>NC_135882.1:97277605-99755914 GCF_964194155.1 Cetorhinus maximus
CTGTGCATGCAGCCAAAGATCCACAGAGAGCCGTCACTCATAGCCGCTTCGCTAGACCCAGGGTCTATAGATGGCGCTTGTCATTCCTGCTGATAATTGAGAACCGGTGTTACCAAAGGCTGCACATGTCCAGGGAGGATTTGGTGCCACGAGGACATGGAGGGCATCCACTGCCAGTGGCCATGAAAGTGACTGCAGTGCTCAATATTAATGCCAGTGGCTCCTTCGAGGGCTCCAGAGGTGTCCTGTGCGGGACCTCACAAGCCACCATGCGCAAGTGTATCAAAGGGATCATGGATGTCATCTACATGAAGGGATAGAACTTAGTTCATTTTGCCCGGGATCAGGAAAGCTAAGAAGCAAGACCGCTGGGATTTCTGCAGATCTCTGGTTCTCCACAGGTGCAGGGTGCCATCGACTGCACTTATATGGTGCTTAGATCTCCGTGTTAACAATTAGTCAACTACGTCAACCGCAAGGGCTTCAACTCGCTAAATATTCAGCTGCTATGCGACCACCACAAACACATCCTGCAGGTCTGCTGACGATTCCCAGGGAGTGACTATGACTCTTACATTCTTAGCAGGTCTCAGATCCCTGACATCTTCCAGGGTCCACAGAGGCTGTAGGGTTAGCTCCTCGGGGACAAGGGCTACCCACAGAGTAAATAGCTGATGACGCCCATGCGGTGGCCCCAGACTGCAGCAGATCAACTGCATAGCAAGGCTCATGCCACGACCTGGACTTTAGTGGAGCAAAGGGTTGACATCTTGAAAATGAGGTTCTGGTGCCTCGACAGGCCTAATAGAGCACTGCAATACAGTCCACCAAGGGTGTTGTAAACCATCGTAGCTTGCTGCGCGCTATAAAATCTGGCGCTGCAACGGGGAGAGGACCTGGCTGAGGAGGAGATAGAGGAACTGCACGTTTCCTCTAATGAGGTGGACATCAATTATGGTGAGGAGGTCCTTGAAGGCGAGAATGCCAGCGACGAAGCCATCGCACTGGCCAAACGAGGTAGCTGCTTTTGTGAGGCCCTCATAGCCACATGATTTGTGGAGGATGATGATGAGATGCAGTGAGGACAGACCTGACATCCTTACTTTGCATCTGTGAATGTTTCACTCCTGTGTGGCTGATGGCACCGCACACACCCTCAGTGCTCAGGCTCATGTCGTGGAGATCCAGCAGAGGCCCTAATAGTTGCAAGATTCCAGGAGGATGATGACGACATGCAGTGGGGACACTCTATAGCCTCTGTGAATGTCTGGCTCATGATTCCTGTCTGGCTGAGGGCAGCTCGCTTACATTCTATGATCAGGGTCATATCATGGAGATGATGCTGTGAAACTTTAAATGCACTTGATGCTTTGTCAGCCTTCAGCACCTGTCCCCTTCAGGAGCACAGCATCACTGGTCACAGATGCTGAAGGGATGAAGGCCAGCCCCCGCTGAAAGGTGCTGAGAGCACACAGAGCGAATGACGGAACTTTGTGATACCTGCCCAGGCCATTCTGGCAGTAATGACAAGCACCATTGAGGGCAGGCATCAGTGATGTGTCCAGGAAGTGTGATGCTGGACCACTTTGGCCTGGAGATTACACACTGCATGAGGAAGAGGCCGTGGACTGAGACACCTGCCTTTATCTTGTGCAGGAATCAAGGTTTCACATCTGAGTGACACGAACACTGCTCATCATAACAAGGAACCATGGGCAGAGAGACATTCTTGGGAGCTAAGTTACAATAGTGAACATTATGTACAAGTGAATAACACTCATGCCCAGGCTGTGGAACTATATCTTCTTAACTATCCTAACTCTGCCACTACATCTTGGTGCTCCCCCAACATCCACAGTGGAGGTGGAGGCAGTCTGCTGACTGCTACTCCCTGCCCATGATGACCTTGGTAGGCGTCGCCTGGAGGGCTGAGACCTGGAGGGCCCCAGCCTGCTTTGGGTGTCCTGCTATGGGCCAACTGCACCCACCTCGGCCTGTGGAACTATAGCTGCTGTGGTCACAGGAAGAGGGGATTTGGATTGGCTGGCCATTCCCAGAGTCACCTGGGTCGATGGCCCCAGGGTGTGCAGCTGCTGATCCTCCTCTCTATGGGTGCCCGAGGGTCCCTGGCTGAATCCTTGAGGAGACGGGGAAGCTGGAGTGAGATTGAGCTGCCCAGCACCCCTCTCATATTGACCCTGTTGGAAGCCAACTATGGTGTCAGCGTTGGAGTTTAGCCTGCACAGCAGTGCAGGACTGATGTACTGGACCAAGGTCTCCAAGGCAGCTGCCATCCTGCCAGTATAGACCTCGATGCGTCAGCATTCTGGTACAATCACCTCAGACTGAAGGCGGACAGACTTCTCCATCATGCCTTGTAATCTGAGGAGTGCACCAGGCACCCCTTCCTGATGTTCCCGTGATTGTCTTTGCAGCTCCAGCAACTGATTGAGGAACAAGTCTAGAGGCTCATCTTCTGACTTGGGCTCATCACATTCCTTGCATCCAGTAGACCTCCAAGTGCCAGTGACCTCGGATATCCCTGCCTCCGCCTGCTGTGGAACAAGTTATGTGCTGTGCTCACCAGATCGTGATCTCGAGGCTGCTCTCCATCTAGGTCCCACAGAGGTGTGTGTCCCTGCACTGGTGGAGGGTGTGGGTGGGAGTCATGACGGACCTTCAATGGTGCTGCCCTCAGCGTCCACATCCGAGGTGCTCTTGGCGCTGGGATTGGGGTCAAGGTTGTTGGAGGGCGACGTGGCAGATCTGGCTAGGAAAGAAAATGGAGATTATTAGTGCTTGGCAGCTGCGTTGAACACAGAGCAGTGGACTCCGAGTAGCATTGAGAGGTATCATTTGGGGCAGGATCCTCACGTGGATATTTGCGTCACTGTCCCAGCAGAAATGGTCAATATCCTCTCCAGCCAGCTCCAGTGCACAGCTCTCAAATGGAGTGAGGACCTTGATGTCCGCCACTTCACCCCCCAGTCTGGGCCCTCTCCTGGTGACTGTGCGTGATCTTGTCCTGCATAAGGACAGATGGACAGAGTGTGAGCAAGGAGCATGCCAGGCCAAATGAGAAGGATGCCAGATGTGTGTGTGTGCTGGATGGAGCCATGGACGGAGTATGAGGAGGTAGTCTCCAGAGGAGATGAGGCCAGATGGAGATGTGAGGGTGTGTAAGAGTGTGACTGGTGATGTCCCTTGAGCTGGCAGTGAGTGAGATGCCAGTGAATGTGTGATGGGCTTGTGAGTGTGAGTTGAGAGTGATAAGATGGTTGACTTACCCTGGTGGCACAGATGAGATCATTCATCCATTTTCTGCATTGGATGGCCAACCTCTTCTGTGCAACATTGGCACTGACCAGTGCGGCCACCGTGGCCAGAGCAGGATGTCCGCTACCACACTTAGTGCAAATCTGGGATGATTCCACCCTAAAACCTGGCTCTACCTCTTTCCAGCAGGATGCGGTGCAAACCAACAAGGATGGTGCTGTGTAAAGGCCGAGTGTAAAATCACCTTTGCAGCACTACCTGACTTTCAGCAGCCATCATACAGCAAATTGGGAATTGGGAAGCTCCATCATTTGACCTCAGACTTGTTCTTGCACTGTGCAGTTCTTTTTCCTTCATTTTGTTTGTCACTTCTTAGTCATCTTGTCCTGTCTTGGCAAAGCATATTGCTGAGTTTGAATACCTTTTGAAACCTTCTGAAGGATTTTAAAATTTTTGCCAATTTATTGTGAGACTTTTAATTTTCAGATTTCTTTTTAATTTCATTTACCTACAGTTTGCCTCTCCCAGTATTAGTCTTCTCCCTGCATTCACCCAAAGCCAAACCTCAGAAAATTGGATAAAATCAGCATACTTCCATTTGTATCTGTCCAAAACACCTTTCGAACTATCCAGGTTATAAACGGCACCTATATTGGAAAATCTCACCTCTTAATTTTATATTTATAAATGTGGCACAGAGATTCACTAAAGCATGTTTCTGGCAAAAGTTTAGAAAATAACATAATAACAGGTCAACACAACTTTATTCAATTTGTCAAAACATGATGATAGTTATGCAAACAATTGCACATTTACTAGTATTGAGCAGAACATCTGAAGAATTATGGAACATGATGAAAAACACATTACGAATCTACTCACATTACCTCAGTGACTGTGCTCAAGGGTTTATGTGCTGTCAAGTCATAAGCCCGTTGAACAGTTGCAAATGTTTAGGTACATCTGCATGACCTCAAATGCCACCTGACATGATTTTTTTTTTGCAATAATAAAGTCTTTGTGACACAAATCCATATGAATATGAAACATAATGGCCTGGATTTTGCCTGAAACTGTCAGCATTCGCATGATTACAACTGTGAAACTGACAGCATCCTGGCATCTGCACAGGCGCAGTGAAATGTGGAAATACAGAAGTTGCTGTCAATGATTCCCTGTTCCTCCATATCACTGTTGAACTTCCTGCAGATGAAAATCTTAGAAATCACTTAAATTGACGTGAACTTCCATTTTTATGTTATTGCTTTAAAAACTGTTGAAACAGTTGAACCTTGTTGAATAAGGAATAATTAGGTTTTTAATGGCATGCTAAGCTCTTAATTATTTATGAACAACTCCCCTGGTCCTGAAAAACAAATCTTATATTTGTTAGGCATCAATTTTTTTCCATTAGAATAAAAATTTCATAGGTTTTTAACTTAATTCAAAAAGAAAAATAATTTTTATTATGTTTATGATATATAATATTCCTTAATTCCATGTAAAAATCTCAATCTTAATTTTGTTCTCTGTAAAATGATCAAAAACTGAAGAATAATCGGCACATTTTACTTCCTGGTTTTCTGGCAATGTGAATTCTTCAATATGATTGACTGCTTAGCCTGCTTGATGACCTGACTGTTACTGGTTGTCAGAGATCACCTATAATTGGTGCAGCATCAAAATGATGACAGGAATACTGAAATTCACACTTTCTTCAAGGACAGCGGTGAACACCGTCACCGCGGCTGATGACAAAATCAGGGCAATAAAATATGGCTTTAGAGCTAGCATATTCAATTGAAGGCAGCAATGCCAGAATTAGCTTTGGGTCAAGTTTTCTTTTCCTTCTTCAGATTGCTTGATGCAGATGGCAATGAATGAAGGAGTTGCAATGGTTAAATGTATTTTTGACAACTTCAAGCAATGAGTATGATTATAACATAGCTTAGTACTTTCCCTTTTCATCTAGTTAATCAAGTTGAGCCAAGTTTCTGTCTAACTGATGATCTCTTCATTGTCAATGAATGCCAGACAAAATCCTTAAGCTTGCCAGCGGCAGTTCTGTCTGTCAACCGTATCCTTCCATCTCTTCTTGGCATCTATAATTATTTAGAGTGTTTCTGCTGGATGGTGTTTAGGATTTCAGTCAGGCTATTCCATTATTGCTTTCCAGGAGTGACTAGTTGAATTACTTGGTGTGGTGTTTCAGTCCAAATAGAATATCACCTGCTGGAAATGATAGAGAATTCCAAGGAGGACTCTTTACTAAGACCCACATTTCTGAGTCCAGAAAATTGTGAATCGTTTGGAACAGAGTAGTGTTATTTTTATCCTTCTGTCTGTGTCTACAAGAAGAGGGTTGGATCTTCAATGTACAGAGGTGTGTTTGACAACAGCAGGAGTGTAAGATGATTCTGGTGTTCCTCCAGACAATTCTTCCTTTTCATCTTGCATGAAATGTGCTGTACATTTAAAGATGCCACTCTGAGGTTCCCAAAACTGAAGCCTCCGCCCTAGCTGACAGATTCTGATTATTACCTGCTCTCTTGAGCAGGTGGCAAGTATACCTGCCAAATTCTTTAAATATTTATATGTGGCAGTGATCAAGATTGGAGCCAGCAGAGGCCCAATAAGGTAAGTTAAAAGTATTTTCTTATTTCTTTCTGGGACCTGAAGAAGCAGGAGTTCACCAGCTGATCCCATAAGGAAAGTTTGGGCCTCCTCAGCTATGATCTTGCCAACATCCCTACAATCGAGGGAGCAATATGGGGCAGTCTAGCAGCTGAACTTTCCACTTTCCATTTGTTGGTGGGTGGCTACACAATTATCTATTACTGCTCACCTGGAATGGGATTTAAATGAGGCCTGTTGCAATTGGAACTCGTGCTAACAATTGGTTTACCCTTTTTACGGGCACACAGGTCACAATTTGCAGCCTGCTTGTGACAGTTTCATTGGATATATTTAATGCCACCACCGAACTACCGCAAGATTCCATTATAGGACTGAGCATCTGCCTTGTTCACTGCCTCTAAACACTTCAAGGGCCAAGCAGTGTTGTACTAATAACTCACGGTACAGGCAGCCTTCTTAAAGGGAGCTCCACTGAATAATATTGTTGCAATTCCAAGCATCAACAATGGAAAACCAGGGCAGAGAGAGGGTTCCAGGCTGTGGCAGTGGAAGCCTTAGTGGTGGAGATGGACCGAAGGAGAGAAACCATGCTTTCATAGGTGCAGGAAACCCTACGGACCACCCTCAGAAAGGAGTGAGAGCAGGTGGCCAGGGAAGTCCTTTCCTGGATTCCAGGTGTCTGGCCCTGAGGACCTCGTAGCAGTGCTGAAAGAAGTGTAACGTGGGTGGGCAAGGTCACTGAATGCATTTTCACATGACATATCCTATCCAACACACCACTAGCCTGTCATGCTGCTCAATGCATCACATCCCCATCACTCACTCATCAGCACTCCATGGCACTCAGGACTCATGCCTAACATCCACATACCCCACCTCACCCACACATCTACCATTACTGCCAGTCACATGCTCACCATTCACTGCCTTCACGTACCTCCAGCTATTCAGCTATGACAGGCACGTTACCTAACATTCTGCCCTCTCTCAAGCAGGTCAAGGTGGCACACAATATTACAGCTGGATCAGAATCAGCTGGTGGTGCAGCGCATGTTTTAGACTGCTGCTGTGAAGCACCTTTGGACATTAAATTATGTTAAAGGCACTATATAAATATAAATTATGGTCCTAACAACCTGTTGCTGCCATGCCACAAAATCTATCTTACAGATGTTATTTCAAACGAGCTCTAGATTGATTAAGTGCAATAGATACCTCAATTCAAAAGTTTCAATGTGATATAATCACAAGACATGAATAGGTTAAAATAAATACTTACAGAGAAGGTGCAACAAAAAATTATTACTGTATTTCTCTGTGGAACAAAGGTTGTATTCTACAGCTCTTGAGTATTATCCTCAGAGATGGATTTTCTTTTAAAGTTTCCATTATTTTTCTCTGTCTCTTACAAAGAATAAGCATTATTTCTAAAGATAATTAGCAATTTGATGAATTTTGTATTCTCCCATGTTAAGTGAAATAAATTCCACAGGCCATGTTATATATAAGCTAATACTAGCTTAATCCATGTTTCCTCAAAAAGGTATTAAAAAGTATTCGGTGCTCAGTGATGCCTGGGGCAGGAATTTTAGGTTGGCTTGCGGGCACGATCGGCGGGCCCGGGAGCGGCCGGGGAATAGACTGCTGCCCGCGATCAGCCTCCACTGCGATTTCACGCTGGCTGGCCAATGGCCAGCCAGCATGACGCGCTGAAATGCTCAGCGCTGCCGGGGTGGGTGGGGGCAGGAGAAGGGCGGGTGCTGACGTAAGCGTGGGCATGGACGAGCGCTGAATAAAAGCTCCCTGAAGGCAGAGAGCTGCCTCAGGGAGCTGAAGACTTTAAAACCAATAAATTAAGTTTTTAAAATCCGGGAAAAAAAATGTCCACGCACCACAAACCTGAACATAAACATGATAAAAATTCTGTCCATTCATTTTTTTTTAATAACGGAAACCTCATCCCACCCTTGGATGAGGTTTCATGAAAAATGCAAAGTCCGCTTGGCCGATTCACCCATCTGCCAACCGTAAGGTTGGACGGACCATGAAAAATTGGAGACAGTTACAACTTTAATTGCACTAATTGGCCTCTTCATTTTTGGCAGGCGTGCTTGTGACTTTTGCACCTGGCCACTGACCGAAATATCGGGTGAGCGCGGGATAACTCTGGCATGCTGGCGATTTCACGCCAGATCAGGTTGGGCGTGCACCCGCACGCTGACCCAAAAATTCTGCCCCTGGTCTTTTCAGGATAATATGCTTCAGGATGAAGAATGAATGAAATCCCCTCAAATGTGATAACATCTTAAATTTTGCATAAACCATATTTATTGCAAATTAATGGTGCATGCTTACACAATGTCCTTAAACATTTATGAATCTGGTTAAGTTCTGCGTTCACAGGCTTCCTGGATTACTATTAATTAATCATTTTTGCTGGATGCCAACTTTTAAAAATTGGCCGATTTAATTATTTATGGAAAAGCAGTTTTAGTGTTACTGATGGAGCCTGGCACACTGGGAGAATTGTAAGCTGTAAATCATTTGCTGATGGAAAATATTCTGCTCAACCTTGATGGATTACTTTTCAGTAGGGTTTTCCCTCTTTGTCAAGTGACAGGACCACATGTTTTACCAATTCAGTCTCTTTTCCCTGTCACACAGTATAAAAACACACATTATGCATCATTTTCCATAATGGTGCTTGTTGACAATTATAATAGAAGTGCCCCTGACATTTCTCTTCAATTGAGCAAGCAAAATGAAAGGCCAAGGGCCTTAGTGCACCAAGATTAAAAAGTATAAATTAAAGAACAACATCAATCAAGAAGTAAGGATGAGTGTAACAAACTGGGGGAACATTTTCCCCCCCATCGGTGGGGGAAGTGCAGGAGTGGGCACCAGTGGCTGGCCTTCCAATCTGGGAGTGCCACCATTTTACGTGGGCGGGCCAATTAAGGCCCACCCAGCATGATGCCCGCCAGGAAGCAGGCAGTGGGGGATTCCCTCAGCTGGGAGTGCGCCTTTTCGTATGCATAGCGCACAGATCTCCCTGAGGCAAAGTGCTGCCTCAGGGAGAATGGCTCCGATTCAAAGGTTGACAGAAAGGTAATAAAAAAAAATTCCCTGACATGTCCCCTCATGTGCCACTGTCACATGAGTTGGGACACATCCTTAACTTTTATTTAAACATCTGATAAACATTTAAAAGCCCTTATGAAACCTCATCCCGCCTGTGGATGAGGTTTCATGCTTTTTCCGAGGCTCGCCTGGGCTCCCGGCCTGCCCGCCAACACTAAGGTTGGACGGGTAGATCCATGAATCAAGTTAATTAGTTTTTTAATGGCCTTAATAGGCTGTTGACTGTTCGGCGGGCGCACAGCTGAAAGTCTACATGACGCGGGGTGACGTCGGGACGCACGCCCGACATAACCCCACGTCATTTGATGCGTCGGCAAGTGAACCATGCCCCCGCTCGCCGACCGGAAAATCCTGCCCTTGGTGTACCAGACAGGTTTCATGTTAACAGTAAACTTTGTTTACAGCGCTCCTGATGAAGCTATATGCTTGAAGCAGGTCCATGACTAGAAAGCTCTGCCACTAAGATTACCCACACTTAGGGCTGATTCGTCTGTACAGTCACATGATCCCCAAAACAGTATGAAAGATTTTACTTACAATAACTACATTCCTCCCCCTCTAATTTTGTTTTATATCTCTTATTTACAAGAATATCTTAACCCATAACATATGCAAATATATACAGTTCATGCAATTATAGATTAAGTCTCTGAGGTGGTTTTCTGACTTGGTTAGAGCAACATAGCTCGACGACTTGGGATTCTTCCACTGGATCGACTTGCTCAGGAACTGCGGCATCAGGGACATCGCGAGACAATGGCAGTTCAGAATTATTTATTTCAACGGAGACATCAGGTATATCTATTCTATGTTGATCTAGCACCTCAGGAATCAAAGATTCGACTTCAATTTCAGGGGGAGTAACTTGTTGTTGGAGTGTCTCTCTACTTCTTAGGTGATCCACATGTTTTTGAACAATCCGGTTTTCCACTTTCAATTGGTATGACAATGGTCCTGTTTCAGAGAAAATTACACCAGGAACACAACTAGGTCCAGTTCCAAAATTTCACACAGAAACTGTTTCTCCCACAGTACATTTTTGAGCTTTACTGTGAATATCATGATTCACTTTCTGACTACTCTGGTTCTTCTCTACCTTCCCCTCTTAAGTTAGGGAACGCCTGACTCAACCTTGTACGAAAGCAGCATTTCATTAGTAATTCAGATGGGGTTGAATCTGTAGTTTCATGAGGAGTCGTGCAATAGTTGAGAAGACATCATGAAATTCATGTTTCTAACATTCCTTTGAATAGTTTCTTCATTCCTGTTTTAAAAGTTTATACTGCTCTTTCTGCTAACCCATTGGATGAGGGATGATATGATGCTGCTTTGATATTTTAATCTCATTGAATTTCATGAATCTCTGGAATTCCCTACTAGTGAAAGCAGTGCCATTATCCAAAACAATGACTTCTGGTGGGCCATGTACACTAAAACATTGGCACAGCTTTTCAATAGTGGCACACGGTGTAGGTGATCTAACTTCATACACATCCATCCACTTAGAACATGCATTGATGATCACTAAAAACATGGTACCTAAAAATGGACCTACATAGTCTACATGCAGTCTAACCCAGGGTCGACCAGGCCACTCCCACGGATGCAATGGGGTTGAAACGGGCAACTTCTGCTGTTGCTGACACTGGAGACAGTGTTTAACCATTTTTTTATATCACTGTCTATACCTGACCACCAGATATATTTTCGAAATGCCTGGATGCACATTGTGAAGCTCTGTCAATACTGGTTCTCTTCCTTGTGAAGGGACGATGACTCTTGCTCCTCACAACAAGATTCTATCTTGACAACTTAATTCAGTTTTATGAGCATAGAATTGTTTTTAACTCTTCAGAGACTTGTGGATTTGACCATCCTTGCAATACCTATTCACGGATTCTTGATAAAATTGGATCAGGTTTGTCCAATTCTTTATCTGCTTCGCACAGGCTGGTAAGGAGTACAGGAAATTCAACACAAGTACAACTTCTTGAGGCACTGGAGCATGTACAATGCTATTGGGTAACTGAAGGCGACTGGGTGTGTCTGCATTTGCAATATGCACACCTGGATGGTGCATAAAGGTGTACTCATATGCCGACAAAATCAAAGCCCATCTTTGAATTCTGGCAGAGGCTATTGACAGGATTGCTTTATCTTCACTAAATAAACCCATTAGCGGCTTGTGATCTGACACTATGGTGAAATGTCGACCATGCAAATATTGATGGAATTTCTTTACTCCAAATATTATGGATAAGCCTTATTTTTCAAGCTGCGAGTAACGCTTCATGGCTGCAGGGAGGGTTCTGGAGACATATCCTATTGGCCCTTCGAAACCATCTTCCATACTGTGTGACAAGACTGCTCCCACACCATAGGGAGATGTGTCACATGTTAAAATTAATTCTTTTGATGGGTCATAATGTACTAACAGACATGATGAGTGTAATGGCTTCTTGACTTTTATGAAGGCTTCTTCTTGTTGCACCTTCCAAGACCATCTATGGTTCTTCTTCAATAATAAGTATAAGGGGGCTAACACTGATGACAAATTTGGCAAGAAGTGACCATAAGAGTTTATCATGCCAAAAAAGACTCGAGTTCAGTGACACTGGTAGGAGAGGACACTTCCTGGATTGCCCTGACTTTCTCCTCTACTGGATGCAACCCTCGGGCATCCACTCGATGACCCAAATAAGTGACTTTGGTTGTTTGCAAAGTACACTTCCCTTTTTTCAATTGTACACCAGCCTCCAAAAACTATCCCTAAAACCTCTTCTAGTTTGGTCAAATGTTCAGCTTCCATTGATTCTGTGATCAGGACGTCATCCAGTCACTCTACAACTCGGGGAAGTCCTTGTAGCAGGCTTTCCATGGTTCTTTGGAAAATCCCTCACGCAGATGATACATCAAAGGGTAGGCGTGTATATTGGTACAGACCCTTATGCGTGTTGATGGTTACATACCCTCTAGATGTGCTGTCCAGCTCTAGCTTTTGGTATGCATGGGTCATGTCCAGTTTGGTGTAAATTTTCCTCCAGCAACCTTAGCGTACAAATCTTCAATCCTCGGGATTGTGTATTTGTCTAATTTAGCCGCCTTGTTCAATGTTAATTTTGTGTAATCTCCGCAAATGCGAATAATTTGGCCTGGTTTCATCACAGGCACTATGGGTGCTGCCCATTCTGAAAATTGGACTGGCTGGATTATTCCTAACTCCTCTAAGTGGCACAATTCTACATCCACCTTCTCCTTTAGGGTGTGAGGCACAGGTCTGGCCTTAAAGAACTGGGATATTGCCTCCGAATCTACTTTTATTTTTGCTGGTAGGTCTTTTATCTTTCCCAGCTCATCATGGAATACGCTGTCATACTTTTTTAACAGCTCAGGAATTCCTTCTATTCTAACTTGAAAAATTTCTGACCAATTGAGCTTAATTTCTTTTAACCAACCATGGCCCAGAATACTAGATCCTTCACCTGTTACAACAATCACTGGCAGCTGGGCTGTCTGTTGCCTGTAGGATACAGGTGCAGAGGCAATGCCTTTCACCTGTATTGCCTCTCCAGTGTACGTCTTCCATTGAGCCGTGGTTTGCTCCAGATTCAGTGGCTGCGTACCCTCGCTTAGGCACTTAAAGATGTGTTCTCCCACCACTGTGGTCGATGCTCCTGTGGCAGCCTCTATGACTAGAGGCTTCCCATTCACTTGAAGGGTGACTTCTGCCAGTAAACAACACTGAATGGCATTGTCATGTACGCCACAAACCAAATGATCTTGCAACATGTCACTGAGAGTATCTCCAAAGTCACAGTGCTCAGTCAACTGTTTTAACTTCGCGATATACATTGCGATTGATTCACCTAGGGCTGTACTCTGCAGTTCAGCTTGAATCTTTGCATAATCACCAATGGCTTAGGCTGAAAATGTGTCTTCACGAGGTCTACCAGCTCATTAAAAAATTTGGAATTGGGCACATTCAAGGCCGTCAGACTATGGATGAGGTTATATGTCTTGCTGCCACAGACATTTAGAAGAATTACTTTCTGCTTCTCCTCTGCTGTTATTTCATTTGCCACAAAGTAGAAGCCTAGGTGCTCTATGTTGACTGACTCCAGTCTTCCATGGACGAGTTACAAGGGTCGATTCTGCCAAAGAGTGGCATGACTGGTGAGTATACTGTTCTTTCTTCCCTTAAAGAATCGATATACTCACATTCAGGAGGCAAGGTACAGTGTCAGAACTATTTGTCCTCATCACCAATTGTAATAAACTTGGTGTACCATACAGGTTTTTTGTTGGAAACAGTAAACTTTAGTTAAAGAGCTCCTGATGAAGCTACATGCTTGAAGCAGGTCCACGACGCAAAAGCTCCGCCCCTAAGATTACCCGCATTTAGGACTGATTCATCTGTACAGTCAGATGATCCCCAAAACAGTATGAAAAGTTTTACTTACAATCACTACAATGAGGTAGTGGTAAACTTTGCATTTCACTAAAATTGTAGGTAAAGACTAAGGTGGTGGAGATTTCTAGTTTGGAAATTGTCAGAAAGAATGAGTTAGAAAAAGACACTTTGCAATGAGCTGTGAGAATGAGGATCCCATTGGATAGTGTATTGAGAGTTGAGAAAGAACAACAGAAAGTTCAGAGCAGAAATGACTTTGGTTGTCCTAATAAAATTGGAAGAAATGTAAAAGTTACAAAAAACAGCGTAAGAGAAAGTTTGGAGGCTAGTGGGTGAGAAAGAAATATCCCATTAGCCACATGTTCTTATGTTCAGCAGTGTAAGATTTTGCAATAATAATAGATGTTGTGCAAGGACTGACCTCTGATGGGAAGTTTTATGTTCTGTAAGAAGTACAAAAGGAAGTCGTATTTATCCTTTATTGGATGGATGGAACAGTTTTGAATTTTTGAAACTACAGGCGGAATTTAGTGCCATCCTCCAAGGTGAGTTTGGTAGCAGGGGCAGCACTTAATTGGACAGGAGGATGGCGGGGGTGAACCTCACTGCCTCCCCGCCTCTGCCCTAATTCTGTCCGGACGGGAACACGTTCACCCAGTGATGGGCATGGGACTTGCTGTGTGGGGTTGATTGTGGGCTGCAGTGGCGGGGATAGACACTCAATGCCTGATCAAGGGATCTGGCATCGAGAAGGCTGGGGGTGGCGGTGTCCTGCTGAAAGCTACCCACATCCTGCCATTGCTGATGCGTGGCCTGGGTTCCTTAGAGAGGTTTCAGAGCCTCTGATAGGCTGGCAGTTCTCTGAGTGGGTGGGGGGAGCAAGGGTGGGGGGAAGGGTTGGTGGCAGGATTCTGCCCTCGGGTTCCTTGATCCTGTCCAGTTGTCGCTGTCCAGTTACGTACCAGATTGGCACTTAATAGGCCAGGCCTTCACAAAGGGAGGTGATGCAGTGCTCTTGTTGGTTCTCCAGCCTCCATTAAATACTACCCTACTATTCTGATGTTTTGGTTATTCTAAGATCTTAGAGCCAAGTTACAGCCTTTTTCAATTCATTGGTTAAATATTTGATGGTATTTTATAAGAAGCTTCCAGTTGCTGTTTTGCTTCCTGTACGTTTGAACTTTCATTTATGTATGCATAGATTTTAATAAGCTTGACTTCTCCACAGTTCTGAAACATTCACATGAACCTGGGTAGCAATTAAATGGATTCAGGCTTTTAAGACATGCTGAAGTCAACACAACCTAAATTTTTTGGACGTACTATCAGCAGCAGCCTATTTGATTTAATTGGGTACCATTGCCAATAACTCAAGTCCAACCTCTAAGCTCACTTGCATCTGCAATGAGGAACTTATCCATCCAATTGCAAACAACTAGGACTTGATGATTCAACAGCTGGGTGAGATGGATAGAATATGAGATGATTTCCAAGGATGAGGTGAGCGGCACTTGAGAAGGACTTTCACATAGTAATATCAGTTGGCACAGATGAGAATTTTACTATAATCAAAACTATGCTGCCTTAGATTCTCAAACACACTTTCAGACCTTTAAAACGAATTACCACATAGGGCAAAATTTTCTGCCTGTCGGGCGGACAGAGCGGGAGTGGGCGCAGGCGGACGCAGACGCGGACTTGATTGGCGCCACCCATTGGGTCCAAAGAGCGCAGAAATCTCCCTGAGACACAGAGGTACCTCAGGGAGATCAGTTTTAAGTCCAAAAAGTTTAATAAAGTGGCAAGAAAATTTTTATGACATGTCCCCTCATGTGAAACTGTCACAACAGCTGGGACATGTGCATTAATTTCAATAAAATTTTTTGTCAAAATTTAAAATCATTCATGAAACCTCATCCCACCCATGGATGAGGTTTCATGAAAAATGCGAAGGACGCCTGGGCTCTTCGCCTGCCGCCAACCTTAAGGTTGTACGGGCAGCTCCGTTAATTATTTTAATTGAGAAGTTAAATGACCTTAATAGGTTTTTGACAGTTCGGCGGGTGCGCAGCTGACTCGGATGTGCGCCTGCCAAACTGAAAGCCTGAATGATGCGCGCTGACATCAGGACGCACACCCGACGTCACCATGTGTTATTTTACGCCTCAGCAAGCGGCCCCATCCCCGCTCGCCGAGCCGAAGATTCAGCCCCAGGTTTTAGTTCTGACGACTATTTGCAATTTGATTTTCGCCACGGGAATCTTCAGTGCTGCTGAGTTTTGTTTGGTGGCTTTTGTTGTGTGGCTTTACATTATATTGTGGGCCAGGTGTCAATGTTTTTCTTCTGCTTTGCTTCCTTTTTAAAGCAAAATTGTGTTTGCAGGCCAAGGCTTTCCTTAAAAAATAACATGTGTTTTGATGACGTTAATGCCCTATTTTTAAACTGAAATATGTTTAATAGCTACAGAGTTTCAAAACATGAGTAACCTGTTTACAGTTAATAACTATTACAGTCGTATAATGGCTGTGTAAAAATCAATTGAAGGCTACTCATTGATCATTATGTTATTCGTCCACTTTTGCTCCTTTTCTCTCCTGAAGATGCTTGAGTTCAGCCCTGCAGCTACTGGGTTTTTCTACATTTAGCTCAGTCACGCACCTACAGTGTTATGTGAGCCCAGAAGGTGTTAATGCTACTTTTGAACATGTGCAGGCATCATAACTGTAAACGATTTGGCCCTCATGCGACACACATTTTCCAGCAGCAGCTATCAACCAAAGATAGAACTCTTGACTTTTCTGTCTCTATAAAGGCACCAGGGCTCATCACAGCACCCCTGCCGAGATCAACCAGCTCAGCAGAGAAGAGAATGAGACCGGTACTTCTGGGTTTATTGGACTCAGTTCCATCTTGAGCAATTATTATAAGATTTCAACTACTTGTGAAAGATTGCCAGTTTAATTGTGTTTTTTCTTATATGTCATATCTATAAGTTCTGTAATTTTACATCACAAAGTATAGCTACATGTTATATTTATGATTATTACCAACTGAGTAAATGGGTACAATAAAACCTCTGAATGGGAAACCCTAAGTGGTGAGCAGACCCTACACATAAACAAAAAAATTAAAGTGCCTTGAGCAAAATTGGTCATTTTAATCAAACTTTTATGACAGGGTGTTATTAATTGACATGTACTATATAGCCTGTCTATATTGAATTTTATGGCAGTGACAATTAAATATTGACTGGGCAGAAGAGGGAAAGCACAGAATATACTTCCTCAAACAACTTAAGGTGATTAAGCATGTTATTTTACAATTAATTATTCTGGCAAAATAAAATTAACCTAAGCTTCATTAGATTTTTTTGCTGTGTGCTTTATTCCCTCTTCTGTTTCCTACTACTGTAAATTGGAAGGTTTTCTTTTAGCTAATAATATTTAGCATTTTTAAAGTTACTTTGCAGGTTAACTAACCATGGCAGCTCATTAGAGGTCAGTCACTGAATGTCGTGTGCACCATTTGGGTAGATGTTTGATCCTGACTTTGAAACTAAAAGGAATTCCAGATGTAACAACTGAAGTTATTAATTAGAAGGGCAGCTTCATTTTTTCTATCATGATAGAATTCCACCAATTAACTTCCATCTAACAACATATTTTGGGTATTACATACATCTGAATTTTGAGCTGAAAACAAGATCTCACAGGCAAGACAGTCTGAGCGAATGGTTAAGTAATCTTTAAATGTTGGATAACATATCCTGGCATGGAATCCTTTACCCACTTGGTGGTTTTTCAATATTTTTAAAAATAACTTGTAAGAGGTTTGGCCAGACTGTAACCAACTGAGATGCATATATAGTAAGCGGCAGCAATGGTGGCAACTAAAAAGGATCATTGTCATTGAATGTGCTGGTAGATGCCAATTACTTGAGATATCACAAAATTACAAAATCCATTTCACATGTATAAACTCATCTTGTCAATGTTGTTACAGAATAGAAAGACCAACTGTTAGCTATTAATAGTCATTTGTGGAATTCTATCATCGCTCCAGAAAAAATTGGGAAGAGCCCCAGCTGTTAGGATTATTGAGTTTGTGCTCTGTGTGAAACACTTAAAAATGTGTGAATACAGTAGAAAGGCCAATATTCTGTAACACATCAGGCTTCTAGTCTTAGTTATACAGAAAAACTAGTATAAGAGAAATCTACAATTTACAGTAGCTTGAGTTGGTTTCTGAAAACAAACCACATCAGGCATCAATTCTGAATACTAACTCTTAACGTGAATTCTTTCAACAGATACATTCATTTCAACCACATAGAGATACTAGAGCCAGAAACTTTTAGCGATCTTCCCAAACTAGAGAGATTGTAAGTGCTGCATGGACTGCTGTTTAATCTACTTTCTGTGTGTTTTTGTTATTGAACTAACTGATCAAACTAATTGCTTTTCGAACTGGGTTGGTAACTTACATACTGTAGTTCCCACCTCTTTCAAGCAACTAGATTGCAATGAAATCTATAACCAGTTTTAACAATGTCAATCAATAGGCACTCTTATATCACTGACCCCAAGAAAGCTGAGCTCAAATGAAAACCCATAAGCTGTGTGCATCATTCTCCCCTATTTAGCTAACAGTCGTGTTGCCCCTCAAACTATAGATCCATTGAAAGTTAATTTAAAAAAGGATGCAGACTCTTTGCATATTTGCAAATTTGGATACATATGTGTATTGTGCATGTGTTTGTGTATGCATTGGAGATGACTTCTTCCTTTCTAAGATAGTTGGAGATGTGGATCCAAGAAAATGCATGTTTCTAATGTCATTGAGATTACAGATTGTGCAGCCAGTGGCAAGAAAACCCAAGTACCTATTCATGGATGTTACCCTATTGATATAGAAATGCATTATCTGGACCAAAGTTAGCATCTGATTTAATTTAAAAATATTCAATTTTTAGGGATTTACAATTTAAAAATAAAATATTTAAAACGTTCCAGTTACTGTATACATGCTTGTGTCTTAAAAATGCTCCAGAAACAGTAATGAAAGGAAATAATTTGAGAACCCCCTGAACACAATTAACTTTATCAGGACAAAAACAATTGTGATCAGAATTAGCCAAAACTTTAAGAACAAAATTGGTGTTTCATATTATTTTTATGTACAACTATTTAACAGCAATGCATTTTTCCCAAAATCAGAAATCAGGCTCATGGACCAGGACAATTAATGTGCAAAACTTCCCATTGAGATTTTCAGCATCAATGGCCATGGGGAGGGGATGATAAATGGACTGTCACTGCAGACTAAGATGAAGACCATGACTTTCTGCTTTTCAATGCAATTTCTCAACCTCACCCAAATCTACTTTTGCTTTCAGTAACATTTTTCTGAAATTTTAGCACAAAAAAAATGTATCCCTGGCTTGGAAACATAACTAAATGCAATGAACAAGGATATCTAACTCAAGCTAGTTATGAGATGTACAAGTAATTTGATTGCTTCACACAACTTAGGGAGTACTTCAGAGGGCTACATAACAAAGAAAACGTGGTAGTGATGTTATATTACAGAGACTCTTCATAATACAGTAAAATGATCCATGAGGCCTTCTTGTTGCTTAATGAACTTCCATTATTGACATATAAAAATGAAATGTAATTTCACTGATGCTTGATATAGTTGTATGAACCAGAAACCTGATGTTCAGTGAATAATTTTTAAAAATAAAATGGTACGACATTCAATTTTTACATATACTCTGTAGAATAATGACATGTGTTTCAGGACAGTTATGTCTCAGATGGTACCATTGTAAGTCTGGGTATCATTGTAAACTAGTTGCTCCTCACTTACACAGAGGACATGGGTTTGGTTTTATCTGCATTTAGGTATAAATATATTGAGTAAACAATATAAAATAGTTTTCCCTAAAGTACAAAGATCACATGAATAACCTGATTGCAAAAATTGAGCAGTCTGTACATTTATTGTCCAACTTGCACTGTGGATATCTCTACAATGAAATGTATCCAAACATTACATTGATAAATGGAAGATGCTAAAGGTGAGATGAAAGATGCACTTTAACCACTTCTGTGACAAGATGTTCTCCAAGAACAAAATACCAGAGCCAATGATTAGTGAAATGGGCTCATGTTTCACTGACTAAGTTTTTGAACAGGCTGTAATATTAGAAAAATAAGGTCTATTTGCTTTGGATGCCATTCAAGTGAGGGGAGCAAAAGGAACGTGGTAGTGATAGGAGATAGTATCGTCAGAGGGATAGGCACTATTCTCTGCAGCCATGATGGGAGTTATGAAGGTTTTGTTGCCTGCCCGGTCCCAGGGTTAAGGATATTGCATCATGGCTGAAGAGTAAATTGGAGTGGGAGGGAAAGGTGCCAGTTGTGGTCCACATGGGAACTAATGACAGAGCTAGAACCAGGAATGATGTTCTGCTAAGAGTGTTTAAGATATTACGGCCCAAATTAGAGTACAGGACATCAAAGGTAATCATTTCTGGATTGTTACATGAGGCACGCGCTAATTGACATAGGGTCAACTAGATTAGTGAATTAAATGCATAGCTCAAAGAGTGCTATTGGAAGAAAGGATTTTGATTAATGGGGCACTGGCATCAGTACTCAGGGAAGAGGGAGCTATTCTGTTGGAATGGGCTCCACTTAAACTGGGCTGGGGCCAGTGTCCTGGCCAATCATGTAACTCGGGCTGTGGTCATGGCTTTATACTAAATGAGTGGCAGGAGCGTTCAGGTGAAGGTAGATTTAGAAATCCAAAGAGAAAGGTGGAGGCAATGGAACAGTGTAGCAAAGTTGGTAAAGGCAAGCAGAGTGGGATGTAAAGGACAGTTTTAACATGAATAGTGCATCAGTGAATAAGATTAATGCAGGGCATAGTAGTGAGAAAATTAAATGAAGGTTCTTTATCTGAATGCATGAAGAATCTGCATTAAGATAGATGAACAAGTGGCACAAAGAGATGTAAATGGCTTAGACTTAATCGCCATTTCAGAGACATGGGAAGGAATTTTCTGGTCGGCGAGCAGGGGAGGGACCCGCTCGCCGACTTGTAAAATGACACGCGGTGACGTTGGGCAGACGTCCCAATGCATGTCATTTAGATTGTCAGTTCGGCGGGCGCGCAGCCCATGCGGCTGCGTCCCCACCGAACTGTCAAAGGCCTATTAAGGCCATTAATAAAGTAATTAAAAACCAAAATAAAAATACCTGGAAAATCTCAGCAGGTCTGGCAGCATCTGCGGAGAGGAACACAGTTAACGCTCACTCCCGCCCGCCCTCTCATAACCCCCCCACCGACGGGGAGAAAATTCAGCCCATGGTTGCAAGGTGATCAAGGTTGGGGAATAAATATTCTAAAGTACCTAATATTTCTGAAAGACAGACAGAATGGCAAAGTAGGAGGGGTAGCCCTGAAAGTAAAAGATAACATTAAGACATTAATGAGAAAGGATCTGGCCTCAGAAGATCATGAAGTAGAATCAATGTTGGTGGAAATTAGGAATAACAAGGGTCAGGAAACACTGGTGGGAGTAATTTATAGGCCCCCTAACGATAGCTATATTGTTGGGCAGAGGATTAAACAAGAAATTATTGGAGCTTGTAACAAAGGCAATATAATAATTGTGCAGTGCTTTAACCTTCAAATGCACTGGGACAATCAAATTGACAAGGGTGGTCTAGAAGATGAGTTTGTAGAATGCTTTCATGACAGTTCCCTGGAGCAATATTTTATTAAACAAATTAGGAATAAATATCCCTATTTATCTAATATTGTGCAACAAGGCAGGATCAATTAGTAATGTCATATTAAAAGGTCCACTGGGAAATAGTTATTATAATACCATTGAATTCCATGTTGAGTTTGAAAGTGACAGACTTCAATCATAGTCAATAGTCTTAAGCTTAAACTAAGCCATTTACATAGGTATGATAGCAAAACTGGTTAAGGTTGATTGGATAAATAGACTAAATAGTATGACAGTAAATAAACAGTGTGAAACATTTAAAGAAACAATTCAAAATGTTCAACAAAATAAACATTGCATTGTAAAACATAAACACAGCAAGAAGAATCCATCTGTGGCTCACGCAGGAAGCTAAGGATAGTATTAGATTAAAAGAAGGGGCTTATAATGTTGCAATGAATAATAGCAAGTCTGAGGACTGGATGTGCTTTGGAAACCAGCAAAGGGCCACTAAGAAGTTGATCAAAAGGGGAAAAATAAAACATGAGACTCAACTAACCAGAAATATAAAAACAGATTGTAAGAGCTTTTATAAACAAATAAAAAGGAAGAGAGCAGCTCAAGTGAACATTGGTCCCTTAGAAGCACAGACAGGAGAAATTATCATGGGAAATGAGGAAACTATAAAGATATTGAACAAATTGGTGTCTGTCTTCACAGTAGAAGACACAACTTGCGTATCAGCAATAGACGTTAACATAGGGACTAAAAAGATTGAGAAACCTAAACTAATTAATATTAGCAGAGAAAAAGTATTGGAGAAACTTAAGGGACTAAAATCCAACAAATCTCCAGGATCTGATGGCCTATACCTTGGGTTCTAAAAGAGAGAGCTGCAGAGATAGTGGATGCGCTGGCTATGATTTTGCAAAAGTCCTTAGATTCAGGAATAGCCCCAGAAAAATGTTCCCCACTTTTCAAGAAAGTAGGGAGAGAGAAAATGGGAACCAGAGGCCAACTAGCCTAACATCAATTGTTGAAAAAATGCTGGAATCTATTATTAAGGAAGTCTTAAACATGTACTCAGAAAAGCATAGTATGATTAGAACAAGTCAACATGGTTTTACAAAAGGGAAATCCTATTTGGCAAATTTATTATAGTTTTTTGAGGATGCAACTAGTAGGGTAGATATGTGGAACCAGTAGATATAATATACTTGGCTTTTTAAAAGGCATTTGATCAGGTGCCACACAAAAGGTTAATAGTAAGATAAGGGCTCATGGAGTTGGGGGTCATATATTAGCATGGATAGAGGATTGGTTAATGGACAGGAGGCAAAGAGAGGGCATAAACAGGGCAATTTTGGTTTGACAGGCAGTGAATGGTGGAGTGTCGCAAGGACCAGTGCTGGGGCCTCAGCTATTTGCAATTTATATTAATGACTTAGATGAAGAGACAAAGAATAATGCATATAAGTTTTCTGATGATGCAAAGCTAGTTGGAAGGATAGGACACAAAAGCTGCAAAGAGATATAGACAGGTTAAGTGAATGAGCAAAAACAAAAGTACCTGGAACAACTCAGCAGGTCTGACAGCATCTGCGGAGAGGGATACAGTTAACGTTTCGAGTCCGTATGACCCTTCATCAGAACAAAGCCATATAGAAATGAGATGAAATATAAGCTGGTAGAAGGGGGTGGGACAGGCAACAAGGTGACAGATGGAGTGATTGTGGGCAAATGTGAGATTATTCACCTTGGTGATAAGAATAGAAAAGTAGAATATTTTTTAAAAGGTGTGAAAATTCTAAATATTTATGTTCAGAGAGACTTGGGTGTGTTCATGCAAGGGATGCAGAAAGTTAGCATGCAGGTTCAGCAAACAATTGGGAAGGCAAACGGCATGTTGACTTTAATTGCAAGGTGATTGAAGTACAGGAATAAAGAAGTCTTGTTACAATTGTACAGGGATTTGGTGAGACCACATCTGGAATACTATGTGCAGTTTTGGTCTCCACATTTAAGGAAGGATTGGAGGTGGTACAAGGAAGGCTCACTAAATTGGTCCTTGAGAAGAGAGAGTTGTCCTATGATGAGAGGTTGAGTAAATTAGGCTTATATTCTCTGGAGTTTAGAAGAATGAGAGGTGAAACATATAAGACTCTGAAGGGGCTTGGCAGGGTAGACACAGAGATGTAACTGCTTGTTGGGGAATCTTAAACACGGGGGAAAAGTCTCAGGATAAGAGACCGATCATTTAGGACTGAGATGAGAAGAAATTTGTTCACTCAAATAGTTGTGAATATTTGGAACTGTGGGTTCTCTTTTGTTGAATATATTTAAGGCCTGGCTAGACAGATTTTGGGGCCCACAGGGAATAAAAGGATATGGGGAGCAGGCAAAAAAGTGGAGTTCACAGAATCACAGAATTGTTACAGCACAGAAGGAGACCATGAGGCCCATTGTGTCTGCACTGGCGGGTTGAAGCCCAAGATCAGCTAGAATCGTTTCAAATGATGGAGCAGGCTCGACAGGCCACATGGTCTTCTCCTGCTCCTATTTCTTATGTTCTTATGTCCTTGGAAACAACACAGTCAGTTTGCTAGCTGAATAATCATATTGTAACTCCTTTAAATTTGATTTTTGCACTTGTAAGCCTATATTTAGTAATGTGGTAAAAGGAAAAATAATGTATTGGGCTAAATACAGTTAATGTTGTAAATGTATCAAACAGATCATTATATCATCAATCTCTTCCATGAATAAGGATTTTAGACACTTTGCCATTGCTGTATTCTAGCTTTAACAAATGTCTCTGAATAATCAAGCTATAGCTCTTACACTCTCAAAGGAAATCAAAGTCAGAGACAGGTGTACATAAAAAACAGAGCTCAACTGCTGACAATTAACCAGCTTATTAACCAACATATTTGGAATGTCCATATTTTAAATTTAGTGCATACTACAACTTCACAGAAGCGGCACTGCAGAAAAGAAACCACAACAAGTTCACATGGGCCAGGATTTTTCCCTCATCGGCGGGCTCAGTGGGGGCGGGCGGGAGCGGTCAGGAAGCTTGGGGCCGGACCGCGATTTCATGCTGGCGAGCCAATTAAGGCCCGTGAAATGTGTGCTGCAGTGCTCAGCACTGCCTGTGTGTGGGGTGGGTGAGGAGGCCAAGCGCGCAACTTTGCGCATGCGCGTGGGTGTGTGCTGGAAAAGCTCCCTAAGGCACAGGGAGATGAAGAGTTTAAGAATTAAAAATAAACATTTTTAAATTGTTAAAAACATGTCCCCTCATGTGACTCTGTCACACTAGCAGGGACATGTTCTTAATGAAATGTTAAAATTTATATTTTATTTTTAATTGCTGTTGAAAACCTCATCCCGCCCATGGATGAGGTTTCCTAAAAAGTGCAAAGGCCGCTTGGCCTTTTCGCCTGCCCGCCAGCCGTAAGGTTGAACAGGCAGTGAAAAATAACACTTAATTAGACCTTTAATGGCCTTAATAAGCCTGTTAATTGTTGGCGGGCACGCTGCCAACTCCCATGTGTGCCCAGTGACCGGAATATCGCGCGAGTGCGTGATGACGTCGAGAGGCTCGCCCGACGTCATCGTGTGCCATTTTACCCCTTGAGCGGCTCGGGCGCGCGCTCGCCCACTCAGTGAAAAATCCTGCCCGTGCATTTGATATAATTGGTTCATTCCTGCTTTATGATTATTTCTTGGTTAACTTGGGTGTGCGATGAACACCTCAGGTATAGTATTTATCATTGTATCCTCCAAAAGTAATATTTCAACTGTTCAGATAGACTCAAGATTTGAAGTATTTCTATTAAAGTATTTCTATTGAAGTATTTTTGTTGATTTTCCTGTCAATATTCTGCTTGCACCCCTCCCTTGAAGGCACTGATTTATGTGGGCTAAAATCAAGAAGACTAAATTCAAACTCCAATAGGCCATTGTCCTTACTACACTGCTATCTGGCACAGAATCCTGGGTCTACTATAGGTGCCACATCAAAGTCCTGGAAATCGTTCACCAAAGACACCTGGGGTCCATCACAAAAATTCAATGGCAGGGCAAAATCACAAACAACAAGATCCTCCTTCATGCTGGGCTCAACAGCATGGAACCCTTTGTAAAATTCTGCTTAGCTGGCTAGGCCATGTCTCCTGCATGAGTGACTACAGAATCCCCAAGCAGGTCTTATATGGGGAACTGTCTCAAGCCAAACAACATCGATGTGGTCAGTACTAATGATACATGGACACCCTGAAGAGAGCCTTACAAACTTCTGCATTGCAGACCACCTCTTCTGGGAAAACACTGCAGCTGACTAACCCATGGGGAGACGAGCACTGACATTTGATTCAATATGCTTCGAGGACCATCCATGCCAAACTTGCAAAATCTGACATACCCAGAAGAAGGCAGCTGCAAAAGGTCTCCCATGCACTACCAATGACAACATAATCTGCCAGTTCTGTGGACATCCATGCCAATCTCACATCAGATTATTCAGTCATGAGAGGATCCAGAGTTGATGAGGCATCGCTTACAGCTTGGACATACTCGAATAACTAGGACACTGCCATTAAGTGGATTTCCACAGGAGTCAAGTGCCTCCCATTCATTTCCCCAGTGGCTATTTTTTTACAAGTGAAACCTTGACAATCCCTGTTAATTTACCAATTAATTGCAGGTGATATCCCAGCCAACCATTTTCCTTTCCTACCTGGTATATGCACAAGCCATTCCAACCAAGAAGTACTGGATCATGATTATGAGTGAGAAGCCTGGATGACCTACCCCTCAAAAGCCATAAGTGCTGATGTCAATTGTAACGCCCCTACCATCATCCCAGCTGGGATTAGCAACACAGCACTGACAAGGGACCTAAACTGCAATCTTGCTGATCTGTAAAGCACAGCCGTTCACTGGATAAACATACTGAGAGGTCAAGGGAACCGTTGAATGAGCAAGAATAGCTTATTAGTTACATTTAAACTGACTAATGGTTTTATCTTCAGCTGGCACATCTTGCAGTCTTTGGTTTAAATTGAGCAGCAAATTGCTTCTGCTTTTAAACTGCCAAAATAAAGTTCACAAATGCAATAATTTTGCAAAGGTTAGCATAATATACCTGGAGTCAACAGATTGGATAATGATTCAAAATATTTGACAGGCATGGGTTCTGACAAGCCCGTCCACTCCATGTACATGGTTCAGATACTCCCAAAGTAAAGGAATGGACGTTGGCAACTTTTTTGCATTTTTTTAAGGAAATGTTGGAAAATAAAGGATCAGTGGCTTTGCTATGCCTATTGAGTAGTAATCTGCTCATGGGTTTTTGCCCAGTGCCTAAAATCTTTTGTTAATTTTACATTAACCCATCGCTTGTACAGTTCTAGAAAACATCAATGTACTCGATAAAAAAGAAAATTTAATTTAGTTTGGAGATTACCTAAATTATACTCCATTCTAATTTTTGAATAAACCTATTTCAAAAGGTTTCTATGAAGGCAAATGTACTTTTACAGTATTTTTAATTAAACCAGACCAGATATAGCTAAGATTTGATATTTGCTTATTGATTCACACGTAGCAACGTAGTAAAGATACGAATGTAGGATTTGGACAAAGGACTCTCACCAAAGACTTTAATTCCTCTGCTCTCTCAAAAGAGTTTCTTAACTTGTTGAGAGTGTCCCTCCAGCAATTAGAATTTTATTCATTAGAATTTAGAATTTAAGTGCAAAAATTATGAGTGAAGACTTGGAGAAAGTGAGTAATTTCAAGTACCTTGGGTCAGCAGTGGCAGAAGATGTAAGTATGGATATCGAAATAAATCAATGAATTATCCCTGGTTGGAGGAATTGGAAGAAGTGCAGTGGAGTGTTATGTGACAAAAAGTATTGCTGAAACTGAAAGGATGAGTCTACAAGACAGTTTTGAGACCGGTCTTGCTATATATTACATAAACTTGGGCAGCAACAACAAGAAGGAACAATGACTGGATATAATGATGCCGAGATGGATGTATGGAGTAATGAGAAAGGAAAAAATCAAGAACCAGCACATCAAAGGGTCAGTGGGAACATCAAAGGAAGTAGCCAAGAAGAGACTGAAATGTTATGGTCGTCTGTTGCGGAGAGAGAGAGGAAATGAGGTGGGGCGAGTGAAGGACATGGGACTGCCAGGAAAAAGGGGAAGAGGAAGACCACAGACCAGATGGAAAGATGTGGTTGTGAGAGTTGGAAGTGGGATTGGATGAGGAATGGGTGACTGACAGAGGAGATGGAGAAGGGTGATCAGCCAGCATTGTAGTGACCCCAAGTAAAATGGTAGAAGCCAAATGAAGAAAATTCATTATAATTTAGGATTTAATTTTTAAATTGGCTTTCTTTAGCTTAAACAGTTTGAAACTTTAGTTAACCTCAAGGCTGAAGTTTGACCTTAATAACATTGGCTACATTACAGTCTTGTTACAACATGGAGAAATTCCCAAACTATACTGCAAGATACAATGGCCTAGAAGTGGCAATCACCATTGGATTGCCATTCCATTCCTACTTTGTGTGCCCTGACAGTGCTCCACATTCCTGGCAGGGTATTCCAATGCTGGATTCTTAATCTCACAAAGAGCGTCATAACAGCATTGGAGCACCAGGAGGAAGTAAAGCCATGCCCCCCCTTTTATGGCATCAGCATGCAATAGGGTAAGTTTAAATAGCTAGTTTGAATATTAGTGAATGGATGAATGGATCAATGTTAGGGAATGGATGAATGAGTGAGTGGATGAATGAGTAAATGGGCAGGGCTGTAGGATGGGTAAGTGGGTGAGGTAAGTGAGTAGGGTGGGGCAGGTAAGTAGGTGAGTGGGTAGGGTGGAAGATAGGTGAGGAGATGGGTGGGTAGGATGGCAGGGTGGCAGGTGGGTAGGTTGGTAGTTTGGCAGATTGGGAGGGTGGCTGATGGATAGAGTGGATAGGGTGGCAGATAGGTAGGGTGGTAGGTTGATAGGGTGGTAGATGGGTAAGGTGGTAAGTGGATAGGGTGGAAGATGGGTAGTTTGGTAGGGTAGTTGAGGGTAGGGTGGCAAGTAGGTAGGGTGACAGGTGGGTAGGGTGAAAGTTAGGTGAGGTGGTAGGTGGGTAGAATGGCATGCAGTCAGATGGGTAGGGTGGAAGGTGAGTAGTGTGGTAGGTGGGTAGGGTGGCAGGTGGTTAGTGTGGTAGGATA
Source organism: Cetorhinus maximus (assembly GCF_964194155.1). NCBI lineage: Eukaryota > Metazoa > Chordata > Chondrichthyes > Lamniformes > Cetorhinidae > Cetorhinus > Cetorhinus maximus. The sequence continues at coordinate 97,306,061 of NC_135882.1, forward strand.
GCTGATGGTAGGGTGGCAAGTGGGTAGGGCAGTAAGTGGGTAGGGTGGCAGGTGGGTGAATGGTTAGGTGGATTGGAGGGTAGTCAGGTCGGGTCAGGTGGGTTATCAGGTCAGGGACTAGTCAGGCTGGCTTGGGAAGGGAGTCGTATCAGGTCAGCAGGTGTAGTCGGTTCAGGTAAGGTTGTCAGGGTTTAAGGGGTAGTTGGGGGGTCAATGCGGGAGTTGGGGGGTGTCAGTGTGAGTGATTGGGTGGTCAGTTGTATAGTTCTCCAGGCGTTAGACTAGGATTTTTCTGTCAAACTTTTCCTGGGACTGTTTAGGTAAGTAAATTGGAACTGCCCAAAATCTCTGACTCCATCTTAAAGTCAGAGACATTCACAGAGGGTCCTGGGGAGCAGGGCAATTGTCCATCGGAAGTGCAAACTTCCTGCGCAATTCCCAGCGAGGTCAGGCTATTGGGACTTCCACAGTGTCCCAATGCACATCTTAGGTCCCATGTCCGGTTTCCAGCCACTTGGAGACAGGAAGATCTGGGCCACTATGTACCTGCATACCAGTTGATTTAGTTCAATTTGCATATTGTTTTTAATCAGCTTGCTACTGTGTTTCCATAAATTACTATTTGCAGCACTTAATACAGTAATTAATGCAATTATTTGAACCTAGCTTCTGACTATTAAAACAGTACAGATAGGATTTTTTTGTTTGAATATCAATAGTGACTACCCTTCAAAAGCAATGAATTGGCTGGAAAGCGCTTTGAAGTGGCCTGAGGTGCTATGGAGGAAGGTTGCTCATTTCTTCTTTCTTTATATGAATGCATTGAATAGTACACAAAGAGAATTAAATCCATAGTGATCATATACAAACTTTTTGCTTTACTGCACTAAACCCACTGACATCACTCGAGCAAATGGAGGCACTGTCTACAAGGCCTATAGGAATTTTGTGTTCCCAAAGGCAATACTAGGTTAAATGAGCTAGATGTCCCTCAGTAGACTGCCAGAAAATGGAATCTCTTCACAAGGCTAATAATGATTGTGGATCTCCCTATTCAATTGACAAAAATCAGATTATAACAACTTGCATTAATCTAGCACCAAAGACAATGATCTTGGAGAGGCCAATGGAATCATTGGCAAAGGTACAGAATTTGACCTGAATGTGAAGGTGTCCCCCAGTTGATGTCCTAAATCAGACACTACAGACTGAACTCCAGATCAAGCACCAATAGGAGACTTTCAGGTCAGATATCAAACATTATATCGTCTGTCAGACCAGACAGAGTATAGGAGATTATCAGATTAGATAGACATCATATTGACAGAAAGAACTTCCATTTATTTAGTACCTCATTATGTGCCTCAGAAATATTCCAAAATGCTATACAAATAATGAACTAATTGAAGTGCAGTCATTGCTGTTAACTAAACAAATGGGCACCTACATATAACAATCTATCCCATTTTTGTTTGTGTTGGCAAGGACACTAAGGTAATATCTGCTCCTGTTTGACAAGGTCATATCAGAACAGGTAACTAGGGACTTGGTTAACATCTCATTCAAAGTATAGTAACTGACAATTCAGCACACTAAAATGTCAATCTAGATTATGTGCTCAGTTTAAGGCCTTAAAATGCCATGAGCCATTCAAAAGTCCATTGAATCCCACCGCCATAAAATTCTGCCCCTAGTGTGGGACTTGAGCTCACGATTTTTGAATAAAGTTGGCACTTGTTCAGAGAATGGTAGATCATACAGTATATATTGAATTGATATATCAGAAGGTGTACGATAAACTTTTGGAAACACTTGATGCACCAAGACCGTCAGATTAGATTATGTAGTCAAATCCCACAGCAATCAATGTTGTCACTAAATACCCTGAGTTAAAGGATAGGATGAGACTAACCATCTTCTTTCCAGATAGGCGAATTTCATTAGACAGTACATTATTATGAGATTAAAGTCGAAATAGTAAGCCATGCAGATATTTTACTGAAGTATAATTATTGAGCAGACTGCATGAGGAAAAATGAGGTAACTAGATGCAAAAGCAGATTCCTTTTGTTATAACTTGTCTTGTTCATTTCTCAGATTCTTACACAATAACAAAATATCAAGAATTCCTGCCGGAACCTTCTCTCAACTGAATGCACTAAAACGACTGTAAGTGCTGAAAACTTCAGCTATTTGTTCAGCATTGGCTTGGCTTTGTGTGCTATTTTAGTAATTTACCTAATTGAATCACATATTCTATAAGTGCCTTGAGATCTTTGAATTGCTGATTTGCTATATAAGTATTATCATTATGTAGAAAACCACTAGTTTACTGGATTTTCCAGTATTATGCTTACATTGTACTGGGTTTGATTTTACTGCAGCAGGCCACTTAACAGTTTCTGTTATTAGTTAGTTCCCCCTGTAACTTTCAGCTCAAAAATATTTGTCCACAAAGTTGTTGAAAATATGAGCCAATAACAGCACAGTGAGGAAAACAGCAACGTGGGACCTGAGTGAACAGCATATTCAACAAGGTATAGCCATAACCAGACTGGTTTTAAAAAATATAAGGATAGTTTTTCTGTATTTGTGATAAGACAGCAACTCAGAACTATGCTAATAGTTTAATGAGTTCACATAATGAGTAGCTGACCAGAAAGGTCCTAGGATTGATCCATGCACTCTGCCGCGTTAGCTAACCTCAGTGAGCAGGTGTTAAGAGACATCAAATTAACTTCAGTATGCTGAATTAGGGAAGGGGGAAATTGGAGCCACAGTTACCAATCTTCATCACTATACAGTGGCCTCTGTTGGCAATGTGCATACAGGATAAGGTGAACTCAGGATTGGGCTTAACTGTGATGATACTATAGCAATAGCCTGAGAATCCTCACTGTCCATGTCATGCAAGAAGGGTCCCTTTGATGCGGTACTAGATAATTAATGGTGCCCATGGACCTTCTGGAGAGTGGGAAGAAAGGGGATAATAGTGTTGGAAAATGGAAAAAGATAGAATTGAGTGCTAATTGCACAATGGAAACAATTATGTTGCAAAATTCCGCAAGATGGACAGAAGTATCCTAATTCTGCCCTTGTTTTTACATTGCTACAGCCGCTTGGACTCCAATGGCCTGGTGTGTGATTGTCAGCTAATGTGGTTGGGAGAATTACTGAAGAATTATGCTCAAAGCAGCATTACCCAAGCTGCTGCAACATGCGAGTATCCCAGGAAATTACAGGGAAAATCAGTTGCTTCAGTAACAACAGAGGAGTTTAACTGTGGTAAGTTTTATTAGCATTATAGCCTATCTCTGTTACACATCAGTGCTAAATTACATCTTTTATTAGCTACAAAGCTGCACGTAGAAGAGAGAAAATGAATTAATAAGAAATAAAACCAAACTCATTAAAACATTAATGTTATTTAAATTACTTTGAATGTCAGTGATGTTGGCTTATACTTCTTAGGAAATTTTTTCTCAGATCTTTTTGAATTATTTTAGTATTTTGAAGTGTGAATGCTTCAGACAAAATTTTAACTCACTCAAAACCCATCCACTTACAATGAATTCATGTTGAGCCATTCACCTCAGTTAAACACCATCCTAGAAAAAAACCTCTTTCCAATGATAATGGATGAACACTTGTCTTTGTACGGCATTCCTTTATCCACTGGTTTAAATAGTTAATGACTATATTAAGGAAGGTGTGGTGTTTGAAAGTAGGCTAATATTCTATTCCCTGTTTCATTGCGTAATTCATCCTATAAATGAGGAAGAAATTTTAAGCGTGAAGTTCCATGAAACTAAATTTTTGGGTGCTTGGAAGGACTAAACGTGTTTGATAATGATACTTTTATATATTCGTTTAAAAGAAATATTTGCTCAGGCACACATTTGTTTGTTTATATGCTTCAATAGGACAGCTATGGAACACAATTTAAATAGACTCGCTCTTTTGAAGGTGCAGGGTATTTTCCCATTGTCAGAGATTTATGGTTTTTTCTGTTGTTTTAAATGGGCGTCAGGTAAAATGTCAGCTGGTTGCAATTTTTCTAGAGTGAATTTAGAGCTATTTTTATTAACCATGTGGGTTTTCTGTACTGAATATTTTGGAAGATTCCAAGAAAGCCACATGGGTCCAACTGGATAGCAATTGAATTAATGCATTGTGTCCCTGATTAAATTCTAAATGGTTGGATTTTTTGTGTTATGCTTCACAACGACAACAGCAACTTTAAAAATATTTATAGCACATTTAATATATAAAATGTCCCAAGGCACTTCTCAGCACCTTGCAGAATGAAGACCTGAATGCTGAGGTAGGGAGAGTTTAGGAGGATGACTGAATACTTGTGCAAAAGGTAGATTTTGAGAGGTTCCAGAAGGAGATGAGAATTGAAAAGGAGGAAGGGTTTAGGAATGGAGTTCTAGTGACCAAGAGCTAAGTGAATGCAAGCTGTGCTACAGATGGTAAGGCAAAGGGATGGGTGATTCACAGGAGACCAGAATGATGGTTGAGGGAGCATATGTCCGGAAAACATTGTAAAAATAGGCTCGAGGGATTTGAGGCTGGGGAATTTAAACTTAATTCACTGGGGAATAGGATTCTGTCAGCTGTATTTGGATGGGCTGGAGTTTATAGTGTGGAAAGTAATAATTAGTTTTAAGCATGGGTATATTGCTATGTTTCTAAATCCCTTTATGATTTTAAACGCATCGGTTAGAGTAACCATCAAAATCAAGGGATAACAAGCTAAGTTTATGCAACCTAACATAATGTAACCTTTTAATCAGTGGTATTATTCTTGTTAACTTAGGCTGTGCCCCTTCCATGGCCAACTTTTATTTCTTGAGGTTAGGTGCTCAAAACTGACCTCACTTCTTCAGATAGGGTCTGACCTAAGCTCTTTACAACTGAAGCATAACTTCCTCCCCCTTGAATTCAATTCCCCTGAGATTCCGTTAGCCTTTTTAATCACTTTTTCTACCTGTCAACTAGTTTTTAGTGATTTGTGAAAATGGCCACCTAAATCCCTTTGTTCCTACACAGCTCCTAGTCTCTCACCATTAACAAAGTATTCCAATTTGCCTTGCTCAAATCCAAAGAGGATGACCTTACCCTTCTCCACATTGAACTCCGTGTGCCATAGATTTACCCAGACACACAGTATCTATGTTATGCAACTTACTGTGCTTCCTAAGTCAGTGCCATTTTGCATCCTTGGAAAAGCACTGTTTATTTCTTCATCCTTGTCATTAATATGAAAGGTTGAGGCTACAGTACAGACCCTGAGGAACACCACTACCACATCCCACCAAACAGAGAATGTTGCCCCATCTCTGTATCTCACTTCCCTACCAATTATTGATGCATGCCACAAGGTCACTTCCAAACTCATATTGCAATGTCTGTGAAGTCTGTACATTTATTAGGTCAGATGTTCTTTTCCTGTTTTCTATCTTCCTCTGTTCTTATGCTCTATTACTAAGGCTTCAAATTAAAGTGGGATGGGAGGGTGGAGGTTGGGCTGATCATACATCAGGGTGGAGAGAATTCATGTCTAAAAGCCAGGCTCTGCTGGGCAGATTAACACATCTTCCACCTTACCTCCCTAAGTCTGCGGGAAGCTTTGGGGTCATGCCTGGGGGCACTTGTTGTTCACCCAGTATGTCACTGATAGGCCCTGCACAGCAGGAATTCTCCAACTGAGAGCTGATGTAGGTCCATACTGGACTTTAGAAAGGTCTCAAGGCAGTTGGAACAAAGATAATTAATCCTAAAGTCAATTGGACCTGAGATCAGCTCCGACTGTGTGGGTGGACAGCCCATGCCAGTGGCCCTCAGCTTTAATGCCTCCGGCTCTTTCCAGGGCTGAGTGGGGGATCTGTGTGGAGTCTCCCAATCAGCTGTCCACAGTTGCATCAAGCTGGTGACAGAAGCTCTGTTCAGGCAGGTACTGACCTTTATCCTATACCATATGGATGAGGCCAGCCAGGCTGAGTGAGGCAGTGGCTTTGCAGTGATTGCTGGCTTCCCCCGCATCCAGGGTGCAATCAACTGCACACACGTGGCCATCAAGGCACCAGTGGGTCAGCCGGGTGCCTTCAACAACAGGAAGGGATTCCACTCCATGAACATGCATATAGTGTGTGACCACAAGATGCAGATTCTGCAAGTCTGTGCAAGGTACCCTGGCAGCTCCCATGATGTTTACATCCTGAGACACTCCCAGGTGCCGAGGCTCTTCAGTGCTCCAGCCCAACTGGATGGATAGCTGCTGGGTGACAAGGGCTATCCATTGAAGAGGTAGCTCATGATACCACTCCACCACCCAAGAACAGAGGCAGAGAAATGTTACATTACGAGTCATGCCTCCACAAGGGCGATGGTCGTGAGGGCCATAGGTCTTCTCAAGATGCGCTTCCGATGCCTGGGCAGTTCAGGGATTGCACTACAGTAACCCTCAGAGTGGGTGTCACTGATCGTGGTTGAATGCTGCGCTCTCCACAATCTGGCCCTGGCAAGGGGGGACCCACTGGAGGAAGAGGATCTTGACGCAGCTGCACATGATGAGTCCAGTAGTAACTCAGAAGAGGAGTACGGTGAGGAGAATGCTGAGGGCATTCCTCAATAGCCTCCAGGAAGAAGCAACATCAGGGACGCCTTGACCCAATGCTCCTTCAGTTAGGCTATCAAAGATCAGCCTCAACCACATGCCAGGGCTGCCAGCTCCATCCCGGATGTCCGAAAGGACCCATTCATTTGAACACAAAAACATTCAGTGCCTATGAAATAAAGTTCAGAGCCACTTGCATTACATACAGGCGTACCCTGCACCAATAAAATAAAAAGGTGAAGCATACTCAGGCCATGACAACAAAAACAAAATTTATCTAATTTTCACAATTCCAAACTATTTACATAAACCTCTCTGGTCTTTATTCCCAGATCAGTATAGATAAAGTAAACATAAATGAACATAAAATCACCCGTGACCTGTCCAGCCAGCAAAGCCCACATCCCACGAATGAATTTAAAAAAAACGCCAGGAATTCCTCATTCTGTCCCTGGAGCAGCTCTCAATGGAGGCGGCAGTGCGCTTGGCCATGACGGTCAACACGGTGCTCATGGAGTCCTCCATAATGGAGACCATGGCACGTATACACTCATGGATCTCCGCCAGATCCTCCCACACATCTTGCTGAACATCCAGCATCTGCCACCTAATGGACGTCTCCAGAGGATCATCATCAGCCTTCGACTGAGCATCATCCTGGTCCCTCCGGCGCCCTGGGCACTCTCTGCCTCCGCCTGCACCTCAAGTAAGTGTGAAGTGCCCTCGCCAATATGCACCGACATACTAGCCGTGGAACTAATGCCCACCCAGGTGCTGGTATCTGCGGTGGTGCCTGCTTCAGAGTGGGGTGTGACGAAGGTGAAAGTGATGCCCGGTGGTCCTCCAGTGTCAGGAGTGGCCCTTCGGGGTCCACAGAGCAGAGGTGAACCTAAAAGGGAGAACAAGGACAGGTCATTAGTTAAAGTCATCAACCATCACTGTGCATGGGTACCCTGGTGAGACAATGGAGGTCTGCATCATGGTGTCATTATCTTTCAATGATCAATGGGAACTCCAGGTTCAAGGCTGACATCAGTGAAGACACTACACTCGAGTGGTTGCACAATCCCCAAAACTCTCACCTCTATGCACTGCACTCTTAGCTTCATCTGGCACCCCTACCTCCCCATGCCCGGTTGCACATGGAGCTGCCGGCTTGTGAGCTCCAGGGCGTCTTACTTGAACCTGCTGAGCAGCAGAAGGTTGGGTGGCCCTCTGCCTGTACGTTCCCTCTCTGCCGGGTTATGGCTTGTCTTCTCCCGAAAGAACAGAGGAGCATTCATTAGTCCACTCTGTATCTGCAGCGCCATCGCAGCCTGACCAACCCCAGCTGAGGAACATCTTGTAGGGCACATCCGAGTCATGGCCCTTGAGCTGCAAGGCACTCAGTCCAAGCAGCCGGGGCTCACCCCCTTGGTCAGCTCCAGCGTCATTGGCACTTGACACTCAGAGCCTAGCACCGCTGAGGTCGACAGGTGGGACGGCCACACCTTAACACTGCTGCACACTGACCCATGCCAATATGGTACTCACCCTTCCTGAGTGCAGCAGGTCATTGGCGTGCTCCCAGCACTGCACCCATGTGCGTCGCACCACATCATGGCTGCTCACCAGTGCTGCCACCTCCTCCCATGCTCTCTTGGTGAGGTGCAGTGGCCTCCTCCTCCCATCTCTGGGGACAAGAGTGTCCCTCCTGGCAGCCACCTCCTCCAGGAGGACGGCGAGGCACTCGTCGGAAAAGTGGGGGGGCCGAGTGCCCACCCAACTTTCCCTCCCACCTGCCATGTACAGCTGCACTCGACCCCATTAAGAATTCTGAACACACGTCCTTCCATGGCAGCCTGGGCTGTTTTTAAACCATTGGAACCGGCGGCCAACAGGCCCCTGCACCCCGCCCAGCCGTTCCCGGGCAGTGTGGAGACGCGTTTCACGCTGGGCGCGCCTTAATTGACGCTAGTGTGAAATCGCGGTCGGGGGCTGGCCGTGGGCAGCGGACCGTTTCCTGGCTGCTCCTGGGCCTTTCCACCGCGCCCGCCCAACAACCTCAAAATGCTGCCCTATGTTCAACTCTCTTGAACCTTCTGATGCTGATCCAACCTTCTTAAACTAACATGGTGAGTGCATCTGCAATACCTAAACATCAGGCCTTTCCAACCTTCTCGCATCAGGGTGGGGAGAGGTCTCGTTTCAATTTTTTTTCTCTAACAAGCGGCTGATGTGAAAATTTTGGCAAGATAAGTTTTAGCACAACATTAAACATGAATGTCAAATAAAAATCAATCACAACGCAATAAACTGATCATTTAAGAAAAAGTAATTAATAAAAATTACCATTAAAAAGTGCTAAGCACAGAGTTAATCTTTTTTGTCTTTTCATTTAAGAAGCAGAGCCAGAGAGACAGACTAGGCCCCAAGTCCTGGTCACCAGGGAAGCAGTGGAGACTGGTGCTAAACTAAGAAGTTGGGTTTAACTAACACTGACCTACCATTTGCCTCTGGTGACACACACTCCATTCTGGCCTTGGTGGAATTCATGCAAGTGGGGATTGGAGGCAGGTTGACTTTCAGCCTGGGTTTTCCTCCTCTTCTGGCCTGTTTTGTGGATAGGTTTTTGGGGAAGGAGGAGGAGGAGGGGGGAAGGGAAAGGGCATGTGTGGGTCATTTCCAGTCTCAGGGTTCTTTCTGTCACCTACACAGACTCACCCGCCTGCTCACACAAACTCACCCACTGACTCACACAGACTCACTCACTCACACAGACTCACTCACTGACATAGACTCACTGATTTATCCAATCCCCTGGGCCCAGTATATCTCACTGCCGAGGAAGTATTCGGGACACCGTGAAGAGGTGCACTTCCTTGCTCTGCCCTGTCGGAGACTCCAGCTGCCCCGTGCGGGGGCTGGGCAGGCGCTGTTGCTGCGACTACTGTTCCTCCTGGCCTCTCCAGCTCGCTCTGCCATCTTGACCCCTGTCTTCCTTTTTGGGGTCAGCGGCTCTGCGGGAGGAAGAGAGAGAGAGAGAGACAGCACAGCCAAAGGTGGAGAGAGAATGCACCATGCCAACTCAGCGTCACACTGCTCGCTGCTCCTCCAATCAGGAACTGTTTCTCTCCAGCATGTGTTGCTGATAGGCTGACCAGTGAGCCTACCAGCAGCCAAGATGGGAGAGAAATGACCTGTGATCGGAGGAGCAGCTTTTTGCAGAATATTTCTTTGAATTTAGCTATAGTTTGAACACTGAGTCTGTGACCTGGATAGAGATAGTTGGCAGGCTGGATTGTAGGTCACGGCTGCAGGTTGGACAAGCCTGTTATACGGACATGTGTCATCTGCTCTATCAAATAGCCCACTCCCGAGACTTGGGAGAAGTCAACATCCTGCAGAATTGTAGCATTGCAGCTGAGGCTCTCGAATTTTCGAAGTAAAGTGTTTCAGTTTGAATTGTCAAGATAATATAGAATTTATGCTTACATACTCAAGTAGTTTCGTTTAGAATAACACGTATTAAAACAAAATTCCTTCACAGAAGTGCATGTGATAATTCATTTCAACATATTTAGGCAATGGAGTTCTTTATTTGGAATATAAGTGACAAGTAACTCAGTCTACCTTGAAACATGGGTATTGAAAAAGTGCAAACGTGCAAAAGCTGTTAGTGCTTAACAGGAAGCGTGGTTTACTTTCAACCAAACATGGCAATTTACACTATTAAAATATGAAGACTTCATTAATTGGCAGACTGTTAGACCAGCTGAACCAGACCAATGATTAAACAAAGCCCTTGGGATGATCTGGTCTATAACAGATGTCAGTTCATCCCTTCAATAAACTATAAACTTTTCACCTGAAATCTGAAGGCATATTGTGGCACAGTGTAACACTAATTGGTTTTATTATTTGGTTTTAATTTGACATTTTTTGTTTTTACTGAAGTGAAGGCACAACTCTGCTCAAATGCCCAGGCTTCCACTTTTCCCTATTCTTTTTGAGTACTGCTGATTTTAATTGCTCCATCATTGGTAACTGTGCCTTCAGCTGTTTTGACTCTAAACTCTACAATTCCCTCTCCAAACCTCTCTGCTTCTGTGCCTCTCGATTTTCCTGTAAAACGCTCCTTAAAACCTTTGACCAAGCTTTCAGTCATCTGTCCGTTTATCTCCTTGTGTAACTTGGTATATCAAACTTTATTTTATAATGCTCCCAAAAGTGCTTTGGGACATTTTATTATGTTGAAGGTGCTATATAAATACAATTGTTGTTACTGTTGTATTTGGTAATAATGAAACACTCCAAGATGAACCCCCACACCCATTTCACACGGCAACTTCTATTTGGTATGTTTTTAAAAAATGAAAGTCTTTCGGTCATAAGGCAGAAAACACATGAGGCATGGGGCGGAATTCTCCCTTTGGCGAGCGGGCGTCATTTAGATTTTCAGTTCGGCAGGGCTGCCCGCCCACCGAACTCTCAAAAGCCTATTAAGGCCTATTGAAAAGTAATTAAAACAGTTAAAGGAGCTGCCCATCCAACCTTAAGGTTGGCGGGCAGGTGAAGAGCCCAGGCGGCCTTCAGAAAAAACATGAAATCTCATCCACGGGCGGGATAAGGTTTCATGAGGGATTTAAAGTTTGTGTTACATTTTTAATAAAAGTAATTGACATGTCCCAGTCATTGACAATGTCACATGAGGGGCCATGTCAATAAAATTTTTCTCATCGTTTATTATCTTTTTAAAAGTAACACTGATCTCCCTGAGGCAGCACTTTGCCTCAGGGATGCGCGCGAAAGAGCGCACTCCCGGCTCAGGGAATCCCCCACCCCACCCGCACAGGAAGCACATAGCCCGCCCATGTAAAATGGCGCCGCCACGACCCCAATTGGGGGCGCCAATCGGGAACCCGCCCGCTCCTGCACAACCCCCCCCCCCCACCATACTGCCCATGGGGTTGTTCACTTAGCAAGCTTGAAACTGACAATATTTTTGTGCCTTAATGTTTGTAGAAAATATAATACTTGATTGTAACTTGTGCGTGTGCTGTCTGTTTTCTCAACACATTTGTTTTCAATTAAAATGTTATTCCCTTACAAAATGATTCTTTTTTGTATTGAGTGTAAAGGTTATTGCTGCATATAAATGACACTAATTCTGCTTTGCATGACTGATATGCTTAGTAAGGACAAGTGAAAAATCAGATCAGATATCTAAGCAAAATTCATGTTTGACGAGATTTGTCTTTTAATAAACAAATCAGACAATGGGATAATTTCAGGATTATTTTGGTTTTAAAAGATCTGCTAACTAACCATTTAACAGCACCCCATGAATATAAAACTTTTTTCAGGGCTTGCTTGGTTCAACAAACTTATTAATCACATCACAGTTAAAAACCCAACGTTTGCTGATACTGTGACTGCAGAGGGCACACTTGCCGCACATGCTGCTGCAGTGCCTGTGACTTCACTGCCAGCGATGCCCCAGGCAGCTGTCTGCACCAAAGGTCGCTCAGATCAAACTCAGCCAGAAAAGAATTACATCTTGAGCTGGAAATTGCAAATAATGCTATGTCCTTGGGCAGGGTTTTCCCTGAAATCGGCAAAGTCCGAAAGTGGGCAGGGAAATCGGCGTTTGACCCGCTGATGGCAATGACGGCTTTTCCCGCCGTATTATGCACCACTTTGTTGAAAAAATTGAGAGGCACGGGTTTCATATCGGACCGCTGGCATGGAGGCCTCTGATTCGCCCGCCCGCCGTCATCTCAGGCCTTCTGTACTCCAGGCGCCATATTTCAGGGTTGCCCCTGCACAGCGCTAGCTGTTTCTAAGGGATGGAAAGCCGGTAGAAAGTAGTGGCTTTCAAAGCGAGGAAACATGCTGCCCCCAAATTCAGTGACCCCTCTCTTGAGCACCTACTGGATGCAGAAGAGGCCTGCTGAAAATTCCTCTAACCCCACTTTGGGCGAAGAACCTCATCCAAGGTAACAAACCCAGTATGGGAGGCAGTGGCAAGGGTGGCAAGTGCCAACATTCTGTAAAAGAGGACAGCCACCAAGTGCAGGAAGAGGATGAATGATCTCCTCTGTTCCGCCAGGGTAAGTGACCTTTCTCATCATGCTCAACTCACTCACAAATCCATCAACATCCACAGGGATCTCACTCACAGTCAGCTCAAGGGACACCACCACTCACTCTCTCACACACACCGTCATGTCTTCTGCGGATCATGTCCTCATCTTGTCCATGGCACCACTCACCACCCACACATGCCAGGCATCATTCTCATCTGGCCTGGCAGGCATCCTGCTTACACTCTGTCCATCTGTCTCCATGTAGGGCAAACTGGCAAACAACAAAAGGGAGAGGATGCAGACCGAGAGTGCAATGCCTCAACTGAACGTCCTGGCTGACTTTGAGAACAAAGCTATCCACCTGCCCAGTGAGAATGTGGACCGTTCCTGTGCTGTCCATCAAACAGCCATACTGTGAGTGATGTCTCCTGTTCCACAGTCCCCTACCATGCAATAATGACCTTTCCTTTCTTTCGCAGGCACACGTGGGAAGCATCTGAGGCCGTCCACGAGCCAGGCTCTTGACTCAAGCCCCAAAGATACCTCAGAAGAAGAATCTGATGACACCCTAATTGAAGACCCATTACAGCACTCACCCACACGCTGCACCAGCGCAGAGGCACACACCTCGGTGGGACCTATCTTTAGAGCAGCCTTGGGGTCACAATCTGGCGAGCACATCGCACTGTCTGATCCACAGCAGGTGGAGGCAGGGACTTCCCGGGTTTCTGGCATTCGGAGGACTGCTGGAGGGCAGAAAGTCGCTGAGTCCGAGTCAGATGACAAGCCTCTGGACTCGGTTCTGCCTCAGTTGCTGGAGCTGCAAAGACAAGCTCGGGAACATTAGGAAGGGATGTCCGCTGCACTCCTCAGATTGCAAGACACGATGGAGGAGTCCATCCACCTTTGGACTGAGGTGATAGCCCCTGCATGCCAATGCACCGAGGTCAACACTGGTAGGGTGGCGGCCGCTGTGGAGACCTTGGTCCAGGACATTGGTCCTGCACTGCTGTAGGAGCTGCAGTCCATCGCTGAGGCACTTGCTGGCATCCATCAGTGTCAACGTGAGACAGGGATGGGATGTCTCGAGTTCACCCCACCTGTCCCCTCCTCTCAAGGAGTCAGCCAGGGGCTCTCGGACATCCATAGGGAGGAGGATCGGCAGGTGCATACCCCAGGGCCATCTACCCAGGTGACTCCAGGAATAACAAGCCCATCCAAATCCTCTCTTCCTGTGACCTCAGCAGCTCCAGCTCCACAGGCCGAGGAGGGTGCCCCTGCCACACAGTAGGGCTCTGATAGCAGGCCAGGGCCCTCCAGGTCTCAGCCCTCATGCGTACGCCCACCAAAGTCATCACAGATAAGGTGTAGCAGTCAGAAAGCTGCCTCCACCTCCCCTGTGGATGTCCAGGGTGTAGCAAGACATAGCGGCAGGGCTATGAAAACCAAGAAGATGTAGTTGCACAACGTGGGCATGGGTGTTAATCACAGTATATAATGTTCACCAATATAAAAACACTCATAATCATCTCTCCTTGTCTATGGCTCCTTGTTATGATGAAATATGTCTGTGTCATTCAGAATTGAAACCTTGGTCCCTGCACAAAATTAATTCACGTGTCTTATCTAGGGCCTCTCCTCTGTCCAGTGCGTGACCCTCTGACCTCAGTGATTGCCCAGTCCCAAAGTCACAGCCCACCTCAGTGATGCCTGCACCTTGATGTTGATTGTGTTTACTGCAAGAATGTTGTGCCTCAGCGTTGTTGGGTCATATGATGTTATGTGTGCTCTGAGCACCTTTGAGGTGGGGCTCTTCTTGTCTGCATTCTGGACAGATACAGGTGTAAAGCTGAAGGGGACAGGTGATTATACATGCAAAAGGATCAAGTACATTTGAAGTCCATGTTCCCGCTGTATTCCAGCAAGATCTACATGAGATGAGACTCTGCACAGAGCATGAGTGTGATATCCTCTGTCAGACTGGTGTCAGACGCTCCCAGTTGCCATATTGTGCTCTCAGGAGAGTCCTCACTGCACTTCATAATCCTCTTTGTGAAGCCTTATGGCTGCTGGGGCCTCATGAGTATGTCTACCGCCTCTGGCCAGAGCAATGACCTCATCGTCTGCATCCTGGGCTTCCAGGACCTCGTCACCCTCTTCCCCTTCCACTTCCTCCTCATCGGAGGAGATGTGCAGCTCCTCCATCTCCTCATCACTCAGGACATCCCCTCTTTGCATTGCCAGGTTGTGTAGCAAGCCACGATGATGTATGATACCCCCTGAGGGGCGTACTGGAATGCTCTACCAGATCTGTCGAGGCACCAGAATCTCATTTTCAGGATCCCAGAGGTCTGCTCCACCAAGGCCTGGGTTGCAGCATGAGCCTCGTTCTACCTTCTCTCAGCTGGCTGCCACACAGGCATCATCAGCCACGCCCTCTGTAGGTGGCCCTTGTCCCCGGGGACCCAGCCCTGCAGCCTCTGTGGATCCTGGAAGATGTCAGAGATTTGAGACCAGCTGAGGATGTATGAGTCGTGGATGGTCCCTGGGTTTCGTGTGCAGATCTGCATGATCTGTTTGGTATGGTTGCAGACCAGCTGAACATTAAGAGAGTGGAAGCCCTTGTGGTTCACATACTGGACTGCTTGTTGCCACTGAGATCTAAGAGCCATGTCAGTGCAGTCAATGACACCCAGCACATGTGGGAAATTGCAAATCTCAGCGAATCCCAGCGCTCTTGCTTCCTGGCCCGCATGATCTTGGTCGAAATTGATAAAGTTGTGTGTCTTGGCAAAGATGGCATCCATGACCTCCTGGATACATTTATGGATGGATGCTTGAGAAATCCCACACAGGTCATCATTGGAGCCCTGGAAGGACCACTGCCATATAAATTGAGCGCGGAGGTCACCTTCAATGCCACTGGTAGTGGATATCCTCCAGGTCTCAGAGGAGACAAATCTTACAGAAGGTGGCATAGTTTATCTTTAGTTCTGTTGAAGAGTCATACGGACTCGAAACGTTAACTGTGTTCCTCTCCGCAGATGCTGTCAGACCTGCTGAGTTTTTCCAGGTATTTTTAATTTTGTTATGTGAGTAACCAGTTCCCTTGACAATTGCAGTCTTTGGCGACACTGGGTCTCGTTCATCTGTAGGCAGGACAGTACCATCTATACACCCTGGATCTAGCGAGGCACTAATGAATGATGTCTCTCTGTGTATCTTCCTCTACGTGCAGAGGAGGCCCTGCTGCCCCTTGATATTGAGGATTGGGCTCCTCCCTTTGCCGAGCTAGGCACCTCCATTGCATTCTTCTTCTTCTGACCTGCCTGTAAGCAATGAGGCAGACAGCAAGATCACCAGGCTCCATGTTCCTGATGGTCTCCTCACCGCAGAGAGAGACGTGAAGGTCAGCATACGTCCCCTTAGGACCTCTCTTAGTTAATTCTCCGGCACTGGCTGCACCTGAAGGCCCCTTCATGCCAGAGAATTCTGGCCACCACTTGGTTGGCCAGTGCTTAGTTCACTTCATGCCTGACCAAAACCCCACCCACCTCCGCCCCACACCACACGACTGAGTGATGACAGCTTCGGCCACTCAATTGCAACTTGTGTTCTCAGTTCAGGTGCTGGTATTACCCTAAAGTTCAGAAGCAGTCAGTGGCACTATCAGGAATTTGTGTTGCTTAAGTGTGCATGATTATTCCAGAAGCCAGACTCCAAACATGTCAATGGAGTTGATGCTGAACAGTCTCAGCTGTGGAAAAATGCTCAATGTTAAAATGCTTTTCCAAATGACCCCCAGCCCCCCGGTGTGTGCTTGTACATTTCCTTCAGCCTGTACTGCCTTGCCTACCCCCAACACCCTTCCTCCCAACCACCCCCCCTCACCCTCCCACTGCCACCTCGCCTCTTGGTGCTGCCTTACGCCCCCGAACTACCCCCCCGCCCACCGCACTGGAACCCTTACCCCGGCACTGCACTGAAAGCTGGCCAGGAAGAAGCTGCTTTGGAGACATGCCTGTGACCCCCACCCCTCCCTGAATCCACAGCACCGCTTCCTTGGCTTCATATGGGGGACCCTCGTGAGTGCTGTGCTAAGCTGTGTGCGCTCACCTCTGCATTCCCCGCGAAGTTCAGGTCACCAGGTTCACGCTGTCCTAAAGTCACGCCAACGTGGGATTTAAATTTGACGTTGGGGTATGATTCCGGCATGTAGCCACAATAATGAGATGCAAATTTATGTAAATGAAGTTCCTGACGTTCGACGATGTGACACGCAGCCCGTCATTGCTGAGGGAGAAAGGGGACAATCACATCCTGGATTTACCTCACTGGAAAACGGGGCTAGGGTCTTCTCGCGAGATTTTCTGATCATGCTGGCAAACACACCCACCCCGATCGGGCACAGGACACCCTTGCCCTTATCTTAAAAAAACCCTGCCGTTTTAAATAAAAATGATAATATTTAATCAGATTCTATGTCAAATAGTATTTGTGCGTGATGGAGACGGTTCCTGAGATAACCATTTCAACACGTGAATGTAATGCTCCAGAAAGCAGCGCTTTTCTAATCTAATGGGAGACTGGCAGGCACTTTGACAATTTAAATGGATAGTTTTCGGGAAAAATTTGAAGTTATCCACTTAGGTAGGAACATCAGAAGTGTAGAGTATTCCTTAAATGGTGAGAGATTGGGAAGTGTTGATGTCTAAAGGGACCTGGGTATCTTTATTCACGCATCACAGAAAGCTAACATGGAGGTGCAGCAAGAAATTAGGAAGGCAAGTGGTATGTTGGCCTTTATTGCAGGAGGCTTGAGTAAAGATACTTTGCTACAATTGAATAGAGCCTTGGTGAGATCACACCTGGAGTATTGATTACAGCTTTGGTCTCCTTATCTAAGGAAGGCTATACTTGCCATAGAGGGAGTGCAATGAAGGTTCACCAGACTGATGCCTAGGATGGCAGGATTAAGGAAACTGGGTCTGTATTCTCTCCAGTTTAGAAGAATGAGCGATGTTCTTGCGAAACATACAAAATTCTCGAGAGAGACAGCAAACCGGACGAAGCAAGTGTGTGGCAAGCAGGAGGTAGCAAGGGCTCAGGAGTCATGTGGGAATTGAGGTGGTGAGGGCTTGGGAGATGGGCAGTGAGTGAGGGAGCAGGGCTTGAGAGAGGGACAGTGTGAGGCACCGAGGGCTTGGGAGATGGGCAGTGAGCAAGGCAGCAAGGGCTTGGGAGATGGGCAGTGAGTGAGGGAGCAAGGGCTTGGGAGAGGGACAGTGTGAGGTGCCGAGGGCTTGGGAGATGGGCAGTGAGGAAGGGAATGAGGGTTCAGGAGAGAGGCAGTGAGCAAGGCATTGAGAGCCTGGGAGAGGGTCAGTAAGAGAGGGAATGAGGGCTCAGGAGAGGGGTTGTGAGCGAGGCAGTGAAGGCTCAGGAGAGGGGCTGTGAGCGAGGCATTGAAGGCTTGAGAGAGGGGCAGTGACTGAGGGAGCGAGGGCTTGGAAGAGAGGCAGTGAGCGAGGCAGCGAGGGTTTGGGAGAGGGCAGTGAGTGAGGGAGCAAGGGCATGGAGGGGGGCAGTGAATGAGGGAGCGAGGGCTTGGGAGAGC
Organism: Cetorhinus maximus; assembly: GCF_964194155.1. NCBI lineage: Eukaryota > Metazoa > Chordata > Chondrichthyes > Lamniformes > Cetorhinidae > Cetorhinus > Cetorhinus maximus. The sequence goes on from NC_135882.1 coordinate 97,324,368, forward strand.
GGTTGTGAGCGAGGCAGTGAGGGCTTGGGAGAGGGGCAGTGAGGAAGGGAACGAGGGCTCATGAGAGGGTCAGTGAGCAAGGCAGTGAGAGCCTGGGAGAGGGTCAGTGAGTGTGGGAGCAAGGTTTGAGAGAGGGTCAGTTAGGGAGGGAACCAGGGCTCAGGAGAGGGGCAGTGAGTAAGGCAGCAAGGGCTTGGGAAAGGGGCAGTGAGGAAGGGAGCGAGGGCTTGGGATAGATGCAATGCAATGGAAGTGCCTAGAGCTCAGGAGATGGGAGAATAGCAAGGCGGTGATGATTGGGAGAGGGGGAATGCAATGGAGGCGGTGAAGGCGTGTGAGGGGAGCGGGGGAGCCAGGTGCTGAGGAGTCGGGAGAGGGGGTACAAGCCGGAGGTGACGAGGGTGCAGGAGAGGAACGATTTGTAAGCTGGCGATGGCTCAGGAGAGGTGCGGTGAGGGAGAGATGGTAAGGGCTCAGGAGAGGGGTGGCGAGGGGGTTGCAGTGAGGGCTCGGGAGAGGGGTGGTGAGGGAGAGACGGTGAGGGCTCAGGAGAGGGGTGGCGAGGGAGTTGCAGTGAGGGCTTGGGAGCGGTGTGGTGAGGGAGAGACGGTGAGGGCTCAGGAGAGGGGTGGCGAGGGAGTTGCAGTGAGGGCTCGGGAGCGGTGTGGTGAGGGAGAGACAGTGAGGGCTCAGGAGTGGGCGGCGAAGGGGTGTTGACATGGGCTCGGGAGATGGGTGGCAAGGGAGGTAGTGAGGGCTCAGAGAGGGGCCATGGTGGGGGGGTAGTCAAGGGCCTAAGAGAAGGGAGGCGAGGGGGGCGCTGTGAGGGCTTGGGAGAGAGGTGGTAAGCAGGAAGACAATGGGTGTTTAACAATGATGTCAGCGGTAAGAGAAACAGCACGCGTGCCAGTGGATGGATTGGGTGCTAAGTGGACATGTGCAACTGTTTCTGTTCAGCATCAGGAGTTACAATGAAAACCCAATTACACCTGACTGAAGAAAGTGTAGCCTTTTAAGGAAATTCTAAGAGCAATGTGGGAGCGGGGAAATTGAAATTCTCACTGAGTTTAGCGATTGCCAACTTAAGAGCTTGGTCCACAGCGCAGCCTGTGTCAGAGTTCTGAGGGAGAGACCACAACTTCAGGATTTCTTTGCTAGTCTGCTCATGTCACAGTTCATCAATGCTCACGGATCTTTTTTCTCCACAACTGTTGTGTCCCTGTTACTGGCCTGGCTGAGATCAGCTAGCACAGAGCAGACACTGTGCCCCACCAACATCCTGAGGTTGAGGTCAGTTTCACAGTGGTAATGTCACTTGCAGGCCCCACCTACAAAATCCAGACCATAGAGTCATTTAATTTGGTGGTGGGGAGGGGGGGGGGGGGGGGGGGGGGGCGGTGGGGGGTGGAGGGAGGTGGTGGTGGTAGGGAGGGGGGGAGGGTAATTTTTTAAAAAATGCCCCTCTTTATAATAGCCTCCAAATTATTTATGATACTAACCAGGATATGAAGATTTAGTGGAAGCTGCTTTGGACAGCTTCAGGAAGTAGTGAGGGCAAGTTGTGCTGTCATTTTCAAATTGGTTCCTGGCAGAAATGTTCAGAGTGGGGGTAGGGGAGATTGGAAATAATGGAGAAGATGTTCTTATTTGCTCAATTGGTAAACTGTCTGACCAATATGGAACTGAGCAAAAGCGATCAGCAGGTTAAATCTCAAGTCTGCTCTGTGTTAGCTGATCTCAGCCAGTAATAGGGACATAGCGGTTATTGAGAAGAAGAATGTGTGAGCATTGTCGAACTGTGAATGTCATCACCTTCAGGAATTGAGGGTAGAACAGGTTTATACTCTGGTGATTGATTCAGTTGGTCAATATGATTTCTTACACATTTCCCCTACACCTTTTCCTTTAATTACAGGATTTACCTATAGACGGACTTTACATTTGTACTTTTTGACATTATTCCTTTGTGTAAGGTTAAATATGTTAACTCTATTGCATTTCCATTCTATCTATAATTACTGCTGTAATAAATTCTATTTTTTCAAACATATTCTTGGACTATAGCTGTTGCGGGCAAGGCTGACAGTTTTTACCCATCCTGAGACCACTGTGGTGAGCTGCCTTCTTAACTGCTGGTGGTGGTTTAACACAACTCAGTCGTTTGCTGGGTTGCTTCAAAGGGCAGTTAAGAGTCAATCACATTGGTGTAGGCCTGGAGTCAAATACAGAGTCAAACTGGGTAAGGGGAAATGGTCTCCTTCCCTATAGGACATTAGTGAGGCACTGAGGCATTCACAACAATCTGACAGCATGATCACTTTTTCTGACATAAACTTCTTCCAGATATTTCTAAACTGAATTCAAATTCTCAATCTGCATAGTGGCATTTGAAGTCACACTCTCTTTCTTATCAGTTCAGTCCTTTGGATTAATGGGCTAATCCACATAATCATAGCATAATCATTGTAGTACTATTTTGACAAGAGGGTGCTTTTCCTCTTAAGACAAAAAATGATCACTTCAGTCATTTATGGTCAGTTAGGGAAGTGATTGGAAACACCATCTGGACCACTGTTGTTCACTTCCTTTTTTATTAAGGGCCATTACCCCTACATTGCTTGAGAGCCATTTCTTTGAATGCTATATCAGACTGCACCATGGTGTGAATGGGTATGTAGTTCCCACACATTGTGAGGTCTGAATTAGCCATGTTGCTCTGCACAGTTGTCAAGAGAAGGCAGACAATTGCACAAGGAAGTGAAAGAATGATAAAACTATCCCACCTCTTAATGGGGCCTTTTTGTTTGCCCCATGCGAACTGGAACAGACCCCCATTGTAGTAGTATCCCCTTATACTTTGAGATGGTGAGCAACAGAAGCAGAGTGATCAGCACTTAGTCCCACATTGGTTAATACCCAACCAGGCCACAAATAGAGATACTGAGACATATGGAGCAGGAGGTCTCCTGAGAATGAAATGTGAAAGAGGTTGTGTTAATGATGGCCCCTAGCTATATTGGGCTGTTGACTCGGTAGATGAAGGATTGCAGCTGATACTGTTGGACAGAAATGTACAAGAATAGAAATGATTATTCCAGGCCATCTGGCAAGCCTTAGAGTTCAAAAGAAGCTCTTCTTATAAGAAAAGAGTGGAATGTTCCCAACTTGTCTGTGTTAGAATTTCCTACTAAACTAAACTATTTGTGTATGGGTGTACTGTGTGCCTGAATAAGAGAAACAATATAAAGGGATAGAGAATATGAGGAAGGAAAAGAGCAGGCTCTAGTAGTTTTTAACAAGACTGAAAAATGTAACCTTTTTAGCTGTAATTTAAAGGGTAACTTCAATGTTTGGGAGAACTGGTACGACAGTGTCTCAGTTATAATTTTAACTTGTGTTCCCTTTGAGCATAGCCTCCCATTGAGAGTGCAAGATTACTAAATTTACCATTTATAGTTAAAATGGTTTTCAGTTGATAGTGTTCCTTATCAAACATTTGTGTGTACTGCTGTCTACTTTGTCAAGATTGCAGATATATTTCAATATTTGAATACTAACATATTGTAGATATGATGACCCATGTGCTTTGGGAAAAGCTGTGCTTTGGGAAAAGCCTTTATTTTCTTTTTGTTCAATGCCTCCTTTAAGACCAGGATGAACTGGGATGTATTCTGAAAGAAGGTTAATTGGTTTCCTGATTATGATATCATTAGATTCCAAGAAATGTCTGGTGGCCTGAGGTTGCCATGGGGATGAACAACTAAGAAGCAAAGGATAAATAGAAAGCTAATTGCAGTGGGGTTGGATTTCAGTCTTTTTTTCTGTTTGGCAGTTCAGAAGACACTGAGAATTTGTGTAAGAGAAAACAAACAAGGTTCTTGCTGAATGGAATAGTTTTCTGCTTGGCAGTTTTCGAGCAGATCCTTATGGTTAAGCAGGTCGCTAAGAATAGAGCAGGGACTGTTACTGTGTGTTTTAGACAGTTGTAAAGGATGAGGAGCAGAAGACAGGAAGGGCAAGGGATTGGATAAGAGCCCTTGCTGCTATTTCAGGTTTGTCAGGCCCCAACAGATTGTTTAAAGGGTTCAGAGAAGGGAGTCTGTTTCTGTGCCATCAAGACTGCACTGACCCGAGTGAGAGAGGGGTCAAAGATGTGCTCCTTGTTGGTGGCAATTGTGTCTACAGACTTGAGGTGGAATACAAATGTGATGGGAAGTGGGAGACTCTAAAAAAATGGAGGCCGAGTTGGAAAGGCTGTGAAACGACATGTGATGCCACATTTGTGTGGGAAGTAATGCAAGTCCTTGTGACTAAGTAAGGCATATCTTTGTTGTATCGACTATTTCAAAGGAAACTTTTAAAAGTCAAATCTTGTCCATCAGTTTTCTTTTCATTGGCTTCATTGGGATTCCATTCTTTTAAAAGTTATCGGTCTGTATGCGGATGATAACACAAATGACAAACATCTCTCATTCTCCATCACCACAATTGACCCCAAGGCTGTTACTATACTTTCTAAGTACTTGCCTGACATTAAGGCCAGGAAAAATCAACATTTCTGTAAGCTCAAAATCAACAAAATTGAAGCTATTTGTTTTTGCTGCTTATAGAATCTACAAGTTCTAGCTCTGATTTATCATCTTCCCAGACTCTGCCTCGGGCTAAATCCAATAGTGTACAAAAAGCAAAATACTATGGATGCTGGGGGTCTGAAATGAAAACAGAAAGTGCTGGAAAAACTCAGCAAGTCTGGCAACATCTGTGGAGTATCTTTAAAGAAGTGGCTTTTCGGACTCGAAACGTTAACTCTGTTTCTCTCTTCACAGATGCTGCCAGACCTGCTGAGTTTTTCCAGCACTTTCTGTTTTTATTCCAGTAGTATACAACTTCGGTATCTAGTTCAACCCAGCTGAGCTTTTTAGCCCATTGATGGATTTTCCCACATCCAGAACATTGTGTCTTCAAATCTATCTCCCTTCACTGCTGCTGAAACTTTGAACTCTAACGACGTTACTTAAAATATTGATTTTTACAATGTGCAGATATGATCTCCATGCTCTCCACCAGCTTCAGCCAAATCAAAATATTGCACCCTATGTTCTCTCCCCCGCATCCATCACCCTGGGCCCAACAAATTGATTTCTACATCTGTGTCCCTAGTGTTCAAATTCCTGCATGGCCTCATCCCATTCTGTACAGAAAATCTTCTCCAGTCACATGCCCCTGCCTTATCCCTCTGTTCTTCTTGCTACAGATTATTCCTTTAACTCTGCTTCCTCTGGCCCACAGCTGAAGACTGAACATTCAGTCACTATTGCTTTGCAGACTGAAGTTCTTTTTTGTGACCAGTTTCTACCTCCGAACCTACCATCGCATGCTGCAGTACATAGGACACTACAGATACTGAGCAAGTATAATAGAGTACAGGGAGATAACAGGAGTAGAGGAACAACAGCATTAGGCACTCACAAACACAAAGCTTTAAAGGTTGCAGGACAATTTGATTAAGCTGTTAAAAAATATGTGGATTCCTATGTTTTATAATTGGTTTACATTTCCCAAAGTCCACCCAGTAAAATTCTTTGTTAGGGCACAGTTTGAGTATTATGATCGGTATTGTGTGCTTTACTTTAGGAAAGATATCAAGGCCTCAGAGGGGATACAGATATTGCACTTAGATGACACCAGTGATGAGAAGCTAAAGTTATGAGGAACAACTAGATAAACTGGGGCTTACTTAGAGAGTAGTCTTTCCTGTGCATTTATGCTCAGAGTTACATGTTATCAGGGCACAAAGCAAATATCCAGTGTATAAGTTTGAGGAAACTCAGATTCAATTGTACTATACACATAATTATGCTATACCCGAGTTTCTTAATTCTTTTACTTTTGTCTATTGATCTGTATGCATCTCAGATTATTAGAAAAACTCCATCCCCAGGCTACAAAGTTAAATGTGCTGTGGTCATTTTCAAACAAATTTTGTAAAGGCACCCACAAACAGGCATGAGGAGCCTTTAATAACCTGTTGACCAGAGCACTTGCAATGCAGAATCAGCTGTGTATGCCGTCCATCATATTGGACCCCTGCTGTCTATTTTATGTCTGTAAAATGGTGAGCAATACAATCCAATTTGTAGAATATTATCCTTTTGGGTTTAACTTTGAATAATGTGAGGTATGCAAGTTACTTATCAATTTGTTTAAATGAGACTGTATGAAAACTCTTCATAATTTTGGAGCAGATGTAAGTTTATTATGGTTATTTTAAAATTTTCCTTTCAAATTCCACTAAGTTGTTCTGGCTGGATAACTATGCTGGGAACATCAAATTGTTTAGCTCCTGCAAGTGCCCACTTGAAATAGTTGATATCATTCTTGGCTTCGAGCTAGAGGTAATGGGCGGTCCCAGAATGGTCCCAGACTTGCATGGTGCTGTAGCAGGAGGGTTTTACCCGTAGGCTGCAATGGCAGGTTTTCATGCCGTATAGTCCCAAACACACCACATTAGTTATGCATTCCCGTGTAACATGCCGTTTTGATGACAGGCATCATCAAGCCAGACACCATATTTAAAGTCTAGCCGTGCGCACACATCCCAGTGCTTCCAGCCCATGACTACTGCAGGGAAGAGGTCCACAAGAGGCAAAAAGACTGCAGCCCCCAGGTTTAGTGACGCGTCACTGGAATCCCTATTGGATGCCGTGTAGGCCTGCTGTGATGCAATCTACCCGCAGGACAGTGGCATGACCAACCAGGCTTGGGAGGTGGTGGCAGTGGTGATCAGTGCCAATGCTGCACAGAAGAGGTTGGCCATCCAAAGCAGATAGAGGATGAATGATCTCATACATGCTGCCAGGGTATGGCAACCATCTCATCACTCTAAACTCACACACTCAAGCCCATCACACATTCACTGACATCTCACTCACTGCCAGCTCAAGGGACATCACCACCTATTCTCACACACACCCTCACATGTCCATCTGGCCTCATCTCCTCTGGAGACTGCCTCCTCAGTCCTCACCACCTTGAGGCCACTTGTAAAAATCAACATGTGCCCCCCACACACACCCTGGGTTACCCTCCTTTCCCAATACAGCCCTCGTCCTGCAGCCTCTTCCCTTGCCTGAGGCCACTTCTCCCTTTCGCCAAGCAAGCCCTAGCCCTGCAGCCATTGAAAAGCCACTCACATATGGCTGATCTGGTAGGTAGAGACCTGCCCGTGAGCCCACCTAAAAGTGATGTAGTGCTGTCTGTGAAGTCTGACGTTGATCGCTGCAAGTGCTGACCGAAGCAAGGTAGCTAAACAAACCTCGAAATCCCAAGCAAATTGCAGCCCGCCAGGTGTACAGCACTTATGTGCTGTTGTGAAACACGTTGGCATGTGGATATGCAGTCTGTAGCAGGGAGGAATAAGTTGCCCATGAGGGGCTGGGAAGAGGACATCTGCTTCTACCAGCCCCACAATGAAAGAAAAACAAAGGTTTAATAACTTTTGGCTGTGAGATTTGGCTCCTTAGCATCCAGCTTTTTGGTGCTATATGCTGTTCTCCTTCCAAAATTGTGTCCATGTCACATGCACACATCTCTGGTGTTAGTTGTACTGGATGCCCTGTCGGTGAGGGCATTAGAGTGTGCAGGGAGTGTTCACTGGTAGTATGTAGATTGGGGAGACATCTGACACCCTTCACTTACGAGGTCCTCATCGAAATCTGTCACCTACTATGCCTGCAGCCTCAAAGCAGGGTAAGGCCTCAACGCCAGTGGCTGGGAAGGTGACTGTGGCCATGAACGTTAGTGCGTTGGGCTTCTTCTGGGTTGAACAGGTGGTATTTGCAATGTCTCCCCTTTTACCATCCACTATTTTATAAGGAAGGTGACTGAGGCTCTATATTCCAATAGAGCTGAAAATATTTTCGTTTTTTGTGGTAGAAAGAAGCAGATGGTGTGGGTATGTGGCTTTGCAAAAATTGCTGGCTTCTGCCTAGTGCAGTTTACTGAACACACGTCACTTTGCAGGCTCTTTGTGTCAACACTGAAAGGGGTTCTAATCTTCCAATGTGCAGCTGGTGTGTCACACAGGTTAGACTCAGTATCCTGGCAACAGTCAAGAAACTGTTGTTCCACGTCAGTCCACTATGCATTTTACCCGCCATGTAAAGCCAAAGGTTGGCTATTGTGAGACAAAGTCTATTGTTACAGACACCAGGGTGAGGTGGATTGAATTAGTATTACTGTTCCCCTCTCCTGCCTGTGACAGCAATAATTTTAACTTCTAATTGAATTTGTTTCCCTTAGTGTCCTTTCCCTTCTTGCAATGGGCCGTGGTGTATTTCCCAAACCCAGCTTTATGAGGTCCAATGTTAATAACACTCCACAGCAAATTCTTTAAGATGAAACAAAACTGGGATTTATTAATACATTCAAAACCCAAGGGATAGATTGCAACACACATTCACACGCATGAGTGTACAAGGTAGAAAGGCAAAGAAAGAAAGGGAAAAAAGGTACAAATTGCCATTTACTTAAAAAAAATCAAAAAGGTACTGGCATTAATTCATGTGAATAGAGTCCAGTAAGTCAATGTCCAACGAAAGGTCTTTTGGGTGGCTTTGTCTTAGCAAAAACCCTTGTCTTTGTCCTAGGAACTCGGTTGAAACAGTTGAAGATGCGGCAAAGCGTTCTTGTATTCTGGAAATTAGATCATTCTGTAGGTGAAATATAGGATTCTTTCTGGAGATCCGACTTTGAGAGAGATGGAGGCTAGAGGCAGGCTGCTAGCCTGGAGTCCGATTTTCTTTTCTGAGGTTAAACCGCAGCTGAAGACAGGATCCAAAAGCTGTATAATTAAAGCAATTCAAACAGCTGAAGTCTTTGTCATGTGATAGGGTGGTTTTGGGTCGAGCCATTCAGCTAACGATGGACTTTAAGGACCCTCGTTAAAATCCATCATGTTTTGAGCAGATTTTGAGCATATTGTAAATGAGGAGTCACAATAGCTCTGCCTTTGTCCAGAGCTGGCTGATGCAGATATCTCCATCACTAGCCCTTTGTGCTGGCTTGGCTGGAATATTCATCCAATGCAAGGGGTGCCACATTCTAGGAGGTTGATAAGTTAGCCTTTCTCCATTTAAAAAAAAGCAGAATTTAAACAAGAGAATATGGAAATTTTTTAAAATTTAATTTCTTCATGCCTTCTTGGCATGACACTATCCTTTGATGGCATCTTTTGTGACACTGATGCAAACACACACACATGGGCAGCATGCATATTATAAAAACCATGCTGCCATACAAAATCTGATAGAGGAGACCATTGGAATGTTTAAACAATGCTTCCACTGCTTGGACCACTCTGGGGGAGGCCTGCAGTAGTTGACAGACCGCTTCTCAATATTTGTGGTGGTCTGCTCCATGCTGCATCATCTCGTCATCATGAGGACACAGCCCTTACCATGAGTTTTGTGAAGTTATAGGGTGAGGATGTGGATGAGGCAGCCAGCCCAATCCCTTTCTGGGTGGTGTTCGGCTATTTTCTCATTTTATTTTCTTTCATTACCTTAAGCACAGACATCAGTTGTAACAACCACAGAATCAGTCCCTTGTCTTTAATAATCCAACATGAGTGCTCAATCAAATGATACAACCAGATTATATTTATATGCTTCTTTATAATTGAGTTCACAATTCATACAGAACTCAGGATCCATGCTTTACCATTCCAGCCTGACTGCAGTGAACATTGGTTTGCTCTAGCATTTAAACCAATTCTACCTTTTGATTCCTACATTCCATGCATACTAACACTAATTTGCAATACATTAAAAGTCACACAATGCAGACTTGAGATAATGTGAAGCCAGATACACTCATATTCATAAATCTCTCCCAATGATTCTATAACTATAAACAGTGCCCAAATCCTTAAGACTTGAATGAGTGACTTTCCCACTTTATCAGCATTTTACCCTTTAACAAACCATCCCTGTTCCACTGTTTAAACCCAATGGCTGTGTCAGTGGACCCATCCACCGGCTAGAAAACCGATGGCAACCTTGCTGCGACCATTTCTGGGAGCCTCACGGGAATTAAATTCCAAACACGTACCTGCCTGTTGTTGGAGTTTCCCTGCCTTTACAGGTGAAAAGCACACCTCCAAGAGCTGCCAGCCAACCTAAGGGCCGGCAGTTCTTCAGTTCCAGAAATGCCACTGGGAGAAAAGCGGTTGCTGGGACCAGGGGTAAAATATTTAGCTCGGCGGGTGGGCGCCTTCCTCACCTGCTCAAGCATAAAATGACATGCGTTGACACTGGGCGAGCGTCCCAACATCACGCACAGTCGCACGATATTTCATGCAGTGTGCCTGCCGACAATTAAAAGGCCTGTTAAGGCCATTAAATTTTCAATTAAATAGAATTTTTCACTGCCCATCCAAACTTATGGAGTTGACCACCACATCCATGTTAGAAATTTGGGGCGGGCTTTTCTGGCCCCACCCACTGCCGGGACCATCCAGTCCATCAAAAAGTTAATAGACTTTTAGCTAGGCCACCAAATCTCCCACAGCGGGTCCCACCATCACGGGATCTGAAAGTCCCGGCCGTGGACTCTAAGCTCTGCATCAAGCCCTGTGCCAAGTTGATGCTGTGCTTCTCAATTCTCCTCAATGTTGACTGCAAACTCCCTGAAATTCTCCTCATTGTACCAAGAATTTCATTGTGCATAACCACCAGCCGCCTTCTGTAGGCTGCACCATTAAAGCCCTCATCTGCGTCCCCTACGGCTGAACTTTTGGCCCAAACTTGCCTTCAGGTGAGCTTGTGTCTGCGTTATACTTTTCCCCTTTCCCGGTTAAAGGCCCACTTGTGCCCAGTGTCTCACCATGTGCAGATCCCACCTCTAAGCTAACCTTTAAAATATATGCTGTTCAGTGTCTGTGTCGGTGACTGAGTGTGAGAGCCATTGATGGTTTTTCTTCCTCATCACTGTCTTCCTGCTTTTCCACCTCTTGCTCCTGCATCACTGCCTGGCCAGGTTGCAGCTCTTGGGTGTATGAAAGGTGAAATACATAAGTGTTGGATTATAGAGAGTGGAAGGGGGAAAGCAAGAGGTGCATGCCTGTCAGAAGAGATTGTAGGATGAGAGGGATATGAGAAGGATAATTAAATATCAGGATACCGCCATCTTTGATAATTTCTGCCCCATCACTGGCCACACCCTCAGTAACAGATGCACCAATGATAGTGACCACCTTCTCTTTCATCGGGATGAAGAAATGCAACCATCCTTGTGAGTTAGCTCCTGCTGCTTCCTGTTATCCGTCAACTTGTTCAGCAAAAGAGAGGAAAGTGTGCCAGTGAGTGTTCTGAAATGTGTTTGGGCAATATGGTTGCCATAATTTAATAGCTTGCAGCTTGTGGAAACTGTGACATGTGTGTATGAGGGTGAGGTGAAACTTTGGATATGCGGTATGAGTTGTGACTGATAGAGATTGTTGGTAAGTGAGTGATGGGGGTGTTGCACATTAAGAACTATGTGATGCTAGAGTTGCAGTTGCTGGGATGTGACATTTGGAGATGGCATTCACTGGTAGTGAACATTCATGCGAGGTCACTGAATTTCTGTGGCACTCCGCCCATGCCCTCAGGGACCACCATGGCTATCTGCTTCCATAGCCTTTACATGGTTTGTCTGGAGGATCTCCTGTTCTCTTCTTGGTAAAAGACATCACTTGTCCTGTCCACCTCCTCCACCAAGACGTGGCACCTGTATGCACCCTGCCCTCTTGCATCAAAATGCAGAGTTCTTCTTGTTCACGTACTCTTCTACAGCCAGTTCCAGCACCTGCTGCAGTCCAATGCCCCTCCCTTTAAGTCATGTAGGTTGGCCTTAAGGAGTGCATGCTAACTTTATGTGGTTCTAGCATGGTACAAACTTGGGTTCCCTGCTGAGGGGTGCAGTCACCAAATAGCACATTTAATGCTGGCTGCACACTTCTATGATTCAAATTAACTGGCAGCACAAAGTGTTTTGTCTGTCAGTTAGGATTAATTGCGATGCCCGGGCCTAGTTTCCAAAGCCGTCCATGTGCGGCTTCTTTCTTTGAGCTTCTTCCAGCCCTGGCCCTACTTCCTGCTAGCTTCACTGGGTGGTAAAAGTACAATGGCTTATAAAATCATCAAGAAAAACAAATGGAGATTTATTTTGTGAAATTTGCTGCTAGCGAGGCAAACAATATAATAACAGAGGGAATTGAATGCATCTGAAAAGCAAAAATATGAAAGGATTTTTATAACTTTGTACTTTATTTTTTTTATTCGTTCATGGAACATGGGTGTCACTGAGTAGGTCAGCATTTATTGCCCATCCCTAATTGCCCTTGTTCAGAGGGCATTTAAGACTTAACGCTGCTGTGGGTCTGGAGTCACATGTAGGCCAGACTAGGTAAGGACAGCAGGTTTCCTTCTCTGAAGGACATTAGTGAGCCAGATGGGTTTTTATGACAGTCAACAATGGTTTCATGGTCATCATTAGAGTTTGAATTCAAAACTTTTTAAATTGAATTCAAATTCCACCATCTGCCATGATGGGATTTGAACTCAGCTCCCCAGAGCATTACGCTGGGTCTCTGGACAATACCACTATGCCACCACTTTAGCTTGTCATTGGATTCTCTGTGTGTAATGTTTTCACCTATCCAAAGTGAGTATCAGCACATAACCGAAAAGCACGCAAATACTTAGTCAGATGACAGTTAGCCCCTTGGTCCATGCTACAGTAGAGAAGGAAACGAAGATTTCGAATCACATAGTATGTGGGCTACTTATACTATCAGGCTGATTAAATGAAAGATAGAGAGCAAAAAACCCCCAAAATTATCACAGTTCCCCATTGTGTAAGTGGTGACCTTTTCATCAGAACTGGAAGATGTCAGTATAACAAGTTTTGAACAAGAGGCAGGGAAATAGATGCAAAAATGACAAAAAGGAAGGTCTGTGATTGGGTCAAAATCAGGAGAGATTAAATGACAAAAGGTGTAATGGTGCAAAGCAAAAGTGGGTGGTACTCGGAGAAGCAAAGGAAAAAAAATACCTAGGGGAGCTGTAAATAACAACAGCAGAACAATTACCAGTACCTGCTACAAAGAAAATGAGAGCAGTGGTTATGACCTGACATTGTTGAAATTGTCTGGAAGGCTGTAAAGTACCTGAACAAAAGATGAAGTGCTGTTCCTCAAGCTTCTATTGAGCTTCATTTACTAATTATGGCACCAAGAAGCCCTAGCAAAGCTGAGGTCATCAATGGTCAAAGGCAAAACCCTTAAAGCTGGAGTCATATCTGACCAACAGGATGGTTGTGGATGTTGGGAGCCAATGATTACAGACCCAGGGCACTTGGTCAAGTGGCAGCTAATGTTCCTGTTACATAAATATCAGGCAATAATTATCTTCAACAAGACCAAAACATTTCTCTCTAATCTTCAATCACATTACCATTATGATCTATCTCACCAGCAATATCTTGAAGATTGTCACTGATCAGAAACATACCCATAGCTATGAAACTTGGAAGCATTGTAAACTGGAGGTGGATAGTATAGAACTTCAAAGAGACATAAGCAAGTTGATGGAATGGGCAGACAAGTGGCTGATAATGTTCAAGGTGGAGAAATATGAGATGATTCATTTTGATATGAAGAACATGGAGAGACAATATAAAATAAAGGGTACAATTCTAATGGGGTTCATGAGCAGAGAGACCTGATTGTATATGTGCATAAGTCATTGAAAGTGGCAGGACAGGTTGAGAGTGCAGTTAATAAAGCATACAGTATCATAGGCTTTATTAATAGAGGCATAGTGTCCAAAAGCAAGGAGGTTATATTGAACTTGTATAAGTCACCAGTTTGGCCTCAGCTGCAGTATTACATCTAGTTCTGGATGCCACACTTTAGGAAGGATGTGAAGGCATTGGAGAAAGTGCAGAAACGATTCACAAAAACGGTTCCAGGGATAAAGAACTTCAGTTATGAAAATAGACTGGAGAAGTTAGGACTGTTTTCCTTGGAGAAGGGAAGGCTGAGAGAACATCGATAGAGGTATTCAAAATCGTGAGGGGTCTGGACAGAGTAAGTAGGGGGAAACTGTTTACAGTCATGAAAGGATCAATAATAAGAGGGCACAGATTTTAAGTAATTGGCAGAAGAAGCAAAACCAGTATGAGGGAAAATGTTTTCATGCAGTGTAATTGCTCAACGGAGTGGACAGGTTTCAACAAGAAAAAGATAAACTTTATTATAGAGAACTTTTCAGATGCTACATGCTCGATCAGGACTCTCGTCAGGAAGTCCCACCCCCCTTATTTCCCACGCTTAAGGCTCATTGGTCGGAACCTCCCAGAATATCACATGACCCCTCATAGACAGCAGGAGGGGCTATACCCACAGTTACTACATTTCCTTCCACTTTAGTTTTTTTTTTACAATTTCTATTTACAGGGAAACATTTGAATATCCAACAGCATATACATATATACAACTTCAGATGATTAAAGATCAAGTCTCTAAGGTCCTATCCTAATATGGCTAGAGCGGCATAGCTCTACCACTTGAGGTTCCTCAACAGGATCCACAGGATCTGGAACTTCAGCATGAGACACATCTTAGGAAGTGGCAGTTCAGAGTTTGGCAACGCTACAGAGACATCGGGCATGTATTTTCTAGGTCGATCTGTCACCTCAAGAATTGACGGTTCGACGTTAATCACAGGTGGAATAGTTGGTTGTTGGAATGTCTCTCTAGCACAGATATTATCTACGTGCTTACGAATGATTCTATCTTCTGCTTATACTTGGAAGGATAATGGACAAGTCTCTGAAACAAGGAACCCAACAAAGTCCGCTTCCAAAATTTCACACGAATATCGTGTCACCTACACTGAATGTGCGAGCTTTGCTGTGTATATCATGGGTCAATTTTTGTTTACTCTGATTCCGCTCTATTTTCCCATCTAAATTTGGAACACCAGGCTTAACCATGTACGTAGGCGGCGTTTCATCAATAATTCGGACAGTGTTGAATCCGTGGTAGAATGTTGTACAATAACCGAGGAGAAAGCGGAAAAGTCGAGATTCTAGAGTACCTTCTGATAACCTTTTCATACCAAACTTGAAAGTTTGTACAGCTCTCTCGGCTAAACCATTCAATGAGGGATGGTAAGGGGCTGTTTTAATATGTCTGATCCTATTTAGATTCATGAATTTCTGGAACTCTGTGCTGCACCGTTATCATATACGATGATTTCCGGTAGGCCATGTATGCTAAAACAGTGATGCAGCTTCTTGATACTTGCGCTCGATGTTGGCAATTTGTCTTCATGTACATCCATCCATTTAGAATGTGCATTTACAATCAACGAAAACATGGGGCAGAATTTTTCATATGGTGGGCGGGCTCGGCGAGAGCGGGCGGGGCGGTTGCCACCCACGATCGGCTCCGTGCTGCCCTGAACCATGAAGCTGCCTCAGGGAGATTGAATCGATGTTCAAAAAATTAAATGAAAGGTTTAAAAATTTATTTAAACATGTTCCCTCATATGACTGTGTCACATGAGATGGGACATGCTTTTTTATGTATGACGTTATTTTTTATTTATTTCATAAAAGCTTCAGGAAACCTCATCCCACTCGTGGATGAGGTTTTCTAAAAAACGCGAAGGCTGCTTGGGCTTTTCGCCTGCCCGCCAACCTTAAGGTTGGATGGGCAGCGTTAACAATGACAATAATTACTTTGTTAATGGCCGTAATAGGCCCCTATGCATTACGAAAAAAAGTTTATGTCAAATTAGACAGGCTGGAAAGGTTGGGAGTCCTACAGCCTGTACAATTTTCTGAATGGGCAGCACCTGCAGTTCCATTATTAAAGCCTGACCAATGGTATGGACAAGAGGGCAGTCCAGACCTTCAAGTCTGGGATGAAAAATTTGGATGGAGACTCTATTGCAACTAGATTATCATGTTTCCTACTCAGCCATAGGACTACGTCACACGACCACCTGCATTGTGCCTTCAGAGTTATTGATGAAGAGACATCCCAAGACACCATTGAGTCTCATAAAGCCAAATTTAGTGGGGGGGTGGGGTGTAGAGAGAAGTCCGGAGGCCTAGGAAAATGGACACAATTACCACAGTTGTGAAAGAAACTTCTTTGTTGGAGACACATTTTTTGCAAAGATCCTTAGAGATGGGCCCAAATGGTTATCAGGTGAAGTTAGTGCAGTGACAGGACCCCTGTCCTATCACATGACAGTCAAAGGTCGAATAATTAGGAGACACATAGATCACCTCAGGAAAAGGGGAACAGATCTACAAGGAAGGATGTGCCAAGCATCCCTGTTAGAGTCTACACCACATGTGGAAGGAACTTCACTTGGTTTGGAAGTGCCTGTAAGATTCATTGAGCCTGAGAAAGGAAACAAGCTTACAGTTTCCTACTGCAGAGCCAGGTGGACCGATGACTCCTGAGAGGGAGGTCTCGCATAAAGCAGCCGAAGCCATCGAACTACGATGTTCAACGCGTTTGAAGAAGCCTCCAGAGAGAGTGAATTTGTAAATAGCTTATTATTGTAAATATTTGATATATTGTAAAGATTGTAAATTGTACTTTCGAGTAAAGGGGGAGGGATGTGGTAGTCTGAGGTGCAATATACCTTTAAGAGAACAATCTGTAAGCAGACTGACCAGATGACTGCATTAGCCAATTGTTGTGTAGTGTGGGCTACAATATTAATCAGTAGTTTAGAATAGGGTCTGGTTTGAGAAGCATGCACGTGTTAGTGCTCAGTTACTTGCTTTAATAAACAGCATGTACATTGGTCTCTGCATCTGCAGTATCTTGTTTATCAACTCGCTCACCAATAGATAGGTGTGCAACCATGTTCACTGAGCAAAGTGAACTGACAGAAGGAACATAACACCCACTACCATCTTCTCAGTGCAAGTAGGGATGGGAAATGTATGCTGGCCTTGTCATCTATATCCTATATCCTGTGTACTTGAAAGTAAAACAATAAGACTTAACTTTTCCAGTGACATAATAAAATTTCTTTCAACTGATCATTTAACTTGAGAGAGCTGCCAACAATCCATTGTTCAGCCGTTGGTTAAAAATGTTATGATACGATTGGAGGAGATTTTTTCTTTTAGAATTTTGCATAGAATGCCTTTTCCCAGGATCCTTTACAAGCAGTTTGAAAATGTTTGGACTGAGAGGCACTCGTTACGAACTATAATTGGTGCCGTGTGGTTATTCATCAACATATCCTTTCCTTTTAAGGCTGTTCCTCTAGTGGTCCTTTATTAGCAGCAGCACTGCATTGAAGAAATATAGAAATACCAAACGTCAGCTGCCAGTATTCTGTCAGCACATTTCCAACCTTAAAATTACTGAGATTTCCAAGCACTCTCAGACTCTAATACATTTATTCCTAACCTTGAAATTGCAGTTTGATGACTTTTAGCAGAGATACAACCAGAGGGTGGAATTTTCCATTAAGTGTGGTGGCGGGTGGCAATGTCGGCGTGATTCCCGCTGGGCAGAAAGGTGGATTTTCGCACCCGATCTTCTGCTTTTCCGCTCATTTATTCTGCATCAATGAGGGACTTGCTGAATTCTTGTGGCCCAGGCAGGCAGTGATTTTCCTGCCTGGCCATTATCTCATGGGGCCGAAGGTCCTTGTGCCATATTTAAACAGCACCTGCGCAGACATTCACTCAGATGTTATGTCGGGCAGGTAATCCATGGTGCCTAAACAACCAAAGCCCTCGGCTCCACGGTCCAGCATGGCATCCCTGGATGTTGTCTTCCATGCCATCCGGGAAAGGCAGGAGGTCCTCTTTCCTCAGGATGGGAGCTAGAGGTCCACCCACCTGACCACACTGGCCTGGAAGGAGGTTGCCAGGGAGGTCAGTGCCTGTGGCCAACAAAAAAGGACTGCTCAGCAGAGCAAAAAAAAAGGATTAATGATCTGACATCCTCCACCAGGGTAAGTGAACCTTCTCCTCACTCCAAACATACATTCTCATAAGGGCATCAGGCAGTCTAAGGGTTAGAGCCCACAGGGATGTCACACATTACCAGCAGATGGGACATCAGCACTGAATGCCTGTCAGCCACTTTAAGATCGCCATCTCACGTAAGATCCTGCACAAACAACGTCATAGTAGCTTACTGGGGAAAGCTCAGCACACACAGCAAGCATGCATGCTACTGAACTATTCTTTCATCCGTAGTGCCTACAGTCAATCCATCTGTCTTTATCCAAGAAAGCCCATTGATAATCGGCGGGAGACACTTAAGTCAGGAGGGTGGACTCCAGAGCTGAGGACACTCTCCTCTCATGAGGAACAGGCAGCAGAGCTTGATAGAGATCATCCCAGCATGGAAGGACTCCCCCAACAAGCCTCCAAGGCTCCATGCATTATACCACGACAACATGTGGATGATGACTGTGAGTGACCTATAGTGTTGGTGCCTGTCTAGGCAAAACCTGATTAACTCTTCTCTATTCCAGCTACTAGCAAGAAAATGCGATGGCCGTACTCAAGCGAGTGCCTCACCCCAAGACCCCAGACCTCCTCTGATGAGGAGTCAAAGGATCCATCGGATGAAGACCTGTCATGGCATTCACCTGTATCCTCCGTCCGCTCAGATACACGGACCTCAGTAGGCTCAGGCTCACAATCTGCTGATCACCTCACGGGCACGTGTCCACAGCAGGTGGAGGCAGTGAAGCCAAGGTCTCTCACACTTGGAGGACTGCTGGATACCAGATCCCTGCTAAGCCCAAGTCAAATGATTAGCCTCTGCAATTGGCCCTGAGAGAAATGTTGGAGATGAAGGCAGGGAAACATCAGGCAACGTTGTCAAAGGCCATCACAGCCTGGAACAAATGAAGGAAGATTCTTTTCATGTTCTGTCTGATGCCGAGGCTCCGGCATGCGAGTGCGTCACAGTCTCTATGGGTAGAGACTTGGAAACCCAGGTCCAGCAGAACACACAGTTTTTGCTGGATTTGTGCTCGGACCTGCGCTCAGAGCCATGGCTGCCTTCCAGCAGTGGCTAGGTGAGAGGGAGACCAGGCTCCTTGGCTTTCCTCCAGGTGCCCCTTCTCCTCAAGGAATCCAAAGGCAGGTGGAGTACCAGCCGGACACTGTGGGGGCCACCACCCAGCCGTCTCCAAGGGTGTCCTACCACTCCAAATCCCCTCTGCCTGTGACCCCATCAATTTCAGCAGATTAGGCTCCAGGCCTCAGGCCTCCACAGGACGCCCACAAGTCATCTCAGACAACAGGACATAGCAGTCAGCTGGCTACCTCCACCTCTACCATGTGGATGTCAGGGCTGTACCTAGACATAGCGATAGAGTAAGGAAAATTACAAAGTTTTGAATGCACAATGGTGGCACAGGTGTTCATTCACTGCATATATCCTGCAATATTGTCAATTTTGCACTTATCCCTGTCTAAGTCTTGGGTATTGAATGGCTAACTGATGTGCTGAAAGTTCCTGCGTTTTTAAAGGGTACCAAATGATTCAACCCCTCCCCATTATCCCTTGTTCCTTAGTTCCATTAAGTCTCACTCAATCTCATCACAGTGAATCGCCTTTAGTTCCACATCAACAACATGAACAAAGGCACATTCTATATGAAAATGATGGCTGAACAACACACATGTAACCTTTGCATTTGAGGCACACATTATGTGAACTGATGAGAGTTGTTCATCATGGTTAGTGATTATCCTCATGCTGCCGCACATAAGTCTGTAGTTTGTGGATATTATAAGTATTTGTCATGACCTGAGTCTTTTCACCCAAGTGCACTTTGCAATGGCCTTTATGTTATGACTGTGAGGTTTTAGCAAAAGTATTATTCATCGTCGAGCGCCATTGCCTTTCATGCCTCCCTGCAGTTATTTTCTCTTCACTTTTACAGCTCCTTTATTAGTTCCCACCCTCTCCATGCATGACGCTGAGTGATGGAAGTGGGTTGCACTCAATGACATTTGAAATGTCTGTTCGACTGAGAATGAGTGTGTAATGTCAGAGGTGTGTGCTCATCCTGACAAAGCTATCCAATTACCCGCGAGGATGTTACTTTGCTCCTGAACGGCTGCCGTCACAGAATGCCTATTAATATGGAATTCATTACATGGCTGTGCAATCAGTGTCTAAGGGTTTATAGCAAAGATTGACCTTTGTAAGATGGACAGTATCAAGGACTGTAATGTCATGAAAGCAACGCTCCGGCACATCTCCTGAGAGCTCAGCAGTATCTATGAAGGAGATAATTTATCATTGACTCCTGTGTCAAAACTGACGGGGCCACGTCTCTCCCAGATGTCAAGGCAATGCAGGATGTAAACTTGGCAGGCTTCCGACGAATGCAGGGGAATTGAGTGTTTGTCAATAATCACACGATGGTCCTGCTGAACCACTCTGAGTAAGTTGCTAACATAACTTGCAGCTTTGCGCCCATGCTGTCATGTGACAGATCACTGCATCCTGATGTTCGATGATATCTTGGGGCTCAGTATCAAGATGTGACCTCTGCATTAATCATGCATGAGAACTGGCATTTGGAGAGATAGTGCTGTCCGGATGTAGCTCCATCTTCAGCTGGTCAAGTGCTAACTATTGACAAATGCTTTTCCTCTTACAGCCGCCTTGCCAAGCTGCTGTCACACTGGCATAAGTGCATCCATGTATGCAATAGTGTTTCTACCTCTTGAAGGATGCCATGGCTACTAATTTGTTAATGCCATGCTTGAAAGGAATATATTATGTGTAGTTGCTGAAGGATGTGTACTAGTGGAGTGCTTGTCTCATTACACAGTGGCCACATGCTCCCTAGGCTACTGCACCTTCCAAGGGTTGAAGGTGACTTACGCTTCCCCATGATCATTGTGGGATTGATGACCTTTCATGGGTTGAAGATGTTGAAGATGACAATGAAGGTCTTATTGTCTCCCCTGCATCAAAGTGTGAAGAGAACTGCGCTTGTAACAAACTGTCTTCACTTTTTCCTCCCGAAATCTTGTAGCTATGAGGATGTCACGGGCACATATTCTGCATCATGCCCTTGCAATGGTGTAGCAACTGAAGATATAGCCTCTGTTACTGTCTATCAGGGGCCAAGTGATTGTCCTTGGAGGCTCCGACCAATGAGCCCTAAGCGTGGGTAATCCGGTGGATGGGCTTTCTTGTCAAGGACCTGGTTCAAGCATGTAGCGTCTGAATAGCTGTCTGTAATAAAGTAAACTGTTTCGTGTTGAAACCTGTCCGGTTAAGTCATTACATTTGGCGATGAGGGAAAATAGCTCCGGCACTGTACCTTGCCTTGCTATCATGAGAACATCGAATCTTAAGAAAAAAGAAAAGACTACTCATGAGTCATGCCTATAAAGCAAAGTTGAAACAGTTGACAGAGCACTGCAACTTCAGAGACACACAATATTATGCTGCTGGACCGATTCATTTGTGGAGCTCATGACGATGCCGTTCAGCGCCATTTACTCACAGAAGTCGATACCGAATTGAAGCGCGCCATGGAAATAGCACTAGCCATGGAAAGTGATGCAAGAGACTCAGAGGCTTTACAATGCGTACAACATGGCGCTGTTCTTCAGGTCGGGTTGGAACTTACTGTTGAGCGTGGCACAAAAACCAGGTACACAGCAGCGAAGTGAGAGGCAATGTCCGCTGTTAGAAGCAGGAAAGGGCCTAGTAGAAACATTTCAGCAGCAACTCTGTTATAGATGTGGGTGTGACCACGTACCAGACACCTGCAGATTCAAGGAGGCAGAATGCCATTACTGCCATGAGAAAGATCACGTATTAAAGCAATGCAGGGCGAAATCAAAACAGTTCATAAAGCAGCCAACCAATATGATTGAATTGAATAATGCAACAGAACTTGAAGCTGTTGATACCGACATCTATTCCCTGTACAATGTCACAGCGGTAAAAACCGAACCTATTACAGTCACAATCCAAGTTAATGGAAGCTACTAATAATGGAGGTAAATACAGGAGCCTCAGCCACAGTGGTGGGAGAGCACACATTCAAGTACCTAAATTGAGGTACCCAGCCATTGAACCTGGAGCAAACCACAGCTCAATTGAAGACATACACTGGAGAATCCACACAGGTAAAGGACATTGCCACAGTGCCTGTGTCTTATAGACAACAGACAGCACAGCTTCCAGTGATCATAGTGGCAGGAGAAGGACCAAGTCTTCTGGGCCGAGTCCGGTTACAAAAAAATCAAGCTTAACTGGTCTGAAATATTTCACTTGAGAACAGGAGGAGTTCCTGAACGGCTAAGGAAATATGACAGTGTATTTTGTAATGAATTAGGTAAGTTAAAAGGCTTGCAAGCAAAAATATGTGTGCATTCTCAGGCGACACCCCGTTTCTTTAAGGCCAGACTTGTGCCTTTTGCCTTAAAGGAGAAGGTGGATGCAGAATTGTGCCAATTAGAAAAGCTGGGCACCATCCAACCAGCCCAATTTTCAGAATGGGCAGTGTTCATAGTTCTAGTGGTGAAGCCTGACCAAACTATATGCATTTGTAGGGACTATAAATTGACTGTGAACAAGGCAGCCAAACTGGATAAATATCCTATCCCGAGGATAGACAATTTACCTGCAAAGCTAGCTGGAGGCAAATCCTATACAAAACTGGACATGAGCCCTGCTTACCAACAATTAAAGGTGGATAGCATGTCTAGAGGATATGTAACCATCAACACGCACAAGGGCCAATATACTCACCTACCCTTGGGAGTATCATCTGCATGTTCAATCTTCCAATGGACAATGGAGAATCATTTGCAAGGAATTCCCCAAGTAGCAGTATACCTAGATGATGTCCTGATCATGGGGTCAACTGAAAAGGAACACTTGTCCAACCTGAAAGAGGTGCTAAGAAGATTCTTGGAAGCCTATGTTTGATTAAAGAAAGATAAATGTACTTTGCAAGTGCCAGAAGTTACTTACCTGGATCACAGGTGGGTGACATGGGTTTGCATCTGGTAGAAGACAAAGTTAGGGCAATCAAAGAGGCACACTGTCCATCCAGTGTAACCAAACTCAAGTCTTTCCTGGGCATGATCAACTATTATAACCATTTCTTGCCAAGCCAAACTTGTCAACAGTGTTAGCACCATTATACTTGTTAAAAAAGAATCATCATTCGTCGTGGAATTCACAACAAGAAGAAGCCTTTCTGAAATGAAGAAGCTATTACATTCATCATGTTTATTGGTACACTATGACCCATCAAAAGAATTTGTATTAACATGTGATGCCTCTCCTTATGGTGTGGGAGCTGTGTTATCACACAGAATGAAAGAGGGATCAGAAAGGCCAATTGGCTATGTCTCCAGAAACCTCTCAGCAGCCAAGAAGTGTTATTGCCAACTAGAAAAGGAAGGTTTATCGGTGATATTCGGAGTGATGAAATTCCACCATTATCTGCATGGACAATATTTCGCCATGGTGTTGGACCATAAACCATTAATGGGTTTATTCAGTGAGGATAAGGTTGTTCCACCAACAGCATCAGCAAGAATTCAGCAAGAATTGAGCTTTGATATTATCTGCGTATGACTATACCTTTATGCACCATCCTGTCATGTCTATTGCAAATTCGGACGCACTCAGTCGTCTCCCGTTATTAGATAGCATTGTACATGTGCCAGTACCACAAGAAGTTGTGCTATTACTGAATATCTTGGACTATTTGCTTGTGTGTGCAATGCAAATTAGAAATTGGACAAACAGAGATCCAATTTTGTCAAAAGTCGAGACCTTATATTGCAAGGGTGGTCAAATTCACCAGTGTCCGAAGAGATCAGACCATTCCAGGTCTGTAAATCAGAGATAAGTTGTCAAGATGGAATCTTGTTGTGGGGATCAGGAGTTGTCATCCCTTCGCAAGGAAGAGAACCACTCTTGATAGAGCTTCACAGTGCGCATCCAGGCATATCGAAGATGAAAATGTTTGCGCGAAGCTATGTCTGGTAGCCAGGCATTGACAGTTTTTTAAATTCATTCATGTGGTGTGGGCTTCACTGGCTGGGCCAGCATTTATTGCCCATCCCTAGCTGCCCTCAAAAAGGTGGTGGTGAGCTGCCTTCTTGAACTACTGCAGTCCATGTGGTGTAGGTACACCCACAATGTTTTAGGAAGGGAGTTCCAGGATTTTGACCCAGCGACAGTGAAGGAACGGTGATATATTTCCAAGTCAGGATGGTGAGTGACTTGGCAGGGAACTTCCAGGGAGTGGTGTTGCCATCTTTCTTGCTGCCCTTGTCCTTCTAGATGGTAGTGATTGTGGGTTTGGAAGATGCTGTCTAAGGAAGCTTGGTATATTCCTGCAGTGCATTGTGTAGATGTACACACTGCTGCTCCTGTGTGTCGGTGGTTGAGGGAGTGAATGTTTTCGGATGTGGTGCCAATCAAGTGGACTGCTTTGTTCTGGATGGTGTCAAGTTTCTTGAGTATTGTGGGAGCTGCACTCATCCAGGCAAGTGGAGAGTATTCCAATACACTCCTGACTTGTGCTTTGTAGATGGTGGACAAGCTTTGGGGAGTCAGGAGGTGAGTTACTCATTGCAGGATTACTATCCTCTGACCTGCTCTTGAAGCCACAGTATTTATATGGCTGGTCCAGTTCAGCTTCTGGTCAATGGTAACCCCCAGGATGTTGATAGTGGGGGATTCAGTGATGGTAATGCCATTGAGCATCAAGGAGCGACGGTTAGATTCTCTCTTGTTGGAGATGGTCATTGCCTGGCACTTGTGTGGCACGAATGTTACTTGCCACTTGTCAGCCCAAGCCTGGATATTGTCCAGATCTTGCTGCATTTGGACATGGACTGCTTCAATATCTGAGGAGTGGCGAATGGCATTAAACATTGTGCAATCATCAGCGAACATCCTCACTTCTGACCTTATGATGGAAGGAAGGTCATTGATGAAGCAGCTGAAGATGGTTGGGCCTAGGACACTACCCTGAGGAACTCCTGCAGTGATGTCCTGGAGCTGAGATGACTGACCTCCAACAACCACAACTATCTTCCTTTGTGCTAGGTCTGACTCCAACCAGTGGAGAGTTTTCCTCATGACTCCTGTTGACTCCAGTTTTGCTAGGGCTCCTTGATGCCACACTCTGTCAAATGCGGCTTTGATGTCAAGGGCAGTCATTCTCATCTCACCTCGGGAGTTCAGCTCTTTTGTCTATGTTTGAACCAAGGCTGTAATGAGGTTAGGAGCTGAGTGGCCCTGGCGGAACCCAAACTGGGCGTCAGTGAGCAAGTTATTGCTAAGCAAGTGCCGCTTGATAGCACTGTTGATGACCCCTTCCATCACTTTACTGATGACGTGCTTTTTGTGTGCATGACATACTTGGGCAATTTTCCACATAGCTGGGTAGATGCCAGGTTGTAGCTGTACTGGAACAGCATGGCTAGGGGCACGGCAAGTTTTGGAGCACAAGTCTTCAGTACTATTGCCGGAATGTTGTCAGGTCCCATAGTCTTTCCAGTATCCAGTGCTTTCAGCCATTTCTTGATATCACGTGGAGTGAATTGAATTGGCTGATGACTGGCATCTGTGATGCTGGGGACGTCTGGAAGAGGCCAAGATGGATCAAGAGCAGCAGATACATGGGAACATCATCACCTGAAAATTCCCCCCTAAGCCACACACCACCCTGACTTGGGACTATACCACCGTTTCGTCACTGTCTCTGAATCAAAATCCTGGACCTCCCTTCCAAACAGCACTGTGAGAGTACCTACACCACATGGACTGCAGTGGTTCTAGAATGCATCACAGCACCATCTTCTCAAGGGCAATTATGGATAGATACCAAATGCTGGCCTGGCCAGCGACGTCCATATTCTGTGCAAGAAATTTTAAAAAAGAATGTAGGGGAGAGCTTTCTGTGTGAATTTTGTTTTCAAATATCCGCAGAGCCCAAAGGCATGCTCCAAAATCTCCGCAACAATGTCAGTTGAATGGTGCCCCTTTAACTAAATACTTCTGTTTTGAAAAACAGATCCTGACAAATTGTGACTTTTAAATAATGACACACATTCTCGAGGGTGGATGGAAAGGTGCAAGTCATAGAATTCTGGAAGAGTGACATTATGCTAAACCTATGTGTCTCCCACTGGAGAGTGGCTCAAGCAGTGAGAGAATTTCCTTGTGAGGGAAGTTCACAATGTTTTTCATGCCTTCTGGGGTTAGGTCAGAGCCATACTCCACAGCTGTGCTGTGATCTTTGCCTTGACGCACACCTCCACCTATATTCAAGCAACAGTGTAACTAAGTGAAACATTGATGTTATTGTCTTATTTCTTGTATATTCTTATTTTTTGGATCATTTTTCATGATGTACACATCACAAACCCTGTTGAGACTGATAACTTTTCAAAAAGATATTTTGATTTCCAGTGACCGATTGGAAAGGATCACACAAGATTTCAAGTTTTAAGAATTCACTGTAAGAAAATAAAAGGAACATTGACTAAATGCTGGACTGGATTTTGCACTCCCCCACCAGTGACTGTATGTGGGGGTTTGTAAAATCCAGCGCATGGCCCCCCCAACCCACCACCAATTATGGCCACTTAAGGGCCTCATCCCATACCATTCGCTATTTTACCCACAGCAGGTAGATGCCCACACCCTGCAGGAAGCTTGGCAGCTTTAGCTGCATGTGCTGGTGTCAGGCAAGAGGGGGGAACTTTCTTTTGGGGTCCCCTGCGCCCATCAGAGGTGTTGCCCCAAAGATCATATTTTACCCCTTTTATCCCCCTCCCACCGTCGCAGCCTCTCAAATCCAGCCCTTCATACCCATCACCTACCTCGCTGGGGTCTGCCAGCTTGACCCCAGTGAAATCCCACCCACCCCCCGACTAGCCTTGGTGTCTGACTCAAATGACAATCTCCATTGGGAGCTACTTGTATTCCTAGTAGTGGCCACCACTCCCACCTGATACTGCTGAGACCACAGAGCTGCCAGCATCCAAGTGGCCATTAAATGACAGTGGGCAGCTATTCTTCCCAAGGACAGGCTCCCTACCAACGCTTTAGCCAGGAGTGGTGGAACTACAGCATCCCATGATATTCAGTCCACTATTTTTTAGGCAGCTTATACTCTAAACTACAGAAAAGTTTCCCCATGTGACTTTTAACATGACCAATAATCCCACTACACGGTATACTTTAAGTGTCCCTTAAGTGGACACATTAATCTCCAGGCACCAGTCCAGAGCTATTCTATGTTCCCAATGGCCTGCCTACCTTTTCCTTCCCTAGCCAGTTAACATCTAACCCCATGGCTGACTTTCACTGTGAGCATTACGCTGGAGATTCCTTCTCTCTAACCCAAGTTAGGTGAATCTTCCAGTCTCCTTTAAATCTTCACTAACTTGGCCCCTTCATTCTGAGTATGAGCTTCCATCATGTTTTGCATAGTGAACTACAGGGTCAGCATTTTCTCTGCTTCAGGTGCAGGACTGGCTGCCTCTATTTCCCTACTCTCTCTCTCTCTCTCTCTCTCTTTCTTTGATTCTTACAGACTCACTTGGGTCTGTCAGGTTCTGTAATATCTTAGAAAACCCTATAACCAGTTACCAAAATGGCTTGATATAGACTCGGCACCTCTGAAAGCCCATCTCTATGACAATGTCAATCGCATGGATCTTGTATCCAGGTCAAAAGACCAATTAGCTATCCTTTAGACCCCAAACTCTATCCTATATTGGAATTACAGCAACAGTTTAAATTATAACCATTTATTAAGCTTGACATTCCTAAAACCTCCCTGTGAAACTTGGAAACTTAACAGTTTATCAGCACAGATTGTCTTGCCATTGTCCACAGTTATGAACATCTTGCACCTTCTCAGCAAGTCTTTTGATTTGGGCCTCTCTTTTCCCCATAGCAACCAAGCCACCCAGGCTTGTTGTCAGACCGAATTCAGAGCAGGTCACATGACTCTTTTCACTACTCTGTTTTACCTTAAATTAAAGAGGCAGTACAAAAACATAACAATTATATTAACTTCCTATTTATAACACACAATTTTTTATATCAGCTTAACAGATTTTGATGGGTTAAAAATGAATGGCTAAACCAAGACTAGTTTTCTTAACCCATTAGAAAAACAATACAAGCAGAGCAAATAGTGCAGTTGACACTGGTACTCGACTTTCCTTTGCTAATATTTAATTCCACGACAAAAATACCATCCTTAAGGGTCAGCATTTATGAATGCATGAGAATTAAATATTTTTGTTCTGAATACCTTGTTTAAATATGTGCGTAATGCAACTTTTCTTTCCAGAGAGACCACGCATTACTTCAGAACCCCAGGATGTGGACGTAACCTTAGGAAATACTGTCTACTTTACCTGTAGAGCTGAGGGGAACCCCAAGCCAAAAATTGTCTGGCTGCACAATAAGTGAGTATGGGCAGGAAAAGTTTTGTGTTACAAATGTAATGCTGAGACCTGACAGTAAATGATGCTTGGTAAACATAACCTTTGTTCATTGGCACAGACTTACCTTATATGATTATTTCTAAATGTAGAGCTTTGATGATAACCATTATAACGTGCTGTGAAAAAGTTATGAACATTGAAGTGAAATTGAGTTGAAATACATTCTAACACTGCTGTGTGAAGAATTCAACCAGCCCAGTAATCAATCTCATTACATAAACTAAACAGTTTTTAAACAAAGCATGGTTAAGGGTGAAGAAAAATACTTTTTCTACCTATTTATCAAGTATTTTTTCAATTCATTATTAAAAAGGGCCTCAGATTAAGGACTTTAATTGCTACTTAATTGGACAGTTAAGGACCTCAATAGGCCTAACGGTGAATGGGCTAGTGGGCATGTTACCCACCCCCCCATATTATGGGTGGGCAGGAAAGCAGAGGGCCACCCACCCGTCATATTTTATGTGCCCCCCCCTCCCCCTCACCAAAGCACATTTGTGAGGGCGGCATTACATCCAGCCCATTATACCTACTACATTACCCTTGCCGACTCTCTCTATCTTTCTCTGCTACCTTTCAAAGAACTCAATGAAATTGATCAAGTAGGACTTTTCCTTTCGAAATCCATGTTGGCTATTCATTATTATATTTTTGGTTTCTGTATGTTTTTCTATTTTCCCCTTTAGTAGGGATTACATTATATTTCCTGTTACCAATGTTAGGCTGACTGATGCAATTCCCTGGAAATGTTTATCTCCCTTCTTAAATATGGGTATAATGTTAGCTATCCACAGTCCTCTGGCAATACAACTTTTTCTAACGAAATATTAAATATGCATAATTGTGCCACTGCTATCTTTTCCATGGGCTCATTTAAAATGCATGGTGCATCTGGACCAAGGGTTTTACCTCTAAATCTACCTCTTTTATCAAGCTTATGATCACCATTCCTAATGTCCCTTTCTTTGGCTTAGTGTAAATTATGCTTCTGTAAAGGGCCTTAGAATGCTTTACTGCATTATTTAAATGTTGTGCTTTGATCATTCCTTAAAATAAAGATGTCATTTTGGAGTTAAGTCTGAGAAATTTACTGTAACAAAACCAAAACCAAAACAAAAACAACTGTCCATTGGGAACAGAAGAAACATTTCATTTTTCTTTAAGACAAAAATGATAAGAATTTGAAGAAAAAAAAACAAATGTTTGACAAAGATTTATTTTGAAAGATATGTAAATTTAAAGGCTAGAAGATCAAGAATTCTACAAATTATGCCTTTGGACCCAATGCTTTGATTGGTGCCAGGTCATGAGCAGTCTTGGCATTTTGGATTATGTAAATTTGGTAATATTGCAGGATCCTCTAGTTTAGCTACCAACATGAGTAACTGATGATCTGGCGCGTTGATAATATTGATTATGGATTTCAGGCAGGGTTAGGAGCACCGGATAAAAGAAACTGTCATAGATGTGTAATGTGGCACATTAAATCAGCAGTGAATTTTAGGATACAGTACTTCCTGGAGCATGAATCACCTGTCAGACCAGGAATCAGCGATACAAAAGGACAGCCCTGTCCTTGTTAGGTCTGTTGTTCTTTTTAGGATACCTTAAAATAGTGACCAGTGAAGACAGGGCTGTCTCTTGTGTTAAATGGCATTCTTTAACCTTCCTGCTGACTAACCTATTGCTTTTCTATGCCTTTTATATAACCAGAAATTGCACAGTCCAAAATAGCGTATCAGACAATAATATAAATTAGCTCATGGAATTAGCCAAGGATTTGTGACGTTGATGATAAAATACAATTAGAAATTGGAAAGGAAACCATACTGTGAACTACATGAAAATGATCATTTTTCTCCAAAGTGCAAGTGTGATTTTATTGTATACTGCTAAAGTGCCAGCATACCAGAAATTAAGGCAGAGTTTCCAAAGCATCAACTTTAATTGGAGAAACCTGATTAATAGCAGCCTGTTTACTCACAAATGATGATGCTCTGGATCTTTGAACAGCTCTATTCTTTGAAAAATTTAAACTGGAATCTTCAGATATAAGGTTCAGGTTCAATATAGTTCCTAACAAAGAAACATATTAAAATAGAAACAAAGCAGGATCTGTAATGATATCCCTTGCAATGACAAATGGCACAAGCGTTCTTTCACCCTGGGCAGAATTTTCCTGTTGGCAGGTGAGGGCGGGCCATCGCGATATGTCATTGGGCGGGCACACGATGATATCCACTGCGTGCCCGCCATTAATTAATGGGCCACTTAAGGCCCTTCACTCACCAATCGACGCCGATTATTCGGCGCCCATGCAATCTTCAGGTCGGCGCACGGGCACAACGGGCAGGTGGGTAGGACACATTTGTATAAACCTCATCCATGGGTGGGATAGGAGGGCTCTCTAGGGTGGCGAGTGTGCACTCTCAAGTATTGATTTTTCAAAGTTTTTGAAACTTGCCTGTGTGATCTGCAATACTTCAAAATGCATTCCAGCTGCTTTGCCTGGACTCTTAACCTTCAGGTCAGCACACTGCAGTGAGGAATCTTTTTTGGGCTTGCAGGTTTCTGGATGCCTTCCCTTAGCCTGGGATTGGGAGCTGAACTCTCCATTGGAGGCACCTCCTCTGAGGAAGAAGGGAGGGCTAGAAGGGGGAGGATGCCAGGAGTGCACACTCAACCTCCAGGGGAGCCACCTTTGGGAGGACAGGCGCAGGCACAAGGGGTTCAGGGCCAAGAAGTTGTCCAAGGTGGAAGGGGCCACAGAAGACACCACTATCCTGCTGCCAGGGTATACAAGCGGTGATGCAGCTACCTCAATATGTCTGAGGTGCAGTGCCAAAGGAGGCTCTACCTCTCAAGGGAGACAGTGAACTATATCTGTCAGATGATTGCGCCTGAGATCTCCCCTAACTGTATGGGCGGACACCCCATGCCAGTGGCTCTGAAGGTCACAGCTGCCCTCAACGTCTATGCCTCTGGCTCCTTCCAGGGCTTGGTGGGTGATCTTTGCAGTATCTCCCAATCAGCTGTGCACACTTGTGTCAAGCAGGTTACAGATGCTTTGCTTAGGTGCGCATTGACTTTCATCCACTTCCGTTGGGACCAGGCAAGCCAGATACAGCAAGCCAGAGGCTTTGCAGGGATTGCTGGCTTCCCCCGCATCCAGGGCGCAATAGACTGCACACATGTGGCCATCAAGTTGCCAGCAGGTGAGCCCGGTGCCTTCGTCAACAGGAAGGGCTTCCACTCCATAAACGTGCAGATAGTGTGTGATCACAGGATGCTGATTCTACGAGTCTGTGCAAGGTACCCAGGCAGCTCCCACGACGTCTACATCCTCAGACACTCCCAGGTGCCAGGGATCTTCAATGCTTCAGCCCGGCTGGATGGATGGCTGCTGGGTGACAAGGGCTATCCCCTCAGAATGTGACTCATGACACCTCACCACCATCCAAGAACAGAAGCTGAGCACGGTACAATAGGAGCCACGGCACCACAAGGGCTGTGGTGGAGAGAAACATCGGTCCTCTCAAGATGTGCTTCCGATGCCTGGACCGCTTGGTGGAGTGTGCTCCAGTACCCCCCAGATCGTGTGTCACTGATAGTGGTTGCATGCTGCACTCTCCACAATCTTGTGCTTGAAAGGGGGGACGCAGTGGACGATGAAAATGTAGACGCAGTGTCTGCAGCTGCACACAATGAGTCCAGCAGTCATTCCGAGGATGAGCACACACAGGGAAACGTTGAGGGGGTAGACACTGACCCAGGCATACTCCAGGGAGGCAGGGACACCCAGGAGGCTTTCATCCAACGAACCTTCAGCTAGAACACCACAGGTGGACACCCAGGACAAGCCTGGGCTGTAGGCTCGATACTCAATACCGAAGTGTCAAATCTTCCAGGTTAGGAACAGTAACTCAGGACCTTGTTAATAAAGCTGAATGTCCCACAAAGCACTCCTAACATTTTTGGAACCCATACACATGCAGAAGAAAAGAGGCACCCTCAGCCATTGTCAGATGCCTGAATTTAATATCACGGGCAAAGAAACTTAATGAAATAAAATGATAAGGGAGTTCCAATTCAAAGCAAATCATAAAGACCTCATCTCGGGCCAACACAAAAGCACCAGTGAGAAACCCATAGTGTGCCTAAGGTGCCTTATGTTTATGTTTCCGGGTGCTATGTCCTGGTGCTGTCCCGTCGCTGGGACTGGCATCTGAGACAGCCTGCTCACTCTGCTGTCCTGTTGGCCTCGATGACCTTGGCGGTCATCCTCCAGCCCATGGAGCCTGTGCTGGCCCCGCCTGGGAGGGATCTGCCAGTTCCACAGCTGGCATCTCCCCAGTCATCACAGCCTCACTGGATGCTACAGTCACTGGGAGAAGGGCGGAGGAGCTGCCACCCTCATCCGGAGCACCCTGAGAGGTGCCACAGATATGACAGGCAGCTATTGTGCCAACGTAAGGTCGCTAAGGACCTCCCTGCTCACCGTGGATGGATGGGCACCGAGCTGGGAAACTTGGTGCCAACATCATCTCCCACACTGGCACAGACCAGCTGAGGTCAATGCCGATGTGAGGGCTTGTTGGTCAGAGCGCGTCCCCAGTAAGCTCTGATGGATCTTCTAGAGGAGGCTCTCCACGAGAGTCGCCACTCTCCCCATGGCGGACGCATGACGCTCAGACATGAGGCTCATTGCTTCGGCGATCGTCCATGTAGACACCTCCACCATGCAGACCAAGCCAAGCATACCCTCACGTATCTCCCCCAGATGCTCCCGCACACCCAGCCGCATTTACTGCCCCTGCTGAGTTGCAGATGACTCCAAAGGCACATCATCAGGCACCAACTGAGCATGTGCCTGGTCCCCTGCAGTCCTCCGACTGCTGGCACCATGGGTACTCTCTGTCTCTGCCAGCTCCTCCAGCGATTGTGAAGTGCCCTCACCACTGTGCCCCAGGACATTAGCCAATGTTCTAACTCCTACTAAGGTGCTAGTATCTGTGCTGGTGCCTGCCTGGCAGAGATGGTGTGACGCTAGTGAGACTTCAGGCCCCTCAGGTGTGAGAGGGGGCCTCTGCTGCTCCTCCTCTCGGTCCTCCTCCGCTGATGCTGAAAGGAAGAACAAGGACATTGATTCAGTTAATGTGAAGACAATGTCAATATGCATCCCTGTGCCCCGGATCATTATGCGCTCATCCTTCCATAACCAATGGTCAAGCCATGTTGCAAAATTAAACCACTTAACATTCAGCACTGCCATGGTTGTTGAGAGAACAATGCTGGCCTCATTGCTGGGCATACATACCTGGCCGTGGCACCCCAGCCTCACCGACACCTAGGCGCATGGTGTCTCTCCAAATCCAGGGCCTCCTGCTCAAACCGGCTGAGAATGGCTAACTGCGCCTGGCTGCTGCCAGTCCTCG
This sequence comes from Cetorhinus maximus, assembly GCF_964194155.1. Classification (NCBI taxonomy): domain Eukaryota; kingdom Metazoa; phylum Chordata; class Chondrichthyes; order Lamniformes; family Cetorhinidae; genus Cetorhinus; species Cetorhinus maximus. The sequence goes on from NC_135882.1 coordinate 97,358,384, forward strand.
CACGCTGTGCAGCGTTATGAGCGTTCTTCTCCTGAAAATGAGAGAAGAGCATTGATTTGTGCAAATTGTACCTGGACTCTCGTCGCGCATGGCCCACCCCAGAGTGGGACATATCAGGGCTCCAGTGCCTCCTCACCCCGCTGCTGCCGAACACTCACACAAAGATGCTAGGCCTGTTCCCCACCCCCCCTACCGCCGCCTTGGCCACATGCTGCCTACATCACATTAGGCACTACAAGGTATATCCTTCCATAGCAAGGAGGCACAAGCGCATGGAGCACAGAGGGCAGCAGATGGTTCGTTGCCATGCCACCTTGAAGCTCCCCTCCCAGCCCGTCATCACCCTGACTTGGACATGTCCTGCAGTTCAAGCACTGCGCCTCTGTGCAGCTCCTCCAGGTTGCCCCCAAAACAGTCATGTTGGTCTCAGTGTACCACATGCTGCGGGCACAGAACCCATCTCTTCACCACCCTCTCAGGCTGACCTCGGCATGGGCAATATCTGTTGGCCCACCCAGGAAAGGACACGTGCAGTCAATGACTCAATGCAATCACTACACTCAGACATGGGGGTGGGGGAGCAGCAGGGGGGAAAGCCGACCTGCTGGGTTACAAGATCAATGCCAACATTGTCCTCACCCTTCCAGAGCGCAATGAGTCATTGAAGCGCTTGTGACACTGGATCCAGATGCACCGCACCACGTCGCCAGAGTTCACCACCTCCGCCACCTCCTCCCAGGCACGTTTTGTCATGTCGGGGAGCCTCCTCCTCCCACCCTGGGGTACCAGCACATCCCGCCATGCTGCCACATCCTCGAGGAAGGCAGCAAGGCAATCATCAGAAAAACGAGGGGCACACTGGCCCCCTGACCTACCCTCCGGCCTGGCCTGCCCCGATGGCCTACCCTCCGGACTGGCCTGCCCTGATGGCCTACCCTCCGACCTGGCCTGCCCCAATGGCCCCATTTGGGGCACTTTTTCCTGAGGCGGGTGAGGTTAGCAGGGAGGTTTCCCGACTCTGCACACCCAATTTGGGAATGAAAATCCAGGCCAGTTCTCCTAATATTTTTAGAACCAATTTCTTTTCTACAATTATCTCTGACAATAGTTCCATAACCTCCATTATCACATGTTATTGTTATTTTCAATTGAGCTATTCTGTGTTTAAATCTAAGTTCTCAATGAGTTAAAAAAAAAGGTCAAACTTTCTTGCATACTAACCCTTAAAAACCTTTTAATCCAATGTATGAGTTGGGTAGTCCAGTCAACATAGGAACTGGAAGTTGAAAATTAATCTGCTTTAACTTGGTTGGATTCCAAGCTCCATGTTGGGTGATTGGCAAGTTGTTTGTGCAACTGGATAACTCTTCTTCCTCTGCATCTATTTGGAAGGATGTGAGTGGTGCAGCCTTTCACAATAGGAACAAGAGGAAGCGATTCAATCCCTCGAGCCTGCTTTACCATTCAGTTAGTTTATGACTAATCTGCTCCTCAAATCCATTTTCTTACACATATTTGTGCATCTATCTCAGTCCTGAAAGATCTAATTGTCCTAGCATTCACATCCTTTTTGTGGAGAGAGTCCAGATTTGAACTACCCTTTTTGTTAAGATGTGCGTCCTTATTTCACTCCTGAATGACCAAGCTATAATTTTCTGATTGTCTCCCCTTGTTCTGGTTTCCCCTCCAGAGGAGATTGTTTCCTTACCTACCCTGTAAAATCCATTTATCATTTTAAAGATCTCACTTAGAACACCCTCCAATTTTCTATACAAAAGGGAATACAAACTAACCTTAGCTTGTATTCTACTAATCTTAGTAGACTGTGATTGATGACATTGGAGGCCATTGTCAACACTGGTGGAAAAGTGAGCAGACAGTGAGTAGAACATGTGCAATGCTAGCTTGATGGCAACAACAGAAGGCCTGAACCATTTTGATGGCTGAGGCACTTTTAGGCATTATGAGTCATGTGTCAGCACTCCAGAAGGATTGATTGGAATCTCACTAACTGGGGGAATCGGGAATCCAACAGCTTCCCCCTAGAGTCAAGCTGGAATGGCCTATTTAAAGTTGGAGAGTCAATCCTAGGGACTTCAGGGCACAGAAAGACTGGTAGCAAGCCAGAAGTTTTTTGTGGCACCAGGAGGAGTGTTCCTGCTCCTCTTGGCCCAACAAATATCATTTAGAAAATTTCTCCATGTTGTTTCCATTATTGTCTTCAGTGATCCCTTTAAGGGTCATTGGTCGGTTCACTTCACATCCAGCGGCAGATTGCATTTGGTTTAGATCTTGCTGTGACTTTTATTGTCCTGATCAACCAAATGATCTACTCACTAGTTTCTGCCCGTGCCAGTAAGAAGCTCTCCACCATAAAGTGGATAACAATTGTCCAAAGATAACTTGGCACTCCTTCTTGAAGGAAATGGCAGGACTCCACCCAATATCATCCCACAGTTGTTTGTCTAAGATTAGGAAATAAATATATGTAAAGTCATGGAGATAAATTCTCATCATAATAGTGTTTTTAATACACATGCTTACAGTTTCATTACAAATAGTGAACAGAGAAAATATGCCTCACTATGTTAGAGTTCCAGCGCCTGTACTGTATAAAACAAATACCAAATATAATATTCACAATAGAAATATTTCTTCAGTACAAATGATTTTTTTTATAACAAGTGACGTGGAGATTGCTGAAGTTCTATATGCAGACATTGAGTGGAAATTGGTCCACTTTGCATCTATTTTCGGGGTGGAAAAACAGGGTCAAAAGGACCAATATCAGGGCAGCGTGTCCTGTGCCTGATCTGCGCTTGCATTATGGACACTGCCACATTGGTAAAGGTTTTGCAGATGCTCTGAGTGACCATCTAAATAAAGCCTTTGGCACCTCACATATGTAAAGAATAGTTCAACAAGTTATTTTAGGCTCCCTTGCAGAATTTGGTTTGGGTTGAGCAGATTAGGCGTCACTCAGGATTTTGGTTGTCATGGCCTGAGAAGCGGCTGTCACCAAAAGATACCTTTAAATATAGAAAAAAATCCTTTAGAGTAGAAGGAGCAGAATTGCTTCTCCAACTTCACAATCCTCAGGTTGGCTGGCCCCACCCACTTGCCACTACCTGTGCAGGTACAACAGACATCATCCCTATATATGTTATTACACATTTTATTTTCTCTTCCCTTGAAAGAAACTGTGACCCTGTCCTTAACCATCCTATGTAGTAAAATATTCCATCATCTTAATAGCTCATTGCATAAAGAAATTTATTTTCTGCTTTCTCCTCATAATATGTGTTAACTAACTCTGTTGTCTTACTTATAAAGTTAAGAAGTTTGGGGTTCAAACTGCACTACAGCACCTGAGTAAGTAATCTCAGTTGCCACCCAAGTGTTTTTCTGAGAGAGCTCTGAATTGTTGAAGTACACGTCTTAAGGGAGCATGGATTGTTGGAGGTAGAAGCTTTTAGATGAGAAGTTAAATTGAAGCCTTGTTTGCCTCTTCAAGTGGTTATAAAAAATTGCAAGCCATTTTTTCAAAGAATAATACTGAGTTTTCTAGCTGCTCTGGCCTACATTAATTCCATAGCCTGCAAAAGCAAAGCAGATAAACTGGTCATTCATTCCTTTGTTGTTTAAAGAACCCTACAGTGTACAAATTGACTGCCATGTTAGCCTATACTTCAAAAGTAATTAAGGGCAAAGTAATTAATTGGCTTTGAAACACATGGGGCACTCATAAATATACAAAAGCAAAATACAGTGGATGCTAGAAATCTAAAATAAAGGTCAGGCAGCATCTGTGGAATGAGAAACAGAGTTAGTGGGCAGAATTTTATTTCAACTGATCCACTTGCAGCAGGGAGGCCAGGAGCGACCGGAAACCCATTTAGTTCAATACCGGTCCAGGCCTCTTTAACTTGGCCACAGCATTAGTAACCCACTTCCAGCTTTCCCAACCAATCAGAATGGGCAGGAGGGATGACATGCCAAATCTATCAAAGGAAGGCTTTCTAATTTAATGGACCCCAACAGGGGTCAGAATAGGTGAACCAAATATTGATCCCTGATGCTTCTGCAACCACAGGAATGGAAAGGAGGTCATTGTAGACTGCCCCTGGATCTCTGACTCTTACCTGGAGGTCCTGCTGTGGGATCTGAGGGACTGCAGTAAGGTGAAGTTTGACAAGGACAAGAGGAAGAGACCAGCTTTCCAAACCAAGCAGGCATGGATGAAAGTGGCCAAGGAAGTCAGCAGCAGGGATGTGGTCCCTCAAACCTGGATACAGTGTCCCAGAAGCTTTAAGGGACTCAGGAGGGCAGGAAGTGGCACTGACTTTCCAGCATTCTCCTGATCTCCTCAGATCAAAACACCTTGCAGCTCCACTCATTCCTCTCTCTCCAGAAACCTAGCCCCACACATCCCCATCTACTGCATTTACCTTTATGATTATTTTATATTACTTCTTAAAGTTCACTTCTCTGGCAAGTTACTTTCAGCATTGAAAAACCCAAAATTCTTTAACCTTTTGCCATAATTCAGGTCTTTGATACTAGGGTTCAGCTCTGTGAACCACCTCCAATGCTTACATTGTCACCGTTGTGTCTCAGTGATCAGAACTGAATAAAGTGTTCAAAGTGTAGTCTAACCAGAGCATTTCAGAGTTTGATCATGACTTGCTTTGACTTTTATTCTATTTCATTGCAATGTAATTCAACATTCTATTGGCTTTGTTAATGTCTGTTGTGCATTGTGGTTGGACAAGTTGAACAACCTAAGACTTCTAAGGTTTGCTCAGTTGTCATGCTCAGCTGTTTCAAAATCACTGATGGAATATATGGGCTGCTCATTTTTTCTTCATATTTGTTATACTTTATAGTGTTCTGCATTCAATTTTAGCAACCATTTATCTGCTCAGTTCCATACCTTGTCCAAATTATTTTGTAATTTCTAAACTGTTTCAGTTTCACTGCCCCTCTTTTGTTTGATGTCATCTGCATATTTTACCATCTTGCATTGAGTTATAGAATCCAATGCATTGATGTAAATATCAATCCCTGGGGCACTACAATTAGTACTTTAATTTTCCTCATCTCAATATAACTACTCTAATGAGTACCAGTTTTTTTTTGCCCTTCGGACAATTTGCCGTAGATTTCTACATCGTTGAACTTAATTAATAGATTTCCTTGTGAAGTCTATTCAAATGTTTTTGCAAGTCCAGGTACAGAATATTGTACGGTTTTGCACAGGCCAGAATTTTCATGAAACCAGCTTGCGATTGTCCGCTCCACCCGTCAATGGTGACTGCACGCCGATGTGTTTCACAACTGTACACAAGCGACGTGCACCTGGTAACCTGCACTTCACTCGGGACTTCAAGGTTTGGTTGTCTACTTGCTTCCGACAGCACTTGTGGTCATCAGTGCCAGGCTTCACAGGCAGCACCACATCACTTTTAGGGGGGCTCATAGTTAGGTCTCTACCTACCAGACCAGCTGTAAGGCAGGGGTGGCTTTTCAATGGCTGCAGGGCTAAGGCTTGCTTGGGGAAAGGGGAGAAGTGGCCTCAGGCAAGGGAAGAGGCTGCAGGACGAGAGCTGTACTGGGGAAGGGGGGTATCCCAGGGTGTGTATGGGGGCACATGTCAATCTGTGCATGTGGCCTCAAGCTGGTGAGGGCTGAGGAGGCAGTCTCCTGAGGAGATGAGGCCAGATGGAGATGTGAGAGTGTGTGTGAGAGAGTGAGTGGTGATGTCCCTTGAGCTGGCAGTGAGTGAGATGCCAGTGAATGTGTGATAGCCTTGTGAGTGTGTGAGTTTAGAGCGATGAGATGGTTGCCTTACCCTGGCGGCATGGATGAGATCATTCCTCCATTTTCTGCACTGGATGGCTGACCTCTTGTGTGCAGCATTGGCACTGACCACCTCTGCCACCGCCGCCCAAGCTGGAGTGGTGAGACTGATGGGCCTCCTGTGGTCAAAGCAGGGGTAGTGGACATTGCAGTGGGCCTCCATGGTGTCCAGAAAGCATTCCAGGGATACGTCATTCAATCGGGGGGCTACACTTTTCTTGGCCTTTGGGGCCATGTCTTCACCGGTGCCCTCCTGGGCTGCAAGCATTGAGAAGTGTGCACGCAGCTGCAGTATAAATACCACACCCTGCGTGAGGAAGCGGTGAGGTAACAGCGTGGTGGGCAAATCAGAGGTAACCTGCCAGCGAAATGGCATGTTTCCTGTGGCTGCATAATTAATGAGGCGGAATGGGACAATACAGCGAAAACCCCGTCATTGTGGCCAGCAGGTAAACGACTTTTCTCCTGCTTGCTACCACACTTTGTGCAAATCTGAGACGATTTCCCCCACAGTCTACTTAGGTCGCCAATTCCTCAAAGAGATTAAAAAGATTAATCAGCATCTGTTCTATTTTGCCTTGTTGTTTGCCTTTTGAATCCATGTTGATTGCTGTTAACATGGTTATTATTATACAGATAATCATCTTCTTGATGTTCAGTTCCATTATTTGGAAGGAAATTCAAGTAACAATGATGGGTTTGCTTTTCTGTGTCTGTTTTTATACGTTTTTGAATAGGGAGCCACATTAGCTTGTTTCTAATGTACTGGGAACTCCCCAGTGTCCTGTGACTCTTTCATCATAGCCGACAATGCTTCAAAGAGCATTACTTAAGTCTTACTCTTAGGATTCTAGAATAAATCAGATCTACTCCATCAAAGCTCTCCACCCCTCACGCACAGGCAGCGCTGAGCACTGCCGCTCGCATTTCACGCTGGGTGGGCCTTAATTGGCCCACCAGTGTGAAATTGTAGTCCGGCACCGATCGCTGGCAGCAGACAGCTTCCCAACCGCCCCTGCCCACCCCTGCAAAGCCTGCCCAACAAGGGCAAAATCCTCCCCCAGGATTTGCAGAAGTCCTCCTCCCAACTCCACATTTAAAGAACACAGGCCTGCCACTCACTCACAACCGATCACTGCTACTACCCCTGAGCTCCCTTCAGATGCTGCTTCTGATCCACCTCCTTGCTCTCTGAAACCCTGCCCCAATGCCTCCATTTTTCCCCTCTTCACTCACCAATCACCCATTCCAGCATCTGATGATCTCACCTGAAATGAGCTTCAATGACCCCACATCACCCAACCTCTGATTTCCCCCCTCCATTTCTCCCTCCCAAGCTTTCCCTGAGGGCAGCTGAAACATGAGCAGCGGCCCAATCTTTGTTTATGCTTTGCCAGCTAGGACTCAACTCCCAATATCAGGGGCATCACAAGCCTTACCTTTCAGGTGTATGAATTCCACTCTGCATCCCCTGAATTTCTACACCAAGATGTGCCTTGGTCCAGACTTACTTTCTCACCTTCCTAGTTTATTTCCACTAAAGTTACATAGGGAATGTGCCAACATAGTCAGATTTTTGGTTCAAATATACATATTTGTTTTGCACAGCAACAAGGGAAATTCCTTCCTTTGCTATTTGTATTTTACCCAAAGTTAAGCAGAAGAGCTAACAAAGCAGTAATAAAGCCATCTGTTCACTTCGTCTGAGACCATGCTGACTGTTTACATCTCTATTTTGTTCTAGCAATGAATTACACATGAAAAATGACATTCGTCGGAATTTACTAGATGATGGAACATTGATGATCCAGAATGCACAGGAATCTGACCAGGGAACATACCAGTGCATGGCCAAAAATGTAGTGGGAGAGGCCACAACTCAAGGCGTTTTACTCCGATATTTTGGTACTCCAAGTAAGAAATCATCCACGTGCTCTCTTTCCTGTTTAAGCTGGTCAGCGTTTTTTGTTCCCAAGTCATATTCTCACAGCAGCTTTAACCTGAATTCTGAAAAAGAAAATGTAAATAAGTTTGTACCATGTTATGGGATCATTGAAATTATTGAAGCTTTTATTTCAATAAAGCCCTGAGGGGGGCTTGACAGAGTGGATGCTGGACGGATTTTTCCCCTTGTGAGAAAGACCAGAACTAAGGGACACGAATAAGGACAGAGAATAGCAATTTATTTTTCTCTCAAAGAGTCTGTGGAACTGTCTTCCCCACAGAATGGTAGAGGCAGTGTCATTGAATATTTTTAAGGCAACGGTAGATAGATTCTTGACTAACAAGGGAATCAAAGGTTATCAGGAGTGAGCAGGATAGTGGCGTTGAGGCCACAGTCAGATCAGCCATGATTTTATTGAATGGCAGAGCAAGCTTGAGGGGCTGAGTGGACCCTTGCTCTTAATTCATATGTTCAAATGTATTTTTGTATTGATTTTTCCCTTTCTTTATGGAAAAGACTTGAGATTCAGTAAGCGTTCTGTTTTAAAATTAAGTGATTGCACTGATTTTAAAATAAAGCTATTGCATATAGGCATTGAAGACATGCATTAAAACCAGATGAACCAGTTTGCAGTTTATTGTACCTGATACAATGTGGGTCACCCAGACCTATTAAGGCAGGATGCCCTTATTTATTTTGAGCATAAATTGAATCAAAGTAAAGTTTGATTAGATCTGTTAGTTAATCTGTATGTTTATTTGTTTTAAGGGAAAAAAATTAACAATTCATTTATGGCCTCATCTCACCAAATTATTTTATTCTGCCTTTAGAAAAACTAGAGGAACACCTATGAGGGTATGTGTAAAAGGCAGGGAGATGAATTTTCGTGGTAGCTCTCCTAATCATCTGGCATAACTCCAGTGGAAGATCTGTGGAAACTTCTGAGAAACAACTTAAATGGAGTTTACATGATTTCCCTGTAAATTCCATGGATTTTACACTGAAGTTATGATGGACAATCAAGAGAATCCTATAGAAATTAATGGCAAAGATATCTCGGTTAGATCACAAGGGTTCCTACTATGACACTGTATAATTAGATATTTGGCAGTATGGGTATATTCTTGACTCCAGGGATGTCCAGAGACCTGAAACTTGTAATACACTAAAATGCATTATATCTGAATACTATCCCAAAACCACAGTTTACCATAAAGTTTACATTATGTGCTTAAAATATGATCATTTTTTCAGATGGAGCCTAAAACCTAATAATAGTACAAGCTTGAATTTTAGTGTAAAATTTGCAAACTGAGGATTCTTAAAGAAAAATTGTTGACATATTGGTACAAATGTTTAAATTCAAACATAAAATTGAGAAACAACGTTAATAAGGAACATTTTAAATGATTGAAAAGCATTTTGCTTACTCTTTCCTTCTCTTGTAATTAAAGTATAAGTGAATTAATTAAAGGGAGAAGAAGGTGTAAGTGAATTATTTAAGGCTCTTCACCGATGAGAAACCATACAGTCTCTTTAAAGTTCTCATTCGCTCATTTACAATTTTTATAGAATGTAACTGATTAAGCTATTTCTGAATATCAGAGATTTTCATGTCAAAATAATACAATTTGCACAGCTATTTAAAAAGATGGTCAAACTTGTGAAGTTTTGGGGAAACAATTCAAAGGTATTCAGATTTAATGGCAGTGGATTAGAAACCATGGTTTTATAAAGGCAGTACCATCTTAAAAGCTGGCCTTGTTCTTCTTTCAGTATATATTTATGGATGATACTGATAATTATCCCAAAAACATAGAGATCGGTTTTGATAATGTTAACTGACCTTGTGTGATCTAAAAGGAATGTGCAATAGAGGGCAGGATTTTCAGCTTGGCTTGCGGGCATGCGCCTGACATGCCCGAGCGTGAAATAGTGCATGACGACGTCAGGCAAGCGCTCCAATGTCATCGAGCACTCATGCGATATTTCAGTCGACAGGTGCGCTGCTGACTCTCGTGCATGCCTGTCGACAATTAAGAGGCCTATTAAGGCCATAAGCTGGTAATTATGTTGAATTTTTCACTGCCCGTCCAACCTTACAGTTGGCAGGTGGGCGGGCGGGCAAATAGGCCAGGCGGCCTTTGCATTTTTTGCAAAACTGGATCCACGTGTGGGATGAGGTTTCCAACAGTGAGTAAATACACAATAAAAAAATTTTAAACTCATTTTCAACATGTCCTTGTTCATGTGACAGAGTCACTTGTGGGAACATGTTTCCCTTATTTTTCAAATCTTTATATTTCACTTTTAAATCCTTCAGCTACCTGAGGTAGCTCTGTGCCTTTAGGGAGCTTTCAGTGAGCACATCCCCACACATGCGCAAACTTCAGTGCTCGCGCTCCTCCCGCCCCCGCACTGGCAGTGCTAAGGCTTTCAGTGCGTGTTCCACATTGCTGGCCGTTAATTGGCCAGCCAGCGTGAAACCGCAGTTGGGGCCCGAGACACCTGCTGAGAAAGAAAGATTCTGCCCTCTGTTTTTCTTCCCCTTAGTCTCCTGCAATACCTGTTCCTGCTTGTTGCATGTAAATATCAGCAGCTGTTTTGGGTCCTGGGCTTTTCTCTGGTTTCTCTCCTTACTGCCACTGTCTCCATAAACGCCAAGGACAGCCAGAAAAATGCTGAAGTTAGATCCTGAGGTAATAGGGATCAGTCCCTAAATTCAATTCAAGATGTGATTTAGTAGTGGCTTGCTCCAAGATAGCCCTCAGTGCAAATCTTTTAGGCATCGCCTAAAGAAAGTGTTGTACTCTTTGGACCCTTTCTAAAAGCTCCATTTAACTGACCATCCACCCCTTCTGGTGCTGCAGCAATGGTCCCCTGAATTATTTGCACAATTTTTGATTCCAAATGATCCCAACATAAGAAAATGTGTTGGCATTAAGGCAGGTATGCCACCCACTAAGAAGATAAAAATCCAACCCTAACATATGAACCCTAAATGCTATATGTCCAGCATACTTAATTTGGCAGTGAAAGAATGTCATTTAAATGTTAGCCAAAGGGCGGGATTTTCCGGTCCTGGCTCCCACCATGGGCAGGACCAGAAAATCCCGGCCAAATTATAGAATATTTAAAATTACTATTTTAATGTGCCGCACTTTTCTGTTCTAGCCAAGCCCAGTTTTGTGATTCAGCCACAGAACACTGAAGTTCTGGTTGGATCAAGTATCACTCTGGAATGCAGTGCCATTGGACATCCCCAGCCTCGCGTTACATGGACAAAAGGAAATGGAGAACTGCTCCCTACCCACTCCAGGTACACCACCACTCCCTCAGGTGGCCTCTTTATTCGGAATGTTACCCTCCAGGACCATGGCCAGTTCATTTGTCATGCCAGTAATAATCAAGATTCCATCCAGTCCTCAGCATCCATCATTGTACAAGGTAAGTGTGATTTTTACTGTTGTTTAATGATGATTCTAGGCTCAAAAAAGGAGTGTTACAATTTGGGTAATTTGTTCTGATTTACCTTTATCGTAAAAAAATGTACTTACTCAGCTGGGTTTTCCAAAATTGAGCAATGGAGAGCAGGGAAATCAAGACCTAACATCCCTTTCCATCCCAATCTGCTTTTTAATTCACTGAGACAGTAGGTCAGGCTGCCAACCACCTATTCACTGTAAATGATGGCAGAGGGCTTAGTGACTCAGCTGATGTCCCTGGCAGTCATCGCTGCGGCAGGGATAAAAGGCCCTCTCTGTCCCTTTTGGAAATTCTACCAGGAACCCACCCTGTGTGTGGAATGAACCCTAAACCAGGAAGACAGGTCAGTTTCATGGCAAGTTTGGAACAATGGGCGGAATTTCCACTCCAATCCTCCTCCGCTGGAAGGAGTGATACCTCGTCCACTCTGGCATTAAAGAGTTTGTTTTTGGATTTCAGGCCTGATGGTTTATGTTTCATTACAACCAATTTGAATAGCTAATGCTATTTCAAAAGTAAAAATAAATGTTAAAAATAGTATGAATCCTACATTTTCTATCAACTAGTAAATTTATGTGCTTGGAGATCAGCTCACATAATATTGATTACTTCATTGATGCCTGACAATAGAAGCATTTTCATTGTTGTCTCATCTTAAGATGAGCTGGCTGCTGTGTGCAAGGACAGTTCAGATCATTCCATGGAATTGCTTTCATGATATTATGATTTAAGATTGTGTTATTCTTCCATTGATGATAATTGGTTATTAGTTCTATCACCAATAAAAGGGGTGGCAGAGCGGGAAACACTGCCATCCGAAAAATCCTGCCCCAAGAATTTGCCATAAGAAGCTGAACAAACAAAGGGCTCATTAAGCAGTAATTCTAGTTAAATTTATTGTAAGTTAAGTATTTGTACATTATGGCAAGAGCATTGAAATTGTGGCTGCAAACTAAATTCAGATCAGATGCTCCTAATATCAGATCTACAAATACCTTTTTTTAATAGGTGCTCCAGTTTTCAAGTTTCTTCCCTCACTGGCTTCCGGCTTTTGAGCTTCATTGGGCTGAAGGTTTAGGAGACTCCTTTCTTATGAGTAAATTTAGACAGATGAGATGGCAGCCTTGTAACACCAATAAGGGAGCAGCCTTTATTGATCCTAGAGGTTCCCGAAATTCAAAACACTGCAGCCAACAAGAGAAGGAACAGCAACTTTAGAGACAGGTGGTCGCAGAGATTGCACAGAAAGCTGTGAGTAAAAATAGTGGTGGTGGAGCAGACACAAAGGATTTTCATGGCCCACCCATTTATTGTAACATATGAATGTTGTCTGCTGCTCCAACATGTTGGGCAAGCGACTTTATCTTGCTTGTCCTTATACATCATCTAATTGAAAATAAATTTGACACTCAGTTTTATCTAGTTGAAGTGGATATAATGATTGATATCTTCTGTTTCAATATTGACAAACAGAATAAGACTGCTGGTCAAACTTGTTATTTACAGACGGGGACTACCTGATTATAAAGGATTCAACCTTTTTGGTCAACATTTTTGCTCAGTCTATGGAATTAACAGCCCAGATCTTCCGGTCAGTGGTGGAGCAGGCATGCCTGCCACTGTCTGCAATTTAAACTGCCCAATTACTTTTTAACACTGGAGTCTTAGGACCTTATGGTTCTGGCTCCAGTTTGAAGCCAGCAACAAATAGAATCGGGAGGCCAAGTGACGAGTGGATTTCTAATGGAGCCATGCCCATTTTTCATCGTGCACTGAAGACATGTCCCTTAAGGTCTGTCTTCAGTTCATTGATTTACATTGTTTTAAATGGAGCTGTCATTACTGATACTGCAGTGCCTCATCACCCTCACCAACAATGTTCACCTCCCTCCCACTGACAATGCTCACCCCCTTCCCTCAACTTCCCTCACCAGCCGACATTATTCATCCCGTCCCTCACTCCTCGGCAATGCTCACTCTCCCTCCTCACCCCCGATAATGTTCACCCTCCTTCCCTCACCCGCGATAATACTCCCCCTCCCTCCTTCCCTCACCCGCGATAATACTCCCCCTCCCTCCTTCACCCCATGACAATGTACACTTATCCCTTCACCCCTGACAATGTTCACCACCTCCTTCATTGCCGCAATGCTCACCAAATCCTTTACCCCTGACAATGTACACCCAATCCCCCCATGACATTATTCAGCCCCTCTCTCACCCCCAACATTTTTCACCCCCCCAACACCCTCCCAGCTCACCCTCCACCCCTCACCCCCGACAATGTTGACTCTTCCAACATCAGTCAGGCAGGAGAAGGGATTCCAGAAGGTGAGTCAGGAGAGGGGATGCGGGAGGGTTGGTGAGCATTGCCAGGGTGGAGGTGAATACTGTTGCAAGGGTGGGGGTGTCAACATTGTCAGGGGCGTGAAAATTGTCAAGAGGGGCTGAGTATTGACAGGAAGGGGGCTGAATATTGACGGGATGGGGGAACATTCCCTGGAGGAAACGTGCTAGGAAAAGCCCTAAGTGCGTCTGTGTAAAAACCAGGGTAGATATAGGGCAAACATCCCAGGTCTCCATGGATATGGCCATCTCATTCCACTCTTGTAGGGAATCATGCAACAGCCTGGGAAGCATAAACCAGAAATTGGAAGTTTAAACTTCCCACATAAATACTGTGCAAGTTCATGTGTTTGGACTTCCTCAGGATCCTGACACGCCTTAGAGACCTAAATTGCGTTATTCGGTGCTCCCCATATCAGAAGATTGAGACCAATGTTACTTATGGGTATTCTTGAAATTCCTTTGAAGACACTCCTTAAAGCCTATATCCTTCACGAAACTTTGATCACCTATACTCACCAGTGGATCTGTCTCTAAGTTTGTGGATATCTCTCCTGTGAAACAACCTGGGATATTTTACAGTGTTGAAGATGCTCGATAATTGCAAGTTGTTGCTGTTGTTACTTTTGTTCCCTAGTCCACCAGGTAGTGTGTCCATCATTGATTCTAGCTGCCACCACCTGCCAGGGAAGTTGTGCTGCCGTTTGGTGGGCAGGGCTTCCTGGAATTCCAAGCAGCTAAACCCTCCTCACATTCACCTCATACAGCAACACTTCCACTGCACCAACCATCAAATGGAAATCAAATCCCAGAAGGGAAAAACAATTTAATCGGCCTGGCCAAAACAGCCGCCAAACACGAATTGAGTCCAGTTGAAAGCAAGGATTTACTTAAGCCTTTAGTTACAGCATAGAATGGACATCCAATAACAGACAAGTGAGTGAGACAAAAAAGTAGATCAGAGACACAGAACAAAGAAGGTGACAATTGACAGCATTCAACTTTATTGGCGAAAGTGCTGGCTTCGCAGCAACCCCATTGTCCACAAACCATGGGCATGCCCTACTGTAGTCCAACCTCTATCAGAGAGTCTTGTGGCCCCAGATGCCAACAGCCAGGCACTTAACAAAGTATTCATCCTTTCGCCATGGACAGAATTCCAGAGTCACGCCTGGATTTCAATCTCACCCAACAATTGTACCTGTAAGTAAAATTGGAGACAGATCAGTATCTCATATCTAAAATAGGAAAATATCACATATCTCAAATAATTAGTTACTAAGGTTGAGTACCAGTGAATTGGCACTGTGCGAGGTAGTTGTATTGATCTACTTTTACAGACAGTTGTAGCCACAATTCAGGTGATGCTCTGAAAATCATTTAAGATCAATTACCTTCCCATTGGGGTGTACAGTTCGCTGGCTGTGTCCTCAAGGCTTGGAAGCTTTGGGGGTGATTCTGCTTCAGTGTTTTTGGGGCTCCAGCTGTTGCTGCCACTGACACTCTAGCTGCGATGATGAACAATAATTCGTGCCATTCTGGGAGGCTATTGGGCCAGTGCAAATTTACACATCTGTCAATGCTGCATTAGCCACAGAAGGAGATCCAAGTAATATATTAATAAATAAGTTATCTGATTCTGAGAGTGCCACAATTTCATTTTGTAGCTTTATACTCTGAGCCTCCAGCAGCTCCTCCTTCTGGTACAGGGCTGCCCTCTCTCGCCTCAGGTTCTTAAATTTCTGGTGGGGGAAATGCCCTTTCTTCTCTTCACCTCCTGATCTTCTTATCCCTCTTTCAAAGCTGTGATTGGGTGGGGAGCTGGCTTAAGCTCCTCCTGCAATCCGGAGGGACTTCCTGCTTCTTCCATCTGCTCTTGGGGCTGGGAAGCTGACATCAGCACCTGAGTCACATGCACCTTATGCCCAGCTGCCATTCACTCACTCACGATGGCGGAGAGCAGACTGTCTCAGATCTCCTTCATTCAAGCACAGTTTTTCTTCTAGGGAGAAGAAAAATAGGGATTTGGAAAATGTTAAGTCACAGCCATCACATGCTTTCATTTTAGCTCTTGAAGACTCTTTGCAAATGAGAGTCAAAATATCTGGACAACATTTACCCTGGTCATATTTGCATCCCTCAGTGCCCTCTTTGCTCTCATCAGATCTGATCGGGGAACATCATCATTACCACTGCTGGCTGTCTCAACAGTGGTGTTGATAACCCTCGGCACCTTTGACTCTCATGCCGCTAAACAAATCTTGACCTCTTGATGGATCCCTATGGCAGAGAACAAGACACAACATAGGGAAATCAAATCAAATTCAACTTTACAGAATAAAGTTTAGATTCAATCGTCCAATTGTTCAGGGCATGACATTTCCAGGCAAATATACAACATGCTTTCAATATAAGAACAAATGCTGAGATTTTAAAAACTACCCAGCCCTTTCATGGAAGAATCTATCCTCTCATCTTTGAGATTTACCTGCAATCATAAGAATCTGAGCTTTAGTACTCAATTGCTCTTCAATCTATGGTTCTCCTTCCCCAAGGATTCGCTTGTCAGGATCCACTATACCATGTGCACCATGCTTCCCTTATGCATTGAGGGATCAAAGTTCTTGATGCCCTTCATGATGTTCACAATTCGGCAGACCTTATTCATGAAGAATTGTATGTAAGCGAGCTTTATCAGCCATGATTAGCAAAGAAAAATACCAATATAAAGATTAGAGGTGTTAGCAAAGAAAAATATAGACCAATGAATTTGCACAGCAGTCAGCGCATCCATCCTATAGCCTGTGCTCCCATCCAAACATGCTGAGAGAGCCTCAAACCTGTTGGACATTGCAGAGGCTGACACTCCTACACTCCTGGCATCTAGGTCCACTTACTTGACTCACTGCCAGTCACAGCCTCCTTTCCCTGGCCACTCTCCAAATCAGAACACCTTATCCTAAGGAGTGTGACTGCCTCGTGGTACAAAGCCTCCAGGTAACCCATCCCACCCTGGATGTGACACCGTGTCTGCAGCTCAGCCTCCAGCTCAATGATTTTGAGCTAAAGTTCCTCAAGGCGCAGACACTTACTGCAGACAAGTTTACCCTGGATCACACTGGCATTCAGGAGCTCCCACATGCTGCATCTATAACACATCACCTGTCCTGCCATCTTTATGTGCTTTAATTAATTACTTAATTATTTTACTCAGTTATTTATTTTCTCTTATGTATTTTACGAATCTTACCACAAATTCCTGTACTATTTTGATCTTTAGGAATAGAATAGACTTATCCACTTACCAAACAGCTAGCTTCTTCCCCTGTAGTAGAACAAGGACCACAGTGAAAAAACTAGAAAAAAAACAAAGAGGGTACCTCCCTCCCCTCCTCACCGAACTCTTTCAGCTCATCAAACTCTCACACTCCATTAAAGTAGCATACAGTGCTGGTCACACTGAGACTGTCTGAATCTCTCAATAGCCCCTCTCCCTATATTCCTCTACAAATTTCCGCAAATAAAATAAAACTGGGTCCCTTAACTGCCCAGCAGCTACAAACCTTCAGAACTTTATAAATTGTTAATTAATGAAATTTCTCCTTTTTTCTCAGTCACACTGCATGTGCATGGCTTCTTATGGGCTGGAGATTCAAGCTGTCTGCTCCTGCTGAGTGCCATTCACAAAGGCCAATCAGAATACACCTTCACTGAGCGCCAGCCAATCAGAATACAGCAAAGGTGGGACCTCTGATTTTGTGCTGCGAGAATGGAGTCAGCAATGGTTGCCAATCTGAGCCAATGAGTTTCCCCTGATCAGGAACCACTTCTGGTCTGCTTCCCATGAGGTTGGGGGAGGCTTCTGTGGTTAGCACCATTTTTGTTTCACCAGGGATCACACAAGTAAAAAAAAACAAACTTTAAATTCAGTCCGTTCTGTCACCTCTAGGCCCAGTCCTGGCCCCAGGCCTCTCTTACCCTGTACCTCAGGTCTCTGCCTGGCTTAGCGCCACTCCCCCGGTTCTCTCCCGCTCCCCAGGTCAGTTCTGCTAGTCCCAGCTCTTGGCTCACTTCCTCCCTCCCTCTCTCCCACTCTCACCCCCGGATTTCTCCCACTCCCAACCCCCCACTCCCCACCCTGGCTCTCGGCCATTACCCGATTGAGCACCCATGTTCCAGCGCCTCTAGGCCTCGGGTCTCACTCTGGGTTTATCTTCTTCTCTCTCTCTCTGCATCCCCCCACCCCCACCACCCTCCACATGGGTGAGCGAGTGAGTGATGGCAAGTGAGTGAGGGTGAGAGAGGGCAGCTGAGTGAGGGTAAGTGACTGTGAGTGAGTGAATGAGTTAGGTTGGCTGAGTAAGTCAGAGTGAGTGTGGCTGCAGGCTCATCCAGACAACGTTTCTTCGGACAATTTTCTGCTCAGGCTCAGCTTTCCATGGCCTGTTGTTCACAGCCGAGCTGGTGGCTCCTCCATGTTCAGCAGCTTTCAGTGTAACATCAGGCAGCAGTGTAGATTGCTGGCCGGCTGCTTTCCCAAAGCTGATGCCTTTCTTTAAGAAGTCGGTGTCAATGCACAAATTGACAGACTGACAGGGCTGGAAGGGAAGGCTACAGCAAAACCAGGATTGGTGGCGCAGGTGCCTTGCTCCACGTGTGCACCAGTATTGGGGATCTTGGTGGCTGCGTTCTCAGCCACATCCCTCCCTATTTCCTGTGTCTGTGTACAGTTCAATGCATGGAAGTTCCCCATATATTGTCAGTGATGTCGCCTGTGTAATTTCATTTTGTGCAAAAAAAATTCAGAAATGGAAAAATGAACTTGCGTGCATCTCGAATGGAAATGTGTATTTTTCCAGCCCATGAAATATGCACTTGGAATATTGCAGGTTAAACACCAGTCCCATTCCCATAGATGTGAGACTGGCTGGGCACCCTGTTCTGGCAAAACTCTGATACAGCTTTTCCCTATCTCACTGCCATTCTGGGTTGTTGAGCTGCTCATTCTTCCCTGCTTTTGAAAGCCACAGCTTCTGTAAACCTGCAGTTTCAAAATGCCAGGTTCAGCCAGTTGTCAAACTGCAGGAAATATGAAGGTGGAGGCAGGAAGATCTCTGCTGAGAAAAACAGCTCCATAAGCCACACACATTTACAAAAAGGCAGGCTGACACTTCTGTTCTTTTCCCTTCCTGCACTCCCTGAAACAGTGCAACTTAAATTTGTTCATATTAACCAGCTCAAAAGACATGTTTCAATCAGAGATAGGTGTATACATCTGTAGCATCGGAGTCCCAGTGTGGCCCTACTAATGAACTGGGGCAAGAATGGGGCATGTTTGACTTTGGCCAGTCAGTCCCCAGTTCAAGTTAACTGTTCCCAGTAAATCACAACCGGCCACAG
The DNA here is from genome assembly GCF_964194155.1 of Cetorhinus maximus. Lineage (NCBI taxonomy): Eukaryota > Metazoa > Chordata > Chondrichthyes > Lamniformes > Cetorhinidae > Cetorhinus > Cetorhinus maximus. The sequence continues at coordinate 97,377,420 of NC_135882.1, forward strand.
CCTAAGTCGGCTGACAAAATCGGAGTTTCTGGCTGGAATTATGGGTACATTTTTCAACCGGTTTCAACTTATCTTTCTTTCTGGAATGCTGTGCCTCTCCATCGATTGATTAAACACTCCATTTCTTGCATTAGCATTGGATTTGCAGTCCCTTGATTTTTTACTTGTCACTTCTTTCTCCTTGATACATTTGTGTAAGCTGCCAAAATTTTTAAGTCATTTTTCAGCCTTAATAAGGCTTAAACAATATCTCATCTCATACTTGGTTGTATTTCTGTACATCTTGCAGTTCCCCATCACTATCTCTTCTCACCTTAGTGAACTCTGCCTACGGGTGTACACTAGGCTTGGAGCTCAAATAAATTATTTAAATTCTTCTGTTTTGCCAAACTGTGCAAGACTGGTCTTCACAGCTTTCGGCTAGAACTTTATTTGATGTGATTGGTCCTGACTCCTCTGCACAGGGTGAGAAAGTTTATTCTTAACAGTTACAGCAGGTTAAAAACCTTTGCAAAGTGGAATTTAAAATATTAAATTTGCTTTTATTAAAACCAAGAAAAAAGATAATATTCCTAGTGGTGTATCATTGGCGATACAGTAGTTTCATTCTGTCACTGGCATTTGAAGACTATAAGAACGTAAGAAATAGAAGGAGGTATAGACCATACAGCCCTTTGAGCCTGCTCTGCCATTCAATATAATCATTGCTGATCTTGGGCTTCAACTTCACTTTTCTGCCCAATCCCCATATCCTTTGATTCCCTGAGAGATCAAAAAATTGTCTATCTCAGGCTTAAATACATTCAATGTTGCAGCATCCACAACCCTCTGGAATAGAAAATTCCAAAAATTCACAATCCTGTGAGTGAGGAAATTTCTCCTCAATCCAAATGATTGGCCCCTTATCCTGAGAGTGTGTCTCCATGTTTCATATTTGCCTGTTAGTGGAAACACCTCCCAGTGTCTAGCCTATCAAGCCCCTTCAGAATTTTGTATGTTTCTTTGTGATTATATCTAATTCTTCCAAGCTCCAGAGAGTGTAGTCCCAATTTACTTAGCCCCTCATCATAGAACAACCCTCTCATCCCAGGTACAATCTAATGAACTTTTGCTGTACTGCCTCCAATGAAAGTTTGTCCTCCTTAAATGTGGAGACGATAAAAGTGCACAGCACTCCAGGTATGGTCTCACCAAGCCCTGTACAATTGCAGCAATACTTCCTTATCCTTGTACTCCAATTCCCTTGCAATAAAGGCCAACGTGGCATTTGCCTTCATAACTGTTTGCTGCCTGCCAACTTTCTATATTCCTTGAAAGAGTACATCAAAGTCTCTCTGAACACCAACATTTACAAGTTTCAAATATTCTGCTTTTCTATTCTTACAGCCAAAGTGAATAACCTCACACTTCTCCACATTATATTCCATTTGCCACCTTGTTGCCCACTCACTTAAACCGTCTATATCTCTTTGCAGCTTTTTTGCGTCCCCCTCACAGCTTATATTCCCATCTAGTTTCATATACCTTAATCTTGATCTCTTTGTCTAAATCATTAGCATCGATTATAAATAGCTGAGGCTCTAGCACTTGCAACATTCCACTAGTCACAACCCGCCAATTTGAAAATGCCCTTTTTACCCATACTCTCTGTTTCCTGTCAGTTAACAAATCCTCCATTCATGTTAATATATTACCCTGAACTCTATGAGCCCTTATCTTGTGTATTAACCTTTTGAGTGTTACTGCATCAAATGTCTTTTGGAAATCTAAGTGTACTACATCTGCTGGCTCCTCTTTATCTATCTTATGACATTCTCAAAAAACTCAAATACATTTGCCAAACATAATTTCCCTCTCGTAAAACCATGTTGACTTTGATCATACTATGATTTTCTATGTGCATTGTTAAGACTTCCTTATGGCCAGAGACCTACCTACATTGGGTGGGCTTGGCGGGTGCATGCAGGGGCAGGCACAGAGCCGATCGCCGCCCATGATTGACTGTGCGCTGCCATTTTACGTGGATGGGGGGGGAGGAGGGAAAGTAAGGGCCAGCGCTCTGTCACACATAAGCGGGAAACGACACAGCAATCTTCCTGACAAACGGAGCTGCCTCATGGAGATTAAGCTGCTTAAAAATTTTGTTATAAAGTAAAAATTTATTTAAACACATCCCCTCATGTGACAGTGTCATACGAGCTGGGACATGTTAGTCAAGTTCACCAAATTTATTTATTAATTTAATGAAACCTTCAGGAACACTCATCCCGGCTGTGAATGAGGTTTGCTGGAAAACACAAAGGCCGCTTGGGCTCTTCGCCTGCCCGCCAACCTTAAGGTTGGATGGGCAGTGTTGTTAATAAGCTTGATTACTTTTTTAATGGCCTTAATAGGCCGTTGACAGTTCGGTGGGTGCGCAGTTGCCTCCGGCACGTGCCCGCCGAACAAAAGCTCTAAATGACACACGATGATGTCGGGACACACGCCCGACATCATCTCGCATCATTTTGCACGTCGGCGTGTCGGGCCCGCCCCCGCAGACCAACGGCAATATTCTGGCCAATCAATAGATTCCTGCACTGTCCCAAGTACTGATGGCTAACTGGCCTGTAGTCCTCTGTGTTTTCTCTCCCTTCTTTCTTAAATAGAAATGTTACATTTGCTAACTCTTAATTCACTGGCACCATTCTAGAATCTAGGGAATGCATTATCTCTGCAGCTACCTCTTTTAGAACTTTAAGATGTAGGCCATCAGGTCCTAGGGATGTGTGGATTTTAATCCCTTAAGTTTCTCCAATACTTTTTCATTGCTGATATGAATTACCTTAAGGGACGTTTTAGTCCCTTGATTACTCTCTACTTCTAGTATGTAATTTGTGTCCAGTGTCTCTGCCTCTAAGAGACCAACATTTACTTTAGCTACTCTCCCTTTTATATACTTGTAAACAATTTTGCAATTTGTTTTTATATTCCTGGTTAGTTTATTCTCATGTTCAATTTTTGTCCTTTTACCAACATTTTGATGCCATTTTGCTGGTTTCTAAAACACTCCCAATCCTCAGGTTTACGACTATTCTTTTGCTACATTGTAAACCTTTTCTTTCAATCTAACACTCCCCTTAACTTCCTTCATAAACCATGAGTTTGTTTTTCAATGGAATGTATTTTCATGAAATATCTTGAATTATTTCTCTAAATGTTTCCCACTGATTATTTATTACTATCATTTAGATCTCTTTTTTTCCCAAAAGTTCCCTGATAAATGAAGAATGTGTTTATTAAGGTCTGAGGTGTTATCATGGAATTTAAGCATGTGCTCACCTTAATTTTACTGAATCCATGTATAAAAGGCTGAATGGAGATCATCTACATCACCCTGAGGGAAAAAGCTGCTCTGGTCACTGTAAAGCAAATCATTAATTAATTCTTCTGATGCATTTACAAGACAATTGAGATTCACTGAGGCCAATCTGTCATCATCTGTTACTACAGATTCAAACACATCTGATTCATTCTATCAGCTCAATTGGCTAAGAGCAATGATTAAAGTGGTAAACCAGCATTTCAAGCAGATCAGGTGGCACCTTTGGAGAGAGAAAGGTAGGGTTAACGTTTCAAGTCTCTCCACAGATGCTGTTGGGTCTGCTGAGCACACTTTCAGTATTTTGTTTTGTATCAACTTTAAAAAAAACCTTACAACTGTAAATCAGCCTGCAAATCAAATTTTAATGGCCTCGAGTCCTCATAAGAGTGTTCCTCTCTCCAATACACAGCCATGGCAAACAGGCATTGCAGTGATGGAAGCACACATGGACGGTGCCTTAATTGGTACATGAGCCATTGGACTCAGAAGGAATAGGATGGCGGGGGAACAGTAAGAAGTTTGTCCACCATAAATTTCAGAGCAGAAGCATGGGAAACATAAACAAAGAGTGTCCTTGATTTGCACTAAGTGCAGTAGCGGGTGGGAAAAGAACGTTTTACCTGCCGGCTGCAATGGTGGGTTTTCATGCAGTAACATCCCAATTCCACCTCATTAATCATGCATTCCTGAGAAAAACGGCGTTTCAATGGTGGGCCAGCCACGCCATCACCTCACCCCTTCCTTATGCCGGGAGCCATATTTAAAGTGCAGCCGCGCCTCGAGCCCAGGACCGCTGCACAGAAGACGTGGCTCCGACCGGCAAGAAGACTGTAGCTCCCCGATTCAGTGATGCTTCCCTGGAATGCCTTTTGGATGCTGTAGTGGCCTGCTGTGATGTCCTCTAACCCCGCTCTGGCTGTGGGAGGGGCAGCAACCTTACCACTCCAGCTTGGTAGGCGATGGCAGAGGTGGTCAGTGCCAACGCTGCACAGAAGAGGTTGGCCATCCAATGCAGAAAGAGGATGAATGATCTCATCCATGCCGCCAGGGTAAGGCAACCATCTCATCACTCTAAACTCACACGCTCAAAACCATCAGACATTCACTGGCGTCTCACTCACTGCCAGCTCAAGGGACATCACCACTCTCTCTCTCATACACACCCTCATGCCTCCATCGGGCCTTATTTCTGCTGGAGACTACCTCTTCAGCCCTCACCATCTTGAGGCTACTTGCACAAATCAACTTGTGCTCCACACACACATCCTGGGAGACCCCCCTTCCCCAGCACAGCCCTACCCCTACAGCCTCTTCCCTTTCCTGAGGCCACTTCTCCCCCTTGCTAGCCCTGCAGCCAATGAAAAGCCACCCCTGCCTTACAGCTGGTCTGGTAGGTAGACACCTGCCTGTGAACCCCCCTAAAAGTGATGTGGTGCTGCCTGCGAAGCCTGGTGTTAATGACTGCGAGTGCTGTCCAAAGCAAAGTAAGCAAACACACCTCAAAGTCCCGAGTGAAGTGCAGCTCACTAGGTGCACGTTGCTTATGAAGAGTTGTGAAACATGTTGGTGTGCCTGGATGATCCAGCGTGGGGGGATGATTCTGGTGAACTGGGCTTATAATGATATGCAGATACATTACAATGAAGTTCCCGACGTCCAACAGCAGGAAAAGCAGTCCGCCATTGATGGGCAGAGCAGACGTTTGCAAACTGATTTCACGGCGTTGTGAAACCGACTTTTGGCCTCCTCGCCATGTTGTCCGCTCAAGCTTCCACGTGCCCGCCACCAATAGGCATGGAAAATTCTATCCAAAGGTTCCAGGCACCAATGTCTGCCATTTATGAGTAATGGATAATGACAGGTGAAAATGAACCAATTCAACAATATAACTTGGAAACCAACTAAAGGTACTGCATAGAAGTAAATAATTGTTAAGCAAGATTCTTAGTTCACAGTGACCTCCTTTTCAGTCCTGTGACCTACCCACTGCTTTGTGTTATTGACTACAAAACGGAGGAGTTAATGGCGGGAGCGGGATGGGGAGGGGAATTATCACACTTGACACTGCAAGTGATCACACTTTTTAGTTTATTATTGAATTTCTTGTCTTTATGAGTCCCAGATGTGTAAAAATTGTTTTAGTTACACAACTAAACAAACAAAGAGCAAAACACTCTAATGCAGCACAAATCTGTCAGCTCACATGGAGTACAGAGAATTACATGGGACGTCAATTCATGAAGGACTTGGTATTGTATTCTTCAAAATAACTGAGTTAGTTGGCAAACTAAGCAATGAAGTCATTTCTTTCTGTGGTTTGCACTTGAGTGCCAAAACCAGCTTATAACACTTGGCCTTAATCTAAGTAACAAAGCAGCCAATAACCCAAGTGACAATGTTTGGTGCCAAATTAACATTCCACCACCCTACATGGGATTGTGATACCCAAAGCGAATAACCATTTATTTAACATTGTTACCAGATGATTTTCAGGGCATTGTGTTGTAGGGGAATGTTATCCTGGTATCTGGAGTAAATTTTAAAATTTAGTAGCTAACCTTGCCAGTTACTTTACTGACCAGTGTCCTTAGGGAGAGTAATCCAAGTGTAACAACAATAACATTCATTATTACAGCAGCTTTGAAGTAGGGGGGAGTGAAGTGTTTGAGAAAGGTGGTGGAGAAGTAGAGCCTTGTGTCATCAATGCCCATGAGCAGGATGACTCCATATCCATGGATGATGTCGCTAAGGGACAATATATAGATGAGGAAATGGAATGAACCAAGATGACAATACAAGGGAGCAAAAAGAAGGCAATCCTGAAGGTGCAATGCCTAAGTATGGAACCAAGTGACTGAACCAGATGATATTTGAGGAGTTGGAGCCTTAATTGACCATGTTGACAGTTACAGAGAACTGAGGAGCACAAAAATGATTAATGCATCATGATTACAATTACAGAGAATGTTCCTGTATTGTGAGAAAGGCGAAGATCTGATTGGAAGGATTCAAACAGGGAGGTTGTCAGAAAGAGAGACATAAGGACATGGAAGACAACAACATGTTCAAAGACCTTGAAAGGATAAGAAGGCTAGAGATGAGGCAATAGTCAAGGAGGACAAATGGGTAAAGAGTAGTTTTCTGAGAAGGGATTTTGGCAGCACTTGCATAAGAGGGGATAGTGCCTGAAGAGAGGGAATAGTTTACAGTGTTGCCTAGGGGTCAGGGGTAGGTCCTGATATCAACATGAATCTGACTATTTTTGTCAATTTCCATAGGTTGTCAACAACGTAGCTTCTGTCATTACCTCGATAATCTCTCCTTCTTATCTGAAGGTCAGAAATAACAACAGGAAATAATGCAATTTTCCTTTCTGTGTGCTTGTTTTTAAGATAAATTTGTATTTCACAAAAAAAGTAATTTTACTACATCCCACACATGTCAGAAATTGTGCACAGGGAATTTATAGGAGCATAAGAACAAAGGAGTTGGAGTTGGCCATTTGGCCCTTTGACCCTGCCTTGCCATTCAATCAGATCATGGCTGATCTGGTTGTGGTCTTAACTCCACTTTCCTGCCTGCCTCCATAACTTTTGACTCCCTTCTCTATCAAAAATCTACCTAACTCAGCCTTGAATAGATTCAGTGATCTGGCCTCCACTGCTTTCTGGGGGAGAAAATTCCACAGACTAACTGCCCTATGAGAGAAAAAGAATTCTTGTCTCTGCCTTAAAAGAGAAACCTCATTATTAAACTGTGTCTCCTAATTCTCGCTAGCCCCCTTACCCTTGTCAAGGACCTCAAACATACTGTTGTCTTCCATGTCCTTGGGTCTCTCTCTTTTCCCCATAAGAAGAAACATCCTCCCTGTATCCGGCCTATCAATTCCCCTCAGTATGTTTCAATAAGATCACCTCTCATTCTTCTAAACTCCCATGGGTATAGGCCAAACCTGTTCAACCTTTTTTCATAAGATAAGCCCTTCATCCCAGTAATGAGTTGAATGAACCTTTTCTGAACGGCTTCCAATGCAAATACAGGTATAGTTTCTTAAAACCAGCAACCTCTTAACCGAGTCCTTGCCGGATTTCAGATCTTGCAGGTTTTCGGGTCAGGCTGTTTGGGCCAGGTCAGGTTATGTGGTTCAAGCCAGGTTGGGTTGGGTGGTTCGGGCAGAGCTGGGTCGGGTGTGGTCAAAGGTCAATCGGCCCACTTGGAGCTTGGGAAAAGACCAACACACAAAGCCAATAACTAGTCCGTGCCAATGCAGCACCTAGGTGAACAAGCCAGTAAGGTATTTTACTCATTTAATAAGAATTAAAATTCATGCACGGCAGCTTAGAAAAAGGTCTAGTTTTCAGATATGTCTGGTTTCTGGATAGCCGGGTTTGAGACCCTGTACCTGTATATTGCTTTCCAAACAAGCATGTGAAGCTCTCCTGTGGAAATCTATGGTTGGGAAACTATTCCTGAAGCGTGATGTCTCGTGTATGACAGATACTCTCAAAAGCTGTATTTAAAAGCTGTATTTTACTCTGTGGGGAATTACTAAGTCATTGCAAGATATTTTTCTGCTAGATAAATTATTTTTGGAAGCAAGCAAAAAGAAAAATACTTTAAGAACTATTACAATATTGAAATGAAATAAACAGTTGTTTGAGTCTCTGTGACATCAAGTTGGATGTTATGGCCCCCCACTAGTATATTTGAATGTCGGGGGGCTCGTAAAATCAAGCGGGTGGTCTTGCCACCATCTTCCCACCCACCCATTTCCTGTCTGCTATATTACAGTAGGCGTGGAAGGCATCAAGCTGCCTGTCCACCCTTAGGCCTATTGAGACCCTTGAGTAGCCAAGTAAGGGTCTCATTCCACCATTGCCACTAACTTGCTTGCAGCAGCAGAAAGCGGAGGGCAAGGCAGGTAGCCCTCACTGCACAGGTTGCTGTCAGGTGGGAAGGAGGGTTACCTCCTTTGGGGGTTCCCCTGTGCTCTTCGGAGGTGACAAGTTGACCAACAATTTTACCTGCCATGCACACCGTATGTTGACAGGCCTGCCTCCCCCTGGGTTAATGCCAGCAGCGATGGGATGAGGCTTTAAAGTGGTCATTAATTGGCCACTTACGGGCCTCAATAGACATTGGGGTGGAAGGTCGACCATGAGCCTTCCTGCCCAGAACTTAATTCTGGCAGTGGTGAGAAGGCGGCGGCGTTCCAGTGTGCCACTATCCCACCTAATGACATGGCCTCCCTGCCTCCAAGCTTGCCACCAACATGAGCACAAGATTCTGCCCTACAGTCATTACGGACAGAGGCCGATCAGCGAATCGAGTCATATCGCGCTCCATACAACAATTCACTCCATCCCATTTTCCCGCTCTATCCCCTTACCCTGCAAGTTTATTTCATTCAAGTGCCCATCCTTTTGAAATCATTGATCATCTCCTCTTCCACCACTCTCATGGACTGCGAATTCCAGGTCATTACCCAAGATCAGACCTACCCCATCCTTTTAACTCTTCCCCTCGGCCTCTCAAACCTGGCTCCCCATGCCTCTCTCCCCATCACTGGGGTCTACCAGGCAGGCCTGTCCAAAATCCTAGACTTACCTCTGAGTCCGGGCCCCATTCTTCCTATGGGGCTGCCAGCAGTCTCAGCAGTGGCCACCACTCGATTCTGGTTCTGCTGGGATTACAGATTGGCCAGCAAGTCTCTAGGCTGGGACTTCTTTCCAGACGTGGGGTGTGCAAGTCTCACGCTGAAACAATTAAGGCTGCTCCAGCATAATATTGCTGCAGGGAAGCTGGGTTTTGGGAGGGGGGTGGAGGGGGGTGAATATGGTGCCCCATAAAATCCAGCCCATAAATTTCCAATTTTGTTTCCAAGGAGAATTACATGTATTATTACTACTGGTAGTTTTCATGTAGAGTTGCTTGCGATGTTAGATGCCATTAGCCTGTGACATCCATTCCTTTCTTGTACACGGCAGAGCAAGAAATCCCACCTCAACTATAACAAAGTTACTTAGGATCACTCTTTCTTTCCCCTAACAAAACAGACTGTCTCCACTCCAACAAAATATCTCTCCCTGTCTCTTTTTTTGCATGCCAAGCTGGATCTCTTATTTCTCCTTCTCTTCAATTCAACCCCGAAGAGTCTTTCTCTCTCCCCCCTCTCAACTCACAAGCGCAGAGCAATGAATCTTGACTTTGTGCAGTCAGTGGAAAGGAAGACCGGGGGACTCACCGTCACCCATTTTGAGCTCCACACAAAGTCAAGATCTATCCCAGTGCCTTTTTCCTTGTACCACCTTCAACTGGGTCACTGAGCAACCTCAATCTGTCTGTCTTTCACTCTTACATTCCTCCTCTCAAGTGCATCTCTATTCATTCCTGCTTTAAGAGGGGTCTCTTTCTCTACTTCCCCTTCCCCAACAACATATTTTTCTCGATCCCCCATCTTTATTCTGCCCCCAATTTCAGACTATTGAGCTTCTGAAATGAGAAATATTGAGAGCTTGTCTATCAGAAATAAATTCACACTCGGGTGCACATTGTAGGTTTTCTGAAAAAAGAAGCATATCCCTTTGTAGAACTGCATGGTAGCTTCTGGGAATCATTATCCTAAAAATGATTGTTGTGAATTCATGTCTAAATGATGAATGACATTCTTTTGTTTGCTATTCTTCGGTTGTACTTAACAAGTTCATTTTAAATGGATTAATATCTTTGTAAAAGCAGTGGACAAAGGACTGTCATATAAAGGCGTTGAGTTTGTACATTAATATACCAATCAGTAACTTCTATGCTATAGTTTTTTTTGTATCAGAGATTGACAGAATTGTAATATACTGCATTGGAACCAACTGCTACTGATACATATTTTGCATATTTATGTTTATTTTAATTGGATGTAGAAGATAGCAGTGGCCATAAGATAATAACAAAACAGCTACTTTAAATGTGGTAGGTTTAGATTGGAACAAACAGGGATGATGTTTCTTATCCTTGTATTTAACAAAATATATTGTTACCAGAGTAAATATGAGTTCTGCCAAGGCTCATTTTAATGTTGATTGAATCTAACTTTGTATTAAAACCTAATTTAAAGTTTTCTTAGTTGAGGATGTCATGTCTGGTTATAGTGAATGCTCATGCACCACATCACACATTCAAGTAGGATCCCCACTGTAAAGCTTGTGGTTGATTAGATTTTATGTTTTTAAAATGATGATAAGTGCAGTGAAACCGAAACAGACATGGGTTTCTTTTGCGGCATCATCCAGTAACACTCTATATCAGTGCTAAAAGGTCTTTATGGGCAGAATTCTTACCTCGGCGGGCATGCGGGCATGCGCCTGACCTGCTCAAGTATAAAATGACGTGCGTTGAAGTCAGACAAGCGCTCCGACATCAACACACAGTCACACGATATTTCAGTCAGCAGATGCACGTGAGAATCGGCAGCGCGCCCGCCGACAATTAAAACGGCCTATTAAGGCCTTTAAAAAGATAATTAACCTAAATTTTCCACTGAAGGCCAAGCGGCCTTTACGCTTTTTAGGACGCATCTTCCACCGGTGTGATGAGGTTTCCAACAGCAAATAAAGAATAAGTAAAAAGGTTTAAATTTCATTCATAACATGTCCCTGTTTATGTGACAGAGTCACATGATTTGATAGACATGTTCAAAATCATGATAGGTCTAGACAGAGTTGATAGGTAGAAACAATTCCCATTGTCAGGGGAGTTGAGAGCCAGAGGGCATGGATGTAAGATGATTGACAAAAGAATCAAAGGTAACATGGGAAAACAATTTTTGATGCAGTGAGTGATTAAGATCTAGAATGCACTGCCTAGAATGCACAATGGAGACAAATTCAATTATGGCTGTCAAAAGGGAATTGGACAAGAACCTGAAAATAAAAAATTAGCAGCTTTACAGAGAAAGGGCGGAGGAGTGGAACTAGCTAAATTAATGCAGAGAACCGGCATGGATTCAATGGGATGAATGGTCTCCCTCTGTGCTGTAACCTTTCTACGATTCGACTCGATTTCTGCATTTGTCTTAATTTTTCCATGTCCTTCTTTTGATTTAAATGTCTCTATTAATTCCTCTTGGTATTGTCCCATCTTTGCAGATGTGTTCCTTGTGTTTTCCAATGAGCATATATATTGTGTTGTGCAATTATTGATGTATGGTTCTTATTAATCTGTGTTTGGTGCACAACTGAGGTACATTGAAAACTGACATTGTCCAATAATAAACACAATTTTTTAAACTCCAGTGGACAACATACCATGGGCAGCTTAAAAAAATTGTGTTTGATTTAACTGAACAGGGAAGAAGCACAGATCACCTTTTAAGAATGCTGAGGCCAAACTGGTACTAAGAACTCTAAAGGGAAGAGTGCAGTGTTCTGAGATATAGGGCAGAGTTTTGCCCTTGTCGGGCAGGCTTGGCGGGGGTGGTCAGGAAGCTGACCACCGCCCGCGATCGTGGCCGGACCACAATTTCATGCTGGTGGGCCAATTAAGACTCGCCCGAGAGGCAGTGCTCATCGCTGCCTGTGTGGGGGGGATGTTGTGCATGCGCGAACTTCTAAGAAGAACACCCCCACTGATTCTCCAATTTATCCTAGTAACTGAAGTCCCCCACCCCTGGAACCATTCTTGTTAATCTTTCTGCATTCTCTTTAAAGCCTTCACATCTTTCCAAAGTGCGGGGCCCATAATTTTTTTCCTATACTTTCATGGGATTGCTGGCAAGGTGTTCGCTGGCAAGGCCAGTTTTTGTTGCCCATTCCTAATTGCCCTTGAGAAGGTGGTGGTGAAGGATCCATAGCCTTTGCAATGTCAAGTGCCTTGCTGTTCCTTGATATCACATGAAGTGAATGACGTTCAATGGCATTACCATCGTTGAATCCCTCACTATCAACATCCTGGGAGTTACCATTCACCCGAAGCCGAACTGGACTAGCCATGTAAATACTGTGGCTACAAGAGCAAGTCAGAGGCTAGGAATCCTGCAGTGAGTAACTCACCTCCTGATTCCTCAAAGCCTGTCTACAATCTACAAGGCACAAGTCAGAAGTGTGCTGAAATATTCTTCCCTTGCCTAGATGACTGCAGCTCCAACAACACTCAAGAAGCTTGACACTATCCAGGACAAAGCAGCCCACTTGATTGGCACCCCTTCCACAAACATTCACTCCCTACACCACCTACGAATAGTGACAGCAATGTTTACCATCTACAAGATGCACTGCAGAAACTCATCAAGGCTCCTTAGGCAGCACCTTCCAAACCCCAACCATTACTATCTAGAAGGACAAGGGCAGCATATACATGGGAATATCACCACCCGGAAGTTACCCTCCAAGTCACTCCCCATCCTGACTTGGAAATATATAATCATTCCTTCACTGTTGCTGGGTCAAAATCCTGGAACTCCCTCTCCAATAGAACTGTGGGTGTACCTGCACCACTAGGACTTCAGCGGTTCAAGAAGGTGACTCACCACCAACTTCTCAAGGGCAATTAAGGATGGGCAATAAATGCTGGGCTAGGCAGCGATGCCCACACCCAATAAATTAATAAAAAATAATATATTGGCGGAGGATTAAAATCTATGGTACAGGGGGCCTCAGGAGGAGGCCAAGATGGATCAATCACTTGGCACTTCCAGCTGAAGATGATTGCAAATCTTTCAGCATTGTTTTTTACACTAATGTGCTGGGCTCCCCCATCATTGAAGATGGGAATATTTGTGGAACGTCCTCAGGTTAGTTGTTTAATTATCCACCACCATTCTCGATTGGATGTGGCAGGGCCACAATTGTTTGAGCTGATCCTTTGGTTGTGGGATTGCTTAACTCTGCCTATCTGCTGCTTTTGCTGTGTAGCATACAAGTAGTCCTGTGTTGTAGCTTCACCAGGCTGACACCTCATTTTTAGGTATGCCTGGTGCTGTTCCTGCCATTGCCCTCCTGCACTCTACATTGAACCAAGGCTGATCTGTTGGCTTCATGGTATTGGTAGAGTCTATGCCAGGTTGTAAGGTTACAGATTTTGGTTGACACATTACTCCAGTTAGACCCATAGAACCATAGAAAAGCTACGGTGCAGAAAAAGGCCATTCAGCCCTTCATGTCTGCGCCAGAGAATAAAGAGATAGAAATAGAAGCTGAAAATTGCCTGTTTCCTCTAGTTTACTAAAATTAATGCAGCTTTTTAACCATTCTTTTGTTCAAACATTCTTTATTCACTTGTAAAATATAAATTGTTCCTTTCCATTCTTTCCTTAATTGTTATATTTCTTGTATATATTTTGTCTGTTATTAATATGTTTTGCTATCACAACAATCATGTTATTTGGCATATACTTTTTCTGCCTGTTTTTCCCTTTATTTCTTTGGTTTCTCAACAAAGTATATTCACATGTATATTTGATGTAACTATTGCACATTTAGGCGTATATTCACTCATACATTTTATGAAAGTGTCTATTTATATATGTATTGTACTAAACCATACATTACGATTGCTTGGTGCTTGCAGGAGGAATATTGTGAAAGGGCAAAAACCCTTTTCACTTGTTATATTATGATGTGAGATTACCTTATCACAAATTCTTTCCACAGCAAGTATTATATATCCCTTCACAAGGACATTAACAGGCGGCTAGGATAAAGTAACCCCCTTTCCTCCACACAATTTGTAGAAAGACTCAGAAACCAAGTTCTATTGCTGAGAAAGGACATAATATCAAATTAGTGTCCTTTTTAGCACTTGGCCAAAATTCTTAATAAAACATCATTATGAAGCAAGGTATTAGCCATTGGTCTGTCGGTAGCACACTCTCCTCTGAGTCAGAAAGTTCCGTGTTCAAGTTCCGCTCCAGGACTTGAACACAAAAGTCAAAGTTGACACTCTGGGGCAGTACTGACTGAGTGTTGCACTGTCAGAGGGTGATGTCTTTCAATGAGATGTTAAACCGAGGTTTTGTCTGCCATCTGGGGGCCTACATAAAAGATCTTACAACAATATTTTGATTGGAGTAGTGCCCTGCTTAAGTTTTATACCTTAGCACAAAAAGAGATTACCTGGTCATTATTACATTGCTGTTTGTAGGAGCTTGTTGTGTGGAAAATGGGAACTGTATTTCCTACATTACAACAATAAATAAACTTCAAAAGTACTTCATTGGCTGGAAAGTAATTTTGAATGCCCTGTTGTCAAAAGAGGCTCTTTATAAAGGCAAGTCTTTCCTTTCACTTTTATGAGACCAAATTGTTAATGGCAAAAACATAGGAGCAGGCTGCCCACATATCCTTTCGGAAGCATGTGATGTTTAGTCTGGAGAAGCAGGTAGATTGGTGAGGACAATGTCAAGTAGGTTTTTCAATTGTGTTGATTCTCACCACCTGCTGCAGGACAAGTCTCACAACTATGTACTACAGTACTCGACAAGTTCAGTCAGTGATGATGCTTCTTTGTTCACCACCTTTGTTGATGGACGTTGAAGTCCCCTACCCAGTGTGCATTCTATGTTCTTGCTACCCTCAGTGCTTCTTCCAAATGTTCACCATGGAGAACTGATTCATCCGCTGATCGTGGGCAGTAGGTGGTAAGCAGCAGGAGGTTCCCTTGCCCATGTTTGACCTGATACCATAAAACTTCATAGAGCCCAGAGTCAATGTTTAGGGTCCCTCCCTCCCACATATATATCACTGCACTGCCACCTCGATTGGGCCTGTCCTGCAGTTGGGAGCTGCTGTTTATTAGAAACTTAATTAAACTAACCACATAAATACTGTAACTGCAAGAACACATCAGAGGCTGGGAATTCCACAGCGAAAACTCACCTCTTGACTATTCAAAACCTTTCCACCAACTACAAGGCATAAATCATGAGTGTGACACAATAATCTCCACTTGCCTGCATGATTGCAGCTCTGACAACTCTCAAGAAACTCCAGAACAAAGCAACCAGCTTCATTGGCAACCCATTCACCAACTTAAACATTCACTCCCTTCACTATAGGCTCACAGTGGCAGTAGTGTGTACCGTCTACAAGATGCACTACAGCAACTCTCTGAGGCACCTTCGACAGCACCTTCCAAACCTATGGTCTCTACAGAGGCAACAGACATGGTAGGAACAGCACCACCACCTGCAATTTTACCTTCAAGTCACACTCTATCCTGACTTAGAAATATACTGCTGTTCCTTCACCATCACTGGGTCAACATCCTAGAACTTCCCCACGAACAGTACCACATGGACAGCAGCAGTTCAAGCAGCTCAACACCACAACCTTCTCAAGGGCAATTAGGGTTGCTAAGAAATGCTGACCTCACCAGCCATGCCCACATCCCAGGAACAAATAAACAAAGGATGGTGGTGGAGAATTCAAGGGTCTTGCCTAAAATGTTATGATATTTTCAGTATGACTCTGTCAGGCTTTAGCTTGACTAGTTGGTTGGATAGCTCTCCCAGTTTTGGCACAAGTCCCAGATGTAGGCCGGGATTTTCCGTGCCCGCCGGTGTTGGGCATGTTTGGTTGTGTGAGTGGACAATATGGCGAGAAGGCCCAAAACTGGTTTCACGATGTCATGAAACCAGCTTGCAATCGTCCTGTCAACCCGTCGATGGCGGGCTGCATTCCCTGCCATCAGAAATTGGAAACCTCATCGTAATACATAAGCACATAAACACCCACATCCCCCCCCACCCCCCGTGGGTCATCCACCCACGTCGGCGAGAAAACAGGCCAGTGCAGAACACATCTTGGCAGTTGTGATGTGCGAAAATCAAGACTTACCACAAGGGCCTTGCTCACATCATGGACACCTGAGAAGCAGAATAAGCATCGGGGGCCTGGAGGAACATCCATGGCAGTCTGTGTGGATTCTCATGGACATGGCTCTGCTGCGAAGCAGCTCACAGAAGTTGGAAAGTCACCATTGGTGCTCATAATGGATGATGGTTGAGGGGGTTGGAGAGGAAGGCCTAGAATCAACTGGGAGAGGAAGAGGTGTCAGGAAGGCAAGGTAGGGAGAGGGGAATAAAGGAGTCAGGAGGGGTGAGGTTGGGGGGATGGGAATGAAGGTGTCAGGGTGAGGTGAGGTTGGGAGGGAGAGGGACTATGGGGGAGGAAGGGGTAATGGGGAGAAGGTGGCAACTGGGGAGGTAGGTGTAACAGGGGTGGAAGGTGTACGGGGAGGAGATTGGAGGGGGGGAGGAGTGCGTGGGGGAGGAAGGAGTGTAGAGAGGGGAGGGAGCCCAGGGTAGAGGAAGGAGTCCGGAAAGGGAAAAAAGTAAGGGTGGAGGGAGAATTAAGGGTGGAGGAAAGAGTCGGGAATGGGGAAGGAGTAAAGCTAGAGGAAGAAGTGAGAATGGAAGAAGATGTAAGGCTGGAAGAAGGAGCTGGGAGGGGGGAAGGACTAAGGGTGGCTAAGAAGTAAGGATGTCTGAAGGAGTCAGGAAGGGGGAGGGACTAAGCGGAGGTGGGGGAGTCCAGGGGGAGTGGTAGGACTAAGGTGCCAGAGGAAAGGGGTTCTCTGGGGGAAGGGGTTTCAGGGGGGATGGGGTCCGGAGGGGTGGATATCCAGGTGAAGGTGCAAGGGAGGGGACTGATGGATCTATGACTTTCTCCTGGAGAGTGAGCTGAGGGTGGGTGTGGTATGAGGGAAAGGTGAGAATGACCGAGGGCAGAGTGAGGCGTTAGGGTGGAAGGGTGAGGGTTCGATGGTAGACATAAAAGGGACGGTGAGAGTGGTTGGTGGGGACTCGGAGGCAGGCCCAGACCCTGGGGGTGGGAAGGAGGAGGTCAGGGTGGTGAATGTGGATGAGGGTGGGGTTTTCGGGAAGGAAGGGAGCGTGCACATTCATTGGACATCCCCGAAGGAAAAGGGTTGTAGCTAGTAGGTCACAGAGGGGAGGTGAAAGGTTATGCCAGGGCAGTCAACTGTGATGGGGGAAAGGAAATGGGTGACTGGGTGAGGGCAAAAGATGGGAGAGCGCATGAAAAACCGAATCCAGATCAGACTGTCCAAATCAAAAGTGAAATGGCAGTCGTGGTGGGCGAGATCAGGTGCTGCATGGGAGAGTGATCAACGGGTGGGTGGAGATGCAGGTCAGATGGACAATTGAAAGCAAACCCCAACAGCCAGCATTCAAAATGCTCAGGTCATTGAGGTGAGTGTGATATGTGAAGGCTCTGTGTGCATGGGCGAGTGCTTATACGAGGCTCCGAAAGGCCCTGTCACACACACACTTCTCTCTCCAGAATCACTCGTAGGCCAACTGCTCCCTCTGCGGTGCCAGAGGACGAGGCTGAGGGGCTAACAGGCAAAGGGGACTCAGAGGATGAGGACAGCATTGGACTTCCTTTGTGGATGACCCAGGGGTGTCCAACTGTCACTCCTCCTTTTGGGTGCCCGGGGGCCCTGGCCTAAGTTCTGAGGGGAAGGAGCGCCTGGAGGGATGTTGAGGTGTCCTGTTTTACTCTCACATTGCCACCGCAGGCACTCACCCATGGCTCCCGTGATAGAGTGCAGGTCTGCACCATCTCCATGTTCTGCTGGACCAGGATCTTCATGGCATCCGCCAAACTCTCCATGAGACTTCCATACACACACGTTTGGGCACTACTTCACCAGAGAGCAGGCGGACGCACTCCCCTGACTCGCATGCCACTCTGCTGAGGGCTTCCAACAGCTCTGCGTGATGTTCCCACATCTTGTCCTGACTCTCCAGGATGAGTTGGAAGGCTGAATACAGAGGCCACGTCATCTGACTCAGACCTCACAGATGCCTGATTCCCAGCAGTTAACCGAGTGCTGGGGTGTTCACATGAACCTGCCTCCTGCTGCTGCGGATATGTATCTGTGTGGTGACCACCAGATTGTGAACCCGAGCCTGCTCTAGATCTAGGTTCCACCGAAGTGTGTGACTCTGCGCTGGTGGAGGGTGTGGGTAAGTGCTGTGACGGGTCTTCCAGGCTGCTTATTTCCAGCTCTTCAATGGAGAGGTGTCCTCTTGGCTGGAGGTGAGGACATGGATGGAGCTGAGGGACTCTCTGGCTGAGGATGTTGGTCGCTTGAACCAAAGTAGAGATAATTAGTACATGGCAGCAGAGTCAAAAGCAGGAGAGAGAGCACTCACATTTGCACTGAGAGAGGAATAACGTAGTGGGAGATCCTTAGGATGTTGTTCGCTGCCGGCCTCACCATCACCGCAAACATGGTCCATGTCCTCACCAGTCAGCGCGATGGCACACTCCTCAAATTGAGTGAGGGGCCTTAGTTAGGCCACTTCAACCCCGGTCTATGACCTCTTCCTGCTGATGTGAATAGATTTCTCCTGTGTGAAAACAGATGGAGAGAGTGTGACCAGGACACATGGCACTGCGTGGAATGTTTGTGTGGTGAGTGGAGCCATGGACAGGATGAGGATATGAGCCTGATGGTGATGTGAGTGTGTGTGTGAGCGTTTTCAGTGTTGTCCCTTGAGGTGTGAGGTCCCTGTGGATGTGTGATGGGCTTGTGAGTGTGTGAGTTGAGAGTGATGAGAAGAGTGAATTATCTTGGCGGAACAGGTGAGACCATTCATCCTGTAGCGGCACTGGACGACTGTCCTCTTTTGCAGGGCATTGGTGCTGTCACTACTTCCCAAGCCAGATTAGTGCAGTTGCCGCCTATCCTGTTGCCAGAGCGGGGTAGAGGACATCACAACGAGCCTCCACTGCATCCAGCAGGCAATGATGCATCGTTGAACCTGGGGGCTGCAGTCTTTTTGCATTTCAGGGCCATGTCTTCTTTGCAACAGTCATGCTTTGTAAGCACTGAGAGGTGTGCACGCAGCTGAACTTTAAATATGGCACCCAACATGCAGAAGCGGCGAGATGATGGCGTGGCGGGTGAATGAGAGCCTGCCCACCATAGAAATGGCATGTTTCCTGGGAATGCACAATTAATACTGTGTGTTTTGGATGATATGGCTTGAAAATCCGTCATTGTGGCTGGCAGGTAAATCATCGTTTTACCTGCCCGCTACTGCACTTAATGCAAATCTGGGACGATTCAACCCATAGAATCATGAAAGTTTGGAATATTTACAGGACAGATCAGACATGCTGGCTCTCTGCAATAACAATTCACCTAGTGCCACTGCCCCGCCTTTTCCCCATGGTCTTGCAAATTTTTCACTTTAGATAATCATCTAATTCTCTTTTGAAAGCCACAATTGAATCTGCCTCCATGACACTCTCAGACAGTGCATTTCAGATCTTAAGCACACACTGCGTAAAAAAACTTTTCTTCATGTCGTCAATCCTTCTTTTGCCAATCACCTTCACTTGGTTTCCTCCAGTTCTCAGTCCTTCTACTGACCAATGGGAACAATTTCTCCCTATCTACTCTGTCAGGACCCTGCATGATTTTGAACTGCTCTATCAAATCTCCTCTTAACCTTCTCTCCTCCAAAGAGAACAGCCCCAACTTCTCCAATCTATCTGTGTAACTAAAGTTCCACATCCCTGGAACCATTCTCATGAATCTTTTCTGCACCCCTCTAATGTCTTCACATCCTTCCAAAATTGTGGTGCCCAGAATGGACACAATACTCCAGCTGAGGTTGAACCAGTGTCTTATACAAGTTTATCATAACCTAATCGAAAAGCAGAATATTGCAGATGCTGGAAATCTGAAATAAAAACAGAAAATGTTGGCAAAACACAGCAGGTTATGGCAGCATCTGTAGAGAGAAACAGAGTTATGTTTCAGGTTATTAAGCATTTAAACTACTTATTGCTTCACTATGACTTGGGCAGCATCTTCTTCCTTGGTAAACACAGATGCAAAGTATTCATTTAGTAGCTCAGCAATGCCCCCTGCTTCCATGTGTAAATCCCCTTTTGGGTCCCTAATTGGCTCCAGCCCTTTTTTTATCACTCCTTTAATATTTATATGCCAGTGGAAGACTTTTGGATTCCCTTTTATGTTAGTTACCAGTCTCTTCTCATACTCTCTCTTTGCTTCTCTTATTTGTTTGTTCACTTCCCCTCTCAATTTCCTATATAACCACCTGACATCTGTATAAATACCCTTTAGTATGGTTACGCTCTCTTTCTCTCTCTTTTGTCATCCAGGGAGCTCTGGGTTTGTCTGCCCTATGTATCCTCTTTATGGGAATGTACCTTGATTATACCCAAGCTATCGGCTCTTTAAAGGCAACGCATTATTCTGTTATAGTTTTGAATGCCAATCTTTGATTTCAACTTACTTGGGCCACATCCATTCTGACCTCTTTGAAATTGACCCTCTTCCAATTACTTATTCTTAATTTGGATTGGTCCTTATCCTTTTCCATAGCCAACCTAAATCTTATGATACTTTGATCACTAAATGCTCCCCATCTGACACTTGATCCACTTGACCTATCTCATTTCCCAGAACCTTGTTGAATTGGAAGTATATTGATGTAAAAAGGTTCTGCTGAACACACTGTAGAAACTTTTACCCCTCTCTTCCTTTTATGCTGTTACTATCCCAGTTTCTACTACGATAATTAAACTTCCCCATTATATAACACTATAATTCTTGCACCTCTCTGTAATTTTTTTAAAACAAATTTCCCCCTTTATATCTTTCGCTCTTGTTGGTGGCCTTTAGAATATACTTAGCAATGTAATGGTTCTTCTATTATTTCTTAGCTCCAACTCTAATGTGAATGACTTTACAGGGTCAACTGTGCTAGCTATGCCTTTGTCATGCCCAGTTTTATTCTGGAACTTTTTGTAGCAGTTTGATACAACTGACTGACTTGCTGGGTCATTTCAGAAGGCCAGTTAAAAGCCAACCACAGTAATGCTGATCTCCAGTTGCATAAGGTGGAATTTTCTAAATGTGCTTACTGCCGAAATGATGGGACCAGCAGCAGGCCAAGAACCCAAATGGGGAAGGAGCTGTCTTGTCAGCTAAAAAGCCACAATATTGGCATCCTTCTTCCGGGTTCCCTGACCAATCAGAGAGAGTTGGCGGGATTGCATGTCGGGTCTGTCCAAAGAAAGGATTCTAATTAAAGGGATCCTAGCAGGGGCCAGGATGGTTCAACTCCACATGGAACTTTGCTGCAACAAACATTTCACTTCCATTTTTCTGCCAAAGTCGTTTTTCCAAATGAATTCAGCAGTAATCTCACTGCAACTACAATGAAGGCTGCTGACAGGCCTTTAAATCTTGTGTGCTCATTCGCGCTCCCGACATATCTTCCTGTCTGCCATCCCTAATCGTATAGCAATCCCAGGAGCAGGTTCCTAATTGGATGCCTTTGGAAGATTGAGCTGGAAGGCCCTCTACTCAAGCATCCAGGTTTCTGAGCTGGAAATAACCCCGTCATGCAAAAACTAAGCTGGCAAAATTCTGCTCTATGTTTCCTTGTTTTGAAATAAATAAAACACTGGATTAAAAACATTACATAAAACACATCAAACTGAGGCATATGTACAATGAGTTTCAATTGCAAATGTGGAGACTAGCAGCTATATATTTCTTTACAAAGACACCATTCACAGAAGACTGACAGATTAGTAAGGTAGAAACCATATCCAAAGGGAGGAGTTTTGAGAAAATTGTTTTAAATGTAACCTCTATATAAATATTTTAATCACGTTTAATAGTTTTCTCATGTGAGGTCTTACAATTTACTAGACGTTTGCAAATAAATAGTCAAATTTAACGGGAAAAGAAATAATTCAAATTATTGAAAATAATGTGATGTTCATTAACCCATAGTGCTGTGCAGACATTTAGCAGACTATGGCAAATTTTGTAGGTAATTGCCGGTTGTGCTGAAGACTTACATACAAGGCAAGCATTAAGCTCATTAAGGCCTCAGAAAAATTGAGCTGCTTGCCCAAAATTACAGCTTAAGTGGCTGAACAGAACTGCAACAACACAATTCCTAGAAGGAAGAAACAGTAAAAACTGGGAACAAGAATATTGATCCTAATTGGTCTTGTATACCTTAAAATGGAACACCAGTAAAAACTGGGAAATAAGAGTACTGGTCCAAACTGTTTTTTCCTTCTGGGTTGCCAAGGAACAGGCAGAATGGAAGTAAATATGGAAAATGCTGGAAATACTCAGACAGCATCTGTGGAGAGAAACAGAGTTAAAATTTCAGGTCGATAATCTTTCATCAAGCCTATCCACCATGTCAAGTTGGTGATCTATGGAGAAGTGGAGCTAATGTAGGTCAACGAGCACAGTGGTGATGGGCGAATAGGATTTGCTGCGAGTTGATTAAGGATGGCAGAGTTTTGGTGAATTCAAAGTTATTGGGATGGAAGATGAGAAGCCAGCCAGGAGAATGTTGAAAAAGTCAAGACTAAGGCATGGCTGAGGGTTTTAGCAGCAATTGAGCTGAAGTGGAGTTGGGCAATGTTATGGAGGTGGAAGTAGGCAGTCTTGGTGATGGAGTGAATATGTAGATGGAAGCTCAACTTGGGCAAAGTACGATACTAAGGTTGTGAACAGACTGATTCAGCCTTAGACAGTTAGTAGAGAGAGGGCTGGAGTAAGTGGCTAGGGAATGGGGTTTATGGTGGAGACCGAAGATAATGGCTTCAGCGCTCCTCGTATTTAGCTGGAGGAAATTTCTGCTCATCCATGATTTAAAAAGGCCTCTGAGTTGCAAGAAAAGCAACAGAGGGGTGAAACTACAGATGCCAAGCCTCTTAAAGGCATGTTTTCACTGCTTGATACATAAGGAGGGTGTCTGCAATATTCTCCCAATCATGTATTGTACATGGTGGTAACTTTGTGCCTTTATATGCACTCCAAAAAGGCCTAGACAATGAGATTCCTAGATGGTGGCCCCAGCAATATGATGCAACTCTATTATGCTGCTTCATTGCCCTCATTCCAGGTTGGATGAATTCCTTAGCTCTCCTCAAGGTGGTATCAGTTATGTGATGAACGCCTGCTTAGATGACCACTTGGCTGATATCACACAGCTCCCCTATGGCTCCTTAAAAGGAGATGGTGGCATATAGATTGTGCTAATGACTCTTTCAGCCCCAGACAGAGCTGGCCACTCATATAAGACCATAAGATCATAAAATGTAGGAACAGAAGTAGGCCATTTGGATCATCAAGGCTGCTTTGCCATTCAATGAGATCATAGCTGATCTGATAATCCTCAACTCCACTTTCCTGCTTCTCCCCATAACCCTTGATTCCCTTATGGATTAAAAATCTATCTATCTCAGCCTTGAATATACTTAACAACCCAGCCTCTACAGCCCTCTGCAGTAAAGAATTCCACAGATTGACTACCCTCTGAGAGAAGAAATTCCTCCTCATCTCTGTTTTAAATTGGCACCCCCATACTCTGAGCTAATGCCCTCTGGTCCTAGACTGTCCCACAAGGGGAAACAACCTCTCAGCATCTACCCTGTCAAGCCCCCTAAGAATCTTATATATTTCAACAAGGTCACCTCTCATTCTTCTAAACTCCAATGAGTACAGGCCCAATCTACTAAACCTCTCCTCATAAGAAAATCCCTCCATCCCCGGGACCAACCTAGTGAACCTTCTCTGGACTGCCTCCAATGCTAGTATACCTTTCCTTAGATAAGGGGACCAAAATTCATAATATTCTAGGTGTGGTTTAACTAGTGCTTTGTACAGTTTTAGCAAGACTTCCCTATTTTTATACTCCATTCCCTTTGAAATAAAGGCCAACTTTCCACTTGGCTTCCCTATTACCTGCTGAACTTGTATGTTAGCTTTTTGGGATTCATGCATGAGGACCCCCAAATCCCTCTGTGCTGCAGCTTTCCTCAATCTTTCTCTATTTAAGTAATATTCAGCTCCTGTATTCTTCCTGCCAAAGTGCATAACCTCACACTTTCCTACATTATATTCCATCTGCCATGTTTTTGCCCACTCACTTAACCTGTCTATATCCCTCTGTAGACTCTGTGTCATCCTCACCACTAGCCTTCCCACCTATTTTTGTGTCATCCGCAGATCCTGGTTATAGGTTTTCATCCAGAAGCTGATAGAGCTCCTAGAGCCTCTTTGATGAAGCGAACTATTCTCATGGAGAGCTCTTCACTGAGGTGTTCTTTATTCCCTATGAATTCTTTAGAAGATGCAATATCTTGCTGGGTGCATCCTCCTTAAATGCAATCTTGCCATCCTGTTCTCCGTCATATGCTACCTCTCCATTAAAATAGCGAAGAAGTGAATAACACTTACAAATATCTTCTAGTACACAACGGATCACTCTAAAACTTCTCCTGGCTGCAAGTTTCAAAGTAAAGTGCTTATGCCAGTATCAGGTAAATGTTATGTTACTCATTGTGCACCGGGAGGTATAAGTTACAGATTTTGGTCATTTATATACATAGGTACACACATGCACACGTACACAAAAACAAATCCATACACACAGGAATCTATATATACACACCCTGGCCTGAACAGAAATGCAGCCATTGTAGAATGCATGCTAACCCAAAATGTACTCCAAAATTTGCTGGCATGTTGTACTTACATCCCAGCTTCACTGAAAAATTAGAACCTCTAACTTAAGACATTTCATCCTATTTCAAGTATATTATTTAATTATTAGGGCTGCATTTTATGTGTCCTCACTGGGCGTGTTTTCAGCAGTCAGGCACATAAAATTGGACAGATGTTCACCCCATCACCTTCCCCCCACCCCTGAGCTCACCTCCATAATACTGGGGGTGAGCAGGAGCCAAAATCGGCAACCCGTCTGCCATATTTAAGTAGATAATTGTAGTAATTATAGTTTTATTTATTGTGTAATGTACCTTTAAGAATAATTGTTAAGGAAGATCACATGATCTGTAATAACCAATAGGAGAGTAGCATGAGCTACCTCAGCAGTCAGTGTGGAGATAGAGTTGGAGTTGAAAGCACATGTGTGGTTGCTGCTGAGTATATTGTAAATGAATTTAATGTTTCCACCCAAGAAATGTCTGTAGAACAACTCTAGCAACAATAGTAGTAACTCAGCCACCCTTACAACAAACTGGCGATGAGGATAAAACAGGATTGAATGGAAGAAATCAAGTTAGAAAGAAACCTGCATTGTACCTCACCCAGTGATTGTAAGTAGCAAGTTCCGTTAGAATTGAAGAAGTTATCCTCTCTCAAAATGCCATAATTTGGAAGAATTGATCCTTTTGAACCAGCCACAGACGTAGACATAGAAAGCCTCACATAATTTTTTCAAGCGAAAGAGACTACGGGGTAACAGAAGAGGTAAGTGATCTCTTGAGTATCTGTGGGAACAAAACCTACAGTTTGATTCGAATTTTGATGGTACCAAGTGCCCTAGATTCAAAGAATTTCAATGAATCAGTGGACCTCGTGAAGGGTCATTTTCAACCAAAGCCCTCAGTCATGATACAGAGGCTGAGGTTTAATTTGCAAAATAGAGCCTTGGGTGAGACAATTGCAGGCTACGTGGCAAATTTGAAGTAGCTAACGGACATTGTGAGTTCGATTTGATTCTGAATGACATGCTCAGAGATTGTTTAGTGTGTGGTGTGAATGAGGACACTATTCAAAGATTATTGTCCGAAGTGAACCTGGATTTCAAGAAGGCTTTAGAGATTCAAAAGCAATACAGGGTGGGAAAAACGGTACCACCCTCAACATCGGGTGGGAAACACCAGCCAAAAAGGGCGCAAAATGCAAGACTCTGCCGAGAAGCGGGACACAGCCCTGGCAAGTTGGAAAATAAGGAAAGATAACTTAGCAATGAAATCGAAGAATAATTTTAATAGAGGTGGAAACAAGCGGTCTTTTAGCAATTGGGCAGTTTTAAAAAAATCAAATGTTATTATTGTCACTGAAATGGACGTATGATGAGGCAGTGCAAGGTCAAAATCCTAGAGCTCCCTTCCTAACAGCACTGTGGGTGTACCCACACCACATGGACTGCAGCGGTTCAAGAAGGCAGCTCACAAGCACCTTCCCAAGGCCAACGAGGGATGGGCAATGAATGCTGGCCCGGCCAGTGAAGCCCACATCCTGTGAATGAATAAAAAAAAAATTGGAAGACTCAGCCACTGAGTTCAGACAAGCTGAGATGGCATCTGAGTGATGTTCTGGCCAATAGTGAAGTCAAAAAGAAGGCCGAGGTTAAAGTCTGTGCTAGAAAGAAGAAGGCACGTAGAAAGAAGATACAGAAATACTAAAGGGCTTTAATTCTGACAGAATACGAATACACTTTTGTACATAGGCCTGGCAATCAAATCGCAAACACTGATGCCCTTACTCATTTGCCTTTACAAGAAAATGATGAGCATTTTCCAGTTACACAGGACCTTGTTTCCTGTTAAATTTCTTAGATTCCTCACCAGTCTGTGCTCGACAGATCAGAGACTGCACAATTCCTGAATCAGTCCTATCTCAAGTATGAAACCATGTGCTACCGGGCTGGTCACAGGAGTCCATATCTGATTAAAGGAAACCGTACTTCAACAGAAGACATGAAATAACCAGCCAGGATGGCATCTTATCTTGGGGAGCATGAGTGATAGTTCCTCCAGAGGGAAGGGAGCTGCTTTTAATTGGTCTACACAGTGCACATCCAGGAATTCCCTGAATGTAGACCATAGCATGCAGCTATTTATGGTGGCCTGGGATGGATGGTGAAATAGAGGGTTCAGTAATTAACTGTTTACAATGTCAGCAAATGCAAAAGTTGCCAGTGACACTCCCTTGGGAGTAGCCAGGTAGACCCTGAGTGCAGTTACACATTGACCATTGGACCATTCCTGGGAACAATGTTTCTGCTCATTGTCGATGCCCATTCGAAATGGCTGGACGTATATGTGGTGAAATTACCAACGTCGGCCGCTACAATTGAGAAACTATGTCAGAGTTTTGCCATTCACGGATTACCAGAAGTAGTCGTTTCTGATAATGACATGGCATTTACGAGCGCTGAGTTTCAACAGTTTACCAGCCTTAACAATATCACTGATGTGAAAACTGCACCATACCACCCTTCCTCAAATGTCTGGCCAAAAGGACAGTTCAAACATTCAAGGCAGGCATGAGAAAGCTAACTGGCAAAGCCTTGGTAACCAAGCTAGCACCCTTTCTTTTTCATTATAGGACTACCCCTCACACAACAGCAGGTGTCACACCTGCAGAGTTATTGTTGAAACGTCATCTCAGGACGAGATTGATCTTAATAATGCTGAATTTAGAGGGGAAGGAGGAAAGGAGTCAGGGAAGCCAGAAAATTAGACATGACTGGCATCGTCGTGAGCGGAAATTTACCGTGCAAGAGACTGTATACGTGAAGAACTTCGGAGAAGGACCAAAGTAGTTACCGGGTGAAATAAGTGCGTTGACTGGACATCTATCTCACCACATGGAGGTGGAAGGCCGGATCATACGGAAACATGTGGACCATTTAAGGAACAGAGAGACAAATCACCAAGATTTGGTTCCACCAGTGACCATGACTGGGTCTGTGTTTCCTGTTGAAGATGCTCAACCCAGGACTGACATGTCTGATGTTCCTGTAAGAGTTGAGGATACAGAACTGCAAGTGTCCACTGAAGCATCTGACGTTAAGGCAACTCCGGAAAAAGAGACTCCTGACAAAGAATCTGAAGTTGTGGAGTTGTGACATTCCACATGTACCAGGAAACCACCTAAAAGACTGAATTTGTAAATCCCTTGCCCAGTGTAAATAGTATGTTGTCTTGAAAAATTTGTACTTGTAAATATAATATGTATAGCCAAGTTAAAGGGGGAGGATATAGTAATTAAGATTTTATTTAGTGTGTAATAAACCTTTAAGAATAATACTGGTTAAGGAATATCACACGATCTGTAGTAATCAATAGGAGAGTAGCATGGGCTACCTCAGCAGTCAGTGTAGAGATAGAGTTGGAGTTGAAAGCACACAGGTAGTTGCTGCTGAGTATATTGTAAATAAACTTAATGTTTTCACCCAAGAAGTGTCTGCAGATCAACTCTATCAGCAATAGTAGCAACTTGGCCACCCTTAGAACAATAATCAAGGGTTAATTGTGCTTGTTACCAATCCAGTTAACTAGATAATATACTGCCCATGGCATAAAACCAGTTGGCTGGGCAGTCAGGCAGGAGTGGGCAGCCTGATCTTTTCTTTTTAATTTCAAAAGATGGGAAGGAAGGTGGAAAACGATCTTTGGGGGCTGCCCTTTGTGGATGGGGTGGGGCAGCCCACCTAAAATAGAACTCTGCCTTTCTTCCTATCCACCTGCTGCATCAAACACACCAACCCAACCACACTACTCCCCTCCCTAACCTTCCCAAACTCTCCCTGCCCAAGACTTCGGACTTACCTGGCTCCAGGATCCATTGGTCTTTCTTCATGGGACTGGTTGCAGTCCTGGCAGCACCCACTAATCCGCTCTTGGCGCTTCCGGGACTGATGGAGCTGCTGGCCAATCTGATTGACCGCGCGGCGAGCTGCCGTGGCACCGGTCGGCTCCACGCCCACTTTACTTCTGGGCTTGCCGACCCCGCCCCGCCCCCGTGATATTCTGCCCTTTGTTTCTTCTCTTATTTAAGCCTTAATATTTAACAAACAACTCTAGGATGCTGTGAACAGAGCATGTAATAGGGCTGCTCCATTTTCCGCTTCCCCATAATGTTTAAATTAAAGCTTTAAATACACAGCGTAGGTATGCAGTTTCAATAATTGCCAGTAAATGCTTCCTTATGTGAGACTTGTAGCAACTTAGATGAACTGAAACTGACAAATAAAACCAAAGAGAAAAGTAATGATAGCAAATGTGCCATAGAGTCATAAAACTTAACTGGTCCTCAGTGCATAGTTATGATTCCCACAGCAGTCTTTATGTGCAATTTTTTATTATAGAGCTCCAGGTGGGCAGACACAGCTCAAACAACTTCCTGCAAGTATTGCTAGGTATGGTCTAACAGTTCCTTTACAAATTTCTTGATTTCAGAGCTCCTTACTTATAATTCTAAAAGTGCACAGGAAGGCCTTGTCAAAGTATTTTTTTTTGGAGGAGGTGTGATGTGCATGTTTTCATTTAGCACTTTATTAGCAGAGAAAAATATTTAACCAGAGTTGGCTTTTTGCATTGAAGGCTTGTCATTTGTTTCTTGCCTTCTTTCTCATCACATTGTTTTACAGAGTGTTGCTGTGCCTGTGAAATGTTATGTTCTTGTTGGATCCCGTATCCTGATTTGCTGGGACTAAAGGATCCGGGTTGCATGATGTTTTGAAATGAACGAGTTGGTACTAAAGATAGAGAATATCAGTAGATTATTCTTAGAAGAAACACATTCTGTTTATTTACAAAAGGAACTCAGCAGCTACACTTGTGTGCTTACACCTCAAAACTCTGTCTTTACACTTCAGACTCGAACTCAAGATTACTGACTACAGAGGTAGCCTGTGCTACTCTGCTATTGGATACCAAGATCATGTGATCTTCCACTACAACATTCATCTTAAAAGTGTATTGCACATCAGATTACTACATCCCTCCCCCTTTACTCAGAAATATATTTTACAATTTTTCTCAAAATATCAAATTTTTCACACAGATAAGTAATTCTTTCTGGGGTTTCCTTATGCATGTAGAATGTCTCAACTCTACAACTTCTAATGTTTTATCTGGAATCTCCTTCACTGGAGTCGTGTGAGCTTCTGGTGCAGTTGACCTTTCAGACACACCTGTACTTAGTTGAGCTCTTTCAACAGGAGACGTTGATTCAGTTATGAACACTGGTAGAATCATTTATGTATATTTTGTTTCTCCTCTTCTTATATGATCCACATGTCCCCACATGACTTGATCTTCCGCTTTCACATGGTAGGTAAGAGGTCCTGTTACTGCACTTATTTCACCAAACAACCACGTTGGTCCTTCTCTAAAATTCTTCACAAATACTTTCTCTCCTACATTAAATGTCCTGTCACAACTGTGACAGTCATGTCCAATTTTCTTACTTCCCTGACTTCTTTCCACCTGCCTCCCCCCCACCACCCCCCAAGTTTGGCATAATTAGGCTCAGTCTCAATCGGAGGCTGCGCTTCATCGACAATTCTGCAGGTGTCACACCTGTTGTTGTATGAGGGGTGGTCCTATAATGGAAAAGAAAGTGTGCTAGTTTAGTCACTATAGAACCTCCAGAAAATTTCTTCATACCAGACTTGAACGTCTGAATGGCTCTCGGCCATTTGAAGAAGGGTGGTACAGTGAAGTTTTTACATGAGTAATACCGTTGAGGCTGATAATTTGGTGAAACTCAGCACTCGTAAATACTGTGCCGTCGTCTGATATGACCACTTCTGGTAGTCCGTTGATTGTGAAACTTTGCCGTAGCTTGTCTATTGTAGCAGAAGATGTCAGTGACTTCACTTCATATATGTCCATCCATTTTGAGTGAGCATCAGTGATAAGTAGAAACATTGTTCCCATAAAAGGTCACACATAGTCAATGTATAATTGCACCCATGGCCTTCCTGGCCACTCCCAAGGTGTAACAGAGCTGTTGAAGGTAACTTTTGCACTTGTCGACACTGCATATAACTTCTCACTAAGTTCTCTATTGCTCCATCCATCCCAGGCCGCCACAGATAGCTATGTGCTATGGCCTTCATTCGGGAAATTCCTGGATGTGCACTGTGAAGTTCAGACAACTATTGCTTTCGTCATTTTGGAGGAATAATCACTCATGCTCCCCACAATATGATACCTTCCTGGCTGGTTATCTCGTATCTTCTCTGAAAATACAGTTTAATTTAATCAGATTCCTGTTCATGTGACCAACCATGAAGAACTTGTTCTTGTACTTTGGAGGAGACTGGGTCTCGACTTGTCCAATTTCTTATCTATCCAGCACACATCGGTGATGAATCCAGGAAGTTCAATAATAAAA
Source organism: Cetorhinus maximus (assembly GCF_964194155.1). NCBI lineage: Eukaryota > Metazoa > Chordata > Chondrichthyes > Lamniformes > Cetorhinidae > Cetorhinus > Cetorhinus maximus. The sequence continues at coordinate 97,408,756 of NC_135882.1, forward strand.
CAAATTCTTGAGGAATTGAAACATCCTCATCGCTTACTTGCATGGGCAAACGACTAAATGCATCTGCATTTGCAATTTGACTTCCAGGTCAATGAATGAAAGTATACTCATACGCTGCCAAGATCAATGGTATTATTTGTGCTTCTGTGTCTTCTTTTGATGGGCATTCTTCTTTCTAACGCTGACTCTATTCTCGGCCTTCTTTTCGACTTCCATATTGGCCAGATTAATCTCAGGTGTAAACTCAACTTCACTGAACTCAGTGGTTGAGTTTTCCAGAATTTCATCATCTATCTATAAAATTCTAACAGGGCTAGGCAGGGTAGATGCAGGAAGGATGTTCCTGATGGTGGGGGAGTCCAGAACCAGAGGTCACAGCCTGAGGATACATAAGAACATAAGAACTAGGAGCAGGAGTAGGCAATTCAGCCCCTCGAGCCTGCCCCACCATTCATTATGATCATGGCTAATCTCATTTCGGCCTCAACTCCAATTTCCCGCCCTCTCCCCATAACCTTTCAACCCATTACTAATTAAAAAGCTGTCTATCTCCTCCTTAAATTTATTCAGCGTCCCAGCATCCACTGCACTCTGAGGTAGTGAATTCCACAGATTCACGGCCCTTTGAGAAAAGTAATTCCTCCTCATCTCTGATTTAAATCTACCACCCCTTAATCTAAAACTATGGCCTCTCATTCTAGAATGCCCCAGAAGGGGAAACATCCGCTCCACGTCTACTTTGGTCTATGGGGTAGACCATTTAGGACTGAGATGAGGAGAAATTTCTTCACCCAGAGAGTGGTGAGCCTGTGGAATTCGCTTCCACCGAAAGTAGTTGAGGCCAAAACATTGTATCTTTTCAAGAAGGAGTTAGGTATAGCTCTTGGGGTGAAAGGGATCAAAGGATATGGGGAGAAAGTGGGAGCAGGCCATTGAACTGGATGATCAGCCATGATCATAATGAATGGTGGAGCAGGCTCGAAGGGCCGAATGGCCTACTCCTGCTCCTATTTTCTATGTTTCTATGTTTCTATGTCTGCTTCTTAGAAAATTCTCCGTCTTTTGCCTCCAAAGCCTCATTGGTTTCACATTGCTGATTTTTCAGCTCGTCCACCTCTTTTATGCCTTCCAGAAAATCAAGCATTGTCGTGTCTTCTCTGCCAGCTCATCCTTCATTTTACTTAGAGAAGTGCAGAACTCTTTCTGTTTCTCTTCATACTTTTCCAGCAGTACCTGCTTAGACAGGAGGGAAGCTGGCAGTGTGTGAAAGTCTTTGGCAGGTTTTCACTTTTCTTTTGGAATCTCTGTGACAAGTCAAGGTTGATTTCCCTTAGCCAGTTTCGTTTGGGCCTCTGCCCACTATCACCATCGAGGGTAATCTCACTATTTGACCTCCGTAGTATACTGTGGCTTTACTTATGCCCTTGGCTTATTTGCCTTCTCCCATGTAAGTTTCAATTTGGCACCTGTTTCTTCCAAATTTAGTTTACATTGCCCATGATTCAGGTATTTAAAAGCTCACCTATCACCATAGTGGACACTCCTGTATCCACCTCCATTCCGATAGGCCTCTCATTCATTCTCATGGTTACATAGAAAGGTTCTGTTCTTCCTACCTATAAATTATACAACGAATAAATATCTGAATCTATTACTTCAGGTTTTTCAACGTTGTAGATCTCATTGGGTTTTTGCTTTTGTTTGAAAATCTGCCTGATTCTACCTTTACAATGTCTCATGAGGTGTCCATTTTGATGACAGAAAAAACATTCAATTTTTTTAAACTGAGATTCATTACAAGGTTGTCTGCTTCCACTGCTGTTACAATCATGCCATGATTTTGCTGCTGTTATCTCTTTTTATTTCTCTGCTAGCGGTGACTGTTTCCCGCTTCTGAACAAGGCCTTGCACTTTTGTGCTCTTTTTGGCTGAGGCCCCCCACCCAATGTGGAGGATGACACCATTTTGCTCTCCCTGTTTGGCTTTTGAGTCTCTCACTGCACCTTCCATTGCCAGAGCAATTTCCAATGCCTTCTGAAAATTCAAATTCGTTTCAGACTGTAATCTCTTCTGAATCGCATCTTCATTTATACTGCACACCAAACGATCTCTAAGCATATCATTGATAGATGTACCAAACTGTCAATATTCTGTTAACTGTTTCAGACTTGCCACATAACAAACAACTGTCTCCCCTGCGGCTCTATTCCTTGAGTTAAGTTTGAACTGTTGCATTGTCACTGAGGGCTTTGGCTGGCAGTGATTCTCCACGAGGCTTACTAAATTATCAAAACTTATGGAATCTGGGGCACTGGGTGCCAGCCAATTTCAAATTAATCCATATGTCTTACTCCCACACATGGATAAGAGGATCGTGTGCTTCTTTCCCTCCCCTGCATTGTTGTTCGCCTGAAAGAAGAACGCAAGGCATTCAAGAAAATGAGTCCAATCGTCTGAGACCGGATCGAAAGGTTCAAATCTTCCCAATCGTGGCATACTCCAAGGGAGTCGCTGCGATGATCAGGATGGAAATTTTTCTTTACTTACAATTACCCTGCGAGGCACGGCCCAATTTCAGTTCCCATGATACCCTTCATTCTTTCTTGCTTTTTCTTGTCCTTTCGTGTCTTTTTCTTGCTTTTTACTCTCATCGCCAGTTTTTTGAATCCGGTACCCTGATGGGACTAAAGGATCCGGATTGCATGATTGTTTTGAGATGACCGAGTTGGTACCAAAGACAGAGAAGATCAGTAGACTGTTTTTAGAAGAAACACATTCTGTTTATTTACAAAAGGAACTCAGCAGCTGCACACAACTCAAAATCCTGTCTTTACACTTCAGACTCTATCTCAAGACTACTGACTACAGAGGTACTCCGCTATTGGATACCAAGATCATGTGATCTTCCATTACAACATTCATCCTAAAGGTACATTACACATCAGATTACTACAGTTCTGTATTAGAACAGAAGAAGTGTTAAGTGCTTTGGCCCATTGTACCATTGGTTAATGGAATGGTTCAAACAACTGCCCTTTGAGGGACTGTAGGAGGCCACTCAAAAAACTGCCAAGGGAGCTTTCAATTATTCCTTAGTGGATCTGGAAAGGAGTCCCTCCTGTGCTCCCCCAATAAACTGTGGCTCGTTTGCCCGTCCTCTTGAGATCATCTCCCACCCTCACTGGCCTGACATAGGAACCAGCTCAGCAGTCGGAAACATCAAGTTTCCTGCTATTCCAGACCCAGTGAACTGCATTGGGCTAATTGACGCGTAATGCTGGTGGCAAGCTAATGAAGCCCATGTCTTAAATTTGTTCCTGCCATAAACCTCATACTTGCATTCATTTTTTTCTATGAGGGGACACGAGGCGTAAATCCCTTGTTGCAAATTGGAGCTCGCCTGATGCTTTGAAATGGATATATTAACTTATCATATTCCTGTAATTTTAAATTCAGTATGTTTCTTCAGCAATAAGCCAGCAGCCTGGAATTTGTGTCAGCAAAATTGAGTTGAGGTATTAACTAATAATAAGTGGAAAAATCATTGTGTATAGCCTCCAACATTGTATGCTGTTGTTAGACGATCACTCCTTGTGACATCTGATGATCTTGGTGTCATTAAGTTTCATTGGCACCTGGGGAGGGTGACCTTAGCTAAAGGTAACATATGGGGAGCCACCTACTTTCAGATCAAAGGGTTCGCATTCCCCACAGCTGGTAACTTTGATGGACAGCTCACTAAATGGAGCACTATGTCTTACATGTTCAGTGAGCTGGACTCGCTTCCTTAGATATTAAGGGAGATCTCAAAAAAGAAAGAAAAAACTTACATTCACATTCACCACACCAGGATGCCCCAAAATGCTTCACAGACAATGAAGTGTTTTTGCAGTATAGTAACAGTTGTAAGGTGAGGAGTGTATGTTTTTAAAGCAGCAGTAAGAGGCTGTTGGTCCATAGCTTCCAAGCTCCCCAGCATCAGATTTGGGGGGTACCCCAAAGATGAACTGGGGAATCCCTCTGGGAAGTTCCCAGGTAAAGGTTTGCATGGAAATTGCCCAGAGGTGCACACTTTCTCTGAACAATTGCGCTGCATTGGAAACCATCTGAAAATGTGGTTCCGAACCATAGAACCATAGAAAGGTTATGGTGCAGAAAGAGGCCATTCAGCCCATCATGTCTGCACCAGCCAAAAAGAGAAAAAAGAAACTAGCCGCTCATTTTAATCCCAATTTCCAGCACCTGGTCCATAGCCTTGCAAATTACAGCACTTCATATGCAGATCCAGGTACCTTTTGAACGACTTGAGCATTTCAGCCTCAACCACCAACTTAGGCGGTAGATTCCAGATGCCCATCACCCTCTGGGTGAAAAAGCTTTTCCTCATGCCCCCTCTAGTCCTTCTACCAATCACTTTCAATTTATTCCCGCTGGTAATTGATCCCTCAGCTAGGGGAAACAAGTCTTCCCTGTCTACCCCATCTAGGCCCCTCATAATTTTGTATACCTCAATTAGGTCACCCCTTAGCCTCCTCTGTTCTAAGCAAAACAACACTAGCTCTCCAATCTCTCCTCATAGCTGCAACTTTAAAGCCCTGGCAACATTCTTGTAAATCTCCTCTTCACTCTCTCCAGAGCAATTGTGTCCTTCCCGCAAATTGTTGACCAGAACTGTTCACAAAATTCCAGCTGTGGTCAAACCAGCATTTTATACATTTCCATCATTACATTCCTGCATTTGTATTCAATACCTCACCCAATGGAGGAAAGCATTCCATATGCTTTCTTGACCACCTTGTCCACCTGTCCTGCCACCTTTAAGGACCTGTGGACAGGCACTCTAAGGTCTCTCACTTTTTCAGTCCTTCTCAATACCTTACCATTTATTGAGTATTCCCTTGCTTTGTTTGCCCTACCAAATGCATTACCTCACGCTTTTCCAGATTGAATTCCGTTTGCCACTTCTCCGCCCACTCAACCAAACCATTGATATCATTCTGGAGTCAAGAGCTATCCTTTTCCCTATCAACTACACAGTCAATTTTTGTGTCACCTACAAATTTCCCAATCATGCCTCCTACATTTAAGTCTAAATCATTAATATATTCATTAAACAGCAAGGGCCCCAATACTGAGCCCTGTGGAATACCACTGGAAACAGTTTTCCATTCGCAAAAACATCTGTCAACCATTACCCTGTGCTTCCCATCACTGAGCCAATTTTGGATCCAACCTGCCACCTTCCCTTGTATCCCATGAGATCTCACTTTCCTGACCAGTCTTCCATGGGGACCTTGTCAAATGCCTTACTAAATGCCATGTAAGCAGCATCCACAGAACTAACCTCATCAATCCTCCTTGTTACTTCCTCAGAAACTTCTATTAAGTTAGTAAGAAACGATCGTCCCCTAACAAAACCATGCTGACTATCCCTGATCAATCTGTGCCTTTCTAAGTGATAGTTTATCCTGTCTCTCAGAATTATTTTCAATAACTGAAGTCAGGCGGAACAGCCTATAATTTTCTGGCCTAGCCCTCGGACCCTTTTTAAATAATGGTACAATGTTCGAAGATCTCCAATCTTCTGGGACCTCACCAGTATCTAGTGAGGATTGGAAATTGATCCTCAAAGCATCTACTATTTCCTCCCTGGCTTCCTTCAACAGCCTGCAATACAATCCATCTGGCCCTGATGACTTATCCACCTTCAAGGATGCCAGTCCTTCCAGTACTTCCTCCCTCATTATGCTTATTGTATCTAATATTTCACACTCCTCCTCTTTAACTAGAATGTCTGCATCATCCCTCTCCTTAGTGAAGACAGAGACAAAGTACTCATTCAGAACCCTGCTCACATCTTCAGCATCAACCCACAAGTTACCATGTACACCTTTGACAGGCCCTACCCTTTCCTTAGTTAATCTCTTGCTTTTAGTGTACTGGTAAAACATATTAGGATTTTCTTTGATTTTACCTGCCAATGTTTTTTCATATCCTCTCTTTGCTTTCCTAATTTCCATTTTTACTTCACTCCTGTAATGTCTATTCTTCTCCAGGCTTTATAGAGTAGAGAGTCTTTTGTGACTGTCATGAGCTTTTTTTCTGCTTTATCTTGGCCTGTTTGCTTCTGGATAACCAGGGACCTCTAGATTTGGCAGTACCGCCCTTTTTCTTTGTGGGGCATATCTACACTGTGCCCATAGAATCTCGCCTTTGAATGCCTCCCACTGATTTGACACTGTTTTACCTTCTAGTAGCTGTATCCAGTCCACTCTCACCAGCTCACCTCTCAGCTTTGTAAAATTTGTCTTCCCCAGTTTAGAACTTTTATTCCTGTTCTACCTTTGTCCATTTCCATAATGATGCTAAATCTAACTGTATTATGGGGCAGGATTTTGCCCTTGGCGGGGGCTGTTGGGAAGCTCACTGCCGCCCGTGATCGGCACCGCACCACGATTTTACATGGGTAGGCTAATTAAGGCCCGCCCAGCGTGGAACGTGAGCAGCAGTCCTCAGGGCTGCCTGTGCAGGCGGGGGGAGGAAGGTGAGTGGGCCTAGCGCAGACTTCGTGCATGTGTGCGAAAGAGCGCTTCAATGTCCCTGAGGCATGGAGCAGTTTAAAAAAAACTAATGAACAAAATAAAAATGTCATAAAACATGCCCCCTCATGGCATGTTTTCAATTCAAGTGTAAAATTTTTATTTTATTTTTATTTGCTTTAGGAAATCTCACCCCGCCCATGGTTGAAGTTTCCTAAAAAGTGCAAAGGCCGCTTGGCATTTTTGCCTGCCCATCAGGCAGCATAAATTTGAATGTAATTACTTTTTTAATGGCCTTAATAGGCCTTTTAATTGTTGGCGGGCTCGCTGCTGAATCTGGGACTATGCTATGAGGTCGGGACGCTCGCCCGATGCCATCGCTCGTCATTTTACGTTCAGCCTGGTCATGCACGCGTCTGCCCAACGAGCTCAATATTCTGCCAATGGTCACTATCTCCAGAATGGCATCCCACTGCTACTTCAACCACTTCATTTCCTAAAACTAAATCTAGAAAGCACCCCGTCTCATTGGGCTTGTTACGTGCTGGCTAAAAATGTTCCCTTGAATGCAGTTCAAGAATTTTGCACCCTTTGTGCCCTTCACACTATTTGTATCCCAATGGATTTTAGGGTAGTTGAAGTGCCCAATGATTACTGCCCTATTGTTTTTACACTCAGGAATCTGTCTACATATTTGCTCGTCTAACTCCCTTCCACTATTTGGAGTCTATAGTACACTCATAGCAGTGTCGCTGCCCCTTTTTTATTGCTCAACCCATATGGCCTCATTTGCTGCTTCATTTAATATATCATCCCTCCTCACAGCTCTAATTGATTCTTTAACCAATAATGCTACACCCCCACCTTTTTTTATCCCCCTCTTTATCCTGCCTGAAAACTCGATATCCAGGGATGTTGAGCTGCCATTTTTGCCCCTCCTTAAGCCAGGTTTCCGTTATAGTGATGATATCATGCTGCCATGTGTTTGTCTGTGCCCTCGCTCATCGGCTTTATTTTCTATGGTCCTTGCATTTACACATATATGTTTAACACTGCCAAATTCCTGTGCTGTACACTTTTTAACCTGTGCTGCTTCTGTCTTTTAGAATCACTTACTAATTCTCCATCTCCCGTTCCCTGCTCTGAATTTCCCCTCAGGTTTCCATCCCCAACAGCACTAACAAATCTCTCTGTGAGGATATTCATCCCAGTCCTGTTCAGGCGTAGACCATCCAGCTTGTACAGGTCCATTGATTAAATGTACTCAGGACCTGATCGAGGGACCCAGCATTCGGAAGGGGGGACCACTGAGAGTCAACCCCCTGTCTTTGCTGCTGATCCCCCCTTCCCCATGACCTCCAGCCTGCAATTCCCCTCCCTCCATTACTCATCTATGCCCTGGGTCCCTCAGCGATCCTGGGCCTTGGGTGGGTGCATTTCCAGCAGCAGTCACCGCCTCTCTGCTGGAACTCCTGAGCAATGAAGAGCTGTCAATTTCTGATTAGCCATCAGCTTTAAGGGGTGGGGGGTGGTTGGGGGGTGGGGGTGGGGAGGTGGGACTCCTGCCCCCAATATCCTTGATCCCAGAGAAGGCCTACTGTACTCAGTTAAGTGCCTGATTGGCACTTAATACGGTGGGCCTTACCCAAAAGAGGGTCCTTGCTGACTCTCCAGTCAGTGAGCGAGACCCCCATCACCTCCAAAACATTGCATCATGACAGTATAGGTCATGGTTGATGGATCCACTGGTCTTTTCCAGTACTTTCTTTTTCAAAGAATGTTCTTTGAACAAAAAGTACTTCCTTAGGTTTTCCTTCCTCTTAGCTGAAATTGGCACAAGAAACACAAGCCTTGTTTTTCTGAGTAAAATTCTTAATTTAAAGTGGCATGTTAACTGCTAACCAACACCAATACAGCACAATACTCTGGTGCTTAAAGTGACCTTAGTAAGTGCTAGAGTGTTAAAAAAAAATCTAAACATAAAACTGTGTGGGCTTGCAGCTTTTTCACTTAAAACCATCTACACTTTGTCAATCAAGCATTGATCATTTTCTTCTTGAAAAACTTCTTGAATTTTATTGTGCTAATGTGGAGTATATCAGGGGCCATTTAATATAAATAATTGTCGCATTTGTTTGGGCGTTTTGAACACTTTCAGTCTGTATAATACACTTATTAAAACAATGTCTACATCAGCAAAATTCACTCCTTGTTACTGACTGCTATGCCTAATAATTGTCTAATTCCTGCCTGGCTAGTGTCAGAAATTATGAGCCATAATTTGCTGTCAAGATAATGTTGTGAAAAATGGTACAGCAACTTCAGATTAAGGGCAGATCTACAGCTAGAGTCAACTATCCAAAGGCAGCTTTCTGAGTTGCGCACAACTTCACTGTTAGCTTTTTGAAAACAACATCTCTGCCTCAGCATCGAATGTTGTGAAGTTACAGTAATTATGTAGTTATAAACTAAGCACGACACAGAAAATTAAAGCTCAGAACTTCCATTCCCTGGTGGGGTCACATCTGGGAGGTACCCCAGAAGATGTGCTGGGAGACCCTCGGAAATCCTACGCAATGACAGTGCAGGAATTGCCCAGGAAGATCAAACTTCCTGTAACCAGCTAATACTCTCATTTAAATTGGAGTCTTCACATGGTTCCGACTGTCTTTGCAGAATAGTTACCCAAGGAAAGTTAGAAGGATTAAAACCACTTCTAACTCCTGGGTAATTATATTATTGAACCCCCAGACCGCCCACTGGAACCCCCAACTACTCCCTCGACCATCCTGACTACACACGACTACCCACCTACCTCCTCAGTTAACCCATCCGAACTAGCCTCCTGACTCCCCAACTATCGTCCCCACCCCCTGACTCCCCGACTATCCTCCCAACCCCCAGACTAGCCCCCATCCCCCCAACTATGCCTTGTCAACCCCCAGTCCCCAACTGCCGACTATCCTCCTAACCCCCAACTATGTGTCTGATTCCCCCAGCCACCACAACTACCCCATGACTACCTCCCCACCCTCGACTACCCTCCCAACCCCCAACTAACCCATGACTATTCCTCCTCCCTCGACTACCCTTCCCACCTCCTGACTACCTCCTCGACCCTCCTACCTCCCTCCTACACCCCTCCACCATCCTATCCACTTACCTTACACACATACCTTTTCCCTGGCTTCTCAAAGTTGCAGGGACCTTCAAACTTACCTGCATTATGGCAGATAATTCTGTATAAAGGTGGCGTGGCTTCACTCCCCCCCCTCCCAGCCTCCCCTTGTCGACTCTGCTACACTGCACAGAAGATCCCAGCAGCCGGTACACTGCACATTTCTTGGCAGGCCCGAGTCAGAAAGTCAAGCAAAAAATATGCAGCTCCTGACTAAGGTATGTAAAAAGGAGCAGAGTGGCAATCCGACTGTGACTGCCACTCCTCGGAAGTATTGGCCCTAAGTCTCGTCCATTTCAGTCTAAGTATTCTTTTAATGATGTGATGTGTTAATTACAGTCAGTCAACCTCTTTGGTAGTGAAACATTACTATTAGGAGTGTGGAATCTCATTCTTTCAGGTTGTTGTTGGAGGTATTAGAGATGTGGCATTTTATTTTGAAAATATTTTGACTTTTCCTTTGTCTTTTTTCTGTTTCTTAATCCAGTCTTTTTGTTCTGCCTTTATTTCTCTGTGTCTCATTTGATGTTGAGCTCATTCACTTGAATTTACTCTTCCTTCTCAGCCTATGCAATGTTAATTTCACAATCCTTGAATCTCATTGGTTAAAGAGAAACGCACTTGCTTGGCCTGTTCACACATGTCCCAGGTACCCTAGGCTGGATTTAATGGTTCCCCCACCAGTGTTTGAAGGTAGTGGGGGGAGCTCGTAAAATACAGCATATGGCTTTCCCACTGTCTTCCCACATGCCTCGACCTGTCTCCCATTTTATGGTGGTGGGGGAGGTGTCAGACAGCCCACCCACCCTTGGATCTATTGAGGCCCTTAAGTGGCCAATTAATGGCCACTTAAGTGCCTCAGTCTGCTTCCTCTGCTATTTTTCCCATGCCAGGTGGGCTGTCCAGCAGCTTTTACCGCACAGGCTGGCATCAGGAAAGAATGGAGGGACCTTCTTTGGAGGTCTCCTGTGCCAATTGGAGACAACCCACAGGTCAAACCCCCATTAAACCTTCCTCCATGGCCTCTCAAACCTAGCCCCCATCCCTCTCACCCCACCTTGCTGGAGTTTGCAGGCCGACACCCCAGACTTACCTTGAAGTCCAGCTGCATAACCTCTTCTTCTTCAGAGACCCTCTGTAGTCCCAGCAGTGGTCACCACTCGAACCTTGTGCTGCTTGGAGTTTGGCTGGCAGCTTTCTAAGGCAGGACATCCTTCTCAGATTGGGGTGGAACTCTCCCCCTGAGAAAATTAACTTACTCCCAGCACAAAATGGTTGTGTGGCAGCTGGCTTTTTGGTTGGTGGGCTCCCTAGTGACTTTTTAGTCGGAATGGTAGGAGGGGAGACGGGGTGCACAGGAAATATGGCACACTGTAAAATCCAGCTCCCTGTTCCCTCACTGCAATATTATGAGCTTGCACTTTCAGCAACTACCATGCAAAAAATGTAAAAACCTAGGCCAACTCTAATGATGGTAGATGCTGTTACATGCCCTGCCAAAGCAAATTATGGCCTAATGGCCAGACTTATCTGGGGACTTTTGCCGTTGTAATGGAGCATCAACACCATGGGGACCAATGCGCTGTGCAAATGAAAGAGGAAATTATGGAGTCGGTGACTTACCCCATTAATTACACCACTCTATATTTTCCTGGAACTTCTATGCCATACTGCCTATTCCTCCCGCCAAAATCAAGCAGAATTATCATAGCCCCACTCCCATTCACATCAACAGAAATTACAATTTTCCTGTGTTCAATCCACTGCCACTGAAGACTTAAAAATAATTGTGCTGGATGCCTGAAAGTGGCAAGACCTATTGCTCCAAGGTTGGTGTGGAAAATGAAAAGCCGAGATCAAATTGTATTGCACTTTGTTATCTATGCCTTACATGGAAAATTGTTTCTATAATTTAATAATAATGATTATCCTGGGAAAGTTTTATCTACCTCAAATCACAGAGGAACATTATTGCTCTTTTGTTTATTTAGTTGTTTATTTTGTTTATTTATTTGAGTCAATTATTTTCTTCCATCTCTCTGTCATAGGCACGTGAGTATTATAGCAGGAGGTCAGTGCATGATTCAGACCTTAATTGGAGATGAAAGTTTATTTCATCAGTTACACTTTGATTAATTGAGATATTCCTGCAGCTCCCAATAATGAATATTCAATTGCTGAAGCTCTTAGACTAGTACTGAGTGTCTAAGTTGCCTACCTTGTTATTACAGGACAGTAAGGTCAAGTGCCTATTCCTGTTATGCTATTGATTTTTTAAATACCAAAAACGTAAGAATGAAGGAAATTTCCAGACTTGTTAGACTTGAATGTATCCATCTTCTTTATATCAGTGCACTTCCAGCAGTTATTTTTGGAGTCATTAAAACTAAATTGCTTGGCCTGTCCATCCAACTGATGTATAGAAATGTGACGAATAAAGCAGAACAGAGGGGGAAACAGTAATTTACAAATAAAAACCAAAATAATTTGTTCACACCCAAGTTCAGGCATGAACACAGGTACACAACAATTGTTGAGCAGAAACAAAATTGTGAAAGGACCACACAAATTTGGTCTGCATGTGTCATCAGGATGCACCCAGCATGCTGGGGGTGTCCATCATGCATCAGGAGGCTGTACATCAGTCCTGAAGATGTCAATGGTTGACCACTTGGCTTATTGTCTCCGGAGCACAGTGGGCAGAATTTTCTGCCTGCCGGGTGGGCGGGCCCAACCCAATCTCCAGCGGGCGGGGAGCCGATCCCCGCCGGAGAATCAGGCCCCGCCGCCATTTTAAGTGGGCGGGCCAATTAAGGCCCACTCAGTGCGACGTCCAGTGGGAAGCACTATGCGCTTCCTGTGCGGGCGGGGAGGGGGATTCCACAAAAGCGAGAGTGCGTGCGCACGAAAGAGCACACATCTCCCTGAGGTTAAGTGCTGCCTCAGGGAGATCGCTGACACTTTTAAAAACATTAAAAATAGAAAAAAAAAAATCCTTAACATGTCCCCCTCATGTGACAATGTCACATAAGATAGGACATGTTCATAAATTTCACTAAAACTTTATTCAACTTTTTAAATCCCTACATGAAACCTCATCCTGCTGGTGGATGAGGTTTCATCTTTTTTCTATTTGCCACAGGGGCTCCTGGCCTGCCCGCCAACCTTAAGGCAGGTCCTTTAATTGTTTCAATGATCCTGTCAATGGCCTCAATTGGCTTCCTGAAAATTTAAATGGGGCGAGATCCCATTCGGGAACTCATCCCGCGTCATTTTATGCGTCGGCGAGTGGGCCCCAACCCCTGCTCGCCGACGGCAAAATTCAGCCCAGTAATTCTGGAGATGTCAGCAATTATTGGCTAGTAGCCACCCACAGCATCAATGTTGAGCTAGAAAGTGCACTGCGGCTCTCAGGTTCACACACTCCTCTTCCTCTCACCTTATTGGTGTGTGTGTATGCACCAAGGATAATTGGTAATAGTTCTGTAATATGTGTGATTTGCAAAGTTTTAAAGTGTGGGAGGAAAGTTTGCAAGAGGCTGAAACACTCCATTAACTTAATGTAAACCCAGACCATTAAAAAGAAAACTATTAAATCTAACATCAATAAATATTTTACCATCCAACATTTGTATCTGTACTACAACATGAATAGATAGAGTAGGTCACTGCTGCATAGGACTGGACTTCAAAGCCTCGTGAAATGTTACAAGGAGATAGTTCACTATAAATCTGAAATTGATAACCCATGACTAATAAAAATTAATTTTCTCATAGATAATTGCTTATTTGAAGCTGAATGATCACTCACCAGTTGTGGGCTGAATAGATTGGTTCAATCAAGTCAGAGCAATAGGATTTGGCTCATCTGTCTATGTTTCCCATGCTCTCAGAGCTATCAAAAGGACTGATTCACATTTCAGACTTGGTTTTTCTCATAAGCTGCCTGACAGATTGGGTAGTAATCTAAATGACAATTCTATTGTCTATAAAATATAAATGCTAAAATGTATTTTTCATCGAAGAAACATATGAGTATTTCTGTGCCTGTAATAAATTGCCACATGGAACAATTTGATGGTAATGTATACTGGCATACACTGCTTCTCCTGTTGACAAATGTATTTGAGCAGTAGGAACATGATAATCTACAATGGACAATAATAGAGTTTTAAAAATAAGGATTCTTGAACTTGGATTTTTATGGGTTGCACCAGAACAGAGCCCAGACTAAGTTCCTTGCAGGGTGTTTTGCTACTACTGTTGGAGAGGTATTAAACTAACTTGGCAGGGGGTGTGGGAACCAGAAGATGATATCAGAGAGGAATACCAAGGTGCACAGGATATTGGGAAAGATAGGTAGCGCTAGAGTAGGGAATAGTAAGTTAATAGGTTGGTTCAGAGCAAAGGAGAAATTAATAGAGTATCAATCGGGGTTACTTTGCATGTATGTAAATGCACAGAGTGTGGTAAATAAGATTTGTGAGTTGCAGGCACAAGTTGCCATGTGGCAATATGATGCGGCTCAAAGAGGGGCAGGGCTGGGCGTTAAATATTACTGGATACAAGGTGTTCAGGAAAGATAGGAAAGGAAGAAAGGGAGGAGGGGTGATAGTATTAAGGAGGGCGTTGCAGTGCTGGAGAAAGGATGGCCTGGAGCGGTCAAGGATAGAATCAATTTGGCTAGAGCTCTGAAGAAGAGTCATATGGACTTGAAATGTTAACCCATTTTGGGGCCTTAACCGGTAGTGTGGGAGTCACAAATTGATGGAGTAGAAGGATGCATCCCTGATGTATAACTGTTATGATTAAGTTTTTTTCAAAAAAAACCCCTGCTCTTTAAACTTAAAAAAGGCTGCAGCTATCACTGAAAGTTAAAAAAAACCCTCTACTGGACTTCTTTGATTGACAGGCCTTCTGCTGAAGCTTAAAAGACTACAATAGCATCTGTTTGTGTAGTTTCAATAGAATTAATTGTTGACATTTCCCCAAGGGTTGTTATTGTGTCATTATGAATACTTGGCTAAGTTTTATAAGCTACAATTCTCTCAGCAGGGGTTTCAAAGTTCACAGTTTGATTGACAGTTTAAAGAGGTTATTAAAGGATTAGCAGTCTTTGATGTGAGGTCTGCATAGAAGTTTGTGTGTTTTTATAAGAGATTAACCACTCGAGGGGATTTAAGAGCTTTGAACCAGTTTCTGGAATGGGAGTTTCTTTCCCAATATCAAGTATGTAGGAGTTTGAGCTGTACTGGATTGTTAGTAGTTTTTTTTTCATCTCCACATGGCACCTGAGACCTGCCCATGGTAGACACTGAGTGAGTTGGCCCTGAGTTGGCATGGAAGGTATGAGGGGCCATGTGGGTTGGGTTGGAGTTGAGGGGGGGTTGGGAAGTGAGGGTTAGAGAGCCTAACAACTGGGACAAAGCCCGAGAAAACTAAGATGGGCCTTCTAACTAACCCATCTCAGCATTCATCTGCCCCGTGGCCATCTACACTCTACTTCTGGGGACAGTGGTCCTAATTACATCCTGCAACCCCACCCCCCCCACCCCCCCCACTCCCCCACCACCCCCCACCCTGGAGTGAAACTTGTGTTCTTTGGGGTTCTTTATACCAAGGCAGGTCTGGCAAGTGGGAAATTTCCTAACTCAAGCTACCTGCCGTGGTAGCAAAAATCTAGTACTTTGGCCTGGATTTACACCATGTTGGAATGACTCGGGAGCCCTTTAAAGATGACAGGCATGTTGTCCTGATTACGATTCCCAACCCCATTCCCAGGCTGTCTGATTTTTAGTAGTGCCTTTAAAAGGTGCAGCTGGTTCCTGTTAAATGCCTGTGTCTGGCATTCCTGGCCTGAGAGGCTCCATTGTGGAGAGTGGCATGCCCTACTCCCTCACAACATTCATGGAGTTGCACCAGGTTTTTAAAGAGTGCTGGTTCATGGCCCCTCAGAGGAGTGAGAACCAAGTCTATGTGAGGAGACCTTTTAAAAAGTAAGTTCAAAAGGACTTCCTTATGCCCCTATACCAAGATATGCCCCTCCACCCATCCCCATGGCCCCTTATGCCTCCAATGCCAAGCTTTGGCAATTTCATGCCCATTGACTAGACTCTCAGCCAAGCATACATAATGAGGCTTAGCGGAAAGCCAGACAACTCTTGTTGAAACAGCTGTGCCCCAGAGAAAACATTGCTTGATTGACAGCTCAGGCTGTCTGATCTCTGTAGTCAATTTCACAATGAGTGTTTATACAAGATTAAGTGGTTTCAGAGGCTTGCGGTTTCAGTTATTGATACTTTATACACTCTGGATGTTTGACATTTTTATTCCTTTCCAGTGAAATGATTTTTAAAAAAATAGTAGAAAGGTATGAATGAATTTTCTTTTAGAGCTATTTTTTTTTACACATACTACTGTCACTTTAGGGCTTATTGGTTCTGTACAGTGTACAGTGGGTCAATGGGCATGGAAATACCATAGCTGGGCACTGGGGGCATGAGGGGCCATGGGGAGTGTGTAGAAAGGTATAACTTGGAAATGGGGACATAAAGGGCCATAAGGGTGGGGGGGGGTGGTGGGTGGAAGGGCAGAGCTTGGCATTCGGGCTGTAAGGGGCCAAAGGGGGATGGGTGGGGTGCATGAGGTGTTATGGATGGGGCATGTGAAGTGTGGGGGAGGTGAGGGGGTGTGACGGGTGAGGGTTGATGGGCGTTTCTGTTTTTATTATAATTGGGACAAAGTCCCAAGGCACTGAGGCAGGTCTTTTAAACAGCCTGCCTCAGCATCCTATGGCCGCCTCCATACTTTTTCTTGAGTTGTCTGGCATGAGTCCAGTTCTCACCTGCCCCCACAACTCCACCCCCCACCACCGGCAATAATGAAGATCCAGCCTTAGCGGGCACTTTCTCCTGAGGTAGGCAGGTTGAGCTGGAAATTTTTACGACTCCCACTTATTCTTGTACATCATTTTAAGGGTTGCACCGTTCCAACATCTGGCATTATCCTGGTCCTCTGGTAATGGCCAAACATCTCGCTGAAACATTTTTCTGATAACCAGCTGTCAGTTCATTTGTCCACATGCTACTTTAATAGTTATCAGCATAGCCAAGATCCATCTTTGAGTACGATGGACCAACAGCACTTCTCAAACCTTGATTTTCCAACAAAATAATAATTGGCACACCCATATCATCTTATTAATCAATAATTTAAAACTGTATCTGTTCAAAATGTATCTTATCTTAAATAACCTGAATATGAATGAATGAAAGAAAGTAAATTCATTATTCTGAACTAACTTTTCATTAATATCCCTCAGTTATTTAGTTTCTTAAACATTTCCCAGATCAGCTGATTATTTCCTTTTGCAATCTTACATAATAAATAAAACCCAATGAAGCAAGACAGCATTTGAATATTGAGTTAACAGGTAATTTACTGCCTTAGCTTTTTATTCAACAAATTATTTCTCTTTTCATGCAAATTACTCCTCACTTAACTAATATAGAAATAGATATATAAGAGGTTAATTCCTTCCAGGAATCTGAAATGAAGTTTCAATTCTTCAGTTACTTAAATTACATTTACTATATTTTATGTATTTCAAAATTCCCTTCTACCTAAAGTGAAGTTAACTAATACCAGTCATATCCTTATGCTTCCTTCTCCCCCCCACCCTTTTGCTGTAATTGTGGCTCCTCGTAACTCTCCTATAGTTCTGCTGCAGTCTATATTCTCTGTCTGTATTGTGCATGATTGTTATCTTTGAAGCTTTTACTTTGGGGACTAATATTAAGTTAACCTGCTCAGTCAGACTGAAAAGACCAGATAGCCACCCATTTACACCCTGCCTGATTTTTTCAATTCAGGTCAATTAAAAGTTAATTTGGGCAGTCAATATGATCCTGTCAGTAGCTCTCAAGGCTGATAGGATTAGAAGTGACAATTATGTGTTCTTTCAGAAGCTATCCTCTAACCTCAATTTCTAACTGCCTGCAACAACTATGAATCCCTCTCCTTCAAGAGTCATGGGCCTTATATATAGCTCTGCCATGCAACCACCAAAACCTATTTCTTGTCTTTTCTCATCATGCATTTTTTTTGTTTTTATGCCAATTTCTTTTATGTTTTCATGCATCTATTTCAAGCCTTTTACTCGTTCACCCTTCCTTTCTTCCACTTGTCTCTTCACTCTGCCTAGGGTTCTACTCCTTAGTTGTAGGAACTTGCTTTGCTATTATGTTTTTAAATACAGCCAGAATTGATGGTTTTTCATTTAATTCATTTACAGAATGCAGGCATCACCAGCAAGGCTGGCATTTATTGCCCATCCCTAATTGCCCTTGAGAAAGTGGTGGTGGTGAGCTGCCTTCTTGAACCACTGCAGTCCATGTGGAAGGAACTTTCCAACTTTTCCACTCAGAAGGCTTGCAACTGTTACACACCGTTTGAAGGATAAAACCATGAAAATTTTCCAAGTGCTGGATCCAAATTTCAGTATCAAAGAAAATATATGGAGTTTGCTTCCAATTTACTTAGAACCCTCCGTTTTTTTCACCGATGAAAAGTATTGGGAACAAAGTTTGAGTCGTGCTCCGTTCTCTAGTCTTAATTAAACCAAATTCATTGGTTTGCAGGGGGTGAATTATTCACTATTTTCAGCATATTCCCTGTACATAAATGGGCAAAAAACTTTTTGTGACAAAAAATGAGAATAAGTTGTTCCACTATAAAATTGCTTCCATTTCCCTCATGCTTTTTGGCCTTTACTGCAAAAGTCCTACAGGGCCTCAGTTGCATCTGTTATAATAAGTGTTCAGCTCCAAGTTTCCTGGTTTTGCACCTGCAATTCACTCATCATCAATTATATTAAGAATGAGAAGGTGCAGCAGCTGCCAGTATTATCTGGGCCTGGCAGCGTTGAGGAGTTTATGAGCCTGGAGAGTTTCATGAATGATTTCTGCAGCTGGGTGAAAATTTTCTGCTGTGATCCTTCTTTAACCATTCTGTCTACGTACAACTGGATTTACTTTGCACTTCTTTTGCCAGTAAGACCACCAGTAAGAACATTTAACCCCAATCACACATTAGCCACTGTTTCTCAGGAGTCAGCAATCCCATTGGCATACACTTGTGTGCTAGTATGGATGATGTGGAAGAGCAGCATTGGATTGGAGCAATAGATTTGAAGCAACATTTAAAGAGAATACAGCCCACCAGCTATTAAACCCTTCCCCCAACCCCAGGAGAATATAGAAGCCACACAGGTCCTATGAGAAGATGTATACAAGAAGGGTGTGCTTCACCAAAGAGACCTGAGGGCCTGCAGCCACGATCATCTGTCTGTACTGCTAACTCTGTAGCACGGGCTCATTTTAAGTAGTTATGAGGGATCTCTGTAATATCAACAAAACTAGGTGGCATGCATTCACCAAGTGACTTTTGCACTCTATAGGGCAACTGGGGAATTCATCATCTTTGACATAATAGCAGGTCCAGGGCATCTACATTGCTCTCAATTACCCGATCAGGAAGAACTTCCGATTCCTCAGTATGCAGATTCTGTATGACAACACACACCAAATCTCTCATTTCAATGCCAAACATGCTGGAAGGTGCCACAATTTATTTCTCCTGCAAGCCACTCTTGCCCTTTGAAGAAAAGATCATTCAGCTCATTTCCATTTGTTATTTCCAAAATTTGTACTCACTTCCACTGCAGTGCCTGTTTAAATCTCTTCAGTTAGATTTCTGCATCTCCCACAATACCAAAACAATTCAGACTAAAATCGCAGATGATATTCTTTGCAATTGTGATTGCAGTACATTACCTTTTCTCATCCTCCTCTACCTCTCTGCAGCTTTTCACATGGAGACCCACTCTATCCTTCTCCAACTCCTGTCCACCATTTTCCAATTTGGTAGGACTACCTTTGCTTGGTTTCACTATTACTTATCTAATTATAGCCGTAGCAAGTCTAACAATGTATTTTTTTTTTGCTCCTGCAATATTAGTTTCACGGTCCCTCAAGGCTTGATTCATAACCCCTCCTCTTTCTGCCACATGACAACTAAACCAGTGGACCCTCAAGGACTGTGATGCTGATGCCCTCACAGAACCTTCCAACAATGTCATGTTTGTTTCTGTCAAATGCCAGGAGTTCCCTCTTGTGCAGGCATTGGAGTGAGTTGAATTGATGCAGCCCTATTGCCACTATCACAAGAACAACCTTAGTTGGGCTAATGGTCTGAATTAGAGCAAGCCAAATCTTCCCAATTAAGTCCATGGAAAGTACTCTTCAGGGTATGCAGTCATAGCTGTGACTATGGAACAACAATAGCCTTTTGGAATTCCTTATGAAATTTTGATACTGCACAAATTTCTTGGGCTTCAACAGTCACCTTGTTCTTCCATATCTTCTTCATGACATTACTGATGTAGTTTGTGGATCCCTTCAACCTATTCAATATCTGCAACCTAATGAGAGGAGACTGTCTCCACTGCTTGTACATGAAGTCTATTCTCCAGAATGATAGATCTTTTATAGACTAGACTGTTCAATTTTAGTCCATGGACTCCTCAGCACAGTAGAGTTATTACTGTCTGTTAAAAGACAGTTGCTGTTTCCTCATCATTCTCACCCAACTCAAGATTCAAACTCTATACCTGGCCTGTATATGATGTTAGCTCCCAACCCTTGCAAAGGAAACAGGGTGGTGGGATCATCTAAGTAGGCAAAAATCCCAACCACTGCTATTGCTCTAATTGGTCCAAAAAATCTAGACCTTATTCTCATACCAAATGCATTTAAGTGTATGATTTTCTGCTGAATCAATGTGCACACTACAAGTGTTAGTATGTTAGTTAGCGAACAAATGAAATGATTCTGCAGCCACAATATTATTTATAGCCAATTCCATTAACTTATATGACTGCCAAATCTAGAATAATTAAGTGATTCAGATCAATTTTTAGGTATGCGTTCATTTATCTGTGTTCAGATACTCTGCATGGTTGGATAACATATCATGCTTTATTTATAGCTGTAATGCTTCATTGGCTTTATGTAAACCTAAAGAAGCACTGCAATACATGAGTTTGTTAGGTTTATTTTGTCTGGATTTATCTATTGATAGTATTCAATGTTAATCATTACATTTGTTTTATATCCAGCTCCCCCTAGATTCACAGTTAAACCAAAGGACCAGGAAGTCACTGAGGGGCGTACGGTCGATTTTGACTGTGCAGCTGAAGGTAATCCAACTCCAATCATCGCTTGGACCAAAGCAGGTATTTTACAGGACGTGGACCTTCACAATTATTGCATATTACATTTGGGTTGTATTATAATTGATTCAAAATAATGTTTTACACTTAAATTTCAGGCTGTATTATTGTTACTTAATAAGCTATCTGCAAGTGTTTTCAAGAGTGATATTGTTCAAATCAAATACTTGTTTCACAGATAACTGCTACACTTTTTAAATTTCAGCATTCAACATTTCAAAGCTTCCTTTTCTTAAGGTTTTGATTACCATTCACAGATTCTTTTAACACAAAGGACAGAACTTCACCTCCTGCCATAAATTCTGTGGTGGGATGATAAAGCGAGAGTAATTTGTGCTGTGGAGCGGGGTGGGCTTTTACGTGCAATCATGCACTCCCCGCCTCATTAGTTATGCATGTGTGCTATCCACATCAAGTCTCATGGAGGGATGGGCATGAAGTTGGGTGCCTGCCATCATGTCCAGGTGCCATATTTAAAACGCACTTGGACAGCCCTTCACTAACGGGAAGAAGGGAAGGATGAACAGGAGATGGCAGCAAGCCACGGCTCCCCACTTCAGCGACGCAGCTCCTGGAGGCAGTTCAGGAAAGGCTGGGATTTCCTTTTCCCCAGGGATGGTCGCAGGAGACAATCCCAGCTGACCACTGCGGCCTGGGAGGTGGTAGCCAGGGCGGTCAGTATCCGTGGGTTACAGAGGACCGCCCTACAGTACAGGAAAAGGGTTAGTGATTTAATCTGTGCCGCTGGGGTAAGTGAACCTTCTACTCTTCCAATCCACCTCACCACACCTGTGTTTGTTTTTTGGGACCTGGGCATCACTTAAAGCCAGCATTTCTGTTGCTCATCCCTAAATGGCCTTGACAACATGATGGCCTGCTGCCTTACTGAACCCCTGTGATGTGCTGTTTGCAAGGGGATTGCAGGGTTTTCACCCAGCCACAGTGAAGACACAGCAGGCAACTGCTGTTGCTCCCATGTGCCTGTTTTCCTTGCCCTTCTAGCTAGTAGAGCTGCGGGTTGGAGGGTGCTGTCCCAGGAGCCTTGGTGACTTTCTGCGGTGCACCTGAGCTCAACCCCAGCCTGCAGGAGACCTCGAAAGAGGAAAAGGATGGCTTCTCACCTGTACAGCCATCACAGCATTCATCTGCACCCTCCAGACACACACCTCAATGGCTCATAGATCTAGTTAGGCTCAGGCTCACACTATGGTACTTACCGCACAGACACGTGCCCACAGTAGGAAGAGGCAGTGACAGCCATGGTCTGGAAGTCTCCTGGATTCATTCTTGCTCCTAGTAATTTGAATGGTCATGTGCTCTCCATGCCTTCCAGGGGTGGACCAAAGATGGGTCTTCCTCTCCCTAATGTATGGCTGTGCATGTAGGCATCACTCTTTGACAAGAGGGATGACTGCCATGTTTGAGGGGCCTCCCACTCACACTATTCAGCATGCGTCCACTGCACTCCAGACTCAATGGATAGACCTTTCCACAATTGAAAGACTAAGGAGGAGAGTGCGAGTGGAGGGCCTTGGGACAGGCAGACAGCAGCACCTAGAGGAGAGTGCTAGAGGAAGACCCTGGGACAGGCAGTCAGCAGCACCTAGAGGATCTAGTCTATCTAGAGGATCTAGCATCTAGTCTTTACTCAAGTAGGAGTAAGGGTAAAATAAAAGCAAGAGTCCATATTCTATTTAGTTAAGATATGTCTGGGGAGCTCAGTCCCATGATTTACACATCCTGCGCTAGATGGGAAATCCTAGACGCTCCTGGCGGTCTGGATGACCATGTGTGCAGGATGTTCCTCGGTCTGGAGCAACTCGAGCTCCGGGTTTTGGAGCTTCAGCAGCAGCTGGGGCACTATGGTACATTCATGAGGCTGAGAGGTTAGTGGATAGCACGTTTCAGGATGTGGTCATCCCCCAGCTTAAGGAAGTGCTAGCAGAGAGGGAGTGGGTGACCGCCAGACAGAAGAAGGGGGACCAAGCAGGTAGCAAGGGAATCCCCCCAGTACATCTCACTTGCAAACCATTATTCAGCCTTGGAAAATGGTGAGAGTGATGGTTCCTCTGTGGAGGCCAGCCAGAGCAAAGGCCGTGACACTGTGGGTGGTCCAGCTGCTCAGTGGGGGAGGAAGAAGTGTGGAAGGGCAATAGTGGTAGGGGATTCGTTAGTAAGGGGAGTAGGCAGGTGTTTCGGCGGCCGTAGACGTGACTCCAGGACGGTATGTTGCTTCCTGGGTGCCAGGGTCAAGGATGTCACAAAATGGCTGCAGGGCTTCTGAAGTTGGAGGGTGAACAGCCAGAGGTCGTGGACCATGATGATACCAATGACATAGGAAGAAAGAGAAATGAGGACTTGCAAGCAGATTTTAGGGAATTAGGTAGGAAATTGAAAAGCAGGATTTCAAAGGCAGTTATCTCCGGATTACTCCCGATGCCACGCAGTTGTGAATATTGGAACCGAAGGATAGAGGAGATGAATGCGTAGCTGGAGAGATGGTGCAGGAAGGAGAGATTTAGATTCCTAGGGCATTGGGATCATTTCTGGGGTAGGTGGGACCTGTGCAAGTTGGATGGGTTACATCTGAACAGGAACAGGACCAACATCCTTGTGGGGAATTTAAACTAAGTTGACAGGGGGATGGGATCTTGAAAAGTAGCTTAGAGGGGAAGGAAGTTGAGATGGAATTAGAAGTTAAAACGCTAGTAAGTGAGTCTGGAAGGCAGAGGAGCCATAGGCTAGATAAGAAAGAGAGTTTAGCAAGGCTAAATGGAATATATTTTAATGCATGGAGCCTGAGGAATAAGACAGATGAGCTTAAGGCACAGATAGGCATGTGGGAGCATGATATCATAGCTATCACTGAGACTTGGCTAAAAGAAGGGCAGGATTGGTAGCTCAACATTCCTGGTTATAGGGTATTCAGACGAGATAGAGAGGGGGATAGAAGAGGAGGGGGCATCGCAATATTGATCAAAGAATTAATTATAGCAGTGAGGAGGGATGATATCCTGGAAGGGTCATCAAATGAGGTCATATGGGTAGAAGTAAAAAGCACAAAAGGGGCAAACACGCTGTTGGGTGTGTACTATAGGCTCCCAAACAGTCAGGGAGAGATAGAGGATCAAATAAGTAATCAAATTTCAGAGAAGTGTAAGAACAATAAGACAGAAATAGTAGGGGATTTTAACTACCCAAATATTAACTGGGATAGTTTTAGTGTGCAAAGTAGGGATGGAGCAAAATTCTTAAGTTGCATCCAGGAGAACTTTTTTAGCTAGTACGTAGAAATCCCAACCGTTGGCGGGGGGGGGGAACAGTTCTGGACCTAATATTCGGAAATGAGCCCGGGCAATTGGAAGGCGTATCAGTAGGGGAGCATTTTGGAGATAGTGACCAGCTAAATCAGTTAGATTTAGGATAGTTACAGAAAAGGATAGGGTTGGGCTGGGAATAAAAGTTCTAAACTGGGGAAAGGCAAATCTTACTAAGGTGAGAAGTGCAGTGGGGAACTTAAACAGGAAATTAGGAAAGCTAAGAGAGCGCATGAGAAAGCATTGGTGGATAGAATAAAGGAAAGCCCAAAAGGGTTTTTTTTAAATATATAAAGAACAAGAGAATAACTAGGGAAAAAGTAGGGCCAATTAGGGACCATAGAGGTAATCTGTGTGTGAATCCGGGAGATGTGGGTGCAGTCCTCAATGAATACTTTGTGTCGGTCTTCACAATGGAAAATGATGGCGCAGGTATAGGTATCAGGGTGGAGGACTGTGAAATATTAGAGGAAATTAACATAGAGAGAGGAGGTACTAATGGCCTTAAAAGTGGATAAATCCACAGGCCCAGATGAGATGAGACCAGGCTGTTGAGGGAGGCAAGGGAAGAGATATCAGGGGTCTTGATCAGGGATAGTCAGCTTGGATTTGTTAAGGGAATGTCATGTTTGACAAATTTGATTGAATTTTTTGAAGACGTAACCAGGAGTGTTGATGAGGGTAATGCATTTGATGTGGTCTACATGCACTTTAACAAGGCTTTTGATAAGGTCCTTTATGGCAGACTAGTCAAGAAAGTAAGAGGCCATGGGATCCAAGGCAAATTGGCATGTTGGATCCAAAATTGGCTGAGAGGCAGGAAGCAGAGGTTGATGGTAGAAGGATGTTTCTGTGACTGGAAGTCTGTTTCCAGTGGGGTTCCGGAGGGCTCGGTGCTGGGTTCTGGAGGGCTCGGTGCTGGGGCCCTTGCTGTTTATAGAGTACATAAATGATTTGGACTTAAATGTAGGGGGTATGATCAAGAAGTTCGCGGATGACACGAAAATTGGTAGGGTGGTAAATAGTGAGGAGGATAGCCGTAAACTGCAGGAGGGTATCAATGGACTGGTCAGGTGGGCAGAACAGTGGCAAATGGAATTCAACCCAGAAAAGTGTGAGGTAGTGCACTTGGGAAGGGCTAACAAAGCAGGGAATTACCCAATGAACGGTAGGACCCTGGAAAGCACTGAAGATCAGGGGGACCTTGGTATGCATATCTACAGAACCCTGAGGGTAGCAGGGCAGGTATATAAAGTGGTTAAGAAGGCATATGGGATACTTGCCTTTATTAATCGAGGTATAGAATACAAGAGCAGAGAGGTTATGCTGGAACTGTATAAAATGCTGGTTAGGCCACAACTGGAGTACTGCGTGCAGCTCTGGTCACCACATTATAGGAAGGATGTGATTACACTGGGGAGGGTGCAGAGGAGATTTACAATGATGCTGCCTGGGCGGGAGGGTCTGACCTATGAGGAAAGATTGGATAGACCAACGAAGGTTGAAAGGGGACCTGATAGGTGTGTATAAGATTATGAGGGGCATAGATAGGGTGGATAGGAAGGCACTTTTTTCCATTAGTAGAGGGGTCAATAACCAGGAGGCATAGATTTAAGGCGAGAGGTAGAAGGCTAAGAGGGGAGTTGAGGACAAACTTTTTCACCCAGAGGGTGGTGGGAGTCTGGAACTCACTGCCTGAAAGGGTGGTTGAGTCAGAAACTCTCGTAACATTTAAGAAGTATTTCGATATTCACTTGCATTGCCATAGCCTCCGGGGCTATGGACCAAGTGCTGAAAAATGGGATTAGTATTGTTAGATCTTTGTTGACTGGCATGGACAGGATAGGTCGAATGGCCTGCTGTGCTGTAAACGCCTATGAGTCTCTATGAGTCTAACCATATGAGCCCTTGTCAGGCACGTCCATTCCCCGGGAGGATGGAAGTTTGCGGTCGTGACTGCCATTCACCTACATGCCCCTTGTAGGCAACCCCCTTCCTTCCTTCTTCTCCCACTCTGCCTGGAGCCAATGGTCAATGGCTCAGAGTGAAGCTCTACAACTTGCTGGGATATCATTGTCATGAGAACCCTCTGGGCCAGACCTGCTGCTGCGTGGCCTTCACCAAATAGTGAGGAATAGCAAATGAGAAAGCTCTCCTACATTCTCCACATGCTTATTAGGGTTTCCCTTTAGTTGTCCAGTTGTGTTGACTGTGAACTCCACCCACCTGAGCAGACCCTCCCCTAGCAATGTTTTGCACATGGACATTGAGGGTGTTGCCTTGGTCTAGAGATGGCTCTGTCTCAGGATGGTGCGTGTTTCATTTCAAACTGTCTCCACCACCTTTTATCCTCCCCCTGTCACCTACCAAGATCCCCCCCAATCACTGTTGACACCACCCCTGCCCCCAACCGATGTCACCTTCGCTCTCCCCTCGGTCACCCTTGAGCCTCCCCCTATTACCTTGAACCCTATCACTGTTAATCTGCACATGCTTTACCTCCCCACTGAGCGCACCCCGGTCACCGTTCCTATGCCCACCCTCGTCCTCCCCACTCCTTTGACACCATCCTTGTCTCCCTCAATGACCCCTCAATGAAAACTATACCCACCACACCTGGACCCTGACCCTGACCCTCCCATTCTACCACATCCCATTTCCCCTCTCACAGTCACCATCTCCTCCTATCACCAGCACCCCAATTCTCCCCCAGGATCCCAACATCAAATCAACTGACCTCCATCTCTAAAGCACTCTGGCCTCACCCTGCACCCCCTCCCTCCCCCTTCATCCTTCCCTTCACCCCCTTCCCCTTCATGCCTGCCTTCCTCCCCTCATTCCATCCAGAGCCCCCTCTTATGCTCTTCACCACGCACCCCCCGCACCCCCCGCCTTCTTTTCCTCTGGACACCCACCTTTGTGTCTTGCAACCACCACCACCCCACCTTCATGCCTTACACCTAACCCTGCTTTGTCTCTCCTGGACCGCCCCATTTCTCCTCTGTGCACCATACCCGCGGCCGGCTCCAGTGGTGCAGCCAGTTTACACTCCAGGTAAGAGCTTTAAAATTCTCCCTCACTGGGCGCAGTCCACAAATGTCCGCTCGGGTTACAGAATGGCATGAATTCTCATTTGCGGGATGGATGATTTGATGGGGACTCACGATTCTGGTCTGTTATGCTTTTAATGTGCATGCATGAGATTCAGCGGGAGACCCAACCCGCCATCAACATGCCATGAATGCTGGGATTGGAAGATCCCAAACTGTTTTCCCGATGTTGGGAAATTGATTTAATGCTCCCCGCCAAATCCCACTGATGGGGGCGGGGGGAGCTTCTGCCCAAAGCCTTGTGAACAGGTATAACCTATTCTCTTTAGATTCAGCACAAGCAATCATTTTAAAATTGAACTGTGCTCAGAACAACAGTTCAGTGGAGTAAAGGGCCGCATAATTGAAATTAGGACTTAAACTAAGGCTTACATGGGGGCCTGGTCATAATTGGATGGGAAGAAACCATTGCAAGAGATTTGGAACAGATGATGTTCTCTACTGTCCCCGATCATTTCAAGATAGAGCAGAAAGAACCATCAGTACAGATGCAGAGATCTTGGGGATGCACAGATTACTACAAATTGATTCCTATCGGATGCCTGGTAAACTGCATAAAAGATAGCATCAAGGTTTTATTGTTATCAGTGCTGGTAACAGATAGAAAAATATTTTGAAAGCAATGAAATGCTCGGAAACAGAAATGTACACTTGCTACATTTAAGTTGGAGATCCATTCAGATTTTGTTATACTTGAACAAAATGGAATGAAGGAAACTGTCAGGTGCGCAAAATTGTTGACACTGTAGCTGCCAAGTAACTTATAAAATTATCCAGGAACCTGGATTTCCCTTTAAATTGCTGCTCATTTTAGGACAGTAAAATGGGATCTGAGAGGTTATTGCCTCAAGCCCTCCTCTAAAATACTGCACCTTAGTTACCCTTGTAAAGACCCCAGGCCCCTTTAAGACCTGCCAGCACTCCAATCTGTATTGTGTAAATGGAGTTAAGAGAGTGTG
This sequence comes from Cetorhinus maximus, assembly GCF_964194155.1. Lineage (NCBI taxonomy): Eukaryota > Metazoa > Chordata > Chondrichthyes > Lamniformes > Cetorhinidae > Cetorhinus > Cetorhinus maximus. Next base: position 97,437,149 of record NC_135882.1, read on the forward strand.
GCTAACTCCTTTGATTTACTCCTGCTGAAAACCTACTGCAAGTAATTAATGTCACAATATAAGTGGTGTTAGGAGGTGCAGGAAGCCATCCCTGTGTTGAGTAGTACATTGTGAAAATCATTTTAAGTGAAATTCATTTAAATGAAAATCACTTTGTTTGCATATGCTTTTGTACTTTGGGCATTTAGTTGTTAATTTCACCTATCTCCACTCAAAATATTACTTTACAATGAAGATGTGGATTTTCCAATGGGAATACTGACATTTGTATGGGGAGGAAGAGGCTAGGTCTGAAACCCTTGGAATCAGACATGATAGAACACATCTCTTCCCTCCACACTCATTACTCCAAAGCTTGTAAGGAAAATATCAGCGGCTGGCTGAAAACTTGCAGCTCACTTCCACCTGGAGAACAGCGCTGCCTGCATCAATCAAAGTCACCACTATCATCAGTTTTATTTGGGGGGAGCTGATTCTTCCAGGCAGTATCAGGTTATAAATGCCAGAGTAGTCAGATAGCTGTTTGCCAATATACCAGGCAGGTTCCTGACAGTGAGCAGGGGAATGCCTAAGGATGTCATCTATATGGACTTTCAGATTACATTTGATAAGGTTCCATAGCAGAGATTATTATCTCTCTATTCTTTTATGGGATGTGAGTGTCACTGGTAAGGCCAACATTTGGTGCCCACCCCTAATTACCCTTGAGCTGAGTGACTTGTTAGGCCATTTCAGAGGGCAGTTAGGAGTCAACCACATAGGTGGACCTGGAGCCACATGTAGGCAAACCAGGTAAGGATGGCAGATTTCCTTACATTAAAGGACATTTGTTAACTAGATGGTTTTAACAGTAATCGATGATAGTTGTCAAGATAACCATTACTGAGACTGGCTTTATATTCCAGATTTATTAATTTAATTTAAATTCCACCAGCTGTCATGGTGGGATTTGAAGCAGAGTATCAACCTGGGCCCTCTAGGCTATTGGTTTAGTGACATTACCACTATGCCACCATCTCACCAGTAGTACAAGGAATTGGAGGTTACCATATGGTAATTGGTTGGGAGGTAGAAGACAGGAAGTAAAGATAAAGAGAGTGTACTCTGATTAGCAGGGCATATTGCTCCAAGGGATCTGGACTGGGGCTCAACTTTTCACCATGTATATCAATAATGTAGATGAATAGAGCATTTTGTATTGTAGTTAGCAGATGATGCTAAGTTGGGATGTACAGTAATTTGTACAAATGTGAGAAGGAAATTATAAAAGGACAAAGATAAAGTGGGCACAACAATGCCAGATGTAGTCCAATGTCGAGAAGTGTGGGATCATCCATGTTCATTCAAAGAAGGTCAATTGGAATATTTTCTTGATGAGAAACTGGGAACTGTGGAGGAGCAAAGGCATTTGAGTTAATAACAGAAAATGCTGGAAATACCCGGCAGGTTTGGCAAAATCTGTGGAGAAAGAAACGGAGTTAACAGGCTGTATTTTGGGGAGTCTGCTGGAGCTGGCAAGCTGGAGATCGGACATGGAGAATTACACAGGAGGCCAATGTCAGACTCCTAGTGGCAGGAAAATTGTAAGTGATTATGTCAGCAACAGCGAGGTAACAAAACCAAAACTCGCCTGTTAGCGGCAGGAATCTCATTGATATACTTAATTACCCAATTGCATATAATTTAAATGCAATTCAACATGATTTAATCCTGCCTCCCCAGTTTAGTGAAACTCACATACAACTCTCGTGCCTTCAGGAACCCAGCCAGTGAAAGCTGGCAACTTACATTTGGCTTCCATGACTCACTGTGATAGTTCTTTGACTTCGAGGAGACTGCGGTGGAATTATTCAGTCCTTTTGGTGGCAGGCATCATGGCGGGCCTGAGCGAACAATATGGCGGGGGGGGCAAAAATCGGTTTTATGCCATTGTGAAATCAGTTTGCAATCGTCCGCTCCACCTGTCAATGGTGGGCTGCGTTTCCCACCGCCACATGTCGGGAACCTAATTTTAATACTTTAACATTTCATTATAAGCTCCGCTTGCTGGAATGATGCCCCGCACTGGATCATCCGTGCACGTTGGCGTGTTTCACAACTGAAAATAATTGACGTGCACCTGGCGAGCTGCACTTCGCTTGGGACTTCGAGGTTCATTTGCCTATCTTGCTTCAGGCAGGACTCGAGGTCGTCAGCACCAGGCTTCGCAGGCCGCACAACATCACTTCTGAGGGCCTCACTGGTGGGTCTCTATCCACTGGATCAGGCCTATGTGGGTGGCTTTTCAATGGCTGCAGGGCTAGGGCTTGCTTGGGGAAGGGAGAGAAATGGCATCAGGCAAAGGAAGAGGCTGCAGGGCGAGGGCTGTACTGGAGAAGGAAGGTAACCCAGGGTGTGTGTCAGGGTACATGTTGATGTGTGCAAATGGCCTCAAGGTGGTGAGGACTGAGGAGGCAGTCTCCAGAGGAGATGAGGCCAGATGAAGATATGAGGGTGTGTGTGAGAGAGTGACTGTGATGTCCCTTGAGCTGGCAGTGAGTGGGATGCCAGTGAATGTCTGATGGGCTTGTGGGTGTGTACGCTTAGAGTGATGAGATGGTTGCCGTACCTTGGAGGCACAGATGAGATCATTCACCCTCGTTCCGCACTGGATGGCCAACTTTATCTGCAGACCGTGGCCCTGAGCACCACTGCCACCACCTCCCAAGCCGATGAGGTGAGACTGCTGGATCTCCTGCAGCCAGAGTGGGGGTGGAGGACATCACGGCGGGCCTCCAAAAAGCATTCCAGTGACGGGTCACTGAACTCTTCTTGACTTTCACTGGAGCAGTCCTGGGCTGCAACCATTGAGGACTGCGTGCACGGCTGCAGTTTAGATATGGCACAGCGTGTAATCCCGCCATTGTGGCCGGCAGATAAAACGCCATTTTTCACACCCGCTACTGCACTTATTGCAAACCTGGCACGATTCCGCCCTGTGTCACCGAGCACTGCACTGATCTTGGAGACATTTTCTCTGTGTAAAAACTTACTGAGCTGACACTCTGAGGGGCGGAGCCTCAGGCTGGAAACTCAGAACACAGAAGTACTGGCTCCAAAATTTTAAAGGGGCAGTGCACAACTGAGGTGAAGAGGGGGCCATCTCTTAAAGTGGCATCATAGATCTGGGCCCTTAAAGGGAGGACACATAGGAAGCTGCTTTCAATGAAAGGGAGAGGCAGTGGCAGCATGGGAATCATCCACCCTGTCCTTTTTCAGCCGTGAGTGCTGGACGGATGTGCCGAGTGAACTGTGACATTTCAGACCTCAGGTGAACTCGCTGATGCCACCAAATGATCCTTTTTTAAAATTAATTCATGGGACATGGGCGTCGTTGGCTAGGCCAGCATTTATTGCCCATCCCTAATTGCCCTTGTTCAGAGGGCATTTTAATAGTCAACCACATTGCTGTGGGTCTGGAGTCACATGTAGGCCACACCAGGTAAGGATGGCAGATTTCCTTCCCTAAAGGGCATTAAGGAACCTTGTATGATGGTGGAGGAATCTTCTCCCGGGACTTTGGAGCATCTTTCTGTGCTGGAGCAACAGAAATTCAAATTCTGGAGATTTAAACGATGGAGCTTTCTGAAAAAGCCTGCAAGACGATTTACAACTCCAACACACGGCTGGCTGTCCTTGGAATATGGTGCCAGCTCCTCCACAGACAACAGGTAATGTGGGCTCCCTAATGCCAGAGTCTTCCCCCTCCCTCATCACATGATCTAGTGGCAAGCCCAGGTTGTCCACATTCATGAGCTTGCTGCCATTTAATAAAGTTCAGCTGACCACCATCATGGACCCAAACCAGATCCCCAGTAACTTGCAGGCTGTTGGCGGCTGCCTTGACGGTTGGACAGAATCCAATTTAACATTTCAGTTCAATGATTTTTCATCAGAATTTTCCCTTGAGCCTACCCACCGCCCCCCCACCCCTCCATTCGATAAGATCATCGCTGACCTGACTGTGGCTTCAACTGTACTTTCCTGTCTGCCAACCCCCCATCCCCCTTCAACCCTTGACTCTCTTGTCAATGAAAAATCTATCTAACTCAGCCTTGAATATATTCAATGACGTTCCCTTCATTGCTTTCTCAGGAAGAGAATTCCACAGACCTATGACCCTCTGAGAGAAAAAATAGCTCCTCGCCTCAATCTTAAATGGCAGACTCCTAGTTTTTAAACTGTGTTATGGGACTCACCCACAAGGGGAAACATTCTCTCAGCATCCACCTTGTCAAGTCCCCCCAGAATTCTATGGGGAGAATTTTTCATATGGCAGGCGGGGGCAGGTGCAGAGCCGATCGCCGCTCCCCGATCGGCTCCGCGCCGCCATTTTACGAGGGCGGGCCAATTAAGGCCCACCCAGTGTAATACATGACTGGTAGCACTCAGCGCTACCTGTGCGGGTGGGTTGAGGAGGGAGAGTCTGGGCCAGCGCTTTTTCACGCATGCCCACGAAAGAGCGCTTCAATCTCCCTGAGGTACGGAGCTGCCTCAGGGAGATTGAACGGATATTAAAATAAGTAAATAAATGATTTTAAAATTTATTTAAACATGTCCCCTCGTGTGACTGTGTCACCTGAGATGGGACATGTTTTTATTTTTATGCAAACTTTTTTATTTAATTAATAAAAGCTTTAGGAAGCCTCATCCCGCTCATGGACGAGGTTCCCTAAAGAACGTGAAGGCCGCTTGGGCTTTTCGCCTGCCCGTCAACCTTAAGGTTGGATGGGCAGCGTTGCTAATTACATGAATTACTTTCTTAATGGCGTTAACAAGCCGTATACATATCAGCGGGCGCGCAGCTGACACCAGTGCCCACCCACCGAACAAAATATTGTGAGACTGCGCGATGACATCGGGACGCACGCCATCATTTTACGTGTTGGCGTGTCGGGCCCGCCCCCGCACGCCGACTGAAAAATTCTGCCTTATATGTTTCAATAAGATCAACTCTCAATTTTCTAAACCCCCCATGAATGCAGGCCCAACCTGTCCAACCTTTCCTCATAAGATAATCCCTTCATCCCAGGAATCAGTCAAGTGAGCTTTCTCTGAACTGCTTCTACTGCAGTTCTGTCCTTTCTTAAGTAAGGAGATCAAAACTGTGCACAGTACTCCAGATTCAGTCTAACTAAGGCCCTGTACATTTGCAGCAGCACTTCCTATTTCCTACTCCTGTTCCTAATTCGTATATTGTTATGTTCCTTACTTTTATACTCAAGTCCCCTTAGAATAAACGCCAACATTCCATTTGCCTTCCTAATCACTTGCTGCACCTGCATACCAACTTCTTATAATTCATGTACCAAGACACCCAGATCCCTCTGTACCATGGAGTTCTGCAGTTTCTCCCCATTCAAATAATATACTGCTTTTCTATTCTTCCTGCCAAAATGAACAAGTTCACACTTTCCCTGTGAAAGGAAGTAGAGATAATTAGTGAATGGCAGCAGAGTCAAAAACAGGAGCGAGCACTTAGAGTTGCATTGAGAGAGGGATGATGTGGTGTAGGACCTTCATGTGGGTGTTCATCATCAACCTCACTATCGCCACAGACACAGACCATGTCCTCACCAGCCAGTGCAATGGCACACTCCTCAAAGTGAGTGAGAGGCCTAATATCGGCCACTCCACCCCGAATCTGGGACCCCTGCCAGCTTCTCCTGTATACAAACAGATGGAGAGAGTGTGAACAGGGTGTATGCCGCAGCAGATGATAGGATGCATGGAATGTTTCTGTGGTAAGCAGAGCCATGGGCAGGATGAGGATGGGAACTCCAGAGGATATGAGGAGATGTGAGGGTGCATGTGAGAGTTAGTGATGTTGTTCCTTGTGGTGTGAGATCCATGTGGATGGGTGATAGCTTTGGGAGTGTGTGAGCTGAGAGCAATGAGGCAGTTGGCTTACCCTGGCAGAATGGATGAGATCATTTATCCTTTTCCTGCACTGGGTGGCTAACATCCTCTGTCCGGTGAGGCGACACAAAATTTGAGGGCTGCCGTCTTCTTTGCTTTCGGGGCCATCTGTTGCTTGGAGCAGCTCTGTTCAGTAAACATGAAGTAGGCTGTGCTCTGATACTCTTTAAATATAGCGCCCAGAGCGAGGAAGCGCTGAGGTCACAGTGTGGCAGGAAAATCTGAGCCTGCCCACCAGCGATCTTGCGTGCTTACTGTGAATGCATCATTAATGAAGCAGGGAAGCAGACAATACGGTGCAAACTCCCACCATTTCTGCCAGCAAGACAAATGCCATTTTTCACACCTGCTATCACACTTGGTGCAATTCAGGGATCATTCCACCTTTGTCCTCTTGACAACTTATTTGCCAACCTATCTATGTGTCATCAGCAAATTTAAAGGTTTAAATTATGGCAGGTTGCATAAATTTGGCCTGTATTCCCTTGAGTATGGAAGTTTGAGGGATCATCTAACTGAAATGTTTAAATGATAAAAAGGTTCAATATGTAGATACAGCAAAACTATTTTCTCTTCCAGGGGAATCCTGAACAAGAGGGTACAATATTGAAATTAGAGTGAGGCTATTCAGTTGCGAAATCAGGAAGTACTTTTTCACATAAACTGTAATAAAAATCTGGAATTCTCTCCCTCAAAAGACTAAGGTTGTTGGGTCAATTCCAATTTTCATGATTGAGGTCGATAGATTTGTATTAGTTAAGGATATCAAGAGGGATAGAAGAATGGCGGGTAAATGGAGTTGTGATCAGCTATAATCTAATTTAATGACACAATAGATTCAAGAAGCTGAAATGTCTCCTTCTGGTCCGCTATTCCTTTTGTGGAGGACTGCTCAATTCATATCTTTACCACAGGTGGAGACAAAGAGGGAGAGCTATCTACAGATTGACTGGTTTTTCACTGTTGCAAGGAACAATTTATGGAATATGTGACACTCAAAAGTCCCAGATAACAACTAGTTCAATTGTATAAATAGGAAAATTTTCATGCTAGAGTGATGCTGGTTGTGTTATGTTGCACAGGAATGCCAAATCATTTATTTTTTTTTTAAAACTTGTTGTCCTCTTTGTAATCATCGTTATAATAAAATGCATCAGCAATGATTATTATGGAGCAAAGAACCCATAGCATTGATGAAAAAGAGTTTATATTTATTGCTGTTTTAATGATTTATTATCTTCACAATTTTCTTTGTGCTGACTGTGGAAATGCTTCCCTACTTTCTATTACAGGAGGTCAGCTTCCCAATGACAGAAGACATGCAGTGTTACCCACAGGAACACTGAGAATTGTGGAAGTAGCCCCTCATGATCAGGGCCAGTATGAGTGCCAGGCTATCAGTATCGTACAAGTTAACCTAGTTCCAGTGCATCTAAAAGTGCGGCCCAAAGGTACATTTGTTTACACAGGATTTGTTATATTTCATGTTCTATACAAAGCATAAATGATAGTTTTACATGTTAGAAAGCCAGATTCAAGTGATGTGAACAACATAAACTATTGTCACCACTGCCCTGTGTGTTGTAATCTTAAAAGAAAACTACTGACATTTTTTATTATAATATATACCATTTTAAGCATTCTTATTGAAGAGTTACTGCCAATGTCAGAATAGGTGCTCCATTGCAGTCTTGGAATTGCAAGATAGTCTTGTTTGATTGGAGTGTAAATCAGGAAATTATGTTCAAGGGTCTGCACACCAGATTTGCACACTCACAATTTTCAACCCTTAATTTAAATGGCTGTAAAATTAGGAGTCTTGCAAATCGGGTGTACTGAGTTCCACAGCTCCACAGAGAGGTCTTCATAGGACTGATGTGGATTGCACACATATTGTAGGGGTGTGTCGGGTGGGAGGTGATGTCAATCGGCTATTCTCCTCTGCCATGGTGCTCTGATTCTCCTGCCATGGATACACTGCTGTCACAAATTCTCCTCCAATATGATGGCACGCAGCAGTGTGCCCATGGGGAAAGCTATCCCTTGTGCAAAGCCAGTGGAAGGTTAGCGAGAGCAGACAACAATCCATATAAGATTGTGAGTCAGAGGTCCAGCATATTTTAACTGATGAGCTTCCATTAAAATGGCAGTATTCAGCTATTCAGCTAATTCTGTCAGAATCGCTGGATGAAAACTAGGCAGTTCCTAGGCTATCCATTAGCATTAGAAGAAGCCCCGTAGCAGCAAGGTAAGAGTGGGAGGGGGATGTTTGCAGGGTCTTGTAGTAGCATAAGAAGGTACAAACAGAAGCCTGTATTTTCACTGCTAGTGAATAAAACCAGGTCTGATTAGCTTTCCAATAGGAGCTGGTTAAAATTTCATTAGGCCCCCATGCATAAAAACTGTGGATCAGTGCACAATTGAATCTTGGCTCCATGGTAAGGGAACTAAAAATACTTCAACTAACTTTCCAGTGGCATCCGCTAGCAGCCCCCCCCCTCCCCACTGCTTGATGAAACACTGCATGCAGCAGTCATGTGCAATCGAATTTTGCAAAGGGCCTAACATTGTTTTCAGCTGTGTCCCGGATGTCTGTGTGGAGGGACCTTAAACATACTTCTGGTGTGGAATGGGTGCATGCACATTGCCTAACATATTGAACTCTTAAATACTTATTTATGCCTATGAAATGACCCAAGTTCTATTGCCTGATTTTTCAAGTTAGCCCCTCATGATCAGAGGCCAGCATCAGGACTTTTGTTCTTGGCTCAGTTCCTCTCACCTGGCCTTTTCCTTTCATAGGATGCTACACGAAAACTGAGTCTTCTCTGAAACTGACCTAAGTCTCTCACTATAAATTCTGTGGTAATTCCTCCACTACTCTCCAGTGCTGCTATACTGGACAATCAACATGAGTCTAAGAGTTGGACTTGGAGCAGTAATTTTATCTATGCTGCTGGATTTGCCTGTTTGAATGTCATAGATCATTCAAACATCATTAATCGTTTCCTCTGTTTAATTTTCCTAAGTATATTGCAGGGTATCATAATTATTCTATTCATTATTCATTAGGGATTCTAAGTCCCCTAAAGTTTCAATTGATGACAAATTTGACAATCTCATGATATAAATCAGTTAAAAATGAAATCAGTTACATTCTGCATACAAAAATTGCAACTGCAGATTACTTATGCAAAATGTTGGGATACCGTCAAATTCCCAAATGGCCTGTTGGTTGAATGCTTGGATTTGATTTTGAATTGAATCATTACTTTTGTTGTCTTTTGCCAAAAGTCAGATTCGAAAGAGGTCCATATGGCATCATGTGTTTCATTTCCAATTACCATTACAAGAATTGTTGCAATATATTAAATGTCTATATTGGAACAGGGACTTGTATTTCAAGGAATTGCCCTGACTAGCATAAACATTAACAAAAGAAACATTTTTGATTGCTTATGACAGAGTTGACCCTTTAAGGGGTCTTCATGGAAAAAGTGCTTGCCAAAATTTTTTTACATTTGATAAAATAAGCAAGAATAACTGCATCATTCATGTTATGAGATCTTATTGGAAAGAGATGCAATGATGCACTTCATTATCGATTTGATTAATACATTGTGTTTGTAAGCAAATGGAAAAAGATTTGGCAAACGAGTTTTCATGAAGTTAATATCCCTTAAAATTTGGATTTATGTTGGAAGAGAGCAGTGGGGGAGGGGGCAATTCATTTTCTAATAATTAAAATATATGTGGAAGCAAGTAACCTGTTATTGTGTTGTTAAATCAATGTGTGAAGCATGTGGTGAAATCAGTAAGGTTTCAAGTTCTTCATTCATCTGTGTTTGGAGTTAAGAGGAAGAACTTGCATTAATATAGCACCTTTCAAAATCTCATGGAATTCAGAAGTGCTTTACAGCCAATCAAGTGCTTTAAAATGTAATCACATAATGTAGGAAACTCAACAGAAGATTTGCACACAGTGACATACCCACAATCAGCAATGCTGTTACAAACATGGGATTTTTTGATTGTTATGTTTTAGGACTGTCTTCCATTTGGGGTAAAATGAAGATGGTCATGTGACCTATCATTATGTCTGCATGACTGCAGGCCCGAGTGAGGGAGCTATTAAAGATTAAAGGAAAACCCAGGCTGTTTTGCCGAAAGAAGGTATAAGGTGTTCACACTTGGAGCCAATGAAAGCAGTATCTGTGTTTACAGTGGTTAAGTCTCCAAAGTCCCAGGAAGGTGTTGAGAATGTCAGATTGTAAACAGAAAAGCTTTAAACTGTTTACTTCCAAGATAAAAGCGAGTTGGGATCTCAACGATAACTAATCAGCATTTCTACTTGGATACAAAGCCCATGTTGCCATGGAGATGAGCTTGAGAGGGGAAGGTTTTCCAAGATACCCCTGAAGCACAAAGACATAAGCAGTCTCCCAGGATCCAGGAGAGAGAGAGAGAGTAGCTAGAGACTGAACGTCACTATATTTCACCGTGCAGGAATACAAGTGGAAGCTTGTGCTTGGATTGAAAAGACCAAGGGCTGAATTTTGAGGTCTCAAAATGGGACCGAACAGATGCAGGATGGCCAAAATAATGGCCACCAAGTGACAGTGGCAGAATCTCGCCTCTATTTCTGTCAGTGGCCATTTTGCAGAGCATAGGAGAGGGCCCAGGACAGGAAGCCTGCTGTCCCCTATTGAAAGGCCCAAGGTCAGACCTTTCAGGACTTTGTCAAGAAAACAAGAATTAAGCGCAGGATTATATTCGGCCTCTCAAGCTTTCTCCACTATTCAATAAGATCATGGCTGATCACCAGGAAAGGCAGGTTTCAGAAGCCCTCCGCAATCCCACCGAATGAGAAGACATGGGAACAGCCATGGAGGTGGGTCAAAAGGCCAGGAAACCTCTTGAAATGTTGGTTAGAACATTTTTAGAGGCTTAAGGGTGGCTTTTGGTGCAAGTTAACATGGAAGGAGGTCAGTTAGGGACGGGGTAGAGATAGGGGGATGAAGCCATGGAACGGCCACATTTTGGGCATGCTATAATTTTGATGGGGCTTCTGTCATAGATTCAAACTTCGAATCCTTCTGGATGAACAACAGAAGTATTGATCAGGTGGTCACTTGACAGAGACTGGCCAAAAAACAAATCTTACTACCCCAAGAACCAGGGGGAAACCAGTCAGACTGCAAACCACATGGCAAGAAACATCAGGAACAAAGCAGCAGCATCCATGCCTTAAAACTGGAGACAATAAGTAAGGTCTCCTTGTCTGTTCCTTTACAAGTTCACCGGTACAGAAACTTGATATCTTGGCAAGAAGACCACAAGTAACTAACTTCTTGACCTGTTGAAAATCCATCTCTTCGAAGGAATCCTGCAATAATCCTGATATATGACTCCGGCTATTGAATCCACCTAGACTACCCTTCAGTAGTGAAAACACCTTCTTCACCTGGCCTGCAATGCATGTTTTTTTGTCCTAAGACAAGCCAAACATGTGAAGTATGAACTATTCTTTTGTCTAGTTCAGTCAGTTAGCTCAAATGGTTAGACCACAATGCTAATAATGCCAAAGTCATGGGTTTGATCCCTGTGCTAGCCAATGATGCCTCTCCATCTCAAAGCAAGCACATTGCTTGCTATGTTTTGTGCTATCCTTAAAGGGTTACCGATAGACTCCAAAATGAATTCAATTTGGGACACTTACTCCTGTAGCATAACAGCCCTTCTTTCTAACTAAAAACTTCTATAGGTGTATAAAAAGGAGGCTTTTGGCTAAGGCAAATGTGGGTCCATTACAGGCGGAATCAGGAGAATTTATAATGGGGAATAGAGTAATGGCAGAGAAGCTAAATGATTACTTAGCGTCTGTCTTCGCTGTGGAAGATACATGAAATCTCCCAGAATTAGAATTGCAAGGTCCAGGGAGAATGAGGAATTGAAGGAAATTAGTATTAGTAAGAAGCATGTGTTGAAGAAATTAATGGGGCTGAAGGTTGATAAGTCCCTGGGACCTGATATTCTACATCCCAGAGTGCTGGAAGAGGTAGCTATGGAGAGAGTGGTTCGTGATCATCCTCCAAAATTCTATAGATTCTGGAATGGTTCCTGCAGATTGGAAGGTAGCAAATATCATCCCACTATTTAAGAAAAGAGGGAAAGAGAAAACCGGAAACTACAGACATGTTATAAAAACAGAAAATGCTGGAAAAACTCAGCAGGTCTGGCAGCATCTGTGTAGAGATAAACAGACTTAATGCTTTGAGTCCGTATGATTCTTCTTCAGACCTGTTAGCCTCACATCAGTGGTAAGGAAAATGCTAGAATCTATTCTACATGATGTGATAAATGGACACTTGGATAATAATGACCTGGTTGGGCATAGTCAGCATGGGTTTATGAATGGAAAATCATGTTTAATAAATCTGTAGGAATTTTTTGAGGATGTTACAAATGGAATTGATAAAGATGGACGTAATATGCTTGGATTTTCAGAAGGCTTTTGATAAAGTCTCCCAAAAGAGATTGGTTAGCTAAATTAAAGCACATTGGATAGGAGGTAATATACTGGCATGGATTAAAGATTGGCTAACAGGCAGAAAACAGAGAGTAGGAATATATAGGTTATCCTCCTGTTGGCAGGTTGTGACTAGTGGGGTGCCACAAGGATCAGTACTTGGGCCGCAGCTGTTCACAATATATGTCAGTGATTTGGATGAGTGGACAAAATGCAATATTTCCAAGTTTGTGGATGACACAAAGCCAGGAGGGAATGTGTGTTGTGAGGGAGATGCAAAGTGGCTTCAACAGGATTTGGACAGACTTAGTGTGTGGTCAAGAACATGGCAGATGGAATATAATGTGGAAAGATGTGAGGTTATCCACTTTGGTAGGAGGAATGGATGCGCAGAGTATTTCTTAAATGGTGAGAGATTAGAAAGTATAGATGTACAAAGTGGACCTGGGTGTCCTCATCAATAAGTCACAGAAAGCTAACATGCAAGTACAGCAAGCAATTAGGAAGACTAATGGTATGTTAACCTTTATTGCTAGTAGACTTGAGTACTGAAGCAGCGAAGTCTTGCTTCAATTGTATAGAACCTTGGTTAGGCTGCACCTGGAGCACTGTGTGCACTTTTGGTCTCCTTACCTTAGGAAGGATATTATTGCCATAGAGAGAGTGCAACGAAGGTGCACCAGACTTGTCCCTGGAATGGCAGGACTGTCCTATGAAGAGAGATTGGGGAAACTGGGCCTGTATTCTCTAGTGTTTTGAAGAATGAGAGATGATCTCATTGAAACCTACAAAGTACTTAAAGGGGATAGACAGGGTGGATGCAGGTAAGATGTTTACCCTGATTGGGTAGTGTAGAAGCAGGGGACTGAATTTCATGATAAGGGGGAAGTTACTTAGGACTGAGATGAGGAGATTTTTTTTATTCAAAGGGTTATGAATCTTTGGAATTCTCTACCCCAGAGGGCTGTGGAAGCTCAGTCATTGAGTATGTTTAAAGCAGAGATTGACAGATTTCTTAATACCAGCGACATAAAGGGATCTTGGGATAGTGTGGGAAAAAGGCATTGAAATGAATGGTCAGCCATGATCATATTGAATGGCAGAGCAAGCTCGATGGGCTGAATGGCCTATTCCTGCTCCTATTTTCCTATGTTATGGCTTGCAACAGTGCACTATACTATGTAGTGTGTGTGTGTGTGTGTGTGTGGAGTGACGTAGCTTTGGACTTTCAGGGTGAATGTATGAATAAATAATTTTCTTTATTTAAACTTATGAAAGCTTGCTGCTGGTTATTTAAATTGGCCACACACTCAGGGGTTATGAAACACCCTGAGCACAGGCAGTAAGAGAAGGGAATTGGGGTTTCAGTTCTCTCTCACCCCTATCCATAATAGACGGTTACCTGGATAATTTTACATAGATAAATGAATAGTCCATCAAACTTGATAGTTCCTATCTTGCTGGAATGAAGAAATTGTAATTTGTGGAAATCCGCCATCCAGGGTGAACTCTGAACTATGAAATGTAGGCATAGCTTAATTTAATGCTTTATCTGTAACAACAGCACAAAAATCAAGTCTATTTCTAACTATGGATTATCAATTGTATTCAGTGATACCAGTGTTTACTGATGTGCCACGGGATATCACCGCTGAGGTTGGCCAAGATGTAGAAATATCCTGCAGTGCTCAAGGAGAACCACATCCCACAATCACCTGGACTAAGGTACGGGGAGAAAATAAAGGGTGATAAATACATTCTGACTGTGATGAACTTAATGTACCGGATAGGTTTCTTACTTGAAACGGATAACTTGATACAGAGCTCCTTTAGAAGCTACGTGCTTGAACCAGGTCCATGACTAGAAAGCTCCACCCCACCCCCCCAAGATTACCTGCATTTACGGCTCATTCATCAGAACACTCACGTGACTCCCTAATAGGCAGTAGGAAAGGTTATACCTTCAATCACTACATTTTCTCCCCCTTTCGTTTTTTTTTCATTTCCAATTTACAAAAAACATTTTAATCCACAACATGCACATTTATACACAGGTCAGGTGATTAAAGATTAAGCCTCTGAGGTGGTTTTCTTATTCAGTTAGAGCAGTGTTGCTCTACCACTTGAGATTCTTGCACTGGATTGACATGATCAGGAACTGTAGCATCAGGTACATCCTTAGAAAGGGGCAGTTCAGGATTAGGCAATTCAACAGAAACATCAGGTATGTCTATTCTAGGTCGGTCTGTCACCTCAGGGATTAAAGGTTCAACATCAATTACAGGTGGTATAACTGGTTGGAATGTCTCTCTATTCCTTAGATGGTCCACATGTTTTTGAACAATTCAGTCTTCCACTTCCACTTGGAATGACAAGGGACCAGTTTCAGAGACAACTATACCAGGAACCCAACTAGGCCCATCTCCAAAATTCCGCATGAAAACTGTATCTCCTACAGTGAATTTTCGAGCTTTGCTATGAATATCATGATTCAATTTTTGATTACTCTGCTTCGTCTCTACCTCCCCCTCTAAGTTTGGAAACACCAGACTTAACCTTGTACGAAAACGGTGTTTCATCAGTAATTCAAACGGCATTGAACTGTAGTTGCATGAGGAGTCAAACAATAATTGAGAAGAAAATGGGAAAGTCGAGTTTCTAGAGTACCTTTGGATAACCTCTTCATTCCTGATTTGAAAGCTTGCACAGCTCTTTCAACTAAGCTATTTGATGAGGGATGATATGGTGCTGTTTTAATATGTTTAATTCCATTTAAACTCATGAATCTCTGAAATTCTGTACTAGTGAAGACAGTACCATTATCCAAAACAATGACTTGCAGTAGGCCATTTATGCTAAAATATTGGCGCAGCTTTTCAATAGTTGCACTCAATGTCGGTGATCTAACTTCATACACATCCATCTGCTTAGAATGTACAACAACGTTCAATAAAAACATGGTACTTAAAAATGGATCTACATAATTAATATATAGTCTAATCCAGAGTCAACCAGGCCACTCTCACGAATGCTGTGGAGCTAAAACAGGCAACTTCTGTTGTTGTTGGCACTGGAGACAGTGCTTGACCATGCTTTCAATGTCACTGTCAATGTCTGACCACCAGACATAGCTTTGCACAAGCATCTTCATCTCCGATATGCCTGGGTGCACATTGTGAAGCTCTGTCAAGAGTGGTTCGCTTCCTTGCAAAGGAACAACGACTCTTGATCCCCACAACAAGATTCTATCTTGATAACTTAACTCTGTTTTATGGGCCTGGGATGGTCTTACCTCTTCAGACACTGATGAATTCGACTACCCTTGCAAAACCAGGACTCAAATTTTTAAAATTAGATCCCTGTTTGTCCAATTCTTAATTTGCTTCGCCCACACAGGCGAAAAGTCCAAGAAATTCAACACAAGCATGACTTCTTGTGGCACTGGAGCATGTACAATGCCATCTGGTAATGGGAGATGACTGAGTGTGTCTGAATTTGCAATATGCAAGCCAGGATGGTGCATTTAGGTATACTCATAAGTGGATAATATCAAAGCCCAATGTTGAATTCTTGTTGAGGCTATTGGCAGAATAGCTTCATCGTTACTGAATAAACCCATTAGTGGTTTATGGTCCTACACTATGGTGAAATGTTGTCCATGCAGGTACTGGTAGAATTTTTTCACTCCAAATACCACCGATAAATCTCCTTTTTCTGGCTGAGACAACCCTTCTCGGCTGCAGAGAAGGTTCTGGAGACATGGCCAATTGGCCTTTCAGAACCATCATCCATCTCATGTGATAACACCGTAAGGCAACGCATCACAGACTAATGTTAATTTTTTTGATGGGTCATAATATACCAGTAGACACGATGAATGTAATAGCTTCTTAATTTTCACAAAGGCTTCTATTTGTTGCGAATTCCATGACCAATGATGATGATTCTTCAATAATAAATGTAAAGGTGCTAACACTGTTGACAAGTTTGGCAAGAAATGGCTATAATAATTTATCAAGCCCAAAAAAGACTTGAGTTCAATTGTACTGGAAGGAGAGGGCACCTCTTTGATTGCCCCGACTTTCTCCTCTACTGAATGAAACCTCATGGACATCCACTTGGTGACTCAAGTAAGTGACTTCTGGTGCTTGGAATGTACATTTCTCTTTCTTTAATCATACACCAGCTTCCAAAAGTCTTCTTAAAACCTCTTCTAGGTTGGCCATATATTTGACTTCCGTTGATCCTGTGATCAGGACATCATCTAGGTATACTACTACTCAGGGAAGTCCGTGCAATAGGCTTTCCATGGTCCTTTGGAAGATTGCACATGCAGATGATACACTAAAGGGTAGGCATGTATATTGATACAGGCCCTTTTGCGTGTTGATTGTGACATAATCTCTTGATGTGCTAACCAGCTCTAGCTGTTGGTATGCGTGGCTCATGTCCAGTTTGGTATAGGATATGCCTCCAGCTAGCTTAGCGTACAGATCTTCTATCCTCGGGATAGGGCATTTATCTAGTTTAGCTGCCTTGTTCATGTAATTTGTAATCCCCGCAAATGCAAATAGTTTGATCAAGTTTCATCACAGGGACTATGGGCACTACCCATTCCAAAAATTAGACTGGCTGGATGATACCTACCTTCTCTAAGGGGCCCAATTCTGCATCCACCTTCTCCATTATGGCATAAGGCACAGGTCTGGCCTTAAAGAACTGGGGTGTCGCTCCCAAACCGACATATATTTTTGCTTGTAAGCCTTTTATTTTTCTCAATTCATCACGAAACATACTGTCATATTTCCTTAACAGCTCAGGAAGTCCTCCTGTTCTCACTTGAAATATTTCTGACCAGTTGAGCTTAATTTTTTGTAACCAATCTTGGCCAAGAAGACTCGGTCCTTCACCTGTCCTTATGATCACTAGAAGCTGGACTGTCTGTTGCCTATAGGACACAGGTACTGTGGGGATGCCCTTCACCTGTATGGACTCTCCAGTGTATGTCTTCAGTTGAGCCGTGGTTTGCTCCAGATTCAGTGGCTGAGTATCTTCATTTAGGGATTTAAACATGTGTTCTCCCACCACTGTGGTTGAGGTTCCCATATCTACCACTTGACCAGAGGCTTGCTATTCATTTGATTGGTGACAGTTATTGATTCAGTTTTTACTGCTTTGACATTGTATAGGGAAGAGATATCAGTATGTATCGGCAGCTTCTGATTCTGTTACTTTATTCACTTCAATCATCTTGGTCTGCTGTCTGCTGGGCTGTTTCGATTTCACCCTGCATTGCTTTATTACGTGCCCTTTCTTGTGGCAGTAATGGCATTCTGCCTTCTTGAATCCGCAGGTGTCCGGTACATGGTTACCCCCACATCTATAACAGATTAACTTCTGAATCGCTGCTGAAATGTTTCCATTAGGCCTTTTCATTTTTCAAGCAGCAGAGACTGTCTCCCGCTTCGATGCAGCCTCTCTGGTTTTCGCACCGCGCCAGACGGTAGGTTCCCGCCCTAACTGAAAGAACGACGCCATGTTGCACACTCTGTAGAGCCTGTGAGTCCCTCTCAGCACTCTCCATGGCTAGCACTATTCCCATGGCGCACTTCAGATCACTGTTAACTTTTACAAGTAAATGGTGCTGAATGGCATTGTCATGAACACCACAAACTGCAAGGTCCTGCAACATGTCATTGTGTGTATCTCTGAAGTTGCAGTGGGGAGAGTCCATCACTCTGGAGTTAAACTTAAGCTTCTGCATTATTACGGATGGATTTGGCTGAAAATGTGTCTTCACGAGGCCTACCAATTCGTTAAAAGATTTAGAATTGGGCAGGTTTGGGGCTGTCAGACTGCGGATGAGGTTATGTGTCTTGATACAACAGACACTCAGAAGAATTGCTTTCTGCTTCGGCTCCATGGTTATTTCAGTTGGCACAAAATAAAAACCCAGGCGCCCTACATACTGGCTCCAGTCTTCCATGGACGTGTCATAAGAGTCGATTCTGCCGAAGAGTGGCATGAGTAGTGAGTCTACTTTTCTTTTTTTCCTAAGAACTGATGTACTCACATTTACAAGGCGAGTTGCAGTGCCAGAGCTATTTTACCCTCATCGCCAAATGTCATGAACTTGATAAACCGAACAGGTTTCTTACTTGAAACAGGTAACTTTATTAGAGAGCTCTTTTAGAAGCTACATGCTTGAACCGGGTCCACGACTAGAAAGCTCCGCCCCTCCCCGGATTACCCGCGCCTAGGGCTTATTTGTCAGAACAATCACGTGACCCTGAATAGGCAGTAGGAAAGGTTATACCTTCAATCACTACACCAACCATAGGAATAATGGAATTTTTTCTGAATTTTTAATCGAGAGAGTACCATTGGTGGCATTAAAACACTGTAACCTTCAAGTTCATCTGTGGTGTAAATCAGGCAATTTTGGATCAACCGCCTCTTCCAAGACTTTGAATAATATTATTGAACAAATCACTGAGAAATATGCGCAACTGGCCCAAGTTGACTTCCCCTGTGATTTTCAATTCTGTTCCCCTTGTAGGGGTTGCTGGCTGCAGTTCAAGGTTTTCTTGAATGACATGGATTAAACTGCAAACTTTTCACGTCATGAATCATAAGCAGCAACACACTCACTAACCATGTCACTTTCAATCAAGAAAATGCTTTTCCACAACACAACTTGAAGGCCACACCTTTGCAAACATCTAAAATCATTCTTTTCTGGCGAATACTTTGAAGAACCCACTTGTCTTTCACCACCTTTAACTCTTCAAACATTCAAGTTAAAAATTCCATGCAGGATCATTGTTACATTTTAAAGATTTTTATCTCTCTTGCTTTAGATTTTGTAGCTTTTGAATTTTAGGTCACTTTCATTGGTAATACCTAACTCCCTAGGATTTTGAGAGTATCTTTAGTAACGTTAATATTTAAGTAAGCTCTCAGTAGTGTGCTGTCAGAATAACAAACAGAATTTCCTGTATTTTGTGCCTAGGAATAAGTGTTTCCCAGATACATTCCACGGGAAAATCAGCCCCATATGATCCTAGGCATCTATCATACTCCAGGTTTCACAGTTCAAAGTATTGAAAACATTCATAAAAAGAAAGGCATGCTATTTTGTTCTGATCTTAACCCAGAAATTTACAAGCGCTTGGCAGTTTGTATGCTTCCCTCTGCAAAGATCGATTAAACTCTGATTGACTTCACGTCCTATTTAGACACTTCCCCACAGAAAGTGCCTGAGTTTGCAGCCTTAAAAGGACAGGCTAGTTTAGAAAGTAATAACAACCTGTTTCAGATTTGGATTGCTCATGAGCAATGCCATGGGAGATTTGCTAATACTTAGAGAACCTTAAGAATGGGCTGGGTTTTCATTTTGGCAGCTTCCCTGCCAGATATGGTCAGGTTGAGACATGCATTTGCCAATGTGATCTTGCCATGTCACAGGGAATTTCCTGGGTGTGGGATGAATATTTATGCAGGATGGTATCTTCACCACCATGAGGGAGCTAGCTGTTACCATGGACCAAAATTCTGAAGCGCTGCAGTGGGACGACCATTATGAGTTAGCCACGATTAAAAGATTGGACGATCTCTTAAAATTTAACGTGATCTTATTGAAACATATAAGATCCTGAGAGGGCTTTATAGGGTGGATACCAGGAGGATGTTTCCTCTTGTGGGGGCGACTTGAACTAGGGGACACAGTTTAAGAATAAGAGGTCTCCCTTTTAAGATGGAGATGAGGAGAATTTTTTTTCTCTCAGAGGCTCATTGGTATGTTGAGTCCTTTGCCCCAGAAAACAGTGGAGGCTGGGTCATTGAATTTATTCAAGGCTGAGTTAGATAGATTTTTTAAAGACAAGGAGTCAAGAGTTAGGGAGGCAGACAGGAAAGTGGAGTTGAGACCACAAACAGATCAGTCATGATCTTATCAAATGGCGGAACAGGTTCGACAGGCTGAATGGCGTACTCCTGCTCCTAAAACCTATGTTCCTATTTATTTCTAAAGTTTCAGAAAGGTTTCCATGAGCTCAAGTGTTTCAAACTAAACAGAGCAGCCCTGTAAGACTGTTTCCTCCAAAATTCTTGGAGCAGAGCACACTGTCACCACTCTCTTCGTGGTTATTTGAGTTGGTGATGGCTGTGGCAAAGAGTAAAATTGCTTATAAGTCTTGGCTTCCAAAGGCATTTACACGTAATGAAGCAGCCTGGATTCAGATAGTCTACTGTCCACAGGAGCGGAGGAAAGGAAAGTCATGTTACTGATTATGAAAGTGGGTACGTACCAGTAGGCCTGTCAGCCTGATTTTCCTCTGCTACAGCTATAATGGTAGAATGGAGGAAAATCCAGCCTAATATTTACCAACAAACAGGAACTCCATGGGAGAGTATTTATCCATGGTTTCCCTTAAAATGGGTTCCTAGGTCTATTTGTTTCTGCTTCAGAAATAAATGGCTATAAATATTCTGATCCTTGTTTGTTTTCACAAACGCATGAACCTGTTGCCAGCAGCTATCATTGGTAGAAGAAGGCGGATTTTTTCTTTTATCAAACTTAATTTTGCGGAGGAATTGGCAGTCTACTGGGAAAAAGTGTCCAATGAAAGTATAAGATTTGTTTCAGAAATAGGGTTTACAAGTACCTTGAAATAAATATGTTTGTTGAACAGGATGGAGTTCAAATCACAGAAAGTGGAAAATTCCATGTTCATGCAGAAGGGACACTTGCTATCAGGGATATTGGGCAAGCAGACGAAGGAAGATATGAGTGTGCTGCACGGAACATGATTGGCCAAGCAACAACAAATATGCTGCTAAAAGTGACCAGTGAGTGTTTTCTTTTTCAACCGTGCATTTAATTGATCTCATGGTATAATTGATTTTCTCCATTGTTTTAATATTGTTGATTAGAATCATGCCATATGAATCTATTCAGAATAACTGCAGACATATGTGAGTATTTACTATGGACTTCTGGTAATTATTTATCTATGCAATGAGGTTTTCAGTTTCTGCATGGGGTATAGATATTTTGAAAGTTTATTTTTGGTTGTCATTCCCTCCCCCTAAAGTATGGTTACAGTCCTATGGTTAGAGTAGCCTGGACAGACTGTTTTTTGTTTTGTCAGTTGTGGAGATAAGAGGAACTTCCACCTGGCTTTACCTTTTACTAATAGAAGCTAGAAAATCAGATAAATGGTTGGTGTAACTGAAATCCCATTTCTTTGTTTGAGTCTCAAGAGTTATTGCCGTATGAGCATCCAGGATAAGGGTAAACAGCAAGCATTGTGGAGTTATCTTGATCACCTAGACCTTACTGTGTGATGTTTTACCATCAGGAGTATGTACCTGTTCCACTTACAATTAATCAAATATCTGAGCTCTTTTGTGTAAAGGTATGATTCAGTTCTTTTCTACTTGATGTTTTTTCCTCACAGTTCCTGAGAGGGGGCGGACTGGTGACAACTTTGTTGAGTCTTCCATTCGTGAAGCTATTCATAGTGTTGACAGTGCAATTAATTCCACACGCAAGAAACTATTTAACAAGTAAGCTATTTTCCATTTGCCAATTTTCCTCCCAGTCCCTCTCCTTATTTTCTTGAGCTGTCGATTTCTTGTTGGATATCACTCCATGTTTGGTGGATACTTGCTCTGCAATGATAATGATTATCTGTAGGCTTTTTGCCTGTGACAGGTATCACAGGTGATCTTTATCCCGCCTAATTCAGTCAGCCTGCTTTAGAGACTCATAGATTCATCAGTTTTTGCACTCATGTAATGATAACTAAACATGAAGGCCGTAAGACAGAGGAGCAGAAATTAGGCCATTCGGCCCATCAAGTCTGCTCCGCCATTCATTCATGGCTGTTAAGTTTCTCAACCCCATTCTCCCGCTTTCTCCTGTAACCTTTGATCCCCTTACCAATCAAGAACCTATCTGCCTCGGTTTTAAATACATTCAATGGCCTGGCCTCCACAGCCTTCTGTGGCAATGAATTCCATAGATTCACCACTCTCTGGCTTAAGAAATTTCCCCTCATTTCTGTTCTAAAAGGTCTTCCCTTTACTCTGAGGCTGTGCCCTCGAGTGCTAGTCTCCTACTAATGGAAACATCTTCCCCACGTCCACTCTATCCAGGCCTTTCAGTATTCTGTAAGTTTCAATCAGATCCCCCCTCATCCTTCTAAACTCCATCGAGTATAGACCCAGAGTCCTCAAACGTTCCTCATATGTTAAGCCTTTCATTCCTGGGATCGTTCTCGTGAACCTCCTCTGGACCCTATCCAGGGCCAGCACATCCTTCCTGAGATACGGGGCCCAAAATTGCTCACAATATTCTAAATGTGGTCTGACCAGAGCCTTATAAAGCTTCAGCAGCACATCCCTGCTTTTATATTCTAGTCCTCTCGAAATAAATGCCAACATTGCATTTGCCTTCTTAACTACCAGCTCAACCTGCAAGTTAACCTTAAGAGAATCCTGGACTAGGAATCCCAAGTCCCCTTGCACTCCAGGTTTCTGAATTCTCTCCCCATTTAGAAAATAGTCTATGCCTCTATTCTTCCTACCAAAGTGCATGACCTCACACTTCCCCATGTTGTATTCCATCTGTCACTTCTTTGCCCATTCTCCTAACCTGTCCAAATCCTTCTGCAGCCTCCCCACCTCCTCAATACTACCTGTCCCTCCACCTATCTTTGTATCATCTGCAAACTTAGCCAGGATGCCCTCAGTTCCTTCATCTAGATCATTAATGTATAAAGTGAAAAGTTGTGGTCCCAACACTGACCCCTGCAGAACTCCACTAGTCACCGGCTGCCATCCTGAGAAGAACCCTCTTATCCCCACTCTCTGCCTCCTGCCAGACAGCCAATCTTCTATCCATGCTAGTACCTTGCCTCTAACACCATGGGCTCTTATCTTACTGAGCAGCCTCCTGTGCAGCGCCTTGTCAAAGGCCTTCTGGAAGTCCAAGTAGATAACACCCATTGGCTCTCCTTTGTCTAACCTACTCGTTACCTCCTCAAAGAATTCTAACAGATTTGTCAGGCATGACCTCCCCTTGATGAAACCATGCTGACTTTGCCCTAGTTTATCATAAACTTCCAAGTATTCTGAAATCTCATCCTTAATAATGGACTCTAAAATCTTACCAACGACCGAGGTCAGGCTAATTGGCCTGTAATTTCCCGTCTTTTGTCTCACTCCCTTCTTAAACAGGGGGGTTACATTAGCGATTTTCCAGTCCTCTGGGACCCTCCCTGACTCCAGTGATTCCTGAAAGATCACCACTAACGCCTCCACTATCTCTTCAGCTATCTCCTTCAGAACTCTGGGGTGTAATCCATCTAGCCCAGGTGATTTATCCCCCTTCAGAGCTTTCAGTTTTCCTAGCACCTTCTCCTTGGTAATGGCCACCATACTCACCTCTGCCCCCCGACTCTCTTGAATTTTGGGGATGTTACTCATGTCTTCCACAGTGAAGACTGATGCAAAGTACCTATTCAGTTCCTCCGCCATTTCTTTGTTCCCCACTACTACCTCTCCAGGGTCATTTTCCAGCAGCCCAATGTCCACTTTTGCCTCTCTCTTATCCTTTATATATCTAAAAAAACTCTTGCAATCTTCTTTTATATTACTGGCTAGTTTATCCTCATATTTAATCTTCTCCCTCCTTATTTCTTTTTTAGTTGTCGTCTGTTGGTCTTTGTAGGCTTCCCAATCCCCTGGTTTCCCACTGCTGTTCGCCGCATCGTATGCTTTCTCTTTAGCTTTTATGCTGTCCCTGACTTCCCTTGTCAGCCTTGGTTGCATCGTCCTCCCTTTAGTATGCTTCTTCTTCCTAGGGATGTATTTTTGCTGTGTCTCCCAAATTACTCCCAGAAACTCCTGCCATTGCTGTTCCACTGTCTTTCCTGCTGAACACATATTGTAAATAGCTATACTTCTTTGGAAAGGGGGAAAGTATCTCTAAAAAAAGGGGGAGATGTTGCAATATGCCTTTAAGGGATATCAGCATGTGTCATGTGATTCAGTCTTCATTTCACTTTTATTTTGAGCAGAGCACACACACAGCTCTGAGGTCTTTAAGCTTTATACCTATGTATAACTGTTCTCATGTGCCTAGCCTTAATAAACGAACACACAACGTGCTTACCCAATGTCTTATGACTGATTGGTGCCTTGTGCCTTGAACAGTAAATAAGCCCAAGGAATTATATCATTATAATAACATGACATTGAGGAGCATCTTAAAGAGTAAGGAAAGCTAGAAAGGCAGAGAGCTGTAGGGTGGGAACTCCAGAGCTTAGGACCTAGGTAACTGAAGGTGCAGCTGCCCGTGTTGGGGTGGTTAAAATTAAGGATGTGCAAGAGGCCAGAAATGGAGGAGCACAGAAATCTTGGAGCATTGTAGAGCTGAAGGAAATTAGAGATAGGGAGGAGCCAGAGTGTGGTAATCTGAGGTGCAATACACCTTTAAGAGAATGTGAGCAGATTGTATTACCCAACTGCTGTGTAATGCAGGCTACATTGTTAATCAGTAGTTGTAGAATAGCTTTTGGGTTTGAGAAGCACACATGGGTTAGTGCTCCGTTACTATGCTAATAAATAGCATGTGCTTCACCTTACAATGGTCTCTTCATCAGCATCGCCTTGATTACTAACTCACTCACCAGTAGATAGGCATGCACCATAAGGAACATAACTGGTGACAAGGAAAAAAAACGACCAGTCAACGACACCCAATAAAGCCGGGGAAATTAAATAGAGGTAAATCAGCCGTACCTTGCAAGGTGATTATAAGTATAGCCTTCATCATAGTCATTGAACTGTGAAGACAGTTTGGCTGTGTCGAACCATTTGACCAGACCACCGATGACTGGTCACATTACACTGAACGCCTTGCATTCTTCTTTTTGGCCAACGATGTATTGGAGGAGGAGAAGAGGCAAACGATTCTCTTATCGACATGTGGCAGTAAAACATGCGGCCTAATTCGTAGTCTAACAGCACCCAACACCCTAGATTCCAAGAGCTTTGATGAGTTAGTAAATCTTGTAAAAAGCACTTTCAGCTGAAACCCTTGGTAACAATGCAGCGTTTTAAATTTAATTCAAGGCGTCGCCCCCCTGGAGAGCCAGTCGCTTACTATGTAGAGGCCTTAAAGCAACTGACAGATCATTGTGAGTTCGGGACATTGATTAACAACATGTTAAGAGACTGATTACTATGTGGGATTAACAAAGACTCCATTCAAAAAGGCTGTTGTCAGAAACAAATTCAGATTTCAGCAAGGCACTGGTATTGGTGCTCACAGTGGAGAGCACAGTCAGGGATTCAGAGGCAATCAAGGGAGCACAAAATGGCGCCGTCCATCGCGTCGGGAGGGAAGCACCGGGTAGAAATGGCGCGAAATCCGCAGAAAGGTAACAAACAGCCATCATTAACTGACCTGTAAAAAGCAATGTTTCAACAGAGAAAACCTACAGCAATAATGACAGAAATGGAATCAGACAGCATGCAAACGAACAACAATTTAAAGGAATTGAATGTTTCTGCTGCCACTGTAATGGACACATTATGTGACATTGTAAAGACAGATTAAGACAAAACTTTTAGCAAAAAGGTAGAAATCTTGAAAACCACATAAGAGGAAGCAGAAGAAACAGAGTCAGACATTTACTCACTACACAACTGAAAAATGGGTAAAATGGAGTCAATCTATGCAACAGTGAGAGTCAACGAGAAACCCATCCGAATGGAGGTGGATACAGGGGCATCCACAACAGTTATAGGGGAACCATATGTTAAAATATCTGAATGGAGGAGACCACTCATTAAATCTGGTAAATTCAGATGCTAAATTAAAGATGTATACTGGTGAAGACATGCAAGTTAGAGGTAAATGCAAGGTTCCAGTACAGTATGGAAATCAGTTTGTTAATCTACCCCTAATAGTGGCAGCAGGGGAGGGTCCAAGTCTACTCGGTCGGAACTGGCTTAAGGGAATAAAGTTGGAGTGGACTGAGATTTTTCAACTCAGAACGAAAGATCTGCAAGGGTCATTACAGAAATATGCCTCCATCACAGGGAGGAGCTGGGAAAGATCCAAGGGCTGCAAGCTAAAATCCATGTGGATCCGGGGGCAACCCCCAGGTTCATGAAGACAAGGCCGGTGCCCTGTGCACTGCAAGAAAAAAATTGATGTCGAATTAGTCAGGCTGGAAATGTTGAGAGACTTACAACCTGTGCAATTTTCCGAATGGCCAGTGCCCATATTTCCAGTACTAAAGCCTGACCAGAATATGCAAATATGCGGGGACTACAAGTTGACCGTTAACAAAATGGCCAGACTAGACAAGCATCAAATACCGAAAATTGATGAATTATACTCCAAGCTGGCAGGGAGAATCGCATATATGAAGATCGACATGAGCCACGCTTACCAACAAATCGAACTAGAAAAGTCCCCTCGAGACTTTGTGACTATCAACACACATAGGGGGTTATACCAGTATACCAGGTTACACTTTGGAGTCTCATTGGCTTGTGCCATTTTCCAACGAACCATGGAAAATTTACTCCATGCCTGCCCCATGTTGTGGTTTATTTCGATGATGTCCTAGTAACAAGACTAACTGATGAAGAACACCTGGCCAACCTGGAAGAGGTATTGATGTATTTCTCACATGCTGGAGTACATTTGAAAAGAGAAAAATGTATCTTCCAAGCCAAAGAAGTGGTTTACCTGGGTCACAGCGTTGACACGGAGGGCCTTCACCCAGTAGAAGAAAAGGTGAGAGCTATTAGTGAGGCACCAGCACCAAAAAATGCCATAAAACTCATGTCCTTGGGATGATTAACTATTATGGCCGTTTTCTCCCAAATTTGTCAACAGTACTGGCTCCACTATATGGTTTGCTCAAGAAAAACCACAGGTGGACTTGGAAAGCTCCACAAGAAGAGGCTTTTATGACAATAAAGTAGTTGCTACATTCATCGGCCCTGTTGATACATTTCGACCCAAAGAAGGAATTAATTTTGACCTGCGATGCATTGCCTTACGGAGTAGAGGCAGTATTCTCCCATCAGACAGCAGATGGCTCCAAACAGCCCAATGGTTACTTCTCAAGAACACTCAGTGTTGCAGAACGAAGATATTCACAAATAGAGAAAGAAGGCTTATCCATTATATTTTGCATTAAGAAGTTCCACCAATACATCCACTTCACCATTGTATCCGACCACAAGCCACTACTAGGCTTGTTCAGGGAAGATAAGGCAATAGTCCCAATTGCCTCTGCACGCATTCGATGGTGGACACTGATTCTAGCTGCTTACAAATATGCTTTTATCCACCGGCCGGGAAGCAAGATTGCCAATGCCGACCACCTGAGCCAATTACCTCTAAAAGACAGCAATGTAAACATCCCCATTCCTCAAGAATTTTTCTTGTTATTAAACTTTTTGAATTTGTCACCAGTACCTGCCAAACAAATAAGAGAGTGGACAAGCCATGATCCAGTTTTCTCCCACGTAAAGGAACAAGTCTTGCAGAGATGGTCTAACGAGCCAAAGTCTGATGAATTGAAGCCCTATTTTAATAGGAGATATGAACTCACTTACCAGGATGGTATCTTGCTGTTGGGAGCAAGGGTCATTACGCCTCCGAGAGGAAGATATCCATTATTGACCGAATTGCATAGTGCTCACCCCGGCATGTCTAGAATGAAATGTTGGCGCGCAGCTACTTATAGTGGCAAGGGATGGATACAGAAATCAAAAACTTAGTCAAGAGCTGCATTCATTGCCAGCAGGTACTGAAATTGCCCCCTTCGGCTCCATTGTATCCCTGGGAATGGCCAGGAAGGCCATGGGTCCGCCTCCACATTGACTACGTCAGGGCTATTTTGGGCACAATGTTCCTCTTGATCATAGGTGCTCACTCAAAGTGGATGGATACATGCAATATAAAATCACCCACATCTGCCGCCACCATAGACAGATTGCGATACACGGGTTACCGGACGTAATAGTGTCTGATAATGGAATGGCATTCACTAGCAGGGAATTCCAAAGATTTACAATTTTGTATGACATAACACATGTGAAGACCTCGCCTTACCACCCTGCATCCAATGGGTTGGCTGAGAGAGCAGTCCAGACCTTGAAGTCCTGAATGAAAAAATTGGATGGAGACTATTGCAACTAGATTATCATATTTCCTACTCGACCAAAGGACTATGCCACACATGACCACTGGTATTATTACTAACAGTCATTGCAGAGTTATTGATGAAGAGATGTCCCAGGACACGAGTGAGTCTCATAAGGCTGAATTTAGTGGAGAGGGAAGAAAGAAGTCAGGAGGCCCAGAAAAATGGACACGATTACCACAGTTGTGAAAGAAACTTCATTGTTGGAAACACAGTTTTAGCAAAGACCTTTGGAGATGGGCCCAAATGGCTATTAGGTGAAGTTAGTGCAGTGACAGGACCTCTTTCCTATCACACATCGGTCGAAGGTCGAATATTAAGGAGACACGTAGATCACCTCAGGAAAAGAGAAACAGATCTACAAGAAAGAATGTGCCAGGCATTCCCATTTGAGTCTACACCACATGTGGAAGGAACTCCACTTGGTTTGGAAGTACCTATAGGATCCGTTGAGCCTGAGAGAGTCGAAGAAACAAATTTACAGGTTCCTCCTGGAGCGCCTAGTGGACAGATGCGCCTGAGAGGGAGGCCTCGGATAAACCATCCGAATTCATAGGACTACGACATGCGACATGCTTGAAGAAGCCTCCAGAAAGACTGAATTTGTAAATAGTTTATTTATGTAAATAGTTGATATATTGTAAAGATTGCAAATTGTACCTTCAAGTAAAGAAGGAGGGATGTGGTAATCTGAAGTGCAATACACCTTTAAGAGAATGCGAACAGATTGACCACGTGATTATATTGCCCAACTGCTGTGTAGCGTGGGCTACAATGTTAATCAGTAGTTATAGAATAGAGTTTGGGCTTGAGAAGCACACGTGGGTTAGTGCTCCGTTACTATGTTAATAAACAGCTTGTGCTTTACCTCACAATGGTCTCTTTGTTGGCATCATCTTGATTACCAACTCACTCACCAGTAGGTAGATGTGCCATTATGTTCGCTGAGCAAGGCAACCCGATCGAAGGAACATAACACAGAGCAAGGAGGGATGTGAAAACAAGGATGAGAATTTTTATAAAGTATACAATTGAAAGTACTACTGGTCTGAAATTTTCCAGGAGGGTTGGCTGTAAGCTCATTGATCAACTAGCTTGGCCTCAAAGGTGTGACTGTGGTTAATTCCACCATGGACAAGGAATAAAGGGAAAGCATGGTGAGCTTTTTTAAATCTATTCAAGGGATGTGGGCATTGTTGCCAAGACCAGCATTTATTGTCCATCCCTAATTGCCTTTGAGAAAGTGGTGATGAGCTGCCTTCTTGAACTGCTGCTGCCCATGGAGTGAAGGCACAATGCAGTTAGGGACTTCCAGGATTTGATCCAGCAACAGTGAAGAAAAGACAATATATTTCCAAGACAGGATAATATGTGTCTTGGAGCTGAACTTGAAAGTGGTAGTGTTCCCATGTGCTTGCTGCCCTTGTTCTTCTTGGTGGCAAGTGGTTGTGGGTTTGGAAGACACCATTACTCCTGCTCCAATTGCATTCAAATTATGTTACATTGATTTCCATCCATTTTCTGTTTTGGATATTTGGATTGGCAAATAATTTGAGTGTAACTTGACATCGGCAGTGTGGGCACCGGAGTGCATGTCCCTTTGAGTCCAACTTCTGGGATGTTCCAGAATTTCCAGGCCTGCATCTTTAAACAATCAGCTAGAGACCTGCTTATGATGAGGTGAGATGAATGTTATAAGGTTGACTATCATGAGGCAATCTGCCAAGGAGCCAAGCTGACAAAACTCATATAACTATGGCTCAGAGATTAGCCTCTCTTTAATCACGTATGCACTTTTCATGACTGCTTTCTGTTACATTTGATGTTCATCAGATATAATTTTAGCTGGGATCTCAAAAGGCAAGGAATGGTACACCCCTGATTATCTGTACTTCCACCAAGTACATTGCAGTTTATCTTTGATGATTTTCTGAGGAGGCAGCAAATCAACATTGTGCTGTAAGGAGCAGTGAAAGAGAGAAGCTCAGTGATCAATGTTTCTGGGGTGAGCAGAGGAGCCTTTTGTATGTTTTTTAAAATTCATTCACAGAATGGGGGCTTCGCTGGCTGGGTCAGCATTTATTGCCCATCCCTAATTGCCCTTGAGAAGGTGGTGGTGAGCTGCCTTCTTGAACCACTACAGAGCTTGTGGGGTAGGTACACCCACAGTGTTGTTAGGGAGGAAGTTCCAGGAATTTGACCCAGTGACAATGAAGGAACAGTGATATATTCCCAAGTCAGGATGGTGAATGATTTGGAAGGGAACTTCCAGGTGGTGGTGTTCCCATCTATCTGCTGCCCTTGTCCTTCTGGATGGTAGTGGTCGTGGGCTTGGAAGGTGCTATCAAAGGAGCCTTGGTGAATTCCTGCAATGCATCTTGTAGATGGTACACACTGCTGCTACTGTGCGATGGTGGTGGTGGTATTTTTTTCACACATTGTATTGAGTCATGTTTGTACTGAGCACATGGGTCCTCCAGTCCACTGGAACAGCTCATCTGTGCATTCCTTTCTTTTGCTGTGCACTGCAGCTGCTTAGTTCCAGTGAAATGCTGATTAACTGCCAATTCCTGTTATCCACTGCGGAATGCAGGAGAAAGGAAGACTCCATTCAGCAGGTAGTCAAGGTACCACCATTCAGGTTTTCTAAATCTAGGCCATGATTTTTCCTCTACACTAGTTTTCAGCAGGTGAATTTTTGCCTCAGTTCAGTACTTACCTGCTGTAGCCAAAAACAGTCCCAGGAGGTTTTTATCCACATTGCTTGTCCCACTTGGAAAACCACCCACCTCACAGTTTAAAGCAGGAATGTATCTCTCGAAATAAGCTTGCAATCCACTGTGGCTTGTTTTGTTTGCAAGATAATGGAAGAAAAATACTCTCAGAATTGTGTAAAAGACAGGTGTCAAGATTCTTAGAAGGTGCTTCTGAATGAGGTGAGGGGAAGAAGGGAACCCCTGCCCCAAGCAATGCCAAGAGGCTTAATCAATATGATCTCTACAAAGCACAAAGAGAAAATACAGAGGCCATCAATTACAAGGTGGAGGGACTTTTATGGAGCCCGCAAGGGCAGGAAATGTGGCATGTGTGCTGACTGAATTAAGCGGGATGTGAAATTTCAATTTCCTGACAGCAGGTTGAGATGCAGAGATTAAGTCAGCGGCATGTATGTGGTGTGTCGGGCCTCATAGCACCCTGTGGCGGGTTCGTACTTGTAATGCATTTGCATTCCATGAATATTCATTAGCGTAAAACATTTTTTAATAAAGTCCTACCTTCAAGGTAAAGTCAGCGGTGCACAAGAATCTCGTTGCACCAGGTTCACGTTTGTTTAAAGGTAGTGTGAAACAGTTGGCTTTTTGCAGTTGTGTCTCAGGTCAGTGGTTTTCTTTGTTTAACTCTATGGCAGAAGACAGCAGAGCAGGAGAATGTAGTCTTCCATAGAGGGTCAGGCTAACGGTGCCTCCAAGTTCATCGATGTCTCACAGAGTGGCGAATACAACACTGGTCACTAACGTGAACATTCAATAAAGAGTGAACAAAAAAACACAACATTGTTTCTTCCACAATAAAAGAAATGTCCCTGACTCCACTGTAACCATCAAAGTGTGCCAACCATGAGGCGTGCCAGTACATTTAGCTCTATGACTAAGCAAGTCTCAACAAATAACAATGATGCGCATATCAATAAAGTGAAAGCAATGTAATATGAATTGTTTACAAGTAAATTTAAATTTGAAAAAAAAAAGCACCCATGTCACCTTTGTGCCCTCAATAAGTCTTATGTTAATGGCAATGTAGTTGGGCAGGAAAGTTTTGGCCATGATACAGCGCCTCATTTTTTGACCAGGATGCTCTTTATAAGCCCACCTGTAGCTGTAACATTGTCAGCTGACGGTGGGATTCAGCACTGAAAAGAATTCCCCAGCGTGGATTTGCATGTGTTGCCCGTGCATGCCACCAGCACTTAGAATTTTAATTGTAATCGCATGGCAAACGGGAAAAAGCAAGAGAATGGAAGTGGCAACCACTTCCAATTCCGTTGTTGGGAATGGTGTGCCACTTTCTGCTCCAGGAGTGCCAGCCACTCCATGACTTGGGTACAATGAAAAAGGTGCTTCAATGTCTTCACTGAAGTATTATGAATCAGCGCTACTTTTCATTTATCCATCTGCCTAGAGCACACGACAGCAGTCCTTCATTACCCTACCCAGCATTGTGAACAACTCTTTTCCCTTTACAGCTTACCTTACTTTTCAGCTCTCCCTTGCTTCCTCCACACCAGCCACTAGCCACATTCTCCTTTCTCTTGGTAACTTTTGCAGCAGCAGCACTTTCCCTCAGGAATCTGTCTGCACTACATTCCAGACACTAGCTCCCCATTCAGCAATTCCTCATACTGCTTGCATCATGTGTCTTCTCCCTCTCAGCATTTGCACTACAATCACAAGTTCCGCACATCTATACTCTCCTTTCATTCGCCACTCATTGTCTAACTTTCCTACTGAAAGCCAAAATGGCATAGAATAATTGTCAAAGGATTAAGACTGAGAAGGAGCAGCTAATCTCATGTTCCAAAACAGCACAGCAATCCATAGAAACATAGAAAGATTTATGGCACAGAAGGAGGCCATTTGAGCCAAAAAAGAGCTTTCCAGCCTAATCCCACCTTCCAGCTTTTGGTCTGTAGCCCTGTATATTATGGCATTCTAATGCACATCAAAGTGCATTTTTAAATGTGATGAGGGCTTCTGCTTCTATCACTCTTTCAGGCATTATGTTCCAGACCCCAAACACCTTCTGGGTGAAAAAAGGGTTCCTCAATTTCCCTCTGATCCTTTTTCCAATCATTTTAAATCTGTGCCCCCTGGTTATTGACATCTTTGCTAACAGAAATATCCTATCCACGCCCCTCAATTATCCTATTCACGTACACCTCAATTAAACCTCCCCTCATCCTCCTCTCTTTCAAAGACAACAACCCCAGCCTTACCAATCTTAGAATTCTCCATTCCTGGCAAAATCCTTGTATATTTCTCCTGCACCTGTTTCCAGTGTAATATGCAGTACTCTAACTACGATCTAACTAGTGTTTTGTACAGTTCCAGCATAACCCCTCTGCTCTTCTACTCTAAGGCCTGGCCAATAAAAGAACGTATCCCACATGCCTCCTTGACCATCCTTTCTACTTGTCCTGCTAACTTCAGGGATCTTTGGACATGCACTCCAATGCTGGTCTGTTCTTCTATGCTTCTCAGCATCCTACCATTTATCATATATTCCTTTGCCTTAATCATCCTCCCTAAAGGAGGCGATGACATAGTGGTATTGTCATGGACAAGTAATCCAGAGACTCAGTGTAATGCAGGTTCGAATCCTGCCATGGCAGATGGTGGAACTTGAATTCATTATAAGTCTAATGATGACCATGGACCCATTGTCTATTGTTGTAAAAGCCCTTCTGGTTC
Organism: Cetorhinus maximus; assembly: GCF_964194155.1. NCBI lineage: Eukaryota > Metazoa > Chordata > Chondrichthyes > Lamniformes > Cetorhinidae > Cetorhinus > Cetorhinus maximus. The sequence goes on from NC_135882.1 coordinate 97,471,345, forward strand.
ACTAATGTCTTTTAGGGAAGGAAATCTGTTGTCCTTACCTGGTCTGGCCTACTTGTGACTCCAGACCCACTACAATGTGGTTAGACCATAAGACATAGGAGCAGAAATTAGGCCATTTGGCCCATCGAGTGTGCTCCGCCATTCAATCATGGTTGATAGGTTTCTCAACCCCATTCTCCCACCTTCTCCCCGTAACCTTTGATCCCCTTACCAACCAAGAACCTATCTATCTCGGTCTTAAACACACTCAATGACCTGGCCTCCACAGCCTTCTGTGGCAATGAATTCCATAGATTCACCACTCTCTGGCTAAAGAAGTTTCTCCTCATCTCTGTTCTAAAAGGTCTTCCCTTTACTCTGAGGCTGTGCCCTCGGGTCCTAGTCTCTCCTACTAATGGAAACATCTTCCCCACGTCCACTCTATTCAGGCCTTTCAGTGTTCTGTAAGTTTCAATCAGATCCCCCCTCATCCTTCTAAACTCCATCGAGTGTAGACCCAGAGTCCTCAAACGTTCCTCATATGTTAAGCCTTTCATTCCTGGGATCATTCTCGTGAACCTCCTCTGGACCCTATCCAGGGCCAGAACATCCTTCCTGAGATATGGGGCCCAAAATTGCTCTCAATATTCTAAATGTGGTCTGACCAGAGCCTTATAAAGCCTCAGTAGCACATCCCTGCTTTTATATTCTAGTCCTCTTGAAATAAATGCCAACATTGCATTTGCCTTCCTAACTACCATGTCAACCTGCAAGTTAACCTTAAGAGAATCCTGGACTAGGACTCCCAAGTCCCTTTGCACTTCAGATTTCTGAATTCTCTCCCCATTTAGAAAACAGTCTATGCCTCTATTCTTCCTACCAAAGTGCATGACCTCACACTTCCCCATGTTGTATTCCATCTGCCACTTCTTTGCCCATTCTCCTAACCTGTCCAAATCCTCCTGCAGCCTCCCCGCCTCCTCAATACTACCTGTCCCTCCACCAATCTTTGTATCATCTGCAAACTTAGCCAGGATGCGCTCAGTTCCTTCATCTAGATTATTAATGTATAAAGTGAAAAGTTGTGGTCCCAACACTGACCCCTGCAGAACTCCACTAGTCACCGGCCGCCAGTCTGAGAAGAACCCCCTTATCACAACTTTCTGCCTCCTGCCAGACAGCCAATCTTCTATCCATGCTAGTACCTTGCCTCTAACACCATGGGCTCATATCTTACTGAGCAGCCTCCTGTGCAGCACCTTGTCAAAGGCCTTCTGGAAGTCCAAGTAGATAACACCCATTGGCTCTCCTTTGTCTAACCTACTCGTTACCTCCTCAAAGAATTCTAACAGATTTGTCAGGCATGACCTCCCTTGACGAAACCATGCTGACTTTGCCCTAGTTTACCATGCACTTCCAAGTATTCTGAAATCTCATCCTTAATAATGGACTCTAAAATCTTACCAACGACCGATGTCAGGCTAATCGGCCTGTAATTTCCCGTCTTTTGCCTCACTCCCTTCTTAAACAGGGGGGTTATATTAGTGATTTTCCAGTCCTCTGGTACCCTCCCTGACTCCAGTGATTCCTGAAAGATCATCACTAACGCCTCCACTATCTCTTCAGCTATCTCCTTCAGAACTCTGGGGTGTAATCCATCTGGTCCAGGTGATTTACCCACCTTCAGACCTTTCAGTTTTCCTAGCACCTTCTCCTTGGTAATGGCCACCATACTCACCTCTGCCCCCCGACTCTCTTGAACTTTGGGGATGTCACACGTGTCTTCCATTGTGAAGACTGATGCAAAGTACCTATTCAGTTCCTCCGCCATTTCTTTGTTCCCCACTACTACTTCTCCAGGGTCATTTACCAGCAGCCCAATGTCCACTTTTGCCTCTCTCTTATCCTTTATATATCTAAAAAAAACTCTTGCAATCTTCTTTTATATTACTGGCTAGTTTACCCTCATATTTAATCTTCTCCCTCCTTATTTCTTTTTTAGTTGTCCTCTGTTGGTCTTTGTAGGCTTCCCAATCCCTGGTTTCCCACTGCTCTTCGCCGCATTGTATGTTTTCTCTTGGTTGACTCTTAAATACCCTCTGAAATGGCCTAGCAAGCCACTCAGTTGTAACAAACCACTACAAAGAAACGACAACGGCAATGTCAACCCTGCAAAGCCCTCCTTACTAACATCTGGGGGCTAGTGCCAAAATTGGGTGGGCTGTCTCACAGACTAGTCAGCCTGACATAGTCATCCTCACAGAATCATACCTTACAGATAATGTCCCAGACACCACCATCACCATCCCTGGGTATGTCCTGTCCCAACGGCAGGACAGATCCAGCAGCGGTGGAGGCACAGTGGTGTTCAGTCGGGAGGGTGTTGCCCTGGGACTTCTCAACATCGACTCTGGACCCGTTGAAGTCTCATGGCATCAGGTCAATCATGGGCAAGGAAAACTCCTGCTGATTACAACATACTGCCCTCCATCAGCTGATGAATCAGTGCTCCTCCAGGTTGAACACCGCTTGGAGGAAGCACTGAGGGTGGCAAATGTGCAAAATGTACTCTGGATGGGGGACTTTAATGTCCATCACCAAGAGTGGCCCATTAGCACCACTACTGACCAAGATGTCCGAGTCCTAAAGGACATAGCTGCTAGACTGGGTCTGTGGCAGGTGGTGAGGGAATCAACAAGAGGGAGAAACATACTTGACCTCATCCTCACCAACTTGCCTGTCGCTGATGTATCTGTCCATGACAGTATCAATAGGAGTCACCACCGCACAGTCGTTGTGGAGATGAAGTCCTGCCTTCACATTAATGATATCCTCCATTGTGTTGTGTGGCACTAACACCATGCTAAATGGGATAGATTTCAAACAGATCTAGCAACTCAAGACTGGGCATCCATGAGGCACTGTGGGCCATCAGCAATAGCAGAGATGTACTTCAAAACAATCTGTAACCTCATGGACCGGCATATCCCCCAGTCTACCATTACCATCAAGCCAGGGGATCAATCCTGGTTCAATGAAGAGTGCAGGAGGACATGCCAGGAGCAGCACCAGGCATACCTAAAAGTGAGGTGTCAACCTGGTGAAGCTATAACACAAGACTACTTGCATGTCAAACAGCATGATCAGCAAGTGATAAATAGGTCTAAGCAATCCCACAATCAACGGTCCAGATCTAAGCTCTGCAGTCCTGCCACATCCAGTTGTGAATGGTGGTGGACAATTAAACAACTCACTGGAGGAGGAGGTGCCACAAATATCCCCATCCTCAATGATGGAGGAGCATCAGTGCAAAAGATAAGGCTGAAGTATTTGCTACAATCTTCAGCCAGAAGTATCGAGTGAATGATCCATTTCGGCCTCCTCTAGAGGTCCCCAGCATCACGGATGCCAGTCTTCAGCTAATTCGATTCACTCTACGTGATATCAAGAAACGGCTGAAGGCACTAAATACTGCAAAGGCTATGGGCCCTGACAATATTCCGGCAATAGTATTGAAGACTTGATCTCCAGAACTTGCCGTGACCCTAGCCAACCTGTTCTAGTAGAGCTACAACACTGGCATCAATCGGGCTATGTGGAAAATTGCCCAGGTATGTCCTGTACACAAAAGGCAGGACAAATCCAACCCGGCCAATTACTGCTCCATCAGTCTACTCTCAATCATCAGGAAAGTAATGGAAGGGGTCATCAACAGTGCTATCAAGTGGTACATGCTTAGCAGTAACCTGTTCACTGACGCCCAGTTTGGGTTCCACTTGGGCCACTCAGCTCCTGACCTCATTACAGCCTTGGTTCAAACATGGACAAAAGAGCTGAACTTCCGAGGCGAGGTGAAAGTAACTGCCCTTGACATCAAGGCAGCATTTTACAGAGTGTGGCATCAAGGAGCCCTAGCAAAACAGGAGTCAATGGAAATCAAGGGGAAAAGTCTCTGCTGGTTGCAGTCATATCTAGCACAAAGGAAGATGGTCGTAGTTGTTGGAGGTCAGTCATCTCAGCTCCAGGACATCACTGCAGGAGTTCTTCAGGGTTGTGTCCTGGGCCCAGCCATCTTCAGCTGCTTCATCAATGACTTTCCTTCCATCATAAGGTCAGAAGTAAAGATGCTCGCTGATGACTGCACAATATTCAACACCATTCGCAACTCCTCAGATACTGAAGCAGTCCATGTCCAAGTGCCGCGTGACCTGGACAATAGCCAAGCTTGGGCTGACAAGCGGCAAGTAAGATTCACGCCACACAAGTGTCAGGCAATGACCATCTCCAATAAGAGAGAATCCAACCATCACCCCCTGATGCTCAATGGCATTACCATCACTGAATTCCCCACTATAAACATCCTGGGGGTTACCATTGACCAGAAACTGAACTGGACTAGCCATATAAATACTATGGCTACAAGGGCAGGTCAGAGGCTGGGAATCATGTGACGAGTAACTCACCCCCTGACTCCCCAAAGCCTATACACCATGTACAAGGCACAAGTCAGGAGTTTGATCGAACACTCCCCACTTGATTGGATGAGTGCAATGCCTACAACTCTCAAGAAGCTTGACCCCATCCAGGACAGAGCAGCCCACTCGATTGGCACCACATCCACAAACATTCACTCTCTCCACCATCGACGTACAGTAGCAGCAGTGTATACATTCTACAAGATGCACTGCAGGAATTCACCAAGGCTCCTTCGACGGCACCTTCCAAACCCACAACCACTACCATCTTGAAGGACAAGTGCAGCAGATAGATGGGAACGCCGCCACCTAGAAGTTCCCCTCTAAGTCACTCACCATCTTGACTTGGAAATATGTCATTGTTCCTTCACTGTCGCTGGGTCAAAATCCTGGAACTCCCTTCCTGACAGAACTGTGGGTGTACCAACGCCACATGGACTGCACCGGTTCAAGAAGGCAGCTCACCACCACCTTCTCAAGGGCAACTAGGGATGGGCAATAAATGCTGGCCCAGCCAGCGAAGCCCACATCCCATAAATGAATTTTAAAAAATACATTTCCTCACACTTCTCTGGGTTAAATTCCATTTGCCAGTTTTCTGACCACCTGGCTAGTCCATTGATAACTTCCCACAGTCTACAATTTTCTCCTTCACTATCAACCACACGGCAAGCTTCTTACATCTATCTCATATATCTATATATATATATTACAAACAACAAAAGACCCAGTACAAGTGCTGTGGAACTCTACTGTAAGCAGCCCTTCTAGTCACAAAGACACCTGTCAACCATAACCCTTTACCTCCTGTTACTGAGTCAATTTTAGATCCAATTTGCCATCTTCACTTGGATCCCATGAGCTTTCAATTTTCTGATCAGACTGCCTTGTGGAACCTTGTCAAAAGCCTTGCTAACATCCATGCAGACTACATCAAATGCATTACATGCATTAACCACTCTTGTTTGCTCCTCAAAAAATTCAGTCAAGTAATTCAGACAAGACCTCCCATTAACAATTCCATGCTGACTATCTTTGATTAATCTGTGCCTTTCTGATTGATGATTTATGCTGCCTCTCAAAATTTTATCCAATAATTTGCCCATCACTGAGGTTAGGCTGACTGGCCTGTAATTAACTGGGCTATCCCTTCCTCCCTTTGTAAGCAATGGTACAATGTTAGCAAGCAGTCCCCCAATCCTCTGGCACCATGCCTATAGCCAGAGTGGATTGGAAATGGTCAGAGCTTCTGTAATTTCTTCCCTTGCTCCCCTTAGCAGCATGGGATACATTCCATCTGATCCTGGTTTTTTATCCACTTTCAAGGATGCTTGGAACCTTAATATTTCCTCCCTCGCAATGTTCATTCCATGCATATTTCACACTCCCCCTCCTTAATTATAATGCCTGCTTCATCTCATTTTTTGTGGTCACAGAAGCAAAACATTCATTAAGAACCATGCCCACATGTTCTGCCTCCACACACTAATTACCTTTTTGCTCTTTCATTAGTTATCTTCTTGAATTTTATGTATTTATACACCATTTTCTGGGTTTTTCTTGATTTAACTTGCCAATATTTTCCATGCTCTCTCTTTCCTAATTTCCTTTATGATTTCAACCCTGCACTTGCTGTACTCTAGGCTTTCTGCAGTGTTGAGTTTTAGACATCTGGAATAAACTTTTTTTGCCTTATCCTGGTCTGTATGTTTTTTGATATCAAGGGGAATCTAGATTTGGAAGTGTTTTTATTCAGCGGGTTGTGAACCTTTGGAATTCTCTGCTCCAGAGGGCTGTGGAAGCTCAGTTATTGAGTATGTTTAAAGCAGAGGTTGACAGATTTCTAAACACCAATGACATAAAGGGATCTGGAGATAGTGTGGGGAAAAGGCCCAGTTTCCCCAATCTGTCTTCATAGGACAGTGCTTTTTTATGGAATCATATTTGTTCTGAAGCTTCTTTCGCTTCTGTTTCAATGTCCCCCACTGCTTTGACACTGATTTACCTTCAAGCAACCATTTCTGGCCTGTTTTTGGCAAATCGCATCCCCGATTAGTAAAATTGGCCCTTTCCCAATTTAAAACTTTTCAGTGTTTATCCTCTTCCATGACTACTTTACATCTAACTGAGTCATGGTCACTACCATGAAATGCTCTCCCATTGATATCCCTTCCATCTGCCCAACTTCTTTCCCAAAAACAAAGTCCAGAACTACTACTTCTCTTCTTGGGCTTGCTACAAACTTGCTAAAAAAGGTTATCTTGAATTACGTGCTCTCTATACATTTTACGCTGAATTTATACCAGTTAGTATTAGAACAGTTGAAATCCCCTATTATTACTGATCTTTTGTTTCTGCTCTTTTCAGCAATTTGCCTATGTACTTGTTTTTCTATCTCCCTCTGACGTCTGGGGGTCTATCGCAGTGTGATTGCCATTTTTCTGTTCCTCAGCTCAATCCAGATGGCCTCATTTGATGCTCCTTCTAGCATATCATCTCCCCCTGATAGCTGTAATTATTTCTTTAACCAATACTGCAACACTCCCTCTTAATTATCCTCTACTCTGTCCGATCTGGAATGTTATGCTGCCATTCTTACCCTTCTTTAAGCTACATTTCAGGAAGGACTTTATCCTTCCAAGTGTCCTCTGTACTCACACTTCATCAGCCTTATTCACTAGGTTCCTTGCTTTGAAATAAATACCAATTATCACTGAACATAGGAACATAGGAGCAGGAGTAGGCCATTCAGCCCATTGAGCCTACTCTGCCATTCAGTATGATCATGGTTGATCATCCACTTCAATGCCTTTTTCCCACACTATCTCCAGATCCCTTTATGTCACTGGTATTTAGAAATCTGTCAATCTCTGCTTTAAACATACTCAATGACTGAGCTTCCACAGCCCTCCGGGGTAGAGAATCCCAAAGATTCACAACCCTCTGAATAAAAAAAAATTCCCCTCATCTCGGTCCTAAGTGACTTCCCCCTTATTTTGAAATTTTGTCCCCTAGTTCTACGTTCCCCAACCAGGTGAAACACCTTACCTGCATCCACCCTGTCTATCCCTTTAAGTATTTTGTAGGTTTCAGTGAGATCACCTCTCATTCTTCGAAACTCTAGAGAACACAGGCCTAGTTTCCCTAATCTCTCTTCATAGGACAGTCCCGCCATCCCCGGAACAAGTCTGGTGAATCTTCGTTGCACTCCCTCTATGGGAATAATATCTGCCCTAAGATAAGGGGACCAAAAGTGCACACAGTGCTCCTGGTGCGGTCTAACCAAGGTTCTATACAATTGAAGCAAGACTTCACTGCTCCAGTACTCAAGTCCATGAGCATTAAAGGTTAATATGTTATTAGCCTTCCTAATTGCTTGCTGTACTTGCATGTTAGTTTTCAGTGACTTATTGACGAGCTCACCCAGCTCCCTTTGTACATCCACACTTTCTAATCTCTCACCATTTAAGAAATATTTTGCATATCCGTTCCTCCTACCAAAGTGGATAACCTCATATTTTTCCACATTATATTCCATCTGCCATGCTCTTGCCCACTCACGAAATCTGTCCAAATCCCCTTGAAGCTGCTTTACATCTTCCTCACAACACACATTCCTACATACGGTTGTGTCATCCGTGAACTTGGAAACATTACATTTGGTCCCCTCATCCAAATCATTGATATATATTGTGAATAGCTGGGGCCCAAGTACTGATCGTTGCATACCCCACTAGTCACAGCTTGCCAACGTGAGAATGACCCATTCATTCCTACTCTCTGTTTTTTGTCTGTTAATCAATATTAATTCATGCCATTATATTACCTCCTATCCCATGTGCTTAAATTTTGCTAACCAATCTCCTTTGGGATACTTTATCAAAAGCCTTCTGAAAATCCAAGTGTGCTATGTCAATTGACTCCCCTTTATCCAACCTGTTACTAATATCCTCAAAACACTCTGACAGGTTCATCAAACATGGTTTCCATTCATAAACCCATGTTGACTATGCCCAATCAGATCATTCTTATCCAAGTGTCCATTTATCACACCGTGTAGAATAGATTCTAGCATTTTTCTTACTACTGATGAAAGGCTAACAGGTCTGTAGTTCTTTGTTTTCTCTCTCCCTCCCTTCTTAAATAGTGAGGTGATATTTGGTACCTCCCAATCTGCAAGAACCATTCCAGAACCTATAGAATTTTGGAAGATGATCACCAATGTATCTGTTATCTCCATAGCTACCTCTTTCAACACTCTGGGATGTAGAATATCAGGTTCTGGGACCTTATCAACCTTCAATCCCATTCATTTCTCCAAGCCTACCTTCTTATTGTTACTGATTTCCTTCAATTCCTCATTCTCCCTAGTCATTCGGATATCTAATTCTGCGAGATTTTATGTATCCTCCTCAATGAATCATCCCAGATTTAAGCCAAATGTGGTAGCGGGAGGGTAAAACAACATTTTACCCGCCAGCCACAATGGCAGCTTCTCGCGCCGCATTGTTCCAAACCCACCGCATTCATTATGCATTCCCGGGAAACACGCCATTTCTATGGCAGGCGCCACTACATCACGTGGGGTGCCATATTTAAAGTGCAGCCGCACGCACACCTCCCAGTGCATCCAGCCCACGACTGCTGCATGGAAGACATGGTCCTGAAAGGCAAGAAGACTGCAACCCCCAGGTTCAATGAACGTCTCTCGAGTGCCTTTTGGATGCAATGGAAGCCCACCGTGATGTCCACTACCTGGCTCTGGCTGCAGGATGGGCAGCAACATCACTAATCCGGCTTGGGAGGTGGTGGCAGCGGTGGTCAGTGCCAACACCCTGCAAAAGAGGACAGCCATCCAGTGCAGCAAGAGGATGAATACTCTCTTCCATTTCACCAGGGTAATTCACTCTTCTCATCACTCTCAACTCACACTCACAAACCCATCACACATCCACAGGGCCCTCATTCACTGCCAGTACAAGTGTCGTTCACTCTCTCACACACACCTTCAATGTCCTCATCCCGTCCATGGAACCACTCACCACCCACACATGCCAGGCATAGTTAGATCTGGCCTAGTAGGCATCCTGTTTACACTCTCTCCATCTCTATTCATGCTGGACAAGCTGGCACAAGAGAAGCGGGAGTGGTCACAGATTGGTGGAGGAATTCCGAAATCAGGGTCCTCATGGACTTTGAAAACAGAGCCATCCAGCTGGCCGGTGAGGATCTGGACCATTCCTGTGCTGACGGCGAGGTCAGCGATGCTCTACCAAGTGAGGATCCAGCAGTGCAACATCCATCAGATAATCATGCTGTGAGTGATGTGTCCTCTTTCACAGGTCACTGCCATGCACTAATTATCTCTCCCTGCTTTCACAGGTACATCAGGGAAACTGCCGACAGAGTCCATGACCTAGGGCCTCAAATCAAGACTGGAGGGAAGGTCAGAGGAGGATTCTGCTGAAATCCTCCCTGAAGTCCCATCACAGCGCTCATCCACACCCTCCACCAGTGCAGAGACACACCTCGGTGGGACCACGCTTTAGAGTAGCATCGGGATCACAACCTGGTGAGTACACCGCACTTTCTGGCAGGCGGCAGCAGGGCCTTCCCAGATTCTTAGCACTTGGATGACTGGTGGAGGCCAGAGATTTGCTGAGTCCAAGTCAGATGACGAGCCTCTGGACTCGGTCATGTCACAGTTGCTGGAGCTGCAAAGGCAAGCTCGGGAACATCAGGAAGGGATGTCCGCTACACTCCTCAGATTGCAAGACACGATGGAGGAGTCCGTCCACCTTCAAGCTGAGGTGATAGTGCCAGAATGCCAATGTACTGAGGTCAATCCTGGTAGAATGGGTGGCCGCCATGGACATCTTGGTCTAGGATGTCACTCTTGCACTGCTACGCAGGCTGAACTCCATCGACAACGCCATGCTTGGCCTTCAACAGTCAGTACGGGAGAGGGATGTGGGGCAGCTTGATCTCACTCCAGCTACCCCTTCTCAAGGAGTCAGCCGGGGACACTTGGACACCCATAGGGAGGATCTGCAGGCGCACCCCACAGGGCCATCCACTCAGGTGACTCCTGGAGTTTCTGGCCCATCCAAATCCGCTCTACCTGTGACCTCAGCAGATCCAGCTCCACAGGCCGAGGAGGGTGTCCCTGCCACACAGCAGGACCCTGAAAGCAGGCTGGGGTCCTTCAGGTCTCGGGCCTCCAGAGGACGACCGCCAAGGTCATCGCAGAAATGGCATAGTAGTCAGCAGGCTGCCTCCACCTCTGCTGTGGATGTCCAGGGAGTACCAAGACGTAGAGGCAGGGTTAGGAGAGTTAAGAAGATGTAGTTGCATAGCCTGGGCATGGGTGTTAATCACTTGTATATACCTTTCACTATTGTAAATAAACTCCCAAGACTGTCTCCCTGCCTATGGCTCCTTGTTCTGATGAGCAGTGTTCGTTTAACAGTTGTGAAACCTGTCTACACAAGATAAAGGCAGGTGTCTTAGTCCAGGGCCTCTTCCCTGTGCTCTGTGCGGCCTTCAGACCAAAGTGATGGTCTGGCCTCACACTCCCTGGAAACATTACTGATGCCTGCACCTCGATGGTGTTTGTCATTGTTGCCAGAACGTAGTGGGCAGGCGCCACAGAGCTCTGTCATTCTCTCTGTGTGTTCTCAGCACCTTTAAAGTGGGGCTGGCCCCCATCTCTTCAGCATCTGTGACCAGTGACGGTGCGCTCCTGAAGGGCTCAGGTGCTGAAGGTGGACAAAGGATCAGATGCTTTTAAAGTTTCATGGCTGAGTCTTTATGAGATGACCCTGATCAGAGCGCAAGCGAGCTGCCCTCGGCCAGACAGGAGTCAGATATTCTCAGAGGCTATGTGAAGATCCATGGAGTGTCCTCACTGCATGTTGTCATCATCCTCCTGCAATCGAGTGACTATTGTGGCCTCCACTGCATCTACATGACAGGAGCATTATCACAGAGGGTGTGTGCGCTGCCATAAGCCGGACTGGAGTCAAACGTTCACAAAGTGATGTGTGAGGATCTATGGAGTCACTTCACTGCATGTCGTCATCACCCTCCACAAATCCAGCAGCTGTGAGGGCCTCCTGAGCACGCCTGCCCATGATTACTGAATTACCCACACTGCATTCTTCTCTAATCCCCTGATGAATACCATGTCCCAGACAACCACTACTGTTTGGAGCCTATAAGCAACTCCTACCAATGTTTGCTGTTTCTTAGCTCCACCCAAACAGAATCCATATTTTGTTTTTCCAATCTGAGGTCCTCCCTTACCAACTCCTTTTGTCATCTATCTTCTTTTCTTTGATTTCTCAAACTTTCATACTCAATTACTAATTTTCTGCTTCTATTTGCTTCTCTTCTTTATGAATCTATGCTCACGTTCCCAATTCCCCTTGGAAGCTAGTTTAAGTTTCCCCCCCAGCACTAGCAATCGTCCCCACCAACATACTGCTCTTGGCCCCATTGAGGTGCAACCCATCCAGTTTATACAGGTCCCACCTACCCCAAAACCAGTCTAAAGTCCTTCCTGTTGCACCATTTCTCAAGCTACACATTTGACTGCTGTATCCTCCTATTTCTATACTCACTATTGCATAGCACTATTACTAGGAGTAATTGGAGATTAATACCTTTGAAGTCTTGTTTTTTTATTCCTTCCCTAGCTTCCTCAAGTCTGTCTGCAGGGCCTCATCCGTTTTCCAACTATGTCATCAGTATCAATATGGACCATGGTCCCTGGCTCTTCACCCTCCCTCTTCTCAATATTTTTCAGCTGCTCAGTGACATCCTGGGCCCTGGCACCAGGGAGGACACATTGAAATCACATCTGCAGCCACAGAAATTCCTGTCGGTTCCTTTAATTACTGCATACCCTGCATAGCTTAGCAACTTATGATACCGTGGATTTGCCTCTGGCTGTATTCAGCAGAGGAACCATTGCCCTCACCAGTATTGAGAACTCAGTACTGGTTGAAGAGTGAGATGCACTATGTTCCTATGCACTCAGGGGACCCCTACGCTACCTGTCTTATCCTCCTTGACTGCCTGGCCATCACCTATTCCCTCTCAGTCCGCACACACTCTAAGCTGCAGCGTATCCAGCCCCTAGAAAGTGATCCATGCAGCTCTCAGCCTCACAGATGCACCGCAGTGATGCCAGCTGCTGCTCAAGCTCCAAGTTGGAGTTTAGAAGAATGAGAGGTGACCATATTGAAACATATAAGATTCTTAGGGGGCTTGACAGGGTAGATGCTGAGAGGTTGTTTGACCTTGTGGGAGAGTCTAGGACCAGAGGGCATAATCTCAGAGTAAGGGGGCGCCCATTTAAAACAGAGATGAGGAGGAATTTCTTCTCTCAGAGGGTAGTCAATCTGTGGAATTCTTTACCGCAGAGGGCTGTAGAGGCTGGGTTGTTAAGTATATTCATGGCTGAGATAGACAGATTTTTAATCCATAAGGGAATCAAGGGTTATGGGGAAAAGGCAGGAAAGTCGAGTTGAGGAATATCAGATCAGCCATGATCTCATTGAATGGCTGAGCATACTCGATGGGCCGTATGGCTTACTTCTGCTCCTCCGTCTTATGGTCTTATGGTCTAAGTCCTGGAATTCAAGCTCCTCCAGCTGATGACACTTCCTGCACCTGTGGATTCAGGATGCAAGAAGCATCCTAGAGTATTCACACAGAGCAGGATGTGCATTTCACAGGACTGAGGTGACCTGCCATGTTTTTATTTATTAACTTAACAGAAATAAACTAAAGGCTTATTTAAACATTTATTTAAAAAAAACTCAACAGCTACTCATCAATCAGCACCTTCCTTTGTAGCTGAAGTCAGTTTTTTTCTCTAGGTCCTTCTCAACAGCCTAAGGCCCCTGAAAAAAGAAGACTTTTGAGAAGAATATTTCTAAAGAAGCATTGTCATGCGTCCCATCGTTTCCAAGCACCAGCACAGATATTGGCATCTTGACTGGGTTAGAGATGGAGGTAGAGGGGTCTGCATATAGTAGTGATTCTAGCAGTAGTGTGAATGAGCAGGTGACAGGTGGCAGGGACAGAATAGTAGAGGAGCAAAGTCCTCTCCCTGCCCTGCTGAGGAGGACACACATGAAGTCTACAGGTATCTGGCAATAAGAAGTAAAGTGTTTGCTTCACACAAGCAGTTATTTCAAGTATTGGAAATCCTGCTAAGGGCTTTCACCAACATGGCTGAATGTGCAGACAGATCTGCTACCAGCCTTCTTGGTGTCATCTGATTTGACATCAGTTTACCTCGGCGAACGTGGCCACCTCCAGGGGCATTACAACTGGACCTTACAACGCAAGTTCATGTTCACACACGCTCGTGCAAGCTCAAATGGCTGCCATGCAGACTCCAAGCTCCAAACTGTTTTCCGCCTTGGATATGCAGGTGTTCACCAAGAGATTGGCAGAGGAAATGGATACGGGCTTTTAAGGAATAATTCAGCTTCTGCAGTCTGTCCTCCTGCATATCAGTGGAAGTGGTGAGTCCCAGTCGCATGGTAATTGGCAGTGTTGCAGCTGAAGTCGCATGTGCTGCCCTCTCTCAGGATGTCAGCATGTTTTCCCCCTGACCATTCTCTCGACCAATACCCAGTATAACCCCAGAAAAATAGTTGGGCCAGTTTGCCTCAGTAAAAGCTGATATGCGGCAGTGTGGAGCTGGTCACTCTCAGTTATTTTAGGTATTGGAATCCCTGTCATGGGATTTCACCACCATGATTGAACGTCTGGACCAGTCACCTCAAGAGTCCACACATGAGAAGCAGCAGCCTTCCAGCAGTTCTGCTAAAGGCAGTGAAGTAAGGAAACCCTCTAATTATGCAAATGTAACACTGCTGTTCAAGAAAAGAGAAAATGAACTTCAGGCCATTTGGCCTGGCATCAGTCATCAGGAAGATGCTGGAATCCATTGTTTAGGAAGTGGTTCAGGGCACTTAGAAAATCACAATATTAGGCAGAGTCAACATGGTTTTATGAAACAGAAATCGTGTTTGCCAAATCTATTGGAATATTTTGAAGATGTAACCAGCAGGATAGATGGAGGGGGGTCAGTGATTATGATAAATTTAGATTTTCAAAAGGCATTTGATAAGGTGTCACATGAAAGATGAGAACTCATGAGGTTGGGGTAATATATTAGCATGTATAAGGAATTAGTTAAAAGAGAGGAAGAAGAGGGTAGGGATAAATGGGTCGTTTTCAGGTTGGCAGGCTGTACGAGTGAGGTGCCGCAAGGATCATTGCTGGTGTTCAGTATTTTACAATCTATATTAATGACTTAGATGAAGGGACTAAGTTTAATGTGTCTAAGTTTGCTGATGATACAAAGCCAGATGGGAAAGTAAGCTATGATTTGGGCACAAAGAGAGCGGAATTTGATGCCCTCTCCTGAGGTGAGTTTGGAGCTGGGGGGATATTTTATTGGGTAAGAGGGTGGTGGGTGGGGACCCCACTGCCTCTGACTTCTTCCCAAATTAAGTCCATGGTGGGAAGGCTCGTGGACGACCAAGTGGGCAATTAATGCCTACTTAAGTGCCTCATCTGGCCACCACTGGGGGAGTGTCTAGAACTAGGGGTCAGAGTTTCAGAATAAAGGAACTCAGAATAAAAGAACCGTTGGACTTAGATGAGGAGCAATTTATTCACTCAAAATGTTGTTAATAATGTTCCTTCTAAGCTGTATGGCCACACAGGAACCTGAAAGTTTCTGTGCAGGTCACGCAAAAGTCATCACTTTAAGTTACCACACATGCCTGGTCGCACTTAAATAAATCGCCGATGTGTTCCATTAACAAAAATTAGAGGGGGTGTTGATTTTTAATCTCTGGAATTCTCTACCACAGAGGGATGTAGGTGCTCAGTTATTGAGTATATTCAAGGCTGAGATTGATATTTTTGGACTCTAAGGGGTTTGATGATGAGCTGAGGTTTAAGATCAGCCGTGATTTTATTGAATAGTTGTTGAGGGGCTGTATGGTCAACTCCTGCTTCTATCTTTTAAATTCTTATGTAAGAAAAGTATTATGAGTTAAGCACTTGGGTGTCAAAAGATTTTAGATCAATCTTCTACTTATAAATACACTCATCAACCTCTTCACATTTGAAAGTTTGTTTCTAGTCTCTTTTCATTTGTTATGAAATCTATTTTTATGGCTCAAATGTTTTAGGAGTATAAATTTTAGTTTTGGGAATGAAATTGGAATCCCCACATCCCATAAATGAATAAATAAAAAATGGAAAAACCTGGGTTTGAGAAACTGCTAAACACCCATAAGATAAATACAATTAAAATGATGGTCTGTGTTTACTTAAAGGATTAGAGTTAGCTTCATAATAGAGCCAGTGAGCCTGGTAAGATTGTAGCTGTCCCCATGAGAGATAGAAATTATTCATTCAAGTTTCCTAGATCAACAAAGGGCTTGAAAACAACTGATAAACAAGGGAAGGTCTTAAAGTATCCGTATACTTTTCAGATCAAAGGACAGGTTTAAAGTTGGAAGTTCTGACTGAGTATGGGCTGCTTTTCTTGGAAGGGGAGCTTTGTTTAACTAGGGGAGAGGATGTATTGATGTATTGCGATTGAGTGGAAGCTGTGAAAGGAGAAAAGGGCATGGGCTAACCAAGGGAGGGAGGAAGGTGGCAGCCCTATAAAGGTTTGTGGCAGACAGAGGGAGCAAGCTGGGCTACGCAAGGAAGGTCAGTATCCACAGATAGTAGTTCAAGCATGATGGTGGGGAGTTAAAGTTATACAGGGAACGTCAATGGTAAGGTCCCGAGAGTTGAGGATAGCAGATGGCATGGTGTCTGTCTTAGAGGAATCGTGCAGAGCGTGAGCACTGCATTAACCCGAAGCTCTGAGTGCACAGCCTCCACAATTGAGAGAATGGCAACTCTCATGGAGAGACAGCTTCAGAAACAGAATCAAGGGTTTCTGGGGATGCGCTTGGACCTGCAATCCCATACAGTGGCAATGGCCTCAGCAGGTCACTGCCAGTGTGAGATGGATAAGGCACCTAGTCAGTCTGCTAGGTACCCTTCTATCTATGGTGAGCAGGGAGGTTCAAACCAACCTCATGCTGGCGGACCAGTTGCATGTCGCATCTGCGGGCTCCTCTCAGGGCACTCTGAATGAGGGCAGCAGCTCCTCCACCCCTCTGCCAGTGGCTGTGGCATCTGATGAGGCCGCGACAACTGAAGGGTGCTGGACACTCCCTCCCAGGAAAGCATAGGCTCCGCCAGAGGCCAGAGGATATCCATCAAGGTCATCAGGGCCAACAGGACATCACAGTCAGCAGGCTGCCTCTAATGACGCTGCCAGCGAGGGGGGTTGAGGGGGGCACCAAGACACAGCGCTCACAAGCAGCACTATAAACATGAGGGGTTGTCACGGGTGATAGTACTTCAGTTGAAATGTGTTCTATGTTCAAGTTGTGTAAACATGACCACTAGTTAAAGATGTTATGTTTCATGGTCTAAACGTGCTTTATGTTTCTCACAGGTGTTGGACATGGGACTGGCTTGTGTTATATGGTCTGAATATCATGAACAATTAAACAGGTCTATTTGCATTACATTGGAACTCTGCTTGACTTGTACATTTTCTTTCTAGAAGCCCACTTAGTCCAACTGACCTGCTGGCTTTGTTCCGCTATCCACGCGATCCCTTTACTGTGGAGACAGCAAGAGCAGGAGAAATCTTTGAGCGGACCTTGCAGCTGATACAGAACCATGTCAAGCAAGGATTAACTGTGGACTTCAATGACATAGGTATGGTCCAAGTCAAAAGAGAAACATAGGCCCAGATTTTGTGGTCAGCAATGAGGCAGTGTTGCCCACTGCTGACCACAAGGAAAGCTGCCCACAATGGTCCAGCAATATCTGTGGCATAGACTTCAATTTTCCTGATCATGGTTTAAATTTGGCTTAACTCAAGGGGTGTCCAGACATTCAGCAACATTCATGTCGGACAGAAACAAAAATTGCTGGAAAAACTCATGGGGCAGAATTTTGCCGTCGGCAAGCAGGTAACGCAAATGATCCCGGAGAAGCCGGCGGGAGCCCCGGGGAGAGTTCTCTTTTCTTTGTGAAGGGCAGGGCGCCCTCTTGCATTTGCCATAATGGCAGGCAATGGAGTGGTACTCGCCAGTTTTTCTGCATTTGGAACATCTCGTACGGACGATATTGATTTGATGTTTTACGGCCCGCTCACTGAGGCGTAAAATGATGCGGGATGATGTCGGGCGGAATCCCCAACGCCATCCCGCCCCATTTAAATTTTCGGGAAGGCGGGAGCGCAGCAAAATCAGCTGCGGGTCCGCTGACCTGTCAATGGCCAATTGTTAATTGGCCCGCCCACGTAAAATGGCGGCAGGGCCCGCTTCTCCGGTGGGGATCGGCTCCCCCACCCGCCGGAGATTGGGTTGGGCCCGCCCGCCCGACAGGCAGAAAACAAGAGTCATACGGACTCGAAACATTAACTCTGTCTTTCTCTCCGCAGAAGTTGTCAGACCTGCTGAGCTTTTCCAGCAATTTTTGTTTTTGTTTCAGATTTCCAGCACCTGCAGTATTTTGCTTTTATATTCATGTCGGACAGCATGGTTAGTACCTAATCAGATTGAATATTCTCACAGACAACAAACCAGGAAATTAAAGGCACTGAATCCCTTCACTTTTAAATCAAAATGTAATATAGCAAAATAAATGATTATGATTGATTTAAGATGGAAGCTAAAACAAGAATAAACAAGCTTTAAAAATATCATTTGAAGAAATATGTGGAATTTTAATAATAATGGACAAACTTAACATTTCACGAATATAAAATTAGTTTTCCTGGGTCAGTTACAGTATTTAACAATAACTTTGCACACCATTAAAAACCCAGTTATGCCTTGTTCAAGAAGGTGTAACTTTTTGAAGTATTTTTATAGTAGGACTGCCAGTTTAAGCCTGTAAGTTCTCGTCAGTTCAAAGATTTCCCATTGTTTGCGGTCTGGGGACCTCAAAAGTGCGTTCTCTGCAAAACTCTCACAGGCTGCAACTTCTGTACTTACACCGTTTTCTGTGCCTATGTAGGCTCTCAAAGTTGCTGTCAATTTTAGTGCAGTAATAGCAGCAACGGTTTTGCCATCATTAGTACCACAAAATCCAAACCAAAATAGCCATAGGTTACCAAACTGAGGTAAAATGTTGAAAAGCGTTAAAACCAAGACCTATGAGGGTTACTTCATGTTTACAATTATCATTTTTCAAATTTTCTCATGAGATGTGGGCATCGCTGGCAAGGCCAGCATTTGTTTCCTACCCTAAAACAACATTTCGGCCAGGATTTTCTGGCCCTGCCATGGCGGGACACGCTGGGGGAGATTCGGCAGACTAGCCAAAAGCCCATTGACTTTTGGCGGCACTGGATGACCTTGGCGGCGGGTGGGGCCGGAAAATCTCACCCTTAGGGCAGAATTTTGGTCTTGGTGGGGGTTGTTTGGGGCGGTCGGGAAGCCTACCACCACCCGCGATCAGCACCACACCGCACCACAATTTCATGCTGGCGGGCCAATTAAGGTCTGCCCAGCGTGAAATGCAAGTGGCAGCGCTGAGCGCTGCCTGTGGGGGGGCAGGGGGAGGGGGAGGTGGGTGAGTGGGCCGAGCATGAACTTTGCGCATGCGCGCGAGTGAGCACTGCATAATCTTCCTGAGGCAGGGGGCTGCCTCAAGGAGAGGAAGAGATATAACAAAATATAATAATGAAAATAAAAATGTAATAAAACATGTCCCCTCATGTGACTCTGTCACATGAGCAGGGACATGTTATTAATTCAATTGCAAACCTTTTTTTTTACTTTTATTTGCTTTTGGAAACCTCATCTCGCCCGTGGATGAGGTTTTCAAAAAAATGCAAAGGCCATTAGGTTGGACGGGCAGCAAAAGATTTAGCTTATTTGATTATTGAAGGCCCAAACAGGCCTTTTAATTGTCGGCGGGCACACCGCTGACTCCGGCGCGCGCCCGCTGGCCGAACTATCACGTGACTGCTTGTTGACGTCGGCACGCTCAGCCAACGTCAATGGGCATCATTTCACACTCGGTTGGGAGCGCACCTTCCCTCCGACCGAAAATTTCTGTTCTTGGTGTTTGTTGGTCATTAATGTTTGAACCTCCTCTGAAGTTATGTTAAAAATTATATTCTGCAAATATCAAACATTTGTGCTGAAGTGAAAACCAAACTATTTCAGGTAGAGCTAAGGCACCCACTCAACTCATCCTGAGTCATCCATCCAAAAAAAAACCTAGGCCAGAATTTTTGGGTCGGTGAGTGGGGGTGGGGCACACTCGCCAACGCATAAAATGATGCGCGGTGACGTTGGGCGTGTGTCCCGACATCACCACACATCATTTAGATTTTCAGTTCGGTAGGCACGCAGCCGAGTTGGCTATGCACCCACATAACTGTCAAAGGCTGTGGTCACTGGCACAGGGGCGGAGAAGTTGCCGCCCTCATCCAGAGCACCCTGAGAGGAGCCAGCAGAGATGACAGGCAGCTGCTCCACCGATGTGAGTTCCATTCGGCCCTCCCTGTTCACCATAGATGGATGGGTAGCGAGGTGGGATACCTGGTGGCCAAACCACCGCCCACACGGGCATTGACCAGACGAGGTCAATGTGAGGGATTGCCGGTCCAAGCACAACCACAACCCCTGATCCTGTCCCTGGAGCTGCCTCTCCATGAGAGTCGCCAATCTCTCCACGGAGGAAATTTGGCGCTCAGCCATGATGCTCAATGCATCGGCGATAGTCCGCGTAGACTCCTCCACCACTGACACCAAGCCAAGCAGAACCTCATGTATCTCCACCAGATGGTCCCGCACACCTGGCCATAAGTCAGCACTTGGCTGCATCGCCGATGACTGCAGAGGCTCATCATCAGCGACAGACTGAGCATGTGCCTGGGCCCCTGCAGTCCTCTGACTGCCGGCGCCATCGGCACTCTCTGTCTCCACCAGCTGTTCTAGCTGCCCTCACTGCTGTGACCCAGGACACTAGCCGAAGATATGATGCCCACTGAGGTGCCAGTATCTGCGCTGGTGCCTGCCTGGCAGAGATGGTGTGACGCTTCTGATGGTGCAACTTCATGCCCCTCAGGTGTCAGAGGGGGCCCTGCTGCTCCGGGTCCCGGCCCTGCGCCGCTGATGCTGAAAGGAAGAGTAAGGACATTCGATCAGTTGGCCTGCGAGCAATGTCAATGTACATGCCTGTCCCCCGGATCATCATGCGCTCATCATTCCACACGCACTGGGCAAGCCATGTTGGTAACATCACTCACTGAACAATCAGCAATGGCGTGGATGTTGGGAGACTACTGGTGATGTGAGTGCTGGGCACACATACCAGCCCGTGGAACCCCAGCCTCTCCAGCTCCGGTGGACCTGGGCGCATGGCATCTCTCCAAGCCGAGGGCCTCCTGCTCAAAGTGGTTCAGCATCAAAATCTGACCTGGCCCACCACCAGTCCTCAGCCGCTCGGCGTTGTTATGAGAATTCTTCTCCGGTAAATGAAAAAATAGCATTGATAAGCGATAAATGCACCGTAAATCTCCTGGCGGCTGGCCCACCCCAAGCCCAGTTGACCATTGCAGGGGTGCAGTGCATGCTGGTGGCCACACCACAAACATGCCAGATGTGTCCTTTCCCCCACCTCCCCCCGCCACCGCCCACATGCTGCCTTCATCACAGTTGGGAGCACACAGTTGTACCAGCTGTTGCAAGGAGGCACAATGATGTGGAGCTCAGAGGGCAGCAGATCCATCTGTGCCACGCCACCTTGAAGATCCCCTCCCACCATGTCATCACCCTGACTTCCACATGTCCTGGAGTTCGAGCACTGCGCCTGAGTGCAGATCCTCCAGGTTTCCCCCACCACAGTCACGTGGGTGTCAGTCCACCACATGCTGCGGGTGCAGAACCCATCTCATCACTACCCTCTCAGGCTCACGAACGCATAGGGAATATCTGCTGGCTCGCCCAGCTAAGGACACATGCCGTCAATGATTCATTGCATTCAGGCCACTCAGACATGGGTGGGGCGCCAGCTGGGGAGAAGCTTACATGAAGAGTGAAGTGAATGATGCCAGCCTGCTACTCACCCTTCCCGTGTGCAGCAGGTCGCTGAAGCGCTTGCGGCACTGGGTCCATGAGCGCCACACCACATTGTGGGAGCTCACGACCTCCGCAACCTCTTCCCATGCACGCTTCGTCAAGTGGGGTGGCCTCCACCTCCCGTCCTCGGGGTCAAGCACATCCCGCCGTGCTGCCACCTCCTCGAGGAGGGCAGCAAGGCGCTCATCAGAAAACCTGGGTGTACACTGGCCACCCGCCCTAGCCTCCTGCATGGTTGTTTTAGATGTGCCTTGCCCCTGACCTTTGGCCATGTACAATAGCCTTGGTGCGGCTGCAGCTTGGCCTTTAAACAGGCTGCCGGGCCGCCATTGAACCCGGCGGCGATTGTCGTTCTGCCTGCGCCCGCCCCCTCCCGCCATCCCCGGGAGTCACCAAACACGCTGGGCGGGCCTTAATTGGCCTGTCCGTGCAAAATGGCGGCATGGACCCAATCGCCGCCGGCGATTGGGACCGCGAGCACCAGCACCCGCTCCCACACGATATGGGGAAAATTCTACCCTTACACTAATCTCCATGGGCAGGCCCCGACTCAGGGAACTGCCCCCCATCCCCCCCACCCCCCCACCGCCCACACAGGGAGCACACAGCACATCCGGATACACAGCAAGCTGAGCGGGCCTTAATTGTCCCGCCCACATGAAATGACGGTGCGGACCCGATCAGGGGCGCCGATTGGGTCTGTGCCCGCCCCCTGCCGCCCCTGCACAACCCCTCAACAGGGGGGATATTCTCCCCCTACAATCCCTGATCACAGCAATTCTTTTCTCAAATAATCTAAAAGACTTACCGAAAATTCCATTCCCCATGTTTATCACTCGTTAGGTGCCATTTTACATTTTATCACCAGGTGTAAAATGATAGCGAGTTGGCAACCTATTGTATACCTCACACAATTCTTTTTCGCAGCAATAAAATTTAAAATTATTCCTTTTGTGTGAAGAACTTTCTGACATCAGCTCTAAATTTGCTGTTCATGAGCTTCTACCTGCATCACCTTATCCTACTGCCATGATTTACTTTTAAGTTGTGTTCCACATTTACCTTTACTGGCCTTGTCTTGTCTTCTCTATTCCCATAATATAATGTTCAATGTGATATTGCCTCACAGCTTTTTTTCTGTATGTGTGTGTGTGTGTGTTCTCTGTAATCACAATTGTATTAATTTTTCCAATGGGATAGGCTTTAACTTAGGATATGAGGATATGCACTTTATCCCAGGTGCTTTTCTTATGTTTCCTTCTGTAATCCTAGTTAAGTCTATTTTTTCTATAACCAGTGTCTTTCGGTCATTGTTGGCTTCCTCTTAATTTACAATCACTTAGCACTCACCTTCATGGCTTTTATTTTCCAATGCACATGATTTGTTAGCTCGGCTCAATGAATAGTTTAGGTTGAACTAAACCATGGCACTATTCAAAGAAGAGCCAGGAGTTTTTTAATAGCATGGTCAATATTCTTCTGCAAATCAACAGCACAAAAACAAACTATTTGGTGTGAAGGTGGATATTTTTTAAATTTAGGAATATGGAGGCATTCTGTAAAGAAGGCTATGAGTGAGTAGGTTTATGTGTAATTAAACTGGGGGAAGGTTAGTAAAGACAGCATGTCTGTGGGAGCAGAGAGATGAAAGATAAAGGAGCTAAACGGATGCATTTGTAATGAAAGGCTATGGTGAAGGTGTGAGTAAATAGGTTGGATTTGAAATTTGCATTATAAAATAAGTAGGAACTTGACTTTTCAGCTGTTAAATTTCAAAGGGTGTTTAAGGGACTTTTACAACTTACAAAGGTTTCATAGGTAAACAAGGAGAGGTTATTACATTTTATTTTACCTGAAAGTGGAGGCAATAGCAAAACAGGAAAGATTTTTATATTTTGGAAAAATTGAGTTCAAAGAGAAGCTTGGAACAATGGAGTCTAAGATCAAAGGACAAAAGGATATTTAAGGAAAAATGTTTAGTTGAGTCGTGTTGTCTGTTTGGACGAGATGTCCTGTGACTAGCTTTGTGCTGAAAAAGTTTTGAATTTGAAGCAGCCATCCAGTTTAAAGCCAGAGAAGTCTTTGGGCAGAATTTTTCAGTTGACGGGCGGGCTCGCCGGGAGTGGGCAGAGGCGGTCATGGAGCCAATCTCTGCCCGTGATCGACTCCACATCACCATTGTACACAGGCAGGCCAATTAAGGCCCGCCCAGCATAAGATGCGAGCGGTAGCACTCAGCGCTACCTGTGCAGGCGGGGGGTGGAGGGAGAGTCGGGGCCAGCACCCCTTCGTGCATGCGTGCAAAAGAATGCTTCAGTCTCACTGAGGCAAGGAACTTCCTCAGGGAGATTGAAGGGCTTCTGAAATTATTAAATAAAAGATTTAAAAATTTATTTAAACATGTCCCCACATGTTATTGTGTCACATGAGATGGGACATGTTTTTATATTTATGAATTTTTATTTATTTATTTAATAAAAGCTTTAGGAAACTCTTTCCGCCCGTGGATGAGGTTTCCTAAAAAGTGCAAAGGCCACTTGGCCTTTTCGCTTGCCCACCAACAATGTTTACAATAACCTTAATTAGAGCCTTAATGGCTTTGATAGGCCGTTTATATATCGGCGGGCATGCAGCTGACTCTGGCGTGCACCCGCCAAACAAAACATTGCAACTCAGTGTCATTTTACGTGTCGCCATGTCAGGCCTTCCCCTGCACGCCGAATGAAAAAATCTGACCTTTGTTTTCAGAAAGCAGTCGGTTTCTGAACTTCCTTCAGTTCCACAGCAGAGTGGAAGAGAGTGAGGAGTTACGTGGTATACTTTATTAAAGTAGCAGCAGGTTTTGCCTTGGGTAACATTACTGGATTTTTATGGTTAATAATCTGTGAGGGAGCTGTTGCCAAGTAGATTATTTGTATATTTTAACCAAGTGTGTTTTGGGGGTGCAGGGGGGATGTTTTGTAAGACTGCTCAACTGTGTAATTTAAATCTTGTGTGCTTAAGGGTTTTTTCTTCCTGTTAATAAATCTTCTAATTTTAAAATCCTAAAAGTGTTACTAGATTCTATGTTTCTGGGATGAGGAGTTTTCCGCTCATTTTCAAAATACAAAAGTTATGATCAGTAAGAGAAGTTTCCCGCTGGGATTTGGCTTGCTCAATGAATAACGTCGGCAGTGGTCATGACATTTGGTCATCTATCTCATTGCTGTTTGGGGAATCTTTCTATCTACAAGTTGGCTGCTGTATTTGTTTTGCAAAACCATCTCAAAAGTAAGTTGTGTAAATTGCTCTGAGACATGATAAGGCATTATATAATTGCAAGTCCTCATTTACTTTTTAATGAATTTATAACGAGGATTTTCCCCTCGGTGATTTGGGGGTGGGTTGCGCTCGTCGAGGGGAAAATGACCAACATCATCCCAGTCCATTTAAATCTTCAGGAAGGCGGGTGGACAGCGAAATCAGCTGTCCGCCCGCCGACCTGTCAATGGCCAATTAAGGCCATTGACAGGCCAATTAACCTTGTTAAAGACCCTGCCCGTCCAAGCTTAAGGCTGGCGGGCAGGGCAGGAGCCCCAGCGGGCTCCAGATTATTCATGAAACTTCATCCACTGGCGGGATGAAGTTTCATGTCCGTTTTTTAAAAATTTAATAAACTTTATGTGTTACTCATTAACATGTCCCATCTCGTGTGACATTGTCACATGAGGGGGACGTGTTAATAATTTTAATATTTCCCTATTTTTTGACTTTTCTGACCTGTCAGTAATCTCCCTGAGACAGGACTTTGCCTCAGGGAGCAGTGCGCTCTTTCGCACGCATGTGTGAAAGAGCGCACCATGACAGTTGGGGATTCCCTCCCCCCCGGCACAGGAAGCGCTTCCTGTCGGGCAGGCCGCCGGATGGGCCTTAATTGGCCCGCCCACTCAAAATGGAGGCGGGCCCCGTTTCGGCGAGCCGGTGGGGCCCACTCGCCCACCAAGGGCAAAGTTCTTTTGTATCATAATTAGATAATCCCACAGCTATGAAATATTAAACTTCAGCAGGGTAACATATTACTATGCCAATATTTCCTGTCACAAAATGGAAGGGCACAGTTTTGTGGGCCTGCAACTCTGAATCATGTGATCTCCCAAATTTGACTATTCAGTTGAAGAGAATGGCAAGTGAAGAATAGGTCCTTTCTTCAGGAAGGAAAGTGTCTGGTGAGTCGGTGGTTGGTTGGTTTTATTATTAGAAATAAATTCTGAAATCAAATCAGAAAGGGGAGTTTTTTTCAATTAATATAATTGGAAAGTTATACAGTTTTCCAATGTGTAGTCTGTGTGATTAAACTTCAGGTTTAAGGTAATCTCACTGATATTATTTAACCACTTAACTTGAAAACACCATTCAAATGAAAGTTTTGTCTAGAATCTCCTTTCAAATGTTATCCGATCCAGGAAGGCAGTTGCTTGATGATATATCATTGCTGGCTCCCAGGAGGAAAACTAAGTATCAACTGAAAAAGAAGAAAAAATAAATGGCTGAATTTTTCTGCTTTTTTTTAAGAAGGTTTAGTTAAAATTGGAATGGGCAGAAGGGATTAGTTTAAATTTGAAATGATTGGTAAGAATTTAATGAGAGAAATACCTGTCAAATCAGCAAGGTTAACCTGCAGCAGAGATCCAATAAAACACTTATAAGCCATTATACATTTATCCTTGGATACATTCCTTATGAGGATCTACTTATGAAAAATTTTACTCCCATTATTGCTCTAGAGTATTTTTTTATTTTATGCTCATCTGACCAGCTGAATATTTGGTCTGCTGTTGGATTCTCATAAGTCTTGTATCTGGGTATTAAAGTGTAATGAAATAACTGGTGTTTGTTTTGGTTTGTGCTCCAAGTTCCCTTGGTTTATTTATTTTATGGGGTTTTTTTTCTCTCATAACCCCTTACAAATTATTTCAACTTTAAAGTTATCACTCTTTTATTTTGAAACATCTTTTGAGCATAAGTGCCAAAGGCTTCTGCCTGCTGTTGTCACCTCTCCCCGATCACATCTCATATTCCAAGGACAGGATTATTTAAATATTGGGAGCAGTTGTCCTCTCCTGTAGCAGCACAATACAAGTACTTGTCCCAAGAAGGCAGTAGGACTCTGAGTAGCTCACTCCAGTCCCAGATCAGACTGAAGAAAAAGAGCCAGGATTTACCTTTCAGCTCCATTTAGCATCTGGAGTAACAGCAATTGATCCTTATGGGATTGGTTTCTGTTCGAAATTTCTACTTGAAGCCCAATTTTAGGCCCATAATCAGATGTCTGACTCGCCTCGGCAAATGCAAGTGCTGCTATGCCTATACATTTGCCAGAATTCTCAGGACAGTCTGAGAATACATTTAGAAATTCCCTCAAACTGCTCCCACAATGTATGAGAGGTTGGGCAAAAGAAGCACCATTGCCTCCCCTCCACGAATGTAAGTGCAATTCTTTACTGGTGGGGTTGGGGGGGTCGTGGTGAGGGGCTAACATCCTGACAGATCTAGGTTTTAGCTGCTTTTCCAGCTTCTCCCATCCCACGCCATTATTACGTTCAACTTATGCAATTTTTATTGCGTAACTTCCAGGCTAAAATATTCAGCCATTCACTTTGCTCTTCTTTTCCAGGTGCTTAGGCCTTTAATACATTTCATGAAAGCCAGCAATGAGATGTCACAGAGCCGTGGCTAATGGCTCTGCTGACAGTTGATGCTAGCATCCTGGCATAACTCTGGTGAGTTGAAAGTTTAATTTTGATTTGCATTTTTGGATAATGATGTAGGGAGAGAAATAGTTAATAGCAGTAACTAACTGGTACCATAATGTTCTGTGTTTAAACAACAGTTACTGCTAAGGTTTACTTTCCCCACAATTAGCAAATGTTTTCTATGGCCTCATGATTTGGCAAGAGGATTTTCATGGCATGTAAACCAACACAATGATTTATTGCAGTGTGCCTTTCTGCAGGTCACTGTGGGTGAACTGTCCTTCAGAAATGCACCACTTTATATACTCAATGTGATTCTCACGGTCAGTAATGAAAACCTATTAGAAGTGCTATTGTTGTTTTTGGATTATTTCAGATATTTATCCTAGCATGATACAAAGAGAAAGTAATTTTTTAGGAAATTATAAGTTAGCTTGTTCAACATTCTCATCAAAGTTCTTTAAATCAAATATAAAATGATTGAATAGTAGGTTATTTGATCATCTATTTATTAAAGTTAGCAAATGGAAGTCTACAGGGAATCTGTTTGTACTGAATGCCAGCTTTGTTTCTGCTGAACATAGCAAATAGAGCAAAAGATACCAATTAACTGTTCATAAGTTTGCAATTAGATTTTATAGCTTTAGTTTTCTCAATGTCGTTGTACCATTACATTTCAAAAGACACTCCTTATCAGAAACATCTGGGAAAACTCTGGAGATATGTATCGGCAGATGACTAATAAATTATTAGTTATTATGAATACTATTATGCTATAGTTTTACCAGGAACTTGACACAGATAGGTTGTAATGATTTTTGGGATATGATCTATGTCGCAGAATTGGACGACATTGTCACCATTGAGTTAGTGCCAGAATCATATCTCATGAGTTCCACCAGGCACTTTGGTTAATTTAAATAAATTAAGCAAAGAGATTTGAAAAGAGGGGATTAACATTGTTTTGTGGTTTAGTTCCAGTGCCGTTTGGCTCAGTGTGAGTAAATTGTTAAGAGATGTGGATTTAACATTTTTGTTTTGAATATTCTTCTCATATGAATTTCTCAAGGAAAAGTGCGTTTCAATAATTTTAAATACTTTGCATTTCCACTGCTTAGTGATCCACTTCTTCCAGTGAACTGCTCCAGCCAGGTTAGAATTGCCAGCATCAGCTGATGGGCGAACTGAGCTGTTGCGCTTGCCTTCCCTTTCTGTAGTGTTCTCTGATTCCTTTCTACCCTAGATCATGCGTTGGACTAAGAAATGATGACATCAGCAGCTTATTGTTACCAGATTTGTTTGCTGGTTAGAAAGTGAGCTTGGACAGCATAATACCAAAGGGAAAATATTCAACCATTTGAAATAGAACCGTGTCCAAACAGCTTCCAGAATATGTTAGTAATTGCTATTGAAAGTATTGGGCATTATGGGCCTTTATAGCTGCCCTTGATGGGAAAACCAGTTAGAGTAAGATATTGTTTCTGAATTCAATTTGTTTTTATTTAGGATTATTTTCTACTTTTAAGAAATGCGCTGATTTTGCAACTTTCACATTTCTTACATGCACAGGTTTGCATTTTAAAAGGCAGGAAAGCACTGGGTCAAATGAAAGGAAATATCTGAATGATTGAGAGAAATTGATTTCCATGGCAGAGTAGTTTATGCTAACCATCTTTGTTCTTTTATTTTTTTCAGACTTCCGCTACAATGATCTTGTTTCTCCACATTATCTGGACTTAATAGCCAATCTCTCTGGGTGCACTGCTCATAGGCGGTTCCCAAATTGCTCAGACATATGCTATCACCAAAAGTATCGAAGCCACGATGGCACGTGTAACAATCTCCAGCATCCAATGTGGGGGGCATCACTCACAGCATTTGAGAGAATTCTGAAGCCAGTTTATGAAAATGGTTTTAGTCTCCCAAGAGGTACTGAATCCAATCGTTTATACAGTGGCCATCCATTACCTCTCCCTCGCCTTGTTTCAACCACAATGATTGGAACAGAGACGATAACTCCAGATGACAGATTTACACATATTCTGATGCAGTGGGGCCAATTTTTGGACCATGATTTGGACCTAACAGTGCCAGCTCTAAGTATGTCACGGTTTTCTGATGGACAGTCTTGCAGCTCCGCATGTAATAATGATCCCCCTTGCTTTCCGATTATGATTCCAGAAAATGATCCTCGAGTAAGCAATGCAAGGTGCATGTTTTTTGTTCGCTCCAGTCCAGTTTGTGGCAGCGGTATGACTTCCTTACTGATGAAATCAGTGTATGCTAGAGAGCAGATTAATCACCTAACATCATACATAGATGCGTCTAATGTATATGGTAGTACAGACCGTGATTCCATGGAAATTAGAGACCTTACAAATCAACGCGGTCTGTTAAAAGAAGGTGAAGTTGTGCCAAGATCGGGTAAACACATGTTGCCTTTTGCCACAGGCCAACCTATAGAATGCTTGAAGGATGAGAACGAAAGCCCAATTCCTTGCTTCCTTGCAGGAGATCATAGGGCGAATGAACACGTTGCACTGACAGCCATGCATACATTGTGGTTCCGAGAACATAATCGTATTGCCACTGAACTACTGAGATTGAATCCTCACTGGGATGGGGACACTGTTTATCATGAAGCACGAAAGATTGTTGGAGCACAGATGCAGCACATCACATATAACCACTGGCTCCCTAAAATCTTGGGAGATGTGGGGATGAAAATGATAGGACCATATAATAGCTACAATCCAAATATGAATGGAGCAATTTTTAATGCTTTTGCCACAGCAGCTTTTCGGTTTGGTCACACATTAATCAATCCGATTCTCCAGCGACTGAACAGTTCTTTTCAACCCATTCCAGAAGGTCACCTTCCTCTTCACAAGGCTTTCTTCTCTCCCTTCAGACTGATCCAAGAAGGGGGTATCGATCCACTTCTCCGTGGCCTTTTTGCTTCTGCAGGGAAAATGCGAGTCCCCTCGGAGGTTCTCAATTTGGAACTGACGGAGAGGCTCTTTTCCATGGCTCATGCTGTAGCTTTGGACTTGGCAGCAATGAATATCCAGAGGGGTCGTGATCATGGCATTCCTCCATATCCGGACTACAGAGTATTTTGTAATATGAGTACTGTTCGGAATTTTGAGGACTTACAAAATGAGATCAAGAATCCACAAATTAGAGACAAACTTAGAAGGTGAGTGCCATCCTGCTGTGAAAATACAGAAGCAGGAAATGGAAAGGTTGTTTCCTTTACAGAGATGTTCAAACATGTAAGAAGATGCCTTTTGTTTGAAGCTGTGTAAATAAGTTGAGAGCACTCTCACTCATGAGAGTCAAATGTCCCAGTTGAAGGAATGAATATTTTTCTCATTCCAGACTCTGTCAAAATGTTGTTGGGCCAGATTAGTGTAAATGCCATGTGCAAATCTGCAGCACAATGGACTAACAGACACCAAGGCTGGGATTTTCCAGCCCCGCTACGGGCGAGGAGACGCCCCAGCCAGAGGTCCATTGACTTGCAGCAGGAATGGAAGATCCCAGCAGCGGGTGGGTGCGGAAAATCCCGCCCTAAAACTGCTTTTTAAATTATTTACTCCGTAGTTTTGTTACAATTGCAACATGACATACATCCTAAGGCGGGATTTTCCAGTTCCGCCCACCATGGAATTCGTCACGGGTGGTTTGAAGGACCGTTGACTTCAGGAGGGAATTTTCGGTCCCGCAGCAGGTGGGACCAGCAAATCCCGCCCCTAATTTGGGATATTTATTTTCTACAAAGCACTTCGGCATCAATTGTGCAGAGTTTGCAGATGTCCCTGACAAAATCCACTTTTATTTGGGTGCCACTTAAAAAAAAACTCAGTAAACTATCCTAAATTTAATTGAGCATGCGTCCTGATGTCACCGCGCATCATTTAGATTTGCAGTTCAGTGGCCGCGCAGTCGAGTCAGCTGCGCGCCCGTCAAACTGTCAAAGGCATGTTGAGGCCATTTAAAAACTAATCAAACTAATAAACTGAGCTGCCCGTCCAACCTTAAGGTTGGCGGGCAGGCGAAGAGCCCAGGCGGCCTTCACATTTCTCGTGGAGCCTCCGCCACGGGTGGGATGGGGTTTCATGAAGTGTTTAAAAATTAAATAAAATTTTTTTAAAAAATTCTTTGAAATATCCCAGCTCCTGTGACACTGTCACATGAGGGACATGTCTTAAAAATTTTTATTTTCTTTATTTAGATGTTTAAAACTTAAACTAATCTCCCTGAGGAACCTCTGTGCCTCAGGGAGATTTCTGCACAGGCCCCGACTCAGGGAAGGCCCTCCTGCCCGTACAGGGAGCGCTCAGCGCTTCCGGCCGCACGTCACACTGGGGGGGGATTTAATTGGCACGCCTACATAAAATGGCGGCACGGACCCAATCGGGAGCATCCATCGGGTCCGCAGCCGCCCGCGGCCACCCCCGCACAACCCCCCCCCCCAATGGGGGGGAAATTCATGCACGCTCAGCCAGAATAGTGATCAGATTCCCTGGCCATCATCATATCATAAATGATAGTTTTAGGCTTGCAAGCTACAAACTCCTCATAAACCATGGTCCTCAAAAATGTACTTCAAGCTGACATCTATGCAAATCTTTTTCAATACCTAAATCTTAAGTTTCTGTCAAAAATAATTTATGGATAGAAAATGCGTACAAACATACTCATTCTGGATCTAAACACAAAGGCCAGGATTTTCCCCTTGGCAATTTGGGGGCGGGGCCCGTTCGCCGAGGGGAAAATGACGCGGGATGACGTCGGGTGGAATCCCTGACTTCATCCAGGGCCATTTAAATCTTAAGGAAGGCGGGCGGGCAGCGAAATCAGCTGTCCGCCGGCCGACCTGTCAATGGCCAATTAAGGCCATTGACAGGCTCATTAAGATAGTTAAATGCCCTGCCCGGCCAACTTTAAGGCTGGCGGACAGGCCAGGAGCCCCAGTGGCCTGTCGATTATTAAATAAACTTCATCCACTGGCGGGATGAAGTTTCATTACCGTTTTGTAACTTTTGTAAATTTTATGAGTTTGTTATCAACATATCCCATCTCGTGTGACGTTGTCACATGAGGGGGACATGTTAATAATTTTAAAATGTCTCTATTTTTTGACTTTACTTACCTTTCACTAAACTCCCTGAGACAGGACTTTGCCTCAGGGAGCAGTGTGCACTTTGACAGTTGGGGAATCCCTCCCACCCCGCACAGGAAGCGCATAGCACTTCCTGTCGAGCAGGCTGCTGGACGGGCCTTAATTGGTTTGCCTGCTCAAAATGGTGGTGGGCCCCGTTTCGGCAGCGGGGTTCAGCTGCCCGCCCGTCGCCAAGCCAGTGGGGCCCGCCTGCCAGCCAAGGGCTAAATTGTGCAAGCCTTTGTGTTCCTTATACATACTTATGGCGTGAGAAAGAACAGAAATCTTAAACTGAAAGAAAAATGAATGGTCGGGATCTTGATCCAAATATCACAAAGATAGTCAGTTTCAGTCTCGCGAAAATCATTACTGAAACAACTCTAATTTGTAGCAAATTTAAAACTCTGTCACAAAATTTAACTGCCATTTCAAACTTAGAAACAGATATGGAATATGTTATGTTTCATGTTAAAGGCAACTAAACTCTCAGTCGTGAAACCATTCCTTTCAAACATGATTAATTTTTTGTTCTCTCTTTAATTGTGGTGTATCTTTTCAGCTGTTTCTTATTCTGAGTCACAGAATTCCATCTGTAATTACTTATTTAGGCCATGTCAATTGCTATTATTGCATATTGAATTGAGGGTAAATGATGCTCCCACTAATGCAGAGTTGGGCAACTTGGTTGGCATTCAGAATGGATGCTTGGGGCTGTCTGCAATTGTGAGGGGGATCACAGTGTCCCACTGGTCAGCCACCGTCCACCTCAAACTGAGCAACTCCCGACTAATAACTTGGTGACCTGCCATCGTCCACCTCCTTCATTGGGTGCTTGGAGCTTGGAGTCTCTGCTCAACGAATGGACTGAATCCATCATACCAGGCAAACAAACAAAACAAATGAAAAGAAAAATAATGCCAACTCTTCAATTGGCAAGCTGGGACATCAGGAACATGTGCATGGGATTGACAAACAACTTGCAGCTGGTTGATAATGCACGCAAGACAGCCATAATTAACATGGGCCTTGATAGGCTGAACTTTGACATGGCAAGCCTGTTCTCTTGTTGGGAAGCTGAGAGTAGACCACTGAAAGAAAAACATTAAACACTTATCTGGCAGGGGAGGAATTCAAAGGAAACATGTGAGTAAACCTCAGCTGGCTGAGAAGAAAACAGAGGCCAGTGAATTGTGCATCTTCTCAGTTCACTGTCTTCCTCTGCAACAAATGTGACAGAGACTGCCATGCTAGAGTGGGGGTTCTGAGCCATAACAGATGATGTTTAACACAGAGTTGACCGCAATGGCGCAAACCATCGTCTTACAAGATGGCCATTAAAAAAAAACTGCTGTAAAATTCCTGGATAAATCTATCCTCTAGTTTTTTTTACTTAAACAATAATGAATTCAGGGTCCGTAAGCCTTCATTGAAATAATTTATATCACATTCTGACAGGAAGAAAGATATGACAACTAGGAGGCCTAAATAAATCATTCTAGATTGTTCTGACATGAGTAATAGGAAACAGCTGACAAATGTTATAAACTAAACCAAGAGAAAAATGAGTAAATACAACAAAGGCACTGACTTGACAAAGATTAATTTTCCCTTTAAAGGGTCATCATTGTGGTTTAGAGGAAGGTTTTGGGCAGCATTTCCTTGAAAGGCACAATCCAAAGACTGAGAGAGTAAGATTGGAACTCATTGTGCTTATTTTATGGGTGGAAATTTGGTGCAAAAAGTCAAATTTAGAATGTTTCTTCTTGTACTTGAACAGTGTTGGAAACACAACCAGTACCATATTAATGTCATATTAGATATGTGAAGTAATATTAGGAAGAATGAGGAAAGGCAATATAAAATAAAAGATACAATTCTAAAGGGGTGCAGGAACAGATGGACCTTGGGGGTATATGTGCACAAATTTGACAACTTGAGAAAGGGGTTAATTTAAAAATAAGATTTTAAAAAGGGCACATGGGACTATGGGTTTTATAAATTGAGGCATAAAGTTCAAAAGCAGGGAAGTTATGGTGAGTCTTTATAAAACACTGGTTTGGCCTCAACTGGAGTATTGTCTCCAATTCTGGGCACCACACTTTAGGAAGGATGTGAAGGCATTGGGGAAGATGTAGAAAAAAAATAGGAAAATTGTTATGGAGATGAGAGGCTTCATTTACATGGATAGATTGGTGAAGCTGAACACGTGTTCTCTTTGGAGAAGAGAAGGCTGTGAGGAGAATTGATGGTGGTGTTCAAAATCATGAGAGATCTGGACGGGGTAGATAGGGAAAAAGTGTTCCCATTGGTGGAAGGATCAAGACCAGAGAATGTCAAATTAAGGTATTAGTTTCAGAACAAGGGACAACATGAGGAAAATCTTTTTTTAGTCAAAGTGATTAGGATCTGCAATGCACTGTCTGAGATTGTGGTGGTAGCAGATTCAATCATGCCTTTCAAAAGGTAATTGGATAATTACCTGAAAAGAAAAAAAATTGCAAGGCTGTGTGCAAAAGACAGTGACTGGGAATAGTTCTTACAGAGAGCCGTTATGGACACAATGGGCTGAGTGGCCTCCTTCTGTCCTGTAACCATTCAATGGCCTGAATTTTTTGGTCATCGGGCAGGCATGATCGTCGGGCTTGGGAGCAGCTGGGAAACAGACCCCCGACCGCGATTTCACGCTGGCTGGCCAATTAACAGCCAGCCAGCGTGAAACGCGCACTGAAAAGCTCAGCGCTGCCAGGGTGGGGGTGGGAAGAGGACGGGCGACGATGAGCGCTTTGAGAGAGCTCCCTGAAGGCAGACAGCTGCCCCAGGGAGCGGCAGACCTGCAAATAATGAAATAAAGCTCTAAAAAGCTGCAAAAAATGCCCATGCATCACAATCAAGCACCTGAGAGCTACCTCATAAAAATGCTGTCCCCAGATACTCCTTTTTATTTTATTTCCTAATGGAGATTTCATCCCGCCCTTGAATGAGGCTTCATGTAAAATGTAAAGGCCGCCTGGCCGATTTGCCTGTCTGCCAACTGTAAGATTGGACGGGCTACGAAAAATCGCAGACAATTGCGCTGTTAATGAGTTTCATTGCTCTCTTAAATGTCGGCAGGTGAGCTTCCGACTTTTGCACATGCCCGCCAAGCAAAATATTGCGCAAGTGTGCGATGACATCAGGACGCTCGCCCAACATCTTTGCGCCCGATTTTACGCCCGATCAGGTTGGGCGCGCGGTTCTTAGCACACTCATGCTAACACATGCATCTCTCTCTTTCGTTCTACAGGAGGAGTACATCAGGATCATGGAGCCTGGTGAACTAGGTGTATGCCACGGGGTGTACAGAAAGTGAAGACGACAGCGAAGAGAGTGACTGAGGCCCTTGGCTGCACAGAGGGAGGAGCAGCACCCTCAGGAAGAAGGGGCAGCTGGGGCTCCTGCGCATGCCGCCCAAAAGCCACAGCGAGCTGTTGCAGGCTGGCACCTAGCTGGACCCAGGGTTTATAAGCACCGTCTTTCATTCCTGCAGATAACCGAGAACCAGTGTAACCAAAGACAGTGCATGTCTCAGGAACTGGTCGGTCACATCTGCCAGCTGCTGCAGGATTTGGCGCCATGGGGACATGGAGGGAATCCACTGTCAGTGGCCATGAAAGTGACAGCGGCACTCCATTTCTACACCAGTGACTCCTTTCAGGGCTCTGCAGGTAACCCCTGCGAGATCTCACAAGCCCCCGCCCAGAAATGCACCCATGAGGGTGCCATCTTTGCTAGGGCACAAAACTTTGTGCATTTTGCCCAGGACCAGGGCAGCCAGGATGCAACAGCGATTGGATTTGCCCACATCTCAGCTTTCCCACAGGTGCAGGGTGCCATCAACTGCATTCATGTGTCGCTCAGATCTCAGTCGCAACAAGCAGTCAATTATATCAACCACAACGGCTTCCACTCGCTGAATGTGCAGCTGCTGTGAGACCATCACAAAACCATCCTAGAGGTGTGAGCCTTTTTTCAAGGGAGTGTCCACAACTCCTACATTCCCAGTTGGTCGTTAATCCCTGACTTCTTCCAGGGTTCATAGAGGCTGCAGGGTTGGCTCCTTGGGGATAAGGGCTGCCCACAGAGGACGTGGCTGATGACACCCGTGTGGCGGCCTCAGACTGCAACAGAGCGAAGGCATAATGAGGCTCATACTGCAACTCGTAACTTGGTGGAGCAGACCATCAGGATGCTGAAAATGAGGTTCCGGTGCCTGGACTGGTCTGGTGGAGCCTTGCAATACAGTCCACCGAGGGTGTCACGCATCGTCATCTATAACCTGGTGCTGCAACGAGGAGAGGAGCTGGCTGAGGAGGAGATGTAGGAGCTGGAGGTCTCCTTGGATGAGGCAGATATCGGCAGTGATGAGGGTGAGAAGGTCCTCGAAGGCGATGATGATGGCGATGAGACCCTTGCACTGGCTGGACGGGGCAGGCATGCTCGGGAGGCTCTCATAGCTGCTAGATTTGTGGAGGATGTTGATGACATGCAGTGAGGTGACTCTATAGACCCTCACATTGCATCTGTAAACATTCGATTCCAGTCTAGTTTATGGCATAGACCCTAACAGTCGCTCGATTGCAAGAGGACAATGAAAACTTGCAGTGAGGACACTCCTTATATCTTCACATAGCTTCTGAGACCTGCTGAGTTTTTCCAGGTATTTCTGTTTTTGTTTTGGATTTCCAGCATCTGCAGTTTTTTGTTTTTATATTTTTGTTTTTAGCCTCTGAGAATGTCTGACTCCTGTCTGGCCGAGGGCAGCTCGCTTGCACTCTCTGATCAGGGTCATATCATGGAGATGCCACCATGAAACTTTAAAAGCATCTGATCATTTGTCTGCCTCCAGCACCTGACCCCTTCAGAGGCACAGTGTCACTGGTCATAGATGCTGAAGAGATGGGGGCCAGCCCCACTATAAAGGTGTTGAGAGCACACAGAGAGAATGACGGGACACGGATATGCCTGCCCACGATATTCTGGCAGCAAAGACAAGCACCATCGAGGTGCAGGCATCAGTAATGTGTCCAGTGAGTGTGAGGCTGGACCATCACTTCAGTCTGAAGGCCGCACAAAGCACAGGGAAGGGGCCCTGGTCTGAGACACCTGCCTTTATCTTGTGCAGAAAGGTTTCACATCTGAGTGACACGAACACTGTTCATCAGAACAAGGAGCCATAGGCAGGGAGACAGTCTTGGGAGTTTATTTACAATAGTGAACTTTATGTACAAGTGATTAACACCCATGCCAGGCTGTGCAACTACAGCTTCTTAACTTTCCTAATCCTGCGCTATGTCTTGGTGTTCCCTGAACATCCACAGCGGAGATGGAGGCAGCCTGCTGACCGCTACGTCCTGTCTGTGATGACCTTGATGGGTGTCCTCTGGAGATCTGACAGCTGGAGCACCCCGGCCTGCTCTTGCGGTCCTGCTGTGTGGCAGTGCCACCCTCTTCGGCCTGTGGAGCTGGAGCCACTGAGGTCACAGGAAGGGTGGATTCGGATGGGCCGGACACTCCCGGAGAAACCTGAATGGATGGCCCTGTGGGGTGCACCTGCAGATCCTCCTTCCTATGGGTGCCCAAGGCTGACTCCTTGAGGAGTAGGGGTAGCTGGAGTGATATCAGGCTGCCCTGCACCCCTCTCGCTTACACACTGTTGGAAGCCACCTATGGCATCAGCGATGAAGTTCAACCCGTCCACCAGTGCAGGAGCGACGTCCTGGACCAAGGTCTCCATGGTGGCTACCATCCTACCAGTGTTGACCTCGGTGCGTTAGCATGCCGGCACTATCACTTCAGCTCCAGCAACTGAGACATGACCGAGTCCAGAGGCTCGTCATCTGACTCTGGCCTCCAGCAGTCCTCCGAGTGCCGGAAACCTGGGAAGTCCTTGCCTCGACCTGCTGCGGATCAGAGAGTGCGATGTGCTCACCAGATTGTGATGCCGAGGCTACTCTAACACTTGTGGTCCCACCGAGGTGTGTACCTGCGCTGGTGGAGGGTGTGGGTGGGCGCTGTGATGGGTCTTCCGGGAGTGTTTCAGCGGATTCCTCTTCTGAGCTTCCCTCGGGGCTTGATTTGAGGCCCTGGGTCATGGACTCTCTTGGCTGTTTCCCAGATGTGCCAAGAAAAGCAGGGAGAGATCATTAGTGCACAGCAGTGGCTTGTGAAACAGGACACATCACTCACAGCATGGTTGTCTGATGGATGTTGCACTGCTGGATCCTCACTTGGTAGAGCACCGCCGACCTCTCCGTCAGCACAGGAATGGTCCAGAACCTCACTTGCCAGCTGGATGGCTCTGTTTCCAAAACCCGTGAGGACCTTGATTTCAGGCATTCCTCCTTTTAAAGCTACTGGCAGTGGATTGCTCCCCAATCCAGGTCATCCTGAAGAAGCTGACATAGGTGAGTGACGGAAAGCTGTGATATCCTTAGCCATTTCTGACATTGCCTCTTTGACATTTGCAGAGAGTCAGTCCGCCTGCGGTATAGTCGATTAGGTGCCATTGCTCGGCATTTCACTGGTTCCTGGTTGCCATCACCCTGAGCTGCCTCACCTTCTGCTCGTGCCCTTTGTTGGTGTTCTAGCCATTGTTGCACCTGACCCTGTGCTACCCTCTACTGGTTGCTCTCCAGCTGTGCCGGAGCTAGCAGAAGCACTGGGTGCCCTTGACCCCCCTCGGGCAGAATTTTACACCTCATGGGCGAGCGCGTGCTCGACCGGATCGATCGTGTAATCAAGCGAGATGACTTCGGGAGAGCGTCCTGACGTCATCGCACACTCACGCGATATTTTGCTCGGCAGGCGCACATAAAAATTGGTAGGGCACCCACCGACAATTAAGAGGGCAATTAAGCCAATTAGTGGTGCAATTGTCTGTGATTTTTCATGGCCTGTCCAACCTTACAGTTGGCAGATGGGCGAATCGGCCAAGCGGCCTTTGCATTTTTCATCAAACCTCACCAGAGGGCGGAATGAATTTTCCATTAGGAAATAAAATAAAAAGAAATATCTGGGGACAGCTTATTTTGAGGTATACTTTCAGGTGCTTGATTGTGATGCATGGACATTTTTTTTCAAATTTTCACACCTTTATTTCATTATTTGCAGGTCTGCAGCTTCCTGAGGCAGCTGTCTGCCTTCAGGGAGCTTTCTCGCAGCGCTCATCCGCACCCGTGGTGACGTCATCACCCACCTCTTCCCGCCCCCACCCCGGCAGCGCTGAGCTTTACAGCATGCATTTCACACTGGCTGACCGTTAATTGGCCATCCACCACTGGCCTTAATTGGCCAGCCAATGTGAAATTGCGGTTGGGAGCTGATTGCAGTTGGCAGCCTATTTCCCAACTGCTCCTGGGCCTGCCGATCGCGCACACCCGCTAAGGGTAAAATTCAGGGCCTTGTCTGCCTGAGATGAACTATATATGACCTTATACTTTGCACTGGCCACAACCTGGTCTCCAATTACTGCAGCGCGGATAACTCCATCCCCAACCTGTATTCTGGAGGTCTCTTTGTGTTGTTCCAGCCATGTCCCTGCACACTTTCACATTGACCCTGGAGCTGGAAGCCATCATCCTGCATCATCCCTCAATCATCTTTGACCCCTTCTTTCCATCACCCTCACCTTAACTTCATCATCCTTGCAATGCCTTCTGTGACCCTCGACTCATCACATACCCCCGTTACCCTTGACTAATTGTCATTCACCCTAGGGCAGCTCCATCATCACCATTGATCAGCAAACCTCACCACTCCATTCCCCTAACAGCAACTGGACCTACAGCCTGTTACCATGGACCTGCCACCTATCATGCTGGACCCTCCCTCTATCATCCTTGACCCTGTTACCCTCAACTCTCAGAACCTCACCAATGATCGTCCCTGTATTAGCCTTGATCTCCCCACAATCATGCTTGACCTCTCGTCTTTCAAGATAGACCTTCCCTGTGTAGTCAGATACCTCCCACTGTACCCCAGGAGCTTTTGTTGGGCCACACCCTCTGTATGCCCTTTGATCAACAATGCCTCGATCGCCCTGCACAGCCATTAACCTCCCTCCTTCCCTCCCTCAGTTAGCCACGCCCGATCACTCACACAGCCAACATCGTCCCTCCCTCAGCCGGCCACACCCTGATCACTCTGCACAGTTACCACCGCCCCTCCCTCAGTCAGCCACGCCCCGATCACTCTGCACAGTTACCACCGCCCCTCACTCAATCAGCCACGTCCCGATCACTCTGCACAGCCAGCATCCACCCTCCCTGGGTCAGCCACGCCTCGATTACCACCACCATCCATCCCCCTTCCTCTCCAGTACACAGCTACCATCCTTCCTCCCTCCTTCCCTCTTTCCCTCGGTCAGCCATGCCCCAATCCCCCTGCAGAGCTATCACTTGCCTCCCTCTCTCCCTCCTTCTTTCCCTCAGTTAGCCATGCCACAATCCCCTTTAACAGCTGCCACCTGATCTCAATGCATCCACGTCTCTTCTCCCTTGTTCAAAAAAGCTCTTCATGCAAGAAAAGCAGCTCCTGCTCACTCCAATCCACCAGGAAGACTACCTTACCTGCTGCATGTCACTTTTTAACTGTTGTGAATCTGATGGCACATGCTTCTTGTTTACTGCAGAGGTAATCACAAAAGTACAGTTTAATCTGATGAACTTGTGTTTTAATGAGAATACATAACATGCTAATGTATTAAAAATAGTTTCCCACTGCTTGCATTGGGAAGCATGGTCAGCCTTCAATCAGTTGCCAGCTTAATTCACTACTTTCAGCCCAGCATCAGGTAGCTGACATTTTGACTCCCACACAATTAAGTCCAACTGCACACCATGTTTCCCCACTCCCATAGCAGCGCAAGATTCTGGCCATTGACTTTGAAAGGGTACAGCAGAGTTTCACCAGAATAATACTGGAGTTAAAAGGTTTACATTTTTTTATTCATTCATGGGATGTGGGTGTCACTGGCTGGGCCAGCACTTATTGCCCATCCCTAATTGCCCTTGAGAAAGTTGTGGTGAGCTGCCTTCATGAACTGCTGCCATCTCTGTGGTGTGGGTACACCCACAATGCTGTAAGGGAGGGGGTTCAGATTTTTGACAAAGCGACAGTGAAGAAACAGCGATATATTTCCAAGTCAGGATGGTGCGTGGCTTGGAGGGGAACTTGCAGGCGGTGATGTTCCCATCAATCTGCAGCCCTTTTCCTTCTAGATGATAGCCGTCATGAGTTTGGAAGGGGTTGTCTAAGAAGGCTTGGGGAGTTCCTGCAGTGTATCTTGTATATGGTACACACTGTTGCCACCGTTCTTCGGTGGTGGACGGAGTGAATGTTTGTTGATGGGGTGCCAGTCAAATGGGCTGCTTTGTCCTGGATGGTGTCAAACTTCTTGAGTGTTGTTGGAACTGCACTCATTCAGGCAAGTGGGGAGCATTCCATCACACTCCTGACTTGTGCCTTGTAGATGGTCAACAGGATTTGGGGAGTCAGGAGGTGAGCTTCTCACCGAAGGATTCATAGCCTCTGACCTACTCTTGTAGCCACAGTATTTACATGGCGAGTCCAGTTCAGTTTCTGCTCAATGGTAACCCCCGGTATGTTGATAGGGGGGAATTCAGCGATGGTAATGCCATTGAATGTCAAGGGGCGATGGTTAGATTCTCTCTTGTTGGAGATGGTCATTGCCTGGTACTCGTATGGCGCAAATGTTACTTGCCACTTGTCAGCCAAAGCCTGGTTATTGCTGCATTTGGGCATGGACTGCTTCAGTATCTGAGGAGTCGCAAATGGTGCTGAACACCATGCAATCATTAGCAAAAATTCCCACTTCTGACCTTACGGTAGAAGGAAGGTCATTGAGAAAGCAGCTGAAGCTGCTTGAGCCAAGGACACTATCCTGAGGAACTCCTATAGTGATGTCCAGGAAATTAGATTATTGGTCTCCAACAACCACAACATCTTCCTTTGTGATAGGTATGGCTCCAACCAGCAGACAGTTTTCCCCTGATTCCCACTGACTCTAGTTTTGCTAGGGCTCCCTGATGCCACACTCGGCCAAATGCTGCCTTGATGTCAGGACCAGTTACTTCACCTCCCCTCTGGAGTTCAGTTCTTTTGTCCATGTTTGAACCAATGCTGTGATGAGGTCAGGAGCTGAGTGGCCCTACCAGAACCCAAACTGAGTGTCAGTGAGCAAGTTATTGTTAGGCAAGTGCAGCTTAATAGCACTGTGGATGATCCCTTCCTTTACTTTACTGATGATTGAGAGTAGATTGATGGGGTGGTAATTAGTCGGGTTGGATGTGTCCTGCTTTTTGTGTACAGGACAGACTTAGGCAATGTTCCACATTGTTGGGTAGATGCCAGTGTTGTACCTGTACTGGAACAGCTTGGCTAGGGGTGTGACAGGTTCTGGGGCGCAAACCTTCAGCACTATTGCTGGAATATAGGCTGGGATTTTCCGGCCCCATCGCGGGAAGGACCCACTGCGGGTGAGGCAGTGCCCCAGCCAGAAGACCACTGATTTGCAGCGGGACTGGAAGATTGCGATGGTGATCTGGCGTGGAAAATCCCACCGATTGTCAGGGCCCATAGCCTTTGCAGTATCCAGTGCCTTCAGCCGTTTTTTGATATCACATGGAGTGAATCGAGTTGGCTGAAGACTGGCATCTGTGATGCTGGGGACCTCCGGAGGAGATCAAGAGGGTATCATCCACTCAGCACTTCTGGCGAAGATTGTTGCCTTGTCTTTTGCACTGGTGTGCTGAGCTCCCCCAACATTGAGGATGAGGATATTTGTGGAGCCTCCTCCTCCAGTGAGCTGTTTAATTGTCCAACCCCATTCACAACTGGATGTGACAAGACTCCCGAGCCTGAGGTTAGGATGCATAAAATTGGCTTGTATTCCCTTCAGCATAGAAGGGTAGGGTGTAACTTAATCGAGGTGTTTAAAATGGCAGGGCAAGCTTGAAGGGCTGAATGGCTTAATATTCATGTTTTTATGTAACTGTGCATGTGG
Source organism: Cetorhinus maximus (assembly GCF_964194155.1). Taxonomy (NCBI): domain Eukaryota; kingdom Metazoa; phylum Chordata; class Chondrichthyes; order Lamniformes; family Cetorhinidae; genus Cetorhinus; species Cetorhinus maximus. Next base: position 97,514,970 of record NC_135882.1, read on the forward strand.
GAGGCAGGTTAAGGAAATCCAGCAGAGCAGTGGTCCAGGCAGAGTGGAGGGTGTTGAGGGAAGGAATTCCAGTTTGTATATGAAGGCAACGGTGGGCTTTTCTGTCCACTTGCCTGTCACCTCTGCCACAATCCATGTCATTTCAGGGAGTATGAGAGAGAAAAATGTGCTAGTTTAGCTTTGTATTATAAGCAGTCACTTATATTCCCTTTGGGTTTTATACATCTGTGTCATATAAATATAATATGATGTGAAGTCAACAGTTTGGAATTTGACACTTAATATGACTGCCTTTTGCCATAAATGCATCAAACTGATTGACAGAGGAAGACATAGATTACTTTATTTAGCAAAAGACACTCTTCTAAGGTTATAGCATGAGACAAGCTCTTCATCCCAGCAGGGGAACAGTCAACAGCAGACCAGGTTTTGGGGTGAATGGTGAAATAGCGTTTGATTTTCATTACACTAATGAGAGCTCAGTCTTTGTAGATATTTGACTGGAGACTTGCTGTCATCAGACACCTGACCCAGTGCAGTGCTCTCTACAGGGCATCTTCTAAAATGAAATTTTCAGTGCCAGAGAGGTTGTTTGGCAATTGTTATGATTTACAATACCATTAAAAGTTCACTTACCCATGAACATACAAGCCCTAACTTTATCTGCTGTGTTTAGCAGGTAATTAGTGAGCAAACACAGCAACTTTGCATGGTTACATTGATGTAAATGCTGCTTATCTTAGCGAGGTACTATTATAGTGCAATCTCTGGAGGGGTCAGGTACCTTGAACTGCAACTTCTAGATTTTTGTATTTAACTGTGCACAAGTATAAGTTCCTATCTGATTTACTTCATAATAGTAGTGAATGCTGAGAGCCTCACTGTTACTCTCAATGTAAAATCCAGGCCAATGTATTGATTAACATACATCTAAGTGAGCACTAGAATTTTATTCTGACCTTGTGAGAAACTTGTACAAGGAGATTTGCATCCATTTCCAGTTGGTTGCATGTGATACGATGTACTTGTGAAAATTATGGGCAGGATCTTCTGGTCGGCGAGCGGGGGTGGTGCCCACTTGCCGATACCTAAAATGATGCGGAATGAGTCGGGTGGAACTCCCGACATCACCCCGCGTCATTTCCATTTTCAGGTCGGCGGGGGCGCAGCCAAGTCAACTGCGCGCCCGCCGACCTGTCAAGGCCTACTGAGGCCTTTGAAGAACTAAATAAGGTCATTAATTGGCCTGCCCATCCAACCTTAAGGTTGGCGGGCAGGCCGGGAGCTCTGACAGGCTTTGGAAAAAGCATGAAACCTCATCCAAGGGCGGGATGAGGTTTCATGAGAGTATTTAAATTTTTATCCAGTCTTTCAACAAAAGTTATGGACATGTCCCAACTCATGTGACAGTGTCACATGAGGGGGCATGACAGGGAAAATTTTTAAACATGTTTATTAAAAGTTTTAAATTCGAGCTGATCTCCCTGAGGCAGCACTTAGCCTCAGAGAGATCTGTGCGCACTTTTGCGCGCATGCACGAAAGTGTGCGCTCCTGGCTTAGGGAATCCCCCCCCCGCCCGCACAGGGAGCGCAGCGCTTCTAAGCAGACGTCATGCTTGGTGGCCCTTAATTGGCCTGCCCATGTAAAATGGCGGCATGCCCCCAATTGGGGGCACCAATCGGAGCGCGCCCGCTCCCGCACTTCCCCCCCAACAGGGGGAAAATTTTTCCCTATAAATACCAACAGTTGTCCTGTGATGTTCGCAGTACTCTGGGCTATCCATTCTTCTCACACTGGAGAGGAAGTAGAAGACACAGTAGAAAAAACACAGGATTATATAGTACTGGATTAGATCTCCTTTACTGTGCTCACTTCCTGCAGTATATCTCGACCCAACCTCAGTGATACTTGCAACCTTCTCCATGCTCCGTCGATCGACCATCTTTTTCTATTAGACCCTTTTGGTTCATGCTGTTCATTTAGTCCTTTGAATAATGTAGCTAACCATAAATGCTTTACCCTCCTCGGCATTCCTGACCAATAGCTGATGGGAGGCCACTGATTTGCAAATTAACTGCCCCTAGAAAATACCTTGGGGTCTGCCAGTGCATCAGCTTTGCAGAAAGCCCTGGCCAGAAAATCACTTGGAGTGCTATTTTATGATGACAGGTGCATTACATCATCTAACAAAAACTTCTATTCTGTGTCAGGAAGATGCAATAATTTTAATAATGTTATTGAAATTTATTCTAAAGTAGAGTAACAGTGGGGTCTGTGTCTATGGCCAGAATCTTACATTTGGCATGCACCCGACACGCTGGAATGTAAAATGACGTGCGATGACATTAGGCGTGTGTCCCGACGTCAACATGCACCATCGTGATATTTTGCTAGGCGGGCGCGCGATGAAGACAGAGGCGAGCCCACCATTAATTATCGGGCCAGTTAAGGCCCTTGAGGCACCAATTGTCTGTGATTTTACACAGCCTGTGAGATTTTCAGGGCATTGCACGGGCGCAACGGGCAGTCGGGTAAGCCACATTTTCAAAAACCTTAGGTCATTGCCAGTGTGAGGGCTTGCAGGTTCGAGCGCATCCCCAGGAAGTCCTGATTCAGCTCCTGGAGGAGCCTCTCCATGAGAGTAGCACTCTCCCCATGGAGGAGGCATTGCGCTCAGCCATGAGGGTCATTGTATTGCTCATGCTCCACATGGACTCCTCCACAATGGAAACCATGACATGCATTCCGTCATGTATCTCCGCCAGATCCTCCCGCACACCCCACTGACATCCAGCATCTGATGCCTAATGGCTGACTCCAGAGGCCCATCATCAGCCATTGACTGAGCATTGTCCTGGTCCCCAGCAGTCCTCCGACTGCTGGCGCCCTGGGCACTCTCTGCCTCCGCCTACACCTCAAGAAAATGTGAAGTGCCCTCACCGCTGTGCAAGGAGATACTATCCGCCGATCTAATACCCACCAAGGTGCTGGTATCTACACTGCTGCCTGCCTGGCTGAGAGGATGTGAAGCAGGTGCGTTTCCATGGTCAGTGCCCTCTGGGGTGAGCGACAGGCCTTCAGGCTCCTCACCCCGATGGGCTTCTGGTGAGCCTGAAAGGAAGGACATGGACATGTGATTAGTTGAAGTCATTACACTGTTACTGTGCATGCCTGGCACCCGGATCAGGGTACCATCGTCTTTCCATTATCAATGGGGATTCCATGTTTGAGGTTTACATCAATATAGAGACAACAGTGGAATGGTTGCTATTACAGACATTCTGATCCCAGTGCACTGCAATCTTACCTCCCTGTGGCACACCAACCTCACCGAGGCCGTTTGACCTAGGTGCATGGCACCTCTCCAACTCCAGGGCCTCCTGCTCATATCTACTCAGGATTAGAATGTGGGGCGATCCTCCACCAGTCCGCAACCTTTCTGCATTGTTACGGGATGTCTTCTCCCGAAAGGACAGAGGAGCATTGATTAGTCCACCCTGTACCTGCAGTGCCATTGCAGCCTGGCCAACCCCACCTGAGGAACACCTCACAGGGCTCAGCCGATTCGTGACCCTGGAGCCGCAAGACATTCATTCCAAGCAGCCAGGGCTCACCCGCTTGCCCAGATGCTGCTTCATTAACATTTGCCACTCACACTCTAAGAACTCTGAAGTCCGGGTGGGTGGGGGTGCCGCTCCTAACTGCTATGCTAAGTGATCCATGCCAACACGGCACTCATCCTTCCCGATCACAGGAGATCATTGAACAGCTTACGGCACTGCACCCATGTGCGCCTCACCACATCATGGGAGCTGACCTTGGATGCCACCTCCTCCCGGGCATATTTGGTGAGGTGCGGGGGCCTCCTCCTCCCCTCCCTGGGAACAAGGATCTCTCTGCTGCTGCCACCTCCCCCAGGAGGGCAGCGAGACACTCGTCAGAAAAACGCGGGGACCAACTGCCCCGGCCACCTGCCCTCCTGCCTGCCGTGTTCAGCACTGTGGCGCTCCATTCCGAGGGTCCTCTGAGGCATTCGCAGCCTTCGTATGGCTGCCGGGCCGCTTTTAAATCGGCTACCGGGTCACCATTGGATCCGGCGGACATTGAGCTCCCACCCCCGCCCACCCCTTCTCCCTGTTGCTGCTGTCGCGTCTTACGCTGGGCAGGCCTTAATTGGTCTGCCTGTGTAAAATGGCTGTGCGGAGCTGACCGCGGGCGGTGGTTGACTTCCCGACCGCCCCTGCCCGTTCCCGCCGAGCCCGCAAGCCAAATGTACAATTCTGGCCAATGTGTGTGTCGGGAGGGAGTTAATTGAATTAAAGGCAGCTGGTCTGAAGGCTTTGATGTATCAGTAGGTAAGCTCAGTTTGAAATGTTAAGTCGGTAAACATGGGGGAGGTTTTAGAATGTGAGGTGTAAAGGGAACATTTGCATTTTTAAATAAAACAGACTAGCTTGAATTCAAAAGAGGGAGTGAAATCTTACATCTAGCCAGGAGAAGTTAAGAAACAGCTGCCTGATTTTGTTCCGCGTCGGGCGGGCTGGGCAGGAGCGGGTGGGGACGGTCGTGGAGCCGATCACAGTCCGCGATTAGCTCGGCACCGCGATTTCATGCGGGCGGGCCAATTAAGGGATTGCGAGTGGTAGCGCTGAGTGCTACTTGAGCGGGCGGGGGGAGGAGGGAGAGTCGGGTCCAGCGCTCTTTCATGCATGCACGCAAAAAAGCATTTCAATCTCCCTGAGGCATGGAGCTGCCTCAGGGAGATTGAAGTGCTTTTTAAAGAGATTATTAAAAACATAAAAAATTTGATGAAACGTGTCCCCTCATGTGACTGTGCCACATGAGATGGGACATGTTTCTATTTTTCAAAAAAGCTTTTTATTCAATTTGTAAAAGCTTTAGGGAAATTCATTCCACTCGTGGATGAGGTTTCCTAAAAAATATAAAGGCCACTTCACATTTTCGCCTGCCCGCCAACCGTTAGATTGGACGGGAAGCATAAATTTCAAGTTAATGAGGCTGTTAATGGCCTTAATAGGCCTTCTAATTATTGGCGGGCACGCAGCCGACTCCAGTACGCACCCACCGAACGAAACACCACGAGACTGCGCAATGACATCGGGACGCACGCCCGACATCATTGCACATCATTTTACATTCCGGCATGTCGGACCCACCCCCGCATGCCAAATGTAAAATCCTGGCCAATGTGTTTATTTTTCCAAAAGATTACTGGTGAAATTGGTACTTTGATAGATTTTATTATCAGAGAGGTAAACAATGGGAATTTGCATTAAAGGGGAAAGTATATATAAGGGAGAGAAGGCTGTATGGAAGGGAAGGAATTCTAAGATCTGACATAAGTGTGAAAAAGCCTCCAGCATCTAAGCCTCAAGCTCCTGTCTACAAGAAACTGAAGCTGAGAAAAACTCACTTTGAATTCGATTTTTCAGGGTGTTTGTGTGTACCTTTGCCTGGGCCTTTTATAATCTGTGGGCAGAATTTTCCCATTGGCACACACGCACGTAAAATGACACGTGGTGATGTCGGACGAGCGTCCCGACGTCACCGTGCGTCATCGTGATATTTCATTGGGCGGGCGCGTGATGCTGTCTGATGTGCACCCGCCATTAATTAATAGGCCACTTAAGGCCCTTGACGCTCCAATCGAATGCGATTTTTTTGGCACACGTGCAATCTTCAGGTCAGGCAAGGGCGCAACGGGCAGGCGGCTAGGACACTTTTGTATAAACCTCATCCACGGGCGGGATAAGAGGGCTCAGTAGGGTCGCAAGTGTGCTCTGTCAAATATTGATTTTCCAAAGTTTCTGATACTTGCCTGTGTGATCTGCAATACTTCAAAACCCATACCAGCTGCTTGCTCTGGACTCACAACCTTCAGGTCAGCACTCTGCAGTGAGAAATCTTTTTTGGGCCTGCATGTTTCAGGAAGCCTTTCCTTAGCCTGGGAATGGGACCTGAGCTCACTACTGAGGAGGAAGGGAGGGATAGAAGGGGGAGGAGGCCAGGAGTGCACATGTAGCCTCCAGGGGAGCCACCTTTGGGAAGTCAGGCACAAGAACAGGGAGCGCAGGGCCAAGGGGTAGTCCAAGATGGAAGGGGCTCCAGAAGACGCCACTATCCTGCTGCCAGGGTAGACAGGCGGCAAAGCAGCTACCTCAATATGCCTGAGGTGCAGTGCCAAAGGAGGCTCCGTCTCTCAAGGGAGTCAGTCAACTATATCTGTCAGATGATTGGGCCTGAGATCGCCGCTAACTGTGTGGGTGGACACCCCATGCCCGTGGCTCTAAAGGTCACAGCTGCCTTCAAATTCTATGCCTCTGGCTCTTTCCAGGGTTCGGTGGGTGATCTTTGCAATGTCTCCAATCAGCTGTCCACATTTGTGTCAAGCAGGTGACAGGCACTCTGTTCAGGCGTGCATTGGCCTTCATCCACTACCGTTGGGACCAGGCAAGCCAGACACAGCTTCCCCCATGTCCAGGGTACTATAGACTGCACACATGTAGCCATCAAGGTGCCAGCAGGTGAGCCCGGTGCCTTCATCAACAGGAAGGGCTTCCACTCCATGAACGTGCAGATAGTGTGTGATCACAGGATGCAGATTCTACAAGTCTGTGCAAGGTACCCAGGCAGCTCCCATGAAATCTGTATCCTCAGACACTCCCAGGTGCCGGGGCTGTTCAGTGCTCCAGCCCGCCTGGATGGGTGGCTGCTGGGTGACAAGGGCTATCCCCTCAGAAGGTGGTTCATGACGCCTCCCCACCATCCAAGAACAGAAGCTGAGCAGCGCTACAATAGGAGCCACGGCACCACAAGGGCTGTGGTGGAGAGAACCATTGGTCTTCTCAAGATGCGCTTCCGATGCCTGGACCGCTCAGGGGGCGCACCCCAGTACCCCCCAGGTCGTGTGTCACTGATAGTGGTTGCATGCTGCACTCTCCACAATTTTGTGTTGGACAGGGGGGACGCTGTGGACGAAGAACATGTAGACGCATTGGCTGCAGCTGCACACAATGAGTCCAGCAGTGAGTCCGAGGATGAGCACGCACAGGGAAATGTGGGGGGGGTCTCCTCCTCCCGTCCTGGAGTACCAGGACCTCCCACTGTGCTGCCACCTCCTCAAGGAGGCAGCAAGACAATCATTGGAAAAACGTGGGGCACAGTGCTCTCCTGTCCTACCCCCCCTGCCTGGCCTGCTCACCCCCAGCAGCGCTCTGGGAAACCCTTCCAATGGCCATAATTCACAGCCTTCGAAAGGCTGCAGCAACTTTTTAAAACAGTCCGCCGGGTCGCCATCGAACCCAGTGGTCATTGCAGATCTGCTGCTGCCCACCCACTCCTGCTGTTCTTAGGAGCCACGATTCCTGCTGGGCCAGCCTTAATTGGCCCGCCCGCGTAAAATAGCGTCGCGGACCTGATCATGGGCGGTTGTTGGGTCCACATCTGCCCACGCCCGCTCCCACTCGCGCCCCCCCCCCCCCCCCACCTCCACCCCCCCACCCCCCCACCAGCCAGAAAATTCAGCCCTATGTGTCCCACTGTTGCCTTAACAGAGGTGTAACTGGGGTTTAGATTAATTAAGAGATTTAGAAGTTATCATAGTAATAATTTGTAGACCTCTGTATGTGCTTAAAATCATTTCTTCTATTAATAAAGGTTTAATTTAGTTTTTTAAGAAACCTTTAAGACTTGGTGGTCTTTGTTTTACTGAATTCAAAGCCCGCATCTCAAAATAAGTACAAATTGCAAATTTCTGTGACAGCTGCTTCAAGTTTCCCTCTGGGATTTGGGCAGCTTGGCATTTACCCGCCTTCCATAACAATCTGCTTAGGTTGAATTGTTTAGAACAGACCAGAGCACTGTAACTATGACAAGTCAGGGAAATCCACCAAGCAAAACAAAAATGCAAACGGAATCAATCTAACTGCTGAAAGTGTTTCTCATTGTTCATTTATCCTTGCCACAACTGATTCCAGGAATCAAATTATATATTAAAAAATATATACTTTGCAATATCATTGGCTGGATTTTCAATGCGGTGTCAGGAACCCAACACCTGGATGAATTCCGGGTCGCCTCCCCACACCTGAGCTGCATCACGCTCATGAAACAATTTTCAAAATCAAATGGCCTAATTGGTCAGGAGATGAGCTCCATGCCCAATTAGAGGCACCTAGTGCCTGTAGGAGTCAGGAGCTGTCTGCCTAGCGCCAGCAACACTGCCTTGTTAATTTGAGGAAGCGGCCCCTGGGAAAGCCAGGATGTGAGAAGAGTCGGACAGCAGCCTTGCGCAACAAGGTGAGGGTCATTGCTTTAACAGGTGCTACTTGGTTCCACAGATTCTTTTCAAAACCATTCCAAAGAAATTTATTCGGGCCCCGCAACGCACCTGACAGCTGTGTGCTGACATGCACAGGATTGTCCGGGCTCGTGGGAAACATTTTGAAAATGTTATTCCACTCCAGGCAGGCCTCCTAAGGAACTTAAAGGATCATTAATTGGAGGCGACGCCTTTCCCATTCCTTCCCCACTGCCAGCCCATTGAAAATTCACAATGGAGGCCTCAGAATGCTGATACAACCTCTGAAGCCCACCTGCACTGGATCCTGACCCCACGGCCATTCGAAGGTCCTGGCCCATAACTCTATCCTTTGTGTCTTTGAGCACCTTTATTCATATTTTAACACAGAGGCCTCAGCTTCTCTCAAAAACTGGGTTTGGTCTGGAATTTCTTCCCGATGGTATCACATGTAGGTAGTTACCCATGACAGCCAACTTTGCCATATCCAGCATGCTGCACTCAGAGGTTTACGTTATGGACAATCTCCCAGCATGTGTCAGCATCAGTCAGAAAATGAAGTGGAGGATACATTTTACAGGATTTTTCAGTTAAAATTTCAGTGCTTATTTTTTTGAGGGTCTGAAAAACAGGCTGATAATTAAAACACCTTCACATTTATTTGTTTATGCTGAGAATTCAAAAGCTTTCTTAAGTGTCTCTACAAATAAGTCTTAAACTTCTTTCAAAATTCTTTAGAACCATAGGAAAGTTAGGGTGCAGAAAGAGGCTATTCAGCCCATCATGTCTGTGCCAGAGATGCATCATTACTGTTCCCTACGATTTTCATATAAGCCTGCAAACATGTTGTCTTCCCCTGTGGAGTCAGGGTCAGGCTGAATTCTAGGCTGTCACCTCCCAAAGCAGATGGGAATTGAGGAAGGCGAATCCCAGGATTCACAGGGACATCATCCCAGTTCAGTGGGTGATTGTTGGGTCTCCAAGCCCTCAGATTTCACCCCCTCCTCACCCATCCACATGCCCCCTCCGTACCCCATGCCCTCTCCATATTGCCTCCATGCTCTGTCCATACCAACTCATATCTTCCATGTCTCCTCCATACCCACTCATATCTCCCATACTCCCTCCATACCCCTCATATCTTCCATGATCGCTCCATGACCCCCATGCATCCTCCTTACCTGCTCATCCAGTATCCACTATGAGCAGAACTTATGAACCTATAATAAGACTAGCAAGTCTTTGAAATACTTGTGAAATAAATAAATAAACAATTATCCATTAAAACGCCACTTGAAAATTTTTTTCCTTTTAAGAGCTCATAAAAGTGTCAATCAACACATGGGCATTCAAACTCCACTTGAAAAAATAACTCCTCCTAACTGCTCACAAACCTATCAAAATAAACAAGCATCCATTCAAAAACCCCTTCAAAGCATTTTAATCCTAATAACTGATCACAAAACTGTCAATGAAACAAAGCTCACAGTCCCCTTGACAGCTGTGTAAACAATTTCTGCTAAGCCAAATCCATTAGTGTGGTTTGGAACTCAGCCAAACATTCATAATAAGATTCCATTCCACAGTTATTTAAACAAACCCCCCAGAGCTCAATATAATGGTACTATTGAAGTTGATACCTGTTCAGTTTTTTTTTTCCAAAGGCTCAACAGATGGACATTCAATCAAAGAAGTCAGGCATCTGTTCAGTTTTTTTCAAAGGCTAAACAGATGTCTGGACTTTAAGTCAATGTAAAAATGAAGGCACAGAGTCTATATGACACATGAGCATATGATGCCTAAAACTGTTGAATGCAGATGTGAACTTTATCCATTGGAGAAAGTACTGTAATGCATCTGAACCCATACACAATACTAATTAATTTAATGGTCACCTACCTTCTAAGGACTGAGCCCTATGCATAACTGCATTAAAAAATACTTAACATAAAGCATCTACTTATGTCATTTGAAGCTGACAAGTACTTTTAAACTTCCTTGTCACAGGTTCCCAACTCCACAACAGGCTTGCCCCAAGGTTCACGAACTGACTGACCTGACATGTTTCAGACAGGCTTCATGAACCTTCCTGCCTTGCTGAAGATTTCAAGCTCAAGGAAATTCAAAATTGAGGCAGACATTTACAAAGCTGACCCAATGTCACTTTGAGTTCATGTCGGGTTGTGACCTGTCATCTTTGCCGTGCTGGTCAAAATGACAACCAGTTGGCTGGGAAATTTAAATTTACAGTCCCCCAGCTCCATTTTCAGCTACAGATATGGGTTTGCCCAGTGTTGTGACAGCAAAATCCAGCCCACAGTCATCATTGATATGTAAGCAAACATGATGTTGATGGCTCACAGTAAGTATATTAATTTGAGTTCCATGCTCAACTTAAAGGAACATACAGATAATGCTGAGTAAAACTAAGCAAATTTGTTGAATATGTATGGAAATTTTGCATTATAATTATTGCTTCTGATGATGTATTTTAGCTAGCTGCAAAATTCATGTTTACAGCTCAAATAAATGTCAGAAAATTATTTGAGTGGTCAGTTTTTGCAAGCTACCAGTTCAGGATTGGTAATTATGGAAAAAAAGATTGCTCAGGTTTTAGCGTATTAGGTAATATTCTACAAATTATTTTGTTGTAAAAATAAGTGTTCAAGGTGATTATTATAGCCAATGAAATCCATCAGTAGTTACTGAATTGAATTGCTTTTGATTTGTTCAGTTTTATTCAAACAGATTTAATGAGTAACTCAATGGATAAAACCTTATTTCAGCCAATTGTTATTTTTTTCTGCTGATTGTTCATTTTTGCCCAATGAATATATGACATTTTGAACTGATGTTACGCCTCTGAAAGACAAGACACAATTGGCATGCATTAAATGTCATACTTTTAACCATGTAATATAGTGTATGAAACATTATCCAATTTTGCATGGTGTGGCAAATTAAAGAGAAAGGACAAGACAATAGAGCAGGGTAATGATATGGGCAATAACTAGAGAGTCGCAGAAAGGGACAGAGCAAATAAACCTAAAAGTGTATGGGCAGACAAGGCCAGAGTTTGCAAGAATGGTAAAAAAGCAGAATTAGATTCTGTATCTGAATGCATATTGTGTATAATTTGTGGCTGCAAGGTGACTAAGGCTGGGAGCTAAATATTCAAGGGTATTTGATATTTTGGAAGGGTGGGAAGCTAGGAAAAGGTGGTGGAGTAACTATTCATTAAGGATGATATTAGTACAGTAGTGAGAATTGACCTTAGTTCAAGGAGATCAAGATGTAGAATTAGTTTGGGTAGAGGTAAGAAATAACAAAAGTTACGGTTGGAGGGCAGGCGAAAAGGCTAAGTGGCCATTGGGCTTTTTAGGAAGCCTCATCCACAGGCAGAATGAAGCTTCCAACAGCAAATAAAACTTAAATAAAAATGTTTAAATTTCATTCCTAACATGTCCCTGCTCACGTGACAGAGTCACATGAACGGAAATGTTTTTTTAACGTTTTAAAATCCTTTATTTTTAATTTTTTTAATCTTCAGCTCCCCGAGGCAGCTCTGTGCCTCAGGAAGCTTTTCCTGTGCACACCTGCGCGCATTCTCTAAGTTCCCCACTTGCCCTCCTCCCCCTGCCACCCCCAGCCACCCCCGCACAGGCAGCACTAAGTGCTGCAGCACATGTTTCATGCTGGGTAGGCCTTGATTGGCACGCCAGTGTGAAATCGTGATTGCTGCCTGATCACGGGTGGCAGTCAGCTTCCCGACCACTCCCACTCGCCCCTGCTGAGACCGCACGACGAGGGTAAAATCCTGGCCATATCAGATTGGCAAAGGTAGCCTGGAAGGTAAGTTCATAGAGTGTATTCAGAACAATTAATTTTAGAGCAATACTTCCTCGTGCCAACCATCTATAATGGACCTGGTAATGTGCAATGAATGAGGAGTAATTAATGACCTCATATTAAAAGAGCCTCCAGGCAACAGTAATCATAACATGATAGAATTTCACATTCAGTTTTAGGATGAGAAGTGTGGGTCTAAGACTAGTGTCTTAAACATAAATAGGTTAAAGTTAGGGCAGTAGAGATGCAGTGGCAGACATTTAAGCAGATATTTCATAACTCTCAGCAAAGATAAATTCCATTTAGAAAGAAAGACTGTATGAGAAGGATGCACTATCTGTGACTAAATAAGGAAGTTAATGATAGTATTAAATGAAAGAAAACATGTATGACACTACAAAGATTAGTGGTAGGTCAAAACATTGGGCAGATTTTGGAAACCAGCAAAGAATGACTAAGAGAAACATAAGGAGGGAGAAATTACAGTATAAGAAAAAGCTAACTAGAAATATAAAAGTAGATAGCAAGAGTTTCTACAAGTATTCAAAAAGGAAAAGAGTAACTAAAGTGAGTGCTGGTCCCTTAGAGGGTGAGACTGAGGAATTAATAATGGAAATCAGGGAAATGGCAGAAGCATTGACCAGTATTGTGTGTCTATCTTGACTACAGAAGATACAAAAAAATCCCAAGATTACTTGAAAATCAAGGGATAAAAGGAGGGGAGGAACTTATAATAACCGCAATCACTGAGGAAAATGTACTAGGAAAACTATACAAATTAAAGTTTGACAAGTCCCCTGGACCTGATGGCTTGCATCCTTGGGTCTTAAAAGAAATCCCTAGATTCTGGAAAGGTCCCAGCAGATTGGAAAATAGCAAATGTAACACATCTATTCAAGAAAGGAGGGAGACAGAAAGTAGGAAACTATAGGCCAGTTAGCCTAACATCTGTCAGAGTGAAAATGCCAGAACCCAATTTTAAGGAAGTAATAGCAGGACATTTAGAAAATTACAATACAATCAGGCAGAGTCAACATGGTTTTGTGAAAGGGAAATCATTTTTGTTTAATTTATTAGTGTTCTTTGAGGAAGTGAGAAGTGAGGTGGATAAAGGGAACCTGTAGATGTAGTGTACTTGGATTTCCAAAAGGCATTTAATAAGACGCTATGTCAGGAATTACTACAGAAAAAATAGATCTCGTATATAGTGGGCAACATATTAGCATGGGTAGAGGACTGGTTAGCTAGCAAGAAGCAAAGAATAGGGATAATGAATCATTTTCGTATTGGCAAACTATTATTAACAGAGTGCCACAGGGATCAGCGCCAGGGCATCAACCATTTATAGTCTATATCATTGACTTGGATGTGGGGACCAAATGTATGGTAGCTAAATTTACTGATGACACAGAAATAGGTAGGAAAGTAAGTTGTCAAGAAGACATAAAGAGTCTACAAAGGGATTTAGATAGGTTAAGTGAGTGGGCAAAATTTGGCAGAAGAAGTATAATATAGAACTTGCCCATGTTGGCAGGAAGAATAGAAAAGCGGTATATTATTTGAATGGAGAGAGTCTGCAGAACTTTACGGTACTCAGGGATCTAGGTGTCCTGGTACATGAATCACAAAATGTTGCTATGCAGGTGCAGCAAGTGATTAGAAAGGCAAATGGAATGTTGGCATTTATTGCAAGGGGAATCAATTATAAAGGTAGGGAAGCATTGCTGCAATTGCACAGGGCCTTAGTTAGAGGACATCTGGAGTACTGTGTACAGTTTTAGTCTCCTTACTTAAGAAAGGATATAATTCTCTTAGAAGCAGTTCAGAGAAGGTTCACTTGACTGATTCTTGGGTGAAGCAGTTATCTTGTGAGAAAAGGTTGAGCAGGTTACATCTGTACCCATTGGAGTTTAGAAGAATGGGAGATGATCTTATTGAAACATCTATGATCCTGAGGAGACTTGACAGGGTGGATGCTGAGAAGACATTTCCCCTTGTGGAAATCTAGAACCAGGGAACACAGTTTAAAAATTATTGTTTTCCCATTTAAGACAGAGATGAGGAGAATATTTCTCTCTTAGAGCATCACTAGTCTATGGAATTCTCTTCCCCAGAGAGCAGTGGAGGTTGGGTCATTGAATATATTCAAGGCTGAGTTAGATTTTTCATTGACAAGTAAGTCAAGTGTTAAGGGGTGATGGGGGGGTGGTGGACAGGAGAGTGGAGTTGTGGCTGCAATCAGATCAGCCATGACCTTACTGAATGGCGAGCAGTCTCAAGGGGCCGAATAGCCTATTCCTGCTCCTAATTCTTGTGTTCTTCTATTACACTGTTCAATGTCAAACATGTTTTTATTATTTCAAGGTTGTATGGTACACCACAGAATATTGACTTGTGGCCAGCTCTGATGGTTGAAGATATAATTCCTGGGACAAGAGTGGGACCTACCCTGATGTGTCTATTTGTAACTCAATTCAAAAGGCTGAGGGATGGTGACAGGTAAGATACTTTTAAGAGGAATAGAGGATATGTAATGTGGCAGTAGTAGATAACAAACACAGTAAATCAATTGTATTGCACAAATTTTGGAAGTTAACTGCAGAGTTGAAGTATTTCTCATCCACTGTTGAAACCATGTTAGCTTGTTTTCACGTTTTGTTTGCAGCTTTTTTTTTTGATCAGATGTCAAACTGAGCAGTATTAATGAAGAAATAATTAAGGTGTTCCTATTAAATTTATTAATGTACTTGCATGAAATAATTTTCACGTTTACTATGACGAGATTATTATCACACACAATGCTTTCAACCCATTGAAGTATTTTTACATTTTGATGACGCTTGTCAAGATCATTGAAACAGTCAGCCCAGATTTTCAGTTTTGACATTAGCTTGAACACAAATTGTTAAAAGATTCATATGGAATGAATATTTCATGTCCACAGCTTGGCTACAAATTTGAATTTGTGTGGGAGCTGAACTATTGGTGGAAGCAGAAAATGGCCCCTAAGTGAACATTAAGTGGAAGAGGGGAACGATTGCGGCTTCATTTCCCTTGGGCAGTTGGGGACATGGGGCTGAATTTTACCTTTGGCGTGTGGGACCGAGCCCCGCACATCTGCGTGTAAAATGACGTGCAGTGACATCGGGCGAGCATCCAGAACTCACCGGGCGCCATCGCGATATTTCGCTGGGCGGTCATGCAATGATGTCCGACGCACGCCCACCATTAATTAACAGGCCACTTCAGGCCCTTGAGGCGCTAATCAACACTGATTTTTCAGCACCCATGCAATCTTCAGGTCGGCACACGGGCACAATGGGCAGGCGGGTAGGATACATTTGTATTAATCTCATCCACGGGCGGGATAAGAAGGCTCACTGGGGTCGCGAGTGTACATAGTCAAGCATTTATTTCTGAAAGTTTTTGAAACTTGCCTGTGTGATCTGCAGTACTTCAAAACACATACCAGCTGCTCTTTCTGGACTCAACCTTCAGGTCAGCACACTGCAGTGAGTAATCTTTGCTGGGCCTGCAGGTTTCAGGAAGCCTTCCCTTAGCCTGGGAATGGGAGCTGAACTCTCCACTGGAGAGGAGGAACGGAGGGCTAGAAGGGAGAGGGGACCAGGAGTGCACATTCAGCCTCCAGGGGATCCACCTTTGGGAGTACAGGCGCAGGCACAAGGGGTGCAGGGCCAAGAGGTAGTCCAAGGCGGAAGGGGCCGCAGAAGATGCCACTATCCTGCTGTCTGGGTAGACAGGCAGCAAAGCAGCTACCTCAATATGTTCGAGGTGCAGTGCTGAAGGAGGCTCCGTCTCTCAAGGGAGACAGTTGACTATATCTGTCAGATGATTGGGCCTGAGGTCTCCGCTAACTGTGTGGGTGGACACCCCATGCCAGTGGCTCTGAAGGTCACAGTTGCCCTCAACTTCTATGCCTCTGGCTCTTTCCAGGGCTCGGTGGTGATCTTTGCGGTGTCTCCCAATCAGCTGTGAACACTTGTGTCAAGCAGGTTACAGACGCTCTGTTCAGACGGGCATTGACCTTCATCTACTTCCGCTGCGACCAGGTAAGTCAGGCACAGCGAGCCAGAGGCTTCGCGGCCATTGCTGGCTTCCCCCGCATCCAGGGTGCTATAGACTGCACACATGTGGCCATCAAGGTGCCAGCAGTTGAGCCCGGTGCCTTCGTCAACAGGAAGGGCTTCCACTCCATGAACGTGCAGATAGTGTGTGATCACAGGATGCTGATTCTACAAGTCTGTGCAAGGTACCCAGGCAGCTCCCATGACACCTACATCCTCAGACACTCCCAGGTGCTGGGGCTCTTCAGTGCTCTGGCTCGGCAGAACGGATGGCTGCTGGGTGACAAGGGCTATCCCCTCAGAAGGTGGCTCATGATGCCTCTCCACCATCCAAGAACAGAAGTTGAGCAGTGGTACAATAGGAGCCACGCCTCCACAAGGGCTGTGGTGGAGAGAGCCATCGGTCTTCTCAAGATGTGCTTCCAATGCCTGGACCGTTCAGGGAGCGCATTCCAGTAACCCCCAGATCATGTCTCAGTGATAGTGGTTGCATGCTGCGCTCTCCACAATCTTGCTCTGGAAAGGGGGGACGCAGTGGACAATGAAGGCATCGACGCAGTGGCTGCGGCTGCACACAATGAATCCAGCAGTGAGTCCGAGGATGAGCACGCACAGGGAAATGCTGAGGGGGTAGACGCTGACCCGGGCATACTCCAGGGAGACAGGGACACCTGGGCGGCTTTAATCCAATGAACCTTCAGCTAGCACACCACAGATGGACCACCAGGACAAGCCTGGGCTGTAGGCTCGATACTCGATACCTAAGTGCAAAATCTGCCAAGTTAGGAACAGTCACTAAGGGCCTTGTTAATAAAGCTGAATGTCCAACCAAGCACTCATTACAGTTTTGCAAACCATACACATGCAGAAGAAAAGAGGCACCCTCAGCCATAGTGACATATCTGAATTTATTCTGTCAAGCAAACCAACTTATTCCAAAAAGAAAGAGAATAGTGTTACCAAACAAAGCAAATCATAAGGACCTCATCTCGGGCCAACACGAAAGCACCAGTGAAAAACCCATGGTGTGCCTAAGGTGCCTTATATTTTTGTTTCTAGGTGCTACGTCTTGGTGCTGCCCCATCGCTCAGAATGGCATCTGAGACAGCCTGCTCACTCTGCTGTCCTGCTGGCCTGTGGAGCCTGTGCTGGCCCCGCCTGGGAGGGAGCTGCCATTTCCACAGCTGGCATCTCCCCAGTCGTTGCAGCCTCACCGGATGCTACGGTCACTGGGAGAGGGACGGGGGAGCTGCCGCCCTCATCCGGAGCACCCTGAGAGGTGCCCGAAGAGACGTCAGGCGCTCAGTGTTACATCAACTAATCCAAAAATGGCAATACAATGCCATAAGCATTTTAATGACCTCAGCAGCTTGACCAAGGTCAACTAAACTATGAGTAACAAGGCGCATCCTGAAGTGAGACAGGAAGCATTCTCGGTTCCACGCTATCCATGTTCACATTGTGTAACTGAAGAGATAATGTGACAGTTCATAGGCACTAGATAGTTAAACAATCTGAAAATTATTTCTCAATAATGACTTAGAAGACATCATAAGATTACACCAGAATCAAAATACAAATTAGTTCGAAAGCTTTAATAGTGTGCACATTAAACTATTGGGTTCTTTGTTCAGCTGCATCGAATGTACCTGTACCTCCACTATAGTGGATGTGTAAGTCTCTGACTAGGAATTACATCAAAAGGAAGAAGATTGCATATGTTAAAACAAAACAATTAGTTATTTTGACCTATTTTGCTTTATAAAGCAGATATTTTTTTTTTGATTTCTTGTGGAGAGGATGGAAGCATTCCTGAATGCCCAGCGATTAAGGTGGGAATGTTCCTGTTTTCTGTCAGTGTATATGGATAGAATCCCAGCCATGTTAATTAACTCTCACAAAATGAACTAAATAAATAAATATAGGGGTAAATTTTCAACTTGCCTCCCAGGTGTGAAACTGGGTTTATGGTTCAGCCTCCAGCTATAAAACTAGCCAAGTGTCATTTATATTAATACATGGCAGACAGGTTTTGAAAGAGAGGACTGTGAGCTCGACCCCGTAAAGGACATGATTTGCCTGATCAGCCATCATGGAATCTGGATCAACCAACTGAAAAAATAATTGCTTCTGCAAGGTCAAATCATCCAATTACTTTAGGCTAATCCAAGAGGCAAAAGAAATACAAAACTCCTTCCTTCCCTACAAATTGCTTCTTTCATGCCCACTCCCCTGCTCTCTCTAGATACCAGATGCCAGGAGCTGGTGCAATTTTTTTGTCTAGAAAATTGATGCTATCTACTTAGCTACCTCAGCCTCCTACAATCTCTCTATCCTGCTTGACCACATGTAGGCCACCCTCCACACCAATGCTCCTTATCTCGACTGCAAACTTTGCCAGATTCATCTCCTCAGTCAGATCCAACTTGTGCACCCTTGATTTCTTCCTTTCTCAGCTTAAAATTACAAAACCGCCCCTCCTCTGACCAATAATCCCCCACATTATCACCTTTATCTTTCTTCAACTACTGCTCTCCATTCACACCCTAGTTTGCAAAATTGCTATAATCAGCCCCATTTTAAAAATAATTCCTCCCCCTCCACCCTCTGTCATTTCCAACTTCAATTCAACCTCCCCTTCCTCTTTAAGATCCTGGATTATTTTGTTCCCAGCCAATTCAATACACACTTTTCTCATCATTTTCCTCTTCAAATTCCTTTAGTTTGGATTCCAAAATGCCCACAACATTGAGGCCACCCAAGTGAAATTCATCAATGATACTCCATGTGACTGTCACCATTGTATGTTATCATTCCTCCTCCTCGACTCTACAGCATGGAACACAATCAACTATGCTGTCCTTCTCCATCACCGCACTTCTGAGGTCCACCTCCATGATACTGCCACACGTTGTTCCATTTCTAATTGGGCACACAGCACCTCTAGCCTGTCCCAAGGTTCCATTCTGGTCCTCATGCTATTCCCCATAGATATGCTGCATCTCATCAAGCATGAGATCACCTCTTATATACATACTGGCCAGCAAATAATGTCAGCTGATCCTGTTTGCTCGGGTTGACATAGCACTATTTTGAAGGAGGGGAATTCTCCCGGACAATGTCTATCTTTCAAATAACATCACAAAAACATATTATTTGGTCAGTATCACATTGTTGTGTGCAATGTGACGACTGCACTTCTTACATTACAACAGCGACTGCACATCAAAAGTATTTCATTCAAAGTAAAGCAGTTTTGGATGTGTTGAGGTCATTTTTTTTATACTTTGCTTTATCTCCCAACCATTATCCTTGATTTTATGACTGTTGCTTAGCTGCCTGACAGATCAAATTGTGGATGAGCCAAAACATTAACAAGATGGAACCAATCTAGTTGAGTTCACCAGAAATTCTGCACTCTAACCTTCCTGGATGCCTGTTTCAGCTCAACCTGATCTTGTACAAGATTGATCTCCTGCTCAATCCCATATTCAGTCCAACAACAACATGCCATATTAATCCCTTAGCTACAAAGACTCATGGGTTGTCTTTCTCCAACGTCTGTAATTTTTTTCTCCCTTACTATATTGATCAAGAAAACTGTGATTATGAAACCAGGGCGGAATCGTCCCAGGTTTGCACTAAGTGTGGCTGAGGGCTGTTTTACCCGCCAGCCGCAGTGATGGCTTCTCACGCTGTATCGTCCCAAACCCGCTATATTAATCATGCATTCCCGGGATACACGCTATTTCCATGGTGGGCAGGCTCTCAATCGCCCGCCACGCCATCACCTCAACGCTTCAACACGCCGGGCACCATATTTAAACTGCAGCCATGTGCACATCTCTCAGTGCCTCCAGCCCAGGGCTGCTGCATGGAAGACATGATGGCCCCAAAAGGAAAAAATACTGCAGCCCCCGTTTCAGTGACGCGTCCCTCAAGCGCCTTTTGAATGATGTGGAGGCCCATTTTGATGTCCTGTACCCCTGCTCTGGTTGCAGGATGGGCCGCTGCATCACCAATCCAGCATGGGAGGCGGTAGCAGCGATGGTCAGCACCAATGCCCTGCAAAAGATCACAGCCACCAAATGCCACTACAGGATGAATGGTCTCATCCGTCCCGCCAGGGTAACTCACTCTTCTCATCACTCTCAACTCTCACAGTCACAAACCCACAGGGATCTCAAACCTCAAGGGACAACACCACTAACTCTCACACACACCCTCACATCTCCATCAGGCTCTTACCCTCTGGAGCTCACATCCTCATCCCGTACATGTCTCCACTCACCACACAAACATTCCATACAGTGCCTTGTGTCCTGGTCACACTCTCTACATCTGTTTTCGTGCAGGAGAAGCTGCTTACATCAGAGGTCCCAGACTGGGGGTAGAGTGGCCCACAATAGACCCCTCACTCACTTTAAGGAGTGTGCCATCGCACTGACTGGTGAGGATGTGGCCATGCCTGCAGTGACTGTGAGGTCAGCGGCAAAAACCCACATGAATATCCTGCACCACATCGTTCCTCTCTCAACACAAATGTGCTCTCTCTCCTGCTTTTGACTCTGTTGTCATGTGCTACTTATCTCTACTTTGGTTCGCAGGGAGCTCTGCCAAGTGACCGACACCCTCAGCCAGACAGCCCCTCATCCAGGTCCCCACCTCCATTGAAGAGCTGGAAATAAGTAACCTGGAAGACCCGTCACAGCGCTTACCCACACCATGCACCAGCACAGAGAGACACACCTCGGTGGGACCTAGATCAAGAGCGGGCTTGTGTTTACAACCTGGTGGTCACCACATGGACACGTGTCTGTAACAGCAGAAGGCAGGTTCCACCGAGCTCCCCGGCACTTGGGAGGACTGCTGGGGAAGAAGCATCTGTGAGGTCCGAGTCAGATGATAAACCTCTGGAATCAGCCTTCCAACTCATCCTGGAGAGTCAGCAAAAGGCGTGGGAACATCACGCAGAGCTATTGGAAATCTTGAACAAAGTGGCATGTGAGTTGGTGGAGTGCGTCCACCTGCTCTCTGATGAGTGGTGCCCAAATGTGCATGTATGGAGGTCTCTATGGGGAGGAAGGCAAACGTCATGGAGACCCTGGTCCAGCAGAATGCTGAGATGTGTGCAAACCTGCACTCCATCACAGAAGCCATGGGTGAGTTCCTGCAGTGGCAATGCAAGAGGGAAACAGGGCACCTCGATGTCTCTCCAGGTGCTCCTTCCCCTCAATGGGTCAGGCCGGGGCCTCCAGGCACCTGAAGGGAGGAGAAGCGGCAGCTGGACACCCCTGGTCATCCACTCAGGAATCTCAGAGGCCGTCCTCTCCCTCTGAGCCCCCTTTGCCTGTGACCCCTCAACCCCGTCCTCTGTCACCGCAGAGGGAGCAGCTGGCCACCGAGTAATTCTGGAGGGAGAAGTGTGTGTGCGGCAGGGCCTTTCGGAGTCTTGTGCAAGCAGTCTCCCATGTACACGGATCATTCACATTTCATACTCACCTCAATGTCCTGGGCATTTTGAATGCTGCTTGCTGGGGTTCCCTTTCAGTTGTCCATCTGAGCTGACCTGCATCTCCACCCACCCATTGATCACACTCCCATGCAGCACCTGATCTCACCCACCACAACTGTCATTTCACTTTAGACAGCATAGTCTTGATTCAGTTTCTCATGCAATCCCCCATCTTTTCCCCTCCCCCGTCACCCATGTCTTTTCCCCCATCACTGTTGACTCCCCTGGCATCACTTTCCACCTCCACTCCGTGACCTACCAGCCACAGCCCTTTTCCTTTGGGGATGTCCAGGTGACCGTGCACATTCCCGTCCTTCCCAAAAAATCCCACCCCCATCCACACTCATCTCCCTGTCCTCATCCTTCCCACCCCCAGGGTCCACGTCTGTCTCTGGGTCCCCACCAACCACCCTCGCCATCCCTTCTACCACTACCATTGAACCCTCACCTTCCCATCCTACTGCTTCACTCTGCCCTTGGTCATTCTCACTATTCCCTCGCTCCACGCCTATCCTCAGTTCACTCCCCAGGAGGCTGTCATACGCTCATCAGAGCCCTTGTTTGCACGTTCTCTGGGACATCCCCCACTCTGGACCCCTCCCCCCCCTTGGAACCCCTTCCCCCCTTGGAACCCCTTCCCTCCCTGACAGACCACCACCCCCCCTTGTTTCTCCCCCCACAACTGGACTCCTACATTGCTAAGACCCTCCTCCCTCCCGACTCTTTCCTCCAGGCTTACCTCTTCTTCCAGCCTTACTTCTTCCTCCACCCTTAGTCCTTCCCTCATCCTGACTCCTTCCTCCACCCTTACATCTTCCACCAGGTTTACTCCCTCCCTTTTCCACACTCCTTCCTCCCACCAGACTCCCTCCCTGCTCTGCAGTCCTTCCCCTCTCCGAACTCCTTCCCTTACACCTTACACCCCCCTTATACCTACCCATCCAGTTGCCGTCTTCTCCCCTGTTAACCCCTCCTGCCCCATACTCCCTCACCCCCTCCCGACCTCCCCCCAAAATGCCATCATTCCCCCCCTCCCAATCTCACGCCATCCTGATCATTCCTCCCCTCCCAACCTAACCCCATCATGATGCCTCTTCCTCTCCCAGTTGATCCTGGACCTTTCTCTCTACTGCTTCGACAATCATCTGTTGTGAGCAGATCCTCAACTGTGACTTTCCAACTTCCGTGAGATGCTTCACAGCAGAGCTATGCCCATGAGAATCCACCCATGGATGCTCCTCCAGTGTGCCGTTGCTGTTGGGCTCCAGTATCTTCTGCTCCATGGATGTCCACGATGTGAGCAGGGCCCTGGCGGGTAAGTCCCAACTTCTGCTTGTCACACTTGTCAAGACGTGTTCTTCAACAGCATGCAATCATGCCGGCATGGACAGACGATCCACCAGGGTTGTAGGGGAGGAGGGGGCATCGATTCCGGTTGGCTGGTCTTATAATGATATGCAGATGTATTACAATGAGTTTCCCGACATCTGATGGTGGGGAACGAGGCCCCAGGGTGATCGCAAACTGCTTTCATGACATCGTGAAACCAATTTCTGGCCTTCTTGGCATAATGTCTGCTCACACTGCTGAGCACGTCCGACGCCAGCGGGGTGTGGAAAATTCCACCAAGGGTATCATATCTCCATCATCAATCACACGGAACAACAGCCCACTGAAAGCAGTTAGCAAAATCTGCTACGTTGGATTCACGTGACTGACAATCTGACTCTTGAATCAGGACTCAATACGCGCATACGGAAAGTGGCTTCCACCTTTGGCTGACTCACAAAATGTGCAGAGATAAATAACAAGCTGACTCTTAGGATCAACATGGTTCATGAAGTCTGTGTTCTCAACACTTTGTTGTACTGCCTGAAGTGTGGATGGCTTACAGCAATCAAGAAAGGACGCTTAGTGATTTTATTCTTCGATGTCTATGATGCATCCTCGGCATCTCATGGAAGGACAAAATCATGAATGCAACAGTCCTATCAAAGATAAATCTCCCAATGTGGGCACTCAATTAAGCAGAGGTGACTTTGCTGACTCAAACACGTTAGCAGACACAATCTCAAGGGTATTTTGTGTGCCAAGGTAGCCGGAGCTCAAAGGTCCACTTCAAGGATGCCTGCAAGCATGACATGAAAACCCAAAACACCGATTTTCATACGTGAAAGACGCTAGCCAGTAGCAGAGGGGAATGGCCACATTACCTGCAGGCCGGTGTGCGCCACTATGATGATCAGGGGCTGCAACGACTTGACAATATGTGCCAATACTGCAAAAAAGCACCCCACAACACTTGATAACCTCCTCATATGCAGCACTTGTGCCAGAAGCTGCCTCTCATGGATTGGTGCCTTCAGCCTTCAGCAAAAGTGCACCATTTGAAACTACCCCATCGCCAATCGATTTGCTCTATGTCCATGTAGATGGACATGCAATCGACACCAACACGCCTCTTTCACCTCTGAAATATCATCTCCTTCCATTCCCGTTTAATCTCCATTGCTGAAACCCTCATTTATGTCTTTTGCCCCTAGTCTCAACTTTTCCAATGCTACCCTCATTGGTCTCCTGTGTTACACACTTTGCAAACTCCCACACCTGAACCCTTGTGTTTGCAAATCTTCATGAGTGTCTGTCTCTCGGCACAACACAGTCAAAATCAGTGTTTTTGTCTACAAAATGTTCTGTCCACAGCCTCACTGTTTCCTTGCTCTGCAATTTCCTCCAGTACCTGTCCCTGTTCAAACCCTCTCGTATTCAAGCTTCAGTCTACTGCGTATTCTCCTCCTCCCCAGCTGGATAACATTTTATTTATTTATTTCGATTTTTAAAAAATTACAGAACAGTGAACTCTCATGAAATTTATTTTTATTTTGGCTTGGCTGAACCAGCTAAATTCAAATCAGTTTTGTATTTTGGCCTCAATCCATGCTAATTTTTATTGAATACATTTGTGAATAAATATTGAAAACAAATCTTTTCAAAGTATTTATTGTAGTACTAGCCCTATTGCTTGGAACTTAAAGGGCCCCTTTATATCCAATGTAAAAGAATCACACATGTTTGGCATCTCAAATTTGCTCTTTCCTGTTACAATTGTATAGGTTAGTTTGAGTTTATTTTTCCAAGTTGAACACATTTTCTACATCACTAGAAAATATCCCACACCATCTAATTTCATCTTTTGAGATATTGCTCATGGGCAAAGATTTTAAGAAGTTTATCTTGTTCGCTATCTATTCCATTGACTTCAGTCCCAGGCTACAAGTATACTTGCCTTGTGTTCTCCCCACTTCACTCTTAGGCTGTATAAATGGAACATAGGACCAAAAGAACAGGAATAGCCTATTCATCAGTCTAAACTGTTTCACCACTCAGTCAGATCATGACAATCAGTATCCCACCCCCCATTTACCTGACTTTGCTCCATATCTTTTTTTTTAATTATTTCACGGGATGTGGACCTTGTTGTTGGTTTCCCTTGATACCCATACCTTACAAAAAACTGCCAGTTTCAGCCTTCAAAATTTTAAATTGACCACAACCTTTCAAGGAGGAGAATAGTCAGATTTGTGCAATCTTTTGGGAAAGAAAGAATTCTTGCTGATTTCACCTCTAACTGACCAAGTGCTAACTTTAAGATTATGCACCCTTGTTCTAGATTCACCGACCAGAAGAAATACAAACAGCCCTACCCGATACTGCTCCTCCTAGCCAACAAAGATAACTTTAAAACTTACCTGACAGGATTTCTACTTCACACGCCATTAAATGTAGTGCCAATGGCAAATACTCCACTCAGCATGGACCTTAAAAATGCCTCAGCATCCAATCTAAGTGATGTGACCCCAATTTACATAAAAGCTATGAAGTTCCTGCCTGACTCAGGTGGATACTGGTCTCTGCCACTCTTAGAAAAAAAGTGTTAAAATGGCCAAGGGACAGAAATCATACACTTAATACATTGCTTCCATCTTAAGAGTGTTGGGACACTTTATTATGTTAATGGTGCCATATAAATACCAGTAGATTTTGTTGTTGTAATTCCTGTTCTACTTGATTTCTACCAGTGGAGGAGTTAAAGTTTCCCCCCTCAAGCTATTAATGTAAATTAGAAGCAGTCAAGCTCTCAACAAGGAGCCCAGGAGCATTGCACTTAATACTCATGCCCCATCCCAACATTAATCCACTAGCGAGTACCTGCTGCTTCCTAGCCTTTAGCCAATATTTTAACCATTCCAAATTCCATTTCCCTGAATGTACAGAACATTCAGCCTAACTGTAATCTTTTGTATGAAACTTTATCAAATGCCTTTCAGAAGTCCACTGTTCTGACATGGTTTCCATAGCTCTTCCACCAAAGATAGGGCAGACAAGTGGGAGAACCCCCTTAGTGCACAACACCACAGGGTTACTGCCTTTGGTGTACATTTACTCAAAGAAACGAATAAAGTTTGTCAGAGGGATCTTTCTCTTCTAAAGCTGTGTTAATTGCTGTTTGCTAGGGGGTTGCTGTATTTATGTGCTAGGCTGTTGTTATTCTTTTAAAGGTGCTCCATTTGCCTTCTATTGAAATATTCTGTTGTCACGCATTTATTTTAATTGCGACTTTGTTTCATTCAGTTTAGGCCTTTCAAGTTTTAAAACTTAAGCCCTCAACCAGATCATATTAAGCTTGATCATTCTGAAGTCACAATCCTCGAGAAGTGCTATGATTTTCATTTCTTCGGCAAATACCAGATAACAGTGATCCCCTATCTCTCATGGTTTCCCTAATGCATTGAGTCATGCAGAAGCCGTGCATTATGTTTACCAATTCTGACTTTAAATCACTTTGGTTTTTCCAATTATTATTTGACCGGTTGAAATTTTCCACTGACACACCTTTCCTGTTCTCTCAAACCCTTCTTATTTGTGTTGACCTAAGGGCCTACAACATACCCTGATGGCCAGATTTTCACTACCAAGATATGTAGCTTGAGCCAGGAAATTTCATCCAATTTTCGCTCTGGGGAGGCAGAACATGCTGACCCGGGAAGTAGATTGTAGGCGGCCATGCGGGCAGTTGAATGTCAAGTTGGGCTGGTTAGAAGGCCTGCCTCAGTTCTCCAGGACTTCATCCTAATTGTTTCATCAGTTGTTATTCCCTCTAGCCCTCACCACTCACGCTCCCTCACCACCCCCACCCCTCCCCATGCCCCCTCAAACCCGCATGCCCCTTCCATGCAATTGCATGCCTCCATCTAGCCCTGTGCCCCCGTACCCTACCATGCCACTTCCATGGAAACCCATGTCCCCTCCATGCCACCTCATACCCCGATGCTACCTCATAGCCCATGTCACCTCCATTGCTACATACCCAGTATCCACTATGGGCAGATCTCAGAAGCCATTTGGGGATGAAAAAAAATAAACTTCTGACAATCTAGTACTGCTTTCACTCATACACACTTGATACTGAAAATCTTCCATTCATGAAAGCCATTCAAAGATTTTAAATCCCCTTAAGTATTTAATTTATTATAAAAACAAAGTTCTATCCAGTAACCACATTAAAGACAATTAATGCTTTAATAGCATCTTTAAACTGTCAACGTGTGAACTCAGCATTCTCATGCTGAGATAAGTGCTATGTAGCTTTTGAAACTCAGCCAAGAATTCATAATAACTTCAGCTTGAGAAATGTCAACAGAGAGCTCGATTGAAACTGCAGAACAAATGGTAATTTTTTTTGTAACCTGCACCAAATGGCCTGCTGACTGAAATATCGCGCGAGTGCACGATTAAACTTTATTTGTTACCTGTTTTCCCTGATGTATATAGTTTCACCACCTCTCTTTCTGTCCTCTCTGTTCATTCCAAGCACTAAAAACTCCTGAATATAAAATTAATTTCCATTCTCTGCATTTAGTGATGTTTCTAATATGCCCAAAGCAAAATGGTTCTCTACTGTCATACCAACCTCCAGTTTTGTCATCTTCGCTATATATAAGCTTCCTAATGTAGATTTGCTACCTTTCATGTTCCCAATTTCTGCAATTTCCTGGGCACTTGTAGATGTACTTGTTTGGTTACTGTGCTCATAAAGGGGAATGCCTTGGATGTTGTCTATATGGATTTTAAGAAAGCATTTACCAAAGTACCACATAAAAGGCTTGTTAATAAAATTGAGGCTCATGCAATAAGAGGGTCGGTGTCAGCTTGGATTTAAAAAAAAAAATTGGCTTAAGAACAGAAAACATTGTGTTTTGGTTGCTTTCGTTATAACTAGTCCCCGGGAGAGGTCTCCCAAATTGTGATGTTCTCGAGTGAGGAGGGACAGTCTGGCTCCCTTTCTTTATTCAACCTCCTCGGTTGGTCACAACAAGGTTAATTTTAAAAGGATCCCTTCCCTCACGGATACCATTTCCCAGTCCAAATGTATTTATGTTTTAAAAGGAACCAATTTAACCAGGCCGAGTCAAAGAACCTGCCTTGTGTCAAAGAAAGAGATGAGTTTGTTAGTTACTAAATGTGAGAAAAAATAATAAAAATGCAACACACATGCACACAGATTAGAAATGATAAATTGAGTCAAAAATAAAAGTTAAAAAGATATATGAATTAGTCCTTTGGCTTATCTGTGAGGAGTAGATGATGAAACATTATGGCCATTAAACTGGGGTGATTCTGGTTGCGTTGACTTTGGCAGTTGAGCAGTTGGTTTGGAGATTCCTGGTTCTGCAGCTTAGCTGAGAGGAGTTGTCCTGTTTCCTTTCTGACTGTGGCTTTGCTGACTTGTGACTTGCTTCCAGCAATCAGAAAGAGAGGACCTTTTTACCTGCAAGCTGCAGGGATGTCCAGTTGGTGGTCTTCAATTGTGACCCTCACAGCACGCATACACCAGAACAGAACACCAGACTAGCACACAGAACTAGGATTGCATTTGGCTTTTTAAACCCTTTTTCATTGTGTATCCCTGGAATGGAAAAACAACATGCCTTTCTTCCAGAGATAAAAACAAAAAACTACTGCGGATGCTAGAAATCCAAAACAAAAACAGAATTACCTGGAAAAACTCAGCAGGTCTGGCAGCATCGGTGGAGAAGAAAAGAGTCGATGTTTCGAGTCCTCACGACCCTCTGTTGAAGGGTCCTGAGGACTCGAAACGTCGACTCTTTTCTTCTCTACCGATGCTGCCAGACCTGCTGAGTTTTTCCAGGTAATTCTGTTTTTGTTTTGCCTTTCTTCCAGGTCTGTTTTGTTTTCA
Source organism: Cetorhinus maximus (assembly GCF_964194155.1). Taxonomy (NCBI): domain Eukaryota; kingdom Metazoa; phylum Chordata; class Chondrichthyes; order Lamniformes; family Cetorhinidae; genus Cetorhinus; species Cetorhinus maximus. The sequence goes on from NC_135882.1 coordinate 97,543,998, forward strand.
AACTCAGTTCATGTTCACAGTCTGGGAAATAACTCAACAGGAGGTGGTTTCAGTTGAGATGGTAATCGTTTTCCATTATTTCCACAACCACAGGAGATTGCAGTTCAGTTTACATTGTATCTTTTGAACTGCCTCTGTCTGAAGTAGGCCATGTCATACCTTTTGAGTGCGACATTCCGTTCTCTCTGAACTAGTTGGTCAAGTAATCAGCATAGGAATTTTCCAGCAAATGGTAACCTTACAGTCTCATCCAGCTTTTGATTGTATGTCCTATTTAAAAAACACATGTCTTACTTAAAAGTTCAAAATGCCCATAAGTAGTTCAGGGATAGGATCCGTGATCATGACACTTTTCAGACAGGAGGATGGTAGACAGTGGTGTTTCCCCAAGCATCAGTGCTAGGACTACTGTTTTTTGTAATATATGTACAAATGATGTGCATATTGGAATACAGATTAAAATTTCAAAATTTGCCAATGATACCAAATTTTGAGGTGTGACAATGATACCAGTCAACTGCAAAAGGAAATAGAAAGGCTAGCAGAATGGGCAAACAAGTGGCAAGTGCAACTTAATGCATTTTGACAGAAGAGATGGGGAGAGGCAACATAGAATTAATGCAGACTTCTGAGAATGTTCAGGGACGGAGGAACGTGTGGGTTCATGTGCATAGATCTATGAAGGTGGCAGGATATGTTGAAAGAGTAGTTAGCAAAGCATATGGAATTTTGGGCTTCATAAATAGATGTATTGAGTACAAAAGAAAAAAAATCATGCGGAACCTTTAAAAAGCTCCAGTTAAGCCAGTCCTGTTACTACACTTTAGGAAGGATATGAAGGTGCTTAGAAAGGTACAGGGGTGATTTACCAGAATAATTCCAGGGAGACGGATTTTTGCCACAAGATTACGTTGGACTGATGCCTTTAGCTTTGAGAAATAAACACCAACAATTTCCCACAAATGCAGTCAATATTTTTAAACTTTGAACAGCTTCCTTTTAAAAGAAATGTTTCTGATTCTGCAGACCTTTCTTCAGAAGGGTCTGTGTGCCAGGCTTCAGCTGTGCAATGAATGTTCTTAAAATCTTTTAATTAGCACACACAGTGGAAGCTAGTAGGGGCAGCACTCTTTTCCAAAAGCACGGCTCTACTCACCAGTGAAGAGAGCATGGCTAGGTTTTTCTCACAGAGGGGTCTTGACACTTGTAAAAGAAACAACTCAAAAATACAACAGTTTGGAACATTAACTAGGTATTTGGACCTAGACAAAACTCAGGCAATCTTGAAGAGGCCTCTACTTGCAAATGTGAGTGAAATTTGCAATTTCTGGAGAATGTTAGACAAGAAAATTAAATGTCAAGGAACCTCATGTTTAAAGCAATACTTTATGGAGTATGGATATGAAGTAGTGATCACCAAACATATTCCAAGTTTTGTATTTTTATCTTTGGCCTATGCTCTTTTCAAGTGCAGCTCCCCAATTACATCACCAAATCACTTGCTATGTACCTATACCGATGATATATGTCCCCAGAGACAAGTTTGTGTTCTCTAATATGAACCAAGGACATATCTACTACAGGGATTATGCAAAAACAATGCTTACCAAGCATCTTCTTCATGATCAATGAATGCCATTGAAGGATCATATGAATGAAAGAGGAGAAAGCTTTTGTAATTGTCTAAGATATTTCACATGTATCATCTTTCCTTTTGGTATTGACCGCATGCCTCACATTTCAGTATATTATGAACTTTCGGTCAACACTTTAAAAAACTGAACACAGACTATTAAAACAGCCATTGCAAATCATGTGAACTTTGACAATTTGAGCTCCAGACGATTCTGAGTCTCAAGCAAATACCTAATTAAAATGGACATTCACATCATTTTGGGGAACTCATACATCTCTTTGTTTAATGAAATCAACAAAAGAATGATACCATTTCAGCTAGCTTATCTTTCTATTTCATCATGAACTAAAAAAACATTGCGCAGTATTTTCCCCTCGTCAGGGGGGGTTGTGCGGGAGTGGGCGGGTTCTCGATTGGCACCCCCATTTGGGGGCGCGCCACCATTTTACATGGGCAGGCCAATTAAGGTCCACCCATTGTGCCGTGCGCCAGGAAGTGCGGAAGTGCTATGCGCTCCTGTGCGGGTGGGGGGCGGAGGCGGGGGGGGGTGGGGTGCAGATTCCCTGATCCGGGGGTGCACTCTTTCACATATGCACGTGAAAGAGCGCACAGATCTCCCTGAGGCAAAGTGCTGCCTCAGGGAGATCAGTGTTACTTTTAAATAGATGATAAAGGATGAGAAAGATTTTATTGACATGTCCCCTTATGTGACACTGTCACATGAGCTGGGACATGTCAATTACTTTTATTAAAAGTGTAACACAAATTTTAAATCCCTCATGAAACCTCATCTCACCCGTGTATGAGGTTTCATGTTTTTTCTGAAGGCTGCCTGGGCTCTTTGCCTTGCCCGCCAACCTTAAGGTTGGACAGGGAGGTCCATTAATCATTTTAATTACTTCTTTAATGGCCCTAATAGGCCATTGACAAGTGGGCGGGCACGCAGCCAAGTCGGCTGCACGCCTGCCGAACTGAGAACCTAAATGACACGGGGTGACGTCAGGACACACGCCCGACATCACCCCGCGTCATTTTACGCGTCGGTGAGCGGGCCCCGCCCCCATGTGCCGACTGGAAAATGCTGCCCATTGAAAATCAATGTGCGTTAGATGATTGTGAATTTTAAGGCCAGAAATTTACGGTCACCACCAACCCCCCACAGTGGGAGGGGGGTGTGTTGGGGGGTGCATGAAATTGCATGGATGGGATTCCCTCCGGCTTCCCACCCACCCTGACCTCGCAGCAAATTTACACTGGGCAGGCAGGGCCTTGGATGTAAAGCCTGCCCTTGCCCCAAGTGATGGCCATTTAAGGGCCATTTCCAACCCAGTCTCAATTTTTATGTTGGTTGGTGGATGACAGCTCAGTGGAATAAACCCAGAAATAACAAAATGTTTGATCTCAGGCAGGATATTGAGGGTGCCTCCATCAGAATCCCCCTTCTGAATAGGGGCTCCCTCCCCTTAAGGCCCGGTGACCGCCAGACCTCCCTCCTCACCCCCAGCCTATCCTCCAAGAGCCCGATTACCACCCACCCGCCCCCCCCACCTTGTGCTCCCCCAGGTTTTCCCTACCCTGGCTGCCATGGGACGCCTGACACACCTTTGTCTCTGGTTTGTGGAACTTAGTCTCAGGCAGCTCTGAGTAGTGCCTCTTCCAGCCACTGCAGCGCTGTTTCTGGAGGGATTGGAGAGCTTCTAACCTATCTGATTGGCTGGCAGCTCTCCAAGCGGGACTTTCTCCCTAGTGAGGGGCAATCAACGCTTGTTGGAGCATAAAATGGCAGCTAGGCTGTCGGAATCAGCAGGGATGTGTTCCCTGCCATCTTAAAAATTCAAGCCTAAAATATCAAATGACAAAACAGGATGTGTAATCAACCCACCATCCCTTTTGGGAGAATGATTATGAACTTGTACATGGTGAGGAAGCCATTTTATTGCCTGCTTTGAAAATAACAGCAACAAGTTGTTCTGGAGACAGAGCACCATCAGAAAGCCATCAAACCAGCTGCAAGTCATCAAAGCAGCCAAGGTAATAAACAGCAGCAGCTTGAAAGTGAGAGAAGGACACCGGCCCCCCAACCTGTTCCAACTTCAATTTTACCTGAGAACCAACCTCTTAGAAATTGGATTATAAGAAGCCTCGCAGCTTACTGAGAATCCTCTGCTTTACAAGGCCTTTACTTCAAATAAAAGCATCAACTCATCTGAGAAACTACAGGCCTGCCATAAAAGAGACTGAGACAATCATAAATTGTAAACGTATTGTTTTAACTTAATCTGTATCTAATGTTTATGTGTGTGGTAATGTGTGTGTGTTGGGTGGGTGAGATGTCTCATTTTAAATGTCCAGGACAGGTGTGTGATTATAAATAATTTCCTTTGTTTTAAAATTCACAAAGCTTGCTGCTGGGATTACTTGAATTGGGACATTCGTTCTGAGGGTAGGAAAACACATACCTTTTACATGCAAACATATTGATCATGCGCAATAAAAAGGAACACATAAATTCTTTCTGTGGCATTTATGAGATGCTTCTATGCAATCTGTCATGTCCCCATGGGAACATCTAATCACTAGTTGCCTTGCCAAAGTTAAAATGTAGCTTTCAAATGTAGTCACGTTCATACATGATATTTTCAGATCTTTCTGGCTGCTGAAACCGTACCTGAGGTGAGGAGTAGATTTGAAGAAGGTGAGAATTGTAATTTTAACATGGTAAATGTAGTCAGGAATAGTGCTAAATATCAAAACTAGATGCCAGACTACATTGAGCCTGGGCAGAGAAAATTATGGGGCAGAATTTAACATCAACAGCGCAGGTCCCAGCATTGAGACAGCATCGCTGTTTGGGGTAGACGTGGCTGGCTGAACGCAATCACCCTGAGGCCGGCCAATTAACAAGGTAAAGGTGTGGAGCCCAGCGACTCAACTGTCGGGGACAGGCAGGAAGATGACACTCCCCAGCTTCAGTTGGTGGGAGCACAGGCACTGGAGCCATTTTTAAACGGCAGCTAGACATACCTGCAGTGTTTCTCAGCTACCTGCATCGCCATTCCAGCCACTGGGAGAACCCATGTTCCAGCACAGACCAGCAGCCGTCACCTCTAAGACATGAATCCCTCATCTCCCAAAGATCCTTTATCATTCTTGTGCATCTAGGTGCTTTTTCTGAGTATTTTGGCGAGGTGTGGCTCTGACTTCTGCAGCTGAGGTAGAGGAAGGCTGCTGATTGCAATGCCCCATGGGCTGAGACGACCTTTGCATCATCTCCTGAGTACCTGATGCCTGGAGGACCCTGGCATGCTGAGGGACTCCTGCACAGTTACAGCTGCCTCCTGTGGAGCCATGGCTATTTGTGGTGGTCAAGTCACTGGCAAAAAGGATGAGGAGTGTCTGTTAATCCTCAGAACATCATGAGAGGAGACGTCAGATGTGACAGGCCACACCTCCTCCCTCTCCATGCTCAAATGCATCACCCTGCGTACTGAGATGGTGCCGTGTCTTGAGTGTTACTGGGAATTCATCCATAAAGGAGTGTGCAATGCTAGAACACCTGTGGCACCTGGGAGTTCCATAGTAGATATGTGTCAAAAGTGCTGCCCGGGAAGTGAGCACGCACCTATAGGATGTGCTTCTGGTGTTCGCATACCAGTTGGAAGCTTATTAAGTAGAAGCCTTTTTATGAAGACTGCAAAGTGGTCTGATAGAGCTTTTATGGCCACACATGTACAATCTGTTACACCCTGCACTTGTGGAAAGACTGCAATTGCTCCAAAGCCAACACTCCTCTCTGCCTGGCTGTAAAGGCCAGTACGTTAGCTCACAATCTCTCCAGCCATCTTAAACAGGGCATTGGTCACCTCTCTAATGCAGCAGTGTGCGGCTGCCTTGGATATCCCGCACTTGTCCCCTGTGGATCCTTGGAAGGAGCCGAATGTTTAGAAATTCAGCGCTGCTGTGGTTTTCAGTGCCACTGGCATCAAGTGTCTACCCAGTCTCAGGTTGGAATAATTCAGCCAAGAGTCCCAGCATCAGGCCTCCGAAACTGAGCCTTCCGCGTGATTCTACTGCCACCCCCAGCCCCGGTTCCCACACCATCGGGCTTCATTGAATTCTGCCCATGGTGTCATGGGCCAATTTTGAAATGTACTTCTAATGCACCATATAATATTGGATAAAATATATGGAAGACATTAAAAGATTACAAAATACAGAGATTAAATTGAGTAAAGCATATGGTGGTCAGGCTTAAGGAAGCAACTTAAAAAAAATCACTAAGAGTTATTCTAAGTACATAGAGAAAAAATACAGCCAAACCTAGAATTCTTGTTGTTCTGCCAGAGCAGAATATTGGAATTGGTTGAATTGAAAAGAAGTATTACATCTCCTGACTGGAGACTACTTTGTTTGATAAATAGAAATTACATTATCAACTGAAAGTTACATTTTGAGCAACAGGAGTACATCTGGCTGTCATGAGACAACTGAATTTCAAATGGAAAAAGCAGGTTCGTCAGCCTCAAAGGAGATGGGTGGGTTCATGGTATCTGATGCAGATTTTTCTCAGAATTTGAAACAGAAATCCCTGAACAAACCAAGGAGGGAAGGAACAAAAAGTGTCAGTCTTGCTCAGTTGGCAATGCTCTTGCCTTTGATCCAAGTGATTGTGAGTTGAGGCTAAACTCCAAGACTTGAGCGCATCATTTCGGTAGATAAAGTAACTGCACTGTCAGCAGTGTTGTCTTTCAGGTGAGACAATGGGGGTAATTTTAAGCACAAAGCAAGTGCCTCACCATATCACAGTGGTTGTGAGAGGCTGGGAAACCAGCCAGTTCCTTTATTAAACCAGCTGGAAGTTCAAGTCTGGTGAGGGAATGGGGTCCACACAAAAGTGTGGGGGACAATAATTCCCCGGTGCATTCTCCATGGCAATGCCGCCACCAATCAGAGTCGACTTGCCAACCAATCAGTACCCTTTTCTCATGTAGTATAAATTGTTGCTGCCTTTGAAATTTGGTATTCTTGTCCTGATGAGTGCAAAACAAAAAGTTTCCACAGCATATTTCTTTTTCAGCAGTACCCAAGTTTTGTACTACAAAGTTACTAAAAATAAAAATGAACAATTTCAAATTTCTGCAGCTGTTTTTAACTTATGGCCTCCAGCAGTCCTGTTAATGGCCTGAATTTCATGCTTGGCATGCGTGCCAAGTCAGCGAGCCTGGAAGCGGATGCGAAATGTACCCCATCCGCGATCGGCCCCGAACGCAATTTCACGCTGGCTGGCCAATTAATAGCCAACCAGCATGAAACGTGCTCTGAGGAAGCCTTAGCACTGACGGGAGTGAGGGTGGAAAGAGGGTGGGTGCCGTCAAAATTGAGGATGCGGGTGGGCACTTTCGGTGAGCCCCCTGAAGGCAGACCACTGCTGCAGAGCTGCCTCAGGGAGCTGCTGACCTGGACAGGTTAAATGACCAGAAAAAAATGCAGCAAAATGGGTCTGTGCAACACATTCAAAAACCTTACAGCAGAACTCAAAAACATCAGTCCCCAGATATCTTCTTTTAATTATAATTCACCTCAGACATTTCATCCTGTCCTTGGATGACAATTCGTTAAAAACGGGCTGCCTGCCTGCCCATTTTGTCCGTGTGATGAGCACGAAATCGCACAGGCAATGTAAAATCATGCACAGTAGGGTTTTCAACGGCCTTAATCGGCCATTTAAATGTCAGCAACCATGGCTCTTACTCCCATGTGTGCGCACCGACCTTAATTTTGCATGCGTGTGCGACATCGGGATATATGCCCGATATCATTTCACGCGATTTCACCTGCCTTCGGGTTGGGGACGCGCTCACCCAATCAACATAAAGTTCTGGCTATAGGGCTGAATAATACACTTGTGCACCAACAGTGGGTTCCACACCCTGAAGTTGCCAGCATTTCGACTTCTGGGCATACTGTCACCGTGCGCCCGAGTAATACAGTAATTGCTGCAAATTAGCGGCAAGGGCAGGTTACAGACCGTCAGCCCGCTAAATGAGTGCTGGAGGCCGGGATGTCCGGTCTCCGAGGCTGCAGGCCATGACCCGAAACAGCACTTTAAAGGGCCCCCTGACATAGGACAGTGTCAGGTGACTCGTCAGAGATCATTGGAGTGCAGGAACTTTACACAGTGAAGATTTATGAATTTTCCAGCCTGGCCAGGTAAGTCAATTTAAAGTCAACCTAATTTCTGCCAACCATGTCAATATTCATAGGTGGCACAACGTTTAACATTCAGCAAGTCTCCCACCTTTTGGCATTGAGGAATTGCACATTTATTATGTATTTCCATATATAGATGTCTGCGCCAGAGGAGTGAGGGGAGAGGCATTTTAGAAGGGGCAAAGCTGCTCAGAGATTCAGCGAGGCTGCCCTTGGTGACCTCCTGCATGCAGTAAATGGTAGACATGACCAGCTCATGCTGAGTGCTGGGAAGAGGAGGAAGCCCGGGCACACTTGTGCTGCATGGAGAAGGTGGGAGGACTTGGTCCCAGTGCCACAAAGAGCTCAATGACCTGATGAGGTCAGTTGCAGGTAGTTAAATCTCTGCCTGTATACCCTAGGGTGGCATAAGTTCATCTAAGCCTCTGGTGAGGGTTTCTGTGTCCCTCCTGACCTTTGGTGTCTGGTGCAGCTTTGTCCCCTTCTTGAAGAACAACAGCATCTTGAGCCTCCCTCTGTTCCCTTTGTCCCCTCACCCTTCTCCTCCTCCTCCTCCTACTCCTTCTCCCCTCCTCACTGGAGGTTGTGTCTCCTACTAAGACCACAATCCCCAATCACCCCTCACTCCTGGGTAACGGACAGGAAAATAATCCATAAAAAGAGCACCCTGAATCAGAGGAGAGTCCTCCTCATGTAAAAAATATCCAAAAGGTTCCTCTGCCCGCTCAAATGAGCAGTCCCTGCAGTCAATGGAATTTGAACTGCAAAGCTGAGACTCTGCTCTCAGCTGTGGTTTTAAAACCTGCCCAAACAAGCTTGCCCTTAAAAAATAGATTCCCTACCTGTCGTAACTCTCACCCTGAAGGCGTATTATTGCCTTCTGACCGTATTATTGTAGTGAGGTGGATAGTTAATTAGCTGAATTGCCTTTTAAATAACATGGGCAGGTTCACAACTTTTTGACCTGCCTGCCTATTATTATTATTATTATAGTATTATTGAAAACTGGTGCGATGACGTTGTAAATGGCACCTGACCACAATATGCTCCACATTACGCTCTGCAAAGCGGGAAACACTCCCGATCTCAGAACATATTATTCAGCTCATAAAAACGGAAAATACCAAAGACACTCAGCAGGCCAGGCAGCCTCTGTGCAGAGAAACAGAGTTGAAAGGTAATTTTGTTCCAGCAACCGTGGGATTCCATCACCCAACCCCCACCCCCACTACTGTGGTTGGAGAACCAGTGGGAGCCCTGTGTTGCTTCTATGTGGGAAGCCCGACACAATTTACATGCACTCAGGCACCTCACTGCCCATCGTCGGGTCTCCCAAGCGATTAAGGCTCAGAGGGTGGACATTGTGTCCCTGAGAGCTTCCAGGGGCATTGGCTGCTATCAGTAATACTCCAAGGCCTACCCAGAGGATTGCTGTTGGATCCCTGGGGACAGTTGTGTGGGGCGGGATGGGGGTTGCAGGTAGGCAGTCGCCAGTGAAGGGGAAAGGGGTCAGATTCAAGGGCAGGGCGGTGGCTTTCAGTTACCCCACCACCACCACCTTCTCGTGCCGGATCCCATGGTCAAACCTGGTGCCGGGTTCCATCTGTCAAAGCGGGACCCACCCCCAAGAGGCTGCTGGCAAACCTGACGGGGACACACCCGTGCAATTCCCATTAAATCCCTGAGCCACCACTAAATTCCGGTGGGCTCAAGGATAATTGTGTCTCATTTATGAGCCTAATCGTCATCCCATTGCCAGCTGGATTCCCTTGTCGGGCCCTTCCCACCCCCGTCTAAATTGGGGACAGTGTTCCTGATGCCCGCAATCAGACACGGGCACTCCTGCCCATTTCTCACGGCCTCTGTACCATCATGCCCACTCCAGCGGGCTCCACTAAATTCAGCCCAACATTTCAGGGTGATGACCGTTCATCAGGATGTTTGCTTTTGTCCTTTTAAAAGCCACTGCAGCTACTCAATGACTGGTACAATATGCATGTGTGCTCCACCAATTTGTAACTAATAATTGTAATCAGGGTTTGTAACCAGTGTAGGACCCAATTTGCGACTTTGAGCATTTTAGGCAGGTATGTTGCTCACCTATTTTCAGGTGCTTGTGAAAATTGCATCAGGCAGGCAACGAGCATCAATGGGGTGGCTGAGGTATCTCCCTGATTTTCAATTGCTCAGGATCTACAAAAATGCTAGTTCTTCTTTGCAAAGTAAAGAACTGGATCACTGTACTGAAGCCAGTCAGTACCTCTAAAATTGATGCTTTTATAACTAATTCTCAGAGGAAGATTAAATTATCAAAACATTGTTATGAAAGGCAGGTATGGGACTTGGAGCTTAGCATTGAATTTAAAGCTCCACCAAATTAGAGCTCTTCACCACTGTGCCAGTGTGTGGAGTAAGGAGCACTGACCGTGCTATGTTCTATGAGGTTAGCCCTTTTGCTCTTTATAATATATTCGCTATGTAGGAAAAGTAACTAAAGGGAACTTAACCAGGAATGCTAATTGTTGGGGATGAAAAATTTGCAGAGGCAACAAATAAATTCTAATTAAAAATTTCACTGGAGCTCAAATGTAAAGTCAGAGGGTATGTAATTTTTTGCTTAATTATCCAATAAAACAGCATAGCTTTAAAAGCAGTCAGGCCTTTGGATCAGTTATGTAGTCATTTAGTATAGGGGAGGTGAATGCAAGGGCGCAACTCGTGTAAGCTTGTTGAAATTTGGCCTGGAACCTCAATTGAAGAATTATTCCATTGAAGTGAGACTTGCCAGCGATTCTGCCTAAAATTGATAGTTTCAAAATCTGTCTTACTGTGAATCGGGCAGCAAAGTCAAACTTCTGCTTTTATGAGCTTCTTATGCCCCCAACAAGCCTCCACACTGAAAGCAGGGCCTCATAAAATCAGGATTATAGGGCAGTTATGTGTAATGCAAGAAAACAGCAGCAGTGAGTCTTGAACGTGCGTAAGGAAATGGGGAGTCAGTACAGAAAGGAAGGACTGGGTATGGGAAAAACACACAGGAACAGACTTGTCCAACTTTTCATGTGGGGGCCACATTTCAAAATTTTCCTCGCTCTAAAGGCCGATGAACAAATTTCAGAAAGATAAGGGGCTGAATTTTACGCAGATCAGGAGGGCGCACGCCCGACCCAAGCGGACTTGAAATCACGTGCGATTACATCAGGGGAGCATCATGACATCATCCCGCACTCGCGCGATATTTCATTTGGCAGGCGCACGCAAGTGTTGGAGACGTGCCCGCCATCAATTAAAAGGCCACTTAAGGCCATTAAAAAAGCAGTTTATCAAGATTTAACACTAAGATAAAAGCAAAATACTGCGGATGCTGGAAATCTAGAACAAAAACAAAAATACCTGGAAAAACTCAGCCATTCTGACAGCATCTGCGGAGAGGGATATAGTTGACGTTTCGAGTCCTTCATCAGAACTAAGACATATAGAAATGAGATGAAATATAAGCTGGTAGAAGGGGGTGGGGCAGGAGAGCTCGACAGGGGGCCAGTGATAGGTGGAGGCCAAAGATATCATAGACAAAAGGACAAAGGGCTGTTGATGGTGGTGATATTATCTAAAGGATGTGCTAATAGGGACATTAAGAGAAGCAAGCTAATGGCAGGTGGCCCTAGTGCGGGTGGGGTGGGGGGAAGGGATCAAAATGGGCAAAAAGGTGGAGATGAAACAATAGATCGAAATAAATTTAAAAATAGGAGGGAAAAGAAAAAATATAGTCGTAAAAAAATTATAAATTATTGGAAAAAGGGGAATCGGATCATGACTGGAGTTGAGGTTACAATGAGATATGTTGACCAGTGAAGGTAGCCTTGCGGCGGACCGCAAGGTACTAGCGGATTTTGCAGCCTTAAAAGTGGATAAATCCATAGGCCTGGATGAGATGTATCCCAGGCTGATGAGGGAGGCAAGGGAAGAGAAATCAGGGACCCTGGCAGTAATTTTCAAATCCTCTCTGGCCACAGGTGAGGTGCCAGAGGACTGAAGGACTGCTACCGTTGTCCCATTATTAAAAAAGGGAGGAAGGGATAGACCAGGAAATTACAAGCCAGTCAGCCTAATCTTATTGGCGGGGAAGTTACTAGAAAGAATTCTGAGGGACATAATATATCTGAACTTGGTGAGACATGGATTAATCGGAATAGTCAGCATGAATTTGTTAAGGAAGGGTCATGTTTGACAAATTTGATTGAATTTTTTGAGGAGCTAACCAGGGGTGAGGGTAATGCATATGATGTGGTCTACATGGACTTAGCAAGGCTTTTGATAAGGTCACTCATTGCAGACTGGACAAGAAAGTAAGAGCCCATGGGATCCAAGGCAAAGTGGCACGTTGGACCCAAAATTGGCTGAGAGGCAGGAAGCAGAGGGTGATGATAGAGGGATGTTTTTGTGGCTGGAATCCAGTGAGGTTCCGCAGGGCTCAATGCTGGGACCCTCGCTAATAATGGTGTACATAAATGATTTGGAATTAGATGTAGGGGGTATGATCAAGAGGTTGGCGGATGACACGAAAATTGGTAGGGTGGTAAATAGCGAGGAGGATGGCCATAAACTGCAGGAGGATATCAATGGACTGCTCAGGTGGGCAGTGCAGGGGCAAATGGAATTCAACCTGGAAAAGTGTGAGGTAATGTACTTGGGAAGGGCTAACAAGGCAAGGGATTACACTATAAATGGTAGGACCCTGGAAAGTACTAAGGATCAGGTGTGCATTGGTGTGCATATCCATAGATCCCTGAAGGTAGCAGGGCAGGTAGATAAGGTGGTTAAGAAGGCATATGGGATACTTGCCTTTGTGAGCCGAGGCATAGAATACAAGAGCAGGGAGATTATGCTGGAACTGTATAAAATGCTGGTTAGGCCACAACTGGAGAACTGCATGCAGTTCTGGTCACCACATTATAGTATGTATTAAGGATGTGATTGCACTGGAGAGGGTGCAGAGGAGATTTACCAGGATGCTGCCTGGGCTGTAGGGTCTGAGCTATGAGGAAAGATTGGATAGGTTGGGGTTGTTTTCCTTGGAGCAATGAAGGTTGATAGGGGACCTGATAGAGGTGTACAAGGTTATGAGGAGCATAGATAGGGTGCCTAGGAAGGCACTTTTTCCATTTGTAGGGGGTTCAATAACCAGGGGGCATAGATTTAAGGTAAGAGGTAGAAGGCTAAGAGGGGAGTTGAGGAGAAATGTTTTCACCCAGAAGGTGGTGGGAATCTGGAACTCACTGCCTGAAAGGGTCGTTGAGTCAGAAACTCTCGTAACATTTAAGAAGTATTTCGATATTCACTTGCATGCCATAGCCTCCAGGGCTATGGGCCAAGCACTGGAAATGGGATTAGCGCAGTCGTGATCTTTGTTGACTGGCGCAGACATGGTGGGCCAAATAGCCTCCTCCTGTGCTGTAAACGCGTATGACTCTATGAGTCTACCATGGTGGAGGATCCCCTGGCAGATTTCCCAACTACAAAACATTTATTAAACAAGGAAAAAGTGAACTATATTGCACCAGACAAAAAATATTGGAGAGATCTCAATACAAATACAAGAAAATGATTCAAACTCACACCATACCTTTTCTCCCAGTAATACCCTTACAGACACAAAACCCCAGTGAAGATTTGCCACTATCTTAACACTAAGGCTTCTTGCTTGAGCTGGCCCAGTTGCAAAGGGTTTTCTTCCAATGGATTTCTGACCATTCACTTTCCCCTAGCTGATATCCTTCCCTGAGAGACCCAAAACCACACTCCAAACTCACTATTACTTCAAATGAAAAGCAAACACATGGGGGAGAATCTTCTCCCCATCGGCGGACCGGTTGGGAGCGGGCGCGGACAGCCGACTCCGGTGCACGCCCGCTGAACGGAAGATCAGGATGACACACGGTGACATCGGGATGCATGCCCGACGTCACCGCACGTCATTTTATATGTCAGCGAGCAGGGCCTGCCCCCGCATGTCGAAGAGAAGATTCTGCCCATGAGTTCCCTAAACTCAGTCCCCAGCAGCATTGCAGTATTCCTTATTAGAGAGCTTAGAACTCCTGTCTTCACTCTCTGACATAGATACTCTGAACTTATTTTCTGTTTTTCCCTGTGTGTCACTACACCCCTGTTGCTAGGCAACAGCACAGTTTTTTCTATTTTGTGTTTTTTGCCAAAATCACTAAACTACTAACACCTTTGTAACCCATCTCTTCACTTCAAGGGTTGTAAATCCTCATTAAAAATGCATGTATACAAACAAGTCTAGAAAACCTGACCCTTTTGCCAGGAGGCCCTCCAGACTTCTCCACACCAAGCTAAGAAGAAAAAAAAAATCTAAGCGAAACTGAAACCATGGGTAGAATCTTCAGCTCCACCCCTGCTCGTCGAGGTGTAAAATGATGCGGGGCGACGTCGAGCATGCATCCGCCGAACTATCAAAGGCCTATTAAGGCCATTTAATAATCAATTAAATCATTGACCTGAGCTACCTGTCCAACAGGCGGGATGAGGTTTCATTAATGTTTTTAAAGTGTTAGAAAAGTGTTAGAAAAATTTTTATTAACATTAATGGACATGCCCCAGCTTATGTGACAGTTTCACATGAGGGGACGTCCTTAAAATTTTTTTCTCCCTTTATTCAATGTTTTATGCGTGAAACTAATCTCCTCAGGGAGATTTATACGCTCTTTCGCGCACATGCCTTCTCCCCCGCCTGCACAGGGAGTGCACAGCGCTTCTGGGTGCGCGTCACACTGGGGGGCCTTAATTGGCCCGCCCGCGTAAAATGGCGGCACACACCTGATTGGGGGGGCCGATTGGCTGCGTGCCTGCCCGCATCCGGCCCCCACACAACCCCCCCGACAGGGAGAAAATTCTCCCCCATGTTCCACCTTTCTTAGCACACAAATATAAATATAAATTGAATAAAGTTATACAATGTTCCTGACACTTTGAGCAAGTGAAAGAGGAGAGAGGGAAAAGAGGAAAAATGGGGTGGTCTGTAATAGGGATGAGGGTGGGAGAGACTAAATGATAAGAGGTTTCATGGTTCAAAAACTAAAGAGAGGGGCAATGGATAAAGTAAAGAAACAAAAGATGTGCCCAAATGAGGCCTGAATGGCTGGATAGCAACTGTCCAAATGCAAAGTGAAGGGATTAAGAAAAAAAAACAAAAATCGAACCAGCAAAAAAAGCATACAGAAAAATATGGGGCAGAGGTCATGGTGCAAAATTGTTGAGCTGCTGAACTGTTGAAAGGCAGTTGAACTGCCTTTTTAGTGCCATTTGTGGGCAGGGGGAGTAGGAGCATTTCTCCCTGGCCCCACAGGCTACTCTGCCATACAAAAGCCCTGGAGATCAAGGTTTAGACTGACCCCCACCCCCCACCCCCCACCCCCCAGCTCCAGACAGTGGATTAGACATGCCTGGTGCTGTCGTCTGCTCCATGGTTCTCCCTGCCCAACTGGAAGCCAAGCCTGTCAATCAGGCTAACGGCTAGGTGGGTAACCTGTCAAGGGCAAATGCTACATGCTGTTGTCAACAGCATGAGGATAAACCTGGATTTCAGCATTTCCCACCCAAATCTCTATCCCCATAATATGCCTCAGCTAATATCCAGGTCACATCTCTTCACTTTTATGATACTGGTTTTACATTGAGTTTTATTCTCCTGCAAATAATTTTTGAGTCAAATTTAAACACTGTAGAAGAAGTAGCCCCCAAAAGGCTTATGATAGAATGGGAATCCTAACTTCCAGTCACTGGAAATAAACAAAATTATTTACAAGTAAGACTCTGAAACAAAGCCCTGATAAGCTGCAGCTTTTAAAATGTTATACTGCGGATATTTGATTCAGGTAATGTTTAATTTGAAAACTGTTACGCTCTATGTGAAAATAAAATAATACTAAAAGCCACATGCTCCTTTTTATGTGCCATCCTAGGTTCTGGTATGAGAATCCAGGGGTATTTACCCCAGCTCAAGTAACACAGCTGAAACAAAGTTCTCTTGCGAGTGTGCTCTGCGACAATGGTGACAATATTCAGCAGATCCAGCCGGATGTCTTTTTAAAAGCAGAGTACCCTCAAGGATATGTAACCTGTGATGAGATTCCAAAAATTGATTTGCGATTATGGCAAGATTGTTGTGAAGGTCAGTTTAATCCAGTATAAATTAACATGGTTTGTACTGCTTCTAACCTTTGATTCATTTCTATTAATATTGGATCAGTAGGCAGGAAAAGAAAACCCAATTTACTTTCAGAAGTAATACTGCCTAATGTCCCAGGGTTTTATGAGATTTACTAAATATCATATTTTTTTTCCCTGTCTCAGAAACTAGGGCTAGCTTGGATGTCTTTCAACTAAAGTAATGAGAACATTTTTTCTTTACACCATTAAACATTTAAAAAATTACAAATCTGATTGACTTTGTTAGGGTTTCTTTGAACTTTTTAAAAACTATATCCTGAAACATATGCAGTTCAGTGAACGCTACCAATATACAAGGCTGAATTTTATCGCAATCAAAGAAGTCCTGCCATTGGACCAAAGGTAGGGGTTGAACCCACGCCAGTGGGTGGCAGGACCCTCGGATGGCATTTTGCAGACTGCAGCTAATTACCAGACCACTACCAGGACCATCATCCAATTGAGAACAGTGGCACATCTCCCAGAGCTGCATGCCCAATCAAGGGGCTGGCAGCTCGCAGCCTACCAGCATTAATGCCAGTGGTGGCCACTGCTTGAAGATGGGTTAAACTGTTTTGCAGCAAACCAGGGCGAGACAGGCTGGCCTCATGAGGGGTGTGCTTGGTGCGGGTGCAGCAGCAACTTAGTCATGGAGGCAGCTATTGCACCCAGGGGACTACTCTGTGGGCCATGGGTCAGCCATTAAAGGAGGTATGTGCCCCCTACCCCACTTCCCTGAATCCATGCTGGGAGACCACCAGGGTTTACCTTGTAGTCTCTCAGCCTGGCAGCAGGCCCTCTCTATGCCAGTAAAATATCAATCGAGGTGGGAGGTGGCCCTTAATTGGGCACTTAATTGTCTCAGTTGGCTGCCCAGTAGGGTAGCCGCACCACTGATGTTCCTGTCACTACTATTATCCTATGGCTGTGGGAAGAATTGGACCCCCCTCCTGACACCTTCCCCTCCATATTATCAACCCTTCTGCCTCCCAGCCATCTCAAATGGGCCTGGTAAAATCAAGCCCCCTGTTTTAAATGACTAGTATTAAAATTTATCATTTGAAATGTCTAATGTATGGAAATGTATCTGTTTTGTTGTCATGCAATACTAGTAGCAGAGACCCAAAGTTTAATGGAAACTTTTCCATTGCAATACAATCTGGAATACACCTTAGGAAGACAGGATATTAATTACCTCAGTGGCACTGAGGCATTCCTCCATTCCTCCATTGTAACGTAGGGCTACATTTCAAAAGTACTTCATTGGCTTGTCAGGAAAATATAATAATTTTCACAATGTTATTGGAATTTATTGTAAGGTAGAGTAATAGTGGGGTCTGTGTCTATGGGCCTGTGTGTGTGTTTGTGTTTGTGTGTGTGTGACTTAATTGAATTAAAGGCAGCTGGTCTGAAGGCTTTGATTTATCAGAAGATAAGCGAGGTTTGAAATGTTAAGTGGATAAACATTAGAATGTGAGGTGTAAAGGGAACATTTGCATTTTTAAAGAAACCAGACTAGCTTCAATTCAAAAGAGGAGGTAAAATGTTTCACCTAGCCAGGAGTTAAAAACAGTGGCCAGAATTTTCCCGTTGGCGATTTGGGAGCAGGGCCCGCTCGCTGACAGGAAAATGACACGGGATGACTTTAGGAGGAACTCCCTTTAAATTTTCAGGAAGGCATGCTCAAAAGAGCGCACTTTGACAGATAGGGAATCCCTCCACCCCCCCGCACAGGAAGCGCATAGCCTTAATTGGCCCACCCACTCAAAATGGCGGCAGGCCCCGTTTCGGTGGCGGAGTTCGGCTGCCCGCCCACCGCCGAGCCGGTGGGGCCCGCCCGCCAACTGAGGGCAAAATTTTGCCCAGTGTGTTTATTTTTCCCAAAGATTACTAGTAAAATTAGTACTATGATAGATTTTTATTATTAGAGAGGTAAAGTCCAAAGACATAGTGAAACAATGGGAATTTGCATTCAAAGGGGAAATCTGTATAAAGGAGACAAGGTTGTGTGTAGGAAAGAAGGAATTCTAAGATCTAACAAGTGTGAAAAGCCTCCGGCCTCTTAGCCTCAAACTGTTGTCTACAAGAACTGAAGTTAAGAAAACTCACTTTGAATTCAACTGTTCAGGGTGTCGTGTTACTTTGCCTGGCACTTTCAAAATCTATTATGTGTTTACAATTGCCTTAATGGAGGTGTAACTGGGAGTTAGGGGTTGTCACAGTAGTAATTTGTAAACCTATGTAAGTGCTTAAAATCCTTTTTTTTTAGTAATTAAGGTTTAATTTAGTTTTGTAAGAAACCTATAAGGCCCTATGGTCTAATTACTACTGAATTCAAAGCCCACATCTTGAAATACTTTTAATTCCAGATTTTTTTATTGAATTCAAATTCCACCATCTGCTGTGGTGGGATTCAAACCCAGGTCCCCAGAGCATTACCCTGGGTCTCTGGATTACTAGTCCAGCAACAATACAACTACACCATTGCCTCCCAGAGCATAGGGCTTAGACGCCTGAAGGCATGGCCAGCAACAGCATGACAAAGGAAGTGGGGTATGCTGAAAAAGCCGAAATTGAAGGAATGGAGAGTTCTTGGAGGGCTGCAGGGAGGGTATGAAGAAATTTGAATATGGGGATGACAGTGTTTAAACATGGCTTTGCTGGACCAGGATACAATTTAGGTTAGCAAGCACATGGGTGGTGAGTGAATGGAACTTGGTGAGTGTTTGAATACACAAGTTGAGTTATGGATGAGATTGTGTTTATGGAGGCCAGGCAGGAAAGCATTTTAATCGCTGAGTTTTAAGGATAACATAAGCATGGAGAAGTATACTGACAGGGAGAGATAAAAAAATAATATCGCAGGAAAAAATAGAAAATTCGTCCTATTTGAAATAATTTCTATTGTTATTTATAATCCTCTAAAGTAAATTTAAGAACATAAATTTCTGTAGCCACAAGTATGTGCCTTCCTCAGAGTACATATGATGGAGAAATTAGGAATGACAAACAAAACCTATTTCTAAAGATTTTTAATGCTACGAAAACAGATTTATTTGAACTGCACTTAAATGAGTTTAAAAATAAGTCTCCATGATAACATTGGATCAAATATGATGACCAATTCTTCCAATTGATTTTCCTCCCTATTTAATGCTTGGTGATGCTTTTCTTAAAGGTCCACTTTATTAAAATACTACTGTGTGCTACCCTGCATTTTTGTGACTATTGATGTCCTACATCTGTCTGTATGCATACTTTAAGTATCATGTTCGTATTTATTTGTATGTGCCTTCTTTCGTTTTGTCTTTTATGCTATTGTGACTAAAATTCCATGTTTCCTGTCTGTTTCTTCAGAAGTGTGTCCTTCTGTTACCTTACGTATTTGTTGTAAGCTCTTCTTTCAGGTCTTGCACCTAATGTTCGTGATTTACATAATCGCACATCACTGCTCATCCAGCACTACAATCGTATCTACCATCGTGTTCGTAATTACAAGAAGAGAGGCGAGTTTCTGTAAAATTTTCAACTCCTACAAAGTTTACGTGGTAGAGAGATGAACAGTGTTATGATGCTTTGTTCAGTTAAGAATTACACATTAAAGCACCAAAGTCTTATAACAAAACATGTTAAAATTAAAATATTTTGAGATCTGAAGTATTTTTCTGTTATTCTGTGACAACCTAAGAAAAATCTCAGGGCTAACTTTCACCTTCACTGATTGGGCAGTTAACAGGCGAAGTGGGTCACTCATCCATTCTCCCTTTACATTTCCATTGGCTTCCACTCTGCGCATTTACCACTCAAGCTGTGATGGTGAAAATTACCCACTAGTTGTACCACAATATTGTTCATGTGGTCCTGTTACTCATGAGGGAAATTTCATTAACGCT
This sequence comes from Cetorhinus maximus, assembly GCF_964194155.1. Lineage (NCBI taxonomy): Eukaryota > Metazoa > Chordata > Chondrichthyes > Lamniformes > Cetorhinidae > Cetorhinus > Cetorhinus maximus. Next base: position 97,563,966 of record NC_135882.1, read on the forward strand.
TACTTTATCCAATTGTGCCTGCATACTTTCTTTAGTGAAAATAATCTGCCATCCTTACCTGGTTTGGCTTATATGTGACTCAGCCCCACATTAACTGCTCTTTGTGGTGGCATAGCAACTGCTAAAAAGCAAATTGCAGCAGTTCAAACAGGCCCACGACCATCATCTCAGGACAACTAGAAATGGGCAATAAATGCTGCCCTTGCTGGAGATATTCATATCCTGAGAATGGATAATTTACAAAAATGCACTCTCACTAAAATATTTTCACTAAACAGCCAAAAGCATTTCTAGAAATGTCACATACTTCAAGAGATTGTAACTATTTCTAGTAAATACCTTTGGCAACGTAACTGTTTAACTTATAATTAGCAAAATCTGCTTTGTGATACTGTATCTGGTATAAAATTAAACTCAGCTACATGGACTTTCTGCAAGGGGTTTGCTGATCTCTCTGCACTTCATCCGTTTCTGCAGCATTTTAATCAAAGTCATGCAGGAATTCAGGAGAACTCATAAGGAAATTCTACCCCAGTATATTATAAGATAATGCACAAATATCAGGAACCTACAAAGGTAATAATCCCATCTCAAACTTTAGATGACATCTGGGAACTGCCCTAACTAAATTCTTGAGGTTTCTATCATCTGACCCCTACCCCTCAGTGAAACGAATGCCTTATAATTCAATACCCAGAATTCAATTTCATTCTTTGAGTGAGAATTTATACTTTAAACATTTGTAATTCAAGGATGCCTAAAGAACAAGCACAGTGAAATTTAAAAACTATCCTATACATATGCAAGCTTAATATAGCAATGAAAATCTTTCCTTCAATGAATTGATTGCTAAACGTGTACAGTGAAGCTGTGCAGTTCACTTGACTCATTTGCACTTCCAGGTTTGCGGGAGCCTTTTTACCAAATGCGTCAGCAACTCTTAAGACTGTCTAAGCTGGTGACTTTTCTCGAGGAGACAGTTTCAAAACCTGTTGTTCGAGGCGAGTCTTTTTAAAAACATGATTGAAAAATATTGTTTCAATACTCACATTTTATCAAAGGCAACAAATGCAAATGTATAAAAGCAATACTATTCGGAAGCATTTGAATTCCATGTCAGGCATCTTCGATATGGAAATCAAAGATCTACTTCAATGCAGAACATATTGAAATATATGATATATTTCTGTCATATTTATATAATTAATTTTGAAATGCATCTTCAATCCTTTCAAAAGACCAAAAACTGATTGTCAGTTTCTGCTGAAAGTAATACAAATTTCTGACTGCTATTAATTTTGAGCAATCTTTTACAAGTCTAGAATAGGCTAGGAAGTAACACAGAGCTTGTTTCAGTTAAAAAGAAAGTCTGAAATATAAACTGATCAAAATTCTGATTATGTTTCTTTTGCTTACAACATAGATATATATAACAAGTTAACTAATAAGGGAAAACCTAAGAATGTAAAAAATGGGGCTGATGTACTCCAGATTTCTCTTCATTGTTGTGCAAACATCTAAAAGCTTTTAGTGAAGTGCAGATAAACATCAAGATTAATATGTTAAATACTTCAAAAGCACAATGTTCATGCAGAGAACATTCAGAAATTGAAGTTGAATCTTTTGATTAGAAGTGAAGAGTTTAGAGATTACTCTAAATTGGTTTCACCTGATTGCAAAATAGCCATTAGTAAAATACCTTTTCAGACTGAAACAAAATAAGCTCAATTTTTAGCTGGAGCCTGTATATTAACAGCTACATGCCTTTTCACTAAAATGCATGTCTGTGTGCAACTATCTGTCACTGTTGAATTCTTCTTGTATGTGCTTGTTTTCTAAAGCTGGTTTCAATGTTGCATTGATGGGGATTACAGTATGAAAATCTACATTTCCATTCAAGACTGTGTTTTGAAATTAATTTTATGCTTGGATTACCTTTAATATAACTAAATCTCCAACAGCAAATGCCAGAAATACTCAGTAGATCCAACAACATCTGTGGAGAGAGAATGGAGTTAAAGTTTGAGTTACATCATAACTGGAAAAAGTTAGGGAGTTAATAGGTTGTAAGCAAGTACAGAGTCAGAGAAAAGGGTGAGGGGGGGGGAAGAATGAAAGGGAAGGTCTGTGTTAGTGTGGAAGGCAAGAGAGATGAAATGACAACAAGGTTTCTTGGTGCAAGGCAAAAGGGCTGGTAATGGGACAAGTAAAGAAACAAAAGGTGGGTCTAGAGGAGTTGTAAATTACCCCAGCAAAAAAAATGGGAGCAATGGATATGATCTGTCTTTTGGACATCTGGGGCAGCATTTTTCAGTCAGTGTGCGGGGGTGGGCCCAACACACCGACTCATAAAATGGCGCGCGATGACATCAGGCAGGCGTTCTGATGTCATTGCGCAGTCCCGCGATATTTCGTTTGGCGGGCGCGCACCAGAGTCAGCTGCGCACCCGCCGATATGTAAACGGTCTATTGGGGCCATTAAGAAATTAACTGAAGTACTCGTTAAAGCTGACCGTCCAACCTTACAGTTGGCGGGCAGGCAAAAAGGCCTAGCGGCCTTCGCGTTTTTTAGGAAACCTCATCCACAAGTGGGATGAGGTTTCCTAAAGCTTTTATTTAATAAATGAAAGTTTTTTTTTCACAAATATAAAAACATGTCCCATTTTGACCCATTTATTTAATTTTTTACATATCAATTCAATCTCCCTGCATCCCATGAGTTCGCAAAATTCACCATATTCTGACCCTCCTTTGCAGCAAACCAGAGGTTGACACACCTGCCCCCTTCCCCCATGTACCCCCAGAACTGGAGGCTGATCAAAATTAGAATAGTGACTATAGCAGCAAGTCAAGCTGACTATAGAAAATGTCACCAGTCTCAGCAGTTAGGATGTCAGGTGGGTGCAAAGCTGACAGCATCAGCTTTCCCCCAAAGTGGAAAACCTTGCTTATGATTTTTATGTTTCCATTCAACTGGGCTCCTTATTTCAAGGCAAACAGCATTTGCATAATGCCAGAGATTAGAAATTATACTGTAATAACATCTGTTTTATATTTTTGTTTACTCTACAAGCAGTATGGATTTTGGGCACTGGTAGCAACAATTCTTTGTATGAAGCAAATAATTAGACTTGCTAACCTTTTTACTGTTTTAATTTTAAAAGTTCTAAAGTTCTCTTTAAGGTTATAGTATTATTATTTGTACCCTCCACTGGCCTGTGAATAAGCCTGGAATTTCCTCAGAGCTGCTCCACCCCACCAATGTAACTTTACTGGAAGTGCGGTACAAGCCAATATAACCTGTGTAAATGGGGTTTCCACCACATCTCTGGTAAAGTTATGGCATCGGAGCCGGAGCTACTCCAAGGAAATTCCCAGTGGTACGAATAGATTGAGCTTTATGTCTTCAAAGAATGAGTTTCTCCTTATTTTGGTCTTGAAGTACTATTTGTTAAAGTTGCATTGCAATGTTTTCAAATTTTCTAGTATGCAAAGAAATCTACCTAATTTGGAAAATGTATCGCACATTTGATACACTTGGAAACCAGTAAAACAAGTGTGAGGTGATCGTTTCATAATGCAGTAAATTTTGTGTGAAATATTTGGCTTAGTCCAAATATAGTGATATGATATTTCTGACAGTACAAAAGGGATATAGAGTTGGGTGTTTAGGGGCGACCCCTGGTATGGAGAGATAAACACGTTGCTGGCAATGAAAGATATCTTACAGTACTTCAAAATGAACTCTGTTTGTTTGTGCAGATTGTAGAACAAGAGAACAGTCTAATGCACTTTCACACCAGTTCCGCAGCAAACGTTCATCAGAGTTCAGTTATCCAGAAGATAAGAATACAAAGGATGCTGCACCAAGGTCTGATAAACAACAAGGAAGGTATGTAGCTTACGGATGGAGATTCTGAAAGATGGTATTTGAGGGGAGGCAATTAAAGTAAATGGCGAAGCACCAACCAATGGTCTGATTCTGCAACATGGTATTGAACCAAAAAATAGTCCCAAATGGGATAAAATATAGTTCTGTCATCAGCAATTTACTCATGTGAAAGACCACGTTATATCACTTGTACCCGTGCCAGTTGCAAATTGTGAACATTACATACTGAGATTTTGTGCAGAATTCTCCCCCTGTCCGGGGGGAAGCTCAGGAGCGGGTGCGCCTCCGATCGGCGCCCCCAATCGGGGGCGCACTGGCATTTTACGTGGGCAGGCCAATTAAGGCCCGCCCAATGTGGCATCCACCAGGAACTGGTGTGTGCGCAAAAGAGCGCACTCATCTACCTGAGGCTAAGTGCTGCCTCAGGGAGATCGGCGCCAAATTTAAGAATGTTAAATATAGAAAAATAAAATTCCCCTAACATGTCCCCTCATGTGACACTGTCACGTGAGTTGGGACATGTCCATCACTTTTAATTAAACTTTTATTAAATTTTTAAAAACCTACATGAATCCTCATCCCAGCCGTGGATGAGGTTTCATGCTTTTTCTGAAGCCCGCCATGGCTCCCAGCCTGCCCGCCAACCTTTAGGTTGGATGGGCAGGTCCTTTAACTAGTTAAATTAGTTTTTAAATGGCCTTAATTGGCCATTGACGGGATGGGAGTTCTGCCCGACGTCATCTCGCGTCATTTTACGCAGCGGCGAGCGGGCCCCGCCCCCCGCTCGCCGACCTCAATATCCTGCCCACTGCATTCACACTGCTGAGGTGGCCTAGTTTTGTGATGAATACAAAAGAATATTTTGTTAATTATATTAAATTACAATAAGGCTGAAGACCCTTGTTGGTGCATGGTGTTGGACTAAAAGATAAAGTGTATATGAGGTAAATAGATACCATGAGAAAGGCAATTGGGAAAGGCATGGTAAATGCTAGTATCAGATAAGACATTGTCTGAAGGTTCCAAAACAATGACAACTCAATGAAGAATTTATTTTCGTTTGTTGGGAAATACTGAGCAAGACTTTGATGCTGGGACTTTTGTTTCCAATTTGTATTTACAGAAACTTAATGCAAAAAAGCCAAATTTGAAAATGATACCACACTGAGAGGGACAATTGGTTTGGAGGAATCCACTCAGAAATGCCAATGAGTGGAATAAAATTTGTAATTGGGTGGAACAATGGCAGATGGCATTTAATGCAGACAAGTATAAAATACTACACATGAAAAGAAAACTGATCAACACATAGGATGGAATCTTGTGCCCTCCCACTGGCAAGTTTGGTGGTGGGGAGCATTTAATTGGTTGAGTGGATGACGGGTGGGGGCCCTGCTACCTTCCCACCTTCATCCCAATTAAGTGCATGGCGGAAAAGCCTGTGGAAGGCTTTCCTGCCCCACGGTCAATTGAGCTCTTTAAATGGGCAATTAATGCACACTTAAGGGCCTCATCCCAATGCCACTGGTATTTACCCAGCAGCAGATGGGGGGGCTCGACATATGGGAAGCACAACAGGCAAATCCTGGTGTGTTTGCTTGTGGGCTCCCTGGGGAGCAATGACTGAAAAGGGTTGTGGCAGGGGGGAGAGGTGGGGTGGGATGGGTGTAGAATTTGAATTTTTATCACCAGGTAAAAAATGGGCAATAGCAACTCAGTGGCCATTTTAATACCTCACCCTATTCTCATTTCCATTGTCTCCACTGGAAATTATAATCAGGGACAATGTAAAGCAGCTAGTCGACTCACCTTGACCTATTTTCTGTCTGGTGATTTAAAACAAATTCCCCTTCTATTTTTTGAGCCTGAAAATGAGAAGTATAAGAAGTAATCATATAAAGCTGTATAAAATAGTTTAAGAAATGGAATATGTTAGTCTGAAATATTAATTTAGATTAAATTGTGTTCAGGGAAAGTAGGCACAGATTCTAATTATTAAAAGCTAAATTTAGGATTAATGTCAGGAAATTCTTTTTTACACAAAGAATGATTATTGTATGAATAAATTTCCAGTTGGAGAAATGGAGGCACCAGTCTTGGAATTCCTAAAGAAATAATTGGATGCTAAAATGAGGAGATGCTATGATCTCTCTAGATTGAGGAATGAAGATGGACTGAATGGCCTTCCCCATCCATAATTATAACACAATCCTGGGAATGAACAATAAAAGGTTGTAGGCTGACCTAGAGCACAGATTATTGACAAGCTGCTTATTAATGAGAAAATGGTTACAATGTATATTTTACTAAAGACTGACATGGTAGTGGGGAGAGAAACATAGAAAATAGGAGCAAGAGGAGACCTTTTGGCCCTTCCAGCCTGCTCTGCCATTCAATATGATCATGGCTGATCCTCTGTCTCAACACTATACTCACATGCTCTCCCCATACCCCTTGACACCTTTACAGTCCAGAAATCTATCTATTTCCTTCTTAAATATATTCAGTGGCTTGGCCTCCACGGCCCTCTGTGGTAGAGAATTCCATAGGTTCACCAACCTGTGAGTGAGGAATTTTCTCCTCATCTCATCCTAAGTGGTTTACCACGTATCCTGAGACTGTGACCCCTTGTTCTAGACACCCCAGCCAGAGGAAACAACATCCCTGCATCCAGTTTACCCAGCCCTGTCAGAATTTTATATGTCTTCATGAGATCCCGTCTCATTCTTCTAAACTCCAGTGAATACATGTGTAGTTGGCCCAATCGTTCCTCATACGACAATCCTGCCATCCCAAGAATCAGGCTGGTGAACTTTCGTTGCACTCCCTCTATGACAAGTATATCCTTTCTTAGATAAGGAGACCAAAACTGCATACAGTGCTCCAGGCGTGGTCTTACCAAGGCCCTGTACAGCTGCAATAAGACTTCCTTGTTCCTGTACTCAAGTCCTCTCGTAATGAAGGCCAACATACAATTTGCCTTCTTAACTGTTTGTTGCATCTGCATGCTTACTTTCAGTGATTGGCGTGCAAGGATACCCAAGTTCCTTTGTACATGAACATTTCCCAATCTTTCACCATTTAAATAATACTCTGCCATTTTGTTTTTCCTACCAAAATGGATAACTTCATGGCTATCCACATTATACTGCATCTGCCATGTATTTTCCCACTTGCTCAACCTGTCTAAATTACCTTGAAGCCTCTTAACACCCTCCTCACCACTCACATTCCCACCTAGTTTTGTGTCATCAGCAAACCTGGAAATATTACATTTGGCTCCCTCATCCAAATCATTGATATATATTGTAAATAGTTGGGGCCCAAGAACTGATCCCTGCGGTACCCCACTAGTCACCGTCTGCCATTCCAAAAAGGCCCATTTATTCCTACTCTCTGCTAACCAATTCCCAACCCATGCCAATATATTACCCCCAATCCCATGTGCTTCAATTTTACACACTAACCTCTTATGTGGGACTATCAAAAGCTTTCTGAAAATCCAAATAACCACATCCACTGGTTCTCCCTTATCTATTCTGCTAGTTATGTCCTCAAAAACTCCAATAGGTTTGTCAAGCATTGTTTCCCTTTCATAAATCCATGTTGACTTTGTCTAATCCTGTTGATATTTTCTAAGTGTCCTGGTATCACATCCTTTATATCAGACTAGCATTTTCCCTACTATTGATGCTAGGGATGTTACATTTGGCTTCAGCATCTAAGTTCTAGAGAGGCAGAAAGCCAGCTTACTGGAAGATCATATTTAGGAACATCAGATGAGGACCAAACTAAGCTGAACTTGGATGCCCCAAGCAGCTGACCATTACTGTTCAGATTCACAAACATTGTAGGACTGTTGGCACCTGATTATCACAACACAGAATAAGGTACCACCTCCAGGAGAAAAGAGGTGGGCAAGGAAACTAACCTAATGAACAGCTGCAAAGGGAAAAAATGGTGGTCAGTCAGTTTGAAAAAGAGCCATGCAAAAAAGTGAATATTTTGGCTATTTCAAAAAAAGCATATATGCATGTATGTTTGATTTGGAGTTTTTCAGGGGAAAAAATAATACTCCTTTTATTTTGTTAGCTCATCTGAGAACCTATATTTTAAAAAAACTAAATATCATTTTAAGAATTCACTGACTATAATGTACCCAATTCATCGTTTCTTGACTATAACCATTTCTTTGTATGTTAAAAGGTTAACTCTTTTTATGAATACTAGGTACAAGCAAGACTTCAGTGAATTTTTGAACTCAACAGTTTTTCCCAGTAATCACGAGGCTCCTCAGGATTTCAACAGCTTTGTGGCGGAAGTGCAAAAGACTATCACCTCCCTTCGGACCCAGGTTGGAAATACATTCTAAAGCATGGTTATTATGCCAGTACATTTAGATATAGCCGCAGACTTATCCCAGATGTATATTATCTGATGGTGAGCGACACATATTTTGTTGAAAAAGCAAGTGGATAATTTTAACTTACCTGTCCATTGGAGTCAATGAAAAGTAATATTGTCCTGGGTGTACAATAGGCAGTGATCTAATGCCATTAGTTTCCTGCCGGGGGATCAGGTTGAAAACGAACCCCCACAAGTGTGTATTTAACAGCTGCCATACGCGATAAGATTTTATGGCAAGCTGCTACCTACTTAAAATTCAAAGTCACTAATACAAATGATCTGATAATTAATATTCACAGCATTAAAATCCTACATTTTTATTTAAGAAATTAAGAATGTATTCTCAATGAAAACCACAATAAAAATTCTGATAATCTGTCCAAACATGATATTACCAGAGGACAAGAGGCTAAACATAGTGGTGATAAAAGAAGCTTAAAAAGAAATGAGGAAATAAATCTTAAAAGAAGTACTCTTCAATGCAAGAGAAGACATTGCAGGAGCAAAGCTTCTTTTTACTGTTACTCTGGCAACAGTATATTGACCATAAAGGAAATTATCTGGCCCTGATAGAGAAAGCATGCCTTTGGAGGCTCCAATTCCCCATGGAAGCGATGAAGAGTTGTGTAATGTGCTACAGGAGGACAAGCAGCTGAATTCCAGGGCATTTCAGCAGTGAAGTTAAGAACTGCCTTAAAAAATATTTTCATTGAGGTTATTCCAGACTACTTGGGCTGAACAGTCTGTTTCTGTGTTGTGATTTCCAATGAAATTCTTTCCAAGGAGCCATTGGGGACATAAGGAAAACCAGTCAATCTGCATTGCATCACTGTATAAAACAGGTGACTTATGCGTTGTTTGCCAAAGCAAGAATTGATCACTTCCACCATGAGAAACAGAACATCAGAATGCAGAGCCTTTGTTAATTTTTTAATGATACGATTTCCAAAAGTTTCGAGTGTCATTCATGGCTTCATAAAATCTTTCTTACCTCCTGCACATAGAAGTATTTTACAATTGAACAACGAAGACTTATATTCATTCCAGATTCGGGTCTCGGTGTCAAATGTTTCATGTGTTAGGGGATTAATGAATTAATTGATAAGTTTACTGAATGAATGAATGAATAGAGAAAGGAAGAATGAAAAAATAGAAAGATTCTTATTCTTGGCCTGCGTATGACTATTGGCGACAATAGTACCTTTTAAAAAGTACCTGGATCGGCACCTTAAGTGCTGTAAGCTGCAGGGCTATGGGCCGGGTGCAGGAAGGTGGGATTAGAAAGGGCACCTGTGTGTCCTCGGGCTGGCATGGACAAGATGGGCCGAATGGCCTCCTTCCATGCTGTAACTTTTCTATGGTTCTATGGTTCTAACTCTTGAATTGAGAGCACCCTTTCTTCATGTATAGTCAATGGATGCAAGTTAAAAGGACCCCCTCTGGCTTGTATCTTTAAGCAGAACAAAAAGTTACATGACTATAAGAACCCAAGGTTTCTAACCTCCCAGCCATCTGTTTGAGTTCATAAACATGCATGCAGGTAGCTTCTGTTGCCAGTGAACAAAAAAAGGAAATATGTTTATACAGCACCTTTCATGACCTTAGGAAGTCCCAAAGTGCTTTACAGCCAATTAAGTACTTTTGAATTGTACTCACTGTTGTAATGTAGGAAACACAGCAACCAAAATGCACAAAGCAAGGTTGCACAAACAGCAGTACTGTATCATAATAACCAGATAATCTGCTTTAATTATATTGGCTGATGGATAAATATTGGCCTGAACATAAAGCAAAACTATCCTCCTCTTCTTTGAAACAGTGCCATGGAATATTTTAAGTTCACCTAAGAGGGAAGACACGGCTTTGGTTTAACATTTCATCTGAAAAATAGCACCTCTGACAGTCCTCACTAGAGGATTGGATTAACAGTCTAGATTTTGCGCTCAAATCGCTGCTGTAATACTTGAACCCACAACCTCCTGATTCAAAGGTGAGACTGCTACCATGGGCGATAGTGTGCTTAGTGCTCCTATTTTTCAAAATTAATGAACAACATTAAAAGCAAATTTCTATGACAGCAGTGGAGTATGGACTATAGCAACATAGGCTGTGATTAATTAAAATAATGCACAATTGTCCCCTGTGATATTGGACCAAGGTAAAGGTGAACTGCAGTTGGCATTCTTCATAAAGTTGTATGCTAAATTACTTAAACTGCAAGCACACTTACATTGGTAACTTCCCTGAATCCTGTTTTTTTTTTCCCTCAGGACTTATGTATGTGGGAAACATGCTCTTCCATTTTGCTAAATATTGGACATTTGTCATTGCCAGAAACTGCCACCCAACTCCTAAGAGGACCACCCATTTTTGCAGGACCTCATGAAGCAAGATGTCCAAAATTGCTTTCTCAAAAAAAAAACATGGGGTGGAATTTTCCGAGCTCGCTTGTGGCGGGCATGATAGGTGGCATGTGCGGAAAATATGACACGATCTGCTTCACGACGGCATGAAGGCAGGTCGCAATCACCCGCTGAGCTCGCCACCGGCAGGCCGCATTTCCTGCCATCGGTCAGAAGGGAGGTAATTGTAATACATTAGCATATAATCAAAAGGCCATCCCGCCAGGCTCTTGGAACCCCGCCGCATCAGCCCGTCCACATCGGCGGGAAAGCACATCGACGTGTTTCACAACAGCACACAGGTGACGTGCACTTGGTGGCCTTCACTTTGGGGGAACTGAGGTGAGTGCGCAGCAGCGTTCATGCCAGCTCGCCCATTGTTTACAGGCCTCAGGGGCGCCGGGCGGTGGGGCCAACAGATGGCTGGCCACAGAGGAGACTGCTGACGGTGGTGTCCAGGGGCAAGTGCTAACCAGCCTTAGAGGTGACTGCTGTCAGTGGGGGGAGGGGGGGTGAGTAAGTGCTGCCCTGGCGCTGCATCCCGTGCACAGGCAATCAAGGTGGGAGGCAGGGTAAGCGAGGGTAGTAGCCACGCATTAGGGACGCCTGTATAAACTGACCCTGCCTCTCCAACTGAGACAGATCAGGTGCAGTCACAGTGATATGATTGGGGTCAGGCTCCTAGCCTGCCCACCCATGCAAGCAATGTGGAGGCACCAAAGGGCCACCAAGTGCTCCATACCTTACCCCCACCCCCGTCTCCCGGCACAGACTTTGAGTCTGCCACCACTTTATTGGACTGTGGAGCAGTTGGACTGCACACATTGTACAATCTCCTCGCCAACGCTGGCCATGTAGCAGTCACTGCTGGAGGTGCTCACAGCCCTTTGCAATCTCAGCACCCCAGTTTACGTGTATCCCCCAAGTCGCAGATCAACAGGGCAGCCGTGCAGCACACTCATCTCTGGCCATCCGAGGGGTGACCAGCACTCTCCAGGAAGCATTAAAGGGCAGTCACACAGGGCCAGGAAAGGTGCTAAGTACAGCCATGATAACCACGTCTCTCTCTCTTTCATGCTGCAGGAGAACCACATAGGATCATGGATCCTGGTGACCTAGCTGTATGCCTGATGGCCTACAGATACTGTAGAAGATGGAGGAGAGAGTGACTGAGGTACCTGGCTGCACAAAGGCAGGAGCAGCAACCTCATGAAGAAGAGGCAGCAGGGGCTCCGGCACACGCTGCTTATGAGCGACAGCCGTGGCTGGTTGGCACCTAGTGACACCCAGGGTCTGTAGACGCTGCCTGCCATTCCTGCAGATGACTGAGAACCAGTGTCACCAACAACTGCGCATGTCTAGGGACCTGGTGCCTCACATCTGCCACTTACTGCAGGACTTGGCACCAAGGGGACTTGAAGGGCATCCACTGCCAGTGGCTGTGAAAGTGACCATGGCGCTCAATTTCTATGCCAGTGGCTCCTTGTCGTGCTCCACAGGTGACCTCTGTGGGATTTCACAATCTGCCACCCACAAATTCATCCATCAATGTCAAGGATGCCATCTTCTCCATGGCACACAAATTTAGGCATTTTGCCCAGGACCGGGACAGCCAGGATGCAAGGGCCATTGGATTCGCCCTGATCTCGGGATTCCCACAGGTGCAGGGTGCGATTGACTGCACTGATGTGGTGCTCAGGTCTCCATCGTTACACTCGGTGGACTTCATCAACCGCAAGGGCTTCCACTCACTGAACGTACAGCTGATATGTGACCATCAGATATGCATACTGCAGGTGTGTGCACGGTTTGCAAGAAGTGTGCATGACGCCTACATTCTGTGCTGCTCACAGATCCCTGCAGTCTTCCAGGGTCCACAGAGGCTGCAGGGTTGGCTCCTTGGGGACAAGGGCTACCCAGTGAGGCCGTGGCTGATGACACCCGTGCGGCAGCCTCAGACTGCGGCAGAGTGATGGTGTAAGGAGGCTCATGCAGCAGCTCGCAACTTGGTGGAGCAGACCATCAGGATGCTAAAAATGCGGTTCAGGTGCCTGGACTAGTCTGGTGGAGCCCTGCAATACAGTCCGCAGAGGGTGTCACACATCATCATCGTCTGCTGCGTCCTTTGCAACCTGGCACTGCAACAGGGAGAAGAGCTGGCTGAGGAGGAGATGGAGGAGCTGCACGTCTCCTCCGATGAGGAGGACGCTGACAGGGATGAGGGTGAGGGGGTCCTCGGTGGTCGCAATGATGGGGATGAGGCTCTCAAACTGGCTAGACGAGGTAGGCGAACTTGGGAAGCCCATATAGCTGCCAGATTTGTGGAGGATGATGATGACATGCAGTGAGGTGTCCCCGTAGATCCTCACATCGCAGTTGTGAACGTTTGATTCAGTCTGGCTTTTGGCAGTGCCAATAGCCTCTGTGAGAATGCTCCTGTCATGGAGATGCAGTGGAGGCCCTAATAGTCACACAACCGCGGGAGGATGATGACTACATGCAGTGAGGACACTCCATGAATCTTCACATAGCCTCTGAGAATGTCTGACTCCTGTCTGGCCCAAGGCAGCTCACTTGCACTTCATGAAGAGGGTCATCTCAGAGACGTAGGCATGAAACTTTAGACACATCTGATACTTCAACACCTCAGCCCTTCAGGAACTGGTGCACAGCATCACTGGTCGCAGATGCTGGTGTGATGGGGGCCAGCCCCATCTTAAAGGTGCTTAGAGCACACAGAGCCTATGAGAAAACTCTGTGGCGCCTGCCCACTACATTCTGGCAGCAATGACCAGCACTGCTGAGGTGCAGGCATCAGTAATGTTTCCAGGATGTTTGAGACTGGACCATCACTGTGGTCTGAAGGCTGCACAGAGCACAGGGAAGAGACCCTGGACTGAGACACCTGCCTTTTATCTTGTGCAGAAAGGTTTCACATCTGAATGACAAGGAGCCACAGGCAGGGAGACATTCTTGGGAGTTTATTGACAATAATGAACATTATGTACAAGTAATTAACACCCGTGCCCAGGCTGTGCAAATACTTTTCCTCAACATTCCTAACCCTGCCGCTACATCTTGGTGCTCCCTGGACATCCACAGCGGAGGTGCAGGCAGCCTGCTGACTGTGACGCCCTGTCTGGAGTGCCGAGACTTGGAGGGCCCCGGCCTGCTTTCGGGGTCCTGCTGTGTGGCAGTGGCACCCTCCTCGGACTGTGAAGCTGGATCTGCGGAGGTCACAGGAAGGGGAGAGTCAGATGGGCCGTTCACTCCCAGACTCACCTGGGTGGATGGCCCCGGTGTGTGCACCTGCTGATCCTCCTCCCTATGGGTGCCCAAGGGCCCCTGGCTGACTCCATGAGCAGAAAGGGTAGCTGGAGTGAGATCGAGCTGCACGGCACCCCTCTTGCGTACACACTGTTGGAGGCCAACTATGGCATCAGTGATGGAGTTAAGCCCACGCAGCAGTGCAGGAGTGACGTCCTGGACCAAGGTCTCCATGGCGGCCGCCTTCCTACCAGTGTTGACCTCGGTTCGTTGCAATGCCGGCGCTATCACCTCAGCCTGAAGTTGGACAGACTCCTCCATCATGCCTTGCAATCTGAGGAATGCAGCGGACATCCCCTCCTGATGTTCCCCAGTTTGCCTTTACAGCTCCAGCAACTGTGACATGACCGAGTCCAGAGACTCGTCATCTGACTCGGACTCAGCAACATTCTGGCCTCCAGCAGTCCTCCGAATGCCGGACACCTGGGAAGTCCCTGCTTCTGCCTGCTGTGGATCAGACAGTGCGATGTGCTCAATAGATGGTGATCCAGAGGCTATTCTAAAGCTAGATCCCACCGAGGTGTGTGTCTCTGTGCTGGTGGAGGGTGTGGGGAGTATTGTGACGGGACTTCAGGGAGGATGCCTTCAGAGTCGTCTTCAGAGGTTTCTTCAGAGCTTGATTGGAGGCCCTGGGTCATGGACTCTGTCGGCTGTTTGGCAGACATGCCCATGCCTGCGAATGCAAGGGGAGATAATTAGTGCATGGCAGTGGCCTGTGAAAGAGACACATCACTCACAATATGGTTGTCTGATGGATGTTGCACTGCTGGATCCTCACTTGATAGAGCAGCGCCAACCTCACTGCCAGCACAAGATCGGTCCTGGTCATCACCGACCAGCTGGATGGCTCAGCTTTCAAATTCTGTCAAAACTTTGATTTCTGGCATCCCTCCACCTGTCTGCGACCTTTCCCTCCTGTTGTGAGCCAGTTTGTCCTGCACAGATAGAGATGGGGAGAGTGTATCAGGATGCCTGCCAGGCCAGATGATAAGTGTGCCTGGCCTGTGTGGGTGACGAGTAGTCCCATGGTTGGGATGAGGACAATCGCGGTGTGTGTGAAAGAATGAATGGTGATGTGCTTTGCACTGGCAGTGAGTGAGGGCCCTGTGAGTGTGTGATGGGTTTGTGAGTGTGTGAGTTGGGAGTGATGAAAAGAGTGACTTACCCTGGCAAAACAGAAGAGATCATTCATCCTTTTGTGACTTTGCTGCCCATCCTGCAGCCAGAGCAGGACAGAACACATCCCAGCGCACCTCCACAGTTACTCGAGGGAATCGTCGTTGAAGTGGGGGGAAGCAGTCTTTATCCTTTGCTGGCCATGTGGTGAGCTGATGGTGATGCACGCTTTGCTGGCGGCTGCCTTTTAAAGATGGCGGCCGGTGTGATGCAACAGTGGGGTGATGGCGAGCAGGTGAATGAGAGCCCGCTCGCTATGGAAACGGTGTGTTTCCCAGGAATGAATAAATAATGAGGCGAGCTCGGGAAGATACAGCGTGAAAACCCACCATTTACTCAGCATGTAGGACTCCATTTTACCCGCCCGCTACTGCACTTAGTGCAATTCTGGGAATTTCCACCCAGGCTGCATCTCTTCTTCCTTGCAGCCATTGCCAGTTGCAATCTGGAAAAATCTTCACAATATACAGGCTGACTTTAACAAAGTAACAGTTGTATTTTAACAACTGCTGTTGGCAGATATCTTATCCATTCAGCCCAATAAGTTTTCTGAGCATCAAGTGATCTGTGCAGGGATTAGCATAGTATTATTCAAGTGAACAGTTTCTTGAAGTGATGCAAGGTCAGTGTTTTCCACTGCTAGTTTGCTGTGCATTATGAGTGTAGTGGTTTCACAAAAAGAAATTTAGCACAAATTAATTAACCAGTGCACGCAAAGTAGTACACAGAGTGAATTAAATTCTTAAACGCACATGGGTGATTCAGCAGTTCAGAACTCCCAGAACTGTCCAGGGAGCAATTGGAGATGCACAACTCATTATTAGGATATTAGTGATAGTGTGTTTATTAGGAAAGGAAAATCATGCGCTGCATATTTCCTGAGCTACAGTCCTTGCAAGTGACAGATTGTGAAATCACTCCTTATCACGACATTAGTTTATATATTGCTAAATGCCTTTGCTTTTCTTTTCAGTCATTAAGTGGCATGACAGTTTATCAAACCAACTTATAGTAATTAATTTACTCTAATATCTGGGGCTCACTGAAAAATAGCAATATCCAAATTGATATAGATCAGTTCAGATTTTTATACACCCCATTGCATTACAAAACTCACAATTAATTTTCTAACAACATCGATGTAGAAATTTATCAAACTATAAGCTAACTGAGAATCTCAGTTAAGATTTTTGTAGGAAAACTGACATGGGTTATATCAGCCTTGTAATAAACTGGAAGGGAAGGGAAAATTATGCCTTTTTAAATTTTGTACATTTAACCCATTTTCATCAGTTGTATTATTTTGATCATATTAAGACTTCCCCTGATATATTCAACATTTTAAGTTAGCTCATTGTTAGGGGACAGCCGATAATAAATGCTGAGCTGCTCAAATCCCAAAGGTAAACTTGAAACAACTGCCACAACTGTTTTGCAATTTGTATAATTTGTGATGCCTCTGTGATACCACAGAGTCTTATAGGTTTCTTACAAAACTAAATTAAAACTTTATTAAATAAAAAAAGATTTTAAGCACATACATAGGTTTACAATTACTATGATAATTCCTAGCTCTCCTAGTTAATCTAACTTCCAGTTACACCTTTGTTAAGGCAATAGTAAGACACATAGATTTTAAATGACCCAGGCAAAGTAACATGATACCCTTAATAGGTGAATTCATAGTGAGTTTTTCTCAGCTTTGGTTCGTTGTAGACAGCAGCTTGAGGTTTAGATGGGCTGGTTGCTTTTCATGCTTATGTTAGATCTTAAAATGCATTCCTTTGCACACAGCCTTCACTCCTTTATACATATTTTCCCTTTTGAATGCAAATTCCCATTGTTTCACTATGTATTTGGGCTTTACCTCTCTAATAATAAACATCTATCATAGTACCAATTTTGCCAATAATCTTTGGGAAAAATAAACACACTTATACACAAATAAACACACATCTTAACTTCTTCTGGCTAGGTTTCACTCCCTCTTTTGAATTTAAGCTACTCTGGTTTATTTAAAAATGCAAATGTTCCCTTTACACTTCACATTCTAAAACTTCCCCCATGTTTACCTATTTAACATTTCAAACCTAGCTCATCTTCTGATACATCAAAGCCTTCAGACCAGCTGCCTGTAATTCAATTAAGCCACCTTGCTCTACACATGCTGACCCCGACACAGACCCCACTATTACTCTACTTTACAATAAATTCCAATAACATAATGAAAATTATTATATCTTCCTGACACTCATTCTTAACACTGACAATGAATTGTGTCTTAGTTAACTTTTAAAAAATGATATTTCCTCTGGATACAAAGCTTGGTTAAATATCTTGATATAGGTTTATTAAAGATGTTGAACTACAGTTCAGTTATACATGGTGGATTAGTCCAAAGTTAATTATCTTTTTTCAGAGTAAGGTTTCCATTGCCCACAATAGATTACATCAATAGGGAAAAAATAGAATAACTATTACAGTTACCTGAGGAGTTTAATGCCCCATTAACTTTTTTAGTAAATGTTTTGGCCTAAGGATTTCTAACCATTGGTGTCAAAAGAATATTTGAAAAGTGAAGGAAAAGAAAAGTAATTTGGCCACTGAAGCTCGTCCACCCAGTAAAGGCTTGTCCAACCTTTTCACTCGGGTGGCCACATTTGCATATTTTTCTCACTCAATGGGGCCAATGAGCAAATTTCAGAAAGATAAGGTTTGGCACAACATTAAACTGAATTTCAAAAAAGAAGTTGAGGTTTCAAGGAAACAAACAATTGCTGAGCAAAAGTACAGCAATAAATTGTTATGTTAAAAAAGATCAATTAATAAAAATCTGAGAGGATCAGTGTGTGTGTGCCTGGCTCACTCCCAGTCTCAGGGTGCTCACTCACTCAGCCTCACCCACTGTGAGTGGGTGCATGCGTGTGTATGTGTTGGTGTGTGGTGTTGAGAGCGAGTGAGAAATTGAGACTGGGTGCAAGGCAGACTCATACACACACACACACACACACACATTTTGTCATGCACACACTCTCTCTCTCTCTCCCACAATCTCACTGCAGCACCGTCTCCTCCTCAGGCAGGCAATACTTTGCCCTCTCTGGTACCGATGCGACCTCGCCTTCTCCAGGACCAACGCAACATCGCCCTCCCCAGGCCGCCATAATTTTATCCTCCACAGGCCCAACATACCTGGCTTCCCGTCTGCAGTTCCGCCGTTGCTTGGCCTCCCAGGCTCCAACCCCACTGATGTTTGACTCCCTGGGCTCCAGCCCCACTGACGCTTGGCTCTCTAGGCTCCAGCCCCACCGTTGCTTGGCTCCCTGGGCTCCAGCACTTGCCATATTTTCGCTTCCCTCGGCTGGCAGCCCTCAATACACTCACTAATGCCGGTGTTCACTGCTCCTCCATTCACAGACTGTTCCTCTCTCTCATTTGCTGCTTGTTGCTTCATGCAAAATCTTCCATTGAAGCTCGCCTGTTTGACAGGAAATTTGAAAACTGGCTCGGGGGCCGCAAAGAGGGACTTCACTTGCCGCACGTACATTGGACAAGTCTGATCTAGTACCTGACGCTCCTAGCATGGCTTCTATTTGTTAAAAACCCCAAAAATCTTGATATCATCTCTGCCTGAGATCTTATTTAGACATGCATCACTCTTTGCTTAAGGACATAAATTTTACTTTTCACTAGGTTATAATTATGGCTGATTTCATGAGCCAAACTAACTTTAAAGTAATAATCAGAGTTTAACTTAAAGCATTTGATGTTTTTATGCCACAAAGAGATTTCTATCTTCTTCTCCATCTTCTTTGTATGCTGTATTGGACTTTTTAACTTTTCTCATCACTCATTCCAACCTAAACATATAGACTCATTCCTTTTGCTCTTATCTGCTTGTTTGACTTCTTCAAACCTCCTCCAATGCTCTGATGTTCCTTTTACAGCATGCCAACCAGAAATTCACGTAATACACCAAGTGTAGTCTAATGATTGTGTTGTACAGCTTGAAGCATTACCTTGGTAAACTTGATTTACACTCTTCTGGCTTTATATCCCTGTATTTTATTAGCTTTTTAACTGCCTCGCCACATTGTCTAGACAGAATGTGTCAGAAGTCATAAAGTATGCTGATCTATCTGTCGCACAATAAAAACATTTCCTTTTGGTTCAATTAATTCAGCAGAGTAATCATAACAAAAACAGTCTTTCAATAATAACCTTGTTTATCCTCCTCATCCTATTCTAACCTGGTTTTTTGTTAAGATGCAGAGTTTATAGTAAAAACACACTGATGTCTGATTCTGCACAGGTAATGTTTTAGTTTAGTGGACCACTGTGCCACCATGCCGCCCATAGGGGAAATCATCCCCCCCACCGCCGCAATTTCTGCACTTTCTGCAGGAAGTGTGTCCAGCTACAGCTCCTGGAAGCATGGGTTTTAGGGCTGGAACAGCAGCTGGGGACACTGTGGAGCATGCGCGAGTCTGAGAGCATCGTGGATAGCATGTTTAGAGAGTTGGTCACACCGCAGATGAAGGGACTTGAGGAAGGAAGGGAATGGGTGACCACCAGGCAGTCCAAGAGAAACAGGCAGGTAGTTCAGGAGTCCCCTGGGGTCCCGCTCACAAATCGGTATTCCATTTTGGAGGCTGATGAGGGTGCTGGTTCCTCCAGGGAGTGCAGACAGAGCCAAGCTTCTGGCACCACAAGCAGCCTGTCTGTACAGGAGGGGAGGAAGGGAGGAAGAGCAATAGTAATAGGAGATTCTAAAGTCAGGGGAATAGATAGGCGCTACTGTGGCCATCAACGTGACTCCAGGATGGTATGTTGCCTCCCTGGTGCCAGGGTCCGGGATGTCCCTGAACGGCTGCAGGGCATCCTGAAGGGGGAGGGTGATAAGGTAGAGGTCATGGTACATGTTGGTACCAATGACATCGGTAGAAAGAGGGATGAGGTCTTGCATCAAGAATTCAGGGAGTTAGGCAGTAGACTAAAAAGCAATACCTCTCGAGTTGCAATCTCTGGATTACTCCCAGTGCCGCATGCTAGTGAGCTCAGAAATAGGAGAATAGTGCAGGTGAATACGTGGCTTAAGAGTTGGTGCAGGACGGAGAGTTTGAGATTCCTGGATCACTGGGACCGTTTCTGGGGAAGGTGGGACCTGTACAAGTGGGACGGTCTACATCTGAACCAAAGCGGGACTAACATCCTTGCAGGCGGGTTTGCTAGTGCTGTTGGGAGGAGTTTAAACTAATTCGGCAGGGGGAGGGGACACAGAATGTTAACAGAATAGGGACACATCATAATACAGTAAAACAATCAAGTCAGAGGGAGTACAGCTGCATTAAGCTTCAAGGGAGTAAGGTAAGGCTGGATGGCCTCTACTTTAATGCCAGGAGTATTACAGGTAAAACGGATGAGTTAAGAGTGAGGATTGACACGTGGAATTGTGATATAGTAGCCATCACTGAGACGTGGTTGAGGGAGGGGCAGGATTGGCAGCTCAACATTCTGGGATATAGAATCTTCAGGCGAGACAGGGGAGGGGGTAAAAGAGGAGGAGGTATTGCATTATTAGTTAAGGAGTCAGTTACTGCAGTAAGGAGAGATGATATCTCGGAGGGGGCATTGAATGAAGCTTTGTGGGTAGAGCTTAGGAATAAAAAAGGGGCAGCCACATTGTTAGGTGTTCATTATAGATCCCCAGATAGTCAGCGGGAAATTGAGGAGCAAATATGTGTACAATTTGCGGAGGTGTGTAAAAACAATAACAATAGGGTAATTATATTAGGTGATTTCAACTTTCCCAACATTAATTGGGATAGACATAGTGTTAAGGGCTTGGATGGAGTGGATTTCTTGAAATGTGTACAGGAGAACTTTTTAGGTCAATATGTAGAGGGTCCAACAAGGGACGGTGCAGTGCTGGACCTAATTCTGGGGAATGAAGCCGGACAGGTGGCTGAGGTGGTGGTGGGGGAGCATTTTAGTGATAGCGACCTCAACAAGGTACAGTTTAAGTTTATTATGGACAAAGAAGTAGACAAGTTGCAAAAAAATGTTTTGGACTGGGGGAGAATGAATTTTAGTAAAATAAGGCAGGATCTGGCCAAGGTAGACTGGGAACAGCTACTTGTGGGGAAATCTACAGAGGAGCAGTGGTTGGGGGGCATTCAAAAAGGAAATGGGGAGGGTACAGGCTCAACATGTTCCCTCTAGGGTGATAGGAAGGAGTAACAAGCTCAGAGAACCATGGATGACCAGAGATATTCAGGATATGGTGAGAAGGAAAAGAGAGGCTTTTAGCAGGTACAAGGGAAGCAAATCAGCGGAGGCATGAGTGGAGTACAGAAAGTGCAGGGTGGAGCTTAATAAAGCAATTAGGAGAGCAAAGAGGGGACATGAGAAAGCTCTGGCTGGTAAAAGTAGGGAAAGTCCCAAGATATTCTATAAGTATATCAATGGGAAGAGGATAACCAGGGAAAGAGTAGGGCCTATAAGGGCCCAAGGGGGCAATCTATGGGTTGAGCCAGAGGACATTGCTAGAGTGTTGAACGAATTCTTCACATCCGTCTTCACCCAAGAGAATGAGGATGAAGGTATCGAACTCGGGGAGAGAGACTGCGAAGTTCTTTAGCAAATTGATATAGAGAGTGACAAGGTATTGGAGGTGTTGGCAGGCTCAAAACTGGACAAATCTCCAGGCCCAGATGATTTGTGTCTCAGACTGCTGAGGGAGGCAAGGGTGGAGGTCGCAGGGGCTCTGACCCAAATTTTTAATTCCTCTCTGTCCACGGGGGAGGTGCCAGAGGACTGGAGAACAGCTAATGTGATTCCACTATTTAAGAAGGTTTGTAGAGATAAGCCAGGGAACTACAGGCCAGTAAGTCTCACGTCAGTGGTAGGGAAACTATTGGAGAAAATTCTGAAGGAGAGAATCTACCTCCACTTGGAGAGGCAAGGTTTGATCAGAGATAGTCCCCATGGCTTTGTCAGAGGGAGGTCATGCCTAACAAATTTGATTGAATTTTTTGAGGAAGTGACCAGGTGTGTAGATGAGGGTAGTGCAGTTGATGTAGGTTATATGGATTTCAGCAAAGCCTTTGACAAGGTCCCACATTGGAGACTTATAAAGAAGGCAAATGCACATGGGATACAGGGTAATTTGATAAGGTGGATTCAAAATTGGCTTAGTCATAGGAGACAGAGGGTGATGACAGAAGGATGCTTTAGTGACTGGAAGCCAGTGTCCAGTGGCGTACCACAGGGATCTGTGCTGGGTCCCCTATTATTTGTCATTTATATAAACAACATAGATGACTATGTGGGGGTTAGGATTAGTAAGTTTGTGGATGACACAAAGATTGGCAGGGTGGTTAATAGTGAGGTTGAGTGTCTTGTGCTACAGGAAGATATAGACGGGATGGTCAAATGGGCAGATAAGTGGCAGATGGAATTTAACCCTGAAAAGTGTGAGGTGATACACTTTGGAAGGAGTAATTTGACAAGGACGAATTCAATGAACGGCATGACACTAGCAAGTTCTGAGGAACAAAGGGACCTTGACGTGTGTGTCCATAGATCTTTGAAGGCAGTGGGGCATGTTAGTGGGGTGGTGAAAAAGGCATATGGGACACTTGCCTTTATCAATCGAGGCATAGATTACTAAAGTAGGGAGGTCATGTTGGAGTTGTATAGAACCTTGGTGAGGTCACAGCTGGAGTACTGTGTGCAGTTCTGGTCACCACATAATAGGGAGGATGTGATTGTACTGGAGGGGGTGCAGAGGAAATTCACCAGGATATTGCCTGGGATGAAACATTTAAGTTATGAAGAGAGGTTGGATAGACTTGGGTTGTTTTCATTGGGGCAGAGAAGACTGAGGGACGACCTGATCGAGGTGTACAAGATTATGAGGGGCATGGACAGGGTGGATAGGGAGCAGCAGTTCCCCTTAGTTGAAGGGTCAGTCACGAGGGGACATAAGTTCAAGGTGAGGGGCAGGAGGCTTAGGGGGATGTAAGGAAAAGCGTTTTTACCCAGACAGTGGTGACAGTCTGGAATGCACTGCCTGGGAGGGTGGTGGAGGTATATTGCCTCACATCCTTTAAAAAGTACCTGGATGAGCACTTGGCATGTCATAACATTCAAGGCTATGGGCCAAGTGCTGGTAAATAGGGTTAGGCAGGTAGGTCAGGTGTTTCTCACGTGTCGGTGCTGACTCGATGGGCTGAAGGGCCTCTTCTGCACTGTGTGATTTTGTGATTCTGTGATTCTGTAAAGTAAAGCAGCTTAATATTTAGAAAATATATTGGAGCAACTTAAAGGGCTTATAGCCAACAAGCCTCAGGAACTGATGGCCTACCTCCAAGGATTCAAAAAGAGATAGCTGCAGTGATAGAGGTTGAACTGGTTATGATTTTCCAAAAAACCCTAGATTCTAGGATGGTGCCTACCGGTTGGAAGTTAGTAAATGCAGTGCCTGTATTCAAGAAAGGTGGGAGAGAGAAAACAGGGAACTATAGGCCAGTTAACCTGACATCAGTCACTGGGTAAATGTTGGATTCTATAATTAAGGAAGTCTTGACAGTGCCCTTAGAAAATCATAGTATGATCAGATGGAGTCAATATGGTTATAAAAAAGGGGAATCATGTTGGATAAATGTATTACGATAATCCCTGTGCTTGCTGACGTACATTGACTCCCAGTCAAACGACGTCTTGATTTTAAAATTCTCAACCTTGTTTTCAAATCCTTCCATGGCCTTGCCCCTCCCTATCTCTGTAATCTCCTCGAGCCACACAACCCTCCAAGATATCTGCGCTCCTCTAATCCTGACCTATTGTGCATTCCCAATCATAATTGTTCCATCATTGGTGGCCGTGCCTTCAGTTGCCTTGGCCTCAGGCTCTGTATTTCCTTCCTTACACCTCTTTGCTTCTCTACCCTGCTTTCCTCCTTTTGGGCACTTCTTAAAACCTACCTCTTTGATTAAGCTTTGGGTCATCTAACCTAAGGGCTGGATTTAATGCAGCCTGTTGTGCTAAACCTGGTGCCTGGGCCCACTTAATTGTGGGAAGAGGCCAGATGTCAGTCTCCCAGCAGTGGAAAAACCTCCTGCGATTAAGTTGGAGGTGGGAAGTGGCCCATGGGAGAAACTCAACCGCTCAGGTTCTCAATTAATTAATTCAATCATTAATGAGCCCATTGACACCAACCAGAATTTAACGGTGGCTCAGGGATTAAGTGCAAAAGGGACAGCATTGCCATGCCTCCAGAAGGCAAATCCGACAGGTTTCCCATTTTCAAAGGCATTCCTGATTGAGGAACTCACCATTGTGAAGGGGGTGGCTGATGAAAGCATCTCCCTGTCCTTGCCTCTGACCCCCTGCACACCCTCTGCACCAGTCCTGAGACACTCCTCCTTCTGACCATCATCCTGCCCTCACTCACCTTTGGCCTTGGGTCCGTCTTTTATCCTGGGCCTCTACTGGATGTTTTGCTAGCAGCTGTCAATGCTCTTGGTGGCCTTGACTGCAAAGAGGAGCTGCCAGTTTCTGATTGGCCAGCAGCTCTCAGCAGGAGGGGCTTCCACCCCTGCGTTCCTCAATTTCAGGGAAGGCCCGACACTGGCCAGTTAAGTGCCGATGAGCACTTAATCCCATCAGGCCTCCCCCATGGAACTGACGGGTGTTCCCCACCGGTTCTCTGACCAATGGCCGAGATCCCTGTCAGGCCCATTTATTCCTTCCCAAATCTCCTTCTTTGGCTCAGTGTTTAACTTTGTTTTATAATGCCCCTGTGAAGTGCCTTGGGACATAAAGATGTTATATAAAAATAAGTTGTTCTTGTTGATTTGAGGATGTAACTACTTAGGTAGATAAAAGGGAGCCTGACGTAAACAAGACATAGTATATTTGCATTTCCAAAAACTGTTTGATAAGAAGACACTAAAGATTAATATTCAAGATAAGGGCTCATGGAGTTGGGAGTAATATATTCTCATGGATGAAGAATATTTTTTGAAAGGCATCAAGCTTTTAACGTTGATGTTCAGAGAGACTTGGGTGTATACTTAGAAAGAAGGCAGCAAGTAATTAGTAAGGCAATTGGCACGTTGGTCTTGTTGCAATGGTTCTCTCTATGGTTGCCCTGGTGGAGGAATAGATGGCATTGTAAGGATTACAGGAATAAAGACATTTTTCTACAACCATTCAGTGCTTTGAGACCACACCTGGAGTAGCATGTGCAGTTTTAGTCTCCATTAAGGATATACTTGCAGGGAGGCTGTACAGCAAAGGTTCACCGGGTTGGTTCCTAGGATGAGAGGGTAGTCCTATGATGAGAGGCTGAGCAAATTGGGCCTATATTCCCTGGAGTTTAGAAGAATGAGAGATGATCTAACTGAAACCGCCAAGGTTCTGAGGGGGCTTGACGGGGTAGACACTGAGAGCTTGTTTCTCCTGGCTGGGTAATCTAGAACACAGGGGCCAATTAACAAATACTTGAGGCAATTGACAAATCAATTGACTGAGATTTAACATAGCCTTGTGATTTAATGCTGGTCGCATGAGCTGCATGGGCAAGCAGGAACCACAGCGAGGTGCCTCAGAGGACTGCAGGGCAGGATAAAAGCAATACATACAGGATAGGAGAACACTAAGGAGCAAGAGTCTGCAGCTGGGTCTGCAGGAGAGATTTGTGAAGTTGTCCAGTGTTTGAATATTTGTCGAATTTCCTGCTGAAGAGGTAAAGGGGTAATCTGTGAGTGACTCACTTGGAAGAGGGGCTTGAACAAGGAGGGGTGATTTCAGGGCACTCTGCAGCAACAGAAGCCATGGGTGAAGGCTCCTCTAGTGAGGAAGAGGGAAGAAGAATGAGGGAAAGGTGGTCTGCTGGCCAGGGGCAGCAACAACCAACCTGCCAGCAACATGAGCGTCCTGTGACACTGAGGGCTTAGAAGGCCAGTGAAGGGAGCATGGGCAGGTATGTGCCAGGAGAAAACACTACCCAGAGAGAATGATTGCATACTAACTACGTTTAGATGAGTGAACACCATGTCACAGTAGGCTCAGCTATCCAGAGAGGTGGCGACATTGATATGTGACAGGATTGATGGGAAGATCAGTTTCAACTGCATGGGTGGCCATGGTGGCCCTAAACTTCTATGCGTCAGGATCTTTTCAGGCATCTGCAGGTGATCTGTGTGGTGTTTTGCTATTGGCAGCCCACTATTGTGTTAAAATTGTAATTGTTTAGGAGGGTGAAAACTTTCATTCATTTCACCATTAATGATGAGAGCCAAATGGAGAGATTGAGAGTCTTTGGGATGATGACAAGCTTCTCTGTACTCATGTGGGCATCAGGACATCCATGGGTCTGCCAGGGGCTTTCGTCAGTCAGAAAGGTTTTCATTCTCTAAACTTGGAGATTTTCTGTGGTCACCATCAGCACACCTACAGATGCATGCATGGTTCTCTGGGAGCAGTCAAGATGGCTACACCCTCAGGCACTCCCAGGTGCCATGTATGTACTTACCCCCTGCACAGCTGGATGACTGGTTGATAGGAGTCAAGGGATATCCGTTAAAGGGGTGGCTTAAGACACACATCAGGCATCTACGATCTCAGACGGAAGAAAAGTACAATGTCATCCATTCCTTCTCCAGGACGACCATAGAGAGAATCATAGGTCTGTTCAAGATGCGGCTCCTTTGCCTCAACCGCTCTGTTGGCACCTTAAACTACGCCCCAGGTTGCTTTTCCCTCATTGTTGTCATGTGTTGTGCACTGCATGATCTGGCAAGGTGAAGACCTTGTGAAGGATGACATGGAGGGCTGCCCTTCTTCCTCAGATGATGAGTCCAACAATGACTCAGAGGAGGAAAAAGACATTGATTACACCCAGAGTGACTCATTTGGTGGGCGGCAGAGACTGGGTGGCAGAGAGACAAGAGAAACCCTTATAATGAGGTGGTTCAACCAAGGCCTTGCTAGCGTATTGCAAACTACAGTGTGGCGACAACCGACTTCTGCCCCAGCGTATGAAGCACACATTGAAGACACTCGCCTCTGGGAACATTTCTTAGAAGGGCTGGTGATTTTCATCAGAAGGTGTCATGGCTTTGTGGCCACCATCAATGTAAGTTATGCCCAGTCCACACATTAGCAATCAGACATTGTCCTATAACTGACAAATTTAATAAAGGGTAGGTAAATAACACAACACTCAGCCTTTCAGATGCAGCAAACATGAGTGATGACCCCTCCGTACCTGTAGTGATTTCTTCACTCGTTTACTGGTGCCGCTTCATGGTGCTCAACCATCACTGCCAGCTGCTCTGGAGGCAGGTTGCTGATTCGGATGTCCCATTGGCTTGGATAACCTTGGCGGGCATCCTCTGGTTAGCCAAGGTTGAAGGCCCCGGCAGTGTTTTTTTAATATTTTCATGGACGTTGCTGGCAGACGTTGCTGGCAAGGCCAGCACTTGTTGCCTAATGCTCCTAGGCTATCCCTAATAGCTCTTGAGGAGATTTGAATTGTGAGAGATTCCCACCTGGTAGCAGAAGCCTCCTCTGACGCCGTGGCAACCTGAAGCATTGGCAGACGAAGCGCTGTCACCATCAGGAGTGCCCTTAGTGGGGCTCTGAGTTGCAGATAGCTGTTGCTCATCTGCCAATGTGAGGTTCAAATGGCCCTTTCTGCTTACGAATGATGCACAAGGACCTAGTGGAGATTCCAGGTGCTTTATCCATCTCTTCGACTGGCAATGCCCAGCCGAGGCTATTGATGAAAAGAGGGCTTGCAGGCCTGGACGTATACTCAGAAATCTCTGATTGAGCTGCTGAGCCTGGCTTTCCATGATGGTCACCAGTTTCTCCATGGAGGAGGCCACACATTCTGGAGAGAGGGAGATCACAGTACTCATGACCTGGATGGATTCCAACACTGTCTGTGCCAGGGTGCACAGACCTTCTGGAAGCGCTGCCAGATTTTCATGCACTTCACTTTAGACATCCAACATTTGCTGCCACACGGACGGCTCCAGAACATTGTCAGTTGCCTGGGACTCAAAATTTTCTTGGTCTTCCACGCCAACCCCGAGAGTTTGAGGCCTGGACTGTCGCAGCGTCTTTAGCTCATCTGGCGATTGTGCAGTGCTGCCCCCAGTTTGTGTTACCATTTTGGCTGACATATGCAAACCCACCAAGGTGCCAATATCTGAGCTGGTGCTACATGCGGAACAAGGATGTTGCACCCTCTGAGGTCTTATTCTCCTCAGAGTTAAGACCCTTGGAGTTGATGTCTGCTCATGCCAATGAATGACCTGCTGAAGGAATAAGACAGGTGAGTGCACATCAACAATGAGGAGGGACAGTGAGTAAAAATAGCTTCATCTCAGACACAGACATGCCACATATGACATGTGGATCAGATGTTTGGATCTCAAACACTTGCGCCTCACACATCCACCCCATCCTCTGCTCCATTTCACTGCTTCACCGCTCCCCCATTGCCCTAGGATATCCACCACCCTCTGCGCTAACTCTGGTCTTTCCTCGGCCAACCGATCTGACCCCGCTGCTGACTGGTGAGGTCCAGGATGTCCTCTTCCATCTGTGATAGCTTGGGCACCCCACCACCACCAGCTCTTCTGCCATTGCTCACTGAGTGCAATAGAGGTTAACTCTACTGATATTCTTTGGCTTCTCTCTTAACCTTCCAGTGGCATACAATGGGGCTGGCAGCATCACAGCAGCCCCATTTAATGCAGCTTGCCTTCACTTACTGGTTTTTCTGTTCCCTCTGGCCTTCTCCTCCAGTCCCACCATTTGTGCAGACTAAGACTACTGGCGTTGCTTTAAACCTCCAGTTGGCAGCATTTTCCACCCTTGAGCCCAGCCCTGTCACCTCCTGCACACCCGTTTTGGGCCTGGCATGCTTCCTGCTGCCTGGCTGAGAATTGGCCGATCAGCATGTGATTGCACTTGGAAGTCGGGAGTGGGTGGAAGCAGAAGTTCTGCATGCTCAGTGCTAAATTCAGCTCGTAAAGTGGAACTTCATGCTCCCTAGAAAAATAGGATTTCCTTTGTAGCTTTGTATATTATGCAAGCAATTCACAGTACAATAAATGTCAAAAGACTGAAAAACCACAAGTGCAGATCAAGAATCATCCTTGGAGTTTTAATTTCCAGTTGTTCAACTTAAAGGTTATACCCTCACAATGTTCATTCATGAAAAAGACAATCTTCATGAACTCTTCAATAATTATTCCTCCTTATGCCACAAATAGCAGGATAAACAATCACCAGTGAATGTCTCTATAAGCAGCAACATAAACCTCAAGATCAAATGACATGTTTCACCTTCCCAAAGCTTCTGTCAAACATCCCAGCCTAATAGCATTTAAATAATACACTCTCTTTATGGGAACACCTTGCCCACAACTGGTGCAATGCCTGCAAATCAGGGCACAACTTTCTATGATGTCATAAACATGATGAAAACTCCCTGATGCTCACTGTTACATACTCTTTTTACTGTCAGCATCAATGGCTACACGTGTGGTGCCAGAGGAGTGCTAAAGTTTTATTGTTTTAAAAAGCGAGGCAGAGGTAGGCGGGGTAAGCACAGGCCAGTCAGCCTAACCTTGGTGTTAGGCAAATTGTTGGAAAAAAAATCTAAGGGCTAGTCATTTAGAAAGACATGATTCATTAAGAACATGGGTTTGTTAAGGGAAGGTCATCTCTGACTAGCCTGATTGGATCTTTTTTAGGAAGTAACAAGGAGGATATATGAGGGTAGGAAGTTTAATGTTGTCCACGTGGATTTAGCAAGATTTTGACAAGGTCAGAAAAGTAAAGCCAATGACAAGGGCAATAGTATGTTGGATCCAAAATTGACTGAATGGCAGCAATCAAAGGATAATAGTGATGGATGTTCTGGTGAATGGAAGGCAGTTCCCAGTGGGGTTCTATTTTCATGGTGTATATATTAGACTTGAATAATTAACAAATTTGCAGATGGTACAAAAATTGATCTTATGGTTGATAGTGAGAAAGAACACTGTAGACTGCAGGAAGATATCAATAGACTAGTCAGGTGGGCAGAAAAGTTGAAATGAAATTCAGTCTGGAAAAGTGTGAGGTAATGCATTTGGGGAGGGCAAACAAGACAAGAGAATCCACCATAAATGGTAGGCTATTGAGAAATGTAGCACAACAGAGGACCTTGTATTGTGTGTCCACCGATCCCCAAAGGTAGCAGATAAAGGGGTCAGGGAGGCATACGGAATACCTTCCTTTATTAGCTAAGGCATAGAATACAAGAGCAAAGAGGTTATGCTAGAACTGTACAAAAATCTATTTAGGTCATGGCTAGAGTATTGCATACAGTTCTGGTCGTCGCATTTCAGGAAGGATGTGATTGCACCAGAGAGAGTACAGAGCAGATTTATGAAGATGGTGCCAGGAATGGAAAATTTTAGCAATGAGAAATGATTAAATAGGCTTTTTTTTTCTTTTAGACAGAGGGGACTGAGGGAAGATTTAATTGAGTTGTATAAAATTATGAGAGGCCTGGACAGAATGGATAAGAAGGATCCCTTGGCAGAGAGGTGCATAACTGGGGCACATGGATTTAAAGTAATTGGTAGAAAGATTAGAGGGGAGATGAGGAGAAACTTTTCACCCAGAGGGCAGTGGGCAGTCTGGAACTCACAGCCTGGAAAGGTGGTAGAGGCAAAAGTCCTCATTACATTTAAAAATATATTTGGATAAGCATATGAGGTGTCATAGCTTTTAAGGGCTATGGGCCAAGAACTGGAGAGTGAGATTAGGCTGGATAACTTTTTTCCAGTCAGCACAGACAAGATGGGCTAAATGGCATTCTTCTGCTCTGTATATTTTCTATGCTTTTTAGGTTGTCCGTGGGGAGTGTTGTTTGATTAGATGCAAATCATTGCAAATCTCTGCCCATATTTTCGGTTGATCATATTTCTTTTATAGGTGCCCCTCTGGCAATAGAGCTAGGAAATTCAGTCCGATATGTGAAGTCTCTCCTCACAATGTTGCAACAGTTTGACAATTATGTAAGCACGTAATTAGATCATTCCACAGCAAAGAGTCTTAATATTTGCAGTCTCTCCTGTAATTTCCACATGGTTAAGTTCTCTTATGCTAAATCCAATTTGGTTAAGGGACCCTTGGCAAGTAAGGAGTATGCTGAGAAATAGTTTTGGCTCCTTTATCATTCCAATAGCCAAAGAAGAAACAAAATAATTCCCTAACAATATTTCAGGAAAGTAATTCTCTCTTGTAAATTTCACTGAGGCCTGGATTTTTACAACAACGCAGAGCCTCACCATCATTGTGAAAAAGGCGGAAGGGGCCCGAATTCAGAAGCCTTGCCCCCGAACAGGGCACCTACCATTTTCACAGGGGTGGAATGGGTCCAGGTCCGGATTCATGCATGCGCCCTTCACAGAGGCAACGGCCCATATAAATCAGCGACTGCCTCCACTTGTGCGATTTTGGTGTGAGAGATGCCTGAAACCTAATGGGCAGAATTTTTCACTTGGTGTGCGGGTGCGCGCCGAGCGTGAAATAGTGCATGATGATGTCAGGCAAGTGTCAAAACATCATCGTGCACTCGCGCGATATTTTGGTCAGCAGGCGCACGAGAGGGTCGACAGCGTGCCCGTCAACAATTAAGAGGCCTATTAAGGCCATTAACGTATTAATCAACCATGATTTTTCGCTGCCCATCCAATGTTACAGTTGGCGGGCGGACGAATCGGCCAGGCAGCCTTTGCCTTTTTAAGGAAACCTCATCCAAGTGTGGGATGAGGTTTCTGATATTAATTTTAAAAGAATGTTTGCACAGAATTTTCATCTGGTATATGTTCCGCTGACTGATTCCGATGTTGGGGCACTTTTTCCCGAGTTTTCACAATCTTTATTTTTGGCATTTAAATTCTGCAGCTCCCTGAGGCAGCTCTCTGCCTTCAGGGAGCTTTCTGTAAGCATTCCCCCACACCTGCACTGACTTCAGTGACTGCCTTCCTCTCGCCCCACCTCAACAACGCTAAGTCTTTCAGTGCACCTTTCATGCTGGCTGGCCTTTAATTGGCCAGCCAGCGTGAAATTGTGGTCGCAGGCCAATTGCGGTCGGGGGTCTGTTCCCCAGCCGCTCCTTGGCACGCCAATTGCGGGTGTCCACCAAACTGAAAATGCTGCTCAACATGTGCATATTAGACCTGATAGGTGCAAGTCTGAACTTTGTAGACTTGAATGAAAAGCCAGGGTACCTTTTGGAGAGCTGAGGTATGTTTTGGAATATGGTCCTGGGATACCTTTTGGGGAGGTCAGGAGCCCTTTGGGGAAGGTCAGGTACCCTTTGGGAGAGGCCATGTTCCCTCTGGGAGAGGTAAAGTGCCTTTTGGGGGTGCTAAAAATAGGCATGAATGTGGTTAAAAAAGGCATCAGCTCATTAGAACTGTGTAGCTCATTGAAACTGTCAAAAACAGTGTCAAGATGAACTGTCAAAGGGAGCTGTAAAGTTGTCAAGGCATTTAAAACTGTTGTCCTTTAACTCTTCACCAAAGAAAACTGCCAAGAGCGGATTATGCAATTGAATTCAATGCTTGTTGTTTTAAGGGATAAGGTAGTTGAGGAATATAAATGTAGTAAATGGGTTTTTTATGAATGAGTGTATTTTTAAAATAAAGGGCGGGATTTTTCACCACGCGGGCGGGAATGGAAAATTTGGAGAGGCAGCCATAAGGCCATTGACTTTCAACGGGACTGGAAAATCCCAGCTGCAGGCAGAACCAGAAAATCCTGCCCTATAGACACTTTGAACTTTTATTTATTTAGGCATGGGTCCTGAGGCCTGCGCAAGGTGGCTACTGGGTGGGTTGGTGTGGTAGGCATAAGGGCAAAGGGTGGTGATGGCTTGGGTTGGCATGAGTTGGCCCTAAGTTGGCATGGGGCTATAAAGGGCCATGGGGTGTGGGTGGGGACATAGTTGGCATGAAGGTATGAGGGGCCATGGGGTTAGGGAGGCATAGGTTGGCATGGAGGGTATGTGGGGCCATGGTGGGTGGGTGGGGGCTATGAGGTCACATGGGTTGGCATGGATGGGGCATGGGGTGTGTGGGGGGGGTTGAGGGGGTATGAGGGGTGAGCGCTGGAGGACTGTTTTATGTTTATTTGGTTCTTTTAAATTTCAATACAGTCCTGGTAGAATCAACACTGAGAGATAGGATTAACTGTCATGTGGAAAGGCATGGACTAGTCAGGGATGGTCAACATGGATTTGTTAAAGGAAGGTCTTGCCTCACAAATTTGATTGAATTCTTTGAGGAAGTGACAAGAAGGGTTGATGAAGGTAGTGCAATGGATGTTGTGTACATGGATTTTAGCAAGGCATTTGACAAGGTCCCACATGGCAGATTGGTTAGGAAAGTAAAAGCCCATGGGATTCAGGGTAATGTGGCAAACTGGATAAAAGGTTGGCATTGTAACAGGAAACAAAGGGTAATGGTCGATGGATGCCCTTGCGAATGGAAAGTTGTCTCAAGTGGTGTTCCACAGGGCTCGGTGTTGGGACCCTTGCTGTTTGTGTTATATATTAACGATTCGGATGTGAACGTGGGGGGCACAATTGGGAAATTTGCAGATGACACAAAGATTGGCTGAGTAGTGGATAGTGTAGAGGATAGCCATAATCTCCAAAACGATATAGATGGGTTGGTGGAGTGGGCGGTAAAATGGCAGATGGATTTTAACATAGAGAAGTGTGAGGTCATACATTTAGGGAGGTTAAACAGTTACAGGGATTACACAATAAATGGGAATATACTAAGAGGGGCAGATGAAGTGAGAGATCTTGGTGTACAAGTACACAGGTCCCTGAAGGCAGCAGTTCAAGTAGACAAGGTTGTAAAGAAGGCATATGAAATGCTCTCCTTCATTGGCAGAGGTATAGAATATAAAAGTAAGGATATAATGTTGAAATTATATAAAACACTGGTGAGGCCACAACTGGAGTATTGTGTGCAGTTCTGGTCACCACATTACAGGAAGGACGTAATAGCTCTGGAGAGAGTGCAGAGGAGGTTTACAAGAATGTTGCCTGCCAGGGTTAGAAAAGTGTAGCTACGAGGAGAGATTGGATAGATTGGGATTATTTTCCTTAGAACAAGGAAGGCTGAGAGGTGACTTGTTTGAGGTGTACAAAATTATGAGGGGAATAGATAGAGTGGACAGGATAAAATTGTTTCCCTTGGTGGAGAATTCTAGAACCAGGGGACATAGATGCAAGATAAGTGGCAGAAGGTGTAGGGGGGACATGAAGAAAAACTTTTTTACGCAGAGGGTAGTGGGTGTCTAGAATTCGCTGCCCAAGCTGGTGGTGGAGGCAGAAACTCTAAACTCTTTTAAAAAGTACCTGGACCTGCACCTTAAGTGCTGTAAACTGCAGGGCTATGGGCCGGGTGCAGGAAGGTGGGATTAGAAAAGGCACCTGGGTGTCCTCGGGCTGGCATGGACAAGATGGGCCGAATGGCCTCCTTCTGTGCTGTAACTTTGCTATGGTTCTATGGTGCACCAAGGCAGTCCTTCCACCCAGACTGCCTCCAAACCTGGCATCCTCCTCACGCATTCTGGTATTCCCGCCACCACGGAATGAAAATCCAACCTTCCAGGCCACTTTCTCCCGGCTCGGGTTTGCAGAGCAGGGAAATGCCCCGACTCTGATCTCCTGACAGTCTCACCCTGCTGCAGCCATGTCTCTTGGTATACCTCTTTATAATATTGTTTAAGTTACTGGCCCTGGAATTCTATAGTGGATCTGTTCTTTATCCTCCTGAGTGACAGTGGAAAGGCCGGTAGAACTTCTGCAGAATTTCAGGGCCATTTTATTCAAGAATGGGTAAGAATCAATGGAAACGCAAATTGAATGAATTGTAAAATATCTGTCAATTCCTTATCACCTGTTTTGTGTTGCTGTTGAAGACCAATTTCACCCCCTGCTTCTTGTTCTTCTCTTTGTGCCTCCCAGGTACATTTTTATAATCTCCAGCAATCTTCATGTAGAGTAATACCCCTTATGATTCATGCATGGGGCTTCTAACTGTTAACATTTACATAGCCATATGAATGCCATCAATGACAGCAGGTAATAAAAACCAAGGACAAATGTTTGTCTGATACCAAGGATCCATTGAAAATATTTTAGGCCAGAAATTGCGGCAATGGTGGAAATCATGCCATTTAACATTAATTCGACTTTTTAACTTACCATTAACATTGCAGCATATTTTTGCTGCATATTGCATGCTCATCAATAGAGTAATGGTACAGCAATGTTAGTGTAGCATCTAGGAACTCATGAACCTCACTCCTGCTCCCCCTGGCTCCACTTTTAGCTAAATACTTATGCCAGGCCTTTTAAGGACTGTTGGTTAAACTACATGTAAATCATGGGCTGGATAACACATTGAGAGCAGGCTCCCATACCCCAATGTAGATTTCACTCTGCTTGGCTGGCTCGCAACATTTTAATATTTTTGGTGACAGCCCTTGAATTGAGGCTGGACTTCTGTCCATTTCCAGGAGAAAACACCACCCCCCCGCCTCGACCCCCACACCACCACACAGAGCTGTCGGCCAGTCGGAGGCCATCTGCTCTGTGCTGCACCAAGATCAGTGGCCACTGCCAGTATTTCAGGAGGCCAGGGAGGAAGAGGAACCATCGATTCTCCCAACCCCAGATAAGTCTGGGATCTAGCTAAGGCCACATTGGCATGCCGTGGTGTGGGGTTTGGGGGAGCAAGTCATGTTGGACAGGGCAGTGAAGGAGGGCGGACATGAGGCAAAACTGTGGGATATTGTCCTCCGA
Source organism: Cetorhinus maximus (assembly GCF_964194155.1). Lineage (NCBI taxonomy): Eukaryota > Metazoa > Chordata > Chondrichthyes > Lamniformes > Cetorhinidae > Cetorhinus > Cetorhinus maximus. The sequence goes on from NC_135882.1 coordinate 97,600,078, forward strand.
TTGGCACTGGAGGCACCCCTTCTTTTTTTGACCAGCCAACAGGGTTAAACCCGCTGGGTTGAGAACAGGCCTCCCCTTCTGCCCATTAAATCGGAGCGGCAGCATGATGAGACCCTTAATTAGGCATTAATTGCCCACTTATGGGCCACAATTGGGCCATGGGCTGGCGACCCCTCCCCTGCTGCCCATAAAATTGTCATGGGTGGACGGACTGGCAGTAGGCACTCTGCTGATGGCGTGGCTCCCTAATTTACAGGTCTACCCAACCGTTTTCCTGCCTGCTGATGGCCTGTAAAACTCAGCCCCATGTTTTCATGAATGTAACTAGTTCAGTGCCAACTGTGTTAATGTGCAAAGCACCTAATGCCTGTATGCCTTTACCCACATAATAAACAGTGTACTTCCAGCAGGGAATGTGCACACAAATGACATCTGCCATATTGGACATATTGACCATTGTATTCGCCTTCCACCATTTTTTACAGTGGCAGATAAAGGAGCGAGTGAATGTCCCATCTTGGAGAGGCAAGGCACATCATTAACATATTTAAATCAGGCTCTCACAGTGCAAGCAAAGGCTTAATTTCAATTTAGCTGCTGTAAGATTATTCCCCCGGCCCATCAAGGAAGCCTTAGGTGCGCCACTTCTGCCGATCATGATCTTTCTCTAGGCTTTGCTATGATCACTGACTCCTTCCGGTAGCCTGTGATCTTCCCTGACGATCACAGGTTGCAGTCTCCTGCCGCTGGTTTTCTCATCTGGCAGCTTGCCAGCAAGTCAATTTGGCCAACTGATCGGTGGCAACTGGATAAAGTAATGATAATGAGGTCCTGCCATTAAATTTGGCAAGGCTCCACTCCACGGCTTTCAGCACCCCACACCACCACCACATCCCCCACGCCCTGCTCCCTCCCCAACAATATCAAGGCAATGATTTCAAGACGATGGGTCAATAAACTTTGCTAAAGGAGTATGACTATCCAACAGACCAGTGCAACACGTAGACAGAGAAGTTGGGAAGGTGAATTAAATTGAAATTTTGTTCTCTCTATTATGTAGAATGCTATCAAGAAAAAGTTGTTCTGCAATATTGGTTGGTGTACTTTGTACAATGCACAGGGTTTCCTTGCAGCAATGCTGCTGTTTAAAAAAAGACTGATGTCGACAGAGGCTGACATATGTGAGAGGATTATAAGTATCAAGAATTCTTCTATGATGACTAGTGACAACTCATATGTAGTCTAGTTAGCCTATGTCATGTTTATGTATCACAACTTTACTTATAGATCAACCAACTAGAATCACGTCTGAAACAGTATGGCTGTACAGATGAAAAGGGAAATCATATGAATGAAAATGATCGTTGGAGAAAGGAAGACTGCACTACCTGTCACTGTAAGGTATGTATAAGACTACAGGTGATTTTTAGTTGCCTAATGCAGAACATTTGAAGCATTGTCAATGCACAGTAAGCCTAGATGTTTCAACCAGCATTACTTTATCACTTTACTACCCACTCATTTCAAACCGGTTAATAACAGAGTTAAATTAATGTTGAACAGTTCATTGAAGCCATATATTTTCATAATTTCTGCCTTTTACATTATAATGTGTTACATAGGCCTGGGTTTTACAAGGCTCCATGGTCCCCTCACCCTGGCTAAAAAGTCAGGTGGAGCCCACTCACTACCCCAACAGCTGCCCCATGGCAATTTAACACTGGAAGCAACATTAATTGCTTTCAGGCGTAATTTCTGCCCCTTTCTTGGGGGATGTCCTGCCTTAGAGAATCCCAGCAGCATCAGCTGGGTGCGGTGGCCACTGCTTGGTATACAGGGGGACCCCACCACGCCATGAAGCCCAGGTAAGTTTGAGGTCAGGAGACTTGGTGGGGGGGCAGGGAGGTGGACATGTGGCGAGGGGGGGATGGGGAGCCAGGTAGGAGGGTTAAAGGGGGAGGGGTGCCTCTGATGGGCCCAAGGGGCCTACAGAGGAGGCACCTCACCTTTCCTGGCATCACTCCACACAGTTAAAGCTGCTGGGCTTCCCACATGGTGTGGGCTTCCCTCCTCAACAGGTAAATACCAGTGACAGTGGGATGAGGACCTTAAATGTGCATTTATTGGTCACTTAAGGGCCTCAATAGGCCCAGGGGTGGATAGGTTGCCCTAATCCTCCCCTGCAGGTCAGGGGTGGGCAGATAGGTGGCAGAAGACCACCCGCTGGATTTTATGTGCCCTCCCCCCACCAACAGCCTTCACACCTGCTAGTGAAGGAACATAAAAGATAGGCCATAGTATGTATAACACAAAAACTGGCTTTCTGTCCCAACAGATTTATGCTAGTGTTTATACTTCACACAAGCCTCCTCCCACCTTACTTCATCTCATCCCATAAACATACCTATTCCTTTCTCTCTCACATACCATTCTAGCTTCCCCTTAAATGCATCTATGCTGTTCACCTCACTGCTCCATTTGGTATCGAGTTCCACATTGTAACCATTCTCTGAATTCTTTATTAGATTTCTCTGCGATAGCCTTAGGCTATCTGCCCACAGCTCAGTAGGTTTGCAAATTAAATCTAATTTGAGTGGCCATGTAATTCATGTAGAAGAACGATTAAACTGATGAACTTAAGAATGACAGGTGGAAGTTAATGTAGACAATGTAAGATAGTGAAACATGGATAGCGTAAAGATCAAACACGCATGCATATTGCAAAAGGAGCAGAGTTTTGTGATGCATAAAACGGAAAATGTTTATATCATAGGCAAGATTTTAAAAATCCACACTCTTGATGCAGAGTTTTGCAGATTGGCATCACATGTTTGGAACTGGGATGGGAGGTGAGAGAGGTCCTGTGGAATTTCCTTCTGTTAGAATTGATGGACAGAAAATCCTGCACAAAACTGCAGTGGAGATTTGCAAAATCTGTGTTTTTATATATATGAGTTCTAACTGAAGAGGAATGGCATGAATATTTCAAAGTTGGCTTTGGATAACTGTAAGCATTAAATTATTTTATCTTTTTGTCAAAGTAACCAACTTGTGAAGCTCTCCTAAAACAGCAGGATATTAGTAAGATCCATCCGTCCAAGATGGTTTTCCTTATTAATGTTGCTAGGATTCAGAGATTAGTTGTTAGAAGATTATTTAGCATCTGGGTCATTCTCATTTGAAGTAGATGTAAAAGAGTTTCCAGTGTTGTTTGAGCTTCCAAATTCATTACTTCTAATTTGACCATTTTTTTTTCTGTGAAAGCAAATCTTTGGCTTAGTGGCTGTCCCTTTAAATCCAGCCTTCAACATAAAGGGGACGGTGAGGGTGGGGGATTTTCCCAGGGAATGGGAGGAGGGTTTGGGTACCCCTAAAACTGATGTCAAGTTGGGATCCAACTTCTGGGTTTCATCCAGGTAGGTTTGAAGTGTCGGGTAAGGCATTTAAATATTCTAATGGGGAATTAAGCTCTGTGTTAACCAAGGACTCTGGTTTTAACCATCCAGCAGATCTATTTTCCGAGCTGTCAGCATCTCACTATGTCTCCAAGGTGAGTGCACAGCAAGGAGTGTTTCTTCAGTAAAATTCACAGGCTGAGAAGCCTTTGATCAATGAAGCTGAAGAGCTCCAGCGGTGGTCAACTGAGAGTTTGCTGCTCACAGCATTCCTCCCCAGAGCGTGCTATAACTGCTCAACAGTTGATTGTCAACTTCTTTCTAGCCACTTCTCCTCTTTTGGGGTGGGAGAAGTAAACACCTGCACCTCAGAACTTAATGGTCATGGCCCATCCAATGGCTAGAGAGCGGATCCCGGGAGCCCCAAAGTATCAGGGTTCCAGGGTCCTTCAGGGGGAATTTAGCGCCTCCAAAGATTGCAATACCAGCAGCGTCACCAGGAGCAGTGGCCACTGCCAGTACTGCAGTAAGCTCGAGGAGGCAGATCATCAACCTCAGGTAACCCTGGAGCCCTTCTACCCACAGGTAAGTGGGGCCGGATCACAGAGACCATTCAAGCAGGCCACGGTGAGGAGGTCAAGGTGTCAGTGGAAAGGGTAGGGGGTGTATTCCTTGCAGGAGAGAAACCCCTTCCCCCAACCAGACCACAGGCAATGCCTTTAAAAAAAAATTCTTTCGAGTTATCAACAGTCACAGATTGCAACTCTTTCGAGGACAATCACAGTTCTTGGTTTCCGGGAGTGGGACACGAACCCACAACCCTCTGATTCAAAGGCGAGGGTGCTATGAACTGAGCCACAGCTGACACCTCACCTTTAAGTTGAATACCAGTAGCGGTGGGATAAGGTCCTTAAATGGCCACTTAACTGCCTCAATTGGCCCATGGGCAGGCCGTCTTTGGCCCCTCTTGCTCTGGCCTTCGGTTGGGGGAGATGGGAAGGGAGTTGGGAATACTCCACCCTGAGTCTCCTGGGTCTTACTGCCCAATTATATGCCCTCCGCACCCTGCCACCCTTTTCCCAGCCCTCTCCCAGAGGTGGAGCATTAAATTCTGCCCGCTTAGAAAATGAGATGGATTTCATCAACACCACTTGGTCATGCAGAAGCTGTATCTGCCGCACCAGAATTCCGAAGGCTGGAGGGAAATCCAGCCCGCAGTGTGTTAAATGTAACATCATTTAATAGAAAGACTTGCCTTTACTTGCCCTTACATTCTGTTCACGGTTCTTTTGAGGCCAGCTTTCAGTTCCGTTTTTAATTTTCATAATTGATAACTGGACTGTGCATGGTGGGTAGGGCCACCATCTCACCAATGTACGAACATAGTCACCCTGAAATTCCACAGGGTTCTTCCGATCAGCAGAATCCCTCGACCAACAATCTACCACTGTGTGTAGCCATTTTCAGGGATGATATCCGGGGTGCTGGTGGCACTCTACTACAGCTCACTGTGTGGAAGGGTGGGAAGTCAACTGACTCCCACACTGAGGTTGATGACATTTTGGCATTCTTTTGTGCAGCGACCACCAGCAGTCTTTTTATGAACTGAAGATTAGTCTGCTTACCAACTGTTATCAATGGGCGGCTCATGCCCCACGCATCTGTTCTTCAGAAATGCAGTTAAGGTCTTCCAGTGGCATAAGATCTCAATTTGCACATTTGAACAGCTGCTCAAATGCAGGAATCTCAGAGAACTGCATTACACATGCCATGATTCTGGCAAGCTGAACTGCACTCCCTCACTCCCAATTTTCAATTGCTGGCTGACAATTTTTCAGGCAAGAAACGGACAGCCAGCAATTAAAAATTGCCCGCTGGTTCTTTAATTATGGTAGCAATGTAGCTCATTCTAGACTGCTAACATACTTATATCATCTCCAGAGACAAGGGAACATCGTCTCTTTGAAATCAGTCCATGAAGAATTAATTTGGCTAATTAATAATTCAGATTCAGAATACATGATAAAAATATGGTGAAAAGTAACCATGAATATGTTCCCACTGTGAACCATGTTTGAAGAATGAGAATTGAAAACTAAGACATGTGACTGTAATGCTGTTTTCCCACAGGAATGTCCAATAGGTTAATATAACTGTAGGAAAGTCTTTGCACTTATCCTGCTGATTCTTTTTTTCTAGAATGGCCAGGTAACTTGCTACGTGGAGAAATGCCCCCTTCTCAAGTGCACCAAATCTACCAAAAAGAAAGGGAAATGTTGTCCTGTCTGCATGAAGTCAGCAAGCAGAAAATAATCTTCTGTATAGTTCTGGAAAAACAAACGCAGTACTTGGAAAAAAAATAATAAAATGTTTCTCAGCCTCTTGCATTGTCTACTGATGTCTGGATAACAAACAAAGACAGGGGGAGAAAGAACTTTCCGGCCATATTTTGGCCAATGCTGGCCCTCTGCACTAGTCCCTTTTCTCACTTTAAGCAATCTCTCATTTGAAAGAACGAGTCAGTTTAATCAAAGTGTTAAGGTGTAACTCAGTAACGAATTTATGGAACTAAAACTGCTTGCAGTTCAAATATTAAACTGCTCACACTGCAAGCACATAGTATAAAATAAAAACAAAAAATGCTGGGAGTACTCAGCAAGTCAGCAGCTTCTGTGGCGAGAAAATCAAAGTTAACTTTTCAAGTCAATTACCCTTCATCAGAAGTGGTTCTAATGACAAGTCATTGACCTAAAATGTTGGCCTGATTTCACAGTTAGTGGCGATGTGACAGCACTTACCATTGATTTTGAAGAAAGCTAACCACAAAGATCTAGTGATCCCTGTAGCATGGATTTTCCTTATTCTGATGTTAATTTAAATCCCACACCAAGTCAAGAGAATCTCCAGCCATCAAGCAACATTGATGTCAAGAAGCAGAATAAGCAGCCAGCCATGTTGATGTATTCTCACAGATGGCAACCAAGGAACTAAAATGCCCTTCACTTTAAATTACATTTTATAGAGACCAAAATAAATAATTCGGAAATACACATTGAACTAAGGGGGAAACCAAAATATAAATAAGGTATTTTAGAAAGAGGTGGAGTTTTTATAATGGAGAAATTTGATATCCCACAAATGTAAAATGACTTTTTCTGGTCAGAGAGATCTTTCAGCAGTAATTATGAACTTAGTATGATATTCAGTCCCACATCATTCAACAAGGTGTAATTCTTTCAAGAGTTTGTATAGTGATACTAATCACATAAAAGGGAAAGTTTTTGTCAGTTCAATGATTTCTAATTGAGTGCAGTGTGTGGGCACTTCAGCAGCGCATCCCACTGGTGCAGCAGAGAACTGCTACAGCAATTTCAGGGTTTCCACATTTAACAGCGCATGTGCGTATTCCAGAAGCTGCTGTCAGTTTCAGAGAGTTAATGACAATGATTGCTGACAGTTTCACTGTCATTACTGCTGCAAAACTTGTGCCATTACCTTTGTTTCTCTCTCCACTTATGCTGCCTGTTCTGCTAAGTACCCCGAGCATTTTCTGATTTTATTTGAGATTTCCAGTATCGCAGTATTTTTCTTTTGCATAAGGGTGCTGTGATTTGTCTGAAAAGCATCACTATTTATCATGCTGTCAAGATATCTTATCATTTAAAAACTCATTAATAGATATCACAGTTATGGTTTGCATTTTAAATTAATTTATTTTTTGAAGCAGTGATAAATACTAAGGTAAAGTTCACTGAGAAGTGATTATGTTGTCTTCACATACACTATCCAATGACTAACCATTTGGTATTTTCCAACTATATACTCAATGTATTGTTTGAGGAAACTTCAAACGCCATGATGGTGATTGTGTAGAGACCCATTATCTTCATTCTAACAAATGTACCTCACACCTTCTTAAAGCCAGGGATGTGTTGTGCACAAATATGGTGCTGATCAATTATGCCTCAAAAATGGATTATTGTTGGATTGTATTTTTTATTTTCTAATTTTATATAAAGTTTTGTACCAACTCAACTATAGTACCAATGATTTGATGTAACACTTGAAATGCTCAGTTTTAAAGCCTGTTATTAAAGTAATTAAATAACAATCTTTATGTTAGAATTTTAAGCATTGTACAGTGAATATTTGAAACATGACTAAAATACATCAATATACTTACATTTCACAAGCACTAAGAACATGTTTTATGTGAATATATATGCTTTGACCTATGGTGCTACACACAATTTATAGTTCTTTCTTGAAGAATAACTGATACTATTTTAAAAAGTTCCAAATTTATGGGCAGATTGGTATCGGAAACCCTTGGTGCTTTCAGAATTTTTGTATTCATTGATACTTGGTATTCTCAGCGAAAGCCATTTATACACCAACTTTGATTATTTTTGTGCATTCATTGCAGCTGAATTATGTTGAAAATTGTAATCATCTTTATATATTCTGAAGTGATTGTATTTTAAAAAGTAATTTTATTTATAACTTTTAATGCATACAGCCAAATAAAAATCTAGAACTGAGAAAGCTTTATCAGGCATTTCTGTGACATACATGGTGATTATATTTTCAAATGCATTTCTTAAATTAATGTCAGTATTCATATATAAGAATAGTCCTGAATACAGAAAGTTTTTTGCTTTGACATCCAATGTTGGTTGATGGATAAATATCAACCAGGTCATCGGGGAGAACTCCCCTGCTCTTTTTAGAAACAGCACCATGGGATTCTTTATGTTCACCTGTGTTTTGAGCTCAAGTATCTGGAGTGGGACTTGAGCCCATAACCACCTGACTCAGAGGTGAGAGTGTTGCCTCTAAGCTACAACTGATATCTATTATTAATTCCCCTTTTAGTGTTCTCTGCTGCATTGAAAGTAATCCCTGTATCTCAAGTTTCTCCTCATTGATGCATTCAAGGGGCAACTAGATAGACATGATGGAGAAAGAATTATAATAGGGTTAGATGAACTAGGATGGGAGGAATTTTGTCTGAAGCATACGCCATTTGGGGCCCAATAGTTTTTTTTCTATGCTGTCAATTCTATGCAATAACATTCATGTACAGTTTCATTTTTGCTAGTTAACAAATGTGCAAGTTCCAAAAGAAGTTCAGTACATAAAAGGTTAATTTTCACCTTTTCATTTTAGTGATGTATGCCAGTGGCAAAACACTTGTTTTGGAGTTCTTTTTATATAATGTAAGAGTCCTCATACCAGCTACGGCTGTAGTGTGCAACAAAATGTACTGTAGGTTTTACGTGACTTTTTATAATGTTACAATGATACTATGACACTGTTGTTGTCTCTGAAAATTATACTTGGTCTAAGTGCATTTCAGTGATTGAATTTTGTCTGTAGTCAACAAAATGGAGACCATTAAACCATTTTAAAGTGCAGTAGCTGTGGTGCTTTCTTGCAAATGTTTAAAAATAAGCAGCTTTTGATTGAGTCACCATATTTGGAGCATCACTTTCAAATATAGCACATTACTGTTTTAAGTAAGGGGGGATATCTTTATCTCAATAAGATATTGTGCAAATAAAATACGTTATTATTTGCACTTGCTGTGACCAAAGCAGTAACAGTCCTGATACAAAAAAATGCTTCCCCCAATATTTGTGTTTAAAAGAGGATATAAAGAACCATGGAATAGAACAATAGGCCATGACATTTGGCCATGTAAACTCAGTTTTTTGGTGCTATTTTGCCTTAATTGGCATCCATGGTGCACGCCGAACATTATTTTAGTGAAGGCATTAGCAAGCGTGCAGGAACATCTGCTGAAAGTATACAGAGTAGATGGATCATGACATCAATCAGTGCTGATTTGACACCCACACCTCCATTTTGGAAACCAATGCTTCAGCTAATGCCCTTATTAACCTCACACGGTTGAAGATATGTTCAGCACCAAGAAAGACTCACCGCCTGCACTATTTAAAGGGATCATCAACTACTTTCAGAACAATTTCTGATTGATTTGGTAGTTTCTATAGTTACTTAAATTTATTGAACTCCACAGTGAGTGGTATGGCAGGTGACTAAGGACTTTGTTCTGACTTCAAGGATTCTGCAAAAACATTTCCTCCCAGAGATGGGTGCACATGACAGAGTAAATGAGAGCTGTCCCACAGACTAGTCAAGCAACAGGCTGACATAGTCATACTCTCTGGATCATACTTTACAGACAATGTTCTAGACATCAACATCCCAGGGTAGATCCTTGTACCACTGACAGGACAGAACCACCAGAGGTAGCTGCACAGTGGGAAACAGTCAGGACAGAGTTGCCTGGGGAGTCCTCAAAATCCACTCTGGACCCCATGAGGTCTCATGGCATCAGACCAAACAGGGGCAAGGAAACCTCTTTCTGATTACCACCTACTGCCAACACCACCCCCCCCCCCCCCCCACTCAGCTGATAAATCAGTGCTCCTCCATGTTGAACACCAATTGAAAGAAGCATTGAGGGGAGCAAGGGCAAAGAATGTACTCTGGGTTGGGACATAAATATCCATCACCAAGAGTGGCTCAGTAGCACCACTACTGACCAAGCTGGCTGAGTACTAAATGACATAGCTGCTAGGCTGGACCTGTGGCAGGTGGTGAGGGAACCAACAAGAGGGAAAAACACATTTGACCTCATCCTCACCAGCCTGCCTGCCGCAGATGCATCTGTCCATGACAACATCAGTAGGAGTGACCACTGCACAGTCTTTGTGGAGATGAAATCCCGCCTTCACATTGAGGATATTCTCCATCGTGTTGTGCGGCACAACCATCGTGCTAAATGGGATTTCGAACGGATCCAGCAGCTCAAGTCTGGACATTCATAAGGCGCTGTGGGCCATCATCAGCAGCAGAATTGTACTCGAACATAATTTGTAGCCTCATGTCCCGGCATATCCCCCACTCTACCACTACCATCAAGCCAGGGGATGAACCCTGGTTCAATGAAGAGGGCATGGCAGGAGCAGCACCAGGCATACCTAAAATTAGGTATCAACCTGGTGACGCTACAGCACAGGACTACTTGCGTACCAAACAGCGGAAGCAGCAAGTGATAGATGGAGTTACGTGATCCCACAACCAATGCATATAATCTAAGCTCTGCAGTCCTGCCAAATCCAGTTGTGAATGGTGGTGGACAATTAAACAACTCACTGGAGGAGGAGGCTCCACAAATATCCCCATCGTCAATGATGGGAAGGCCCAGCACATCAGTGCAAAAGACAGGCTGAAGCAATTGCTACAATCTTCAGCCAGCAGTGTTGGTTCGATGATCCAGCTTGATTTTTCCCGAGGTCCCCAGCATCACAGCTCCAAGTCTTCAGCCAATTCAATTCACTCACCTGAAATCAAGAAATGGCTGAGGTCACTGGTTATCGCAAAGGCTATGGGCCCTGGCAATATTCCGGCAATAGTACTGAAGATGTGTGCTCTAGACCTAGCCAAGCAGTTCCAATTCAGTGACAACACTGGTTTCTACCAGCAATGTGGAAATTTGCCCGGCTATGTCTAGTCCACAAAAAGCAGAATAAATCCAACCTGGCCAATTAGCGTCCCATTAATCCACTCTTGATCGTCAGAAAAGTGATGGAAGGTGTCATTGACAGTGCTATCAAGCGGCACTTACTCAGCAACAACCTTCTCACTGATGCTCAGCTTGGGTTCCGCCATGATCACTCAGCTCCTGACCTCATTACAGCCTCATCCATGACTCCTCAGATACTGAAGCAATCCATGTGCATATGCAACAAGACCTGGACAATATTCGGGTTTGGGCTGATAAGTTTCAAGTAACATTCGTACAACACAAGTGCCAGGCAATGACCATCTCCAACAAGAGAAAATCTAACTATCTCCCCTTGACATTCAATGGCATTACCATCGTTGAATCCCCCTCTATCAACAGCCTGGGGGTTACCACTGATCAGAAACTGAACTAGACCAGCCATATAAATACCGTGGCTACAAGAGCAGGGGTATTGTCGCTGGACTACTAATCGAGAGACCCAGGGTAATGCTCCGGGGTCCTGGTTTCAAATCTCACCATAGCAGATGGTGGAATTTGAATTCAATAAAAAATCTGGAATTAAAAGTCTAACGATGACCATGAAACCATTGCCGATTGTTGTAAAAAACCATCTGGTTCACTAATGTCCTTTAGGGAAGGAAATCTGTCGTCCTTACCAGGTCTGGCCTACACGTGACTCCAGACCCACAGCAAATGTGGTTGACTCTTAAAATGCCCTCTGAAATGGCACAGGAAGCGACTCGGTTGTATCAAAGCACTACAAAGCCTCAAATAAGGAATGAAACCAAATGGGTGACCCGGCATCGACCTAGGCACCGGAAACGACAACAACAATCTCAGCCCTGTTGACCCTGCAAAGTCCTCCTTACTAACATCTGGGATCTAGTGCCAAAATTGGGAGAGCTGTCTCATAGGCTAGTCAAGCAACAGCCTGACATAATCATCCTCACGGAATCATATTTAAAGATAATGACCCAGACGTCGCCATCACCATCCCTGAGGATATCCTGTCCCATCGGCAGGACAGAGCCAGCAGAGGTGGTGGTACAGTGGTATACAGTCGGGAGGGAGCTGCCCTGGGAGTCCTTAACATCGACTTGGACCCCATGAAGTCTCATGGCTTCAGGTCAAAGATAGGCAAGGAAACCTCCTGCTGATTCCCATGTACCGCCCTCCCTCAGCTGATGAATCAGTGTTGCTCCATGTTGAACACCACTTGGAGGAAGCACTGAGGGTGGCAAGGGCGCAGAATGTACTCTGGGTGGGGGACTTCGATGTCCACCACAAAGAGTGGCTCGGTAGCACCACTAGTGACCAAGCTGGCTGAGCCCTAAATGACATAACTGCTAGACTGAGTCTGCGGCAAGTAGTGAGGGAATCAACAAGAGGCAAAAACATACTTGACCTCATCCTCACCAACCATAGATGCATCTGTCCATGACATTATCGGTAGGAGTGACCACCACACAATCGTTGTGGAGACAAAGTCCCGCTTTCACATCGAGGATACCCTCCATCATGTTGTGTGGCACTACCACCAAGCTAAATGGGATAGATTTCGAACAGATCTAGCAATTCAAGATTGGGCATCTACGAGGCGCTGTGGGCCATCAGCAGCGGCAGAATTGTACTCAAACACAATCTGTAACCTCATGGCTCAGCATATCCCCCACTCTACCATTACCACCAAGCCAGGGGATCAGCCCTGGTTCAATGAAGAGTGCAGGAGGGCATGCTAGGAACAGCACGAAGCATACCTAAAAATGAGGTCTCAACCAAAAATGAGGTGAAGCTCCAACACAGGACTACTTGCATGCCAAACAGCAAAAGCAACAAGTGATAGAGCTAAGCAATCCCACAACCAATGGAGCAGGTCTAAGTTCTGCAGTCCTGCCACATCCAGTCGTGAATGGTGATGGACAATTAAACAACTCACTGGAGGAGGAGGCTCCACAAATATCCCCAATCTCAATCAATCGCAGCACATGAGTAACAAAAGATAAAGCTGAAGCATTTGCTACAATCATCTGCCAGAAGCGCTGAGTGGGTGATCCATCTCGGCCTCCTCTGGAGGCCCCCAGCATCACAGATGCCAGTCTTCAGCTAATTTGATTCATTCCATGTGATATCAAGAAATGGCTGAAGGCACTGGATAGTGCAAAGGCTGTGGGCCTTGACAATATTCTGGCAAAAGTACTGAAGACTTGTGCTCCAGAACTTGCTGCGCCCCTATCCAAGCTGTTCCAGTACAGCTACAACACTGGCATCTAACTGGCAATGTGGAAAATTGCCCAGGTATGTCCTGTACACAAAAAGCAGGACAAATCCAACCCAGCCAATTACCACCCCATCAATCTACTCTTGATCATCAGTAAAGTAATGGAAGGGGTTTTCAACAGTGCTATCAAGCAGCACTTGCGTAGCAATAACCTGCTCACTGACACCCAGTTTGGGTTCCGCCAGGGCCCCTCAGCTCCTGACCTCATTACAGCCTTGGTTCAAACATGGACAAAAGGGCTGAACTCCTGTGGTGAGGTGAGAGTGTCTGCCCTTGACATCAAGGCAGCATTTGACCATGTGTGGCATCAAGGAGCCCTAGCAAAACTGGAGTCAATGGGAATCAGGGGGAAAACTCTCCACTGGTTGGAGTCATACCTAGCACAAAGGAATGTGTTTGTGGTTGTTGGAGTTCAGTCACCTCAGCTCCAGGACATCACTGCAGGAGTTCCTCAGGGTAGTGTCCTCGGTCCAACCATCTTCAGCTGCTTCATCAATGACCTTCCTTCCATCATAAGGTCAGAAGTGGAGACATTCGCTGATGATTGCACGATGTTCAGCACCATTCGCAACTCCTCAGATATTGAAGCAGCCCATGTCCAGATGCAACAAGACCTGGACAATATCCAGGCTTGGGCTGACAAGTGGCAAGTAACATTTGTGCCACACAAGTGTCAGGTAATGACCATCTCCAACAAGGGAGAATCCAACCATTGCCCCTTGATGTTCAATGGCATTACCATCACTGAATCCCCCACTATCAACATCCTGGGTGTTACCATTGACCTTAAACTGAACTGGACTAGCCATATAAATACTGTGGCTACAAGAGCAGGTCAGTAGGAATCCTGCGATGAGCAGCTCCCTTCCTGACTCCCAGGGCCTGTCCACCATGTACAAGGCACAAGTCAGGAGTGTGATGGAATACTTCCCACTTGCCTGGATAAGTGCAGCTCACACAACACTCAAGGAGCTTGACACCATTCAGGACAAAGCAGCCTGCTTGATTAGCACCACATCCACAAACATCACTCCCTCCACCACCGACGCACAATAGCAACAGTGTATATCATCTACAAGATGCATTGAAGGAATTCACCAAGGCTCCTTCGAAAGCACCTTCCAAATTCATGACTATTATCATCTAGAAGGACAAGGGCGGCTGATAGATGGGAATACCACCAACTGGAATTTCCCCTCCAAGTCACCATCCTGACTTGGGAATATATTGTCGTTCCATCATAACGCTGGGTCAAAATCCTGGAACTCCCTCTCTAACAGCACTGTGGGTGTACATACACCACATGGGCTGCAGCAGTTCAAGAAGGCAGCTCACCACCATCTTCTCAAGGCAACTAGGGTTGGGCAAAAAATGCTTGTCCTGTCACCGAAGCCCACATCTCATGAATGAATAAAAAAAATCAGAGGCTGTGAACCCTGTAGCCAGTAACTCACCTCTTGACTGCCCAAAGCCTGTCCACCATTTACAAAGCACAAGTCAGGAGTGTGATGGAATACTTTCCACTTGCCTGGATGAGTGCAGCTCCCACAGCATTCAAGAAGCTTGACACCATCCAGGACAAAGTGGCCCACTTGACTGGCACCCAATCTACCACCTTAAACATTCACTCCCTCCACCACTGAGACATAGTAAGTGTAGCAGTGTGTACCATCTACAAGATGCACTGCAGCAACTCACCAATAACCCTTCAACAACACCTTCCAAACCAGCGCCCTCTACCACCTAGAAGAACAAGGGCAGAAGATGCATGGGACCACCACCACCTGTAAATTCCTCTCCAAGCCACACACGATCCTGACTTGGAACTATATCACTGTTCCTTAACTGTCACTGGATCAAAATCCTGAAGACCCCTTCCTAAAAGCACTGTGGATGTCCCTACACCATCTGAAAACTCTTTGTGGATATGGCCTCCTGCTGATAGCCTTTCTCAACACCTTTTCCTCCGTCTTCCAGCAGGCTGTCCTGTTACATATTTTAAAATTTATTCTTTCGTGGGCTGTGGATGTTGCTGGCTAGGCCAGCATTTATTGCCCATATTTAATTGCACTTAAGGAGGTGGTATTGAGCCGTATTCTTATGTTCTTATGCCTCCTTGCCCTGACCCTGTGAGTCAATTTCAAACCACCACTGATGAAAACAGCTCAGGATGAAGCATCAGCAGACTGTGAGCCAAGGACCTGCCTTTGGCAGGGCAGACTTGAATGAGTGAAGTAATAGTGTAAGGGGCAGAGAGGGACAAGAGTTTCTAGAGTGCTTTCAGGAGAATTTCTGTAATAGTGGCCCGGATTGCCTGAGAAGCAGCAATCATCGTTGCACTGCCATTCCACTTGAAAATTCCTCCACGCTGCTCCACATTTCTCCTGGCACCTTCCAAACTCAGCTTTTCCAGAAATGCGGAGCTCCTTGGAGTGCCCTGTTGAAGATGAGTAGAGTTGGGAGGAAGGCAGAACACATCACTTTTTTATAGCACCAACTACTGGATGGTAAGTTTAAATGTTCAGTTGGAATGTTAATGAATGGGTGGATGGAAGAATGAATGAATGGTAGGGTGGGTAGGTGGGTGGTGGGTTAGTGGATAGGGGGTGAGATGGGCAGGGTAGGTGAGGTGGTTGGTGGATTAAGTGGCAGGTGGGTGAGGTGGCAGGTGGGTGAGGTGGCAGGTGGGTGAGGTGACATGGGTGAGATGGTAGTTGGTCAGGTCGGAGGTGTATTATGATGGCCAGGGATGTAGTTGGGATGTTGGAGGGTAGTCGGGTGGTAGTCAGATCTGGTTGGAGGGTTAGTTGGTTGTCTGGGGAGGTGGGGGAGTGGTAGACAGGTGGTACTCGGGTTGGTGGGTTGACGGGTGGTCAGGGGAGTGGTCGGGTCTGGTCTGGGAGTTAGTCAGGTGGACTGGAGGGTGGTCGGGAGGCAAAGGGGTGTAGTTGGGTGGTCGGGGGTTGGTCAGGTGGTCGGGGGAGTGGTCGGTGTAATAGTAGGGTCTGGTACATAAAGGGTTAATGTGGATCTGAGTACAGTACCACCGTCACAGTGTTGTAAGAAGGCACATGACCCAGAGTCAGGGCCAGTCTAGAGAATGACAGAGATGTGTAAAGACCTAGGATGGAGTCAGCTCCATACCTGTACCCTCTATTGTAAATATGTGCGTAGTTATGAGTTGTTAAAAGACTTGCACTACACTATGAACTCTACTTCATAGTGTCCAAAGCAGGATTCTTCATGGTTGCAGCATCAGGATTAAAAACCCCCATCTTCACAACAATGCTGAGAAACTAAGAAAAAGGACACCTTCAATGGATTCTGCACTGAATCTAACTCCCAACTGAAGCTACAGACACTGAGAAAATTCACCAGAAAAAAAAAGAAAAAGCTCCAGAGACTGAAGAGTCTGAAAGTAAACAAAGCAAAGATAGAAGTTTTACTCAAGCAGAAGACTCCATTCAATCCTCCTTTGAAGTCCAGCTTCAGCAAGCAGATCTTGCAGCCTGCAAGGGTGAGAAAAAATTTGTAACTTCCAGGCCAGCTGGTCCTGAGACACCCCTTTTAAGTCATTCAATTAGAAGCACCATTTGAAAGCAACCCATTGCTAACCCGATTCCAGACTCCGAGTATCAACACATGGCTCCTAAGTCTGGCAGAATAAACTCATTAATAATTGATTTCATCCACTCTGGGTACCTTGCAACCGAACAAGTTCGGAAACAGCAGGCCCACTGTTCATTTCCAACAGTCCCGACTCATAATGCGATACTACAGAATGAATTAAGTCAGCAGGCAGCTGACCCACATTACCATTGTGGTCCCTTCTTCATGCAGAAGTGTGCTGCTGCCATTTTGGAAAGCCCGCCAAAAACTGACAAGTGTGGGAGGATCCTTTGTTCATCAGCAACGAATGACGCCATTTCAGAAGCTTGTAATCTCTTAAAGCTGTACCCACACTTTGTAAAATCATCGAAAACGGATTGTAATTCAACACTCCCAGCTCTGTTGCGATTCACCCATGACCAAGACCAGTCAAAGGATTGGAGTCTTTGGAGGAAAAGATTTTTAAGATACAGCGTTGCTGCATATCTAAATAAAAAACCTGGGACAGAACAAGTTAGTACATTTCTTTACTCGACTGGGCCAATAGCAGACAACATAGAATAAGGGGCCACAATGGTAATGTGGGTCAGCTGCCTGCTGACTTAATTCATAACAATCTATTGATGAATCATTGCCAACTTTGATGACATTTTGAAATCTTTTGATGTCTATTTCAACTTGAAATTCAATAAAATACTGGCGAGACCTAAATTTAATAAGAGAATCCAGTTCCTGGGGAACCTGTCGATCCCTTCATAAACAATCTCTACAGGCTGGCAGAAGGATGTGAATATGGCAATTTAAAGTCTGAACTCATCCGAGACAGAATCATGGTGGGTATTTCAGACAATTCACTCTCTGACCTTCTACAAATTAAAGATGATCTTACCCTAGACAAAGCAATCCAGCTAGTTAGGCTGTCTGAGCTATGTGAACAACACAGGACCAACCTAAGGGGACAGATCACTTCATGGGGCAGAATCCAACTCTCACTCCACCGTATCAGGTCACAAAAATGCAGGGACCATCCAAGTCAGGGAAAACAGCCCTTGAACCACCCAGCAGAGTGACCTTGCCAGCGCTGTGGTATGAAACGCTCTCACAGGAAAGATCAATATTAGAATAACATTAAGGCTGTAACAATAAGGCTGCACAAGATTTATAGTAATGTAAGGCTTGGAAGCAAACTAAAGTAACGCTATACCCATGGGATAAAGACTTGGGGGGTGTAGTAGTAGGGTCTGGTATATACAGAGTTAATACGGGACAGATTATATTACCGCCCACGCAGTGATGTAAGAAGGCACATGACCCAAAGCCAGGGTCAGTCTAGAGATGGATAGAGATGTGTAAAGACTTAGGGTGGAGTCAACTCAATACCTGTGCCCTCTACTGTTTATGTGTATATAGTCATGAGTTGTTAATAAAGACTTGCTGT
Source organism: Cetorhinus maximus (assembly GCF_964194155.1). Classification (NCBI taxonomy): domain Eukaryota; kingdom Metazoa; phylum Chordata; class Chondrichthyes; order Lamniformes; family Cetorhinidae; genus Cetorhinus; species Cetorhinus maximus. The sequence continues at coordinate 97,618,356 of NC_135882.1, forward strand.
TAATATACTCTAGGCTACAAAGCCTACTTCATGGTGTCTGAAGCAGGATTGTTTTGTGAGGTCTGGTCAGTGGGTGGGGGTCAGTGGGGGGTGGTGATGATGGTGAGGGAGTAGTCAGGTCAGCACAGGGATAAGTCAGGGGTCAATATGAGTGATTGGAGGGTCAGTTGTGTGTTTTTCCCAGATGTTAGATTAGGTTTTAATCTGTCTAACATTTCCCAAGTAACGATCCAGGTAAGTACAACAGGACTGTCTGAAATCTCCAATTCTAACTCAGAGCCGGGGACATTCATGGAGGATCCCAGGTAGTAGTGGACTTGTCCATTGGAAGTTGAAACTTCCATGGCAATTCCTATATAAGTCAGCACGTCAAAAACTCCACAGGGTCCTGACCTTCGTCTTAGCCAACTGGTCTCTGACAATCCGGAGACCGGCAGATTTGGGCCACTCGTTTGTTTCTTGTCCAACAAGGAAGGAGGCATTAAAAACAAAAAACTACTGCGGATGCTGGAAATCCAAAACAAAAACAGAATTACCTGGAAAAACTCAGCAGGGTCATGAGGACTCGAAACATCAACTCTTTTCTTCTCCGCCAATGCTGCCAGACCTGCTGAGTTTTTCCAGGTAATTCTGTTTTTGTTAAGGAAGGAGGCATTGCTGGTTCTGGGACTGAGGTGGATCAAGTGTCAGGAGGGGAACATTTAGGGGTCATAGGTTCATAAGGTTTATGTTGGCTATGGAAAAGGACAAGAAGCAATCCAGGTTTAAAAATACTTAATTGGAATAGGGACAACTTTAATGGCGTGAGAAGGAATCTGGCTCAGCTTAATTGGAACCAAAGATTGTCAGGCAAAACTGTAATGGAACAATGGGCTATCTTTCAGAGGAAGATAGTTCAGGTATTGTTAAGGTAGATCCCCATGAAAGGGAAAGGTAGGGAAAACAAATCCTATCGACCTGGATGACGAAAGAGATAAAGAATAAGATAAAGCAGAAAAAAAGGTGCATATTATAGATGTCATGTAGATAATACTACTGAGAACCAGGCTGAAAACAGAAAGTTCAGAGAGAAAGTGAAAAAGCAAATAAGAAGAGCGAGTGTGAGAAGAGACTGGCAGCTAACGTGAAATGGAAATGAAAAGTCTTCTATAGACATATAAATAGCAAAAGGGTGGTAAAAGGGGGAGTGGGGCTGATTAAGAACCTTAAAGGGGATTTTCATTTCCTCTCTGGACCTTCTATCTTCAGCTTGGTTTTCAATTGTTTTCCGCTTCATCATATTCTCTACAGGTTTTATAAATAGAGGCATGGAGTACAAATGCAAGGAAGCTATAATAAACCTGTATAACACACTGATTTGGCTTCAATTTGGTATTGTCCAATTGCGGGCACTGCTCTTGGGCTGGATATTACAGCTCTCTGCTGGCGTTTTTGAAGGCAGGGAAGCTCGTAAAATATAGCATGTGGCCTGCCCATCACCATTCTACCTACCCAAGACCTGTCTCCCATTTTCCAGAGTGGTTGAGGCCCACTCACCCTTGGGCCTATTGAGGCACCAAGTGGCCAATTAATGGACTCTTAGACCAGGATATTGAGGTCAGCGAGCGGAGGGTGGGGCCCGCTCGCCAATGCGTAAAATGACGCGGGATGACATCGGGTGGAACTCCCGATGTCACCCTGCGTTGTTTAAATTTCCAGGTCGGCGGGGGCATAGCCGAATCAGCTGTGCGCCCGCCGACCTGTCAACGGCCTATTGAGGCCATTTAAAAAGTAATTGAAGTAAGTAATGGACCTGCCCGTCCAACCTGGCAGGCTTCAGAAAAAGCATGAAACCTCATCCACAGGTGGGATGAGGTTTCATGAGTGTTTTAAAAAATTTAACAAAATTTTGAATGAAAGTGATGGGCATGTCCCAACTCATGTGACAGTGTCACATGAGAGGACATGTCAGGGGAATTTTATTTTTGTCCAATGACCATTTTTGAATTTGGCACCGATCTCCCTGAGGCAGCACTCCCGGCTTAGGGAACTCCACCCCGCTTCCTGGCGGACATCACACTGGGTGGGCCTTAATTGGCCCGCCCACGTGAAATGGTGGCGTGCACCTGCACACGCCCACTCCTGCACTTCCCCTCCAACGGGGGGAAAATTCTTTCCTTAAATACCTCATCTTGTCCCTGCCGTTATTTCACCTGTGGCAGGGTGAGGCCCAGGCTATGTGGGTAATTCAGGAGCTTTACTGGGCATGCTAGTGTCAGGCAAGAAAGGGGGGACCTCCTTTGAGGATTCCCTTGTGCCCATCAGAGGCATCCCCCACCAAGGTCATACCACCAGCTTTAACCCTCCCCCTTAGCCTCTTACAGCTGGTACCATTTCCCTCAACCCCTCGCTGGGGCCTGCCAGCTAACTTACATGATACCCTAGACTGGCCTTCAGTTTGGCACCCATAACCTCCTTTTCTTCAGGGAATTGTTGTAGTCCCAGCAGTAGCCACTGCTCAAACCTGGGATTGCTGAGACTCAGGCAGGACTTCCCCCGCAAGATGGGGAGGGAAGTCTCACCCTGAGCCAATTAATGCCCCACTAAGCGTAAAAAGGCTTTCTCATGGGCGGGCTCCCTACTGACTTTTCAGTCGGGGTTGGGGGTGTGCGGGAACACAGTGCCTCATAAAATCCAGCCCTTTGTTTAGTAACGATATGAAGGCATTAGAGAGTGTGCAGAAAAGATTCACGAGAATGGTTCCAAGGATTAGCAGCTTCCATTAAGTAGAGAGATTGGAGGAATTGGGTCTGTCCTCCTTGGAGAAAAGAAGATAAGAGGAGGTTTGATAAAGCTGTCAAAAATCATGAGAGATATGGGCAGAGTAGAAAGGGAGAAACTGCTCCAGCCACAATTGCAGCCTCACAACAGGGTAAGAACATCAGTGTCAGCAGCTTTGAAGGTGACATGAACTTGAGTTTAACTATCACTTTCCAGGCTGGAAGACATTTGCAACATCGTCCAGTTTGCCATCCATTGTTGCATAAGGGAGATCACTGAGGCTCTCGATTTCAGAAGAGTTGAACACATTTCATTGTCTCTTGCCTGAAAGAAGCAGACGGAGTGAGCACACCCACTTGTGGGGACTGCAGGCTTTTTTATGGTGCAAGGTACCATTGACTACAAAGGCAGCAGATGCATGGTTACATATGTGTGCAGCATGTCAATTCTGAGATGCAACACAACTGAAAGCGATTCCATTCCCACAATGTTCAGCTAGTGTGTGGCAATACTTAGCTTATCATGTTGGTCAGTATCCTAGCAGCAGTCATGTTTCCTTCACTAATTGACAGCCCACTGTACCATCTGTATTTGAACCACCATGACAAACCAGAAGGGTGGCCATTGGACAGCCTGTCCTTTGAGGATGTGTATCTTGACTCAATAAAAGCAATGCTGCCACACTGTGGTAATCTGAGGCGTAATACACCTTTAATAGACTGTGAGCAGATGACTACGTGACTGTAAGACCCAATAGCTGTGTAGCGTGGGCTACCATGTTAACGTTAGTCTAGAGTAGGGTCCGGCTGGAGTACACATCACGTTAATGCTCTGTTATTTGTGTAAATAAATAGTATGTGCTTCATTTCATATTATTCTCTGAGCCTGCAGTATATTGTAATTGACTCGCCTACCAAGAATAAGCATGTAACCAATTCACGAGCAAAGTGACCTACAGTAAAACAAAACAACTGGCGATGAGGCAAAACACGACCAGTCGACAACGCCAAGGAAAGCTGCAACTGTACTGAATTAGCCGTGCCCTGCAGGCCGATTGTAAGTACATTACAATTGTAAATACTCACCATAGTTGTCGAAGTTATTGCCCTCCAATATGCCAATTTGGCCGCGTCAAACCTTTTGATCAGGCCACTGATGACTGGTCACATTATATTGAAAGCCTCACGTTTTTCTTTTTGACCAGGGAAAGGAGAAGAGGCGGGCGATCCTCTTGTCGACATGTGGCAATAAAACATACGACTTAATCCGTATTCTATTGGCACCCAACACCTCAGATTCCAAGAGTTTTGATGAGTTGATGAATCTAGTGAAAGGCCAGTTTCAACCGAAACCCTCGGTAACAACACAGCGTTTTAAATTCAATTCGAGGTGTCGCGTCCCTGGAGAGACAGCCACTTGTTATGTAGCAGCCTTAAAACAACTGACAGGGCACTGTGCGTTCGGGGTGTTGATTAATGACATGTTAAGAGACTGATTAGTGTGTGGGATTAACAAAGACGCCATTTAAAGAAGGTTGTTGTCAGAAACAATTTTAGACTTCAGCAAGGCGCTGGAGTTGACGCTCACAATGGAAAGCGCAGTCAGGGACCCAGAAAAAAATCAAGGGAGCACAAAATGGAGCCGTTCTTCATGTTGGGAGGGAGGCACCGGCTAGAAATGGTGTGGAAGTGCAGGGCTCCTCAGAAAGGCGGGAAATAGCTGCCATTAACAACCCAGCAAAAAGCAATGGCTTAACGGATAAAAACTACATTCGTAATAGCAGAATTAGAACCAGGCAGCCTACAAACAAACAACAATTTTAAAAAACCGAGCGCTTCTACTGGCATCGCAATGGGCACATTTTGTGATATTGTAAAGAAAGATAGAGGCCAAAGTTCAAACAAAAAGGCAGAAGTCGTGAAATTTATATAATGGAGAAGCCGGAAGAAATAGAGTCAGATATTTACTCTCTACACAATTTAAAAATGGGTAAAACAGCCAATCTATGTGAAAATAGAAGTCAACTGAAAATCCTTTTGAATGGAGGTGGATACAGGTGCATCCACGACAGTCATAGGGGAACACACATTTAAACATGTGAATGGAGGAGGCCACTCACTAAAGCTGGAAAACTCAGATACCAGACTAAAGAATATACTGGTGAAAACATACGAGTGAAAGGTATATGCAAGTGTCCAGTACAATATAGAAGCCAGTCTGCTAATCTACTCCTGATGGTGGTAGCAGGGGAGGGTCCAACTCTACTTGGTCGGAACTGGCTTAAGGAAATAAAGTTGGAGTGGGTTGAGATTTCTCAACTCAGAATAAAAGAGCTGCAAGAATTATTACAGAAATATGCCCCTGTTTTCAGGGAAGAGCTCGGGAAGATTCAGGGACTGCAAGCTAAAATCCACGTGGATCCTGGAGCAACCCCCAGATATTTGAAGGTGAGGCCAGTCCCCTATGCATTACGAGAAAAGGTGGATATTGAATTAGACAGGCTGGAAAGGTGGGAGTCTTACAACCTGTACAACTTTCCGAATGGCCAGTGCCCATATTTCCAGTACTAAAGCCTGACCAGAGCGTGCGAATATGTGGGGTCCACAAGATGACCATTAACAAAGTAGCCAGACTAGACAGGCATCCTATACCGAAGATTGATGAATTGTACTCCAAGCTGGCAGGGGGAACCGCATACACGAAACGTGACATGAGCCACGCTTACCAGCAAGTCGAGCTAGAAAATACCTCTTGGGATCTTGTGACTATCAACACACATAGGGGCTTATCCCAGTATACCAGGTTACCCTTCGGAGTCTCACCGGCTTGTACCATTTTCCAACAGACTATGGAAAATTTGCTCCAAGGTCCACCCCATGTGGTGGTTTATCTCGATAATGTCCTAGTAACAGGACTAACTGATGAAGAACACCTGGCTAACATGGAAGAGGTATTGAAGCTTTTCTCACAAGCCGGAGGAGTACGCTTGAAAAGAGATAAATGTGTCTTCCAAGCAAAAGAAGTGATTTACCTGAGTCATAGGGTCGACTCGCAGGCCCTTCACCCAGTACAAGACAAGGTGAGAGCTATTGGTGAGGCGCCAGCACCGAAAAATGCCACAGAACTCAGGACCTTTTTGAGAATGGTTAACTACTATGGTCTTTTTCTCCCAAATTTGTCGACAGTACTGGCTCCATTATACGGGTTACTCAAGAAAAACCGCAGGTAGACTTGGCAAGCCCCACAATAACAGGCTTTTACAGCAGTAAAGCAGTTACTACATTCATCGGCCCTCTTGGCACATTTTGACTCAAAGAAAGAATTGATTTTAACCTGCAATGCATCTCCATATGGAGTAGGGGCAGTATCTCCCACCAGATGGCAGATGGCTCCAAATGGCCCATTGGTTACGTTTCAAGAACACTTAGTGAGGCAGAATGAAGATACTCACAAAAAGAGAAAGAAGTTTTATCCAATGTATTTGGCATTAATAAATTCCATCAATACATCCATGGTCACCACTTCACCATAGTATCTGAGCACCAGCCACTACTAGGCTTGTTTGGGGAAGATAAGACAATACCCCCAATCACCTCAGCACGCATCCAAAGATCGGCACTGATTCCAGCTGCTTACGAATACACTTTTATCCACAGGCCGGGGAACCAGATTGCCAATGCCGGCGTGCTGAGCCGATTATCCCTGAAGGACAGCAATGTGAACGTCCCCATCCCTCAAGAACCTTTCTTGTTATTAAACTTTCTGGATTCATCACCAGTAAATGACAAACAGATCACAGAATGGACAAACCGCGATCCAGTTTTGTCTCACGTCAGGGGACAAGTCTTGCAAGGATGGTCTCATGAGCCCAAGTCGGATGAAATGAAGCCCTCTTTTAACAGTAGATACAAGCTCACTTGCCAGGATGGCATCTTACTGTGGGGAGCGAGAGTCATTGTGCCTCCCAGAGGAAGACAACCATTATTGATAGAATTGCATAGTGCTCACCCTGGCATTTCTAGAATGAAAATGTTGGTGCGCAGCTACTTATGGTGGCCAGGGATGGACACAGAAATGGAAAACGTGGTCAAGAGCTGCATGAAGTGCCAACAGGTGCAGAAATTGCCTCCTTCTGCTCCACTGCATCCTTGGGAATGGCCAGGAAGGCCATGGGTCTGCCTCCATGTTGACTATGTGGGGCCTTTTTTGGGCACAATGTTCCTCTTACTTATTGACTACAACTCCAAATAGATGGACGTATATGAGTTGAGATCACCCACATCTGCCGCCACCACAGACAGATTGCATCAGAGTTTTGTGATACACGGTTTACCTGAGGTAGTAGTGTCTGACAATGGATTGGCATTCACTAGCGGGGAGTTCCAAAGATTTACAACTCTCAATGGCATAACACATGTCAAGACCTCGCCATGCCACCCTGCATCCAATGGGTTGGCCGAGAGGGCAGTCCAGATCTTCAAGGCCGGAATGAAAAGCTAGAGGGGGACTCTATAGCAATGAAGTTATCATGCTTCCTGCTCAGCTACAGAACTACGCTACCAGTTTTGCCCCTGCAGATTTATAAATGAAGAGATGTCTTAGGATATGGTTAAGCCTCATAAGGCCAAATTTAGGGAGGTGGGAAGAGAGAAGTCAGGAGGCACAGAAAAATGAACACGATTACCACAGTTGCGGAAGAAACCACTATAGGGGAAGCTGTTTTCACAAAGGACTTTGTACATGGGCCCAAATGGCTATCAGGTGAAGTCAGTGCAGTGATAGGACCCCTGTCCTACCAAACATCGGTTGAAGGTCAGTTAATCAGGTGACATGTAGATCACCTCAGGAAACAGATCCACAAGAAAAGGTGTGCCAAACATTCCCATTGGAGTTGACAACACAGGTAGAAGGAACTCCTCTTGCTTTGGAAGTACCTCTAGAACGTGTTGACCCTGAGAGAGTCAAAGATGCAAATTTACAGGTTCTTGCTTGGAGCCTAGTGGACAGATAACTCCTGAGAGGGAGGCCTCAGATAAACCATCCGAAGTCATAGAACTACAACGGTCGACGTGTTTGAAAAAGCCTCCTGAGAGACTGAATTTGTAAATAGTTCATTTTTGTAAACAGTTAATATATTGTAAAATGTACTTTCAATTAAAGGGGGAGGGATGTGGTAATCTGAGGTGTAATACACCTTTAAGAGACTGTGAGCAGATTGACCACGTGACTGTAAGACTCAATAGCTGTGTAGTGTGGGCTACCATGTAAATAAATAGTAAATGCTTCATTTCATATTGGTCTCTGAGTCTGCAATATATTGTAATTGACTCACTTACTGGCAGATAAGCATGCAACCAGTTCACGAGCAAAGTGATCCACAGTAAAACATAATGCACACAAACTGTTTTGGTGAAGTGTTTATGGTGCTGAAACAATGCTTCAGCTACCTGGGCAGCTTTGGTTGAACTGTGCAGTACTCTTCAGAGCGATGTCAAGATTCAAGGTGGTCTGCTGCATGTTTCACAGCCTCACCGTCATGGGGACATATCTTTTACCACAGTAAGCAGCTGAGGAGGAAGAGAATGAAGAGGAGAAGGGGTTAGAGAAAGAGGCATTCAACATAGTACCTTTCTAGCCACATTGTTCATGATCGACTGATCTGACTGCAATACTGGTGAGCACAACCCCAATTCCCCATTCAGCAACAGTCCCGCAACTTAACTCCCCTCCATCATTGATCATCACAGTGTCCTCTTGGACGCAATACAAAAATAAAAGCCACCACAAAATTAACATTCCATACCAAATTTATAAATTAAACCATTTCACGTTGCATTAAAATGTCAATTAATCACCATTGAGAATTCCCTTAGTAGCCATCTTCCGTGTGCCTATATCTATCCTAGTGCTCCTGCGCTGTGTCATGCCAGTGAATGCAACATGTCACTCTCACTCCCCAGGGGTGGGCCTCAGCAATCCGAGTAACCTGCTGGAGGACAGGCTGAGGGAGGTACTGTGAGAACCTGAAGATCCCTTTGAATTCTGGGATCCACAGTCACCAAAGGAGCCTGAGCTTGCACAAGCAGCAAGCTGGCTTTGTGTGACTTCAGTCCATGCTTCCAGTGTAGCACCCAGACATTGGGTTGTGGTGCATTATAACCCTGGGACAATGCCAGATCAGACATACCTCTCAGATGATGCCTCTAAATGTTAGGTCGAGAATAACAGATCCCAAAGACTCTAAATTGGTCTGAAAGACTGACCTATCTCTCTTCAAAGCAAAGGCATCTGCTGGGAATATTACTATCCTCCAGTTAGCCCCCTTAACAAGTTTCAGCCAGATTATAATGTCCCGGATTTATTTCAGGCTGGTTATAATTTCTCAGCAATGTACCCCACCCCCACCATCACTCCCCATCCCACCAAAGAGGGTACAGAGTCAGATTCATGAGCTAGTGATATGGAAGACTATGTGAGGAAACATGTTTTCAAGATTATGTGGACGTTTGTTAAAGAACAAAACATGCAATTTACAGTGTGGCAAAAACAGGCAATAGCAATGTTAGAAAAGTTCTAGAAAAACAGAGAAAATGTAACCTTATTTCTAGTAAATAATCCAGTTTCAAAATTCAATTATTGTTACAGTAAAGTATTGTAATGAGGATATGCATCAATTATTAAAGTAACATTTGCCTTAATCCCTGAATTAAGACTACAGAGTTATCAAGATGACTGTCCAGTTAAGGAGATAATTATCATCGCCTTACCCTAATAGTCATGCCTTTACCTTGAGAGATGCATGAGCGAGTTAAGAGAATCTAAAAATCCAATGTATGCTCTCAATGTTTATAGGGCAGAATCTTTGGCTTGGTGAGCGGGGATGGGGCCACGGCTTTAAAATTTTTATTTACCTTTAATCAATATTTCATAAGTGAAAGTAATGCCTCAGGGAGATTTCTGTACTCTTTCGCGCACACTCCCGACTCAGGGAACTCCCCCCCACCCCCCCCCTCCCCCGCCCGCACAGGGAGCGCTCAGCGCTTCCGGGCGCATGTCAAGCTGGGTCCCAATGGGGGGAACTTTCTATCCATAGTGTTTATTGGGGCTAAATAACTCATTTTACATATAGAAGTGGTATTTTAATTTTATTTAGGATCAGTCGCTAACTATTGCCCCTTGACATTCAACAGCATTGCCATCACTGAATCTCCTACCTCCAACATTCTGGAAATCACCATTGACTAGCAACTGAACTCGGCAGGCCACCTAAATACTGTGACTACAAGAGCAGGACAGAGGCAGGGAATTCTGTGCCAAGTACCTCACCTCCTGACTCTGTAAAGCCTGTTCACCATCTACAAGGCATAAGTCAGAAGTTTGATGGAATACTCTCCACTTTTCTGGATGAGTGCAGCTCCAACAATACTCAAGAAGCTTGAACCCATTTATAAATATATAAGTAGAAAATTGAACCATATGCAGCTTCCCTCAGGCTCATGTAATGCCGGGAGCTTGTGCCGGGCGAGGCGGCTGGGCTGGATTGAGCGAGTCCACTTGATCGACACCCGATCCACCAGTTTAAATATTAATTCCCTCCACCATAGGTGCACAGTGGGAGCAGTATGTAACATCTGCAAGATGCGGAGCAGTAACTTGCCAAGGTTCCTTCAACAACACCTTTCAAACCCGCAACCTGGTTGTGGTTGTTGGAGGTCAATCAGCTCAGTTCCAGGATACCAATGAAGGAGTTCCTCAGGGTAGTGTCCTCAGCCCAACCATCTTCAGCTGCTTCATCAATGATCTTCCTTCTATCATAAGGTCAGAAGTGGAAATGTTTGCTGATGATTGCACAATGTTCAGCACCATTCACAACTCCTCAAATACTGAAGCAGTCCATGTCCAAATGCAGCAAGACCTGGACAATATCTAGGCTTGGGCTGACAAGTGGCAAATAACATTCAGACCACACAAGTGCCAGGCAATGACCATCTCCAACAAGAGAAAATCTAACCATCGCCCCTTGACATTCAATGGCATGACCAGTGCTGAATCCACCACTATCAACATCCTGGAGGTTACCATTGACCAGAAACTGAACTGGAATAGCTAAATAAATACTGTGGCTACAAGAGCAGGTCAGAAGCTAAGAATCCTGTGGTGAGTAACTCACCTCCTGACTCCCCAAAGCCTGTCCACCATCTATAAGGCACAAGTCAGGAGTGTGATGGAATTTTCCCCACTTGCCTCAATGTGTGCAGCTCCAGCAACACTCAAGAAGCTTGACACCATCCAGGGCAAAGCAGCCCACTTGATTGACACCCGATCCACAAACATTCACTCCCTCCACCACCGACGCACAGTGGCAGCAGTGTGCACCATTTACCAGATGCATTACTGGAGCTCAAAAAGCCTCCTTAGACAGCACCTTCCAAACTCATGGCCGCCTAGAAGGACAAGGGCAGCAGACGTATGGGAACACCACCACCTGGAAGTTCCCCTCCATGCCCTTCACCATCCTGATTTGGAAATGTATCGCCGTTCTTTCACTGTCGCTGGGTCAAACTCCTGGTACTCCCTACCTAAAAGCACTGTGGGTGTACCTACACCACATGGGCTGCAGCGGTTTTAGAAGGCAGCTCACCATCACCTTCTCAAGGGCAATTAGGGATGGGAAATAAATGCTGGCCTAGCCAGCGACACCCACATCCCATAATTGAATTTTAAAAACTGGAAAGACAAGGGCAGCATGCTTATGGGAACACCATCACCTACAAGTTCCCCTCCAAGTCACACACCATCCTGAATTGGAAATATATCACCGTTCCTTCACTGTCACTGGGTCAAAAACCTGCAATTCCCTCTGTAAAAGCACTGTGGGTATACTTACACCAGGTAACAGCAAGGGTTCAAGGAAGTGGCCTACCACCTTCTCAAGGGCAGTGAGGGTGGTCAATAAATGCTGGCTTAGCCAGCAACGCCCACATCCCATACGTGAATAAAATTAATTGCAAACAAAATATTAGGTTTGATATTTTTGGGAGATCGGGGTAGGGAACGGATTTCAAATTATAATCAGCTGTTATATGTTGACACTCGCTGATTTTGAAGATGATATATAGGTAATTAAATGTATAGAAGTGGGGATGTAATACATTATACAGATACCTATATTGCCTTTGCAGACAACAAAAGATGCCCATTAAGCATAAAGGGGTGAATCATATCACAGCGGAGTGTGTTGGAATATTTGGGCTGTATGGCCTCCTGCTTCCTCACTGCCTGAATGAGATTCTGTGAACTGCACTGCCTTCTTGACAAAGTCTGCCATTTCCCATTCCTCCACCATTCCATCACATATAAATAGCTGCAGGGTCGGAGATCCCAGATTTTTCTGCATTCCATTACACTTACCACCACTTCCTGTATCTGCCATGACAGAAGACAGCAGTGGTGGTGGTGTGTCACAACTCATTTGGGGAGTCTGAGTTGCTGTGGCAACATGCACCTTTACATGCATATTGCAGTCTACAGCTATAGATAGTGATGGTAGAGGCTCTAATGTTCTTTCCGTCACATGGCTGACTAGGAATCTCTCCCGCTCTTACTGACAGCCATCGGCATACTTGTGTTGGAAGAAGTTACAGGTTGATATTCAATCTATTTGACCACATTATGAATGCACCTTCCTTGGTCATTAAGTGGGCTTGAACCCAGAGCTTCTGTCTCAGAGATAGGGTCAGTACCCACTGTGCCACAAGAACTCCTAGAAGGGACCAGTACAACCCAGGAATTTCTGGTAAATATCCAAATGGATGCTCAAGGCTTTGTAGAGTCCTCCTCTCCCTCCAGCCAGCCCCTTCATTTAAATCTTCAGGGTACTTCTACCCCTTCAAGTTGCTCATCGGATCTCCTGGTGCTGCATTGGAGTTCCCACTAAGACAGATATGAAGGGGTGTATGGAAGTACTACTCTACCAAAACTCCACCTTACAGAGAAGAAACTGAACCAAAATTCTACATAGAATTTAAAAAAGTAGGCCATTTGGCCCAACCAGTGTTTATTCTCCATTCAAGCCTCCTCCCTGCTTTTCCCATCTAAATATAACATTTCTCTATTCCCCTCTTTCTCATATGCTTGTCTAGCTTCCCTTTGAATGCAACTATACCATTTGCTTCAACAACTTCCTGTGGTAGCAAGTTCCACATTCTCACCACATTTGGGTAAAGAAGTTCCTTCTGGATTCCCTGTTGGATTTATTGGTGACTATCTTATATCAATGGCCTCCAGTTATGTTTTTCCCCACAAGAGGGAACATTCTCTCCATATCCACTCCATCGTAACCCTTCATAATTTTAAATACCTCTATGAAGTCACACTTCAGCCTTTTTAATTCCAAGATAAAAGAGACCCGGCCTATCAATCTTTTAAACAACCATTTGGGTTTCAACATTGAGTATGAATGCAAGTTTAAATATGAAGAATTTGAGAATTTGCAGCCTCAGCTTTTATTTTAGCTGCCGTGCATTCACAGAGTGAGATCTTGTTTTCTCTGGTTGGTTTGAATCTACTGGACGGAACATTACATAAGAGGTAGCTCACTTCAAAAATACAGAAGTGGCAGGGAGAGAAATGCATCTCCTGTCAGCAGATGTAAAGCAACATTTTCAAACCAGCAGACTAATCCGTCATGAAGCCATTTTAGTGGTCTGACAAAATTGAGTCATGCATGGTATCAATGAGGAGCTTAGAAAGGAATATGGGGATAATTTTTTTTATTCAGTGATTTATCTCTGTTTTATAATCTGTTGTTTTTACTGCATCTATTAATATTGTGGCCCTCAAAAACCCATGGAAAATGCTGCGAGTAAAGTTGTTGGGCACATCCACTCTTGTCCTTCACACTTGGTGCAAATGCATTTGAATGCAGGGAGCAATCATTGTTGTTTCATGCTGCCAGTTGTCCCCTCATCACTATGGATGAAACTTGGATACTAGGCAGGAGCAGGGGTGGGGATGGGTCAGGTAAAGCAGTGTTGGTGCACCCTAGCTTTTTACCTGCCACAATTAGTAAGGGCCTGATCATATCTAATATATCTGGGTAAGCTGGGTCCTAGTCCAATTTCTGGCTGAAACTCCACTGTATTCCTGAAAGATTTAGGGCAGGAGTGAGCCAGTGGGTACACAGATTCACAGGCCCAATATTTTCTTTGTTCATTGGTGTGCAGCACAAAAGATATTACCATCCATATGTGTTTTCAAATGATTCAGTCACTATTTCACAACAATGGCTGGAATTCCACATTGTTGAGAGGAGGATTACAGAGAAGGAGACAGACTGAACCCCTAATTCTTCTAACCTTCTGTCTGTACTCAAGAGTGGTTTAATTTTTTTGATAAGGCTGAGAGGAGTTTCCCAAACCCCATTTATAAGTTATCAGCTTTTTACAAAGTCACTAGGAGCAGATCTCGTTGGATTTTTAAACCAGGAGCATTATTTATTCACACAGACACTCCTGAAAAGGGTTGTCACTACTACTACACACACACACACAAGGAAAGATACTGAAAGAGAAAGGAGTTTCACCTCATTGAATATTAAAACCAAACAGAATAGTTAACAGTTTGCATGGATGTCAGAGTCCAGTGAGAGGGGTTCTTTCATTCAGGAGATAAAATCTAGGTGAGTCCATGTAGCTGAAGACAGGATTTTGTGGCGTTTCTTCAGAATAAGAGATGTGCAACAAGTTGAGAAAGCCAGCCTGGATAATACTTGTAACCAAAGGGCCAGCTTGCTTCTCCAGGCAAATTTAGGATCTCCTGGAAACAGGTTTCAAGGAGGCCTTAAACTTTAAGCCTTGTGGCTTGGTAAAAAGGCTAGATGTTATAGCCAGGTTTCTGCAGTAATATTACTTCTGCATTCTGCAGTGTGGTGATTATCTGCAAGCAAGCAGGACTTATAATAAAAAGGCTTTCAGAAATGAAAGAGTTTCAGTCATGTGATGACTAGTCATTGATACACAATGGGAAGCAATTAAACAGCCTTTTAAACAGCCCGCCTCTGCATCTGGCAGCCCCTGTCTCCAAGTATAAACACCTTGCAGCTTCTTCCAAGTAAAACAATTTGGGCCCCCTTTAATCTCTAACAATTAAACCACTCGGGCTGACTGTCAGGCAGACCTCGGAACAGGTCACATAACCCCTCATTTTACCTTCATTAAAGGCACAGGCCCAAAATATAAGTTTTTTTAAAAACTCATAATTGTAACAATCATGATGGCATCAGCATTCTTCATATTGGAGATGTGTGCATATACTGTTGATGGCTTTTTGCAGGTTAAAAAACAGTTGTAGTGCTCAAAATATGGGAACTACCTAGTCTGATTTTCCTCCCAAGGCCTTTTAATAAGATGAATAACTAGAAATTTGGTGGTTATTTACACTCTGGATCAATCATACTATAAACGTATAAATGATGCCTTTGATCACTGATACATGAATCTGAGGAAAAAGAGTGATGTCAGTAAGTGTTCATTCGCTATTCCAATTTTAAAATAATCATTGTGCTGTTGCCCTAAAATATGGTAACAGGAACCTATCATGCTATTCTTGTAATTAAGTTTTTGAGATCTCCTGCTGCCACTTCGTCTTACATAGCAGTCCCCTCCATACTCTTTCACTTCCACATATCCTTAATAATGATATTTAATACAGCAATAAAATGTACTCCACTTATTAAATCATGTGACACTTGTAATAATAACATTTACAACCGCCACCAGGTGTCTATCTATATTAAATTCAATACCCCGTCACTTGATAATTCACAGACCTGAAATGTACTCTTGTGATTTATTGTTTATGGTATTGAAATTAAATAACATTATGGATGAATTATTTTGGTCTAACTACTTTTTCTCCACATAAAACCTTTATTTTCTTGGTTCTTAATTGTATTTCCATGATACTTCAAATTGTTCTTCACCATTCTCCTATGTTTTGGATCCCTTGCAGCACAATTTCAACTGACTGAGAAAGTGAATTGGTGACTTTATGGGCAGCTTTTTCCAGTTGGTGGGTGGGGGCGGGGCCTGCTCGCCGACGCATAAAATGACGTGGGGTGACGTCGGGCATGTGTCCCGACATTTCCCCACGTCATTTAGATTTTCAGTTCAGCGGGCGCTCAGCTGACTTGGCTGTGTGCCTGTTGACCTGTCAACGGCCTATTAAGGACATTAAAAAAGTAATTGAAATGATTAATGACCTGCCCGTCCAACCTTAAGGTTGGCGGGCAGACGAAGGGCCCAGGCGGGCTTCTAAAACTCCCACAGGCGGGATGAGGTTTCAAGAGGGATTTAAAATTTTCAGAATATTTTTCAAAAGAAGTAATGGACATGTCCCAGCTCACATGGCAGTGTCACATGTCAGTGGGACATGTCAGGAAAATTTTTTCTAACCTTTAAAAAATTTTTAAAACTTCAACCAAACTCCCTGAGGCAGCACTTTGCTTCAGGGAGATCTGTGCGCTCTTTCGCGCGCATATGCGAAAGAGCGCACTCCTGGCTCAGGGAATCCCCCCGCCCGCACAGGGACGCATAGCGCTTCCAAGCAGACGTCATGCTGAGCAGGCCTTAATCGGCCCACCCACGTAAAATGGTGGCGTGCTCCCGGCCAGGGGCGTCAATCGGGAGCCCGCCCACCCACGCCCGTTCCTGCACAATCCCCCCGATGGGGGCAAAATGCTACCCTATACTACACTTTGTTGTTCTTGAGCTTGCTGCTAGTAGATCAGCAGCTGTTGATTGACACCTTTTCATTTTGAAGCAAATGCAAATTATTTATTTTCTTCCTTTTCAGAACTCCACTGTTATTTCCCCTGTGATAATCCATGTTCTGCCACTCCATGGAACTGTGTTAAATACCAATGCATTTTGCCATTGGGCCAATGCCACTCTTTCATGATTTATTGACACAATGGTGATATATAATATTGCAATGTAACTTAATTAATCCTCGGAGAAGTATTATACAACGGAGGTGGGTGAACTCATAAAATATGAATTGCAAATTACACACCATGCCATTAACATAGTAAATCAGAATCACTTAAACTGATTGCATTGGCTTTGTTAAGAATTATTACTGAACATAGAGAGAAACTTACAAGGGGAGCAGCATAGCTGAAACAAAGTAACACACTATTATAGTCAGATTATTTTCAAATTACATGTTCTTACTGGTTATAAAGTGACATTTTCATGAAAAGAAGTTGAGAAATTTTTTTACTTATTTTATATAAATGAATTTTATGATATTTATTAATCAAATTTACTCAAAAGGTAGCATTACAACTGTAGTAAGCCATTGAAATGATGTGCCATGCTCATTCTTTAATTTCCTGAAGATAAACCACATATTTATTTAGGCAAAACAAACCTTAATTCATTAACCTCAGATGCACAGATTTCGAGTGAAAGAATTTCGTGACACTGTTCTAGAGAAGCCACAATCTCAATACAAATCTTGTTTTTGTCTAATTAAAAAATCATTTTTTCATCCAAAGAAATGCTGACATTTTTACAACATGACTGAATGCCTGCCAACAAGACAACATGGAGTTCTGCAACTTCAGGGAAAAACTCTCCTACAGCTAAGCATCCAAATACTGACTCACTTACCCTGTTTACACAGCTGGTGGAAATTCAATTGGCAGGCTGCTAACATGAACTCGATTCTTCTGCTGTAGATTGAAGTGGTTTATACAAAAGCCTTCAAGTGTAACCTGAGTAGAAGGCATTAGTAGAAAAGCATGCACAAGCACACAAATGGGGGATATTTAAAGCCTGCAAGTTCCACCCCCATATCACTACAGGTAACTCAAAGGTCTGGTCCAAAGTCACCTTTTACCTCACAAGCATCGTACATTCCCACAGCAATAGATTTTTATCTGTCCTTTTTGGTGTAGGGCACTGCAAAAACAGAGTTCACCAAAAATGCTGATACAAAATGGCTGGGAAATTCTTCACGTTTGCTCCCATTCTGCTAGCATTACAGTATCAGAAGAGCACCAGATGCTCTGTTTACATGCGTAAACGGAGTTTCCGTTACCCTTCTGACAAGTTACCTGCAGTAGTGTGAGAGAAGCTCCGAGGAATTTTTGGGAGATTATTTTCAGTTACGTATTTATTCAACATAGAATGTTCACTTAAATTCTAATTCTGTTCAAAATTGGAACACATTCCCCACCATTCCAACTTGGACATATATTGCCATTTCTTCAAGATCACTGGGTCAAAACCCTGCACACTACCTAAAAGCACTTTACCAAATGTACTGCAGCAGTTCAAGAAGGCAATGCTCCACCACCTTCTCAAAGGTAACGAGGGATGGACAGTAAATGCTGGCCTCGTTAATGATGCCCGTATCCCCAGAATGAATTAAAAAAATTACTAAGTACTTCTAAACTTTAGACAAAGGTACAAATTAATTTATTCTAAGATAAGGTAAAGCTTTAGTTTCTTTTCCCCATTTCCTTACTACACTGGTGCAATATACCTGCAGCTTGGAAAGTGAGCCTATTGGCTGAGTTGGTAAGAGCACCGCCCATTGTGGAAAATGGATCTGAAAGACTACAAGTTTGATCTCTGGTCTGTGCTGAGTTAAATAATTTCACTTTGGTTATTAGTAATAGTGATATAATTGTTTTCAACACCTCAGTAGGAAAAAATTAGCCCAGTTCCTGTTCTTAATCCTTCATAGAATGAGCAAATGTGAGCACAGAATCAGGTTGCAGATTGTAATTTGAATGTTCTAATAGTATTTCAATTGCTATGACTACTATGAACTTCCATATGATTCATCGGAACGCTTGTCTGTACTTATCAAAGCCCGATTTTGAAACTTTCACATAGACATAATTTTGCATAGCATCCATTCGGTCCACCACTATAATTTAGAACTTCCTGTCACTCATTACTTCAATCCTCTTCAACTCCTACTCTGACTTGTGTCTTCAGCCTTCTGCACTGCTTCAGCTAGAGGAACAGGCATTTTGCAATCCTCTGGCTTGAATTATCAATCTTAATAACTTCATATCTTAGCCATGGCTCTTATTTTCTCTTTGGCTGTAGAGGCTGGTAATGTAGATGGATGCTCCATGGTTTCCATGGCTAGTGAAGGCAAACAAAAAGTTTATAGGCGTGGGAACTTCTGTGTTGGCGCATTTCAGCTTTTAGTCTACACATGAGAATATCTCATTTATCCAGGGATATCAGCTGACGTCAAGTCAAAAAAACATTCTGCCTATCACACAAATGAATAATATGGCTTATGAATTTTAATGCCAGTGTGATGCTAGGTATGTAGGTTGTACATCTCAATGACCAGCAGATCATATCAAACAGCATGTACCCTCGACTGTTGGCAACAGGTAAAGAACTGACTGTGCCCAACCAGCTATGCTTGCAAAACTCAAAACATAGGGCAGAATTTTGAGTTTGGTGGGCAGGCATGGTCGGTGGGCCCAGCAGCGGCCAGGACACGGGCCACCGACTGCGATCGGCCCCCGACCGCGATTTTGGCAATTCAGGCTCACCTAGCATGAAACGCGGCTCCTCACTGGCCGGGAAGGGTCTAGCGGTAGCGGGGGCCTGTTGGCTGCCGGGTCCTATGGTGACTCGGCAGCCAGTTTAAAAATGGCCCAGGCAGCCCCTGGAAGGCTGCCAGCGAAGAAGACATCTTCGGTGTTGTCAACATGAAATTGTGGCTTCCAGTGCGGCTGCAGATATCAGGCGGGAGGGCAGGTCAGGTGGGCACTTGGCCCCCCCCACCCCCAGTTTTCTGATGAGTGCCTCGCGGTCCTCCTGCAGGAGATGGCTGCCAGGAGGGACACCTTGTCCCCAGAGATGGAAAGAAGAGGCCACCACACCTCACCAAAATAGCTTGGGAGGAGATGGCAGCACTGGTCACAGCCATGACGTGGTGCAGTGTTCTGGGTCCAGTGCCGCAAGAGGGTTAATGACTTGCTGCGCTCAGGAGGGGTAAGTACCGTGTTGCCATGGATCAGTGTGTTGAAATGTTAAGGTCTGGCCGTCACCACCTCACCACCCCCAGCACTCCCCTCCCCCCACCAACCACCCCCCTCCTCCACCACCCCCACCCTCCCCGCGGAGCTCAGGGGTATTAGAGTCTGCATGCCAACCGTCAATGACACCGGAGCTGGCCAAGGGAGTGAGCCCTGGCTGCTTGGGCTGAGTCCCTTGTGGCTCGAGGGCCACAACTCAGATGTGCCCTGTGAGGTGTTCCTCAGCTGGGGTTGGCCAGGCTGTAATGGCACTGCAGGTAGAGAGTGGACTAATCAATGCTCCTCTGTCCTTGCAGGAAAAGATGGCTCATAACAACATTGAAAGTTCGTGGGCCAGCGGAGGCCCCCAAAACCTCCTAATCCTCATGAGGTATGAGCAGGATGCCTTGGAGATGGAGAGCTGGTACGCACCTCAGTCATCCGGCCGTGGAGAGGCTGGGGTGTCAGACGAAGGTAAGAGTGCAGTGCACAGGGGTGATAGTTTCGCATGGCGCATTCTTGTGTAGTCTCATTATTGATGGGACCCTGAAAACTGGATTCCCCATGGATAATTGAAGGACGATGGCACCATGATGCAGATCTCCATGGTCTCACCAAGGTGCCTGATATGCACAGTGACAGTGTGATGACTTAAACTAATGACATGTCATTGTTCGCCCTTAGATTTGCCACCACGCACCCAATCGCAGGACCCCAAAGACCCACCCCTGATGCCAAAGGACCGCCAGGCCCCAGATGCATCTGCGTCACATTCACTCTCTGAACCAGGCACCAGCGCAGATACCAGCACCTTGGTGGACATCGGATCGGCGGCTAGAATGTCAGTGCACAGCAGTGAGGGCACTTCACACTCACTTGAGGCACTGGGAGAGGCAGAGAGTGCCCAGGGCGCAGGCAGTCAAAAGACTGCTGGAGACCAGGACAATGCTGAGTCGAAGGCAGTTAATGAGCCTCTGGAGTCGCCTATTAGGCGGCAGATGCAGGACGTCTAGCAAGATGCGCGGGAGGATCTGGTGGAGATCCATAAGGGTATATTTGCCATGGTGCCCGCTGTGGAGGAGTCCATGTGAAGCAACAGAACTGCATTGGCACATGGACGAGCACATTGCCTCCTCAGGTGGTCAGAGTCAGTGTGGGAGATGGATGAGACACCCAGTATCCCAGGTAGGTGCCCGTCCATCAATGGCGAGCATAGAGATCCAGAGCGACCTCACGTTGGCACACAAGCTGCCTGTCGTCTCTGCGGGCTCCTCTCAGGACGTCCTGGATGATGGCAGCAGCTCCTCCACTCCTCTGCCAGTGACCGTGGTATCTGATGAGGCTGCAGTGACTGGGTAGATGCCAGCCGTGGCACTGGCCCCTCCCTCCCAGGTATGGCCAGCACATGCTCCGCTGGCCATAGGACAACTGCCAAGATCATCAAGGCCAACAGGACAGCAGAGTCTGTCTGCAATGCTGGTGCCAGCAAGGGCAGAGGGGTGGAAGAGGGCAGCGGGGCACTGAGACGTAGCACTCGCAAACATAAGTCTAAAGCACCATGAGCACAGGAGAGACTGGTCATGGGTGATCTTCTGTTATGCAATGTTTTATTTATGCGTACTAGTCTGGGACTGAAGGCCAGAGAAGGTTCTGTTAATTTGTTTGAATTGCCAAAATGAGATAAATTTTCTGTTGTTGTAATGGCCTGATTATGCTTTACCTTTTTTATTTAATGTGACGCAAGGTACGCCAGTATGTAATGCTGGACATGGGTGACATCTGACAAATGGAGGTCACTGTCTCCCCTGAGAGGCGGAGCCTCCTCCGGCATTGCAGCTCTGACATATTGAGGTAGCTGCATCACCTCCTGTAAACCCTGGCAGCAGGAGAATGGCATCTTCTGCGGCCCCTAATGCCTTGGAATGCCTGCTGGCCCTTAGCCCCTTGTACCTGCACCTCTTCTCCCATGGGTCGCTCCCCTGGAAGCTGCATTGGGACACTTGGCCTCCTCTGCCTTCTGCCCCTCTCTTCCTCCTCAGAGGAGGTGCCACCAGTGCAGACCACAATCTCCATTACCAGGGTTACACACTGGCAATGCTGCTGACCCTTTTTACCCTACCCATGGATGAGGCTTTGCAAATTGTCAGCTGCCCAGAATCCCACTCGCACCTGCTGACCGAAATATCGCACAAGTGTGCAATGACATCTGGATGTTCAACCGTTCAGCAAAAAATTCTGGCTCAGCAAAAAATTCTGTCCAACATTAGATGTGATTCTATGATTGGACAACACTTGCTAAACAATCCTGATTGTGCCGAGAACTACACTGGCAAACAATTTAAGATTATCAGTTGGTCTTGCAGTGTGGCTCACTTGTGCATGCTAGAAGCAACATATATTCACACACAGAGCCCTGTCCTTTGCAGAAGGAGCATGTCCATGCATTACACCATTTTCAACTGAACAAAAGCTTGGGGGACAGCCGGTTTCCTGGTTCATTCCCCATGGCAATGCTTTAACCAAGAAGAGTTGTCCTGCCTAGGTTTCAATTTAAACAGGAGCTCAGCAATTAATTGTTCCCTGGTGGATTCTCCATGGCAACACCTCTAACAATTAGAGTCTACGTCATCCATTCAGCACTCTCTTCCCTTGTAGTATAAATTGTTGTTCCCTGTACAATTGGTATTCTTGTCAACCTGTCCTGATGAATGCAAGATGAAAAGCTTTGACAGCATGTTTCCCTTTTCAGCAATATTCCCCATTTGCATTTTTCACACTCTTTCATATATGCCTCTTTTTAAATTTATCTCATATTAGACCTTTTTTACTCCATGCGCATTTCACTGCTACCCTTTAACCATTTCCTGATCCTCATTGCAGCAATCTACAAGTCTTTTCCTGAGTGTAAGGTTGAAGAGGAATTTTCCTGAGTACCTTTACCCCTTTGACCCTAGGTCTTTTCTCTGTGTTTTTGCCTCTACCAGCTTATTATATAGCTGCAGGGGGAGGGATGTAGGGAGGAGAGGGGCCGAAGGGAGGGAAGAAATGTTTATTCATGGTGCTCCGGCCATCACAATATGGAGCAGGTTTGTTGGATCAGCTGCTCTTTGCAATTTTGTATGTTCACACCTGCCCTTGTTCTGTTCTTTCTTAATTTTTGTTTGCTCATAATGTTTTTCAGTTGAACTGATCCATGCTTTTTCAATGGTTGCTACCTGACTCGCTGAGTCTTTCTAGTGATTCCTAATTTTATTTCATATATCTGGCATCTAATTTACTTTGTTTTTTTGTTTTATAATATTTAGGTTTTCAATTAAATTGGGAAAGATAGATTCACAGCATAGTTGAAAGAACGTAGGACTTGGGAGCAGGAATATGCAATTTGGTCCTTCGAGCCTACTCCACCATTCTATAAGATCATAGCTGGTCTGATTGTGCTCTCAGCTCCACCTTCCCGCCTGCCCCCCAAAACCCTTGATCTGCTTGTCTATCAAAAATCTAGATCAGGCTTGAATAAAGTCATTGGCCCAGCCTCCACTGCTTTCTGGGAAAGACAATTCCACAGACTAATGACCCACTGAGAACATTTATTTTCCTCATCTCTGTCTTAAAAAGGGAGCCCCCTAGTTCTATTCTCTTGCACAAGTGCAAATATCCACCTGGTGTCCACTCTTATCAAGTGCCTTCAGGATCTTATATGTTTCAATAAAATCACATCTCATTCTTCTAAACTCCAATGGGTATAAGCCCAATCAGTCCAATCTTTCTTCAGAAGATAAGTCCTTCATTCTAGGAAGGAGCCTTCTCTGAACTTCTTCTAATGCAAAAATATCCTTTTTGAAATAAGATCAAAACTGTACAGAGTATTCCAGATGTGGTCTCACCCTGTACAGCTGCAGTAACACTTCCTTACTTTTATATTCCATTCCTGTTGCAAAAAAGTGCCAGAATTCCAGTTGCCTTCTTATTATGCTGCACCTGCATACTAACTTTTTGTGATTCAATTACAGGAAAGATCTGATAGTTCCTTTGTATGTATGTTGTGTACCAAGCAGTTGAAGGAAATGTTTAATTTTCTTAGGCCAGATATTGACTTAGCTGATGAGGTTTTTCATTAAAGGGACCCTTAATGTGAACTCAAGGTGATTCTTCAGCAAAAATGCTGTAGGCAGCTCTGACCCATTCCTAGCTGAATTCCTGGTCCCAATCTGGTGTGGCTTGATTTTTAAATTTAAATGTCCTAATTGACCAAAAGGTGAGTTCATGCCAAATAAGGGTACCTGCTGCCCCCAAGAGGTGAGAGCTACCTGCCTAGCGCCATCAGCAAAGGCAGGCTGCAGTCACGATGGGTGCTGCTGCAGCCTTGCTGAGTAAACCAGGTGATTCTTCAGAAAGCTAGGAGCTGGGAAACAGAGGAAACTGGCCAATCAAACAAATTTAAGGTACATTGCTGGATTCATTGCCAGTTGTCCCATCGTAATTCTGCTTTTAACTAAATAAATTTTTTAATCTCCCTACTATGAACCAGACAGCTGAGCTCTAATGTACATCAGACTGTTCGGGTTCACTGAAATAAAGATTGAAAATCGTGGTCCCGACCTGGATATTAAAGATTCTGGGAGATTTGCCCTTGTCTGGCCAGAGAGGAAGATTCATTGAGACAGGCTTTACTGCTGGTAATGGATTTAAGAAACTCTCCAAAAAGTAAGGGAACCACCTGGAGGTGATCATTCAAAGTTGCTACTTGGTGAAACAGGGAAATGTGAACCCATTGAAACTGGGAGCAACTATGGACTCTTTGTTATGAGGACTGTAATTCTGTGGAAAGTGCAATGTGTGATAAATATAGAAGGGGAGCATATCTTTCTGTAGGTTAAGCTATAAATTACCTACAAAAATAGTGTTTAGTTAAATGTGTTTTTAGTAAATGTTACAGTAAAAATCTTAAAATGTGAAATCTGGTGTCACCCTTTCAGCTCTTAACTGGAAGTTTGAATTTCTTTTTAAATGTTATCGGTCTCTACGGGGATCATAACAAGGAGTCTGCTCAGCTGGCCCTTTATTTACTTCGCCACTTGACTTAGTTACCAAGCATCATGTTACCTCTTCAATGCTTAGGAACAGATTTACACAGCCCAACAGTGACAGATCAATAGATGATCAAAAGTTCAAGCTTTCTACAAAATTGAGCAGAAGGGGAAGATACAGTTTTGTAGAAACGTTAGTTTTGGCTGTTCGTTGTTGACTACAATTCCTGCATTTGTTTGGAGCGGTACAGTTGTTATGAAACAATAGCCATTTCACAGCTGACTAGAAGTCTCATTTGGGTGAACGAACTAAAGCAGAGCCTTGGGTGGTGGTTGAGGAGAATGCAGTTTCAGATATTGGACGTGCAGCATCATGAAGGAAACTGCGATTGATGTTTGAATGTGTCCCATTCGTGTCGAAATTAGAACAACAATAAAAACACGAACCTCAAAGCGCTTAAAGTCAACAGAAATGAATAAAACCACTGCTGCCGACAACAGGATCCCGAAAGCCACAGTGTGTGTGAATGAGGATCAGCCAGGCCATGTCCGAGCTGATTCTCCTGATCCAACCGAAGGGTCCAGAGGTGAGCAGATAGCATCCAGTGAGGACTCTCCCAGACAGTTGAGGAGCAGCAAGACTCCAATGTCCATTTACATTTCTTACTCACCTGATGCCAGCTTTCTGGAGCGAAAGTTTGTGTGTGAAACCGTGAAGCAACTAAAGGAATCCAATTTAAGGGAGGAGACCTGGTTCGACAAAGATGAGGTGGACATAGCTTCCCCTCTGTGGTTGTCTCATCGGGTTGAAGCCATTGAGAAATGTAAGGCAGCGATTGTTTTCTTGTCAGAAAGTTATTTCAAATGCCCCGTCTCTTTGATGGAGGGTAGAATATTATTAGAGAGACTGAGATCTTCAGAAAAAACTGTTAAGATCTTCCCTATCTTGCACAATACTGTGAAGGTCCCCAAAGATCTGGCACAATTATTGGATGGAGTTATGGACCTGACAGGAGCAAGGATAGCCAGGAGCAACTTGGCTGAGAAGAGTTCACTAGTGATTGGCAATCTGAGTGAAAAGATAGAAGAATACACTATGATGAAAGTACCTTTCCGCAACAGCATAACACCACTTTTGGAATTCAGCAAGAAGTTCAAGATGAAAAAGTTTTGCAGTTGGACAGTCAGTGATGTCCAGGAATGGCTACTTCATCTGGGCATCAGGGAGCTCTACAGGCTGCCGCTTGCGGAGTACACGGTTGATGGCTATCTTTTGCTGTCCATTACAGATGAAGATCTTTCTCAATATCTAGGTAATGTTTGAATATTTAGAGGATAACTATCTTCAAGAAATAATGGGCTTTTTACTTAAAGAGGAAGCATATTGTTACGACCCATCCTCAGGTGAGGTTCCCCAAAGTTGTTGATCCAGATGAGCCCCTCCATTTGTCACTGCCTGGCTGGGGCACCCCCAAACTGTTATGCCTCGGGTGAGGAGGGATGAGCTGGCTCCCTATCTTTATTCAGCCTACCCAACTGCACCCCCCCACCTCTTCAGTTGGTCACAACAAGATTTAATCTAAAAAGGATCCCATTTGTAATACCTTTTCCCCAGACCCAATCGTTCTGGTTTTGAAGGAGCCAATTTGATCAGACTTTCTTGAGTTAAAGGAAAGATTAAATTTATTAACTACTAAAGGCAAGAAAGGATAAAACACATGCATGTATGGTCATACAGGTTAAAAGTAAGAATTTAGCTTGAAGTAAGTGAAAAATAATATATATACATATATTTAAAAAGGGTATACGGAACAGTCCTTGACTCATGGGGAGTAGGTGATTTAGTATTGCGGATGTTGAATTTCGAGATTCCAGTAGAATTGACGCCGGTAGATGAATAGTCGGCTTCATGGTTCCAGTAGAGTTGACCCCGGCAGATGAATAGTCAGTTTTGAGGTTCCAGTAGTGTTGAATTTGGTAGAGAGGGAGCGAGATCGGGATACATGCAAAATGGCGATTTGCAGGGCTAATGTGTATGGCTGTTAATCTTGGTAAAATTTCTACCACTTGCTTTCTCTCAGAACACCCACCAACATACAGACAATGGGGCAGCTTTTCAGCTCACGCTTAACTCCTTCTTTGTATATTCCAAGTGGGAAACGAATTCACAAATCTGTCTGGGCATTGCTCACAGGATTTCTTGATGAGATGATGCTCATCTCCCATTATGATCCATTGTCTCTACCAGAGGGAGCAATTAATTATTGGATGTCTTTAGAAGTACCTTGTCTGGCAACAGGGTGGGATTCCATTATCTCTTAGGGAGTCACCCTGCAGCATTCCAGCCAGTGGCTTGTGTGTGTTTTAAAAACTCAGGCCTTATTTTTTAAAGTCCAATATTTCCAATTGCAATGTGGTGTTTTTTCCTTCATTATCATGACAATATCCAAAAATAAAGTACATCACTTTAGCAGCAATGGAGGAATATTTGCCCTGTCCCTGTGTAATGAAATCATAAACACTGTTCTTTAAATGAGTTTATGATTTTGTAACACTATACATTTTCTTCATTGGCATTACAGAAAAACTGATGCAACGTGTTTCAATGTAATTTACATGATTGTATGATGTGTTTAAAAACAAACTCAATAATTTTTGTCCAACACCTTTTCACATGGAGTCCAATTTAACAAATTTTACATCACATATATCGAGACTTTACATTCAACACAAACTTGCAGATGCCATATCTTCTTCAAGTTGGCCTAACAAGTGATCAGTGAAAGTGTGTGGGATTGCTTCATTTACTAGATGCTGATGAAAGGTCATGTAATAGTTATTACTGTGGTTTAAATTTCAAAATAGAGATACATACACGAGAGCTTTTCCATGAATTTACTCAGACGATTTCCTTGGCCTGTTATCGTTCTGCCTCTGTAACTTTGCTGGGAGTGTGGTGCATATTGCAGTTGAGTGGAAGGAGCTCCAAGGAAATTCTCAGCTATCAACAACTTTGTCATTTTTCACAGTTCTTCAGAAAGGTAAAGCCCAGCCCTGAAAAAACTTTTTTGAAACGCTAAAATGTTCACCAAAGACAGCCTTAGTAAAAATGAAGCTTTTGTAAAACTCATGGAAGATGTTTTCATTTTATGTTTCTCAGTGTACCCACGAAGTATGTGTCGTGTGCATTTCTTGGCAATAGAAATTTAAGCACATGCCTATAGTACATAAAGACCAGGGAGTAGAGTTTCCGCTGGTATTTTAATAATATCAGTACAATCTAGGCAGCATTAGGTGAACCAATGTAAAAGATAGGGAAATTTTAAACGTATGTAGGTTAAACCCAAAGCCATAAGACCATAAGACATAGGAACAGAAATTAGGCCATTCAGCCCATCGAATCTGCTCCGCCATTCAATCATGGCTGATAAGTTTCTCAACCCCATTCTCCCGCCTTCTCCCCATAACCTTTGATCCCCTTACCAATCAAGAACCTATCTATCTCGGTCTTAAATACACTCAATGACCTGGCCTCCACAGCCTTCTGTGGCAATGAATTCCATAGATTCACCACTCTCTGGCCAAAGAAATTTCTCCTCATCTCTGTTCTAAAAGGTCTTCCCTTTACCCTGAGGCTGTGCCCTCGGGTCCTAGTCTCTCCTACTAATGGAAACATCTTCCCCACGTCCACTCTATCCAGGCCTTTCAGTATTCTGTAAGTTTCAATTAGATCCCCCCTCATCCTTCTAAACTCCATCGAGTATAGACCCAGAGTCCTCAAATGATCCTCATATGTTAAGCCTTTCATTCCTGGGATCGTTCTCGTGAACCTCCTCTGGACCCTCTCCAGGGCCAGAACATCCTTCCTGAGATACGGAGCCCAAAATTGCTCACAATATTCTAAATGTGGTCTGACCAGAGCCTTATAAAGCCTCAGCAGCACATCCCTGCTTTTATATTCTAGTCCTCTCGAAATAAATGCCAACATTGCATTTGCCTTCCTAACTACCGACTCAACCTGCAAGTTAACCTTAAGAGAATCCTGGACTAGGACTCCTAAGTCCCTTTGCACTCCAGATTTCTGAATTCTCTCCCCATTTAGAAAATAGTCTATGCCTCTATTTTTCCTACCAAAGTGCATGACCTCACACTTGCCCACGTTGTATTCCATCTGTCACTTCTTTGTCCATTCTCCTAACCTGTCCAAATCCTTCTGCAGCCTCCCCACCTCCTCAATACTACCTGTCCCTCCACCTATCTTTGTATCATCTGCAAACTTAGCCAGGATGCCCTCAGTTCCTTCATCTAAATCATTAATGTATAAAGTGAAAAGTTGTGGTCCCAACACTGACCCCTGCGGAACTCCACTAGTCACCGGCCGCCATCCTGAGAAGAACCCCCTTATCCCCACTCTCTGCCTCCTGCCAGACAGCCAATCTTCTATCCATGCTAGTACCTCGCCTCTAACACCATGGGCTCTTATCTTACTGAGCAGCCTCCTGTGCGGCACCTTGTCAAAGGCCTTCTGGAAGTCCAAGTAGATAACATCCATTGGCTCTCCTTTGTCTAACCTACTCGTTACCTCCTCAGAGAATTCTAAAAGATTTGTCAGGCATGACCTCCCCTTGATGAAACCATGCTGACTTTGCCCTATTTTATCATGCACTTACAAGTATTTTGAAATCTCATCCCTAATAATGGACTCTAAAATCTTACCAACGACCGAGGTCAGGCTAATTGGCCTGTAATGGTTGGGAAGGCTCTTTAAATTTTGCTTATTTTCTTAGGCCCAGAGGCTTTAGGGCGTATGTCTTATAGATTTTTCATGACAAAAAATATTTATATTACCAAGAAATTGACTAGCATATACCAATGAAACTATTCAATGATTCATTATAGCTTTTTAAGTAATTTCATTCGGTGGTTTTAAAGCAGGTCACACATGTGAAAAACATTCTCAGTTGTAAGAATAAAACTGCACAGGGATATCTCTCCTAAACACATGAAGGAATCTATATTAGTGGGAAAAAAAAAACATTTAATTGCATTGCCTGAATGTGCTGATTCACAGAAGATCTTTTATTAACTTAAACAGAAATTTGCATTGTAACCTTACCAGTACAATTTAAAGCACATATTGACCAGGATTTTGCCAACAGCGCATCATTCCCAAAGTCATAGCCAGAACTATGTGCCACTTGCGCTTTCTCTTTTTTATTGTTTCCATATTTAATTATAATTAAAATTGTAAGTGCCAGTAACCTGCATGAAGATTTCTTTTAATTACAACCTACTTTCAAGATAAAGCCAACAGCGCATAAGGATCCCATTACACCCAGGTCACAATCTTTTAAGTTAGCATGCACCTGTCGACTTTGTGCAATTGTGTATAAGGTCAGGTCGATTTAGCAGCGGGGGAAATTTTTCATTGGTGAGACCTGCAGACAGTAGGCAATGCTGCATTTACAGGCAGCCTATTAAAGAGTCCCCTGGTCAAACAGGGAGGCTCTGCATCTCAACCAAAACTTTCCTGCCCAACTCCATTGCCTTTAACATTTTCCACTTCACTCCTCCATGCCCCTGACCCCACTCCAAAACACTCCTCACCACTGACTCACGCTCGCCAATAGCGAGGTACCATGCAAGCTGCCATTCTCCTGCTCCCCTCCCTTGTGCTGTTGAGTGGAAAAAGGAAAACCGCTGACCTTACACAAAACTGCACAAAGTCAACAGGTGCATGCTAACTTAAAAGATTGCGAGCTGGCTGCGACGAGACCCTTATGTGCTGTTGACTTTATCTTGAAAGTAGTTGTAATTTAAAAAGAAATAAACTAATGAGTATTCATCACATGCAAATGCATTCTTTTTATTCATTCATGGGATGAGGGCATCGCTGGCTATGCCAACATTTATTGACCACTCCTATTTGCCCTTGAGAAGGCAATAATGAGCCGCCTTCTTGAACCGCTGCAGTCCATGTGGTGTAGGTACATCCAGAGTGCTGGTAGGGAGGGAGTTCCAGGATTTTGACCCAGTGAAGGAACGGCGATATAGTTTCAAGTCAGAATGGTGGGTGGCTTGGAGGGAACTTAAAGGTGGTGGTGTTCCCATCTATTTGCTGCCCTTGTCCTTCTAGATGGTAGCGGTCGTGGGTTTGCAAGGGGTTGCTGAAGGAGCCTTGGTGAGTTTCTGCAGGGCACCTTGTAGATGGTACACACCGTTGCCACTGTTTGTCAGTGCTAGAGGGAGTGAATGTTTGTGGAAGGGATGCCAATCAAATAGGCCACATTGTCCTGGATGGTGTCAAACTTCTTGAGTGTTGTGGAGCTGCACTCATCTAGGCAAGTGGAGAGTATTCCATCACACTCCTGACTTGTGCCTTGTAGATGGTGGATAAGCCTTGGGGAGTCAGGAGATGAGTTACTCACTGCAGAATCCCCAGCTTCTGACCTGCTCTTGTAGCCACAGTATTCATATGGCAGTCCAGTTCAGTTTCTGCCCAATGATAACCCCTAGGATGTTGATAGTGGGGGATTGAGTGATGGTAATGCCATTGAATGTCAAGGGGTGGTGGTTAGATTCTCACTTGTTGGAGATGGTCATTGCCTGACACTTGTGTGGTGCAAATGTTATTTGCCACTTGTCAGCCCAAGCCTGGATATTGTTCAGGTCTTGCTGCACTTGGACATGGACTGCTTCAATATCTGAGGAATCGCAAATGGTGCTGAACATTGTGCAATCATCAGCGAACATCCCCACTTCTGACCTTATGATGGAAGGAAGGTCATTGATGAAGCAGCTGAATATGGTTGGGCGGAGGACACTACCCTGAGGAACTTCTGCAGCGATGTCCTGGAACTGAGTTGACTGACCTCCAACAACCACAACTATCTTTCTTTATGTTAGGTATGGCTCCAACCAGTGGAAAATTTCCCCCCGATTCTCATTGACTCCAGTTTTGCTAGGGCTCCTTGATGCCACACTCTGTCAAATGCTGCTTTGATGTCAAGGGCAGTCACTCTCACCTCACCACGGGAGTTCAGCTCTTTTCTCCATGTTTTCACCAAGTCTGTAATGTCAGAAACTGAGTGATCCTGGCGGAACACAAACTAAGCATCAGTGAGCAGGTTATTGCTAAGTACCGCTTGATAGCACTGTTGATGGCCCCTTCTATCATTTTACCGAGAGTAGGCCGATGGCAGTAATTGGCCGAGTTGGATTTGTCCTGCTTTTTTTGTACAGGTCATACCTGGACAATTTTCCTCATGCCAGTGTTGTAGCTGTAGTGGAACAGCTTGGCTAGGAGCATGGCAAGTTCTGGAGCACAAGTCTTCAGTACCATTGCCGGAATATTGTCAGGGCCTATAGTCTTTGCAGTATCCAGTGTCTTCAGCCATTTCTTGGTATCATGTGGAGTCAATTGAACTGGCTGAAGACTGGCATCTGTGATGCTGGGGGCCTCCAGAGATTGTCGAGGTGCATCATTTACTCGGCACTTCTGGCTGAAGATTATTGCAAATGCCTCAGCCTTATCTTTTGCACTGACGTGCAAGGCTCCCACATCAATGAGGAGCCTCCCCCTCCAGTGAGTTAGTTAATCATCCACCACCATTTTCAACTGGATATGGCAGGACTGCAGAGCTTGGATCTGACCCGTTGGGTGTGGAATTGCTTAGCTCTGTCTATCACTTGCTACTCATGCTGTTTGGTACACGAGTAACCATGTGTTGTAGCTTCACCAGGTTGAAACCTCATTTTTATGTCTGCCTGGTGCTGCTCCTGGCGTGCACTCCTTCACTCTTCATTGAGCCAGGGTTGATCTCCGGGTTTGATGGTAATGGTAGAGTGAAGGATATGCCGGGCCATGAGGTTACAAATTGTGGTTGCAAACAATTCTGCTGCTGCTGATGGCCTACAGCGTCTCATGGATACCCAGTTTTGAGTTGCTAGATCTGTTCAAAATCTATCCCATTTAGCACAGTGGTAGTGTCACACAACACAATGTAGGGTATCCATTGACAGGACTTTGTCTCCACAAGAACTGTGCAGTGGCCACCCCTACCGATACTGTCATGGACAGATGCATCTGTGGCAGGCAGGTTGATGTGGATGAGGTCAAGTATGTTTTTCCCTCTTGTTGGCTCCCTTACAACCTGTCACAGACACAGTCTAGCAGCTGTGTTCTTTAGCCAGCTTGGTCTGTAGTGGTGCTACCGAGTCACTTTTGGTGATGGATGTTGAAGTCCCCACCCAGAGTACATTCTACGCCCTTGCCAAGTGGTGCTCAACATGGCGGAGCACTGATTCATCAGCTGAGGGGGGACGGTACAATTTAATCATTGGGAGGTTTCCTTGCCCATGTTTGATCTGGTGGCATGAGACTTCATTGCGTCTGGACATACCTAGCCCAGGTATTTCCTCTCCACCTACCCACTGATCGCAATCCCATGCAGCACCTGCACCCGTCCAACACGAAGCTCCGCTCACTTTCGATTTTGAAAATGATGGCCGTAGTCAGATTTTTGCTCATCTACCCTGTCCATTCCCTTCCCCTGGTCACCCATATCCTTTCCCCTATCACCGTTGACCCCCCCCGGCATCACCTTCCGCCTCCTCACTGTTACCCACCAACCAGAACCCTTCTCTTTTCAGGATATCAAAGTGAACGTGCATGTTCCCTACCATCCTGAGAGTCCAACCCCCATCCACATTGACCTCCCCGACCTCTACCTTCCTACCCCGAGGTTCCATGTATGCATCTGAGTCACCAACAACCACCCTCGCCGTCCCTTCTACCACAACCGATGCACCCTCACCCTCCCAATTCCGGTTTCCCCTGCCCCCTTCATACTCACCATTTTCTCCTGCCACACCCACTCTCACACCCTCAGTTCACTCCTGAGGGGGCAGTCATTGACTTGCATGCTCACCCGGGGATCCCCCCTTTCCCCTTCCTCCACCCTTACTCCCTCCCCACCCTTACTCCCTCCTCTTCTGAGACACCTTCCTCTCCCCGGACTCCTTCCCCACTCCGATCTCCTTCCCCCCTCCAAATTCCTTCCTCCTTTGAACTCCTTCTTCCTCCCTTACACCTACCTCCCACTTGCCGCATTCTCCCCCGTTACACACCTCTGTCCCTGTACTCCTTCCTCCCCCTTCTAACCTCACTTCCCTGACACCTTCCTCCCCCACCCTCCCATCCTCATCCCCTCTGACACACCTTCCTCTCCCACTCACAGCTTGACCTTACTCTCCCCCCCACGCCCACCAATCATCCGTAGCAGCCCATGGCCAAGACTGTGGTGTTTCAAAGCAGACCCGTGAGCTGCTTCACGACAGAGCCATATCCATGAGAATCTAACAAGCATGCACATTTGCCTCCAGGGCCCAGTAGCTGTAGGGCTTCAGCGTCTTCTGCTCCTCAGCTGTCTGTGATCTGAGCAAGACCCTAACGGTAAGTCCTGACTTCTGCTTGTCCAGATGTGTTCTGGGCTGGCGTGCTTTCCCACCAGCGGTGGGGGGGGGGGGGGGGGGTGGGGGGGGGTTAATTTGGCATAGGAGGACGATTCCGGTCGGGCTTTACTTTGCATCCCATTAGCGGGATGCAAAGTGGGTTTACGCTAGCCTTCAGAGGGATTGGCGCTCCCCTGTGGTGGACACCATTGGATGATCCTGCTGTGCTTTCACGCCAGCGTTAAACTGATTGTTGGCCTTCCCGCCATATTGTCCTCCCCTGACTGTCATGATGCCCAATGCCAATGGGGCTGGAATAATTTTCATGGAAGCATGTTGCCTTGATAATGATGATCAATTAGGAGTTTGAAAACCACGCTCTAATTGCTCAAGCATGGTAGGAACCTTCCTTTGCTCTTGAAAATAAATATATTGAAACACAATAGAGTATCTTTTTCTCCATCAATGGGAAAATGTTAGAGTCTATTATAAATGGTATAATAGCAGAGCATTTAGAAATGCATAATATAATCAAGCAGAGTCAGCATCGCTTCATGTTGGGGAGGCCATGCCTGACAAATTTCTTAGAATTCTTTAAGGATGTAACAAGCTGTATAGATAAAGAACCAGTAGATGTAATATATTTGGATTTCCAAAAGGCGATTGATAAGGTACCGCACATAAGGATACTTAATAAGATAAGAGCCCATGGTGTTGGGTGTAATATATTAGCACGGATAGATTAGCATTGGCTAACTAATAGAAGACAAAGAATTGGGATGAGGGGGGCAGTTTCAGGATAGCAACCTGTAACTAGTGGAGTGTCACAGGAATCAGTGTTGGGGCCAGAATTATTTACAATATATATTAATGACTAAGATGAGGGAAGTGAATCTACAATCGCCAAATTTGCAGATAACACAAAAATAGTTGGGAAGGCAAGTGGTGAGGATGATACAAGGAGCCTATAGAGGGATATGGACAGGTTAAGTGAGTGGGCAAAAACATGGCAGATGGAATATAATGTAGGAAAATGTGAGGTTTGGCAGGAAGAATAGAGGAGCTGAATATTATTTAAATGGAGAAAGGCAGCAGAAAGGGATTTGGTGGCCCTCATGCATGAATCAGAAAAAGCTAGCATACAAGTTCAGCAGGTAATAGGGAAGGCAAATGGAATGTTGACCTTTATTTCAAAGGGAATGGAATATAAAAATAGGGAAGCCTTGCTAAAACTATACAAGGCACTAGTTAGACCACACCTAGAATACTGTGAACAATTTTGGTTCCCTTATCTAAAGAAAGATATACTGAATGGCAATTCAATTGAAGGCAGTTCAGGGAAGGTTCACTCGGTTGATCTTGAGTATGGAGAGATTTTCCTATGAGGGGTGTTTGAGTAGGGTTGGCTTATATTCATTGGAGTTTAGAAAAATGAGATGCAACCTTATTGAAACATATAAGATTCTTAGGGGACTTGACAGGGTAGATGGTGAGAGGTTGTTTCCCCTTGTGGGAGAGTCTAGGACCAGAGGGTATAATCTCACAGTAAGGGGTCACCCATTTAAAACAAAGATGAGGAGGAATTTCTTCTCTGAGAGGGTAGTGAATCTGTGGAATTCTTTACCGCAGAGAGCTGTAGAGGCTGGGTTGTTAAATATATTCAAGGCTGAGATAGACAGAATTTTTAGTCATGAGGGAATCAAGGGTTATGGGGAAAAGGCAGGAAAGTGGAGTTGAGGCTTATCAGATCAGCCATGATCTCACTGAATGGCGGAGCAGACTTGATGGGCCGAATGGCCTACTTCTGCTCTTACGTCCTATGGTCTCATGATCTTCTGTGTAAATCTTTGATCTCTTTGTGGGCACACAGTCAGTAGTACAAGTAACTCCCTTATAAAGATAACATGATGGCCCGGCGTTTCAAATGCTGGTAAGGCTGCGACCTGGTGTAGGCACAATTTAAAATTCAGTCCTAGAAGTTGACTTTGGATCCTGACGCCAACTGCACAATCGACAACTTTCAAAGTGCTGGCGGGGAGGAGGGTGCAGGGAATCCATTCACCTCCAATTAACAGCCCATTAAGCTCCTTTGTTGGCACTGAAATTTATAATGGTGATTTTAGCAAACGTGAACAGTCTGGTATATGTTATTGGCTTTGCTGCAGAGCGGTGGAAAAGTTTTTTTAATGTTTAAAATCATTGGGCCCATGGGTATCCTATGTCGGATTGTGCGCAGTAATTCAGTTTTGCCTGATTGCCCTCTATTTCATGCCCTTGTGCTGTCTCTGAGGAAATGCCTACTCTCTTCAGCAAGGCAGCAGCCAGCCTCATCAGCTGCCACCTGGAGGCACTCAGCACCGTTAATAGGGCGCTGAGCTTCTGTCCTAGCGAAATCGTCTATTTACATTTAAAAATACATTTGCATGAGCAACTTCAGCCGAGAGCTAGGTTCCTGAGCTGCTTTGAAAAATGCATCCTGATATGCCCTGCGTGTCCAGTGAAAAGCTTCAGTTGTGCGATTTGGGTTTAAAGTACTAATATATTTTACCACTTTAGCTTAGGTTCTCATTGAATCAATACAAGGGAGCACCTAAAGTAATTTACTACATATAATTTATCCAAAGATAAAACTGTAGGTATGTATATTTTAACCTCCACAAACTTTACAAATACATTAGAAGCACTTAGGGGGTTTTTGTTGGAAGATTTTCTTGGTTTTGATTTGCAAATCAAAAATTCTTGCATTTAGCAGGATGCAGTTTAGTAAACACAGAAATTTTCAAACAATAAACTTCTGAGATAGAAAATGTTCTTTAATGTTTTAACAAATACGCTGTAACCACTCCAGCCTGGAGTGCTTGGGACCAAGTCATTTCTGGATTTTCTAGATTATTGAATAACATTAGAATGCCTGATCACAAGTATGTGAACCAGAAAACACCGTAGGTATGATTATTTACCTGAAACATAAAACAGTGATGAAACGTTGTAAAGCATTCATAAAAAATGTTTTACTTACCGAAATAGTGTATCTTCCCTGTTTCTGCTGAGCTAAAATGAGGCTTGTGCCTCCTCAAAAAAACAATTCCAGACAACAGGTGTTTCCAAGTAAATTTCCAGATTGAAGAGGTTACAGTGTCTTTATTTCTCAGTCGCCATTACTAAAACAGGTTATCTAGTCATTATCACATGGGGCCTGCTGTGCAAAAATCGACTACCCTGTTTCCTACATTGCAACAATTACTTTAATTCAAATATACTTTATTTGACTGTAAAGAGCTTGATGATATTCTGACATTGTGAAAGTTTGTATATAAATGTAAGATCTTTCTAAGAGTTTTCGAATCTTGTCTGTTCAGCTTTGTGATACATCGAAATGCTGTTCGCAATGAAAACAAAATTAAAGTCAAATAATGTGATATTAATTCCCTCCTTTTTTAAAAATCGAATTGTTCACAGGATGTGGGCTTCGCTGTCTAGACCAACCTTTATTGCCCATCCCTAATTGCCCTTGAGAAGTTGGTGGTAAGCCACCTTCTTGAGCTGCTACAGTCAATATGCTGCAGTGTTGTTAGGATGGGAGTTCCAGAATTTTGACCTGGCCACAGTGAAGGAATAGTTCCAAGTCAGGATGGTGTGTGGCTTGAAGGACAACTTGCAGGTCGTGTTGTTCCCAGGCATCTGCTGTCCTTGTACTTCTAGGTGGTAGAGGTCGCAGGTTTGGGAGGTACTGTCGAAGGAGCCTTGGAGTGAGTTGCTGCAGTGCACTTTTTAGATGGTACACACAGCTGTCACTGTGTGTCAGTGTTGGAGGGAGCGAATGTTTAAGGTTGTGGATGGGATGCCAATCAAGTGGACTGCTTTGTCTTGGATGCTGTTGAGCTTCTTGAGTGTTCTTGGAGCTGCACTCATTCAGGCAAGTGGGGAGTATTCCAACAAAATCCTGACTTGTGCTTTGTAGATAGTGAACAGGCTTTGGGGAGTCAGGAGGTGAGTTACATTCTGCAGAATTCCCAGCCTCTGACCTGCTCTTGTAGCCACAGTATTTATATGGCTGGTCAATGGTAACCCCCAGGATGTTTATAGTGGGGAATTCAGCTTTGGTAATGCCATTGAATTCAAGGGAAGGTGGTTAGATTCTCTCTTGTTGGGGGTGGTCATTGACTGGTACTTGTGTCATGTGAATATTACTTTCCAACCTTCTGCCCAAGATCAAATATTGTCCAGGTCTGCATATGGGCATGGGCAGCTGCAGTATCTGAGGAGTGGTGAATGGCGCTGAACATTGCGTAATCATCAGTGAACATTAAAATTAAAATAATATTTAAAGCAATTAAAGTATAAGTAAAACAGAAAATTAAAATTAGCATATTTAACCCTTAAATTGTTGCCAGGATAAAAGATTTTAACCAGTATACTTGTGATGTTAATGAGAAACAGATACAATATCAGCAGTTACTCAAAGATTAGTTTTATTGCCTTAAAAGTAAATGACTTAAAATTGCAATTAAAAAAACAGCATCTCATCTGTCATCCTTTTCATTTTCTTCCTCCCTGATACTCCCTTTCTCCATTTTTTGTTTTTGTGTACTTTTTTCTGACATAAACTTCCCTTTTGCATCCTACTTTTTATCTGAATAAAAAGCTTTTAACTGCTCACTTTTACTTGTTCTCAGCAGTTGAAAGCCTGGACACTTGATTTAGTAATGTGTGCAACCAGATCACTCTAATATATTTCATGCACTATTAAAATTGCGGTTGACAAATTCACTTGGTGACAGTTCCAATAGTCCAACATTACCCTGCCAAATAGAGTCATTTGTGTTGCCTGAGTTTTTTAAAAATGCATCCGTTATGCTATCAAAAATCTATGAACTAGGGCAGTATATTTTAGCTCTGCTTCTTGATGGATTTTCAAATAGTAAATATCTTTTGGAAAATATTTCATTGTACTGTGCTCCTAAAAGTAAAGAGAACAAGCATTATGTAAAACGTGAACTGCTAGATTTGTATTTAATGTTACAATGATATTTACTTATCAGTGTTTTCCATTCATCATTAATTAACTTTTAAACAATTTCTGCATTCTCTAGGAACATATTTTTCACAGAAGGGTTTCTGTGAGTTTAAATACCTTTGAATTATGGCCAATTGCGCAAGTTACTGAAAGGCAGTGGACATGTGTGAGTCACACTTCAGCATCAGTCATTGTCTTCAGGAAAGAGGGCTGGAAAGGTGAATTGGGAAAAAAATGTACATGTATCTTTTAGCAGAGATGAGTGTGAAATCAAATTGAAAATCTCACATGGTATAGATTCGGTCAATTTATTCTTGACCACCTGAAGTTAACTTCAATCTATGTGGTGCTAGGAGAAATTGTACATTTTAAAACAAATATGTAGTATGCTTTTCATTTTTGAGCACTTACAAGCTATCAACATCAATGGCATGTTAGGAATGAGTTTTGTGACAGAAAATAAGTCATGTCAAAATCAAAGCTATTTTAATAAATGGAATGATGTTTAATTACAGAATGAGGTATGTTAAAACATTGAAACAAAATGATTGATTCTCAGTTCACAGAAATTCAATTAAACTACTTTAAATTGTTACATCTCCATACATAATGGCTTCCATTAGCTTATGTGTACAATAGTTTCTCTATGTACATGTGGGGACATTTTCCATGAAGTTTCTGGACACAGTATTTGATAACATTTGTCAATGTCTTAGAGAAGGTGTGGATGAGATTTGTTAGAATGCTCCCCAGGGATGAAAGACTTCAGTTACATGGAGAGACTAGAAAAACTGAAGTTGTTCTCCTTAAAAAAAAAGAGAATGTTAAGGGGATATTTGATAGGCGTGTTCAAAATCATGAAGGGCTTTGATAGAGTAAGAAAGGAGAAACAGTTTCCAGTGTCAGATAGGTCAGTAACCAGAGGACATAGGTTTAAGGTAGTTGGCAAAAGAAGCAGAGGCAACACAACATAAAAAGATGCATTGGAATGCATTGCCAACAACTTGAAGTGGACACATTTTCCTGGTTATGGGGAAAGGGCAGAAGAGTGGGAATGTGATTTTATTTTATTCTTTCAGGGGCCAGCATTTATTACCCATCCCTAATTGCCCTAGAAAAGGTAATGTTGAGCCACCTTCTTGAACCACTGCAATTCCTATAGTGTAGGTCCACCCACAGTGCTGTTAGCAAGGGAGTTCCAGGATTGTGTCCCAGCAACAGTGAAGGAACAGCGAAATATTTCCAAGTCAGGATGGTGAGTGACTTGGAGGGGAACTACCAGGCGGTGGTGTTCCAATGCATCTGCTACCCTTGTCCTTCTAGGTGTTAGAGGTCGTGGGTTTGGAAGGTGGTGTTGAAGGAACCTTGGTGAGTTGCTGCATCTTGTAGATGGTACACACTTGTTACAAGTATAAACAGGGAGATCTTTGTTATTTCAAACTGTTCCAATTTAGCTGTGCACTGCCTAATACTGGAACGCAAATTGCCCTTTTAAACTGTTTGAATTCGCCAGAGATATAACCATCAGGCAAAGACTCAGACATAACATCTGTATATAGTATTGAAGTTTATTGATTACAAGCAAGTTTTAGAAATGTATCAACTAACTAACAGAGGCAGAATATAGGTAAAGTATACTTATCAATGAAACTCCACCAACTCCAAGCTTTCAAATGGGTGAGCAATCCAAGAGAAGTGGACAACAACTTGAGCTCCTCACACTGTCAGAGAAACAGTCACTGCCTCTGAGAAGCACTACACCTTCCTGGGGTTTATAATTGCAGGGAATCCATCACTGAACCAGTCCCAGTTCTAACCATTCATCTGCCCTGAAGTTTATTGGAAATGACCTTTGTGCTGATAGGATGCTCAACTACCCCCAAAGATCTAAATCGGTTCTTCCACACTTGATGTACACAAAGATGGTTCACACAACCTCTTTTTTTATACTCAAAAGATGGTGTAGGCCCACTTTAGCCAAGTTGTTGGAAATGGCTAATTGGTCTATCATTTGTCAATAATGTGATAAGAGTTAACTCCATTGGTTCTAGTTAATTACGCACATCGTCTTAAACCTAGGACAGTGCCTTCCTTTAAGCTATGCCTCTTATCTTGATGTCTTTACAGGAGTCCCATTCATTAAGACAGACTTAACACTCAGGGACAATGTGTGTTCCTGATAGGGAGGGAGGCCAAGGCTTGTACCATTTCTTTCCCAGCTGTTACAGCACCTTAATTTTCTCATAAGAAAAGCTAATGGAGAAATACAGAAATAACATAAAGTGGCTTCTCATTAACTACTGATTAGTAATTACTTATCCTTCAATTACCAGAGTAAATGGGGTACTTACTTCTAATGAAAACACCTATTGCTAGACACTGACTGCTTTGTAATACTGTTTTGGGTTAGTCTGTTGTAAAACGGCATCAAAATTACTTCTTATTTCAGTATTAACACAAAATGGCATTTTGACCTTGTTAGCTTATTACAATGATTATAACTTAAATTAACCTGAAAATGTTGGGGATACACTAAAATCTAGGACCCAGACTTACTTACATACTGCTGCCACTGTGCGTCAGTGGTGTAGGGACTGGATATTGAAGGTGGTGGATGGGGAGTCACTCAAGCGAGCTGCTATGTTTTGGATGGTGTCAAGCTTCTTGAGTGTTGTTGGATCTGCACTCACGCAGGCAAGTGGTGAGTATTCCACCACGTTCCTTACTGGGCCTTGCAGATGGTGGACAGGCTTTGGGTAGTCAGGAAGTGATTTACTCTCTGCAGATTTCCCAACCTCTGACCTGCTTTTGTAGCTACAGTATTTAAATGACTGGCCCAGTTCAGTTTCTGGTCAATGATACCCCCGGGATGTTGACTAGTTCTTTCAAAGAACTGGCACAGGAAAGATGAGCTGAATGACCTCCTTCTGCGCTGTATAAATATACTAATCTACAGTGACTGATATATAAGTTTTTTTTTTCAATTTTTCAGACTAATACAATTGCCCAAAGATAATTTTCAGCAAAGGAGATATGAGGAAAATGTTGTTTCTGCTCTAGTGTGATTGATGTACATGTATCTTGTGAAGTGTCCAAATGCCTTCCTCACCAATTTTGTCTTACCTAGAAAACCAGATGTGATTTTTTTTTTAATGAGTTGTGAGTGTCACTGACAAAGCCAGTATTTGTTGCTCATCCCTAATTGTTGTTGAGAAGGTGTTGGTGAGCTGCCTTCTTAAACTGCTACAGTCCATCTGGTGTAGGTACATTTACAATGCTGTTAGAAAGCGAGTTCCATGCTTTTGACCTAACAGCAGTGAAGGAATGGTCATATAGTTCCAAGTCAGGATGGTACAGGCTTGGAGGGAGCTTTCAAGTGGTGGTGATCCTGTGTTTCTGTTGACCTTTTCTTTCTAGGTAGATGTCCTGGGTGCTGTCAAAGGAGGCTTGCTGAGTTGCTGCAGTGCATCTTGTACATAGACCACACTGATGTCATTGGTGATGGAGGAAGTGAATATTTAAGGTGGTGGATAGGGTATTGATCAAATGGGCTGCTTTGTCCTGAATAGTGTCAAGCTTCTTGAAGTACTACTGGAGCTGCACTCATCCAGGCAAGTGGAGAGTATTCAATCACACTCCTGACTTGTGACTTGTTGATTGTGGATAGGCTTTGGGGAAGCAGGGGGGTGGGTTACTCACTTCAGAGCTCTCAGTCTTTTATAGTTTTATTTATATGCTGGTCCAGTTACGTTTCTGGTCAATGTCGATCCTGAGGATGTACATGTTGCAGTACTCAGCGATGGTAATTGTAGTAGAAGGGTCTGGTACATAAAGGGTTAATGTGGGACTGAGTACAGTATCATCCACACAGTGATGAAAGAACACACCTGACCCAGAGCCAGGGTCAGTCTGAAGATGGGTACAGTTGGGTTAAGACCTAAAATAGATTAGCCCCATACCTCTACCTTCCACTGTAAATATGTACATAATAATGAGTTATTAATAAAGACTTGCTGTTAACATACTCCAGACTGGAACCCTACTTCATAGTGTCTGAAGCAGGATTCTTCATGGTGGCAACATTGGGGTTAAAACCTCCCATCCTCACAACAATGCTGAGAAACTAAGAAAAAGGACACCTTCAATGGATTCTGCGCTG
The DNA here is from genome assembly GCF_964194155.1 of Cetorhinus maximus. Lineage (NCBI taxonomy): Eukaryota > Metazoa > Chordata > Chondrichthyes > Lamniformes > Cetorhinidae > Cetorhinus > Cetorhinus maximus. The sequence goes on from NC_135882.1 coordinate 97,661,831, forward strand.
AACCTAACTCCCAACTGAAGCTACAGACACTGAGAAAATTCACCAGAAAAGAAATAAAGAACTAGCTCCAGAGACAGAAGAGCCTGGAAGCAAACAAGAAAAGGTAGCAGTTTTACTCAAGCAGAAGACTCCACTGCATCACCCTTGAAAGTTCAGCTTCGGCAAGCAGCGCTCACAGCCTGCAAGGATGAAATAACATTTTTAAAACTCCAGGCCAACTAGTCCTGAGAAACCCCTTTTAAGTTGTTCAGTCAGAAGTGCCATTTGAAAGCAAAATATCACTGAACCCGATTCCAGACTCCGAGGCTGGAATTTTCCGTGCCCACTGGCGTTGGGCGTGTTTGGTGGCGTGAGTGGACAATATGGCGAGAAGGCCAAAAATTGGTTTCATGATATCATGAAACCAGTTTGCAATCGTCCACTCAGCCCGTCGATGGTGGGCCACGTTCCCGCCCTTCAAACGTCGGGAACCTCATTGTAATACATCAGCATATCATTATAAGGCCAGCCTGTCGGACTCACCCCCTCCCGCCGGATCGTCCGCCCATGTCAGCAGGAAAACACTCTGACATGTTTCACAACAGCATATATAGGGTGTCCATTTGGTGGGCTGCACTTCACTTGAAACTTCAAGGTTTGTTTGCTCACCTTGCTTCGGTCAGCACTCAGTCATCAGCGCCAGGCTTCACAGACAGCACCACATCACTTTTAGGGGGGCTTACGCGCAGGTCTCCACCTACAAAATCAGCCATAAGGTGGGGGCAGATTTTCAATGGCTGCTGGGCAAGGGCTTGCTTGGGGAAGAGGAGGAAGTGGCCTCAGGCAAGGGAAGAGGCTGCAGGATGAGGGCTAAACTGGGGAAGGAGGGTATCCCAGGGTGTGTGTGTGGGGGCACATGTTAATCTATGAAAGTGGTCCCAAGGTGATGAGAGCTGAGGAGGCAGTCTCCAGAGAAGATGAGGCCATATGGGCATGCGAGGGTATGTCTGTGAGAACAGGTGGTGATGTCCTTTGAGCTGGCAGTGAGTGAGATGCCAGTGAATATATGATGGGCTTGAGTGTGTGAGTTTAGAGTGGTGAGATGGTTGCCATACCCTGGCTGCACGGATCAGATTATTCATCCTCTACCTGCATTGGATGGCCAGCCTCTTCTGTGCAGCATTGGCACTGATCACCACTGCCATTGCCTACCAAGCCAGAGTGGTAATGTTGTTACCCCTCCTGCGCCCAGAGCGGGGGTAGAGGACATCACAGTGGGCCTCCATGGCGTTCAAAAGGCGCTGAAGGGCTGCAGTCTTCTTGCCTTTTAGGGCCATGTCTTCTTTGCTGCAGTCCTGAGCTGGAAACACTGAACGCGGCTGTACTTTAAATGTGGTGCCTGGCGTGATGAAGTGGCGAGGTGATGGAGTGGCAGGCGAATTGGAACCTGCCCGCCCGCCATCAAAATGCTGTGTATCCCTGCAGTGCATAATTATGGCACAGGCATCATCATTTCAGGTCCTGTAAAATCCCCACTGGTCAGATCAACCTACTGCACATGAGATAACCATCTGCCTCTATAATTGCCTGCCTTCATCCCTGCCAACATGCCCACCAATACCAAAACACTCACCCATGCCTTCATTCATTGTAGATTTGATTTATCTACTTATTTCTCTGTTGACCTCTCTAGCTCCATCCTACACAAATTCTAACTCCTTTAAGACTCTGCAGTCCACATCTTATTTCATATCAAATGCTGCTGATGCATTGTCCCTGCCCTTGCTGCACTGCCTGGTGATAGATGAGTATACTGCCCTATGGCACCTTTAGCAAAATCTCTCAAAGTGCTGACGTGGTATTGTTCCAGGAACTTGCATGCTACCTCTGCAACTTCAGCCCAAAGTTACAGCTTGCAACCCTGCTTTATTGCCTTATATGCAACATCTAGTATACACCATCAATGTCATAGCTTTCAGTATTCATGCCATATCCCAGTATGTTGTAGATCCCTTCAGAAAGCTTGTGTCATTGTACATCCCTCCTCCCTTTCAAAAAGCTTCCGCAAAACCCAGCCCTTAAACTACATCTAACCACCCTTACAGAGCTTGCAACTAAGTATCCAATCCCTTTTACAAAATGCCTTGTAAACAGTACAATACAAGTCTGTTCTCCATGGGTCTGTAGGGAGCATGTAGATATCTGTTACTAAACAGTTCGGCCTACCAATTTCAGACTCTGCCAATCTTTTTAATCTATGCAGTCTTGTATAGGGTGATGCATTCACTAGTAAACTGATTGTCGTCATCTAGTGATCAACCCACAATCTTCTGGGTATGTTTTAGTGTTCACTGCAATCTAGATGAGAGAAGAAAAAGATATTTGTGTCATCTCAAGTGGTCTTGGAACGTAGGGCATATGTATATTTAATTACTGAGGAACCTAATATAGATCATCAGCACAGTGGTGCACCAACTGTGAGGAGTGTGAGCAATTAGTGCTCCATATTTCCTGTAATAATTGGAATTTTAAAAATTTCTTACTGATGCGGGGGTGGGGAACTATTCTCCCTTATGAATTATAATGTTTATGAATGGCAATGTGGATAGCTAGCAGATGCAGCTGAAGAATGACCCCACCTAATGGACCCCAATGCATTTGTGAAATGGTAGCCTCAGCACAACTATATCTGTGGAAGAAGTAACAAATCGAATCTTAGAGAAAAGGTTAGACTAAATACCTTAGCTGATTCAATAGCATTAGCTCAAGCACATTTTGATTATCAAACAGTGTGAATAGATGTTTAATTAAATACACACTAAATAATTAAATGTATAATAAATAGGTGCATCTGGAATTTTTAAAGTTGCAAGCAGAAAATTATTCAACAACTAATTATGATTTGAAATAGGAAAGGGATACAGGAGGTTGAAAAATAGCCATACTGCGCTCTGTTAACTGTGATTGATTTGGAAAGGGATTTTTATGGGATGAATTAATTTTTTTCACAGGTTTGATTCTATATTGGAATAAAACTTTTATCTCCTTACAGAATTCCTCCATCTTGCTATTTTGTTTTACTGTTTTTTGGTGCAATTGATAGCTTGGTTCAGAAATTGTAAGCCGTCACCCACTTACTGGCAATCACCCACATACTGTCACTTAGAAAGGCATGGATTGGTCAGGGGTCGTCAGCATGGTTTTGTTAGGGGAAAATCGTGTCTTACTAACTTAATAGAATTTTTTGAGGAAATGACAAGGAGGATTGGTGAGGGTAGTGGAGTGGATGTTGCTGACATGGATTTTAGAAAGACATTTGAAAGGTTCCCCATGGCAGACTGGTCAGGAAAGTGAGATCTCATGGGATACAGGGGAAGGTGGCAGGTTGGATCCAAAATTGGCTCAGTGACAGAAAACAAAGGGTAATGGGTCAATGGATGTTTTTGTGAATGGAAAAAGATTTCCAGTGTTGTTCCACCGGGCTCAATGTTGGGGCCCTTCCTGTTTGTTGTATATATTAATGACTTAGACTTAAATGTAGGAGGCATGATTGGGAAATCTGCAGATGACGCAAAAATTGGCTGTGTAGTTGATAGTGGAGATGGTAGCTGTTGACCCCAGAATTATATCAATGGTTTGGTTGAATGGGCAGAGAAGTGGCAAATTAAATTCAATCTGGAAAAGTGTGAGGTAATACATTTTGGGAGGGCAAACAAAGCAAGGGAATACTCAATAAACGGGAAGTTATTAAGAGGTGTTGAGGAAGTGAGAGACATTGGAGTGCATGTCCACAGGTCCTTGAACTTGTCAGGAAAGGTGGACAAGATGGTCAAGAAAGCATATGAATGCTTTCATTTATTGGATGAGGTATTGAATACAAAAGCAGGGATGTAATGATGGAACTGTATAAAATGCCGGTTAGGCCACGGCTGGAATTTTGTGTACAGTTCTGGTCACCACATTACGGGAAGGACGCTCTGGACAGAGTGCAGTGGAGATTTACAAGAACGTTGCCAGAGCTTGAAAATTGCAGCTATGAGGAGAGATCGGATAGGTTAGGGTTGTTTTCCTTAGAACAGAGGAGGCTAAGGGGTGACCTAATTGAGGTGTACAAAATTATGAGGAGCCTAGATAAGGTAGACAGGAAAGACTTGTTTCCCCTAGCTGAGGGGTCAAATACCAGGGGGCATAGATTTAAGGTGATTAGTAGAAGGATTAGAAGGGACATGAGGAAAAACTTTTTCACACAGAGGGTGGTGGGCGTCTGGAATTCACTGCCTAACTTGGTGGTTGAGGCGGAAACACTCAACTCATTTAAAAGGTGCCTGGATCTGCATCTGAAATGCTGTAACCTGCAAGGGTACGGACCAGGTGCTGGAAAGTGGGATTAAAATGAGCGGCTAGTTCCTTTTTTCCCCTTGTGGCTGGCGCAGACACAATGGGCTGAATGGCCTCTTTCTACACCATAACTTTTCTATGGTTCTATGGTTTCTAAGAGTTCAATAAACTTCAATAACAAAACTAGCAAACAAAAACACACTTTAGATCCTTAAAGCATCAACAACGTCTATGCCGTGTATTCAGTTTCAAACCTGCATTGTTCCATTGGTGCAATTGATAGCTTGGTTCTGAGATTGTCAGCCTGTCACCCACTTGCTGGCAATCAGAGTCTTCATACCGTGAGCAATTTTGACAGGCAACCCTCAGTCTACATGCTTACCAGATGCAAGAAAAAATGTATAATAGGAATTCTGCAGTGTTATTTGCTGGTCAATACAAGTTGATCAAAAGAAAACATTTTTGGTTGGGTAACTGAGGATGCCTGTGGTGAAGCAAACATTCATACTGAGATCAATGCATGGATGAACTGATTGAAAATGGTAAGTATCTTTTGTGTAAGCAGACATTGAAAGGAATTCTTCAGTGTATGTTCGTGGCTCTCTCCTGCGGAGACATTGAAATTAAACTAGGTAAATATTGATGTAGAATGTTTACTGCATTCTCTTCAAATTCCCCTGTCCAGGATTCCTTAAAGAATGTACTGGGAGTGGAACCTGAATCCTGACACACACATTCCTATTGGAAATGCTTTAAAACAGACCTGCAATGCTGTGCCATACATGCAGAGGAGGGCAGTACTGAGCTCCATTTATCATCAGTTTACGGCTTGATATACTGAGAACGGATGAACAGGAGTCAGAGCAATAGTCTCCTTTAACCAATGAATGAAGTACCCTTCAGTGTGATTTTAATTGTAAAAACTCAGTGGAAGACTGAGGCTCAAGTTGCAGATCATCAGCAAGGAGCTACTTCAGGGAACACTGATGTTAACCATGTTTTTCTCACACAGTGAGTGGTTAGGATCTGGAATGCACTGCCTGAGAGTGTGGTGAAAGCAGATTCAATCATTGGCTTTCAAAAGGGAATTGGATAATTAACTAAAAAAAACATGCAGGGCCATGGGGAAAAGACAGGGCTGCGGGACTAGGTGAGCTGCTCTTGCAGAGAGCCGGTAGAAACCTGATGGGCCAAATGGCTTCCTTCTGTGTTGTAACCATTCATTCTATGAATGCAACTTTTTCTTTATTCATTCATAGGAAGTGGGCATCACTGGCTGGGCCAGCATTTATTGCCCATTCCTAACTGCCCTTGAGAAGGCGGTGGTGAGCTACCTTCTTGAACTGCTGCAGTCAATGTGGTTTAGGTACACTCACAGTGCAGTTAGGGAGGGAGTTCCATGATTTTGATCCAGCAACAGTGAAGGAATGGTGACATATTTCTAAGTCAGGGTGGTGAGTGGCTTGGAGGGGAACTTTTAGGTAGTTGAGTCCCCATGTGTCTCTTGCCCTTGCCCTTCTATTTGCTAGTGGTTGTGGTTTTGGAAGGTGCTGTCAGGAGCCTTGGTGCATAGCTACAGTGCATCTTGTAGATGGTACACACTGCTGCTACTGTGCATCAGTGGTGGAGGGAGTGAATGTTTGTGGATGTGGTACCAATCAAGCGGGTTGCTTTGTCCTGGATGGTGCCAAGCTTCTTGAGTGTTGTTGGAGTTGCACTCATCCAGGCAAGCAGAGACTGATTGTGACAGAAATAAGGAAAGTGACAGGATTGCATGGAATTTTCGTGGTTAATGATTGACCTTTCAGGAAAGCTGGGCGTTGATGATATATTGCGTCGGAGTGTTGCTTTGTTGTATTTCAGCCAGTAACTGATCTTTAACAAATGTCAGCAACATTTCTGATAATCTGGCCAATGTGCCCCCAATCTGACTTAATTACCATTAATCATTAATGATTAGTTGGCACAGTGAAGTAAAATATTATTGCCGTGATATGCTGCATCACATAATAGTAGATGCTGATTTTCTTAGTAATACCTAGTACCATACATGGTAAGTTGCTGATTTCAGTTTTGCCACGGTGCCACCGAGTGGAGACTAAAGCCTTTTGGGGGGAGGGGGGGTGGATTTTACCACCCCATCCCATCCCTGCCCCGGCTGGTGAGGAATATGCCCCTCACTCCATAAAATTCACCCCTTGATTTTGGTGCGGGTGGGAAGGGAGCGCGTGAGCCATTAGAAGGGGCAGGTTGAAAATGTGGAGGCTCTTTTAAATAAAACTTCCTGGACTCCTGTCTGACACTAGGTTAGATTCACTATCTGACTTGGGGGTGAATTTTATAGGGGGAGGCGTATTCCTCGACCCCGCCAGTAGAAAATTCGGTCTTGAGCCCATCGACTTTAAGAAGGGCTGCCCTGCAGTGATAATTTTATGGGGTGGTGGTCTTAGCAAGGTAAGAGTGGGACTTCTGCCCTTCAAGGAAAGGAAGCCCCACCCTTGAGAGCTGCCAACCAGAACAAGATTGTGGCTGCTGCTGGGGCTACACGCAGTCCAGAGGAGAAGATCCATGGATTCTGGACTTGCAGGCATGTCCAGGGCTTTTGTTGGTGAGGGATCTGGAATCCTAGAAAGAGGATGAGGGGCTGGGAGGTCAGGTTTTGGAGCTCTGTTGTGGGGTGGGGGGGGAAGGCACAAAGGGCAGGTATGGTCCATGTGGAGGCTGCCCCTGATGGGCACAGCAACCCCCTAAAAAGAGGTACCCCTCCCGCTTCCTGCATTTAGCCCGAGTTGCAAACGTAGCGAGCTGGTCTCCCTCCTACCGCCTTCCCCAGCTGCACATATGCTACCGCAGAGGTGGAATGAGGCCCTTAACTGGTCATTAATTGGCCAGTTAAGACCTCAATAAGCCTAAGGATGTGTAGGTTGGCTGATGCCTTCCCACCCACCATATTATGCAGGGCAGCTTTAGGGTGGGTGGGAGGGCAGTGGGCTAGCCACCTGTTTTATTTTACATGCCCCCCTCTGCCTAAAAATATGTTAGCAGGGTACTATGAACTGAGCCACAGCTGACACCTCTGATGATTGCAGTCAAATTCTTTCAAGTTATCAACAGTCACAGATTGCAACTCTTTTGAGTACAATCACAGTTCTTGGTTTCCAGGAGTGGGACATGAACCCACAACCTTCTGATTCAAAGGCGAGGGTGCTATGAACTGAGCCACAGCTGACACCTCCTAAATTCTTTCGAATTATCAACAGTCACAGATTGAAACTCTTCCGAGTACAATCACAGTTCTTGGTTTCTGGGAGTGGGACATGAACCCACAACCCTCTGGTTCAAAGGCGAGGGTGCTATGGACTGAGCCACAGCTGACTCCTCATGATTGCAGTCAAGGTGCACCTCTCCTTTCAGAGATGCAGGCTGCCTTCAGCTGGCTTCAAAGATGCTTGATTGGCTTGCCCTTCGTGAGATGAACTGGCGATCAACAGTGCGAATAGCACTGGCATCTTATCTACACTAGGCGAGCGAAGAGGGTGGAAATTTGGTGATTCCCTTGATCTCAAGGGATCGAGTGCACATTACAAGCATGCCAATTATTCTGCACCTGGGAACGGGCCCAAATGTCTTCTCCAGCCCTTCCTTTCCTTGGGAAATACCTTTTGTCTTCTTTGTATTGTGATTTGTGGCGTGCTTACTTAGGCCTTTGCTTGAGGGCATTTTTACAACCTTTCAGGTGTGCTTTTGTGCTTAATGAAGCTGATGATGAATCTTTCTGGAGAAAGCGCAGTAAAATATAAAAGCACAGTTTGAACAGTACTCCTGGGAACTGTTTATGAGGTAGGTATTTAGTGCATTCTTCAGTTTAGTTGTGACTTCACTTTGGAGAAGCTGTTTAAATGCAAAATGTTTAAGGTTGAAACCTTACCTAACAAAACTCAAAAATTTGCTAATGATTGGTACAATTTGAAACTATTGCGATAATAATGTTTATTATAATTATCTAATCTATAATGTGTTCGTTTCTACTTGTTATAATTTGTCTATTTATAAATTACTTCTTGGAATATTTATATAATTTTAATGTGCCGGATTAGGAAAAGTATCTCATTGCGATAGATTGAATACATTTGAATTACTCTGGATTTGGTTTAGGGTAAATGTACAAATGTAACAGATTTTTGAAAGAACGAACAAAATATAAGTAGAAGGAACGTATGCAATATTGCTAAGGAAGTGGCAATGGCCCGGATCTTCTGAGCAGCGGCAATGATCGTTGGATTATCGCTGCGAGAGAAAATTCCCTCAACTCGACGCCGCAGCACATTTCTTCCGGGACCTTCTGAGCCAGTCTTTCACAGGAATGTGCAGCGCAGCATTCATCGGACCACTCCATCGGAGTACAGTAAAGGGGAAGACATGACTTTTAACGGGACTAGTTGCCGTAAATTTAGATGTCCAATCTGAATGTTAGTGAATGGCTAGGTAAGTGGTAAAGTAGGTAGGGGGGTAGGTGGGTAGTTGGGTGAAGCGGTTAGGTGGGTAGCATGGTAGGACTGTAGATGGGTAGATTAGTTGGTAGATAAGTGGGTAAGTGGCTGAGGTGGGTAGGTGGGTGAAGTCGGTAGGTGGGTGAGGTAGGTGAAGTGGGTAAGTGGGTGAGGTCGGTAGGTGGGTGAGTTGGATAAGTGGGTGGGTGGGTGAGGTAGGTGAGGGTAGGTGGGTGTGAAGGGTATGTGGGCAAGTGGGTAAGGGGGTAGTTGGGTGGGGGTAGTCGGGTCGGGGGGTGGTCAGGTGGTCAGGATGGGTTGGGCTGATAGTCAGGGAGTCGGGGGTAGTCAGGGCAGGGATTTGTCTGGGTGAACTGGGAGGGTAGTCGGGTGGTCGATGAGGCTAGTTGGATTGGGAGGATAGTAGGGTGGTCGGGGTGTTGTGTATCAGGGTGTAGTTGGATGGATGGGGTAGTTGGGTCAGGGCCGTAGTCAGGTGTGTAGTCGGGTCAGGGGTAGGTCGGGGGGTTGGATTGGATGGGGTAGTTGGATGGATGGGGTAGTTGGGTCAGGTCTGAATGGTGGTCAGGTCAGGGCTGTAGTCAGGTGTGTAGTCGGGTCAGGGGTAGGTCGGGGGGTTGGATTGCTCCAACTGCTGCTCCAAATTGGATTGGGTTGCTGGGTAGTTGGGTCAGGTCGGAGGTTGTTAGTTGTGTCATGTCCAGAGGGTAGTCAGTTGGTCAGATCGTGTCAAGTCAGAGGTAGTCAGGTTTGGGGGTAGTCGGGTCAGGTTGAGGGGGCTAGTTGGGTCAGGGTGTAGTTGGGTCAGGGGTAGTTGGATCAGGTTGGGGGGTAGTTATTGGTCAGGGGAGCTAGTCAGGGGGCAGTTGGTGGATCGAGGGGGGGTTAGGGGGTTGATTGAAGGGGTCAGTTGTATAATTACCCAGATGTTACACTAGGTTTTAATATGTCTATTGTTTGCTGGGTAACTATCCAGATAAGTATTGTGGAGTGGGAGACATTTGCAGAAGTTCCCATGGAGCAGGGGGATTGCCCTCAAAACTTCCAAGGCAAATCCCACATAGGTCAGCACGTCAGGACTTCCAAAGTGTCCAGATGTGCATCTTCAGTCTTATGTCCCATCTCTGACGATCTGGAGACCGGGAAATTTGGCCCAATATTTCACATAGAATTAAGCATTCTTTTCAACTAAAGCTAAATCATGTATGTGATTGCTGTATACTGTAGATTTGACTATTAGAGCACAATACTAAATATTGAGGCTATCAAATTATGAGCTCTGATGATGACTTAGACAGTGAGTAGCCATGTTGTGTAGGTGGTCCCCTGTCCATTCAACTGTATGTGCTAAATTACCTGATCTCAGACAGTTGTAGCCTCAGTGCCTCATTGCTCTTCTCTTCAGTTCCCAATGACGTAGGAGGTTACTCATTTCTTCCATTGTTTTGCAGCAGCTTGTTCTCTGGGCCATTGATGTAACAATGTTTCTTTTAACATGAATGGGTTGTTAGCCTTAGGAGAAATCGGCCCTTGGGGTAGGAAGGAAAAAATCCACTTGGATTCCTGGTCATGATTGCTAGTTAGAGACTCCTGCTGTGAGTGATCATGTCAGCTCTGGCACTCTTGCCTCAGAGTCAGAAGTTTGTGGCTTCAGGTCCCACTCCAGGACTTCAGATCAAAAATATAGGCCAATGCTCTTGTGTAGTGCTGAGGGAGAGCTACACTGTTGGTAGATGCTGTCTTTTGGATGCATCATTGAACTGAGGTCCCATCCGTTCTTTCAGGTAGATCTAAAAGATTCCATGGCATTATTTTGAAGAAGATCAGTGGAGTTGTCCCTGGTGTCCTGGCCAATATTTGATCCTCAATCAGAATCACAAGGACAGATTAGCTGTCCATTATCACAGTACTGTTTGTGACAAATTGCTGTGTGCAATTTGGCTGCTGTGTTTTCAACACTAGAATACTGACTACACTTCCTCATTAGTTGTAAATCGCTTTGGGATGTCCTGAGGTCATAAAAGATAACTTATAAATGCAAAATTTGCATTTTCTTTTCTGGGTGGATTTCTGGTGAGAACTGTCTAGCAAAAAAAAATCAATGCAAGTTATTTTGGCAAAAGGATTAAAACAAGCACTAAATGAGTGCTTTCCTGGTAAGACTAGGCTGTTTGAAAGTTTGGTTTGAGCACAAAATGTTGTTCCTAATTGCTGATTGCCATATTTTGAACTTGCCTGTGGTTGCTAAACAGACACCTGCAGATGTAGCATTCAAGGTCTGATAAGGCACAATTTTCAAGAAGCAGTGTATGTGGGTTCCATGCATCCACTTCACTGAAGGTGCTAGCTGACACACAGTGGTGTGCTTCAGGGGGTTCAGGAACCAAATGAGAGGGCATACAGGTTCTCAAATGTGGCACTGTAGACAGTGGTGGAGGAGGTCCAGAGAGGAGAGAGCCCTGTACCTGCAGGAGGGAAGGAATCCAACTGGCCCTCTTCTCTGTCTCTCCCTCCCTCCTGCAGTAGATGGTGCAGCTCTGTTTGGCCTCATGTCCTTTCCCATTCTTCCTGCAGACCTAAGGAGACCCCTAGAAAGTTGCTGATGACTTTTCTCCTGGTGACTCCTATAAAGTGTCCAAAAGGGTAGCACTGAATCTTTTTAGGTTAAGTCCCAAAGAATTTCCGGAATAAATATTGCTTAGGTGTTGGTGAAGTTTTGACCAAATGCCCTAGATAGTATCCTGATGTATTTCAAAAGTCGTCTTCAAACATCCAGAATCAACTGAACAGTGAAAGGCGATATACCTTTAAACATTGCTTGAGATTCTTTGTAACAATAAGTTTACCTCCTGTCAGCTGGTTGCTGTTAGGCAAGGGTGTGAAAGGTCAAGTGCTTTTCGACAAAATGCCATGCAGCCTCTTTAATAAGCACCAGCAAGCAATTTAAGCAGAAATCATTCCTAGTGGCTCTTCAACTCTTTTATCAAGATGGCATTTGTCGCTAAATGCAGACTGAACCAATATTTTAGCTTTAAGACACCATCTTGATCACCTTGGAGTCTTTTTATAGATTAAACAATCCCAGGAAAATCAACCATAATGCCTTTAGGAAAGAAAGGAGAGAAGAAAACAAACAAGATATACCAGAATACAAGATATATTTCAGACCAAATGTGAATTAGACTTGCATAGCTGCCTATTTCTTACAGCCCCCACAAAACAGGAGTATTTATTTTGATGGCATACATACATACGAATATATGAGCATATGAATTAGGGGCAGGAGTAAGCCACCCAGCCTCTCAAGCCTGCTCCGCCATTCAGTAAGATCATGGCTGATCTGATTGTAACGTCCACTCCACATTCCTGCCTAGATCCGATAACCTTTCATCCCCTTGTTTATCAAGAATCTATCTATCTCTGCCTTAAAAATATTCAAAGACTCTCCTTCCACTATCTTTGAGGAAGAGAGTTCCAAAGACTCACTGCCCTCTGAGAGAAAAAAATTCTCCCCAGCTCTGAATAACACATTGGGCCAAATGGCCTTCTTCTATGCTGTAACTATCCCATGGCTCTATGGTTCTAAATGAGCGACCCCTTACTTTTAAATTGTGACTCCTAGTTCTAGATTCTCCCACAAGAGGAAACATCCTCACCACATCCACTTTGCCAAGCCTATCCTGTCCAACCTTTCCTTATAAGACAACACACCCAATCCAGGTATTAGTCTGGTAAACATTCCCTGAACTGCTTCCAACACATTTACATATTTCCTTAAATATGGAGACCAATACTGTGCAAAATACTCCAGATGTAGTCTCACCTGAAACTTCCCTACTTTTGTAATCAATTCTCCTCACAATATCATTCTATTAGCTTTCCTAATTACTTGCTGTACCTGCATGTTAGCCTTTTGTGATTCATGCATGAGAACACCCAGATCCCTCTGAATCCCAGAGCTCTGCAATCTCTCACCATTTAGATAATAAGCTTCCTTTTCATTCATTTCACATTTGTCCACATTATACTCCATTTGCTAGATCTTTGCCCACTCACTTATCTATGTCACTTTGTAACCTCCTTATGTCCTCTTCACAACTTACTTTCCTATCTATTTTGCTTTGTGCTAAGGTGTAAAAAACATAACTCCAAAGCACTAAAACATCAAAAGCAATTTGAACCCATTTAAAATTTATTGTTAAATTAATGAATACTGCAAATGAATAATTTCTTTGCATCTTGTGCAAGTGAAACAGAACTATTCATGAGCAAGTGAAGATGTGTGGAATAATTTCTGCAGCTTCCCAAGCTGCCTTGTAATGCTTAGCACAAGACTGTTTCATTTTCATTTGAGATATGCCAACATAATTGTATAAATGATGCTTATCTTATTTCATGAGCTTCCTCAAACATAATATGTAATATACAGAATCTCAGGTGAAACTGCTGTATATAACTCACAGTCAAATAAACCTTAGTGGAAATATATTTGCACTTACATGCAAATTTCAAATGTATATAAACTCTAAAGGGGCGGATGGGCCAACATGATGTCAGCTATAATATGATGCCAGCTCATTTGTATAGCTTAATGATGTGCCAAGATTGGGTGGGGGCCAATGCCTGTAGAATTTTGTATGCCAGCAATGCATACATGACTGCTGGCTGTTCTTAAGGTAGTGCTTGTACTTGGGGAAAAAATATGGCATGGAACAAAATGGCCCTACTCAGCAATCAAACATTGGAGATCCTGCTGCAGGAGGTTCCTCACCACAGTGTAATCTTATACAGAAGAGCGAGACACCAGAGCAGCATGGACAAATATTTCAACGTTATTCAAGGAGTTAGGCTGCTCTTTTATGATATAGAAGGGGCCTATTGCTAGCTTTAGGTGGCCACCCCAGATCCGTAAAACATGATCTGACCTAATATTGGCTTGGATGTTTTTGGAGCATCCTTGGGGAATAGGAATTTAATCCCCCAAACTTGACCTTGTTGGACCTATTTTATATCCATAAAACATTGAGATTAGAAAGTTTGCATTGTAGCTGATGGTAAAGGGTTTTATCCAAAATGTTAACTTGTCTTTCTCTTTAACGTACAGACTGACTCACTGCACAGTTTAGTTTTATTTACTTTTATTTTAAGGTCTAAAAGACACTATGGTTTCATAACAGGGAGGAAGAGAAAGATAAAGCTAGCTGTAAAAAACAGAATCATTAGTCAGCGAGTCAAGGAATGGAACAGAGAAGAGGCTGAACAGGAACTGAGATTTGAAAGTTCTCCTCCTTAAATACAGTTCCACTTCTATAAAATCTTTTGTTGTGAATAGCATATCTGTGTACAGGCAAGCTTGAATAATTTATAAAAGGCATCACCACTGTCACAGAATTGGCTATTCGCTTGTCTTTGGACCAGCAGTACTCCAGGATTCTTTTAGTTATCGAATATTTTAATTTGGAACACTCTGTCTGGAAAACCTCCCATAAATAATATAGACTTTTGTAAAATCATTTTGATGCAGTACGATAAACTAATTTTTCTATTAATTAGTTTTCTTGCTAATTAGTGTTTTCCACATAAAAAAAATGAACATCTTTTTATGCTCCCATGATAATCAACATCCCCTTGACAATATTCCCAGCCAATTTATCATCATGTTCCTTTTCATCATGAGCTAATTGAGCTACCGATAAAAGGTCTTATAACAATTGCATTTCAAAGCTGGTCACATGCTAATTTACCAAAATGTTGCTCTTTCTTCAATGATTAAAGTAGAAGATTTTTATGGACTTGAAAAAATTGTTGACGTTAAAATATGAACCTAATAACATGATGTTCTACTCCAGGAATCCCGTGTGTGAAGCAAGGAACTGGGGCCAATCTTTACATGCTTTTATATTCATTTACAGAGTTACACATTAGAAGCATATACCTCCTAACCCAACAGCCACACTTTTCAAGTGAATCCATGGTGAATGCCCACCACTTTCATACAATTCAACACAACTCCCATCTTTCTGTTGAAGTAAAGGTTAGAGTTACTATGCACAACAAAAATTTCAAAACAAATTAAATCCAATGGGCGGAATCATCCCAGATCTGCACAATATGCGGTCGTGGGCGGGAAAAAGGATGTTTTACCCACTGGCCGCAATGGCGGCTTTTTGCGCAGTATCGTCCCATTCCCAGCCTCATTACTTATGCATTCATGGTGAACACGCCAGCTTGGTGGTGGTCAGGCTTGGATTTTCTGTGCATCCTCGCACCAGGTGCCATTTTTAAAGCGCACTAGAGTGCATGCCTACTTCATGTCTTCAGGCCAGGACTGCTCCATGCGACAGATAGCCCCAAAAACAAAGAAGACAGCAGCCCCAAAATTTAGTGACGCCTCTCTGGGGTGCCTGCTGGATGCAGTGGAAGGCGGCCACGATATCTTCTACCTCTGCTCTGGCCACAGGAGGTCTACCAGAGTCACTAATCTGGCTTGGGAGGCGGTGGCAGCGACGGTCACCGCCACCGGAGCACAGAGGAGGTCAGTTATCCAGTGCAGGAAGAGGATGAATGCTCTCATTCATTCTGCCAGGGTAAGTCAACCACTTCATCACTCTCAACTCTCACACTCACAAACTCTTCACACATCCGCAGGGATCTCACACTTCAAGGGACAACACCACCAACTCTCACACACATCCTCACATTTCCATCAGGTTCATATCCTTTGGAGCTCGTGTCCTCATCCCGTCCATGGCTCCGCTCACAACAAAAACACTCAATGCAGTGTCATGTGTCCTGCTCACACTCTCTCCATCTGTTTTCATGCAGGAGAAGCTGGCTCACAATGGCAGGAAGATGTCCCAGACTGGGGGTGGAGTGGTCCACATTAGCCCCCACTCACTTTGATGAGTGTGCCATTGTGCTGCCTGGTGAGGACGTGGACCATGCCTGCAACGACGATGAGGTCGGCAGCCAACATCGGACCAGAAATTTGCTGAGTCCAAGTCAGGTGACAAGTGTCTGGACTCGATCACGTCACAGTTGCTGGAGCTGCAAAGGCAGGCTCGGGAACATCAACAAAATGATGTCCACTACACTCCTCAGATTGCAAGGCATGATGGAGGAGTCAATCCGTCTTCAGGCTCAGGTGATAGCGCCGGTATGCCAATGCACCGAGGTCAACACTAGTAGGATGGGTGACCACCATGGAGATCTTGATCCAGGACGTCGCTCCTGCACTGCTGCGTGGGCTAAACTCCAACGGCAACACCATGGTTGGCCTCCAACAGTATGTACACAAGAGGGGTATGGAGCAGTTCGATCTCACTCCATCTACCTCTTCTCCTCAAAGAGTCAGCCAGGGGCCCTGGGGCGCCCTTAGGGAGGTGGATCAGCAGGTATACCCCCCGGGACCATCCATCCAGGTGACTCCGGGAGTGTCCGGCCCATTTGAATCCCCTCTTCCTGTGACTCCAGCAGTTCCAGGTGCACAGGCCGAGGAGGATGCCACTGCCACACACTAGAACCCCGAAAGAAGGCCAGGGCCCTCCAGAGGACACCCGCCGAGGTCTTCACAGACAACAGAGCATAGCAGTCAGCAGGCTGCCTCCACCTCCCCTGTGGATGTCCGGGGAGCACCAAGACATAGCGGCAGGGTTATGAAAGTTAAGAAGATGTAGTTGCACAGCTTGGACATGGGTGTTAATCACTCGTACATAATATTCACTCTTGTAAATAAACTCTCACGAATGTCTCCCTGCCAATGGCTCCTTGTTCTGATGAGCAGTGTTCGTGTCACTCAGGTGTGAAACCTTTCTGAACAAGATAAAGGCAGGTGTCTCAGTCCAGGGCCTCTTCCCTGTGCTCTGTGCAGACTTCAGACCAAAGTGATGGTCCAGCCTCACACTCCTTGGGCATATTAGTGATGCCTGCAGCTTGACAGTGCTTGTCATTGCTACCAGAATGTCGTGGGCAGGTGTCACAGAGTTCCATCATTCTCTCTGTCTGCTCTCAGCACCTTTAAGATGGGGCTGGCCCCTATCTCTTCAGCAGTGACCAGTGACGCTGTGCTCTTGAAGGGCTCAGGTGCTGAAGGCAGACAAAGGATCAGGTGCTTCTAAAGTTTCATGGCTGTGTCTCTATGAAATGATCCTAATCACAGAGCGCAGGCGAGCTGCCCTTGGACCGACAGGAGTCAGACGGTTTCACAGGCTATGTGAAGATCTATGGAATGCTCTCACTGCATGTTGTCCTCATCCTCTGCAAATCTAGGAACCATCTGGGATCTGTGTCTGACCAAGAATGTAGGAGTCAAAGACACCCCCTGGAAACTGTGTGCACACCTGCAGGATGCATTTGCGATGGTCGCACACCAGCTACACATTCAGCGAGTGGAAGCCCTTGTGGTTGACACAGTTGACCCCTTGTTGCGATGGTGATCTGCGTGCCATATGAGTGCAGTTGATGACACCCTGCACCTGTGGGAAACCCGAGACCTGAGCAAATCCAATCGCTCTTATATCCTGGCTCTCTTGGTCCCGAGCAAAATGCACAAAGTTGTGTGCCCTCGTAAAGATGGCATCCATGATGCATTTGTGGGTAGAGGCTTGTGAGATCCCACAGAGGTCACCTGTGGAGCCCTAAAATGAGCCACTGGCGTAGAAATTGAGCGCCATGGTCACTTTCACAGCCACTGGCAGACGATGACCTGCATGTACCTGTGGCACTAAATCCTGCTGTTGCTGGCAGTTGTGATTGACCAGTTCCCTAGACATTTAGCGACACTGGTTGTCGGTCATCTGCAGGAAGGAAAGGCGGCGCTTACAGACCCTGGGTCTAGATACGCACCGACCAACGATGGTTTGCTGTGGCTCTTCAGCAGCATGCGTGGGGGCCCCAGCCGCCCCTTTTACCTTAGGGCGCTGCTCCTCCCTCTGCACAGCCAGGCACCTCCGTCACTCTCTTCTCTGTCATCTCTGCTCCCTGTAAGCCACGAGGCATACAATTAGTTCACCAGGCTCCATGATCGTGATGTACTCCTTCTGCAGGATGAAAGAGAGAGATGCATGGGTTAGCAAGGATGAACTAAAAACATGTCTTGGCTATGTCTGAAGGCTCCTTAACGCGTCCTGGAGTGTGCTGGCCACCGTTTGGATGGTCAGAGTTTAGTGCGCTGCACGGCTGACAGAAACCCCACCCATCTCCGCCCCACTCCACCTGACCGATTGGCAGCAGGTTTGCCCATTGGACTGCATGCTGTGTTCTCAGCTCAGGCGCAGGCATTCTCCTAAGCCACACTGCAAGGCTGCACTGTTAGCTAAAACCATGGGGGAGACTGGTCCAAACCTGGATGATGATATTTCAAGGGGCTGTGAGCGCCTCCACCAGTGACTGCTCCACGGCCAGCTTTAGCAAGGAGATTGTGCAGTCATCCAACTGCTCTGCAGCCCACTAAAATGCTCATTAGCTTGCAGTCTGTGCCCAAGAGATGAAAAGCTCTGGATCATTTGGTGGCACTTTCAAGCCTCTGCATTGCTTGAGTGGGCAGATAAGCTAGAGGCCCAACTCCAATCATATCAATGTGGCTGCGCCTGAACTGTCTCAGCTGCAGAGGAATGGTCACTTTATACAAGGTTTCCCTAATGCGTGGCCACTTCCTACCCTCCCCCCACCTCCACCCTGCATGTGCTTGTGAACTACCTTCAACCACAGGGCAGCCCTTGTACCCACAACTCCAATGCGCCTGAACCTTGAAGTGCAACAGGCGACCTGGGCGAATGCTGCACAATGTTACTGTGTAATCACCTCCAAGTGCCAGATTGACAAAGAATAGACATACCGGATGCCTCTGTTGAAATAAATAATTCTGAACTGCCATTGTCTAGGGACGTCCCTGAAGCTGCAGTTCCTGTTCAGGTCAATCCAATGGAAGAACCTCCAGTTGTACAGTTGTGTCACTCTACCCGAATCCGAAAACCTCTTCAAAGACTAAATTTATAATGGCCTGGACTGTATATAATTGTATAAAATATGGGTTAAGATGTTTTTGTAAATAAGAGGGTAAAGCAAAAGTAAAGAGGGAGGAATGTAATGATTGTAAGTTAAACCATTTCTTACTGTTTTAGGGATCATGTGACTATACAGTTGAATCAACCTTAAGCACGGGGAATCTTAGGGATGGTGCTTTTTAGACTTGATCTTGGAACAAGCATGTAACCTCATCTGGAGTCTGTAAATAAAGCTCGCTATTTCTTCCAAGAAACCCTTCCTGCACTCCAAGTTTATTACACAGAGGGTCATGAATTTTTAGAATTCTTAACGCAGGGAGCTGTTGAGGCTGATTCATGAAATATGTTCAAGGCTGAAATAGACAGACTGATTTTTGAACCACAGGGAAGTCAAGGCTTATGGACAGCAGGCAAAAAAATGGAGTGGAGGCCAAGATTAGATTAGCCATGATTTTATTGAATAGTGGAGCAGGCTTCAGGGGCTGTATGGCCTACTCCTGTTCCTATTTCTTATGTTCTTATGTATCAGCCAATTGCTTTTCAAAGCCCCTAGCAACTAACTTCTCTTTAGTCTTAGAAATATCATCAACAAGGACTTTTTCTGCACATTTCAGCTATGTAACAATGCTGGCTGTTACTTATCTGGTACCCCTGAACAAGCTCCAAACTCACTCCAACTATCTAATTTCCTTTGTTTTGCCACTCTTATTAGTTTATCCTTAAATTTATTTACAGCCACTAAATCTACACAGTCATGAGGAATTCTGCTTCAGTTTTATTTCATTGAAAAATCTATTCAGGTTATGGCTTCTGCTTGCATTCTTATGTCTATTGGGACTACCACCAAGAGATGGCCCTCTTGCACAACTGGAGGACTTTTCTCTGTTATGTGACATTTTCTGACATAAGAGTCACTCTGGACCGACGATCAATACTTGAACCATGCTTTTTTACTCTTCACTCTTTCACCCACCACATTAGTCTATGAAGTTATCATCATGAACATTCAACCATATTTAAACTTGCCAGTAGCTTTTCCTGCACATCCCCCAAACGTCACACCCCTCCATTTACTGGACATCTCTGGAATATATGTCACCCAGGTACGCACACTGGATAATTGCCCTTTGGGTGTGATAGATCTAGCTCTGTCCTATGTTCCATAATCACTCACATTACCATTATCCAGCCCTTGCTATATCATATTCTGTTCCTCTGAATTTTCATGACAAAACACATGAGCACTTGAGACGCCTGATTTACTTCTATCATCTGCCTAGAATCTGGGATTTTGTAACTAATTTTGATTAATCATGAACAATTTACTTTAACAGTTAATTGCCATGTTTGATAAGTACTGTCTTACCATCATGACCTATTATCTTACCAGGGCCTTTCAAGTCCCTATAGCCTTCTCTTTTACAATGCACCATATCTCCTGATTAAATTGCACTGTAACTCCTGCCACCAACTGGAGAAGAGTCAGGAGCTGTTGAGCATGTGCACTTTTCCCACAGTGTGGCCACTAGCGCATGCCATCCTGGATGGAATTTGTAACATGTGCGATGCAGTCAGCATCAATTTCACTGCAGCAAATAACCAAGGGGAAAGAAAAACAGTTTGTTGGAAACAAGGCACTCCAGTTCCCAATCTCTAATGGGATCCCAATTTCAATGAAAGTGCTGCCTTCTCACACTAGACCCAGTGTGTTCAGGCTCTGTGCAAGAAGTTCCTACATACCCTGGATAGCTCACAGGGTAGGTAACGGGACTCTTAATCCCATAATCATTGGAGCAGAGCTTCCGAGGAGTGGCAGCCATAGTCAGATTGTCACTCTGCTCCTTTTTACTTTCTTTAGTCAGGAGCTGCTTTATTCTGGCCTGACCTTCTGATTCGGGCCGATAAAGAAATGTGCAGTGTACTGGCTCCTGGGACTCTTCAGTGCAGGGCAGTAACATTGGGGGAAGTGAAGCCATGCCCTTTTTTTAACAGCAGCAGCTGTAGGGGGTAGGGTGAGTTGGGGGTTAGGAGGGACAGGGTGGGGTAGGATGGGTTGGGGGGGGTCAGGTGATCAGTCGGGAAAGGGAGCTGGTAAACTGGCGGTGGGGTGGTACCCGGTGATTAGTCGGGGGTGTGGGAATAATCGGGGTCAGGAGGGTAGTTGGGGGATAGTTGAGGGCGTAGCAGGGGTAGTCGGGGGGGGGATCCAGTGTGGGGATGGGGAATGTAGTCAAGGGGTCCAGTGGGGAGGCCAGAAGGGGTTCACTAGTATAGTTACCTCGGAGTTAGAAGTGGTTTTAATTCTAACTTTTCATGGATGACTATTCTGCTAAGAGAGTTGGAACCATCTGAAGTTTTCGATTTAAATTGGAGTATCAGATGGTTCCCAGTGCAAGGTAATTTGCCCATTGGAAGTTTGAATTTCTTGGGCAATTCCCATGCAGTCCTTGGGTGGTGAATTCTGGGAGGCCCCCAGCACATCTTCTTGGGTACCTCCCAGGTGTGACCCCCGCCTGGGAATGAAAGTTCTGTGCCGTTGTTTGGAGTCCCACATTGGGTAATAAAATTTTTCTTAAATATTTTATTCAAATTACTTTTTTTAATTGACTTTTTCCCAAAAAAATGCACTTCAACTAAATAATATAAACATTGCTCCACATTGGAATTTGAGAATCTCATTTACTGAAATTTCTTGATTATCTACCTTCATCAATAACTAAAACACCAGCAGCATGATTTACAGAGTGAACATTTGATAAATCATGGGTAAAGTATGTACAAGAACTTGCAATTAGTTGAGGACTGCAGAGGCATACAAATGGGTAACTTGGACTTTATTATTAATCTATGTCAAGCCAACTTATTCATTTTAATGCTCCTGCTGACACTGTGACACTGATACTGCAACTGAGCATGTGCAGGAAGTTCTCCCCCCTAGTATGGCGGCAAAAATAAACATAGCCATTAAATTCTATCTTGGATGGTCTTATCTAATGCCTCAGAGCTCTCTGAATTTTATCTGAGACCTCAGACTTTTTGAAAGCCAACCTCTCTTCAAGTAAAGCTTTCAAATGGAAAAAATGGAACTAACTGTCATAGCTTCTAGAGCAGGAGAAGCATCAGATGGTGCAGAAGGCAATTTGGGATGGGATTTTATTCATTGACTAGTTGATAGTGACTATACCTTCTAACCATCAGAGTTAGTTTTTTGCATGAGCAGCCGATTGCCAGGAAAGTTGTTAGCTTGCATTCTGGTTGATCAGTGTTATTGCAGAAAGACTAAAGGTCACCAGGCCTACAAAATATTGATTCCTGTCTTTTTCTAATGCCTTTACCTCCATGGCAACTACCTCATTAAAATCATGTGCAAATGGAAGGCTTACAATAGGATGTGGTAGTCCCTTTGATTTTTTTTAACAGATTTCCCACTTCTCACTAATCTCTTCTGTTAGCTTTGTATGCCTGTTATCAACCACACCTGCATCTTTTAGCAGGATTTTTAACCTTTAACAAGAAGAATAAGCAAATTTTCTATGTAATTTTAAGACAATTTACTATTTTTTTCTCTGTTTCTTATCACTTGATGCCATTATCACTTGTCTCACATTATGTTGAGAAACATCAGTTTTTGATAAGTGGATACAATAGTGTCCTGACTGGGTAAGCAGCAGGTCCAATGACTTCCAAAATAATTGTCTCATCTTGCTCCATGTCAAGCTTCATTTGCTTCTTTCCAGTGCAAGGTTTGCTAAACAGTATAGGTATCTCACTAGAGACTACATCAGTACTTGCAACATAACTTACTCTAGCTGTTTGACATAGACTTACAACTGTCTTTGATGACCTCAATATATTGCCATCACCAAACCTAAAGCAAGTATTACTTTTATATTCCTTAATCTTGAGTTTATCCTCACTACTTAGTGAATCAAAGTAACATTCTAACCAAAGATAAAAGAAGAAGAGTCTGAAGAAGAGTCATACGTACTCGAAGCGGTAACTCTGTTTCTCTCTCCATAGATACTGTCAGACCCGCTGAGTTTTTCTAGCATTTTCTGTTTTTATTTAACATTTTAACCAATCTGATCCATATTCTTTTGAAATGCAAGCAATAATATCATCTCTCATTCTTCTAAACTCCAATGGCTCAACCTGTTCAACCTTCCCTCATAAAATAATGCCTTCATCCCAGAAATTAGTTGTGCGAAACTTCTCTGAACTGCTTCTAATGTAATTATGCCCTAATCGAATGTCTTTTGGAAATCCAAGTACACAACATAAAGGTTCCCCTTTATCCATCTTGCTTGTTACTTCCTCAAAAAACTCTAATAAATTAGTCAAACATGATTTTCCATTCACAAAAATGTGTTGACTCTGTCAGATTATGTTATGATTTTCTAAATGTCCAGCTATTACTTCTGTAATAATGGACTCTAGCATTTTCCCAATGGTAGATGTTAGGCTAATTGACCTATAGTTTCTGCTTTCTGTCTTCCTCATTTCTTGAATAGAGGTATTACAGTAGAGACTTTTCAATCCGCTCAGACCTTACCTGAAACTAGGAAATTTTGGAATATCATAACCAATGCATCTATTATCTCTGTGGTTTTAAGACCTGGGATGAAAGCCATCAGGTCCAGGGGGCATGTCAGCCTTCAGTTCTAATGGTTTTCCCAGTACCTTTTCCCTAGTGATTGTGATTACTTTAAGTTCTTCCCTCCCTTTTATCTCTTGATTTTCAAGTATTCTTGTGATTTCTTCTTATCTTCTATAGTGAAGACAGACAAAATTACCTGTTCAAAGTTTCTGCCATTTCCTCTTTCCCATTATTAATTCACTAGTCTCACCCTCTAAGAGACCAAGAGTCACTTCACTCTTTTCCTTTTTAAATTCTTGTAGACACACTTACTATCTGTTTCTAAATTTCTAGCCAGCTTTCTCTCATACTCTAATCTCTTCTTCAAAATGGTAAATTATTTTGGATAATTCTCTGATTTGTTTTTTGTTTATATGTCAAACCATTAACTAAATATGCAAATAACTGGTGGTAATGATAGCAATCATTTTGAATATTGTATTATGGACTGCAGCAGTTCAAGAAGGCAGCTCACCACCACCTTCTCAAGGGCAACTAGGGATGGGCAATAAATGCTGGCCCAGCCAGGAAGCCCACATCCCGTGAGTCAATAAAAAAATGCAAAATATTGTAGATGTTGGAATTAAGGAATTTTTCACCACGGAATGCCCTATTTATTCCATGAAGAGTGAAGGAAATGATTTTTTCTCCAGGATTTCTTTAATGCAGCAGACATCTGATCCATAGGGTGTCCCTCTCTGAGAACCAAACACCAGTTAAATCCAGCCATCTGTCCATATGAGACATCTTAGCATAATCCAAAAAATTTAAAAGCTAGTATTGATCCAGGGGTTCTCCAAATAGAATTTCATAAATCTTTTGTACAATCTGTTAAACTCCATGATATATTTCACCATCTGTTTTCCAAATTCTATCACAGTCTGACCACGCCTTATAGGCATTTGCCAGACCATCTTTCTTGTAATTTTCATCCAAGAACTCTAATGGAAGGTCCAAGCCTTCATCACGATCCAACTGATGGGCATCCAGCACACAAAGTACTTCTGGTTTACTACTTATAGGAAGAGACAATGCCAAGGCTGTACCTTGTTTCCCTTTTGGTAGGTACATGTCCGCATATCCACTTCATTTTTCCACAGGTTGAATTGTGCAGGTTCCAAAAACATACCAGGATAATCATATCCCAACAATTTACATTTGCTTTCTGTCAATTTTCGCAATGGCCACTAGGATTGTGGCTTCCTGTTTGAACTCCTTTTTTTCTCAGTTTGTGAACTTCACCTTTAGGCAACCATTCTCTGATGTCATGTTCTATTCCAGAAAGCCAGTTACTGAAGGATAAAGCTGGAGTCAGCCTTCACACTCTTTTTATCTTTACTTAGAGAGCTACAGGTATACTCTCTAACCCAACAACCATGGTTTTAGTTTGTGTCTATTTACATGGGCTCAACTGAACCCCCAGTTCATGTCTGTTGGACTGCTTTCCAGTTCTATTTGCTTTTATTGCTTTGCCATAGACATCGGTTGTAACCACCACAGAATCAGGTCTTTGTTCTTAACAAGCTCATGTTAGGCAATCCAACATGAGCACTTAATCAAATCAAATATTTGATTGTATGATTCTTTATTGTTAAGTTCACATTTCATTGTAAGAACTCATGTACCAAGCTTCACATATCCAGCCCAACTAGAGTAAACAGCGGTTTACTCAAAACACTAAAACTAATGCTATTTCTGATCTCAACTTTCCATGCAAACACTAAACTGCAATACATTAAAAGACAGACAAAGCAGACTTCAGATAACATGGAGCCAAAAAGATAAAGGGCGTAATCGTCCCAGATTTGTATTAAGTGCGGTAGTGGGCGGGAAAAAGGATGTTTTTCTTGTGTTATGAAAATGTGATAACTGTGATAAATGTGATAAAATGTGCAGCCAACAGAGGCTAAGCCAAACAGTGTGTTTTTCCTAAAGGTTACTGATAATGTGAGTACTATGGAAGATTTATACTATGGAAAAAGTAAAGTTGCAAAGACATGTTGGAACAATGAGATTTACATTAAACAAAAACATGTAAAAGGAGATGAGGTTATGTGTAAGCAGAAGGCATTCTAAGATCTAACAAGTGTGAAAAACCTCCAGCCTCTAGGTATCAAGCTGCTGTCTATAGGAATTAAAGCTAAGAAAACTCATTGTGAATATCACTGTCCAGGGTATTATGTGCTTTGCCTGGGTTGAAATGTATTTTTTTTTACTGTTGCCTTAATGGAGATGTAACTGTGAGTCAGATTAATTAGGGGAGCTAGGAGTTATTATAGTAGTAATTGGTAGACCTATGTATGTGCTTAAAATCTTTTCTTTTATCAATAAATGTTTAACTTAGTTTTGTAAAAAACCGCTAAGATTTGGTGGACTTATTACTATTGAACTCATGGGGAGAATTTTCTTCCCGTTGGGCAGGCTGGGTGGGAGCGGGCGTGGGCGGGCGCACAGCCGATTGGCACCTCTGATCGGCTGCGTGCCCCCATTTTACGTGGGCGGGCCAATTAAGGCCCACCCATTGTGACACGCACCTGGAAGCGCTCAGCATTACTTGTGCGGGTGGGGGGAGGAGGGCGAGTCGGGGCCTGCCCTTTTTCGCGCATGCGCGCAAAAGAATGCAGAAATCTTCCTGAGGCACGGAGTTGCCTCAGGGAGATTAATTTAAGAACAAAGCTTTGCGAAAAAGACAAAAAAAATTACTCAGACATGTCCCCTCATGTGACAGTGTCACATGAGCTGTGACATGTTTATGTATTTCAATAAAATTTTTTATTTAATTTATAAATCCTGTGGATCAGGTTTCATGAGAAATGCGAAGGCTGCCTGGGCTGTTCGCCTGCCCGCCAAGCTTAAGGTTGGATGGGCAGCCCAGACAAGTATCTCAATTAGTTGATTAATGGCCTTAATAGGCTTTTGACAGTTCGGCGGGCACGCAACCGACTCCGGTGCGTGCCCGCTGAACTGAATATCAGAATGACGCTCAGTGATGTTGGAACGCACGTAGAAGATTCAGGCCCATGCCACACATCTTAAAATAAAAATACAAATTGCAAAACAGTTGTGGCAGTTGTTTCAAGTTTCTCTCAGGGATTTGAGCAGCTCATCATTTACCATCAGCCATGCCATAACAGCCCGCCAGCCATAAAGGTGGATTTTCGTGCCATATAATCCCAATACCACCTAATTAATCATGCATTCCCAATCAACACGCTGTTTTGCTGGTGGGCGGCATCTGATTCACCTGCCATGCCATCACCTTGCCGTTTCCTCACATCAGACGCTGTATTTAAAGTGCAGCTGCGCACACAACCCTCAGTGCTTCCAGCCCAGGACTGCTATACAGAAGACATGGCCCAAAAGGCATGAAGGCTGCAGCCCTCCAATTCAGTGACATGTCCCTGGGATGTCTTCTGGACATCGTTGGAGCCTGCCGCAATGTCCTCTAACTCACTCTGGCTACAGGAAGCCTATCAGTGTCACCACTCCAGCTTGGAAGGTGGTGACAGAGGCGGTCAGTGTCAATGCTATACAGAAGAGGTCGGCCATCCAGTGCAGAAAGAGGATTAATGATCTCATCTGTGCCGGCAGGGTAAGGCGACCATCTCATCATCCTAAACGCACACACTTACAAGCCCATCATACATTCACTGGCATCTCATTCACTGCCAGCTCAAGGGACATCACCACTACTCTCTCACATACACCCTCCCATCTCTAGCTGGGGTCATTTCCTCTGGAGACTGCCTCTCTCAGCCCTCACCCTCTTGAGGCCATTTGCACAGATCAACATGCATCCCCACACACTCTGGATACCCCCCTTCCCCAGTAATGCCCTAGCCCTGCAGCCTCTTCCCTTGCCTGAGGCCACTGCTCCCTTTTCCCCAAGCAAACCATAGCTCTGCAGCTGTTGAAAAGCCACCCCCACCTTATGGCTGATCTCATAAGTAGACACCTGCCCGTGAGCCCTATTAAAAGTGATGTGGTGCTGTCTGTGAAGCCTGGAACTGATGACCATGAATGCTGTCCGAAGCAAGGTAGATGAACAAACCTCAAAGTACCAAGCGAAGTGTAGCTCGCCAGGTGGACGTCGTTTATGTACAGTTGTGAAACATGTCGGCGAGCAATCACGCTGACGTGCCCAGATGATCCAGTGTAGGGGGATGATTCTGGCCAGTGGGATTATAGTGATATGCAGGTGTATTACAATGGAGTTTCCAATGTCCGACGGCGAGAAACAAGGCCCACCATCGGTGGACGGAGCGGGCGACTGCAACCTGGTTTCACAACATCGTGAAATCAATTTTTGGCCTTCCCACCATATTGTCTGCTCATGCCCACCATGTTACCTGACGCCAGTGGGCACGGAAAATTCCACCCATAGTCATGTTCATGTTCATCAGTCCTTCCCATTATTCTGTTAGCAGGGTTATATGATCCATGTAGGTGTTTCAATCACTTTGTTACTGTAAACAGTTACAAAGCAACATGTTCAAGATCCTTAGAATATGGATGATTGATCTCCCCATTCTTTCAGCTCCCCTGTCTTGCCAAAGCATTCCTGTTCAATAGAACTGAAAGCTGTTTTACTCATTGCATGCTGATCCCACAAACAATGAGGTACATTGAAGTACATGGGTAAAGTGAACGTACATTCCCACAAATCCCACTTCCAGTAAACAATTAAACACAATTAATATCTCACACCAAAAAGATATTTCAAATAATATTAACATGGCAAATTGCAAAATGATATAATTTCAATCCAGTATGCACAGTCTATGGAATATTTAGTGAAATGTTTCAATTTGAAAATTATCATAATTATATAGGGAATTATATTTAAACTCTTTCTTCACCTTCTTAATCAGTTGAGCTTCAGTATTCTGTTGCAGAATTAGGGATTGTTGCTTTGAATATATTTTATATATTGGAATTAAGTAAAAGCTGAAATTACGATTGAAAATGTTGACAACTAACAACTCATCGATCAGAATGCAATTCTATTTTCTTTTATATCACTTTTCATTTGTATGGTTATATTACAGAATTAGTTTTTGTAAGACTGTTCTATTTCTAGATGTGCTAAAAAAATCAGGGAATTAAATATCTTTGTCGGTAACCTTTAGTTTCCATAAAAGTGAACAACAGATGCCTGCTTGCCAAAGATTATTTTTCATCACTATAGTAACTGGTTTCTTTACAGCATTGTTAGGTCTGTCTGAACATGTTCAGAGGCAATGCCTATCTAGTTTCATATGTCCATCAGAAGCCTGGAAACGAAAAATAATTATATACAGTAAGTAATTTACTATTGTTCACTTTGTGAAAGAGCTTGGCCTAACAGACTGAATGCTGGGCAATGAAATGGTGAGTAATTAATGGATTGTATAATACTTCGAAAAATATTCAAGGTAAGTCCTGGAATTCACTCATTCTTTAAAAAAATACAATCACTATGACTAAACATTCTGTCTTTGGTCTTTAGTAGCTCTAAAAATGGTTTGGCTGGTTAAGGCAGTGAGTAACCAAATGAGAGTAGATGACATTAGGTTGCACAGTTGCTCTAGCCTTCAAACCGCTAGATTAGGGAAGAAGAGAGATCAGATGCTCCTTGCACCTGATTGCTATCCAGTGACATCTGCTGGAAGTGTGCACGTGTGGTTGCCAACTAAGGACAGTGTTGGGTTTGCTGTAATTCACCATAGGATCAAATAGCCTAATGACCTTCACTATCAAAGCTCACATAAATAATTCTCTTGGGTAAGGAAGCAGACGGTGCAATGTATGGAACCTTATATTAGCAAGAAGGGAAAGAGAAAATTGCGGAGTAAAAGGGAGCAACAATGAAAAATCTCACTGAAGATGTTTTCTGAGATGTATTCATCAATATTTCTCCATTTGATAGCAATATCGTGGAACCATAGAATCTTATAATGCAGAAGGAGGCAAATTCCTTCTCTGCAAAATTGCATCCAATTGTCTTTTAAACCCATAGAAATTGTCTTCTATAGCAATATTTGGTAACTTATTGTACACAGCTATTTCCTTTAAAAATGTTCAGTCTGAATCCTCTTGTTTCAAATGTCTTCATTTTTAACTTATGTTTCGTGTGGTGTCTTGTCTTACAAAACACTATTGCTCAGACTTCCTGGACCTACCTTGGACAGCACCACTGCAAAATCCTCTTTTTGAAAATTAATCTGGCTGTAACTTTAATAAGATTTCGATCGCACATTGTTCTTGCCACCAGGTGGCATTGTATTAAGGTATTTCCTGATCGTGATATGCAGAAGTAAAGACCGATATTCCTTGGAGATGCTTCCACTTTGGTATAGTTTTGGTGGAAACCAAGCCTATGCCTGTAAAAAGTTTCCATTGCACTTGTGGTGCTATAATGCCACTGGAGAAACTCCGAGGAAGTGGCCAGCCAAAGTATGTTTTTACATACATGATGTAAATGAAACAGAAATTTTCAGCAATGTTATTAACTGCAAAACCAGAATATGTTTTTCACATAAATGAGATTTGGTGGCTGACAGATTCCTTAGGAGTGAATATCCAGAGCAATTAGAATATGAAATGCGTGGGAGGAATTGTGCTCTGTAGCAAGCACCATTCTTTAGGTACAAACAGACTCCTAATGCTCAAAAAGGGGTCCAAGATGTGTATGCATATTTCCACTGGGAGGTACTCCAGATTCTACTTTGTTAAAGGGATTGCTTACACACACCTAACAGCCACTGGCACCATGCAGAACAGAAAGATTATGATGCCAAGCAGTGCACAAGAATGATTTGATGCCAGTCATTTTCCAACTCCAGCTTCTAGTCTACAGCTTAACCTATCACAGCTGAACATCTCTTAAATGAAATGCGGGATCACCCCCCACCCCACACCACCCTCCCCTCGAACAGCACTATTTAAAGGTTGCTGGATTATTTCTCCTAGCTGCTGGTGCAATTGTACACATTTTTTCAACTTTCCTATACTTGGATAAAGTTTGAATATAGTAGAGGGTGTGATCTGCTGGTTGCTGAAGTACTTTTTTGTTGACTTCAAAGCTTGTGTTGAAACAAGTTATTTCATGATATGAGCGGCCTGCTACGGTTTCCTCTGGAAATTCCGCATGTCTTGGAGAATGAAGAAAGGTTTTATGGAGTAGGACAAGCTACTAGAAGAGGGAGGAGGAGGGGAGATGGGGTTTCAGCAAGAGGTCATGTCTGAAGACGGTCTTTAGGGAACAACTCTCTTCTCTCAATTTGAGCCATGACCATCTTTGTTTTACAAAAGAGGTCATGACTGAGCTCTCCTAATTGATACAGCCACAATTGCAACCTCAAAGCAGGGCAACGATTGTCAAGGTGATTTTCTGTTTTTAGATACCGAAGAACTGCCAACTGCCCGGTCATAGTATACACAGGAGGAAGGCAGAGAGCAACACTACAGCACTGATGAAGAAGCGCCATCACGTGATCTGACACTTAACCACCGGCTCACTTAATGACACTGCAGGAACTTCAAAGGGTACAATGGAGGTGGGATTTGCAAATGATGAGTCACTGGCAGAAGTGGGCTGCAGCAAGGGCAGGAGGAAAGGATGGTTCTTGTGTTAGATCCCCTGAGGACAAGTACTGCTGCAGGGAACTCAGATCAGGACACCGAAAGAGTGCCATAAAGGAGAATACTGATAAGGATGTGTACCAAGAAGCTTCATTGACTTGCCTACAAGACAGCCTTCTGTCATTGTCAAGAGGCAGGAAGGAATTTGGTTCCAATTTTGCAAAAGGCATCATGAAGAGCCTACCTGCTCTGCAGTCTCTGCTCTTTCTCCTTGTCATGCTGCAGATCCAGGGGCACTGCAACTGGGGCCTCCTTACCTGTTGCAGTCTTAGTACGATCAGGTCACCTAATCCTCTTTCAGATGAGGTGTTAAAACCATAAGACCATAAGACATAGGAGCAGAAATTAGGCCATTCGGCCCATTGAGTCTGCTCTGCCATTCAATCATGGCTGATAAGTTTCTCAACCCCATTCTCCCGCCTTCTCCCCGTAACCTTTGATCCCCTTACCAATCAAGAACCTATCTATCTCGGTCTTTAACACACTCAATGACCTGGCCTCCACAGCCTCCTGTGGCAATGAATTCCATAGATTCACCACTCTCTGGCTAAAGAAGTTTCTCCTCTTCTCTATTCTAAAAGGTCTTCCCTTTACTCTGAGGCTGTGCCCTCGGGTCCTAGTCTCTCCTACTAATGGAAACATCTTCCCCACCTCCACTCTATCCAGGCCTTTCAGTATTCTATAAGTTTCAATCAGATCCCCCCTCATCCTTCTAAACTCCATCGAGTATAGACCCAGCGTCCTCAAACGTTCCTCATATGTTAAGCCTTTCATTCCTGGGATCATTCTCATGGCCCTCTCCAGGGCCAGCACATCCTTCCTGAGATACGGAGCCCAAAATTGCTCACAATATTCTAAATGTGGTCTGACCAGAGCCTTATAAAGCCTCAGCAGCACATCCCTGCTTTTATATTCTAGTCCTCTCGAAATAAATGCCAACATTGCATTTGCCTTCCTAACTACCGCCTCAACCTGCAAGTTAACCTTAAGAGAATCCTGGACTAGGACTCCCAAGTCCCTTTACACCCCAGATTTCTGAATTCTCTCCCCATTTAGAAAATAGTCCATGCCTCTATTCTTTCTACCAAAGTGCATGACCTCACACTTGCCCACGTTGTATTCCATCTGCCACTACTTTGCCCATTCTCCTAACCTGTCCAAAACCTTCTGCAGCCTTCCCGCCTCCTCAATACTACCTGTCCCTCCACCTATCTTTGTAACACCTGCAAATTTAGCCAGGATGCCCTCAGTTCCTTCATCTAGATCATTAATGTATAAAGTGAAAAGTTGCAGTCCCAACACTGACCCCTGCGGAACTCCACTAGTCACCAGCCGCCATCCTGAGAAGAACCCCCTTATCCCCACTCTCTGCCTCCTGCCAGACAGCCAATCTTCTATCCATGCTAGTACCTTGCCTCTAACACCATGGGCTCTTATCTTACTGAGCAGCCTCCTGTGCGGCACCTTGCCAAAGGCCTTCCGGAAGTCCAAGTAGATAACATCCATTGACTCTCCTTTGTCTAACCTACTCGTTACCTCCTCAAAGAATTCTAACAGATTTATCAGGCATGACCTCCCCTTGATGAAACCATGCTGACTTTGCCCTATTTTATCATGCACTTACAAGTATTCTGAAATCTCATTCTTAATAATGGACTCTAAAATCTTACCAACGACCGATGTCAGGCTAATCGGCCTGTAATTTCTCGTCTTTTGCCTCACTCCCTTCTTAAACAGTGGGGTTACATTAGCGATTTTCCAGTCCTCTGGGACCCTCCCTGACTCCAGTGATTCCTGAAAGATCACCACTAACGCCTCCACTATCTCTTCAGCTAACTCCTTCAGAACTCTGGGGTGTAATCCATCTGGTCCAGCTGATTTAACCACCTTCAGAGCTTTCAGTTTTCCTAGCACCTTCTCCTTGGTAATGGCCACCATACTCACCTCTGCCCCCCGACTCTCTTGAATTTTGGGAATGTTACTCGTGTCTTCCACCGTGAATACTGACGCAAAGTACCTATTCAGTTCCTCCGCCATTTCTTTGTTTCCCACTACTACTTCTCCAGCGTCATTTTCCAGTGGCCCAATGTCCACTTTTGCCTCTCTCTAACCTTTTATATATCTAAAAAAACTCTTGCAATCTTCTTTTATATTACTGGCTAGTTTACCCTCATATTTAATCTTCTCCCTCCTTATTTCTTTTTTAGTTGTCCTCTGTTGGTCTTTGTAGTCTTCCCAATCCCTTGGTTTCCCAATGCTCTTCGCCGCATTGTATGCTTTCTCTTTAGCTTTTATGCTGTCCCTGACTTCCCTTGTCAGCCATGGTTGCCTCGTCCACCCTTTAGTATGCTTCTTCTTCCTAGGGATGAATTTTTGCTCTGTCTCCCAAATTACTCCCAGAAACTCCTGCCATTGCTGTTCCACTGTATTTCCTGCTAGGCTCATCTCCCAGTCAATTCTGGCCAGCTCCTCCCTCATGCCTCTGTAGTTGCCTTTATTCAACTGTAATACCGTTACATCTGATTCCTGCTTTTTCCTCTCAAATTGCAGGGTAAATTCTATCATATTATGGTCACTTCCTCCTAAGGGGTCCTTCACCTTAAGCTCCCTTGTCAAATCTGCCTCATTACACATAACTAAATCTAGAATTGCCTGTTCCCTAGTGGACTCCACCACAAGCTGCTCCAAAAAGCCATCTCGTAGACATTCCACAAATTCCTTTTCTTGGGATCCACTACCAACCTGATTTTCCCAGTCTACCTGCATATCGAAATCCCCCATGATCACTGTAACCTTGCCTTTCTTACACATCTTTTCTATCTCCTGGTGTATCTTGTGCCCCACATCCTGACTACTGCTCGGAGGCCTGTACATAACTCCCATTATGGTTTTTTTACCTTTGCGGTTCCTCAACTCTACCCACACAGATTCTACATCATCTGACCCTACATCATTTCTTGCTATCGATTTAATTTCATTTCTTAAACCAAGACCCCTCTGCCTTCTCAGGCAGATGTAAAAGATCCCAGGGCAAATATCTATTCTTCAAACAACATCACAAAAACAGTGTATCTATCTGGTCATTATCACATTGCTGTTTGGGAGAGCGGATGTACACAAATTAGCTGCTGCCTTTCCTACATTACATCTGTGACTGCACTTCTAAAGTACTTCATTGGCTGCAAAATGCAGTGGGACATCCAGTGGTCATGAAAAGCACTATACAAGTGCAAACATTTCTTTTTTTCTTTCTTTCTTTCTTGCTTTCTTGCTTCCTTTCTTTCCTCTGGCCTCCCTGGAGGATGCAGCAACAGTCTACCAAATCCAGGAACGTACTGCAACTCCAAAAAGGTGATGAGCATGATTTTGTTACTCTGCACTAGTTCACAAAGCCAGGGATAATTGTTTAGCATTAATTAGAAGTGGAAAGTGGCCCACAAATATAATTGATCCTCTCCTAAAGCCCTCTCTTACTATGGAGTAGCCTATTTGCCAAACATTCCGAAATTTCTCTTTGTGGCCTCTGCCCTTAGGATGTAGCTGGATACTGCGGATCTGTGTATTTTTTAATGGGAACAGAAAGGTTGTCTAGAGCAGATAGATCACTGTTTCCAAGGCCCCACTAAGACTGTGTTCAACCATATTATTGTTTCCTTGTAAGGAGAGTATTTTTCTCTGACCCCAGCATTCATTCTAGTTTTGACACATTGACAGTGCTATCATGAGTGAAAGACACAAATTTTAATTAACCTCTTAAACTAGAGTAATTCCTATTAACTCCCCAAATAACCTTTCTGATGTTTGACTATGCTCCTTAAAAAAAAAATTCAGACCTAATGAATGTTATTTTTAATGGAGCCTGTTGGAGCAGGAAACAAGGCGGGCAATTTATTTTTTTTAATGGGTCTGTCAGAGCAGGAAACGAAGAATTAGCTGGGAGCCAAAATCTCGGTCCTCTGCTTCCTGGTGTAGAGTTGAGTGTGAGAAATTCAGTCGGTGGCATGTTAGTGGTGCAGCGACCCTCATGCTGCCTGGTAAAACCTATTTACCATAAATTTACATACCATGAATGCTCATAGGACGTTGCAGCGGTGAGTCTCCTGATGGCAGGACCGGAAGTGTGCGGTACTTCTGCTTGGAGCTGGGACAGCCGGCAGCGACCAGCCACTTAGCTATGCACAGTCAAGGGCTCAGCCAACTGTGCAGTGACAGAGGCAGGAAGTCGCTGGCCCCATTGCTATCTCATGGGGTCGAAGGTCCAGGCGCTATAGTTAAATGGCATCCAGCCAGGCATCCACTCCCTGCAAGCCAGCTGCAACATCATTCTGCTTGTCTGAGTGGAGGTTTTTGAACTGGTACTGCTGCAAACCCCTCCCCAACTGTCACACTTGGGATCCCTGGAGCCACTGCCACCCTCCCTTCCACAGACAACAATGCCCTCAGCTCCTTAGATAGCGGCCACCTGAGCTCAAGGCAATAGCTCAGCCCCCTCGCCACTGGTCCCAACAAAGTTCCACACACAAGTAAAGCAGCTCCCATTCATTGCAAATCCACCAGGAAGACTACCTCAAGCTTGCTGCACACTATCTTTTACCAATCGTGAGTCAGAGGGCATGTGCTACTCATTTGCTGTCCACTTAATTGCAAAGTTATAATTTAATCTGGCGACCATGTGTTTTACTAAGTGTGCAATACATGTTAATGCATTAAAGTCGGTTCCCACTGCATGCCATCAGGAACCATGATATGCCTGAAATTTGTTGCCAATTTACTTCCCAATTTTCATGCTGTGATCAGGAAACTGACATGTCACCTCCCACCCAGTTAAGTGCCCCACCCACCTTGTTTCCCGCTCCAGGATGCTTCAACACGTTCCACCCATTAAAAGGGAACTTCACCCAATTAAGTCCTACCTTCAGTCAGTGGCGCATGGGAACTTGTGCCTCCTTTTCCCTGACAGCTTAATTATGGTTGTCCATTCTTTGGATCTGAGGTGAGGTTTTGTTTTTGTCTAACTCAGCAGTGCAGGAGAAGCTGGATGGTCCAGTGTTGGCAAGGAAGAGGGAGGACTGGTAATAGGGTGATGATGGTGAGTCCTCAAATGGCACTGCTGCAAGACACTGGCATGTTTGGGTAAGGGATGGGGAGGTGTCTGAAGGGAGCCAGGCTCCGGCCGATAGGGCAGGATATGTCGTTGTAGCAGCCTCGTGCTGTGTGTCCAAGATAGGAAGCTGTGCTACATATGGCAGGTCAACAATCAGGGAAGGGGCATCAAGTTTGAAGCAGGGCAGATTCAGCTGCAGGGAGGGCAGGTCAATAGTCTCTGAGGGAGGCTCGAGGGGAAGCTAGAGCAGGTCAAGAATGATGCAGGGAGCCTCAAGGAAGATGGTCGGAAGATCGACAGTGAGGGGGGATAATCAAGGGTGATTGGCTCTGGATCAAGGCTGATAGTTGGGAGGTTTCAGGATGATTGGGTGAAGGAGGAGGCTGAAGTTTTGAGGATCAAGGTAGAAGGAGGATGCTCGAGGTTGACAGATGGAGAATGGAGGTGAATGGAGCATATGTCCAACGACATGGCTGCAAAATTGTACCTCGCAGGAGATCAGGTTCTTGTGGGCGGAGGCCACAGTCGGATGGGAGGAGTCGTGGGTGTAGCACATGGAAGGGTCACACATTTCCATAGGTCAAGTGCAGCAGCTCTAGGATTGAAGGCCATGTAAACAGAGGAGCTCATATCTATGACTGCCTCCTTCACGCAGTTCACTTTGTGATGTTGCAATGGGCCTCATACACCCAATCTTTTTGTAACCTTGGGTGGTAGAGGAGAGGATTTACCAAATGAGGGCCTTGGTCACACTGCGGCAAAGGCCATCAGCTGGTACCAGCCGAGAGGGAGGGAGGTCAGGAGGAAGGCAACCAGGGCTGTCTTCTTCGCTGAAGAGAATTGTTGCTTCAGCGTGTGTTCAGAACACGAATCAGCCACCTCCAGATGCCTGAGGGGCAATATCAGAGATGGCTGAGGCTTTCCTGGGAGATGGTGACTGACCTGTGTGTACTCCTTTAAAAAGTCCTGCAGCTCTGCAGATTTAGGGAACCTCATGCCAGCCATCCTCAAGGTGATCAGGGCCCTACATTTCTACGCCAGTGGCTCATTCCGGAGCTCCATGGGGGACATGTGTAGCATCTCCCAGGCTGCATAATGGAGGTGATCAATGACCTTTCAGGGGAGCCACTTTTATACATTTATTATATTCACAACTGATGACGATAGCCAGGCCACAAGTGCAGTTAGCTTCCGAGACATCACATGGTTCTCACTAGTACAGGGTGTTATTGACTGCACTCATGTGACCATTAGAGCTTCTTCGGAACAGCCAGCTGCATTTGTCAATCCGAAAAGGTTTCACTCCTTAACATTTAAGTGATCTGTGATGACCAGAGAAGAATTATGGTGGTCTGTGCAC
Organism: Cetorhinus maximus; assembly: GCF_964194155.1. Lineage (NCBI taxonomy): Eukaryota > Metazoa > Chordata > Chondrichthyes > Lamniformes > Cetorhinidae > Cetorhinus > Cetorhinus maximus. The sequence goes on from NC_135882.1 coordinate 97,699,386, forward strand.
ATTTCCTAGGGAGCTGTCATGACTTCTACATTTTGCGGAAGTCCCAGCTGCTACAGCTCTTCGAGGTCCCTGCCCAAATGCAGGGTTGGGTCCTGGGTGACAAGGGCTATCTATCCATTGAGGATGTGGCTCCTGACACCAGTGCATCACCCTACAGCCCAGCAGAGGAGTGGTACAATGCAGCACACAGATCAACCAGGGCAATCCCAGAGCAGACCATAAGATTGCTGAAAATGCACTTGCACTGCCTTGACTGCATTGTATTACATGCCACAGAGAGTGTCCAGGACTGTCGTAGTCTGCTGTGCATTGCATGACATGGCATTGCAACAAGGAGAGGAATTGCCATGCAACAGCATAGAGGAACTGCTTTTCTCCTCAGATGACGATGACAGAGAGGAATATGGGGAAGAGGACAGAGATATCTTGGCACCTCTCCAAGATACCAGGGCTATGGAGAGCTGTGTGAGGGCTGTCAGGGGCAAGCTCATCTTCAATCGTTTTGCCCAGGAATGAGGCACCTACATGACCATTAGTGCATTGCCTGCAAACCATTCACAAATCCTCAGATGCTGAAGCAGTTTGTGTCTATATGCATCAAGACCTGGATAACATTTAGACTTGGGCTTAAAGGTGGCAAATGATTTTCGCACCACACGAGTGACTATCTCCAACAGCAGAGAATCTAACCATCTCCCCTTGACATTCAATGGCATAACCATCGCTGAATCCCCCACTAACCACATCCTGGGGAGTTATCATTGATCAGAAACCGAACTGGACCAGCCATACAAATACTGTGGCTACAAGAGCAGATCGGAGGCTGGGAATTCTATTGCAATTAACTTACCTCCTGATTCCCAAAGCCTGTCCATCATCTACAAGGCACAAGTCAGGAGTGTGATGGAATACTCTCCATTTACCTGGATGAGTGCAGCTCCAACAACACTCAAAAAACTTGACCATCTAGAACATGCTTGTGCATCCAACGGCCCATGGGCCGGATATGTCATGCGAAGTCCCTCTATGCAGCTCCTGAAGACAGTTTTCAAAATTCCGATCAAACAGGTGAGTTTCAATGGAAGAACCTTCATGGAGCTGCCTTACACCCAGTCTCAGTTTTTCACTCACTCTCACCACCACTCACTAACACACACACACACACACACCCACTCAGTGGGTGAGAGTGAGTGAGTGAGCACCCTGAGACTGGGAGTGAGCCAGACACACACACACTGATCCTCTCACACTCTGGTCATTCTTATTAATTACTCTTTTTTAATTTAACAATTTATTGCTATGATATTGCCATCCTTTTGCTCAGCAATTGCTTTTTTTCCATAAAACCGCAACTTTTTTTTGAAATTCAGTATATTGTTGTGCCAAACCTTATCTTTCCAAAATTTGCTCATTGGCTTCTTGAGTGAGAAAGATTATGGAAATGTGGCCACCTGAGTGAAAAGGTTGGACAAGCCTGATCCAGGACAAAGCAGCCCGCTTGATTGGTACCCCATCCACAAACATTCACTCGCTCCACCAATGTTGCACCGTGGCAGCAGTCTCTACTATCTACAAGATGCACTTCAGCAGCTCGCCAACCCTCCTTTAACAGCATGTTGCAAACCAGTGACCTCTATCACCTAGGAGGAAAAGGTCCTACAACACTGAAGAAGCTGGACAGCGTCCAGGTCAAAGCAGCCCGCTTGATTGACACCACATCCACAAACATTCAGTCCCTCCATCACTGATGCACAGTAGCAGCAGTGTGAACCATCTACAAGATACACTGCAGGAATTCACCAAGGTTCCTTCGACAGCACCTCCCAAACCCATGACCACTACCACCTAGAAGGACAAGTGCAGCAGATAAATGGAAACACCACCACCTGGAAGTTCCCCTCCAAGTCACTCACCATCCTGACTTGGAAATATATTGCCATTCCTTCATTGTCGCTGGGTCAAAATCCTGGAACTCCCTTCCTAACAGCACAGTGGGTGTATCTACACCACATGGACTGCAGTGGTTCAAGGAGGCAGCTCATCACCACCTTCTCAAGGGCAACTAGGGATGGGCAATAAATGCTGGCCCAGCCAGTGAAGCCCACATCCCATGCATGAATGAAAAATAAAAAGAAAAGATGCATGGGAACACCACCCTGGAAGTTCCCCTCCAAGCCACACCATCCTGACTTGGAGTTATATTACTGTTCCTTTACTGTTGCTGGATCAAAGCCCTAGAACACCCTCCCTAATAGCATTGTGGGTGTTCCTACACTGTAAGATCTTTCTGGATTCGGGGGCCACAGATATCTAAATAAGCTGTCAACCAGTCATAAATAATTATAAGATGGTCTATTAAGTTGATTAAGAAGCAACAGTTTAGATATCATGCATTAACTAATTAGACAAAGTGTATGACTGCTCACAGCTTCTGATAACAGCATTCTGCTCTCTAGTCGAATTGATAGGAAACTCTTCCCTCAATTTCTTGATCCTCCTCCTCTGGTCCATCTTCCATCTGAAGAAGGCATCTGCCCAATGAGCACTGCCACCTCGCCAGCACCTCAGCAGCCTCTCACCAGCACCTCAGCCCCTCACCAGCACCTCAGCCTCTCACCAAAACCTCAGCTCCTCACCAGCACCTCAGCCCCTCACCAGCACCTCAGCCTCTCACCAAAACCTCAGCTATTCACCTGCACCTCAGCTCCCTACCGCCAGTATGACACCAATCTATATACCCTTTTTTGGGGGGCTGGTACCCAATGTCAATCATCTATCTAAATATTCTGACCAATGGATATAGGATAGGTACTCAAAACATCAGGGTGGTTACCACTCCCCTTGTTTGTCACCCTGCTCGAGGTCAGCTTTTTAGTTTACATCATGTTGAGGGTCATACCCTGGCCCTTTCTAAACACTTCCATAGATAAGGGGGTGCACAAGGCGCCACCCTATCAGCTTAGGAATGTCAGCATGGTAGCCTGAATTAAGTGGCCTTGCCGTTTCTGAAGACTGTTCAGAGGTCAAAGTGTTTAGAAATTCTCTTTCCAGAGAGAGAATCAATGCTGTTTCGCTAATCTTACAAAATGCGGGAAATTGAGCAAATATGTGCACAATTCATGGAGGTGTGTAAAAATAATAACAATAGGGTAATTATATTAGGTGATTTCAACTTTCCCAACATTAATTGGGATAGACATAGTGTTAAGGGCTTGGATGGAGTGGATTTCTTCAAATGTGTGCAGGAGAACTTTTTAGGTCAATATGTAGAGGGTCCAACAAGGGATGGCGCAGTGCTGGACCTAATTCTGGGGAATGAAGCCGGACAGGTGGTTGAGGTGGTGGTGGGGGAGCATTTTAGTGATAGTAACCACAACATGGTACAATTTAAGCTTGTTATGGACAAAGAAATAGACAAGTTGCAAAAAAATGTTTTGGATGTGGGAGAGCGGATTTTAGTAAAATAAGGCAGGATCTGGCCAAAGTAGACTGGGAACAGCTACTCGTGGGGAAATCTACAGAAGAGCATTCAAAAAGGAAATGGAGGGGGGGGTACAGGCTCAACATGTCCCCTCTACGGTGATAAGAAGGAGTAACAAGCCCAGAGAACCATGGATGACCAGAGATATTCAGGATACAATGAGAAGGAAAAGAGAGGCTTTTAGCAGGTACAAGGGGAGCAAGTCAGTGGAGGTATTAGTGGAGTACAGAAAGTGCAGGGTGGAGCTTAAGAAAGCAATTAGGAGAGCAAAGAGGGGATATGAGAAAGCTCTGGCTGGTAAAAGTAGGGAAAATCCCAAAATATTCTATAAGTATATCAATGGAAAGAGGATAACCAGAGAAAGAGTAGGGCCCATTAGGGACCAAGGGGGAAATCTATGGGTTGAGCCAGAGGACATTGCTAGAGTGTTGAAAGAATTCTTCACATCCGTCTTCACCCAAGAGAATGAGGATGAAGGTATCGAACTCGGGGAGAGAGACTTCAAGGTTCTTAAGCAAATTGATATCGGGAGTGACAAGGTATTGGAGGTGTTGGCAGGCTTGAAAGTGGACAAATCTCCAGGTCTGGATGATTTGTGTCCCAGACTGCTGAGGGAGGCAAGGGAGGAGATCGCAGGAGCTCTGATCCAAATTTTTAATTCCTCTCTGGCCACGGGGGAGGTGCCAGAGGACTGGAGAACAGCTAATGTGGTTCCACTATTTAAGAAGGGTTGTAGAGATAAGCCAGGGAACTACAGACCAGTGAGTCTCATGTCAGTGGTAGGGAAACTATTGGAGAAAATTCTGAAGGAGAAAATCTATCTCCACTTGGAGAGGCAAAGTTTGATCAGGGATAGTCAGCATGGCTTTGTCAGAGGGAAGTCATGCCTAACAAATTTGATTGAATTTTTTGAGGAGGTGACCAGGTATGTAGATGAGGGTAGTGCAGTTGATGTAGTTTATATGGATTTCAGCAAAGCCTTTGACAAGGTCCCACATTGGATACTTATAAAGAAGGCAAATGCACATGGGATACAGGGTAATTTGATAAGGTGGATTCAAAATTGGCTTAGTTGTAGGAGACAGAGGGTGATGACAGAAGGCTGCTTTAGTGACTGGAAGCCAGTGTCCAGTGACGTGCCATAGGGACCTGTGCTGGGATCCCTATTATTCGTTGTTTATATAAACAACATAGATGACAATGTTGGGGGGTAGGATTAGTAAGTTTGGGATGACACAAAGATTGGCCGAGTGGTTAGCAGTGAGGTTGAGTGTCTTGGGCTGCAGGAAGATGTAGACGGGATGATCAAGTGGGCAGATAAGTGGCAGATGGAAGTTAACCCGGAAAAGTGTGAGGTGATACACTTTGGAAGGAGCAATTTGACAAGAAAGTATTCAATGAACGGTATGACACTAGCAAGTTTTGAGGAACAAAGGGTCCTTGGCGTGTGTGTCTACAGATCTCTGAAGGCAGAGGGGCATGTTAGTGGCGTGGTGAAAAAGGCATATGGGACATTTTCCTTTATCAATCAAGGCATAGATTACAAAAGTAGGGAGGTCATGTTGGAGTTGTATAGAACCTTGGTGAGGCCACAGCTGGAGTGCTGTGTGCAGTTCTGGTCGCCACATTATAGGAAGGATATGATTGCACTGTAGGGAGTGCAGAGGAGATTCACCAGAAAGTTGCCTGTTCTGAAACATTTTAGTTATGAAGAGAGGTTGGATAGACTTGAGTTGTTTTCATTGGAGCAGAGGAGACTGAGGAGTGACCTGATCGAGGTGTACAAAATTATGACGGGCATGGACAAGGTGGATAGGGAGCAGCTGTCCCCCTTAGTTAAAAGGTCAGTCATGAGGTGACACAAGTTCAAGGTGAGGGGCAGGAGGTTTAGGGGAGATGTGAGGAAAAACTTTTTTACCCAGAGGGTGGTGACGGTCTGGAATGCACTGCCTTGGAGGGTGGTGGAGGCGGGTTGCCTGACATCCTTTAAAAAGTACCTGGATGAGCACTTAGCACATCATAACATTCAAGGCTATGGGCCAAGTGCTGGTAAATGGGATTAGGTAGATAGGGCAGGTGTTTCTCACGTGTTGGTGCAGACTCGATGGGCCGAAGGGCCTCTTCTGCACTGTGTGATTCTGTGATTTTGTGATATCTGTTTATTAAAGACCCAAATTTTTTACACTACATGGGTTGCAGCAGTTTAAGAAGGCGGATCACCAACACCTTCTCAAAAGCTATTCGAGTTAGGCAATAAAGGTGGCCTTGAGAGCGATGCCCACATCGCATGAAAAATAAAACAAAAACACACCTTGCAGCTCCACTCATTCCTCTCTGTGCAGACACCTCCCATTCCCATCTGAATAGCCAACTCTCTTCCTCACCCTCAGATTGTTGCTTCCTTGTACCCATGGTGGAGCTACATCAGCTGCTCCCATGCCATGTTGAGGGCTGCTAGCAGGGAAGTGCAGCTGAAGGTGAGTGAAGTGGTAGATGGGTGAAGTGCCTATCAAGAAGGTTGGCAATCACCTGCCAAGCAATGAAAACACAGTCTGAGAGAAGCAGTGTTGTGAACAGAAGTCTCTCAATTGCTGTGGATGGGGCTCTTCAGTGTAGCTGATCAAAGCCCTCCCAACTTGCCATTTTCACTGAAGGTGCGCTTGCTGAAATATAGACACAACATGGGACTTGTGTCCAGCTGGGAAAGAAGGAACTTATGGTTAAAATGGCTCTGCATTGCTTTTTCAAATTTGCTCACTTGCTTTCCTGCCAGACACCTGCTGTATATAAAACCCACCCCATGTAAAACTGGAAGGGGGCAGGATGAGGTTGGGATTTGTTTTTTATTTATTCACTGGATGTAGGGATCACTGACTAGGCCAGCATTTATTGTCCATCCCTAAATGCCCTCTTAACAAGGGTAATTAAGAGTCAACCACTGTGAGTCTGGAGTCACATGTAGGCCAGACCAGGTAAGGACAGCAGATTTCTTTCCCTAAAAGACATTGGTGAACCAGATGGGTTTTTACAACAGTCGACAATGGTTTTGTGATCATCATTAGGCTTTTAACTCCAGATTTTTATTGAACTCAAATTTCACCATTTGCCATGGTGGGATTCAAACACAGAGCCCAATGCTATTACTCTGGGTCTCAGGATTACCAGTCCAATGACAATACCACTATGCCACTGCCTCCCCAAAGTGACATAGATTAGACATCAGTTTCAGGGGATTTAATTCCCACATGCAACAAAATTCACCCACTTGGCTGGGAAAATTCTACTCCATGGGAAGAACTTTACCCTTGGTGCGTGGGATTGGCGGGGCAGGGCGCTCGGGGAGCTGACTGCCACCCGCGATCGGCAGCGCGTCGCAATCTTACGTGGGTGGGCCAATTAAGGCTCGCTCAGCATGATATGCGGCCTGGGAATGAACATGAACGGGTGGTTGGGGGCGGGGACATGATGTCCGCTGGGTCCAATGGCGCTGGCGGCTGATTCAAATGTGGTCTTGGCAGCCCCTGGAAGGCTGCCACCGAAGGATGCGGAAGTGCTGTGAATAGAAAATGTAGTGGGTGGGCACGGCAGGCAGGAGAGCAGGCTGGCAGAGGGCAGCTTGCTCCGCGTTTCTCGGATGAGTGCCTTGCAGCCCTCCTGGAGCGAGGAGAGAAACCCTTGGCCCCAGGGACGGGAGGAGGAGGCCGCCCCCCACCCCCCCCCCACCTCAGAAAGAAGGCCCAGGAGGAGGTGGCATCCAGGGTCAGCAGCCAAGACGTGGTGAGGTGCAGTGCTGTAAGAGCTTCAACGATCTGCTGCAATCAGAAAGGGTAAGTACCGTGTTGGCATGGGTCACTTTGCCGAACAGTTAAGAGCTGCCCATCCCCCACCACCGCCCCCACCCCCCCACCCCCGTGGACCTCAGAGGTGTTAGAGTGTGAGTGGCAAATGTCAATGAGGCAGGAGCTGGCCAAGGGGGTGAGCCCTGGCTGCTTGGACTGAGTGCCTTGCAGCTCCTAAGTCATGAATCGGCTGAGGCCTGCCAAGTGTTCCTCAGGTGGGAGTGGCCAGGCTGCAATAGTGCTGCAGGTAGAGGATGGACCAATCAATGCTTCTCTGCCCTTTCAGGAGAAAGCATCCCATAACAATGCAGAGAGGTCACAGACTGGCATAGGACCCCCACACCTCCTAACCCTCACGTGATATGAGCAGGAGGCCCTGGAGCTGGAGAGGCGCCATGCATTTCGGTCAAGTGGCCGCGGTGAGGTTGGGGTGCCAGGGGGAGGTAAGAGTGCAGTGCACTGAGATGAGAATGTGGGTTTTTGCTACCATTCCAGTGTTGTCCCTATATTGATATGAGCCTGGAACCTGGAATCCCCATGACTAATCAAAAGACGAGGGCACCATGGTGTGGATCTCTGTCTCACAGGGTGCCTGGTATGCACAGTGACAGATTCATGACTTAAACTAATGACATCTCCTTCTCCCTTTTAGGTTCACCAGCAGACGGTCGTTATGAGGAGCCTGAAGGCCCACCCCTGACCCCTGAGGACTACCATGCTCTGCACGCACATGCGTCACACCCTCTCTGTCAAGCAGGCACCAGTGCAGATACCAGCACCTCAGTGGGCATAAGATTGCCATCTAGTATCTCGGCACATATTGGTTAGGGCGCTTCACATTTGCTTGAGGTGCAGGCGGAGGCAGAGAGTGTCCAGGGTGCCGACAGTCGGAAACTGCTGGGGACCAGGACAATGCTCAGTCGTTGGCTGATGATGAGCCTCTTGAATCGTCCCTGAGGCAGCAGATGCTGGAAGTCCAGCAGGGTGTGCGGGAGGATCTGGTGGAGATACAGGAGGGAATGCATGGCATGGTCTCCGTTGCTGAGGAATCCATGCAGAACATAAGCACTGCGTTGACCCTCATGACCGAGCGCACTGCCTCCTCCATGGAGAGAGTGGTGACTCTCATGGAGAGGCTCCTCCAGGGACTCAATCAGGTGTTCCTGGGGATGTGCTCGGACCCGCAAGCCCACACACAAGCAATGACCTCAGCTGGTCAGTGTCAGTACGGGAGATGGATTGGACACCCAGTATCACAGCTAGGTGCCCGTCCATAATGGTGAGCAGGGAAGTCTAAAGCAACCTGACATTGGTGCACGAGCTGCCTGTCATATTTGTGGGCTCCCCTCAGGGCTTTCCGGATGATGCAGCAGCTCCTCCGCCCCTCTGCCAGTGACCATGACATCCGATGAGGCTTCGGTGACTGGGGAGATGCCAGCCGTGGCACTGGCCGCTCCCTCCCAGGTGGGACACACTTTTTGGGAGGTATTGGAGTGCGGCCCCCTGAACGGTCCAGGCATTGGAAGCACATTGTGAGAAGGCCTATGGTTCTGCCTACCATCGCCATTGTGGAGGCGTGGCTCCTATTGTACTGCTGCTCAGCCTCTGTTCTTGGGTGGCGGAGAGGCATCATGAGCCACCTTCTGAGGGGATAGCCCTTGTCACCTAGCAGCCATCCATCCAACCGGGCTGGAGCACTGAAGAGCCCCGGCATCTAGGAGTGCCTGAGGATGTAGGCATCGTGGGAGCTGCCTGAGTACCTTGCACAGGCTTGTAGAATCTGCATCCTGTGATCACACACTATCTGCACATTCATGGAGTGGAAGTCCTTCCTGTTGACAAAGGCACCCGGTTCACCCATTGGCGCCTTTTTGGCCACATGTGTGCAGTCGACTGCACCCTGGACGCGGGGAACCCAGTAATCACTGCGAAGCCTCTGGCTCGCCCTGTCTGCCTGTCCTCATCCGTACGGTAGTGAATGAAAGTCAATGCACGCCTGAACAGAGCGTCTGTCACCAGTTTGATGCAGCTGTGGACAGCTGATTGGGAAACTCTGCAAAGATCCCCCAATGACCCCTGGAACGAGCCAGAGGCATAGAAGTTGAGGGCCACTGTGACCTTCAGTGCCACTGGCATGGGGTTTCCAGCAACACTTTTGGAGCTGATCTCAGGCCTGATCATCTGACAGATGGAGGTCACTGTCTCCCTTGAGAGATGGAGACTCTGTTGGCATTGCACCTCAGAGATATTGAGGTATCTGCATCGCTGCCTGTAAATCCTGGCAGCAGGATAGTGGGGTCTTCCGCAGCCCCTTCTCCCTTGGATTTCCTGTTGGCCCTGCGTCCCTTGTGCCTGCGCCTCTCTCACCACAGGTCACTCCCCTGGAAGCTGAATAGGGTTAGGGGCACCTGGCCTCCTCCCCCTTCTGGCCCTTTCTTCCTCCTCAGAGGAGATGCCTCCAGTGGAGACCACAATCGCCATTCCCAGAAGGCTGTCTGATACCTGGAAGGCCCCACGCAGTCTGAATCCTCCGGGGACCTGGAAAACAACAGTTGGGTCCTGAACTGAAGCCTTTAAATTCTCTGAATGCAGCTCTGAAGCAAAATAAAGCTGCCCTGTTCTCAGCTGCAACCAGCAGTAAGTGATATCTTGCACTTCTCACTAATCGCTGTGACAAGGCCACTGACCCCTCTTATCCCGCCTGTGGATGAGGTTTTGCAAGTTGTGGCCTGCCCGTTTTGCCCGTGCGATGACCTAAAAATCGCACAAACTACATAAATCCAGAGATAATTGGTGTCTCAAGGGCTTTAACTGGCCACTTAATTATTGGCATGCGTGCGTCTGTCTCCATCGCACGCCCTCCTAGTGAAATATCACGAGAGCGCATGTTAACGTCAACATGCTCAGCTGACATCAATGCGCTTTATTTAATGTTCAAGGGGGTTGGACGCGTGCCCGCCCACCAAGCTAAAAATTCTGCCCCACAGCTTTGGATCATTAGGCCAGACCTCTGAATTATTAGATCATTAACATAGCCATGACGCTACAGTACCCTGAAGTATACCTATTAGGACGCTTCAGTATTTCCTAACAATAGGGTGCATCTGGTTCACTAATGCCCTTTAGGGAAGGAAATCTGCTGCCCTTACCTGGCCTGGCCTACATGTGACTCCAGACCACAGCAATGTGGCTGATTCTTAAAAATGCCCTCTGAACAAGGGCAATTAGGGGTGGGCAATAAATGCCACCCATGAATGAATATTAAAAAAATCCACTGAGCTGTCTTTAAAAGCCACAAGATACATTTATTGATGTTATTGTGAATATAGTTGACCGTGCTACATATGCAAATTTCAAATTAACACATTTACACAAGAATGAAAATAGACAGGATTTCCACAATTCAGTTTGAAGTTTTGCTAACTTTGTGAAGTTCTGAACAACCAGCTCCTTCAGCTAAGGTATAACTAGACATTTGTAAATGAATCAAAAATTCACAGGCCAATTATCTCTATCAGATTACAGGAAGCCTGCACTGTTCACATCAATGCAGCTATTAGAAGCTGAAATCAGCAAATTAATCTGCCAGAGCATCAAAAAAACTGTTTGCTTCTTTAATTAAAATGAAACAAAGTAATTAAAAAATAGTGACACACAAATCAGTTGTTGGGAAAGAAACACTAGGGGCAGAATTTTCCAAGTCCTGTGAAGATGGGGTTGGAGGCAGGGTGGGGTGAGGGGGCACCAGAAAAATATTGGGGAGCTGTGTCGGGATTGCTTCCTGATGCATTCCTAGAGGCAGGCAGCCAATTTATACTAAGGCCTCATTAGGGTTGATTTATCAGGCTTGCTGGCATTTTGCTGGACTGAGCAGCATGAGGAGGCTGTCATTCCATGGAGAAGGCTTCCCTACAGCAGACTGGTCATCGGAGCTGGAGTCTCCATGCTGCAAAGTGGGGACTGCATTTATAGAAGGCCGCAATAGATACCAATCCACCAGATGGATTTCCCCTCCCACCCCATTTGATCTACCAGTCTAGATTCCTTTTTTTATTGAGTGCTTCACAGATAAATGAGGTCAACTCCTCATTGAGGCACCCTCACAGTCTTTGACCTGCCTCAGCAGTGCCCACCTCTCCCCACTGCCTGCCCTTAGATAGTAGGCCACCTCTAGCAATGTTGCAATGCCAGCCTCATTGCAAGATACTGCAGGCTCAGTGTCATGTTTTTTATCACGATATAAAGGCACCAATCGCTCATAAGGGATTGTGCAAACACATTGTGGGTTCATTTATTCAAAATAGGCACATGAGAACATATATACATGGATAGAAAGCCTGAAGACATTAGTAGCAGGGCTGTGTGAGATGTGTTCTGCTCACAGGCCAAAATGAAACTGAGACTGGATCACATGACTTCCCTTCTAGTGATGGCATGCTGCTATCCCTTAAAGGCATATTATGACATTCAGGACACTATTTGGTCCTAATATCAAGGTACTGAAGTCCACATGAAAATCCTGCCCTAGGTTTCAGAGGCTAGAAGGGGTAATTCTAGCTTTTAAATTTATTAACTCGTTTATCACTTCCTAATATAGCCAGCAAAGTACAGCACAATTAGGAGTCAAACGAAACTGACTGCTATGAAAAAAAAATATTAACCTGAAACATTCTCTCAGTTTTGAAATTAAAGATTATGTTATGAGGCCAACACATTCAATTTGAGATTATCACAATTTTTCTATTTTTGACCTCAATGGTTAGAAAAGCAGGAATTCTACAGATCAGGCAAATAGGTCACAAGTACCCACATCTACGGTCAGTGCTCCCATCAAATGAATGCCATACTGGGAGTGAAATGTTATCATCTCAGGTCTATATTGTTCAGTGTAGCTTATTTAAAATAATAATTTGATGTATCCTATAGGTATTGACAATCGTGCAGTGAGGTGGAAGATCTTGCGTCAAATCTTAACTGTTGTAGAAAACGAAAGGCAACTACCCGTAAGTATAACAAAAACAAACTCTGCTTATTTACATTTTTATTTGCTGCTCTTTCCTTATTTTACAAAACCTCTTGACAAAACCAATTTTGGATAATGGCTATTGTTCGAGTTAAGAGCACTTAGAAGTCAGAGTTCCATTTGCATAGAAAAGTATTTTGATATAATGTGGAAGCACAAATAATTTTGCGACATTGCTTATCCCAGCAACACGCTGGCATTTAAGTGACATTTTGGCTTTGAAAGAAAGGTAGAATCAAAATTTTTTATATAATAATATTTTTATAATACAGCACTATGCATTTAAATGAATGCACTGACCTAATAAAAATAGCTGCAGTACATTATCATATTTAGTGGAACTTCTGTGCTTATACATCCAGCTGCCTTATAGAGCTACTTATCTTATTCAGCCATTAATCTCTGTTCTAAAAGGTTTCTTATTTAATGAAATATAATCTAGACTGAGCACTTATCTGTAAACGTGGCTACAGTGACAAGTGTTCACAGTGTATGCAAATAGAATCTACATAACGCAGCTGCCTTAAAATATATTCACAGTACACACAGATTCTCATGCCCTGATATGGTTCTGTTCTGAGAAGTGAAGATCTTGGCAGATTTGCAATTTGCTAATAGCATTTAATTTTTGTTGATCATCTTATTTGCATAATTATTCACAACACCAGGTGCAGATTTGGACATTTTCAGATAGCGCTCTTGTCATGCAGGGGAATGATTGTGAGAATTAAAGGGATGCAGAAAAATGAAGGGAACCAGCAGAATGGGGAACAAAAAATCTTATCAGTTAATTGGCAGTTTTTGTCAAGAGTGAAAGAGGAAGAGGGCTTAGAAGTGGCAAGTCAAAATGAAGGTAAAGGATATGTATGTATGTATGCATGTTCATCTCTACCTGCTAAAATGACAGCACAAGGCCTAATGGATGATTTTTTAAAATTCATTTATGGGATGTGGGCTTCGCTGGCTGGGCCGGCATTTATTTCCCATCCCTAGTTGCCCTTGAGAAGGTGGTGGTGAGCTGCCTTCTTGAACCGCTGCAGTCCATGTGGTGTAGGTACACCCACAGTGCTGTTAGGAAGGGAGTTCCAGGATTTTGACCCAGTGACAGTGAAGGAATGGCGATATATTTCCAAGTCAGGATGGTGAGTGACTTGGAAGGGAACTTCCAGGCGATAGAAGACAGACCCTTCAATGTAGCCTAAGTGTTTCTTGGTCCATCTCTTTTTCCTCCAAAAATCTAAGTAAATTCCAATGAGGAACCCATAAATGGCAATATTGGTGCCCATAGGGAAATAAAACAGCACAACAGTTCATGAATGCCAATGGGAAAAAAAACCCTGAAATGCCCTAAAAGACTTCTATGTTACTGTGCCCTTTAAATGAACTTCCATGTTTATTTCCGGATCCTAGCAACCCTGGGAATCCCAATACAGGTGTGTGCAATTAATACTGAATGTCCTGCATGCATAAAAGTCAGGGCCAGAATTTTCACTTTGGTGGGTGGACACGCACCTGACCCGCTCGAGCGTGAAATGACGCGTGTTGACATCAAGCGAGCATCCCGACGTCAATGCGCAGTTGCACGATTGTTTGGTCAGCGGGCACGCGCAGGAATCGGCAGTGCGTCCACCAACAGTTAAAATGCCTGTTAAGGCCATTAAAATATCAATTAAGTTGAATTTTTCGCTGCTTATCCAACCTTACGGTTGGCGGGCAGGCAAAGAAGGCAAGCAGCCTTTGCATTTTTTTGGAAACCTCATCCACGGGCGGGATGAGGTTTCCAACATCAAATAAAAATAAAATCATTTAAAAATTTTTTTTTTTAAAATGAGGGGACATGTTTTATAACATTTTCAATTCTTTATTGTTTTTTGAAAACTCTTCATCTCCCTGAGGCACAGATTCTCAAGTGCGCACTCACGTGTATGTGCGAAGTTCACACTCACCCCACTCACCCTCCTCTGCCCCTCCCCACACACAGGCAGTGCTGAGCGCTGCTGCGCGCAGTTCACGCTGGGCGGGCCAGAATAAAATCGCCTTCCAGCCTTGATCGTGGGCGGCGGTCGGCTTCCCGACCACCCCTGCCGAGCCCGCTCGCCGCGGTCAAAATTCTGCCTCAGGAATTTGTGCTCAGGACTTCCCCATTCTCATTTTACCATTCAAATGAAGCTTCCTGTCAAGCAAGCTTTTCTTTTATTTAATTGGCAGAAATAGTGTCACAATGGGACTGACCACTTCTTTGTTCCATTAGGTCCTGTGTGCACCCATGTATTTTGTTATAACAGAGACAAAACATTGTCCTTAATGGATTGATATCCACAGTCGGCAAACACCCTAGAAGCTTTGCTCTGAACATCATACCATTTAAACTGTTCCAGTTAAGTACGATTTATAGACTGTGTAAAAATCACAGTCTAACATATTAAAATACAAAATATGTGCTTGTCCTTTTTATTGTAAGGTTTCTGACTCACAGTTAAAACAGGAAGAATTGCTTCAATTGCCATGTGTAACCAAATCGGAAATAAGCTCTTCTTGGATACATTAATGTTCAGCTCCATTCACAACTCCTCCTAATATAAAGCAGTTTATTAGGGCTTGCAAAAGGACGTGGACAATGTCCAGGCTTGGATGTCCTGCAAGTCAGCGCTTGGTATTGACCATCTCTGAAAACAAAATCCTAACCAGCTCCTCCTGGCCTTCAGTGGCATCACCATTGCCAATTCTACCATTGGAAAAAACTTGGGACTACCATTGACCAAAAGCTCAACTGGACCAGGCATATAGAACCATAAATGTTTATGACACAGAAGGATGCCATTCAGCCTGACATTATTGGGCCAGCTCTATGCTAGTACAATCCAAACTAATCTTATAGTTCTGCTCTCTCCTTATAGGTCTGCAGCTTCTAATGCTTCAAATAATTATCCAATTTTCTATTAAAGGATACAACAGTCTGTACCTCAGTTACTCCCTGTGGCAAATGATTGAATGATCCAACTATTTTCTGTAAAAAGAGATTGCTTTCTACCTCTGTTCTTGCTCTCTTGGTGAGGATTTAAAACTGATGATGACCTTTTAAGGCTTACTTCTCAACCAGAAAAATTGATCTTTTCAAATTGACTCGATCAAAATCCTTCATTTTCTTTTAAGTAACTGTTATATTTTATATTTCAAGTCTCTCCTCATTAGTGTAGTTTCCCAACCTAAAAACCATCCAGGTGAAGGTACACTGTATATTCTCTTAAGCTTTAATGTGCTTTCTATGATGTGACAGACAAAGCTGCACACTTTACTGTAATTGTGACCTCTCAGCAGCATGGCTACAAGGGCAGAGCAGTGACTGACTACTGCAAAGAGTTGCCCACATCCTGATTTCTCAAAGTATCTTTACCATCTACAAGCCTATGGGGTTGTGGCCTCATTAATTCGCGGTGGTGTAGGTTTTTATGTCATGGGATACTATGGAAGAACAGAGACTGAAAACTGACATGAAAACAGCAGCAACTGCTGCAGCAATAGTTCTGATTTTTTTAAGCTTCTCTCTCTGTAGTTAGTCTTTGCTGGTACTGGTAATAACACCATTGATGCTGCTGCACAGACAATATAAGTCCTTTATCACTTACAGTTAAAAGTCAGCAATCCTCGGCCATGGGTCTCAGTTAATAGCCATCTTTGACAAAATGTTCCAAATGACCTTCCTATTGTTGAAGATTTTTCTTTCTTCCCCTCATTTCTCATTAGGGGCCAGGGAGGGAATTTGTACATTAAGCGCTGAATCTAATGGCCGTGGTTGTGGCCCTGTCCAGTGGCTGCAAGCTAGTAGCAACATCATCATGGCCATTTCCGGGAGCCCAAGTGCAATTAAATCCCGATCAGGCACTTACCTGCCTGCTGTTGGTGGCCCTGGGGCCCTCAGGGCGAAGATCCTACCATGATTGGCTGGCAGCTCTTCAGTACCACCAGCGCCACTGGGACCAGTGACCACTGTTGGTACTGCAGGAGGCCCAGGACGATGAACAGTGACAGAGGCCCTGCAGGAGAGGTAACTGGGTGCAGCCCCCAATGAGAGGGGTAAGGAGGGTAGCTTGGAGGGCAAGACATGATCATAAGACCATAAGACATAGGAGCAGAAATTAGGCCATTTGGCCCATCGAGTCTGCTCCTCCATTCAATCATGGCTGATAAGTTTCTCAACCCCATTCTCCCACCTTCTCCCCATAACCTTTGATCCCCTTACCAATCAAGTTCCTATCTATCTCAGTCTTAAATACACTTAATGACTTGGCCTCCACAGCCTTCTGTGGCAATGAATTCCATAGATTCCCCACTCTTTGGCCAAAGAAGTTTCTCCTCATCTCTGTTCTAAAAGGTCTTCCCTTTACTCTGAGGCTGTGCCCTCGGGTCCTAGTCTCTCCTACTAATGGAAACATCTTCCCCATGTCCATTCTATCCAGCTCTTTCAGTATTCTGTAAGTTTCAATCAGATCCCCCCTCATCCTTCTAAACTCCATCGAGTATAGACCCAGAGTCCTCAAACGTTCCTCATATGTTAAGCCTTTCATTCCTGGGATCATTCTTGTGAACCACCTCTGGACCCTCTCCAGGGCCAGCACATCCTTCCTGAGATACGGGGCCCAAAATTGCTCACAATATACTAAATCTTTCCATGGGAGCAGCCCTTTCCGCCGGCTGGGCTCTTTGTGGGTATGGTAATTATGGTTTTATTTAGTGTGTAACATGCCTTTAAGAATAATGCTTATTAAGTAAGGTCACCTGAGCTTTAGTACCCAATAGGAGAGTAGCGCAGGCTACCTCAGTAGTGTAGAGATAGAGTTTCAGTTGAAAGCACACATGTGATTGCTGCTGAGTACCTTTGTAAATAAACTTAGGGCAGAATCTTCTGTTCGGCATGCAGGGGCCTCCCACACCGACACATAAAATGACGCATGGTGACGTTGGGCATGCATCCCGATGTCACTGCGTGTCATTCTGATCTTCTGTTCGGCGGGCGCGCACCAAACTGTCAAAGGCCTGTTAAGGCCATTAATAAACTAATTAAAGTAACTGTCAGGGCTGCCTGTCCAACCTTAAAGTTGGCGGGCAGGTGAAGAGCCCAGGCGGCCTTTGCATTTTTCATGAAACCTCATCCACGGGCAGGATGAGATTTCATGAAGGGTTTATTAATTAAATAAAATTTTTCATGAAAATTCATAAACATGTTCCAGCTCATGTGACACTGTCACATATGAGGGGACATGTCTGAATCATTTTTTAAAAAATTTTTTCCATCTTTAAAACGGAACTTAATCTCCCTGAGGCAGATCCGTGCCTCAGGGAGATTTCTCCACTCTTCTGTGTGCCACAGACCCCGACTCTCCCTCCTCCCCCTGCCACACAGGTAGCGCTGAGCATTTCTGGGTGTGCGTCATGCTGGGCAGGCCTTAATTGGCTCACCCACACAAAATGGTGGCGTGCAGTCGATCGCGGGTGGCAATCAGCTCCGTGCCCGCCTGCGCCGCCCGCTCCCAACCGGCCTGCCCGACGGGGAGAAAATTCTCCCCTTAAAGCTTCTACCTAAGAAGTGCCTGCTGATCAACTCTATCAATAGCACCAACTTAGCCACCGCTCATAACAAACTGGCAATGAGGATAAAACAAGTTTAATAGAAGAAATCAAGTGAAAAGAAATCGACACTGTCACTTGACCAGTAATTGTAAGTAGAAGTTCTGTTCGAATTGACAAAGTAATTCCCTCTCGAAATGCCACAATTTGGAAGAATTGATCCTTTCGATCCAGCCACGGACAATTGGTCTCATTACATTGGACGTCTCACATTCTTTTTCCACGCAAGCAAGATTACAGGGGAAGAGGCTATCCGAAAAATAAGGAAAAATAACTTAGCAGTGAAATCAAAACATAATTTCAATAAAGGTGGAAACAAGCAGTCTTTTAATGATTGGCAGTTTAAAAAAATTGAATGTTATTATTGTTACAGAAATGGACATATAATGAGACAGTGCAAGGAAAGATTCAAGCAGGCCTGTAAACAAAGGAAAAAGCCCAGTGAGATCTACAATGTAGAAGAGCCTGAAACAACAAATTCAGACATCTACTCATTGTTTAATCTGTAAGCTGGAAAGTCAGAACCAATATTTGTAACACTGAAAGTAAATGACAGACCTGTTAGATACAGGAGACAGGAACTTCCGCTGCAGTAATTGGGGAACATACCTTCTGATATCTGAATAATGAGGAACGTCAATTAAATTTAAAAGAAACAGCTGCCCAATTAAAAACATACACGGGTGAAGACATACAAGTCAAAGGCATAAGCAGAGTAACTGTCCATTATGGAAGCCAATCGACGAAGCTACCTTTGATGGTAGCAGCAAGTGAGGGGCCAAGCCTCCTGGGGCAAAACTGGCTAAAAGAGATTAAATTAGAATGGGCAGAAATTTTCTACTTGGGAGCAATTGCATTACCAGAGCTACTTCGAAAGCAGGCCACAGTCTTCAAGGTAGATCCAGGGATTGCAGGCAAAAATTTATGTGGATCCGGAGGCAACCCTTCGATTCCTGAAGGTGAGACCAGTACCATACGCACTGCAAGAAAAAGTCGACATTGAACTGGACAGACTAGAAAAACTAGGTGTTATACAACCTGTGCAGTTCTCTGAATGGGCAGCGCCAATAGTCCCCATCCTTAAGCCTGATCAAAGTGTCCGAATTAGTGGAGACTACAAAGTGACAGTGTGATAGTCTGAGGTGTAATACACCTTTAAGAGACTGTGAGCAGATTGACCACGTGACTGCAAGACCCAGTAGCTGTGTAGTGAGGGCTACCATGTTAATGTTAGTCTAGAGTGGGATCTGGCTGGAGAAGTACACATGTTAATGCTCTGTTGTTTGTGTAAATAAACAGTGTGTGCTTCATTTCATATTGGCCTCTGAATCTGCAGTATATTGTAATTGACTCGCCTGCCAACAGATAAGCATGCAACCGGTTTATGAGCAAAACGACCCATAGCCAAAACATAACAGACGGTTAATAAAGTAGTGAAGCTAGACAGAACCCCATTCCAAAATTCAAAGACCTGTATGCCAAGCTGGCAGGTGGAACCACCTACACGAAGCTTGATATGAGTCATGCTTATCAACAACTAGAGCTAGAGTAGGCGTTCCGGGAAGTGTGTTTTTAAAAAAGTGCACGTTCCAAGCGAGGGAGGTAATCTATTTGGATCACCGAGTAGATTCACAGGGCCTCTACCCGGTTGAGGAAAAAGTGAGAGCCATAAGACAGGCACCTGCACAAAGAACGCCTCAGAGCTCAAATCATTCCTAGGAATGATCAACTATTATGGGCAGTTCTTACCCAATTTGTCTACAGTGCTGGCCCCCCCTGCATTCCCTCCTCAAGAAGAACAAACCTTGGTCTTGGGAGCTGTCCCAGAAAGAAACTTTCATAAAGGTGAAACAATTCTTGTACTTGTCCAACCTATTAGTGCATTACAACCAGACGAAAGAATTGGTGCTGACATGTGACGCATCCTCCTACAGAGGGGGAGCAGTGCTCTCCCATGGAACAGCCAATAGGTTATGTATCGAGAACGCTTGCCACAGCGGAAAAGGGATACTCACAGGTAGAAAAAGAAAGCCTGTCCATCATCTTTGGTGTCAAGAAATTTCACCAGTACATACACACTGCCATTTTACAATTGTTTCAGACCACAAACCATTGCTAGGATTGTTCAGTGAGAGCACCCATAGCACCCATAGCCTCAGCAAGAATACAATGATAGGCTTTTATCCTGGCAGCATATGAGTACACTTTTGTACATAAGCCTGGCAATCAAATTGCAAACGCTGATGCACTTAGTCATTTGCCTTTACAAGAAAATGCTGAGCACGTCCCTCAGGAACTTGTTTTACTGTTAAATTTCTTAGATTCCTCGTTGGTATGTGTTAGACAGGTCAGAGACTGGACAAGTCGGGACCCAGTCCTATCTCAAGTATGAGAACAAGTACTTCATGATTGGTCAAAAGAGCCCGTATCTGATTAAATGAAACCGTACTTCAACATAAGACATGAAATAACCAGCCAGGATGGCATCTTATTGTGGTTAGCATGAGTGATAGTTCCTCTAAAGGGAAGTCAGCCACTGTTAATTGAACTACACAGCGCACATCCAGGAATATCCCAGCTGAAGACCATAGCACGCAGCTACCTATGGTGGTATGGGATGGATGGCGAAATAGAGAGTTTAGTGAAGAATTGTGTGCAATGTCAGCAACTGCAGAAGTTAACTTCAACAGCTCCATTACAGCCTTGGGAGTGGCCAGGAAGACTGTGGGTGTGGTTACACATTGATTATGTGGGACCGTTCATGTGAACCATGTTTCTGCTCATTGTCGATGCCCAGTCAAAATGGATGGACGTATATGAGGTGAAGTCACTAACATCAACTGCCACAATTGAGAAGCTACATCAAAGTTTTGCCATTAACGGATTACCAGGAGTAACCATTTCTGATAACAGCATGGCATTTATGAGTGCTGAGTTTCAACGGTTTATCAGCCTCAACAGTATCACTCATGTGAAAACTTCACTGTACCACCCTTCCTCAAACGGACTGGCCGAAAGGGCGGTTCAAACGTTCAAGGCAGGCGTGAAAAAGCTAACTGTAGATTCCTTAACAACCAAACTAGCATGCATTCTTTTCCATTATAGGGCCACCCCACACAACAACAGGTGTCACACCTGCAGAGTTATTGTTGAAACGCTGTCTCAGGACAAGATTGAGCTTAATAATGCTGAATTTAGAGAGGAGGGTGGAAAGGAGTCAGGGAAGCCAGAAAACTAGACATGACTGGCATAGTCATGAGAAGAAATTTACCGTGGGAGAGACGGTGTACGTGAATAACTTTGGAGAAGGACCAAAGTGGTTAGCGGGTGAAGCAAGTGCAGTGACTGGACCTCTATCTTACCACGTGGACGTGGAAGACCGAGTCATATGGAGACAGGTGGAACATTTAAGGAGGAGGGAGACAAATCACCAAGAATTGCTTGGGTCAGCGTTTCCTGTTCAGAGTACTCAACCCAGGACAGACATGTCTGATATTCCTGTGAGAGTTGAGGATACAGAACTGCAGGTGCCTGCCGAAGCACTTGATGTTTAGGCAACTCTGGAAAATGAGGTTCCTGATAAAGCATCTGAAGTTGTAGAGCTGAGACTTTCTACACGCATAAGGAAACCACCAGGAAGACTGAACTTGTAAATTCTTAACCCAGTGTAAATATTTTGTTGTTTTGAGGAATTTGTACTCGTAAATATAAAATGTATATTCGAGTAAAGAAGGAGGGATGTGGTAATTATGGTTTTATTTAGTCTGTAATATACCTTTAAGAATAATATTTGTTTAGTAAGATCACATGATCTTTAGTACCCAATAGGAGCGTAGCGCGGGCTACCTCAGTAGTTAGTAGTTAGTAGTGTAGAGATAGAGTTTGAGTTGAAAGCACACATGTAGTTGCTGCTGGGTACCTTTGTAAATACACTTAAAGTTTTCTCATAAGGAGTGTCTGCTGATCAACTCTATCAACAGTACCAACTCGGCCACCTCACAGCAGTGGGAAGAACAAGAGGGCTTCCTCCCAGCCAGCAGGCTGGGTATACCCAGAGGCCTAACAACGTTTCATGGGCCCGTCTCCTGCTGCTGGTAGAATAGTAACAAGAAGGAGATGGGGCAGATGAAGCCCTTAAGTGACCCTTAATTGGTCACTTGAGGACCTCAATTGATTTAGGAGTTGGAAGACCAAACTCAGCATTTCGCACCCCTGACTTAAATAGAAAGGGGGATGCCTGGAAGGTGACCGGCTCTCCACCCCACACCTTCCTGCCTGATTAACTGGCCTTCCCATCTCCCAGCCTGCTCCTGAGGGTGGATGTGCATTAAGTTCTTCCCAAAATTCCTTTACTTATTCTCCGGTGTTTTGACCTAGTTCTAATGATTGTGCAAAGCTCACTTGAAATGAAGCAATAAACGTTAATACGCAGTGCTGACTGATACAGCTCACCGCCACTTTCTCAAGGGCAACTAGGAAAGGGCAATAAATGCTGGCCCAGCCAGCGAAGCCCACGTCCCGTGAATGGATAAAAAAAACCTGCCACAGAATAACAGGTTTTAAATGCTGCATTAAAACGGCTTAAAAAGGCATCTACATGCCAACTGCCAGCATTCATATTGACTACTGGCATTTGCTCCCTTCTGCCCGGCTCCCTCTGTTAGCCTGAACATAGAAACATACGAATTAGGAGCAGGTGTAGGCCACTCGGCCTTTTGAGCCTGCTCCACCATTCAATAAGATCATGGCTGATCTGACTGTAACCTCCCGCCTACCCCCAGTAACCCTTCACCCCCTTGTTTATCAAGAAGCTATCTACCTCTGCCTTGAAAACATTTGAAGACTCTGCTTCCACTGCCTTTTGAGGAAGGGAGTTCCAAAGGCTCACTACCCTCTGAGAGAAAAAAATTCTTCTCATCTCTGGGCGACCCCTTATTTTTAAACAATGATCCCTAGGTTCTAGACTCTCCCACAAGAGGAAACATCCTTTCCACATTGACCCTGTCAAACCTCTCATGATGTTTCAATCAAGACACCTCTTACTCTTCTAAACTCCAACGGATGCAAGCCTAGTCTGTCCAACCCTTCCTCATAGGATATCCTGCCCATTCCTGATATCAGTTTAGTAAAGCTTCTCTGAACTGCTTCTAATGCATTTGTATCCATCCTTAAATAAGGAGACCAATACTGTACACATTATTCCAGATGTGGTCTCACCATATTCAGTAGAACTGAAGCATAACTTCCCTACTTTTGTAATCAATTCCCCTTGCAATAAACAATAACATTCTATTAGCTTTCTGAATTACTTGCTGTACCTGCATACGAGCCAATTGCGACTCATGCACTAGGACACCCAGATCCCTCGGAACCTCGGAGATCTCCAATTTTTTTTATTCATTCACGGGATGTGGGCTTCAATGGCTGGGCCAGCATTTATTGTCCATCCCTAGTTGCCCTTGAGAAGGTGGTGGTGAGCTGCCTTCTTGAACCGCTGCAGTCCGTGTAGTGTAGGTACACCCAAAGTGCTGTTAGGAAGGGAGTTCCAGGATTTTGACCCAGTGACAGTGAAGGAACAGTGATATATTTCCAAGTCAGGATGGTGAGTGACTAAGAGGGGAACTTCCAGGTGGTGGTGTTCCCATCTATCTGCTGCACTTGTCCTTCTAGGTGATAGTGGCCGTGGGTTTGGAAGGTTTTGAAGGAACCTTGGTGAATTCCTGCAGCGCATCTTGTAAATGGTACACACTGCTGCTACTGTGCGTCGGTGGTGGAGGGAGTGAATGTTTGTTGATGTGGAGCCAATCATGTGGACTGCTTTGTCCTGGATGGTGTCCAGTTTCTTCAGTGTTGTAGGAGCTGCACTCATCCAGGCAAGTGGGGAGTATTCCACCACACTCCTGACTTGTGCCTTGTAGATGGTGGACAGGCTTTGGGGAGTCAAGAGGCGAGTTACTTGTCACACAATTCCTAGCCCCTGACCTGCTCTTGTAGCCACGGTATTTTTATGGCTCGTCCAGTTCAGTTTCTGCCCAATGGTAACCCCCAAGATGTTGATAGTGGGGGATTCAGTGATGGTAATGCCATTGAACATCAAGGGGCGATGGTTGGATTCTTGTTGGAGATAATCATTGCCTGACACTTGTGTGGCGCGAATATTATTTGCCACTTGTCAGCCCAAGCCTGGATATTGTCCACGTCTTGCTGCATTTGGACATGGACTGCTTCAGTATCTGAGGAGTTGCAAATGGTGTTGAACATTGTGCACTCATCAGCGAACAACCCCACTTCTGACCTTATGATGGAAGGAAGGTCATTGATGAAGCAGCTGAAAGTGGTTGGGCCTAGGACACTACCCTGAGGAACTCCTGCAGTGATGTCCTGGAGATGAGATGACTGACCTCTAACAACCACAACTATCTTCCTTTGTGCTAGGTATGACTCCAACCAGTGGAGAGTTTTCCCCTGATTCCCACTGACTCCAGTTTTTCTGGGCTCCTTGATGCCACACTCGGTCAAATGCTGCCTTGATGTCAAGGGCAGTCACTGTCACTTCACCTCTCAGAAAGCTGGTGGTTTACACATTAGATAGGCCCTGCTCCTCCCACATTGTCACCTGTGGGAATTCTAGTCATCCCCATGATAAAAAATGTGGCCTATGTTTTTAGCCTGTGGGCCTCTATCACAGTCAGAATCTATGCATGATCAGTTTAGAAATTGAAGCTTCTATTCTTTGACCTTAGTAACTCAATTAATATTATCAGTGCCTGAGGCCATCAGTGCACTGTGAATGTCAGTTCCAGTAGATAAGTCTTTTGCAGTTGTTATTTCATTTAAACATTAACTGTTGCTTATTTGATTATGAAATCTCAAAGTTTTCTATCCTTTTCCTAAAAGTTCCTCACAATCTATAGGATTCTTAATGGCCATTAGTGGGATAGAATAATCTTCATCCTAATGAGTTCTAAAAGGCTTGCTGAGTGTGATACATGAACAGGTATCTTTGTGATTTGAAATGGACCTTATTTGTCACTGTAATTTCAGCCCTTATATATATGGTTGACTCAATATCCTCAGGGCAATCACAAGAGCAATTTTAAAAAATGGTTCCCACCTAATTTATCCCTTGGTTGCAATATATATGTGCCCATTTTGGTGCCATAATAGTGCTCAAAATTAGTCTCTGAAAATTAGGTGACAAATGCAGTCATTGTGGAGTGTTTCAAGTGTGGTTTGTTTCATTTATGTAGTTTCAGAATTTACTGATGGTGCTTTATGATATCTGGTTACAGAATCAAATACAGCTTTATGGCTTCAAGAGAAATTTTCAAAATCTGAATGTACTGAGACTTAAATTAGACTGAATGATGTTGACCTCTATACAGATTTATGATTGAAGTTAAATCTTTCAAGAATCTGAGAAGACTGAGGTTGGAAATCTTGTGCAGGGCAAATATGAATTTGTAGATTTGCATGGATTTTGTTATTGATCTCATCTTTTAAATTGTGTCTATATTTTTCCAATCTTATTCTTCTGCAGAGATGCAGTGAGGCTAGTGAAATTATGTAACACGTAACTTTTAGAGTTCGATATCAAGCATTTTTAAAAATTAGATAAATATACTTTTTGGCCTGACTGCAGTTGGGTGTCATCCCTTGACATGATTTTCTTCCCTGAGTCAGGGAGTTTGATTTTCAAAGGATGGATGCTTTCTGATACCCTTGATTTGATGTGTAGGCTCCTTTGCACATTGTTATACACAATCCATACCTTTAAGGAATGAAAACCCTTTCTTGAGAAGGCTTCTATCAGCCCAGGGCCTGGGAACCCCTTCTCAAAGCTTAAAATTCCCAAACTGCATGCTCAGCACTCCCTGGCTGCAGAATCACACTCAATGCTCCCAGATCATCCTCCCAAATGTTCCCAAATCCCATAGGATTTCATTGAGTGATCCTCAATCTCAGAGCTTGCCTCATTGAACCTCTCATTCCAGTGTTCTTGAAACATTCGGACCCCCTCCAAATACTTCTGGACTGTGAAACCCCATCTTAGTACTGTGAGACTTAAATCCTCTTTAGTGCTTTCAGATGTTGCCAATGGTGTTAAATAAGCATCTGTAATAATATCACTTGGCATTAGAGCCCTATTGTTACAAAATCGCTGACTCATCATGAGCAATGTCATGGAAAATCTTCCAGTACAATTTATATAAGAAATGTGCCATTTTAAATAGCTTTGTAACATAATGACCTGAATTTTGCAGGAGTAATGACAACAAAACTGTAAACATTCTCATGTACAGTTAAAAGTGGAAATCCAGAGGCTGCTCTTATGCTTCTCCATTGAAGTCCCCACAGGCTTCAATCAATTAGAGGTCACTGAATTGATGAGAACATTACCTGTTACACTGTAGTATTACTGTTAAAAGGCCCCTGAGAAGTTACATCTTGCTAATGAGGTGTTACTGGAGTTTTAAAAGTGTATTAAGATAATTACTCCTGAAGGACATCTCTGGCCTTGGAAAACTAATTTTATGTGTATAGTGTCATTTTCTCTATTCTGATAAAAATTCAAAGGTTTTTAATATAATAAGTTAGTTTTTTTTAAAATGTTTATGATATTTCAGGTTCTGAAATGTATGCCCCAATCATTTATTTCATTGTCTGTAAAATTTTAAAAACATGAAGAATAATGAGTGTATTTTACTTATTGGTTTACTGCTGTAGAAATATTTCAATGAGATTGGCTGCTTAGCCTGTTTGATGGCATAATTGTTGCTGGACATCTGGCAATTCCCTTCCCTTGGCACTAAATTCAAATTAATGTCGGAAAAAGATTAACAGATTATCTGGTCATTATCATACTACTGTTTGTTATAGCTTAGTGCACAAATTGGCTGCTGAATTTCCTACTTTACAAAGGCGACTACACCTCAGAAGTACTACTTTGGCTATGAAGCACTGTGGATGAGGCAAAACAATAAGTAGGCTCTCTTGCCTCAGCTCACAGCTGAGATGCGTGTAGCTTCAGTCCTCATTTTAAATGTGCCCGTGGGGGCTCCTCTACAGGCTGCTGCACTTGTGTCATTGCAGGTGCAGCCTCTGCCACAAGGCCTTGGGACATGGTTAGTTCCTCACTTGGAGAGGCAGATGAGGTGAGGGTTGATGTCGGTGTCCCCTGAGGTGTAGTCCACTCATCAGCTTCTTCAACTGTCTTAGCCCTTTCATGGCGCTTTTGCCTGCTGGATGAAGCTACTGGCTGGGATGCTGTTGATATGCACTCCATGCATCTCTGTGCCATCAGTGACACTGAGTGGTCAATGCTCCAAAGGACCTTACTCTTTCTGAACATATCAGCTTGCTGCTCCTGCACCCACTCAGAATGGTGCTGCACATGGCTCTCCAAGAGGGTGGCCACTGCCTCAATGGAGGAGCTCATGCGCTCTAATCCCTGGGACATAACATAATACATACACTGATGGATTCTCCATTGTCTGCCCGCAATGCCTCAGAGATCTCTGACATTCAGGAACTGATCTGCTTCAGATGCTCCAGAAAATAGCCTCCTTGTCCAGAATGAAAAAACAGTAAAAACTGGGAAATAAGAGTACTGGTCTAAACTGGTCTTGTATATATTAAAATGGAACACCAGTAAAAACTGGGAAATAAGAGTACTGGTCTGAACTGGTCTTGTATATATTAAAATGGAACACCAGTAAAAACTGGGAAATAAGAGGACTGGTCCAAACTGTTTTTCCCTTCTTCAGCATCTTCGCCCAATGGAGCATGGCTGTATCTTCTCTCTGAGGGGGACTGCCCACAGTTTACTCTGCCTTACCCTCTGCCTCCTGCACACTCATGAAGTGCATTTCACCCAGTGCCCGCTGTTAAAGCTAGATTGAAGCCCAACTGAGGAAAGTGTGTCAGTGCTGGTGGATGATACATACGGATGATGTGACAGTGCTGCCTCAGGAATGTCTCTCTCCACCGAAGAGTCCTGCAACCACTACGCTCGTACTCTCTGCTCCCCCTCTGCAACTGGTCCTATGGGTAACACAAGAAGCCTTTTTTTTATTCATTCACAGGATGTGGACTTTGCTGGCTGGGCCAGCATTTATTTCCCATCCCTAGTTGTCCTTGAGAAGGTGGTGGTGAGCTGCCTTCTTGAACTGCTGACCCTGAGGACTCGCCATACTGTGCAGGTACCTCAGCAGAGCCAGTGGTTGTACAGCCATTGTGTACATTGGGCAGGAGT
Organism: Cetorhinus maximus; assembly: GCF_964194155.1. Taxonomy (NCBI): domain Eukaryota; kingdom Metazoa; phylum Chordata; class Chondrichthyes; order Lamniformes; family Cetorhinidae; genus Cetorhinus; species Cetorhinus maximus. Next base: position 97,727,609 of record NC_135882.1, read on the forward strand.
GACCACCATACCTTTCATTTATACATTAAGATCTCAAATAACCCTGCCCTGGATGACTTCACTTCTCGCCATTGCCCATGGCTTGATGTGATGGCACCCTTGCGATCTTCAGCGCTGCTTCCTCCATTATGGTCAGTGTGTGGATCTATGACACACCATCACCCATCCGAGACATTTCCGACGAATAATGCACTCTCGTATCCTATAGAATAGAGAGAGAAAGATTTATGAGTAGGCTGTCCTCCGTCACCTATTCCAGCATGACATTCACATGAGCTGTTCGGTTCATTGGTGATGCCCCCCTGCTGATTGGCACCCAATATATTAAGATTGCTGGTGTATCAGTGATGCAATTAGCCACTTGATCTGACAATGTGAGGAGGAACATTGGGCACTCAGTCTGCTCAGCTCATGTATATGCTGCTGCATACAGAGTTAGAAGCCTGTCACCCAGATGTCACTTGCTGATCACCTTTCCAGACCTTCACAGATCATTAAAGCACTTTCTGCACCCACATCCTCCTAATTACTCTTAGCTGCTGACCTCCATGGACACCTCCATCCAGGTCCCTTGGCCTGGTTCAGAGGGTTTCTTCTTCCAGAAGGAAGGAATAGCATATCTCTTCTCTCAGAGTCAGTGCTTCAGGGGACGCAGCTGAAAAGTGTGGTGTTGCGTGGGGATGCCTGTCCAGGCTAGCACTGGCCCCCTTTGATCCCTTCTGCTCTGTACTTTCAGGCAATGGCAAGCTCAGTCATGGCTGCTATTTGCCTTTAAGAAATACCCTTCATAGCTAGTTCCCGCTTCCAGACTGCTTCTGCGCTTACATGACAATTAAGCCCTTTGCATTAAAATCGTACTGCATCACTGATGTTGATGCAGCATGGGGTCAAGATCCGGAAATGATCTGGGTGTTGGGTTCTCAACCGTAGAGTGAAAATCCAGCCCTTCATGTCTGACTAGAGCAGTGCCCTCTACAGGGGATCTGTAACATCTATGAACAAGGCATCTGTGATATCGAAGAAACAGCAAAACTCTTCAACCAGATTGAATAATCCTTCCTTAGACATGCAGAGTGCTAAACCAGGAAGCATAAAGCAAGAAATATTTTTTAAAAATCTACAATCCTAATTAACTTCTGAAGAAATGAATCTCTGTACGCATAAAATTAATATTTCAGGCCCAGAGAGGTTATTTGGGAGTAATTATCAATTATCACAATATTAAAAATTAACTTTCCCTTGAACATCATCCCTAATATCTTATGGTAAGTAGTGGGCAAATGCCCCAAATTCACACCATTGTATGTGTTTCAATGCTGAGGCTATCGGTGAAGGCTCTTACAGCATGCTGTAAGGTGTCTCTAACAGCAGCTACCAGATTCACGCATTTAAATACACATGCAGATAACAGAATTTGTTTTCCAATTTTCAGTGAGTGCTGTTAACCTCACCATTATTCTCAATGCAAATTACAAGCCAATATTTTGGATGTAGATTTGTTTTTTGTCAAAATTCAGTTCATTGAGCAGAGCGTTGGAATACAAATAAAGTTATTTGATGTAAAGGTCATTGGTTAGAGTTCATTTGATATGCAGGCCTGTTCCCTCAGTCATAGGAGGGATATTTTGCCTTTGAGAAGGTTCTGATAACAGCAATGAAGATGATTTTGTGTAGAAGGAATTTATAAGGAGAGGTAACCACAAAAACTTGCTACATTTTGTGCCTTTAATACAATAAGTTGCTTGATGTAGACGAACACATAATTGTAAAGGAGGAGTATCAGAAGATTTAGCAGATGTGATTAAATTCTGGGTCAAACAGGGTGGCTTTTAAGATAGAAGGAGGGGGAGATAATTAATTGGAGGATTTTAAAAATTCATTTATGGGATGTCGGCATCGCTGGATAGGGCAGAATTTATTGTCCATCCCTAATTGCCCTTGAGAAGGTGATGGTGAGCTGCCTTCTTGAACCACTGCAGTCCCTGTGGTGTAGGTACATCCACAGTGCTATTATGGAGGGAGTTCAAGGATTTTGGCCCAGCAACAGTGAAGAAACGTTAATATATTTCCAAGTCAGAATGGTGAGTGGCTCAGAGGGGAACTTCCAGGTGGTGGTGTTCCCATGTACCTGCTGCACTTGTCCTTCTAGATTGTAGTGGTCATGGTTTGGAAAGTGCTTTCTAAGGAGCCTTGGTGAGTTTCCACAGTGCTTGTAAATGGCACACACTGCTGCCATTGTTCGTCGGTGGTGGAGGGAGTGAATGTTTGTGGATGCGGTGCCAGTCAAGTGGCTGCTTTGTCCTGGATGGTGACAAACTTCTTGAGTGTTGTTGGAGCTTCACTCATCCAGGTAAGTGGAGGGTATTCCATCAGACTCCTGACTTGTGCTTTGTAGATGGTGGACAGGCTTTGGGGAGTCAGGAGGTGAGATACTCGTCACACGATTCTTAGCTTCTGACCTGCTCTTGTAGCCACAGTATTTATATGGCTAGTCCAGTTCAGTTTCTGGTCAATGGTAACTCCCAGGATGTTGATAGTGGGGGATTCAGCAATGGTCATAGAATCATAGAGTCATAGAGTTACACAGCACAGAAACAGGCCCTTTAGCCCATCGTGTCCATTGTGGCCATCAAGTACCTAACTAGTCTAATCCCATTTTCCAGTACTTGGCCCTTAGCCCTGTGTGCTATGGCATTTCAAGTGCTCATCTAAATACTTCTTAAATGTTGTGAGGGTTCCTGCCTCTAACACCCCCTCAGGCAATGTGTTCCAGATTCCAACCACCCGCTGGGTGAAAAAAGTTTCCTCAAATCCCCTCTAAACTTCCTGACCCTTACCTTAAATCTATGCCCCCTGGTTATTGACACCTCTGCTAAGGGGAAAAGTTTCTTCCTATCTACCCTATCTATGTCCCTCATAATTTTATATACCTCTATCAGGTCCCCCCTTAGCCTTCTCTGCTCTAAGGAAAACAACCCTAGCCTATCAACTCTATCTTCTTGCTGAAACATTCCAGCCCAGGCAATATCCTGGTGCATCTCCTCTACACCCTCTCCAGTGCAATCACATCCTTCCTATTGTGGCGACCAGGACTGCATGCAGCACTTCAGCGTTGGCCTAACCAGCATTTTATACAGCTCCAACATAACCTCCTTGCTCTTATATTCTATGCCTCGGCTAATAAAGGCAAGTATCTCATAGCCTTCTTAACTACCTTATCTACCTGTGCTACTGCCCTCAGAGATCTATGGACATGTACACCAACGTCCCTCTGATCCTTTGTACGTCCTAGGGTCTTACCATTCACTGTGTATTCCCTTGCTGTGTTAGTCCTCCCAAAATTCATTACCTCACACTTCTCAGGATTAAATTCCATTTGCCACTGCTCTGCCCATCGTACCGGCCCATCTATATCGTCCTGTAATCTAAGGCTTTCCTCCTCACTATTTACACCACCAATTTTCGTGTCATCTGAAAACTTACTGATTATGCCTCCTATATTCACGTCTAAATCATTAATGCGCACTACAAACAGCAAAGGGTCCAGGTACCGATCCCTGTGGTACGCTATTCATCATAGGCTTCCAATCGTAAAAACAATCTTCGACCATCACTCTCTGCCTCCTGCCACTAAGTCAATTTTGGATCCAATTTGCCAAATTGCCCTGGATCCCATGGGCTCTTACCTGATTGACCATTCTCCCATGCAGGATCGTGTCAAAATCCTTACTGAAGTCCATGTAGACTACATCAACTACACTACCCTCATCTACACAACTAGTCACCTTCTCGAAAAATTCAATCAAATTTGTTAGACATGATCTCCCCCTGACAAGTATTGCTGACTATCTCTGATTAATCCCTGCCACTCCAAGTGGAGATGTTTTTATTATATTGTTTTTATTACTGATTCTTTGTCATCGCGTGTCATTTTATGCTCAGGGGTGTTGGACGTGCGCCCGCACGCCGAGTGTAAAATTCAGCTCAGTGTGTTTATTTTCCCCAAAAATTACTGGTAAAATTAGTACTATGAGAGATTTTTATTATCAGAGAGGCAAAGTCCAAGGATATAATGAAACAATGGGAATTTGCATTCAAAGGGGAAACTATGTATAAAGGAGCGAAGGTTGAGTGTAAGGGCAGGCAATCTAAGATCTAAGTAAGTGTGAAAAGCGTTCTGCATCTAAGTCTCCAGCTGCTGTCTACAAAGAACTGAAGTTAAGCAAACTTACTTTGAATTGGATTGTTCAGGGTTCCAGGTTCTTTGCCTGGGTCTTTTAAAATATATGTGTCTTACTGTTGACTTAACAAAACTGTTACTGGGAGTTAGATTAACTAGAGGATTTAGAAGTTATCATAGTGGAAATTTGTAGATCTATGTATGTATTTAAAATCATTTATTTTATTAATAAAGGTTTAAATTAGTTTTGGAAGAAACCTATAAGCCTTGGTGGTCTTATCTGAATTCAGGACACACATCTCAAAATTTATACTAATTGCAAATCAGTTGTGACAGTTGTTTCAAGTTTCCCTTTTGGATATGAGCAGCTCAGCATTTACCATCGGCTGTGCCATAACACTCTCCATGACCTGTCAACCTGGCTCCATGTTCACATGCAGTCTCAAGTATCTGCTCCTCCACCTTACTTAATATCAGGAGATTAGGGGCACCACCAACCCTTTGTCCTTGATCCTGCACATTGTGACTCCTCTACTTCTGTAAGGTTAAAAGTTCTTTGATTAGCGTCCCCCACTGTCTGCTGGAACATACCAGCCATCTCCCAGGCATGTTCAGATGCCCATCCCATTATTGGACTTCATCCTCATATACATGCCAGCCATCTGTTCTAATGACAAGTAGCCTCTAAGGGCACAGGAAAATCTGTCAATTTAAGTTTGGGGTTTCACACCCATGAGCTCCAACAAATGCTGCCACCCACAAACACATCCCTCCATGGTTACATCTGGAATCAGTACTCATCCTGGCATAGCGCAGATGGTCATTGAACCTCTTCCTGCACTGTATCTACGTCCTTTGTACGACATCAGGTCCGCTGACCTGAGTTGACACCGCCGTCCATGCCTTTTTTGTTAAGTGTGGTGGCCTCCTCATTCCGTGTTGTGGCAGCAATATCTCTCATCAGATATTGACTGCCTCCAGCAGAATCCACAAGCACTCAACAGAAAAGTGGGGGTCAGACTGGCTCCGGCTATTTCCATCCCCCCTGGCATGGGCTCTGGGTGCGGATGATTTATTGCAGACACAATATCTAATAAAAGTAGTCTGACGCCTGGAAAATCACAGCAGCTCCCTGAGGCAGTTCCGCAATGATTGTCAACCTTCAGTGAGCTCCTTTTAAACGACCCCACCCGCACCCTCATTCGTCCCAGTGCCTGCCCTCTTCCCACGCCCCCCGGCAGCACTGAGCCCCCCTCAGCATGAAATCGCTTTCGGAAGCTGATCGCAGGGGGGGAGCAAATTTCACATCCACTTCTGGTCCTGCCAATCATGCTCGTCCGACAAGCCTAAAATCCAAACCCCTGTCTTTGACCCCTCACATACATCATGCCTCTCCTGTGCTGTAATAGTTTATTTACACAATGTTCTCACCTGCCCTCCTTTTTTCATTCCCTGTTTTCCCTATTAATAAAGGAATTGATAAATGACAGTGCAATGAATAGTGATATTTGGGGTAAAATGATTGTTTGAAGCAATCTTTAATGTAATATTCCTTGGTCCTTTAAAGTAACGCTCCGATGGAGTCTTTACCCAAAATGCAACCCACTTTTCTGATGCAAGAAGACATGTTATGTGGTTTTACAGTTCCGTCCTTGTTTTTGACGTTTTTCTTTCTTTTTATCTTTATTTTAGGTTAAGTTCTTTGTCATTTAATCTGTGAACATTATTCTCGATATGACAATGCTTTAAAATACATTTTATTTAAAATCAATTATCTGCCCCTAGGAGAACTGGCATATTCGAGCACGGACAGTTCGCTTTCAGTCAGAAGCTGTGTATTTGATTTATGACCCTGTTGATATACATCTGGCACGCTTATTGAGAAATGAACTACAAAAAAAAGGCTTGCAGGTAGGAATTATGAAGCTTTCAATTACACTTTACATGGAGTTCTGAAATGATTCGGAGAGCAATGCACACCACAAACAAGCCTAAGCCAACAAGACACTACCTCCCCCATTGTAAATATTCTTCAATTTATTTTTTATGCTGTATGTATTGCACCATGCTTTTGTTCTTAATAAATAACTGCCTGGACAGAGTAGATAGGGAGAAACTGTTCTCGTGAAAAGATTGAGAATGAGAGAGCACATATTTAAAATAATTGGCAAAACAAACGAAAGCAATATGAAAAAAAACTTTTTCACATAGCAAGTGGTTAAGATCTGGAATACATGGCCTGAGAGTGTGGTGGAGGCAGGTTCAATCGAAGCATTCAAAATGTAATTAGACTGTTGGCGGAAAAGGAACAATTTGCGGGGTTATGGGGAGAAGACTGGAAGTAAGTAAATAGCTCATTCAGAGAGCTGGTACAGAAATGATAGGCCGATTACCCTCCTTCTGCACTGTAACAATTCTGTGATTCTACGTTATGGGTACTGTGGCAAAGTGCAGTAAAGTGTCATCAGCACTTAGCACCATAGGAGTGAAAAATGCTGGCTCAGTCTACTGCATGAGTGAGTTCCTAACCTTAGTTCTCCTACCATAATGTCGCCGTCGGCGGTAATATATTGTATCCAGGACAGAACCATAGATCTGCTGATGGCTGTCTCAGGCTACCAGTAATGGTACACAAGTGCTAATTAGACACAATTTTCATATTTGCATATGTGGGCTCCACGCACTCTTTTCTACTGAAGGTGTGGAGTGGGCTGATACACAGTGGCAGTTCACGGACTGAGGAAGAGGGCACACAGGCACTTGGACATGTTACTGGAGGTCCTTGTAGAGGAGATCTGGAGGAGAAGTGCTGTCCTGTACCCACAGTGGGGGCGGGGGGAGGAAGAATTCCCCTTGCCTTCTGTCCCTTTCTCCAGCAGCGGCTAGTGCTGCTCTGTCTGGCCTCATCTACTCCTCCCATTCCTCTTGCAAGCCAATAGGGCCCCCTCACAAGATGCCCATAACCATGCATTCCCTTTCTCCTGTTAACGTTATAAGATGTCTAATAAGATAGAACACTACTGAATTTTTTGCTGAAATCCTCAGGATTTGTAGAACAAATGTTCCAGGAGTGTTAGTGAAGTCTTGACAAACTGTCCCCGGAAGTCTCCTGACGTGTTTCAAAAGCCCTTTCATTCCTCCAGCAGCAAGTGAACAGTAAAAGCTATATCCCTTTAAGTTTACTTCCAATTAGTTAGTTGTTGTTAGGAGAGGGAATTAGCTTTACCACTAGTCATGAAAATGTCTTGCAGTTTCTTTAATGAGTGCTTGCAGGCAATTAAATGGCAATCAGCTGTTTCACGATTCTCTGACTGATTCCTAGTGTTAACTACCTTAACCAAGATGTCATCTTACGATAATTGCAGGCTGAACCAATGTTTTAGCTGAAACCTCCAGCTTGGACAACTTGGTGGCTGTTTAGCAACTGAATGGGCCATTGAAAATTGGCCCCCATAAGTCCAGAGCACAGAAAAAAATCTGAGTGGGGAATAATGAAGCAGCAAACCAGTAATAGGATGGCGAGCACAGGTTAGTTGCACAGCACAGTTGCAGCTGAGTAGAGAGAGAATAGTCAGGAAATCCTTGATGTCTAAAATTATTTGTGATTGGAATTGGCAACTAAAAAGAAACTCTTCCACAATGGAATTCATGAATCTGCAGCTAGATTTGAAAAAGCTTTCCTGATATTCAGATTAATGCATTGGTAGCTCGGGTGCTTATTAATGAGCTGAGCTTGGAGAATTGGGTGAGTAGATATACAATTTCCTGTTTGCAGAAATAAATAGCCATCGAGTGCTCAGATATGAAATCAGAAAGGCTTTCATTGAAGCCCTCATATAGTTAAAAAGCCCTCAAATAAGTTAATGTTGGTGTTTTAATTGTGATTTACTCGGAAGGTTCTGAGAGCTATCCACACCTATATAAACTAAATGCTGATGTAGAAGCTCTTTTGGGTTCTTGAAAGTTAAAGACTTTAAGGAGAGCTGCAGAATTTGCTGTTGGAGTTGGAAGTTATGTATTGCCATCTTTTTGGATTCCTTTTTCTGCATTTTTTTTTGTTCTGTCAGGGGCTAAGACCTCACAATATTTATATTTATATATATATGGTATAATATATATATATATATATATATCAGCATGGCTAATTTATAAAATATTTTTAAAAACTGGGCAAAGGCTTTAAAATGACTGAAGCCATGTCTGGCTTTGACTCAAATGAAAGGAGTGTCCTGGCATTCAGAGAAGCTAGCACCTCACTATCTCTAAAGACACGCTAATCGCCCCTGTGACTGCAGAGATCAAATCCAAGAGAAATGTACAAAGGCTATTTATAGTTCTAAAGCCAGGCCTGGTCAATAGAAATGACTAGTCTGCGAGGACAAAGGACCCCAAAACCCCTTTTGAAATTATTAATGGTTGAAACATTACCAATCTCAAGAATCCAGACTAAGCAATACGCATCCTTTGTCCAAGCCAAAGTAAAGAGGTGGGAGTCACATGACCCCTGCCCCAGAAGCCTGCAAAGCTCAGACTGCCACCTTCCATCCAGCAAGCAGCAGGTCAGAACAAAGGCTCTGCCCAGGATTAACTGCCTGGCCCATCTACACTGTTTCTACTGGAACTTCTGAACTTTTGTACAAGTGCCTATAAAACTAATTCATCTCTACATGTCTATATCATCATGGAAGTCTTCTCTATTGGAAAAATGAATTATCCAGTATCATTTTTCAACCTGCTGACTTTGTGAAAGAATACACCATTGAATATAAGAAATAGGAACAGGAGTAGCCCAATCGGCCCCTCGAGCCTGCTCCACTATTCAATAAGATCATGGCTGATCTTCTTGTGTTTCGATTTCCACATTCCCATCTAACACCAATAACCTTTGATTCCCTTGCCTAACAAGACTCTATCTCCCTCTGCCTTAAAATATTTAATGACCTGGCCTCCACCACCTTCTGAGGCAGAGAATTCCAAAGTCGCACAACCTTCTGAGGGAAAAAATTTCTACTAATTTCTGTCCTAAAAGGGAGACCCCTAATTTTAAAACAGTGCCCCCTTGTTCTGGACTCACCCAAAAGAGGAAACATCCTTTCAATGTCCACCTTGTCAAAGCCATTCAGGATCTTGTATAATTCAATCAAATCAACTCTCACTCTTCTAAACTCCAGTGGAAACAAGCCCAGTCTGTCCAACCTTTCCACATAAGGCAACCCACTCATTCCAGGTATCAATCTAGTAAACCTCCTTTGAACCGCCTCCAATGCATTTACATCCTTCCTTAAATAAGGAGATCAAAACTGCACACAGTATTCGAGGTGCAATCTCACCAATGCCCTATATAACTGAAGCATAACATCCTTACTTTTATGTTCAATCCTTCTCGTAATAAAGGATCAAATTCCATTAGCCTTCTTAATGACTTGCTGTACCTGCCTACTAACATTGTGTAACCCATGTACTAGAACGCTTAGATCCCTCTGCACTTCAGAATTATGCAGCCGTTCTCCATTTAAGTAGTACTCTGCATTTTTGTTCTTCCTGCCAAAATGAACAACTTCACATTTTCCCACATTAAACTCCATTTGCCAGATCTTTGCCGACTCATTTAGCCTATCTATATTCATCTGCAACCTCCTCATGTCCTCTTCACAACATACTTTCCTACCTATCTTTGTGACATGTGCAAATTTAGCTGCCATGTCTTCACTCCCCTCATCTAAGTCATTGATGTAAATCGTAAAAAGTTGAGGCCCCAGTACAGACCCCTGTGGGACACCACTCGTCACATCCTGCCAATCAGAAAAAGACCATTTATGCACACTGTCTGCTTTCTGCCAGCCACCAATCTTCTATCCATGCTAATATGTTACCCATTGCACCATGCACTTTTATTTTCCATAATAATCTTTGATGTGGTACCTTATCAATTGCCTTCTGAAAATCCAAGTACAGTACATCTACAGGCTCCCCTTTATCGACTGCACATGTTACTCCTTCAAAAACTCCAATCAATTGGTCAAACATGATTTTCCTTTCACAAAACCATGCTGACTCTTCCCTATTGCCTTGAGCTCTTCTGAGTTCCCAGCTATAACCTCCTTAATGATTGATTCTAATAACTTCCCTATGACAGAAGTCAAGAAAACTGGCCTATAGTTTCCTGCTTTATGACTCCCTCCCTTCTTGAATAGAGAATATTTGCTACTTTCCAATCTGATGGAACCATTCCAGAATCTAGCAAATTTTGGAAAATTAACATTAGCGCATCAATGACCTCATTAGCCACCTCTTTTAAGACCCTAGGATGTAATCCATCGGGACCCAGGGACTTGCCAGCCCGCAGCTCCTTCAATTTGCTCAGTATCGTTTTCCTAGTGATTTCAATTTCACCAAGTTCCTTTCTCCCGTTCACATCCTAATTTGCAGCTGTAACTAGAATGTTTTTTTGTATCCTCTATAGTGAACACAGAAGCAAAATATGTCTTCATTTATTCTGCCATTTCCTTATTATCTATTAACTCCCCATTGTCACTCTCGAGAGGACCAACACTCACTTTACTTACTCTTTTCCTTTTTAAATACTCTTGCTATCCGTTTTTACATTTCTAGCTAGCTTCCTCTCATACTCTAATTTCTTTCTCATGATTAACCTTTAAGTCATTCTCTGTCATTCTTTATATTCTGTCCAATCATCTGTCCTGCCGCTCATCTTTGCGGAGTTGTATGCTTTTCCCTTAAGTTTGATGCTTTCCTTAACACCTTTAGTTAACCATGGATGGTGGGTCTTCCCCTTTGAATTTTTCTTCATAGTAGGAATATACTTATTCTGAATACTCTGAAATATCCCCTTAAATGTCTGCCACTGCTTCTCTATTGATCTATCCTCTAGCCTAGTTTCCCATTCACTTCAGCACTAGACTTTGCACTGGACTTTCAGCATTGGACTTTGATTCTGGAATCTGGGCTCAGATGAAACAAAAATTCTTTGATCCTGTGGTTTGACCTGTACACCCCTTTCTTTCTCTATCCATCCCCTTTTATTGCATGAGTAAAAAAGGAGACTACGATGTGTCCCCCCACCTCCCTCATGTTTGAATGTGTGTGAATAAACAACCCCTCTAAGTTTATCCTATCTTGAGTTTGCTGTGGAGTTGTTAATAGAAATTGGGTCACACCAAAACTGACGGGTTGGGAAAAATATGCCACCACTTATAAAGGGGGAAATTAAAATCAAAACACCTTACTGTTTATGGACGGGTGGTGAGAGGAGAAATCAGGGCTGTTTAAATTAAACCCCCTCCTGTCCATAACATTTTAGTTCCTTCTTGATTATTACTTATATTCCTTCATGTTTTTTCTAACCACAGTGCTGCTGGCACTGTTTTATTTACATCAAACCAAAAGCTAAAATATTCTCCTTGCACTCGAGAATTGGTAGAGGGAGTGAAGTCTCTATGAAAGCATCAAAGGTCTGATTATACCAGAGGTGTTCAGCTGCTCTTACATGGGAACTGGATTCAAAGACCCAGACAGATCCACCTAGTTATGCAAGATGTTACGGACTGGGGAGAGAGGCAGTCTGAACTGCTTTATTTTTCCCGCCATCTGTCTATGCGCAGATGTGTTTTAATTTTTGAAATAGGCTGTGGGGTGTTTACCCAAAACCTCTGTTTATGTAGTAAATTTTAATCATAAGCATTGTTTATTCATACATTCAAACCCAGGGAATGGTTCACACACACACACACACACACACACACACACGAAGGAGGTAGGAAAGGATAGAATTTTACAACTAAGAATGACTTAAAACCAAAAAGAAACAAAGATAAAGATATTAATTCACATGAATGTTAGAATCTAGAATGTCAGAGTCCAGTGAGTGTTCCTTCATGTAGGAGTTAACATTCAGGCGGTTTAGCTAGCTGAAAGTAGGAGTTGACGAATTCCTTCAAAGTTGGTAATGACGCAGCAAGATGAGATTGGTATACAGAGACTTCGTCCGCTCTATAGGCGATGGCAGGAATCTTCCAGAGAACCAGGCTTCGAGGAGGTTTAGAGTCGAGGCAGGCTTTGTTGTCAGCCTGGAGTCCTGTTTGGCATTGACAGGCTGGATGCGAACAGAAAACTGCCCTGGGAGTCCAGGAATGCAACATTAAAATTTTCCAAAGGCAAAAGGAGCTTAGGTCATGTGATGTTGCCGATTGTAAATCAATTTCACAATCAATTTCGATGTCTCTGGTGAAAATCCATTGTTCACCTTAGGAGATAGATGGTGGCTATTGAAGCCTCCGCAGGTATAACGAGTTTCGATGGGTCGATTTCTCCCATCCTGCCCACAGCGGGTTTCATGGTGGGCTAGAGCAGAGATTGAGCAGGAGGCAAAAAAATTGGAAACATGCCGTCGTAAGGACAGGTCGCAATTCTCCTGATGGTGTTTTCATGGTGAGTCGGTTATCCCGTTGACTAGTGGCGTGAACGTCATTTGCAGTCATTAGCATGCCATGAGTGCTTATTAAAATAGCTGTTCACCAGAATCTTGCCATGCCTTCCAATCTTTCATCACGCCAGTGGGAAATTAGGTTGATGTCAAACCTGTTTGAAAAGGGTTGGCATGCACAAGTTGGACCTCAGTTCTTCAAGGTGAGTGGGACATACCTGCCATAGAGCTGCACCAGTCTTGTTGCGATGAACGCCAATTTGCTGGGGCTATAGGTTTAGACTGCTCCTTCTCTTTGCTTCCATTGTCCTGAGGAACACCACTGTGCTGTGGTGCTCATTCAGGCCTCCACTTTCAGAGACTAGCACTTCAACAGAGGGGTGGGCTGTCAGGCAAGGGGTTGGACTGACAAACACAAGGGAGGCAATGGGGAAGGAAGGCTGTGGGATGGCAGTCATGGGGAAGGGCGAATACAAGGGGGGCAACGGAGAGTGAAGGCTGTGGAATGGCACTCAGGGGGAAGGACAAACATAAGGGGGCCCTCTCTGGGATCCCCTCTAACCTCTTATTGCCACCGGAGTGAGCAGGAGTCTGCTTAGAAAGAAAGGAGGAAGACCTCTTTGCAATGAAAGCCACTGACAGCCGATGGCTTCATTAGCACTGTTAAAGGGCTACTCAGAACTCAGTGGCTTCACATCACATTCACTGCATCTCAAGCGTAACACATAGGAATGTAGAATTTGTGAATGCAGCAATAGTCAGGGAGGTACAGCTATATCATATATGGCATTCCAGCAATGAAGGTCTGTGATGTGTTTACCAGATTTGACACTTCTAATGGGCCAAAGGGCATCCACTCATTGGCCATGAGCAACTGATCGGTCATTAATATGCCACATCAGAGCAGAGAGCTATGTTGGGTCAATCATCTCACTTAAACTTTAGCATCCCAATGCAGGGCTCAAGATGTTACACATCTGCGATGCCATCTTGGTCACCTCGATGTGTGTGCTAGTGTCTCAGGTACAAGGCGACATCAGCCACCATGCAAGTAGGTCAGGAAAAACTATGGACCCTTACAGTCTCCAAACGTGTCATTTCCTGAGCTTCACTTTCTTGCCCTTATGACTGATTAATGTCTTCAATGTTTCCTTTCAGAGAGAAGGTAAAAGCAGATATGGATCCAGAGTTCAATGCTGCCTTTGTCAGGGTCCCAATGCAATGGAGGAGGCAAAGGAGGGAGAGGCGACTCTGCGCGCAGTTCCAGCAGGATGGACATGGTCAAGCGGAGCCAGAACATGAACAGGAGGGTCAGGAGGAGAGACCCAGACAATGGGAGTGACTCACTAGACATAGGGTTTATCGTCTAAGAGCCTCCTATTTACAAATGAGTAATAGGCAATGCTGTGCATGTCTGCACTTGTCCTGAGATCTGATACAACACATATGCCACATTCTTTGTGAAGACCTGACGGCACATGGAGTTGGAGGGTATCCCCTGCCAGTGGCTTTCAAGGTGACCGCTGCACTCAACTTCTTGGCCTCTGGTTCTTTCCAAGGATCAACAGGTGACCTGTGCAGCATCTCTCAGTCCACAACACATCGATGCGTAAAGGAGGTCACAGATGCCCTTTACAGGAAGGGCCATCTTTATGTCAGGTTTGCTCTGGATGAAGATAGCCAGGCTGCAAGATTCATCAGCTTCACCGCCATCTCAGGCTTCTCAAGAGTGCAGGGTGCAAATGACTGCACCCATGTGGCTATATGGGCTCCATGGCAGCAGCCCCTAATGTTTAAAAACCGCATTGGCTATCATTACATCAATGTGCAACTGGTGTGCGATCAGAGGAAGCACATACTGCATGATTGTGCATGGTACCCTAGGAGTTGCCATGACTCCTACATCCTGAGTCACTCTCAGGTGCTGAAGATTTTCGAGGGGCCATTATGTTTGCAGAGGTGGCTGCTTGGGGATAAGGGGCACCTACTGGTGGCTGATGGCACTGATGCGTTGTCCTCAAAGTCGTTCCAAGGAGAGGTATAACGTTGCTCATAGGTCCACGTGCTCCCTTATAGAGCAGACCATAGGGTTTCTGAAGATGCGTTTCAGATGCTTGGACCACCCAGGTGGCTCACCACAATACACTCCCGCCACGGTTTCCCGCATCATTTCAGTGTGTTACACCCTTCACAATCTGGCCTTGCAAAGAGGTGACCCACTGCCAGAGGATGAACTGAAGGAGGATGAGAGCTCATCAGGGGATGAAGATCCGGAGACCCAGGAACCTCAGGAGGCTGCTGAGGGTCAGTATGAGCACAATCATGCCATGGAGGAAGGAAGACATGGGATACGTGCCAAGCGAGGGGATATTGCCACATCTCTCCTAGCCCTCAATGCCATCTTCTTTCAACTCAGGGGTTGCCCACCCATTTGCAGCAAGAATGAATCCCTGCATTCACACTTGCCTCGTGAATCGCCAGGGCATGATCTTTGCTTTGGTTGGTGGGGCTCTGTGAGTGAGCTCACTCTGGGAACTGAGAGCCCACTTAGGAACAAGATCGATGCAAGAGAAGACTTGAAGCCTTTGCCACCATCTAATGATGCAAACACAGCTGCGACTGAGATGTGGACATGCTTAGGGATCTCCTCCTACCGTGCATGTCTTTTCTTCTGCCACTACCACTGAGGAGACACAAATGCTGCTAGATTATCAATGCTGATGAGCTTCCCTCACTCAATGGTGTTCCTTGAGGAGGAAGGGTTAGAAATGCTTACATCACACATTTCCAATAAAGATCTAAACACATCTCCCTGACATCACACAGGGGTGTGGAGACTATCTTAACTGAGGTTGACATTACAGGAATGTGAATCTCACTGTGGGACACTATCACTGAGTGGGAGGAAGGCTAAACCTCGAAATAAGAGGACTCCAAAGTACCAAATCACAACGCCTTCAGTTGACAGGAATATTAACATAACCATCAAATCTATTAACAAAAGTGCAATTTAGTTACATGTCTAGCACGCCTGTGACCCAAAAGTGACATTAATTTTTCTTAACTTTCCTAACTCTAACGCTACTCCTGGATGCGGCCCCAACACCTGCAGCAGAGGTGGAGGCAGCTGCTGACTGCTATGTCCTGATGTCTGTGATGACCTTTGTGGACGTCCCCATGGTGACCTTGAGGCGCTCGTATGTTGGAGTCATGACATCAGACAGAACGTGGACGGACTTCTCCATCATTCGCTCTAGTCTGCTGAGTGACTGCCGAATCTCTGCCTGATGCTCCACCACCACCTGTCGTTGCATCTCCAGCATTGAGTTGGTAGCCGCTTCCAGAGGTTCATCATCTGACTTGGACCGAGCGGGTGGCTTGTCTCCAGCAGCCCTCCAAGTGCTGGAGACCTGGGCTGCCCCTGCCTCCGACTGCTGTGGCGGCGTGTCAGTGAAGTGTTCTCCAGAAAGTGAGCCTGAAGGGCCCTGGCCTGATAAGGGTCACCTGCTCAAGGCCAGAAGTGACCTCGGCGGCCTGAGAAGCTGGAGTGGATGGGTCACAGGGAGAGGCTGTGAGTGGCTGCGCACCCTTGGAGTGTCCTGAGAGGAGGCCCCTGGGGTGTCTGGCTGATACTCATCCTCCCTATGGGTGCCCAAGGACACCACCCTGATTCCTGTAGGAGATTGTGCACCCAGAGAGAGGTCAAGGTGCCTCGTCCCCATGTTTGCCTACATCCTGATGGTGCCCACCAGGGTGTGTGGCCATGGAGTGCAGGGCCGAGCTCAAATCCAGCAAGACCTGCTGGACGAAGCCAAACTCGCCATGGTGACCTTGAGGCGCTTGTATGTTGGAGTCATGACATCAGACAGAACACGGACGGACCTCTCCATCGTTCGCTCTAGTCTGCTGAGTGACTGCTGAATCTCTGCCTGATGTTCCACCACCACCTGTCGTTGCAACTCCAGCATTGAGTTGGTAGCCGCTTCTAGAGGCTCATCATCTGACTTGGACCGAACGGGTGGCTGGTCTCCAGCAGCCCTCCAAGTGCTGGAGACCTGGGCTGTCCCTGCCTCCAACTGCTGTGGGGCGATGTCAGTGAGGTGTTCCCCAGAAAGTGAGCCCGAGTCTAAGCTACAGCTGTGCCTCACTGAAGTGTGCGTCTCTGAGCTGGTGGAGGGTGCGTGTAAGTGCCGTGACGGTTCTTCCGGAGCTTCCTCCTTGGATGAGGTCTGGGGGCTCACACTGGCGATGCTGGACTAGCTTGGACGCCTTGATGTGCTTCTGCCTAGAAAATAGAGAAGAGAGTTTCAGTTAATGTGCATGAGCTAGATAAGACTGCACATGACTCACTGTGAATGCCGGGATTTGATGAGGTGATGGAGCTGCGATCCGTACTAGGCTGGCTGGAAAGGCCGATCTCCCCTTCCCCACACGAACGATCCCTGTCATCCCCAGCCAGCTTGGCTGCAGCCTCCATGAATTCACTGAGGACGAGGATGTCGGACGTCCCTCCCCAGGTCTGTGCTCTCTCGTGCCATTTGTGCACCAGCTTGGCCTGTATGAAGAAGAAAGAAAGGCATGTGATGAGAAGGAGAGGAGGAGAGGTTGGGTAAGATGCATGTCTCCTGTTGTGAGCAACATGACAGATGGGATGGTGGTGATGTGAACATCTCGGTGAGAGAAAGAGTGTTGTTTGGTATCCCCCGCTAATGACTGCCTGAAACCCCTGAAGAGAATAGCTGTTTGAGTGCATGATGTGATATTGGAGGGTGTTGAAGGATGACTTACCCTGGAGGAGCAGATAAGATCATTCATCCTCTTCCTGCACTGGGTGGCACTTCGGGTGGGGGTGTCAGCCACGCTGACCTGCTCCGCCATGGTGTCCCAGGCCCGAGAGGTGAGGCTGGTGTGCTCCCTGCAGCCGCCTGCGGGGTAGGGCACGTGCCGTTGTTCCTGCACCCCTCTGACCAAGGCCTGGAGGGCCTGGTGGGTGAAACAGGTGCGGACTTCGTCCTGAGGCTCGCGCCTTTCACTTATCAGTTGTGGACATCTCTGGTGGGCTGGAGAGATTGAGATTGTGTGTTGGACTGGCGATTAAATACTGCACCCGGACCTTCGAACCTGCCACCTGATGGCGGGCGGACGAGTCAGCTCCCGACATGCCAGGTGATTCAGAACGAAATGCACCTCTGCATAATCAATGAAGCTCCAAGTGCAGAATTGGGCGTAAGTTGCCGCCATTACGGGTGGTGGGCTTGGCGCTGCCGAAACCGCCCACCACCGCACTTAGTTTCATTTTAGGAGAATTCCGCCTGATGCCTCTCTCTTTGTTGTAAGTCCAGGCTGGGGAGACAGACTGTTTGCTGCTCCTTTGCTTCATTGATTGTAATGGGTCCACACAATGATGGGTGTGAGATTCCAGAAGGATGAGGGTTGAGCTTTGTCCTGCAATTACTGTTGGGGGTTGCCAGAACTGTAGCCAGCTTGCAAACCAGGTGGCCTATAACAGCCATGTTTTTAACTCAGCAAAGTCAGTTTTTAAATAAGGTTTGATTTACACAGTTTATGATCGTTTTTGTGTCAGGGGAGGCAGTGGCATAGTGGTGTTGTCACTGGACCAGTAATCTGGAAATTTAGGAGTAATGCTCAGGGGACTGCGGGTTCCAATCCCACCACGGCAGGTGGTGGAATTTGAATCCAATAAAAATCTGGAATTAGAAGTCTAATGATGACCATCATAAAAACCCATCTGGTTCACTAATGTCCTTTAGGGAAGGAAATCTGCTGACGTTACCTGGTCTGGCCTACATGTGACTCCAGACCCACAGCAATGTGGTTGGCTCTTAAATGCCTTAAAAGGGGCAATTGGGAGTGGGCAATAAATGCTGGAATATCCCATGAATACATTTTTTAAAATGTCTTATGGGCATGAAAAAGAGAAGACGTGCCCTTACCATTATGGCTCAGAAAAGAACCAAAGTTTGTGTTATACTATTTTCTTAATGTGGCCTTCAGAAAACATTGATATTAGAGACAGCTCTGCTGGTGGCTGCGTAAGCAATTACGACTTTGAATCTCTACCTAGTCATTATCTGTCTTATTTTATAATAACTCACTCTGTGCCAATGCATCAAGTAGCTGACAAAAAGTCGATTGCCAGAAGAATCTGAGCTTATGGGGAAAGAACAGGGCATTGGAACTACTTGGATAGCTCTTTCAAATAGCTAACATAGGCACAATGGGCCAAATGGCCTCCTTCTGTGCCACAATTTTATATGATGATGACGATCTTTTCTTCACTTTCTCCATGGAAAGGTACCAGCAGCACATGAGGATAAAGTATTTTTGCTGATGGACAGATTTTCCTGAAGTGAAGCCCATTATTGATGACACGTATGTGGTCAACCAAGTCATTACCACAAACCTTAGGGGCTAGATGATTGAAAGCATGGCAGCCAATGGTGGAGTGGAAGCAATAGGAGATGCACAAGAAGTCCAAGTTGAAGGATTACAGAACTGTCACGGCTGGAGAACTTTAACGATAATAAGAAGTGATGTCATGGCGGGACTTGAACACATGGAAGAGAATTTTGAAATGTTTAAATAAAAGTGGCTGGGCTGTGAGTTAATGTAGGTCAGCAACCACAGGAGCCCAGGGGTCATGGGTGAATCGGATTTGGTGTGCGTGACCGTCTGGGGAGGAGAGTTTTGGATGAGTTTAAATTTATGAAGTGTGAATGAGGAGAGGACTGCCAGATAAGTATTTGAATAGTAGAGCCTGAATGTAACAAAACCACGAGTGAGGTTTTGAGCAACAGATGGGCTGAGGCAGAGGCAGAAGTGGGCAATATTACTATAGGCAGTCATTGTGATGGAAAACATGTGAGGTTGGAAGCTAAGCTGAGTGCCAAATATGAGGCTGAGATGGTGGACCCCCTGAGACAGTGGCCTGGACGATGATGGAATCAATAGCCAGGGAGCAGATATCGTGGCAGGAACCAAAGACAATGGCTTTGGGGTTCCCATTGTTTAATTAGAAGAAATTGTGTTTCACCCATGACAATGGCTGAAATTTTCCGGCCCTGTTGGCGTCAGGCGTCATGGCGGGCAGGGAGGGGGCAGTATATGGCAAGAAGGCCAAAAATCAGTTTTACGCTGTTGTGAAACCAGTTTACAATTGTCTGTTCCACCCGTCAATGGCAGGCTGCATTTCCCACCGCCGCATGTTAGGAACATCATTTTAATGCATTTGCATCTAATTATAAGTCCTGCCCTCTGGAATCATGCCCGCATGTCAAATTTACCGCTCACGTTAGCGTGACTTCAGAATGGTGTGCACCTGGTGACCTGAGCTTCGAGGGGAACTCGGAGGTGAGTGCACACAAACTGGTGCAGTGCTTGCGAGCATCACCCATAGGACATCAAGGAAGAAGCACTGTGCATTCGCCAGGGGGCACAGGAAAATCGCTTTTTCCCGGCTGGCTCTCAGTGTGGTACCAGGGCAAGGGCTCCAGCGTGGGTCAGACGGGGCATGGGTGGGGGAGGGTGAGGCAACACAGTTTGTAGGAAATACTCGAGCATATGCCGGGGGGCGGTGGGGTGGGGGGGGGGTGTGTGCAGGTGGGGGAAGTGGGGTTGAGGGAAGCGGCCACACACTTGGAAAGGCTTGTCAAAAGTGAACATTCTTCTGCAGCTGAGACCGTTCAGCTGCAGTTCCATTGACATTCTTGGAGTTGGGCCTCTGAAGCTTTTCTGCCCATTCAAGCAACACAAAAACATGAAAGTGCCACCGAATGCTCCAGAACTTTTCACCCCTCAGGCACAGACTGCAAATTAATGTGCCTTTGGGGGGTAGCAGAGCAATTGGCCGACTTGGCAAGTTGTACAATCCCCTTGCGAAAGGTGGCCATGGCGCAGTCACTGCTGGAGGTGCTCAAAGCCCCTTACAATGTCTTTATTAACGTTTGGACCAGTATCCATCATGGTTAAAGCTAACAGTGCAGCCTTGCAATGCAGGCTAGGAGAATGCCTGCACCTGAGCTGAGAGCACAGCATTCAGTCCAATGGCCAAACCTGCTACCAATAGGTCAAGTGGGTGGAGGCGGGTGGGGTTTTGGAAGCCAGTGAGCGCACTGCACGCTGGCCATCCAAGCGGTGGCCAGCCCTCTCCTGTATGCATGAAGGGGCCTTCTTAACCGAGAGAGGTCCGTAGTACTTGCATGCTAACCCACGTGTCCCTCTCTTTGATCCTGCAGGAGGACAACATCAGGATCATGGAGCCTGGTGATTTAGCGGTGTGCCTCATGGTTTATAGGGAGCAGAGAAGAAGTACGAGAGAGCAGTGGAGGCGCCTGGCCCGGCACAGGGAGGAGCACCTCCCACAAGATGAAGGGGCGGCAGGGCCTGCTACACACATAGCTGAAGACCCACAGGGAGTTGTCGCTTATAGGCGCTTCACTAGACCCAGAGTCTATAGGCAGTGCCTGTCATCCCTGCAGATGACCAAGAATCAGTGTCACCAAAGAGTGCGCATGTCCAGGGAACTGGTCGGTCACATATGCCACCTGCTGCAGGATTTGGTGGCACGGGGACATGGAGGGCATCCACTGCCAGTGGCTGTGAAAGTGACTGCGGTGCTCAATTTCTACGCCAGTGGCTCCTTCCATGGCTCCACAGGTGACCCCTGTGGGATCGTGCAAGCCTCCACCTACAAGTGTATCCAGGAGGTCATGGCGCCATCTTTGTGAAGACAGAGAACTTCTGTGTATTTCACCTGGGATCAGGAAAGCCAGGAAACAAGCGCGCTGGGATTTGCGCAGATCTCAGGTTTTCCACAGATGCAGGGTGCCATTGATTGCATTCACAAGGCGCTTAGAGCCCTGTGGCAACAAGCAGTCCACTATATCAACCTTAAGGGCTTCTACACGCTGAATGTTCAGCTGGTGCACAACCACCAGAAACACATCCTGCAGGTCTGTGCATGATTCCCAAGGAGTGTCCACGACTCCTACATCCTTGGAGAAAAAAACAGAGTTAATGTTTCAAGTCCATATGACCCTTCTTCAGAGCTGAGGAGAAGTGGAAATGTGATGAAATTTATACTGTTTAAGGGGGGTGGGGCAGATGGAGCAGGATACAAGGCCAGCAATAGGTGGGTACAAAGGAGGGGTTGGCAAATATGTCATGAACTAAAGGACAAAGGGAGTGTTAATAGTAGTGGTTAGTGCTAAAAAAGGTGCTGATAATGGCATAAAGGTAAGAAAGCAGAATGTGATAATAGCAGAACAAGGGTAGCATTATGTGAAAGAACGACATGGAACAAGTAACAGTTGGTCCTATATGGGATGGGGTGGGGGGAGGGGGCGGTGATGGGGTACCCCACTAGTCACCGCTTGCTGCTCTAAAAAAGATCCATTTATTCCTACTCTCTGTTTCTGGTCTGCTAACTAATTCTCAATCCATGCCAAAATATTACCCTCAATCATATGTGCTTTAATTTTTCACACTACCCTCTTATGTGGGACTTTATCAAAAACTTTTTGAAAATTTAGATACACCACATCCACTGGTTCTCCCTTATCTATTCTACTAATTACATGCTCAAAAAACTCCATCAGATTTGTCAAACATGGTTTCCCTTTCATAAATCCATGTTGACTTTGTCTAATCCTGTTGATATTTTCTAAGTGTCCTGTTATCACATCCTTTATAATAGACTCTAGCATTTTCCCTACTCCTGAGGTTAGGCTAACTGGTCTGTAATTCCCTGTTTTCTCCCTCCCTCCTTTTTAAATAGTTGGGTTACATTTGCCACCCTCCAATCTGCTGGGACTGTTCCAGAATCTACAGAATTTTGGAGGATGACAACCAATGCATGCATTATTTCCATGGCCACTTCCTTTAGTACCCTGGAATGTAGATTATCAGGCCCAAGGAATTTATCTGCTTTCAGTCCCATTAATTTCTCCAGCGCTATTGTTTTACTAATGCTGATTTCCTTCAATTCCTCCTTCTCACTAGACACTTAGTTCCTTAGCATTTCTGGGAAATTATTTGTGTCTTCTTCTGTGAAGACAGAAGTAAAGTAATTCTTTAACTGCCCTGCCACTTCCTTGTTCTCCATTATAAATTCTCCCATTTTGGACTGTAAGGGACCTACATTTGTCTTCACTAATCTTTTTCTTTTTACACACTTACAGAAACTTTTACAGTCCGCTTTTATGCACCTTGCAAGTTTATTCTTATGCTCTATTTTCCCCCTCTTAATCAATCTCTTGGTCCTTCTTTGCTGAATTCTAAACTGCTCCCAATTCTCAGGCTTGCTGCTTTTTCTAGCAACTCTATATGACTCCTCTTTGGATCTAATACGGTCCTTAATTTCTTTTGTTAGCCATGGTTGGGCCACTTTAGCAGTTGTGCTTTTGCACCAGAAAGGAATGTATAACTGTTGCAATGCATACATTCATTTATTAAATATTAGCCATTGCCTATCCACCGTCATGCTTTTTAATGACGTTGCCCTATCTATTGTAGCCAACACATGCCTCATACCTCTGTAGTTTCCTTTGTTTAGATTTAGGTCCCTTGTTTCAGATTGGACTACTTCACCTTCCACCCTAATGAAGAATTCTACATGTTATGTTCATTCTTCCCTGAAGGATCCCGCACAACAAGATTTTTAATTAACCCATTCTCATTGCGCAATACCAAATCTAGGATAGCCTGCTCCCTAGTTGGCTCCTTGACATACTAGTCTAAAAAGCATCTTGTATGCATTCCAGGAATTCATCCCCCACGGTATTATTGCTAATCTGGTTTGACCAATCTGTATGCAGACTAAAGTCATCCATGATTACTGTTAACACCCTTGTTACATGCATCTCTAATTTCCTGTTTAATGCCATCCCCTACCTTACCACTACTGTTTGGAGACCTATAGACAGCTTCCACTAATATTTTCTGCCCCTTGTTGCTTCTTAGATACACCCAGGCTGATTCTACATCTAGATTTTTTGAGCCAATTTCCTTTCGCACTATTGCACTGACTTCATCCTTAACTAACAATGCCACCGTACCTCCTTTTTCTTTTTGCCTGTCCTTCCTAAATATTGAATACCCTTAGATATTTAGTTCCCAGTCTTGGTCACCCTATAGCCATGCCTCCGTAATAGCAATCATATTGTACCTGTTCACATCACATCACTATTTGCACTATTAATTCATCTAATTTACTTCTGAATATCCCTTGCATTCAGATGCAGTACCTTTCGATTTGTCTTTTTAACATTTTTACATATTTTTTGTACTATGACCGTATTTGCTGCTAGCCCTTATTTCCTCTGCCTTCCACTTTTGCTTTCTACTTTCCTCTCCTTCATTTCTAGCTTTGTTTTCCTCCCTTGTGTCTCCCCGCTCAGGTTCCCATCCACCTGCCACTCTAGTTTAAACCGACTCCGCAGTACTAGCAAATACCCTTGTGAGGATATTGGTCCTGGTCCTGCTGGGGTGCAACCCATAGGTGTAGAACTAGGAGGAGGCCATATCACTCAACTGAACAATGGGGGAGAGGTACTAGAGGAAGATAATGTTGTCAACCATGATAAAGACTGGAGGAAGATTAGAAGGATGAGGAGCAATACTACATCACAGTCATAGTAACAAAGAATGTAATTTGTGACTTTGATTAGTGTTGTGGGAGGCCAGAAACCCCATTGGAGGCATTCAAACATTGAGTTACCAGGAAGCTGGGCACGGACTTTGGTGAGAAAAACATGTTCAAGGACTTTGAAATGGAAAAGAGTCTTCATCCAATCAATGCCTGTGATCATCGGTATGTAATAATGCAATTTGACATCCAATACTCTGGTGGCAAACTACTGTGCTACCATTGATAGACTGAGGAGGGATAATGGACAGACGGCTTCTTTGGGACAACAGATAACTTCTGAGTTCCTGAATTATATCCTCTATAAGGCATTCATGGACGAAAGGAGAATACCAATATAATGAGACATGCATACAGCAGTATTCTTGTTGAAAATATAATCAACATGTTGAAGCAGATGTTGTGTTTAAATAAATCAACGGATTTCTGCAGTTTGGCCTGGCTAAGATCTCCAAATTGAAGGTAGTGTATCACATAATGAACACTTTCACCAAATATAAAGCTATATGATGGTAAGAGGGCATGGAGACCGAGCAGAGAAGGAGGTTGAGAACAAGGCTGAACAAGTGAAGCCAGTTAATGAGAGTGTGCCAGCTTTAAATTGGCAATGTCTTTGTCTAAATAAGTTAGTTGCTCAATATACAACCATCTGTTTGTGGATAGTGCTATAGTCCAATAAATATCATGCCAACCATTATCATCTAGCATACCTCTATTATAACGAATAACAATCATTCTGGCTGAAATTTTCCGGCCTCGTTCTGTTGGGTGTCATGGGGGCAGGGGGGTGGCACACAATATGGCGAGATGGCCGAAAATTGGTTTCACACCATTGTGAAACCAGTTTGCAATCATCTGCTCCACCCGTCAGTGGCAGGCCGCATTTCCCACCACCGCACGTTGGGAACCTAATTTGAACACTTTAGCATCTCGTTATAAGCCCTGCTCAACGGAATCATGCCCCCCACGCTGGATCATCCGGTAATGTTGACGTGATTGCACACTGATGCGTTTCACAATTATACATAAGCGACGTGCACCTGGCGAGCTGCACTTTGCTGGGACCTCAAGCTTTGTTTGCCTGCCTTGCTTTGGGCAGTACTCGTGGTCATCAGTGCCAGGCTTCACAGGCAGGACCACATCATTTTTAGGGGGGCTTACAGGCAGGTCTCCATCTACCAGACCAGCCATAAGGCAGGGGTGGCTTTCCAGCAGCTGCAGGCTTGCTTGGGCAAGGGCAAGAAGTGGCCTCAGGCAAGGGAAGAGGCTGCAGGGCGAGGGCTGTACTGAGGAAGGTGGGTATCCCAGGTACGTGTGGGGCACGTTTTGACCTGTGCAAGTAGCTTCAAGATGGTAAGGGCTGAGGAGGCAGTCTTCAGAGGAGAGGAGGCAGTCTTCAAAGGAGTTGAGGCCAGATGGAGATGTGACAGTGTGTGTGAGAGAGTGAGTGGTAATGTCCCTTTGAGCTGGCAGTGAGTAAGATACCAGTGAACGTGTGATGGCCTTGTGAGTGTGTGAGCTTAGAGTGATAAGATGGTTACCTTACCTTGGCAGCATGGATGAGATCATTCATCCTCTTTCTGCGCTGGATGGCCAACCTCTTGTGTGCAGCATTGGCAATGACTGATGGTCGTCCTGCAGCCAGAGCGAGGGTAGAAGACATCGTGATGGGCCTATACGGGGTCCAGAAGGCATCCCAGAGATGTGTCACTGAATTGGGAGCCTGTAGTTTTCTTGGCTTTTGGGGTCATGTCTTCACCGGAGCAGTCCTGGGCTGCAAGCATTCAGAAGCGTGTGCACACAGCTGCAGTTTAAATATGGTGCTCTGCATAAGTTAGTGGTGAGGTAATAGCATGGCGGGCAACTCGGAGGCCATCCACCAGTGAGACAGCATGTTTCCTGTGACTGCATAATTAATGAGGTGGGAATGGGACGATATGGCGCGAAAACCCATCATTGTGGCTGGCGGCTAAAACTTTTTTCCCGTCCACTACCACACTTAGTGAAAATCTGGGACAACTCCGCTCTCTGTCTACTGCTGCCTTATTCTAACCCATTGCAAATTAATTCCTGGACAAAGCTAAAGTAAAGTGAAATAATTTCCTTGTCTTTCAAATAACCAATACATGTGGTACTAATGATTTTTACCTTGGGAATTTCCCCAAGTGACACTATAAGGTGTGTGTCTTTAACAGTCCTATCGAGGCCTTGTTTTGATGTTTCCTCAGCACTTGGAGGAAGTATATTGTCTGGTTGTCTGTGAATGCTTCTTGAGATGAACTTCACCCTCTAACAAGTTGCAATTGCTGGTGGCTTACCAGTACTGCTGTGTTTTCCTGGTCCTGCACAAAACTGGCATATATTTTGTGTATGATGCATCTAGTATAATCCTGAGAGGTGGCAACCTCATCATGTCTAAAAAAACAATAAAAACAAACAAAAAAATTTATAGGCTGTGGTGCATTTTGCCATACCCTCAGGATAATAAAAGTGCAATATAAAGGCAATTAATTCTTCCTCTTTCCTTACTCTGCCATGCCTAACCTGCTGGGTCCTCCCTCTGCATATCCAGTGACATACATGGTAACAGACTGCTAGCCAACAGTGAGGTGTTACTGTGAAGTGTTAACTTTCTCTCAATCCATTTCCCAACATATTGATTGTTTCACATTGGAGCTTACAACCTTAAAGCCTCAATCACAGCAACCAAGAGAAAAACTATGACTGCACTCAGGCCCACTGTCATCAGGGACTCTGCTGCAAATGGCCATGCCACTGTTACATACTCCTTGATGGTGTGCAGTTCTATAATATCTGAATAGTGGATTTTACACTCATCAGGCACTTTACACATTCCTGTGTGGTTGTATAAAGCATTCAGGCCCTTATTCATGCCTTCCTTTTATACAGGGCCTAGAGGTGCCAATCCCAGATATTAAAGCATCTGAGAAATGTTTTGACCTGTTTCTCTAGCCAGTTGGCTTCTGTTTTACTCATATTGTACCTTTACTTGTGCCTTCTCATTCATGCTCAGTGCTCCACCCTGTTACCCCTCCTCCTCCTGACCTCAAAATCCTCCGTTTGATGTACTTGAACTTGTGTCTGCACTGTGTTTAGTTGTGATGTAGACTATTGTGAGTAGGCTTGTATCTTGCCAATGGGGCTGATATATCAACCAGGCAGACTTCTATAGAAACAGCGCCAGGATGAAACACACATTTTTGAGCATTTCTCAATCACATGTAGCTTTTTTGTTATTCATTCTTGGAATTTGGGCATTGCTAGTAAGGACAGCATTTATTGTCCATCTCTAGTCTCCCTTGAGAAGTGATGGTCAGTCATCTTTTTGAGCCACTTCAGTTATATACAAGATATTAAGAGCAAATTGAAGGATAGAGATCCTATTTAAAGTAGAGTTAGGTTTACTTACACATTGACTGATTTGACAATAAACCTAGCCCCACTGCAATGTAACAAATCCAAAACAAAATACTGCAGATGCTAGAAATCTGAAATGAAAACAATAAATGCAGGAAATACTCAGCAGATCTGGCAGTTTCTCTGGGGAGAGAAACAGAGTCAACGTTTCAAGCCATGGCCTTTCATCAGAACTGAGAAAAGTTGGAAATGTAGTAACTTTTAAGTAGGTCAAATGGATTTGGGTGAAAAAGAAACAAAAAGCAAGTTCTGAAATAGGGCAGAAGACAGGAGACATTAAATGAAAAAAAAAGTTGATGGAAATAGCCCAAGAGAGTGGCAATGGGACAAGTAAAGAAACAAAAGATGGTTCCAGAGGAGGTGTGAATGGCACGAAAATGAACTGCTGCTGTCTCAAAGCAAAATGGAGAAAAACTGGATCAAGACCGACACATGCAAAGAGAAGGAAAAAAAAAATGGAAGGGGGGGGTGGGTGGTGGCGCAGTCAGAGATTACAGTTGGAAATTTGTTGAAATCAATGTTGAGTTCAAAGGCTGTAAAGTGCCTAATTGAAAGATGAGGTCCTGTTCCTCAGACTTATGTTGGGCTTAGCGGCAACACTGCAGCAGGCTGTGGAGATGTCATCATGAGGGCGAGATGGAGAATTAAACGGTCAGCCACCTGAAGCTCAGGGTCATGTCCATGAACCTAACAGAGGTGTTCTGCAAAGCAGCCACCCAAACTGTGTTTGGTCTTCCCAACGTAGAGGAGACCACATTGTGAGCAGCCAATACTGTAGACTAAATTGAAAGTAGTACACAAAAATTGCTGCTTCACCTGGAAGGAGTGTTTGGTGCTTTGGACGCTGAGGAGAGAGAGGAGGTAAATGGGAATGTGTTACATCTCTTCTGCTTGCATGGAAAGGTGCCCTGGGAAAGGGATGGGATTTTGGGGGTGATTGATGAGTGGACCAGGGTGTGGTGGAGAGAAAAGCCCCTTTATAATGTTGAAAGCGGAGGGAAAGGCAAAGTGTGTTTTGTGGTGGTGTCACGATGGAGGTGGCAGAAATGGCAGAGGATATTCCATTGAATACGGAGGCTGGTAGGTTGGGAAGTGAGGAGAAGGGGAACCCTATCATGCTTCTGGGAGGAAGGGAAGGGTTGAGGTCAGAAATACCAGAAATGGGTCAGAACTGGTCAAGGGCCCTGTCAAAAACAGTAAACCAGCTTCTGAGATGTCAAAAATGCCATTCTTCTCTTATTACAATAAACTTTAAAACCAGTGCTAAAGAAGAGCTTATATGGCATAACCATTCAAATTTAACTTCTTTTCATTTTGTTCTAATTTTCACTTTTTCTCCTATTTTTGGTTAACTTTCTAACAAATGTGCCCTATTTTACTTAATCTATCCTGTTATTCTTAATTTGAAGTTTAAAATAAATCAGCCAGGTCTGAGTCAATCCAAAATAAAAACAGAAAATGCTGGAAAAACTCAGCAGGTCTGACAGCATCTGTGAAGAGAAAAACAGAGGTAACATTTTGAGTCCGTATGACTCTTCTTCAGAGACTCTTCTTCAGCCATAACATTAATTCTGTTTCTCTCTCCACAGATGCTGTCAGACCTGTTGAGTTTTTCCAGCATTTTCTATTTTTATTTCAGATTTCCAGCACCCGCAGTATTTTGCTCTTATCTCAGTCAATCCAATCTCTTTAAACATGTCTATATACAACCAAAACAGTCATATGCTGCTGATAAATCTAACCACAAGTTCCCTGCAAAAACAAAACTATTGAATTTATGTTTCTACATTTTCTATTTTTAGCAAGAAAAATTGGTGTGAGTGTAAAGTAAGGCTCTCTGCTTTATGTGCTCATCTACTTTTTTATTGAAATTGGAAGAAGAGTAAAACATAAGCTTATAAAATGAAAAATCTTTGGAACATAATTCATTCTGACTTAATTATGTACACTGGGAAGCAGGGTCTAAAATATATGAAAGTATTTTGGCTTATTGATTCAGCCTTCATACACAAATATAATATTGCCAACATCCCACAGGAGAAGAAATAATATCAGGACAGTGCCACTTAAGTAATTCACTTTATGGCAAGGACATTTTTGTCAGTTGGTTTTCCTTAATCTGTGTTATATAAAAGCCTTATTCCAATTAATATCATTAAACAAAGAAATAAGTACTCGCATTTATCTAGTGGCTTCCACTATTTCAAAGGATATTTCAAAGTTTTACAGCAAAGGGATTAATTTATAAGTGTAGGCCAGGATTTTGTCAACCGCCGATGCCGTAACCAGAACTGAGCACCACTTCTGCTTTCTCTTTTATTTGCTTTTCCCATGCATTTATAATTAAAATTCGAAGTCCAGCAGCTTGCATGCAAAACATGTGCAATTTAGCAGTGGGGGAGGGGAGCATTTCATTGGTGAAACCTGCCGTCAGCTGATAATGCTGCATCCATGTGCAGCTTATTAAAAAGCCTCCTGTTCAAACAGGGAGGCTGTGCATTATTGCCAGGATGTTCCATTGCTTGAGAGTATCATATTTTGGACAGATGAGTGACCATCAAAGAAGACAAAAACAGAATTACCTGGAAAAACTCAGCAGGTCTGGCAGCATCGGCGGAGAAGAAAAGAGTTGACGTTTCGAGTCCTCATGACCCTTCAGCAGAACATCATTTTACATCAAAGGAGACCAGCCCCACAGTTCAGTGATGCATCCCTGCATGTTCTCCTCCAGGCCGTCAGGGGGGAGATGGTCATTCCTGAAGATGGCATAAGAAGGCCCTACTGCAAAGCCAAGGCGGCCTGGACAGAGGTGGCAGATGAGGTGAGCAGCTGTGGCGTCACCCATCAAACCTGGGTCCAAGGCAGTTAATGGGTCAATGACCTGCTCCAATCTGCAAGAATAAGTGCCAGTGTCGCATCTTCAACAGGAGTCTCTTGTGTATTCATCAAATAATGTATATGTGTGAGTGGGTAGCTATTCCAGGAGAGTTAAGTGTAATCAGCCTTAGTGCCACATGGCAATGGAGGCCAAAGCATCTGGAGCTTTGCCTTTTGTGTGCACTTGGATCTAATGCATGAATGACCGGCCAGTAGGCGTGATAGGGATTATGCAGACACAGGGGTTAGGTGTTATTTGACATGTCACTAATTCTGCACTTTGCCATGCAGGACAAGTGGACCCACCGTGCCAGGGAGAGGAGACACACAGGAGGAGGAGTTCCAGACCGTAGGCTCCTTACAGCATCCAAGGACGAGGCGATGGAGATTGGAGTCAAGGAGAGACTGCGATCAGTGGCAGATGGCGAGGCTGGAGCAGCCAGGAGTAAGGAGGAAGAGACAACCACCCTGCTGGGGGCAAATGGGCACATAGGATCATTGCGATGAAATGTTAAGTGCTCAAACTGTGATGATTCTTAATGTGATTCTTTTGTTCTCCACTACAGGTCATCACCAGTCCAAGGAACAGACTGCAGTCAACAGAGAAGACAGAAGAATTCTTCCCTGGGGTGAAGCAGCCAGTGCCCTAGAGAATGCATTGTCATCTACCCCATCAACAACCTCCATCAGCACAGTTATACCCACAGGTCCATGGAGGGTTTACATGTTGATTTGGAAGCACAATCTGGTGAGCACACCACAGACATGTCTCAGTAGGTGAGGGACGATGTGACAGCTGGTCCCCAGATGATTCAAGGAATGCTGGGGATCAGGCCCGTGCTGAGCTCCACACTGATGACAGGCCTCTGGTCATGGCTACAAGAAGCCTGCTGGACATGCAGTAGAGGCCAGGTGAAAGTATGACAGAGATGCCAGGGTTGAGACAATGTAAAAGCAAGCCACCTTCTGTGCTGCTTTTGTCTGCACTGGAGTGCTGCTTTGGGATGCATTAAGGTGCTTCATTTGGAGTTTGGTAAGGGATGGAGTTTGGTGAAGAGGGAAGGAGGGGTCTTTTCATTTTCTACCTTTCCTCAGTAAGAAAAGTGGTGGCCTGGGTAAGTAGGACCTGGTGAGTATTATTTCCTCTGCCCTTAATATTCTCTAAACTAGAGGAAGTAAAAGTAAAGTGGGTAATTTAAGGGTAAGCCATGGCAGGGCAGCTAAGCCAAATAGAATGCTCCTCATGTGCGATGTGGGAAGTTATGGACATTCCCAGTGTCCAGGGCAACCACACGTGCAGGAAGTGTCTCCAATTGCAGCTACTCAAAATCCGCATTTCAGAACCGGAGCTGCAGCTGGAGTCACTATGAAGCATAGGTGAGATCTTCGTGGATAGCACGTACAGGGAAGTGGTCACACCGCAGGTAAAGCGTGTACAGGCAGAAAGGGAATAGTTGACCATCAGACAGAGGAAAAGCACTAGGCAGGTAGTGCAAGAGTTCCCTGGATCCATCACCCTCTCTAACAGATTTTCCGTTTTGGATACAGGTATATACCTCCTTACACAACCCACACCCCTTTGTCAGTGAATGTCTCCTGTGCTCTAGTAACCATCTAGCCAATGCCCTCCCCTTGTACATACTTAGCCTCAGTTGATACAATTAACTGACAGTATCACCATCCAATAAAGTAAATGATTATGCTAAGCTAGTTTACTGAATTTGGAGCAGGTCTCACATTTCCTGAAATCATGAATTGTCAAGAAATCATATGAAAAGGCAGGATAAGGATTGAATAGTTAGAAAGATTCATGAAATTCAACAAGTTTTGAAGCTGGGAATAGCATTAATTTGAGGGCAATGTTGAGGTGACCAGGTGACATATGCATTAGTGGGACAGGGATTATTGGACCAGTCTTGAGGCAAGATGAGTATTGGTCAAGAGAAAGGGTATTCTCATTAACTACAAGTAGCTTCCAAAAGGTTTTCATAGAAGCAGAGAATTGTTACAAGACAGAAGGAGGCCATTCAGCCTGTTGTGTCTGTGCTGGCTCTCTGCAAGAGAAATTCTGAGCAAAAAATCATGATTTTTTTTCTAGTGCATGGACAGTAAGTTTAGTCCCCATGATAAGAGAAAGGCAGTAAGGTTAACAGTCATTGCTGTTGGGAACCCCATACCAGTGGCCATTGAGGTTACAGCAGCGGTCAACTTCTACGCCAGCGATAGCTTCCAGAGCACGACGGGCAACATACGAACATGGAGCAAGAGCAGGCCACTTGGCCCCTCAAGCCTGCTCCACCATTCAGTAAGATCATGGCTGATCTTATTGTAACCTCCCGCCTACCCCCTGATAACCTTTCACCCCCTAGTTAATCAAGAATCTAGCTCTGCCTTAATGCCTTTTGAGGAAGAGTTCCAAAGACTCACCACCCTCTGAGGAAAAAATAATTCTCATCAATGTCTTAAATGAGCGACCCCTTATTTTTAAACAGTGACCCCAAGTTCTAGATTCTCCCATAAGAGGAAACATCCTCTCCATATCCACTCTGTCAACACCCCTCAGGATCTTAAAGGTTTCAATCAAGTCACCTTTTACTCTTCTAAACTCTAGTGGAGACAAGCCTAACCTGTCCCACCTTTCCTTATAAGACAACCGGCCCATTCCTGGTATTAGCCTTGTAACCTTCTCTGAACTGCTTCTAATGCATTTACAGCTTTCCTTAAATAAGGAGATCAGTACTGTACATAGTACTGCCGATGTGGTCTCTCCAGTGGGGGTGTTTGCTGATAATTGCACAATGTTCAGCACCATTCGTGACTCCTCGGATACAGGAGTCCATGTCCACATCCAAATGCAGCAAGACCTGGACAATATCCAGGCTTGTGTGGACAAGTGACAAGTAACATTCGCGCCACACAAGTGCCAGGCAATGACCATCTCCAACAAGAGTGAATCTAACCATTGCCGCTTGATGTGCAATGGCATTACCAGCACTGAATCCCCCATTATCAATATCCTGGGGGTTACCATTGACCAGAAACTGAACTGGACTAGCCATATAAATACTGTGGCTACAAGAGCAGGCCAGAGGCTAGGAATCCTGCGATGAGTAGCTCACCTCCTAACTCCCCAAAGTCTGTCCACCATCTACAGGCACAAGTCAGGAGTGTAATGGACATTCCCCACTTGCCTGGATGAGTGCAGCTCCCACAATACTCAAGAAGCTTGACCTTTCGGTGAGGGCCCTGTGGATGTGTGATGGGTTTGTGAGTGTGTGAATTGAGAGTGATGAGGAAAGTGACTTACCCTGGCAGAATGGAGGAGATCATTCATTCTCTTGCAGCAATGGGTGGCTGTCCTCTTTTGCAGGGCGTTGGCACTGACCACCACTGCCACCACCTCCCATGTCAGATTATTGATGTTGCTGCCCATCCTGTGGCCAGAGCTGGGGTAGGGGGCATCGTGGCAAGCCTCCACTGTGTCCAAAAGGCACTCGAGAGAGACGCTCATTGAACCTGGAGGCTTCAGTCTTCTTGCCTTTCGGGGCTATATCTTCTGTGTAGCAGTTGTGGGCTGGAAGCCCTGATAAGTGTGCATGTGGCTACACTTTAAATATGGTGCCTGGTGTGATGAGGTGGTGAGGTGGTTGCGTGGCGGGCAAATGAGAGCCTGCCTGCCATGGAAACATTGTGTTTCCCAAGATTGCATAATTAATGTGGTGGGTTTGGGACGGCCTGTTACCTCACTTAGTTCAAATCTGGGACAATTCCACCCATGAAGTCTGTTTTCAATCTGTTTGTGTTTTGGGCAAACTCCAAAGAATAGCAATTATGAATTCTGTAGGTAGTATTTGTGGTAAAGTGAGTTACCCTGTCCCTTTAAGAGAATACAAGTGTACTGATTATGTGACAGCGCTGACGAATCATTGTACAGCGCGGGCAACTGGGAACTGTAAGTTCTGGATGTTTCTGAGTGAGCACGTATGATGTGGTGCTCTTCCCTATGTCTCAACAAACCATCACTGTATATTCTTACATCAGTCTCTCCCCGTTATTGATTGCAAGCAGCAATTGACGAGAACATAGGAAGGCATGCAATTAGAGTTCCATTGGCCAATGAACTCATTTAGTGTTCATGATATGCCCATTCCTGGGGGTGGGGGCACCCATGGTGGTGCAATTAGGAACTTTCTGGAAGCTTCAGAGAGTCTGTGTTGAATTTGCAATGGTCACCTGACCATTGGTGAAATGACGCATTACAGAGAATTCTGAGGCTGAAGATGATGATGATCAATCAGAAGCAATTGTACTAGCCATAAGGAACTTTAATCCAGTGATGAATTGTGAACTCACTTAACTGTGCTGTGTTAGATAGTGCTTATACACCGACAGTATATGGAACAGAACAGTTAACATGTTACCTAGATTCACTTGGTAGTCAGGAAAGATGCAAGGTTAAGGAGTATGACAGTTCTACTTGTTTTAGGCTTGGTGGTGACAACACATTGAGGTCATTAAAAAAGTGGTGATTCTATGCAAAATAGAAGGAATAAGCCACTTTATCAGTACTAATGTAGTCTCTGGTGAGATATCCTTGCTGTTGAGCAAGCCTTCCATAAGAAAGACAATAATGAAACTGACATGGTGCTTGATAAGGCAATTGTTTTTGGGAACTGCAGTGGATCTGCAGTTTACTCAAACAGGGCATCACTGTATTCCCCCAATAGGACCTGATGTTCTTAATCAGTGTTAGAGAAGTATTAGTGGCATCTGGTGATTAGAATCAAAGAGGAAAATAAGCAAACTGTCTTAAAATTAGACAGTTTGCTCATCTTCTTGTCAAAGGATAAAAATCCTGTAAAAAGCTGTAGGTATGGTTGACACAAATCTCATGGAGGAGATTAATGCCAATTGTGAAATCTGTAAAAAGTAATGGAGGACGCCATCACATCCTATTGTAAGCTTTCCATTGACATGTGACTTCAAGGAGATGGTTGCTGTGGATGAAAAATTATTGACAAAGACAGAAATGTTTTCATTTTACACTTTATAGGCATGGAAAGCAAATTTAGTCTGTCTACAATTATACATGGCAAGGTCATAAAGGTGATTATTGATAATGTCATGGAGAAATGGATAGGGACTGTAGGTAGGGCAACAGCTAGGTTTCTGACTGAAAATGGAGGGGACTTTGCCAATGACCAGTTTAGAGGCATACATGAAAACATGAACATTATGGTCATGAATATTGCAGCTGAAAATCCTTTCAGCAATGGATTCTGTGAAAGCATCGCTCAGTTCCTCAGGGTAGTGTCCTAGGCCCAACCACCTTCAGCTGCTTCATCAATGACCTTCCATTATAAGGTCAGAAGTGGAGATGTTCACTGATGATTGCACAATGTTCAGCACCATTTGCAACTCCTCAGACACTGAAGCAGTCCATGTTCAAATGCAGCAAGACCTGGACAATATCCAGGCTTGGGCTGACAAGTGGCAAGTAACATTCATGCCACACAAGTGCCAGGCAATGACCATCTCCAACAAGAGAGAATCTAACCATCGCCCCCTGACATTCAATGGCATTACCATCACTGAATCCCCCAAAATCAACATCCTGGGGCTTACCATTGACCAGAAACTGAACTGGACTAGCCATATAAATACTGTTACAAGAGCAATTCAGAGGCTAGGAATCCTGAGGTGAGTTATTCACGTCCTGAATTCCCAAAGCCTGTCCATAATCTACAAGGCAAAGTCAGGAGCGTGATCGAATACTCTCCATTTGCCTGGATGAGTGCAGCTCCAACAACACTCAAGAAGCTTGACACCAACCAAGGCAAAGCAGCTGCTTGACTGGCACCCCATCCACAAACATTCACTGCCTCCACCACTGACGCGCAGTAGCAGCAGTGTGTACCATCTACAAGATGCACTGCAGGAACTCACCAAGGTTCCTTAGACAGCACTTTCCAAACCCACGGCCACTACTATCTAGAAGGACAAAGGCGGCAGACACATGGAACACCACCACCTGGAAGTTTCCCCCCAAACTACTCACCATCCTGACTTGGAACTATATTCCTTCACTGTCACTGGGTCAAAATCTTTGAACTCCCTCCCTAAAAGTACTGTGGGTGCACCTGCACCACATGGACTGCAGTAGTTCATGAAGGCAGTTCACCACCACCTTCTCAAGGGCAATTAGGGGTGGGCAATAAATGCTGGCCTAGCCAGCGACGTCCACATCAGATGAGTGAAAAAAAATCAATAAAATTCTACATAAAATCTTAGTAAATGAAGTCAAGCTGCAGGTTGACAACTGCACTGAAGTGGATGGTTCATCAAATAATTTGCTTCAGATAGTTGGTATCAGACCAATTTGTCTATGGAAGAAATCCAAAATGCTGAGTGATCGTCCTGCTGCTCCAGGAGGTACTGCAATTAGTTTCACTTTTTCTGCATATTCGAATGCTTCACATACAGGGAGAAGGGCTTTCTTCAAGGTTAAGGTCTCAGAAAAAAAAAAATCAGAGTTCTAAGACCTTGTGTAAGACCAACTGAAATAGAATTTAACTTAGGAGATTTATGTTTTACAAAAGAGAGGGTCATATGGAATGGAAAGTCCCTGGCAAGGTACAGGGGTTATCCAACATAGTAATCCAACTGTTAAGTCGCTTGCAGGCTTTTAAATATATTAGTTTAGATATTAAGCAGAGTAGGTCTGGAATAGCTTTAAATCAGCAATCCTATTTAGAGAATATTACTCTTGTCCCAGTTATTCATGCTAGGTCATCACAGAAAGATGGTGTTTCTTTTAAAGAAGAGAAAAAGGAGTTGAGAAGTTTGATTGATCAGTTAAATTGGTTAGACACAAACAACACCAGATGCTGGTTTTGATGTATTGGAATTAAGTACTATGATGGAACACTCTAAAGTCGAGGTGATTTTAAGGGCAAATAAAATATTTTATAAAATATAAAACTGGAGAAATTCGTACTTAAGTTTCCATCCTTAGGTGACCCATAGAACATGAAATGAGTCATTTTTAATGATGCTTGACATGCTAATCTTCCTGATGGACTGCAGCCAGTTTCATAATATTTTTGATGGATGAAAATATTGTACTTTAGCCTGTGAAGCTAAGAAAATAAAAAGGTTGTTAAAAGTACTTCAGCTGAGGAGACACTAGCTCTTGTGGAAGCAGTGGATATTTGTCAAATATTTTGGGGAAAATTCTGTACAAGGGGTCCACTGAGGATTGTTTACCTAT
Source organism: Cetorhinus maximus (assembly GCF_964194155.1). NCBI lineage: Eukaryota > Metazoa > Chordata > Chondrichthyes > Lamniformes > Cetorhinidae > Cetorhinus > Cetorhinus maximus. Next base: position 97,765,482 of record NC_135882.1, read on the forward strand.
TAAATGTTACATAGATAATCACTCCTTGTGGGATAACATACACTACAAACAGTGCAAGTGAAAAAAGATTAAGAATTGACCTTGCTAGCTTGAAAAAACAATGTAGGAGTTACAAGAAATCTCCAAGATCAAATGGGTTAATGCAAGTCATCAATTAGCTGATTGTTTCATAAAGAAGTAGTACTTTTACTAAGAAATTGTTGGGGGTTCGAGAAGATGGGTGTCTTGTGATGTAATGCTTCCGACAGAATATGGGAAATCATTGTTATTCCTTGATTTGTTTTGAAATATGTTTCTACACATTAACTGCTATGTTTTATTCAAGAAATCTGTTAATTGTATCAATTGAGGATAAACATATACAGGTGAAGGACCTTGATTGGATGGTTACTTCAGCAATATAAAATGGCACTTACTGACACAGGGGGCTGGATTTTTATCTCCAAATGGAGAAGGGAATTGGGGTGAAAAATACTGCACTTTGTTTTCCTTCAATAAAAGCTATTTTCCTCTGCCTTCCCAAACCTATGCTATCTTTCTGTGGCTTTTTTGCAATTCTGTAAAACCTGGGACAAATTTTACACTCCTTGCTGGTGGGTTTGCAGGCAGGCGGTGGGGGGGTGGGCGGTGGGGGGGGCGGGGGGCGAGCATAAAATTCCTCAGATGGGCTTTTGAGGTAGCTATGAAGATAGTGGATGCATTGGTGATCATCTTCCAAAATTCTATAGATTCTGGAATAATCCCTGCGGATCGGAAGGTAGCAAATGTCACCCCATTACTTAAGAAGGGAGGGGGAGAAAAAACAGGGAACAACAGGCATGTTAGCCTTACATCAGTAGTAAGGAAAATGCTATAATCTATTCTAAAGGGTGCAATAAATGGACACTTGAATAATAATGATCTGATTGGGCATAGTCAACATGGATTTATGAATGGCAAATTATGTTTGACGAACCTGTTGAAGTTTTTTGAGGATTTAACTAACAGAATTGATAAAGGGAGTCGGCGGACATAGTATACTTGGATTTTCAGAAAACTTTTGATAAAATCCCCCACAGGAGGTTGGTTAACAAAATTAAATCACATGGGATAGGAGGTAATATGCAGGCATGGATTAAGGATTGGTTAACAGACAGAAAACAGAATAGGAATATACAGGTCATTCTCACGTTGCCAGGTTGTGACTAGTGGGGTCCCGCAACATCAGTACTTGGGCCCCAGCTGTTCACAATATATATCAATGATTTGGGTGTGGGGAGAAAATGTAATATTTCCAAAACAAAAACAAAAATACCTGGAAAAACTCAGCAGGTCTGGCAGCATCTGCGGAGAGGAACACAGTTAACTTTTCGAGCCCGTATGACTCTTCCAAGTTCGCGGATGACAAAGCGAGGTGGGAATGTGTGTTGCGAGGGAGATGCAAAGCAGTTTCAAGGGGATTTGGACAGACTTAGTGAGTAGGTAAGAACATGGCAGATGAAACATAATGTGGAAAAATATGAGGTTATCCACTTTAGTAGGAGGAACGGATGTGCAGAGTATTTCCTAAATGGTAAGAGATTAGAAAGTATAGATGTACAAAGGGACCTGGGTGTCTTTATCACTAAGTCACTGAAAGCTAACATGCAGATGCAGAAAGCAATTAGGAAGGCTAATACTATGGTAGCCTTCATCGGAAGAGGGTTTGAGTACAAGAGTAGTCTTGCTTCAATTATATAGAGCCTTGGTTAGACCGCACCTGGAGTACTTTGTGCAGTTTAGGTACCCTTACCTTAGGGTGGATATTATTGCCATAGAGGGAGTGCAACAAAGGTTCACCAGACTTGATCCCAGGATGGTGGGACTGTCCAATGAAGAGAGGTTGGGGAAATTGGGCCTGTACTCTCTAAAGTTATGAAGAATGAGAGGTGATCTTATTGAAACCTACAAAATACTTAAAGGGGTAGACAGATTAGACACAAATAGGATGTTTCCCCTGTTTGGGGAGTCTAGAACCAGGGGACACAATTTCAAAATAAGGGGAAGCCACTTAGAACTGAGATGAGGGGAAATTTTTTTACTCAGAGTTTTGTGAATCTTTGGAATTCTCTACCCAGAGGGCTGTGAAAGCTCAGCCATTGAGTATGTTTAAAGCAGAGATTGATAGCTTTCTATATACCAATGACATAAAGGGGTATGGGGATAGTGTGGGAAAAAGGCATTGAAGTAGATGATCATGATCGTATATAATGGCTGAGCAGGCTCAATGGGCTGAATGACCTACTCCTTCTCCTATGCTCCTGTGTTCCTATATTTGAGGAGATATATACCTATAATTTTTCACTGTGAATAGATCTATCCTGAATAAAGTGTGGCCCTGGTTTCTTCCTTCACCAATTGGCTATGAAGGACTAAAACACTGCCAACTAGGGTGCTGCATCCCAAACATGGAGAAACCTCAGGGTCAAGTTCTGCCAAAAAGGATATTTACGCACACTTCTAGTTCCTTGAAAGATGAAAAAAAGTAATAATCATTCTCAGCAACACCCGGGAAAGAATCCAAACAGAATGCTAAATTGCAATTGGGTAGGGAAAGATGCAATCGTCCTCAGATTTGCAAAAGCTCCTTTGGCATTAGTCAATGCTTGAACAACTTTTAGGATTCTGTATTTGGTTTGGTTCTTCTTGACGGCAGTTCAGAGTGCCTAAGTCTTTGAGTGAGGAAAACTCATGTAATCTTCCTGAGATTTTGCTGCAGACTCCAGATTAACAAAACACTTGCAGTCAATGTGAGTAGAACACGACAACTATTTTTCCATTAGGTGAAACGTAACCCCTAGGGCAGGATTTTACGTCCATTGGGTGTGCATGTGCCCGACCCGATCGGGCATAAAACCTCGCACTATGATGTCAGCCGAGCGTCCCCAAGTCATTGTGCACTCTCACGATCTTTCAGTCAGCGTGCATTCGCTAGAGACAGCAGCGTACCCGCCGACAATTAAGAGACCTATCAAGGCCCTTAAAGTAGTAATTAAGTTGTATTTTTCGCTGCCAGCTCAACTGTACAGTTAGTGGGTGGACGAATAGGCTGGGAGGCCTTTTCATTTTTCACAAAGCCTCAACCACAGGCAGGATGAGGTTTCCAATGGTAAGTGAAAAACCCAAAAAAATGTTTCTACTTCGTTTTAAACATATCCCTCTTCTTGTGACTGAGTCACATTAAATGTTAATGTCATTTATTAAAAAGCTTTATTTTCCTTTGTCTAAATCTTCAGCTCCTTGAGGCAGCTCTGTGCCCTGAGGAAGATGTCAATGCACGCTCCCCCACACATGCGCAGACTTCTGCGCTCACCGCCCTCCCATCCCCACCCCGGCAGCACTGAGCCTTTCATCGTGCCTTTCACACTGGCTGTCCGATTAGTGACCAGCCAGCGTGAATTCACGGTCAGGGCCCGATGGCGGGTAGCGTTCCGTTTTGCGGCCGCTCCCGGGCCCACCCACCAGGCCCACCCGATGAAGGGAAAGTCCTGGCCCCAATGCTTGTGGAAATCTTGAGTCTCGTGTCTCTCGGACATTCTTCAAGATTCCATACAGATGACATGTACTGACTCATGACAAGATTTAACACAGAAACTGTAAAACTTCCAGTTTATGAACTAGCATTTATGGCAGCATTAGCAAGGTAGGGGTTCAAGATTTCCAACTCTCACTGAGCAAGCATAGGACAGAACTATTTGATTGTATGGGCAGAATTTTACATTTCCCCTTTGCAGCTTTGTAGTTGGAGGGTGACCATAAAATTCTTCAGATGGCCTTCCCACTGGGCTCTTGCCTGCAACAACCTCTCCACAATGTTATGATGGGGCGGGTGAGGCCTAGGCTGGTCCTATTAGTGGCCAATTAATGACCACTAAAAAGTCGTTTCCCGCCCAGTCTCAATTTTCAGGCTGGCGGGAAGAGTTCAGGGCCAGGGGAAAGCCCAAAGAGTGACCCTGCTCAGACCTCAGTCGTGAAGTGGGGTGTGTCTCTATCGATGACTTCCTTTTACCATCTAGTGCCCCATCAAAAGGTCTGGCCACTGCCAATGCTTCCTTCCACCCCTGGCCTCTCCATCAATATCCCTACTCCACTCTGACCACCACACTCCCTGAGGCCTCACCTCCCTTCCCCACCCTGAGACCTCCAAAACTTACCTGGTCCTGGACTCCCGGGACTGAGACTCTGGGGACTGCTTTAATTTCCAGCCCTGTCCACTGCAGCTTCTGGCACTGCTGGTGCTAGTGAGCTACTGGCCAATCAGATTGGCCAATAGGTCTCTGAGTCAGGACTTCCTCCTGAGTGAGGGGCGGAATTCCCTTCTCCAGCCAATTAACTCTCCTTAGAGTGTGTAATGGCTACGGGGCAGCGAGTATCAGCAGCAACCAATGGGAAGTGAAAGTCCACCTTCCGAAAAATACTGGTTTACCGTTTTGTGTGATTTTGAAAATTGCTTTCCACTTACTTTTATTCTGGATGTTTCATTGCTGCCTCCTCTATTCAAAGATCCATGGATGTGGTTCAGAACAGCAAGATATTCATGGAAGAATGTTTTCATTAGAATGCAATTTTCCTAAGTGTTCATTTTTTTTCCCTTATTCTCTCCTGGAGGTGAACCCAACATCCAGTTTGTACACAGAGCTTAAACTCTTTACAAAGAAAAATATAGGCTATAGTGGTAATGTTTCAAACTTGGTTTTCCAGCGATGAGCACTGCCAACTGGAAGCTCAGTTAGGAAATTCTAATGCTTGCTGCCAAAGATTTTTCTCCCTCCTTCATAAAGACTCTTCTTTTGAACTGCCCCAACCTAACCCTTTCACCAACCTGTTTAGCAGCCACTCACTGTCTACCGCCATTTAAAATTCTGCACCGTGCTTGTACACAAGGAGTGCAACTATTTAATGGCTTTAACTGCTGATTTCTGCCTTTTTTTCATTTTGTGCAACAAACTCTCCATTGTTCTCTATTGCTCCAGGTCTAAGTAGGAATGAATGGCTGGAATCTTCGATTCTGGGGTCTAAGTTCAGTGGCGGGCATGAAAGTGAGTGATTCTTGCTGGGGATGCGGGCGGTGCGTGGGATGGCTGACCACATGCAATCTTGCGCTGTTCAGCTCATTACTTATGCATCAGTGAGGAGCTCACCGAATTTCATGGCAGAGGCGGACAGGCTGCCGTCCCCACCATTACCTCATGCATGCTCCTAAACTGCTCATGCACCCATTGGCATGACACAATCCTTCCTTCCATCTGCAGGACAAAAACGCCCAAAATAAGAAGGAGCAAGACAAGACCAGAGGCAGAATTCCGGACATTCGAGTCCTCACCCCTTTTGAGGAGGAGGCTGCCAAGCTAGTTGGGAAGGAATAGGACCAAACCTGTGCTGAGGGCTAGATAGGACTCCCCTGGGAAGCCAGTGAAGACACCTCCAGTCTTCAATTGTCAGATGCATTGTCAGAGTGAGACATTACTTTAATTAAGGAGCCTGCTTAGGCATCCACTAAATCTTTCTTTTCTCCAACCCAGGCACCAGCAAGAAAAGGGGGAGGCCCACAATGGAGACCAGCCACAGCTCCAGCCCTACCACTGAGAATGATGACTCTCAATCCCCAGAGGATGCACCATCACGGTGTTCACTTGCACCCTACACCAGCGCAGAGATATTCACCTCAGTGGGTTCATGTTCTGGAGTAGCCTCGGGGTCACAATCTGGAGAGCACAGCACTGACACAGGTCCACACTGGGTGGAGGAAGTGACAGAGGTCTTTGACACTGAAAAGACTGCTGGAGACTAGGCCCTTGCTCAGCCTCATGCAGATGATGAGTCTCGGGTCTCAGCCAAAAGAGACCTATGGAGATGCAGAGGCAGGCAGAGGAACATCAGGTAGCAATGCCAGAGGTCATGCACAGACTGGAACAAAGGTTGGAGGAGTCCGTCCACGTTCTGTTTGTTGTGGATCCGTCATGTGAGTGCTTGACTGCCTCCATGGAAAGGGTGGCGGCTGCCTTGAAGATCAAGATCCAGTAGAATGCACCATGGCGGCCGGATATGTGCTTGGACCTGCACACCATTGCTCTACCCATGGGTGCAGGGCAGCAGTGGCTAGGCCAGAGGGGAACACGGCACCTTGACCTTCCTCCAGGTGCTCCATCTCTTCAAGGCTTCAGGGAGTTGCCTATCCGCACTGAAGAGTGCCAGCCAGGCACCCTTAGATCTTCATCCCAGGACATTCCAAGGGTGTCCTGCCACTCCACCTCCCTTCTGCCTAAGACCTCATTGCCTCCAGTAGGTCAGGCAAAGGAGGGTTCACTTGCATCTAAGTAGGTGACCCTTGGCAGGCCGGGGCCCTCTAGGCCGTGGGCCATCAGAGGATGCCTGCCAAAGCCATCACAGTCAACAGGGTATAGCAGTCAGCAGGCTGCCTCCACCTCAGCTGTGGATGTCGGGGCTGTACCTAGACTTGGTGTACAACCATTCTAAGTACTTTGGGTACTTGTAATTATATGTCCACTTGCACAGTTTGGAAGTTTCCGGGATTTCATCTTGCTGCTAGTTGTTTCAATGGTTGTGGGCATCTAAGTGTGTGGAATTTGGGCCCCCAACAGAGTCCGAGAATGAACTCCTATAGATTCAGTTCTCTCACATTATCAACATAGTGGCTACTCAATAATCTAACATGGCATGATTAAGCAGTGGACATCATTTGTGAGTGTACGACCTGGCCATGCATCAAGCAAGCCATTACTTGCAGCTCACCATGTTCAGAGCTCTGAGAATGTGTTCAAGGTAAGTGTAACTCCTGCTGCTGTTGATGTGAGATGTGTGCGGATGCAAGGAGTACTCAAGGAGAGTTAAACATGCTGTGTGAGGGGCAAGGAACACTGTAAATGCAGTTTCAGGGGTTAAAGAGTGAAGCTCTACACTGTCTTCTTAACAGTAGAAAACCAGAGGCTTCCTTACATATTTGGAGAAATCTATGGAGGCAATGGCCAAGTTAGCCTTGACTGCAAGAGGGATTGAGTGTAGGATTAAAGAGATTTGTGTGAAGTTGACTGAAGCCTTTGTCAGACCTCATATGGAGATTTGTTTGCCCTGATAATCTCTTTATCAAGGGTTATAGTGGACCTTGCATAAAAGATTTGCAACCAAAGTGTATAGGACATCATTGAAGGGTCTTAATCCATGAGGCGAGAGACAGTAGAATGGGCCTGTATGCTGGACCATGCTGAGGACTGTGAGGCTATCCATGGTGAAGCCTCAGCAGCTCTAACAAGACTCTGCAGGTCCAGGCAGGAAAGATGTTTATAAAAACAAAAAGCTAAAAGCTACTGCGGATGCTGGAAATCCAAAACAAAAACAGAATTACCTGGAAAAACTCAGCAGGTCTGGCAGCATCGGTGGAGAAGAAAACAGCTGACGTTTCGAGTCCTCACGACCCTTCGGCAGAACTGAGTATAGTTAGGAGAGAGGTGAAATATAAGCTGGTCTAAGGTGGGGGGCGGGGGGAGAGAGAAGTTGAGGGTGGGGTCGTTGTAGGGATAAGCAAGCAGTGATAGGAGCAGATAATCAAATTATCTGTTGAACTGTTGAAGGGTCATGTGGACTCGAAACGTCAACTCTTTTCTTCTCCACCGATGCTGCCAGACCTGCTGAGTTTTTCCAGGTAATTCTGTTTTTGTTTTGGATTTCCAGCATCCGCAGTAGTTTTTTGTTTTTATAATTAATTGGGGGAAAGCCAACTTCAGTGGGATGAGAATGCATCTGAGTCGAGTGAGTTGAAATCAAATATTTGCTGAAAAGACGGTGGCTGAACAATAGGCTACCTTCAAAGAAAAAGTATTGCAGGCAGCATCAAGGTATATTCCCTTGAAGGGGGAAGGTAGGTCAAATAAATCCAGAGAGCCCTGGATGACGAGAGAGAGATAGAGGTAAAGATTAAAAAGAAGTGCGCATATGACAGATGTCAGGTAGAAAATACAATGGAGAATCAGGCTTAATATAGAAGGACCACAGGGGAAGTGAAGAAAGTAATAAGAAAAGCAAGGAAAGGGCATGAAAAAAGGCTGGCAGCGAATATAAAAGGAAATCCAAGGTCTTCTATAAGCATGTAAATAATAAAAGGGTGGTAAAAGAAAGATTAAGGACAAAAAAGGAGACTTGCATGTGGAGGCTGGAGAAATAGCACAGGCGTTGAATGAGTCTGCCTTTAAAAAGGAAGAAGATGCTACCCAGGCCGATGTGAGAGAGGAGGTAAACTGGTACACTAAGAACTTACAATTGAGAGGAAGGAGGTGTTGGAAAGGCTATCTTTACTTAAAATAGATAAGGTACCAAAAACGGATGTGATGCATCCAAGGCTAGCGAGGGAAGTGAGATTGAAAATTGCAGGTGCACTAGTGATAATCTCACAGTCTTCCTTAGATACAGGGGAGCTGCCAGAGGACTGGAGAATTATGAATGTTACACCCGTGTTCAAAAAGGGGTGCAAGGAATAGCTGGCAACTACAGACCAGTCAGTTTGACCTTAGTGGCAGGGAAACTTCTGGAAACTAAAGCATGGGATAAAATCAATAGTCACTTAGACAAGTGCAGGATAATTAAGGAAAGCTGGCATAGATTCATCAAGGGAAAATCATGTTGAACTAACTTGCTGGAATTTTTTGAAGAGGCAACAGAAAAGGTTGATAAGGGAAATGTTGTTAATTTAGTGTATATGGATTTTCAAAAGACATTTGATACAGTGCCACACAACAGATTTGTGAGCAAAATTTTAGGTCATGGAATGAAAAGGAAATTAGGTACTTGGATAAGAAATTGTCTGAGTGACAGGAAACAGAGTAGTAACAAATGGTTGTTTTTTCAGACTGTAGGTAGGTTTGTAGTGAAGTTCCCCAGAGATCAGTGTTGAGACACTTGTCCTTCCTGATATATATTAATGACCTAGATTGTGGTATGCAGGGCATGATTTCAAAATTTGCAGATGATATAAAGACTGAAAATGTTGTCAGCTGTGTTGGGGATAGTCTTGAACTTCAAAAGGACATAGAGGTGTTGGTGGATTGGGCAGACAAGTGGCAGATAAAGTTCAATGCAGAGAAGTGTAAGGTGGTTCATTTTGGCAGGAAGAATGTGGCGAGACAGTATAAAATAAAGGGAGAGCCTCTAAAGGAGGTGCAGGAACAGAGGGACCTTGGTGTATACATACATATGTTATTGAATATGGCAGGGCATGTTGAGAGAGCAGTTAATAAAGCATAGGGTATCTTAGACTTTATAATAGGGGCATTGAGTACAAGTGTAAGGAGGTCATGTTGAACTTGTATAAGATACTAGTTAGGCCTCATCTAGAGTACTGCGTCCAATTCTGGGCCCTATACTTCAGGAAGAATGTGAAGGCATTTGAGAGAGTACAGAGGAGATTCACAAGAATGATTCCAGTGATAAAGAACTGTAGCTATAAGGATACATTGGAGGGGCTGGGACTGTTTTTCTTGGAGAAAAGAAGGCTGAGTGGAGACTTGATAGAGATATTCAAGATCCTGAGGGGTATGGACATGGTAAATAGTGAGAAACTGATCCCACTCTAAAGAACATCAAGAACTAGAGGGCACAGATTCAAAATAATTGACAAAAGGAGTAAATGTGACATGAGGAAAAATATTTTCACCCAGAGGGTGTTTGGAGTCTGGAACAAACTTTTTGAAAGGGTGGTGGAGGCAGGGTCGATCGAGGTATTCAAAAAGGAATTGGATGCTACCTGAAAAGAAAGGATGTGCAAGGCTACAGGGATAAGGCAGGGGAGTGGGACGAGGTGGAATACTCTTTCAGAGAGTCAGTGCACACTCGATAGGCTGAATGGCTTCCTTCTGCACTGTAAAGATAATGTAATACTGTGTGCCAAGTCATGCATAAATACACCAATTTATTTACAGCATTTCAAATGTAAAACACAAAAGGTAATGGGTGTCCATTTCCTTGTTTATTTAATTCCTTTCTCTATTACCTGAAGCTTCCCTGCCTTATTGACTAGCCCGTGCTTTCCTTCCAAATTTGAGCTTACAGCAGTCAGATTTTCCCTTATGTGAGAGGCCAATATGATTTGTAGGTCACCTGCACATTAATTCCAGTGCCAGACCATAACTGTATTCAACTCATGAAAGCAAAATGACTATGTAGTGTTGATTGTGAATTTTGAAAAATTTCTTATGATCTCATCCCTGATCCGGGGGTTCAGGGACACAATGATCACCTCCTGCCCAAAACCCTGGCACCTTGTTCTGGAGCCATTGCCTGCCACTGAGCCAAAAGAAGAACTTCTTTCCTTGCCAGCACTGCACCTTTAAGTTCAGAGACCTGTTTGTGAGGTGAATTGTTCTTGTGTGTGACTAGGATATTGCATTTTTTTTTTCAATTTTAATGTTTTGATGTATTCAGATTCAAGATTGGCTAGATTTCCAATGTTAACATTAACTCAAAAGTGATGAAGAGTTACCCTCACAACACAATACAGGATTTTATGTGGAAAGATGTTAGCATTGGTAAAACTGAGGAATTAGAATATTATTTCTCTGAGATGCAAATGCAGAAAACATATCCATATATATTCTCATAAATCCAGCTATCTCCTTATCATTCTGCAACAATGCTATCTAAATAAGAAGGGAGTACTTGATGAAATGCAAAAGCTTTCTGTGGACATTCAATTACTTTATCTGGCCTTTTTCTTGAACTTGGCTTTTCTCCTCCATTGCTGTAATTATTTTAGTTAGAATGACACAAACTAGATTCATTCCATCTTCCTTCCAATCAGACCCTGTCCCAGCTCCATTCCTATAATCAAATGGAAGATTATTCCTCACACAAGTACCTTAAAATGAATAAAGCCTCCCTAGCCAAAATACTTCAACAAAAGCAATATTAACATTACAAAAAATACAATAGCAGAAAAATCACACAATGGATTATGGGATCAATGAATTTAAAAAGACAAAGCCAATTGCATTTTTTCAGTACAGCAGATAGCTGCATTATTTCATATCTTTTGATTGTTGAATGCATTTCTAAAGCAGAAAACATTAAAATTAATCACTACTGATTTAATGGGCAGACTTATCTGTGTTGTTACATTAACTTTCTGAATTATCTGTAATGCTGATAATTCATAAACAGATGAACCAATCAGTTTTGGTTCCAGTTTATGACTTATACAAATGTTAAATCTAGGCCGGAATTTTCCTTCCCCGTTGGCGTTGGGTGTCATGGAGGGTGTGAGCAGACGATATGGCGGGAAGGCCAAAAATCAATTTTACGCCGTCTTGAAGCCAGTTTGCGATTGTCTACTCCGCCTGTCAATGGTGGGCCGCGTTTCCTGCCGCCGGACATCGGAAAAGTAATTTTAATACATCTGCATATACTTATAAGCCCTGCTTGCTGGAATCATCCCCCCACGCTGGAGCATCTGGGCACATCAGTGTGATTACATGCCAATGTGTTTCACAACAGCATTTAAAAGGCTGGGGGATACAAATGCTGCACTGTGGTTAGGGCGAGTTGGGGAGTGAAGCGGACACACATTACAGAAACCATTAATCCGCAGCTGAGACAGTTCATGCGCAGCGTCATTGACACGCTTGGAGTTGGGCCTTTAGCTTATGTGCCCACTCAAGCAATGCAGAGGCATGAAAGTGCCACCAAATGCTCCAGAACTTTCACCCCTCGGACACAAACTTCAAACTAATGAGTGTTTTAGTGGACTGCAGAACAATTGGATGATTGGACAAGTCGTACAATCTCCTTGCTAAAGCTGGTCATGGAGCAGTCACTGGTGGAGGTTCATGGCCCCTTGCAATGTCATTATTCAGGTCTGGATAAGTCTCCCCCATGGTCCAAGCTGTCAGTGAAGCCTTGCAGTGCAGGTTAGGAGAATCCCTGAGCCTGAGCTGAGAGCACAGCTTGTAGTCCAATGGGCAAAGCTGCCACCAATCAGTCAGATGGAGTGAGGCAGAGATGGATGGGGTTCCGGCAGCCCTGAGGCCATCACATTTGCGAGATGAGGCAGGAGTCCTCGGGAGGCCCTCATAGCTGCTAGATTCGTGGAGGGTGATGACAACATGCAGTGAGGAGACACCATAGATCCTCACATTATATCTGTGAACGTTTGACTCCTGTCTGACTACTGGCAGCGCACATACCCTCTGTTATAAGACTCCTGTCATGGAGACGCAGCGGATGCCTATAGTCCCTACATTCTAGACTTATGATGACAACATGCAGTGGGGACACTCCATAGATCCTCACATAGCTTATGTGAATGTCTGACTCCTGTCTGTCTGATGGCAGATCGCTTGTGCTCTGTGAACAGGGTCATATCATGGAGATGCAGTGGGGAAACTTTAACTTCCTCTGATCCTATGGTATCCTTCATGAGTTGAACTCTTCAGGACCACACTGTCACTGGACACAGATGCTGTTGAGATGGGGGGTGTCGGGGGGTGCAGCCACACCTCAAAGGTGCAGAAAGAATGATGGTAAATTATGCCCCCTGGCCAGGACATTCTGGCAGCAATGTTAAGCCCCATCGATGTGTCAGCATGACTGATGTGTCCAATGACTATGAAGACGCACCACCAGTGTGCTGGGAAGTTGCACAAAGCACAGGGAAGAGTCCCTGGACTGAGACACCTGCCTTTATCTTGTGCAGGAAAGAAGGTTTCACATCTGAGTGACAAGAACACTGCTCATCAGAACAAGGAACCATAAGCAAGGAGACATTCTTGGGACTTTATTTGCAACAGTGAACATTATGTGCAAGTGATTAACATCTATGTCCAGGCTTTACAAATATATCTTCTTAACCTTCCTAACCTTGCTGCTACATCTTAGTGCTCCCCCAACTTCCACAGTGGAGGTGGAAGCAGCCTGTTGACTGCTGCGCCCTGTCTGTGATGATCTTGATGGGCGTCCTCTGGAGGGCCGAGACCTGGAGGGTCCTGTTGTGTGGCAGTGGAATCCTCCTCAGCCTATGGAGTTGGAGCTGCTGAGGTCACAGGAAGAGGGGATTCGGATGGGCCGGAAACTCCCAGATGGATGGCCCCGGGTGTGCACCTGCTGATCCTCCTCCCAAGAGCCCCTGGCTGACTCCTTGAGGAGAAGGAGAAGCTGAAGTGAGATCGAGCTGCCCCGCACCCCTCTTGTGTTGACACTGTTGGCAGCCATCTATGGTGTCAGCAATGGAGTCAGCCCGTGCAACAGTGCAGGACCAATGTCCTGAACTAAGGTCTCCATTGCAGCCACTGTTCTACCAGTGTTGACCTCGTTGCATTGGCATGCCAGCGCTATCACCTCAGACTGAAGGTGGACAGACTCCTCCATCATGCCTTGCAGTCTGAGGAGTGCAGTGGACAACCCTTCTTGATGTTCCCCGGCTTGCCTTTGCAGCTCCAGCAACTGAAGTATGACCGAATCCAGAGGCTCATCAACTGACTCGGACTCAGCAGATTTCTGGTCTCCAGCAGCCCTCAAAATAGTGGAAACTTAGAACTCCCTATAGCCACCTGTTGTGGATCAGACTGTGTGATGTGCTCACCAGGTTGTCACCCCGAGGCTACTCTAGAACTAGGTCCAAACGAGGTGTGTGTCTCTGCACTGGTGGAGGGTGTGGGTGAGCGCTGTGATGGGTCTTCAAAGAATGTGTCATCAGATTCTTCTTCTGAGATTTCTTCGGGACTTGAGTCGAGGACTTGCGTCGTGGATTCCCTCGGTTGTTTCCCAGACATGCCTGTGAAGGCAAGGAGAGATAACTGGTGCATGGTAGGGAACCATTGAACAGGGGAAGTGACTCGCAGCATGATTGTCTGATGGACATTGCACTGCTGGATCCTCACTTGGTTGAGCACCTCCGACCTCACCGTCAGTGCAGGAATGATCCAGATTGTCGCTGGCCAGCTGGATGATTCCATTTTCAAAAGTCTGTGAGGAGCTTGATTTCAGGCATTCCTCCACCAGTCTGTGACCTGTCCCTTTGGTTGTGTGTCAGCTTGCTCTGCATGAATACAGATGTAGAGAGCGTAAGCAGGATGTTTGCCAGGCCAGATAAGAAGGGTGTCTAGTATGTGTAGGTGGTGAGTGGTGCCATGGATGGGATGAGGACACGATCCGCAGGGCAGATGAAGGGGCATGTGAGAGAGTGAATGATGGTGTCCCTTGAACTGGCAGTGAGTGAGATCCCTGTGGATGTGTGATGGGTTTGTGAGTGTGTGAGTTGAGAGTGATGAGAAGAGTGACTCACCCTGGCAGAACCAAGGAGCTCATTCATCCTCTTTTGGCACTGGGTGGTTATCCTCTTTTGCAGGGTGTGGCACTGACCACTGCTGCCGCCACCTTCCATGGGGGATTGGTCATCTTGCATGTTGGCCTTTGCCCAGAACGGCAGGGGGTGGCGGGGGGTGGTGGGGGGTGGGTGGTAGGGGACATCATGGCGGACCTCCACTGCGTCCAGTAGGCGCTTGTGGGAGACGTTGCTAAACCTTGGGATGACATGTTTCCTCCCTTTGGCAGCCATCAGTTCCCAGCAGTTTCCTATCCCTTGAAGAGTGCTAGCTCTGTGCAGGGATGGGCTTTAAATATGGCGCCCGGTTTACAGAAGGCCTGAGGTAACAGCGGGGTGGATGAATCAGAGGACCCCCTGCCAGCAACCTAGCGAGTTTCCCGGGAATGCATAATGAGTGACGTGGGAAGGGGACGATACGGCACGAAAACCCGCCATTGCGGCCGATGGGTAAAACGTCCTTTTTACCGCCCACTACAGCACATTGTGCAAATCTGAAATGATTCCACCCCTAGTTTTTGAGTAATCTATGTTGGATTTCCTTTTTAACATTGCTTGTACTTTTATTGGTTTTTCTGTTGTTCAAGGCTGTAAATATTTCTGTGGTCTAAAATTATGTTATAGGCGCAAAGCTACAAAGTTAAAGCCTGCATTTAGCAATTACTGCAGCTGATTTAGCAAAGAAATTCTTAATATATCCATATAACATTCCTTTGTTATTTTAATAGAGGCATTAAAATAACAGATTGAAGAATGTCATACAGATGAGTTAAGGGCTCACTCCCTGACAATGATTTCCAGGTTATGGTGTCTGTACTAAATTGTTTGTAGTGTACTCTATCACATTCATTCTGCATTGATTGTATTGTAGGGCAGCTCTTTGTAAGAGGTTTGATTGAACTCCCCTTCTGATAAATTTGCTGGGCTGCAGCTTGCCTCAAGGCCAAAATGATCGCATCTCAAATATCACATTTGGTTACTTTACATATGTGATGTATTCATCTAAACAGCCATTTTCAGAGGGATCCTATCTCCTGAGAATGTCAGAATGCATCATGTACTTGTGTCTGTTCACAGTAAATTTGTTCATTGTCGATTGATCCAAGAGGATGTGTTATTTTAACCTTTCTCCTGCACAGTATATACTTAGCTTAATATGCAATGAACTTGATTGAGCTTTAGCTTGGGGTCAGTTTCCTTGCTTGGTTTTTGTAATAGCACCCACTGTTACAGATGCTAAACCTGGTGGAGAACATCAAAATAGAAGTAACAGGGTCAACTGAATACTGGATACAGAAAATTGTCTTTCGTGAGGAATTTTTTTACTCAGTTTGAAGATAGTTAAGATGAATTAAGGATATAGCCCCAAATTCCCTTTCTTGGCAATCCTGTAGACCTTGTCTGCTAATGAACCCTGAGAAATTGGCAGTTTGAATGCATATATTGTTGCCACTTGGTCTGAAAGTTATTCAAGATTAAACACAGAGCTGGATATTGATTCAGTGGCAAGGAGCAAGTAGGGCCTGCTTTTAGGTCAGGAAACAGGAAGAACGAGTATTCTGGAAAAGCTGCCAAATTTAACGGCAGGACCTGATTCGCATTATTAACTTCCATTTCCCAGTCACAGTCAGCCATAGCGAGAGGTTAGGGCTGTAGGGGCAGGTAGACCTTTGGCACCAGGCCACATTTGTGGAGAGGGGAGGGATAACTGGATCAGAAGGCCTGGGTTTGGGAGAGGGTGGAGGGAAGAATGGAGGTCAGAGGTCAGCAAACCTGGGGTCCAGGATCAAAACTGGAGCTGGGTTGATTGGAGATGCTGGGTTTCCCAAGGCTTGGAAAACTCAACTGTCCAGAGCTACAGTTAAAATGTTGATTAAATATGAAGCTAGCAGCCTCATTATAATGGCTTGGATTTTGCTGTGGTAATTTCATCAAAACTTCCAGCTTTTACCATCATAATTCAGCTGAAACTGGCAGCAACTTTGGGAATTTGGCCAAGCATAAATAACACAGAAATCCAGAAGCTGCTATTAGTGAGTCTGTGCTCTTCAATAGTGTGCAATGTAGAGATTTCCAGAGGCTACCGTCTCTCTTGCTATTGTGAATTAATGAAAACTTCCATTCAAACACCATTAGCCTTGTTGTAAAATCCCTGGAAAAGTTAAACCTGAATTGGTGAGTGGGTTCTTAATAATGTGCTAACTTCATGACCATTGCTAAACACCATCACTGGCCCTGAAAAGCTAATTTCATATTTGTGCAGAATAGCAAGACAGAAAAAAATTGTTGGCTAATTAGTTCACTGTGAAATAGCATACTCAAAATAAAAAATCATACATTCTAACTGTAGTAATAAATGCCACCCCTAGTTAAAAATTCCAAAATGTCCTCTTGATTTACAGATATTTGATGCAGCCCAACATTTGGCTATTTGGAGTTCAGATGTAGCACCCAAACAATTTTTTAGAATGCCATGGCACAGGAACACCATCATATATAAAATTAATAACAAGAAAGCTTGTGTTTTAAAAGCTACTTTATATGTTTACATCTGTATATTTATATTCTGCTGTGCGTTTTTAAATCAGAAGTTGCTGGCTAATATAATGGCTTGGGTTTTGCAGCTGTAATGATGATGAAGCTATCAGGTTTTGCCATCATTATGGCTCTGAAATTGACAGCAACTACTGGAGTCCACAGATGCAGTTTGAAAGTGGGAATCTAGAAATTGTTGTTAATAATCCTGTGCTTCTCCATACAGAGTGCTGTTGAAAGCTTCTCTCACACTGCAATCAATTATAAGTCACTGAACTGATGAGAATTTTCCCTTTTACGCTATTAGTCTCACTGAAAAATAGCCCTTGAAAAAGTGACGCCTTGCCGAATGGGATGGAACTGGGTTTTTAATGCTGTACTAAATTCTTATAATTACTACTCAAAATATTTCTGGTCCAGGAAAGCAAATTTTATATTTGTAGATTGTCAGATTTCTCCATTATGATTAAAAGTTTCAGATGTTTAAATTTAAAAACAAAGATGATATATCTGCTTCTACCTTAACTCCTTGTGTTTGCCCCAATCATTTATTTCACTCTCTATAAAATGTATAAGTGAAGGGCTATCAGTGAATTTTACTTTCTGGTTTGCTGTCTGTGAAAAAAAACTCAATGTTGCTCTGCTTAATGACCCCACTGTTGCTGGATGCCTGGAGATTATTTTGAGCTGGCGTCAGGTTAAAACATTTGGGTAGGGAGAATCCATGCCACAGAAATTTCTAGACATTCGTTGTCAGTTTTCTTCAAGGTCAGCGGCAAGCACCATCGCTTCAGCGCTGATTTTGAAATTCAGAGCAATTTTTTAAAATCTTGAGTTGGGTATATATCATTCAATGTGGGTTGCTTCGTGAATCTTGGTCAAGATTGTTTTCACGATTCATGATAGTATTTTGGTGGATCCTATCCATGGTGCACTGCTAAAGAATGATGAACTGTATATGCTCTCGAATACAACATCAGAATATAGCAGATGCTGCAAATCTAAAATAAAAGTAGAAAAGTGCTGGGAATTCTCAATCGGTCAGCTGGGGCTGAATTTTGCCATCGGCGAGCAGGGGGCGGGGCCCGCTCACGGATGCGCAAAATGATGCGGGATGACGTCAGGGGGAACTCCCGACGTCATCCCGCCCCATTTAAATTGTCAGGAAGGCGGGGGCACAGCAAAATCAGCTGTACGCCCGCCGACCTGTCAATGGCCAATTGAGGCCATTGACAGGATAATTAAAACAATTAAAAGACCTGCCCGTCCAACCTTAAGGTTGGCGGGTAGGCCAGGAGCCCCGGCGGTAACTAGAAAAAACATGAAACCTCATCCACTGGCAGGATGAGGTTTCATGT
This sequence comes from Cetorhinus maximus, assembly GCF_964194155.1. Lineage (NCBI taxonomy): Eukaryota > Metazoa > Chordata > Chondrichthyes > Lamniformes > Cetorhinidae > Cetorhinus > Cetorhinus maximus. The sequence continues at coordinate 97,783,716 of NC_135882.1, forward strand.
AGGGTTTAAAAAACTTTAATAACGTTTTAGTGAAATTTATTAATATGTCCCATCTTGTGTGACATTGTCACATGAAGGGGACATGTTAAAGATTCTTTTATTTTTCTACTTTTAATGTTTGAACAACTTTCAGCGATCTCCCTGAGGCAGCACTCAGCCTCAGGGAGCTGTGCGCTCTTTTGTGCGCATGAACGAAAGAGCGCACTCTTGCTTTTGGGGAATCCCCCCCGCCCGCACAGGAAGCGCATAGCTCTTCCTGCCGGGCATCACGCTGGGTGGGCCTTAATTGGCCCGCCCACTTAAAATGGCGGTGGGGCCCGCTTTTCCAGCGGGGTCAGCTCCCCGCCCACCGGAGATTGGATCGGGCCCGCCTACCCGGTAGGCAGAAAATTCTGCCCCTGATATCTGTGGAGAGAGTAAGAAAATTGATTACCTAACACCAGATGTCATGGCACGTCAACGCATTCAAATCAATTCATTTCAATTCAGATTTTATTGTCCGTTTGGAAATTCATTACGGGTACATTGCTTGTTCATTAAAAAATCGCATATAAATGAATAATTAACAGTAAAAAAGAAAAATTACATCATAACAAAAATCTAACTGCTTAAATATATGTTAAAAATGATTTCAGTGCATTGAAAATAATTAATGAGGCAATAAAGCCATAAAAATCACATAAATTGAACCGACGTTCCTTAAAATTTCTGAAGGTCCCTAGAACTGAAGCCCCCTTTCCATAAGTCATTACAGCACATATCCCATTCCCCTTGCCAGAATTCATAAAGAATGTCACTTGCAAGAAAAACAATGAACATATTCCATAAGAATTGCTGCCATGGGAGAAATAAGAGAAAGGAAGAAAAAGTGCACGAGAGAGAGACAGAGAGAGGGAGAGAGATGGATAGAAAAAGAAGATCATGGCATGACGCTGACATATTTCCAATAGTAGAACTGCACACTAGCGTACATAATCTTTGTTTATCAGTCTTGTTATTCCATAAAAGGATTCCCCAGTTAAACTATTGAAAGCATGCAGTCCAATCAAAAACAACAGGCTTGACATTGTAACATAATAAATCTGCCCATGTGCTTCTATTCCCATCCCATGAGTGGCAGAGAAGGTAATAAGCCTGAAACGTTATCTCTGCTTGTCTCTCCATAGATGCTACCATATCTGCTGAGTATTTCCAGCATTTTCTGTTTTAATTTGTGTATGTTCTCCAATGGTCTAGATGTGACCATGCATCTAGTTCCTGTGATGATCAGATGGGTACGCTGGAAGATCATTGGGATTATATTCAAAAATGTGGCACAATGTGGTTAACTTTTTGAAATAGCAGCAAACTAAGTCACTACTGTGGGACTAATGTCAATAGCAACATTAGACAAATGATTGAAATGGGTTTGTTTTAGCTTACTGAATGGTCAAATTTCCAAGCTGGCAAAATCAAGCACTCCAAGTTAGTCAGCGAGATTGTGAGGGCGCGGTGCAGGATAACAGCAACAGCCGGCAATTTCCGTGTCGGCTGTTGCAGTTCATGGAGGCCTACCTTCTTACCTTTCCCCACGCTTGATGTAGAGTGGTACCCCTCAATTTATATAACAATTTATATAACAGGGGGAGATGCCCATTATCTCTTGTGGACTATGGCTAATTACTTACCTAAATATGTAAACTTTTTTCTGTGCTGTATAATCAACCTCTGTATTATAGTGCTACTTGTTTTTATATTCTCACCATCAAAACACAGCATTCATACTTTACCAACATGTTTTACCTTCCAGGTTTTATCCTATGACAAACTAGGCCAATCCATGAAAGAATTCCTGCAGATCATTGGTCCTAGGATTGCGACAACAAAGAAAGTAGTTGTCCTACTGACTGAAGAAGCAGCAGTCTCACCATTTGTTTACCACCAAGTTTTGTTTTCTGATTGGTTGGGAAGGCCAATTGCAACTGCCATGTTTAGAAACACATGGAAAATGTTTCGTCCATCTCTGAAGGTTATTCTTGGTAGGTTCTTATGAAATATGTGTGCTTGAGGGATAAATGTTGGCCAAGATGCTGGGGTGAATTCTCCTGCTCTTTTTTAAAATAGTGCCATGGGATCTTTACATTCACCTGAGAGGGCAGACAGGGAATTGGTTTAACATTTCATCTAAAAGATAGAACCTCTGGGAGGGAAGCATTCCTTTAATACTGCACTTGAGTCTCAGCCTAGATTTTATGCTTGTGTCCTATGACTTGAATCCACAACCTACTGACTCAGTGGCAAGGGCGCTAGTGCTGAACCATAGCTGACACCAGGACATATATCACCCACATGAGACAACTGCAAGCACTTTAAAACATCATCATGACTTCAGGGTAGTTGGAAGAAAATATGTATCTGCTCCAACACATTGCATAATTGCTGAAAAAAGAGACATGTCTAAGTTTTTCATCTTGCACTCATCAGAACACTCGCAAGAATACCAATATAAGGGGGAAAACAACAATTTATACTGTATGTGACGAGAGTGCTGATTGGTTGGCAAGTAGCATTGCCATGGAGAATGTGTCATTGATGTTGACTGACAGTAAACTGCCAAGCATTGTTTGAAATTTAAACCAGGCAGCTTGACCCTCAAGGCATTGCCCTGAGGAATGAATCAGTGAATGGCTGTCACTTATTTTGTTTAGCTGAAACAGGTGCAATCTATGTACACGTTCTTTCTGTCTGCAAAGAACCAGGCCCAGTGTATTAATATATGTAGCTTCCAGTGCACACAAATGCACCACACTGCAAGCCCAACTGACAATCTTAAATTGGTTGTCAGCATAATTCTTAGCACATTAAGGTTTATTTAGCAAATGTTGTCCAATCATGGAATCACATCTAATGTTGGACACTGTAAGTGCTGGCTGGTTGGGTACGATCTGTACCCTGCACATTGTGAACAGTGGCTGGAACATACTATTTGATATGATCCGCCAGTCTTTGGGATATATGGCCTAGCGTCACACTGGCACTGAAATTCATTTATCACATTATTCATTTGTGTGATAGGCAGAATGCCTTTTTGGCTTGGTGGCAGCATCCTGTTTGTGGTGAACACCACTCATAGAAACATAGGGCTGAATCTTCTGGTCGGCGTGGGGGGCGGACCCCACTCGCCGACGCGTAAAATGACACACGATGACGTCTTGCGTGCGTTCTGATGTCACTGCGCGTCATTTCAACCTTCAGTTGGCGGGCACTCACAGGAGTCGGCTGTGTGACCACCGAACTGTCAAAGGCCCATTAAGGCCATTTAAAAACTAATTGACATAATTAACAGGGCTGCCTGTCCAACCTTAAGGTTGGTGGGCAGACGAAGAGCCCAGGCGGCCTTTACCTTTTTCATGGAACCTCATCCTCAGGTGGGATGAGGTTTCATGAAGGGTTTATAAATGTAATTAAAATTTTTAGTGAAATTCACTGACATGCCCCAGCTCATGTGACACTGTCACATGAGGGGATATGTCCGAATAATTTTTAAAAATCTTTTTTTCAGATTTTCACAATTAAGTTAAACTCCCTGAGGCAGCTCCGTGCCTCAGGGAGATTTCTGCGCTCTTCTTCACTGCACTCCTCCTATGGCAAGTATACCCTTCCTTAGGTAGGGAGCTCAAAACTGCATGCAATACTCCAGGTGTGGTCTCACCAAAACCTTATATAACTGCAGTAAGGCATCCCTACTTCTGAACTCAAATCCTCTTGAAATGAAGGCCAACATACCATTTGCCTTCCTAATTGCTTGCAGCACCTGCCTATTTACTTTCATTGACTGGTGTACAAGGACACCCAGATCCCTTTGTACATCCACATTTCCCAATATATCACCATTTAAATAATGCTCTGCCTTTTTGTATTTCACACCAAAGAATACAACTTCACATTTGTCTACGTTATACTGTATCTGCCATGTGTTTGCCCACACATACAACTTGTCTAAAACACCCTGAAGCCTCCTTGCATCCTCCTCACAACCCTGCCCAATTTTGTGTCATCAGCAAACTTGGAAATATTGCATTTGGTTCCCACTCTCTGTTTCCGATTTATCAAATAATTCTCAATCCATGCCAGTATATACCCCCAATCCCTTGTGTTTTAATTTTGCCCACTAGCCTCTTATGTGGGACCTTATCAAAAGCCTTCTTGAAATCCAAATACACCATATCCACTGGCTCTCACTTATATTTTCTATTAGTTACATCCTCAAAAAATTCCAGTATATTAATTAAGCATGATTTCCCTTCCATAAACCCATGCTGACTTTGCCTAATCCCATTAATGCTTTCCAAGTGTTCTGTTACCACGTCTTTTATAACAGACTCTAGCATTTTCCCCACTACTGATGTTAGGCTAATTGTAGTTCTCTGTTTCTTTCTCTCCCTCCTTTTTAAATAGTGGAGTTACATTTGCCAGTCTCCAATCTGTAGGAACTGCTCCAGAGTCTATAGAATTTTGGAAGATGACCACCAATGCATCCAATATTTCCAGGGCCACTTCCGTTAATACTCTGGGGTGTAGATTATCAGGCCCTGGGGATTTTTCAGCCATTAATTTCTCTGGCACCATTTTTTTTATTAATACTGATTTCCTTCAACTCCTCCTTCTCACTAGGCCCTTGGTTTCCTAACATTTTTGGAAAATTATTTGTGTCCTCTTTTGTGAAGACAGAACCAAAATATGTGTTCAATTCTTCTGCCATTTCTTTGTTCCCCATTATAATTTCCCCCGTTTCTGACTATAAGTGACCTACATTTGTCTTCGCTAATCTTTTTCTCTTCACATGTTTACAGAAGCTTTTACTGTCAGCTTCTATGTTCCTTGCAAGTTTACTCTTATATTCCATTTTTCCCTTCTTGACCAATCTGTTTGTCCACTTTTGCTGAATTCTAACTTGCTCCCAATCCTCAGGCTTGCTGCTTTTTCTGGCAATTTTATATGTCTCTTCTTTGGATCTAATACTATCCCTAATTTCTTTTGTAAGCCATGGTTGAGCCACCTTTCCTGCTTTACTTTTGCGCCAGACAGGAATGATTAATTGTTGTAATCCATGCTTACATTCCTTAAATATGAGCTATTGCCTATCCACTGTCAAACCTTTTAGTAAACGTTCCCATTATTGCCAACTCGCGCCTCATACCCTTTATTTAGATTCAGGACCCTAGTTTCAGATTCTACTTCTCCACTTTTCATCTTAATGAACAATTCTTTCTTTTTATGGTTGCTCTTCCCCAAGGGACCCCGCTCAACAAGCTTGTTAATTAATCCTTTCTCATTACACAATACCCAGTCTAGGATAGCCTGCTCTCTAGTTGTGTTGCTACCGCGTAGCAGCAGCATGAAACCACTAGCTTTACCTGTTGCTCAAATTTTTGAGATACCTGCCCCCTTCCAGGGCACCTTGATAGATGTGTCCAAAGTCATGAATGTTTTTGATGGAGTAAATAAGGAGGAACTGCTTCCAGTGGCTGGATGGTCGGCAATCAGAGGCCACAGATTTAAGTTGATTGACTAATGAACCAGAGGTGACATTAGTAATCATGCTTTTACACGGCAGGTTACTGTAGTATGGAATGCACTGCCTCATTCCATGGTAGACCCAGATTCAATATTAACATTCAAGAGAGATTTGGATAAATACATGAAGGGTAAAAAATACAGGGTTATGGAGAATGAACAGGAAAATAGGATTAAAGAGAGAGCACTGCCAATGAGCTGGCACAGGGATGAAGGGCTGAATGACCTCCTTCTGTGTTGTATGATTTCAGAGCCCAAAGAACCATTTAATGTAATTGAATGGAGTCTTTCACAAATCTGTACTATCAGCTTGCGTCTGCTGTTCTCAGGAGGGAATTTGTGCTGTTCTACATCGAAGTACTCAATTCCTGGGAGGTCACAGACCCATTATTCAATAGCTAAAAATAAATGGTCCTGGAAATTGCTGATTAAAATATTGCTCCTGTTTTTCTTATCTAATTGCAAGAAGTACATCTGTTCTTGTTTTGTATCTTTTGAGATTTTTTTTGCTGCTGTTTGAAATTCATTCATGTTCCCAAGCTGTACCTGCATTAATAGAATCATTTGTCAGGGAAACATTTTTTCTGGCCTGAAACGCCCCCTTCAGTTATTCTTTTACATCTTAGGATCTAGTTTGAGCTAACCTCAGGTAGAAGGTTTCAAAAATTTTTTTTAACTGCACATGTGACTTATGGATAGCAATTGTCTGTACAATTTTCGCATTTCTTTTGGCGTGCTTTTGTCCATTATATCATGAAAAGCAATAAACCATTAAAATGAAATGAATTAGTTGGCACTTTTGTTTAAATGGTAGATAAAAGAATATCATACACTTAAATTATGGAGTCCAGTGCAGTCACAGTTCTGTTAATTCAATGCTGTGTGCATGTGGAACAAAATGAGGTCAGCTTGTTGGAATTTTTTCAGCACTTTCAATACCTAGTGCAAGACAAACTGGACTCATCTGTACATCAGCGGGAATTTTCAGCACCAACAGCTCTTAAAGAGTCTGCCGCTGTTCTGCTGGAGGCAAAAATGAAAATCACTTAATATGCCCAATGAGTGATAATACTTTAAAGGTCTTGTGTGACCGAGGTGTTTTTGGGTGACAGGGATACTCCAAATTAAAAAAGGAGTGGAGGAGCAGCATAGTTCTAAATGACAATGCGTAAATGGGGTGAAGAAAAGATTTGCACAGCTGCACAAGACTGCCAAGGTAAGTGCAAAAATGTAGGAAAATATTAATGGGCTGAATTTTCTGCCTGTCGGGCGGGCGGTGCAAGAACAGGCGCATGCCCGATAGCCACCCGCAATTGGTACCGCGCCGCCATTTTACACGGGCGGGTCAATTAAGGCCCGCCCAGTGTGAATCACGGCTCCCGAGGACAGTGGGAGTGGGTGGGCGGCGGCGGGAGTGCACTGACCGCCGGGACCAATGGCGACCCGGCCGCCTGTTTTAAAAATTTGCTGCAGCCTTTCAAAGGCTGTGAATCATGGCCAGTGGAAGGGCTCCCCAAAGCGCTGCTGATGATATGCCACTGGAGTAATCCGCAATGCATCAAGCGCAGGAAATATGTTCGGGTGTGCGGGAGCATCTGGGGGAGATACATGAGGCTATGGTTGGCTTGGTGTCCGTGGTGGAGGAGTCCACATGGACTATCGCCAAAGCAATGAGCCTCATGTTCGAGTGTCATGCGTCCTCCATGGAGAGAGTGATGACTCTCATGGAGAGGCTCCTTCAGGAGACCCATCATGGCTTCCTGGGGATGCGCTTGCACCAGCAAGCCCTCACATCGACATTGACCTCAGCTGGTCAGTGTTAGTGTGGGAGATGGTCTGGGCACCAGGTTTCCCAGCTCGGTGCCCATCCATCCACGATGAGCAGGGATGTCCGAAGCAACCCCACGTCAGTGCAGCAGCTGCCTGTCGTCTCTGCGGGCTCCTCTCAGGTCACTCCAGATGAGGGCGGCAGCTTCTCCACCCCTCTGCCAGTGACTGTTGCATCCGGTCAGGCTGCGATGACTGGGGTGATGCCAGCTGTGGATCTGGCAGCTCCCTCCCAGGCGGGGCCAGCACAGGCTCCACAGGCCAGAGGACAACTGCCAAGGTCATCGAGGCCAACAGGACAGCAGAGTCAGCAGGCTGTCTCAGGTGTCACTCCCAGCGAGGGGTTAGCACTAAAACGTAGCACCCGAAAACGTAAACATAAGGCACCTTAGGCACATCACGGATTTATCACTGGTGCTTTTGTGTTGGCCAGCAATGTTGTTTTTATGAGTTGGTGTGATTTTTAACACTTTTTTCATTTTGTTTCATTAAGTTTCTTTGGTTACAATATTAAATTCAGACATGTCACCATGGCTGAGGTTGTCTCTTTTCTTCTGCAGGTGGATGGTTTCCAATAATGTAATGAGTGTTTTGTGGGACATTCAGCTTTATTAACAAGGACCTTAGTTAATGTTCCTAACCAGGCAGATTTTGCACTTAGGTCTCGAATATGGAGCCTACAGCCCAGGCTTATCCTGGGGGTCCACCTGTGGTGTGCTAGCTGAAGGTTCATTAGATTAAAGCCTCCTGGGTGTCCCTGCCTCTCTGGAGTATGCCAGGGTCAGTGTCTATGTCCTCAGCATTTCCTTGCGCGTGCTCATCCCTGAATGGTTCAGGCATCGGAAGCGCACCTTGAGAAGACCGTTGGTTCTCTCCACCACAGCCCTTGTGGAGGCATGGCTCCTATTGTGGCGCTGCTCAGCTTCTGTTCTTGGATGGTGGAGAGGCTTCATGAGCCACATTCTGAGGGGATAGCCCTTGTCACCCAGCAGCCATCCATCCAGCCGGGCTGGAGCACTGAACAGCCCCGGCACCTGGGAGTGTCTGAGGATGTAGGTGTCGTGGGAGCTGCCTGGGTACCTTGCCCAGACTTGTAGAATCAGCATCCTGTGATCACACACTATCTGCACGTTCATGGAGTGGAAGCCCTTCCTGTTGACAAAGGCACCAGGCTCACCTGCTGGCGCCTTGATGGCCACATGTGTGCAGTCTATTGCACCCTGGACACGGGGGAAGCCAGCAATGGCCGTGAAGCCTCTGGCTCGCTGTGTCTGGCTTGCCTGGTCCCAACGGTAGAGGATGAAGGTCAATACACATCTGAACAGAGTGTCTGTAACCTGCTTGACACAAATGTGGACAGTTGATTGGGAGACACTGCAAAGATCACCCACTGACCCCTGGAAGGAGCCAGAGGCATAGAAGTTGAGGGCAGCTGTGACCTTTAGAGCCACTGGCATGGGGTGTCCACCCACACAGTTAGTGGAGATCTCAGGGCCAATCATCTGACAGATATAGTTGACTGTCTCCCTTAAGAGACGGAGCTTCCTTCGGCACTGCACCTCAGACATATTGAGGTAGCTGCTTTGCCACCTGTAAACCCTGGCAGCAGGATAGTGGCATCTTCTGCGGCCCCTTCCGCCTTGGACTACCTCTTGGCCCTGCACCTTTTGTGCCTGCGCCTGACCTCCCAAAGGTGGCTCCCCTGGAGGTTGAATGTGCACTCCTGGCCTCTTCCCCCTTCTAGCCCTCCCTTCCTCCTCCTCAGAGGAGGTGCATCCAGTGGAGAGTTCAGCTCCCATTCCCAGGCTAAGGGAAGGCTTCCTGAAACATGCAGGCCCAAAAAAGATGCCTCACTGCAGAGTGCTGACTTGAAGGTTGTGAGTCCAGACCAAGCAGCTGGTATGGGTTTTGAAGTATTGCAGATCACACAGACAAGTGTCAGTAATTTTGAAACATCAATATTTGACAGAGCATACTCGCGACCCCACTGAGCCCTCTTATCCCACATGTGGATGAGGTTTGTACAAATGTATCCTACCTGCCTGCCAATTGCGCCCGTGCACCAACCCGAAGCTTGCATGGGTGCTGAAAAATCGTGGTCAATTGGCGCCTCAAGGGCCTTTAGTGGCCCGTTAATTAATGACAGGCGCGCATCGGAGTGCATCGCGTGCCCGCCCAACGAAATATCCCGATGGCGCGTGGTGACATCGGGTTGCTCGCCCAACTGCGTGTCATTTTATGTGTGTGCGTGCGGTGCCCACCCCTGCACGCCAACAGGAAAATTCTGCCCAATGTTTCCTTGAAGAACAATACTGAAAATTCGGTTGGGGGCATGAAGGAGGTGGTGGCCAAGGTGGTGAGGGAGGCTCTGGTCATTTTTTAAGGCAGAAGGACTTCTTTGTGAGGCCCAGAGAAATGCTCCTGCTCCACTTGGCACACATGGAAGCTTAAAATTATATTTGTCAAATTTACCTGCTGCACATCTTCTGGCCCATGACCCAGCTCCCAACAGGTGTTACTCACTGCAGGTATCCAGTAAAATTGGAGGTTAGGTCCTGATGACATCATTGGTCACAGACTGCATATTTAAAGAAGGACCCTGCTTCCTTCCAGTGTGACTCCCACTAATCTTCTCCAAAGAGTCGTTTAAATTGGCCATGGTAGGAAAACAGCAACATCCAAGAGGTTCTGAGACGGACCTTATTTTAACTGCCCTGTTTAAATGGCTTGATCTCCATTTTTTAAATTACATCTCTGAGTTTTGTGATATTTTTCTATGTTAAAGGTGCCATATAAATGCCAGTTGTTCTCAATAAGTGATTGTTCCATTTGGCAGTGCATACCAATGAACATCATCCTTCCATTAGATTGTGGACATAACTTGCCATTTTTCGTCAAGAGTTTTAAGCTTTCTAGCTATATGTTTAAGAGGTACTGAATCTTTTTCTATTTTTGGTTATCAGGTTCACTTTGACTGGCAAATGCTAGCTGCGCCCTTGGTATTAACACATTAGCTGATGCTTGAAACAATATAGGCAGAGAGACCGATTAACTGAACAAACACTGGCAGTTTGTTGGAACTAAGAAAAGAGCACTAACACAATGTGTGCCTCTTCAATCACCTCCAGCTCTAGACTTCCAGTTACCCAAGAAGGCTGCGTTGTGTAGTGATTGGTCAATACAGTCACATGGTGAACTAACTGCATTGTCTTAAAGGTACATAGCACTCTACTTTACCTCACCCCCCTGCCTTTACTTGAAAGTACAATTGACAAGCACCACAACATCCCACTTATTTACATGAGTAGCTATTTACAAATCAAGTCCCTCAGGAGGCTTCCTTGGACGTGTCGATCATCAGAGCTAAACGGCCTCGGCTGGTTTTTCCGAGACCCCCTTCTCAGGGGTCAACTGTCCACCAGGCTCTTCGGTAGAAGGGGGCAAGTTTGTGTTTTTAACCCTCTCAGGTTCAACAGGCCCCACCGGTACTTCCAAAACGTGCGACATTTCTCCCACGTGCGGTTCAGACTCAAATGCAAATGATGACGGCATTCCTTCTTGTGGGACTGTCCCTCTTCTCTGGAGGTGATCCACGTGTCGTCTAATTATTCGGACGTTTACCAACATATTACAGGAGAAAGGTCCTGTCACGGCACTCACTTCGCCTAGTAGCCAATTGGGCCCATCTCCAAAGTTCTTCACAAGAACTGTGTCTCTCAAATTTCTTTCATGATTATGGCCATCATGTCTATCCTTCTGGGCCTCTTGGCTTCTTTCCACCCTCCCCCCTATATTTGGACTGATAAGAGTTAGCCAGGTATGAAGAAGTCTCTTCGTTAGTAATTTGGCGGGGGCAATACTGGTGGTCGTATGTGGCATCGTCTGGTATGAAAGCAGGAACCGTGACAATCTGCCGCTGATGGAAATCCGTCCAGCTTTTACATCCTGAACTTAAAAGTTTGGACTGCCCGCTCAGCTAAACCATTAGAGGCAGGATGGTAAGGCGAGGTTTTGATATGAGTTATTCCGTTGAGGGGTTGTAAACCTGTGGAACCTCCCGCTGGTAAATGCAGTCCCGTTGTCTGATACGAGCACCTCTGGTAATCTGTGCACTGCAAAACTCTGTTGCAAATGCTCTATGATGGCAGCAGGCGTGGGTGACCGGACTTCGTAGACATCCATCCGCTTGGAGTGGGCATCTATTAGTAAAAGGAACATCGTGCCCAAGAAGGGCCCCACGTAGTCAACGTGGAGGCACACCCATGGCCACCCCAGCCATTCCCAGGGGTGCAATGGAGCTCAGGGGGGTAGCTTTTGTACCTGCTGGCATTGAAGACAAATTTTGACTTGAGTTTTGGTGTCCTCATCCACCCTGGCCACCACAAGTAGCTGCACGCGAGCATCTTCAGCCTACTAACGCCAGGGTGAGCGCTATGTAATTTGGCTAGTAATGGCCCTCGCCTTCTTGAGGGCATGATAACCCTTTCTCCCCAGGGCAATATGCCATACTGGCAGGTGAGCTCATATCTGCGATTGAAATAGGGCTTCATGTCACCAGACTTTGGCTCGCCTGACCACCCATTCAAGACCTGCTCCTGGACGTGAGATAAAAGTAGACCTCGGCTTGTCCACTCACGGATTTGTTTGACTTGGGCAGGGGAGCAACCCAAAAAATTCAGTACTAAGGCAAGTTCCTGGGGAATTGGAACCTTCACGTTGTTATCTGGCAGGGGAAGGCGGTTCAGCACATCAGCATGTGCTACCCAGTCAGTGAATAAAAGCATATTCATAAGCAGCCAATATGAGTGCCCACCTCTGGACGTGAGCAGATGATATAGGGGGTATCACCTTATCCTCTCCAAATAATCCCAGCTGAGGCTTGTGGTTGGATATAATGTGAAAATGGTGACCGTGGAGGTACTGATGGAATTTCCAAACACCAAACACAACAGGCAAATCCTCCTTCTCAATTTGGGAATATTGTTGCTCTGCAGCACTAAGCGTGTGAGGCGGATAACCAATGGGTCGTTCAGAGCCATCTGCCATCAGATGTGAAAGTACAGCCCCTACTTCATAAGGGGATGCGTCACAAGTTAAAATCAATTCTTTCTTTGGATCAAGGTGGACAACTAGGACCGATAATCTTAAAAATTGCTTTACCTTCAGAAAAGCCTCCTGATGCGGAGCTTGTCAAATCCATTTATTGTTTCTCTTAAGCAACGTGTATAACAGAGCCAGTACGGTTGATAGATTTGTGAGAAATCGCCCATAGTAGTTTATCATGTCTAAGAAGGCCTTTAGTTCTGTAGTGTTTCTCGGTGCAGGTGCCTCACGCATTGCCTTGACCTTTTCTTCCACGAGATACAGGCCCTGCACGTCGACCTTATGGCCCAAGTAAACTATCTCTTTGGCTTGGAAAAGACATTTTTCTTACATCAAGCGCACCTCTGAAGCATTTCAGCACCTCCTCCAAATTAGCTAAGTGTTCTTCGTCAGTTCAACCAGTGACTAAGGCATCATCCAGATAAACAACGACATGGGGCAGTCCCTGAAGTAGAATTTCCATGGTACGCTGGAAAATAGTACACGCTGATGAGACCCCAGAGGGTAGTCAAGTATATTGATACAATCCTTGATGTGTATTGATGGTCACAAATTCCTGAGAGCCTCTTCCAACTCTACCTGCTGGTAGGCGTGGCTCATGTCGAGTTTTGAATATGTGACTCCTCCTGCCAATTTTAAATATAATTAGTTAATCTACAATATTGGGTGTCTATCAAGTTTGGCCACTCTGTTTACAGTTAACTTATAGTCACCGCATAAGCGAACACTTTGGTTGGCTTCAGTAGGGGTGTTATGGGTGTCACCCGCTCGGGAAATTGCACCAGTTGTAAGATACCCAACTTTTCCAGCTTGTTTACCTTAGTCTTGACATTGTCTCATACAGCATAAGGGACTGGCCTGGCTCTGATAAATCTGTGGGTTGCGTTAGGGTCTACGTGGATTTTGGCTTGTAGCCCACAAATCCTTCCTAGCTCGTCACTGAAAATGAAAGTGTGCTGTTGTAACAATTCCTGTAGGTTTCTCGTTCTGATTTGAAAAATCTCGGCCCATTGCAATCGAATATTTTTGAGCCAGTTGTGACCAATTAAACTGGGGCCCGCCCCAGCTACTACTATAAGGAGTAAATTTGCAGACTGATCCCCATACAGCACCAGGACTTGACATATCCCTTTCACTCTTATTTTTTTGCTTGTATATGTTTTTAATTTCGTGTCCGATTGTTCCAAACTTAAAGGAAGGACCCCTTTATTCAAGTATCTGAACATATGTTCTCCTATGACAGACATTGATGCCCCAGTATCAACCTCCATCTTGACGGGTTGTTCATTGACTCTAATAACTACCTGGATTGGCTCAGTTCTATCCACTTTCAGGTTGTATAATGAATAGATGTCAAACTCTGCTTCCTCTGGTTCTTCAACGAGACAGATTTTGCAATTTCTACTTCTGTTTTTAAAATGCTGCCTCAGTCTATCTTGACAGTGCCGCATAATGTGACCATAGCGGTGGCAGAAAAAGCATTCGATATTTCTGAACTGTCGATCGCCTGCAGGCAGCCTGGATGTATTTCTCTCAATAATGTTGTGGGTTTTCACTGTAACACTGTTGTTCTTCAATGGTCTGTACATAGTGGGCATTTCCCGCCTTTCTGCAGAGTTTGACATTTTCGTGCCTTTTGTTATTGGTCCTTCCCGCCCGTCAAGATGAACAGCTCCATTCTGTGTATCATTTATTGCCTCTGAGCCTCTAACAGCGCTCTCCATGGCTGTTGCCAATTCTAATGCCTTACTGAAGTCTAGATTAGTTTTGATAGAAATCGCTTTTGAATAGCATCGTACCCGATTCTGCATATCAATCAGTCTCTCAACATGTCATTAATTGAAGTTCCGAACTCACAATATTCTGTTAACCCCTTTAAAACAGCTACATAGCCAGCGATTGCCTCTCCTGGAAGCCTATTCCTTGAATTGAATTTAAAACGCTGCATAGTGACTGAGGGCTTTGGCTTCAGGTGGTTTTTTACAATGTTTACTAACTCGTCGAAAGCCTTCGTATCAGGGGTGTTAGGTGACGCGAGGCTGCGGATCAGCCCATACGTTTTTCACCCACATGTGGACAAAAGAATCACCCTCTTCTTGTCCTCCCCTACGATGTTGTTAGCGGTAAAGAAGAACGCTCGGCATTCGACGTAATGAGACCAGTCATCGGAAACGGGGTCGAATGGTTCAAGATGCCCAAACCACGGCACACTTGATGACTAAGGTGACTGAGCTTTCAAACAGCTTTCAAGATAGTGACAAAGTAACGTAGCTGGCTTACCGCGGCTTTCTTGATTGCCGTCAATTAATCCAGTTTATCCTCATCGCCAGTTTTATGTTTTTGGTTATCAGATTCACTTTGTCGGCTGTGAGCTTGATATTAACACATTAGTTGGTGCTTGAAACAATATAGGCAGAGAGACCGATTAACTGAACAAACACTGGTGGTTTATTGGAACTAAGAATAGAGCACTAACACCATATGTGCTTCTTCAATCACTTCCAGCTCTAGGCTTCCAGTTACCCAAGAAGCCCACGCTGTGTAGCAATTGATCAATACAGTCACATGGTCAACTAACTGCATTCTCTTAAAGCTACTTAGCACTGCACTTTACCACCATGCTTGAAACAATATAGACAGAGAGACCGATTAACTGAACAAATACTGGTGGTTTATTGGAACTAAGAACAGAGCACTAACACCATGTGAGCTTCTTCAATCACCTCCAGCTCTAGACTTACAGTTACCCAAGAAGCCGATTGCTCAATTGGCTGATTGTAGTGATTGGTCAATACAGTCATATAGTCAATTGACTACATTCTTTTCAAGGTGCACAGCACTCCCCTTTACCACAGAATCCAACTGTGTATTTTTCAAAAGCATCAGTGATTTAATTGAGTTTTAATTTTTAAAAGGATTTTTGTTTGCTATCGAGAAAGTTTATGATGGTTGTCTTGGTGTTTAAAATGTAACAAGCTGACAGAAACCTCAGCGAAATATGGCATCATAATAAAAATAAACAAATGCATAGATTACCGACAAAATAAAATGACTTCTATAATTTATGCTGTTATGATAAATGATAAATCATTTGTTGATGTAGCAATGACAAAGGAACTTTTATCTTCCAGACCCAAGTTACAGTTCAGTGCCTGGGTGCAATGACCGATAGCTGCAGCCTATCATAACTATTTATGATGGTTGCTTTTGCAGGAAATGCATATTGCATCTCCAGAGAGTTTTATTGATGTTTCAGTGCAGGAGAAATCCACTTGTATAATGTAAAGAATACTCACATTGATTGGAAAACATTGCTGTTTTTCACCTGTTCAATGATTAGATCAATCTCAGTAGATGTGCTTTTAGTTTTGAGCTATACTCTAATGGAAGATATATGCCTTTTACTGCTTGCAGTCCTTAAGTAAAAATGTGCCACTTAAGTATTTTATAGCTGTTTGTGTTTTAAAAGTAAATGTTGAAATTAATATAAAGAAATAGACCAGAGGCATTTTCCAATTGTTAGAAACATGATGGTGAGCTGAAACACATTTCATTAGAAAAGTGTATACACTAAATTTTGGTGAAAACTTGCTTGAATTTCTGCCAAAGGCTAAGAGTAAGACAGCTCCTTTGGATTAATTTTCATAATTTTATATATGAAAAGAAAAGAGTAAAATAAGTCAAAAAGCATAAAATTATGGGCTGAGTTTTTCTGTGCCCACTGGCATCGGGCGTGTTTGGTGGTGTGAGTGGACAATATGGCACGATCGCTTTCACGATGGCGTGAAACCAGTTCGCAATCGTCCGCTCAGCCCACCAATGGCGGGCCATGTTCCCCACCATCGGACATCAGAAACCTCATTGTAATACATCGGCATATCATTATTAGGCCAGCCTGCCGGAATTGTCGCCCACCCCACCACTGGATCGTCCAGCAGGAAAACACGCCGACATGTTTCACAACAGCACGTAAGTGACATGCAACTGCCGAGCTGCACTTCACTCAGGATTTCAAGGTTTGTTTGCTCACCTTTCTTCGGGCAGCACTCCTAGTCATCAGCGCCAGGCTTCACAGACAGCACCACATTACTTTTAGGGAGGATCACAGCAGGTCTCTATCTACCAGATCAACCATATGTTGGCTGGCTTTTCAATGGCTGCAGGGTTAGGACTTGCTTGGCGAAGGGGGAGAAGTGGCCTCAGGCAAGGGAAGAGGCTGCAGGATGAGGGCTGCACTGGGTAAAGAGGGTATCCCAGGGTGTGTGTGGGGCCACATGTTTGATCTGTACAAGTGGCCTCAAGATGGTGATGCCTGAGGAGGCAATCTCCAGAGGAGATGAGGCCAGATGGATATGTGAAGGTGTGTGTGAGAATGGGTGGTGATGTCCCTTGAGCTGGCAGTGAGTGAGATGCCAGTGAATGTGTGATGGGCTTGAGTGTGTGAGTTTAGAGTGATGAGATAGTTGTCATATCCTGGCTGCACCGATGAGGTCATTCATCCTCTATTTGTATTGGATGGCCAACCTCTTCTGTGCAGCTTTGGCACTGATCACCACTGCCATCGCCTACCAAGCCAGAGTGGTAATGTTGCTGTGGCCAGAGTGGGGGTAGAGGACATAACAGTGGGCCTCCATGGCGTCCAAAGGGCGCTTGAGGGCTGCAGTCTTTTTGCCTTTTGGGGCCCTGTCTTCTTTGCTGCAGTCCTGGGCTGGAAGCACTGAACGCGGCTCTGTTACTTTAAACGTGGTGCCTGGCATGATGAAGTGGTGAGGTGATGGCATGATGGGTGAATCTGAGCCCACCCGCCATAGAAACGGCGTGTTTTCCAGGAATTCATAAATAATGTGACGGGTTTGGGACATTACGGCATGAAAACCCGCCATCACGGCCAGTGGGTTAAACGTTGTTTTCCCCGCCCGCTACTGCACTTAGTGCAAATTTGGGATGATTCCACCCATGAACAGATTTTATTTTTGCATACTGGGCATGAAGTTTGTTTTCTGAACTAAACTATTTACATTTACGTTTGTCTAGCTAGTTGTCTAAAGTTTGGTTGTAGACCAACCTCAAAATAATTGCCAAGGAGATGGCCAAAAAACCTGCCTCAATCAAACAGAAACCCAGCTATGAGCTCCTGCCACGTCATTATCACTCTTGTGTCCATTCCCTTCTTGTGGTGCAGTGATAGCACCCTCTACCTCTGGGCTAGAAGTCATACTTTGGGACTTGACCTGATGGCCATGGAATGTGCATTTATAATGTGGCCAAACAAGTTGATTAT
Source organism: Cetorhinus maximus (assembly GCF_964194155.1). NCBI lineage: Eukaryota > Metazoa > Chordata > Chondrichthyes > Lamniformes > Cetorhinidae > Cetorhinus > Cetorhinus maximus. The sequence continues at coordinate 97,801,483 of NC_135882.1, forward strand.
CAGCCTATAAATCTTTCCAATGTGCCTGGTGGCAGATGGTAAGAGTGGCAGAGTTTGCTAATCAGCCATAATGCAAAAGGCAACAACAAACCACTGCAGTACTTTGCCAAGCAAAATCGTGGACCAATCCAATGGGAGTCCAGGGTTGCCAATGCCCTCTTACGGCATGGCACCTGAAGGAGGAGGAGGTCCATTCCCTATTTAGAGCCTCTGGTCTGGTATACTCCATAACAGCTCTACACCAAATTCTTCTTTCTGAACAAAAATAAAAATACCTGGAAAAACTCAGCAGGTCTGGCAGCATCTGCAGAGAGGAATACAGTTAACGTTTCGAGTCCTTATGACTGTTCAACAGTTCTGTTGAAGAGCCATATGGACTCAAAACATTACCTGTGTTCCTCTCCGCAGATGCTGCCAGACCTGCTGAGTTTTTCTAGGTATTTTTATTTTTGTTTTGGATTTCCAGCATCCGCAGTTTTTTGCTTTTATCTTCTTTCCTAACTCCTGATTCAGATCATGAAGCAAAAGGCTCATGAGATGGAAGCTTTGTTTCGTTAGTTCCTGGACTATAGGTAGTAGTTAAGATAAGCTCTTTGGAGTCAAGTCCCTAGCTTGACATATTTGATAGAGAAGAAATGTTGTACAGAGTGAATATTAGAGGCAAAACAGTTGATGGATAAGACCATCACCCCTTTCAAACATAAACATTGACTTTCAGACTTCCTTTATACAATCTTGCGAACATTGGAAGCACTTATTATTTATTGATTTTGCATTATTGTTTAACACATGTGGCTCACTAGCATGTAGAAGAGAGAAATTACCCTTCTCACTTCTTCGCATCCCATTTGTAGTGTTTGATTGTTCAATTGTTCTGTTTGATTATGTGAGTCTATTTACTATTGATGTTCATTGTTCTTGATTAGTTAAGCTTTGGTATGGAGTCAGAGAAAAGTAAATAAACTGTAAAAGTTGCTGGAAGCAAAGAGATATAAGCATGGAGCAGACATTTTTAAAAACATTTTGTAAATAAAGTTCCTACACACATAGAAACTAGTGTGTTAGTTCTGCATAGCTCAGACATACAAATATACAATACCAACAAATTATGCATGCAAAATCAATAGTGCAAAAACAATAAATAGATTTCAAACTCATGATTATTGGTAAATACTGCTTTCCTAGTCATACATACTGACGCCTCTTCAGGTTGATATTTTGAAGCAAGGAACCATAAATATTCTGAAAATCCTGCGAGGTGGGGCACGTAGAGGTTTTAACTGTAAAGCTGTCCTGAGTGGATTAGATATTTGAAATGTTACTTCAAGATATCATTGGTATGTTTGACATTTCTGATGGTAGCATGAACTTTGTTGAACCTGTTCATGTTCTGGTTATCACATGGCTGTAAAAAGCCATGATTCCATAGGGTACCTTTTTTAACCCTCTTGTCCTTCTTTCATTCTTCATTCCCCTTCATGTAAGGCTGCTACACATATGTGCCTTAAATTTGAGACAGCATGACTTTGCTCTCTATGATTCCATGGTGGTGACTGTGCAGAAGGAAATTTTTACAAGTTAACACACTTAGCATGGTACCTTGCTGGACAGGAGAACAGATCAAGGAATCAGGTGTGGATTTAAGTTTAGCCAATCCAATCTTCCTAATTTCCCAGCGGTTCATTTTAGTGACTTAAAATTTGGTTAGAATTCAAATCAAATCTGTTGATCTATGCCCCAAATTGTCCCCTTAGCTTTGCTGTCAAGTGATGCTCTGTACTATCATTAAATTTACCTCACCAGTCCACATTGAGATTTAAAAAAACACTTTCTGGCTACATACGCCATAGTATTGTGCTGGGGTCCAAGAAGTAACATCAGTACAGATGATAATCCACTAGGCTCTTGGACAGTGAGCAGTTCTACAAAATGATGTTATTCTATGGCATTGCATTTGTCAGTAACATTACAACAAATTGCCTTACACTGCAGGTGACTCCTGTTGTAATCTGGCACAGAAGGTTCGCATCATTATCTGCTCTTGCTCATCCTGTTCTGCTAGATCAAGAAACAGGAGGCACTTACTTAATACTCAATCTTAATACTGTCAAAGTTCTGAATCCACAATTTGATTGACCTGAATGCAATTGTCTTCTGATTGCTGGCAGATGAAATCCTGCCTAAACTCCAATATTCATTTCACCTTTTTAATTTTCATGGAGAACCAGCTTAAAACACAAGCCATGTGCCACAGCACACTGCTGATTCCAAACCCTTACAGCAATGTTAATGACAGGTATTCTTTAAGAATTGCACCAAGGAACCTCTATGTCCAGGAGCAATTTCTAAATTTACATTTCTTGACTTAATAGGAAAATTTACCACAATGCTTTTGTGTACATCTTGCTTTAAAATGTTTTATTTGCCTCCTAGGTGACAAACCAGCAGTAGCCTTTGAACAACAGCTATTTGAAAATGCATTGGATATTTTGACATATCAGCTACGGCCAGGACCAAGAGTAACAGGTATCATTTTAGAACAAGCGTATCTGAATCGGGTGGCAGAGGGAGTGAAACCATTGCAGGTCCTGGCTACTTCGTCTCCAGGCAAGTCAAGAATGGTTTTTCATTCAAAGTATTAGTTTAGAAGTGATTGTGCTTTTGTATTCTATTTAGATGGACTGTTCTTATTCATCTCTCGAGGTGAAGATGGTCATGTTCATCACCTGGGATATTTGGTAGGGTTCTGGTGGGCATGTGGGTGACTGCTAAGGGCTCTGAAGAAGAGTCATACGGACTCAAACATTAACTCTGTTTCTGTCTCCACAGATGCTGTCAGACCAGCTGAGTTTTTCCAGTATTTTTGGTTTTTATTTCAGATTTCCAGCATCTGCAGTATTTTGCTTTCAGCTAAGGCCAACTTGTGCCCAGAATGTTCTGCTGCAAATAGAACAGGACATCTCAGACTATTGAGTTTTGGATGAGTTGCTGGCTTGGGATTTCCTTTGCTTGTATTTTCCCTCTGTCTCTGATGTGCATTTGCTTTCAAAGAAGGCTGCACCATTTTTTATTTGGTTGCACCAGGTGGAACGATCCTGGGGGAGCTTTTCCCTGGAACCGAACTCAATATCAAAATTCCTAAGTGCAGCCAGCAGAGATCAGAGCGTTGTTGTAGCACTTCCTTTGATTGCCATGAGAGTGTAGCCCAGGCTCCAGGTCTCTGTAGAGGATCTGTTTTGGTAAATAAGTATCAGGCATTCTGGCTACATGACCATCCCAACTCAGCTGTGACTGTCTCAATATGGTGTGGATGTTTGGCATGCCAGCTTAAGTGAGCAGCTCAGTATCTGGTATTTTGTCCTCCCATCTGATCTTCAGAAGCTTCCAAAGGCAGCTCAAGTGAAAGTGGTTGAGCTTCTTGTCATGATGATGGCATACAGTCCAAGTCTTGCATCTGTAGAGCAGAGTGAGCAGGGCTATTGTTCTGTAAACTTTCAGTTTGGTGGGCAGACTTCCTCTTCGTCATTCCCAGACTGATGTTTGAAGTCTGCTGAGGGCTACACTTGCTTTGGCAATTCTTGCATGTGCCTCGTCATCAATACAGGCAGCTTGAGAGAATGTGCTGCCAAGATAAATTAACTGCTGACAGGGTCTAGTCATGGATTGAAACCTTGGGCTCAGGATTGTGCTTTCCTGGTGCAGGCTGGTACATTACTTCAGTTTTTTTTTGTGCTTATCATAAGGCCAAAGTTCTCACATGCATTGGAAAACAAGTCCATGCTACATTGCATCCTTCCGAACCACTTAGTGCAACATCTCGACCAGCATCAGCTGCCAGAGAGAGTGAGGTTTTTATGGTTGAGAGAGGGGAAGGATTGGCAGCTCAATATTCCAGGATATAGGGTCTTCAGGCGAGACAGGGAAGGAGGTAAAGAAGGAGGGGGTATCGCAATATTGATCAAGGAATCAATTACAGCAGTAAGGAGGGATGACATCTTAGAAGGCTCCTCAAATAAAGCCATATGGGTAGAACTGAAAAACAAAAAAGGAGTAATCACATTGCTGGGGGTGTACTATAGGCCCCCAAACAGTCAGTGAGAAATAGAAGAGCAGATCTGTAGGCAAATTTCAGAGAAGTGTAAAAATAATAGGGTAGTAATAGAGGGGGATTTCAACTTTCCCAACATTAACTGGGTAAGTCATACTGTGATAGGTTTAGAGGGAGCAGAATTCTTAAAATGCATTCAGGAGAGCTTTTTAAGCCAGTACGTAGAAGGTCCTACAAGTGTAAGGCGATGCACTTGGGCAGGACAAACTAGGTACGGGAATGCATGATGAATGGTAGGACCCCGGGAAGTACCAAGGATCAGCGGGACCTTGGTGTGCATGTCCACCGATCCCTTAAGGTAGCAGGACAGGTAGATAAGGTGGTTAAAAAGACATATGGGATACTTTCCTTTATTAGCCGTGGCATAGAATATAACAGCAGGGAGGTTATGGTGGAACTGTATAAAATGCTGGTTAGGCCACAGCTACAGTATTGTGTGCAGTTCTGGAGTCCGCATTATAGGAAGGATATGATTGCGCTAGAGAGAGTGCAGAGGAGATTTACCAGGATGTTGCCTGGGCTGGAGAGTTTTAGTTATGAGGAGAGATTGGATAGACTGGGGTTATTTTCCTTGGAGCAGAGGAGATTGAGGGGGGATATGATTGAGGTGTATAAAATTATGAGAGGCATAGATGGGGTAGACAGGAAGGAACTTTTCCCCTTGGTGGAGGGATCAATAACCAGGGGGCATAGATTTAAGACAAGGGATAGGAGATTTAGAGGGGATGTTAGGAAGAATTTTTTCACCCAGAGGGTGGTGGGAATCTGGAACTCACTGCCTGAAAGAGTGGTGGAGGCAGAAACCCTCATAGCATTTAAGAAGTATTTGAATGTGCACTTGCGATGCCATGGCATACGAGGCTATGGGCCTAGTGCTGGAAAATGGGATTAGAATAGTTAGGTACTTGTTTGACCAGTGCAGACTCGATGGGTTGAAGGGCCTTTTTCTGTGCTGTAGACCTCTATGACTCTATGAAAACGTTAAGGAACCACTGATATGGTGTTTGCAGTCAGTTCCAGAAGAAATGTATAGAGCAGAACATGGACCTATACACCATGTTTATTCACCTGACCCAAGACCTTTGACACAGTCAGTCATGAAGGCCTTTGGAAAGTAATGGAGAAATACATCTGCACTGAGAAATTCATCACAATGGTTCGGCAGTTCCATGACGGCATGCATGCATATGTCCTGGATGATGATGAGTCTTCTGACCCATTCCCAGTCATTAATAGAGTTAAACAGGACTGCATGCTAGCAGCAACCTTCTTCAGCATGTTTCTCTCTTCCATGTTCCCTGACACTTCCATCATGGCATCAAAATCAGATACTGCATGGGTAGAAACTGGTTAATCTGAGACAACTCCAGGCAAAGACCAAGGTCTCCAAGGACATGCTTTGCGATTTCCTGTTTGCTGATGACTGTGCACTAGCCGCTGGTTCAGAGCTGGACATACAATGTAGCATGGAATTGTTCTTCAATGCATGCAAACCGCTTTGGAAGCACTTCCTCCAACATCTCAAAAAGAACAGTAATGCAACATAAAAAGACAAATATGATAGGTCGTATATTGCGATTTTCAATTGCTTAAAAATGTCATTGATATTCATATGTTTTACCTTTCAATTTAGCAATGCAGATTTTACAGATCATAGCATCTGCTGCAGTGATTGCTTTCTTAATTTTCTTAATCAAAGGAGAGTATTACTCTTACAATGGTGAGAAACATCATGGTAGAAACCATTTCTCTCCTCACCTGATTTCAACATGTACTACTGGGAAGAATTGCTGGTTAGCAATTAGGAATGGGACGAATGGTTGATTTTCCCCTCCATGCACCAACATTATGCGTCAGCTGTGGTTTAGTTGATAGCATACTTATCTCTGAACCACAAGGTCCCTGGTTCAAGTCCCATCCCAGGCCTTGAGTGCAACAAAGCTGACACTCTAGTGGACTAGTAAGGGAGCACTGTCTTTTTTGGATGAGATGTTAAACTGAGGCACAATGGAAACGCCTAAGCTTTGAGAGAAAGGCAACATTGTTGAACATGATGTCAAAAAATTTAGTTATGAAGAAAGGTTAGAAAAGATTTGAACCCACAACCTTGGAAGGATGATAATGAAAGTCAATCTTAAAGTGATACATAAGATACTAAGGGGAAGGGAAATAATCTGCCTGCTCGGGTGGATGTAAAAGATCCCATGGGACTATTTCGAAGAAGAGCAGGGGATTTATCCCCGGTGTCCTGCCAATATTTATCCCTCAATCAACAATACAAAAGTAAATTAAAATTCCTGGCAAAACTCAGCAGGTCTGACAGCATCTGCGGAGAGGAATACGGTTAACGTTTCGAGTTTGTATGACTCTTATTCATACGGACTCGAAACGTTAACTGTGTTCCTCTCCGCAGATGCTGTCAGACCTGCTGAGTTTTTCCAGGTATTTTTATTTTTGTTTTTGTTTTGGATTTCCAGCATCCGCAGTTTTTTGCTTTTATTTTATTTTACAAAAGTAAATTATCTGGTCATTATCACATTGCTGTTTGTGTTTGCTAAGCTCATATTAGCTGCTGTATTTCCTACATTCCAACAGTGACTACACTTCAAAAAGTACTTAGTTGACTGTAAAGTACTTTGAGATGTCAAGTGGTCATGAAAAGTGCTATGTAAATGCAAGTCTTTCTTTTTTCTTAATGTTGCTCAGGTTAATCGTGGCTCCATTGCGGCAACAGTTGAAGAAACCTGCTTTGTTAGGCATGAAAAAAACTCTACATTTAGAAAATGTCCCACTACAATTAAGATAAAGATCATCCAATTTGTAATAGTTAATATTCTAGTGAGAGTGGGAATATTAGGTGCCTGCACTGCATTGCAGAATATCATTAAAATATCATTAAAAGCATTTGAGACTTCACTTCAACAATGCCCAGGGTTATCTTATTTCCCTTCCCCATAGTATCTTATGTATCACTTTAAGATTGACTTTCTTTATCATCCTTTCAAGGTTGTGGGTTCAAATCTTTTCTAACCTTTCTTCATAACTAAATTTTTTGACATCATGTTCAACAATGTTGCCTTTCTCTCAAAGCTTAGGTGTTTCCATTGTGCCTCAGCAAGCAATACTGAACACATTATTCATGATCAGTGCACTACTCTAACTCTATAACATGATGGCCTCTGACATAATTCTAGTGATAGCAGTCTATCTCGGCATGCTATTTATTTTGTCGATACTACCCCAAATAACTACACAGTCACTGAGTCTTTAGCTACGTCCAAATCTTCTTCTACCTGTCCTCTAGCTGCATCACTGTGCACATACACCCCATTTTTCTGTGTTATACCTTGTACTTATCTATGCTGATTGGCATATTTTATTTTTGCCCACTTATAAATATTGCCCATGTGAAAACACTTCTGCAAAGGAGTACTGGACTTCCAGAGATCAAATTTTGTCTCAACCAAGAGTGTCAGTGATCAAAATAACTTTATTTGGTCAACCACTCCCAGCAATGGGACAATTTTTTTTCAATATTCTGATCTTGTTGGAAACGTGAATGGGGAATGAAACTTCCCAGATTTCTAATATTGATAAGCTATGGTTTCCCATCTGCAGTGAGAATTGCTAATTGTTTATTTAAATATTCATAATTGTATGAAAGAATAACATATGCACTGCATTAAAATAAAATGACCACACTGAGGCTGAGCCATATTTATCAGAACTCTTTTTTAAAATAATAATGAGGACTGAATTTTACCAACACCTTGGTGACAGGCTGGGAAGCTGGCAAAATGGTACAGGAAGGTATCGGGTGGTGTGCCTGACATCTTCCCGTCACCATGCCATTTTGCCACTTGTGGAAAAGGTAGCAGGTAAGCTGTCCATGCAGAGTCCAATTGGAGCATTTAAATAGCCAGTTAAGGGCCATTTCCTATCTGGCCAGGCATTTTAGCCATGTCAGGGGGCCTGCCACCAAATGAGAAGACCGTCCAGTAAGACTATGGGCTGAAGTGAGGCCGTCCTTTTTTGGCACTCCATGGAACATAGAGACCCCACCCCCCACTACTGGCAATGATCACACCCTTGGCAACGTCGCCCTGGCTGCCTACCTTGCCCAGCACCACCAGACACATCTTACTTGTCTTCAAAGGCACTGGCCATCAATGTGCCCTCATGTTACAGGTGCAGCTCCAGCAAGCAGTGATTGGGCTGATTGTGCTGGCAGCTCTTGGGGCAGGCCAGCATTCTTCATAGGGTTGGCAGCCGTGGTGGTAGCCATTTAATTGGCCACTGCCAGGAATATGCCTCCCTGGGTCCCACCGCTGGCTGAAGCAGACTCTCCTCTCATTTTCAGCTTCAGCAGCAGGAGTTCAACCTTGGTCATAAAATTCAGTCCTGACAGCCAGCATTCATCGCCTTCTGATAGAACCATAGAAAAGTTACAGCACGGAAGGAGGCCATTCGGCCCATCTTGTCCATGCCAGCCTCAGGACACCCGGGTGCCCTTTCTAATCCCACCTTCCTGCACCCGGCCCATAGCCCTGCAGCTTATAGCACTTAAGGTGCAGATGCAGGTTTGTATTATATATCCAGTTACTTAATATTCTGCTTTTTCTCATTTGCTCATTGACAATTCAGTCTTTTTTGAAAATTAGCAGCACTGTACCTTATAATGATGATAAATAGCATTAGCACCGTTATTCAGATATAATGTGTAGACGATTTTGGTTATCTGGCCTCCTTCTGTAATGTAACAATTCTGTGATTCTATGATCTATATCCACGTATGTTACTCAAATATTAAGGGTAGAAGTTCCACTTGGCAGAAATGGTTCCACAAGGATGGCAACTGTAAAATTATGCCTTATTGAAATATCCAGATCTTCACGAATAACATGGATATTCCTAGTAGAAATGTTTGAAGGCATTATAATCCATGTAAAGGGGATATTAGTATGCAGCTCATCATTTTTCAAATATTTAAATGTAAGCTCTTAAAAGTTCATTGCCATTTCTTAAATTTAATTCTCTTTGAAGTGATCAATTTCAGATTCTTGTGCTGAAAAAGATTTGGGGATGAACTGGTACCAGAGACAAATTGTCTACATCCTGTCTTCAGCTGCATCTGCAAGCTCTTTCACCGTCACAAAAATAAATCTGGACATTTAGAAAATTGTTCTGAATTAGATTTTAGTCACAATTTTGAAAATATTTTGAATAGAAACTGATCATTCTAATAAGTCGCCACAGAGAGGCTGGCTGTTCAGCCGCGACATATCCTGAGAAGTTAATCATACTGCACATGATCAGAGTGTGCAACCCAAATTCTGTTTACGAAATCACACGCAACAATCTTAAACTCAATCCAAGTTGAAGCCTTCAAGTTAAAAAAAATTGCAGGCAATAAATTATACATCAGCCAATTCAGTGGATAAATTTAAACAAGTAATTGTGAAATATGTATTTTTAATTTTGAATATTAGAAAAGTAACTTTCTAAGGAGAAAAAGGCAGTAGGAATCTTTTTTGAAAATGTTTTGAATGATTTGTGTTCACGTCGGCAGAATTAGGCACTGAGCTGTGCCATGTCTTCCAGTTGAACCTACAACTGCAGGGTAAGGATGGCATTGCCAGTGGCCATAAAGATCATCATCACCTTTAGGATCCTTCCAGGCTGGAGCCAGCGATATCTTGTCGTTCGCTATGCAGCGCTGCATCAGGGACATAACTCTGCTCCTGTATGCAAGGAGACGGAACTTCATTGTCACCCCCCTAAGCAGAGAGAAACCGGAGGAGCTGGCACATGGTCTTTCCAGGCGAGTGTTGCAGGGTGCCATTGACTGCACCCCTGTAACTCTGCAGACACCACATCTCAATGGGATGATGTACAGAAACTGCAAAAAGTTCTATTTCCTAAATTTATAGCTGGTATGTGACCATGCGCAGAGCATGCCTGCTACCCTGGCAACAGTTACAATATTTTCATCCTGTGCCAGTCAGCCATTCTGTTATTGTTGAGCCACTGTCCTGTGGGTGGGTGCTCGGTGACGAGGGTTATCTGCTCTGTAACTGTTGCAGGTGACTCATGTTTCTTCTTCACCACACAAACACATGTGGACAGTACTCCTGCAGCAAGAACTGTGCTGCAACCAGGAACTCGCGAGCAAACCATCGGCATCCCCAAATAATGGCTTTACTAATTGGATTGCTCTGAGAGAGACCTGCACTACTCTCCAGAGTGTGTCTCGTCATTTGTCATGGTCTGCTGCATCCTCCAGAGCCTGGTAATCATGAGAGTGCAGCCAGGCCTTTGCTGACCACCTCAGGAGGAGCAAAGGGAGGAAGGGAGAAGGCAACCATGACATTGATCCAGACAGGCTGTCCATGAGAGGCTCATCAGACTCTGGTTTCTGTTAAAAATCCTAAAAACACCTTCCCATCCCTAATCCACACTGCATCACATCTTGACCACAACCCTGAAATAAAATATACCACAGACCAACCATTACATACAAACTTCATCCAATAACCTATCCAATAATGCATACAATACTCAACTAATCACCCTTGCATTTTCCTTGATGCTTTTGTCTGTTCCAGTGACCCTATGCAGTGCCACTCTGGTAGCTGTAGTGTGGCTTGTGGAAGTTTACTGAATTTTACTGGGGGAGACCGTGCGGAACAATCTCAAGCAGTTCTTGGCCTAGAAAGCCCGGTTTCAGACTATACCACCTTGGCATGGTGGCAACAGTCTGGGCTGGCTGGCAGCAACAAAGACACTGGTGGAGTAGCAGGGGTAGGAGCACAAATGCTTTCATCCTGAAAGAGGGCAACAAGTTTGTGCATCATGGAGCTACTGCCACTCCCCCAAGGTAGTGCCTCAGTAATCTTAGTAATTTGTTGGAGCATAGACTGCTGGTCCTCTGCATGAACCCGCAAGCTCCTTTGAGCACTGGCCTCCGCATCCATGAGGGCAGGTTGGAATCTGAAGGGCACCAAGCATGGGCATGGCAACAAACAGATCTCATGATCTTAATCTGAGCTTCTACTGCAGCACCCAGACATTGGGTGGCACCACCAGTGCTGCAATGGAAGCTAACACATCAGCCAGCCAATGCTGAATCATGGCTGGGTCCACAAGTGCTGTTGTGGAGTTGGCCACCACTTCCATCCTGGAAAGGATTGGCTCCAAACTCTATGCAAAGCCCTGTGCCAGGTTGGTGACAGATTCCTCCATGTTCTTTGACAGTGACAACAGGCTTTCTGGCAAGCCTGCCCAATGGATCAAGCATTTCAGTGTGCATGCTCATCAACTGTTTTCTTTTTGCTGCCCCATTGCATCCTCATCTGAATCCTCTGCTGCAGAACCCATGCTGTGACCTTGCCCTCTGGGGAACTGGCACAATCTGTCCGATCCCCCTGTCCTGGCTGTAGCACATGTATGCCTGGTGACTGACCACATGCTGATCCTGCCTCTACACTACCCTGTAAAGTGCACAATATCTAAGTTGGTGGTTGCTTGTATCAGATCAAATGATGTCAGCTCTTGTTCCTTTCCTTCATAGTGAGGCTGCACTGGCTGGCCAGGTGGCAAATCTTGGGGGTCCGAAAGCATAACTGCAGAAGGGAAGGGTTCATTGAGGGATGGGGTGGCAGCATGGAAAGCAAGAGGTCCATGTTTACACCATTTGCAGCTTTACTTCATACTCGATTGTGGAATGAGGGTGAAATGGGATTTGCAAAGGTGCTTAAAGCAGGACCAGTGACTGCTGTGCTAATAATTTGCAGCACAGTCTCCTCCATGGGGCTGTTGATATGCAGCCATGGCTGTCCTCTGCCAGTTCTTCGCTGCAGCTTCCTGTTATGGGATACCTTGTCCTGTAAGAGAGAGGGTCGAGTTTCAATGAGTGTGTTACAATGTGTTTGGTTGATGTGTCTGTCACAGCTGAATAGCTGGAAGTATATGGAAGCTGTGAGATGTGGGTGTGAGGCTTACGGTATTGGTAATTGTGTGAGGTTGAATTATAGTATCTGAATGTTAGGCTTAAGTTCGGATTGCTAGAGGTGACAATCACTGAATAATCGGGTGCGGTGTAGTCCGGTGGGTAGGAGATGGTATTTGAAAATGCATTCACTGACCTTGACCACTTGTGTGCTCCTGGAACTTTTTCTAGCACTGTAGCCAGGTCCTCAGGGTCAGACCCCTTGCATTGACTTTCATTGACATCTTGTCCCATTCCCTGGCCCCATGTGGAAAGATGAGCTCTCTTCCCTTCTCCACTTCCATCACTGGGCCTCAAGTACTGCATTGAAGGTCCATTCCTCCGGTATCTTCCCCCTTAGAATATCTTCCTCAGCCACTTCCTGCACCTGCTGCAGCTGAAATGTACCTCCACTTTCAGAAGCGCAGGCTAGCTGTAGCTCATGCCAACCTCTCATGAACCTGGACCCCTGCTGAGTGTGCAACCTGTCAGCAGTATATTTCATGCTGGGCTGCATACCACAATCATGGAAATGAGCAGGCAGCACAAAGTTAGCGGGCTGCCTGCATCATCTCAATCAGACATGGGCTAATCACGCATCATGATCCCTGGGCCCACAAACAGACCATATCTAAATTTTAGCTCTCTATTTTTTAACTTGATTATTTGGCAGTTGGGCTATTTTATTCTCATTCTTCAATTTCTTATGGAGATTTGTGCTGTAGAATTTTGTTTAAAAATGTAATTATACAGTCACCACTGGTTTTTAGCTGCCCTGTTTTTGGGCCTTTTGCTGGAACGCAGCTGCTTATTGGGAATATGAATGTATCAATATAATTACAATCTTCATGTTCTTTTGCCTTGGCAAGATTCATTATGAATGTTTTATTATTTCAAACTTTCATTTTCAACCTCATCAGCGGCCTCCCACCATTATGCAACCACTGATCTGGCTTGTTGTGAAATTAAATTGTAATTTTTCAGCTCTCTGAAGTGTTTCTCTGCTTTTTGTGTGATCATTCTAAGTTTTCAGTTATTTGGTCACCCCACTGTGCCTCCATGGGGGCCATTCTCAGGCTCATTCATCCAGCTCAGGATTGCTGCCTAATGATAGGACTCAGCATTTTATGGCTTTCTGAGAGACATAGTTCTTTTATTATTTTTAAATTTTAATTCCTCTCCCTCCCCTCTTCCCTTCTCCACTTGCAAATCCTCCCCCAGTCTGTCTATCTCCTTCCCCTCAAATCCCACTGTTTCCCACTCCAACTCCTTCCTTTCCAACTCATCCTCTTGCTCCACCCTCCCTCTGTCTTCTTCATTGCTTGTTGCCCTTCTCTCCATTTCATCTCCTCCCACCCCTTCACCCTTTCCTCAGCGTCCTCCCTTCACTTATCCCCCCTGTCACCTCATCCCTCAATGCCCTCTTCTGTCTTCTATTTCCTCATTTTCTCTTCCTTTCTTCCTCTTTCTTAATTCTTTCCTTACCATTATCCCTCTTCTCCACTCCACTCCTTTCCCTTTCCATTCTGCACTTTATGGTCTTACTGTGCTTGTGTCACAGGTTGCAGTTGTGTGTTTATTCTTTCCTGGGCACAGGTCCACTGCAGTGTCCTCTGGCTTCCTCCTTCCTCTCCTCTACTTAAATGGAGTATCTGAATATTAGGCATGAGTCCTGATTGTGGTGGTACTGTACTGTAGATGGTGTATAATATAATTGATTAACAGTTTGACATAAATAAAGGGCATAGGCAGAAATCCTGAGCCAGATGAACGAGCCTGAGAATGGCTCCCATGGAGGCACAGTGGGGTGACCCAATAAGAGTGATCACATAAAAAGCAGAGAAACACTTCAGGGAGTTGAAAAATTCCAATTTAATTTCACAACAAACCAGATCAGCGGTTGCATAATAGTAGGAGACCGTTGATGAGGCTGAAAATGAAAGTTTGAAAAAATAAAACTCTCATAATGAATCTCGCCAAGGCAAATGAGCACAAAGATTGTAAATAAATTTATGCATTCATGTTTCAATAAGCATTACAGCAAAAGGCCGAAAAACATGGCAGTTAAAATCCAGCGATGACTGTATGGGATCATTGGGATAGAAGGCTTTAATAAAGGAGGAGATATAAAAACTGTAGAGTACATTGGGAGCAACCGGACAGAAGACTCAAAACATTTTGTGCAAAATGTAAAGAAATAGATTAACAATATGTAAGTTAGTACTAAAACTTCTATTGTGAGAATTTATTGTGTGTGGCACAGGCTAAAATAGTTTTAGATCACATTATTAAGATCCTGCAAGCCAAGCAAGACAGAGGGGAGCAAAACTGGATAGCCCCCAAAAACAGATGGGGTGATTGCCATGTGTGATTAACCTGTGCCCATTTCTTCTAATGAAGGCAGCACACAAACTTTGTGCAGCCTATTGATTGTACATGACAGCTGCATGCAGCCCAATGCTTACATATGCCGTTGAATGGCTGCTTACCTCAGCAGGGGACTCAAAATCATACAAGGCTAGCATTGCTTAAGGCTAGCCTGTACTTCTTATAGCCAGCCTGCACCTCCTAAAGGGGAGGTGCATTCTGGTTCAAGTGGGTGCAGGAGGTGGCTGAGGAAGACATTCCATGCAGGAAGAACACTGACTAATGTTCAAACAGGGAAGAGAATATGTTCCAGTGTTTTCAGACCAGGACTGGAAGCCATGGTGCAGGAGATTGAGAGAAGGAGAGATGACCTCTTTCACTGGGCTAGGGGGACTTCCACGCAAACCCTAATGGAAGTAGATAGCTGTCGTGGTCAATGCCAGCAGTGTAGCCCTGAGACCCGGATGCAGTGCTGCAAAAAGTTTAATGATCTCACATGAGTGAATGTGGTCAGTGAATTTATCTTCAAATGCCTTATCCTTACACCTGAATCACTAGCCTCACAGCATGCTCAATTCACTGCCGCCTACCCCAACCATCATTCACTTACCAACAATCTCTAACAATTATGGCTCATATCTTGCATTCATAGCTTCACCTCGCCTCAAGTACTTAGCAATGCTGCAAGCCTTACATTCCCACCTCACAACTTGTACGCACTATCAACAATTCAACAATGGCAGATATATCACCCAAAAACATTGTACCACACTCACTGCCACACTTCCTCTCTTCTGCTGGACAAGTTGGTGCATAACTGGAGGCAACAGTACCTTATTTATTTAGAGAATGCAAATCCCCGAAGCCAGGTGTTAGCTTCCTCATTTGCTGAGTTTAAAGTGATTAGTCCGCCACTTAGTCTGTAGAGGGGACACTCCTCGATAATGTGCAGCATTGTATGTGTCTTTCCACAAGCGCATAAGGGGCCTGTACTGAAGCCCCAGTAGTGGAGGTTGGCTGCACAGGGGCCCTGGCCTATCCTGAACCTATTTAACAAGGACCACTCTCGCCATGGTAGTTCAAAGCCTGCCATTCGACAGATGGGGTTTGTCACAAGGTACTTGTTGGTGACTTCCCATGTTTCCCATTCCATGATCCAAAGGATATCTGCTGGTAGATCTTGATCAGGAAGGGTGCTCCATTTAGGGCATAAGATGGAAGGCAGGCAGTCAGGGGGTTGAACAGATCATGGAGTGGTAAGTGAGGTGCTGCAAGGATTGTTTCAACCAGCTTGCGGGTTCTCGTCTGTCAGCGTTTGTGTGGCAGATTGATGTTTGGAAGGACAGGAAGCTAGAGGAGGGGTGTTGAGCGGAGAGTTCATTGGCCCCTGTGCTCATGCCTGGCTGACTCAGTTTTACACAGGAATCATCAGCTCAAACTCACTCCCAAAGGTGTGGTGTATGGCAAAATTAATTGCCAATCCAAAACCCAGAAAGGATCTCATATTGGTGGCCAGCTATCAACAAATTTCACTACTTTCTGTATGTTTTAAGACCTTTGAGCGTATTATCCTGCAATGCATATCTCCAGAAGTAGAGAACATTGTTAATGTCAACCAAGCTAGTTTCAGAAAGGGACGCAGCATGTGACCAAGTTCTGAAACTCACCTCTTAACTCAAAAATGGCTTCCAAAAGAGCCTGAAGACAGGCATAGTGCTATTGGAACTTACAGCCGCCTATAATACATTGTGCACACTGGCCTGCTTTTAAAGCTGTCCAGAATGCTTCCAACCTGACTCGGGACAGTTGTTGAAACTTTCCTTTGCAACAGACGATTCAGAGCTCACCTTGGGCAAGCAGGAAGTGCATGAAGAAGACAGGCCAATGGACTACCATGGGGCTCAGTGCTAGCCCAGTCCTGTTCAACTATATGCAAATGACCTGCGAACAACCACATCCCGCAAGTTCATCCATGCTGAAGACATCTGTTGTGCCACCCAAGCTCCATCCTTCTGCATTCTGGGCCAGGTCCTAAATAAGCACATTACAAAGTTGACAGATTACTGCAACACATAGCGCCTCACGTTAAATCCCATAAAAACCATATCCAGTTTATTCCATCTCCACAATGCCAGTGCTAAAAAGGAATTGCATATCTACATGGGTAGCCAGAGACTAAAGCATGATCCCAACCCAACATACTTAGGAGTGACTCTAGATACGATCCTGTCCTTCTGGGAGCATTTGAAGAAAGCAGCAGCAAAGGTCAAAACCAGAAAAAACTTACTAACGAAACTTGTTGGATCTACATGGGGTGCTGTTGCTGCAACACTTTGGATCTCAGCTCTCGCCCTATCACACTCCACAGCAGCATACTGTGCATCTGTCTGGTAAAGGTCATCACACAAAGTACCTAACCAACTGGGGACAGGCATGGCCGTATGTTCTTACCCCATTGGAGGAGACAGTAACCTCTATAATTGGTTGAGGCCATGATTAGTGGTGGGCCTGAAACCATTGAAGATAATGGTCGGCTCATACGTAATTCTGATTCTCGCATCCTACTTCTCCCTGATCCCACAATCCCTCCTGATTTACAAGCTGCACGTGGTGTAAACTTGTACTACTTGCTTTTTCCCCACTCCCCTCATCAAACTCCTACCCCTGTACCTTTCTCCTTTTAGATATCCAAAAACTGCACAGGCAGTGGTAGAAGAACAAGAGAGGGATAAGATCATAAGAAATAGGAGCAGAAGTATGCCATTCGGCCCATCGAGCCTACTCCGTCATTCAATGAGACCATGGTTGATCTAATTGTGGCCTTAACTCCACTTTCCTGCCTGACCCAGTAACTCTTGATCCCTTGACAATCAAAAATCTGTCTAATTTAGCCTTGAATATATTCAATGATGCAGCCTCCATTGTTCTCTGCGAAAGAGAATTCCAAAGACTAATGACCCTCTGAGAGAAGAAATTCCCCCTCATCTCCATCTTAAATGGGCGACTCCTTATTTTTAAACTCTGCCCTCTAGTTCTACATTACCCCAAGAGGGGAAACATCCTCTCAACATCTACCCTGTCAAGCCCCCTTAGAATCATATTGTTTCAATAAGATCACCTCTCATTCTTCTAAACTCCAATGAGAATAGGCCAAACCTGCTCATCCTTTCTTTATAAAACAGCCCTTTCATCCCAGAAATCAGCCAAGTGACCCTTCTGTAATCTGCCTCCAATGCAAGTATATCACTTCTTAAGTAAGGAGACAATAACTATACACTGTACTCCAGATGTGGTCTCACCAATGAGCTGTAAAATTGTAGCAAGACTTTCCTACTTTTATACTCCATCCCCCTTGCAATAAAGATCAACACTTAATTTATCTTCTTAATTACTTGCTATACCTGCATGCTAACTTTTTGTGATTCATGTAGAAGGATCTCATTCTCGATTAATAGAACTACCCCAACTCCTTTTCCTTTCCTCCTATCCTTACATAACGTCAAATACCCTTGAATATTCCAGTGCCAGCCATGTCACTTAGCGATGAGATCTCTGGAATGGCTATCATATCATATTCACTTTTTCTATTTGTGCTATTAATTCATCCATCTTGTTATAAATGCTGTGTGCATTTAGATAAAGAACCTTTAATTCTGCGTTTTTTGTCATTTTTCCCTACTCTGACCTTATTTGCTGGTGCACTCATGTGTTTGTATGCTCTTTAACTTCTTGTCAGACTTTGGTTATTATTACCCACATTGCTAACCTGCACTATTGCCTTGTCCTTTCTCTTTAACTTTCCAAATCTCCCCTAACGTGTACCCTTCCTCCACTTTTTAGATTAAAGCCCTCTCTGTCATGTTATAATAATATCATCATCAATCGCTCATAAGGGATTGGGTAAACAAGTTCATTTATTAAGACATGAGAACAATTATACATAACTTGAAGGCATCAGAGCTGTGTGTGTGCTCTGCTCAAGGCAAAAGTGAAACTAAGACTGGATTACATGAAACATTTCCTTTCTCGTGATATCATGCTGATATCACTTAAAGGCATATTACAACACTCTCTTTTTAAAGATACTAACCCCCCTTCCAAAGCAGTATAACTATTTACATTACATGATCATAATTAGTTACCATTACATGCATGCATAGAACTGATGAATCTAAGAGTCTCTAATGCGTAAAGGTAATCTGCTGGTATGCCCAGAATTTGTAAAGGTAACTTTGACTTGAGGATTCTTTAAAATCAGTGGAGCTGTCATTCTTGGATCTTGTTCCTGGTTGCATTGGGATCTTGTCCTAGATGCAATAGGATTGTACAGTGGTTGAGGAGCTAGAATGTATCTGATTTGTCCTCAGTTACACCTCACTACTGCACCTTTGTGTAATGACTTCATAGGACCTTGATTCTGAACAAATCCTTGTCACCTCAGCTGGTTGTCATATACCTTCTGTTGGGTCCTGGATGTGAACCTGTTGTCCCAACTGTAAACTTGGAAATTCTGTATTTGCATTTTTATTGTGTACATTGGTCATATTCTCTTGTAGTTTTAAAGGTTGCTCTCTAGTTTCTGAGAGAGTAGAAAGAGTAACAGCAGGAAAAATGGTACACACTGGTCTGCCAAACATGAGCCCTGCCGGTGCTGTAATAGTTGCATTTAAAGGCATCACTCTCGGATGTAACATTGCAATGTGTAGATCTTGCTTGGTCTGTCTACATTTTTAAAATATTTGTTCATGAGATATGGGTGTCGTTGGCAAGGCCAGCATTTATTGCTCACCCTTAAATTGAGTGGCTTGCTAGGCCATTTCAGAGGGCAGTTAAGAGTCAGCCACATTGCTGTGGATCTGGAGTCACATGTAGGCCAGACCAGGTAAGGATGGCAGATTTCCTTCCCTACAGGACATTAGAGAACCAGATGGGCTTTTATAACAATTGACAATGGTTTCATGGTCACCATTGCTGAGACTAGCATTCAATTCCAGATTATTACTTGAATTCAAATTCCACCAGCTGCCATGGTGGGATTTGAATCCTTGACCCCAGAGCATTAGCCTGAGATTCTGGATTACTAGTCCAGTGACATTACCACTAAAGCACTGTCTCCCCTCCATTTGAGAATTAGGGATTTCACCATGCGAATCATAAAGACCAGCTAGGCTGTCAGATCTAGGGTAGTGAGGAGAAGAAATTGTGTGATCAATATTCCACTTCGCACACGTATCCTGAAATTGCTTACTAATAAGCTGCGGACTGTCATCCATAATGAGATCTCTAGGCACAACAAATAAACTGAAATAGTACTTTGAGTGTGTGCAACAGTTGTGCTTGACATACTGCGCAATTGTCGAATAATGGGTACTTGGTAAAGTAGTCAGCAATGACAATGAAGTCAGTACCATGGACATGAAAAAGGTCAGATGTGATTTTGGAGCAAGGATGGGTAGGAACTTCATATAGAATCAAAGGTGCTTTGTGCTGACTTGGCATATGCTCTTGACATGCCTCATACTTCTTGACAACAATTTCAATGTTGTTGTTCATATCTGGCCAATAGACTGTCTCTCTTACAAGTCTTCTTATCCTATCTATACCCGTGTGTGAGTGATGAAGTTGTTGAAGAACATCAGGTCCCAAATATTTGGGTATGATAACCTGCCTGCCTTTAGAAATGACTCCCTGGGAGATGCCTAGCTCATCCCGATAAGGCCAAAATGGTCTCATGTGTCCGCCTACATGCTGAATTGAATGAGGACATCCTTTGATGATGGTTTTTCACAGTTTCTATAGTGTAGAACCTTTCGTAGTTTCTTGTTGTAGCTGCTGGCATATGCGTTGCACAAAATGTACCAGTTCAATTTGAACAACATCTTCAAGTTCGATGTCAATGAAGTCAACTTGTAGATCTAAGGATATATCTTCTGTTTTCATTGGGTTAGGCAATCTGCTAAGTGTATCCAATGTGATCATCAAGTTACCTGGCTTGTACCTGATCTCCCAGTTGTAACCTCAAACCTTTATCAAGAGATGTTGCAATCTTAGCAGTGCAGTAGTCAGTGGTTTTTGCCAAATCATTTCCAGTGGCTTGTGATCAGTCTCTACCACAAATCTTTTGCCAAATAGACAGGTATGAAGACGCATGATTGCAAACACTGAAGTGAATGTTTCCCACTCGATGTTGGAGCAGTTGGATTGTGTTACAGAGAGAGATTTTGAAGCAAATGCACTTTGCTTTTGCCTTTTTGTAGTATGCATGCTCCCCTATCTTTCTGTGAGGCATCTACCTCCAGGGTAGATCATTAAGATCATAAAATTGCAATTTCAATGCTTCTGACAATGACAGTTTCAGGGCTTCAAAGAGGTATTCGTCGTCTTCCTGCCACAGGAAAGGCACATCCTTTCTCAACAATCCCCTTAGTGATTAAAAATTTTTGATAAAAGTTGGGAATTTATGGAAACAGGAAATTAAAGAGAGCTAGACATCTTTAAAGATTGTCCTTATCTTGAGGTGTTGGCATGGCTTTAATATTCCCCATTTGACTTGGATCGGGACATATGCCAGCACTGGAATAAATAGAGCCAAAGAAATTGATCTGCTACACATTGATGTCACATTTCAGACTTTTGAACGCCAATCCTTCATTATGTGCTGCTTGCATCAATGAGTGCAGATTATGGTCATGTTCCTGCTTTGTTCTTCCCACAACAGCTATATCACCTATGGTACAGATACATCCTGTCACAGTGCATGTAAGGTGGTCCATGTGAGCTTGAAAGAGGTCCTGGCTAACAGATTGCCCAAAAGGAAGTAGTTGAAAGCAGTAAGGTCCGAATGGAGTACGGAATGTGATGAACTCTTCGAACTTCTCCGCAAGGTATACTGACCAGTAGCCATGCTTGGTATCAAGCTCCTTGAAAGATTTTGCACCTGAAAATCTCGAAGTTAACCCTTCTAATGTGGGTATTTTGTAAGGGCAACGTTTCAAAGCTGCATTTAAATGTTGTCGATCAAGGCATACTTTCAAATGATCTGTCCTTTTTTATGACACACTTAATTGAGCTGCACCAATCTGTGTGCTCTTGTACTCTTCTAATGATTCCATCTTTCTCCATTTTGTCTAGTTCGACTTTCAATTTGTCTTGTAAGTGGATGCTGCATTTATGCGGTGGATCAATTGACAGACTTTCATTCTCCTGCAAGTGTAATGTTGCAGCTCACTTGAAACTGCCAATGTTGTATAAATATTCTGGATATTTCAATGCTTGGTCATAAACTGAGGTGATAGGAATAGTTTATGAGTTTGATCTGCATTATGAGGTCTGATTGATTCTATGGATTGCTATTAGTGCATGATCACAGCATGCTAGTAGACCTGCAGTCTCTTGGTCTTTAGACTCCACAATATAGAACATCTGTGATACCCAAGAGGATTAATTGTACTTAAACTCATGGACTATGAATCCTACACATGGAATTAGTGAATTGTTGTACACTGAACGTTGCACAGTAGCAGGTTTCGCCACGGCCTTCTATATCTGTGGATACATGTCCTTTAGAATCGCAGAGGTTGTATGTTGGCACTTTCCACTTTGTCAATCTTGGCCAATAACGAGTAGTTAACAACTTTCTTAGGGCAGATAATTTGAACCTTAGCGAACACTTCAGGTGGTGTTACAATGTATATGTTTTCCACAGCATTGACAGTGTAAAACATGTGGTCACTGCTCTTCGTCTTATCGTACACATCATCATCATTTTCTGCTTTGCAGTCACTTCATGGATATGTTTTTGACAGGATTTGGATGGTCATTCTTATTGCTTGAAGGTACCCGTTGTTTATGGTCTGGTTGGATCAGTGCACAGCTTTTTGAAGCTGCATCAGCCTTTGCTCTAGTGCAATGGCCCTTTCTGCTGCATGCCTTGCAGAATTGATGGAAAGCTGGGCATTCCCTTGGTGTATGCAGAAGGCCACACCTTCTACATGTGTTGCTAGGTCCTAGGCCCAACCACCTTCAGCTGCTTCATTAATGGTCTTCTTTCCATCATAAGATCAGAAATGGGGAGGTTTGCCGATGATTTCACAATGTTCAGCACCATTCACAACTCTTCAGATACTGAAGCAGTCCATATTCAAATGCAGCAAGACCTGGACAATAACCAGGCTTGGGCTGACAAGTGGCAAGTAACATTTGCATCACACAAGTACTAGGCAATGACCATCTCCAACAAGAGAGAATCTAACCATCACCCCCTTGATGTTCAAAATATTACCATCGCTGAATCCCCCACTATCAACATCCAAGGGGTTACCATTGACCAGAAACTGAACTGGACTAGCCATATAAATACTGTGGCTACTAGGGCAGGTCAGAGGCTAGGAATCCTGCAGCGAGTAACTCACCTCCTGACTCCCCAAAGCCTCTCCACTATCTACAACGCACAAGTCAGGAGTGTGATGGAATACTCTCCACTTGTCTGGATGAGTGCAGCTCCAACAACATTCAAGAAGCTTGGCACCATCCAGGACAAAGCAGTCCACTTGATTGGCACCCCTTCCACAAACATTCACTCCTCCACCACTGGTGAACAGTGGCAGCAGTGTGTACCATGTACAAGATGCACTGCAGAAACTCACCAAGATTCCTTAGGCAGCTCCTTACAAACCCACAACCACTACCATCGAGAAGGACAAGGGCAGCAGACACATGGGAACACCACCACCTAGAAGTTTCCCTCCAAGTCAATCACTGTCCTGACTTGGAAATATATCGCCGTTCCTTCACTGTCACTGGGTCAAAATCCTGGAACTCCCTCCCTAACAGCACTGTAGCCACCGTATTTATATGGCTAGTCCAGTTCAGTTTCTGGTCAATGGTAACCCCCTGGATGTTGATAGTGGGGGATTCAGCGATGGTAATGTTTTGAACATCAAGGGGGTGATGGTTAGATTCTCTCTTGTTGGAGATGGTCATTGCCTGGTACTTGTGCGATGCAAATGTTACTTGCCACTTGTCAGCCCAAGCCTGGTTATTGTCCAGGTCTTGCTGCATTTGAATATGGACTGCTTCAGTATCTGAGGAGTCGTACCTACGCCACATGGACTGCAGCGGTTCAAGAATGCAGCTCACCATCACCTTCTCAAGGGCAATTTGGGTTGGACAATAAATGCTGGCCTAGCCAGTGACGCCCAGATCCCAGAAATGAATAAATTAACAAAGAAAGTGCTGCCGCCAATGGCCCTTTCTGCCACATGCCTTGCAGAATTGATGGAAAGCTGGGCATTCCCTTCATTTATACCGAAGGCCACACCTTCCACATGCCTTGCTAAGTTTAGGTGTTCTAGTAAGTGTGTCAACAATTGGGGTGGTACCTAGGGCCTGTAAACTTCATCAACCTGCGAGGATCATTTCGTATTTTGGTCCATCCTTGAATAGCTCTTCAATGCTATATGTTTTGGGCTTGTCTAGCAGATCTTTCTGGAACACTTTCATGGGATCGGATATGATCACCAACTCAACAATTCTGTCTGCAAGCTCTGCATTTCAAAAATCACTGTATGTACCCTTTCTCTGCATCTTCTGATGAAGTGGCCTATGCATTCTGTAGGTTGTTGTCAAAATGACATCAACTCTAATCGATGAATACGGAACTTTAACTTGATTCTGAACCGGTCTTCCAATGTACTCCATAACTGTTAGGGATCCTTTAGCGCTTCCTCTGTTAATCCTGACATGTTCAGCCTGTGTAGACCTTCATTCCCAATTTCTAGGTGAATTTTTGTGGCTTGCTTGTTTGGTTCAGACACACTTGAATCAAGAAACCATAGCTCTGTATGCTTTTTAAACATTTTGAATTTGGACAGTAGGTCAGCTGCTTCCCAATTAAAGCTGGAGAATTTTGTGGACATTCAGAAATTATCCATTGGACCTTCCTTCGTGTATGGTACCTTGTACACCCTTTTCTCAAGCTCCACCTGTTATAATCGCAACCTTCTATGGCCTGATTTTTATGACAATTTTGTTTCTGTTTGACTCTCCCATGCTCGCTATTGATCCAGCCCAAACCCTGGTGATTTGCCTGTCCTGATGGAGCTAACCTGGAGCTGGTCCTCTCTTTATGCTGTCCCACTCACCGAACATGACAGGCTATACACTGCAATCCCACCACGAGCGATCCATCTGCTTACCAGTTCTTTATTTGAGCTCTTTATTATCCCATCACTGTATCTTCTATGTTTTTCTGTGTAGTCACCACACTGCGATTTCATCACTCTCCGCTGCTGTGATTCTATTGTGGTCTGACCAGAACGTTGAGGGTTGTCTCATGCCACGTAGCATCATCTAATTCTGTTCACCACATCATACCTGTACTTAATCTTGTTGCCACCCTGTTTAACCACCGCTGAGCACCATATCATGTTCTTATCATGATATAAGCATCAATCATTCATAAGGGATTGTGTAAACATGTTGTGAGCTCACTTATTTAGAGTAGACATGTGAGAACATTTATACAAAGGTGGAAATCTTGAAGACATCAGAGCTGTGTTGTGTTCTACTCACAGGCAAAAGTGAAATTAAGACTGGATCACATGACACACCTTCCTGCTCGTGATGTCATGATTCTATCCCTTAAAGGCATATTTTAAAACCTATGTTCCTATTTGGAGCCAAGGCCTTCAACAAGTGGCCCAACATTCCCTTTAGACTTCACAAACTTTAATTAGCAGTACAAACACTTTCACAAACTCAGCAACAGAAAGTAGAAATCAATCAACAACTAACCTGAAGATGGTCAATGATCCCTTTAAATAGCACTGGTGAGAGTTCCTTTCTGCTACGGAATGCTTATTCAACGGTGCGAGATTAAGAAAGGTGATTAGCGGGAGTTTTTAGGTTGAAAATATTACTGAGGTCAAAATCCTACTCTGCATACCTCTGACACATGGGCCGGAATTTTCCAGCCCATCACGCTGGTGGATTTTCCGGTCCCACCGATGTGAACAGAGATTTCAATGCTGGCCTCTTTGCGGGGAAACCTGCTGTGGCGGGGCTGGAAAATCCCGGCCATGGTCTCTGTGCCTGTGCTAACATCCTTACCAAAGTGTTGTCCAGCACAGCCAGCACCATAAGTGTGTGTGCGCATCATGGGTGCCATTTTGGAGCTGAAACAACATCTGTAACACCAAAAATACAGGCGCTATGCAAACAAATTTTGTGACGAGCTTGTTGCAAAGATTTGGGCAATTTGAGAAGAAAAGGCAGAATTCATCAAAGGACTTGTAAAGTATCATGAACTTGTTTAGAGAAAGCATGTTTGGGTTGTATTACTGTTATCCTAAGAAAGGATGGCTAGTACAATTATGCAAGGCTACATTTTCTTCAAGTGATCAGCCCTCAACACCATTGACATTCCAATCAGAATGATATATATGTGGTGCAACATTGCCACTTAATTGTGCAACAACAAATGACACATAAGAATCACATGACTAATCTCAGAATTAATAAGTTCAGAGCAAGTCACCTGGTATTGCTTTGAAACCACCCAGATAGGTAGGCGGATATGAACTATTTTCAGTGGTTTGTTGGTAGTTATCACTGAGGACTCTGGACAGCAGAAGTTCATGATCCTCATAATGATTTTCCATTTTATGAGTGTATAGAATGATACAGCACAGAAGGAGGCTATTTGGTCAATTGAGCATGTGTTGGCTCGTTGAAAGAGCTATCCTGTTAGTCCCATTCCCTTGTCCTCTCCCTAAAGCCCTGAATTTTTTTCCTTTTCAAATATTTATCTAAATCCCTTTTGGAAGTTATTACTGAATTTGTTTGCGCCAACTTTTAATGGCTATGCTGTACC
The DNA here is from genome assembly GCF_964194155.1 of Cetorhinus maximus. Taxonomy (NCBI): domain Eukaryota; kingdom Metazoa; phylum Chordata; class Chondrichthyes; order Lamniformes; family Cetorhinidae; genus Cetorhinus; species Cetorhinus maximus. The sequence continues at coordinate 97,827,817 of NC_135882.1, forward strand.
ATTATTGAGTGCTCCCCTAGTGAAAATCACTTTTAGATTGACTTCCAGCACATGCTCCAGCCACAATACAGCTCCCCTTTAAGAGGTGAAGGCAGGCTCTACTATTGCAGGCTAACATTAAGTGGGCCCCTTGATCAGGCTTGCAACATATGACTGGTGTGCCTAGCGCTGGCTGCACGCTACAAATAATTTAAATTAGCTGGCAGCAAGGATTTGGCACGCTGCCTGCATTGGAAGCAATGGGCATTGGTTGTTCTGCACTGTAATCCCCATGTCTGTTCAGATTCTGTCTAATTTTGTGGCTGAAATGCATTAAGAATGAGATCATATTAACTAAAAAGGATGTTGAAAACAACTTAAGGGTTAAGCAGAATTATTTCAAATTATTTCATAATAAATTAAGAGTAATAAGAGCTGAAAGTTGTATGCAAGTTAAATAGCTATAATAAAAATGAGAATTTGAAGGGATTAGAAGATACTAAAAGGTGGATTGAAAATATTAATACAAAGGGATCCACATAAATAGAATATTCGCCTCAAGAGGAGGTGTGTTTTTCAAGGGATTCAGTGAGCACACGAGAGATTAGCAGCAAATAACAGTGTGTTAAATGATCCTTGGCAACAACCATCGGATATAAATACAAATTCCAAGCATTGTCACTTTGACCTAGGAGGTTGTAACCTTTATGATGTTATGTAAAACTGTTGTTATGAAGAAAGTCAAGGATTTAAGGGGCCAGCAATTGAACTGTGTCCCAAGTAGGATATTTGTGCTAGTGCCCAGTCATTAATGATACACAATCCAATCGAGAGCAGAGCTATTTTGTTGCCTTATACCCATTATAAAAGGCTAGTGAAACGTTGGCGGGAGAGATGGAATATCAAGGGAAAGATGTTTTACTACAACTATAAAAAGGCCCTGGTTGGACCACGTCTGGAGAGCCGTGAATGAGTTGAGTGCCCAAATCTTGGAAGGGGTATATTGGCCTTGGAAGGAGTGTGCAGTGCTGATTCATCAGAATGTTAGCAAGGCTCCAAGTGTTAGGTTATATAACTAGGTTTAGGTTTTCTGTAATATAGAAGGTTAGGGGGTGATTTGATTGAAGATTTTAGGATGTTGAAAGCAATTGATAGAGTAGATGGAGGGAAACATTTTCAGCTGATGGGTAGCCGAGGACAAGGGGTCATAACCTTAAAATTGGAACTGGACTATTTAGGAGATAAGGTAGGAAACATTTCTTCACGTAAAGTGTGGCAAAAATGTGGAATTATCTCCTACACATGCAATAGATATTACCTCAATTAAGAATTTTAAATCTGAAATTGATAGATTTTTTGCTAGTCAAGGGTATTCATGGATTTGGAGCCAAGGTGGGTGGATGAATTTAGGATTCAAATCAACCATGTTCTCACTGAATAACAGAACAGGCTGGAGGGACTGAATGGCATACTCCTGTTCCTATGTTCCTGTATATTAGAAAAACATGTGTAGCCTGCACCCACATTTCCGATATATGCCATTGCCATGTGAAACTCTCTGCTGTTAATGTAAACTCATAAAATTATCCCCAATATATTAATTTACTGGTGGTGGTAAATTTGGCGAAAACCAGTGTTGAATGAAATATTTAAATTTATTCTGAGCTAGCCTAATCAAAAATTATATTATTGAAAAGGCATGGAGCAGCATCTACAGTCAGAGAGATAGCAAGATCTTTTCAAACTGCAGTTCTGCAGGGTCCAAGGAATTATCATTTGTACTCCCATGGCTACTTACGTATGGTGCAGCAGTGCTGCAATGTACAGTAAAAACAGGGGCTTTTACTCAGAGAATTTTATTCCTCTGTGTGCACTGATTTAACAAAATTATTACTCCATTAAAATCCATTAAAAATGAATACCAGATTCTGACACCAATTTATAGATTTGCAAGGAGATGCTTTCAGTGTATTTCTTTCTGCCCATCTCTCTCAAAAATAAACTACATATTAAAGAAGCCTTACTTTAATTGGGCCATATATTGGCCACAGAACTCTGTTCCTTTCATCCCTGATTTCCATCTCCAGTCCTAGTTCTGTTGCCAATTACCTCTGCCAGCCATTTCAATCTGATGTCACTACAGTTTCTACAATTCTGACATGGGGTGATTAAAGAATGTTCTGTGTCCCAAGGGGAAAAGGCCAGAAGAAGGAAACATCTATCTGAGATCCGCTGCCACTTGCCACAAAGATTCAACTTATATGTTCCAGTTCTAATCTTGGCTGGCCCGTTCAAGGAGCACTCCACAATGTAACTGAATGCCACACTGTCACAATTAAAAGGAAAGCAAAATCAGAAAAATGTGCAGGAGGGAAAGCTGTTATTCACTGAAGTAGTAATCTGCTTCCAGTTCGTGAAAGAAGGCCACTGGGCACGATACAACATCAAAGCTGGAATCAGATTGCTGGAGTGTATAAATTTTCTATTTTTATAATTCTATGTTTCATTGCATGGATTCAACTTTGGACTATAAATCTACGCTATCGGGTATTCAACTAGAGACTAGTCTGTGATGTTATGATTAAATAACTGTCTACAATTGTTACTGCAATTTGTAAACCTGTTTAGAATTTGACTTTTAATCGAATGCAGCTTTCCACCTTGGTGCTTTGCTCAGTATTTTCACTACAAGTAAAATTTCTGTTGCAAATATAAAATTGATCAAAGATGAATATTTTGATGCTGGGAAAGACAGACCTGCTTTTCCTTGCAATTTTAGAAACCAAAACAGTAATTTTTAAAGATTATTGTGCCATCTAATATGCAGTGATGCAGCATAAAGTTAGCAAAAACAGTGAAGACATTTAATAAATAGCATAGAATCACAGAATGATGTTTTAATTCTTTCTTGGGATGTGTTGCCCATCCCTTTCTTTCTTGGGATATGTTGCCCAAACGTAATTGCCCTTGGACTGAGTGGCTTGCTAAGCCATTTGAGAGGGCAGTTAAGAGTCCGATCCCACTGGCAGGACAGACATAGCAGAGGTGGTGGAACAGTGGTATATAGTTGGGAGGGAGTTGCCCTGATAGTCCTCAACATCGACTCCGGACACCACGAAGTCTCATGGCATCAGGTCAAACATGGGCAAGGGAACCTCCTGATGATTATCACATACCGCCCTCCCTCAGCTGATGAATCAGTTCTCCTCCATGTCAAATGCCACCTGGAGGAAGCACTGAGGGTGGCAAGGGCACAGAATGTACTCTGGGTGGGGGACTTCAATGTCCATCATCAAGAGTGGCTTGGTAGCACCACTACTGACCGAGCTGGCCAAGTCCTAGACTGGGTCTGCAGCAGATGGTGAGGGAACCAACAAGAAGACTTGTGCTCCAGAACTTGCCGCCCCCCAGCCAAGCTGTTCCAGATGAACTCCCCAGGTGAGGTGGCAGTGCCTGCCCTTGACATCAAGGCCGCATTTGACCATGTGACATCAAGGAGCCCCAGCAAAACTGAAGTCAATGGGAATCAGGGGGGAAAACTCTCCACTGGTTGGAGTCATACCTAGCACAAAGGAAGATGGTTGTGGTTGTTGGAGGTCAGTCATCTCAGCTCCAGGACATCAATGCAGGAGTTCCTCAGGTTAGTGTCCTCGGCCCAATCATCTTCAGCTGTTTCATCAATGACCTTCCTTCCATCATAAGGTCAGAAGCAGGGATGTTCGCTGATGATTGCACAATGTTCAGCACCATTTGCGACTCCTCAGATAATGAAGCAGTCCACCTCTAAATGCAGCAAGACCTGGACAATCACAGAATCACACAATGCAGAAGAGGCCCTTTGGCCCATTGAGTCTGCACCGACACGTGAGAAACACCTGATATCCAGGCTTAGGCTGACAAGTGGCAAGTAACATTCACGCCACACAAGTGCCAGGCATTGACCATCTCCAAGAAATGACTCCAATCAGCAGAGGGTTTTCACCCTGATTCCCATTGGCTCAATTTTGCTAGGGCTCCTTGATGCCACACTCTGTCAAATGCGGCCTTGATATCAAGGGCAGTCACTCTCACCTCACCTTGGGAGTTCAGCTCTTTTGTCCATGTTTTAACCAAGGCTGTAATGAGGTCAGGAGCTGAGTGGCCCTGGCGGAACCCAAGCTAGGCGTCAGTGAGCAGGTTATTGTGAAGAAAGTGCCGCTTGATAGCACTGTTAATGACCCCTTTCATTACTCTAATGATGATCGAGATTAGACTGATGGGGCAGTAATTGACCAGGTTGGATTTGCCCTGCTTTTTGTGTACAGGGCATACCTGGACAATTTTCCACTTAACTGGGTAGATGCCAGTGTTGTAGCTGTACTGGAACAGCTTGGCTGGGGGTGCAGCAAGTTTTGGAGCACAAATCTTCAGTACTATTGCTGGAATATTGTCAGGGCCCACAGCCTTTATAGTATCCAGTGCCTTCAGCCATTTCTTGATGTCACGTGGAGTGAATTGAATTGGCTGAAGAATGGCATTTGTGATGCTGGGGGCCTCTAGAAGAGGCAGAGCTGGATCATCCACTTGGCACTTCTGGCTGAAGTTTGTAGCAAATGCTTCTGCCTTATCTTTTGCACTGATGTGGCTGGGCTCCTCCGTCATTGAGGATGGGGATATTTGTGGAGCCTCCTCCTCCAGTGAGTTGTTTAACTGTCCACCACCATTCACGACTGGATGTCACAGGACTGCAGAGCTTAGATCTCATCCGTTAGTTGTGGAAGTGCTTAGCTTTGTCTATCACTTGCTGCTTATGCTGTTTGGCATGCAAGTAGTCCTGTGTTATAGCTTCACCAGGTTGACACCTCATTTTTAGGTATGCCTGGTGCTGCTCGTGGCATGCCCTCCTGCACTCTTCATTGAACCAGGATTGATTCCCTGGCTTGATGGTAATGATAAAGTGAGGGATATGCCAGGCCATGAGGTCACAGATTGTGTTCGAGTACAATTCTGCTGCTGCTGATGGCCAACAGCACCTCATGGATGCCCAGTCTTGAGTTGCTAGATCTGTTCGAAATCTATCCCATTTAGCACGGTGGTAGTGTCACACAACACAATGGAGGGTATCCTCAATGTGAAGGCTGGACTTCGTCTCCATAATGACTGTTTGGTGGTCACTCCTACCGATACTGTCATGGACAGATACATCTGAAGCAGGCAGGTTGGTGAGGATGAGGTCAAGTATGTTTTTCCCTCTTGCTGGTTCCCTCACCACCTGCCGCAGACCCAGTCTGGCAGCGATGTCATTTGATGATACTTGGAATTAAAGTTTGACTCATTTGAAGATGCCATGAGGATGGTTTGATGTCAAATATGTGCAGTAGGTTGTGCTCTTCTGGGAATTAGAATTAAGGTACATCCTTGTGACAGAGAAACAGAAATTTACTCTGAACCTTACCATCACTGCACCTAAAATAAGAATATATGATTCTACATTTGATTGTAAAAATTGGAAATTTATCATTCTGCAGTACTGATAGCCCCTGAATGTGCAGACATTATTGACAAAATTCTTCAGCACGTTCAATACGCTAGCTCAACCTTTGGCCGACTGAGGAAAAGATTATTTGAGGACCAGGATTTCAAACCCGAGACCGAAAAGTGTTTCTTATATTACAGACAGGAGGTGGGGGGATGGTTCCAGTCAAACAGCACTAATTTTTCCTCTCACCAGCCGTGTTTTGATTTGTTTCCTTTTTAATAAGCGGTGGCGTATTTCCCAACTCCTCAGTTTTTGTGTGATTCAATTCTTACTCACAACTCCACAGCAAACTCGCAGTAGGATGAACTCAAAGAGGTTAGTTTATCATTCAGACATCCAAAAACTGTGAAAAGGAGGTTCCGCAACATCCCCCTCCGCACATGTACAGTAAAGAGAGGGATAGAGAAAAGAAGGTTTTACAGTACAGAGACGACAGAGAAAATAAATATTGGATCACATGAGGTCCAGATCCAGAATCAAAGTCCCATGGGGAATTCCTTCATGGGGGTCAGCTGAAAACTGATGGTGTAAAATTTGCTCTTCCAGTTGTAGTGACTTCAAATGATGAAATAGGCATGCAGAGATAAATCAGTTTGTAGGCGATGGTACAGAGCTTTCAGCAGAGGCAGGGTAGATGGGGACAGTTGTCCAGCCTGGCCAGATGTCTTCCTGTGTGGCCTGCCAGTCAGATGTTAAAGCAGAAGACTGGGCTTACAGCCCAGGAAGGCAATACTAACCTATTCAACAAGCCAGAGTTTTATGTCATGTGAGCTTATCTCTCCACAATATGTTCAATAAAGGATGTTTCTCCAGAAATTGGCTTTGTGTTCCAGGCTGATAATGTCTCAGCCATTATGGGTGCTAGTTGTTGAGGGCCTGGTGTTTGGGAAGTCAATGGGCAGAATTTTTACCTCAGTGGGCAGGCGAGCCCACCCGATCGAGAAATGACGCGCATTGACATCAGGCGATCATCCCAATGTCAACGCGCAGTCGCGTGATATTTCGGTTGGCGGGCGCGCTGCCGACTACAATTAAGAGGCCTATTAAGGCCATTAACAAGGTAATTGAAACTAATTTTTTGCTGCCCTTGGCAGGCAGGTGGACAAGGCCTAGTGGCCTTTGCATTTTTTTAGAAACCTCATCCACGGGCGGGATGAGGTTTCTAACATCAAATAAAAGTAAAACAAAATGTTTTAAATTTCATTTAAAACATGTCCCTACTCATGTGACAGAGTCATAAGAGGGGACATGTTTTATAACATTTTTAAAATCTTTATTTCCAATTTTTAAAATTGTTCATCTCCCTGAGGCAGCTCTGTTCCTCAGGGAGATTTTCAAGCACGTACTCGCGCACATGCACGAAGTTCCCCACTCACCCTCCTCCCCCACCCGTACAGGCAGCGCTGAGCGCTGCTGCTCGGGTTTCACTCTGGGCGGGCCTTAATTGGCCCACCAGCTTGAAATTGCGGTCCAGCCCCAATCACGGACTGCGGTAGGCCCCCACTGAGCCCACCCGACAATGGCAAAATTCTGCCCGATGTCTCCGTGGACTCTCTGATTCCGCCGTCAGGCCTAGTTTATCAAATACAAATGGCTTTTGTGTAGTTCCTTTCGAAGTTGGGCTGCGCAGTCCCCAGGTATTCTGTTAGTAGCTCCTCAGAAATAACAAGGTACGACATTTCCGAAAGTGCACAGTGGCTTATCTTGTTCTGGTGAGTCACAGATAATAACTCACAGACAGAGGGTCAGCCATCTTAATGGTCTTTGTTGAGCCAAAATGTCCAGTTTAAAATTAAGAAATAGCAATGAGGATATATTTTATTTAAATATACAGTGTTGGTTTCTGTTCCATCACACTTACCTCATTCTAAATTTAGTGAATTCAGTTAACACTTGTAGATGGTGACTTTGTGGAAAATGTTCATCTGAAAATGTGTGGTTTTGGAAGATGCAATTGGTTGCAATTGATGGCATATCAGGAATCTCGTAGCCAGCTGCCTACTTCTACCTTTAACTTCATTGCAAGTGAGAAGGCCACTTGCCAAGGAGCAGGCAAAAATGGGCAATACAGGAAAATGGTGCAAATAAATAATTTTCATTTGACAGAAAAATGAAGTAGATACTGCACATTCTAATATTTTGCTAATCACCCATGTGAATACACTTGTGCAACTACAAATATTTACTCCTTTTCCTGCTATTCCTACATGGTGCAACCTCTGTGGTTTCAGCAGAGTTGGAGGCAAGCTGCTCATCTCCCTGTTCTGACAGTTGTTCTTGCCCAATTTCTTCTGGGTTTTGGAGTCTGTAAGGATCCCGCCAAAAGTTGCCTCTCTGCACTTGTACAGGGGCAGACTCAGCCATTCGGACAGAAAGCAGCATGTGGAGCTATGACTGAGGGGATGAGGCAATGGATGAGAAGTGGAAGCACTCTGAGCATATTCTCTATTTCCATGTCCCGTTCCCCATCTTCCCCCTCTGGGCCACCCGCACTTCCCTGCAAGAGCTGGGGAACACTTTGATGCTCATCAGTGAGGCACTGAAGGGTCGCAGTGAGGTTTTCATTAATTCTGTTTAATGTGGTTTCTAAGGGTGGTATTTTATGTCCTCCCCAATGGCGAGTTCAGAGGGAGGGCATTTAATCAAGTGGGATGGTGGCAGATGGGGACTCCGCCACCTTCCCATCTCTAACCTGATTAAGTCCATTGCAGGAAGGCCAGTGGATGGCTTGCCTGCCTCTATGTCCATTGAGACCCATACATGGGCAATTAATGCCCACTTAAAGGCCTCAACCTGCCACCACTGGCATAAAACCAGCAGCAGGTGGGTCTTTCACTGTAGGGAACATGACAAGCAAACCTGTGTGGGTTGCTTGATGTCTCCCGCTGGTGGGTGGGGTGGCAGATGGTGTTGTGTGATGGTAGGGTCTGTCGTTCAAAGGTACTCAGTACCTGATCAAGGGATCCAGCATCAAGAAGCCCTTGCTGCCGACACCCCTACACCCTTCCCCTTCATCATTCCCACCCCATGAAATCCCTCCTGACATCACTTACCTTTGGCCTGAGTCACTCCATGATCCTGGGTCACTCCATGATCCTGGGCCTCTGGTGGTTGTTTTTCTGGCAGCAGCCACTGCCCCCTCACTGGCATTGCTGAGCAAAAGAGCTGCCAGCCTCTGGTTGGCCAGCAGCGCTCATGGGTGGGACTTCCACATGAATGATACCTGGGGCAAAATTTTACGGCAGTGGGACTTTACGTTCCCGCTGAAGCCAATGAGGTTTAGAATGTCTCGCCGCATTTTAGGGCCCCATCCCTGCCAAAACGGGGCCGTAAAATTCTGCCCCTAGATTTCAAGGATTCAGCTATGAAGAGACGTTAAAGAAAAAAGTTTGTATTCCCTAGAATTTAGAAGGTTAAGGGTTGACTTGATTGAAGTTTTTAAGGTTTATGCAAGGGAACAAATTGAAATAGGCTAAAAGGCAGAGATAACTCTCTCCTCCATCCCCACCCTCGTTCCGATCCCCCCTTTCTTTTCCCAATAATTTATATAGATTTTTCTTTTCCCACCTATTTCCATTATTTTTAAATGTATTTCCATCCATTGTTTTATCTCTACCTTTTAGCCTTTTTTGATTCCTTCACCCCACCCCACCCTCACTAGGGCTATCTGTACCTTGCTTGTCCTGCTTTCTACCCTTAATTAGCACATTCCTTAGATAATATCATCACCTTCAACACCTCTTTTCCTTTTGTCTGTGACATCTTTTGGTTATCTCCACCTATCACTGGCCCTCTATCCAGCTCTACCTGTCCCACCCACCCCACCCCCCCACCCCCCCCCCGCCCCCCCTTAAACCAGCTTATATTTCACCCCTCTTCTATTTTTACTTAGTCCTGTTGAAGAGTCATACGGACTCGAAACGTTAACTGTGCTCCTCTCCGCAGATGCTGCCAGACCTGCTGAGTTTTTCCATTTTTAGTTTTATTTTTGTTTCAGTTAAAATGTTTTGTGTTTTGTGTTAATTATTTGAGTAAGTTACCATTCTTAGGTGGAAATTAAAAGCAAAATTGCTGTTTAATTATCAATGCGTAAATAGTCAGTCAATCTTCATGTTTTCTGTGTTTTACTTTCCTTCTGAGCTACTGTTCATGAGAACTCAGCTAGAGTCCACATAGACCATAATCTGAACACTCACCTCTCTCTCTCTCTTCTCAGGATGAAACTTCATAAAGTATCATTAATTTATACTTCTGCTCAGAGGTGTTATAAGAATGGCTGGTGTGGGACATTTAAATTTCATACTTGCACAATAGGTTTGCTTTTGAGTTGTAGGCAAATCGTATGGAGGTTGAAATCATAATATGGCATGAATATCATTATTAAAGTAGTGAACTTATGACTCAATAAACGTATCTGTTACTATTAATGTCACACCATGTTCCAACCCATAACTAGGGTAAAGTGAAAGGAACTTTTGCATATACCAATTATGTTAAATGTTTTAACTTCACTTGCGAGTGCCTGATGCTGACAGGTGGCAAAAATGGAAAACAAGTTTCATTCTCTAGAATTTGCAATTTCATTTTCATGATAGTGCATTTTGATGTGTATGATACATTTCAAAAGCTTCAAAGCAGATTTGATAGTCAAACCATTCAAGCAGCTTTAGATTATGCTGTAAGTATTGTGTTTTCTATTAAACCCGAACAATGATGCAACTTTCTTGAATGGCAAATTTTAAAGCAACCCTATTCCAAACCTTTTTTACAGAGGCTTTAGATCAACTCTATTGTGCAAATGTTCAGTCTCTAAATATGGTTAATAAGACTGAGATAAAAAGAGATATGACATATTTGATCTTCTTTTCAGTGAACATGTTTATGTAAAATGCTCTGAATTTGGCACTTTATCCAAAAGTTACAGTCTTCAGTGAACTGAAAGTGAGCCAAATTGCAGTGTCAAAGCAGAGATTGCTACTCTCAGATTGTAAGATTAGAACCCCCTTCACCAATACTTGTCCTTGATATTTTTTGAAATGCTCCATTCCCCATTATTACCATCTTTTACCCTCGTAAGTGCAAAAATGAAAAACCATAATGTGATTGGTTGAGAAGAATCCATAGCATTAATGGCATCACTTCTATAGTGCACTCAGACAATTTCAGCATTCCACTGCAAAGATTTGAAAAATAAGACATTTATCACAACTACCGATGCAGCACAGTCGGATTGGTTTCTGATGGATTTGCAACTTAGTAATCGCACTGTATATTTCTCTTCTCTAGCAATCCCCGTACCAACCATTAGTTTCTATTATTCATTCTTTGAGAATGCTGACATACTTGGATAAAGCTCAACAGTCATCCTTGAGTAGCCGAGGTAGTCATTCTTCATGTCTGAGTCCTGGAATTGAGTATCGGTGAGCTTTTTAATCATTGGAGCTGTGAATCTAAGATCACTCCTGCCATCTACCATCTTGAACACATGCACTCTTTCCATTACAAAAACAAAAATACCTGGAAAAACTCAGCAGGTCTGGCAGCATCTGCGGAGAGGAACACAGTTAACGTTTCGAGTCCGAATGACCCTTCAAAAGAACATGACACCTTTCCATTAGGTGTCAATGAATAATGACAATGAGAGGAAGATTGCTGATTATTTTTTACTGTCCATGTTTGGGCACATTGAAATCAGTTGTAATCTCCCCTCTCCCCTACTACAGATTAGGGATTGATTCTCAGATCCTTCTGCTCTGCGAATCTCAGTATATGGTGCATCTAGCAATCAGTGGAAATGCTTGTTAGGAAAAGTAGCCAATGACATGCGTTTGGCCTGTGGAACCATTGAGAAAGAAAATCAGGTAGAGTACAAATTGAGCTGCTGATTCCCTGTTGGCTGTTTTGAACTTTCTCTCAAGGCAACTTTCAGCACAGTTACAGACAAGGTCAGGACAGAACTGTAGCCCTTGCACCTTTTCCCTTACTGTCTATAATCAGTGTGTTTTTTGTTAAGGAAGGTGTGTGTGTGTGTTTTAGCTCCTGAACTGTGTGCAGTCAATTTAAATAACAGCAGCAAGCTTTTGTGGGTTTAAATAATGAGGAGTATTTATTCTCGCATTCACCCCAGAAGTCTAAACGCTACGCCTCTCACACACACACACACACACACACGTAAATACACACACTCTACATCATACACAGTGAGGCTTGGCTGAGAGCCCAGAAGTCCATTTTTAAGAACATAAGAATGAGTAGAAGGAGTTGGCAATTCAGCCCCTCGAACCTGCCCCGCCATTCAATATGATCATGGCTGATCTCATTTTGGCCTCCACTCCAATTTCCCGCCCTCTCCCCATAATCTTTCAACCCGTTACTAATTAAAAATCTGTCTATCTCTTCCTTAAATTTATTCAGTGTCCTGGCATCCGCTGCACTTTGAGGTAGTGAATTCCACAGATTCACGACCCTTTGAGAAAAGTAATTCCTCTCATCTCTGATTTAAATCTACCACCCCTTAGCCTAAAACTATGGACTCTCATTCTAGGATGCCCCACAAGGGGAAACATCCACTCCATGTCTACATTGTCTATCCCCTTTAGCATCTTATATACCTCAATTAGATCTCCTCTCATCCTTCTAAACTGAAGTGAGTATAGGCCTAAACTGCTCAATCTCCCCTCATAAGACAAGCCCCGCATCTCTGGAATCAATCTTGTGAACCTCCTCGGAACCGCCTCCAATACAACTACATCCTTCCTCAAGAAAGGGGGCCAAAACAGTGCACAGTACTCCAGGTGCAGTCTCACCAGTGCCTTGTACAGCTGCAACAACACTTCCCTATTTTTATACTCTATTCCTTTAGCAATAAATACCAAAATTCTATTTGCCTTTCTTATTACCTGCTGTACCTGCATACTAGCTTTCAGCGATTCATACATGAGGGCACCCAGATCCCTCTGGCATTGAAGCATTCTGAAGTTTCTCTCCATTTAAATAATAAGTCGCCTTTTTATTCTTCGGACCAAAATGGCTAACCTCACACTTATCCACGTTAACCTCCATCTGCCAAAGCTTGGCCCATTTGCCTAACCTGCCCATATCCATTTGTAAATTTCTTATTTCTGCATTGCAACTTACTTTCCCACCTATTTTGGTGTCATCTGCAAACTTAGCTATAGTAGCTTCTATCCCTTTTCTTGATGAAACAGCTGCAGTGTAGAGGAAACATTGTTTGATTGACAGTTCTAACTCTCTGATCTCTGCAGTCAATTTCACAATGTTTATTTACACAAGTTTAGGTGGTTTCAAGGGTTTGTGCTTTCTGTTTTTGATACTTTAAAGGGTATGGATGATTGACACTTTTATTGCCTTGCAGTAAAACAATTTTTTTTTTAACAGAGTGGAAAGTAATGAATGAATTACTTTTTAAAAATGCTTTTCTTTTACACATCCTACTGTCACTCTAGGGTTCATAGGTTTGAGACAGTGTCAATGGGCATGGAAGTGCCATAGCATGGCATGGAGAAGCCATGGGGGTAGGTGAAATGCCATAACTTGGCATAGGGGGTATGAGGGACTATGGGGAGCAGGTGGGGCCTTACCTTGGCATGAAGAGAACCTTTGCAACTGATCTTTTAAAAGGTCCCCTCATGCAGACTAGGGTTCACGACTCCTCTGAGAGTCTGTGAACCACGACCCTTTAAAAACCTGGTCCAACTCCATGAAAATTGTGAAGTAGTAAGAGATGCTTATCTCCACAATGGAGCTGACCAGGTCGGGTGTGCCAGGTGTGGGCTATTGACAGGAACCAGCCGGCACCCTTTAAAGACATTCCCAAAAATCAGACAGCCCTGGAATAGGATCAGGAATCCTGGAATCAGGATCCTGGAACCGGTCCCGGCAGACCAATCGTGTCAACCTGTTCCTGCTCCACAGAACTCATTTCTTGCTATCTTGACTCCATTCTCTCTCCCTTTATCCAGTCTCTTCCCAACTATATCCGCAATTCCTCTGATGCTCTACATCATATCAACAATTTCCAGTTCCCTGGCCCCAGCCGCCTCCTCTTCACCACGGACGTCCAATCCCTCTACGCCTCCATCCCCCACCGGGATGGTCTGAGAGCTCTCCGCTTCTCCCCTAAAACAGAGGCCCGAACAATCCCCATCCACCACCACTCTCCTCCCTCTGGTTGAACTTGTTCTCTCACTGAACAATTTCCCCTTAAACTCGTCTCACTTCCTCTGCATGGGCCCCAGTTATGCTTGTCTCTTTATGGGGTATGTGGAACATTCCTTGTTCCAGTTCTACTCAGGGCCCCCCCACAACTTTTTCTCCGGTACATCGATGACTGCTTCGGTGCCGCTTCAAGCGCTCATCTGGACCTGGAAAATTTTTTATTAATTTTGCTTCCAATTTCCACCGCTTCATCATTTTCACATGGTCCATCACTGACACTTCCCTTCCCTTCCCTGATCTCTCTGTCTCAATTTATGGTGATGGACTATCCACCAATATTCATTACAAGCCCACCGACTCCCACAGCTACTTCGACTACAGCTCCATCCCATCCTCTCAGTTCCTTTGCCTCCGTTGCACCTGTTCCAATGATACCACTTTCCAAAACAGTTCTTCTGACATGTCTTCCTTCTTCCTTAACCGAGGTTTTCCACCCATGGTGGTTGACAGGGCCCTCAACCGTATCCGACCCATCTCCCGCGCATCTGCCCTCACACCTTCCTCTCCCTCCCAGAACCATGATAGGGTCCCCCTTGCCCTCACTTATCACCCCACCAGCCTCCGCATTCAGAGGATCATCCTCCGCCATTTCCGCCAACTCCAGCATGATGCCACCATCAAAAACATCTTCCCTTCACCCCCCCACTGCCCTGTTGGCATTCCGCAGGGATCGGTCCCTCTGGGACACCCTGGCCAACTCCTCCATCACCCCCTACACCTCAACCTCCTTACACGGCACCTTCCCATGCAACCGCAGAAGGTGCAACACCTGCCCCTTTACTTCCCCCCTCCTCACCGTCCAAGGGCCCAAACACCCCTTTCAAGCAGCACTTCACTTGCACATCCCTCAATTTAGTCTACTGCATTTGCTGCTCCCAATGCGGTCACCTCTACATTGGAGAGACCAAACACAGACTGGGCGACCGCTTTGCGGAATACCTTTGGTCTGTCCGCAAGCATGACCCAGACCTTCCTGTCACTTGCCATTCAACACACCACCCTGCTCTCATGCCCACATGTCCATTCTTGGCCTGCGGCAACGTTCCAGTAAAGCTCAACGCAAACTGGAGCAACAGCACCTCATCTTCTGATTAGGCACTTTACAGCCTTCCAGACTGAATATTGAGTTCAACAACTTCAGATCATGAACTCTCTCCTCCATCCTCACCCCTTTTTGATCCCCTTTTTCTAATAATTATTGTATATATTTTTCTTATTTTTATTTATTTATTTATTTTAAATTATATATTTAAATATATTTTTCTTTTCCCACCAATTTCTATTATTATTTTTAAAATTTATTTCCATTTATTGTTTTATACCCACCTTTTAGCCTGTTTCGATCCCTTCCCCCCACCCCATCCCAACTAGGGCCATCTGTCACTTGCTCATCCTGCTTTCCACCCTTAATGTCACCATTAGCACATCCTTTAGCTAATATCACCATTGTCAACACCCCTTT
This sequence comes from Cetorhinus maximus, assembly GCF_964194155.1. Lineage (NCBI taxonomy): Eukaryota > Metazoa > Chordata > Chondrichthyes > Lamniformes > Cetorhinidae > Cetorhinus > Cetorhinus maximus. Next base: position 97,843,014 of record NC_135882.1, read on the forward strand.
GACCTTTTGTTTATGACATCTTTGGCAATCTCTCCTTTGCCTCCACCTATCACTGGCCCTCTTTCCAGCTTCACCTCTCCAAACCCTCTTAAATAGCTTATATTTCACCACATTTCTATTTCTCTTTAGTTCTGATGAAGAGTCATACGGACTCGAAACGTTAACTCTGTCTTTCTCTCCACAGATGCTGTCAGACCTGCTGAGTTTTTCCAGCAGTTTTTGTTTTTGTTTTTATTTCAGACTTCCAGCATCCGCAGTATTTTGCTTTTATCCTGGAATCAGGACCTGCCCTTCATTTTTAAAGGGCTCCCGAGACATCCTGCCTGAGTGAAAATTCAACCCATGAAGTCTGGAAACTATTGACTTTGAGTTTTCAGTAAACCACAAACAATAGCAGGTGTAAATTCCACAGATGGGCTCCATATGGGTATGTTCTTTCAAGAGGAAGGCCCCCACCCATGTTTATTCAATCAGGAACTTTCTGGAGGATTGAGACAGAAATTGCAAAGGTCACCTGACCCCTGACAACCATCTTAGTCACCTTGTCAGTGTCCATTTTTAAATGAAAGTCATTTCCAGAACATTAAATACTGAATGCAGTCACATTTACAATTAGGAGTAAGATATGCCTTTACTGGGCATGACACCACCATGTGCTAAAAATGCTTGCTCCAAATGACAATATAAATTCAAGCAAATTTAAAAAAAACATATTTGTCTAAATTTAGATAATGTTGTTTGTCTCCTGTGTTCAATTTTCTCATCTTTCTCACTCCTATTGGTCCTGAGAGCCTTGACTCAAACTAGGATAACAGGTATTCTCTATGTCTGATGCTTGATGATGAGTGAAGGGTAATACATAAAAGCCTAATCTGCTCATCCAATGTGCAACTCACAGTGCTTCAGAAGATGTTAGTGAATAATGTTGAGAAGCAGAAAATCTCTCCAACCCAAGGGCACCGAGTCCAATTTTAATGCCTCTATCACATCCTAGCTGCAATTAGCTGACTCAGCACAGGTTAATGTTTGAACCTGTAGCTTACCTGTTCTGGCCTGTAAGGTTTATTTGCTGTACCAGTTAGTTCATTTACCCACAAAGCTATCTGTTTAAGCAGTAAAATTATTCAGCTGCAAATCTACATAAATAAAAGATTTACAAAATAATACATTGGGCAGAATCGGCCAGGTAAAATGACGTTTTGCCCACCGGCCGCAATGGTGGCTTCTCACGGCGTATCATCCCAAACTGGCCGTATTAAATATGCATTCACGGGAAACACGCCATTTCCATAGCAGGTGGGCTCTGATTCGCCCACCATGCTGTCACTTTGCTGCTTCCTCACACCAGGCGCCATATTTAAATAGCCGCGCGCATGCCTCTCAGTGCTTTCAGCCGAGGACTGCTACAACTAATACATGGCCCCGAAAGGCAAGAAGACTGCTGCCCCAGGTTTAGTGACGCATCCCTCGCGTGCCTTTTGGGCACTATGCAGGAGGCACTCTGGCTTGGTACGCAACGGCAGTGGTAATCAGTGCCAATGCTGCACGGAAGAGGTTGGCCATCCAGTGCAGATAGAGGATGAATGACCTCATCTGTGCCACCAGGGTAAGGCAGCTATCTCATCACTCTAAACTCACACACTCAAGCCCATCACACATTCACTGGCATCTCACTGCCAGCTCAAGGAACATCACCACTCACTCTTTCACACACCCTTCACAGCTCCATCTGGCCTCATCTGCTCTGGAGACTGCCTCCTCAGCCCTCACCATCGTGTGGCCACTTGCACAGATCATCTTGTACCCCAATACAAACTCTGGGATACCCCCCTTCCTCATACAGCCCTCACCCTGCAGCCTCTTTCCTTGCCTGAGGCCACTTCTCCTTTCCCAAGCAAATCATAGCCCTGCAGCCGTACAAAGCTACCCCTGCCTTATGGTTGGTCTGGTAGGTAGAGACCTGCCCGTGAGCCCCCCTAAAAGTGATGTGGTCCTGTCTGTGAAGCCTGATGCTGATGACTATGAGTGCTACCCAAAGCAAGATAGCAAACACACCTTGAAGTCCCAAGTGAAGTGCAGCTCGCCAGGTGCCCGTCACTTACGTTCACGTTGACGTGGGAGGACGATCCAGCATGGGGGGATGAGTCCAGCGGCTGGGCTTATAATGATATGCAGATGTATTACAATGAGGTTCTTGACATCCAATGCGGGAAACACGGCCCACCATCAATGGGATGAGTGGATGCTCGCAAACTGGTTTCATGGCCTTCTCGCTATATTGTCCGCTCACACCGCTGAGCAAGCCCGATGCCAGTGGGGATGAATGATTCCGCCCATTATTTTTTTAATTCTGTCAACGCCAAGACAACATCTGCAAGTATCCAAGAACAGGTCCCATTTTCTCTCCTATTGTAGGGGAACAAATCTCCTTGTTCAGGTTGTTGGATCTGAAACTTTGTCTGGGATTTTCCAGCCCCATCATTGCGGGAGCAGTCATGGGAGATTCAGCGGCCCAGCCTAAAGTCCAGCGGGTCTGGACGATCCCAGCAGCGGGCAAGACCAGAAAATCCCATCCCTTGTAGTAGATTCTGACAGTTTTGAAAATTAACCTCCTGGTGCAAACCTTGATGCAACTTTTATTTTTCAACATTGATCTTTACCACACTTTGAAGATTTCAAAAACGCATTATTTCATGTGACATCTCGGGCGGAATCTTCCTGTCCAGCTAGCAGGCGGAATCATGGCAGGCAGACGGGATTTAATTTGGCAGGAGGCAAAAAATCTGTTTCCTGATAGCGGGATAAACTGTTTGAATTTTGTTAAAGCGGGTTAAAGGCTGTTGAGTTCCCCGATGAACAATGTCGGGAACCCTATTCGCATGTATTAGCATCTCATGCATGCTCACTAAAGGTCCACCTCGCCGAAATTCAGCTCCCCCTCCAAATTAAGTTCCCGTCAGTGAGAATTCAGAACGTTCAGTTTTACGACCGTATATAAGTGGTGTGTACCTGGCGAAATTCATCTCTTCCATGACTTTAAGGTCTGTAGATGCTGCTTTCTCCTTCTTGGTGACCTCATGTAACTTCACTCATATCGAGTGCCGGTTGCAAAAGCTGCGCTGAGGTTGGATAGGGGAGGCAGGCTAAATGAGGTAGTCGGGGGGAGAGGGAGTGTCTGAGGAGTGGGGTGGGGGAGGAGTGTCTTAGAGGGCAGGGTCAGTGGTATCAACGATGGGATCCTGGGGAGTGAAGTCAGGATACTGGTGATAAGAGAGAATAGTTTCTATCAAAGGGGGAGTGGGATGCGGTAGGGTGGCAGTTCCAGGGTGAGAGTCTAATAGGTGAAGGTCTCATGGGGTGGGGGAGAATTAGACAGGTGGCTCGGATAATGGGAGGGGGCAGGGTCAGGGCGGGCATGGGTAGCGGGTGTTGGCACTGAAGATAGGGAAGGCAGTTGGAGTTGGATCGTAATGGAGCCTGTGGTAATAGTGGGAGGTTCAAGGGTGACAGAGGGGAGAAGAATGGTGATATTGGGTGGGTCAAGAGCGATGGGGGGAAGTTTTTGGGTGACAGAAGGAAGGTTTGGAAGGTGACGTACACCACTTTTTTCAAATCTGACTTTGACCACACAGTTAGTCACTCAGTGAGATTCCTTGAAGTGGGAGAAGGGTCTTTTTGGGTGGGTGGAGTTCGAGGTCAGCACATGTGACCAACTAAAGGGACTCCCAAAAATTATGAGGCAACTGGATGACAGCCTTTCTCAGTTGTGTTTCTGCCCTCTATGGTGAAAGCCACATGGCAGCAGGCTTGCTCCCAACTCATGGGTCTCATAACATCGCGATCCCAGCAAGGTGTGGAGCTGCTATTCATTCTGTGCCATTTGCCATTGGCTGTAGTCAGAGGCAGGGAAGAAGGGAGGGAGTGAGGTGGAATGTCTCCAGGGGGCATGGCTGGTGGAGGGCAGCCAACTTGTGATTCTAATTCTCCATCCTCCCGGGTGCACGGTCATGGTTGACAAGAGCTCATGTGATTAGTCTTTCTATGCTGCCACTGCAATGGTCTGCCTATAGAGTTTTGAGGATCATGGAGGCAAGTAGAATAGTGTCAAAGGGAGGCTGCTTGCAAATGGCTCTCGTCACCCTGGTCAAAGAGCAATGTCTCCATGTGCTGTCATGTGCAAATGGGCATCAGGCCCTTCAGATGTCCTTCACCTGGAAGGGGTGGGGAAGGGATGCCGTGCCTAGGCGGGGGCCAGGTGAAGGGCTTATCTCTGGCCTTCTAGCTTTGAGAGGAAAGGAAACCTGTAAAGGACATGCTCACTAAATTTATCACTTCAATTCATTAACGCATCCACTGAGGCATCAATGATGCCGGCTGCAGGCAACCCTGCCTTGATAATAGCTCTCATCCAGATGAGGAGAAGGAGGGCCTGTCGCTGGTTGGCATAGGGCCAGGAGGAGCAAGAGCCTCAGCAGCAAGAGGCAGCAGGGCCTCTAGAAGGTCAGGATGCTGCAAATGTGGTCCACTGCGACAGTGGGCGTTGGCCCGAAAATGGGTGTATCGCTGGTGGTGCTCTTATCTAGAAATGAGTGGAAGGCAATGCGGAGTTGAACTTGTATGTCCTGGGATGTGGTTGCGCACATTTGCCAACTTATCCAGTACGAGCTATGACCACAAGGACTCTGGAGGAGTAATGTGGACCTCCCAGACTACACTGAGGGAATGGCTGCCTGGGCGTCCTTTAAATATAGTGCCAGGACCTTGTTTGCCATGAGGTAATGGTGAGGATGGCGACTTCCTGCCTGCCCTGCCAGGAGATTCTCTGAGCTCCTTGCAGATGTACAATTAATGAGCTGAACAGTGGAAGATCGCACGTGTTCAGATGTCAACCCACCCAGCAGGAATCACGCTGACTTTCCCGCCCTCTACCAGACTTAGACTCCAGAACAAAAGATACTGCCCTGAGTAACTGGTTTTGTGTCACCCTGTATTCGCTATTTCAGCATTAACATATGGGGAAATGTAAGAACTCTACTGGCATTGATTTGTCTCTATATATGAGTTTATTAAGTTTTTTCATTTAGCCCAAAAAATCTTTCCACTATACATGCTTGAGAGCACTACCAGATCCCCCATCAGTTCTTAATTCTTTTTATTAATTCATTAATTGCGATCCTGGGAAGAAAACATGCAAGACGAGGGACGATTGGCATGAGTTTTGACGTCCCTGGTGCCTCCCTTCCCCTTCCCCTCCCCCGCTACCTCCTCTCAGCATCCTCTGGTGGTTCCCTTCACTTCCCGACCGATCTTCTGGCAGCCCAGACGCCTCCACCCTTCGAATACTCTCTTCTCCGCCTCCTCACTCCCTTAAGCCTCATGCCTACATCACAACACCCTGTCCCCACTCCAGTCTCGGGCCTACATCATCCCCTCCACCCATCGCTGACCTAGAGGTCTTGGGCCTCCACAGCCAAACTCCAGGCCCGGGCCTCCCCCGACGACCCTCTCCAACTCCCCAGTAATTATCCCCCTGCCCCGGCTTCCACACTCTGAACATTTACCTCTCTCCTGCAGTCATTGCTGGCCCACTCTGGAAAAACTAAGCACAGCAGGCCTTCACTGTCAATTCTGGTTCGGGCCAGTCCTGTGACCTGTGCTTTCCAGAGGAAGGTGAGGAGAGAAAGAGAGAGAGAGAGAGAAGAAGGGGGTGGGGAAAAAGGGGTGAGTTGGAAGAGGGGGGAGAAAGATGGAGAGAAGGGGGCAAGGTGGGAGATGGGGAAAGAAAACTGATGGAATTCTGCGGGCAGAGGAGAGGGGAGAAAATTCTCTGGGGATGTTGGTGGGGGAGAAAACTGCTGCAATACGGGCTTTGTTGGCAGGGGGGTGTTGATGGTAGGGGGTCAAGCAGCATTTTGGGTGGGTGGCTGCATAAATACACCAGTTGTCGAATGTTGATTGTAATTTTCAGAGACAAAACGGCTTGTACTGCACATGCTCACTCATTATACCATGCCTTTAGTGGCCTAACCAATAGTCCTTGACAGCAGGAGGGCTCTTTTATGGTGGCCCCAAAAAGTTGTAATTTTAATGTCCGTGTGGCTGTCCAGGCCCCCCCACCACCCACCCCCATTCACCACCTATACCTACCTGCCTGCTAAGGCCAATTTCTCACCTTCACACAATTGGCATGCTGCAGCAGGGTGCTGATTTGCTGCATGCAATACAGTGGTGGTGCTCAAAACAGGCCCTAACTGAAAATAATCCATGTTTTCTGAAGCTAGCTCTGGGCAGGTTGTGTGAATTTGAGCTAGTTTCAGCTGGATGTTTTTTTTGCCTCTAGTTGCACCCCGCCTAAGTTGCGTGGGTTCCTACCCTTTCCATTCCGATGAATGTGCAAACTTTGGCTGGGTCAGCAATGGAAATTGCAGGTTGGCACTTATGTCAGGACATGCCACCCCGCCCCTCATTAATTGCTGTGGATTAATTGCCCTCATGCAACTCATGAAACTAATGGAGTCATATTTTTATTTTAATGAATTCATGTATTCTTCTTCATTTTCCCTCAATTACTTTCTGCCACTGCACTTTGCCAGAAGGCTGAGAGGCTGCGAAATGGAAATCTCCCTCGCCCTGCTCCATTACTGGTGGCTAGACTTGGGATTTACAGAACAAGCTGAGTCCAGTTAATATTTCTTCTCAGGCTATATATGGAAAGAAAGACTTGCATTTATATTGTTCCTTTCATGACCTCAGGACATCCCAAATCACTTTACAAGCAATGAAGTGCTTTTGATATGTTGTCATTATTGTAATGTAGGTTGTTGTAATATAGAGCATATTGCTTCAATGTGTTCCATCCAGCAACCAGCCAGAAACTAATGATGCAGGACAAAATCCAGACTTGGCAGGATTGCTTGAAGGGTTGGACTTACTAGAAGGTGTTAAAAATTAAATGGACACTTAAATCTCTAGCCTCGAAACCCAGTCTACTGAAGAATCCATCTGTCATTTAAATGTCTGTTTTTATTAATACTAATTGCATGCATAAAAAAGCACAAAAAAAAGCCTTTCAGCCTTGGAGGGAATTTGTTTCACTTCTTTATAGATCTCTTCTCACATTTTCTCAAAGCTCCTCGGGAATTTCAGTGAAGTTTAAAAACTACGGTCGAATATCTGTAACAGTCCTTCCAATTATCAATGCACATCTGGCAGAAAAAACTGTTGAAACACTAGGGAAGCAGTGTTCATGTTGTTTCTCTAGGGTTTCCATGGGCTTGATTTTATGCCCCCCGTAGCCCACCAGGAGTTTTTTTTTGGCCGGGAGCAGCACATAACATATGTTGAGGGGCTAGCCCACTGCCTTCCTGCCCATTCCTAACCCAGTCCCCATAAAACAGGGGGTGAATAAGGTGCCCATTAGGGCACTGTCCCTTAGGCCTATTGAAGCCCTAAAGCAGCCAATTATTGCCCACTTAAGGTCCTCAATCTGACTCCACTGCCGTAAAACGCTGGGCAGTAGCAGACGGAAAGGAATAAGGAGACCATTTAAACAACTTTTTTGAAAAGGCAGGAAGGAAAAGGGAGCATATCATTCGGGGAGTGTCCTATGCGCATCAGGGCACCACCCCCCCCAAGATGTTACCTCCCCTTTGTTCCTCCTTGCTTGACCTCCAACCACGCCCCAATCTCCACCTTTTCCCCTCTCCCTAGGATGTCCGATCCCTTCCTATCATAAAAATCCTAACTTGGGTTTGGACGCCATCGGTCCTCTTCCTGGTGCTCGATTGTAGTTCCCAGCAGCGCCGTCAACTGAGTTCCGGGACTGCTAGAGCTGCCAACCAATAAGATTGGCTGGCAGCTCTCGAGGGTGGGACTTCCACCCACTGAGATGCGGAAGTCTGACTCAGCTTGTTTAGTCCGCCCTCAGCATGTTATTGCTGCAGGGCAGCATTGTTTCAAGCCAGTTCGTTTGGGACTGACTTTTTTTCTGGGGTTGGGGGGACAGTGGAGTGGTGGCAAACAGTACACCCCCCTCCCACCCCACACACCCAAAAAATTCAGCCCCATGGATCTGTTGCTGAATTTATGGCAGACAATTGGGGGAACTCCTGCAGAAATTAATATACATAAGTCCAAAACTGCATGGACTGTGGTGTACCATCCAACACTGATCCCACTGGATTATGCAAGATGGGGAGAGATGACCTAATTTCACTTGGAACTGTTGACCACCTGTAGCCTTATGGGCATTGAGTGGATCTCTGATGTTTGTCTGACTAAAACTGAAGAAAAGTTAGGCATCTGTGCCAAGTGGCAGAGGAGTTCTGGGTAGGTATTTAGTCTTTTGTAGACCTGCAAATCGTACAACAGGTATAGTACCTCAAATCCAGCAGTCTGAAAACTGGTGATGTCTGAAAACCGGACATTGTTTTCAGGACATCTTGAACTGTTTTTTTCCCCGAGAATAACCTTCCCTTAGTCTGCTAGAGGAGTGCTATGGCAATCTGTGTGATTTTAGCAATAGGGATTTTGATATATGCAATATATTGCAGTCATTAGATTCTCAGCTGGCTGCCAAAGATAGGCTATATGTTTATGTTAAGAAAACAATAATGCAGTTTTGATCAGCCACCCAGCCCAAATTGCTTGAACCACCCGACCCCAAAACCGGAAAGATCCAAAATCCGGCACAGACTCGGTTCTGAGGTTGCTGCTTTTGAGACACAACCTGTACAATCTTCGAAGGTCCAGGCTGATTGCCTGAACTGCCTCCAACCAACCTCCAAGTAAGGCTTACATTATAGACACTTATGTATGAACAAGTATACAAACATACGAACAAGGAGTAGGAGTAGGCCATTCAGCCCCTCGAGCCTCCTCCTTCATTTAAGAAGATCATGGCTGATCTGATAGTAACCTGAAATCTGTATCCAGCCTACCCCCAATAACCTAACACACCCTGGCTTACCAAGAATCTCTCCAACTCTGCCTTAAAAATCTTCAAAGGGAAGAATTTTCCCCCCGTTGGGGGGGCGGTGCAGGAGTGGGCATGTGCAGGCGCACCTCTGATTGGTGCCCCCAATCGGGGGTGTGCCACCATTTTACGTGGGCGGGCCAATTAAGGCCCGCCCAGCATGACATCCACTAGTAAGCGCTATGCACTCCCTGTGCAGGCGGGGGGGGTGATTCCCTAAACCGGGAGTGCGCTGTTTTGCTAGGCAGCTAGGTACTGCCTCAGGGAGATCGGCGGCAAATTTAAAAATGGTCAATGGACAAAAATAAAATTTCCCTGACATGTCCCCTCATGTGACATTGTCACATGAGTTGGGACATGTCCATCGCTTTTATTCAAACATTAATTAAATTTTTTAATAACCCTCATGAAACCTCATCCCGCCCGTGGATGAGGTTTCATGCTTTTTCTGAAGCCCGCCAGGGCTCCCGGCCTGCCCGCCAACCTTAAGGTTAGACGGGCAGGTCCATTAACTATTTGAATTAGTTTTTAAATGGCCTCAATAGGCTGTTGACAGGTCGATGGGTGCATAGCTGATTCAGCTGCACCCCCGCCAACCTGAAAATTGAAATGACGCAAGGTGACATCAGGAGTTCCGCCCAACGTCATCCCGCGTCATTTTATGCGTCGGCAAGCAGGCCCCACCCCCCGCTCGTCGACCTCAATATCCTGGCCAAAGACTCTGCTTCCACCATCTTTTCAGGAAGAGAGTTCCAAAGACCCACGACCCTCTGAGTGGAAAAATTTCGCCTCATCTCTGTTTTAAATGGGTGACCCCTTATTTTAAAATAGTGACCCCTAGTTCTAATGGAGTGATGTACTTCCTTATCTGTAAGTCACTTCCCTTCTCCTCTCCCATTTTTGAAACATTAGGAATAATGCATAGAGGATAATGACAGGGAGGGTTTTCATATAATGTTAAATGCAGTGAAAAGTTCATCTCTGCAGGGGACTAACGTATGCTGTCAGTCAGCAGGAAATAAATAATTTCATCATCTGAACTTAGAAAATAATTATTTTTGTCCGTATTGTTGGGTAAGTAGAGCTTGATGTTGAGGTTAACAATCGATTCACCGGCTTCAGCTGACACACTGTGAATGTTTGTGATACCACGAGGAATGGATCTCTCAGGGCAGGAATTCAGCATATGGGCAATGGTGGATGGCCACAGTCACAATTTGAGCAGTTCCTCATGTTCCACTTGTGGAGTAAGTGGCCACATCTTCCCTGGCCGGTCCTCAAGCGGCTGAGCGATGTCCAGATTTTCTATGGAAGTTTGAAACCTGGGACTTCACCACTCGGGTCAGTTGCCAGGTTATGGTTGGTGATGTTTGCAGTCGACCAGGAAGTGCTCCATCAAGAGGTTAGTAGGGTGTGGATTGCGTTCCAATAGGGATTACGGGATTTCAGACGAATACATGTGGTTTTTTGAGGTCCTGTGTCAATGGGGGTGCTTCATTAGCTCTCAGCCAGTGATGCTCTTTGAGGGTTCAATATGTGCAAACTCAGGAAGCCGCTCAAACTATGTTGGTCTCAATGGCCCAGAAATAATTCTCATGACTTCCCAGAGGTGGATAGCTACTACATTTGTGTGGCGGCTCCTGAGCCGGGTTGAGCAGCAGTACTGTACTGTTGGGTAGAGCTGGGCGAGTGAAGCAGTGCATAGAGTGTTGACTCTGCTGCCCCAGGTGGTACCCACCAGTTTCCATATGAGATTCACTCTTGTCTTGATCTTGGCTCCGATTTTTGGAGGTGGAGAAAAGAAATAAGCACTAGCTTTACATGTAGAATAGAAAAATCATGGGAAATTATGAATGCTGATTAAATCTATATGTTCTATGATATCATGCATGCACATTGGGAGGAAGGTTGCACACAGATGCTTTGTGGAGTCAGGCTAGGGGAAACATCCTGGGCCTTTGCCTAGGTGTTAACGGGCATGGGAAGAACTTTGCCTATTGATCCAGGAACAACTACTGGAATTTATTTCCATAATTTTGTTTATCAGAGTTTGTTAATCAGGTTAGCACAAAATCAATTTTCTTCTAGGCCTTTGCCTTAGTGGTTGTGCTTCAGTAAAGTTTAGGGGAAATCAGAGACCATTTCTCCACATGATATATTGAGAACCAGGCAGGCTTTGCAGCCTTTCAGTCAATGTTTCAGAGTGGCCCCTTCTTCAGAACTGGAAAACATTGAGAGATGTTGTGCAAACACTTAATAGAATCAGGAAAAAAAAGGGAGGGAAGAGGGAGGAGAATACTCTAGAAAGAGGATTTGGTGGATTGACTGCTGGACAAACGCAGTCAGAAGTATCAAAAAATTAATGACATTATAAAAGCAAAGATGGTGTGAGAGATGCAGGCATGGATCAGGTGAGAAAGTTGAAAACACAATGACCCCAATATTTACAGGGAAGTGAGGAGGGAGTGACAAGACTGAAAACAGCCGAAGAAAAAGACGGAGGTGCAGAGTTCTCAGCAGGACCGCATTAACATTCTTCAGCTTCAACTCCCACCCTGCAGCTGACCAAATAGACAGCCCAACCAGCAAACGAGGGGGAACACTAGAGGAGGAAGAAGGTCCAGCCAGACACCCTTAGTCATGACCCTGGGACAATCAGGAGGGAGGAGGTCAGCAATCTGGGGGGCAGGAAGATTGACAATGGGGGGAAAGGCCAAGATCGACAATCGAGGAGTGAGGGAAGGTCAACAATCGGAGAAGGGGAGGTCAAGGTAGACATTTGGGGATGTGGGTGTTGATAGTTGTGAATGGGGGGAGATTGACAACTGAGGTTCAGGGAGATCCAATGGGATTTTCTCTCCTCACCCTGGATCACTTAGACTGGTAGCAAGCCTAAGGAAATCTTTTTCTTGCTAGACCAACCAGTTTTCTACATTTTCAAACCATGTACCAGACATTTGATTAACAGTTCAGTAATAAATGTATTCTGAGATAAGAAATTTATTTATTTTAGCCTTTCACAATTGATAACAGTGATTAAAAAAACACACTGAAATTTAAAAAATGAAACACCTTAATTTGAGTTGCTCCGACATCCCTTTTGCACTCCTGTTCCTTCTTTCCTGTTCATTCTCTCCTGTTACTATTTTTATTAACTTTTTAAATGGCCATTCTGGAATTATATTGTTTTACAAGCATGTTAAAAACTGTAAACACCAAATGTTCAGCTGAAATCGTCATTGGAAGCACCTTAACTTTTAAGGAATGAATTCTGAGTGCCTATTTATTGTTTCACATAATGATACACGCCAAGAAAGAAGAAATAACGTTTGCACAATTGGGCTAGATGCATATAAATCAGTCAACCTGCCTTGTAAAAATGATTGATTTCAGTGTCTGAAAGATAATTATTGTGTTTATGTGAAAGAACTGTTGGATAGAACTTCATTCCCTGAAGTTTGTCCTCATCATTCATACAGCACTGCCTTTCTCCCCTTTACATTCATATTTATATCGATATGAGGAGGAGTGACTTAAAGCTTGGTCAAACAGGTGGGTGTTAAGAAGGGTCTTAAAGAAGAAGACGGAATGGATTTCAAGGAGTGAATTCCAGAGCATGTGACCTGCAAGACTCAAGGATCAATGCAAATGGAGTGAAGGGAGGTGGGTGGCACCACAGGTGGGAGGTGTGGGGAGATTACACATGAAGCCAGATCCAGAGGAACATTAGCTTCTGGAGGGTTGTAGGCCTGAAATGATATCTTAAGAACATCATAACGAGGAGCAGGAGTAGACCACATGGCCCCTTGAGCCTGTTTCACTATTCACTACAATCATGACCGATCTTCTGCCTCAACTCCACTTCCTGCCTGCTCCCCTTTCCCCTTGGCTTCCTGAGAAACCAAAAGGATAGCTATCTTACTTTTCAATGATGGGACATTCATAACACACTGAGGTAGGAATTCCAAAGAATCACAACCATTTGAGTAAAGAAATTTCTCCTTATCTCAGTCCCAAATGATTAGCCCTTATCGTGAGACCGTGCCACTGTGTACTAGATAGCCAGGGAAAAGAACCTATCCTTATCAGTGCTGTCAAGTGCCTTCAGGACCTTTTATGTTTCAGTCTTGTATGTTTCATTCTTCTGAATACCAGAGAGTACAGGCAAAATTTACTCAGCCTCTCATCATTTGCCATCATAGGACAACCCTCTCATCCCAGAGACTGATCTAGTGAACGTTCACTGTCTTTAATGAAAGTATCTCCTTCCTTAAATATGGAGACCAAAACTGCAAACAGTACTCCAGATGTTGTCTTACTAAAGCCCTATACAATTGTAGCAAGGCTTCCTTATTCTTGTACTCCAATCCCTTTGTTATAAAGGCCCACATGCCATTTGCCTTCCAAATTGCTTGCTGTACTTGCATGCTAACTTCCTATCTTTCTTGTATCAAGTACACCCAAGTCTCCCTGAACATCAACATTTAGAAATTGCATATCTTTTAAAAAATATTTTAAAATAACGTCATACTCTCCAAATTTTACTCAGCCTTGTTCACAGCTTACATTTCCACCTACCTTTGTATCATCAGCAAATTTAAAAACATTACTCTCAGTCTCCTTATCTAAGTCATTAATATAGACTGTAAACAGCTGAGGCCCCAGCACTGATCCTTATGTCATTAGTTATGGCCTGTGAATTTGAAAATGCCCCATTTATCCCTATTCTCTGCTCTATGTCCATTAACCAATCCTCCATCCATGTTAACACATTACCCTCAACACGACCCCTTATATTGCATGTTAACTTTTGTGTGGCACCTTATCAAATGTCTTTGGAAATTCAAGTATATGTCATGCCCTGGCTTCTCTTTATCCACCCTACCAGTTACACCCTCAAAAATCTCTTGTGAATTGTGCAGCACTGAGTACAAGATTCTGGTGAGAGATCAAACCTCACAGATCATAAAGACTTTTAAATCACTGAGGCAAGGCCATCAAAAACCTTAATCCCTCCAAGATTTTGTCCTGTACACATTCTAATATATTTAACATTTAACTGTGCAAAGGTCTCCCAAGTCAAGGAGCTGCTCATTCAATGCCTCCATGCTGGCTTGGTTGACTTGCCTGCATTTCTCTGAGGCAGGAGATTTTCAGATGTTTCTGCAGCTGAAAATTTCTCCAAGTCACCCTGCAATGAGTTTAATTCATCTAATGTGTTGGCATACTGCAGGGTAGTGGACACACTGCTGTACCATCCATTTGATGCAAATCTTGGGAGAAGCTACTCAGAACTTCCTTGTAGGTCGGGTGCTCTTCTTACATCCTTTCCTTGATAGTAGGACCCCTGGGATTCATTTGTCTGTGATTCATCCAAGAGCTGCCATGTCTTAATCTGGTCAACTAATCTGGTCAGACTCCATTATGTTTGCATCCTCTGCCTTTCTGAATCCCTTAGAATAGAATAATAACAGAATGCTATTACTAGAACCCATTTTATAGCAAAGGCTTTAAAAAATTAATCATGCCAGCACAGTTTGAACATGACACAAATGTGACTACAGAGAGATAATATTGTCGGTTGCAGAATGTAAATTTTCTTATTCAGTATGGTTATTTGAGATTTATATGCCTGTTAAGGAATAGTTTACAATGTTAACATTTCCACAAAAATGCACATTCTTTTATCATTGCATATCATAAACTCTGATGAAGTTTGTGCACGGTTCAAGCATATGTGGTTTTATTTCAGGGTGGGATGCTTATTTTCAGCATTTTAAATAATTCTAAAGGAAAGCCTCCACTAATGTTGATCTGTAACTAGCCACGAAACATGTGTAGTAACTCATTCCAACTTTTACCTTTCTTTTCCCGATTTTTGTTTGTAATCTGGAACTCACTGTGAAGAATATTATAAAAATCCATGTCACATGTGCCAGTGGTCCAGTGCATTTTAGCTGCAACAACCATGCCAGTGTACCTGCTGCTTCCCCATCCTCCAGCATGATTAAAATATATAGGGGTAGGGAGGTTCACTGGATACTTTTGTTGCAAAGGAGCCTCTGCAGTGGCTAATATAGAGTCTTAAACTTGCAACACCAGTTTAGCCCACATTTAACGCAAAACACCATTATGGTAAATTGAAGCATGCATTGGAACAGCCACCAGGAGGATCATTAAGGGGCTAATTGACAATTAATTTGCTTGATAGTGCTCATTAAAGTGGTTGAACAATATTTTAGTGGACAATGCTTCATTGAACGATCTCTCTTTACAGTGACCAGTTGAACAGGAGTAAATAACTTGATGCTGAGAATTTTGAGTGCTACTTAAAGCCATGCTCAGCTTTCATTATCTGCTGATTGAGATTGACTGACTACGCTGTGGCTCAGTTCATAGCACCCTCGCCTTTGAATCAGAGGGTTGCGGGTTCATGTCCCACTCCCGGAAACCAAGAACTGTGATTGTACTCGAAAGAGTTGCAATCTGTGACTGTTGATAACTCAAAAGAATTTGGGAGGTGTCAGCTGTGGCTCAGTTCATAGCACCCTCGCCTTTGAATCAGAAGGTTGTGGGTTCATGTCCCACTCCCGGAAACCAAGAACTGTGAATGTACTCGAAAGAGTTACATGCGATCTGTTGATAACTCGAAAGAGTTACACTATGACGAGGACTGAGACACATCTGGAGCTTTTCTGGGATGCTTTCTAATGACGTCAGCAACACTCTATTTACATTTTCCTCAGAAATTCTCTTAGGATTTCACCCAAAAAGAGTGAGTGCTGTTCTACTCTCTCTTATTTTGTACCTTATAGATATCATGAGGAGAAAGGGAATGCTTGGTCATGAGCACTTTGCTTGGGCTCCCCTTTGCTCTGTTTGAGTGATTAAAGAAGAAGATGAGGCCAGGCAGAACAGTATCAGGGAAGAGGGACAGGAGGGACATGAGGTAAAGGAGATTCCTCAGCAGGAGGCCCTATCCACCCAGGGTCTTCAGTGAGCACAATTCCTACTGTAGTAATTGTAAGTAAAACCTTTCATACGGTTGTGGGGATCATGTGACTGTATAGACAAATCAGCCCTAAGCATGGGTAAACTTGGGGCAGAGCTTTCTAGCCTTGGTTTCAGTACAAGCATGCAGCTTCATCAGGAGCAGGAGTAAATAAAGTTTACTGTTTCTTACAAGAAATCTGCCCGGTACTCAAAGTTTATTACAATTGGTGACAAGGATAAATAGCTCCAATGCTGCACAGTCTCTCTTAAATGTCAGTATTTCGACTTTTAAGGGAAGAAAGAAATATATACTCACCAGCAATGCCACTCTTCAGCAAAATTGACCCATACATCTCATCCATCAAGGACTGGAATCAATATATAAAGCGCCTGGGTTTCTACTTTGTGGCAAACGAAATAATGGCAGAGGAGAAACAGAAGGCAATTCTCCTAAGTGTCTGCGGGAACAAAAGGTATAACCTAATCTGTAGTCTGATGGCTCCGAACGTGCCAAATTCCAGATTCATCACCGAGCTAGTAGATCTCATGAAAGCACATTTTCAGTCTAAACCACCAGTGATCATGCAAAAATTTAAGTTCAACTCTAGGGCCAGAATTCTACGCTGGTTGTGCACCTGACTTGACAGCGCACAAAATTACGTATGAAGACCTTGGGTGCGTGTCCCGATGTCATCGCGCACTTGGGCGATATTTCGCTCAACAGACGTGCGCGGCAGTCAGAAGCGCGCCCGCCGACAATTAAGCCTATTAAGGAAGCAATTGAGATTGATTTTACATGGGCCTGTCCATTTTTACGGTTGACGATCAGGCCAATCGGCCAGGCGGCCTTTACATTTTCGCTGAAACCTCGATCCAGGGTGGGATGAAATATCCAGGTGAAACATAATTAAAAAAAGATGTCCGGAGACTGATGTTTTTTGAGTTGTGCTGTCAGGTGCTTGAATGTGCTGCACAGACATAGCAGCTGTCTGCCTTCAGAGAGCTCGCTAGAAGCGCCCACCCGCACCCTCACTTTTGTCAGCACCAGCCCTCATCCTGCTCCCCCCTTGGCTGGGCTGAGGCTCTCTCAGCACACCAATTAACAGCCAGCTAACGTGAAATTGTGTTTGGGAGCCGATTGCGGGTGGATGCGCATTTCACATCCACTTCTGGGCCCGCTCATCGCACACGCCCGACGAACGGAAGATTCAGGCCTAGAGTAAGGGTAACGTATGATTGCAGCGTGCATCGTGAAGTTAAAACAGTTAATGGAGCACTGTGACTTCGGTGACACTCTATAAACGACATGTTGCAAGATCGTTTGGTTTGCGGCGTACATGACGATGCCATTCAGCGCCATTTACTTGTAGAAGTTAAGATAGACCTGATGCGTGCCATGGAGATAGTGCTGGCAATGCTGAGCGCTGAGAGGGACTCGCAGGCTTTGCAGAGTGTGCAACATGGCGCTGTTCTTCAGTTAGCGTGGGAATCTGCAGCTGGGTGTGGCACCAAGACCAGGGAGGCAACAGTGAAGATGATACAGTCCCTACTGCTTTAAAAACAAAAAGAAATGCTCAAAGCAGCTCATCAGTGCAATTTCCAAGCAACTGAAGCCATGCATTTGGCTCATCGAGTCGATGCCCAGGGGGTGCATCCATTAGAGGAGAAAGTCAGAGCAATCAAGGAAGCGCCCTCTCCTACCAATGTCATGGAGCTCAAGTCTTTTTTGGGCATGGTTATTTACTATGCTCGCTCCTTGTCTAATCTATCTACAGTGTTAGCCCCTTTATTATTAAAGAAGAACCACAGATGGTCCTGGAAGGCACAGCAAGGGGAAGCCTTCATAAGAGTCAAGAAGCTGTAACTCTCGTCATGTCTGCTCGTGCACTATGACCCGTCCAAGGAATTGATAGTCACTTGTGATGAATCTCCCTACGGAGTGGGAGCAGTATTGTCACACAAGATGGAGGATGGATCTGAAAGGCCAATAGGATATGTTTCCAGAATCCTCTCCGCAGCTGAGAAAAGTTACTCACAAATTGTAAAAGAAGGCTTATTGTCATGTTTGGAATAAAGCAGTTCCATCAATATTTGCATGGTCAACCCTTCACCACAGTGTCAGATCACAAGCCACTGCTGGGTTTGTTTAGTGAAGATAAAACAATCCCACCAATAGCCTCTGCTAGAATTCAAAGATGGGCATTAATTTTGTTAGCATATGATTACACTTTTAGGCACCATCTGGGTGCGCATATAGCAAATGCAGATGCCCTCAGTTATCTTCCATTGCCAGATAGAATTACACATGCTCCAGTACCTCAAGAGGGTGTACTTATGTTGAATTTCCTGGACTCCTCACCGATCTGTGCGAAGCAGATAAAGAACTGGACAAACCGGGATCCAATTTTATCAAGAGTCCAAGAACAGGTATTGCAAGGATGGTCGAATGGACAAGTCTCTGAAGAGTTAAAACCATTCTATGTCCATAAACCTGAACTGAGTTGTAAAGATGGCATCTTGTTATCAGGATCAAGATGGACTGCAGCGGTTTAAGAAGGCAGTTCACCACCACCTTCTCAAAGGCAACTAGGGATGGGCAATAAAACAGGCATGAAGAAACTATCCAAAGGAATGTTAGAAACACGAATTTCAAGATTTCTTTTCAACTATCGCACAACTCCTCATGTAACCACAGGTTCAACACTATCGGAATTGCTAATGAAACATTGAAAATTTACTGTGGGAGACAGTTTTTGTGTGAAATTTTGCAACTGGACTGAGATGGATCCCTGGTACAATTGTCTCTGAAACAGGACCTTTACCTTATCAAGTGGAAGAGGAAAACAGGATTGTTAGGAAACACGTGGCTCATCTCAAAAGTTGAGACACACTCCAACAACCAGTTACTCCATCTGAAATCGAAGTTGAACCTTTGATCCCTGAGGTGCCTGATCGACAAAGAATAGACATACCCAATGTCTCTGTTGAAGTAAATAATTCTGAACTGCCATTGTCTAGGGATGTCCCTGATGTTGCAGCTCCTGGTAAAGTCAATCCAATGGAAGATTCTTAAATTGTAGAGCTGCATTGCTCTACTCAAATCAGAAAACCACCTCAAAGACTAAATCTTTAATTGCATGAACTGTACATAATTGTATATAAGAACATAAGAAATAGGAGCAGGAGTAGGTCATTCGGCCCCTCAAAACTGCCCCACCATTCAATAAGATCATGGCTGATTTGCCCAGGCCTCAAATCCTTTTTCAAGCCAGCTCCTCATAGCTCTCAACTCCCTGATATTTCAAAAAAATATCTACCTCCTCTTTAAATACTTTCAGTGATCTAGCCCCCACAACTCTCTGAAGTAGAGAATTCCAAACATTCACTATCCTCACCGTTGGGACAGTCTTCACCTGAACCATGGTGGGAATAGTGTTCTGGTGAGTCATATAACTAGGGTGGTAGAGAGGACTTTAAGCTAAATATTGGGGGCAAGGAATCAAGGATGAAAGAAAGAAGACAAGGCAAGACAGCAAGGTAGCAAAGAGGGAATTGATATCTGAGTGTGGCAGGAAGGGACAGAGTGTACCAACTTAAGAGTGTGCCTGCAGATAGGGCTAGATGTTGTGAAAATAATAAAAAGACAGAATGAAAGGCACTCTACTTGCAAGCACAAAGCAATCACAACAAGGTAGATGAATTGACAGCACAAAAGAAAGTAAACAGGTCTGACCTAATTGCCATTACGAACATGAAATTTGACCAAGGCTGGGAACTGAATGTTCAAGGGTATCTAGCATTTAGAAGGATAGGCAAAAAGGAAAAGGATGTGATGTAGCATGATTAATGAAGGTTGAGATCAGTACATTAGTGAAAGCGAGTCTTAGATCAGAAGATCAGGATGTAGAATCAGTTTGGCTGAAGCTGAGAAACAGCAAGGGGCAGCAAACATTGGTAAGAGTTGTTTATAGGCCACCAAACAGTAGTGGTAATGTAGAGATAGTGAATGCATTGGCACTGATCATCACTGCCATCACCTACCAAGCCGGAGTGGTAATGTTGCTGCTCCTCCTGCGGCCAGAACTGGAGTAGAGGAACGTCACAGTGGGCCTCCATGGTGTCCAAAAGTTGCTCGAGGGCTGCAGCCTTCTTGCCTTTCGGGGCCCTATCTTCTTTGCTGCACTCCTGGGCTGGAAGCACTGAGCGCGGCTGTACTTTAAATATGGTGCCCGGTGTGATGAAGCGGCGAGGTGATGGTACGGCAGGCGAATGAGAGCCCGCCCTTCATGGAAACAGCGTGTTTTCCGGGAATGAGATCCCGGAACCTCATTTAAATCCCACTCGAATTGGCAAGGGTGAGTGAGTCTGTGGTAGGGAAGTTTTATGGTTTCCTTGTGCGACCCTACAGAAGACAGCTGTACCTCCTGGTCCACAAAGAAAGTAAAAAGGAAGATTAAAAACTTAGCATTTTGTACCTCTTTCGCCAACAATTCACTACTGCGGCTTCCACCTCAAGCTGCCAAGTTAAAATTCCAGTCAGGTGCCAATGACACTATGTGTAAACAAATGTCCCACTGACTTTGGGCAGATGTTCTTGCTGCGTGTTCAGTTGCGCAAGTCAAAGTGCAACTGGTCATCTCCCGGAGGACTCCAGTGTGCGTGATTAACTTGGGTGATTGATCTGCCCACTCATTTTCCACTCAGCAGATAGGATTTAAAACATTCCCTTAATGTTTCCTAATAAAATCTGTGGGGCTATTTGTGTAATAATAAGCAGTTTTGTAGAATGTTGAAGCAGTTCTTAGTTATTTACAAGAAAATTATTTGAAGTAAATAAAAAACTAACACATGACGAGGTTTGGTTATAAATTGTGCAAATTCTTGGTGTGCAAACCAGCAGGAGAAAAATACATTTGAAATAAATTTCAATTAAGGAGGGCACCTTAAAAGTCAAAGCAACATAACAACTCAACTGCAACACCCCTTCTCTTTTGTTTTGCTACTTCTGTTCTTTTCACATATTTTATTTTAAGGTGTGGGTCACAGAGCTTGAAAATTGGTGCATTAACATGCTGAATTCAAATTAGATGAACAGCAACACAACCAGTGTGATATTTAGCAACCAGTGACATTCAGAGTCCCATGCAATATTTCTGATGTTATCAAACTTTAAATGAAAATTTCCAATTCAACAGAAATAGGCAGAACTAAACAAGAATTTGGAAATTTTGGCCCTTTTTTCAGCAACAAGGTTTAATATGGACTTTATTTTCATCACATTGTCAATTTATTTTCAATCACTAAATCAAGAAAGTTAATAACTGAAAAGCAATGGTAAGTTGGCTCAAAGGAGATTATATTGGATACAACCTGAAAGTTGGCACGAGGATCGTGGTGTACGATTAACCCGTGCCTGGTGATAACGTTGCAAACAGCATTTAAATTTGTGTTATTGACTCTTTCAAACAATTGCTGTGTGCCGCTCATGCCACTAGTGCTAGTCATTGTTACATGCCCTAGTAGGGGGCCCAATATCACAGGTCGCTAATGTTTGCTTAAAGGCAGCCTGCAGCTCTTAAAGGGGAGGTGCATTGTGGCTGCAATAAGTAGTGAGCTTTATGAACTGAATCTGTGTTGTGAAAGATTGAATAATTGATTAATATGCAAGAGACCGTGCACCAACGGTTTTTTTTGATAATACATTGGAGACTGTGGTGAAGTGGAAAGAAGAAATTTCATGATTTCACATGAGTTGTTAAGGTGAATGAGTGCATCTTCAAATGGCTTATCCTACCAACTGCAGCACTAGGTTCATCCACTGTGCAATTCTCTACACTCTCACCATTTACCTAACAAAAATCTGTTTCAACCAGGTCTCAGCTTTACCTCACCCTCATACACATAGCACTATGGCAAGCCTCACACCTATAATCCACAGCTCGCATATTCTGGAAGCTATTCAATCATGACCACAACATCACCCAAACATATTGCAGGACACTCACTCACTGACATAGTTCCCCCTTTCTTGCAGAAGAAGGTGGCAGATAA
Source organism: Cetorhinus maximus (assembly GCF_964194155.1). NCBI lineage: Eukaryota > Metazoa > Chordata > Chondrichthyes > Lamniformes > Cetorhinidae > Cetorhinus > Cetorhinus maximus. Next base: position 97,865,032 of record NC_135882.1, read on the forward strand.
TAGGAGGCACCAGGAATTAAATGGAGGGGGACGAGCATGCCTCTATGTTTTAACCCCCATGGAAAAGACTGTGCAAGCCACCTTGGGAAAGGGCATTGCTGAGGCTGTAGCCAGTGGTGGCACCAAAGAGATTGATAATGAGGGTTTCTGCATACTTTAGCTACCTTCTCTCATTCCAGTTCTCCCTTTTCCCATCATGTCTTCTGACGCAAAAGTTACAGAGGGTGTGAGCCCACACTTTCTCCTCATTGTATCTTTTTCATTTCAGGTACCCAAGAACTGGAACGTGCCCAGCCAGTGGTTAGAGGCTAGGGTAGAGGTGGGCTCTTCACAAGTGCACAGGAGTCAGGGTAAGGGGAAAGGAGTGTGCAGGTGCTAGCTCATCAGAGAATGAGATCAAACAGTAGTTCTGCTCAGGGAACTCTGACGAAGACCTCAATAAGCCAGACTCCAGAAGAAGGCTCTTAGGTGTCGTGTTCAACCGTTCCAAGTTTGATTATGAGTGTCTGTTGACTTTTGACTGCTCAGAGTGAATGATTATTTAAGTCTAGATGTGGGCACTTAGAAAAAGAAACTAAACTGAGGCAAGCTGCTGTAAGCATGAGAGATCAGACATTTTAAAACATGGAATAAAACTCTTGTTATACATAAAAGCTGGTGTATCATCTGCATATATCTGAAGCATAAAACACAAAAATGTGTATATATAACTAAATGCTGATGCACTGAAAAGCCTGCCAGAAAGCCTATAATTAATGCCAAGAAATATGAAGGAGTCCAGCACAAACTTACCACATGGCTTTGCACAGAGCTTGGAGCCCATCCTTTTCAACACGGTCACCCACGTCAGCACATTTGCAGAACTCACCATGATGCAGAGTCTGATTGACAATGTCACAGTTTCCATTGCAGCATAAATAGTTTCCATCAAAGGTCTGAGTGCTGCAGTGGAAGCTAAGACTGTTATCTTGTGAGCTCAGACAGCTGCCCTCAGGGGGTTTGGATATCCCTGTTCAAAGGGGTTTCCGGTGCCTCACAGCAGCCCTTCAAGTTGTTCTCAATCAGATTAGTTGGATTGCTTAGGCGCTAGCCAGAAGAGTGACAGTAGGTCCATGGACAATAAACCTGTTGTCCTGCTTCACGGTGACAGCATTCCTTCACCTATCCCTGCTACCCTGCCAGTGCCCTTCCTGTTCCCTCTCAGCCTGTCAGCACAGATTACTGCAGCGCTGGCTGAGATGATGCATGAGATGATGAAGCTGAACCCTCCAGAACCAGAGCTGCTTGAGATTGTTTTCAAAGTCACCTGCAGCCCTCCCAATTGGAGGTCAGCAGCCTCCCACCATGCTGCAGCTGCTGGGGAGCATATTGTAGGAGAGATAGGTTCGATTCACAGGAATAGGTGATTTGGATGGGCCAAACACTCCTGGAGTCACCTGTGTAGATAGTGCCGGGGTATGCACCTGCTGGTCCTCCCCCCTATGGGTGCCCGAGGGCCCCTGGCTGACTCCTTGAGGAGAAGGAGAATCTGGAATGAGATCGAGCTGCTCCGCACCCCTCTCGCGTACACACTGTTGGAGGCCAACTATGGCATCAACGATGGAGTTCAGCCCATGCAGCAGTGCAGGACCTAAGTCCTGGACCAATGTCTCTATGGCGGCCACCATCCTATCCGTGTTGAACTCGGTGCGTTGGCAAGCAGGCGCTATCACCTCAGACTGAAGGTGGACAGACTCCTCCATCATGCCCTGCAATCTGTGGAGTGCAGCAGACATCCTTTCCTGATCTTCCCGAGCTTGCCTTTGCAGCTCTAGAAACTGAGGTGTGACTGAGGCCAGATGCTCGTCATCTGACTCGGACTCAGCAGATTTCTGGTTTCCAGCAGTCCTCTGAGTGCCAGAAACCTGGGAAGTCCCTGCCTCCGCCTGCTGTGGATCAGACAGTGCGATGTGCCCACCAGACTATGACCCCCGAGGCTACACTAGAACTCGGTCCCACTGAGGTGTGTGTCTCTGGGCTGGTAGATGGTGTGGGTGAGTGCTGTGACGGATCTTCAATGACAGTTTCAGCAGAAACCACCGCTGCCACCACCTCCCAAGCTGGATTGGTGATGTTGCTGCCTCTCCTGTGGCCAGAGTGGGGGTAGAGGACATCACAACATTCCTCCAGGGTGTCCAAAAGGCATTCCAGGGATGTGTCATTGACTCAGGGGGCTGCAGTCTTCTTGCCTTTCAGGGCCGTGTCTTATGTGCAACAGCCCTGGGCTGAAAGCACTGAGAGGTGTGCGTGCAGCTGCAGTTTAAATATGGTGCCTGGCGTGATGAAGCCGTGAGGTGATGGTGTGGCAGGAGGCCACAAACGGCATGTTTTCCTGGAATGAATGATTAATAAGGCAGGATTGATAAGATACGGCAAGAAAAGACGTCATTGCAGCCGGCGTAAAATATTATTTTTCTGTCTGCTACCACACTTAGTGCAAATCTGGGATGATTCTGCCCTTTGTATACAGAGAGTCTCAGTGACCTCCCTTATGCAACAGTGTTTTGCATACTTCATGATGTTGCTTATATCTCCAGCAGTAGTCTGGAAGGAGTGAAATACATAAAATTTAAGAGCCACAATTACCTTGACAGCCATAGGCAATGTGGGTCTTGCACTCCTTTGAGGTTGTAATTATGCCAGCAGTGCTTGGCAGATTTCAGCCACAACCTCTTTAATAAAGGCAAGACATCTCGAGAATTGTTCATTGCTGAAGTTAAGGTGAGAGAAGTGCTCCCTAAAAGCCTTCTGCAGATTAGGCCTCCTTTCCCCTGCTCTTCCTCCTCCCCCTTCTGGCAGCTCATCCGGATGTGTGACTTCTCTTTGAGCAGCATCTTCCAGCTGGTGAGCGGGCGGGGGGGCGTGGGGGGGGGGGCACTCACCAATGCATAGAATGATGCGCCCCCCACTCGCCGATGCATAGAATGATGCGGGATGAAGTCAGGCTTGTGTCCTGACGTCAGCCCGCGTCATTTAGATTTACAGTTCGCTGGGCACGCAGCCTATTCGGCTGTACACCCGCCAAACTGTCAATGGCCTATAAGGCCATTAAAAAACTAATTAAGATGATTAATGGACCTGCCCATCCAACCTTAAGGTTGGCGGGCAGGCTAGGAGCCCAGGCGGGCTTCGGAAAAAACATGAAGCCTCATCCACGGTCGGGATGAGGTTTCATGAGGGTATTTAAACTTTTTATTTTTATTTATTTTTATTTTTCATGAAATGGTTCAATAAAAGTTATGGACATGTCCCAACTCATGTGACAGTGTCACATGAGGGGACATGGCAGGGAATTTTTTCTATCACCTTTATTTGAAGTTTTCAATTGGAGCCGATCTCCCTGAGGCAGCACTTTGCCTCAGGGAGATCTGTGTGCTCTTTCACGCGCATGTACAAAAGAGTGCATACCTAGCTGAGGGAATCCTGGGGGATGTCACGCTGGACGGGCCTTAATTGGCCCACCCACGTAAAATGGCAGCAGGGAAAATGTTGCCCTTTGGTTTCCCAATCATGTATGGTTGAAGAGGAAGGCTAACCAGGTCATCCCAGTCTGGAAGCAACTTGTTTCAGCAGAAACTTTTACATAAGAAAAGTACTTCAGCACCAGTCATACCACATCCTTTAGGCTCTTAAAACTTGAGGCAAGGATAGAAACCTACAAAAATGTGTAGAATCATATCAACAGGAAGAAGAAATAATTCAAAAGCAACCCTCTAAGCAGTTCATAATCCCTTTAAGTAGTGCTGATGGGGATCCTTCATGCGGCTGAATGCATGTTCAAGAGGTTAAGACATGGTGTAGTTCGGTGTCTTATGCTCCAAAAATAGCAGTGTTAATGGCAAATCAGCATTGCATACTGATTGATGTCATAATCTGCGTGCTACCTGTGGTTGTGCACAGGTGCACACGTGCAAACCAACTACCAAGATAAAAACAGAAAATGCTGGAAAAACTCAGCAGGTTTGGTAGCATCTGTGGAGAGAGAAACAGGGTTAACATTTTGAGTCCAATATGACTCTCCTTCAGAACTGCCCACGACCAAGATGGTGTCCGATGCACTTCCTGCCGGAAGTATGCACACACATCGCGGACATATTTTTTGAGCATTAAAGCTGAGTAACGCCTGAAGAATGAGTGCTACAGAACCCAATTACTTTCTCTTTATTTTTACAATGTGAATGACCATACAGCAAACCATGGGAAAAGTTCAAATCTGCCCCATTTTGGCAGGGTTTCCAAAGCTGCTGCTTTGTACAAGAGCCACACTCATCATTAATAGTACAAAGCCTTGTTAAAGCAATGTCACTATCTGTGCATTTATCAGTTTTAATCTGCACCTTTTGCACCATATCAACATTGAGAATTCTGCACTGATAAAAAACACAGTACAAAGTTGCATTTGTTATTCATTAATGAGTTTTGCTGATTTTAATAGGTGTAGGCAGTGAGGTTATTTGCTTTATCAGTGTAAATTTAAAACTGTTACAAGTACAGTAACTGTATGAAGTGCCAAGCCTCTTTCTAGTAGATATGGAGTCAGGATGTTGGTTGAAAGATATATTCCTTTTCAATGAATAGTTCTGACAAGGACAGCTGATGCTGTCAGTGGCGTTCTTCATTGGCCCTTACGGACGATGACCCTTATGGGTATTTCCCTGCACAGTATCAGAAATTTGGCATTGTCATTTCAAGTGTTTCTGCTTTAAAACTAAATTTATTTTGGAAAGATTTGGTACAATACGTATCTGCTGTTATTTGAAAACATGTAGCTCGGTAAATAATCATGAAATGCTTGATATTGGTTTTTCATCTCACTGGAGAATTATTACTATCTGGAACCTGCCTTACTCTTATTTCAACCATTAAATCATTAAACAAAAATAAACCAATTCTAATAAGTAATTTGTTTTTCATTTCAATTCCACTATTTTCTTAGATTTCCAACAGCCTGAAAAAAACAGCACCTGGCAGATAATTTTGATGGGGAATGTCCCATTTTCTCACCTGAATCAATTTTCAGGCAGTCCTGTAAATTGGTGCACAGACCTGTATCCCAAAATGGGCAAGAAGCTGTTTCAATATGCAAAGCAGAGCCTTATCCCAGTTTTCAGACTCCAATTGGACCTTTCAAGGGGAAATAGGTGGAGGGTCTATGGAACATGATGGTCCCACTTTCTCTAAGTGTTGAGAAGTCAGCGAAAGGGATTGTTGAAAGCCCCTTCTAAAAGTAAGTTTCTTGTAAGATTTATCTGGAACTGCTGAGCCCCACAGAAATTTTTCACCTTGCTGGTGGTCTGTTCTCACTCCCTTACACACCTGTGCTCCTCCCAACTTGAGGTATTTGCCGACTGGGTATATACAATAAGGGCTGATTTTCTTCCTATTCAGACCAGTGAATTGTAGTGGTGCATCCGCTTCTCACCTGTGGCTCTCTAAGAAAATGAGGCACGAAGCTAAAAGTAGTTCTGGTCTCTCAACTGTTGTGTTAAGTGGGCGCTCCTAACATCTCACCTGGAAGTAATTCTGCATGGCATTTCATTAATAGTCTCTGGATGGACAAAACAAAGTATGGGCTAAGATTAAACAATGCATTGACTTACATGTTCTATTTCTATATTTCTAATGCAATGTCTTTTTTCAGTGATTCTGACATGTGACTTGGCACCAACTATGTCTGGCTTCAAACCTATTGCAGTTTTTATCTTATAAAGTAATAACACAGGCGCTGACTAGAACACTGAGAATGAACCAGAAGGTGAACATTATGAAACTTGATTTACTTAATATTAATCAGAAGTACTATGCCATCTTGATTGATTTTTCTTTGCACTTTATAATCTTCAATTATTTTTACTTATAAAAGTAAATGTCAGCAGAAGCTGTGCTCTACTTACTTTAGGTGCTGTGCAGTCTACAATTTGAATGATATATATGCTGACCAGTAATTGGTGAATGATTCCAAGTTCTCAATATTATCTGCATTTCTAACTAAAATAGTTAGTTTGGAAATACAACAATCAAGATAAAAGATAACATTGCTGAGAAATAGGATTCATTTCTTCTTTGCAGCAATCATCTCAAGATAATTAAGAAGGCCAAAGTCTAAGATAACATATATTGTCCTAGGCCTGTTGAAGTAGTAGTCAATAGGCAGGTCTCTTTTCCCATTAATTTTTTGCTTATTGCAATATATCTCTCAATGTTATGGTTCTCATAAGGATGCTTAATCCACTTATAAAAAATTGCTGTGTGTGTGTTTTTTTTATTGCAGGTGTTGACACAATAAATAGGTTAACGCAGGCATTTTAAAATGCACAGCAGGATTTCCCATGAGTATGATGTTAAGAACAACACTGCTAGGAAAATATAACCTCTATAATTGGACACTTCTATGTTTTGTATTATGAGTTCCTTTCACATTGTTTCATAATATCAATCAGACAGAAAGAGGTTTTCATTATTAATCATGACAATTCTGTCTTCCAAGTTGTCCTTATAATTTTCTGAAGCAACTTTCCCACCCACCAAACTGCGTGGAATTTTGTGGAAATCATACATACTCTTCGAATTAATTCAGGCTGGGTAGTTTCTTTTCACACACTGCGGGTCTAATTTTCCACTTCACTCTATGTAATACGATGGAGCAGATCGCCTGCCCATTGTAGAATTCACCCAACCTTCACTCCCACTGGCAGTGTAGATTAGACGGGTTCTACAAATGATGGAGATCCTGCTCCACCACATTATTGCACAGTCAATGGCATTAAAAATGACCCCCACCACCTTTCACAAACATACCAAAATGAAGGAAAATTCCAAAAAGGAAAATTATTTTCATCATGTGCTGATGTATGCAAATTAAAGCCAGGTACCAGAAGGGGAAGATAATAATCTAAATTGATCTGCCTCTAACAATCCCTCATAGTGAACTACATTGGGGAAAAGAAGCAATGTGATTATTGACTGGTGTTTTTATCTAGCTATTGTAATCGAGTCATTGATGGTTTATGCTGGAGTTAACAAAAAATATCTGATCTGAGTTAGGCTAGACTTTCCTTCCCAACAACTCATTTGACTCCTGCTACTTGGCTGACCTAAATCACTCTGCTGCTATCTTACTGCTGTAAATAGCCACGTGACTCACGATGCATTACATGGTGGTGGAAAGGAAAAGATTGGTTGCCATGCATTACCTTGGCAGAACCTGATACCTTTTGGTTTCTAAGTCTGTAAGAGGTTCTGAGTTGGATAAAGAAAAGAGAAATTCATTGAGGAAAAGCAAGATCAAGTGCAACACAAATGTCAACAACAACAACTTGCGTTTATACAGCATTTGTAACATAGAAAACACCCCAAGATGCTTCACATAAATATAATCAGACAAGAACTGACACAGAGTTGGTTGACAAATTGGATTTTAAAAAGGCTCTTAAAGGAGGAGTGAAGTGTAAAGATGGGAGGTTTAGGGAGGGATTTCCAAATCTTAGATTGGAGCCTAGATGACAAAGGGATTTCAGGACATACAAGAAAGCAAAGTTGGAAGAATGCAGGACTAAACAACAGGAAAAGATTAGAGAGACAGGGAAGGATGATGCAATGAATGGACCCGAACATGAAGATAAGAATTTAAAATTTGAGGTTTTGGGAGACAGGGAGCCAATATAGGTCAGCAAGTGTGGAGATAATAAGTGAAATAGTGGCAGAGGTTGGAAGTGGCCCTTAAGTGGCCATTAATTAGCCACTGACCCTGACCCTTCCCTCGCTTCTTGTAAAATTGTGGCAGGGCAAGCATGGGTTGGTAGGCACCGGGAATGGCACCCATGGCATTTTATAGCTCCCCCATCTGCAAACCTGTCCGCAGGGAGTGTAAGTTTCTGCCCATGAGTCACGTGGTGGAGACATAGGGGAGGATTTTCCCTTCATCGGACGGGCCTGGGAACAGCCACACAATGGTCCACCGCCCATGATCGGGCCCCGACCGCAATTTCATGCTGGCTGACCAATGAACGGGCAGCCAGTGTGAATCTCACACTGACCAATGAACGGGCAGCCAGTGTGAATCGCACGCTGACCAATTAACGGGCAGCCAGTGTGAATTGCACGCTGAAATTCTCAGCGCTGCCTGGGTGCTGGGGGGGAGGGGTGGTGGTGTAGGAGGGCGAGTGCGGAAGTCAAAGCATGCGCTTAGGTGTGTTCAGTGAAAGCTCACTGAAGGCACAGAGCTGCCTCAGGGAGCTGAAGATTTTTAACATTAAAAATAAAGAATGGAAAAATAAGGAAAACATGTCCCCTCATGTGACTGTCACATGAGCAGGGAAGTATTAAAAATGCGTTTTAAGAGTTTTTTTAAAAATCACTGGTTGGAACCTCGTTCCACCTGTGAATTGGGTTTCGCTAAAAATGCAAAGGCCTCTTAGCCTATTCGTCCGCCCGCCATCCAAATAGTTGGACGGGCAGTGAAAATACAAATGAATTAATTGATTAAGGGCCTTAATAGACTTCTTAATTGTTGGCGTGCGCACTGCTACCTCTCATGTGCGCCCGCCAAGTGAAATATCGTGAAAGTGCACAATGACGTCAAGATGCTCGCCCGACGCCATTGCGCACTATTTTACTCCTGTTCGGTTTGGGGGCATGTCCGTCCGACGAGAGAAAAATTCTGCCCATAGAGCTGAGTGTCTTCAGTGTAAGTATGGAACCTAACCCCTTGGAGGAAATTTTAACCTAAGCCACATGTCAGGAACCTAAAAGTTGCTTTGCACAGGTCAACTGTAAAGCCTAAAGGCAGCATATTGCCCTCTTAGGCATAAACCCAAATCCTCAATTCTCATCAAATCCTCCAATCTTATTCCTACCCATATTATCAAATCAACTGGCCCATTTGTGAGAATGAGCAACTTATCATCCTACCTTACAAAGGAGATGTCTTTTATCTGAAGCAAAGGTATTTTTCTCTCCCCAGTGTAATGCACAGGAAAGGAACACAGGCTATTGGCACAGAAGCAAACTTGGTAACATTGTCTGATTGACAGGGTTAAAACCTTAGAACGAATTAATTAAATACAGCCATATAAATACTGTGGCTACAACAGCAGGTCAGAAGTTGGAATTCTGTGTCAAGTAACTCACCTCCTGACTCCCGAAGTCAGTCACCATCTACAAGACACAAGTCAGGAGTGTGATGGAATGCTTGGATAAGTGCAGCTCCAACAACATTCAAGAAGCTTGATACCATCCAGGACAATGCAGCCCGCTTGATTGGCACCACATTCATCACTTTAAACTCTATCCACCACCAGGGCACAGTGGCAGCAGCATGTACCATATACAATATGCACCGCCGCAACTTGCCAAGCCTCCTTTGACAGCATTTTCCAATCACGTGGCTTCTACCAGCTAGAAGGCCATGGGCAGAAGTGTACTACCTGCAAGATCTCCTCCAAGGCACATTCCATCCAGAATTGGAACTATATTGCTGCTCCTTCACTGTCACTGTCACAGGGTGAAAAGCCTGGAACTTCCTACCTAACAACGCTGTGGATATACCTACACCACATGGGCTGCAATGGTTCAAGGAGACGGCTCACTATCACCTTCTCCAGGGCAATTAGGGATGGATAATGATGCTCACATCCCATGGATGAATAATAAAAAAAAGCATTTTAGACAGACTTTTAGTGCTTGATTCTCCTTTATAATAGTCCGGATTTTAAGACCGGGATTTCCCAGTCGGCGAGCAGAGGGAGAGGCCCGCTTGCCGACACGTAAAATGATGAGGGATGACAAACGGAACTCCCGACGTCACCCCACCCCATTTAAATTTTCAGGAAGGCGGGGGCTCAGCAGAATCAGCTGTGCACCTGCCGACCTGTCAATGTCCAATTGAGGCCATTGACAGAGTCATTAAAGTAATTAATGGACCTTTCCGTCCAACCTTAAGGTTGGCGGGCAGGCCGGGAGCCCTGGAGGGCATTAGAAAAAGCATGAAACCTCATCCACGGGCGGGATGAGGTTTCATGTAGGTTTTTTAAAAATGTAATTAAAGTGTGTAATTTAAAAATGATGGACATGTCCCAACTCATGTGACAGTGTCACGTGAGGGGACATGTCAGGGAATTTTTTTTCTATATTTTTAATATTTTTTACAGTACAGCCGATGTCCCTGAGGCAGCACTTAGCCTCAAGGAGATGAGTGTGCATGCATGAAAGAGCTCCACTCTCAGGTTTAGGGAATCCCCACCCCACCCCCCCATGCCCCCACAGAGCGCATAGTGCTTCTGTGCGGACGTCACACTGGGTGGGCCTTAATTGGCACGCCCCCGATCAGGGCTGCCGATAGGAGGCACGCCTCTGTGCACCCGCTCTTAAACATCCCCCCACAATGGGGGAAAATTCTGCCCTAAGGTAAGTTATAAGATACACTTTAATACTTGGTTTAATCTTTAAAGGATCTTTTAAGTTCAGACCTTGAGGAGTTACCATACCAGAATGCTCTTCATTATGTTCTTAAGTCTTATTTTCACAAAGTTATTAACCTTTCATTAAAAGCATTAGTTACATTAATGACAGATTTGCATCAATTACCATAGCAACAATATGTGTATTTTATTCTTTAATGGAGGCAGAGGAATAATTAACTTTTAAGTCTTATATACCAGTATTTAGCATTTCGCTAGTGATGATTATCACAGTAGTTATGAATTTGCAGGTTCAATTAAAATGTGTGAACATCTAGCATTTGAAGCGATTCCAAGGCAACTGGAGCTCTTTTGTACCTTTACAATGTCAAGTTAAGAAATTATTACTAGTTCTTAAATCTAAATGTCTTCACAGGAATAGTTAGCCAGACAATTATATGGGGAGATTTTAACTTTCTCTACCTGGTAAAAATAATTGAAGGTAAGTTAAAAACTTATTCGGCTGAATTTTTCCATCGGCGAGCAGGGGGCGTCATCCCGCCCCATTTAAATCTTCAAGAAGGCGGGGGCACAGCGCGATCAGCTGTCCGCCCGCCGACTTGTCAATGGCCAATTGAGGCCATTGACAGGATCATTAAGCCAATTAAAGGCCCTGTCCGTCCAACCTGAAGGCTGGCGGGCAGGCCAGGAGCCCTGGTGGGCTTCTGAAAAAACATGAATCCTCATCCACCGGTGGAATGAGGTTTCATGTAGGGTTTAAAAAAGTTTATTAAAGTTTCAGTGAAATTTATTAACATGTCCCATCTCGTGTGACATTGTCACTTGAGGGGGACATGTTAAAGATTTTTTTATTTTTCTATTTTTAAAGTTTATCAAGCCGTCAGCAATCTCCCTGAGGCAGCACTTAACCTCAGGGAGATGTGCGCTCTTTCATGTGCATGTGCGAAAGATTGCACTCTTGCATTTGGGGAATCACCCCCCCCCGCCCGCACAGGAAACGCATAGCACTTCCTGCTGGGCGTCACGCTGGGCGGACCTTAATTGGCCCGACCACTTAAAATGGCGGCAGGGCCCGCTTCTCCGGCAGGGATCAGCTCCCCACCCGCCAGAGATTGGATCGGACCCACCCGCCCAACAGGCAGAAAATTCTGCCCATTCTTCCCATTTTCCTCAGAGTTTTCTGCCCAGCAACCCTGCTGCATGCCATGCAAATCAGGGTCCTATTGCATAGAGCCCCGATAGAATTTTAATGGCCTACAGTGGAACCAGGAGCAAGGTGTTTCTCTAGGCTTCACAAAACCAATGTAATCTGCTGTCCCCAACCCCTACCCACGCCCCTCCTAAGTAAGTGAATTTTAACAACAAGATCTTAAACCTAGTGTTTTTCTTTCCTGCAGCCAATAAATAATCCTTGTGAAGCATTACAAACAACGATTTATCATTTTGGAGGGAAACATAGTATAAGGTTCATGCTCAATGGAAAAGCTGTCAGTACATTTTAAACTAATTACGTGAAGAGTATTGATGAAGAAATAATGTAAAACTCCTTTTGGTTATTGCTAGGTTCATAATGCTCTGTTATATTACTATACCATATTTCTGCCACTCAATGAATTTATCTTTTGGTTAAGACTCGTATGCAATGAATGTGCAACTCTAACAGTCAGCTTTTGATGTTTGCTTTGAAATGCTTTATAATGTTCCAATGTTTCAATTGCAATTTGTAGCAGCTGGCTACCTCTCCAGTGTTTCGTTCTGATTAAATAAGATAGACAATACACTCTTAAGTAAACAAAACTAAAAAGATTTAATTGAACTACATGGGCTGGATTTAACGCGGAGGATGTGCTCTCCACACTGTAGCATAAAGGTCAGGGGGCAAGCCCGCTTCCGCTTGACTGGCTCACCCCACTTCCATTTTATGGCCGACGGGCCGGTAATAGGTAGTAGACAAGACTTCTGCCCCTCTCCAGGAGGAAACTCTTTCGAGTTACCAACAGTCACAGATTGTAACTCGTTCAAGTACAATCACAGTTCTTGGTTTCCAGGAGTGGGACATGAACCCACAACCCTCTGATTCAAAGGCGAGGGTGCTATGAACTGAGCCACAGCTGACACCTCAGAGGAAGTCCCACCTCATAGAGCTGTTGGTCAATTAGAGGTTGACAGCTTTGCAGTACCAGCAGTGCCACTGGAAGTGGTGGCCACTTCTGGTACCGCACCGAGAACATCAAGGAGGTGATCAGCAATGGATCCGGATTTAGAGTTAAGACCGTGATCTCACTGGGGCCAGGCTGGCAGGCCCTGGTGAGGGGAGTGAAGGGGTATGGGGAGGGGGGGGCATGTTGGACAGGAGAGGAGGGGAGGGTAAATGTGGGGAGGTAATACTGTGATGGGTGACCTCGGATTGGCAGCATGGTCCCAGAAAGGAGGAACACCCCCCCCTCCCCATTTGACTGGCCACCAGCCTGCAGGGTCAAACCTGCCGGGATACACTTTGGGCGCTGACTTCTCCCGCCACCCACTAAATCACAGCGGCGGTGGGATGAGGCCCTTAAGTGGACATTAATTACCCACTTAAGGGCCTTACTTGGCCCAGGGTGGGCAGTACTCCCTATGTCTGCCCCACTGCTCATAAAATCTCAGTGGGGTGGGGGCAGGCGGTCAGGCAGTAGGCATGCCACTGATTGCACAACGTTTTATTTTATGGGCCCACCTACCTGCTTCTTTGCTCGAGGCCATAACATCTAGCCCCAAGATATTATACTCTACAAGCATGTCCCTTTGACATGTCTATGTACCCTTTCAACAAAATCTCAGATCCTTGATTATATGTCACTTAGATTCTCTTGTGTATCGACAATTTAACAGTGAGTTAGATAGATTCTGCAGTGTTAAATTGTATTGTATGTCAATAGAATAGTTGGCCAGAGAAGAAGGTGAGAAGAGCTCACCGAGAAAGGCTCCAAAGGGGGTTTCATTTTACCTTCCCACAGAGTTGAATAAAGATTTAATCTTAAAGCAAGTGCAAAAATCCAGGCCATCAGAATTATGCTGAAGGCAAAGAATATTTTTACAAGATTATTTTTCTATGGCATTGTTCATGTTAAAATGTATGACTGCCTCTGTCGCTGTACTTACATTACAAGAGTGACTACACTTCACAAAATATTTCATTGGTGTAAAGCACTTTGAGACATCTGGTGGTCATGAAAAGTACTATATAAATGCATGTCTTTCTTTTTCCACCGCAGCTACTCTTACTGGTCACATATGCTCCCTTTCTTGTTATTCCCTTACATCCCTCCCTCAACCACATACCTCTTTCACGTTACATCATCATATCTCTTTTGATGCTTTCCATGTACAGTTCTGTTCTTGCTGTCTCCTTTTCACTGCTGCCACGCCCCCTTCTGCTGCTGCGACTCATCACTCCTCTCTTAATACTGATTGCTCTCCCTTTGACTTTCTATACAACCTTAACCTTTGCTTATTGTCAATAACTCATCCACTTCTATTGCCCCATCTGTCCCGCCTGCTGCTTCCATCGCCCATTCCACTTTTCACTAATCCACTCTCTCACAGCCTCCCTGTTGTTTTTACCCTTTTAGTCTTTCTGTCATGCTGCTCCATTTATGTCCTCTCATACTGTGTCACTCTCCTGGTTTCCCTGAGTCTTTACCCTGGTTCACTGCCCTATGATGCATCGCTTGTATTCCGCTCTTGTTGATCTACTCCCAAAACATACCTCTTTGCTCCATTATTTAAGGCACCCTATGTGGCACTCACTTGTTGAACCCATATTTCTGAGGTCCAAAAATGTAGAACTCAGATGTTTAAGTGGATGAAATGGTCATCCTTCGAGGCCATAAAGGGTGAAATTTGGGTGACAGAAAAAGCTGCAAAAATATTTGAGGCTCAAATCAGTCAAAAGAGTGAAGCTGAGGCCCAAAAGTGCCAAGATCCACATCACAGGCGGCATAGGCAGGTTGTCATTTTAGACCTGGCAGGAGCAAAAAGACTAAAATCTAAATGGGCTGAAATTCAGCAAGTAAGTGGGCCCAAAAGAACAATATGGAGGATGTGGAAGAATGGAAGATCTGGAAGGAGAAAAAAGACAAAGACAAAAATTAGGGAAATTATCTTACAAAATTTTACCTTAACATGCCTGACACTTAAGAGCTTGCAAAGTTATAAATTACGCTCCAGTATTCCGTTATCAATATGGTCTTCAATAACATAGTTCAGGTTATGATTGGCAACTTAAATGGCTATTACATGCAGTTTGGCTACTCTGAGATGAATGAAGGTAGTCAAATAATGGAAGCCATAACAGAAAAAAATCAGTTGCCCCCCCCGCAAGCTTCAGTAAAGGTAATTAGAGATGTGGAATCAACCCCAACATGGTATTTGCCTGTAGCACCATTGCTAGTCAGTGTACATATATGTTTCAGTTCCAGTCCAAACCCAAAATACCAGTCTATCAGAATCAAAATCTATGTGTGTGTCTTTCTGAAGACCATCATATTTCAGCATTGTTTTAATTTTAGGAAGTCAAATTGGAAATGTTACTTGGTTGACCCTGATGCAGCCATCATAGATATAGCTGGGACTCCTGAGAACTATGATCGCTTTGTGGAATTGATACAGAAGACTGCTCAAAGGATCATATCCACAATCTGTATCTTAGGGTATTTGATGAAGCCAAAGGACTTTATGATGTTTACATTAAATACTTCTAGACAAAAACTTTTGCTGTTGATATAGGAATAGCAGGCTGAGAAACTTTTTAAAACAAAAACTGAATTACCTGGAAAAACTCAGCAGGTCTGGCAGCATCGGTGGAGAAGAAAAGAGTCGACGTTTCAAGTCCACATGACCCTTCAACAGAACTGAGTATGAAGGGTCATGTGGACTCGAAACATCGACTCTTTTCTTCTCCACCGATGCTGCCAGACCTGCTGAGTTTTTCCAGGTAATTCTGTTTTTGTTTTGGATTTCCAGCATCCGCAGTAGTTTTTTGTTTTTATCTCTGAGAATCTTTTTACTTCAGTCGCAAATGAATAAAGTAAAACTCAGCAACAGCTACATAATAACATAGGAAATAGGAGCATGAGTAGACTATATGGCCCCTCAAACCTGCTTCTCCACTCAATATGATCATGGCTGATGTTCTGCAATATCAATATATATGCCAGCATACCAATGACCAACATCTCCTTCTCTTCATAGACGTTTCCTGTGAGTATCTGTATGAGTATGTGTGTTACTGTTAAAAGTCAGACTTTTGATAGGATTGAAGTAACCCTGAGTGATGTCCCAGCATAGCTAAAACAATACTATACTGCCAATCCAGATAAAATATAGGAATGCGCACCCTATTTCTAGAACAGAGAAGTAAATGGGTGGGAATAGGCTTAGGCGGGATTGCCTGGCCCTACTCGTCACTGGGATCGTCCTGTCCCGTTGAAAGTCAATGAACTTTTGGCTGGGCCACCGCATCCCACACGGTGGGTCCAGCCACGGCAGGGCTAGAAAATCCCACCATAGCCATTGGGCGGAATTTCCCATGCCAGCTGGTGTCGGGCGTGCTTGGTGGCGTAAGCAGACAATATAACAAGAAGGCCAGAAATTGGTTTCATGGCGTTGTGAAACCAGGTTGCGATTGTCCGCTCAGCCCGTCAATGACGGGCGGCGTTTCCCGCCATCGGAACCTCATTGTGATACATCTGCACATCATTATAAGGTCAGCCCACCGGAATCATCCCCCGCCTGCTGGATTGTCCGCCCATGTTGGTATGATTTCACAACAGCTTGCACTTGGCGGGCTGCACTTTGAGGGGAACTCGGAGGTAAATGTGCACAGCGCTCGCCTGGGTCGCCTCTTGGACTTCAAGGTTGAGATGCATGGAACTGTGGGGGCAAGTGCTGCCCTGCGGTTGAAGCAACTTGGGGGTGGGGGCAAGGGCTGTCCTGCAGTTGAAAGTAGTTCACAAGCATGTGTAGGGTTGTGGGTAGGGGAGGGAAGCGGCCACGCATTAGGGAAACATTGTGTGAAGTGACCATCCCTCTGCGGCTGAGACAGTTCAGACGCAGCTACATTGACATGCGTGGAGTTGGCTCTCTAGCTTATCTGCCCACTCAAGCAACGCAGCGGCACAAAAGTGCCACCAAGTCCTCCAGAGCTTTTCACCCCTCAGGCGCAGACTGCAAAATAATGAGTGTTTTAGTGGACTGCAGAGCAATTAGACGACTGGGCACATTGTACAATCTCCTTGCTAAAGCTGGCCATGGAGCAGTCATTGGTGGAGGTGCTCACAGCCCCTTCCAATGTCATCATCCCAGTTTGGACCAGCCTCCCCCATGGTTCAAGCTAACAGTGCAACCTTGCAGTGTGGGTTAGGAGAATGCCTGCACTGGAGCTAAGAGCACAGCATGCTGTCCAATGGGCAAAGCATCTTGTTAAAACCAATTGGTAGTTAAACAGGTCATGGGCATTAATTATCCCAACTGAATAGAATAAAAACATACAGCTGGAACACTTTGTGTGGAAGCTACTAGGAAGTGAGTAGCACTGAGAAGTTGTCTTGGAAATAAACCAGCTTTAACCAAGAGACCTGCCTGGATTAATTCTTCTGCCACAACCTATTATTGTGAGTAACATTGCACTCTGTGATCAGGGTCATTTCACAGAGAGGCAGCCATGAAACTTTAAAAGCACCTGTTCCTTTGTCCGCCTTGAGGTGTCAGCCGTGGCTCAGTTCATAGCACCCTTGCCTTTGAATCAGAGGGTTGTGGGTTCATGTCCCACTCCCGGAAACCAAGAACTGTGATTGTACTCGAAAGAGTAGCAATCTGTGACTGTTGATAACTCGAAAGAGTTTCAGCACCTGAGCCCTTCAGATGTGCAGTGTAATTGGCCACAGGTGTTAAAGAGATGGGGGCCAGCCCCACCTTAAAGGTGCTGAGAGCACACAGAGAGAATGACAGAACTCTGTGACACCTGCCCACTACATTCTGGCAGTAATGACAAGCATCGTTGATGTGCAGGCATCAGTAATGTGTCCAGGGAGTGTGAGGCTGGACCATCACTTTGGTCTGAAGGTTGCACAAAGCACAGGGAAGAGGCCCTGGACTGAGACACCTGCCTTTACCTTGTGCAGAAAGTTTTCACACTTGAGTAACACGATCACTGCTCATCAGAACAAGGAGCCATAGGCAGGGAGACATTGTTGAGAGTTTATTGACAATAATGAACAGTATGTACAAGTGATTAACACCTGTGCACAAGCTGTGCAACTAATTCTCCTGAACTGTCCTTACCCTGCCTCTACGTCTTGGTGCTCCCTGGACACCCACAGCGGAGGTGGAGGCAGCCTGCTGACTGCTCCGCCCTATCTGTGGTGACCTTGACAGACGTCCTCTGGGGGGCTGAGACCTGTAGGCCCCGGCCTGCTTTCGGGAGCCTGATTTGTGTCAGTGGCACCCTCTTCGGCCTGTGGTTTGGAGCTGCTGAGGACACAGGAAGGGGGGATTTGGTGGGCCAGGCTCTCCCAGAGTCACCTGGAGGATGGCCCCGGGGTGGGCACCTGCTGATCCTCCTCCCTATGGGTGTCCAAAGGCCCCTCGCTGCCTCCTTGAGGAGGTAGCTGGAGTGAGATCGGGCTGCCCTGCACCCCTCTCACATACACACTTTTTGAGGCCAACTATGGCACTAGCGATGGAGTTCAGCCCACACAGCAGTGCAGGAGTGACGTCCTGGACTGAGGAATCCATGGCAGCTGCCACCTTACCAGTGTTGACTGCGGTGCATTGCAATGCTGGCACTATCACCTCAGTCTGAAGACGGATGGACTCCTCCATCGTGCCTTGCAATCTGAGGAGTACAACGGACATTCCTTCCTGATGTTCCCGAGTTTGCCTTTGCAGCTCCAATAACTGTGACATGACCGAGTCCAGAGGCTCATCATCTGACTCAGACTCAGCAAATTTCTGGCCTTCAGCAGTTCTCTGAGTGCTGGAAACATGGGAAGTCCCTGGCCCCGCCTGCTGTGGATCAGACAGTGCAATGTTCTCACCAGATGGTGATCCTGAGGCAACTCTAAAGCTAGGTCCCACTGAGGAGTGTGTCTCTGCGCTGGTGGAGGGTGCGGGTGGGCGCTGTGATGGATCTTCAGGGAGGGTTTCAGCAGATTCGTCTTCTGAGCTTCCTCGGAGCTTGATTGGAGGCCCTGGCTTGTGGACTGTCTTGGCTGTTTAGCAGATGTGTTTGCGAAAGCAAGGGGAGATAATGCGTGCATGGCAGTGGCCTGTGAAACAGGACACATCACGCGATCACAACATAGTTGTCTGATGGATGTTGCACTGCTGGATCCTCACTTGCTAGAGCACCGCCGACCTCACCATCAGTGCAGGAACAAGGAACAGTCCAGGTAGTTGCTGGCCAGCTGAATGGCTCTATTTTCAAAGTCAGTGGGGATCTTGCTGTCAGGCATTCCTCCAGCGGTAAGTGCCCTCTCACTTTTGTCCTGCATGAATAGAGATGGAGAGAGTGTAAACGGGATGCCTGCCAGGCCAGATGATTGGTATGCCTGGCGTGTGTGGGTGGTGAGTAGTCCCATGGATGGGATGAGTACAATGAAGGTGTGTGTGAGAGAGTGAATAGTGATGACTCTTGAACTGGCAGACAGTGACCCTGTGGATGTGTGATGGGCTTGTGAGTGTGAGTTGAGAATGATGAGAAGAGTGACTTACCCTGGTGGAACAGAGGAGGTCATTCATCCTCTTGCTGCACTGAGTGGCTGTCCTCTTTCGTGGCGTTGGCGCTGACCACCACTGCCACCGCCTCCCATGCTCGATTGGTGATGCTGCTGCCCATCCTGCAGCCAGAGAGGACATCCTGGCGAGCCTCCTCAGCATCCAAAAAGCGCTCGAGGGACGCACCATTAAACCAGGGAGAGGCTGCAATCTTTTCACCTTTGGGGTCATCCTGCCCTCTGTGCAGCAGTCGTGGGTTGGAAGCACTGGGAGGTGCGTATGCAGCTGTATGTTAAATATGGCACCCAGCGTGATGAAGGGCGAGATGATGGCGTGACGGGTGAATGAGAGCCTGCCCGCCATCGAAACGGCGTGTTTCCCAGGAATGCATGATTAATGCGGCAGGTTTGGGATGATACAACATGAGAAGATGCCATTGCGGCTGACGGGTAAAACATTGTTTTCCCCGTCCGCCACCTCACTTAGTGAAAATCTGGGATGATTACGCCCATTGTTTCAACTCTGTCCACCTTGGTGTAACACTGCATCACATCCTGAGTTCCATGGAACACATCATCAGGACTAAAGCTAAAGTTGGAGCTAGGAGTATCATCCTACAAAATATAGCTAGCAGAAAGTAGGGCACTAATCCAAACACAATCCAGACTAAAGCTCTGAACACTCTATCGTTCAGCTGCTGAATATGTATGGGGACACTACGCCCTTGCAAATAAATTGCTGTCTGTTCTTGATGTCTGCTGCCATTGCATTACTGGTTACCTTAAGCTACAATAGATGATCCTTAGCTACTGTAAAATATTGCATCTGCAGACATCTTTAGAGCAGCCAAAAGAAACAAATTAATGACCATCACCATTCCAGTACCATGTTGCATAGAGTAAACTGAAGCTGAGGTACTTCCTGCAATCTGACAACCTCCTGACTCTAAAGTAAAACAGTGGAGATTAAATGCCTGGAAAACCTATCTACTGGATAAGCCACATTGTTTGAATATCGAACCTGATGAGCATCGCCCAGCTGGAGTCTCTGAACCATGGCCAATCACACTGGTGCTGATCTTTCAAAAGTAATGATGTAGAAACTTAGTTACAATGACTGTAACTCGGTAAGATAGGACATGGTAATGAACCGCAAAAGATGAACCATCTGCTCTACTATGAATTCCTGCTTGAGCTTTATAATAGCATTGACCTTGCCAAACACAATGATAATGCCAAGCCATGTGTAGCCTTGTGACAGGTAAGAGTGTGAAAATATAATACAATATTGAATCAGTGTACTTGAAAGGCCTGTCAATGCTTCAGAACTTGACTGTCATTGCTCAGTTGTTCTCCTTTCCACCATTAGCCCCAGGGTTGAACACCTGTGCTCAGCTATGGAGAGACATGCCACTGCTGTCCCTGGATCACCATCTGTTCTTGCTCGCTTGTGAAAAGTGAGTCTTTAGGTGCCCCCGATGTGTGAGTATCTGGGCTGGTACATGGTATACAAGAGTCCTGTGATGATAGACCCTCAGAAAAACTCAGTTCCTCTGAGAAATCGTCAACAGTAACCTCCAGCAACTCCTGTTGCATGCATGAAAACCCTATCTTAGATAAAATACATGAATTAGTACTGGTAAGGTAAAAATGTGACAAGCTATCATTATGAAGATGATGATGGGCTAAATTTTACAGCCCCCCCACTGGATGTGTTTTTGGCGGGGGTGCACATAAAATATGATGGGTGGTTAGCCCACCACCTTCCCACCCAACCCCACCAATTCCCCAAAATACAGTGGGTGGGTAAGGCACCTGAGAGCCTACTTGCTCTTAGGCCTATTAAGGCCCTTAACTGCCCAATTAAGAAACAATTAAGGGCCTAATTCTTGCCTCTTCTGCCAAAATACGGCTGGTGGTGCAAAGCAGATGAGAACGGGCAGGCTGCCTTTTCACCGACTCTGGTGAAGAAGTGGGATGGAAGTGGGGTATCTTCCTTTTGGGGAGTACCATGTATGCATCAGGGGCAATCCTCCCAGGTGGCACCCTCGTTTGTGCCTCCCCTCCCTGCTCTCCAAAACCTAACCCCCGCCACCTGGCCCCCTCCACCCTCCCTAGGGTGCCCGATCCCTCATCGCCCAAAGGCCTTGGGCTTACTTGAGTCCGGTATCCATGCTGTCTTCTTCATGAGACTGCTTGCAGGCCAGCAGTGCCCATTACTGAGTTCTGGCGTTGCTGGGAACACAAGACCTCTTAGCCAATCTGATTGGCTAGCAAGTCTCGAGGACGGGACTTCCTTCCACTGAGGAGTGGAAGTCCCACTTTAATGTTATGGCTGCCTGCAGGGTAATATGGTTGTAGGGCAGCCTTTTTCAAAGTCGGTTGGCTCGAAATAGAGCTCTGAAGAAGAGCCAAATGTCTGTGCCATAATGCAGCGGGTGCATGGGAAAATGTTCAGAGGGAGTCACGCCAGGTATCTAAAAGCCATGCAAATGCGGATATAAAGGTTGCAAGTGGGACTATGGTTGGCTTTGGCAGAAGACTCTACTGGAGAAGGTGCCTGAGTTTGCTAGTACTGCAAATTAGTTTAAAAATCATTTTGAGCCTTCACTCTTTGTCAGGGAAGGCTGCCTGGAGGTAGGTGTTAAGTGAATTTTCTACATCCCAGTCTGGTCCCTGAGATCATTGTTCCAGTGGACATTGTACATTTGGAGGAGACTCCTCTTCCAGTGAGGAGGAGAAGAGGAGAAGGAGGAGGGAAGCTGGCCATGGACAGGTGCTCCCTGTGGTCCAGGAGGCTGTGGGACCTGCTGCTGAGCGAGGGTTTGCCAAGGAGAGACATCAGCAGGCAGGCAGAGGTAGGCGAAGGCACTACCTGCCAATAGAATATACCGGCAAAGATGACATACCTCCAAATGTCAGAGCGCCAGTGCCTGAGAAGACTGCGCCTCTCCAAGGAGACACCCACATCAATCTGTGACATGCTGGCTAGGGAGATTGCCTCAGATTGGGTTGGTGGACACCGATGCCTTTGAAGCTTTGAAGGTCACAGTGGCCCTGAATAGTTTTGCCTCAGGCATCATCTGGAGACTGTTGTGGGATATTGCAGCCAAGCAGCCCATCATTGCATCAAGGTTTTTTACTGATGCTATGTTCAGACATGCCCAAGAGTTTATTTCATTTGGCATGGACAAAGTAAGTCAGGCAGACAGAGCTAGGGAGTTCAGTAGTATTTCCGGATTTCCAAAATTGAAGAGGTCAGAGATTGCACACATGTTGTAATAAAAGCTCCATCTGGACAGCCAGGTGCAATTTTAAACAGGAAAGTATAGTAATGTCTAGATTGTGGGCAATCATAAGCAAAGGATAATTCAGGTGTGTGCACATTATCTAGGTGGCAGACACAATGCACTCACACTTAGGCACTCCTAGACACCAGGGATATTCACCAACCTGAAACCTTTGGATGGCTGGCTTCTGAGGGATAAAGGATACCCTCAAAGAGATTGTTGATGACACCCGTGAGGAATCCACACACAGAGCCTTAAAGAAGTAATAATGATAGTCTCGCATCCACCAGGGCCATCACTGAGCAATCATTGGTCTGTTAAAATGTGCTTTAGCTGTTTGGAATGATCAGTGGTGCTCTGCAATATGCTCCTGCTAGATTCTCACTTATGATCATTATCTGTTGTGCATTACACAACCTGGCCTTCCAGAGAGGGGAAGCCCTGGCGGAGGATTTGATGGAGACAGCCCCATCCTCTGATGATGAGTCTGATGATGAGAGGGTGAGCTATGCCAGCCAACTGAGCAAGCCAGCCCACAGAAGGCTCTGGGGTGCCTCGGAGGCATAAGATTCTCTAATACTACAAAGGTTCTGTGAGAAATGTGTCTCTTGCTGAACTACACCATCTTGACAGTTAGTTACTTTTTCCTGTTATCTCCCTCACATGAACACCAGGGCTGTATCTGAGAAGGCCAATGTAGAGTGACTAAAGAAGGCCGAGCAGATCCACATGAACACAAACTCCCTTAACAGCACCAAGTCAATCGAATTCAAAACCATCACAATAAACACAGATAATGCATGAATACAGCCAGAGCATCATGTGATAAGAACAATCATTAAATTACAATCTTCAAAACTCTCAAATATGAACCCATATGTGACTTCTGTGGCCTTTTCTTGACTTCTTTACATGTGCTATGGCATGGTGCTCCCCCTCACTGCCAGCTGTGCTGACCCTTATGTCCCTTTGCCTGGGATAATCTTGGCCAGCATCCTATAGTCCTCTAAAGCTGTGAAAGCCCTGATGTGGTGGGAATCTCCTGCATGAACTTCTCACATTACGTCCAGCATCTGCCACCTGATGATGACTCCAAAGGCTCAACATCAGCCTGGGATTCAGCATCTAGGTCAGCTCCAGCACTCCTCTGAGTCCCAGAGCCCTTCACTCGCTCAGTCTCTGACAGCTGGTCTTGCCACTGTGATGTGCTCTCACCATTGTGTGGATTCCTAAGAGAGGAGTTGCGCATACCCATTGAGGTGCATGTATCTGCGCTGGTGCTAGTTGCGGAGTAGAGATGTGATGCTGCACCCTTTGAGGCCTTCTCCTCCTCCTCAGAGGTTATCGATGGTCCCTCATGGAAGTTTTCAAGCACAGCAACAATAGGCTCATCATTGTTGCTGCTCGGAAGACCAGGGCCAAGCTCCCACCTGCTGCTGCTGCTGTTACTCCAATAACTGAAGGGAATTCAAAGTTTAAGTTTTCAGACTTCTACCCTCAGCCTCCAGAGCACTAATTCTGCTGCAGCTGCCACAATCCCATGCCAAGGCCCCTTTAAATGGGTGGCCATTACTGACTTCTAGTTCTTGTCCTGCCCTCTCTGTCCCCAGAAGTCATGTCTTTTATGGTCGATTGGGCATACTGCCCACCATTGCTCACTGCTGTTGGTAGTGGATGGCTGTTAATTGGCTGCAAGATGCTTTGTCTGGCATCTTTAAAAGGCAGGGGTGGGAGTCATGATCCACGCACTTCCAGGTTGCGTGGAACCTGCCCACCGCCAAGAAGCATAAAAGTCACCCCCTAGTTAAGTATTGAGGTGCAATGTGTTCATCCCAGGTACAGGGCATTCACAGGCAAAATTTGTAACATCATGGACCTAGTATATATTGAATGAATGGTAACGTCTTTGGTTAATATCGCCTATGGGATTGTTGACATCCTTAATTTAACACAACTTGAGTTTTTCACACCCTAAGACCTATGGCAAGTCACCAAGAGCATTGCATTATTGCAGCTGCCATATTTTGCTTATGACAAACTAGAATGATAAAAAGGACTTATTTTGTAATCCTCTCTTGATATCTGCTGTTGAATGAATGGAAAAAATTACATGAGGACCATTCCTTTAAGGAATGTTCTGGGAGGCCATCACCTCTTTGCAACCTGCTGAGAGGATGACAGTATCTTATTTGTTTACTTTTGTCAGTCCTTCAGCATTTTCTACTGCAAAGCTTCATAGATTTATTTCCTGAAGCTGTGATAAAGATATAGGCAGAGATGGAGTATCACTGTTGACAACTCAAATTAAGATATTACGTTGGGGCAGAAATTTAAATTTCCTTTCTGACATTCAATTCCTTTCAAGAATAATTTTGGTGTCACTTGACAAAATGACTGGAAGCTTACACATTTTAAAAGTGTTTTATCACAATAATGATTCATTGACTGCTTGCAGCAGAATGGACTGACAATAATGGAAGAGAGCTGAGATATTATCTACTATGTACAGGAAGAATAGTCACGTGTTGAATAGAATTTTGCACTGTACTTTTTTTAAAGATGGGTTTTGTTATTTCTGAGTCTAAGATCAAAGCATATGAGATGATTAATTGCAAGGATTAGGAAATAATCAGTATAGCACTAAGATAAATCAACAATTTACAGTCAATTTAAAAATACGTACATTACAATGTGTAACAAATTCGTTATATTGCATAAAATGTTTTCTGCCTTAAAAATCCTTCAATATAAAGCAACAGTTGTATAAACAGATGAATAAAAATAAAAGAAAGCCCTAAATCAACTAACTGAAGCAAAGAACAGATACACAAGGCTGGATTTTCTGGCCCTAACACCAGCAGGCATCGTCGTGGGTGGGACAGGAAAATTTAGAGAGCCACGACGGCTCTCCAACTTATCCTACTCTACCCTCGATGATGCCTGCCAGTGTTGGGGTTGGAAAAACCCACCCATAGGTATAAGGCATAGTAGTCTTTTGTCATAGCGTTCTAGTCAGACAAAACAAAACTTAATTTCAAAGCTCTCTATCTTGGATAATTGCATCAAGGAGCAAAATTTAAATTCCATTCTTTAAACTCCAATAAATCTTACGAACAAGTTTAAGCATATAACAAAAATTGTAAATCATGCTTGTTAAAAAGCTGATTAAATTAAAAATAATAAAGTTGATGAGATTCACCTGATCAACAGAACAACCATATTGTTCTGAATGCTAATGGCAACAATGAGTATGGCTAACATAATTCAAAACTGTTAAGTAAACATCAGTCATTGTCTCCTTTGAAACTAGTTTCTTTCATAATAATTTGCCTTCTTCCAGACTTAAAATTGAAGTCTTGGACTAATAATTGGTTATGGCTCATTTTAGGATGCAGGGTTTGTGGTTTGCAAATTTGGTGCCACCCCCTCACTTAACTGATTGTAGTTTTGAACCTAGCAGGACCCACATTACTGCTGCCTGAACACTCGGTGGGGGGTTAAGCAGTATACAATGGCAGCATGTGCTGCAGCCAACCTGCTCTTCATAAAGGCTCTTTGCCCCTTTTCAGGGAAAGCTGCACTGATTCAGAGGAGGTTGCTACTGAATGCATATTACAGTAGTTCTAAACAGGGAAAATGGAACATCAGGGCAGAGAGAGGGCTCCCAAGTTCACATGTGGCATTGGATGCCTTAGTGGTGGAGGTGGGCAGGGGGAGAGAGGTCATATTCCAGCAGGGGGTCAAGAATCCCTCAGGCACTGCCTCCATGCCAGGGAAATTAATGCAAGGAGTCTTGCCTCAAGTGTTATATCCCAGAAAGCCAAGTGGTAAAGAACAGAACTAGAGCCTTTTATAAGGATTCTTTTTTATTCTTTCATCAGATGTGAGTGTTGCTGGCAGGTCCAACAATTGTTTCCATCCCTAATTGTCCTTGAGGTGGTGGTGATGAGCTGCTTTCTTGAACCCCTGCAGTCCATCAACTTTAAAGGAACGGGGATATATTTCCAAGTCAGGATGGTGTGTGGCTTGGAGGGGAACTTGCAGGTGGTGGTGTTCCCATGCATCTGCTGCCCTTGCCCTTCTAGATGATAGAGGTTTGGAAGGTGTTGTCAAAAAAGCCTTAATTGGCAAGTTCTGCAGTAAAAGTTGTACATGGTAAACACTGCTGCCACTGTGTGCTGGTGGTGGAGAGAACAAATGTTTAAGCTGGTGAATGGGGTACCATTCAGGTCTGTTGCTTTGTCCTGGATGGTGTTGAGTTTCTTGAGTGTTGTGGGAGCTGCAATCATCCAAGCAAGTGGAGAGTATTCCATCACACTCCTGACCTGTGTCTTGTAGATGATGGACAGGCTTTGGGGTGTCAGGAGGTGAGTTACTCGCCATAGAATTCTCAGTCTTTGACCTGCTTTTGTAGCCATAGTATTTCTATGGCTGGTACAGTTCAGCTTCTGGTCAATGGTAAACCCCCAGGATGTTGGTGCTATTAGTTACAGAAATACACATTACAATTATGCACCTCCTTACACAACAACCACAGTTTCAGTCTGTTTATTTTTATAGGGGCACAAGTGAAAACCTAGTTGATGCCCACCATCTGCATGCAATTACATATAATGAATATACAGTTAATACCAAGGACCTGGCAGCAGCACCACACAAAGTCTAATGACATCATGTGGATGGTTAAGGTTAGTGAATGCATCTTCATAAGACATTTCCTACCCACCACACCAGCAGCTTCTCATGCTGCTCACTGCACCACACTCACTCACCCATCAACATAGCTTGACACTTAAAACTCACACCTAATATTCATATTCTCCCATCACCCTAACACACATTCCAGCCTTAAAACCCACCTCTCACTGCCTCCACATATTCAGCTGATGCAGACACATCACCCAAACACACTGCCACACTCTGCTTTCTCCCTCTTGCAGAACAAGGTCACTACACCAGAAGAGAACAGAGCAAATCCAATTGGGGTCAAGGATGCCTGTATCTCCTCAGCCCTACAGAGGAGATGACTCTCAACATCATGGGACTGGCTGTAACAGAAATGTGGTATCTAACATTACTGACAGCATTTTGATTTATTAATTCTTTAATATGATATGTGTGTCAGTAGCAAGGCCAGCATTTGTTGCCCATCCCTAATCACCCTTGAATTGAGTGGTTTGCTAAGCCATTTCAGAGGGCATTAAGAGTCAACCACATTGCTGTAGGTCTGAACTCACATATAAGCCAGAGCAGGTAGGGATGCCAGATTTCCTTCCCCTAAAGGACATTAGTGAACCAGATGGGTTTTTACAACAATTGATGATAGTTGTCATTACTGAGGCCAGCTTTCAATTCCAGATTTATTAATTGAATTTAAATTCCACAGCTGCCATGGTGGGATTTGAGCCCATGTCCCCCTAGGATTACCCTGGGCCTCTAGATTACTAGTCCAGTGACATTACCACTATGCTATCATCTCCCCCATACAGAGGATTCCAGTATGTTACTACCTTATGCTTTTTCTCAACTCCCAGCCCATCTCAAATTGCTATCTGGCATGAAGGTGTGACCGTACACCACTTGCTTTCCACCCCACCCCTGCTTCCCTCACCCCAACTTTATCCTTCTGATTTTCTGCTTTCAGATGCCCCAGGCCTGCCACATGCCCAGCAGTCCCAGAAGGAAGAGAGAGGGCCACAGCATGGCACTGATGAAGTGGCCTTGTCATCTGATCTGGCATTCGCAGCCACCAGTTCAGATATTAGCACTGAGCATATCTTACAGGCGGGTATAGAGTTGGCATCAGCAAGCAGTGATTCATCGGCATGCGTGGGCTGAAGCCAGGGCAGGGGGAAAGCTTCCTGCTGGACAAGGTCACAGACAAGTTTTGCTGCAGGGAACTCAGATGTGGACTTTAATGGGGTGGCACTCAAGAGAACAGTGATGAGGATGCACACTGCAATGCTGGTACATTGGTTGGTCTGTGACACAGCTCTCTGTCACTGTGAAGGACTGTGGAGGAGTTCAGCTCCAACTTGACAGAGGGCATATTGCACAGAATTTCCCCTCCCTGGAGCCTCTGCTTCATCTCCTTCTCATGCTGCAGACCCAGAGGAACTGCAACAGCAGGCCCCATACCTGTTGTTGTCTTTGCAAGTACACATCACCAAATTTTCCGCTTTCCTTATGAGCATATAGCAACACTCCCTGCCAAACCCAACAATTCACCACAACAACCTTAAAATAAAATACAATTATTGCAGAAACTTTGCAATTCAGAAGTTAGGGTCAATCAACTTAGTTGCAAGTTGGGTGCCTGGCCCTTTAAATTATATTGGTTAGTGGATCCCCCTTGCAGCTTTGTGGATGTTCTATGGTGAGTAACAAGCAAGTAAGTTGAATGGGTCTTCATCATTGTGTGTCAAATCAGCTGCTTGATGTGGCCAGGCAGGAAGACCTTGAGGTGCGCACAGCACACATGAATAAGCTTCCCAGCTTGGGGTACTGCATGGGCTGCCCCAGAAGTGGTCAATGGCAGTGCAGACTCCACCAGATCAGCCTCTGCCTTATGTGGTGTACAACATAAACTTCTACCCTTGACTATGGGTTGGATTACGAGAATTACAAGAAATAATGAGACAGCACTCAAACCCAAAATTAATAACTAATGTCTTTACTAGGTTTGGTAGGAATACCAGTTAATGATACCTTAGGCAGCCTTCCATCTCGTGAGATGATTGTTTGTACCATGGTGGTCAACTCTGTGTTAAACATCGCCTGGTGTGGCTCAGGAGCTGTACTCTGGCATGGGAGTCTCTGCCACATTTGCTGCAGAGGAAGGCAGTTGCCCAAGAAGGTGCAAGATTTGCTGAACTGTTTTTTTTCTGGGCTTTCTTCTCAACCAGCTGAGTTTTCTGTCCCTCTCCACCTCTTGCAATGCCCCTCAAAACAGACAACCTACTGAGGTCATGGCTGTCAGCAACTGTATACCAATTGTCTGTATCAATGTCCACCATCTTCATTTTTTACGTGCAAGTGTTCTTCTAGCCGAGGTATGCACATCCAGCAGGTTGTGACTCAGTGGCCTTCTATAAGGTGTTTGGGTATACCACCTACCCGATGAATGCGGCTAAACCAGTGTAGATGTAATTGTCTCAGTATGCTGATGGAATTAGCACACCCAATACCTCTGAGTTGGTAACCTTGTCCTGCCAAGTAATGCGGAGGATATATCTGTGACAACAAAGGTGAAAACTGTTCAGCCTTTTTTCTGCCTAGCATATGTCTCAACATTGTAGGGGAGTGCACTGACAACTCAAGCTTGGTAGACTTGCAGTTTGGTGTCCTCCATCTGGTTGCTGTGTTTCACCCTCTCTTACTCAGCTTGAACATGACAGCTGCAGCTTTTGCGATGTGTGAATTGATTTCAGCATCAAATCATAAATGGTCAGTGTTTGTGGAACCTAGATATATGAAGCTACCAACAACCCCAGCATCACATTGTACGGTTAATAAAATAATACTCATTAGCAATACCATACACCTGCTAGTCATAAATACATCACAAGAAGTTATACATATGATCACCTGGTGAATGGTCACTTCATATTGATTTTACTCTTCAGCAACTGACCAGGTAGCTTGTCAACAGTGCCAAATCACTACTTGCAATGATCTTTATACTCTT
Source organism: Cetorhinus maximus (assembly GCF_964194155.1). NCBI lineage: Eukaryota > Metazoa > Chordata > Chondrichthyes > Lamniformes > Cetorhinidae > Cetorhinus > Cetorhinus maximus. The sequence continues at coordinate 97,895,222 of NC_135882.1, forward strand.
CTTTCCATGGGGGACATGGACAGTTCATAGAACAGTATGATCTGGTCAATCAAAATCCACTGTGAGTAACAATTGTCCAATGATATTTTGAACCATTTGATGAAACCATAGGATTAAATCCTGCCTTGATAAGTTCTATGTTTCCTAAACTTTTTCTCAGTAAAAATTGGGGCTGGATTTAATGGCTGAGGTGGCGAGCCAGTGGCAATCCCTCTGTGGCAATTCCCTGGCACCCTGATGAGATTAAAATCCAATCATGCGCCTACCTGCCTGCTATCAAGGTCTTTGGGTCTTGAACAATGGATGTCCCACCTCCAAGAACTGTTGACCAATCAGATGCCGGCAACTGTTCAATATCAACAACACTACTGGGGACTGTGGCCACTGCCTACTGTAGTAGACCCAGGAGGAGGGGCAGCCATGGAGGCCCCCGAAGATAGGTAAGTGTGGTAGCTGGGGCCAGTTATGCAGGATCCTGTGAAGAGGGAGAGGGTATCAGTGTAAAAGGTTAGGGGTCTTCCTGCAGGGGTAGCACTTGCCATTAGCAGGTCCTTTCCATTGGAGGGCCCCTCATGGCCACTGGCAAGCCCATGAGTGTATATCTGGCAGTCTGTCCACATCGCATGGCCCAGTTGGTAAAATACTGGTGCCAGTGAGCTAAGGTTCTTAATTGGCCATTAATTTGTCACTCTAGGGCCTCAATTGATCTAAGGGTGGGAAGGCAGTCCTCAACCATTCCTACCTTGGACTTAACTTGGGGGAAGTTGAGAAGTCAGCAGGCTTTCCACCCGAGATCTCCTGTCCTATTATATAGTCGTCCTGCCTTCCATCCTGCTCCGAGTGAAGGGGGAGGGGTGGGATTAAATTCCGCCCTTGATTGTGGAATCAGCTGCTCTGAATTTCAAAAGTAGGCAAACCCTGACATCACCAATCAATCTTAGTTTGTGTCAGTTGTCTTGCAGCTTCAAGACACTTAGTACAGCACTGCTAACAGCTGAATTAGTATTTTTTAAACATGTTCAGCCTTGCCGATCTTTTATCCCTGTGGTTGGATTTTAAAGCCTCACCACTGCCTACCCCCATCACCCCCTAGAACTGGCATTACTTCGGAATCATCGAGTTATCCCTCTTCATGTCCAGTTTCTTATTGAAACATGATATTTTATTAAGGTTCTAATTTTGCACCAAAATAAGACACCTCTTTGAAGTATGGCTGTTTGTAGGTTTCATTGCTATTCATGACCCTTGGGCCTCTTGTTAAATATTAGTTGGCTTCAAAAATGTTGTTTCTCATCACAGACCAGTGATCTTGTTCAGCTGTGAAAAAAAAACAGCTTGATTGTTGGGATGGTGTTGGTTACAGAACATGTCTATAAAAAAATCTTTGTAGTCTTCTGTATGTTCACAGCTAACCTTTATTAACTACTTGTAACTATATACATGTATCCAGTAGAGCATACAGACCAGGAGCTATGCCCATGTCTACATTTACAGTGCTGTTTGGAAGGGAGTTCCAGGATTTTGACCCAGCAACAGTGAAGGAATGGTGATGTAGTTCCAAGTCAGGATGGTGTGTGGCTTGGAGGGGAATTTGAAATTGGTTGTGTTCCCATGCATCTGCTGCCCTTGTCCTTCGAAATGGTAGAGGTAATGGGTTTGGAAGGTACTGTTGAAGGAGCCTTGATGCTAGAGCAAGGAAATTGGTGGCCTGTTTAACTGTCCTACATTGTTCCACTGCAAGTTTTCCATGATACCTCAACATATAGATTGGATTTTATCACAGAGTACTGTATATTAGCATATATGTCAGGAATTTTAGGACATAAGTCAGCATATTCTGCAGAATCCTGTCCATTAAAATAATGAACTGCACTGGCATAATGCCTTAATTCTTGATATTCATTTCCATCAAAGGAAGCTGTACATCAGGAGTCTTAATTTGTTAAATTTGAAAATTAATAATCTCTGGCTGCGATTTCACAAAATGTGCAAGAATGCATTTCTAGTTGGGAGCGTCATGTTGTGAACCACTCTTAAAATTCCATCACAGGATTACATACATTAATCAATTTTTGTCAGGAGAATCAATATAGTGAGTGTTAAGTAAATCATTTTATAAAAATTGTGACACAGTTATTATTAATAAAAGTGAAAGAAGTAAAATAAAACCCAACGAGATTTGAACCAATAAGCAAAAAGGTTAAGGTGGGGTAGATAGGTTTTTAATGTGAATGTATGTGAGGTGATGTGGATTGGAACATGACACGTAGTTACAGCACTGAGTTTCCTTTGGGACAGGTAGAAAAGTTAGTCATTGTGAAGTTAGTTATCAACAAGCTGAATCAGCTTTTAGAACGTGTCTCAAGGGGCTTTGCTTATAATTTTTTTAAACTTGTTGCTAAGGCGACATTGAGAAAATTATATGCAGATTTCAATGCTCTTTTTTATCAAACGTGCATTGATGCATTAGAAGAAAATGTACAGAAATAACTCTGATTCGTTGCTATGGTTTCTATGTAATGAAAATAGGCTCACACATCTAAACTTATTTTCATAAAAAGTAAACTTGATAGACAACGTGATCAGGGTTTTAAAGATGATGACAAATAAGCAAGTTATTCTACTTGGGTTGTAATCGCAAAACTCAAGAAACAAAGAACAAAATGAGCAATTCTCCAACAAGCGTAAAGATCTCCCCCTGCAGAGTAATCAGTATATGGAAAAGCAGTTATAATGATAAATTGATTTTCTCCTTTAAAATGAGCTTAGCATCTAAGTATAAGAATGGATTTAAAGGATCATAATAACACCATTTGTGGGACACAGGGTACCCAAACAGGAGGGCCCCGCTCAGTCTGCAGACAGACGGCCAGGCTATACATGGCATGCCTCCCACCCACCACCCTAGCCTCCTGCCACTGGTAGAATATCATCAATAATAGGATGAGGCCCTCAAGTAGCCATAATTGGCCAATTCAGGGCCTCAGTTAGCATAGGGTGGGAAGACTGACTTCACCCTTCCTCGCCCTTGACTTAATCCAGGTTGGGATGCTGGGATGGGGGGGCATTGGGTGAAATCGAGAGGGTAATGGGGTCGCCACCCCATGCCATCCCAACACCCCCCTTCCCACCTCACAGCCCAGTGCAATGGGGGTGGGGGGGGCACAAAATTCCACCATGTGTTTCTCATGTTAATAGAATCTGTTAATTAAGTGAAATGTGAAAATGTTTATTAGGCATGGAAATCTATGCTGTAGGGACCCATTGATAGCTCATGGATATTTGTAGAAAATCAACATAAATCCTACGAGTATAAAATGAAAGCTAATTTTTAGATTAAATGGGCAGAAATGAGTATATGTGGGAGGAATAGAAGGATCCACTAAGTTCATTGATCTGAATGGCCTTTGCTACTCTCTTTTTCTTTGCCTATCAAACATCATAGAAGATAGCTGGAGGCCTGAGATTAGTTTCAGGCCAGAGATGAGCATTATTAGCAGATTCAATCATGTCTCATTTCTGTAAAATGACATGTGGTGACATTGGGCAAGCATCCTGACATCACCACGCGCCATCGCGATATTTCGGTGGGTGGGTGCGCGATGATCTCCAATGCACGCCCGCCATTAATTAACAGGCCACTTAAGGCCCTTGAGCCAGTAATTGATGCTGATTTTTCGGAGCCTGTGCGATCTTCAGGTCGTCGCATGGGCGCAACGGGCAGGTGGGTAGGGCACATTTTTATAAACCTCATCCACGGGTGGGATATGAGGGGTGAGTGAGGTCACGAGTGTTATTTGTCAGACATTTAATGCTTAAACTTACTGATACTTGCCTGTGTGAGCAGGAATACCTCAAAACTCTTCACAGCTGCTTGGACAGAAGTAACAGGCTTCAGGCCAGGACTCTGGAGTAAACATTGTTTTTTGGGCTTTGCTGGTAAGGAAGCCTTCCCTTAGCCTGGGAATGGGAGTTGTGCTCTCCACTGGAGGCACCTCCTCTAAGAAGGAAGGGAGGGCCAGAAGGGGGAGGAGGCCAGGAGTCCACATTCAGCCTCCAGGGGAGCCACCTTTGGGGGGAGAGGCATAGGCACAAGGGGTGCAGGGCCAACAGAAAGTCCAAGGTGGAAGGGACCACAGAAGACGCCGCTATCCTGCTGCCAGGGTTTACATGCGGCGAAGCAGCTACCTCAATATGTCTGAGGTCCAGTGTCGAAGGTGGCTCCACCTCTCAAGGGAGACAGTGACCTCCATTTGTCAGATGATAGGCCCTGAGATCTCTGCAAACTGTGTGGCTGGGCACCCCATGCCAGTGGCGCTGAAGGTCACAGCTGCCCTCAACTTCTATGTCTCCGGCTCTTTCCAGGGATCAGTGGGTGATCTTTGCGGAGTCTCCCGGTCAGCTGTCCACACTTGTGTCAAGCAGATAACAGACGCTCCGTTCAGGTGTACATTGACTTTCACCCACTACCGCTGGGATGAGGCCAGCCGGACAGAGCGAGCCAGAGACTTCGCGGCCATTGCTGGCTTCCCTCGCGTCCAGGGTGCCATCGACTGCATACATATGGCCATCAAGGTGCCAGCAGGTGAGCCCGGTGCCTTCATCAACAGGAAGGGTTTCCACTCCATGAACATGCAGATAGTGTGTGATCACAGGATGCAGATTCTACAAGTCTGTGCAAGGTACCCAGGCAGCTCCCACGACGTCTACATCCTCAGACACTTCCAGGTGCCGAGGCTCTTCAGTGATCCAGCCCGGCTGGATGGATGGCTGCTGGGTGACTAGAGCCCTCAGAAGGTGGCTCATGACGCCTCTCCGCCATCCAAGAACAGAAACTGAGCAGCAGGACAATAGGAGCCAGGTCTCCAGAAGGGCTGTGGTAGAGAGAACCATCGGTCTTCTCAAGATGCGCTTCCGATGCCTGGACTGTTCAGGGGGTGCATGACAATACCCCCCGGATTGTTTGTCACTGCGCTCTCCACAATCTGGTGCTGGAAAGGGGGGGCGTAGTGGAGGAAGAAGATGTAGACTAAGTTGCTCCAGTTGCAGATGATGAGTCCAGTAGTGAGTCTGAGGATTAGCAAGCAGAGGAGAACGCTGAGGGGATCGACACTGACCCAGGCATCCTCCAGGGAGGCAGGGACACCCGGGAGGCTTCAATCCAATGAACCTTCAGCTAGCACACCACAGACAGACCTCCAACACAAGCCAGGGCTGCAGGCTCTATACTCGATACCTGAAAGCAACATCTGCCTGGTTAGGAACATTAACTATGTGCCTTGTCAATAAAATTCAATGACAAACAAGTCACTCATAACATCATGGGTTCCCGTCCACCTGCAGAAGTAAGGAATCATCCTGTGCCATGCTCACATATAAACATTTAATAAATTAATAAAATAAACCAGAAAAGGAACTGAATGCAAAGGTGTTCAGCATCACGCCAACTTGTCATTAACTCATAGTGGGGCAACATAAAACCACCAGTGAGAAGCCCGTGGTGTGCCTAAGGAGCCTTAAATTTACGTTTCCGGGTGCTACAAATAGGTGCTCCCCCCTCGCTGGCGCTGGCATCTGAGACAGCCTGCTCACTCTGCTGTCCTGTTGGCCTCGATGACCTTGGCGGGCGTTTTCTGGCCTGTGGATGACCCCGCCTGGGAGGGAGCGGCCAGTTCTATGGCTGGCATCTCCCCAGTCGCCGCAGCCTCATCGGATCTCCACAGTCACTGGCAGAGGGGCAGAGGAGCTGCTGCCCTCATCTGAAGCGCCCTGAGAGGAGCCCGCAGAGACGACAGGCAGCTCCTGCGCCGACATGAGGTCACTTCGGACCTCCGTGCTCACCACTGGATGGGCACCGAGCTGGGATACTTGGTGCCCAACCCATCTCCTACACTGGCACTGACCAGCTGAGGTCAATGCTGCTGTGAGGGCTTCCAGGTCCGAGCACAGCCCCAGGAGGCCCTGATTGTTCCCCTGGAGGAGCCTCTCCATGGGAGCTGCCACTCTCTTCATGGAGGAAGCATGGCGCTTGGCCATGAGGCTCATTGCATCAGTGATGCTCTGCATGGACTCCTCCAGCACGGGCACCATGCCATGCATTGCCTCATGTATCTCCACCAGATCCTCCCACATACCCTGCTGGACTTCCAACGTCTGCTGCCTCACAGACGACTCCAGAGGCACACCATCAGCCACCGACTGAGCATGTGGCTGGTCCACTGCAGTCCTCTGACTGCCGGCACCATGGGCACTCTCTGTCTCTGCCCACACCTCAAGCGAGTGTGAAGTTCCCTCACCACTGTGCCCCAGGACATTAGCCGACAATCTAATTCCCACCAAGGTGTTGGTATCTGCGCTGGTGCCTGCCTGGCAGAGATGGTGTGACGCTGGTGATTCCATTTGATCTGGGCCCTCAGGTGTCAGAGGTGGCCCCTCTGCCTCCTCCTCCCGGCCCTGCTCCGGTGATGCTGAAAGGAAGAACAAGGGCATTTGATTAGTTACAGTGCAGACAATGTCAATGTGCATGCCTGGCCCCCCGATCAGTATGCGCTCATCCTTCCATAATCAATGGTCAACCCATGTTGGAAGCTTCAATCACTGAACATTCAACAGTGGGATGGCTGCTGGGACACACATGGTGACCTCAGTGCATGGCAATCTTACCTCCCCCTGGCACCCCAGCCTCACCGCCACCGGTCAACCTGGGCGCATGGCGCGTCTCCAGCTCCATTGCCTCCTGCTCGTATCTGGTATTATGGCCAACCGGGCCTGACCTCTGCCAGTTCACATCCACTTGGCGGCATTGTGTGCGGTCTTCTCCTGAAAAGTCCACCCTGTACCTGGATTCCCATTGCATCCCTGCCACCCCAGCCTGAGTGGGACATTGCAGGGCTCCAGTGAATTGTCACCCCGCACCTGCCACACACTCATACCAAGAAGCCAGGGCTGACCCCACTTTCCCACAGGCTGCCTCCAGCACATTTGCCACCACACGATCTAGCTTTGCAAAGCAAGGACGTACAAACACATGGAACACGAAGGGCAGAAGATGGATTGGTGCCCCACCACATGGAAGCTCCCCTCCCAGTATGTCAGCAGCCTGACTTTGATATGTTTTGCACTTCCAGCACTGTGCCTGGGTGCAGATCCTTGAGGTAGCCTCAAAAACAGTACTCTGAGTGTCAGTCTAACACATGCTGCGGGTGCAGAACCCATCTCAGCATTACCCTCTCAGGGTGAACTAGGCATGAGCAATATCTGCTGGCCCACCCAGCGAGGGACACATGTCGTGAATCATTCAATGCAGTAACTGCACTCAGAGTTGGGGGGGCAGTAGTGGGGGTGGGGGGGGGAGTTGCGGCTGGGGGAAAGGCTACCTGCTGTGTTAAGTCATCTCTGCCACCACGGTACTCACCCTTCTAGAGCGCAAGAGGTCGTTGAAGCGCTTGCGGCACTGAACCCATGTACATCGCACCATGTCATGGGAGCTGACTATATCTGCCACCCCCTCCCAGATACGTATGGTCATGTGGAGGGGCCTCCTCCTCCCATCCCTCGGAACGAGGACCTCCTGCTGTGCTGCCACCTCCTCCAGGAGGACAGCTAGGCATTCATCAGAAAAGCGAGGGGCACAGTGCCCGGCTGCCCTACCCTCCTGCCTGGCCTGCTCTCCAGCAGCGCTCTGGGGAGCCCATCTGTTTGCCATGATGCATAGCCTTTGCAAGGCTACCTGCGCGCTATTTGAACAGGCCGCCAGGTCGCGATTGGACCCAGCTGTCATTGCACTCCCAACGCCGTCCGCCCACTCCCTCTATCCTCGGGAGCCATGTTTCATGCTGGGCTGGCCTTAATTGGCCCGCCCACGTAAAATGGCGGCACGGGGCCAATCCGCGCACGCTCCTGGCAGTGATCTGCTCCTGAAAAATTCTCCCCATAGGTGGTATGTCCAATAGTAACTTTAAACATATCATTTATGAAAATATTTATATTTATTTGATTCTAGTTATCTTATTTACTGAATACATACAAAGTTAATTTGCTGAAGCAGGTCTGATTATGTGTAGTGTTGAGATTGCACAGAATAGTGAACTGAGTTGCAAAATAGGAAATAAAGATGATTTTTGGACTGGCAGTGTAGTAATGAGCTCCATCATTTTTGAAACTCTATCCAGGGCCATTGATCGCCATCCTTTGCCCTTTTGTTCACCACCACACGCCCACCCTGCCTCCTCAGCACCCCAATCTCCTGCTGAAGCCCCTTACCCCTAACACTTGTCCATTTTAGTCGAAACTACAAATTCAACTTCCTTATATCCCTCACTACTTATATTCCTCTAATCCCTTCTAACATTAGTTAATTCTGTGTTAGCTCATGAAAGAAACACTCCTAAGCCTAGTACAACTGCATTTTCAAATTACCAATTCTTTAGCTTTTGACTCTTCATTAACCAGAATACATCTACAATACAGACTTGAAAAGTTAACTGTGTTCCACTCCGCAGATGCTGCCAGACCTGCTGAGTTTTTCCAGGTATTTTTATTTTTGTTTTGGATTTCCAGTTTCCGCGGTTTTTTGCTTTTATCTTTTTGCTTACATCTACAACTGTTCATTTGCTTAATTGCTCTCTTATTTCCAACCCTTTTACCTTTGTCCCCAATAAAACCTTTATTCTCTCCCTGGTCACTCCTCTTGGTATTGCCACTCCTTTTGCTCTCTCAAATCCAAATTACTTAAAGCTTCTGAAAAATTTCTACTCAAATATATTTCCATTGTTTGAACGGGATGCCTTGAAGCCAGCATTTTAATGTACCATTCTCTTTTATTTCTGTAGTCATCATCCAAGAACCAGTCTGAGCTCCCAATGAAGTAAAGGAAGATATTACTTCCCATCAGCCACCATCATTTACATTGACTTTTGCAATTACGGGTGATTTCGATAGAGGAAAGAGCACTAGATAAATTACAATATAATAATAAAAGCAAAATACTGTGGATGCTGAAGATCTGAAATAAAAACAGAAAGTGCTGAAAATACTCAGCAGGACTGGCAGCATTGTGGAGAGAGAAACAGATTAATGTTTCATGTCCAATATGACTTTTCTTCGGAACTACACAAGTGACCAGGAGATTACCGTCATTCCACAAAAAGCCTTGTATGATATGCAATCACTGTGGCATTCGCTTGTCCTCACACTCATTATGGGTTGCATGCTAAGAACTAAGTGTTATCACACATCATAGTAACCAAAAGGCATTTGTCTCTTTTTACTCAATGTGTCAAGGTTGAAATATACCATTACAACAACATGTATGTGCAATAAGCGGTAACTCCCAGATCTTCAAGGTTACTCTGCCTATATGAGGAAGAAATAATCCATGTTCTGAGGAGTACAACTATAGACAATGTCAGAGAAAGAAATATCATAGGGAATGTTGGAGCTGTTGGTTTATGCAGATGATCTGTTTTGCTTTCTATCGTACCCTTCATGAACCATTACTGAACCATTCATATCACTCCTACTGAAAGCATCATGGACACTCCACTCCCAAGGAAACCAGGATAATCTCACTTCCTTTTTCCATTAGATATGAAGTGGCAAGAATAACTGGATAATAACAGCATACTCTAGCTGAAAAGGCATGTTGGGACATTGCTTGTTGCTCAATGTGGGATAGGGATCTGACATATCACCAAATTATTTTCCTGCTTACTCTGTAGGTTGATGCTGGTCAGAATGCTTCCCTTCTTGGAATCTCTAGCCCATACGATTTTGATTTGATTTGATTGTACATTATACAGGTAATGATTGCGTTGCTTTCCCCCTGCAGCTTCAATTTTCTGGCCTTTTGATAGTGATGAGGTGCAGCCCAAAGTATTCATCAGCTACCAGTGGGATGTGCAATCAAAGGTGAGCAATGGATAATAATCTGTGCATAGTCAATTTTTTTTATTTAAAGCTTCACGTATTCCATAAGGAGCAATGTGTGATGATCAATAATGAAGTAAGCCAATGAATTTTATTTTGTGGTGCTATATTATCTGTCAAATTAACAGTGATAGAAGCTTGTTTTAATTGCTGCATAGCAAATCCCTGCAATGGCTTTAAGTTTGTGGTACTTAATTATAAAATCATGTTATGCAGGATCTAAAGCTAGATGATATATTAAAATTTTCAGGTCGACTTTGTCTTAGGTAAATCATTGCCTGTCCGCCAATGACACTTCACCTGAAAACTACACTTGTGGCAGAATTTTAGAAAACCTTAGAAAAGTCTTAGAAAATTCCTGGCCATTAGTACTATTTTTGGACCTTGACTGGTCACGGCAGCAGCAGCGCATCTTCAAAATTTCTAGAAAGTGGACAATTAAAAACCTGCCTCCAGGATTGCCTTCCAAATGGGGATGATGGGCAATGTGAGGAGGTGACAGTTCGATTCAGTGTTTTCCATTGCAAGGGTGGTTAGGAGTCTTACTGTGTCTGCAGTGAGAGTGCTGCTGAGGGGAGTACAGCAGGAGTGGAAGGGATGCAATGGAGATGTGATCAGTTTGAGGGATGCACTTGCTACTGTATCATTCCCAGCACTATTGGAGACAACAAATTTCAAGAGCTTCTCACACAATGACAAGCCTCTGCCAGTGGAAGATACCAGCCTTGCCATTTTCTTTTAACTGTTAAAGGTTAGAATGCCTTGAGCTCTCAAGCTATTGCAAACCGCAGTGTGCAGCCTCCTCCTCTGAGTTGCCGAGGTGCTGACACATAGTGGGGCTTGACACTGGGAATATTACAATGTCTGTGGAAGTCTGCTGTTAACTGCCTAATTATCCACCTCAGTTGGCATCCTACCACTGCCAAGTAGGTTGCCAAAGTTGAGCGGGCTAAATGTAGCATATACTCCACCAGTACTAGGCCAAAATAGAAAATATGGACCTATCACATAACACTCTGATTTGCATCTTGTTAGTTTACTGCCTGACTCACATGGATGTTCTGGCTTGGGCTGCCAACTGTGACTGGAGGCATTTCTGGAGTTTTGATAACATAACATTCTGACCACACAACATCTGACCATGTGATGCCTGATCAAATGATATCTGATCATGTGACATTTAATCATGTGTCATTTGTTCACATGCCTTCTACAAATGCATTTACCTTACAAAGGCTCTGCTGGGATGTGTCCAACAGGTCGATCTGATGCATCTAGTATATGGGTGAACAGAGCTAGCATGCTTCCCACTTTTTGTGTGATAGTTTTGCTTTCCATTTTCAGCCTATGCCACTGGCTAGCAGCAATGCGGAAAAGTCTCTCCCCGTCAGTACAGAACCTCTCCATTGGCAAGTCCTCAGCTGTGCCTCCTCATGGTGACAAACAGAAACTGTGTCTCTCATGGCCCCAGACTAAAGCTTCTGAGGAATTCAAAGGAAATTTGGCCACCAGACATGTAGAGTGCAGGCCCACTGGTGCATTGACACATCCTGGTGCTCATGAACCAAATTCCAAGCTCTAGGTGAGTATCTTCACTGCCATGTGGATACCTTGGGAGAATTGAAGGCTCAGGGTGTAAATCCTGACAAAACATCTGGAGTGGAACCCAAAGGAGGACTGGTGTAATCTTTCTGACAACTCCTGCAACCAAGCTGATGCCAAACGTAGTGCTTTACTTTCCTTTGGGCCCAATAGGGAAGGTCAAGAGGGGTACCCCTAAGTTTTGGGCAGCACAGGGTCTCCATAAATTTTTCCCAGGCTTAGACCTTGGAAAGGACCCTCCAGTTTTTCTGCAGAACTTTAACGTAACATGGATGAAGCAGTTAGGAGTGATAAGCCCAACTCAATTGGAGAACGGGTGTTACAGGCTGTCTCTAATATTGAGAGGGACCATCGTGTCCAACTAGTCAGCCACTGCCCACCTCAAGTCGGGCAGTAAGGTTCTGACCTACCACGGTCCATCTTCTTCAATGGGTGCTTGGAGCTCAGAGTCTCTGCTCAACAAGTTGACTGTATCCATCACACCACACAAACAAACAAAAAAAAGCAAAGCAAAGAAAATGCCAACTCTTCGTCTGGCAAGCTGGAACATCAGGACCATGAGCATGGGAGTGACAGATGATTTGCAGCTGGTCAATAACATGCGCAAGACAGCCAAGATCAAAATGGAGCTTGACCACTGAACAGTGACACCATAGCTTCCTTACAAGAGACCAGGCTCACTGAGAGCGGATCACTGAAAGAAAAACATTACACGTTCATCTGGCAGGGGACAAGTTCAGAGGGAACGAATGAGGAAGGTGTAGTCTTCACTAAAGGAACCCGCTGCTCTCGATGTTAGAGCCCTCCACAAATGATTCAGAACATGTTCTCTCATCCACCTCTCAACTCAAACAGGGCCAGTTAACCTCATGAATATCTATGCTCCAACGCTGCACCCCACTACCAAGATGAAAGTTCAGTTCTATGAGTGGCTTGTCTCCACTATCAGCAGAATATCTAAATCAGAGCATATTTACCTACTGGGGGATTTTGTTGCAAGAATGGGCATGGACCATGAGGCTTTGTGTAACTAACGCTTTCTTTGAGAACAAACCATGTCATGGGTGTCTTGGACATACATACAAGAATGTAAACATTCGAATTAGGAGCAGGAGTAGGCCATTTGCGCCTCCTCTGACATTTGATAATATTATGGCTAATCTGATTATGGCTGCAACACTACTTTCCTGTCTGCCACTATAACCTTTGACTCCCTTGTTAATCAAGAATCTATCTAACTCAGCTTTGAAAATATTCAATGACCCAGCCTCTACTGCTCTGTGAGGGAGAGAATTCCACACACTAATGACTCTGAGAGAAAATAATTCTCCCTTAAATGGGAGATCCCTAATTTTTAAATTGTGTCCCTAGTTCTCGCTTCTCCCGCAAGGGGAAACATCCTTTCAACTCCAGCCTGTCAAGACCCCTCAGGATTTTATATGTTTCAATAAGATAACCTCTCATTCTTCTAAACTCCAATGGATACAGGCCCAATCTTTCCAACCTTTCCTCATGAGATAACCCCTTCATCTCAGCAATCAGTCACGTGAACCTTCTCTGAACTGCTTCAAATGCAATTATATCCTTTCTTAAGTAAGGAGACCAAAACTGTACACAGTATTCCAGATGTGGTCTCACTAACACCCTGTACGACTATAGCAAAACACCCCTACTTTTATATTTCATTCCCCTTGCAATAAACAGCAACATTCCATTTGCCTTCCTAATCACTTGCTTTACCTGCAGACCAACTTTTTGTGATTCATGTACCAGGACACCCAGATCCCTCTGTACTGCAGAGTTCTGCAATCTCTCTCCATTTAAATAGTAGCCCGTCACTTCTAAGCTTTGGGGCACTGTATCGGGTGGGGGTGGGGTGGGGGGGTGTGGGGGGTGCATACCCAAATCTTGTGCTGAGGAACTCCCCCTACAAGAATTTCCCAGGTAAGGATTGCATGGCAATTGCCTGGGAAGTTCAAACTTCCGATGGGCAATTGCTCTGCACTGGGAATCACTGGATAATGCAATTTAAATCACAAATGTCAGATGGTTCTGACTGTGTTACAGTACTAATTGCCCCAAAAAAGTTAGAAGAATTAAAACCACTTCTAGCTCTAGCTTCTGGATAACTATAGCACTGACCCACTCCAAGCCCCCATGGGACTCCCCTACCACCCTGACTAAAAGCCCCGAGTACACTCCCACACCCTGAACACCCACAGGACACCCCCTGAACACCCACAGAACCCTGCAGACTACACCCCCACCTCCAACTGCCCTTCCCATCCCCCAACTACACCTCACTACCCCGACTATGCCCGCAATCCTCGACTGCCTTCCCCACACCCTGACTCTCCCACCGACCACCCAACACCCCCCCAACACTTACCATCCCCCAATGACTGCCCCCCTCCCACTGTCTACCCCTCTCCCCTCTCACCACCACCACAGACCATTCCCCCTTCCACTGGCTACCAAAGCCCCTGACCTATCCTAACCCCCTCCCACACAAGCCTGCCCACTTATCATATAAACTTACCTTCTCCCTGGCTTCTCAGTGGCAGGACCTTTATACTTACCTGCTTTATGGCAGTTAGTGCCATAAAAAAGAGGGCATGGCTTCCTTGCATCCGACGCTGCAGCCCTGGACAGAAGGCCTCAGGAATCCACTACGCTACACAGATCTCACCCGGCCTGAGTCAGATAGGAGTGGTTGGATTTCCAAGTAAGGAACTATGAGCGGGGTGGCAATCCTACTCAATGGCACTCCAGTGGAAGTTACGACCCAACATACTGCATTTCTATTCTACCTGCCAAAGTGGACAAAGTTCACATTTTCCCACATTGTACTCCACCTGCCAAATCTTTGCCCACTCACTTAACCTACCTATATCCCTTTGCAGACTCCTTATTCCTCTTTACAACTCTCTATTTTTGTGTCATTGGCAAATTTAGCAACCATACATTTTATTCCTTTATCCAAGCCATTGATATAGATTGCAAACAGTTGAGGCCCCAGCACTGATTCCTGTGGCAATCCACTAGTTACAGCTTGCCAACCTGAAAAAGCACCCATTTATTTCTACTCTTTGATTCCTGTTAGATAACCAATCCTCTATCACCAAGATCAGGGTGTTGGCATCAGATGGATCTGATCATCACCAGGCATGACCCTTCTCAACACAGGCAGCTAGCACAGCACTGATTGTGACACAGATCACTCCCTGGGCTGCACCAGGGTTAGGATGCAACCCTTGAAGCTTTTTCATTCAAAGCAGAAATGCCAACCCCATGTCAACATCAGCCAACTTGCCTAACCAGATAAGAACCAACAGTTCCTTGACTCGATTGAACAAATGGTCTCCAGCATTCCCACACAGAATGAAGAAGTGAAATGAAACATACGTTGAGACACTCTAAATACCGCACTCTCAACAAATGGGAAGCGAGAGTGGAAAAATGTTAAATGGTTGAAGGCTAACATTACAGTGCTGGAACCTGTCACTGAAGCCAAATGGTCCACTCTCATTAATTACAAAAGGAATCTGAGCAAGAAGACTCTGAATGCACTAAGAGCCATTTGAAGTAATGTCCAACAGACTGCTCGGCGGCATCCCAATGACTACTGATTAGAACTTTGCCAAAATATCCAAATGTCCTTCGACACAGGAATGCTAAGGGCATGTATGATTAGATCAAAAAGGCAATAAATCCATTAGCAAATACAACAGCTCCATTGGAAACAAAGATGGGAGAGGACACCACTGACTGCAGCAGACAACTGGAGAGGTGAGTGGAACCCCACCTTGAGTTGTACTCTAGGGAGAGCACCATCACCGAGGAAGCACCAAGCACCGTAGAGACTCTGCCTGTCTTGGCAGAGCTGCATATCGAACACACAATGGAGGAGCTTAGCAAAGCTATTGACTTGTTTGCCGTGGGTAAAGCTCCAGATGATGCTATACCGCCTGAACTTATCATGCCCATGAAACCGGCACTCCTGCAGCATCTGCATGAACTTCTCTGCCCCTGCTGGGGGGATGGGACAGAGCCCCATGATATGCAGATGCAAAGATTGTGAACCTGTACAAGAACAAGGATGACCACAGTGACTGCAATAACTATTGAGGCATGTCTTTGCTGAGCATCATGGGAAAAATATTTGCCCACGTTGCTCTTGTCAGACTGCAGTGCATCTATCCTGAATCCCAGTGTGGTTTCAGAACGGAAGCTCTACAGTTTTTTAATTCGTTCATGGGATTTGGGCATCGCGGGCTAACCCAACGTTTATTGCC
Source organism: Cetorhinus maximus (assembly GCF_964194155.1). Taxonomy (NCBI): domain Eukaryota; kingdom Metazoa; phylum Chordata; class Chondrichthyes; order Lamniformes; family Cetorhinidae; genus Cetorhinus; species Cetorhinus maximus. The sequence continues at coordinate 97,911,046 of NC_135882.1, forward strand.
CATCCCTAATTGCCCTTATCTAGGGGGCACTTAAGAGCCACCACATTATTGTGGGTTTGGAGTTGCATGTCGGCCAGACCAGGTACGGATGGCAGATTTCCTTTCCTAAAGGACATTAGTGAAGCAGATAGGTTTTTACGACAATCAACAATGGTTTTATGGTCATCATTAGACTATTTTTTGCTCCAGATTTTTAATTGAATTCAACTTCCACCATCTGCCGTGGTGGGATTTGGACCTGGGCCCCCAGAACATTACCCTATGACTCTGGAATACCACTCCAGTGACAATATCACTCCACCACCACCTCCCCCTCTTCTCATTCCAACAGCTGCCAGAGAAATACCGTGAACAAAGGAGACCACTATATATTGCCTTCATCGATCTCATCTAGGCATTTGACCATGTGATCAGAAGCGGTCTATTTAAGCTGCTGGAGAAATTTGGCTGCCCGCAGAAGCTGCTCAATGTGATCTCCTCTTTCTATGACAACATGATAGATAAGTTCAGGGCAACATTGGAACCCTTTGAGATCCGAAATGGGGTCAAACAGTGTTGTGTTCTGACACTGGCACTCTTTGGCATGTTCTTCTCCTTTTTGCTGCTGTTTAGCTTTAGGTCGTCTACAGAGGGTGTCAACTTACATACCAGATCTTATAGAAAACTGTTCAGCCTTGCTCATTTGAGATCCAATACAATGGTGCACCACCTCCTCATCAGGGAGTTGCTCTATGCTGACGATGCTACACTAGCATTCCGTACTAAGGAGCAGCTGCAGCAGCAAATGGACAGATTCTCTCAGACATGAGAAGAGTTTGGTTGATCATCAGCATTAAGAGGACTAATGTCATGGTCCAGATTGTTGCCATACTGCCATCTATCAGGTTTGACAATGTGACACTGGAGATGGTTGTTAGCTTCACATATCAAAGCTCCACAATCATTAGAAATCTGTCATTGATGCTGAAATCAACACATGCATCGCAAAAGCTGCAACTGTTGTGTCCAAGCTGAGAAAGAGAGTGTGAAACAATAGCAAGCTGACTTAGAACGCCACACTGTCAACCTACAAAGCCTGCATCCTCAGTGCACTCCTGTACATGGTGACACCTGGACAACATATGCTAAGCAGGAGAAAAAAAAGTTTCTACTTTCCCTGTCTAAGATGTATCCTCAGCATCTTTTGGCAGGATACGGTCACCAACTCAGAGGTCCTGGAGCATGCTGTTGTACTCAAATCCTCTTGCAATAAAGGCCAATGTACCATTAGCCTTCCTAATTGCTTGCTGCACCTGCACGTTAGCTTTCAGTGACTTAATGATGAAGACATCCAGGTCCCTTTGTACATCTACACTTTCTATCTCTCACCATTTAAGAAGTACTCTGCACATCTGTTCCTCCTTACAAAGTGGATACCCTCACATTTTTACATGTTATAATCCTTCAGCCATGTTCTTGCACATTCACTGTGTCGAATCCCTTTGAAGCCACTTTGCATCTTCCTCACAACACACATTCCCGCTCAGCTTTGTGTCATCCATGAACGTGAGAATATTACATTTGATCCCCACATCCAAATCATTGATATATATTGTGAAGAGCTGGGGCCCAAATACTGATCCTTCTGGTACACCATTCATCACAGCCTGTCAACGCAAGAATGACTTGTTTATTCCTACACTCTGTTTTCTGCCCGTTAACCAATCCTTAGTTCATGCCAGTATATCACCTCCTATCCCATATGCTTTAATTTTGCTTACAAACCTCCCTTGGGTGTCTTTATCAAAACCCTTATGAAAATCCAAGTGTATTACTTCCACAATTATCAATCCTGTTTGTAACATCATCAAAAAACTCCAACAGATTCATCAAACCTGATTTCCCATTCATAAATCTATGTTGACTATGCCCAATAGAATCATTATTATCCAAGTGTCCATTTATCATATCTATTAGAATAGATTCTACCATTATCCCTACTACTGATGTAAGGCTAACAAGTCTGTAGCTCCCTGATTTCTCTCCCCCTCCCTTCTTAAATAATTATTCCAGCCTGCAGGAACCATTCAAGAATCTATAGAATTTTGGAAGATGATCACTAATGCATCCATTATCTCCTTAGCTACCACTTTCAATGCTCTGGGATGTAGAATATCAGGACCTGGCGACTTATCAACCTTCAGTCCCATTCATTTCTCCAATACAACCTTCTTAATAATATTAATATCCTTCAATTCCTCATTCTCCCTAGTCCCTTGGATCTCTAATTCTGGAAGATTTCTTGTATCTTCCTCAGTGAAGACAGACACAAAGTAATCATTTAGCTTCTCTGCCATTTCTCTATTCCCCCATTATAAATTCTCTTGACTCTGCCTGTGATAGACTCACATTTGTCTTAGCAAAACATTTCCACTTTACATACCTATAGAAGCTTTTACAGGCTGTTTTTAAAAAAAATTTTGCTGGTTTACATTCATATTCTATTCTCCTTTTTCAGTTTCTTGGTCCTCCTTTGCTGTATTGTAACATCCTCCCAATCCTCAGGTTTACTATTATTTCTGGCAACTTTATAAGCTTTTTTAAAAATCTTACACAATCCTTTGTTAGCCACAGTTGACTGACTTTTCTTTTTGGGTTTTTGTGCCTTGAAGGAATGTATAGTTGCTGTAAGCTATCTATTGCCTATGCGCTGTCATAATTTAATTAGTGATCTCAGATAAAAGGCACCCCAAAGTAGCTGCAACCACAGTATGATTGAATTTTACATCCAGTTTCAAAGGGAGAAGAGCAGGTCTAAGACTAATATTTTAATCTTAAATAAGGGCAACTATGTGAGCATGAAAGCTGAGCTATCTGAAGTGAACTGGGATACCAGACTAGGGGATAGGTCAGTCGAGAAGCAGTGGCATACAGTTAAGGGGATATTTCATAATACTCAGAATAAGTATACTACTATAAAGAAAATTTCTAAAGGGAGGACCCATCATCCGTGGTTAACTAAAGGAGTTTGGGAAAGCATCAAATTTAAGCTAAAAGCATATAACTGTGCAAAGATGAGTAGCAGGTCAGATGATTGGTCAGGATATAAAGAACATCAGAGAGTGTCTAAGACGTTAATCAGGAGAAAGAAATTAGAATATGAGAGGAAGATAGCTGGAAATGTAAAAATGGATAGCAAGAGTTTTTACAGGTATTTAAACAGGAAAAGATTAGGTAAAGCGAGTGTTGGTCTTCTAGAGAGTGAGAATGGGGAGTTAATAGTTGATAATAAGGAAATGGCGGTAGAAATGAACACATATTTTGTTTCTGTTTTCACTGTACAGGATACAAAAAAGATTCCAAAAATAGCTGCAAATCGGGAGATCGAGGGGAGAGGGGAACTTGGTGAAATTATAATCACTAGGGAAGCGGTACTGAGCAAACTGATGGAGCTGCGGGCTGACAAGTCTCCGGGTCCTGATGGACTTCATCCTAGGGTCTTAGGAAGAGGTGGCTGATGAAGTAGTAAATGCGTCGGTGTTAACTTTCCAAAATTCCCTAGATTCTGGAAAGGTTCCATCAGATTGGAAAGTAGCAAATATAACCCTCTATTCAAGAAGACAGGGAGGCAGAAAACAGGAAACTATAGGCCAGTTAGCTTGATGTCTGTCGTGGGAAAGGTGTTAGAGTCAGTCATTAAAGAGGTTATACTTGGGCACTTAGAAAAACTGAAGATAATCCGGAAGACTCAGCATGGTTTTGTGAAAGGGAAATCATGTTTAACCTTTGAAGGAGGTGGATAGAGGGGAGCCTGTAGACATACTGTACCTGGACTTCCATAACGGATTTGATAACGTTCCACATCAAAAGTTATTGTGGAAAATAAAAGTTCAGTGTAGGGGTAACATATTAGCCTGGATAGAAGATTGGCTGGCTTGCATAAAGCAGAGAGTATGCATAAATAGGTCTTCATCTAATTGGCAGGATGTGACAAGTGGAGTCCCACAAGGGTCTGTGCTGGGACCTCAACTTCTTACAATTTGCATCAATGACTTAGATGAGCGGTGTGAAAGCATGGTAGATAAATTTGCAGATAACACAAAGATAGGCAGGAAAGTACGTTGTGAAGAAGACATAAGGAGTCTGCAGACAGCTATGAATAAATTGGCTGGTGGGCAAAAACCTGGCAGATTAAGTATAATGTGGGAAATGTGAAGCTGTTCACTTTGGCATGAAGAATAAAAAAGCAGAGTATTACTTAAATTGAGAATGATTGCAAAATTCCAAGGTGCAGAGGGATCTAGGTGTTCTCGTGCATGAGTCCCAAAAAATTAGTATGCAGGTACAGCAAGTAATCAAGAAGGCTAATGGAATGCTATCCTTTATTGTGAGAAGAATCAAACATAAAAGGAAGGTTGTTATGCTTCAGTAATACAGGGCATTGGTGAGACCACACCTTGAATATTGCATGCAGTTTTGGTCTCCTTATTTGAGGAAGGATGTAAATGCATTGGGGATGATTCAGAGGAGGTTTATGAAACTGATACCTGCAATGAGCGGTTTGTCTTATGAGGATAGGTTGGACAGGCTGGAGTTTAGAAGAGTAAAAGGTCACCCCCCCTCCCCCACCCCATCCCCCTCTCCTCCTCCACCCCCCCCTCCACCCCCCTCCCCCATCCTCCTCCTCACCCCCCTCCCCCCCACTCCCCCTTCCTCCTCCTCCTCCCCCCTCTCCCTCCTCCCTCCCCTCCCTCCCCCACTCCCTCCCCCACTCCCCTCCCCCCCTCCCCTCCCCTCTCAGCTGCTGCCTGTAACTCCAACATCTGCTCCTTTTCATATGTGATGTGCACACCTCACCATGCAACAAACTACCTATCTCTATGGAGCTCCATTGTGGCATGAGTTACTGCCCCTGAGATGTGCAATGGTGCTCCTTCAAAAGTGCATTACCTCTGAGGGCTCCCTCTGCTTCCTACTGGTTCAACTCCTGCACCACGATTGTAGGTCCTATGGGAGATTAAACACATGACTTTGAATCTTTTCTCCTTGTCAGTTCTATGTTATCATTGTAGAAGTGCTCACATTTCAGTTTATGGTGACAGTAAATCATCCTGACCGAGGGCTGTGTGCCTATGTAGCTGTGTGATATCTAATTCTGTCACCAAGTATCTGAGAGATCCCCATCTCTCCATCGCCAATGGCTGGGCACTCTCCCTACCACCCTCCATCATGTCCTCCTCCCCAGCAGACAGGGCAGCGATGACTGGAGGACCACTCCCTTGTACTCTGCCTCTCCATGGAGTTATGTGCTCTCTGCTGCAAAGAGAGAAAGCAGAGTGATTGTGTGAAATGAATTGTGCGGAGAGGAGGGAAGGACAACATTTGTGGAGGGTAACTGTGAAGCATGGTGTTAGAGAACACAAAGATAGGGCGAATGTGTTTATTGGCTGCTTAGATGAGGATATGAGGAAGTTCCTGGAGAGAGAGGAGATGAGTGGAGCTTCAAAATTCGTTCAACTGAGGAGTGCTAAACAGGAGGATGCTGGGGAAATCAAATGAGAGGAGTGGAACCTGAAAGTGTTATGTTATTCACCTCTGTTGCCCTCCTGAGGTTATTAAGCATTGTGCAGCACAGTATGAAGCTGCGATAGAGCACATTTCTGATTTCCTCAGACACTTTCAGCCACATCTGCTTTGTTTGTGAGGTTACCCTGTTCTTTTTGTCCTTGAGGAGCCCGACCCTCATCGGGCCTTCCCAACATGACCTCTAGTGAAGAGTCAGAGAACTGGGGGGTGGTTGGGGGGGGCGGAGAGGTGGGGTTGGCGCAGAGTTGGGGAGCGTAGCCACATTGCACTTCAATTCTTGTGGTTGATGAAGCCTCAGAAATCAACCCGAAATTCAGGCATTCTGACTCCTGTCTGTGTTCCTTTAACTAGATATCCTTCTATTGACAGCTAGGATGTGGGGAGTGTTTATCATCTTACCATACCCTGATTGCTCGGGAAACCTTGAAGTGGGATGATGCAGCAATAATCATCTGTGAGCCAGTGGGTTTCAATAAAATGCTCGCCCAAAAACCTAAGGTAAACCATAGGACTGGTGAAACCTCAGGTAAACAAAGCAGAAGCAATAAAAGCTGGCCCCAACTGAGGAATATGAAGCAAATCAGGGATTTTTTGGGTATCATTGGGTTATTAGTGTTTTTTTATTCTGGGCTTCGCTACCCGAGGTTCGCCTCTTGCCAACCTGACTAAAGCTAAAGCACCAAATAGGGTAATGGTGGTCCCGATATGCAGGCTGCTTTCCGTGACTTAAACCAAATTTTTCTAACAATCCTCTGCTCAGGATCCCAGAATTAGAAAACATGTGTGTTTCAAACCAATACCTTAGAATTAGGCTTGGGTCTCCCAGATAATTGAGGGAGAGGAACTTTCCATGCCTTGCCTGAGCAGGAAACCGTTGCCTAAGGAACGTTGGTATGCTAAAGTAGAGAAGGCTTTCCTATCAATTAAATGAGCCATAGAAGCCTTAAGGGAGCACCTGCAGGTGCCAATTTCACCTCGTGACCAATTGCACACCTCTCAAATATATATTCTTCAACAAAAAAAACAAAATGCTTGTGTTATAATTTTGGCACTCCAGCCCTGTTGTTTTGAGAGGGGGAGTGGCTTATAGGGAAGCCAATGCCCTCTCCCACACATACTGCCTTGTGGTGCCAGCCACTGGAACTGATGGCTCTGGGTTGAAGGTGATGAGTGGTGATTGCCGTGTGTAGCTGGGTGATTGAAGGCTGGTGTGTCAGCTGCAGGCTAATGAAGGCCGTGATTTCAGAGGAAGGGTATGGCTCCTTTAAGAAACTCCTCTTCTAAATAATAGCAGTCCATGTCCAAATGCAGCAAGACCTGGATAGTATCCAGGCTTGGGCTGACACGTGGCAAGTAACATTCGCGCCACACAAGTGTCAGGCAATGAGCATCTCCAACAAGAGAGAATCCCTTGAAATTCAATGGCATTACCATCACTGAATCCCCCATTAGCAGGATCCTGGGGGTTACCATTGACCAGAAACTGAACTGGACTAGCCAGATAAATACTCTGGCTACAAGAGCAGGTCAGAGGCTAGGAATCATCTGATGAGTAACTCACTTCCTGACTCCCTAAAGCCTGTCCACCATCTACAAGGCGCAAGTCAGAAGCATGATGGAATACTCCCCACTTGCCTGGATGAGTGCAGCTCTCACGACACTCAAGAAGCTTGACACCGTTCAGGACAAAGCAGCCCATTTGATTGGCATCACATCCACAAACATTCACTCCCTCCACCACCGACGCACAGTAGCAGCAGTGTGTACCATCTACAAGATGCACTGCTGGAATTCACCAAGGCTCCTTCGACAGCACCATCCAAAACCATGACCACAACCATTTAGAAGGACAAGGCCAGCAGATAGATGGGAACACCATCATCTGGAAGTTCCCCTCCAAGTCACTCACCATCTTGACTTGGAAATAGATCGCCGTTCCTTCAATGTTGCTGGGTCAAAATCCTGGAACTCCCTCCCTAACAGCACAGTGGGTATACCTACGCTGCATGGGTGGGCAATAAATGCTGGCCCAGCAAGCGTAGCCCACATCTTGTGAATGAATAAAAAAATTGCAACAAGAGTTGGAAGGAAGCTTTCCCCAGCCAGCTAAGCCTAAAATCGGAAATTCAAGGGAAATAACGCATGAAAGAGGCTCTAGTTGAAGAGGTATCCATCATAATATGTGATGTAGTTTTGTGTTGTATGGATTAAAAGAAGTTGTTTGGAACTTGGATTGTTCAAAGGCTTCTATCATTGGGGTAAAGGAGGCTCTGTGACAGGAGAATCCTGCTTGCAAAAATCTCTATTTATAACATTTTTTGAACTGAGAAGCTATACATCACAGGCTTTTAATTAACATTTTTTTTACTTTTATACTAGGATCCAAAGCAAGTAGGAAGCAATAGCCAATACCTCAGCTTTACTGTCTTATCTCTGATTTAGGAATGTAGTTATCTTGCAACAAATATCTAATTTGTTATTTCAGCAATAATCTACAGTGTCTGGTAAGACACATGATTGTGCAACTTTGAGCGACTGATTTAGATCTGCATTCAGAAGATGTTAAATGACAAATAATTGATACTCTTGTTCAAACAAATGATCTATACTTTCAATATAGAGATTGACGTTTCTACCAATCATGAAATGGTTAGCTGCTGAGCTGGTTTGTGTTAATTAGGAAACATAAACTGGAATTTTCCACCCCGGTTGGCGTCGGGCATCATGGTGGGCGTGAGCGGACAATATGGCGAGATGGCCAAAAATCGGTTTTACGCTGTCGTGAAACCAGTTTGCGATCATCTGCTCTGCCCATCAATGGCAGGCCACCTTTCCCGCCACCAACGTCGGGAACCTGATTTGATTGCATTTTCATCTCGTTATCCTGCCTGCCCACCAGAATCCCCCCACGCTGGATCATCTGGGCACATCGGTGTGATTGCACACCAACATGTTTCACCACAACATTTAAAAGGTGTGCACCTGGCAAGCTGAACTTCGAAGGAAACTTGGAGGTAAGTTCACACTAACATTTGCGCTCACAAGGGTAACTTGACTTCAAGGAAGATGTGCTGCAAATTCTGGCAAAGACACAAGAGAATCGCTTTTACCTAGCCGGCTGACAATGCAATGCTGGAGCATGGGCTGTGCTGCGGTTGGGATGAGGGGGTGGGGGGGGCAAGGTAGCACGGTCTGATGGTAGAGCACAAGCACATGTGGTTGGGGGAGTGGGGGAAGCCTTGTATTAAGTGAGCATTCTTCTGCATCTCAGACAGTTGAGGTGCTTCTATATTTGCTATATTGACATGCTGGGAGTCGGGCCTCTAGCTTATCTGCCCACTCAAGCAACGCAGAGGCATGAAAGTGCCACCAAATGCTCCAGACTTTTTCACCCCTCAGGCGCAGACTGCAACTTAATGAGTGTTTTAGGGGACTGCAGAACAATTGGACAGCTGGGCACAATTTACAATCTCCTTGCTAAAGCTGGCCATGTAGCAGTCACTGGTGGAGGGGCTCACAGCCCCTTGCAATGTCATCATTCAGGTTTGGACCAGTCTCGCCCATGGTTCAAGCTAACAGTGCAGTGCAGGTTAGGAGAATGCCTAAGCCTGAGCTGAGAGCACAGCATGCAGTCCAATGGGCAAAGCTGCCGCCAATCAGCCAGGTGGAGTGAGGTTTCGGGCTGCCATACAGCACACTAAACTAGCCATCCAAGTGGCGGCCAGCATTCTCCAGTTGCATTAAGAGGCCTTCAGACTTAACCAAGACGTTCTTAGTACACCCATGCTAACCCACGCGTTTCTCTCTTTCATAATGCAGGAGGAGTATACCAGGAAACATAGAAACTTGGAGCAGGAGTAGGCCATTTGGCCCTTCGAGTCTGCTCCACCATTCAATATGGTCATGGCTGATCCTCTATCTCAATGCCATATTCTTGCTTTCTCTCCATACCCCTTGATGCCCCTAATATCCAAACATTTATCAATTTCTTTCTTGAATATACTCAATGACCTGGCTTCCACAGCCTTCTGTGGTAGATAATTCCACAGGTTGACCACTCTTTGAGTGAAGAAATTTTTCCTCATCTCAGTCCTATATGGCCTGCTCTGTATCTTAAGACTGTGGCCCCTGGTTCTCGACTCCCCAGCTAGGGGAAACATCTTCCCTGCATCCAGTCTGTCCAGCACTTTTAGAATTTTATACATTTCGATCAGATCCCCTCTCATTCTTCTAAACTCTAGTATAGCCCAGTCGAACCAATCTCTCCTCATACGACAGTCATACCTTCCCCGGTATCAGCCTAATGAACCTTCACTGCATTCCCTCTATGGCAAGTATATCCTTTCTTAGGTAGGAAGACCAAAACTGCATGCAATACTCCAGGTGTGGCCTCACCAAGGCCCTGTATAACTGCAGTAAGACATCTTTACTTCTGAACTCAAATCCTCTTGCAATGAAGGCCAACATACCATTTGCCTTCCTATTTACTTTCATTGACTGGTGTACAAGGACACCCAGATCCCTTTGTACATCCATATTTCCCAACATATCACCACTTAAATAATACTGTCTTTCTGTTTTTCACAGCGAAGCATATAACATCACATTTATCCACATTATACTGCATCTGCCATGTATTTGCCCACACACACAACTTGTATAGATCTCCGTGAAGCCTCCTTGCATCCTCCTCACAACCCCGGCCAGTTTCGTGTTGTCAGCGAACTTGGAAATATTGCATTTGGTTCCCTCAACCAAGTCATTTATATCTACTGTGAATAGCTGGGGCTCAAGCACTGATCCCTGCAGTACACCCCTAGTTACTGCCTTCCAGCCAGAAAAAGACCCATTTATTCCCACTCTCTGTTTCCGGTCTGTAAACCAATTCTCAATCCATGCCAGTATATTACCCAATCCCATTGGCTTTAATTTTGCCCACTTGCCTCTTATGTGGGACCTTATCAAAAGCCTTCTTGAAATCCAAATACACTACATCCACTGGCTATCCCTTATCTATTCTATTAGTTACATCCTCAAAAAACTCCAGCACATTAGTTAAGCATGATTTCCCTTCCATAAACCCAAGCTGACTTTGTCTAATCCCGTTAATGCTTTCCAAGTGTTCTGTTACCACGTCTTTTATAATAGACTCTAGCATTTCCCCCACCATTGATGTTAGGCTAATTGGTCTGTAATTCTCTGTTTGTTCTCTCACTCCTTTTTTAAACAGTGGGGTTACATTCGCAACCCTCCAATCTGTAGGAACTGCTCCAGAGTTTATAGAATTTTGGAAGATGACCACCAATGCATCCAATATTTCCAGTACGACTTCCTTTAGTACTCTGTGACGTAGATTATTAGGCCCTGGGGATTTTTCAGCCTTTAACCCCTTTAGTTTCTCTAGCACCTTTTTTTTTACTAAAATATTGATTTTCTTCAATTCCTCCCTCTCACTAGACCCTTGGTTCCCTAACATTTCTGGGAAATTATTTGTGTCCTCTTTTGTGAAGACAGAACCAAAATATGTGTTCGATTCTTCTGCCATTTCTTTGCTCCCCATTATAATTTCCCCCATTTCTGACTTTAACTGTAAGATGTTTGTCTTTGCTAATCTTTTTCTCTTCACATATTTATAGAAGCTTTTACAGTCAGTTTTTAAGTTCCCTGCAAGTTTACTCTCATACTCCATTTTCCCCTTCTTGATCAATCTTTTTGTCCACTTTTGCTGAATTCTAAACTGCTCCCAATCCTCAGGCTTGCTGCTTTTTCTGGAAATTTTACATGTCTCTTCTTTGGAACCCTAGGGCAGAATTTTCCAATTGGCATGTGAGGGCGGGCCCCGCACACTGACGTGTAAAATGACGCAAAAACAGCATGACATCGTAATATTTCAGTGTGCAGTCACGCGATGATCTCCGATGCGCGCCTGTCATTAATTAACGGGCCACTTAAAGCCTTTAAGGCATCAGTTGATGGCAATTTTTCAGGGCCCATGCGATCTTCAGGATGTCACATGGGCGCAACGGGTAGGTGGGTCGGACACATTTGTATAAACTTCATCCACGGGCAGGATAAGAGGGGTCAGTGGGGTCACGAGTGTGCACAGTCAGATTTTTAATTTGGAAAGTTACTGATACATGCCTGTGTGAGCAGAAATACTTCAAAACTCATACCAGCTGCTTGGACAGGACTCACAACCTTCAAGTCAGCACTCTACAGTGAAGATTCTTTTTGGCAGCTTTCAGGAAGCTTTCCCTTAGCCTGGGAATGGGAGTTGTGCTCTCCATAGGAGGTGCCTCCTCTGAGGATGAAAGGAGGGCCAGAAGGGGGAGGAGGCTAGGAGTGCACATTCGGCCTCCAGAGGAGCCACCTTTGGGAGGAGAGGCACAGGCACAAAGGGTGCAGGGCCAACAGAAAGTCCAAGGCAGAAGGGGACACAGAAGACGCCACTATCCTGCTGCCAGGGTTTACAGACGGCGAAGCAGCTACCTCAATATTTCTGAGGTGCAGTGTCAAAGGAGGCTCCGTCTCTCAAAGGAGGCTCCGTCTCTCAAAGGAGACAGTCAACCCTATCTGTCAGATGATAGGCCCTGAGATCTCCGCAAGCTGTGTGGGGGGGGACACCCCATGCCAGTGGCTCTAAAGGTCACAGCTGCCCTCAACTTTTATGCCTTTGGCTTTTTCCAGAGTTTGGTGGGTTATCTTTGTGGTGTCTCCCAATCAGCTGTTCAAGCAGGTGTCAGATGCTCTGTTCAGATGTGCATTGGCCTTCATCCATTACCGCTGGGATGAGGCCAGCCAGACAGAGCGAGCCAGAAGCTTTGCAGCGACTACTGTCTTCCCCCGCGTCCAGGGTGCCATCGACTGCACACATGTGGCCCTCAAGGCGCCAGCAGGTGAGCCCGGTGCCTTTGTCAACAGGAAGGGATTCCACTCCATGAACGTGCAGATAGTGTGTGATCACAGGATGCAGATTCTACAAGTCTGTGCAAGGTACCCAGGCAACTCCCAAGACACCTACATCCTCAGACACTCCCAGGTGCCGGGGCTCTTCAGCGCTCCAGCCCGGCTGGATGGATGGCTGTTGGGTGACGAGGGCTATCCCCTCAAAAGGTGGCTCATGGCGCCTCTCCACCATCCAAGAACAGAAGCTGAGCAGCGGTACAATAGGAGCCACACCTCCACAAGGGCTGTGGTGGAGAGAACCATCGGTCTTCTCAAGATGCGCTTCCGATGCCTGGACCGTTCAGGGGGTGCACCCCAATACCCCCTAGATTGTGTGTTGCTGATAGTAGTTGCATGCTGCGCTCTCCACAATCTCGCGCTGGAAAGGGGGGACTCTGTGGACGAAGAAGACACAGACGCAGTGGCTGCGGCTGCACACGATGAATCCAGCAGTGAGTTCGAGGATGAGCACGCACAGGGAAATGCTGAGGGGGTAGACGCTGACCCAGGCATATTCCAGGGAGGCAGGGACACCCGGGAGGCTTTAATCCAATGAACCTTCAGCTAGCACACCACAGATGGACCTCCAGGACAAGCCTGGGCTGCAGGCGCCATACTCGTTACCCGAGTGCTAAATCTGCCTGGATAGGAACATTAACTAAGGACCTTGTCAATAAAGCTCAATGTGACACAACTCACTTCAGAGGAAAAGAGTCACCCTCAGCCATGGTCACATGTCTAAATTTAATGATATAACAAAATGAACTTAAGGAAATAAAATGACAAAGGTGCTAAACACCACACCAACTAATCATGACTTCATTGCGGGGCAAGAGAAAAGCACCAGTGAGAAACCCATGGTGTGCCTAAGGTGCCTGAAATTTATGCTTTCAGGTGCTACGTCTAGGTGTTGTCTCCTCGCTGGCACTGGCATCGGAGATTGCCTGATGACACTGCTGTCCTGTTGGCCTTGATGACCTTGGCAAACATCCTCTGGCCCGTGGAGCCTGTGCTTGCCCCTGGGAGGTATCTGCCAGTTCCACAGCTGGCATCTCCCCAGTCGTCGCAGCCTCATCTGATCCAACGGGCACTGGGAGAGGGGCGGAGGAGCTGCCGCCCTCATCTGGAGCGCCCTGAGAGGAGCCCACAGAGACGACAGGCAGCTGCTGCGTCGATGTGATGTCGCTTCGGACCTCCCTGCTCACCGTAGATGGGTGGGCACTGAGCTGGGAAACTTGGTGCTCAGACCATTTCCCACACTGGCACTGACCAACTGAAGTCAATGCCGCTGTGAGAGCTTGCAGGTCCAAGTGCATCCCCAGGAAACCCTGATTGGTCTCCTGGAGAAGCCTCTTCACAAAAGTCGCCACTTTCTTCATGGAGGAAGCATGGGTCTCAGACATGAGGCTCATTGCATTGGTGATGATCTGCGTGGACTCCTCCACCATGGAGACCAAGCCAAGCATAGCCTCATGTATCTCCGCCAGATCCTCCCGCAGATCCTGCTGCACTTCCAGCGTTTGCTGCCTCATGGACGACTCCAGAGGCACATCATCAGCCACCGGCTGAGCATGTGCCTGGGCCCCTGCAGACTGCTGGCACCATGAGCACTCTCTGTCTCTGCCAGTTCCTCCAGCGACTGTGACGTGCCCTTACCACTGTGCCCCAGGACATTAGCCAATGATCTAATTCCCACCGAGGTGCTAGTATCTGCGCTGGTGCCTGCCTGGCAGAGATGGTATGACGCTGGTGGGTCAGAGACTTCAGGGCCCTCAGGGATGAAAGGAGGCCTCTTGATCTCCTCCTCCTGGCCCTGCTGAAAGGAAGAACAAGGACATTTGATTAGTTAACGTGAAGACAATGTCAATGTGCATCCTTGTCCCCCGGATCATTATGCACTCATCCTCCCATAAGCGATGGTCAAGCCATGTTGCAAACTTCAGTCACTTCACTCAGCACTGCCATGGCTGCTGGGACACTAATGGTGACCTCAGTGCTGGGCAAACATGCCTGCCCGTGGCACCCCGGCCTCACTGACACTGGTGGACCTGGGCACATGGCACCTCTCCAGATCGAGGGCCTCCTGCTCGAACCTACTAATGATGGCCAACTGGGCCGGCCCTCCGCCAGTCCTCAACCACTCGGTGGCATTATGTGCATTCTTCTCCTGAAAAGGAGAGAAGAGCATTGATTAGTGCAACTTGTACCTGGACTCTCTTCGCTGCCGTCCCAACCCAACCAGAGTGGGACATTGCAGGGCTCCAGAGCCTCCTTACCCCGCAGTTGCCGCACACTCACACAAAGATGCCAGGCCTGTCCCCCCCAACCTTGGCCAAATGCAGCCTCCATCACATTTGGCACCACACGGTCTAACCTCACAAAGCAAGGAGGCGTAAGCATTTGGAACGCAAAGAGCAGCAGATGGATTGGTGCCCCACCAGCTGGAAGCTCCCCTCCCAGTATGTCAGCACCCTGACTTTGACCTGTTTTGCAGTTCCAGCACTGCGCCTAGGTGCAGATCTTCCAGGTTGCCCCGAAAACAGTAATGTGGCTGGCACTGCACTACATGCTGCGGGTGCAGAACCCATCTCATCCTCACCTTCACAGGATGGCCTCGGCATGGCCAATACCTACTGGCCCACCCAGCAAAGGACACATGCCGTCAATGATTCAATGCAGTCACTGCACTCAGAGTTGGGGAGTAAAGCCTACCTGCTGTGTTATGTGACCAAGGCCAACAAGGTACTCACCCTTCCAGAGAGCGAAAGGTCGTTAAAACGCTTGCGGCACTGGATTCAGGTGCATCGCACTACGTCGCGGGAGCTCACTATCCCCACCACCTCCTCCCAGACACGTTTGGTCATGTGGGGGGCCCTCCTCCTCCCGTCCCTGGGAATGAGGACCTCCCACCGTGCTGCCACCTCCTCGAGGAGGGCAGCAAGGCAATCATCTGAGAAATGAGGGGCACAGTGTCCCTCTGCCCTACTCACCTGCCTGGCCTGCTCACCAGCAGCGCTCTGGGGGGCCCTTCTGCTGGCCACGTTTGACAGACTTTGCAAGAAGCACTTTTAAACAGGCTGCCGGGTCGCCATTGGACCTGACAGTCATTGCAGTCCCGTCGCCACCCGCCCACTCCCGCTGTCCTCAGGAGCTGTGTTTCACATTGGGCCCACGTAAAATGGCGGTGCGGACCCAATCGCAGGTGGTGATCGGATCCGGGCCCACACACGCCCGCTCCCACATGGCCCGCCCGACAGGCAAAAAATTCTGCCCCTAATTTCTTTTGTAAGCCATGATTGAGCCATCTTTCCTGTTTTATTTTTGCACCAGACAGGAATGAATAATTGTCATCCTTAAATATTGGCCATTGCCTATCCACTGTCAACCCTTTTAGTAAGATTCCCCAATCTATCATTGCCTACTCGAACCTCATACCCTCGTAGTTCCCTTTACTTAGATTCAGGACCCTAGTTTCGGATTCAACTTCTTCACTCTCCATCCTAATGAACAATTTTATCATTTTATGGTCACTCTTCCCCAAGGGACCCCACACAACAAGATTGTTAATTAAACCTTTCTCATTACACAATACCGAGTCTAGGATAGCTTGCTCTCTGGTTAGTTCCTCAACGTATTGGTCTAAAAACCATCACGTACACACTCCAGGAAATCCTCCTCCACAGTATTATTGCTAGTTTGGTTTGTCCAATCTATATGTAGATTAAAGCCACCCATGATGACAGTTATACCCTTATGGCATGCTTCTCTAATTTTCTGCTTAATGCCTTCCCTTACATCTCTGTTACTGTTTGGGGACCTATAGACAACCCCACCAATGCTTTTTGCCCCTTGGTGTTTCTTATCTCCACCCAAATAGATTCCACATCATGATTTTCTGAGCCAATATCCTTCCCCACTATTGCATTGATTTCCTCTTTTTCTAACAATGCTACCCCACCTCCTTTCCCTATTTGTCTGGCCTTCCTAAATGTTGAATACTCCTGGATGTTCAATCCCATCCTTGGTCACCGTGCAGCCATGTCTCCATAACTGCAACTATATCATAAGCGTTTATATCTAGTTGTGCTGTTAATTCATCTACTTTATTGTGAGTGCTCCGCGCATTAAGGTACAATGCCTTAAGGCTTGTCTTGTTAGTCATCTTAGCTTTATTTTGCACTATGACCCCATTTGTTTTTTGCCCTTGTTTTTAATGCCTTCCACTTTTACTTCTTACTTTACTGTCTTTTGTTTCTATCCTTGTTTCCCCCTCCTCTGTCTCCCTGCTCAGGTTCCCATCCCCCTGCCTTTCCAGTTTAAACCCTTCCTGACCGCACTAGCAAATACCCCCCCGCAAAGGACAGTGGTCCCGGTCCTGCCCAGATGCAACCCATCCTGTTTGTAGTGGTCCCACCTTCCCCAGAACCGGTCCAATGTCCCAGGAATCTGAATCCCTCCTCCCTACAACACTTCTTCAGCCACATATTCATCCAATATATCCTGTTACTTCTACTCTCGTTAGCACGTGGCACTGGTAGTAATCCTGAGATTACTACCTTTGAGGTCCTACTTTTTAATTTACATCCTAACTCCCTATATTCAGCTTTTAGGACCTCATTCCTTTTTTAC
Organism: Cetorhinus maximus; assembly: GCF_964194155.1. NCBI lineage: Eukaryota > Metazoa > Chordata > Chondrichthyes > Lamniformes > Cetorhinidae > Cetorhinus > Cetorhinus maximus. The sequence goes on from NC_135882.1 coordinate 97,928,185, forward strand.
AAATGTCGTTGGTACCAATATGTACCACAACCATTGGCTGTTCACCCTCCCCCTTCAGAATGCCCTGCAGCCTCTCTGAGACATCCTTGACCCTGGCACCAGGGAGGCAACATACCATCCCCTTACTAATAGTATTCCCTTACTATTGAATCCACTATCACCATAGCACTGCCATTCTTCTTCCTCCCCTGTTCTGCAGCAAAGTCACCCATGGTCCCATGAACTTGGCTCTGCTGTTTTCCCTTGAGAAGTCGCCCCCCCAACAGTATCTAAAATGGTACATCTGTTAGAGAGGGGAATGGCCACAGGTCTGTTAGAGAGGGGAATGGCCACAGGGCCTACACTACCTGCCTTCCTCTACTCTGCCTAGTGGTCATCCATCCCCTTTCTGCCTGTTCAGTCTTTATCTGCGGTGTGACCACCTCACTGAATGTGCTGTCCACAATAATCTCAGCATCGCGGATGCTCCACAGTAAATCTACCCATAGAACCAGCTGTGAAATGCAGTGAGCTAGTAACTGCAGCTGGACACACTTCCTGTGCACATAGTCGCCAGAGACACGGGAAGTGTCCATGCCTTCCCATATAGCGCAGGAGGAGCATATCTTGGGTGCAAGCTCTGCTGCTATGACTTCCCTTTAGATTAAGCGAATAAGTTACTCTCTTTAAAGAATACTAAATATGCTAGGGGCCTTATTGCACTCCAAACACTCCCACTACAGTCCAAATTCCTCACCTTATTTTGTTTAAGCTAATGGGCTGCAGCAATTTAATTAGAAGAAAAGTTAGAAGAAGAAGTACTCACGTAACCCTACTTACCAATCAGCTGCCTCCCCTGTGTCACGTCACTTTTTGAGTCATGGCATCCTCACACCGCTGTGGAGCTTGGAGCCTGGAGACCTAGCTGTATGCCTTACGGCTTACAGGGAGCCAAGGCAAAGGAGACGATAGCAACAGAGCCGCCTGGCTGGGCAGAGGGAGGAGCAGCACCCTCAAGAAGAAGGGGCGGCTGGGTCTCCAGCACACACTGCTGAAGAACCACAGTAAACCGTCGCGGATCAGTGCCTAGTGTTATGACTGATGCAGTTGGTAAAGCGGAGTTATTTAAAAATCCCAGAGGGAAACTTTAAACAACTGTCATAACCTATCATTTTAAGTGTTATGTTTGAGATGCGAACTTTAAATTCAGGAATCAGACCATCAGCTCTTGAGGTTTTACATTAAACTAAATGAAACATTTTATTAATTTACATGGGTTAAAATATATGTACACATGGCAACAAATTACTACTATGATAATTTTTGAAATAGAGGTTTAGTCTGCAAGTATGTCTTAATTGGATTAAAGCCAGCTGGTCTGGGTGCTTTGATATGTACTAGTTTTGATATATAAGAGAGATAGTGTGCATTTGCATTTTTTGAATAGAGCATTCAAGAAGTGGGGTGAAAATTGACGCCTTTCTAGCAGCTACCAAGCAATATGTTTATATTACTAATAAAATTGGTACAATAAATGGGGTTTCATTTTTAAAAGGTAAAGTTCAAAGAGGCTAGTGAGACAATGAGAATTTGAATTCAATCAGTGGTGGTATGTATAACTTCCGTAGTTTTTGGCTGTACAGGCAAAGACAATGTAAAAGGCAGCTGCAAGTCTCCAACTGGCTCCACAGTGAAAGAACCTCATCTTGAATTTGTAAGGTGAAAATGCTTTGCCTGGTGTTTGGTTAAGTTTATGGGCTGCTGTTGCCTTAATGGAGATTAGTTTGGGAATTTGTTAAAAGTTATGATAGTAGTAATTTGTAGCCATGTGTACAAGTATTTTAACCTGTGTAAATTAATAAAATGTTTCATTTAGTTTAGTGTAAAACCTCGAGAACTAATGGTCTGATTCCTGAGTTCAGAGTTGCATCTCAAACATAACACTTAAAATGATTGGGTTATGACAGTTGTTTAAAGTTTCCCTCTGGGGTTTTTAAATAACTCCGCTTTACCAACTGCATCGGTCATAACATCCTCAGTGAATGTTTAACAGGTCTGCGACTGCGGCAAACACATCCTGCAGGTCTATGCACAATTCCCAGGGAGTGTCCACAACTCCTATATTCTCAGTAGGTCTCAGATCCCTGATGTCTTCCAGAGGCTGCAGGGTTGGCTCCTCAGGGACAAGGACTACCCACAGAGGACATGCCTGATGAGACCTGTGTGGTGGCCTCAGAGTGCAGCAGAGGAAAGGTAGAACAACACTCATGCTGCAACTCGCACTTTGGTGGAGCAAACCATTGGGATATTGAAGATGAGGTTCTGGCACCTGGACTAGTCTGATGGAGCCCTGCAATACAGTCCATAGAGGGTGTCACGCATTGTTGTTGCCTGCTGCGCCCTTCACAACCTAGTGCTGCAATGTGGGGAGGAGCATCCTGAGGAGGAGCTGGAAGAGCCGCATGTTTCCTCCGATGAGGAGATGGAAGAGCTGCACTTCTCCTCCAATGAGGAGGATGTCAATGGGGATGAGGGGAGGAGGTCCTCAAAGTTGAGGATGATGGTGTTGAGGCCATTGCATGGTCCAGATGAGGCAGGCATGCTCAGGAGGCCCTCATAGCTGCTGGATTCATGGGGGATGATGATGACGTGCAGTCAGGACATTCCATAGATCTTCACATTGCATCTGTGAGCATTTGACCCCTGCCTGGTTGGTGGCAGCACACATACCCCCTGTGATAAGGCTCCTGTTATGGAAATGTAGCAGATGCCTATAGTGCTTCTGGGCACACGTCACACTGGGCGGACCTTAATTGGCCCACAGACATAAAATGGTGGTGCCCAGCCGATCGCTAGTGCTCAACAGCTGTGCCCATACCTGTGCCTGCTCCCGCCCAACCCCCCCGATGGGGAGAAAATTCTCCCCATGAAGTAGAAAAGCTTTACTGTTGCCTTGTGATAGTGATCCAGGGATACTGGCATAGAAAAGACAAGAGTTGAGGGAGGGAATGCTCAGTTTATGCCTGAGAGGATTGACACCGATTTTAAGGTCTCTGAAAAGAATTGCAAGGCTAGTGGGACAGTAGCTAACTGAATAATCAGTTATGAGACTCAGTAAAGTGATCAGTTTAGCAGAAGTGCTACTGGTAGACTGAGTTTAGGGAACTAATTTGTCCATTCTCCAGTCAGTTTATAGTGTGGTTTTTGGGAGTCTCTGTTTGGTGAGAAACATCAAGTGAATGCTCAGGAATTCACCAGAAGAAAAATCGTTTGCAACTGTGCTAATCACAAGCTAGTGGTAACTCTTCACTGGTTTATGTGCCAGTAAAAATGTTGCTGGGGTAAAAAAATAGTGGGAATTTGAATCATCTTCTTGCTTTTGTATTGATATCCTCCCGGTGTAATAGAGCTTGATTTTCTTGCTTTAATAAATATTTTATTCTTTGTATTAAAAATTCATCAGTAGGCTCCTGTGAATTTGTTCAGTAACTTTCCTCCACAGTTTCTAAAAGAAGTTACAATCTAACAAGCCAGGTTTCACTCTGGATCTGACTTGTCAAGTATCAACAAGAGCTGGGGTTGTAAGATAATATTTACTTCCATTCTCAAATACACATTACTTGATTTTTCTTCTTTGCTTAAGCATTAGTTTAACCTGGTAATAAATGTTGGTGGATCTTATGTAATCAAAATTTGTGTATTTGCATATGTGCCTGGGTTATTGAAGTAGAGAGTTGGCGTAAGGATATTTATTTCATGCATCAGCATCAAAATTTGTAACCAGGATTTTTGGGGAGTGTGAAAGCATCCACTGCAGGCAGTAATATAGAAAATCCATCATAAAATTTGGGTGAGATGATTTATCTGGAGGCAGTATGAGGGTTAATGCAGCTGCTGTCATGTTCAGCAAATTTATTTTGAACATGCCCTTCAAAAAAAAATCTTGAAAGGAGGGAAAGCTCTGGTAATTCAAATGTGGCATGGTAATATTGTATGCACATTGATTAAAGCCACTTGACTCAGCCAATAATTCATTGTTGTTACAATAAGTTGGCATTTGACTGTGATTGATTTGCACACGTGGTGCATGGTGTTGTCACGAGATTTCTAATTCTTGGTTTACAATGGAGGTAACTGAAATTAGAAATATTGGCAGTTACACATTTCTTAAAGAGCTACAACAGCCAGAACAGCCCTGGGAAATGTGTTTGCAATCACACTAATAAGCAAGGCATGCCACCTGAGAGCTACTTATGCCCTTTAATGAGTTGATACTTCACACAGTTGAATGAAGGACTAGGTGAGCTGAAGCTGGCTACAACTGTGTAGTGGCTGTGATGGAAAAGAAATTACAGCGATTTTCAGTTTTGTTATGTGTCACATTGGCAGATTTGGCAGGTTACCATTAAAGAATCTGTAAATAATGCATTTATCTCACAAGAACTACAAATATAATTTGTTCAACCATAACCTTCTTAGAGTGGGCAGTCACGAGCATATACCTATTAACTCAAACGGATCAATTCCTGCCATAACATTATGGGCATTGAGTAGGAAAATCACTGGCATCCTGGGCTACTCTTCTATAAGTGTCAGTAGATAGTTTTTAGTGACCCTTTTTGCTCCAGCTTCCTGTACTACACTTCCACCTTTTCAATGTCAAACCTACACAAATCTATTTCTACCAGCAGCAGTTTGCTGTACTTGCTGTGCACATTAAAACTTGAATGTGCTATCTCCCCATATTTTGTTATCTTCACAAATAAAACCACTTAAAATCTGCTGCACATCCAAATGGATAAATCATCGTGTTTTGAGCAAGGTTTGGCGATCTTTCTTTGGGTACCAATTGAAGCAGCTGTTAATTTGCATATGCAAAGGATTTAAGTGCCTAATGCTTGCTTAAGGCCCCCAATTCAAAACTGCCCTGATGTAACCCATATTATCACTGGCTATACTCAGTAATGCCAAGCTTTGTGATCACCTGTAAACTACAAGCTAAGTTTTCTTTTCACTTTTACTTGCCTGAATCTGGAACCCAGAGGAGCAGGAATGTTCCTACTGCCGCAACATTTAGTGAAATGTCTTTGTCACTCATGCCTTTTCTTTGGTTTTTCACCCCCATCAACCCCACCTCTGATCACCCCCAACATGAATTCTCAGTTAAAAGCGCATTGCATAATACTCAGAACAACTTCTCCATCAGCTAAATACACATTTTGCAACTCCAATGACCACAATATTGGGTCCTTTATTTAGCAGCTTTTCAAGCCCTGGAACTTTGGTTCCAATATTGCCGACTTTGTGGACTAGCATTTGGATGTATCCAAGTACGAGTTCTTGAGTCTGATTGAACTAAGATGATTGCATAACGAAGAACAAATTCCAGACTTAAGACAATGAAAACCATGTTGCCTGTCCTTGACGTGTTCTTAAACACCCTTCTTTATGGCAGCTGACTGGCAAAGGCACAAAATTTGTCTTTCCCAGAATGTTCCTGAAAACACAGGTCGACACCTATGAAAATGTGAGTAGTACTTCCGTGGATATTTACTCACTAAACAGAATTGAGTATGTCAAAGGGCATTTGATTAAGCAATCATATATCCTATTTTCTTCATGCGATCCATTCCATAGTGAGGTTTATTTTCACCTTTCCACTTGGGAGGGGTAAACTGGCAGAGGGGATCACCTGTTTGTTTTCGTTTTCTTTCCATTAAATTTTTTTATTCATTCATGGGATGTGGGGTTCACTGGCTGGGCCAGCATTTATTGCCCATCCCTAATTGCCCTTGAGAAGGTGGTGGTGAGCTGCCTTCTTGAACCACTGCAGTCCTGTGGCGTAGGTACACCCACAGTGCTGTTAGGGAGGGAGTTCTAGGATTTTGACCCAGCTACAGTGAAGGAACAGTGATATATCTCTAAGTCAGGATGATGTGTGACTTGGAGGGAAACTTCTAGGTGGTGGTGTTCCCAAGTATCTGTTGCCCTTGTCTTTCTGGATGGCAGTGGTTGTGGGTTTGGAAGGTGCTGTCTAAGGAGCCTTGATGAGTTCCTGTAGTGCATCTTACAGATGGCATACACTGCTGCCATTGTGCATCGATGGTAGAGGGAATGAATGTTTGTGGATGGGGTGCCAATCAAACGAGCTGCTCTGTCCTGGATGGTGTCAAACTTCTTGAGTGTTGTTGGAGCTGCACTCATCCAGGCAAATGGAGAGTACTCCATCACACTCCTGACTTGTGCATTGTAGATGGTGGGCAGGCTTTGGGGAGTAAGTAGGTAGGTTACTCACTGCAGCATTCCGAGCCTCTGACCTGCTCTTATAGCCATAGTAATTATATGTCTAGTCCAGTTCAGTTTCTGGTCAATGGTAACCCCCCAGGATGTTAACAGTGGGGGATTCAGCGATGCTAATGTCGTTGAATGTCAAGGGGCAACGGTTAGATTCTCTCTTGTTGGAGATGGTCATTGCCTGGCTCTTGTGTGGTGCGAATGTTACTTGTCATTTGTCAGTCCAAGCCTAGATATTGTCCAGGTGTTGCTGCATTTGGACGTAGAATGCTTTTGTGCATCATAAAAATTCAGTGTAATGCTCTATTAAAAACGATTTTCAAGCATGTGCATAATGAGTACTTGAATTACAATTTACTGGTTTGGTGATCCCTGGTTAGATATGGGAACATTGCTCTTATAACAGTCATTGTTTAATTTTTATAGGTCAAACAGCTTCTAGAAATAGATCCTTGTTCCTTGTAGATATACTTATGTTTCAATATTAATACTATAATACTTTCAATTGAAATTTTGCTTGAGTCCAGATATTTATCAGTTTCAATATATCTAATTAAATTACTGTTGGCACCTTTTTGCTCAGTTTGTGTTGCACATATCCTTTTGAAAATAGCCTATATTTAGCACTATAGTGCAACAAGATTAATGCTTATTCTATTTCAGCAGTTTTTCAGCTTAATCTTCAATGCCATAGTTCAGTACAAAACAGTACAGAAGTATAACTCCCACAAAATTCAGTTCGCTTGTTGCATGATGCACACGAACCACAAAGACAGCACATAGCAACAACAGTAATGCAGATTAATACAAATCTGAAGGATCAACACAGAATATGTACCAATTTGTATAAATAAATTAGAATAGATACATGTAAGTATACATTGGGACATAAGGCAATCTTGTTGCCAATTAATAGAAATGCTCTCTTTTGTATACATCAAAAGGCATATTATTAACAAGGGGCGAATTTTCCGAGCCCGCTGGCGGCAGGCATAATAGGTGGCGTGTGCAGAAAAAATGGCGGGACCCACTTCATGACGGCGTGAAGGCAGGTCTTGATCTTCCTCTCAGCCCGCCAATGACGGGCCGCGTTTCCTGCCATCGGTCAGCAGGGAGCTAATTGTAATACATTAGCATATAATTAAAAGGCCATCCTGCCAGGCTCTTGGAGCCCTGCCGTATCGTCCATCCACGTTAGCGGGAAAGCACATCGACGTGTTTCACAACAGCACGCAGGCGACGTGTGCTTGGCGGCCTTCACTTTGAGGGAACTGAGGTGAGTGAGCAGCAGCGTTCTCCACAGCTCACCCATTGTTTACAGGCCCCAGGGTCGCCTAGCGGGGGAAACTAATGCCTGGCCCCACAGGCGACTACTGTGGTGCGGGGGTGGAGGGTGGGGAGGTGTCTGGGGGCAAGTGCTGGCCAGCCTAGGACGTGACTGCTGATGGGTTGGAGGGATGCCTGGGGGCAAGTGCTGGCCAGCCCCAGAAGCGATTGCTGGTGGGGGTGGGGGTCAGGGTCAAGTGCTCCCCTAGCGCTGCATCCCGTGCACAGGCAATCGAGGTGGGGGCAGGGTAAGCGAGGGTAGTGGCCACGCATTAGGGACACCTGTATATACTGACAATGCCTCTGCAACTAAGACAGATAAGGCACAGCCGTAGTGATATGATTGGGGTCGGGCTCCTAGCCTGCCCGCCCATGCAAGCGACACGGAGGCACCAACGTGCCACCAAGCACTCCACACCTTGACCCCCCACCCACCCAGCACAGACTTTGACTCTGCCACCACTTTATTGGACCATGCAACAGCTGCACATGTTGTATATTTTCTTCAGCAACGCTGGCCATGTAACAGTCACTGCTGGAGGCGCTCACAGCCCCTCGCAATCTCAGCATCCTGGTTTGGACCAGTGCCCCCCATGTCGCAGGTTGACAGGGCAGCCATGCAGCGCACTCATCTCTGTCCATCCGAGGGGTGACCAGCACTCTCCAGGAAGCATTAAGGGGAGGTCACACAGGGCCAGGAAAGGTGCTAAGTACAGCCATGATAACCACGTCTCTCTCTCTTTCATGCTGCAGGAGAACCACATCAGGATCATGGATCCTGGTGACCTAGTTGTATGCCTGATGGCCGACAGAGACTGTACAAGACGGAGGAGAGAGCAACTGAGGCTCCTGGCTGCGCAAATGCAGGAGCAGAAACCTCATGAAGAAGGGGCAGTAGGGGCTCCCACACACGCTGCCCAAGAGTGACAGCGAGCCGTGGCTGGTTGGCTCCTAGCGACACCTAGCAACACCCAGTGACAGCCATTCCTGCAGATGACTGAGCATCAGTGTTGCCAACAACTGCGCGTGTCTAGGGACCTAGTGCCTCACATCTGCCGCTTACTGCAGGACTTGGCGCCAAGGATACATGGAGGGCATCATTTGCCAGTGGCTGTGAAAGTGACCATGCTGCTCAATTTCTATACCAGTGGCTCCTTTCAGGGCTCCACAGGTGACCTCTGTGGGATTTCACAATCTGTCACCCACAAATGCATCCATGAGGTCACAGGTGCCATCTTCTCCATGGCACACAACTTTGTGCATTTCACCCGGGACCGGGACAGCCAGGATGCAAGAGCCATTGGATTCGCCCTGATCTCAGGATTCCCACAGGTGCAGGGTGAGATTGACTGCACTCGTGTGGCGCTCAGGTCTCCATCGCTACATTCAGTGGACTTCATCAACCACAAGGGCTTCCACTCACTGCATGTGCAGCTGATATGTGACCACCAGAAATGCATCCCGCAGGTATGCGCACGGTTTCCAGGGACCTTGTACGACATCTACATCCTGAGTCGTTCGCAGATCCCTGCAGTCTTCCAGGGCCCACAGAGGCTGCAGGATTGGCTCCTTGGGGACAAGGGACGGAGCAGGTCGCAACTTGGTGGAACAGACCATCGGGATGCTGATGATATGGTTCTGGTGCCTGGATCAGTCTGGTGGAGCCCTGCAATACAGTCCACAGAGGGTGTCACGCATCGTCGTCGTCTGCTGCACCTTTTACAACCTGGCGCTGCAATGGGGTGAGGAGCTGGCTGAGGAGGAGATGGAGAAGCTGCACATCTCCTCCGATGAGGAGGACGCTGATGGGGATGAGGGTGAGGGGGTCTTCGGTGGTGACAACAACGGGAATGAGACTTTTGCACTGGCTAGACGAGGCAGACGCACTTGGGAGGCCATAATTGCTGCCAGATTTGTGGAGGATGATGACGCCAAGCGGTGAGATGTCTCCGTAGATCCATACATCACAGTTGTGAATGTTTGACTGTGAGAATGCTCCTGTCATGGAGATGCAGTGGGGGACCTAATACGCGCACGATCATAGCAGGATGATGACAACATGCAGTGAGGGCACTCCATAGATCTTTACATAGCCTCTGAGAATGTCTGACTCCTGTCTGGCCAAGAGCAGCTCGCTTGTGCTCCATGATCAGGCCCATCTCAGAGATGCAGCCATGAAACTTTAGATGCATCAGATGCTACGTCCGCCTTCAGAGCCTCAGCCCTTCAGGAGCTGGTGCACAGCATCACTGGTCGCAGATGCTGGTGCGATGGGGGCCAGCCCCACCTTAAAGGTGCTGAGAGCACACAGAGAGAATGAGAGAACTCTGTGGCACCTCACCACTACATTCTGGCAGCAATGACCAGCACTGCCGAGGTGCAGGCATCAGTAATGTTTCCAGGGAGAGTGAGGCTAGACCATCACTGTGGTCTGAAGGCCACACAGAGCACTGGAAGAGGCCCTGGACTGAGGCACTTGCCTTTTATCTTGTACAGAAAGGTTTCACATCTGAGTGACAAGAACACTGCGTATCAGAACAAGGAGCCACAGGCAGGGAGTTTATTGACAATGGTGAGCAGTATGTACAAGTGATCAACACCCGTGGCCAGGATGTGCAACTACTTTTACCTAACTTTTCTAACCCTGCTGCTACGTCTTGGTGCTCCCTGGACATCCACAGCAGAGGTGGAGGAAGCCTGCTGACTGTGACGTCCTGTCTGTAATGACTTTGGCGGGCGTCCTCAGGAGGGCTGAGACTTGGAGGGCCCCGGCCTGCTTTTGGGGACCTGCTGTGTGGCAGTGGCATCCTCCTCAGCCTGTGAAGCTGGAGCTGCGGAGGTCAGAGGAAGAGGGGATTTGGATGGACCGGTCACTTCCAGAGTCACCTGAGTGGATGGCTCAGGAGCGTGCACCTGCTGATCCTCCTCCCTACGGTTGCCTGAGGGCCTCTGGCTGACTCTTTGAGCGGAAGGGGTAGCTGGAGTGAGATCGAGCTGCCCAGCATCCCTCTCACGTACACCCTGCTGGAGGTCAACTATGGCATCAGCAATGGAGTTAAGCCTGCGCAGCAGTGCAGGAGCGACATCCTGGACTAAGGTCTCCATGGCAGCTGCCATCCTGCCAGTGTTGACCTCAGTACATTGCAATGCCGGCACTGTCACCTCAGCCTGAAGATGGACGGACATCTCCATCGTGCCTAGCAACCTGAGGAGTGCAGCAGACATCCCTGCCTGATGTTCCCGAGTTTGCCTTTGCAGCTCCAGCAACTATGACATTACCGAGTCCAGAGCCTTGTCACCTGACTCGGACTCAGCAACATTCTGGCCTCCAGCAGTCCTCCGAGTGCCGGGGACCTGGGAAGTCCCTGTCTCCACCTGCTGTGGATCAGAAAGTGCGATGTGCTCACCAGCTTGTGATCCCAAGGTAACTCTAAAGCTGGGTCCCACCGAGCTGTGTGTCTCTGTGCTGGTGGAGGGTGTGGGTGAGCGCTGTGACGGGACTTCAGGGAGGGTGCCTTCAGATTCCTCTTCAGAGGTTTCTTTCGGAGCTTGATTGGAGGCCCTGGGTCATGGACTCTGTCGGCTGTTTTACAGATGTTCCTGCGAAAGCAAGGGGAGATAATTAGTGCATGGTAGCAGCCTGTGAAAGAGGACACATCACTCACAGAATGTTTGTCTGATGGATGTTGCACTGTTGGAACCTCACTTGATAGAGCAGCATCGACCTCACTGTCAGCTCAGGACTGGTCACAGTCATCACTGGCCAGCTGGATGGCTCTGTTTTCAAATTCTGTCAGAACTTTGGTTTCTGGCATCTCTCTACCTGTCTGCAACCTTTCCCTCCTGTTGTGAGCCAGTTTGTCTTGCGTGGATAGAGATGGGGAGAGTGTATCAGGATGCCTGCCGGGCCAGATGATAAGTATGCCTGGCCTGTGTGAGTGGTAAGTGGTCCCATGGGCAGGATGAGGACAATGTTGGTGTGTGTGTGAAAGAGTGAATGGTGATGTCCCTTGCACTGGCAGTGAGTGAGGGCCCTGTGGGTGTGTGATGGGTTTGTGAGCGTGTGAGTTGGGAGTGATGAAAAGAGTGACTCACCCTGGCAGAATGGAGGAGATTATTCATCCTTTTGTGGCACTGGTTGGATGTCCTCCTCTGCAGGGCATCCGTGCTGACCAGCGATGTCACCGCCTCCCAAGCTGGGTGGATGACATTGCTACCCGTCCTGTGGCCAGAGCAGGGTAGGGTGCATCCCATCAGGCGTGCATGGCATCCAGCAGTCGCTTGAGGGATCCGCCGTTGAAGCAGGTGGGCTGCAGTCTTTTTGCCTTTGCTGGTCATGTCTCCCAGGCAGCAGTGGTGAGCTGGTGGCGATGAGCGCTTTGCTGGCGGCTGTCTTTTAAAGATGGCAGCTGACGTGATACAACAGCTGGGTGATAGCAAGCAGGCGAATGAGAGCCTACCTGTCATGGAAACGGCATGTTTCATGAGAGTGAATATATAATGAGACGGGCTCAGAAGATACGGCGTGAAAACCCGCCATTTTCCATGGTGGGCAGGACTTCATTTTACCTGCCCGCTACCGTACTTTGTGCAATTCTGGGAAAAATACGCCCCAAATTATTTATCATCTTAGTTTTAACAAGACTGAATTGCTTTCTTGAAACTTCATGCTTTTTATGTTTGCATCATTTTAGGGTAAATGCTTGTAAATTAATATTTAATTTGCAATTTAACAGGTGCAAAAGATAAGGAACTATTTGGAGGCTAATGGTTTGCCATGCTGGGCAGATCTGAGTGTTCGAGGGCAATCACAGATGAGTACTCGTTCATCTGTTGACTTCAATATGGCCACAGAGACATTGCAAGGCCAAATACAAAGAAATATGAAGGTAAGCAAATGATGGAAATTGTAGCAAATATGTTTCTTGGCCTAACTTTCCTTGAAATCAAATTTCCCTGCATTCCCAACATTTTCATGAATGGTCTCTTCAGTTGTTTGGTTTGGTCAAGCTATTTACTGATCTGTAAATAAATTACTAACTGGTACTAAATCTTATTTCTTTTGCTCCTGTTGAACTAGATTTATGTAAAAAATATTTAAAGAATGCTTAATAATCAATTCAAGGAAAGTTGAACTTATGCAATGAGGATTTTTTTAAAATTGAAGATATGGACCACTTTTGAAAGAAGTATTTGGTTTAAGCTATGTAAATGCATTGTAACATATTTGATACTACAGAGATATTAGAACAGGATGCTACTGCCAAGGGGGCAGTATGCAATTGAGAAATTGGAGGAGAACAAGGATAGATGCTTGGAGGACTCCAGTGGTACTGTGGGGATAAAAAGAGAAGCCCTTAGAAGAGATTCTCTCCTCTTCAAGTTCTGAATGGCCTGACTGCAAACAATACTACTAAATATTGCAGCTGATCTCCCTAGCCTTGTACTTGTCTTTGTTATGCAATTGTGAGAGGAAAATGTCCAAGGTTAAGGTGCATCATTAGTAATCCCTCATTCAGAAATAATGTTAGGCTACCTGACCTATAGTTTTCTGCTTTCTGGTTCCTCCTTTCTTGAGTAGGGGTGTTACATTTGTGGCTTTCTAATCCGCTGCGACCTTTCCAGAAACTAGAGATTTTTTAAAATCCATGCATGGGATGTGGGCGTCGCTGGCTAGGCCAGCATTTATTGCCCATCCTTAATTGCCCTTGTTCAGGGGGCTTTTTTGAAACAGTCAACCACATTGCTGTGGGTCTGGAGTCACATGTAGACCAGATCAGGTAAGGACGGCAGATTTCCTTCCCTAAAGGACATTAGTGAACCTGATGGGTTTTTACAACAATCGACAATGGTTTCATGGTTTTAATTCCAGTTATTTATTGAATTCAAATTCCACCATCTGCCATTCGAACCTGGGTCCCCAGAGCATTACCCTGGGTCTCTGGATTACCAGCCCAGTGACAATACCACTAACCACCACCTCCCCATAATTTGGAAGATTACAACCAATGCATCCATTATCTCTGCAGCCACTACTTTTAAGACCCTAGGATGCAGGCCATCAGTTCCAGAGAACTTGTCAATCTTTAGTCCCATTAGTTTTCCTAGTACTTTGTCTCTAGTGTTATCGATTGCTTTAAGTTCCTCCCTCCCTTTTGCCTCTTGATTTTCTAGTATTTTTGAGATGCTTCTTGTGTTTTCTGCTGTGGGGACAGATACAAAATACTTGTTCAAAATCTCAGCCATTTCCTTGTTTTCCATTATTAATTTCCCCAGTTTCATCCTCCAAGGGGCCAATGCTCTCTTTAGCTACTTTCTTCCTTTTTATACACTGGTAGAAGCGTTTACTGTCTGTTTTAAACCAGGCAGCTCGACTCTGATTGGTCAAGACATTGCCCTGAGGAATGAACCAGCGAATGGCTATTACTTATTTTGTTTAGCTGAAACAGACGCTATGTTCTGCTATTAACACATTCTGCTCTTACCTTTATGCCACTATCAGCACCTTCTTTAGTATTTACCACTACTGTTAACACTCCCTTTGTCTTGTGTCCATGACATCTTTGTCAATTTCTCCTTAACTTCCACCTATCCCTGACCTTCTTCCTTCCTCCATCTGCTCCACCCCCTCTTAAATAGTATAAATTTCATCACATTTCTACTTCCCTTTAGCTCTGAAGAAGAATCATATGGACTCAAAACCTTAACTCTGTTTCTCCACAGGTGCTGCCACAGGTGCTGAGTTTTTCCAGCATTTTTTGTTTTTATTTCAGATTTTCAACATCCTTAGCATTTTGCTTTAAGCAATGTGTGTACATGTTATTTCTGCCTGGAAAGAACAGGGCCCTGTGTATTAATATATGTAGCTTCCAGTACACACAAATGAATGCATCAAATGTCAACTTGCGTTGAATTTTGCCCATTTACCAAGCTAGATTGTCCAACCATGGCTTTGTTCAAACATTAATTGTGGGTTATTAAGAGTCCTAATTAATGTGTCTACCCTCACTAATTTTGCACTCACCTTCATTTATGGAGTGGATATGCCTTGACCTGCATCAGTCCAGTATTGGAAAATCATCAAAAGGGCTACCTGTAAGGAATGATGGGTACATTATAAGGATATTGTCACATACATGTGGATAAAATTGTTGGTAACAATTATAAAGGCTGATAATATTTTTAATACTTATTTTAGCTCTTGCAAAAACTCTTTGGGTAACAAACATGCCTGAGAGAACCCAATGGCTGGCACTTGTTGCAGGAACCTAATGTTGTAACGAAGTAATGGAAGTGATGTCATGGTGCAAGATTCCAGCCTGAGTCGATGGCATAAAAAATATTCAGAGCCCATTTGCCTGTTATACTGTATTGGTGCACAATAGTCAGTTTCCTAGCAAATAAAAAAAGGAGAGACATTTAAAAGCTTTTAAAATCCCAGGCCTGAGTTTTACCTTTGGCAGGGGGCGTGCGATTGGCAGGCCTGGGAGCGGCTGGGAAATAGACCGCCAACCACGATCAGCCCCCGGCCGCGATTTCACACTGACTGGCCAATTAACAGCCAGCTGGCGTGAAACGTGCACTGAAAAGCTCCATGCTGTCGGGGTGGGGGGGGGAGGGGGGTGCGGGAAGAGGGCAGGCGAGGATGTTTCCACGGGCATGGCTGAGCACTGCAAGAAAGCTTCCTAAAGTCAGACTGGCTGCCTCAGGGAGCTGCAGACCTGAAAATGCTAAAATAAAGGTTTAAAAAACTGCACAAAAATGTCCTTGCATCACAATCAGCTGAAAATATAGCTGATGAGAATGCCGTCCACAGATATTTAATTTTATTTTATTTCATAACGGAAATTTCATCCTGCCCTTTGGATGAGGTTTGATAAAAAATGCAATGGCCACCTGGCCAGTTCATCTGCCCACCTACTGTAAGTTTGGACGGGCCACGAAAGATCGGAGAAAAATGGCCTTAATTGCCCTTTCAATTGTTGGCAGGCGCGCTTCCGACTTTTGTGCGCACGCGCTGAGCAAAATATCGCGCTGATGTCCGGACATTCACCTGACGTCATCTCGCATGATTTTACGCCCGATCGGGTCGGGTACACGCCCGGCAGCGGGACATAAAATTCAGCCCCCAAATAAACTAATCTTAATTCTATGAGTTTCCTCGAAGGCCCACAATGGGCGCATTTAGCAGAAACTCTCAATGGTGATTCATTTGTTCTGGCGAGTGTTGTGACGGTGGTTGATTTATTATGGACAGAATTTTACCCTTGGCGGGGGCGGTCGGGAAGCCAATCTTAGCCCACGATCGGCAGTGCACCGTAATTTTACTCGGGCGGGCCAGCTTGAGACACGGCCTGTGAATGAGCGCGAAGGGGCGGGCAGGGATGGGGGCTTAATGTCCGCCAGGTCCAATGGCGACCCGGCGGCCCATTCAAATGTGGCCTCGGCAGCCCCTGGAAGTCCTGTGCATGGAGACCGTACCGGGTGGACACGGCAGCCGGTTCCGCGTTTCTCGGATGAGTGCCTCGCAGCCCTCCTGGGGGAAGTGGCAGCGAGAAGAGAAACACTTGGGGACAGGCGGGGGACCCCCACCTCACCAAAAAGGCCTGGGAGGAAGTGGCATCCAGGGTCAGCAGCCACAACAAGGTGAGGCACACATGGGTCCAGTGTCGGAAGTGCTTTAAAGATCTCCTGCAATTGGCATGGGTCACTTTGCAGAACAGGTGAGAGCTGCCCATCCCCCGTGGACCAGAGAGGTGTTAGAGTGTGAGTGGCAAATGTCAATGAGGCAGGATCTGGCCAAGGGGGTGAGCCCTGGTGGCTTGGCCTGAGTGCTTTGCAGTTGCAGGGTCACGAATCGGCTGAGCCCTGCAAGGTGTTCCTCAGGTGGGATTGGCCAGGCTGCAGTGGTGCTGCAGGTAGAGCGTGGACTAATCAATGCTCCTCTATCCTTTCAGGAGAAAACATCCTATAACAACGCAGAGAGGTTGCGGACTGGCCTGGGATTGCCACACCTTCTCATCCTCAGTAGACACGAGCAGGAAGCCCTGGAGCTGGAGAGGCACCATGCATTTCGGTCAAGCGGCCACGGTGAGGTTGGGGTGCCAGGGGGAGGTAAGAGTGCAGTGCACTGAGATGAGAATGTGGGTTTTTGCAGCCATTCCAGTGTAGTCTGTATATCGATGTGAACCTCGAACCTGGAATGCCCATTGATAATGGGAAGACGAGGGCACCATGATGCAGATCTCTGTCTCATCAGTGCGACAGGCATGCACACTGACAGTCTAATGACTTAAACTAATGAGATGTCTTTCTTCTCCCTTTTAGGCTCACCAGCAGTTCCTTCCTTCTGAGGACCCTGAAGGCCAACTCCTGACCCCTGAGGATCAGCATGCTGAGCACACACCAGCATCACACCCTCCCTATCAAGCAGGCACCAGCACAGATTCCATCACCTCGGCTGGCATAAAATCGGCGTCTAGTATCTCGGTGCACGTTGGTGGGTGCTTCACATTTGCTTGAGGTGCAGGCGGAGGCAGGGAGCGCTCAGTGCTTTGGCAGCCAGAGGACTGCTGGGGACCAGCACAATTCTCAGCCGATGGCTGGTGATGGGCCTCTGGAGTCGTCCATGAGGCAGCAGCTGCTGGATGTGCATGGGAGGATCTGGCGGAGATACATGGGGAAATGCATCCCATGGTGTCTGTTGTGGAGGTGTCCATGCGGAGCATAAGCACTGCGTTGACCCCCATGGCCAATCGCACTGCCTCCTCCATGGAGAGAGTGGCGACTCTCATGCAGGGGCTCCTCCAGGGACTCATTCAGGGGTTCCTGGGGATGTGCTCGGACTTACAAGCCCTCACACCGGCAATGACTTCAGCTGGTCAGTGTCAGTGTGGGAGATGGATTGGGCAACTAGTATCCCAGCTAGGTGCCTGTTCATCAATGGTGAGCAGGGTGGTCCAAAGCAACTTCACATTGGCGCACTAGCCGCCTGTCGTCTCTGCGGGCTCCTCTCAGGGCACTCCGGATGACGGTAACAGCTCCTCCTCCCCTCTGCCAATGACCGTGGCATCTGATGAGGCTGCAATGACTGGGGAGATGCCAGCTGTGGCACTGGCTGCTCCCTCCCAGGCAGGGCCAGCACTGGCTTCACAGGCCGGAGGACACCAGCCAAGGTCATCAAGGCCAACAAGACAGCAGAGTGAGCAGGCTGTCTCCAATGCCGGTGCCAGGGACGGGGTAGCACCTAGACATAGCACTCGCAAGCAAAAACTTAAAACACCTTAAACACAACATTGCCTGATCACGGGTGATATTTGTTTCCCCCATTTTTCTGGGTTTTTTTTAATGGTGTGATGTAAAACACCGATCATTGTTAATTTCTGCTATGTTTGACAGTCAGCAGGAAATTAGTTTTATTTTGTGCAACTGGCCTCTGGATGCTTCCTTTGTTCTGTTGGTGTAGGGCGAGCTATGATGTTATGTCGGACCTGTGACTCCCTAAACTTTATTGCAATGGCACATAGTATATGTTGTTGGCCAAGCAACTGGCCCTGTCAGGTATTGAGTATGGAGCCTGCAGCCCTGGCATGTGATGGTGGCTCTTATTTGGTAGGCTAGCTGAAGGAGCGTTGGATCAAAGCGTCCCAGGTGTCTCTGCCTCCCTGGAGGTTACCCAGGTCAGCGTCTATGCCCTCAGCATTCTCCTCACCGTACTCGTCCTCAGACTCACTACTGGACTCATCATCTGTTGCCTGTGCAGCTGTGTCAACATCTTCTTCCTTCACTGGGTCCCCCCTTTCCAGTGCCAGATTGTGCAGAGTGCAGCATGCAACCACTCTCAGTGATACATGATCTGGGGGGTTTGGAGTGCACCCCCTGAATGGTCCAGACATCAGCAGTGCATCTTGAGAAGACTTATAGTGCTCTCTACCACCGCCCTTGTGGAGGTGTGGCTCCTGTTGTACCGCTGCTCAGCTTCTGTTCTTGGGTAGCGGAGAGGTGTCATGAGCCACCTTTTGAGGGGATAGCCCTTGCCACCCAGCAGCTATCCATCCAGTCGGACTGAAGCACTGAAAAGCCTCGGCACCTGGGAGTGTCTCAGGATGTAAGTGTCTTGGGAGCTGCCTGAGTACCTGGCACAGACTTGCAGAACCTGCATCTTGTGATCACACACTATCTGCATGTCCATGGAATGGAAGCCCTTCCTGTTAATGATGCACCCGGCTCACCCACTGGTGCCTTAATGGCCACATGTGTGCAGTCAATTGCACTCTGGACGCAGGGGACCCCAGCAATCAATGCGAAACCTCTGGCTTGCTTAGCCTGGCTGGCCCTGTCTGTACGGTAATGAATGAAAGTCAATGCACGCCTGAACAGAGCTTCTGCCACCAGTTTGATGCAATTGTGGACAGCTGATTGGGAGACTCCACACAGATCCCCCACTGAGCTTTGGAAAGAGCCAGAGGCATAGAAGCTTAGGGTCACTGTGACCTTCAATGCCACTGGCATGGGGTGTCCACCCACACAGTCCGAGCTGATCTCAGGGCCGATCCTCTGACAGATGGAGGTCTCTGTCTCCATTGAGAGATGGAACCTCCATCAGCATTGCACCTCAGACATATTGAGGTAGCTACATCGCCATCTGTAAACCCTGGCAGCAAGATATTGGCATCTTCTGCGGTCCCTTCCATCTCGGCCTTCCTGTTGGCCCTGCACCAATTGTGCCTGCGCCTCTCCTCCCACAGGTCACTCCCCTGGAAGCTGCACTGGGGCACCTGGCCTCCTCCCACTTCTGCCCCTCGCTTCCTCAGAGGAGGAGGTGCCTCCAGCAGAAACCGCAATCCCCATTACCAGAGTAAGTGAAGGCCGTCTGATACCTGGAAGGCCCCACGTGGTGTGAATCCTCCCGGAGCCTGGAAGACAACACTGAATCCTGAACTGAAGCCTCTAAATGCTCTGAATGCAGTGCTGAAGCGAAATGAAACTGTCCTCTTCACAGAAGCAAGCAGCAGCAAGTGATATCCAAAACTACCCACTAATCGCTTTGTCAAGCCCACTGACCCCGCTCATCCCCCTCGCCGTGAATGAGGTTTTGCAAATTGCAGCATGCCTGCCCGTTTTGCCATTGCAACGGCCTGAAAATCACATGGGCTACGTAAAGTCAGGGACAATTGGTCTCTCAAAGGCCTTAACTGGCCACTTAATTAATGGCGGGTGTGCCTCCATCTTCATCGCACGCCCGCCTAGCGAAATATCACCAGAGTGCGCGTTGATGTTGACACGCTCAGCCAACATCAATGCGCTTTATTTCACGCACAGGCATGTCGGGCATGCACCCGCATGCCAAGGATAAAATTCTGCCCTATGTGATGTTTTATAAACCAGCAAAACAGATTGCAGAAACTCTATGCTTAAAATTCCACTTTTTTTTTTGCTGTTAGGTCAATTTTGGGCAATTTGCACTGAAAAAAAGACGCAATGCAGCAAAAAACACTGAGCAAGTTTATTACAGGCAGTGGGTAAAACAGATACCACTGCATCTTTAAAGGGAAAATTCTACAGTTAAAGCAAAGGATAATACAGGGCTTTGGGATGAGAGTAGAGCAGTTTACAATTCTTTTGGGCTGTTTTAATATAGAGCTGATGCAGAAACGAAGGACCAAATGGCCCGATCTGTGCTGTAAACTTTTATAATTTTATGATTCTAATAGCTGTAGTTTGCCTTTAAAGAATTTAGTATAATGTCTTATATATCATGCTTTAAGATTTTAACAAATGCTTGAAAGAAAAAGGTTCCATTTCCCTTTATAAACTATGATCAATTAGGGAGAATTCGAATCCAAAATGTTGCTGCTGCAATTAATTGTAAATGATCTGCAAAATAATGTACTATAATTTTGACTCGGTTTGTTAAAGCAAGATCCACTCCATTTCATTTTCAATACTTTCAATATCAGTCAACACAGAGCAAATTTTTGCATTCAACTGTTTTATACATCAACCTAATTGGATATTGCAGCTCTTATTTAATGTAAAATTGTGCTTAAAAAATCCAATTACACTGGCGAGGAGGAAGCTTTTAGGAAGTTCTGATTAAAATTGTAGACACTGCAAAATACATTTTCAGATAATCACTTACTGTGCTCTTTAGAAAATGGAGAGACCCAGGTCAAATTAAATATTAAAATTGTGCTTTGCAAAGGCATGCTGGAGTAAATTTTCATCTTTATATCTCCCAGTACCGAGGTTCAGATTTATCACAATGTTTCATATTTATTTCTCCATGCATCACCACGGAACAAACTGTAAATGATTGTAAAAAAACTGAAAAGCAGTTATAGAAAAGAACTTGTATTTATATAAGCATCTTTCACAACCTCGAAATATCCTACAACATTTCACAGCCAATATAGTGTTTTTGTAATGTAGTGAAATGCAACAGCCAATCTGGCCAGCAATGTCCCACCAACAACAATGAGATAATATGCAGTAATTTTTTTTTTGTTGCATCCACCTTTTTCACTGGTTTTAAACTGATCTTTACGGAGTATAATTTCAGAATCCAAATTATGTAGGATTTTATCGCTTTCAGTAGTGCAGTTTATTGGGCACTATCAAACTTAAGCCCCATTAACTGTCAGAAGAGCGTTTCAAGGACTATCCTAAAATTAACTTCGGGTCTTATTGGCACAAATCAAGCGAGCTTCAGACACCACAGGTAAGTTCAGAAAGTGAGAGATGGTGAGTGAGGGTGATAGTGGCATACAATGTTAATGGGGAGGCAGGAGGACCTCTATGTCCCACTCCATTTTCACAATCTGCAAATTGAATCTGATCTCTAAAAAGCAGGCAGAGACCAGCTGCCTGAAATGAGCAGGGACCTGTTTTAAAAAAAGCAGATTGGACCCCGTGATGACATTGGGGCACAACTGCTATTTTAATCTGTGATCTGAGCAAAGGAGTAGTTGTGATTTCCCGACCAAGAGAAACAGCAGGAATGGGAGCTATGGCCAGATGAGTCGCAAAGAGGTATGTTTTTAAGTTTGTGAGTAGGAGGAGCAGACAAACAAGAAAAATTTAGGCTTCTGCAATCTCATACACCATCACAAGATTCTCCAAAAATGACCTTGATTCACTTCGGGTCCAGAGGCTAGTGTCCGTTGACTGCCCTCTGCCCTTTTACATTTTGTCCCTGCCTACCAGTTAGCTGCAACTAACTGGAGCATGTTTATACAACCCAGGAATTAAAATCTCTCGGGCCTCAGGTTGCTGAGGATGGGATGGTGGTGCTGTTGGTGTTTGTCTCATTCCTTGTTCACTTGAGACTCACTTTTAGTTTGACGTAAGACCAAATGAGACTGGGTATAACAGTAACATTGTGACAGCAACCTACTGTTCCTCAGGTGTAAATACGAAAATATGAAATAGGAGCAGAAGTAGGCCATTTGGGGAAGAATGTCTTGCAGTCAGCATTGTGGTGAAGCAGTCTGGGAAGAGTGTCCTGCAGTCAGCATCGTGGTGAAGCAGTCTGGGAAGAGAGTCCTGCAGTCAGCATTGTGGTGAAGCAGTCTGGGAAGAGAGTCCTGCAGTCAGCATCGCGATGAAGCAGTCTGAGAAGAGTGTCCTGCAGTCAGTTCTTGTTGAAAATAACAAGAGTGACATCACAAGACAGCACGAGAGAGTGGCGGAAAGATCAGAACCAGCGCCAGTGTGGGGAAGCTTCAAAAAGTGACGTCAGCACAAAGGTGAGAGCTGATTGGTGAGTACTGGGTAAGTGTCTTCCTCCAGTTTTTCCTCCTGTTTAAAATAGATTAAGCTAAGGTAAGGTAAGAGATCTAGTTTTTACTTGAAGTACATAAATAAATTAACTTATTTTACAGTATTTAACTTAAAGTAAAGGCTTTTTTTTCAACTAGAGGTACGGCAGGGCAGCTCAGTCCCGTGTGATGTATTGCCTGCAACATGTGGGAAGTTCGAGGTGCTCCTTGCACTCTAACCGACCACGTGTGCAGGAAGTGCCACCAGCTGCAGCTACTTGAGCTCTGAGTTTTGGAGCTTGAGCGGCATCTGGAGGCACTGAGGTGCATCCGCAAGGCTCAGAGTTTCGTGGATAGCATGTTTTTAGACATGGTCACCCCACAGCTTATGGAAGTGCAGACAGAGAGGGAATGGGTCATTGTCAGTCAGAAGAAAGGTGTCAGTCAGAAGAAAGGTGTCAGGCAGGTAGTCAGGAAATCCCCAGGGTGCATCTCGCTCAAGAACCGTTTTTCTGTGTTGGAAAATGGTGAGAGTGATGGTTCCTCTGGGGAGTGCAGCCACACTCATGGCTCTGTGAGTGGCTCAGCTGCATGGTGGGGAGGAAAAAGAGGGGAAGAGCAATAGTGGATAGTGGTAAGAGACTCGATAGTAAGGGGAACAGACAGGCGTTTCTGCAGCCGTAGACATGACTCCAGGGTGGTATGATGCCTCCCTGGTGCCAGGGTAAAGGATGTCACTGAATGGCTGCATGGCATTCTAAAGGGGGAGGGCAAACAGAGAGAGATCGTGGTACATATCGGTACCAACGACATAGGTAGCAAGAGGGATGAGGTCCTACAAGCAGAATTTAGGGAGCTAGGAAGCAGATTTAAAAACGGGACCTTAAAGGTAGTAATCTCTGGATTACTTCCAGTGCCACGCGCTAATGAGAATGAAGAGGTTAGTCCAGGTAAATGCGTGGCTGGAGAGATGTTGCAGGAGGAGGGGGCTTTAGATTTCTGGGACATTGGGACTGTTTCTGGGGGAGATGGGGCCTGTACAAGGCAGACGGGTTGCACCTGAACTGGAATGGGACCTCTCCTTGCGGGGAGGTTTGTTAGTGCTGTTGGGGAGGGTTGAAACTAACTTGGCAGGGGGATAGGATGCTGAGAGGAGGTTCCGCAGGGGGAGATGCACAGCCAAAATTAGAAGAGAGAGCAAGTGAGTCTGGAAGGCATAAAATTATAGGCCTGTTAAGGCACAAGGGAATTTGGCAAGGTTGGATGATATTTATTTTAACAAGTAGTTTGATGAATAAGGCAGAGGAGTTGAGAACACAAATTAACACATGGAAGAATGGTGTCATTGCTGTCACAGAGACATGGTTGAGAGAGGGGCAGGATTGGCAGCTCAATATTCCAAGATATAGGGTCTTCCGGCTAGGCAGGGAAGGAGGTAAAATAGGAGGGAGCATCGCAATATTGATCAAGGAATCAATTACAGCAGTAAGGAGAGATGACATCTTAGAAGGCTCCTCAAATGAAGCCATATGGGTAGAACTGAAAAACAAGAAGGAGCAATCACATTGCTGGGGGTGTACTATAGCCCCCCAAACAGTCAGAGAGAAATAGAAGAGCAGATATGTAGGCAAATTTCAGAGAAGTGTAAAAATTATAGGGTAGTAATAGTGGGGGATTTCAACTTCCCCAACATTAACTGGGTTAGTCATAGTGTGATAGGTTTAGAGGGAGCAGAATTCTTAAAATGCATCCAGGAGAGCTTTTTAAGACAATACGTAGAAGGTCCAAGAAGACAGGGGGCAGTCCTGGACTTAGTTTTAGGGAATGAAGCCAGGCAATTGGTAGAAGTATCAGTGGGGGAGCCTTTTGCAGACAGGGTTCATAACTCTGTTAGATTCAAGGTTGTTATGGAAAAGGACAAGGATGGGCCAGAAATCAGAGTTCTAAAGTGGGGGAAGGCCGATTTTAATAAGGTCAGATATGATTTGGCCAGAGTGAACTGGGAGCAGTTACTTTTAGGTAAATTTGCATCAGAGCAGTGGGGCTCATTCAAGAAGGAAACAGGGAGAGTACAGGGCCAACACAGTGCAGTAAAGACAAAGGGTGAGACCAACAAATCCAGGGAACCCTGGATGTTGAGGGATATACAGGATTGGATAAAGAGAAAAAGGGAAAACAGCAGAAACCCTTGAGGAGAATAAAATGTGTAGAGGAACTTAAAAAGCAAATTAGGAGAGCAAAAAAGGGGCATGAAACAACATTGGCGGGTAAAATAAAGGAAAACACAAAGTTATTTTACAAGTACTTTAAGAGTAAAAGGATAACTAGGTAAAGACTAGGGCCCATTAAGGACCATAGTAGTAATTTGTGTGTGGAGCCGGAAGATGTAGGTATGGTTCTAAATGAATACTTTGTGTTAGTGTTCACAAGTGAAAGGGATGACGTGGGTATGAAAATCAGGCAGAAGGACTGTGATATAATTAAAGAAATTAGCATAGAAAGGGGGGAGGTTCTAAATAGGTCTGGCAGGCTTAAAAGTAGATAAATCTCCCGGCCCTGATAAAATGTATCCCAGGCTGTTGAGTGAGGCAAGGGAGGATATAGCAGGGGTGCTGGCAATAATTTTCAATAGCTCTCTGGCCACAGGAGAGGTGCCAGAGGACTGGACGACAGCCAATGTGGTACCGTTATTCAAGAAGGGAGGAAGGGATAAACCAGGGAACTACAGGCCAGTCAGTCTAACCTCAGTGGTGGGGAAACTATTGGAAGCAATTCTGAGAGAAGAATTAATCTACACTTGGAGAGGCAGGGATTAATCAAGGACAGTCAGCATGGTTTTGTTAAGGGGACATCATGTCTGACCAATTTGATTGAATTTTTTGAAGAGGTGACCAGGTGTGTGGATGAGGGCAATGCATTTGACGTAGTCTACTTGGACTTCAGCAAGGCTTTTGATAAGGTCCCGCATGGGAGACTGATAGCGAAGGTAAGAGCCCATGGGATGCAAGGCAATTTGGCAAATTGGACCCAGAATTGGCTGAGTGGCAGGTAGCAGAGGGTGATGGTCGAGGGGTGTTTTTGTGACTGGGTGCCTGTGTCCAGTGGGGTTCCACAGGGATCGGTGTTGGGTCCCTTGCTGCTTGTGGTATATATAAACGATTTAGACTTGAATGTAGGGGGGTTGATGAAAAGTTCTCTGATGACACAGAAATTGGTGGGGTGGTAAATAGTGAAGAGGATAACGTTCGATTACAGGAGGATATAGATGGGCTGGCCAGATGGGCTGATCAGTGGCAAATGGAATTTAATCCGGATAAGTGTGAGGTGATGCACTTAGGCAGGATAAACAAGGCACGGGAATACATGATGAACGGTAGGACCCTGGGAAGTACCGAGGATCAGAGAGACCTTGGTGTGCATGTCCCCTGGCCCCTTAAGGTAGTGGGACAGGTAGATAAAGTGGTTAAGAAGGCATATGGGATACTTGCCTTTGTTAGCCGAGGCATAGAATATAAGAGCATGGAGGTTATGCTGGAACTGTATAAAACGCTGGTTAGGCCACAGCTAGAGTGTTGCATGCAGTTCTGGAATCTGCATTATAGGAAGGATGTGATTGCACTAGAGAGAGTGCAGAGGAGATTTACCAAGATGTTGCCTGGGCTGGAGAGTTTTAGTTATGAGGAGAGATTGGATAGACTGGGGTTATTTTCCCTGGAGCAGAGGAGATTGAGGGGGGATATGATTGAGGTGTATAAAATTATAAGGGGCATAGATTGAGTAGACAGGAAGGAACTTTTCCCCTTGGTGGAGGGATCAATAACCAGGGGGCAGGAGGTTTAGAGGGGATGTGAGGAAGAATTTTTTCACCCAGAGTGTGGTGGAAATCTGGAACTCACTGCCTGAAAGGGCGGTAGAGGCAGAAACCCTCATAACATTTAAGAAGTATTTGGATGTGCACTTGTGATGCCATGGCATAAAAGGCTATGGGCCCAGTGCTGGAAGATGGGATTAGAACAGTTAGGTACTTGTTTGACTGGTGCAGACTCGATGGGATGAAGGGCCTTTTTCTGTGCTGTAGACCTGTATGAGTCTGCTCTGCCATTCAATAAGATCATGGCTGAAATGTTTGTGTTTCAAATTCCACATTCCCACCTACCCCTGCTAACCTCTGTTTCCCTTATCGAACAGGAATCTACCTACCTCCACCTCAAAAATACTCAATGACCCTGCCTCCACTCCCTTCTGAGCCAGAGAGTTCCAGGTCGCACAACCCTCAGAGAAAAGAATTCTCCTCATCTCTGTTCTAAAAGGGCGACACCTAATTTTAAAATAGTGCCCCGTACTTCTGCACTCACCCACAAGAGGGAACATCCCTTCCACATCCACCTTGTCAAGATTGTTCAGTATCTTATATAGTGCTGAAAAAGAGGCATTTTTTTGGTGAATCTTTTCGTTATTCCCAAGTGCACTGTCTTGACCAAACAGAGTCAAGCTACCTGGTTTAAATTTCAAGCAAGGCTTGGCAGTAATCTGTCAGTCACCATCAACTGGTGCATTCTACATGGCAAAGCCTCTACCAATCGTAGTCCACTTGCCAGCCAATCAGCATTCTCTTCACATACAATGTAAATTTGTTGTTCCCCCTGACATTGGCATTTTCTTGTCAATTGTCCTGATGAGTGCAAGACGAAAATCTTTGATAAAAAATGTCTCTTTTTTAGCAATACTCAGGATCTTATATGTGTCAATCAAGTCACCCCTCACTCTTCTAAAGTCTAGTGGGGAGATGAGGTGCTATTCCTCCAGTTCCCCAAAGCAAAGCAATCTAAAGAAACAGCACCTCATCTTCCAATTAGGCACTTTACAACCTTCTGCACCTAACAATGACTTCAACAATTCAGACCATGAACTCTGTCCTCCATGCTGATTTTTCCCCAACCCACTCTCTCCACAAGGCCAGCCTGTAACTTGCTCTAATGTTTTGCTTTCAGAGAGCGCTGACCCTTGTTTTGCTATTAACACATCCTACTGCCTGATCTTTATGCCACTATTAACACCTTCCTTAGTCTTTAATGCTACCTTTACCATTCCCTTTGTCTTGTGTCCATCACATTTATGTCATTCTCTCCTGAGCTTCCACCTATCACTGACTGTCTATTTTGCTCCACCTGCTCCACCCCTTCCCTTCAATAGTTTAAAGCCAATTACATTTCTACCCTTCTTCCGCTCTGAAGAAGAGTCATATGAATTCAGAACGTTAACTCTGTTTGTCTCTCCATAAATGCTATCAGGCCTGCTGAGTCTTTCCCAGCATTTTCCTTTTTTTTTATTTTAAATTTTAGCTAATCTCTGCCAACCATGTCAAAATTCATAGGCGACAGAAGTTTTAAAATTTTGCAATTCTCCCACCTTTTGGAATTGAGGATTTGTACATTTATTACATATTGCCATGCATAGAAGTCTGCACCATCAGAGTGAAGGGTGAGGCTTTCTAGAAGGGGCAAAGCTGCCTCCAGATTCATTGAGCCTGCGCTTGATGCCCTCCCATGTGCAGTACATGATAGGCATCACCAGCTCATGCTGAGCGCTGGGAAGAGCAGGAAGGCCAGGCAGGTTTGTGCTCCATGGCAGGCGGTGGCCAATGAGGTCAACAGTATTGAAGTGGAGGAGGACTTGGTCCCCAGTGCCACAAAAGGCTCAGTGACTTCATGAGGTCAGTTTCAGGTAGCTAGGTCTCTGCCTGTGTACCCTTGGGGCAACATAAGTTTGTCTGCGCCTCCAATGAGGGTTTTTGGGTTCCTCCTGACCCTCGTGGTCTGGTGCTGCTCTGTCCCCTTCCTGAGGAACCACAGTATCCTGAGCCTCCCTGTGGTCCTTTCGTCCTCTCCTCCTCCTCCTACTCCTTTCCCCCTCACCGGAGTTTGTGTCTTCAACTGAGACAACAATCCCCTTCTGTCTCAGACACTATTCACCGCTCACCCCTGGGTAATGGACAGGAAAATAATCCATCAAAAGAGCCCTCTGAATCAGGGGGAGTCCTCCTCATGAAAAATATCCAAAAGGTTCCTCTGCC
Organism: Cetorhinus maximus; assembly: GCF_964194155.1. Classification (NCBI taxonomy): domain Eukaryota; kingdom Metazoa; phylum Chordata; class Chondrichthyes; order Lamniformes; family Cetorhinidae; genus Cetorhinus; species Cetorhinus maximus. The sequence goes on from NC_135882.1 coordinate 97,956,616, forward strand.
CACTCAAATAAGCAGTCCCTGCATTCACTGGAGTTTGAACTGCAAAGCTGAGACTCTGCTCTCAGCTGCGGTTTTAAAACCTGCCCAAACAAGCTTGCCCTTAAAAAAACGGATTCCTCACCTGTCGTAAATCTCACCCTGAAGGTGTATTATTACCTTCTGACCATATTATTGTAGTGAAATGGGTAGTTAATGAGTTGAATTGCTTTTTAAATCAATATTTAAATAATGTGGGTGTGTTCCCGACTTATTGACTCACCCACATCGGTATTATCGGAAACTGGCATGACGATGTCGTAAACAGCACTTGACGTCATCACGATCCATAATTTATCTAAAGCAGGAACACTCCCGATCTTGGAGTGTAAAATTCAGCCCAGTATTCGAGATATGGTCTCACCAATGCCCTGTATAACTGAAGCACAACATCCATTCGTTTATGCTCAATTCCTCTCGTAATGAAGGATAGCATTTCATTGGCCTTCTTAATTAGTTGCTATACCTGTATACTAACTTTTTGTGACTCATGCACCAGAACACCCAGATCTCTCTGTACCTCCGAATTCTGCAGTCATTCTCCATTTAAATAATACACTGCTTTTTTATTCTTCCTGTCAAATTGAACAACTTTTTCACATTTTCGCCACATTATACTCCATCTGCCAGATTTTTGCCCACTCACTCAACCTATCTATATCCATCTGCAACCTCCTTATGTCCTCTTCACAATCTACTTTCCTGCCTATCTTTGTGTCAGTTGCAAAGTTAGCTACCATGCCTTCACTCCCCTCATCTAAGTCATTGATATAAATTGTAAAAAGTTGAGGCCCCAGCACAACACATCAGCTACGTTATTAGCCACCTTGGAGACTTGTCAGCCTGCACCTCCATCAGTTTGCTCAGTACTACTTCGCACATGATTGTAATTTCACCAAGTTCCTCTCTCTCTTCCACCTCCTGATTTACAGCTATTACTGGAATGTTTGGTATATCTTCTATAGTGAAGACCTAAGCAAAATATGTGTTCATTTCATTCGCCATTTCCTTATTATCTACTATTAACTCCCCATTGTCACTCTCTAGAGAACCAATACTCACTTTACTTACCATTTTCTTTTTTAAAATACCTGTAGAAACTCTTGCTATCCATTTTTACATTTCTAACTTGCTCTCATCTTCTAATTTCTTTCTCCTGATTAACTCTTTAGTCATTCTCTGCTGTTCTTTATATTCTGACCAATCATCTGGCCTGCCACTTAGCTCTGCAGAGTTATATGCTTTTTTTTTAAGTTTGATGCTTTCCTTAACTTCTTTAGTTAACCATGGTTGGTGATTTATTCTTTATAGTAGGAATATACTTATTCTGTTTATTCTGAAATGTCCCCTTAAATGTCTGTCAATGCTTCTCTATTGACCTATCCCCTGGTCTAGTATCCCAGTTCACTTTAGCTAGCTCAGCTTTCATGCCCACATAGTTGCCCTTATTTATGTTTAAAATACTAGTCTTAGACCCATTCTTCTCCCTTTCAAATTGGATGTAAAATTCAATCATATTGTGGTCGTTGCTGCCTTTACTTTGAGGTCATTAATTAATCCTGTCACATTACACAATACCAAATCTAATATAACCTGCTCTCTGAAACAAAAACAGAATTACCTGGAAAAACTCAGCAGGTCTGGCAGCATCGGCGGAGAAGAAAAGAGTTGATGTTTCGAGTCCTCATGACCCTTCAGCAGAACTGAGTATAGTTAGGAGAGGGGTGAAATATAAGCTGGTTTAAGGGGGGGGGAGAGAAGTTGAGGGGGGGGTGGTTGTAGGGACAAGCAAGCAGTGATAGGAGCAGATAATCAAAAGATGTCACAGACATCTGCAGACAATCTGCTCTCTGGTTGGTTTCAGAACATGCTGCTCTAAGAAACTATCTTGAAAGCATTCTATGAACTCTTCATCCAGGCTATTATTGCCAATCTGATTTTATGTAGTTTAAAATCATACATGATTATTGCACTTTGTCACAAGCACCCAATATTTCCTCTTGTATACTTTGTCCTGCATTATGGTCCCACAAGTTAGGTGGCCTCTAGATTACTCCCGCTAGTGACTTCTTTCCCTTCTATTTCTCATCTCTACCCAAACCGATTCTACATTCTGATCTCCTGAACCAAGGTCATCTCTTATTATTGTGCTAATGTCAACCTTGATTAACAGTGCTACCCCTCCACCTTTCCTATTCTTCTTGAATATCGTGTACCCCTCAATATTCAGGACCCAATCCTTGCCATTCTGCAGCCATGTCTCTGTAATGGCTATCAGATCATATTTATTCACTTCAACATGCGCTATCAATTAATTTACTTTGTTATGAATACTACACACATTCAGATACAGAGCCTTTAGTTTTGTCTTTTTGTTATCTTTGGAACATCTAGTCTTGATGGTTGGTACATTCTTAGGTTTCTTTCTCTCTGTTCCTTCCTGCCATTCTCTGACCCTCATTTCCCATATCACCATTTTGATCTCCTGCCTTGACTGTACCCATTGATTTGTTACATCTACCCAGGCTTGATCCCTTACTCCCCTTGTTTAGTTTAAAGCCCTCTCTACTTCCCTAGTTATGCGCTAGCTAGAACACTGGTCCCAGCATGGGTCAGGTGTAGACTGTCCCAACAGAACAGCCCTGGTTTTCCTCAGTGCTCCACAGACTGGAACCCACTTCTCCCACACCAGTCTTTGAGCCACGCACTCATTTCCCTAATCTGATCTACCCTATGCCAATTTGCATGGGGCTCATGTAATAATCCAGAGATTATTACTTTTGAGGTTCTGCTCCTTAATTTGTTGCCTAGCTCTTCATGCTATGCAAAACGTCTTTCCTTGTTCTGCCTATGAAGTTGGTACCTACAAGTACCATGACAACTGGATCCTCCGCCTCCCAGTGTAAGTTTCTCTCCAGCCCTGAGCAAATGTCCCAAACCCTCTCGCAATTTGCTGCAGAGAACAGTGTCAATCCCCTTCACTATACTGTTCCCTATTACCAATACATTCCTGTTTGTTCCCCTCGCTTGAACGGCTTCCTGTATCATGGTGTGATGGCCAGTCTGCTCATCCATGCCACAGACCTCATTTTCATCCATGCAGGTAGCAAGCACCTTGTACCTGTTTGACAATTGCAAAGCCTGAGGCTCCTCCACTCCTGTCTGCTCAGTCCCTTTACCTGCTTCACTCATGGTCACATCCTTCTGTCCAAAACAGATGACCCTATTCTAAGAGGTGAGACAAAGTGTCCAGGTATTTGTTCCCCCCTACCACCTTATGTTGCACAGTTTCTACAGTACAGCTTCCAGATCAATAATCCTGATCCAAGGGTACTGAGGGAGGTGAGAGTGGAAATTGCAGAGGCACTAGTGATAATGTTCCAGTCTTCCTTAGACACGGGGGAGGTGCCAGAGGACAGGAGAACTGCAAATGTTACACCCTTGTGAGCAAAATTCTAGGTCATGGGATAAAAGGGAAAGTAGGCACTTGGATAAGAAATTGGCTGAGTGACAGGAAACAGAGAGTAGTGATAAATGGTTGTTTTTCAGATTGATGGAAGGTTTATAGTGGAGTTCTTCAGTGGTCAATGTTGTGACCCTTGCTCTTCCTGATATATATTAATGACCTAGACTGTGGTGTGCAGGGCATGATTTCAAAATTTGCAGATGGTATGAAGATTGGAAATGTTGTCAACTGTGATGGGAATAGTCTTGAACTTCAAAAGGACATAGACATGTTGGTGGATTAGGCAAACAAATGGCAGATGAAGTTCCATGCAAAGAAGTGTGAGGTGATTCATTTTAGCAGGAAAGATATGGTGATACAGTATAAAATAAAGGGAAAGCCCTCTAAAGGAAGTGTAGGTACAGAAGGACCTCAGTGTATACATATATAGGTCATTGAAGATGGCAGGGCGTGTTGAGAGAGCAGTTAATAAAGCCTATGGTATCTTAGGCTTTATTAACAGGGGCATTGAGTACAAGAGCAAGGAGGTCATGTTGAATTTGTAAAAGACACTAGTTAGGCCTCAGCTGGAGTACTGCATCCAGTTCTGGGCACCATACTTGAGGGAGGATATGAAGGCACTGGAGAGAGTACAGAGGAGATTCATAAGGATGATTCCTAGGAGAAGAACTGTAGCTATGAGTTTAGATTGGAGAGGTTGGGACTGTTTTCCTTGGAGAAAAGGAGGAGACTTGATAGATATATTCAAGATCCTGAGAGGTATGGACAGGGTAAATAGTGAGAAACTGTTCCCACTCAAGAGAACATCAAGAACTAGAGGGCACAGATTCAAAATAATTGGCAAAGGAGTAAATGTGATGTGAGGAAAAGTTTTTTCACCCAGAGTCTGGAATAAACTTCCTGAAAGGGTGGTGGAGGCAGGTTCGATCGAGGTATTCAGAAGGGAATTGGGTTGCTATCTGAAAAGAAAGAATATGCAAGGTTATGCAGCTAAAGCAGGGGAGTGGGACTAGGTGGAATACTCTTTCAGTGAGCCAGTGCAGACTCAATGGGCTGAGTGGCCTCCTTCTGCAGTGTAAAGATACTGTGATATTGTGATGCTTTCTGCAGAAGCATTTGCCCTGGATAACCTTGGCTGCCAAAAGTACCCACATTTTTCAGCTGCAACATAACACCTGTCCTACCATTTTTAAAAAAATGCTATATAGTTAATTAAATTACTTTCTTAATTAACTTAGAATAATTCCTACATATACTACAATTTACAGTGGTTATTAAAAGCTAGTGCCACCTATAACTAAAAGTTAAATGTTACTTATTTACAGGGGTAAGTGTTTTAGGTATTTATTTTAATCATTTTATTTTATTTATTTTATTTCAAAGTCTTAGTTATTTTCATTTATTTATTTTTTTAGCTTTGTTTATTTTAATTCATAAACCCTACTACTCCCAATAAGCTTTTCTACTGCTATTACAAAAACCTTATTATGAAGAAAACCTTACAGTTACCAATAATTTGTACCAGTATTCCAAAGATAAACGAGCAAAATAAGTATAACAAGTAAAACACTCACCAACCAATCACTCACCTATCTCCCTATGATGTCACAAATGGTTTTCTCCAAACCTGGTTGCTCTTTTACCTCCTGGCTCCTCTCTTGCTCTTTCTCACACGCTTATCACCTGGCTTCTCTCTTGCTCCTTCTTGTGCTGTTTTGCCTCCCGGCTCCTCTCTCGCTCTTCCTCACACGCTTTTATCTCCCAGCTCCCCTCTCACTCCTTCTCCTGCTCTTTTACCTCCCAGATCCCTAAAATTCCAGCTGCTATGGTGGGATCTGAACTCTTTCCCAGCGCATTAGCCTGACCCTCTGGATTACTAGCCCAGTGACATGACCACCATCTCCCCATATTGTTTTTCATTTCTGAAAATGTGCTCCCAATCAAGAAATAAAGTAGATTTTCACTGTAGCAACACAAAAGCAAAATACTGTGGATGCCGGAAATCTGAAATAAAAACAAAAAGTACAGCAGGTCAGGCACCATCTGTGGAGAGGAACAGAGTTAACAGACTGGATTTTCATTCTCGAGGCAGGTAGCAGGAGTGATGAAAGTTCCCAGCTCGACCTGTCCGACTGGAGAGAAAGTGTATGTATGGACAAGATTTTTATTGTGGGGTGAGGGTGGGGTGCGGGCTGGAGTCGGGCCAGCTAATTCAGGAAACAGTTAGGAGGCAGCCACAGGAACTGCTGGGTGCAAAGGCAGGATATTTAAAAGGACTGCCTTGGTGCTGTGGGACTTTGTCCCAGTTAAAATAAAAACAGGAAGGCCCTTCAGCCCTCACCCCTCACCACCACACATTCCCCTTGCCCCATCGATGCTACCTCATGCCCCTATGCCAAGCTATTCTCCCCAAATAATCCCTTTTGGCCCCTCATGCCAAGCTATTGGCAGTGTCGTGGCCATTGAACCACTATACACAGTATAGAACGAATTAACCCTATAGTGACAGTAGTATGTGTAAAAAATGCTTTAAGAAAGTTATCATTGATAATTTTCCACTTTCTTAAAAAACCTCCTTTTACTATAGCCCAATAAAAGTGTCAATCATTCAGACCCTTTAAAGTATCAATAGCAGAAAGTGCAAGCACTTGAAACATCTATCGTGTCAATCAAACTATGTTTTTTTCTTGGACTCAGATGTTTCAACAAGTTAATGGATTTCTGGGCTCTCAGCCAAGCCTCATCATGTGTTCTTGGTTGAGAGTCCAAGTGTCTATTAGAGTGCTAAAACACCTAATCCCAGAGAAAATGTTGCTTGGTTGACAGCTCTGGCTTCCTGATCTCTTCTGTCAATTTCACAATGTTTATTTACACAAGATGAAGAAGTTTGAAATGCTTTCAGTTTCAGCTACTGAGACTTTAAAGCATCTGGATGATTAACACTTTTAATGGGCTGTAAGAAAAAGAAAACAGAAAGTTATCAATGAATGACTGATTTTTTTAAAAGCTTTTTTCATGAACCTTACTGTCCCTATAGGGTTCATTGGTTACATAAATAGTGCATAGTGAGTAAATGGGCATCGAAGTGTTAGAGCTTGGCATGGGGGAATAAGCGGGGTCTTTTAAACTTATCTCTCAAAGGGGCCTCTCATGCAGACTCTGAGATGCCATAAACAATGCCACTTTGAAAAGCTGGCCTGACTCCTCAGAAATTGCATAGATCTAGGACATGTTTATACCCACAATGGAGCCAGACCGTTTGGGAGTGCAGGATGCGGGTTTTTCACCCGAACCAGCATGCACCCTTAAAAGGTACTCCTGAAAATCAGAAAGCCCCAGAATGGGGCCGGGAATCCCGGAATTGGGTCCCAGCTGCCATTTTTAAAGGGCTCCTAAGTCACCTGACTTGACAAAAAATAGCCCAATGTTTCAGGTCGATGACCTTTCATCAGCACAGAAAAGATAGAAATGTAAGCGTTTTTAGCATGTAGGAATGGGGGAGGGGCAGGAAGAACAAAAGGGAATGTCTGAGATAATACAAGGTTTCATGATGCAAATGCCAAGGAGAGTGATAATGGGTTTAGTGAAGACATAAAGGTTATGTCTAGATGAGGCATGAATGGCTTGTTATGATACAGCAGGTGGTATTTGCCAGGCTGACCAAATCCACAGGGGAAACTTGGCCATGCTATCACAACAGTTTTGCAATTTGTATTTATTATGAGAAAATTTGTGCACTGAATTCAGGAGTAATGAGTCCACAAACATCTTTAGAGATTTTAAAATTAAATTAAAATATTTATTAACAAAAGAAAATGATTAAAACACATACACAAGGGGGAGAATTTTCTCCCCATGGGGGGGTGGGTGGGTGGCTGAATGGGAGCGGGCATAGGTGGGCTGCCTGCAATTGGCTGCACGCCACCATTTTATGTGGGCGGACCAATTAAGGCCCGCCCAGCATGACGCACACCCGGAAGCGCTGAGCACTCCACGCTCCCTGTGTGGGCAGGAGGAGGAGGGAGAGTCGGGGCCTGCGCTCTTTCATGCGTGAAAGAGCACAGAAATCTCCCTGAGGCACGGAGCTGTCCCCGCATGCCGACCAGATGATTTAGGCCAAGATTACAGTTACACCATTACTTAATATTATAACAGATCCCAAAATTCCTAATTAACCTGACTCCAACCACACACCCCCTTTAAGGCAACAGCCCAAAACTAGATATTAATTTAGATAGGCAATCCAGCAAAGTTACCATGGGCATCCACTCAATAGTGGAATTCCAAAGGCTTTCAACACAAGTTTGGTTACTAGAAGAGCAGACTTCTGCAAAGTGGCTAAAGGCTGTTTTCCTAAGTGTGTTTCATACAGTGTTCCACGCAGTGTGTCTTTTAAATCTTACATAGCCACCCCTGATACAACCTTCCATCCTTCTTTCAACATATTTCTTCCTCTTTTATCAGTAAATCCTATTTTCCCCACAAGTCGTTGGAATTTACTTTTCTCATACTATAAAATATTTCATGGTATCAATATGGCCTTTTCCTTGTGGGAAAATAAACGTAATAAAGTTGCTCTATTTATCTATTTATCCTGTAAAACTTTATCATATTTCTTTGAAAATCCAACAACTCTCCACTTATCTTAAAATGCAAATTTCATTCACACCCTAACTGCTGAGACTTTTACATTAGCTCACTCATCAACATTTCAAATACCCTTTTTACACCCAACTCTTTTGAGGAAAAAAAGAAGACGTAGCCCTGTTGTGGAAGTTACATCGTCAGAACAGATATGTCAGAGATGGAGAAACTGGGTTAATAGGATGGAGTCCTTGCAGGAGGCATGGTGTGAGGAAGTGTAGTCAAGGTAGCTGTGAGAGTCAATGGGTTTGTAGTGAATATTATTTGATTTATTTTTACTAGTTTGTTTCTTTCTTTATCCCTTCATGTTGCATTCAGATGGTTTTTATGTACCCATTCAAGCCTCATTTAGACACAACCTTTATTTCTTTACTATACACATTACCAATCTCTTTGGCTTTTACATTATGAAATCTTTTGTTAGCTAATCTCCCCTGCCCTCCACCCTATCACAGACCTTTCTTTTTGTTCTTTCTGTCTCCTCCCCTCTTCTACTGGGTTAAAAACTATCACATTTCCATCTTCCTTCTGTTCTGATGAAAGGTCAACAAACTGAAGCAATAAAGCTGTTTCTCTCCACAGATGCTGCATGACCTGCTGAGTATTTCCTGCATTTTTTTGTTTTTATTTCACTGTAGTAAAGTGAACTAACAGGCCATGTTTGGCTTAATACAGGGATCTTGTTTAGGAGATCTTTTAGGGCATTTTGGGTAGCAACTATAATGGTGATTGATTGAATTAGATGAAAAAAATCAAACATTTTAAAAATTTGATCTGGATGAATTATCTAGATTTGTTTTTAAAATTAATGGCCTTCAGAAGAACTATTTAACTCACTGCAGAGAATTTTCTCCCTGTCGGGGGTGCTGAGCGGGAGCGGGCGGGCAGGCAGCCGATCGCCGCCTGCGATTGGCTGCGCGCTGCCATTTTGCATGGGCGGGCCAATTAAGGCCTGTCCAGTGTGATGTGCACCCAGAAGTGTTCAGCTCTCCCTGTGCAGGCAGCAGGAGTAGGCTGAGTGGGGGACTGCGCTCTTTCGCGCATGTGCGAAAGAGCGCAGAAATCTCCGAGGCACAGAGCTGCCTCAGGGAGATAACTTTGATTTTCAAAAATTTTAATAATAAAGAGAAAAAAAACTTTAGACATGTCTCATGTGACAGTGTCACATGAGCTGGGACATGTCAATGAATTTCAATAATAAGTTTATTTAATTTATAAACCCTTCATGAAACCTCATCCTGCCCGCACCTTCTCGCAATAATTGGAAAGGAAATAGATTCTTCTTGCCAGTCAAGCAGCTATTTTTGCCACCAGTCTCTACTATAGTAACTAATGAACAAAACTAATGGTTTCCACTGGTTCAATCTTAATGTTTGAGAATTTTATTAATAGTTATTTTATTAATAGCTCTTCATTTAAATCTGAACCTGGGGTTTATATCTGATGTTCCGGACATCATCTACCATCATTAACATTTCACTGATTTGACTTTTTAATAATTGAGGTCAAGAATCAAATAGTAGAGGACAGCTTATTTGGTTTTGATCCTGCATTTGATTATGTGCCACCAATGGCATTATTAAATTAGTGAAAATGCAATTCTATAGCTATTGTTTTGATCAATAAGTAAGTGGAAGTGAATTTTCAGACTTTGCTTACTGAATCTGAATTATGCCACTATATGAGAAAACTAAATTGTTTATCAAGATAATTTGTAAAACAAAACATTCTGTCTTCCAGGAAAATGGTACAAAGAGAGTACAAGAAAAACAGTCATTTAGCGCTTTTTAAACTAACTTAGAGCTGCCTAATCTCTCAATTTTTTTTTCTATTTGCTACTCTTAAGAATAATGAGCTTGCCAAAACTGCAGGAAATCCAATTTGGTTTTCACCATTTCTTGCTTTGTGATAAATGCATTTTATTGAGAGATGCATTAGTAGACCAATGAGTCATGCATAACCCATGAAAATTGTCATTACTTAACCACATTTTATTAGAGTAGAAGGACAATAACTTTATTCTAAACAAATTTTATCTTGAACAGTAGCACAAACAGGTGGGGCTGGATTTTATGAGGCGCCATATTCCTTGCCTCCCGGCCAAAAAGCCAATTGTCAGCCCACCCAGCTGAAACCCAGCTGCCCTGGAGCAATATTAAATTGGAAGCAGCCTCACTTGTTTCAGAGTGAGACTTCCATATCCATCTGGGAGGAAAGTCCTGCTCTCGAGTGCTGCCAGCTAGTGTGATAGGCCAGCAGCTCTGCAGTCCCAGCAGCATCAGAATCGAGCAGTGGCCACTGCTGGGACTGCAGGCAGTCCCCAAGTTGAAGAAGTGACAGAGCCTAGACTGACAGCTGAGTCTTGGATTTTGGACAGGCCTGGCTGGCAGACTCCAGTGAGGGGTGGGGGAGGGCGGTGGTGGTGGGCTATGTTTGAAAGGCCAGGGTGAAGGCTAAAGTGGTATGATCTTTGGGGTTTGCCTCTGGGTGGGCACAAAGGACACCCACCAAAAGGAGGTACCCTCCCCCCACCCCCGCCTGACATAGCCCGTGCAGTGAAAGTTGCCAGGCGCCTGCCTTGCCTCTGTCTTCCACACACAAAATAGCAGTGGAGGTGGAATGAAATCCTTAAGTGGCCATTAATACAGGCCTCAGCGCGGACCGGCTGCCTGACGCCTTCCCACCCAGCATAATGTGGGAGGCAGATTGGTGGTAGGAAGGCGGTGGGTAGGCCACCTCTTTATTTTACAAGACACCCCCCTTCAAATATGCCGAGGGAGTGGGGTTAGTAAAATCCAGTTTGTGATTATGAATCGCCAACTTTTTATCATTTCACAATTTTCACATTCATAAGAAAAATAAAGTTGGACAGGGTGTAAAACAGTCTGCCAATTCGATAGTTCCCATTTAGCGCTATTCCTCAAGATAAATTTATATCCTGCTAATTTTAACACATCCAGCTGATAAGCTGTTAACGTGTAAAATATCCAGAATACAGAACCTATGGCTATCAGGGTAGATCAGAATTACAGACCTGAGGGAGGTCCACTTTTAAAAATTATTTTGCTTTTGTTTATTAAGCTAAATTCACGAATGGAACACTTTTATATACTAGGCATTCCCTGTTTATGTACAGCACAAGATCTAACCCCAGAAAAGATCCCCTGCTGCACCAGTGCCAATTTTCTGTCCTCTATCAAAATCATACCTGATAAAAATTTTGCTTTTGCTATAAATAACAAACATAGGAAAATTTCCCCATCAGAGGTTGCGTCTGGTAAACATAAGAGGATAGAAATTCCCGGCTGTGTAAAATTTTGACAGGAACAGTGTAGTGCCTGAGATCTTGCCAACTTTAGATGCCTATTTTGAGTGTTAAGTGCTGGCTGTCTAATTGAAAATAGAGTTGAAAGGGCCTTAGGGGTCTTTTTTCAAAGTTTTTGTCTAACCACCACCCCATTTATACTGAATAAATGGGATGATTGGGAAGATGAAATTATTCCCTCCCCCACCCCACAAACACCTGTTTGTAGGATAATGTTTTCTTTAGCTATCTAAGAGGTCAGCAATATACAGTGAGCAATCTGTCTTCTATCTTGAATAACTCAATTAGATTGTTAGCCTTGAGGCACACTGCATTACATTGACTTTCTGAATAATGTTAAGTTTCAGTTATTAAGAAGTTGCTATTGTTGTGAACACTATTAAAGAATGTTGAGATTGCAAAAATTGTAACAACTGGCAATGAGGCAATAATGACAATAACAAATTCGAAGTCATAGTAAGCTATAACAAAGAATAGTCTGCAGGAAAACATAGACAGACAAGTGGATATGCGTAGCCAATTTGAAATATTGCAGTATATGTTCGGAAAAAATGACCTTGTACTCTGAACCGAAATTTTTAATGGAGTAGGTGGAGGAAGGACAACAACTTTCATTTAGATAGTGCCTTTAACATAGTAAAACATTCTAAACAGTGATCAAACAAAATTTGACACCAAACCACATGAGGAGATTTCAGGACAGATTTCCTAATAGCGCTGTGGGTGTACCTACACCACATGGACTGCAGCGGTTCAAGAAGGCAGCTCACCACCTTCTCAAAGGCAACTAGGGATGGGCAATAAATGCTGGCCCAGCCAGTGAAGACCACATCCTGTGAATGAATTTAAAAAAAGGTTTTAAGGAGTGCCTTAAAGGAGGAGAGCGAAGTAGAGAGGTTTAGGGAAGATATTCCGGATCTTGGAGCCTAGGCACCTAAAGGCACAGCAGCCACTGGTGGAGCAATTGAAATTGGGGATGCCCAAGATATCTCAGAGGTTTGCAGGGCTGGAGGATATTGGAGATAGGGAGAGGTGAGGCCATGAAGGGATTTGAAAACAAGGAGGAGAATTCTAAAATTGAGGCTTTGGTGTACAGGGTGCCAATGTTGGTCAGGAAGCACAGGGGTGATGCGTGAACATGAGTTGCTGCAGTTAGGATATGAACAGCAGAATTTTAGATGAACTCAACTTTTCGTAAGATGGAACATACAAGATCGGCAAAGAGAGCATTGGAATAGTCAAGTCAAGAGGTAACAAAAGCATAGATAATGATCTCAGCAGTAGATAAGTTGAGGCATGGGCAAGGATGGGTGATATTACAAATGTGAAGGTAGGCAGTTTTGCATAAGATATTGAGCTGGATTTTAGAAGCAGCTCAGGGTCGGGATTGGAGCAGCACGGGAATTTCATGTCACCGATCGTCATGATAGTTTGGGGCCAGGATCCAAACCTGAGCCATTTTTGGAGATGTTGGGTTGGGCTAAGATTGACTGGACCCCAGCAAATGGGAGGAAGCCAAACAAAGACATTTAGGGCCATTAAAAGGCCTGAATAAGGCCGGTCTGTGCGCTGACTGGAATTTCCAGTCAGCAATGCAAGCAAGAGACATTGGCCCGGATCATAGCCAGGCAACCATGGTGGGCTCATGATGGGAAAGGGGAAAGGGTCGCGATTGATCCTATGAAATAACCCCACCCATATCAGTCATAGCTGCCGGACTACAGCTGCAGTCACTGGCCATCCCTTGGAGGGGTTGCCACCCACCCCCGCCCCCTGCCCCCACCACCACCCTCCATTCCCCCACAAACATTGCCAGGCAGCTGTGAGTGTGTTAAATTTTTTTAAAAACTGGGTTTTTCAGAGGGCATCTCCAGGTTAAGGTGCCTTCTCTCTCTCTGATCAAATTGTAAGAAAAGATTAGCAGTAAGCCAGAAGCATGGGAAAATTTTAGAAATCAGCAAAGTATGATTAAAACTGAAATAAAGGCCAGGATTTTCCCCTCGGCGATTTGGGGGCGGGGCCCAGTCGCCAAGGGGATAATGACGCGGGATGACGTAGGGCGGAATCCCTGACATCATCCTGGGTCATTTAAATTTTTAGGAAGGCAGGCGGACAGCGAAATCAGCTGTCCGCCCGCCAACCTGTCAATGGCCATTGACAGGCTAGTTAAGATAATTAAAGACCTGCCCGTCCAACCTTAAGGCTGGCGGGCAGGCCAGGAGCCCCAACGGGCTCCAGATTATTCATGAAACTTCATCCACTGATGGGATGAAGTTTCATGTCCGCTTTGTACAAAAATAATAAAGTTTGTGTTCTTTATTAACATATTAACATGTCCCATCTCGTGTGACATTGTCACATGAGGGGGACATGTTAATAATTTTTTTGTATTTTTAAAGTTTTTTCCACTGTCACTGTTCTCCCTGAGACAGGACTTTGCTTCAGGGAGAAGTGCGCTCTTTGACAGATGGGGAATCCCTCCCCCCTCCCCACACAGGAAGCGCTATGCGCTTCCTGACGGGGTATGCTGCTGGGCGGGCCTTAATTGGCCAGCAAACTTAAAATGGCGGCGGGCCCCGTTTCAGTGGCGGGGGTCGGCTGTCCGCCCGCCGCCGAGCCAGTGGGGCACGCACACCATCCGAGGGCAAAATTCTTCCCAAAGAGGGAGAAGTTAGAGCGCAAGAGTAAACTAGCAAGAAATATATTTTAAAACAGACAGTAAACGCTTCTACAAGTATAAAAAAAGGAAGAAAGTAGCTAAAGAGAGCTAGGATGAAACTGGGGAAATAATAATGGGAAACAAGGAAATGGCTGAGACTTTGAACAAGTATTTTGTATCTGTCTCCACAGCAGAAAACACAAGAAGCATCTCAAAAATACTAGAAAATCAAAAGGCAAAAGAGAGGGAGGATCTTAAAGCAATCGATATCACTAGAGAAAAAGTACTAGAAAAACTAATGGGACTAAAGACTGACAAGTTCCCTGGGCCTGATAGCCTGCATCCTAGGGTCTTAAAAGAAGTGGCTACTGAAATAATGGATGAATTGGTTGTAATCTTCCAAAATTCCCTAGATTCTGCAAAGGTCACAGTGGATTGGGAAGCCATAAATGTAACACCTCTACTCAAGAAAAGAGGGAGCCAGAAAGCAGGAAACTATAGGTCGATTAGTCTAAAATCTGTCATTGGGAAAATGCTAGAATCCATTATTAAGAAGGTGGTAAGGACATTTAGAAAGTTATAATACAATCAGACAGAGTCAACAGGGTTTACAAAAGTGAAATTCTGTTTGACAAATTTTTGAGGATCTAACAAGCAGATCAATAAAAGAGAACCAGTAGATGCAGTGTATTCAGATTTCCAAAAGGCATTCACTGAGGTGCCACCTAAAAGGTTACTGCACAAGATAAAAGCTCATGGTGTTGGGGGCAATATATTAGCCTGGATAGAAGATTGGCTAACTAACAGGAAACAGAGGGTCGGGATAAGCAGGTTATTTTCAGGATGGCAAACTGTGACTAGTGGAGTGTTGCCGGATGAGTGCTGGGGCCTCACCTATTTACTATACATTAATGATTTAGATGAAGGGACCGAGTGTATTGCAGCCAAATTTACCAAAGGAACGAAGCTAGGTAGAAAAGCAAGTCGTGAGCAGGGCACAAAGAGTCTGAAAGGGATATAGATGGGTTAAGTAAGGGCAAAAATTTAGCAGGTGAAGTATAAGGTGGGAAAATGTGAAGTTGTCCACTTTGGCAGAAAGAATAGAAAAGCAGATTATTATTTAAATAGAGTTGGACTGCAGAATGCTGTGGTACAGAGGGAACTGGGTGACTTTGTACATAAATCACAAAAAATTACCATGCAGGTACAGTGTGTAATTAGGAAGGCAAATGGAATGTTGGGAGGTGGGGCAGAATTTTACATTCCCTTGCCAGCGGGTTTGTAAGCAGGGGGTGGCCGTAAAATCTTTTGGATGGCCTTCTCAGTGGGTTCCTGCCGGCACTGACCTCTCTGCAATTTTATGCTGGGTTAGGCGAGGCCTAGGCCGGCCAGCCCACTCTTACCCAAATTGAGGCCCTTAAGTGGCCAATTATTGACCACTTAAGGGCCTTTTCCTGCCCAGCCTCAATTTTCAGGCCGGCGGAAAGAGTTCAGGGGCAGGGGGCAAGCCTGAAAAGTAATCCTGCTCAGGCCTCTGGTGGGAAGAAGGGAGGGGCACCTCTATCAGCAGCCTCCTTTTAACATTGGACGACCCCCACCCCACCACAAAAGGTCTGTCCCCTGCAGGGGCATCCTCCCTCCCTAGCCTCTCCGTCAATACCCCTTCTGCCCAACTCCCAGGCCCCATCTACTCTCCCCGCCCCGAGACCCCAAACCTTACTTGGTCTTGGACTTACGGGATGTAGACATTGGGAACTGCTTGCAGTCTCAGTTCTGGCCACAGCAGCATCTGGTGCTGCTGGGACTAGAGCTGCAGGCCAATCTGATTGGCCGGCAGCTGTTTGAGGCAGGACTTCAACCCGACTGAGGGGCGGAAATCTGGCCCCATCTCCAGTCAATTAACGGTTGTTGGAGTGTGAAATGGCTGCGGTGTAGCCAGTATCAGCATGATGTGTATTTGCCACTGACTCCTCAGGCGGCAGGAAGGGTATGTCTTCCATCTAAAAAATCCTGGCCATGGAATATAAAAATAGTGAAGTCTGACTGCATCTGTACAAGATATCGGTGAGACCACACCTAGAGTACTGTGTATAGTTTTGGTCTCAGCTCAGTTCAGAGAAGGTTTACCAGGCTGATTCGTGGGATGAAGGGGTTGTCTTATGAGGAAAGGTTGAGCAGACTTGGCCTATACTCATTGGAGTTTAGAAGAATGCGAGGTGATCTTATTGAAACATATAGGATTCTTACTGTGCTTGAGAGGGTAGATGCTAAGAGGCTGTTTCCCCTTGTGGGGAAGTTAGCACTAAGGGACACAGTTTTAAAATAAGGGGTCTTCCATTTAAAACAGAGATGAGCAGCAATTTTGTTCTCTCAGACAGTTGTTAATCTTTGGAAATCTCTTCCACATAGATCAGTGGAGGCTGGGTCATTGAATATGGGCGAGACAGAGTTAGGCAGGTTTTTGATCTACAAGAGTGTCAAAGGTTTTACGGGCTGGAGGAAAATGAACTTAAAGCCAAAATCAGATCAGCCATGATCTTATAAAATGGAAAAGCAGGTTTGAGGGACAAATGGCAACTCCTGCTCCCATTTCTTATGATCTTATGATCTCTCTCTCTTCATTACAAATCGACAGCTCCCACTTCAGCCAGTAGTATTGCTGATGTGTCAGTGCTGGTAGGCCTCCAGCCTTGGGAGCCAGCCTGGCGTCCTTAATTGGATGATCATCCTGTTCCCTGCCATTGATTTGCCTGATCCAGGCATGTTTGGAGCACACCATGTGAGGTTGGGTCTCAGGACTGACATCATCCTCAGGTTCTTGCCCCCGAACTGAAAATACAGCCATAGTGATGCAAATTAATATGTAAAAACAGGATTACAGTTTGAAAAAAAAAACATTAAGAGAGTAAATAGGACTCTGGGTTTTATTTATAAGATAATTGAATACTTTGCATTGTCTGGGAGCAATGATAGAACTCAGCAAGGCATTGGTTAATTCACCATTGGAGTACTCTCTTTAAGCTTTTTTAAAAACCTATTTTAGAAAGGTTGTTGGAGCTGTAAAAAAGGTGAAACACCAATTTATTAGGATAATACATGGGATGAAAGGATTCAGTTATGCTTGGTCAGTATTCAGTAGAGCAGAGAAAGTTAAGGCTCTGTGGCATAGAAAAAAAGATTTTAGAGGGTAAATAGTGAAAGGTTATTTCCACTATTTAATGAATCAGGAATAAGCAGACATACATTTAGGATTAGTATTAGATGCATAAAGATTGAGTTAATTTTTTTTCATGCAAAAGGTTATTAGAATTAACGGAATGCATTACTATAAGTGACAATTGTAGCTGAATGAATCATGCCATTTAAGAAGACATTGGATGAATACCTGAAAGAAATCAAATATTTAATTTTCAGAAAAATTAGCCTAGTTATTAGCTCTAATGTAGAGCTAGCACTGACACGGACACAATACACTCAATGACTTCCTTTTGTGCTGCAGTTTCTATACTCGTGCAGAAAAATAGTCAACTCATTTATAACCCAAAGAGAAAAAAGAAAAGACTATAGAACCTGCATTTGTAATTGTTGAAATATTCAAAGGTAAACACTGAAAGATTGTCTTCACTGTTCAATAGTAACAAGGAGGAAGAGACTCAGAATTATCATTAAAATAATGAAGGGTGAAGGTAGAAGGAAAATTTTCACACAGAGAGCTATTGGAACAAGGAACTTTTACAACAGTTGGCTTTTGAGGCAAAACCGTAATATAATTTAAAAATAAAATTGAATTAAATATCTGAGGCATTAAAATATAAACGGATTTAGAGAAGTAATTTTCACCTTCACTGCCTTTGTTGTAAACAGAAAGAGTAGATCACCCAATTATATAGAACCTAACTGATGAATCAAGCAGTTTCTGAAACAGGCAAGTGATCTGCTCTGCCAGTTTACCACCTGAGTGGTGAAGATGAAAGTCTATGCCAGGGAGAAGGCAGGAAAATTAGATTAGATTAGATGGCTAAAGATGAAGCCCTGGCACAGTCCAGGTTTGATGGACTCAATGGCTAACCTTTTCTGTGATTTCTCGGCTTCTTTCATTTCAAAAGATCCTAACAGCCCTTGTTCAACAAACGAGACCTCCTTCAAGAAAAAAGCCTTTAGGAATTTTCTCTGTCAGCCTCTCAAGTGACTCATGCCAGGAGAAAACAACAGCAGTTCTTAATTTAAAAAAAATCTTAATAATTAAAATCAGCTTTAGGCTGATTATATTTTTGAGTGAGCTGAAAGAGCATTTGCCACAGATTTACTGTTCAGTTGTGAGCATACATGGCAGTGTCAAAAGTGCATTGAGGTCATTATATTAGTGATAGCTCAGTCTATATATGCAATCAAATCATATCATACAAGATTTTAAATTATATATGCTTGATTATACATTTCGTGTGATGCAAAGGGAGTTTGGCATTGAATGCATTCTGTTTATATAATAATGCTAATTTTGCATGGCTGCACAAGCATAGATTGTAAAGTTGAATTCTTGATTTGCAGCAATTTAGGAGGATAAAATAAACCAGCACTGCAGGCATTCGTGAACCTCAGTAATATTGAATTACTAAAATTAAATTCAACGCTTTCAGACTGCTCTCAGATGTAATTCACCCACACAAACTGAGCAAGTTCTGGCTAGGCAGTCTGCCTTGTTTTCGATGATTTCTTAAAGTGAGGTTACTGATGTTTTACTGAATATAGAAGTCCTGTATATATCACAGGAATATCTTGCACATGTTTTATTTCCTTGTTTTTATATTACTTGGGAACACTTTCCTGAAATTTAGGTATTTTGTCCAGTGAAACATTTGGTGCTAATAAAGCTGGGAGGCTGGGCGACTCCTTTGCTGCAGAACAAGATGAGGAAGACCAATTCATGGTGGGACAATGTCCGCAGGTTTAATCTGTTTCAAGACAGTTATGTTTATTCCCAGCAATACCTGTGTTTATAGACCGCATTAGCTATTTGAAGGGCCTATTTTTGCTGCTTTCATTTCAATACATGGAAAGTGACTGGTTGCAATTGCATCATGAATGAGACATAGGGCCAGATTTTCATGCCTCTGTCCATGTCAAGACAGAGGAGGAAGGGCACTAAAAATGGCAAGCCGGACCCGATTCCAGCATTTCTGGTAATTGTTGCCAGCCTGCGATAAGGGTGCAGGTAACGAGCTTGCACGCAGCTCTCCTGACCTTGCTAAGTCCTTTGCAGAGATGGGCATTTCAGAGCCCCTGCAATTTTGATGGAGTTGGGCCAACATTTCCAGGAGATGTAGTTCATGGCTTCTCAGAGGAGTTATGAAGGGTAACGACAGTCTTGAGTCAAGAACCACAAGAAAAAGAAGCGTTCAACATTCTCTTTAGAAAAATTCCTGCACCTTATCTTCTCATAAAACTGTAAACGAAATAGAGCCAATGAAAACCCCATTGAAGAAACCTGCCAACTATATCAACCAAAGCAGGCTGAAAAGATGGCCAGATATCTGTTTTGCCAGGTTGCCTCATTATGAATGTTTGGCTGAGCCCAAATGATAGCTAATGCACCCGCCCTGTGGTGGTGGTGAGAACAAGGGGGTGGTGGCTGCTTACATGGTTGCAAAGGAGACTGCTAGCTTTGCTTGATTGACAGTTTTATTGCATTGTAATATCTTGATATTTCTTGTAAGTGTTTTTTCTATGGCTGCGTTAATTTGGACAGGATTAAAGATGCATTCAGTGAGACTTCCACTGAATTTGATAGTTTTATGAGAAGGTGAGAGGGAAATTTTTCAAAAGTAAATGTTGAATTGCTGGATTGTTTTTTATTTTATGAGCATTTCAAAGTCTTGCCAATGTTATTATATATGGTTCTTGAGTTCTGTACCGAGTTCATATTGGGTGAGTGGGCATGGAGGATACAATGGAGGGGGGGTGTCGGGTTGGGGGGGTGGGCATGCGAGATATGAAGCCGCATGGAGGGAGAATGGCAGTGGGTGGGGAGTGAGGGGTGAGGGCTAGACGGCATAACAATCATGAATTTAACTGGCAGATGTCCCAGTAAATGGAGGTGCGTCTTCTAACCTGCCAGCCTCAGCATCTGCTCACCCCCGTTGTCACCTCGGGCCTGTCTTTGGAGGTGGTGGGGGTTCTGTCTTCAGTCCATGCCCACCTCCCTGACATGAAAGTAAGATGGACAGGCTCCTCCATGATGGAGACAGGGTCACGGGGTTGGGAAAAATCCCAACTCCAGATCTCGTTGATGAAAATCCGGCCCACAATCTCCATGTTGATCTAAGCTATTCCCATAACTGTCAAGGTAAAAATAGCATTAAGCTTCAATGCCACAAAATTCTTCCAAGCCATTGAAGGAGAAATCTGTGAGATTAGCCAAACTAAACATCATACATATTTAAAGTAAGTGAATAACTTGTTGTTCAACAATTTCAACAACTTGTAATGTTAAGAAATTAAAATGTCCCAACCCACTCCACAGTAACATTTTAAAACAAACTTTGGCACTGAGCCACACAAGGAGATGTTAAAGCAGATGACCAAGAGATTGATCAAAATGGTAGGTTTTAAGGAAAGTCTTAAAGACGGAAACGTCAAGGATTTATGATATTTTTCCTAATATTATTGTGGGGTACTTTAAAGCAGGCTAATGTGTGTTTGCGTATGGTTCTGTGTCTGTGGCTAATTTAATTAAACTAGAGGTGATTAGACTATAAGGTTTAAATTATCAAAAGAGTTAGGTGTAAAACAAGCATTTGAAATGGAGATGAGTAAGAGGGTGAGCTCTCAGCAGAGGTGGCGTGAATGAAATTTGCATTTTTAGATAAGTAGAGAAGTGTTTGATTTTCAAAGGGACATGGAAAATGTTTACAACTGGTAAGATAAATAAGACAAAGTTATGACATGGGCCTGAATTTTTCCCTCATCAGGCCCGGGAGCGAATGGAAATGGGCCCCTGACAGCGATCGGCCCCCAACTGCGATTCAGGCTGGCTGGCCAAGTAAGGCACACCCAGCGTGAAATACATCTTCTAAATGGTTGGGAAGGGGAGGCAGGGCTTGTCGGGCACTGGGCCCAATGGCAACCTGGCGGGCGCTTTAAAACTGGCAAAGGCAGCTCCCTGAAGGCTGTCAGGGAGCAGGGATTCGGTCCAGAGACTGGAACAATGGCCTCACCACCGGCAGGAAACGTCAGGCAGGAGGGCAAGTCCAGTGGGCACTCGGCCCCCTGTTTCTTGGATGTGTGCCTCGCAGTCCTTGTGGAGGATGTGGGTGTCAGGCAAGACACCCTCGTACCCAGCAATGGCAGGGGGAGCCCACCACACCAGACTAAAAAAGCTTGGGAGGAGATGGCAGCTGAGGTCAGCAACCGCGACGCTGTGAGGTGCACATGGGTGCAGTACTGCCAAAATTTCAATGACCTGCTGTGCTCAGCAAGGGTGAGTACCGTGTTGATATGGATCAGTGTGGAGAAGTGTTCAGGGCTGGCCATCCACCTTCCTCGTGGAGCTCAGGGGTGTTAGAGTCTGAGTGCCAACTGTCAATGACGCCGGAGCTGGCCAAGGGGTTGAGCCCTGGCTGCTTGTCCTGAGTGCCTTGTGGGTCGAGGGCCATGACTCAGGTGTGCCCTGCAAGATGTTCCTCATGTGGGGTTGGCCAGACTGCAATGGCACTGCGGGTAGAGAGTGCACTAATCAATGCTCCTCTGTCCTTTCAGGAGAAGAGGAGCCAAAACATCATTGAGAGGTCAAGGACAGGCGCAGCGCCCCCAAACCTGCTAATCATGACGAGGTATGAAATGGATACATTGGAGCTGGAAAGCCGCCACCCACCTCAGTCAGCCGGTCGTGGAGAGGCAGGGGTCTCTGACGAACATAAGAGTGCAGTGCACAGACGTGAGAGTTTCAGATGGTGCAAATGGGAGCCTCAAACCTGGAGTCCCCATTGATTATTGGAAGACAATGACACCATGATCCAGATCTCCATTGTCTCAACAGGTGGCTGGCATGCACAGTGACAGTGTGATGATTTAAACTAGCAACATGTCGTTGTTCTCCCTTAGATTCACCAGCACGCACTCGAATGTCGGACCCAAAGAGCCACTCTTGACGCCAGAGGACCACCAGGCTTCAGATGCACCTGCATCACACCCGCACTCGGAATCAGGCACCAGCACAGATACCAGCAACTCGACGGGCATTAGATCATTGGCTACAATGTCAGTGCACAGCGGTGAGGGCACTTCAAACTCACCTGAAGAGCAGGTGGAGGCAGAGAGTGCCCAGGGCGCCGGCAGTTGGAGGATGACTGGAGACCAGGACGATGCTGAGTCGAAGGCAGATGATGAACCTCTGGAGTTGTCCATTAGGCGGCAGATGCTGGATGTCCAGTGGGATGTGCAGGAGAGGATCTGGTGGAGATCCATGATCGTGCGCATGCCATGGGGCAGAATTTTTAGGCCGGAGGGCAGGCACGATTTGTGGGTCCGGGATTGGCCAGGAAACAGACTGCTGACCGCGATCAGCCCCAGACCGCGATTTCACACTGGCTGACCAATTAACAGCCAGCCAGCGTGAAACGCGCGCTGAGAAGTTCAGCACTGCTGAGGTGGAGGTGGGAGGAGGGAGGGCGCTGGCATCAGCGCGGGCAAGGGTGAGTGCTGACAGAATGCTCCCTGAAGGAAGAGAGCTGCCTCAGAGAGCTGAAGACCTGAAAAGCATTAAATAAACTTCTTAAAACCAGGAAAAAAATTTGCAAGAATCACAATCAGTCACCTGAACTTATACATGATAAAAATGCTATCAGATGTTTATTTTTCTTTCATTTAATAACGGAAACCTCATCCTGCCCTTTGATGAGGTTTCATGAAAAATGCAAAGTCCGCCTGGCCAAGTCACCTGTCCACCAACCACAAGGTTGGACGGACTGCGAAAAATGGGAGACAATTGCACCTTTAAATACCTTAATTGGCCTCTTAAGTGTTGACAGGTGTACTTCCAACTTTTGTGCGCACCCACCGACCGAAATATCACACGAGTGCAGGACGACATTGGGACGCTCGCCCGACGTCATCTCGCACCATTTCGGGTCTGATCGGATTGGGCGCATGCCCGCCCGCCAAGCTAAAAATTCTGCCCCTGTTCTTTGTTAAAGAGGAGTCCATGCGGAACATGAGTACTACACTGACCCTCATCGCCAAGTGCTGACTTTAATGGAGAAGCAATTCCAGGGACAGAATCAGGGGTTCCTGGGTTGCGCCCAGACTTGCAAGCCCTCACACAGGCAATGACCTCCAATGGTCAGTGCCAGTGTGGGAGATGGATGAGGCATCCAGTAACCCAGCTAGGTGCCTGTCCATCAATGGCAAGCAGGGAGATCCAGAGCGACCTCACATTGGCACACGAGCTGCTTGTTGTCTCTGCAGGCTCCTCTCAAGGCACTCTGGATGACAGCAGAAGCTCCTCCATCGACCATGGCATCTGATGAGGCTGTGATGACTGGGGAGATGCCAACCGTGGCACTGGTCGGTCCCTTCCAGGCAGGGCCAGCACAGACTCCACTGGCCCGACGATGACCGCCAAGGGCATCAAGGCCAACAGGACAGCAGAGTCAGCAGGCTGTCTGCAACACCAGTGCCAGCGAGAGGGTGGGGATGGTAGGTGCAACAATCGTAGCACTCGTAAACGTAAGTTTAAGGCATCATGAGCACAAGAGGGACTGTTCCAGGTGATCTTCTATTCTGCCTTGTTCTGTTAATATGTTTACTGGTGTGGCCATTAACACCAGATATTGTTATAAACGTTTGTTATGAGCGTCAAAATAATATAAATTTTGCTTTTGTCTTCATGGCCTGAGTGTGCTTCACTTTTTTTTGGTGCAGGGTACGCCAGTGTGTAATGCTGGACGTGAGTGGTTCTAAACTTTATTGTACAGGCACTGAGTGGACTTTGGATTCAAATGAAAGGGTCATTTCACACATCCGGGATGGAGGTGGCAGCCCTGGCATGAGGTGGAAGCAGATCTTTAGCAGCCTAGCTGAAGGAGCTTTGGATCAAAGTGTCCCTGGTGTCCCTGCCTCCCTGAAGGATACAGAGGTCTGGCTCCGCACCCTCAGCATTCTCCTTCTGGTGCTTCTCTTCTGGCTCACCACTGGATTCATCCTCTGTGGCCTGTGGAGTTGCATCAAGATCCTTTTCCTCCAGTGTGTCCCCCTTTGCCAGTGCCAGATTGTGGAGAGTGCAGCATTCAGCCACTATCAGTGACACCTGCTCTGGGGGGTATTGTAGTGGTCCCCCTGAACAGTCCAGGCATCAGAAGCGCATCTTCTGGTTCTCTCTATCACCGCCCTTGTGGAGGCATGGTTCCACGCTGCTCTGCCTCTGTTATTGGGTGCTGGAGAGGTATCATTAGCCAGTTTTTCGATGGATTGCCCTTGTCACCCAGCAACCACGCATCCAGTCGAGCTGGAGCACTGAATAGCCCAGGCACCTGGGAGTGTCTGAGGATATAAGCATTATGGGAGCTGCCATGGTACCTTGCACAGACTTGCAGAATCTGCATCCTGTGGTCACAAACTATCTGCACGTTCATGAAGTGGAAGCCCTTCCTGTTGACAAAAGCACCCCGCTGACCCACTGGCACCTTGATGGCCACATGTGTGCAGTCGATTGCACCCTGGATGTGGAGGAACCCAGCAATCGCTGCAAACACTCTGGCTCGCTCAGCCTGGCTGACCTTGTCCATTCGGAAATGAAGAAACATCATTACCTGCCTGAACAGAGCTTCTGTCACCAGCTTGAGACAACTGTGGACAGCTGATTGGGACACTCCACACAGATCTGCCACTGACCTCTGGAAAGAGCCAGAAGCATAGAAATTGAGGGCCACTGTGACCTTCAGAGCCACTGGCATGGGGTTTCCACCCACACAGTTGGAGGTGATTTCAGGGCCGATCATCTGGCAAATGGAGGTTACGGTCTCCCTGGGGAGGCAGAGCCTCCTTCGGCATTGCACCTCGGACATATTGAGGTAGCTACATCACTGCCCATAAACCCTGGCAGCAGGATAGTCACGTCTTCTGCTGCTCCTTCCACCTTGGACTACCTGCTGGCCCTACGCCCCTTGTGCCTGCGCCTCTCCTCCCACAGGTCGCTCCCCTGGAAGCTGCACAAAGGCACCTGGCCTCCTCCCCCTTCTGCCCCTCTCTTCCTCCTCAGAGGAGGTGCCACCAGTGGAGACCACAATCCCCATTACCAGGGTTACAGGAGGCTATCTGATACCTGGAAGAGTCCACATGGTCAAAATTCTCCGGGGGCCTTGCAGATAACAATGAGTTCTAAAATGAAACCTGGAAATGCTAAGAAAGAAGCTCAGAACAGAGATGAAACTGACAAGTTCAAATAAGCAAGCAGAGCAAACTACCTCATAAACTCCTCATTACTCATACTGGTAATAATGCTGAGCCTTTTTATCCTGCCCTTGGGTGAGATTTTGAAAAACGTGGGCTGCTTGCCTGCCTGTTTTGCCCACGTGACGAGTGCAAAATCGCACGGGCAACATAAAATCACAAACAATTGCCTTTTTAATGGCCTTAAGTGGCCTTTTAATTGTTGGCGGGCACGGCTCCGACACCCACATGTGCCCACCGACCTGAAGATTGCTCACATGTGGGATGACGTCGGGATGCTCGCCCGATGTCATCTTGTGCTATTTCATGTCCGTTCAGGTCGTGCACCCGCCCCCGGGGTGTAAAATTCTGCCCATTGGCTTTTCCCAAAAGTGCTGGCCATAATAAGAACATGAAAGATTTTATATTCTGGGAAAAGTAACTTCTACCGATATGTGGAAACAATGGGATTTACTAATCAAAAGGGACATATATTTAAAGAAGGACTGTTGTGGCCATGTGAGATCTTGACTGTGTGAAACAGACTTGGAGAAAAAAGCCTCTAGCCACCCTGAAGACGTTTTGCTGTTCCAGTAACTAACGTTGAGTTAAAAGCCTTTGGAAGTCCCTTGTCCCGTGGGTGCTTATGGTAATATTGCTGCATGACTTTATAAATTTGAAATCTATTTGGACTGTTGCCTTAAAGGGAGTGTGTAGTTGGGAATCTGGTTAAGTAAAAATTTTGAGAACTGTTATAAATGTGCGACTGTAATCTTGGCCAGAATTTTATGTTAATTGGCCTGCCCACGTGAAATTGCAGAGCGGAGCTGATCGTGGGTGGCGGTTGGCTTCCCGACTGCCCCCGCCCACTCTTGCTGAGCCCGCCCGATAAGGGAAAAATTCTGGCCCTTGTGTGTGTAAGTTTTTTTCTCCTTTTGTTAATATATGTTTTAATTTGATCTTTAAAATCTCTAAAGGTGGCAGCCAGCCTCTTACGCAGTGAGTTCGAGATCCCCACCATGCTCTGGGTGAAAAGATTTCTCCTCAACTGCCCTCTAATTCTTTTGCTAATTACATTAAATCTATACCCTCAGTTATTGATACCTCTAAGGGCAATAGGTTCTTCCTATCTCCTCTATCTAGGCTCCCCATAATTTTATCCACCTCAATTAAACTTGCTCCTAGCCCCCTGAGTTCCAATCTTTCCCCATAGCTAAAATTCTCCAGTCCTGGCAACTCATAAACCTCCGTACCTCCTCTAGTGCAATCGCCTCCTTCCTCTAATGTGATGACTAGAACTGTATGCATTACTCTTACTGTAGTCTAAAAAGTGTTTAACTCAGTTCTAGAATAACCTCCCTGTTCTTATACTCTATGCCTAGGCCAATGAAGGAAAGTATTCCGTCAGCCTTCTTAACCATCTTATTTACCGGTCCTGCAACTTTCAGGGACCTGTGAGCATGAACTCCAAAGTCCCTCTGTTCCTCTACACTTCTTAGTATCCTACCACTCATTGCGTATTCATTGCCTTGTTTATCTTCACCAAATGCTTTACTTCATTCTTGTCCAGATTGAATTCCATTTGCTACTTTCTGCACATCTGACTGATCCATTGATATCTTCCTGTTGTATACAGTTTTTCTCCTCATGATCAACCGCATGGCAAATCTTTGAATCATCTGCAAATGTCTTAATCATGCCTCCTATATTGATCTATGCAACAAACAACAAGCAACTCAATACTGAGCCTATGGAACTCCATAGAAACAGCCTGCCAGTCACAAGAACATTCACTACCCATAAACCTTTGTTTCCTTCCACAGAGCCAATTATGGATCCAATTTGCCACTTTCCCTTGATCCCCGTGAGCTTTTAATTTCCTTACCAGTCTGCCAGGTGATATCTTGTAAAAAGCCTTTCAATTGACCATGTCAAACATGATACTCTCATCAAATCTCCTTGTTACCTCTTCAAAAAATACAATCAAGTCAGACACAACTATCCCTGATGAATCCAGCCTGACTCTTCTTTTAATTTGTACCCTTCTAAATGACTACTTATACGGCCTCCCAGAATTTATCCAATAATTTGCCCAGCATTGAGGTTAGGCTGACTTGCCTGTAATTACTCAGGCGATCCCTACCTTCATTTTTAAACAAAGATACAATATTAACAGGCCCCCAGTCCTTTGGCACCCCACCTGCTGCAACTGAGGATTGGGAAGTGATGGCCAGAGCATCCGCTATTTCTTCCCTTTATCCTTTTCAGTCACTACACTAAATGAAACTGAATTATGATCACTACTACCAAAATGCTCTCCCTTCTGATATTCTCTCCCTTCTGATATCCCTTCTACCTGCCCAGCCTCCTGCCCTAAAACAAAGTCCAGAACTGTCCTTTCTCTTGTTGAGTTTGCTACATATTGGTTAAAAATGTTCTGAACGCATTTTAAGAATTGGTGAACTTCCATGTTGTGGATGGTTTTAAGCTGCTTAATTGTCATTATAACTGCATTGGCCAGGTGAGTGCTGGGAATTTCATTGCGACAACAAGAACTTGCATTGATATAATGCATTTAATGTATAAAATATGCTTTACAGAGATATAAACAAACAAATATGCCGAGACAAAGAAGCAGTTGTTAGGAGGGGTGGCCAAAGGTAAGATAAAAGTTGGGCTTTAAAGTGTCTTAAAGGAGGAGTACAAGGCACAGAGATGATGAAGTTTAAGAAGAGAATTCCAGAGTGCAAGGCCTAGATGTCTGAAGTTGCAGCAGTCAGTAATGGGGAACATGCAGAGAAATGTTGCTACAGTTGTACAGGGCATTGGTGAGACCACATTTTTTTTATTCATTCATGGGATGTGGGCATTGCTGGATAGGCCAGCATTTATAAACCATTCCTAATTGCCCTTGAGAAGGTGGTGGTGAGCTGCCTTCTTGAATCACTGCAGTCCATGTGCTGTAGGTACACCCACAGTGCTATGTACACTTTGGTCTCCTTAATTACAAAGAATATAATTGCATTAGAAACAGTTCAGAGAAGATTCACTGGACTGATTCCTGGGATGAAGGTTTTGTTTTATGGGGAAAGGTTGGGCAGGTTGGAGTTTAGAGGAATGAGAGGTGATCTTGACCGGGTGGATGCTGAGAGGATGTTTCCCCTTATAATAGGGACTAGAACTAGGGGATACAGTTTAAAAATAAGGAGCTTCCATTTAATATAGAGATGAAATTTTTTTTCTCTTAGAGGGTCACTAATGAGCCTGTGGAATTCTCTTTCCTAGAGAACATTGGAGGTAGGTTTGTTTAATATTTTTAAGGCTGAGTTAGATAGATTCTGGATTGACAAATGGGTCAAGGGGTACGGGGGTAAACAGAAAAGTAGAACTGAGACCACAGTCAGATCAACCAATATCTTATCAAATGGTGGAACAGGCTCGAGGGACCCAATGGCATACTCCAATTCGTATGTCCGCATGTATATTTGTAAGAGAGTTCTAAGGGGAGTTGAAAAGCTTGAGAAGAAAACTAGAGACATAGAAGAGCAAGACATTAGGATGTTTAAACATGAGGCTAAGCGTAATGCTCCTGACAGGAGCCTTGCAGATTGTGAAGAGACTTTGAGGGATCAGGAGGTGGCCCACTTGTTGTAGAGAACACAGCTATTGGAAATAATCCTTTCCTGCACCCATTGGTGAATAGGTGAGGCTAAAACCTGTGTTCCATCGTGGCTGCCACAACAATGGCACACAAAGACTTTCAATGTGCTAAAGATTTATGTGCCTGACACTTTCCCCTGTATCCACAGTGTTGATATGGCTGGTCAAGTTCAGCTTCTGGTCAATGGTGATCTTATCGATGCTCATGGTAGGAAGTTAGTAATAATGGTTTCATTGAACTTAAGAGGAAGATGGCTACGCAAGGTTGGGCTGATACACTTACAATGGCATTTCTCTAGATACCAAAGCACTTGCTTAATTTCCCCCCCAAGTGCCACAGACCTGGAATGCTGCACTCTATTTCTTGGCCAGCTCCCTCCAGGCAGCTTGTAGCTTCATCTTCACAGGAAGGTGGTTTCTGCTGCAGAGATGGGGACATTCCTTTGAGGCAACTTCTGCAGCAGGACTGCCATGGTACCAGCTAAAAAACAGGCAATTTTCCCCAGATTTCTTCTTTTATCCGTGTTCTCACATAGGAAAGGATTGGTTTATAGACCAAAGCATGTGTTTTCCCCTTTAAGAATCAACAATCAATGATAGCTGATAGTTGGCCTGATTCTGAGGCTATCAGTCAATAGTACCCTTGGCCTGAATTCTTGTGAATGTTTTGTATCTAAAGTCAACGTATTGCAATGAAGCTTGCAAGCAGAAAATCACAGGTGAATACAGCCCTTATTTTGCTAATTTTACAAAATCAGACACATTTAATAATAATTAAATTGAAGGTTTATTGAAGTAAATGTATATGCCAGTTCCAGTGTCAACTAGAATTTGTATTTTGAGAAAAATACCATTTAATAGCACAAAATTCATTTTGCAAATCAAATATTCTTACTTGTTATTTTCAAATCTGTTGAACTAATGTTTTGCTTATAGTGGTTAATCAGAGATAAATTGCTTTATTTGAAAGAAGATTGGGGCAGGCAAAGATATTTCCCACTATGAATTTAGCCAATTCCACCTAAATAAACCAGATAGCTTGAGGACCTAAGAAGAAAGTAAAGGCAATTTAAACTTAACCACACATAAACTTTAAATGTATTGGCTGTGCATGTCACAGTATTCCATGTGCATACCCAACATATCCACGTTTGCTTTCAACTTTTAACATTGTCCTTTTACAATTTACTCAACAGGGCTGGAGGCAGCTTTGCTTTTGCCATTCATAAGTGTCAAATTCCTATAGGAAATATCCCAATCTTTCAATAATTTTGCTGGGCAAACTCCTATGGAATTTCAATGCCACAAAACCTAAAAATAAGAGGCTAACAATATTGTACATTTTGTACCCTAAAACTTTTGAATTTTCTTCCTCCTGTTATCAAAACCCATCATGGTGTAAATAGACACTTCTGCCAACTTCAAATTCAGAAAATTAAAGCAACTTCCATAAAGTATAACAATGAAGAAATCTCCTTCACTATTCTGTTCATCATTTAGTAGAGGGTGCTAGATTCAAGACAATACAGATCAAGTCCATTTTACTCAGGGAAGGATAAACTCAAATTTTCGTGCAGCCTGTACACTTTTTAACCTGCTGTCAAAACCAGGAAAGTATGAACTATTTCCCCAGCAGAAGAAATATGAAGGGAGCACAAACTCCTATAAGAGAAGCTTTAAACAAAGACGGGAAATGCCTTTTTTAAAAACTAAGGATTCACCAAAAATCCCAGGGTCCCTGCTCTGCCACTAGAAGTGCGGTGGAATGGAACTCTTGTTCAATTACAACAAGGGAAATCAAGCTTGTTTCAGATCATGGCAAGATGGCCGGCCATCTGCCTCTCCTGCGCACAACATAGGAACTTATTGAAGTAGATATTCAAGTGCAAAAACAGCCTAATTTATCAATTTGGATTATTCTAATATTTCTCAATGATCATTACTTAACACATTCCTTTATTTCAAATCCTCTTGCAGGCAGCACATGCGGTTGTAAGCTGCTTAACTATAAGGTACATCCAGTCTGACAACTATAACAAAGACGTTCAACTTGCCGAAATGCTACAGAAACCTCTGGTTCCAGTACTGTTCCAATTACTACGGTGGCCTCCTGGTGGAACCTCAATTAAAATGCGAAGATTTCTGTTTAATTTTCCAGTTATAGATCTCAGCAATGACAGACTCTTCCATCGAAACCTCTGCCTCATTTTGAAGAGGCTTAAGCAATATGTTTAAAGTTAAACATAGCTAGCGCCTTTCAATCCTTGCCATGTTTGTTCTGTTTGCTCTGTTTATCAGCAACCTGTATCAGTAACTCACAGACTGAGAACATTTCCAATAGGAATTAAGTAAATGGTGGCTATGATAGAATAATTAGAATGCTACATTCGGATACTAGTGAGCACTTGTGTATTATTCAAACAATCCAATAGTCCAGGCTCCACCCATTTTTTTTCCACTATTTTTTCCATACTTATTGTCAATGACAGCTGTCTGAGCTTTGGTTATAGATTGACGTTAGGCAAAATATCTTACACTGGCTAATATAATCAGTGGGAAACAGTGCAGTAAAATGTCAGCAGATCAATATTTCTAGCAAAATCAAAACTTGCATTAATTTCCAACTGCCTGTTGAATAAGAGCAGTATGGGTTAACATCTAACACCGTCAGCTTGCTCAGGATACTTCCAAAATGCTGAGGGCTTGCAGCTCCACTTGACTCAAGCTGACCTTCCGCTCACGTGTTTGATCTTTTGCTTGAGACAGGAGTGAATTGCTTAGTAAAGAGATTAATTGAAGGTAGCCAAAGTAAGTATTAACGGGATATTAAAAAGGAAAAGGAATGATGAGAGTGCAAGCAAAAAATAAACAACTTCAGCTGCTGAAAATCTGAAATAAAACCAGAAACCACTAGAAGCACTGAACAGGTCAGGCAGCATCTGTGAAGAAAATGGTTGAGTTGACCTTTCAAATGTGGACCTTAGTCAAAAGTGAAAATATTTCAGGTAAACAACATTGAAAAAAGGACAGAATAAGTGCTTAGGTTGTGGGACAGAAGTTATCATTTTCAATGCAAATTTGACATTCTTCATCAATGTATATCTCTTTCATTTGCAAACCTATGCTTAGCTAGAAACTTATTTAGCTATTATTTGAAAAAAATGGATACATTAGGGGAAAAGATTAAATTTTGGTTTTGCTCAGTGCTTATATATTTTGCACCGTGTCCTCTGGTTCGCTTGCACATAGTCCACATTGAGTATCTTGATTACATCTGCATTATCAATGCTTCTTAGCAGTTCAAAGTCCTGGATCATCATTCCTCACAATTTTCTGCTTCTCTGTGAAAACGTGTTCAGTTCATTGAGTCTGTTTTCAATACTTTGAGATCTAAGCTCTAAAATCATTCTTTTTGCTCTTTGCTGAATTGTCTTCAATGCACCAATCCTTTCAAGTATATCAAGGTGAACAAAGGATAGACAGATATTTCAGAATTTGATTCATGGAATTTTTTTTGCAGAATGTTCCCTTGGGAGATTAATTAAGTAAACCAACACCATGAAATGAATAGTTGACTGAGAAAGGATCCTATTTGATGGCTAAATGGCATTTTTACATTCCACACATAATGAACTCATTGTTGACTTTCTTTTTGAAACTAGACTAGCCATTCTACTTAGAAACTTGGCTCTGTGTAAACAGACCCACCTCTGTATATTCAAAACTCAATGGTGGTCCATTGCCTTTAAAGTATATCTCAGTTGTGTTATAAAAATAGTCAAAGGAAATAAGAATTGTGCATTGACTGTGCAGATCTTGGTGTGCTCATGAATGGACATATTTGCACTCATGTCTTTATTATGGTTTTAATATCCATTAAAGTGAATGTCACTGGTTATGTTTTAAATCTTCCTTTCTTGATTGTGACAACTATCTGCCATTTGAAATTCACTTAAGCCACAAAAAATAGCTTTTGTATGCAATAATAATTAATGTTTGGTAGTTGCTTGCCATTATTGTGCAAATATCATGAAACAGTTCTCTTATTTTAGCAGACTCTTCTGCAATCAATATTGACAGTACCAACAATTTGTTCTTCAAACTTTATCATCTTCTTCAAAAACAAAAATTGCTGGAAAAACTCAGCAGGTCTGACCGCATCTGTGGAGAGGAAGACAGAGTTAACGTTTTGAGTCCGTATGATTCTTCTGCGGTTGCATGGGAAGGTGCCGTGGAACCATGCAACCGCAGAAGGTGCAACACCTGCCCCTTTACTTCCCCCCTCCTCACCGTCCAAGGGCCCAAACACTCCTTTCAAGTGAAGCAGCACTTCACTTGCACTTCCCTCAATTTAGTCTAATGCATTCGCTGCTCCCAATGCAGTCTCCTCTACATTGGAGATACCAAACGCAAACTGGGTGACCACTTTGCGGAACACCTTCAGTCTGTCCGCATGCATGACCCAGACCTCCCTGTAGCTTGCCATTTCAGCACACCACCCTGCTCTCATGCCCATATATCTACCTTTGGCCTGTTGCAATGTTCCAGTGAAGCTCAACGCAAACTGGAGGAACAGTGTCTCATCTTCCGATTAGGCACTTTACAGCCTTCCGGACTTAACATTGAGTTCAACAATTTCAGATCATGAACTCCTTCCTCCATCCTCAGATCCTTTTTGATCCCCTTTTTTCTAATAATTATTATATATTTTTTATACATTTTTTTTTTCTTTTCCCACCTATTTCTATTACTATTTTAAAAATCTATTTCCATCCATTGTTTTATCTCCACCTTTTAGCCCATTTCGATCCCTTCCCCCCACCCCACCCCCATTAGGGCTATCTGTACCTTGCTTGTCCTGCTTTCTACCCTTAACGTCACCATTAGCACATCCTTTAGTTAATATCACCACCATCAACACCCCTTTGACCTTTTGTTTATGACATCTTTGACAATCTCTCCTTTGCTTCCACCTATCACTGGCCCTCTATCCAGCTCTACCTGTCCCACCCCCTTAAGCAGCTTATATTTCACCACATTTTTATTTCTCTTTAGTTCTGATGAAGAGTCATACGGACTCGAAACGTTAACTCTGTCTTTGCTGTATGTGCATTTATAATGGTAACTGCCTATGTAAACTTATCATGTTATAATCAAACCCTCTCACTGGCAGTAGTGCTGTAGAATCTTTAATCCACATCTCCCAGCCTGTTGTATAGAGAGACTCCTATACTGCTGTTCACTCAATTCTGCTGCACCAATTAACATATGTTTTGCCATAATATTATATAATCTCTCCAGTCTGAACATTTCTGGATTTCAGAATTGTCTGGATTATAGATGGCTGAAGTGTGTGAACCAGAAAACACTGTAAATAGGTATTTACCCAAAACATAAAACAGTGAAAAAGTATGTAAACAGCAGGAATGCAGGCAAGCCAAAAATTGATTGCATCAATTTTACCTGCAGTCGAGATCAGGGCAGATTGTTCTTAATTTGTAAATATGGGTAAGCTACAAGACCTCTGGTGTTTAATATATAGCAACCTGACAATGCTTAGGACTACTAACTCCTGTGGACTACAAGCCTTGTATTGTACTGACAAAACTTTTGAGTTATGTTTAGTATTTTAATACTGTACTTGATACCTGCTCTGCTTGCTCCAACACTGTACTTACAAAAATACTGTGCCCCACACTGAGAAGGAATTAAATGTTTATTATCTTCACTGAGTCCATGCCTTCTCAATTTGTTGCAGCACCCGAACAGTTGAATGATGAGTCCATGAGTTGCTTGGGTCTTCTCAAAAAAATTCCAGACAACTGGTGTTTCTGAATAATTGATTTCCGGACATATGAACAAGGAGCAAGAGTAGGCCATTCAGCCCCTTAAGCCTCCCCCGCCATTTAATAAGATCATGGCTGATCTGATAGTAATGTGAAATCTGCATGCCACCTACCCCTGATAACCTATCACCCCCTTGCTTACCAAGAACCTATCTACCTCTGCCTTAAAAATATTCAAAGACTCTGCTCCCACCACCTTTTCAAGAAGAGAGTTCCAAATACTCACAATCCCCTGAGTGAAAAAATTTTGTCTCATCTCTGTTTTAAATGGACAAACCTTTATTTTTAAATAGTGACCCCTAGCTCTAGATTTTTCCATGACCCCTAGCTCTAGATTTTTCCATAAGAGGAAATATCACCTCCACATCCATCCAGTCAAGATCCCTCAGGATCTTATATGTTTCAATCAAGTCACCAGTCAATAAACTCCAGTGTATACAAGCCTAGTCTATCCAACCTTTCTTCATAAGACAACCCACTCATTCCAGGTATTAGTCTGGTAAACCATCTCTGAACTGCTTCCAATGCATTTACATCCTTCCCTAAATAAGGTGACCAATACTTCACATACTACTCCAAATGTGGTCTAACTAGTGCCCTGTACAACTGAAGAATAACTTCCCTACTTTTGTATTCAGTTCCCCTCGCAATAAATTATAACATTCTATTAGCTTTCCTAATTACTTGCTGTGCTTGCATACTAGTCTTTTATCATTCATGCACTATGACACCCAGATCTCTCTGCTCAGAGCTCTGCAATCTCTCAGTATTTAGGTAATATACTTCCCTTTTATTCTTCTTGCCAAAATGGACAATTTCACATTTTCCCATAGTATACCCTATTTGCCAGATCTTTGCCCACTCACTTAACCTATCTATATCTGTTTGTCGCCTCCTTGTGTCCCCTTCACAACTAACTTTTCTACCTATCTTTGTGTCTTCAGCAAATTTGGCAACTATCCCCTCAATCCCTTCATCCAAGTCATTTATATAAGTTGTAAACAGTTGAGGTCCCAGCACTGATCCCTGTGGTACACCACTTTTTACATCTTGCCAACCTAAACAAGACTCATTTATGCCTACTATCTGCTTGCTGTTAGCCAGCCAATCTTCTAACCATGCCAATATGTTACCCACTATACCATGAGCTTTTATTTTCTGCAATAACCTTTGATGTGGCACTTTATCAAATGCCTTCTGGAAATCTGAGTACAGTACATCCACCGGTTCCTCTTTATCCACAGCACATGTTACTTCCTCAAACAACTCCAATAAGTTGGTTCAACATGATTTCCCTTTCACAAAACCATGTTGAGTCTGCCTGATGAACTTAAGCTTATCCAAGAGCCCTGCTATAACTTTTTTAATAATAGCTTGTAACATTTTCCCTTTGACAGATGTTAAGCTAACTGGCCTGTGGTTTCCTGCTTTCTGTATCTGTCCCTTTTTGAATAATGGAGTTACATTTGCTATCTTCCAATCTAATGGGACCTTCCCCGAATCTAGGGAGTTTTGGAAAATTAAAACCAATGCATCAGCTATCTCACTAGACACTTCTTTTAAGACCATAGGATGAAGCCCATCAGGACATGGGCTCTTGTCAGCCCACAGCTCCAACAATTTACTCAGTACCACTTCCCTGGTGACTGTAATTTTTTGACTTCCTTCCACACTTCAATTCCCTTGTTTTTAGCTGCTTCTAGTATGTTACTTGTATCCTCTGTGGTGAAAACTGATGGAAAATACCTGTTCAATTCATCTGCCATCCCCTTGTTTCCCATTATCAATTCTCCAGACTCACTTTCTATAGGACCAATGCTCACTTTGTTAACTCTTTTCTCTTTTAAATATTTATAAAAACTGTCTTATACTTCTGGCTAGCTTTTTCTTATACTCTAATTTTCCCCTCTTAATTGGTCTTTTAGTCATTCTATGCTGTTCCTTGTATTCTGTCCAATCTTCTGACCTACCATCTACCTTTGCATAATTATATGCTTTTTCTTTAAGTTTGATACTATTTTTAGCCTTTCTAGTTAACTACGGATGGTGTGTCTGTCCCCTGGACATTTTCTTACTCGTTGGAATGTATCTATTCTGTGCAATCTGAAATATCCCCTTAAATATTAACCACTGCATCTCTATTGACCTATCCCTTAACTTAATTTGCCAATTCACTTTAGCCAGCTCAGCTTTCATGCCCTCAAAATTGCCTTTATTTAATTTTTAAAATTGAATCTCAGACACACTCCTCTCTCCCTCAAACTGAATGTAAAATTCCATCATATAATGGTTGTTGCTACCTCGGGACACCTTCACTATGAGATCATTAATTACTCCCATCTCATTGCACAATACCAGGTCTAGTACAGCCTGCTCTCTGCTTGGCTCCAGAACATGCTGTCCTAAGAAATTATCCCAAAAACCTTTGATGTACTCCTTATCTAGGCTAACTTTGCCCATCTGACTTTTCCAGTTTATATGTAAATTAAAATCTCCCATGATTATCGCTGTGCCTTTCTGACAAGCTCCAATTATTTCTTCCTTTATGCTCAGCCCTACCATGTGGTTACTATTAGGGGACCTGTACACAACTCCCACAAGTGACTTCTTGCCTTTACCAATTTTCAACCCTACCCAAACCATTTCCACATCCTGGTTTCCTGAACTTAGGTCATCCCTCT
This sequence comes from Cetorhinus maximus, assembly GCF_964194155.1. Taxonomy (NCBI): domain Eukaryota; kingdom Metazoa; phylum Chordata; class Chondrichthyes; order Lamniformes; family Cetorhinidae; genus Cetorhinus; species Cetorhinus maximus. The sequence continues at coordinate 97,994,357 of NC_135882.1, forward strand.
CTATTGCGCTAATACCATCAATAACTAACAGAGCCACCTTTCCACCTTTTCCTCGCTTCCTGTCCTTCCTAAATATCTTGTACCCTTCAATATTCAGGTCCCAATCCATGTCCTCCTGCAGCCACATCTCTGTAGTGGCTATCAAATTGTACTTATTTATTTCTATTTGCGCTCTCAGTTCATCTGTTTTGTTTTGAATGCTACGCGCATTCAGATACAGAGCTTTCAGTTTTATCCTTTTATTCTTTTTATAATCTCTAGTTTCATCTGTTGATTTACTGTTAGATTTGTACTCTCTATCCCTTCCTGTCACTGTCTGTTTTTCATTTCATGTAATAATACCTTTTCCTTTTTTTCTTGTCTCTGTTCTTTGATTTACCACATCTTCCAAAATTTGATCATTTCCCCCACTATTTATTTTAAAACCCTCTATACTTCCCTAGTTATGCAGCTTGCAAGAACACCAGCCCCAGCATGGTTTGGGTGTAGACCGTCCCAACAGTATAGATCCCACTTTCTCCAATACTGGTGCCAGTGTCCAATGAACCAGAACCTACTTCTCCCGCACCAGTCTTTGAGCCACACATTCATACCACTAATCTGATTTGTTCTATGCCAATTTGCACATGGCTCAGGTAATAACCCAGAGATTATGACCTTTGAGGTTCTGCTTCTTAATTTTTTTAATATTCATTCATGGGATATTGGCAGCACTGCTAGGCCAGCATTTATTGCCGATTCCTAATTGCCCTTGTTCAGAGGGCATTTAAGAGTCAATCACATTGCTGTGGATCTGGAATCACATGTAGACCAGACCAGGTAAGGATAGCAGGTTTTCTTTCCTAAAGGACATTAGTGAACCAAATAGGTTTTTACGACAAACAGCAATGTTTTCATAGCCATCATTGGACTTAATTCCAGAATTCTAGGTGTGACTGCCTCCTAATACAAAGAATCCAGGTAACTTTCCCCCTTCCTGACTCTATGCACTATCTGTAGTTCAGCCTCCAACTCATAAACTCTGAGCTGAAGCTGCTCAAACTTCAAAAACTTACTGCAGACATGTTTGTCCTGGATCAAACTGGCACCCAGGAGCTTCCACGTGCTGCAGCTGTGACACATCTGCTGTCCTGACATCCTTAATGTGTTCTAATTAATTATTTAATATTTTATTAAATTATATATTTTACTTTTAAAATATATTTTTATCAACCTTACCATTAGTTGCTAGACTATTTTGAACTTTAGGAATAGAATAAACCTTAGTCACTTATCAGATACTCACCAAATAACTGGTTTCTCCTGTAGCAGGGTACAACCACTTCCTGAAGACTGAGAGTGTTAAAAAGCAGAAAGCAAAAGAGCACCTCCTTCCCTTCCTTCCCTAACTCCCTTAATTACCCAACTCCAGTCATTCTATTCTAAGTAAACCTTACCTAAAGCACCTCTTTTTCCCCTAAGCACCCGAATTCCCACTTTGAACCAAATTCCCAAATATACTCATTCGGTCCTGACTCACCCAGGCCAAAGCCTCCTCTCGCTGGTCGTGCATTTCTTAATGTAGTGATTATTGTGTATAAATATAAGGACAGCATGTACGACGTGGATAACTGAATTCCTGCTTTATGCCCTGGGCAAATAATCCACTGGCCTCTAACCCCACTTCACCTAACGAATACTCTTGTCCTAACTCTCTATGTGCAATGCAGTCAGCTGTCAATTAATATATTAAAAATAGGATGGTTCAGGGTTTGAAGAATTTAGAGAATAGATTTTCTGGTTGGCACGATTGACTCACCAGAATGGAGTGCACAGACAAAGGCAGTGAAATCAGATGAGAGGTGTCATTTGCCAACTCTTCATCAAGTTAGCCGTGCACCAATGAGTAAAAATTACTGAAAGCAAAATATAGATTTTCATACTTGGAATCCACTATGCATTCAGCTGAAAAGAGCAGGTACATTCTGATCTTGTAGGAATTGAGCACTTTATTCCTGGGGCAGATTTTTTTGCCTGTCGGGCGGGCGGGCCCAACCCAATCTCCGGCAAAGTGGGCCGCACTGCCATTTTACACGGGTGGGGGGGGCAATTAAGGCCCGCCCAGTGTGACGCCTGGCGGGAAGCGCTATGGGCTTCCTGTGCAGGCGGGGGGATTCCTTAAAAGTGAGAGTGCACTCTTTTGCGCATGAGCACGAAAGAGCGCACATCTCCCTGAGGCTAAGTGCAGCCTCAGGGAGATCGCCTGGACTTTGAAAAATATTAAAAATAGAAAGAAAAAATTCCTTTAATGCCCCCCTCATGTGACAATGTCACATGAGTTGGGACATGTTCATAATTTACAGAATAACTTTATTAAAATTTTTAAAACCCTGCATGAAACCTCATCCCGCCGCTGGATGAGTTTTCATGTTTTCTCTATTTGCCGCCCGGGCTCCTGGCCTGCCCGCCAACCTTAAGGTTGGACAGGCAGGTCCTTCAATTGTTTCAATGATCCTGTCAATGGCCTCAATTGGCCATTGACAGGTCAGCGGGCCCGCAGCTGCTTTTGCTGCGCCCCCGCCTCCCTGAAAATTTAAATGGGGCGGGATGACATCAGGGGTTCCACCCAATGTCACCCCGCATTATTTTATGCATTGGTAAGCAGGCCCCTGGTCTTTTTATTGACATAATATTCTTAAACCAGGTATTAAGTTGAGTGTCCCTTTCTATTTTAATTTTTTAGAGGCAGCCAAAAAGAGTTAAAATTGGTGGCAGGCTGTTTATATGTGTTATTACCCTAACATTCAAACCTGCAAAAATATTTGAGGAAAATTGCCTGCTCAGGCTATGTTTTGTCAAGGTGTCAGTGACTCTCATATCCACTGGATTTTGATGGTCAGATTTTAAGAGCAATGGCAGCCTTGCTAGTTCCAAAGAACATTACTACCTCAACGAGCTTCTATGACTCCTTCCAAGCTACTCAGGAGACATTAGCAACATCACTCAATCCACAATTCAGAAATACATCAGGCAGATCACTGATGGGGTACATGCAAGGCAAATGCTTCATTTCTATCCCCAGGGAAAACTGGCATCTGAATGAAAGAACACATTGCACAGGATTTCCCAAACCAGTATTGATTGCACCCATGTGGCCATCTGGGTGCCTACACACAATGGGGTGACATTGTTCTTGGGCGGTAAAACAAAGCAGTCTTTTCTTGTCTTCAGAGTGTGATCCAAAATTAAATAATTTCTGCAGTAAGCTTTTCTGAGTTTAAAAATAAAGAAGGTTATTGATTCTCACTCACTTATCCCGAGTTTAAAATGCGACATCTCACACACTCATTCCCACATGCTCACTCACACATACAAAGATTGGTTATAGGTAAAGGTAGTACACTTATAGAAATAACGGTTAACTCAGTCTCTGGTTTAAAATCTGTGGTTTCCCTGGAGACAGGCCTGATTTCTTGAAGGAAATTGATGTTTTAAAGTTGAAGTGAAGCCCTTGTAAAACAAAAGATTCTCAGCAGACTGTGAAGTTTCCTGTTATTGAATTTCGATGAGGTTGGTTTTCAGGTGAGCTCAAAGTTGGAACAGGCCAGGAGAGTCCTTCTCTCTCACACAAAAACAAAAATACCTGGAAAAACTCAGCAGGTCTGACAGCATCTGCGGAGAGGAATACAGTTAACGTTTCGAGTCCGTATGACCCTTCATCAGAACTGAGGGAATAAGAAATGAGGTGAAATATAAGCTGTTTAAGGGGGGTGGGACAGGTAGAGCTGGGTAGAGAGCCAGTGATAGGTGGAGGCAAAGGAGAGATTACCAAAGATGTCATAGACAAAAGAACAAAGGGATGTTAACAGTAGCTAAGAAATGTGCTAATGGTGACATTAAGGGTAGAAAGTCAGGATCTCCAGCTTCCAAGGCACTGCTGTTCGTTACCTTGGCTACTTGAATTACTTCAGCTTGTTTGATGGCTTTGGTGGAACTGCTGCAAACAGCTTCTGGCTGATTTTAATACCAGACAACAACATGGTTCCTTAACCTTGTGGCTTTTTACACGTTCAAAGTCCTGTCCACATAAAGGGTGGTGTGCAATATCCTGCGTTGTTGTTTAACACCTCGAGGCTTTGAGACAGTCAGTGCCTTTGTATTAGAATGACCCATTCACTCTGAGGATAGTACCCTTTTGAATTGGTTTCACTGAGGGGCATTGATTTGCATAAACCTGGAATATTCCTTTTGTTTCCTCTTGATTCAGGGGAATGGTTTCAATCCACAAAAGAAGTTAAAAACAAAAATTGCTGGAAAAACTCAGCAGGTCTGACAGCATCTGTGGAGGGGAAGACAGAGTTAACGTTTCGAGTCCGTATGACTCGTCATCAGAACTAAAGAGGAATAAAAATGTGGTGAAGTATAAGCTGTTTAAGGGGGGTGGGACAGGTGGAGCTGGATAGAGGGCCAGTGATAGGTGGAGGCAATGGAGAGATTGCCAAAGATGTTATAAACAAAAGGGAAAAGGGGTGTTGACAGTAGTGATATTAACTAAAGGATGTGCCAACGGTGACATTAAGGGTAGAAAGCAGGATGAGCAAGTGACAGATGGCCATAGTGGGGATGGGGTGGGGGGGAAGGGATCGAAATGGGCTAAAAGGTGGAGATAAAACAATGGATGGCAATAAATTTTTAAAATAATAATAGAAATAGGTGGGAAAAGAAAAATATATAAATAAAAAATATATAATAATTATTAGAAAAAATGGGGTCAAAAAGGGGGTGAGGATGGAGGAGAGAGTTTGTTAACTCTGTCTTCCTCTCCACAGATGCTGTCAGACCTGCTGAGTTTTTCCAGCAATTTTTGTTTTTCTTTCAGATTTCCAGCATCCGCAGTATTTTGCTTTTATCACAAAAAATGAGTTATGTGGCCTTCAGGCAGCCATCTTTTGTAATCTTTTATGTCCAGTTTTAAAATATTAAAGTATTGACTGAAAGTGCATATGCTGGGACATGACACAATGAACATCAGTGAAGCTTTGGCATGCTTGACCATTGGGGATGGGTAGATGAAGGCCTTCCAGCTACCTTGTGACACAATTAAATATCATATGTCATATACATGGCATACAACACTCAATCATGGTGATTTGATGTCAACAGCAAGCAAAATAAGATCATGTTCAGAATGATAACTACAAACAACCTACTTTGACAGTTCTCATTCATGTAATTAATCTCCCATTGGACTTTCACACATTCTGCAGGCCTAGGTTGAGGATGATGATGATGAGTCCTCAGGGGAGGTCATACATTCTGAGTTGCACTTTCACAGGGCTTATGCAGACAATGCACCAGCTCAGCTACTCACACCTTGTTGGGAACAGTAAGACAGAGAATTAAGTGTTGACTGCCTATCGTTTAAGTGAATAAGAACAGATGATGGAATCAATGGTGAATTTGCATCAAAGGGTGCAGGATGTTCCAAGCTCTGCTCAACTGGACACATATACTTAACCTGGGGGTCAATGATGAGCCGGATACATTTGTAGCAGAGAATGTGCAATGTTCTGGGGATTGGAGGAGCCTGTCTGAAGCAAGAGTAGCATATGTCTTCATTCAAGGCAAGAATAGCCCACCTGCATGAAGCATCAAATGTGTCAATCACACAAGTGCGTACAGACTTTCTCCAACAGCTTACACACTATGACTGCCAACTTAAATAGGCTGAATGATACCCCAATCTTATCCATTCACCTCCCCACAACCTTGCAGCACAACCTTAGTTCAATGCTAGCAGGGAAGTGCAGCTGGGTTGTGAGAGATATAATGGTGAAATAGGAGAATGAAGTGAGAACTCAGCTCAAAGCATTTCTGCTTCTCAGCTATTCGCCCCCCCCAACTCCCATAAACATACACACACAAACACCTTTCATACTGTGTCCCATTTGCTGCCTTGGGACCTGATGGCTCCATGTACCCCTATACAGGGGGCCGATCGTGCAGTCTTTGGGAGGCCGTTTACAGGCGCCAAAATGTAAAGTTGGTTGACCGAAAGCATTTCAGCATTCAGACTAGAGATTTGAGCAGCCTATCTCTACCTCTGCTGAAATCACAGGAGATGCACCATGTAGAAATGCTAGGAAAAGGAAGGGTAAACATTTGTAGTTGGTACAAGGGTATGTGAAGAGCTCAACATTGTTAGGGTATTAATTTTATGGGCTGAATTTTTCCGTCAGCGAGCTGGGGGCAGGGCCCGCTCACCGACGCGAAAATGACACAGGATGACGTCGGTGGGAATCCCCGACATCATCCCGTCCCATTTAATTATTCAGGAAGGCGGGGGCACAGCGCAATCAGCTGTCCGCCCAGCAACCTGTCAATGGCCAATTGAGGCCATTGACAGGATAATGAAGCCAATTAAAGACACTGGCCGTCCAACCTTAAGGCTGGCGGGCAGGCCAGGAGCCCCAGCGGGCTTCTGAAAAAACATGAAACCTCATCCACTGGCGGGATGAAGTTTCATGCCTGTTTTAAAAAAGTTTATTAAAGTTTTTGTGCAATTTATTAACATGTCCCATCTCGTGTGACATTGTCATATGAGGGGGACATGTTAATGATTTTTTTATTTTTCTATTTTTAAAGTTTGAAAATCTTTCAGCGATCTCCCTGAGGCAGTACTTAGCCTCAGGGAAATGTGCGCTCTTTTGTGCGCATGCGCGAAAGAGTGCACTCTCACATTTGGGGAAACCCACCCCACCCACACAGGAAGCGCATAGTGCTTCCCGGCGGACGTCACGCTGGGCGGGCCTTAATTGGCCCACCCACTCAAAATGGCGGCGCGGTCTGTTTCGGCGGCGGCAATCAGCTGCCCGCCCACCAGTCAAGGGCAAAATTCAGCCCTATGTTTTATATATTAATCACGTAAGTACGATTGTTTTGGACCACTTTCACTTCTTTCCCATTCTTTCTCGCTTGCTAGCTGCTGAATGGTGTTTTCAGTTGTAGGATGATGAGAGGAAGACCTGAATTGACATTGACCAATAGTGGCTGTGAAGGGGCGGCTTTTTTTTTCATTCATTCCTGGGATGTGGGCTTCGCTGGCTGGGCCAGTATTTATTGTCCATCCCTAGTTGCCTTTGAGAAGGTGGTGGTGAGCTGCCTTCTTGAACTGCTGCAATCCATGTGGTGTAGGTACACCAACAGTGCTGTTAGGAAGGGAGTTCCAGGATTTTGAGCCAGCGACGGTGAAGGAACAGCGATATCTTTCCAAGTCAGGATTGTGAGTGGCTTGGAGGGGAACTTCCAGGTGATGATATTCCCATGTATCTGCTGCCCTTGTCCATCTAATGGTAGTGGTTGTGGGTTTGGAAAATGCTGTCGAAGGAGCCTTGGTGAATTCCTGCAGTGCATCTTGTAGATGGTACACACTGCTGCTACTGTGCAACGGTGGTGAAGAGAGTGAATGTTTGTGGATGTGGTGCCAATCAAGCGGTCTGCTTTGTTCTGGACAGTGTCAAGCTTCTTGTGTGCTTTGGGAGTTGCACTTGTCCAGGCAAGTGGGGAGTAGTCCATCACACCCCTGATTTGTGCCTTGTTCTTTGTTGTTTGCAGGACTTTGTGTCATTGGCACTGCGAGGCAGGAGTGGGTGATGGTGCGTGAGCAAAAGTGACTTTTGCATATAGTTATTAGGTGGTGTACAAGTGGAATCTAAGTGAACCTTATATTGAATGAGAGAACCCTGGGCATCAGTGTATAATCGCGGGTGCTGCCCTCATCACCTTCTCCTTCCTCATGCTCCACCTTCTCCTTATCTTGCTCCTCATCACCCTTTTCTTCATCCTCAGAATAATCTGAAAAGGTTCTTTGCTCTACACCTTGCTTCTTCACAATGATGTGCAGGGTGCTGCACACTATGACCAATCTGGGGAGCCTGGGTGGACTGGAGCAGGACAAAAGCATTATGGCAGCAGCCCAGGAATCTTGGGCATGCCCACATAATGATCTTTTTTGTGGTTGCACACCAGATGTACAATGATGGAGTGGAAGCCCTTGCTCGCAGGTTAATGAATACTCCTGGGTGACTTTGGCGTGTTTAATTTGCCAGATGTGCACAGTCAATGATGCCCTGCACTACAGGAAGTCAACCAGGACCACAAACCCAAGAACCCGCTCACTCTAACTGACGTTATCACAGGTTAAAGACACTCAACTGCCAATGCTGGTAAAGGAGCAATTAGTCATTATCTTGTATTTGCATGCGGGCCAATTTTGCGAGATCATGCAGATGCCCCTGACGGCTCTGGAAGGATCCAGAGGCTAAAGAATTGAAGACAGTAGGGATTTTGACAGCCACTGGTGCTGTTGGCAGAAGGTCTTGTTCCAGAAGGCTGAAAAGTGCTTTCACTATTTGTCGTGACACCCTGAGCCTCCTCAGCTACTGGCGTTCTGACATGTTCGGGAAACTTATCCTCAACATATAGAACCTGTGTGCTGGATATGGTTTCCTGTCTCTCTGCTGAGCCCCTTAGTCCTCAGGAGCTGCAGGACTCTGAGCAGCAGGCTGTTGGCGTTGCAGGTCCTGCTGGTCCTAGTTTCACAGAATCACAGAATCACACAGTGCAGAAGAGGCCCTTCGGCCCATCGAGTCTGCACCGACACGTGAGAAACACCTGGCCTACCTACCTAATCCCATTTACCAGCACTTGGCCCATAACCTTGAATGTTATGATGTGCCATGTGTTCAACCAGGTACTTTTTAAAGGCTGTGAGGCAACCCGGCTCCATCACACTCCCAGGCAGCGCATTCCAGGCCATCACTACCCTCTGGGTAAAAAGGTTTTTCCTCACATCCCCCCTAAACCTCCTGCCCCTCATCTTGAACTTGTGTCCCCTTGTGACTGACCCTTCAACTAAGGGGGACAGCTGCTCCCTGTCCACCCTGTCCATGACCCTTATAATCTTGTACACCTCGATCAGGTCACCCCCTCAGTCTTCTCTGTCCAACGAAAAAAATCAAAGTCTATTCAACCTCTCTTCAGAACTTAAATGTTTCATCCCAGGCAACATCCTAGTGAATCTCCTCTGTGCCTCCTCCAGTGCAATCACATCCTTCCCATAATATGGCGACCAGAACTGCACACAGTACTCCAGCTGTGGCCTCGTCAAGGTTCTACACAACTCGAACATGACCTCCCTACTTTTGAAAAAAAATGCATCGATTTATAAAGGCAAGTATCCCATATGCCTTTTTCACCACCCCACTAACATACCCCTCAGCCTTCAGATATCTATGGATACACATGTCAAGGTCCCTTTGTTCCTCAGAACTTCTTAGTGTCATGCCATTCATTGAATACTTCCTTGTCAAATTACTCCTTCCAAAGTGTATCACCTCACATTTTTCAGGGTTAAATTCCATCTGCCACTGATCTGCCCATTTGACCATCCGTCTATATCTTCCTGTAGCCCAAGACACTCAACCTCACTGTTAACCACCCGGCCAATCTTTGTGTCATATGCAAACTTACTAATCCTAACCCCCACATAGTCATCTATGTCGTTTATATAAATGATGAATAATAGGGGACCAGGCACAGATCCCTGTGGTACGCCACTGGACACTAGCTTCTAGTCACTAAAGCATCCTTCTGTCATCACCCTCTGTCTCCTACAACTAAGCCAATTTTGAATCCACCTTATCAAATTACCCTGTATCCCATGTGCATTTGCCTTCTTTATAAGTCTCTCATGTGGGACCTTGTCAAAGGTTTTGCTGAAATCTATATAAACTACATCAGCTGCACTACCCTCATCTACACACCTGGTCACCTCCTCAAAGAATTCAATCAAATTTGTTAGGCATGACCTCCCTCTGACAAAGCCATGCTGACTATCCCTGATCAAACCTTGCCTCTCCAAGTGGAGATAGATTATCTCCTTCAGAATTTTCTCCAATAGTTTCCCTACCACAGACGTGAGACTCACTAGTCTGTAGTTCCCTACAGACTATCTCTACAACCCTTCTTAAATAGTGGAACCACATTAGCTGTTCTCCAATCCTTTGGCACCTTCCCTGTGGCCAGAGAGGAATAGAAAATTCGGGTCAGAGCCCCTGCAATCTCCTCCCTTGCCTCCCTCAGCAGTCTGGGACACAAATCATCTGGACCTGGAGATTTGTCTACTTTTAAGCCTGCCAACACCTCCAATACCTTGTCACTCCTTATATCAATTTGCTCAAGAACCTCGCAGTCTCTCTCCAAGTTCCATACTTTCATCCTCATTCTCTTGGGTGAAGATGGATGTGAAGTATTCGTTCGACACTCTACCGATGTCCTCTGGCTCCATCCATAGATTGCCCCCTTGGTCCCTTATGGCCCCTACTCTTTCCCTGGTTATCCTCTTCCCATTGATATACTTATAGAATATCTTGGGATTTTCCCTACTTATACCAGCCAGAGCTTTCTCATATCCCTTCTTTACTCTCCTAATTGCTTTCTTAAGCTCCACCCTGCACTTTCTGTACTCCACTAATGCCTGCACTGATTTGTTTCTCTTGTACCTGCTAAAAGCCTCTCCTTTCCTTCCCTGCTGCTGGTGGGGTGTAAGAAGCTATAATATTTTTTAACTACCTTAATGGCACTTTAAGTGAAATTTGTTGTTGAGATTTGAAAATGATACTAAACCCAGGGATATTGATAGTTCAGATAATAGACAAAGAGCTTTTTGCTAAGTTGTCATACTAGGTTTCCCACAGATTTAAAAAAAAAAGCCACCGGTCTATGTGGGAAAAACAAAACTTTCAGCCTGTGGCCATAAAAAAAGGGCTGAAAGCACCAAACAGCCTTACCTCAAAACGATGTTTCACTTAGATACAAAATTAGAAACTTGATGAAACTTTATCATTCCATAAGTCTGATCAAAAATGAAACTGGATGGAGGCAAAATGTATGATACAGGGGGATTATAAAAAACCAACTGCAGAGATTTAGCTAATTTAAGTGGTGTAAAATTTACTTGGGAGCTGCAAGAAATCATAAACTGACATTAATTGATGATGTCAGGATTTATCTTCTTTTATAATGCAAATAAATTCAGCTATGTGATTTTTTGTGCTTCCTAGTATCCAATAAACTCTATTTAATTCACTGAGCAACAACTTGCACGGACTCAGTAATCTGGGTTTAATCTGATTGTTTAATTATCTTGGTGGTCCTGGAATGTGTGACCAAGAAAATAAGTTTAAAGAAGATGTATAATGTCTGGGCAGTCTCTCACATTGTGGCCTAAACAAAGAATTAGATACCCCTTTGGGCAATTGTTGCTTAAGGTAGATTTTGATAGGACAGTATGATCCTGTTGATAGAACATCCTTCCCATCTTGGAAAGAAGGATATAAAGATCATGATAAGGAATGATTTGATGCTGCAGCTGGGCAATTTGGTCAGTTGCTGAAGGCTACAATCAACATGAGGTGAAAACTCACTTGGAGATTTGATGTATAACTTCTTGTAACATATTAAAAGTGGGAAATTATTAATTTTGGTAAGAATAACATGGAGAGGCAATATAAAATAAAGATTATGATTCTAAAGAGGCTGCAGGACAGAGAGACTGGGTATATAGCTGCATAAATCATTGATGGTGGTAGGCAAGTCAGGTTGAGAGAGTGGTTAATAAAGCATACAGCATCCTAGACTTTATCAATAGGCTCATAAAGCAAAAAAACAAGGAAGTTATGTTAAACCTGTATAAAACACTAGTTTGGCCTCAACTGGACTGGTGCTATGCTTCAGGAAGGATGTGAAGGCATTGGAGAGAGTGCAGAAAAGGTTCATGAGAATCGTTCCAGGTTTGAGGGACTTCCATTACATTGTTACATTGGAGAAGTTGGGGCTGTTTTTCCTGGAGAAGCCAAGGCTGAGAGGCGATTTGATACAGGTATTCAAAATCATGAGGGGTTTGGACACAGTAGCTAGGGAAAAGTGTTCCCGTTGGGGGAGGGATCAAGAACAAGGGGGCATAGAAATAATGGAGCTGGCAAAAGAAGCAATGGTGACACGAGGAGAATTTTTTTTATGCAGCAAATAGTTAGGATCTGGAATGTGCTGCCTGAGTTGTGGCGGTGGCAGATTCAATTGAGACAGTCAAGATGGAATTGGATTGTTATCTGGAAAGGAAGAATGTACAGGGCTATGGGGAGAAGATGGGTGAGTGCTAGTAGGAGAATTGGTCCTTTGGAGAGCCAGCACAGATATGATAGACCAAATGACCTCCTGCTGTACAGTATCCATTCTGTGATTCTATATTTGTGACTAACAGGTGTATGGTATTGCTAACAGATGTATTACATTGCTATCTGTTATTCTGACCAAACCTGGTAAAGACATTAGTGTTTAATTTGATCTTTGAGTGTTGTCCACTTATTAATCATAATTCTTGTGTTTGAACGGTAGAGTAACCTGTCCAGGGTAGAAAGTTACGTCTGACACAGGTCCTTTTGATCCATCTCCTCCTGCTGCTACATCTCCTGCTGCTGTTGCTGGTGGTATTTTTGTCCTCACCTGAGGTCCAAAGTAACACAGGGCTGAATTATGTGGGGAACTGTAGATCACGCCACTGGCTTTAAATGTCAGGGCGAGCCTGCCCAGGGGAAGTTGGCTGCCCCACAGTCATTTAATGGCCAATTGGCCATTAATTGGATGGAGGTTGGATTTTTGTCCCACAGTAACAGGAAGTCCCGCCTCGATGTACTGGTAACGCGACTGGGAGCAGTGGCCACTGCCAGTACTGCACTCGGGTGATGGATCTGAACTTGGTAAGTGTTTGGGGGTTGGTGAGGGGTGTTGACAAGGGGGGGTGGGGTTTTGAGAGGCCTTGGGCAACCTTGGGGGTTTACACCTTGGAGTGCCCTCCAATGGGCTCATGGGACCAGTTAAAGAGGGATACGCTCTGCTCAACACCAGCTCGTGCAGGGAAACCTGCTGGGCTGGCCATTTGTTGTAGGCCTATCCCATCACCTGCTAAATGCCAGTGGCAGTGGGATTAGGTCCTTAAATAGGCATTAATTGCCCTACGGCTCCCATGCCATGGGTATAATTTTGGTGGGGGCAGGGGTGGGCGGGTAGGCGGTGGGCTAGACACCCACTGGATTTAATGTGCCCCCCTGTTTTCAAACCCAGCAGCAGCGGAGCATTAAGTCCAGCCCACAGTGTGAGTGGTCCCCATGTTGATCTCATAGATCAGAGTTCTAAAGTACAGATTAGACCTTCCAACCTCCAAAGTGGAATGACACCTCCAAAGTGTTTAAGGGAATCTCTCAGCACAAGCACTATGAAAACCCTTTCACAGAAGCAATAAGAAAGCAGCTTTGAGAACTGAGTACTTATTAGCATATTGGGTCAGATTTTTGATTGGGACCAAATGGACATTGGAGCAGTACAAATGGCCACCGAGTGGGGCAGCCAGCGATATCACCTCCATTCCGGCCCTTTACCGTTCTCATGAGGGCAGGGAGGGACTGAGTACCAAAACTGCCTGCTTCTTTGGAGGATGAAACTAACAGTGTTGTGGGCTTATTGAGAGCCCATCCCAAATAAGTTTTCATGGAGGCAGTGGACATTAGCAGCTGTTGGATTTTACACCTATTAAATGGAGGTGTGAATCATGATTTGGAGTTGGAAAGAGCCTAAAAGGTAAGACAAATGGCTCTGCCTTCTTTCCAGTTTATCATTAAAACCTGTAGCGTGAATTGTATCTGTGTTCAGTAAGGTGAGGCATGACACTGCTATGATTGGAAGATGTAACTATCTCTGAAACAGTGCGTTTTCCAGATTGTTACTTCTGCCAACTGGCAAGCTATCAAGAAACATGTCAAAACTGTAAATGTAGAAAAGTCTTCGGATAAGTAAAAATAGTTTATCTAATGGATAAAACGGTAAAGCACATTTCACACCATTGAATGTGTATCCGAGTATGATAACCAAGTGTAAAAATGTTTCATCTTTTCCCATTGCTTGTATATATTCAGTCTAGACAAAAGTTGAGATAGTTCTGAAGTCTGTTTGTTTACTCAGGTAGTTTTATGGGCTCTTGGCTGTAATCCAACTGCCTAATAGTTTTACAAGTGTTTGGTATTGTTTATACAGCTTGTTTGAAGAGTCTGTTTGCTCAAGGAGCCTTAACGACTATTCAACAGTTTAATTAGGTCTTGCGGGTTCTGTTCATTAAGTGGGTGACGGGCGAGGATGAGACAGCTAAGGGTGAATGGGATGAGGAGTGAGGGAGCGAGGGGATGAGGGTGAGCGGTTGAGGGTGAAGGAGCAGAGGGGTTGAGGGTGAGGGGTTAAAGGGGTGAGAGGTTGAGGGTGAGGGTGTGATGGGTGATTTAAAGTGGTCAGAAGGTTTAACGGTATATAGACGAGCCACTAATTGCCTTGGAAGCATCGGGTCAAGACCTTTTGGGAATGGAGGCAAGCATTTTAACCTGCCAGCTGGCCTTGAACTGCCTCCACTCCTGCCCCAAGCCATTTAGGGCCTAGACCCCTAGAAGATCCCACCCCCTGGCCTTCCCGAGGCGGACGCAGGAAAGAAATGGCAAGATTAGCCTGATGTCCCTATTCCCACCTTTGGCATTAAATTCTGAACCATTATCATGGCTTCAGCCCCCTCAGTTGCCACTTATACTGGCGAGTTCCAGGAAACACAATAAACCTGTGGAACCAAAGATAATCTGAAAAGCCCGCTTCAATATCCAATTGGATGATTAAAATATCAAAATTGACAAGCCACCTCGCCCGTCTCTGCCAAGTATATTAAAGCCAGACGATGGAGTCTACTGTACTTGAGAGACCAAAATCCACATCCACATCCATTCATAAACTTTCACTCTGCGTAGGACCTGTGTCACTGTCAGCTCAGCCGCAGTTGGCCTGGTGTTGCTATGCACTTTATGACGAATAGTAGTTTAGCTAAACCATATTTTATGACAGCATTGCCGCACATTATGCAGAGCTTGCAGGCTGCTTCTGGCATTCCCAGGTGACTGCAGATAATGATCATTGTCAGAGAATAGAATTCTTTCATATTCAGATCTGTGAGATCTGAATGCAAAAGACTATGAGCTAACCCTCTGGTAAACAGCTCCTGCTCCTACCTTGCCAACACCACATGGTCCCATTCACTTATGCTCTGTGATCTACCTAGCGACCTGTCTCATGTCCTCACAGTAACTATGAAAATCCTTCAAGGTGGTGTGCTGTTGCTGGTAATTGTGACATGTGGGATGAATACTGCTGAGTGCTGTGAGATGGGAGCTTCTTCCATTTAACTAGGAGCTCGGGCTTCTCCTTGGAGGATGACTACAAAAACAGAAGAGGAAAGTGTGCTGGACTAATGCAGAACACCCTTATTACAGTGGAAATACATGCATACATAGAAATATATTCTGTGTTGTGATAAAGGGGCATACTGTACTGACTGGAATTCTGAAATAAAACAGAAAGTGCTGCAAATACAAGGCAGGTTTATCAGCATCTATAGAAAGGAAAAAAAATGACAATTTAACATTTTGGATGTGTACCCTTTTTCACAACTGAAAATAGACAAAATCTGTTGTAGGATAGATGAGGCAAAAGAGAAAAGAAAGAAACACTTGGGGGAGAAATTTTCTTGCCTTCGGGCGGGCAGGTCAGGGGTGGACATGGAGCCGGTTGCCGCCCATGATCGGCTGCGCGCCGCCATTTTGCATGGGTAGGCCAATTAAAGCCCGCCCAGCGTGACGCACCGTCAGTAGCGCTCAGCGCTACCTGTGTGGGTGGGGGGAGGGGGGAGAATCGGTGCCTGCTCTCTTTCACGCATGCATGCAAAAGTGCACAGAAATCTCCCTGAGGCATGGAGCTGCCTCAAGGAGATTAATTTCATTATGAAACATTGAAAAAAAGAGAAAATAAAAATATTCAGACATGTCCCCTCATGAGCTGGGAAATGTTTATGAATTTTGATAAAGCTTTTTATTTCATTAATAAATCCTTCATGAAACCTCATCCTGCCCGTGGATGAGGTTTCATGAAAAATGCAAAGGCTGCCAGGGCTCTTCGCCTGCCCTCCAACCTTAAGGCTGGATGGGCAGGCCTGAAAAGTACTTAAATTAGTTTATTAATGGCCTTAATAGGCCTTTGACAGGTGTGTGCCCACAGAACTAAAGAGCGGACTGATGCACAGTGACGTCGGGATGCACACTGTCATTTTATGCGTCAGCATGCGGGGCCCGCCCCTGCATGCCAACCAGAAGATTTTGGCCCTGCTTTTGAGAAAAGATGAAAGGAAAGAGAAAATGAATGCCCCAATCACCAAAGTAAATGGATTGAATGACCTCCAAAGGGGATTGCAGTGAAGAAATAAAGGGATATTAGAATAAACAAATGTGCAATAGCTAAGATGGTAGGCGAGGCATGGAGGTCTGAAATCAAAACAAACTGCTGGCAACACACACTGGGGATAATTTTCACCTTTATTCCTTGGGTGGTAAATGGGCAGAAGGGATTTCAGTGGGATAAAGAGCAGATTGTAAAACATCACTCATAGAGTCCACAGGTTTATGATTCGTGCTTAAGATTTATAAGGAATTACACAGGATATACAAGTTTTGCCTATAAGATTTTATTGTATCTTCAAGAATGATTCAAACCCACACAATCTAAAGTTAGTTATTTTAAAAACACACTACAATGCGAGCAGTAAATCAACAATGTTACAAGAGATAAACCATATATATATAACCATGAATGCTTGATCAGTTCTTGTTGATTATAAATTCTCATGGGTGAGATGACCGGCTAACTCACTCCTCCAAACTGCAGAAACAAGGTTCCTTTAGCAAAACTTGTACCTTTCTTTCAAAAGTGAACAGAATTTAATACTAGTAGAATCTCACTGTCCTACCAAAATCCACCATGAAGGCATTGGATGCTGCAAAGGCTATGGGCCCTGACAGTATTCCGGCAATAGTACTGAAGACTTGTGCTCCAGAGCTTGCTGCGCCCCTAGCCAAGTTGTTCCAGTACAGCTACAACACTAGCATCTACCCAACAATGTGGAAAATTGCCTAGGTATGCCCTGCCCAAAAAAAGCAGGAGAAATCTAACCTGGCCGATTCCCAGCCCATCAGTTTACTCTTGATCATCAGCAAAGTGGTGGAAGGTGTCATTAACAGTGCTATCAAGCAGCAAATATACAGCAATAACCTGCTCACTACTGCTTCACCAGGACCATCCAGCACCTGACCTCATTACAGCCTTGGTCCAAAATAGCTGATCTCAAGAAGTGAGGTGAAAGTGACTGCCCTTAACATTAAGGTAGTATTTGACTGAGCATGGCATCGAGGAGTCTCAGCAAAATTGAAGTCAATGGGAATCAGGTGGAAACTGTTGGAGGCAATCATCTCAGTCCCAGGATATTGCTGCAGGAGTTTGTCAGGCTCATATAGCAAGTTCAACCATCTTCAGCTGATTCATCAATAACATCCTGTTCATCATAAGTACCAACCGAAATTGGCCCCATTTCAGTTCTATTTATTTAGCACTTATTAAGCAGTCAGTTTCACTAGTTCAGAGTGACCTGTATTTGTATCATCCATGATATATTGCTTTACCCACATTTGGTCCAGTTGGGATTTGATACTGCTTGTATTGATGTAATGGGTTTTCAATTTTAGTTCATGTTTGTTGAAAAGTCAGTGATGACAGCATAAAATCTATGTTGACTCTGATGTCTTGTTCTTTGTATTATGAGAGCAGTGTATTATAATTCATATATTCTTAATATCAAATATAGAGCCACTGGCATTGTAACAAAAAAAAATAAGGTCAGAAGTGGGCATGTTCACTGTGATTGTACAGTGTTCAGTGCCATTCACAGCTCTCAGTTACATAAGCAGTCAATGTCCATATGTAACAAGACCTGGACAACATTCAGACTTGGGCTGATAAGTGGAGTGTAACATTCACACCACAGAAGTGCCAGGCAATGGCCATCTCCAACAAAAGAGAACCTAACCACCTGCAATAACATGCATCAGCATTACCATTGCTAAATCGTGCACCATCAAATTCCTGGGAGTTACTATTGACCAGGAGCTTAACTGGACTAGCCACATAAACTGATGCTACAAGGTCAAGTTAGAAGCTGAGAATTCTGTGGCGAGTAACTCATCCTATAACTGCACCATCTGCAAGATGCACTGCAGCACTCACCAAGTCTTCTTTGACAGGACCTTCTAAACACACGACGTCTACTGCCTAGAAGGACAAGGGCAGCAGACGCATGGGAACACCACCACCAGCGAGTTCCCCTCCAAGTCACACACTATTAAGACTTATAGCTATATCACCGTTCCTTCACTGACACTGGGTCAAAATCCAGGAATTCTCTTCCTAACAGCACTCTGGATATATCTACACCAGATGTCTGCAGCAGTTCAAGAAGGCAGTTTATCATTACTTGCTCAAGGGCAATTAGGGATGGGCAACAAATGCTGGCCTTGCTAGCAGTGCTCAGATCCCATGAAAGAATTTTTAAAACGTCAGCTCGTGTCATTTTCTTGAAGCCTAACTACAATTGGGGGTGTTCTGTTGTGCTATTTCCTCACTGCAGGAACAGATTTGTACCATGGTTCCCTATCAGACAGATATCATTTTTTGCTTTTATCAGTTGCTTAGAAAACAAAGTTATCCTCAGTTCTCAAAACATCTCAAAGCAGTGTATCTTTCAGAAAAGATTTATTTTTAACACAATTCTCAGTTTCCCAAGGCATTCCAGTAAATTTGTACAACTGGCGACAGTAAACGGCACTTCACATCCCATCTAAGTTGTTGATGCCCCCCAGGTTTCATAGCTTTCCCAAATCTCAGCCACTAGTTTTGATGTTATTTGAGAATATTACAGCTTCTTGCAAGATAGATTCTGCTATTCACAGTGGAAAAAGCTCCCTGCTGCCATTACTGCCCAAGTGGTGAAGGTGAACATTTCCCCCACTAAAGCTGCCATTGCCATAAAGAAAATGAAAGGCCTTTTTTGTCTCCTTCTCTGTAGGGCGTGTGCACAAAACCTGCAGAAACAGTTGGCATCTTTATGGAGGTGGAAAATTGGACAAAACTAGCTTTTTGTCATCCTGACACCCTTCTATTCTCCATTGCACTGTGAAACATGATATTATATGGTTCTGGACAACCAGCCAGAATTATGGTTAGTTAATGAGATAAAGTCATAAATTCACAAGTGGTGGTGATGCCTGTTGTCACAGCTTCCATTGCGAAGAAGAACATCTACTGACACCACATTTCCAAAGTGAAACAATTTCACTTCTTTCTGCAGACATGATTACTGGCGAGAAGCAAGTATAAATTACAGGATGCAAATTATTGTCAAATCGTCAGCAGAGAGAGAGAAAAAGACGGAGGATTTTATAGAGCCCGCAAGAGCAGGGAATGTGAGGCAGGATTTTACGGCCCCGTTTTGGTGGGGACGGGGCCGTAAAATGCAGTGAGCCATTATAAACCCCATTGATGACAGCGGGAACGTAAAATCCCGCTGTCGTAAAATTCTGCCCGTGGTGTGCATGTGACTGAATTAGGTGGGATGCAAAATTTTTATTTCTCAACGGCGGTTTGAGATGCAGAGATAAAGTCAGTGGCGCGTTTGCAATGTGTTGGGACTCATGCTGCCATGTGGCAAGTTCATATTTGTAACATATTTACATGCCATGAATGCTCTTTGGCTTAAAACGTTTTTTAATAAAATCCTAACTTGACAATAAAGTCAGTGATGCACAAAAATCTCACGGCATCTGGTCCACATTTGTTTGCATCAGTTGGCTTTGTGCAGTTGTGTCTAAAGTCATTAGTTTTCCTTGTTGCACTCTGCAGCACAGGGAGGGAAGCAAGAGAATGGCAGCCTGCATGGAGGCTCAGGACCGGCAAGGGTAAGTCAGTGGTGAGTGGGGGTGGGGGAGTGGCGTGGGGGTGGGAGAATGGAGGAGTGAAGTGAGAAAGGCCTGCCATTCTGGGTGTGATGAGATGGGGTGGGAGCAGTCAGTTAAGGTAAGAAAATGAGGGGCCTGAAGGGTAGTGTCAGTACTGTCCAATGTCCAGAAATGTTAATGCTCAAATGTAGTGCTAGCATCAGAGCTGAGAATGTTACAGTGCAACAGAATTGAAAGAAAATAAATACGGCTTGGGATTCCATGCAATTAGCATATTTATTTTGTGTATTAAATGCTTGAGCTACTGGAACGAACATATTGCTCTTTCATGCAGCTGTTGGTGCTGCAGGATCATGGCTCTGACACTGGGTAATGTTAAAACCAATACACAGAGAAGCCAAACTACATATTTTATGCTAAATAGCAAATATATTAAGAGTCAATCATAACTGTGACTTAGAAAAATGAAGCTGTATAATGCTGGCTGCATGGTGTGCGTTAGTGTGGAGAGATTAATCACCATGCAGTGAAAAGTTGCAATTTCATCCTTGCAATTTCTCACATGGTGAGTTGCTATCAGTTGGGTCATTTGTTACTTGGCGAGGTGACTCTACAGGGAAAAGGGATAAAATAGTGCTGGAAAAACTCAACAGCAGCTGCAGAGAGAGAAACAGAGTACATGTTTTGAGTCCAATGTGATTTATCCATAACTGATAAATATCAGGGATAGAGTGTTGGATGAAACAGGAAGGAGCTTCATTTTGATATTGGCCCAGATCATCCGCTCCGTGAAAGGTTATATCCCAGAGGTACCCCAGAAGATGCACTGGGGGGGCCCCTTGGAAGTTCCCATGCACGCTAGGGCTGTACGGAAATTGCCCGTGAAGCTTAAACTTCCGTTGGGCAATTACCCTGTGCCTGGAACCTTCCAAAACTCTGATTTAAATTGGGCACTTTGGATGGTTCCAATTCTTTTAGCAGGATAATTACCTGGGAAAGGTTAGAAGGATTAAAATCACTTCTAACTCTTGGGAAACTTAACTACTGATACCTCCCTATTGGACCCCCTGACTACACCTCCCGCCACCCCCTGACGCATCCGACCCACTTACCTTACACGCTTACCTTCTCTCCCAGCTTGTCAAAGTGGCTGGGACATCTAAACTTAACGGTTTACAGCAGTGTTGTAAAAAGGTGGTGTGGCTACACTTCCCTGGCAATCCTGCCCTGCATAGAAAAGATTCCAGGAGCTGCTGCCCTGCCCATTTCTCAGCTGGCCTGGGTGAAAATTCTGGGTGAAAAATGTGCAGCTCCAGTATTGGGTGAGAAAAAAGGGGTGGAGTGACAATCCAATGGTGATTGCCACTCCACGGATGATCCAACCAATTGAAAGGGAAGCAGGGAAGATTTCTGCTCAATTTTGCAGCCATTGGGTATATTAAAGACCATGGGATTGAATTTCCCCAAGGGTCCTTTCATACCTGTGCTGCAACTTCATCAGAAGATCCGTGAGATAATGGGCCACACTTTGCTGTCAAGATAATGGTGAGGCGAATGGCACTCACCATTAATTATCTGTAAATGGTACAGCAAAATCAGGTGAGGGGCAGTTGTGTGGTTAAATACTGACATCCAAAAGTTATCTTTTAATGACATGATAACTTAGTTATGATCAATCAACCTCACTGCCACTGGAAATTAGTTATCACAAATGTGGAGTCTCATTCCTTCAGGTATTAACTGATGTTGGAGAATTAAAATATAAACTGTTTTTTCATTTCTTTTGTCTCCTTTTCTCTCTCTGTTAATCGAACCCTTCTTTCCCTCTCGTTGTCAAGAGGGAGTTGCCCTGGGAGTCCTCAACATCGACTCCGGACCCCATGAAGTCTCATGGCATCAGGTCAAACATGGGCAAGAAAACCTCCAGCTGATTACCACATACTGCCCTCTCTCAACTGATGAACCAGTGTTCCTCCATGTTGAACACCACTTGGAGGGTGGAAAAGGTGCAGAATGTTCTCTGGGCGGGGGACTTAAATGTCCATCACCAAGGGTGGCTCGGTAGCACTGCTACTGGCTGAGTTGGCCAAGTCCTAAATGACATAGCTGCTAGACTGGGTCTGCAGCAAGTGGTGAGGGAACCAACTAGAGGGAAAAACATGCTTGACCTCATCCTCACCAACCTGCCTGCCGCAGATGCATCCGTCCATGACAGTATCGGCAGGAGTGACCACCGCACAGTCATTGTGGAGACGAAGTCCCGCCTTCACATTGAGTATACCCTCCATCGTGTTGTGTGGTAACACCACCGTGCTAAATGGGATAGATTTCAAACAGATCTAGCAACTCAAGATTGGGCATCCATGAGGCGCTGTGGGCCATCAGCAGCAGCAGAATTGTTCTTGAATGCAATCTGTAACCTCATGGCCCAGCATATCCCCCACTCTACCATTATCACCAAGCCAGGGGATCAATCCCGGTTCAATGAAGAGTGCAGGAGGGCATGCCAGGAGCAGCACCAGGCATACCTAAAAATGAGGTGTCAACTTGGTGAAACTATAACACAGGACTACTTGCGTGCCAAACAGCATAAGCAGCAAGAGGTAGACAGAGCTAAGCGATCCCACAACCAACGGGTCGGATCTAACCTCTGCAGTCCTGCCACATCCAGTTGTGAATGGTGGTGGACAATTAAACAACTCACTGGAGGAGGTGGCTCCACAAATATCCCCATCCTCAATGATGGAGGAGCCCAGCACAGCAGTGCAAAAGATAAGGCTGGAGCATTCGCAACAATCTTCAGCCAGAAGTGCCGAGCGGATGATACATCTTGGCCTCCTCCGGAGGTCCCGAGCATCACAGATGCCAGTCTTTAAACAATTTGATTCACACCATGTGATATCAAGAAACGGCTGAAGGCACTGGATACTGCAAAGGCTATGGGCCCTGACAATATTCTGGCAACAGTGCTGAAAACCTGTGTTCCAGAGCTTGCTGTGCCCCTATCCAAGCTGTTTCAGCACAGCTACAACACTGGCATCTATCCGGCTATGTGAAAAATTGCCCAGGTAAGTCCTGTGCACAAAAAGCAGGAAAAACCCAGCCCAGCCAATTACCGCCCCATCAGTCTACTCTCGATCATCAAATTAATGGAAGGGGTCATCAACAGTGCTATCAAGCGGCACTTGCTCAGCAATAATCTGCTCACTGATGCCCAGTTTGGGTTCCGCCAGGGCCACTCAGCTCCTGACCTCGTTACAGCCTTGGTTCAAACATGGAGAAAAGAGCTGAACTCCTGAGGTACGGTGAGAGTGACTGCCCTTGACATCAAAGTAGCATTTGACCGAGTGTGGCATCAAGGAGCCCTAGCAAAACTGGAGTCAATGGGAATCAGGGGGAAAGTTCTCCACTGGTTGGAGTCATACCTAGCACAAAGGAAGATGGTTGTGGTTGTTGGAGGTCAGTCATCGCAGCTCCAGGACATCACTGCAGGAGTTCCTCAGGGTAGTGTCCTAGGCCCAACCATCTTCAGCTGCTTCATCAATGTCTTTCCTTCCATCATAAGGTCAGAAGTGGGGATGTTCGCTGATGATTGCACAATGTTCAGCACCATTCGCGGCTCCTCAGATACTGAAGCAGTCCATGTCAAATGCAGGAAGACCTGGACAATATCCAGGCTTGGGCTGACAAGTGGCAAGTAACATTTGCATCACTGAAGTGTCAGGCAATGACCATCTCCAACAAGAGAAAATCCAACCATTGCCCTTTGATATTCATTGGCATTACCATCACTGAACCCCCCACTATCAACATCCTGGGAGTTATCATTGACCAGAAACTGAACTGGACAAGCCATATAAACACTGTGGCTACAAGAGCAGATCAGAGGCTAGGAATCGTGCGGCAAGTAACTTGCCTCCTGACTCCCCAAAGCCTGTTCACCATCTACAAGGCACAAGTCAGGAATGTGCTGGAATACTCCCCACTTGCCTAGATGAGCGCAGCTCCTGCAACACTGAAGGAGCTGGACACCGTCCAGGACAAAGCAGTTTGCTTGCTTGGCACCACATCCACAACCATTCACTCCCTCCACCACAGACGCACAGTGGCAGCAGTGTGTACCATCTACAAGATGCACTGCAGGAATTCACCAAGGCTCCTTAGACAGCACCTTCCAAACCCACGACCACTACCACCTAGAAGGACAAGGGCAGCAGATAGATGGGAACACCACCACCTGGAAGTTCCCCTCCAAGTCACTCACCATCCTGACTTGGAAATATATCGCTGTTCCTTCACTGTCGCTGGGTCAAAATCCTGAAACTCCCTTCCTAACAGCACTGTGGGTGTATGTACACCACATGGACTGCAGTGGTTCAAGAAGGCAGCTTCTCAAGGGCAACTAGGGATGGGCAATAAATGCTGGCCCAGCCAGCGAAGCCCACATCCTGTGAATGAATTTTAAAAAAACGTTATTTTAGTTTGATTTTCAAGTTGTCACCTTCCTGAACGATTGGTAGCAAACTCCCAGTCATCAATGACAATGCTGCCATGTTTCACGGGGAGCTTCAGGGTATCTTTGATGCATTTTCTTGGTCCTTCCTTGAACGTTGGCTGTTTGAGAGAGCAGGACCTGGTGGCAGGGATGGTTTTCAGCCATCCAGACTCACTGTCCGGCCCAGCAAAGTTGATTACTGCAGTTGTATTGTCTGACTAATATTTATTCCTCAACTGAAACTGATTATTTGATCATTCTCACATTGCTGTTTGTAGAACTTTGCATTGTGAAAACTGGGTACAGCATTTTCAACATTACAATAGTGCCCAGAATTTAAAAGTATATCATGCTGCGTATGTGTAAAGGGTATATAGTGTTTAAAAAATATGAACTTACCTTGTTCTGGGTGGAGGCAGAGGATTCTATTTCAGATAGGCCCAAGGTTTCTGGCACATGTGCGGACCACAGTGGATGACAGACCGCGTATGCTCGGTTTTTGGCGTTCTTTTAACAGTTGTAGGGATAGGGTAGTGCGCCTGCGTTGTGTGAAACCAATGATCAATGGACCCAGTTTTGGGTGCCATAACAAGAGGAGTCCTGGTGCAGAGAGAGAGAACTCAGGGGAGAGTCCAGGGAAAGGAGCCAGAGAGGGAGAACCCATAGAGACAGGGGTAGAGAGGCCACAAAGGAATGAACCCAGGAAGAAGACCACCAGTGGGAACCACTAGGGAGAGAAACTACTGGAAGAGGAGCTGAAGAAGAGGCACCAGGCAGCAAAAGTGCTGCTATTGGCAGGCTCTACATAGCGAGGGTTTGGGAGAAGTCCTCGAGAGCTGAAAAGGCAGTGGAAGGTTGGTGTCCATTTGGGTAAAGGTAATAATTTGGAGCAGTGGGGTTCTGCTCAATGTGGCTGAAGAGCTGGATTTGTGCTTGTGAGTCAGTGCTGGAGTGCAGCCTCAGGAAGCCAGTGGAATGGAGTCTCAGGAGAAGATATTAAACCATCAGGGGGTGAGCAGTAGTTGAGGCAGTCAAAGTTGGAGTGACATTTGAAGGGAATTCAGAGGCTAGATCTTTGGAAGTGAAGACAAGAAATCCTCATGAGGAAGACAGAGTTTTAATGAGATTGTGTAACTCACAGTGGGCACAGACATCTAGGTGGCTTGCTGAGAAATCCGTGGTGTAATCTGCCATCTATGGTGCAGCGTAATGTGTTCGACCACAGTCAGTTTTCCTGTTAATTCACATGTATCTCATGTTAATTCGGAACATTAGAGTATAAGATAGGTATTGAAAACTGTTTTCCTTTGCTGACTTTGTATTGTAACATTTATTTTGTTTGTTTAAAAACCATGGAATCTCATGGCCCCTCGTAAGTATCTGGGGTTTCAAACTTTAAATAAAAAGTTACTGGCCCCTAACCAGATTGTAACAATGAGCAGAATTTTGCCAAATTTGCACTAAGTGCGGTAGCAGGGGCGTAAAACGGTGTGCTGCCCACCGACGGTGATGGCAGGTTTTCACACCGTATCGTCCCAGGCCCGCCTCATTATTTATGCACTCCCAGGAAACCTCGATCGCCCACCCGCCATCACCCCACCGTTGCATCATGCTGGGCGCCATGTTTAAAGGCCAGCCGCAAGCACAGTGCTCATTGCTTCCAGCTCACCACTGCTACCCGGGAGACATGGCCCTCAAAGGCAAGAAGACTGCATTCCCTGGTTTAATGACGGGTCCCTCGAGCGACTGCTGAATGCCGTTGGAGCCTGCCGGGATGTCCTGTACCCCCAATCTGGCCACAGGGTGGGCAGCAATGTGACCAAACTGGCTTGGGAGGCGGTGGCGGTGGTGGTCAGCACCAACACCCTTCAGAAGAGGATAGCCACCCAGTGCCTCAAGACGATTAATGATGTCCCCCATTCCGCCAGGGTAAGTCACTCTTTTTATCACTCTCAATGCACACTCACAAACCCAGCACACATCCACAGGGCCCTCACTCACTGCCAGTTCAAGGGAAATCACCATTCACTCTCTCACACTCACCGTCATTGTCCTCATCCAGTCCATGGGACCACTCACCACCCACACAGACCAGACGTACTTATCATCTGACCCGGCAGGCATCCTGCTTACACTTTCTCCATCTCTAGGACAGTGTCAAATAGAAAGAAAAAATATACGATATGGCAAATGTTAGTGGTAAGCCAGAGGATTGGGAAAGCTTTAAAAGCCAACAAAAGATGACCAAAATAAAATAAAGAGAAAGAAAATAAACTTTGAGGGTAAACTAGCAAATAATGTGAAAACGGACAGTTAGAGCTTCTTTACACATATAAAAAAGGAAGCGAGAGGCCAAAGTGAACATAAGCTCCTCAGAGAATGAGGCTGGGGAAATAATGATGGTGAACCAGGAAATGGCAGAGGAGTTGAATAAATACTTTGCTTCAGTCTTCATGGTAGAAGACACTAATAGCATGCCAAATATACTAAATAATCAAGGGACAAGAAGTGGGAAGGAAATAAATACAATAACTATCACTAGATAAAAAGTACTAGGGAAACTAATGGGGCTAAAGGCTGCTAAGTCCCCTAGACCTAATGGGTTGTGTCCTAGGGTATTAAAGGAAGTAGCTACAGAGATAGTAGATGCACTGGGAGTAATCTTCCGAGAATCCTTAGAAAAGTCCCAGATGATTGGAGAATGGCCAATGTAACACCCTTGTTCAAAAAGGGAGGGAGACAAAAAACAGGTAACTATAGGCCAGTTGGCTTAACATCTGTCATTGGGAAAATGTTAGAGTCTATTATAAAGGATGTAACAGCAGAGCATTTAGAAATACATAATCTAATCATGCAGAGTCAGCATGGCTTCATGAAGGGGAAATCATGCCTAACAAATGTATTAGAACTCTTTGAGGAGGTAACAAGCAGAATCAATAAAGGAGAACCAGTAGACCACTTGGATGGCCAGAGATTAGTGTGCTGCAAGGCTGCCCTGTTAGCTTGAAGAATGGGGGAGACTGGTCCAAACTAGGATGCTCACGTTGCAAGGGGCTGTGAGTGTCTCCAGCAGTGACTGCTCCATGGCCAACTTTAGGGAGGAGATTATACAACGTGTGCAGTCCAACTGCCCTGCAGTTCACTAAAGTGCTCCTGAATTTGCAGTCTGTGCCGGGGGAGTGGGGGGAGTGGGCGTGGGAGGGGGGGAAAGCTCTGGAGAACTTGGTGGCACTTTGATGCCTCTACATTGCTTGAGTGGGCAGATAAGCTCGGAGCCCAACTCCAATCATATCAATGTGGCTGCGCCTGAACTGTCTCAGAGGAATGGTCACTTTATACAGGTTTCCAGAATGTGTGGCCACTTCCCTCGCCCACCCTACCCCGCTACCCCGAATGCTTATGCACTATATTCAACGGCAGGGCTGCCCTTAACCACCAACCAACCCCTTGCCACCAGTTGCCTCAACAGCAATGCTGCACTTGCCCGCCTGCCCTCACAAGTTACCTCAACGGCAAGGTTGCACTTGCCCCCCACTGCCCCTCACCCTCATAAGTTGACTCCGAGGCAGAACGACAATTAACCCCAGCTCCCCGGCGCCCCTGAAGCCTGCAAAGCAACAGGTGACCCTGGCGAGCTCTGCAGAACGAGGCTGTGCACTCACCTCCAGTTCACCCAAAGTACAGGTTGCCAAGTGCACGTCACTTCTATGCTGTTGTGAAACACATCGGTGTGCTTGCCCACTGATGTGGACAGACAATCCAGTGGGGGCTGCAAGAGCCTGGCAGGATGGCCTGATAGTGATATGCTGATGTATGACAATGAGGTTCCCAATGGCCGATAGTGGGAAACGCGGCCCGCTGTCGGCGGGCTGAGCAGACAATCGCGACCTGCCTTCCCGCCATCGTGAAACCGATCGTGCTATATTGTTCTCTCACACCACCTATCATGGCTGCCGCCAGCGGGCATGGAAAGTTTCGCCCAATAGGTCTGCCTCAGAGAGAAATCTTGGCTTAGCATGTTTTCGAAGCTGCAGCAATTTTCTGCATTTATTCTCAGGTCCATCTGATTTTACACACAGCAATCACTTGCTGGGCTATTGTTTCCCATACAGCTTGAGCCTCTATCCACAGGAGAGGCAACTGTCTTTAGCCACAAAGACAAAAAGCGCTTTTTCTTGCACTGATCTCAGCAGTAGTTGCATACATTGAGGCAACGTTCTCGTGGCTTCTCCTGTACTGCCACTATTTCCTCATAGGGACCAAGTGCAACCTGATAGGAGCTGCTTGTTGACCCAACTTTCCAAATGGCAAATAATCAGCCCTTCCCACTTTTAGCATGTAGAGGAAACCATTGATGGATGACCTGAGCCTAACTAAGAAAATCTAGCGCTATGTGCAGAATGATCTGAGAAAATTTGATGGAAACTTAATTTCGCTGCAGTTGTCCTCCAAGTACGTCAATACTCAGGCCTGCATTGTTTATTTTGAGTGAATAATTGGTAACAGACTGTAGTAAGG
This sequence comes from Cetorhinus maximus, assembly GCF_964194155.1. Classification (NCBI taxonomy): domain Eukaryota; kingdom Metazoa; phylum Chordata; class Chondrichthyes; order Lamniformes; family Cetorhinidae; genus Cetorhinus; species Cetorhinus maximus. Next base: position 98,023,328 of record NC_135882.1, read on the forward strand.
GCCTATGAGTCATGACTTATCACAGAGTCACAGAATCACAGAGGTCTACAGCACAGAAGAAAGCCCTTCGTCTTATAGAGTCTGCATCAGTCAAACAAGTACCTAACTATTCTAATCCCATTTTCCAGCACTAGGCCCATAGCCTTGTTTGCCATGACATTGCAAGTGCACGTCCAAATACTTCTTAAATGTTATGAGGGCTTCTGCTTCCAAAACCCTTTCAGGCAGTGAGTTCCAGGGCCCCACCACCCTCCGGGTGAAAAAATTCCTCACATCCCCTCTAAACCTCCTGCCCCTTACCTTAAATCTACGCCCCCTGATTATTGATCCCTCCAACAAGGGGAAAAGTTCCTTCCTGTCTACCCAATCTATGCCCCTCATAATTTTATACACATTAATCAGGTCCCCCCTCAATCTCCTCTGCTCCAGGAAAAATAACCCCAGTCTATCCAATCTCTCCTCATAACTAAAACTCTCCAGCCCAGGCAACATCCTGGTAAATCTTCTCTACACTCTCTCTGGTGCAATCACATCCTTCCTATAATGTGGATTCCAGAACTGCACGTAATAGTCTAGCTGTGGCCTAACCAGCGTTTTATACGGTTCCAACATAACCTCCCTGCTCTTATATTTTATGCCTCAGCTAATAAAGGCAAGTATCCCATATGCCTTCTTAACCACCTTATCTACCTATCCCGCTACCTGAAGGGACTGGTGGACATGCACACCAAGGTCTCTTTGATCCTCGGTACTTCCCAGGGTCCTACCATTCATCGTGTATTCCCGTGACTTGTTTGTCCTGCCCAAGTGCATCACCTCACACATATCTGGATTAAATTCCATTTGCCACTGATCAGCCCAGATGATCAGCTCGTCTATATCCTCCTGTAATCTAAGGCTATCCTCCTCACTATTTACCATCCCACCAATTTTCATGTCATCTGCGAATTTATTGATCAACCCTCCTACATTCAAGTCTAAATCATTTATATATACCACAAACAGCAAGGGACCCAACACCAGTCCCTGTGGAACCCCACTGGACACAGGCATCCAGTCACAAAAACACCCCTCGACCATCACCCTCTGCTACCTGCCACTCAGGCAATTCTGGGTCCAATTTGCCAAATTGCCTTGCATCCCATGGGCTCTTACCTTCGCTATCAGTCTCCCACGCAGGATCTTGTCAAAAGCCTTCCTGAAGTCCAAGTAGACAACGTCAAATGCATTGCCCTCATCTACACACCTGATCACCTCTTCGAAAAATTCAATCAAATTGGTCAGACATGACCTCCCTTAACAAAACCATGCTGATTGTCCTTGATTAATCCCTGCCTCTCCAAGTATAGATTAATTCTGTCCCTCAGAATTGTATCCAATAGTTTCCCCACCACTGAGGTTAGACTGACTGGCCTGTAGTTCCCTGCTTTATCCTTTCCTCCCTTCTTGAATAACAGTACCACATTGGCTGTCCTCCAGTCCTCTGGCACCTCTCCTGAGGCCAGAGAGATATTGAAAATTATTGCCAGCGCCCCTGTTATCTCTTCCCTTCCCTCACTCAACAGCCTGGGATACATTTCATCCGGGCCTGGAGATTTATCTACTTTTAAGCCTGCCAGACCAGTTAGAACCTCCCCCTTTTCTATGCTAATTTCTTTAATTATACCACAGTCCTTCTGCCTGATTTTCATACCCACGTCATCCCTTTCACTTACGAACACCGACACAAAATATTCATTGAGAACCCTACCTACATCTTCCGGCTCCACACACAAATTACCACTATGGTCCTGAATGGGCCCTAGTCTTTCCTTAGTTATCCTCTTATTCTTGATGTACTTGTAAAATAACTTTGGGTTTTTCTTTATTTTACCTGCCAATGTTTTTTCATGTCCCCTTTTTGCTTTCCTAAGTTCATTTTTAAGTTACCCCCTACACATTCTATACTCCACTAGGGCTTCTGCTGTTTTGAGCCCTCGGTATCTCCCATAAGTGTCCCTTTTTTCTCTTTATCCAATCCTGTATATCCCTTGGCATCCAGGGTTCCCTGGATTTGTTGGTCTCACCCTTTATCTTTACTGGAATATGTTGGCCCTGTACTCTCCCCATTTCCTTCTTGAATGAGTCCCACTGCTCTGACACAGATTTATCTAAAAGTAGCTGCTATCAGTCCACTCTGGCCAAATCATATCTGATCTTATTAAAATCAGCCTTCCTCCAATTTAGAACTCTGATTTCTGGCCCATCCTTGTCCTTTTCCATAACAACCTTGAACCTAACGGAGTTATGATCACTATCTGCAAAATGTTCCCACACTGATACCTCTACCACTTGCCTGGCTTCATTCCCTAAAATTAAGTCCAGGACTGCCCCCTCTCTTGTCAGATCTTCTACATACTGGCTTAAAGAGCTCTCCTGGATGCATTTTAAGAATTCTGCTCCCTCTAAACCTATCACACTATGACTAACCCAGTTAATATTGGGGAAGTTGAAATCCATCATTATTACTACCCTATCATTTTTGCACTTCTCTGAAATTTGCTTACATATCTGCTCTTCTTTTTCTCTCTGGTTGTTTGGGGGCCTATAATACACTCCCAGCAATGTGATTTCTCTTTTTTGTTTTTCAGTTCTACCCATATGGCTTCATTTGAGGAGCCTTCTAAGATGTCATCCCTCCTTACTGCTGTAATTGATTCCTCAATCAATATTGCGGTACCCCCTCTCCTTTTACCTCCTTCCCTGTCTAGCCTGAAGACCCTATATCCTGGAATATTGAGCTGCCAATCCTGCCCCTCTCTCAACCATGTCTCTGTGACAGCAATGATATCATACTTCCATCTGTTAATTTGTGCCCTCAACTCATCTGCCTTATTTGTCAGACTCCTTGCATTAAAATAAATACCATCCAACCTTGCCAAACTCCCTTGTGCCTTAACTGGCCTATAATTCCTATGCCTTCCAGACTCACTTGCTCTCTCTTCTAATTTTGGCTGTGCATCTCCCCCTGCTGAACCTCCTCTCAGCATCCCACCCCCCTGCCAAGTTAATTTAAACCCTCTCCAAAGGCACTAGCATACCTCTCCGTAAGGATGTTGGTCCCATTCCGGTTCAGGTGCAACCTGTCTGCCTTGCACAGGTCCCACCTCCCCCAGAAATGGTCCCAATGCCCCAGAAATCTAAAGCCCTCCCTCCTGCACCATCTCTCCAGCCATGCGTTCATCTGGACTAACCTCCTATTCTATACTCATTAGCGCGTGGCACCAGAAGTAATCCAGGGATTACTACCTTTGAGATCCTGTTTTTTAATCTGCTTCCTAGCTCCATAAATTCTGCTTGCAGGACCTCATCCCTCTTTCTACCTATGTCGTTGGTACCAATATGTACCACGATCTCTGATTGTTTGCCCTCCCCCTTTAGAATGCCCTGCAGCCATTCAGTGACATCCTTGACCCTGACACCAGGGAGGCAACATACCATCCTGGAGTCATGTCTACAGCCACAGAAATGCCTGTCTTTTATTCTTTTATTCATGTGATAGTTTACCTCATCTCAAAGTGCTTCATTTGTAACTAACTAGTCTATAGGTTAACTTGACATCTACTTTGCACACATAAAAATTCTCTCAAACAATAAATGAGATGAATGATCAGTAAATCTGATTTATGGCATTCATTGAAGAATTGTTGATCAGGAGACTGGGAGAACTCCCCATAGTTCTTTGTCATGGTGTCATGTGATCTTCAACAGTTAATTTGTATTATTGGAGTTAGGGAATCATTTCTTAATCAAATATTTCATCAAAAAGATAGCACCTTCAAACATCCAGCACTTTGTCCATACTGTACAGGAACATCACCTCAGATTTTGAGCTTACAATCTTAGTTAAAGGCTTGAACCCACAAACTTCTAACCTAGAAGTAAGAATGCCGTGAACTAAGCCATGCTGACAACAAATCAATTCTGTTCGTTAAAATGAGGGATGCCAATAGCGTGGAATGGAATATATCTCCTCTCGGATTCAAGCATTTCTAATTCAGTTCAAGGATGGGATAAATGTAAAGAAAGCTTCCTACATTACCACAGCAATGTAGCATCACCCTTGGAACAACATCCTCTGCTGCTTTATGGCCCCTCGAGGCTGTTCCACCATTCAGTAAGATAATAGCTGATCTTCCTAGCACATAATCATTGACTCCTTGTAGATTGAAAATCTTTCCAATTCAGCCTCGAATATATTCAATCAACCAACCTCCACTACTCTCTTGGGTAGAGAATTTCAAAGATTTATGACCACCTGAGAGATGAAATTCCCCCTCATCTCCATCTTAAATGGAAGATCCCTTATTCTGAAACTGTGTCACCCAGTTCCAGAATCCCAATGAGAAAAAACATCGCCTCAGCATCTGCTATGTTAATCATCCTCAGAATCTTAAAAGTTTCAATAAAGTCACCTCTTATTCTTCTCAACTCCCTAAGACAGCCCCCTCATCCCATTCAAACAAGCCCAGTGAACCTTCTCTGAACTGTCTCCAATGTAAGTATATCCGTCCTTAAATCAGGAGGCCAAAACTGTGTGCAATACTGCAGATGTGGTCTCACCAATGCCCTGCACAGCTGTAACAAGACTTCCTGACTTTTATAGTCCATCCTTCTTGCAACAAAGGAGAACATTCCAATTGCTTTCCTAATTACTTACAGTATCTGTCTGCTAAGGTTTCGTACTTTGGTATTAGGACACTGTAATCCCTCTGCACCATGACATTCTGCAGCCTCACTCCATTTAAATAATATCCTGCTTTTCTATTCTTCCCACCTATGTGGCTAACTTCACATCTTCCCACATTATAGCCTATCTTCCAAATGTTTGCCAACTCTCTTAGCCTATCTATCTCCCTTTCCAGACCCTTATGCCCTCCTCACAACTTGCTATTTTTGTATCATCAGCAAATTTTGCTATAGTACACTTGGTCCCTTCAACCAAGTCATTAATATAGATTGTAAATAGTTGAGGCCCCAGCGCTGACACTGATCCCTGTGGTGCCCCACTAGTTGCAGTTTGGGTACCTGAAAATGACCCATTTATTCTAACTCTCTATTTCCTGTTGTTAGCTAATCCTCTATTTATAGTGATATATCACCCCCACGCTCCTATCTTGTGAGGTAACATTTTACGTTACACCTTAAAGAATTCCTTTTGAAAATCCAAATACACTACAACAACTAGTTCCCCTTTATTGATCTTGCTTGTTACATCCACAAAAAACTCTAATAAGTTTGTTAAACAAAATTTCCCTTTCACAAAACCTTATTGACTTTGCTTGATTGCATTATGATTTTGTGAATGTCTTGTTACTATGTCCTTAATAATGGATTCTACCAGTTGCCCGATGACAGGTGTTAGGCAATTGACCTATAGCTCCCTGATGTCTGTCTCTCTCCTTTCTGGAATAGGGTGTTGCATCTTTGGTTTTCCAATCTCCTGGGACCTTCCAGAAACTAGGGAATTTCAGAAGATTGCAACCAATGCATCCACTATCTCTGCAGGCACTTCTTTTAAGATCTTAGGAAGCAGGTCATCGGGTCTAGAAGACATTTCACTCTTGAGAGTACCATTAGTTTTCCTAGTAATAAAAACAGTAAATTCTGAAAACACCCAGCAGGTTATGTCAGCATCTGTGCAGAGAAACAGAGTTAAACGTTTCAGTTCTGTGACCTTTCATCAGAACTGGGAAAAGTTAAAGATGTGTCATACTCAGTAAAGGCATGTCCTATCCATAACTTTAAACATGGACTGTGTTTTCATGGAACTTTCTATTAAAAAATGGACATTAAAAGGTGGCTAAGGTGGCTACCGAAGGATCAGGTAACTTTTGAACTTTCCAGGCAGACTGCCTCAAGTCCTCATTGTTTCTCATTGAATTATCACGGGCGGGGGCCCCCTTTGAATGGACAGACCAAGATGAAAACCAAATGTGCAATTCACATATTTTATTGTTTGTGAACTCATCCAAAACCTCGAAATCAATGGACTTCCAACTCATGTGGAAAATCTTTTTCCCCATTGGGGGAGAAGTGTGGGAGCTGGCGCAGGCGGGCATGCCTCCAATTGATGCCCCCGATTAAGGTCCGCCCAGCGTGACGTCCGCTCGGAAGTGCTATGCACCTCCTGTGTGGGCGGGGGGAGATTTTCTCAGTGAGCAAAAGAAATTCCATCATCCAGTGCTCTCAGTGAAGACCAGCACTCAGAGGTGATGAGAAAGAGTGAGATGAGGTAATGCTGATGCATTATCCCTCCTCGTACTTCTTAACCTCTGCAGCCTTCAACACTGTTGATAATACCACTCTTTGTTGTCCAATTTGGTGACGCTGTCACATGAGTTAGGACATGTCCATAACTTTTATTGAAACTTTAATAAAAATTTAAGAACCCTCATGAAACCTCATCTCGCTCGTGGATGAGGTTTCATGCTTTTTCCAAAGCCCACCAGGGCTCCCAGCCTGCCCGCCAACCTTAAGGTTGGACGGGCAGGTCCATTAATGACTTTAATTAGTTTTTCAATGGCCTCAATAGGCCGTTGACAGGTCGGCGGGCGCACAGCTGGCTCGACTGCGCCTCCGCCGACCTGAAAATGGAAATGACGCAGGGTGACATCGGGAGTTCTGGGCCCTGCCCCCGCCCCCGCTCACCGACCGGAAGATCCTGCTCTCAAAGTCAAAATTCAAGAAACGAAGCTGTAGAGAAAGCAATTTATCACTAGTAGATGAGAAAAAAAACCCATCCATCCTCTGGGCTTCCAAAGCATTCTGGGTGGACAATAGCAGTATTGACCATGTGATCAAACTGGTTACAGATAATGAGTCTTATTATCCCTAGAGCCAGGGAGAAACTGGTCAGTCTATACACAATGCCAGCTGAAGAAAGAGCAGGCGCAGAAAAAAGGCAGCAATATCCATGCATTTAAAAGGTAGAGACAAATACATTTTAAAAGCCTCCCCAACCTGTTCCTTTTTAAGCCCACTATGACAGAAACTTGATCTCCTGGTGAGAAAACCACAAGTAATCAATGTCAAGGCCTGCTGAAAAATCTATCTCTTCGAGGAAATCTTCCATCAGCTCTGAGATACAACTCTAGCTTTTCGAATCTATATAGACTAACACGGCAGGAGTGAAAGTGCCTTCATCAATGGGCCTGCCACATAGACTTCTTTTCTAAGATGAGCCACTCCAAACACTTGAACTATGAACTGTTCCTTTGTTTGCAATTGGTAAAAGTGCACTATCCCTTGTAATTGTATTTCTTCTCAAGTGTGCGTGTATGTGTGTCATGTGAGTGATGTAGCGTTAGACTTTCAGGGTAAATGAGTAAATAAATAATCCCCCTCATTTAAACCCATAAAATCTTGACAACACTCAGGGATAAGAAAAACACAGACCTTCTTTTTGAGTAAAAAGGGAATTTGGGTTTCAGTTCTCTCTCATCCTTGTCCATAACAGATGTGACAGGTTTTGAGCAATGAGTGGGTGGGGCAAGGACAAAAGGAAGGTCTAGGATAGGGTAAAATTCAGGAGAGGGTGAGTGACAGAAGAGTTAGTCTTCCAAGGCTAACAAAATGGTGACGGGGCAAGAAAGAGAACAAAGAAATAAAAGATTTACCTAGAGCAGTCTGAAAAAAAAAATAAGCAAAGGAAAAGAAGCACAATGGAACACAGATTTTGAAATTGTTGAACTCAAGATTGACTCTGAAAGGCTGTTAAGTGCCTAATAAAAAGATGAGGTGCTGTTCCTCAAGCTTACAATGAGCTTTATTGGAACAGTGTAGTTGGCTGAAGACAGAAATGTCAGTGTCAGAGCTCCCGTGCCTCTAAGCTCACCTCCAGGGGTGTTAAATTCTACCCAAGGAGTTCCTAGCAGAGAAGATTAGAAGCTGCAGGTAACAATGACATGGTTAAGGGTTTCAGTGCCAGATAGGCTAAGGCTGGGGCAGAGGCAGGTGATGTTACAATCGCTGATGGAGGTAGGTGGTTTTTATCATGGAAAGAATAGAAGGAAAGAAGCATATTTCAGGATTGATTAGAATACCAAGGTTGAAAACAATCTGGTTTGGTCTGAAGTGGAGGTAGATGAGGAAGAGGAGATAATGAAGGGCAGACTCTTGGGTGACTTTTAAGGTGATGGTATTGTGTGAGAAGAGAAGGTATTGCCTGAAATGTTCTGCTATGATCAGATAGATTAGAGTGCAACCAAGCAAGGGTAGTCTCACCAAGTTGGACAACAAAGAGTGGTATAGTCAACAGTGTTGAAGGCTGCAGAGGTTAAGGAGTACGAGGAGGGATAATGCATCAGCATTACCTCATCTCACCCTATCTCATCTCATTCTATCTCATCACCTCTTGAGTGCTGGTCTTCACTGAGAGCACTGGATGATGGAATTTCTTCTGCTCACTTTTCAAATGACACATCTACAGAATTCTGCTTCACTTCATTCTTAATAAGCTTTAACAGACCTTTAACTGATTACGTGTTGCTGTTTTCCCATTTTTCTCACTTGCCCGTTTTGCTTCTTTGGGGAAAGCATGAAAAAGAAGGAAAGCCTTATATTTATATAGCATCTGTTACAAGAATTTAGTTCATGGTTTATATGTTTTAGAATATAATTTTTCATTTTAGGAATCAAACTGTAGATAAAAGGGGGCGCCTGGCTGAGAAACTGGTAAACTTAGCTCTGATGTAAAGCAACTCAAACAAGCCTAGGTTTCATTAACCTGCATTTATCTTGCAAGGTCAGAGTCGATAGTGAAAAAAGAACTGAACAATGAATGACCCATCTCTAAGCTTGTAATTGAGCCAGGGAATCTGGAGAGAGGACAATTACATCCATTTGAAATATACATTATTCCTATGGGTTACTGAATCAAAAAGTTGTGTTGAAGGTAACATTCATTTAAATTTCTGTTTGAATCACCCCAAAGCATGCCAGGTTGCCATAGAGATAGTGATCCAGGGTAGCACTTTGGTCAGAATGTTGTTTTGTTTAATATTTCTGTGTGTGTCTGCTGACAGAAGCAGACAGTTCAGTTTGGATTTTGTGTGGAAAAAGCAGCTGGAAGATTTGCTCTTGCTTGCAGCTAGTGGAAGAAATCTACAGTGGCCCGCACAGAGTCTTGTCGCAAAAAGCAGTCAGCTTGAATTGTTAGCTTGGTTAGAGCTGTATAGAAGCTGTGGGAGCAGACTAGGAAAGAGCAATCGATGGATGTCCAGACAGTTTTGGTCCCCTTACTTGAGGAAGGATGTAGTTGCACTGAAGGCAGTTCAGAGGAGGTTCACTAGATTGATTCCAGAGATGCAGGGCTTGTTTTATGAGGAGAGATTGAGCAGTTTAGGCCCATACTCGCTAGAGTTTAGAAGGATGAGAGGAGATCTAATTGAGGTATATAAGGTGCTAAAGAGGATAGACAAAGTAGATGTGGAGTGGATGTTTCCCCTTGTGGGGTATTCTAGAACGAGATGCCATAGTTTTAGGCTAAGGGGTGGTAGATTTAAATCAGAGATGAGGAGGAATTACTTTTCTCAAAGGGTCGTGAATCTGTGGAATTCACTACCTCAGAGTGCAGTGGATGCCGGGACGCTGAATAAATTTAAGCATGAGATAGACAGATTTTTCATTAGTAATGGATTGAAAGGTTATGGGGAGAGGGCGGGAAATTGGATTTGAGACCAAAATGAGATCAGCCATGATCGTAATGAATGGTGGGGCAGGCTCGAGGGGCTGAATTGCCTACTCCCGCTCTTAATTCTTATGTTCTTATGTTCAAAGCCATGACAAGGAGCTGAAGAATCCACAGTTGTGAGGTCTCTAAAGAAAATTGGGGAATAGCTTAGTCAAAAGTTTATGGGATGATCCCCACAAAATTTCTACCTTAATGAATAGCTGAACTACTTAGGAGAATTAAAGTAACTCTGAGCGATGTGGCGACAGCATCCCTTGTATCCACAGAGTTGGTTTTACCATCAGAATAGGATCTTGGATGCACTACCAGAACTCCCCAATTGTGTTAAATAAAGGTTCATGACACTTTACCCACAGCTCAGCTGCAAAGGCTAAGGACCTTGACAATGTTTCAGCAATATTACTGAAGACTTGTCTCCAGAACTTGCCACGCCCCTAGCCAAGCTGTTCCAGCACAGCTACAAAACTGGCATGTACCCGGCTATGTGGAAAATTGTCCAGGTATGTGCTGTACTCAAAAAGCTACAAAAGGACAAATCCAACCCAGCCTACTCTTGATCATCAGTAAAGCGGTGGAAGGGGTCATCAACAGTGCTATCAAGCAGCACTTGCTTAGCAATAGCCTACTCACTAACTTTCTGTTTGTGTTCCTCCAGGGCCATTCAGCTCTTGACCTCATTGGATCCTTGGTTCAAACATAGACAAAGAGCTGAACTCCAGAGGTGAGCTGAAAGTGACTGTGCTTGACATCAAGGCAGCATTTGACAGAGTGTGGCATCAAGGAGCCCTAGCAAAACTGGAGTCAATGGGAATCAGGGGGAAAACTCTCCGCTGGTTGTACTCATACATAGCACAAAGGAAGACGGTTGTGGTTGTTGGCGGTCAATCACCTCAGTTCCAGGACATCACTGCAGGAGTTCCTCAGGGTAGTGTCCTAGACCCAACCATCTTCAGCTGCTTCATCAATGACCTTCCTTCTGTCATAGGGTCAGAAGTAGGGATGTTCACTGATGATGGCACCATGTTCAGCAACATTCATGATGCCTCAGATACTGAAGCAGTCCATGTCTAAATGTAGCAAGACCTAGACAATATCCAGGCTCGTGCTGACAATTGGAAAGCAACATTCGCGTCACACAAGTGCAAGGCAATGACCAAGAGAGAATCTAACCAACGCACCTTGACATTCAATGGCATTACCATCACTGAATCCCCCACCATCAATATCCTGGGAGTTACCATTGACCAGGAACTGAATTGGACCAGCCATATAAATATGGACAAATTGGATGCAGGGATGATGTTTCCTCTGGCTGGGCTGTCTAGAACAAGGGGTCACAATCTTAACATAAGGGGTAGGTCATTTAGGACTGAGATGAGGGGAAACTTCTTCACAGGGTGGTGAACCTATGTAATTCTCTACTACAGAAGGCTTGGAGGGCAAATCACTGAATATATTTAAGAAGGAAATAGGTAGACTTCTAGACACTAAAGCCGTCATGGGGTATGGGGAGAGAGCAGGAATATGGCATTGTGATAGAGGATCAGTCTTGATCATATTTAAAGGTGGAACAGGCTCAAGGGGCTGAATGGCCTACTCCTGCTCGTATTTTCTATGTTTCTATGTTTACTATGGCTTTAAGAGCTGGTGAAAGGCTAGGAATCCTACGGCGTGCAACTCATCTCCTGACTCCCCAAAGCCCTTCTACCATCTACAAGGCACAAGTCAGGAGTCTGATGGGATACTCTCCACTTGCCTGGATGAGTATAGCTCCAACACTCAAGAAGCTTGACTCCATCCAGGACAAAGCAGTCCGCTTGATTGGCACCTTTTCCACAAACATTCACTCCCTCCACCAATGATGAACAGTGTTAGCTGTGAGTACCATCTACAAGATACACTGCAGGAACTCACAAGCCATCTTTAGACAGCACCTTCCAAACCCATGACCACTACCATCTAGAAAGACAAGGGCAGCAGACACATGGGAACACCACCAACTGGAAGTTCCCCTCCAAGCCACAGATCATCCTGATTTGGAAATATATCATTATTCCTTCACTGTCACTGGGTCAAAATCCTGGAACTCCTTCCCTAACAGCACTGTGGGTGCACCTGCACCACACTGATTGCAGCGGTTCAAGAAGGCAGCTCACCACCACCTTCTCAAGGGTAATTCGGAATGGGGAATAAATGCTGGCCTAGTCAGCAGTGCCAACATCTCATGGATGAATTTAAAAAAGAAAATTCCAGAGAAGGACAAAGACCACCTGAAGTTCCCCTTAAAGCATGGAAGCAATTACATCAATGACTGGGATGAGCTTGTTAACAATCGTTCATAATAGTGACAACTTGTCCATCAAGCTGCATTATGCATTGAGTCTAAAAATCTCAATGAAGAGGTAGAGCAGTCACACAGAAGGAAGGAAAGGAAGCAAATTCCACTCTTCAGAGCCCTCTACCTCATGGAATTTTCAGCCACATGTGCTCAGCGTTCTGCGGGCCAAGAACTGGGCTGAGCATTGACATTTCTTTCTCATTGTGTTGCAATTATGAGATTTATAAGATTGTTATGCTTTAGGGCTGTGCCTTTAATTTAGGGTAAATTGAAGAGGGTCAGGTGACCTGTGCTGCAGTCTGCCTGATGACAGGCCTGCATGAGAGGGCTGTTAAAAACTAAAGGAAGGCCCAGGTTGTTTTTCTGGAAAGAAGGTGTAAGGTGAGCACACTTGGAGGCAATGTTAGCTGTATTTGTGTTTACAATGGTTAGACTGCTAGTCTCAAAAGTCCCAAGAAGGTGTTGAGAATGTCAATTTGTCCTTTAAACTGTCCATTTGCTTCCAAAACAAAAAGAGAATTGGGGTCTCAATGATAGCTAATCAGCATTTCTACCTGGATACAAGGCCCATATGATACATATTGCCATGGAGATTATCTTCAAGAGGAGAAGCATTTCTAAGATATCTCTGAAAGCTCATGGGCACAATTAGACTGTCAGGATCCGAGAGCAAGAGCAGGTAAAGGCCAAGAGCCCCCATGACTTACTTTGGCCGCGTCTGAGTGGGAGCTTGAGCTCATATTGAAAACACCAAATTTAGGAGGCTTTGAAACGAAGCTGGAAGGTTTGCCTAGCTTGTGCTAAATGGAGGATTGACAGGAAATAAACTCTCACTGTGAAACACAGTTCTGGAGTTACCAGACAGGGAATGGAAGGCAATGGAAGTAAGCCCTCCAGAGCTAATAATCACTTTGGGCTCTGTCCAGGAAAATCAGATGAGCACTTAGGGACAGTGTAAAGTATAAACGTGAAGTGATTTTTTTCGGTTGTATTAAAAGTAAAAAGGGCAAGTTTTTAATTTAAAGTATAAATTGCCCACAAAAGCAGTGTTTAGTCAATAGCACTCTGAATCTGTTTGTTAGAGTAAAAATCCTAAAGCATGGAATCTTGTCAAGTCATCTTTTCAGCTAACAACTGGAAGTTTTTAAAGTTTTTTAAAGTTACTGGTGAGTATGGGATCATAACAATTGTGCCTCTATAATGCAACTTGACAGACTTTTCTACACTAAAAGCACTTGCCTGAAAAATTCAGCCACATTTTGACCATTCTGCTCAGATGTATTAAAAAGAGAAATATTATTTTAAAGGGCAGAACTGTCAGGAAACTTTTGTCAAAGACCTCAATAGTGATGCTATTGTTAGGAAATAGAGATAGTCTAAGTAAGTTATATTGGTATTTGTAGGTGTTAGGAATAAGTTTTAGCTTTAAAGTTTAAGTTTGATTTTTATTTCTGTACTTGTGTGTTAAGAAAGGTCAAATTGAGTTTTAGTTTCATTTTTGAAAGGTGCTTGCATTTCTAATGAGAGTTTTACAACTGTAAGCTAAGTTAAGCAAACAAGAGTAGAAAAAAACAGTGCTGTTGCCTAGCAACAGGGGTCCAGAGAGGCAAATCCTTCCCACAGACGCACACAGAAAAGCTGGAAACAGTAGTTTGTTTTGGATGTTGTTGGAGTTCAGCTGGTTTTGAAGATAGCTGACAGAGAAGCAGCCTAGAAGGGGCAGATAGCCAGTTCCAAGATAAAGTTGGTTGAAAGTATCTGTCAAATAGATACTGGAGCAAGAGGGACAGATAGCCAGCCCCAAGTTAAAGAAAAGACCCCAAAATCCAGGGGAGTGGAACAGGGGTAAGCCCCAAGCAGACCTTCCAGCCAAAGGAAGGACAGGAACCTGGAAAAAAGTCTTGTTAATGAAGTTAAGGGTGAGGGGCAGAGAGAATAACTCCAAGCTTCAGAGATAAAGAGACAAAAGCTGCAGAAAGCAGATTTAAAGCAAGAACAGCTTGCAAGATGTAAGAAGGTCCGAAGAGGCGACTGAAGGTCTGTAACTCTTTGCTATGGGTATGTGAAGCAATGGTGTACTGTTTATGGCTGAGTTGATGAGAGAGTGTGTGTGGAAGACAGTGTGAATGCATGTGATGACCCAGGGAAGAGGATCATCGGAAGGAGAGTTCGAAACCCTTGAGGTGAACCCTTTCAGAAGGCATCTTTTAGAAAGTGTCAGTTTGGGAGAAGATTCCAAAGCGAGTTCTTGGAGAGTGGAGATTGGAAATCCTCATGTGAAAGATGGAGTTCAGTGAGGCTGGTTGTCTCACAGTGTGACAACCATCTGGTGGTAGTTGATGAGAGATCCTTAGCATCTGGTTGAGGTGGCATCTGTCACTTGGTTTCAGAGTGTGGTGTGTCTGGCCACAGGGTGCCATAGATGGACTATATATTTACTGTGACCATTAAAGTATAGGATAGCTTTTGTAACTTGTGTTATCTTTACAAATCTGTATATATCTGTAAAAGTATAGATGTGGGTAAAGCAGTATTATAATATAGTTCATATTTTGTTGTTTAATAAATGTTTTATTCATTTGTTAAAAGTTCATCAGCTGACTTCTGTAACTCTGTTCAGTAGCAACTTTCCATGTATCTAAACAAACAAATAAAGTTGGGATCTATCAAGCTGGGTTCCACTTTAGGATTAGGCTTCTCCAGGGGTAACCTCGGCTGGGATCGTAACAGTATCATTTCATAGGACCCTTTTCTTGGTGCTTTCTAAGATTTTTTTCATTTTCAAAAAAAATTCTAAACTAACAGATATAGGCATTTTAGAGTAAAGGTTTAACATCAAGAGCACCTGATATTGATGTAACTATAATGCAATGTCACATGGTTAAGTAACTGAGCTCTGGAAGGAAGCAGAAATACAACCTTGTTTAGAGCACTGAGATCTACATAGATCTGCAAATAAACAAGAACGTTTTTGTGTGAATTACAGACTGAAGTAACATTCTTAGGGGAGCAGGCAAACCCTAAAGAAACCCCATCTAGACCCCGAACTCCAGATGAAACATGATGGCAGCAGACAGAGTATAAACACCCAGAAAAACACAAAGTGATGATGTACAAATCCTTGAAAAAAGGACAAGAAAAAAAATAATTGAAGACTCAACTGAGGATAGAGCACTGTGGGTGAGCAGATGCAAGCTGACACACAGATCCAGAATCCAGGCAGCAGTGAGTACAGATCAAAATCTACAAGGCAAACTACTGAAGCGAGAACAGATCCAGAGCTTAGAACAAGCATGGAGTTACATTGCCACTGCCAAAACCTTTCCGGAACACTGAAGGCTCAGAACAGACTCAACACTGGGACAACGGGACGAAGAAATTCTCCAGATACAGAACAGCTTCAGGTTTGCATAAGAAGGAACAAAAGGATCAGGTCAGTACTTTACTCTATGCAGTATGGAATGTTGCAGATGACAGGGAGTCTATAAGGTTACATGATGAAACCCTCCAGGTATTTGATGTGCACTTTAGTGTTCACAAAAATTTGATCATTGAGCGTGCGAAATTTAATAATTAGATGAATGCATGGATTCATTCATAAATGACCTGTCAGCTCATGGAGAATTGCGACTATGGGTTCTTCAGAGATGAATTATACATGATCATAGAGTAGTTGGAGTCTTAGATGAAGCCCTATCAGATCTTGTACAAATGAGAGAAGATTTACCTCTACTAAAGGCATTACAAATAGCACGACAGACCAAGCTTTGGAATCTAAACAGAACGGTTGTTCATGGCAAAAGTGATATCACTAGGGGGAAAAAAAATGAGTGAAGCAATTCAATATTTCAGACAAAAAAGAGAAAGTGCAGTAAGTAAAAAGCTCACGAAATTGGGAAAAAGCACACCAACTACCATCTTCAGATGCCCTCGGTGTGGGAGAAACCCTGCACAAGTGGGAAGAATGTCCAGCAGGGGGAGCAGAGTGTCACAACTGTGGAAAGTTAGGAACTTTAAAAATGTCTGCCGATCTACAATATAAGTAGCTCACAGCAAGGAAGAGAAAGTAACAAGGCCAAATCAAATTCAAGAAGTGGAAGAGCTGCAGAAAAATAAAACCTTCCAGGAGACGAACGAAACAGAAAATAATTACTGGAGACTTAAATTAACAGTTAATGGCTACCCTACAGAATTCAAGTTAGATAATAGTGCAGGTTTTCAGTATTATCTGATGAAGTAAAGAGGCTTAAAAATATCACGTTACAGTCATCCTCTATACAGTTGCAAGATCCATTGGGGACTACACTGAAAGTGGTAGGCCAACACTTGGCAACATTCAGATACAAGGTTAAAGAAATTATTGAACCCGTTCCCACCCCCCCTAATGTTGTATAAACCAGGAGTCATCATTATTGAGCGGAAAAGCATGTTTGCACTTGAGGCTGATTTACAAGGTTGATGAAATTGCTGACGAGCAGTCCAATAATGTATTCAGTAAGGAATGGCAATCCCTAATTTCAGGCTTAGGAAAGCTGAAGACAGAATATCATGTAACCCTAAGAGGAGATGCTAAGCCTATATATCTCTTCACAGCAAAGAAGGTGCCTCGCCCACTCAGACAAAGTCATGACTGAGATGAAAAGATGTTACAACAAGGGGTCATCTCTCCAGTAACCAGACCGACAAAGTGGTTTTGTGGAATGGTCACAGTACTAAAGCCTAATGGTTCAATTAGAATCTGCATGGACTTGACTCAATTAAAGAAGCCGGTAGAACATGGATCCGCCTGATGCTATCAGTGAATGAAAGTCTCACTAAATTAGCAAAAAGCACCCTCTTCACAAAATTAGAAGCTAATAGTGGCATTTGACAGATGCCTCTGGACAGAGCTTGCTCACTATTTTTATTACCCCATTTGGTTGTTATCGTTTTAACAGGTTACCATTCAGAATTGCTTCTGAACCTGAGATATTCCAAAGAACAATGTCTGAGAGCCAGGAAAAATGGAAGGGTTAATATGCCATACGGTTGACATTCTTGTTTATGGCTCACCGTGTGAAGAACATGACCGTTGAGTGAGAGCAGTCCTCAAAGTTCTACAAGAGGCAGGTTTGGCATTAAATGACAAATGTGAATTTGCAAGGCCTATGATAAAATTCTGAGGCTGCATTGTGCAAGCCTTGGGGATTACTACCGACCTTCAGAAAACCAAGGTGATTAAAGAGTTCCCACAGCCTAAAAACATCACAGAAGTAGAAAGATTCTTTCAGATGGTCAATCAAGATTCAATCAATCTGGAGTTTCCTACCAAACTTGGCAGAAATCAACCAGCTGTTATGGCAGCTGTTGAGACCGGGTCAACAGTGGTGCTGGAATGTGGACCGCAGAATGCTTTTGACAAGATCAAAAATCTCCTAATTTCACCAGAAATTCTAGCACACTATGATCCAGGGTTACCAACAATTGTAGCAGAGGATGCATCATCTACAGGTGGGGCCTGGTGTTGTTTCAGGTTCAAAAAGATGGACAAAGAAGACCAGTTTATTATGCCTCAAGATCACTCCCAAACACAGAGAAGTGGTATGCAACAATTGAAAAAGAAGCATTAGCAGCCACATAGGCGTGCAAGAAGTCTCTAAATATGTCATGGCATAAAGGTTTAAAATTGAAACTGAACTCAAGACAAAACTAACATGACCAATGATTTGAAATATTGGTAGTTTCTTGCTTATTGGTGAGATATTTGATGGCACTACCCTTCGGCTTCTGCTTATGCTTTGATTGTGTCAGCATCACAGATTAACATCTGTATTCCACCAACGCTTACTTGAAATTAGGAATGATTGCAATCTGAAGTTTCAGAATTTAATTTCAATGGTTGTATTTTTGTAAAGTTGATTTGCACCTTGTAAAGTTCATGACCTTTCTAAAGCTCATCATTAATACAATGTAAATAAAGTGATGTTTTCATGCTAATATTACATTTGTATTTTCTGCATTTGCACCTCTAACTCATGCTCAAACTGGGAAGGTTTAAGTTTACGAGAGCGAAGTTAATTGTCTGCATTAATATTAATTGAAAAAGATGAATGATTAAGTAGAAGAACAAACAATAATAGGTTGCAAGCATACAAACCTTTCATGTTTGGTTTGATCTTTAAGACTAATCAAAACCTTTTGAAGGGTTGCTCATTTTCTTTTTGAGATGGTGATGTTTGAAAACTGTCCTCAATGATCAAATCTGGTTATCAATATGCCATAAGCTAATAGCCTCATGTGATCCAAATTAATTCTTTTATAGGTATTTTAAACAAAGACCATGATGTGCACTAAGAATGTGTAATTTTATTAATTCCCAATAATCTTGAAAGATTTCACATGAATGAAAAGAATGAGTGTTATAGACAGTAGTCATCATCCAGCATTACAGAATAACTTGAATTATTTTTAATTTGCCATAGCATTAATTTGTAGTCATTTTTCCCTTTCCTATCATTAAAGGGTATCGTCCCTTTAATGCCTTAGTGAATATGTAACTTGACTATCTGGCTACTGGTGCTGCTTATAATATTGATAAGAATGATTTACAGAATCTCACTGATACTCTCCCTTGCATTGTCTCAAGTTTTTTAATTTTCCTTTCCCTTGTTCTCCTTGTGCCTTTTTGTCTACATTCCCCAAAAGTCATCTGATTACTGCTCTTGATGACCTTGTTGCTACCAGAACGACAAGTAATGAGCTTCTCAAAGTATCTGTGAGAAATAAACCTTTGGGCTAACAATAAGCATGAAAAATAATTGTTAGTGCTTCTAAACAAATGCAACTATTGAAGTACATAGTGCATTGTGCTGAGGAGTAGACAATCATCTTTCTGTTTACATTGCTTTCTCATCAAATGCACATTAATTTGCTCTTATTGCTTTGCAATGTGAGTGAACTAATCTTGACCAACATGGAGATGCATAATATTATCCTATTTCTATTTCTCAGTGGACTTTGAAATACTGGAGAGGTTGGTGCTGGGGAAAGCTAGCTCATTGGAAGTCTAACTTCAGGCATGATAGTATTGATTAGCTTCCATGAAGTGAAATTGTGTTTAGATAAGTACTGTCAGTCAATGTAATCTTCTTGTACTTTTCTAAGGCTGTTGATGCTGTAAATCAATTTATTTTGTGATAAATTATGATGATTGATTTGAACAGAATTGTTGCCTGTTTTTGATCATATTTGGGAAGTCCAGGAGGATATCTGGGCACTGTTACATTGAGATTTGTGTGAACCCGAGTCATTTATGTTAATAATTTCCTATTCTTTCTCTGGCTTCTTTTTGTAGAAGGTGACATTTCCACCTTTCAAAAAGATGTTTTGGGTACTTTTGACTATGTGAAATTATGTAAAATTAACAATTACAAATGAACAGCCTGTTTTACACCATTTACAATTTTGTTCCCATTTACTACAGTTGCAACAGATAAAAAGGCTTCCCCCAAGAAATATTTACCTCAGAGAAAACTTACTGATGCTCATAATGCCACAGATAATGGTGTTAATTATTTAGGAGATTAGGAAGAGCTTGAAAGAATAGCCACAGACAGGTGATCTATCTAAACGTGGCAGAGCAGGTACTGAGTGGCTCTCAAAGGGGAATGGTAATTTTTTTGGAAGGAATTTTCCTGTGCTATATTAGTTTGCCATTTTTTGTTCCAAATGCAATTTACTCCATTTTCTACCCCAATTCCAACAGAGGTGGTAATTCAGCCCAGTGACAATATTTCCTAAGGATGCTTTCAATGTTGCTCGATAGTCATATTCCCTGTCTACTCGCAGGGAATGGTACCCATGATGGAAGGATTGCAAAATTCAGTACTCGCCTATTGCTCTATGCTCACAATGATTAAGAGAAGTTTTCCAGCAGAAAAGCACAACAAACATTGGTTTTAATTCTTATGAGTGGCAGTTCTGTTCCATGATAGAATCCTATGCAAGTGATAATAGGTGCTGCCTTTGAAAATACAGAGCTCACAAGGACTACAGCAAGATTAACCCCAGAGTTAGATCCTTTTCACTCAGAAGTTGGCTATCGAACCAATGTTAGTCCTTCCATCAGAAGAGCACTTAGCAGCAGGACATAGCACAATTGACAGTCGCAGTACATAAAAGGTAGAGGATCACACTGAAAATGTACCCAGCTGCCATCGCACACATGAACAAAATTCATTCATTTTTACTAAGTTTTCCAATTATCATTTCTTCTTCTATGCTTCCAGCAGCAAATTTTGTATCTCACTGTTACACCAACTTTCCACCTCAACCAGCTCCATTCCCCCAACACAACACCTATCAAATATGGCAGTTTTGGGAATCACATAAATCAGAGAAATCACAGAATGGTTACAGGATAGAAGGGGGCCATTCAGCCCATCTGAAGGAGCAAGACACCTAGTGCCATTCCCCCTGCTTTCTCGTAGCCCTGCACGTTATTCCTTTTCAGATAATAATCTAATTCCCTCTTGAATGCCTCAATTGAACCTGCCTTCACCGCTCTCTCAGGCAGCGCATTCCAGATCCTAACCATTCACTACGTGAAAAGGTTTTTTCTCATGTTGTCATTGCTTCTCTTGCCAATTATCCAAAATCTATGCCCTCTTGTTCCCAATCCTACCACTGCTCCACCCCATCTGAAACTTTCCAGGCTGGATTTACACAGCATGAATGCCTCTCATTTATGTTAACCAACCTTGCCATTTAAGGTGTGGTCCACACCTGACCTTATGATAGACAAAAGTCATTCCTCACGGCCTGGCAGCACAACAGCATATCAGAATTTTCCCTCAGGTATGTTATAGCACAATTCATTCAAAATCTTTTTGAATGACTTTTATTGGCATGATTTTATTATTGTCCTAACCTGCTGAAATAATAAAGAATGGTTTCCAATGAGCATCTTTGCAAAGACTTGTTATGGCAGAGTGGTAATATGGCAAGTTTTTATTCAGTGACACAGAATCACAGAATTACAGTGCAGAAGAGGCCCTTCAGCCCATCGACTCTGCACCGACACGTGAGAAACACCTGACCTACCTACATAACCCCATTTACCAGCACTTGGCCCATAACCTTGAATGTTAATATTGTGCCAAGTGTTCATCCAGGTACGTTTTAAAGGATGTGAGGCAACCCTCCCAGGCAGAGCATTCCAGACCATCACCACCCTCTGGGTAAAAATGTTTTTCCTCACATCCCCCCTAAACTTCCTGCCCCTCAGCTTGAACTTATGCCCCCTTGTGACTGACCCTTCAACTATGGGGAACAGCTGGTCCCTATCCACCCTGTCCATGCCCCTCATAATCTTGTACACCTCGATCAGGTCGCCCCTCAGTCTTCTCTGCTCCAACAAAAACAACCCAAGTCTATCCAACCTCTCTTCATAACTTAAATGTTTCATCCCAGGCAATATCCAGGTGAATCTCCTCTGCACCCCCTCCAGTGCAATCACATCCTTCCTATACTGTGGTGACCAGAACTGCACACAGTACTCCAGCTGTGGCCTCACTAAGGTTCTATACAGCTCCAATATGACCTCCTTACTTTTGTAATCTATGCCTTGATTGATAAAGGCAAGTGTCCCATATGCATTTTTCACCACCCCACTAACATGCCCCTCTGCCTTCAGAGATCTATGGACACACACGCCAAGGTCCCTTTGTTCCTCAGAACTTCCTAGTGCCCTGCAGTTCATTGAGTACTTTCTTGTCAAATTACTCCTTCCAAAGTGTATCACCTCACACTTTTCAGGGTTAAACTCCATCTGCCACTTATCTGGCCATTTGCCCATCCCATCTATATCTTCCTGTAGCCCAAGACACTCAACCTCACTGTTAACCACCCGGCCAATCTTTGTGTCCTCCGCAAACTTACTAATCCTACCCCCCACATAGTCATTTATGTCGTTTATATAGATGACAAATAATAGGACACCAAGCACAGATCCCTGTGGTACACCACTGGACACTGGCTTCCAGTCACTAAAACATCCTTCTGTCATCACCCTCTGCCTCCTACAACTAAGCCAATTTTGAATCCACCTTATCAAATTACTCTGTATCCCATGTGCCTTTGCCTTCTTTATAAGTCTCCCATGTGGGACCTTGTCAAAGCTTTGCTGAAATCCATATAAACTACATCAACTGCACTACCCTCATCTACACACCTGTTCACCTCCTCAAAAAATTCAATCAAATTTGTTAGGCATGACCTCCCTCTGACAAAGCCATGCTGACTATCCCTGATCAAACCTTGCCTCTCCAAGTAGAGATAGATTCTCTCCATCAGAACTTTCTCCAATAGTTTCCCTACCACTGGCGTGAGAATCACTGGTCTGTAGTTCCCTGGCTTATCTCCACAACCCTTCTTAAATAGTGGAACCACATTAGCTGTTCTCCAGTCCTCTGGCACCTCCCCCATGGCCAGAGAGGAATTAAAAATTTGGGTCAGAGCCCCTGCAATCTCCTCCCTTGTCTCCCTCAGCAGTCTGGGACACAAATTATCCGGACCTGGAGATTTGTCCACTTTTAAGCCTGCCAACACCTCCAATACCTTGTCACTCCCTATATCAATGTGTTTAAGAACCTCGCAGTCTCTCTCCCCGAGTTCGATACCTTCATCCTCATTCTCTTGGGTGAAGATGGATGTGAAGTATTCATTCAACACTCTAGCGATGTCCTCTGGCTCCATCCATAGATTGCCCCCTTGGTCCCTAATGGGCCCTACTCTTTCCCTGGTTATCCTCTTCCCATTGATATACTTATAGAATATCTTGGGATTTTCCCTACTTTTACCAGCCAGAGCTTTCTCATATCCCCTCTTTGCTCTCCTAATTGCTTTCTTAAGCTCCACTCTGCACAGTCTGTACTCCACTAATGCCTCCGCTGATTTGCTTCCCTTGTAACTGCTAAATGCCTCTCTTTTCCTTCTCATCATAACCTGAATATCTCTGGTCATCCATGGTTCTCTGAGCTTGTTACTCCTTCCTATCACACTAGAGGGAATATGTTGAGCCAGTACCCTCCCCATTTCCTTTTTGAACACTCCCCACTATTCCTCTGTAGGTTTCTCCACAAGTAACTGTTCCCAATCTACCTTAATCAGAACCTGCCTTATTTTACTAAAATCCACTCTCCCCCAATTCAAAACATTGTTTTGCAACCTGTCGATTTCTTTGTCCATAACAAACTTAAACTGCACCATGTTGTGGTCGCTATCGCTAAAACGCTTGCCCACCACTACCTTAGCCACCTGTCTGGCTTCATTCCCCATAATCAGGTCCAGCAATGCACCATCCCTTGTTGGACCCTCTACATGTTGACCTAAAAAATTCTCCTGTACACATTTGAAGAAATCTACTCCATCTAAGCCGTTAACACTATGTCTATCCCAATTAATGTTGGGAAAGTTGAAATCACCTAATATAATTACCCTATTGTTATTGTTTTTCCACACCTCCACAAATTGTGCACATATTTGCTCCTCAATTTCCCACTGACTATCTGGGGGTCTATGATAAACACCTAATAACGTGGTTGCCCCTTTTTTTTATTCCTAAGCTGTCCCACAAAGCTTCATTCGATGCCCCCTCCAAGATATCATCTCTCCTTACTGCAGTAACTGGCTCCTTAACTAATAATGCAATGCCTCCTCCTCTTTTACCCCCTCCCCTGTCTTGCCTGAAGATTCTATATCCCAGAATGTTGAGCTGCCAATCCTGCTCTTCCCACAACCACGTCTCAGTGATGGCTACTATATCACAATTCCACATGTCAATTCTCACCCTTAACTCATCCGTTTTACCTGTAATACTCCTGGCATTAAAGTGGAGGCCATCCAGCCTTGCCTTACTCCCTTGAAGCTTATTGCAGCTGTACTCCCTCTGACTTGATTGTTTTACTGTATTATGATGTGTCCCTATTCTGCTAACATTCTGTGTCCCCTCTGCCTGCTCAATTAGTTTAAACCCCTCCCAACAGCACTAGCAAACCCGCCTGCAAGGATGTTAGTCCCGCTCTGGTTCAGATGTAGACCGCCCCATTTGTACAAGTCCCACCTTCCCCAGAAATGGTCCCAGTGATCCAGGAATCCAAAACCCTTCCTCCTTCACCAACTCTTAAGCCACGTATTCATCTGCACTATTCTCCTATTTCTGAGCTCACTAGCACGTGGCACTGGAAGTAATCCAGAGATTACAACCCGAGATGTCTTGCTTTTTAGTCTACTGCCTAACTCTCTGAATTCTTGATACAAGGCCTCATCCCTCTTTCTACCTATGTCATTGGTACCAACATTTACCATGACCTTTGCGTTATCACCCTCCACCTTCAGGATGCCCTGCAGCCGTTCAGTGACTTCCCAGACCCTGGCACCAAGGAGGCAAAATACCATCCTGGAGTCACGTTGACAGCCACAGTAGCGTCTATCTGTTCCCCTGACTATAGAATCCCCTATTAATATTGCTCTTCCTCCCCTCCTGTACAGACAGGCTGCTTGTGGTGCCAGAAGCTTGGCTTTGTCTGCACTCCCTGGAGAAAGCAGCGCCCTCATCAGCCTCCAAAATAGAATACCAATTTGCGAGCGGGACCCCAGGGGACTCCTGAACTAACTGCCTGTTTCTCTTGGACTGCCTGGTGGTCACCCATTCCCTTCCTTCCTCAAGTCCCTTCATCTGCGGTTTGATCACCTTTCCTAACATGCTATCCACATTTCAGACTGAAATGATGGACTAACTTTGCAAATTATTATTATTTAGGAAATGCATAAATTATAGAACAGTCACATAAGATGAATTGCTTCTAAATGGAAATGTACTAATTTCTGTTCCTCTACACTGCAGGCAGTACATACCTCAGAATGTATTTAAGGTCTGTAATCAATTAGTGTCCCTGATGCACATTATTGATATATTTTTATAATGTTGTCAATGGCCAGGGCAGATTGTGAAAGGTGAAATAAAGAATAAGAAATACATGATGGATTAATTCTTTATAATATGAAGTAAAGACAGAATTCAAGGCATAAATATGAATTTAAAGTAATTGGTAGCAGAGGTCATTACAACATCAATAACCTACAAAATCGTTTCTCTTTAAATAATTTCTAAACAAGTCTTATAAGATACAAAGAGCTTAAGTTGTGTAAATGACATGAGAGATGAGATTTAGTTGGTTTATTAAAAATCAGGTCTTTATTAACCCATTCCCCAAAAGACCGGAGTCAGTGGAGGGGGGGTGGGGGCGGGGGTGGGCGTAAAATATCAGGATTGGGAAACCCGACCTCATTTCAGCTCCACTGCTGTCCCTGTCTCCAGTTCCTGCTCCTATTCATATGTGACGTGCGCTTCATCACATGCTCTCCTTCCCATCTCTATTCCTGGCCCCACTGGGTGTTTGTACCTCCACTACTGGAGAGTGCACTTAAGCCCTGTGACGGTGCTCCTCAGAGTGCATACTCTCCGTTGAAGATTCCTCAGCCTCTTTGTGCTCTCCCACCCTAAAAGAACCTGTGGGAGATGAAATAAATTAATTAAAACATGTGTAGAAAAAGCCTAGCGTCAACATTGTGCAGATCTTGACATTTCAATTTGTTATGCAACAATTACAGAAGAGAGGCAAAAATTTGTTTTTCTTCTCATTCACAGATGGACATCACTGGCCAATATTTATTGTCCATCCCTAATTGCCCTTGAGGAGGTAGTGGTGAGTTACTGTCTTGAATTCAACTGAGTTATTTGCTAGGTCATTTCAGAGGGCTGTTACGAGCCAGCCACATTGCTGCGGCCTGGAATCACATACAGGCCAGACTGGCTAGGGATGAGTTTTCCTACCCTATAGGATATTAAGCGAACCAGATTTTTTTTTTAACGGCAATCCAGTTTAACATGGCCATCATTACTAATTTTTATTCCAGATTTATTATGAAGTTTTTATTCCAGATTTATTTAATAAACTGACTTTAAATTCCTCAGCTGCTGTGCTGGGATTTGAACTCATGCCTCTGGTTCATTATTCCAAGCCTGTGGATTACAAGTTGAGTAACAGAACCACTACACTATCATACCCTCAAGAATGAGCTAATTGGCAGCGATATGGTACCTTTCCATTTCTCCATTGCTTACATCCGGTATCTGTACCTCCCAATGACTGCCAATGTAGTGTCCTCTGCAGTTGTCAAGGTGGTGATAGCTACAGGGCCATCCCTGTCTCTTAGCCTCTCCTTAGAGTTGTGAACTCTCTCTTCTGCAAATAGAGAAAGTAGAAAGTTATACATGTGAGAAATGCAGTGTGTGAAGAGGACAGAATGACCATATTTTTGCAGGCAATTGTGAGGTATTGGTGCGAAATAACAAATAGGTGAGGGTATGCATCAGTGTTAGATGCTCAAATAGAGATTTGTGGATGTAACTTGAAATAAAGGCATGAGTGGAACTTTATCTGTGTATTTGTCAGAGGAGTGCCGTGCAAGAGAATGCAGAGGAATTCAATGAGTGTTGATTGGTGCCTGATATTGGTATGCCACTCACGTTGCCTGACTTAGTAAGGTCATCAAACCTTTTTTTGACATTGCTTCCAGGTATGAAGCATCACAATCCTGCTGTTTGTAGCCTCTGTGACCTCCAACCATGCCTGCTTTATCAGTTACTGGCCTTCTCCTTTCAGCTTCTGGAAATAACACTTCCCTTCTTGCCCAAACGGCCTCCAGGATATGCTTCAGGGTAGAGTCTGAGTAGCAAGAGGCCTTCCCAAGTCATCCTTCCATGTCTGCACTTCCTGCACATAGCACAAGCATTTTTTCCTGCAGACATTTAGTCAATTGCTGGGGCCCCTTTAAAAGGGGAGCACTTCATTCACAGATACATATCATCATCACGCCTGCTTTCTTTAATTGCTCATGAAAGCCCAGGAGCAGGATACTAATGTTATGGTTCAGTTAAAGAGCAATTTCAATGGGTTCCTGACCTGCTACATGTCGAGTCATATCCAGGAATATCATTTTAGAATTATGGCCAAAGTGGTGCATGATTGGAGACAGCAGGAGATAACTGGCAGGGAACAGGCAAGTTTGCTTTTCCTTACCCCTGTAAAACAGATGGTGCCATCACTGGAGTGGCCATGTGAAGCCATGGCCAGCATTGTAGCTGGAACCATGGAAGATGATGGCACATTCATAACGATTCTCCTTCTCACCTCCCACTTCTCCATCATCCTACAATCTCTTCTGGTTTACAAGCCGCATACGGTGTCAGCATGTGCCCCTTGCTTTTCCAAAACCTCGTTCATGCAACACGATCCTTGTGCCTTTCTCCTTTCAGATACCCAAGAACCTGGCCAACTGATGATGATGAAACACCGTCACTCAATCTCACACTTGGAGCCAACAACTCAGATGCTGACATTATGCATAATTTACAGGATAGCATAGATGTGGGATCTTCACAATGAAACACTAGGCATGAGTTGCCTGTAGTCAGGCAAGGTGGCGAGGGCTGTGAAGGTGCCAGCTTGCCAGAAGGTGAAGTTGCACACCAGTTCAGCTGTAGAAGTTTCAGATCAGCATTTGAAAGGGGCAGGCTTCAGAAGAATGTTAATATGTATGCACATTGAAATGCTGGGTGCGTTGGCATGCCTATCAGACTAGACAGGTGCCTCTGAAACCGGGAGGGGGTAGGGTCAGGCTGGGCATGGGGACAGTAACGGGCTCTGAGGAGAGAGAAGACATGTGGAGGTGGATCATAATAGCGTTCAAGGTAATGGGGGGAGGTTCAAAAGTGACAGAGGGGAGAGGAATGGTGATATTGGCAGGGTCAATTGTGAAGGGGGAAGTTGGTGGATGACAGGAGGAGGGTAGATAGAGGTGGACCAAGTTTGGAAGGTGACGCACATCACTTTTCAAACCTGACTTTGACCACTTAGTCAGTCAGTGAGATCCCTCGAAATGGGAGGAGGGTCTTTTCTGGTGGGTGGAGTTCAAGATCAGCACAAGTGGCCAACGAAAGAGGCACTCTAATAGTTATGAGGCAACTGGATGTCAATCATTCTAAGTTGTGTTCTCCTCTCTATGCTGACGCCCACACGACAGCAGGTTTATTGTTCCCACCTCATGGGTCTCTTAACCTCAAGATCCCTGCAAGGTGCAGAGCTGCCATTGGCTGCAGTCAGAGGCAGGGATGAAGGGAAGGAGGGAGGTGGATGCCTCCAAGGGGCACGGCTGAGGAACAGCAGCTAACTCATGATCCAAACCTCCATCCTTCCAGGGGAATGGTCGTGGCTGACAGTCCTGTGGTTTAGTCTTTCTATGCTGCTAAGGCAATGGTCTGTCTTTAAAGTCTCGAGAGTAGTAGAGGGAAGTGCAGTAGTGTCTGAGGGAGGCTTCTTGCATGTGGCCCTCATCACCCTGGTCAAAGAACTATGTCTCCATGTGCATTCATACATGAACAGGAGGAACAACTATCTCTAGTCCTTCAGATGTCCTTCCCCTGGAATGGTTGGGGTGAGGATGCCATGTCTAGACGAAGGCCAGGTGAAGGGCTTAGCAATGGCCTGCTGGCTTTGAGTTGGAGGGAACATCTAAAGAATATGCATACTAATTGTATCAGTTCAATTCATTCACAGATCCATTGAAGCGTCGAAGATGCAGGCTGCAGGCAATGCTCCCTTGGTCCTGGCTCTCATCCAGGTGGGGAGAAGGACGACCCATTGCAGGTTGGCACAGGGCCAGGAGGAGCAAGAGCCTGATCAGCAAGAGGCAGCGGGACCTCTGGCAGGTCAAGATTCTGGCGAACATGGTCCACTGCAATGGGGACGCATTGGCCCAACAATGGGTGTATCGCATGAGGTGCTCTTATCTAGAAATGAGCAAAAGGCAATGCTGGAGGTGCCTTTGCATATCCCAGAATGTGGTTGTTCACATCTGTCATCTTCTCCAGGACAAGCTGCAGCTGCATTGACTCCAGAGGAGTAATGCGCAGCTTCCAGCCTGCAAAGAGTGAATGTCTGTCCGGGTACCATTTAAATGTGGCACCAGGACCTTCGACTTCATGAGGTAATGGTGGGGCGGGTGACTTCCTGTCTGCCCCACCACAAGGTTCACCATGTTCCTCACAGATGCATAATTAATGAGCTGAACAACAAAAGATCGCATTTGTCCAGCTGTCCTGCTGCCCAGTGGGTATCACTCCAACTTCCTCGCCCACCACCGGACTTGGACTCCAGAATGTAAGATTCCACCCTTTATTTCCAGGAAAATGAAACTTTGGCTAGGATTTTGCCCTCGTCGGGGGGGCTCGGTGGGGGTGACTGGGAGCAGTCGGGAAGCTGACTGCCGCCTCCAATCGGGCCTGACTGCGATTGGCCTGCCCAGCGTGAAACGCGTGCTGCAGCGCTCAGCGCTGCCTGTGGGGGGAGGGGGATGCGGGGAGGAGGGCGAGCGGGGAACTATGCGCATGCGTGCAGGTCCACACAGAGCTGCCTCAGGGAGATGAAGGTTTTGAAAAATAAAGAATAAAGAATTTTAAAATGTTAAAAACATGTCCCCTCATGTGACTCTGTCACACGAGCAGGGACATGTTCAAAATTAGTTTGAACATTCTTTTTAATGATGGATCGAAACCTCATCCCGCCCGTGGATGAGGTTTCGCAAAAAATCCAAAGGCCTTTTCGCTTGTCCACCTAATGTAAAATTGGACAGGCAGCAAAAAATTTAATTCAGTTAGATTTTTAATGGCCTTAATAAGCCTGTCAATTGTCGGTGGGCGTGCTTCTGTCTCCCATGTGCGTCCACCGACCGAAATATCGCGCGAGTGCGCAATGACATCATCGTGCGTCATTTTACGCTCGTTCGTGTCGAGCGCATGCCTGCCCAATGAGCAGAAAATTCTGCACTTTAAGTAGTTTCCAATAAAATGAAACATGCAGCACTAATCTTTCCTTTACCTATTTTAAGCTGACTAATAAACATATGTTTATTCTAAGCATATCTGTAATTTCTAATACTTTGAACAAATCTCCAAGCCCATCTTACCAGTTTAGAAATGATGGGCAACTCCATCAGCACTCATGGGGACCCAACAATGTTGCAGCACGTTATAGCCAATATCTGAGCTTCTATTGTAGCACAAGTAGAGCCATCTAACAACTGGCTGCTGCAGTGAAAGTTCATGCTGAAGCCATGCAGCTTGCTGCCATGCAGTCTCAGGCCACTGCCAGTATGGTTTTGCATCACTGTTCAATGGCACTTGCAGGATAACACAGCAGCCCAGCAATCTGCCCTCCAACAAATTATTAGGATTGCTGAGGCACTGTCCTGTGGGAGTGGCAGTGGTTCCATGGAATACAAATCTGCTGTCCATGTTTAAAATGACAGTACACTTCCTTTCACCACTGCCACCCTGGCAAAACCATTGTTACTGTCCATCAGCCAGCCTGATCAGGCTGCTGCTGCCTCTATTGAAATGGTGCAGCCCAGAAAAAGGCCTTCTCGGGCCAGAGTTGTTCGAGGTTGACCTCTAAAGGCATATGCAGTCTGTCCTTCTCCACTGAAAGTCAGCAGGCTTCCACCAGCCATGCTGCAACTATTGGGTTGGTACTATGTTAGAACACTAAGATAGGTAAAGGCACATGGAAAGCAGGCACTAAGGAAATGCACAAGATTAATAAGTTTATGGTTGTATGCAATGTGGCACTCTTTGATATATATAACTGTCGTCTGGAACATTTATTTAGTGTTGGCTTTTATTTTTGTGTTGTGACCAAGCAGACACTGATGGTCAATGACAGAGGGATGGGAAGATGTGGGACTGTTGGTTGGGTTATTGGTAATGCACTCGGATGACTGATTCATGGGCAACCTGATCAGGAAGAGGCTGTCTAAGTTGCTTTATATTCCTTTTTTTTCTCCATCTTCTGCTCCTGAGCCAGTCGCCGTCTAGCTGGTGGCAAAGGCAGTACCTTCATGATGGTGAGGTTTTTGCAACATGCAGCAGATCCTGACAGATCTTCTCACTGGCTCTGCTGAGTACTGCAGGGCTCCACCAGAGCCAATGGTCTACCGTACAAAAGTTCTTGTGGCAACATGGCTTTCATTATATATGCTGCTCATGTGTGCATTGGTTGCGCACCGGAATCACGAGGCATGTGGTAGGTCAGCAGATAGCCCTTATCGTCCAATAGCCGCCCTTTAGTTTGTCATGGTGGCTCAAATCCAGGTGACATTAATGGACTGTTACAGAATGAAGGCATCATCACCACTGCCATCCTGGACGTTGACCAGCATCATTCACTGTCCATCGGTGCACAGCAGCTGGACTTGGAATCACTTTTGGTTGTATTACATCTCAGAGTTGACATGCAGCGCCTGCTCTTTAGTAACGTGAGCACTGAGAGTCCTACCATTATTTTTATTGCTAAAACCAAGTCATAGGCCGGGATTTTCCACCTCCAACTGCAGCGGGCGTGAGCAGAAAATATCGCAAGAAGGCCAGAAATTATTTTCACGTTGTCGTGAGACCAGTTCACAATTGTGCACTGCAGCCTTCAATGGCAGGCCGCCTTTCCTGCCACAGCATGTCGGGAAAGTCATTGCAATAAATTTGCATCTCATTGTAAGGGCTGCTCACCAGAATCACCCCCCCACAATGGATTATTAGGACACGTCGGCATGCAATTAGAATGATGTGTTTCACAACAGGATGGAAGAGGTGTGCACCTGGCGACCTGCACTTCACTCATCACTTCGAGGTTTGTTCGCCAACCTTGCATTGTGCAGCACTTGCGGCAATCAGTGCCATGAACATTTTGAAGTGGATGCGCCTACGCCCTATATGGACCTCACCCCGCTCCATCTTGAGGCCACTTGCAGAGTTAAGTCAAGGCAGCATCACATTGCTTTCAGGGGGTTGTCACAGGCAAGTCTCTACCTACCAGGCCAGCCGAAAGGTGGGGGGGGGCTTTTAATGGGCTGCAGGGCAAAGGCTCCACTGGGGAATAAGAGTGGGGAAGGTTGCCCTCAGACACATGACTAGGGGGAGGGTGCAGGGGTTATCATCCTCAGCGCCAGGAAGGGGAGACATTGTGTTACAGAGTGACATAAGCCACTTGGGACCAGAATGGGAGGCTCGCTGAGTGAAGAAGTGCTTCAATGTTGAGCTTGCAAAGACTGCCTTTGTCCCAGTCCAGGGAGGGGAGGGCATGTCAGTCCAGTCTCGGTTGTGCCCAGCATTTCGTACTTCGGTCCCTGGGGTTTCTGGCATCATACTCAGCTGCAGATGGCACACTCAGTCAGGGAGGGTATCTGTAGCCTCCAGATGGGGAAAAGGCATTGTGGGAGTATGTGGGGTTGGTATATGGTTAACTCTGCAAGTGGCCTCAAGATGGAGCGGGGTGAGGTCCATATAGAGCGTAGCGAACACTTCAAAATGTTCAGGGGCTAACAAACCAATATCCACCACATTCACGATGGGATCAAGGAATACAGGGGGATTGAAAGGTCTTGGAGGGAGGGAAACCTGAACATTAAGCTCCTCCAGGGTGATGGGAAGGGTTTCCATACACACAGCTCAGCACCACCATCTTCCAAGCTGCAGCGATGGCGCAGCACAAAATTAAAATGAGAAGATACTGTGCTGGTGAGGGCTCTGAGGGCCGACTGGAGGGCAGGTGCATACACTGGGTGGGTTGTGGGGGTGAGGGGTGATTAAACGAGCACCCATGTGAACTGTGCATTCTCAAATGAGGAGAGATGCATAGCTGAAACATGTTAGGAGCCTTCCAATGACAATGCAGGGAATCAGGAAAGTGAAACAATGATGCGCATTCATGCAAGACTAATCCCGCGAAGTGGCACTAATCAATCTCCTTGTATTAACCCCTTGTTTGCAGCATGGAAATGCACCAGAGTGATAATGAGTTCCAGAGCAACTGGATGACTAGACAAGCTTCAGATGTGTGTTCAAATCGAGGCACTGGCAGGTTTGCAGAAGAGAAGCCTCAGGCCCCACTCACATAATCTCATTTCCTGACTAAACATTTTTCCTCATGTTTATTCCAAAGACTGTAGTATGAGAGTGCAGCGAATGAACATCCCACCACCTGGGCTGAAAGCAGCACATCCAAGCACCTGGCCAAAGCAATCTCGTAGCAGTCAGTTATGTAAAAGGTGTGGGGGGTGGGGAAGGGGGTGGTGGTGGGATGGTTGGAGCACCTTGAAATGCACTGGCCAGAATTTCAGGCGCGAATAGTTGCCAACACTGGAACAAAGCCCTTGAACCCACATTTACTGATGTGTCATTGGCAGAAAGAGGACCTTTGGAGGCTGATGCTAACTCATGTCTGTTTCTCATTGATGCTGCAGAGAGGAGGCCATCAAGAAGATGGAGCCTGGATTTATTGCTGCCTGCATATTCGCATACAGGCAGGAGTGAAGAAGGAGAAGATTGCGATGGAGGTACCAGGCTAGCCAAAGGGAGGAGCTAAATCCTCAGGATCAAGGGGCAGCAGGGCCTCCTCCAGACGCAGAGGGTGATGTTCACAGAAACATTGTGCATCAGCAGCTCACAAGGCCTTTAGAACTCATATGTCTTATCTGTAGATGAGCAAGACACAGTGTCATTGATGGCTCCACGTGTTCAGCAATCTGGTGACACATTTGTCACATTTGCCAGGAATTGGTGCCACAGGAACTGGGAGGACATCCATTGCCAGTGGATTTGAAAGTAACGGCCGCAATAAACTTCTACGCCAGTGACTCTTTCCAGGGCCCCGCTGGGGATCTCTGTGGGATCTCTCAAATGTCCACACACAAATGCATACGTAAGATGACAGACGCCCTTTTTGACAAGACCCACAATTATTTCAATTTCGACAGAGATCAGGCTAGCCAGGGTGCCAGAGCACTGGGCTTTGCTGCTATTTCTGGATTTCCACAGGTTCAGGGTTTCATCAACTGCACTCATGTGGCTATAAAAGTTCCCTGGCAACAGGCACTCCAATAAATCAACAGGAACTCGCTCAATGTACAGCTGGTTTGTGATCATAAGAAACTGATCATGCAGATTTCCACCAGATACCCAGGAAATGTCCACGGCAACTATATCTTGAGTAGACCGTAGATCCCGGGCATCTTCAAGGACCATACAGGATCCAAGGCTGACTCCTTGATGCCAAAGGGTACTCCTAAAGGACGTGGCTGATGATGCCTATGTGGCGGCCACAAAATCCTGCAAAGAGAAGGTTCAACGGAGCTCACGCCGCTGCCTCGACATTGGTGGAGCACACCATAGGGGTCTTAAAGATGCAATTCTGATGCCTTGACAGATCTGGCGGAGCACTCCGGTACACTTCCCCGAGGATCGTACGGATCAGCATGGCTTGCTGTGTGCTGCACAAACTGGTGCTGCAAAGGAGGGGGACGAACTTGCTGGGTGCTGACACGGAGGAGCTGTATGTCTCTTCTGATGAGGAAGGTATCGAAAGGGGTGAGGGCATTGAGTTCGAGGAAGCCGAGGCTGCAGAGGAAGAGGCCATAGCACTGGCCAGATAAGGCAGGCATGCGCGTGAGGCCCTCATAGCCACCAGATTCCAAGAGGAGGATGATGACGAATTGCAGTGAGTACCCTCTTGGACATGTGCTCTTCATCATGGGTCAACATGAACACCAGCATTATTTCTCTTATTTCAATCATGCACTTCAATGTGAGAGTGAGGAGTGACACATCAGGTTCACATTGTCCTGATCCTTCCAAGGATGATGAAGCCATGGGAGCATGTGTCCTTGCTGAGATGAGGTTCTAATTGGAGGGGGGAATTCCGGCTGATGTCAGAAGGTACTGCCTCTTCAAGCATCTCTCCAGCATCCCAGTCACAGCGGCAGCCTACAAGAGCCAGGAGCTGTTCCGCTATCCACAGTGGGC
This sequence comes from Cetorhinus maximus, assembly GCF_964194155.1. NCBI lineage: Eukaryota > Metazoa > Chordata > Chondrichthyes > Lamniformes > Cetorhinidae > Cetorhinus > Cetorhinus maximus. The sequence continues at coordinate 98,058,350 of NC_135882.1, forward strand.
TCATAGCTGTATGTCTTCAATATGACAAAGCTCATGGCAGATTGACTACAATGTGGGAAAATGTGAGGTTATGCACTTTGGCAGGAAGAACAGAGGAGCAGAATATTACTTAAATGGAGAGAGGCTGAAGAAAGCTGCAGCACAGAGGGATTTGGGGGTCCTCGTGCATGAATCACAAAAAGCCACCATACGAGTTCAGCAGGTAATAGGGAAGGCAAATGGAATGTTGACCTTTATTTCAAAAGGAATGGAGTATAAAAATAGGAAAACAAAACAAAAACAGAATTACCTGGAAAAACTCAGCAAGTCTGGCAGCATCGGCGGAGAAGAAATCAGTTAACGTTTCGAGCCTTCATGGCCCTTCGGCAGAACTGCAGCATAGTTTCAACAAGGGAGAAATATAAATTGGTTTAAGGTGGGTGGGGGGGGGGGGGGAAGAGACACATTGAGGGTGTGGTGTGAGCAGATAATCCAAAGATGTCACAGACAAAAGGGTCAAAGAGGTGTTGAAGGTGGTGGTCTTTGTCTGAGAAAAGTGCTAATTAATTAATTAGCACTTTTCTCAGACAAAGACCACCACCTTCAACACCTCTTTGACCCTTTTGTCTGTGACATCTTTGGATTATCTGCTCACACCACACCCTCAATGTGTCTCTTCCCCCCCCCCCCGCCACCCACCTTAAACCAATTTATATTTCTCCCTTGTTGAAACTATGCTGCAGTTCTGCCGAAGGGCCATGAAGGCTCGAAACGTTAACTGATTTCTTCTCCGCCGATGCTGCCAGACTTGCTGAGTTTTTCCAGGTAATTCTGTTTTTGTTTTGTTTTGGATTTCCAGCATCCGCAGTAGCTTTTAGCTTTTTGTTTTTATATAAAAATAGGAAGTCTTGCTAAAACTATACAAGGCATTAGTCAGATCACAACTAGAATACTATGAGCACTTTTGGTCCCCTTTTCTAAGAAAAGATGTACTGGGATTGGAGGCAGTCCAGAGAAGGTTCACCAGGTTGATCCCAGGAATGGAGGGACTTTCTTATGAGGAGAGGATGAGTAGGTTGGGCCAGTACTCATTGGGGTTTAGAAGAATGAGAGGCGACCTTATTGAAACATATAAGATTCTTAGAGGGCTTGACAGGGTAGATGCTGAGAGGTTGATTCCCCATGTGGGAGAGTCGAGGACCAGAGGGCATAATCTCAGAGTAAGAGGACACCCATTTAAAACAGAGATGAGGAGGAATTTCTTCTCTCAGAGGGCAGTGAATCTGTGGAATTCTTTACCGCAGAGGATTGTAGAGGCTGCGTCGTTAAGTATATTCAAGGCTGAGATAGACAGATTTTTAATCAGTAAGGGAATCAAGGGCTATGGGGGAAAAGCAGGAAAGTGGACTTGAGGATTATCAGGTCAGCCATGATCTCATTGAATGGCGGAGCAGACTCGATGGTCTTAATTGCCTGCTTCTATGTCTTATGGTCTTATGGTCTGAAAGAAATCCATCTCCAGCAACAGAACAATGCATTCTGTGTAACCTTGATGGTGAAACTGATCGGTGACACTTGGGCCAAGATAGCCAAGGACATTCCACAGGTGTGCACCTAACCAGAGATGCTTCAATCCTTGTGATTAATCCTCTGTGCCACCTTCTTCTCTATCACATTTACATCTGGCACTCTCAGTTAGGGGACCTGGCCTGTTTTTAACCTCAGCTTACTATGCATGTGGACCATCTGAGGATGATGACGTTCAACCACTTGCGTGCCAGGCATTAAAATGCCTCCTCTTTAAGACACACATTGTGCCCTCATGGCCAGCCCTGCCTCTTGCGAACGCTAAAATTCTCGGAAACCCTGAAGCCCTCAAGGTGACGAGCCGTTGCAAATAAAGAAACACTTCAGCTTCAGTACATCCTTGCTCCAATTCCATTGCTTCCCTCAACATTGTCTAAAACTACGATGTGTGCTTCCAGAGCATGCTCTATTGACTGGCAAAAATCACCATTTGCAATTAGCATCACTTGTCTCGTCGAGTGCTTAGGTGATGGGATTCACAGCGCTGCATCCCAACTCTGTGACGTGAGCCTGGTGGCCACAAATCAGACAATTACAGGTTAAGAAATGCTCAAGGTTGTAGGTTTGATTGCCAGGGCAATAATGTGGCTGAGAGTGGCAGAGATTCGGCACCTTATTAGTGAACTTACCAGACGTACACTCAGAAAGTAGGAAATGGGGTTGGCAGACAGAAGCACACATGAGCTCTGAATGTGGGCTCATAGCATGAGAACCCTGCCGGATGACAGAGAGCACATGGAGTTGCACGATTTATGACCTTTCTCCGCGCATGAACACATCTCTCCTTGAACACTACACCTTCACCTTTCAAGAATGCAGATGAGGTAGGAGAATACCTCTGCCTCAATCTCACACAGCCAAGAATAAACATGACATGGTCCTGCAAAGCATATGAACGAAATTCCTTTAACAAGCGCACTTAACATTAAGGTAAAGCATCCCTGATTTCGAGAATGTTCTAAAAAAGGGGCACACACTGCGGTGAGATGGAAGCGTATTACTTTGATGAAAGGCCCACGATAACGACATCTATGCTAAGTGGGGGAGGGACCATGACATTGTACCTGATTGATGACAACACAGCTCATCATAAAAAGCAAGCATACACAAGAGGAGATGTGAAATGGGTGCGATTCTATTTACATTTGTGTACATTATGTACATGTTGTGAACACCCATGCCACCGTTGTGCTCCTAAATTTTTTAACTTTCCTAATCTTACTGCTATATCTGGGTGCATTCCCGACATCCGCAGCAGAGGTGGAGGCAGCCTGCTGACTGCTAACTGCTACACCCTGTTGTCTGTGTTGACTTTGGCAGGCGTCTTCTGGAGGGCCAAGACCTGGAGGGCCCTGGCCTGCTTTTGGTGTCCTGCAATGAGGCAGGTCCACCCTCCTCAGCCTGTGGAGCCCCTGGTGAGGGTTCACAGGAAGAGTGGATTGGGATCGGACGGACAGTCCCAGAGTCACCTGAGTGGATGGCCCTGGATTCTCCAGCTGCTGGTCATCCTCCCTGCGGGTGCCCGAGGGCCCCTGACTGGCTTCTTGAGGACAAGGGGAAACTGGATTGAGATCCAGGTTCCCCACCCACTCTTGCATAGCCACTGATGGATGCCACCAATGGCTACAGGGATATAGAGTGCTGCTCCGGCAGCAGCGCAGGACCAATGTACTAGACCAAGGTTTCCATGGTGGCCACCATCCTACCAGTCTATACCTCGGTGCGTTGGCTTGCTGGTGCTTTCCTCTCAGGTGGACTAAGGCGGACGGACTTCTCCATCATCCTTTGCAATCTGAGGAATGTAGCTAACATCCCTTCCTAATGTTTCCATGATGGTTGCTGCAGCTCCACCAACTGATTTAGGACTGAGTCTGGAGGTTCATCACCTGACTCGGACTCGGCAGATCCTTGGCCTCCAACAGTTCTCTGAGTTTTGGTGACTTCGGATGTCTCTGCCTGCACCTGCTGTGGACCTGATTGTGTGCTGTTCTCCCCAGATTGTCACCCTGATGCTGCTCTGGAACTAGGTGCCACCGAGGATGTGTCTCTGCGTTGCTGGAGGGTGTGGATGTGTGCTGTGACGGGTGTTCAATGGTGCTGTCCTCAGGTTCCTCATCTGAGGTGTCATCGGGGCTTGAGCTAAGGGCTTGGCTGGTTGAGGGCCTCGGCGCTTGGCAGAGGTATTCATGAAAGAAAGTAGAGATAATTAGTGCATGGCAGGCAATTCTAAAACAGGGCAGTGCACTCACAGTATGGTTGTGAGTTCAAGATCATCACATCGGTGTGCGCCGCCAACCTCACCATCACCACAGGCACAGTCCACGTTCTCTCCAGGCAGGTTGCTGGCTCTGTTCTCAAAGCCAGTGAGGACCTAGAGTTCCAGTATTCCACCCCTGGTCTGGGGCCTCTCCATCTGATTGCGTATGAGCTTGTCCTGCATAAAGATAGGTGGAGCCTGTTGGCAGGACGCATGCCAGGGCAGATGATAAGGATGCCTGGCATGTGTGGGTGGTAAGTGGAGCCATATATGGGATGACGATGCAAGCTTCAGAGGAGATGAGCCCAGATGGAGATGTGAGGGTGTGTGTGAGAGTGTGAGTGGTGATATGTCTTGAGCTGGTAGTGTGTGAGATGCCAGTGAATGTGTGGTGGGCTAGTGAGTGCGTGAGTTGAGAGTGATGAAATGGTTGCCTTACCCTGGCGGCACGAATGACATCATTTATCCGCTTTCTGCACTGGTTACCTGACAATTCTATGCTGCATTGGTATTGACCACCGCTGCTACCGCCTGCCAATCTGGAGTGATGAGGTTGGTGAACCTCCTCCGGCCATCACGGGGGTAGAGGACATTGCAGTGGGCCTCGACTGCATCCAGCAGGCATTTCAGTGAGGCATCACTGAATTTCGGAGCAGCATGTCTCTTCCCCTTGCAAGCCATGTCTTCCGTGGAGCAGTCCTGGGCTACAGACACTTAAAAAGCTGTGCACAGGCGCCATTTAAATATGGCACCCGGATTGAGGAAGCAGTGAGCTCATGGCAGAGTGGGCAAGTCAGGGGCTGCCCACTCATGATCTAGCGTGCTTTCCTTGTTTGCCATATGTTGCGAAAACGTGCCATTGCAGCAGGTGGGTAAAACATCGATTTTCAGCATGGCCTCCCTGGAGAGGTGCAGTTTTCAGCAAAACTGCCACTCGGACATCTGCAGGGAGTTGAGCCTTGGTCGACAGACCCTCACATGATCTCATGTCCTCTTTGCACTTTGCGTGCCCCTCTGTGCCCCTCTCCGGTGTTATAGAGTTGATTTTCCAGGCAACTTTTCTTGGTGAACACATTTAACTTTATTTACAAGACAGCAGCAGCAACTACACACATGTACATCAAACTCGATGGCCAGAATTTTTCACTCAGTGTGCGGGCACACGCTTGACACTCTCGAGCATAAAATAGGGTGCGATGATGTTTGGTGAGCGATACCGAAGTCATCATGTACTCGCGCGATACTTCACATGGCAGACACAAGCGGGAGTCGGAGCTGCGCCCACCATTAATTGCGAGGCCAGTTAAGGCCATTATAAAGCCAATTAATCTGCATTTTACGTTGCCCGTGCGATTTTGCGCTCACCGCACAGGCAAAACGGGTAGGCGAGCAGCTGACAATATCAAAAATCTCACCCAAGGGTGGGATAAAAAGGATCAGCAGCATTGCCAGTGTGAGTAGTGAGGAGTTTTGGAGATAGTTTGCTGTTGGTTACTTACTGGTACTTGGCAACTTCATCTCTGTTCAGGGCTTCATTGTTAGCATTTCCAGGCTTCTTTTCGGGCCTTATTGTTATCTGCAAGGCCCCCAGAGGATTCAGACCATGTGGACCCTTCCATGTATGAGACAGCCTTCCTTTACCTTGGTAATGGGGATTGTGCTCTCCGCTCGTGGCACCTCCTCTGAGGAGAAAAAGAGGTGTAGAAGGGAGAGGAGGTGTCCCAATGCAGCTTCCAGGGGCAGGACCTGTGGGAGGAGAGGCTCAAACACAGGGGCACAGGGCCAGCAGGAAGTCCAAGGCGGAAGGGGCCGCAGAAGATGCCACTATCCTGCTGCCAGGGTATACAGGTGGCGATGGAGCTACCTCAATATGCCTGAGATGCAATGCTGAAGGAGGCTCCGCCTCTCAAGCGAGACCGTGACCTCCATTTGTCAGATGATTGGGCCTGAGATCAGCTCCGACTGTGTGGGTGGACACCCCATGCCAGTGGCTCTGAAGGTCACAGTGGCCCTCAAATTCTATGCCTCCAGCTTTTTCCAGGGGTCAGTGGGGGATCTGTGTGGAGTCTCCCAACCAGCTGTCCGCAATTGTGTCAAACTGGTGACAGAAGCTCTGTTCAGGCAGGTGCTGAACTTTATTCTTTACCATACAGATGAGGCCAACCAGGCAGGGCGAGCCAGAGGCTTTGCAGAAAATGCTTGGTTCCCCCACATCCAGGGTGCCATCGACTGCACACATGTGGCCATCAAGGTGCCAGCAGGTGAGCCCAGTGCCTTCGTCAACAGGAAGGGCTTCCATTCCATGAACGTGCAGATAGTGTGTGATCACAGGATGCAGATTCTACAAGTCTGTGCCAGGTACCCTGGCAGCTCCCATGATGGGTACATCCTGAGACATTCCCAGGTGCCGAGGCTCTTCAGTGCTCCAGCCTGGCCGGATGGATGGCTGCTGGGTAACAAGGGCTATCCGTTGAAGAGGTGGCTTATGATACCACTCCACCACCCAAGAACAGAAGCAGAGAAGCGTTTCAATACGAATCATGCCTCTACAAGGGTGGTGATAGAGAGGACCATAGGTCTTCTCAAGATGTGTTCCCGATGCCTGGACCATTCAGGGGATGCACTACAATACCCCCGCAGAGCGGGTGTCAATGATAGTGGTTGCATGCTGCGCTCTCTATAATCTGGCACTGGCAAAGGGGGACCCACTGGGGGAAGAGGATCTTGATACAGCTGCACAGGCCACAGAGGATGAGTCCAGTGATGAGTCAGAAAAGGAGCATGGTGAGGAGAACGCTGAGGGTGTGGAGGCAGACCTCTGTAACTTGCAGGAAGGCAGGGAAGCCTTGATGCAACTCTCCTAAAGCTAGGCTGCCAAAGATTTGCTTCCACTTCATGCCATGGCTGCTGATTCCATCCCGGATGTCTGAAATTACCCTTTCATTCACACCCAAAGTCCACTCAGTGCCTGTGCAACAAAGTATCCAGCCACTCACGCCCGGCATTACATGCTGGCGTACTCTGTGCGAGATAGCGGGTGTGACGCAGGTGCAAATGAAGCCCAGTGGTCCTCCGGTATCAGGGGTGGCCCTTCGGGGTCCAGAGAATGCATGTGTGCAGGCAAGTCTAAGGGAGAACTAGGAAATGTCATTAGTTAAAGTCATAACTCTGTCACTGTGCATGCCAGGCACCCTGGTGAGACAATGGAGATCTGCATTACGGTGCCATCGTCTTCCAATGATCAAAGGGGTCTCCAGGTCTGAGGCTCCCATCAATGAAGCGACTACATTAGAATGGTCGCACAATCTGAAACTCTCACCTCTGTGCACTGCGCTCTTACCTTCGTCTGGTGCCCCCACCTCTCCATGCCCCATTGCACATGGAGGGGCCAGCTCTCGAGCTCTAGGGTACCTTGCTCGAACCTACTGAGTAGAAGAAGGTTGGGCTGCCTTTGACCTGTATGTGCCCTCTCTGCCTGGTTATGGATTGTCTTCTCCTGAAAGAACAGAGGAGCATAGATTAGTCCACTCTGCACCTGCAGCGCCTTCGCAGCCTGGCCAACCCCAGCTGAGGAACACATCCCAGAGCACATCTGAGCCACAAGGCACTCAATCCAGGCAGCCAGGGCTCACCCCCTCGGCCAGCTCCGGCAGTATTGACAGTTGGCACTCACACTCTAGCACCCCTGAGGCCCACGGGGGGACGACCACACCTTAACACTTCTGCACACTGCCCCAACACGGTACTCACCCTTCCTGAGCATAGCAGGTCATTGAACCTCTTCCGGCACTGCATCCATGTGCGGCGCACCACGTCATGGCTGCTAACCAGCACTGCAACCGCCTTCCATGCCCTTTTTGTGAGGTGTGGTGGCCTTTTCCTCCTATCTCTGGGGACAACAGTGTCCCTCCTGCCAGCCACCTCCTCCAGGAGGACCCCAAAGCACTCATCTGAAAAGCGGGGCGCCGCGTTTCCACCCGACCTGCCTTCCCGCCTGCCATGTCCAGCCGCACTCGACTCCATAACTTGAATATTGAAGATGCAGAGGAGACGTTCTTCCGTAGCAGGGGGTTGTCACAGGCAAGTCTCTACCTACCAGACCAGCCGAAAGGTGTGGGGGGGGGGCGGTGCCATTTTTAAACCAGCATAGGACCCAGCGGCTGAAAGGCACCCGTCCCCACCCCCGCCCGCCCCTTCCCGACCAGTGAGGACCTGCGTTTCATGCTGGGCGGGGCTTAATTGGCCCACCAGCGTGAAACGCAGTCAGGGTCTGATCACAGGTGGTGGGCCATTTCCTGGCCTCGCCCAGGCCCACCAATCTCAAAATTCTGGTCTATAACTAATGAAAAACCCTTCCCTAGCGGTTCCCCGTGCTGCTAACCGATTGGTTAACACAGATCACATGACCTTACAACACAGGATTATTCTTAAAGCTACAGTCCTATGTTTATCAAAACTATAATTACTACATTCCTTCCCTTTTAACTTTTCTGTACATTTTGTATTTACAAGGGTATTTATCTCATCGCATTACAATGTTTACACAGGTTACGAAATTACAAGTCCAGTCATTCAGGTGGTCTCCTGATCCGTGTGGAACATCATAGCTTCACGACTTCCGATTTTTTTTCAGGAAACACATTCCCTGGAACTGCATTAACATCAGGTACCTCTTTAGGAACAGGCAGTTCGGTGTCTTCCATTTCAACAGAAACATCAGGCATGCCTATCCTTGGTTGTACAACTTCAATAGGAACCATTGGTTCAGCGATGGCTACAGGTGGAACATCATTTTGTTGGGGTATCTCCCTTTTTCGTAAATGATCCACAAACTTACAGGTGATCCGGCCCTTCACTTACACATGGTACAAAAATGGTCCGATCACAGAGCTTACTTTGCCAGGTGAACACTTCGGTCCTCCACCGAAATTCCATACATATACTGCTTCACCAGCAGTAAATTGTTGCTCAAAACTATACAAATTATGAATTGCTTTTTGGTTCCCTTGACTTTACTCCACCTTCCCCTCCAAATCTGGAAGTATTAGGCTCAGTCTTGTTCAAAGACGCCTCATCAGTAATTCTGCAGGTGTTGCTCCTGTCGTAGTGTTGGGGGTTGATCTGCAGTGAAATAGGAAACGAGCAAGTCTCGTTTTCAACGATTCACCTGCTAACTTTCCTGCCTTAAAAGTTTGTACTGCTCTTTCCACCAGTCCATTAGATGACAGATGGTACAATGCAGTCTTCATGTGGTTGATACCATTGAGGCTGACAGTCACTGAAATTCAGTGCTCGTAAAAGCAGTACCATTACCTGAGACGATTACCTCTGGAAATCCATGGATGGCAAAGCTTTGGCATAGTTTTTCTATAGTAGCGCCTGACGTTGGCAGCTTTACCACATAAACATCTAACCACTTGGAATGGAGCATCTATAATCAGTAGAAACATGGGGCTGAATTTTGCCGTCGGCGAGCAGGGAGTAGGGCCCACTCACTGACACACAAAATAACATGGGAACCCCTGACGTCAACCCGCCCCATTTAAATTTTCAGGAAGGCGGGGGCGCAGCAAAATCAGCTGCGGGCCCGCCGACCTATCAATGGCCAATTGGGGCCATTGACAGGATCATTGAAACAATTAAAGGACCTGCCCGTCCAAGCTTAAAGTTGGGGGGCAGGCCAGGAGCCCCGGCGGGAATTAGGAAAAACATGAAACCTCATCCACCTGCGGGATGTGGTTTCATGTAGGGTTTAAAAAGTTTAATAAAGTTTTAGTGTAATTTATGAACATGTCCCATCTCATGTGACATTGTCACGTGAGGGGGACATGTTAAGGATTTTTTTTTTCTATTTTTAACGTTTTTAAAAGTGTCAGCGATCTTCCTGAGGCAGCACTTAGCCTCAGGGAGATGTGCGCTCTTTCGTGCACATGTGCGAAAGAGCGCACTCTTGCTTTTGGGGAATCCCCCCCACCACCCACCTGCACAGGAAGCGCATAGCGCTGCCCAGCGGACGTCACACTGGGTGGGCCTTAATTGGCCCGCCCACGTAAAATGGCGGCAGAGCCCCCGTTTCTCTGGCGGGGATTGGCTCCCCACCCGCCAGAGATTGGGTTGGGCCTGTCAGGCAGAAAATTCTGCCCATGGTTCCAAGGAAAAGACCAACGTGATCTATGTGCAATTTCAGCCAGTTCTACCAGGCCGTTCCCATGGGTGTAATGGGACAGCCACTGGCAACTTTTATAGATGTTGGCATTGCACACAGCGTATTATCATCTTTTCAATATTGCTGTCCACCCCCGTCCGCCAAAGATAACTTCACGTTATCGTATTCATTCGTGAGATTACTAGATGGGCACTCTGAAGCTCTACTGAGAGTGTTTCCCTTCCTTGTGAAGGAACCACTACTCGTGCACCCCATAATGGAATACTGTCATGGCAGGCGGATGGTAAATGCCAAGCTGCTCAAATCCCAGAGGGAAACTTGAAGCAGCTGACACTGCTATTTGCAATTTACATTTATTTTGAGATGTGGGCTTTGAATTCAGTAAAAAGAAGACCACTAAGGCGTAGAGGTTTTTTAGAAAACTAAATTAAACACTTATTAATAAAAGAAAAGATTGTAAGCCCATACATCTGTCTACAAATTACTGCTATAATAACTTCTAAATCCCCTAATTAATCTAACTCCCAGTTACAACTCCATTAAGGCAACAGTAAAACACATAGATTTACATAGACCCAGGCAAAGCACACTCCCTGGACAGTCAAATTCAAAGTGAATTTCTCCCCAGCTTTGGTTCCTTGTAGAAAGCAACTTGAGGATTTTCACACTTGTGTCAGATCTTAAAAAATGCCTTCTCTCCTTTATGCATATTTTCCCCTTTGAATGCAAATTCCCATTGCTTCACTATGTCTTTGGACTTTACCTCTCTAATAATAAAAATCTATCATAGTACCAATTTTACCAATAATCTTTGTGAAAAATAAACACACTGGCCTGAATTTTTCGCTGAGCTGGCGGGCTCCTGCCTGACCCACTTGTAAAATGACGTGTGATGACGTCGGGCGAGCGTCCCGATGTCATCTTGCACTTGCGCGATATTTTGGTCAGCAGGTGCATGCGGGAATCGGCAGTGCCCCCTCTGACAACTAAAAGGCCTATTAAGGCCATTAACTGCGTAATTGAGCTAAATTTTTTTGCTGCCCATTTAACTTTATGGTTGGCGGGCAGGTGAAAAGGCCAAGCGGCCTTTGCATTTTTGGCAAAACCTCATCCATGGGCGGGATGAGGATGAGGTTTGGACCCAAGTCATTAAAAATAAAAGTTAAAACTTTTAACACATATTTAACAGAGTCACTTGAGGGGACATGTTTTATAACATTTCAAAAATCATTTTTATCTGAAAAATGTTCACCTTCCTACGGCAGCTCTGTGCCTCAGGGAGATTTTCAAGCATGCTCCCATTCACAGTTCATGCTTGCTCTTCTCTCCCCACCCACACAGGCAGCGCTGAGTGCTGCTGCTCGTGTTTCATGCTGGGCGGGCCTTAATTGGCCTGCCAGCACAAAATCGGGGTCCGGCCCCAATCGCGGACGGTAGTCAGCTTCCCGACCACCCACGCCAAGCCCGCCCGACATAGGAAACATTGTCCCCACTATTTCTTAACTTCTCCTAGCTAAGTGAAACATTTCACCCTCTGTTTTGAATTCAAGCTACTCTGATTTATTTAAAAATGCAAATGTCCCCTTTACACCTCACATTCTAAAACTTCACCCATGTTTGCCTATTTAGCATTTCAAACCCAGCTTCTCTCCTTACATCAAAGCCTTCAGACCAGCTGTCTCTAATTGAATTAAGTCTCACACACACACATACTATTCCTATCTTTACAATAAATTCCAATAACATGAAAATTATTATATTTTCCTAACAATACCATCTTGACTGCTCATCTTGTGTCTTCGATTGAAAAATGGCTTCAATTCATCAGAGACTGGGATCAAGCATATAACACTTAGTCTCTCGAGACGGGACTGGATCATGATTCGTTCTGTTTCTTACCTGCCTGGCACAGGCTGGTGAGGAATTCAGGAAATTCATCAGTAATACGAGCTGTTGGGGAATTGGGACATGGTTACTGTTCTCTTGCAAAGGAAGGCAACTTAGGGCATCAACATTTGTTATATGAATTCCCGGCCTATGTACAAAGATGTCACATATGCCACCAAAATTAGGGCCCTTCTTTGTATTCGTGCAGAAGCTATGGGAGGTTTAGCCTTTTTCTCGCTAAACAGACCCAAAAGTGGTTTGTGCTCTGATACTATCGTGAAATGTCGTCCATGCATGTATTGGTGGAATTTTTTTACACCAAAAATAATTGACAGACCTTCCTTTTTGATCTGAGAATATCCTTTTCCAGCTGCAGTAAGTGTCCTAGATACATAGCCTATCAGCCTCTCTATACCGTCGTCCACCTTGTGAGATAGCACTGCTCCCAATCCATAGGGGGATGCATCGCAGGTTAGCATGAATTACTTTATCGGGTCATAATGCACTAACAAATTTGAAGAGTGTAAGAGCTGTTTTACTTTCATGAAGGCTTCTTTTTGGTGTGCCTCCCAAAAGCAACACTGGGTTTTCTTTAACAATGAATGTAAAGGGGCTGGAACTGTTGATAAATTTGGTAGAAATTGACCATAATAATTTACCATCCCTAAAAATGATTTAAGTTCAAAGATGTTCTTGGGTGCAGGTGCCTCTCTGGTTACTTTAACCTTCTCTTCATCCGGAATTTGAATTGCTTGTGAATCCCTTATAGTACTTCCCATCACAAGTGCTATTTCTAACGCTTTCTTAAAATCAAGATCCATTTCAGCCAGCAATCTTTGCTGAATAGCATCCTCCTGTACGCCACATACCAAACGATCCCTGAGCATGTCATTTAGGGTTTCACCAAAATCACAATATTCCATGAGTTGTTTTAATTTTGCCACGTAGGTAGCAATGGTCTCTCCTGGGGCTCTATTCCATGAATTGAACCTGGACCTCTGCATTGTGACTGAGGCCTTGTGTCAGAAATGCCCCTTAAAGAGGTCAACTAATTCACTGAAGGTCTCCAATCAGGGGCACTGCAGGCTATTAAGCTTCGAATTAAACTGTTGTTCCCTCAAATACTCAGGAGAATCACTCCCCTCTTTTCCTGCCCCTGTGATTTTGTTGGCCTGAAAGTAGAACGCAAGACTTTCCATCTCTTGAGACCAATCATATATGGCTGGTTCAAAGGGATCAACTCTGCCAAACTCTGGCATCTCAGATGAACATATCTTCCTTGCTTTTTAATGAACTTAGATACTCACAATCTCTGGGTGAGGTACAGCACCAGATCTGATTTATCCTCATTGCCAGTTTGTTAAAGAGTTAATTTTCCATGCAACTTTTCTTGGTGAACACATTTAATTTTATTTACAAGGCAACAGCAGCAACTACATGTGTGCATCAAACTCTATAACTAAATAAGAACTTTCTCCTTGAGGTTCCCCGTGCTGCTAACTGATTGGTTAACACAGATCATATGATCTTACAACACAGGGTTATTTTAAATCTACAGCCCTATGTTTATCAAAACTATAATTACTGCTACCGGCATGCTCACCCAGAGGCTGGCGCTCCTGTTGGCCCTAAGGTTGCTGACCTCCCGCTGCCCGTGCCTGGTTCTCCCACCCTCTCAGCTGCTCCTCCTGCTGAACAGGGGCCCTGAAGGCTGGGTGAATGAGGCCTCTCTCAGTATGCAAGGCCTTTTATACAAAAAAACCCCACCTTTCCCCTGCCAGTTCTTTTGAGCAAGTGCCCCCTGCCCTGATACTACCTTGGTGACACGCCCTTGCAGTGCTATCAACTCAAACCCCTCCTCCTGACTTTGTTTGTTGCTGTCAGTGCTGCTCCACCCTCCCTGACACACCACGGTGGCTGCTGGAGGATGCCAGCACTGCGCTCCAACATGCTTGCTGCCTCCTTTTACTGGGCAAAGTTATGAAACCAAGTTGTTCCCAGGTGACAGTATAATTTGAAAAGCACTGTAAAACTGCTGTCAATTGACCAGTTAATTAATCTAACTACAACCCTGCTATGTCGATGTGTAAAGTACGCTCTCTATGTCATCTGCCGATGTTTCAATTTTACACTACCCCCAACCGCTCGTCACCTCCAAACTGGTCCAAAAGGCCTTGTAAAATTCTGGCCCATGGGGTTTGTAGTAGCTGGAATAGACACGCAGATTAGAGGGCAGTCATCTGTTATAAAGAATACTCATAACCTGCACGTTTCTTTATCTGCATATGTAGACTGTTTTCTTGACATTCTTCTCTGTAAACCCTAAGGCTGGAATTTCCCAGCCCCATTCGCTGTGAGATTGTTGCCGGTGGAACGGAAAATTTGACAGACCAGCCAAAGGTCCATTGACTTTGAGCTGGAATTTCCAGTGCCACAGCAAGCCGGACCGGAAATTCTAGGAATAAGAAACCAGCAATTATATTGTACGTGGACATGTGCCTGTTACTAAATAACAATAGATTTTTAGTGGTTAACTTAGTAGAAGTAGAAACCCACTTAAATATTTATTTTGTGCTCATGTTAAAGTTTTGGTTTTCATCATTGTTTAGGAGGCTGGTCCATTTCTTGCAAAGCTCTAACTCTCCTGATTTCACTTCTATCCTTATGCAGATTCACTTGCCATCATGGTATTTTCCTCTCATGATACAGCTTACCAGCTACGAAATCACTGGCATAAACATTTCTAATATAACTTACATGCTAGGCATCATCACTTAACCTTTTAAAAAGAAGCTATTGCATAATGGGACAAGACATCTCATAAATACCTTCATCTCAGACTATTAATGTGTGCCAGTTATTATATTCTACCCATTTTTGTTTCTAGCTGACTGGAAAATCAGGAGCTAGCCTCACGTCTGTGAACTAATGTTAGCAAAAACTGATAACCTGATTTGCACTCAGCACTCATTTGTTTGCTTGTACTGATACAAAATATGAATTCAGAAACCAATTAAAGAAGAAACAAACATAATATTGGCCATTTGATCTTATAAGATTTTGGTACCGGAGTCACAGATAACTCAAAAAGGGAGTCAAGATCATAAGTGATTTTCAAGTAGTTAACTAAGTAAATCTAAATATGGTGCAAAAGCTAAATAAAAGAAACACATGACCCACGATAGGTGAGAACAGTTTACTGGTCCTAAAGGATGAATGAATGGATGGTGCAGAGTGAGTACTGAGCTGGTGATGCCAGTCCCTTTCTGCTCTCAATCTTCTTGAGCTAACTGAAGTTTTAGGAAGCTCTCCCCCACTCTTCGTCAATCAGAGAAAGGCTGAACACTTGCCTCAAGAGCACCTGTTTATATCTTATCTCTAAGGGCTGGTGGCTTACCTCATATCAATCACTTGTTCAATTCTGTTTCTCTGATCATCAAGGGATGGGTGCCCAAGATAAAACCTCCCCCTGTCCATCAATTGGCCTTAAGGCTATCTTGCATCTATCTTGCTTGGTGCCATTCACAATCTTCTACCAGACATTTGCCTCAATAAGAGGGTACAAGACTCCAATGCCTGTACTAAGAGACCCCTGAGAGCAACAATCTCCTTGGCTATTATCTCTGTTTATCTATGTCCCAGGCTGCTAAGAGTTTATTTTTGGAGAGAGAGGGAGAAAGATAAAAACCAACCTTGCGCTGGGTGATTGCAATTCCAGTATTTCTTCTATGTCTTGCTAATTCTATAAAATTTTTAAAAATATCAATTCTTACAATCTGCTAATGTTACTTATTGTACAGGGTCATCACAAACTCGTCATTATAACCTCTTTAAGGTGATCATTTTGAGATTGTGACAACTTGATATATTTAGCTAATTGCAATTTATCTCAATGATAAACATTAAACATTTTAACAACCAGATTTCTCATACGCCATATTCTATTGTGAGCTGACAGAATTAAATTCCAGACTGCTAATGAGTGTTACCCATAAGTTTTCTCATATCAATTTGACACTTGAGCTTAACTTCAAGATATGATTCAGCCTAGCTCCTACTCAATTGAAGATTATAAAACTCTCAACAATAAGGAAGTCGGTATAGTTTTAGATGCAACAAAAATTACAATTTGCCAGTAGAATAATTAACTATTAATATCTCCAAGATGACAAACATCATGTAAATAATGTTTAATGTGGATTGGCCCATTTGTTAGAGAAGTAGCAAACAGTGAGAATAATAGAAAAAACTACAGCAGGACATAGATAGGCTTGGAGAATGGCAGACACGAGGCAGATGGAATTTAATAAAGAAGTGTGAGGTGACGCATTTTGGCAGAAGGGATAGGGAGAGGCAATATAGACTTAATGGCATAGTTCTAAAGAGGGTACAGGGATAGAGGGACATGAAAGTGCATGTGCATGGATCTTTGAAAGTGGCAGGATATATTGAGGGTGATTTGCAAAGCATATAGGATCTTGTATTTCATAAACAGAGGCATTCAATAGAAAAGCAGGGAAGCTATGCTGAACCTTTAAAAAGATCTGGTTAGACAACAACTGGAGTATTGCAGCCAGAAAGTGTCACCACACTTTTAGAAGGATGTCAGGGCCCTTGAGGGGGTACAGAGGAGATTTACCAGAATGGGTCCAGGGAAGGGGGATTTTAGATACAGGGTTAGGTTGGAGAGGCTGGGGTTGTTCTTCGAAGAGCTAAAGTAATTGAGGGGAGATTTAATAGAGCTCTGCAAGATACTGATAGAGCTGGATAAGGAAAAACTGTTCCCTTAAATGATGGTATAATGACCATAAGAACTCCCTGCCCACAAGAATGGTGCACAAGAGGCAGAGACAATGAATGATTTCAAAATAAAATTGGATGGTCATTTGAAGGAAATAAACTTGCAGGGCTATGGGGATAGAATGGGGGAATGGAACTGACTGAATTGCTCCATGGTGAGGCGGCCTGGATTTGATGAGCCAAATAGCCTCCTTCTACTCCATAAATGACTCAATGGGCTGAATACTACAGGGGTGGGGGGATGGACAACACACCTCCCCAGAAACCACATTGGTGTGGAGCCAACATGTTCCATAGCTGATTAATGACGGTGATTAATGAGGGCCTAGTGGGGCTTCCGCCCCTCATGAGGGCGAAGTCCCACCCTCTGCAGCTGCTGGCCAATCCAATTGGCCGGCAGCTCTAATAATCCCGGCAGCACCAGGAAGGCATCAATGGTTGCTACCGGGTCTGCTGGTGAACAGAAGACCCCAAAGCCTTGGATCCCCAGCGCCGGTAAGTCCGGGGTCTTGGGCCGGGAAGATTGGGTACATTAGAGAGAGGGAATGTTGGGTGGTGGTGTTTGGTGGGGGTGGTTTAAGGGCGGGAGCAGACAGGGAGGAAGAGGGATGTCAACGTAAGAGGGGCCGACATGGGATCGGCAAAGGGCAGTCCTCGAACAGCGACCCCTCTTCCTTCCCACTCTTTATCAGCTTGATGTGAAAAATTGGGCTTCCCGCTCCGGCCCTTCTGCCCACACCAAATGTCTAATGACATGGGCAGCGTAATATCAGGGTCTTTTTTTTTAATGCATTCATGGGATGTGGGCGTTGCTGGCTAGGCCAGCATTTATTCCCCATCCCTAATTGCCCTTGAGAAGGTGGTGGTGAGCTGATATCTTGAATCGCATCAGTCCATATGTTGTAGGCACACCCACAGTGCTGTTAGGAAGGGGGTTCCAGGATTTTGACCCAGTGACAGTGAAGGAACGGTGATATATTTCCAAGTCAGGATGGTGAGTGACTTGGAGGGGAACTTCCAGGTGATATTCCCATCTATCTGCTGCCCTTATCCTTCTAGATGGTAATGGTAATGGGTTTGGAACGTGTTGTCTAAGGAGGCTTGGTGAGTTTGCGCAGTGCATCTTGTAGATGGTACGCACTGCTGCCACTGTTTGTCGGTGGTGGAGGGAATGGGTGTTTGTGGATGGGGTGCCAATCAAGAAGGCTGCTTTGTCCTGGATGGTATCAAGCTTCTTGTACTCCTCCAGGCAAATGGAGAGTATTCGATCACACTCCTGACTTGTGCCCTGTAGATGGTGGACAGGCATTGGGGAGTCATGAAGTGAGTTACTCTCTGCTGGATTCCTAGCCTCTGACCTGCTCTTGTAGCCACAGTATTTATATGGCTAGTCCAGTTCAGTTTCTGGTCAATGGTAACCCCCAGGATGTTGATAGTGGGGGATTCAGTGATGGTAATGCCATTGACTGTCAAAGGATGATGGTTAAATTCTCTCTTATTGGAGATGGTCATTGCCTGGCACTTGTGTAGCATAAATGTTACTTGCCACTTGTCAGCCCAAGCCTGGATACTGTCCAGGTCTTGTTGCATTTGGACATAGATTGCTTCAGTATCTGAGGAGTTGAGAATGGTACTGATCATTGTGCAATTATCAGCAAATATCCTCATTTCTGACCTTATGATGGAAGGTCATTGATGAAGAAGCTGAAGATGGTTGGGTCTAGGACACTACTCTGAGGAACTCCTGCAGTGATGCCCTGGAACTTAGATGATTAACCTCCAACAACTACAACCATGTTCCTTTGTAGGTATGACTCCAACCAGTGGGGAGTTTTCCCCTTGATTCCCATTGACTCCAGTTTTGCTAGTGCTCCACACTCGGTCAAATGCTGCCTTGATGTCAAGATCAGTCACTATTACCTCACCTTTGGAGTTCAGCTCTTTCTTCCATGTTTAAACCAAGGCAGTAATGAGGTTGGGAGCTGAGTTACCTTGCTGGACCCAAACTGAGCATCTGAGAGCAAGTTATCACTTAGCAAGTGCCGCTTGATAGCACCGTTGATGACCCCTTCCATCACTTTACTGGTGACCGAGAGTAGACTGATGGGGCGGTAATTGGCTGGGTTGGATTTGATAACAAGCCTAATTGACCCTTAATTGTTCATTAAATATTGCAGGCGGGCTGCCGTTTTCGGTGCCCACCTGCCCCTTGTAGTATAGGGTGAGCTCGGGGTTGGGCGGGAAGTTGGTGGGATGGGCACCCATCCCATTTACGCAAATTTTAACCTCATGACTTCTGAACTCAACAACGTGAAGGGTATAAATACACATGAATAGAACACTTATTTTTTTCAGCCATTAGGTTTAAGTATTTTATGTCAGTGCAGTACAGCCAGCTGGAAAGAAAAGCTTTATGCTGAAGAGCTCAGGGGCAGCCACTTTGTGTTTACTGTGAAATATTCTACTCCCCAAACTGTCTTCTCTGTAAGACAATGCCATTTTGTGTCAATCATGAGCAAGATATTGTACTAAGAATAGGGATAAAGATGCCCAAAAGGCAAAATATATCAGATGCTGGAACTCTGAAAACAAAATCAGAACAGACTAGGATCTGAAACACCGACTGACTGACTGACATCGGTTTCTTCACAGCTGCTGCCTAACCCGCTGAATATTTCCAGATTTCCCTCTTTATCCTTAGATTCCTCAAATTCAGATTATGTGAGACATAGGACAAGATTTTCCCATGAGCTTTGAGTTTCCACTGTCAGAACCAAATGGAGGTCCCAAGCCCCACTTGCTGGGATTCAGACCAGAGGCCTACTTTCTTAGAGGCGGCCTCCTAATTGGTTGCCTATAATCTCTACCTCGCGGAGGCTGAGCGTCAACTCGCAGACACTTCCTCCTACCTCTCCCTGGACCATGACCCCACCACAGAACATCAAGCCATTGTTTCCAGGACTGTCACTGACCTCATCTCCTCTGGAGATCTTCCTCCCACAGCTTCCAACCTGATAGTCGCCCAACCTCGGACGGCCCGCTTCTACCTCCTACCCAAAATCCACAAACAGAACTGTCCTGGCAGACCGATCGTGTCAGCCTGCTCCTGCCCCATGGAACTCATTTCTCGTTATCTTCACTCCCTTCTCTCTCCCCTTGTCCAGTCCCTTCCCACCTACATCCGTGATTCATCTGACACCTTACGTCACGTCAACAATTTCCAGTTCCCTGGCCCCAACCGCTTCCTCTTCACCATGGATGTCCAATCCCTCTACACCTCCATCCCCCACCAGGATGGTCTGAGAGCCCTTAGCTTCTTCCTTGAACAGAGGCTCGAACAATCCCCATCCACCACTACTCTCCTCCGTCTGGCTGAACTTGTTCTCACACTGAACAATTTCTCCTTTAACTCCTCTCACTTCCTCCAAATAAAAGGTGTGGCTATGGGTACCCGCATGGGCCCCAGCTATGCCTGTCTCTTTATGGGGTATGTGGAACATTCCTTGTTCCAGTCCTACTCCGGCCCCCTCCCACAACTCTTTCTCTGGTACATCGATGATTACTTCGGTGCTGCTTCAAGCTCTCGTCGGGACCTGGGAAAATTTATTAATTTTGCTTCCAATCTCCACCCCTCCATCATTTTCACATGGTCCATCTCTGACACTTCTCTTCCCTTCCTTGACCTCTGTCTCAATTTCTGATGATAGACTGTCCACCAATATCCATTACAAGCCTACCGACTCCCACAGCTACCTCGACTACAGCTCCTCACACCCCGCTTCCTGTAAGGACTCCATCCCATTCTCTCAGTTCCTTCGCCTCCGTCGCATCTGTTCTGATGATGCTACCTTCAAAAACAGCTCCTCTGACATGTCCTCCTTCTTCCTTAACCGAGGTTTTCCACCCACAGTCGTTGACAGGGCCCTCAACCGTGTCCGGCCCATATCCCGCGCATCCGCCCCCACGCCTTCTCCTCCCTCCCAGAAACATGATAGGGTCCCCCTTGTCCTCACTTATCACCCCACCAGCCTCCGCATTCAAAGGATCATCCTCCGCCATTTCCGCCAACTCCAGCATGATGCCACCACCAAACTCATCTTCCCTTCACCCCCCCGGCGGCATTCCGTAGGGATCATACCCTCCGGGACACCCTGGTCCACTCTTCCATCACCCTCTACTCCTCAACCCCCACCTATGGCACCTCCCCATGCCCATGCAGAAGATGCAACACCTGCCCCTTCACTTCCTCTCTCCTCACCGTCCAAGGGCCCAAACACTCCTTTCAAGTGAAGCAGCATTTCATTTGCATTTCCCCTAACTTAGTCTACTGCATTCGTTGCTCCCAATGCGGTCTCCTCTACATTGGAGAGACCAAATGCAAACTGGGCGACCGCTTTGCAGAACACCTGCGGTCTGTCCGCAAGAAAGATCCAAACCTCCCTGTCGCTTGCCATTTTAAGACTCCACCCTGTTCTCTTGCCCACATGTCTGTCCTTGGCTTGCTGCATTGTTCCAGTGA
Organism: Cetorhinus maximus; assembly: GCF_964194155.1. Taxonomy (NCBI): domain Eukaryota; kingdom Metazoa; phylum Chordata; class Chondrichthyes; order Lamniformes; family Cetorhinidae; genus Cetorhinus; species Cetorhinus maximus. The sequence goes on from NC_135882.1 coordinate 98,079,545, forward strand.
AGCCCAACACAAACTGGAGGAACAGCACCTCATCTTCCGACTAGGCACTTTATAGCCTTCCGGGCTGAATATTGAATTCAACAACTTTAGATCTTAAACTCCCCCTCCCCCCATCCCCACCCCGTTTCTTCCCCCTCCCCCTTTTTTTTTTCAATAATTTATATAGATTCTTCTTTTCCCACCTATTTCCATTATTTTTAAATCTACAACTAATACTTTGTTAGTCTTTCCACCCCACTCCCACTAGAGCTGTACCTTGAGTATCCTGCCATCCATTCTTAATTAGCACTTTTCTTAGATAATATCACTACCTTCAACACCTCTTTGATCCTTTTGTCTGTAACATCTTTTGATTATCTGCTCCTATCACTGCTTGCTTGTCCCCACAACCACCCCACCCTCAACTTCTCTCTCCCCCCACTCCCCACCTTAGACCAGCTTATATTTCACCTCTCTCCTAACTATACTTCAGTTCTGCCGAAGGGTCATGAGGACTCGAAATGTCAACTTTTTTCTTCTCCACCGATGCTGCCAGACCTGCTGAGTTTTTCCAGGTAATTCTGTTTTTGTTTTGCCTATAATCTCGCTGTCCAGTTAAGGATCTCAGTCAGGCTCCTGATGCTGCTTTCCCAATCACAGGCTGGCAATTCTAGAGCCTCTGCATGCTCACCAAGAGAGGGGTGAAAATTGATCAATGTAAAGCAGACAGTCCCTCCAATCAGAGGGGACCACCCCCCCACCCCCCCACCCCCCCACCCCCCAACTCCAGCCCCACCAGGCACCCCCCCACAGTGGCACTGTTTTGACTTGTAGGTGCACCCTTTACTACAGGAGGCCTCCTCTTTGAGGAATGGAGCCTTTGGATCCAATGCCCCCTACCCCCCAAGACTGCCACAGAGAGACTGTCTCCATTACACTACCAGCCTCTATATGGAGTGGGGGGCTGCTCTTCTGTTGACAAAATACCACTGAGTGCTCTAAATAACTCCTAATTAGAGCCTTAAATATGCAGATTGTGTTGCTAATCCACAAGCTGACTTGCCTCTAGGAATCTTCCCCGATAGCTGGGAAGTGTCAAAGAGCTACCCCAGTGCCCGATATCCCTCCCACCTTCCCACCTCCAGTTTCCCCCACCATGACCACAACCTCCTCACCTCTCCCTCCCCTCCAAACCTGCCACAACCTCAGGGCTGGGAAAATTCTGTCAGTGTAGAGAGGAGACTCCCCCCATCAATCCAAGTTGAGTTTTGTCAAGAAGTGAAAATCAGTGCTTAACTCCGTACACAATTTCCTTCCTTGAAATTAAAACACTGTACTTCACATTTTAATTAAATAACCAATTGCAGTATAAGATATGATGATTCATTCCTGGATCTTTAATATTTAACCTTGATGGCTACTTTCAATAGCTGAGACTCCCAACCCTCTCCCGCTTCCTTAATAAACATTTATTAAGGAAGCGGGAGAGGATTGGGAAACTCATCTATTGAAAGTAGCCATCAAGGTTAAATATTAAAGATACAGGAATGAATGAATAATCTGGGATGTAGCTTGAGAACGTTTGGGATCATAGATAAATTATGCTGAACTTTTACTCTGGGAATGAAATGAGTGAGTCTGAGTACATAATATAATAAATTGTACATGTTCTGTGCATGGAGTGGGCTTCATAGCTGACTGAATTCTCTGACTAGTTTGGTATGTTCTCAAATTCTTTTCCCTCTCATTAAGATACCCAATATCATTTGCTATTCCATGACTGAGGAGGTGACTAAGGCCGGAATTTTCCATCCCCGTTGGCATCATGTGTCACGCCGGGTGTGAGTGGACAATATGAAGAGAAGGCTAAAAATCAGTTTCACAACGTCATGAAACCAATTTGCGATCGCCCGCTCTGCCCATCAATGGCAGGCCGCATTTCCCACCACCGGACATCGGGAACATCATTTTAATACATCTGTATATCATTATAAGACCTGCTCGCCGGAATCATCCCCCCATGCTGGATCGTCTGGGCACGTTGGACTGATTTCATGCCAATGTGTTTCACAACTGTACATAAGCAAAGTGCGCCTGGCGAGCTATACTTCGCTCGGAATTTCAAGGTTTGTTTGCCTACCTTTCTTCAGGCAGCACTTGCGGTCATTAGCACCAGGCATCTCAACCAGCATCACTTTTAAGGGGCTCACAGGCATGTCTCTACCTACCAGACTGGCCATAAGGTGGGAATGGCTGCAGGACTAGGGCTTGCTTGGGGAAGTGGGGAACAGGGAGAAGTGGCTTCAAGTGTGAAAGAGACTGCAGGGTGACGGCTGTACTGGGGAAGGGGGTTATCCCAGGGTGTGTGGGAGGGGCACATGTTGATCTGTGCAAGTGGCCTCAAGCTGGTGAGTGCTGAGGAGAGGTGATGAGGCCAGATGGAGATGTGAGGATTTGTGTGAGAGTGAGTGGTGATGACCCCTGAACTGGCAGAAAGCGAGATGCCAGTGAATATGTGATGCCTTTGTGAGTGGGAGAGTTTAGTGATGAGATGGTTACCTTACCCTGGATGAGATTTTCTGCACTGGATGGCCGACCTCTTGTGTGCAGTGTTGGCACTGACCACCTCTGCCACCGCCTTCTAAGCCGGAGTGGTGAGACTGATGGGCCTCCTACGGCCAGAGCGGGGCTAGAGAACATCTAGTGTTCAGAAGGCATCGCAGGGATGTGTCGCTGAATCAGGGGGCTGCACTTTTCATGGCTTTTGGGGCCATGTCTTCACCAGAGCCCCCCTGGGCTGTTAGCATTGAGAAGTGTGCATACAGCTGCAGTTTACATGTGGAAGTGGCGAGGTAACAATGTGGCTGGCAAATCGGAGGCCACCTGCCAGGGAGATGGTGTGTTTTCAGTGGCTGCATAATTAATGAGGCGGGAATGGGACGATATGACAAAAAAAGCTGTCATTGCGGCCGGTGGGTAAAACATTCTTTTTCCCACCCGATACTGCACTTAGTCAAATCTTGGACAATTCTGCCCTAAGATTTCAATTACCTGCACTCTTCTATTCTAGAATTGGCTGCTAAAAAATATGTATGCATGAATCCTTGAGATAACCCACATCGTTCGTCTCCCCACTTTGAAAAGCAGCGTATTGCGATTTCTTTGTGATTTTTACTGACAGCATGACTCAGATCAGAAACTCAGTATATAGTAAATCACAACAGCCATATCCTGTGCCCATCACTCTTGAGCGTACCACGCTAGTCCTCAAATGCAGTCATGTCAGCTTTTGTGCTTTTTAAATTAATGATTTGTTTGGAATTGGCATTTAGATAAATAATTTGAAAAAGTAATGTATAATAAAGTTATGATTTTTATAGGTATCCTCATTATTTATCAAGTTTTATAAGTTTACATATTAATGAGAAGAGAACATTTCTTTGATGCATCAAATGGAACTGCTTTTTGAAAGTGAGTATATGGTTTATATAAATCTGGCAGATTGTCTAATCCGGTGCTCTACTTGAATTAATCCACATCAGATTATGGTACTAAAAATACTGATTGAGTGTAAACTTGCCCAAAATTTAAGGAATTCACAGCTTTCGCCAGACCTACATAGTGCTGAGCCCATCTGAATTTCCAGAGTCAACCTAACTTAAATTTGACCAATGAACATTTTAAGCATCCCTGTTAGAGGCAAAAAAATCATGTGCAGCTGCAAGTTTTAAAGTTGTGCAGAAGCCTAAAATGGTCGGCCTTGTGATGAGAGATGTTTCTGAAATGAAAAAATGTGTGGCGAGAAAAAAGAACTGGAGCCAACAGAAGGTCCCAGTTCTCCAATGGGGCCATAAAGACTTTATATGGAGTGATACGGAGGGTAGGGTCCTTCTTCAACAATGTGCAATAGAGGTCCACAGAAAAACAGCTGAAAGTGAAAGTCTAGTATCACCTCCACAACAAAGCACACATGAAAGTAGTATAGGATGATGTTGGATAACCTTATCAGATTGGGAAAGAAAAGAAAACCTACCAGTTATGATGATGCACAAAATATGTATGTTGTACTTACAATATTACTTCCTTATATTGCTTAAAGGGGAGGTCTTGTGGCATAGTGGTAGCATCCCTGCCACTGGAACAGGTAGGTCCTGGTTCAAGTCCCACTCTGGGACTTGATGGCCACAGAAGATGCATTCATAACATGGCCGAACAGGTTGATTATCAGCGCCTATAAATCCTTCCAATGGCAGGTGGTAAGAGCAAGAGAATTTCCTGGCCAGCCATACTACAGAAGGTAATGGAAAACTACTGCAGTACTTTGCCAAGCATAATCACAACCAATTCAATGGAAGTCCATGGTTACCAATACCCTCTTAGGGCATGGTACCTGGAGGAGGACAATATTGTTTTTAAGTATTTTCAAACTTATCCTGAATGATCATATGGCAATAACATGCTTTTACGCCCCAGTACTTCATTATGTCACAATTTTACAAGAATTCAACCTCCCAATGACAGTTACATACACATATCATCAAAACCACTGTGTACTGCATGCTGACACTTGATTATTATTGCCTGTATTGGAATGTCTTACTTTGTTTTAAAGTTCATTGCAGAAGAAAACAGTCCAAAGTAACCAAGACAGTTCAAGGACAGGTGGCTGACACCCAACATTGGAGCACTAACCTTATATCTGGAAAAAGACCCTGAAATGCATGGGGAAAAGGCCATAATGGTTATCAGAGAGAGACAATCAGGAGTGCAGCTACTTTGTCAGCAACTTCTGTGACTCTATCTTCACACCCAATTCTCTCCTTCACTAACTAGTTGTAAAACATTACTAAAAATATCTTTCTCCAGAACAACATAGTAATCTGTCTTCATTTTTGCTTTCTCTGAATTTATCATGACATCAAGCCAAGCCCCATGATATTAGGCTTCATAAAGGTGACTGGCAGTTGCATGCCTATAGCGATTTCTTAAGAATGAGAAGGCCCTGACACCCTGGCAGCCACATCCTGAGATGGATCTGTTGAAAGCTACAACATTTCATAGCCTGCCCCTGTGTGTTTTCTGCAACACATAAAAAATGTTGTAGGAGGTTAACAGAAAGGTCCAGAAGAACTGAGAGCCAGATCCATAATCTGTTCCCATTCCGACTGTGCTGCTACTTTTACTGGGCTCTATCTCACCAGGGTCACTGATCTGCACATCAGAGTTAGTGCTCCCAATAAGAACAGTGAAGTCCTCTCTCAGAGTTCTCTAAAAACCATTACCAATTTTGTCAAGGCCAGAAGAAATAGTCCAATCTAGCACCCTTGACATTCTGGAAATCACTGTATTTAAGACATCTGTATAATGCCACTACTTTTCCTATCCTATTCCTCTAAATTAATTTAGGCATAGGTCACAAATCTTTCATTTCTTTGTTCCATTTATAATTGCAATGATAGAGTTCACATTTCTGAGTCAGACCATGAGGGCCTAATCTATGCTTATGCTTCTGCACTGTATTGAGGTGGTGCTGCACTGTCACAGATACCATGTATGTGAAGTGGATGTAAAGGCTCCCTTGGACACTCAACATCAAAGGGAAGGTGAGCATACTGGGTGGTATTTATCCTTCAAACGCCATCAGTGAAGCACATTAACATAGTTCTTTATCCCATTAATGTTGGTTGAATTATGCTGTGTGGCAACTGACTGTTGTGTTTCCCTATATACAACATACGAATATTCGAGCAAGGAGTAAGAGTAGGCCATTCAGCCCCTCAAGCATGCTCCACCATTTAATAAGATCGTGGCTGATCTGATAGTAACCTGTAATCTGCATCCCACCTACCTCTGATAACCTAACACCCTCTTGCTTACCAAGAATTTATCTAACTTTGCCTTAAAAGTATTCAAAAACTCTGCATCCATCACCTTTTCAGGAAGAGAGTTCCAAAAGTTCACGGCCCTCTGAGAGAAAAAATTTCATCTCATAAGTCCATAAGACATAGGAGCAGAAATTAGGCAATTCAGCCCATCGAGTCTGCTCCGCCATTCAATCATGGCTGATAAGTTTCTCAACCCCATTCTCCCGCCTTCTCCCCGTAACCTTTGATCCCCTTACCAATCAAGAACCTATCTATCTCGGTCTTAAATACACTCAATGACCTGGCCTCCACAGCCTTCTGTGGCAATGAATTCCATAGATTCACCACTCTCTGGCTAAAGAAATTTCTCCTCGTCTCTGTTCTAAAAGGTCTTCCCTTTACTCTGAGGCTGTGCCCTCGGGTCCTAGTCTCTCCTACTAATGGAAACATCTTCCCCACATCTTCCTCATCTGTTTTAAATGGGCGACACCTTATTTTTATACAGTAACCCCTAGTTCTAGATTCTTCCACAATAGGAAACATCCTCTCTACAGCCACCCTGTCAAGATCCCTCAGGATCTTATATGTTTCAATCAATGGATATGTGTAAGAAATGTTTTATTGATTGGGAATCATTTAGAGCAATGCTGAGCACATGCTAGCCACTTTATAAATCAAGCTGTTTCTTTAATTAAAGATATTTATCTTATGTTCAATATGTTTAATTTTGGTAACTGACTATTTCAAGTTTGTTAGAGTTTAGATTCTTGATAATTTTTTTAATTCAGATAATTGTACCTGGTTAGACATTCTGTGCTATTACATTGCCACATTGTATTGATGAATAGAAACACAATTTAGTTGATGTAAGCTAATTGACCATTATGAACTTTTGCCTCTTTGCACTGTTAGTATTCATTAAACATGTGAACCTTTAGGATAGTGTGCAGGACTAAGACCTCACCCTGTATATTTTTCTTATAAAATATACAGAGGTGTGCTCATTGCTCTCTCTAAAAATCTCAAACTGGGTAAAGACCTAAAATGACTGAATGTATGTCTGTCTGTGACACCCGAACAAAAGGAGCTACCTGGCAGTATTGAAGATGCTTGCATCTCGTTTTTCCTGAAGAGCCACTAATGACCATCCACCCCCCATGGGCTGCACAGATAAATTCAAAGAGAGCTAGACAAAGGTCACTTACATTTCATAACCCAGGCTGGCCAACCAGAGTCTGCTTGTCTGCTAAGACAAAAGGCCCCACAACCTTCCTGTCAATTCTTAATGACTGAGACATTTAACAATCTTGGGGACCCAGATGAGGGATATGCACCCTTTGTCTAAGACAGTGTGAAGAGGTGGGAGTCATATGACATGGACCTCTAGTTGATGGAACCAGTAATATCGCCTTGCTCTACTACAAAGTCAGTTTGCCATTTTACCATCTCACTTGCAACATCACAGACCAGGTTGGACACCTGCGCTCTACATCTACACTGCTTCTAATGGGAATTCTGCACCATCACAATAAGACTGATTCATCTCTGCATGCCTATCTCTGTGTGAAGTCAACATCAATGGAAAATATGAATTAACCAGCATCTGTTTTCAGCTAACTGACCTTCATGAAGGAATACATCACTGGACTTTGATTCTGGACTCTGGAACTCATGTGAAACAATATTTCTTTTCTCTGTGGTCTCTGCACTGTAAATCTTTCCTTTCTCCAGCTCTTTTTTACAGTATGAATGCAAAGGAGGCAATATTGTGACCCTCCTCCTGTGTTTTGAGTGTGTGCAAATAATCTTACCCTTTGAGTTCATCTTATCTCTAGTTTGCTGTGGGGTTATTAGTAGGAAATTGGATCACACCAAAACCGAGGGGTTGGGAAATATGTCATTATTTGTAAAGGGGGAAGCAAATCAAAAACACCTGTCTGTTTACAAATGGGCGATGAGCGGAGAAATTTGTGCTTTTTAAAATAAAATCCCCTCTTGTCTGCAACAATAGATTTTCTCCTCATCGCCAGGCTGAGCAATGTCTCAAGTGAGCACAGAAAGGGAAATCTGATAATGAAATCTAATAATTACAGGCTGATAACAGAACCCAAATCATTTTCCTTCCAGCAAAATTCATAAAAGGTAAATACAATGGGCTCTGTTAGGGATGTACTAATATCCCATCAGGTTTTGCATTCTTCTTCCTACCCATGCAGTAACATCAAAAATCTACTCCAATATTCTATTTAGCTGCAAATGAGTATATTAAGTGGCTTAGCCTGTAAAGCTTGTTCTGGGTTCAATACCTACCCAGTTTTAAATGATTGATTGGTTATGCAATCAATTCCTTACGGTCAGGATTCTCATTTGCAGGGAATGCATTTGAGGGATGATTGTGACATAGTCCATAATTGTCCATTCAATATAATCATGGATCATGCATTTGTGACTACCTCGCAAGTGCTCCTTGAGACTTTGAGCACCACTGCCTGATAGGAGTACATATAATGTGAGAACAAACTATATTAACTAGAGCAATTGCTGGCCCTTTGGTCATACAATTAAATGTAATGCAGATTGTTAATATAAATGCAGTGTCTAATGATAAGGTTCACTTATGGGAGCTGCGATGTATTCATTGACAGAAAAAAATAACTTCATGAAAACCCAACATTGTAACACGAAAAGCAAAGTAAAAATAATGGGATCCCTCAAGGCCTGTAAAATCTCTGATTGTTCTGTGACAGATTGCTCAAGGTTCTTGCAGTTGAGTTTGGAGGAGGGGTCTCGAAAATTAGAGAAAAATGTGTTGAATTGGTTTGCCAGCATGTTCCTGCTTCCTGCTGTTTTTTCCCAGGAAGATGTCAGGAACTCCTGTGGCTGAGGAAGGAAAAGGCAATTAAGGGGGAAATTAAGAGGGATTTTCTCAGTGGAATTCTTCTTTCCCAACAGGGGAGCAGCCTCACCCTGTGTTTTCAACTCAGCAATTAGGAGAAGGTGGGAGCACAGTGTGAGGGACTGAATCAGTGAAATTGACAAACTGTGAAAGTTTTGATCAGTTGCATTAAAGAGCTGCAGAAATGGCCAGGCTGCAATGCTGCATTGCAAAGCATGCTTCCTGTCAGAGAGTGTTATCTCTGCTTGGCAGATGAATCCCAACTGCCTGCAGGCACTCCACCTGCACAAGCACTCCACTAACCCTCAGCTGCGTTTCCCGGCTGCCAGACTTCGGATTGGAACAGGATCAGTTTCTGCAGCTATACCATCCCCTCTGCTGAGGGTCTAAGGTAGGGGCTTTCCACTGCAACATGTTCCAGCTGCAGCTGAAGCAGCACCAATAGCAGCTGCCTTCTCCACAGCTACATGCCCCTCTCCAGGGCAGGGGGGATGGCCACCAAGATGTAGGTGGAGGAGGGTGAGGCCCCCAAGAAGGGGTCTACATGCAGAGGGCCAGCTATCTAGTCATGTGTGAGCACCAGTGCCGCATGTGGCTTAGCCTGTCAGAATAGGCTGCACCACTACTGCTCACTTCCTCAGCCACTTCCAACTATGCCTGCTTGGTTGAAGGGGGTGCCCTCTGCCTCCTGCAGCCCCTCAGCTCCCTAAGGTGGACCTACAGGTCAGAGTGGGAGACTTGGGGGACAGTCTTCGCAGGGCCAGAATGGGGATGCCACTGGGATCTTACTGACCCCACGATGTAGGTGAAGCCTGATAGATCCGCAGAGAAGATCTCCTGGCTGTAGGCCAGGGAGCCAGTGAGGCCTCCTTCATTTAACTGACCCCCCCGCCCCAACCCTGCAACCCCTGCCCCAACCAACTACCCTGTGGTTCCTACCCCACCCAAAGCCGCTTCTGCCATCATGCCATAGCTGCAGTCGCAGACCATCCTATGGAGGAAATCCTCTCCGCAATGAAGGCCTTGCAGCTGTGGCTACAAATAATTTGAATAATTTCACATATCTCCCCATGGTACTTCTCTCCCAGTGGGGCTGCTGACAGGACATTGCTATGAGCCCCACCTATTGGCCTAACTGGGTGCCTGTCCCACCGTTCCCAGAGGCAAGCTCTTCAATGGCCTGCTCCAATAAGATTGAACAGGCAGGCAGCCAATAATCACCAGCAGCGTCAACATCCTAACCTCTGACACTGTTTTCTGCAACAACGAGCAAAAGTGCAGAAGGCTGTGTTGCCTGCAGTGGGAGGGGGAGAATCCAGTCATCATGGCCCAACATAGGCAGGACAAGGAAAGAGGTTCTGCATAGTCAGTGTGAGAAGCTAGGTACCAAATTAAGAAGCAGAACCTCAAAGGTAATAACCTCTGGATTATTACCTGAGCTACATGCAAATTGACATAGGGAAAATAAGATCATAGAGACAAATGCGGCTCAAAGACTGGTGTGGAAGAAGTGGGGTCTGACTCATGGGGCACTGGCACCATTACTGGGGAAAGTGGGGTCTATACCGTTTGGACAGTTTACATCTGAACCATACTGGGTCGTGTGTTCTTGCGAATTGCATAACTAGGGAAATAGAGAGAGCTTTAAGCTAACCAAGGGGGATGAGGGTTGAGCTTGGGTAGATGTGGCAAATCAAAGGGTAGATTCAAAGTAGGAGGCCATAATAATAATATGGTAAATGAGGGTCATAGATTAGCAGGAAGGGACAGAGGGATAAAACCTAGAATGCAACAATAGTCAAGACTAGATGTTACAAAGATAACAAAAGACAAAACTAAAGGCTCTGTATCTGAATGTGTCTAGTATTCATAACAAAGTAAATGAATTCATAGCATACATTGAAGCAAATAAATATGATCTCATAGCCATTACAGAGATGTGGCTGCAGGATGGCAAGGATTGGGTCCGTATATTGAGCGGTATATAATATTCAAGAAGAATAGGAAGCCAGGTAAAGGTGGAGGGGTAGCACTGTTGATCAAGGATAGCATTGACACAATAGTTAGGGATGGCCTTGGTTCAGGAGATCAGGATGTAGAATCGGTTTGGGTGGAGATGAGAAATGGTAGGGAAAGAAGTCACTAAGGCCCCCTAACAGTAACCACAATGTAGGTCAAAGTATACAAGAAAGAATATTGGGTGCAGTGATAAAGAGATAGCAATAATCATGGGTGATTCTAATCTACATATAAATTGGAAAAATCAGACTGGCAGTCTGGCTAGTAGCCTGATTGAGGGGTTCATAGAATGTTTTCAAGATAGCTTTTTAGAGCAGCATGTTCTGGAACCAAACAGAGAGCAGGTTATATTAGACATAGTATTGTATAATGTGGCAGGATTAATTAATGACCTCAGAGTAAAGGCACACCTAGGCAGCAGCAACCACAATATGATTGAATTTTACATCCAGTTTGAAAGGGAGAAGAGTGGGTCTAAGACTAATATTTTAAACTTTAATAAGGGCTACTATGTGGGCATGAAAGCTGAGCCAGCTAAAGTGAATTAGAATACTAGGCTGGGAAATAAATCAATAGAGAAGTAGTGGCAGACGTTTAAGGGGATATTTCAGAATACTCAGAATAAACATATCCCTGCTATAAAGAAAAATTTTAAGGGGAGGACCCATTATCTGTGGTTAACTAAAGAAGTTAAGGAAAGCAAGAAACTTAAGGAAAAACCGTATATAAGCGTAGGATGAGTGGTAGGTCAGATGATTGGTCAAAATATAAGGAATGGCAGAGAGTGACTAAGAGGTTAGTCGGGAGAAAGAAATTCGAGCATGAGAGGAAGCTGGCTAGAAATGTGAAAACAGATAGCAAGAGTTTCTACAAGTAGTTAAAAGGAAAAGAATGAGTAAAGTGAGTGTTGGTTCTCTAGAGAGTGACAGTGGAGAGTTAATAGTAGATAATAAGGAAATGGTGAATGAAATGAACTAATATTTTGCTTCTGTCTTCACTATAGAGGATACAAAAAACATTCCAGTAATAGCTGTAAATCAGAAGGTGGAAGGGAGAGAGGAACTTGGTGAAATTACAATCACTAGGGAAGCGATACTGAGCAAACTGATGGAGCTGTGGGCTGACAAGTCTTCGGGTTCTGATGAATTTCATCCTAGGATCTTAAAAGAGGTGGTTAATGAGGTAGTACATGCGTTAGTGTTAATTTTCCAAAATTCGCTAGTTTCTGGAAAGTTCCATCAGACTGGAAAGTAGAAAATATAACCCCTCTATTCAAGAAGGGAGGGAGGCACAAAACAGGAAGCTATGGGCCAGTTAGCTTAATGTTTGTTGTGGGGAAGATGTTAGAATCGATCATTAAGGAGCTCATAGCTGGGCACTTTGCGAAACTCAAAGTAATCAGGAAGAGTTAGCATGGTTTTGTGAAAGGGAAATCATGCTTAAACATTTTATTGGAGTTCTTTGAAGGAGTAACATGTACCGTGGATAAAGGGGAGCCTGTAGACATACTGTACTTGAATTTCCAGAAGGCATTTGATAAGGTGCCACATCAAAGGTTATTGAGGAAAATAAAAGCTCATGGTATAGGGGATAACATGTTAGAGATTGGCTGGCTGGCAGAAAACAGAGAGTATGCATAAATGGGTCTTTTTCTGATTGACAGGATGTGACAAGTGGAATCCCACAGGGGTCTTGAGCTGGGGCCTCAACTTTTTACAATTTAATCAATGACTTAGATGAGGGGAGTGAAGATATGGTAGCTAAATTTGCAGATGACACAAAGATAGGTGGGAAAGTATGTTGTGAAGAGGGCATAAGGAGATTGCAGGCAGATATAGATAGGTTGAGTGAGTGGGCAGAAATCTGGCAGATGGAGTATAATGTGGCAAAATGTGAAGTTGTTCACTTTGGCAGGAAGAATAAAAAATCAGATTATTACTTAAATGGAGAATGGCTGCAGAATTCTGAGTTGCAGAGGGATCTAAAATGTCCTGATGCATAAGTCACAAGATCTTCAAATGCAGGTAGAGCAACTAATTAAGAAGGCTAATGAAATGCTATCCTTTATTATGGGAGGAATTGAACATAAAAATAAGGACGTTATGCTTCAGTTATACAGGGCATTGGTGAGACCACAGCTCGAATACTGCGTGCAGTTTTGGTTTCCTTATTTAAGTAAGGATGTAAATGCATTGGAAGCGGTTCAGAGGAGGCTGACTAGATTGATACCTGGATTTAATGGGTTGTCTTATGAGGAAAGGTTACACAGACTGGGCTTGTTTCCACTGGAGTTTAGAAGAGTGAGGGAGGGATAACCTGATTGAAGTATTTAAGATCCTGAATGGCATTGACAAGGCTGTCATGAAAAGGATGTTTCCTCTTGTGGGTGAGTCCAGGACTAGGAGCACTGTTTTAAAGTTAGGGGTTGCCCTTTTAGGACAGAGTTGAGGGTTAATTTTTTCTCGCAGAGAGTTGTGCGACTTTGGAACTCTCTGCCTCCGAAGGTGGTAGAGGTGGGGTCATTGAATATTGTTAAGGTAGAGATAGATAGATTCTTGTTAGGCAAGGGAATCAAAGGTTATCTTGGGTAGCTGGGAATGTGGAATTCAAAATGCAAACTGATCAGCCATGATCTTATTGAATGGCAGAGCAGGCTCGAGGGGCCAGGTGGCCTACTTCTACTCCTATTTTGTAAATTTGTATGTTCGTATGAAAATCTTTAAAGGCAGTAAGATTGCCATGGATAAGTTATAATGTGAATTTGGCCTGTAATCAGCCCAATACATAGATAGTTGAGACATTTGATGGGCTAAAAATTAGATTGGCTAGCTGAGCTTAAAATTGATAAGTAGCCAGGATCTGATGAGTTGCAGTCAAGGAAGCAAGAGTGAAAATTGTGGAGAAACTGGCCATAATTTCCCAATCTTCCTTAGATATAAGGATGGTATCAGAGCACTGGAGAAAATGGGCAATTGTGGATTAATTCAGAAAAGCCAACACAGGTTTGTTAAGGGCAAATCATGTTGCTTGAGTTTTTTGATGAGGGAGGACAGTGTGGATGAGAAAATTGCAGTTGGCATGGCGTGCATGAACTTCCAAAAGGCATTTGTTGAAGTGCCACTTGGCTGAGTTACAGGAAAAAGAGGGTAATGGTGAATGGTTATTTTTCAGACTGGAGAAATGTTCTTAGTGGGGTTCCCCAGGGTTCAGTGTTAGGACCCCTGCTTTTCTTAATTATACATTAATGACCTAGACTTGTGTGTACAAGGAGCAATTTCAATGTTTGTGGGTGACACAAAACTTGTAAGTATAGTGAACAGTAAGGAGAATAGTGTTAAACATCAAAAGGGCATAGACAGGCTTGGAATGGGCAGACAAGTGACAGATGAAATTTAACCCAGAGGAGTGTAAAGTGATTCATTTTGGTAGGAAGCATGAAGGGAGGCAACATAGAATAAAGGGGGCAATTCTAAAGAAGGTGCAAAAGCAGAGGGACATATGTGCACAAATCCTTGAAAGTAGCAGGGCAGGTTGAGAAAACTTACAGGATCCAGGGGTTTATAAATAGGGGCATAAGGTACGAAAGCAGGGAAGTCATGATCATCCTCTATAAAACAATGGTTCGACCTCTACTGGAGTATTGTGTCCAGTTCTGAGTCTCACACTTTAGGAAGGATTTGAAGGCTTTAGAGAGGTTGCAGAAAAGATTTACAAGAATGGTTCCAGGGATGAGGAACTTCAGCTACTTAGACAGATTGGAGAAGTTGGGGCTGTTTCTTTGGAGAAGAGAAAGTTGAGAGGAGATCTGATGGAGCTGTTCAAAATCATGAGGGGTCTGGACACAGTAGATGGGGAGAAACTGTTTCCATTGGTGGAAGGGTCAAGAACCAGAGGACACCGATTTAAGATGATTGGCAAAAGAAACAACAGCGACATGAGGAATGTCTTTTTTACGCAGTGATTGGTTAGGATCTGGAATTCTCTGCCTGAAAGTGTGGTGGAGGCAGATTCAACTGTGGCTTTCAAATGAGAATTGGATAATTATCTGGCGAAAAAAAATTCCAGGACTGTGCGGAATAGGTGGGAGAATGGGACTAGGTGTGTTGCCCTTGCAGGGCGCCAGCACAGATGTCACAGGCCAGATGGCCTCCTTCTGCATTGTAACCTTTCTATGAAATTTCTTTGATTGTCAATGTGGTCACTATAAGAAGCAAATATATACAATTCTAACAAATCATGTAACAATTTTAAATTCAGTTCTGATGTAATATCCTGAAACGTTAACTCTGGTTCTCTCCAAATATGCTACCTGACCTGCTGAGTGTTTCCAGCATTTTCTGTTTTTATATTATAAACAGTTTCAAACACTGTTCTTCTTGAATGGTTCTAGATAAGAAACAAAATACACCATAAGCTTTAATGACACAAGAGAGTAGTTCACTCTGTGCTCCAACAAACAAACTCATTCAAAACATCTCAACTTAAAACAAATGTAATTTTTATGCATATTGAAAGTAGAAACAATTCTTCCATGCAAAAGGCAAAAGATTAATTTATTTTGACATGCCTCTATGGAAGCAGGTTTTTGAATCAGAATGTCCCCTTGGCATGAAAAACTGAATGATGATTGATGCACAAATGAAGCTCAGTGTCATTTTCATTCTGTACTGCTCTCTAGTTTACTGGGACATTGTTCAATGACTGGGCAACTCTTCAAGGAATCCAGAAATTGTATCAACATTATTTAATCATGGCCACCATTGAATGCTGACAGTATAGGTATTCAGATTGCCGGTGGGTGATCCACATTGTGCCAAAGAAGCAAGGGACTTGGTGGTATTTCCATCCTTCAGTATATTTTGCAATAGATTTTTACTGAATTTAAATTTTATGCATTTTCAAATCATAAGACCTGCTATTTCTTCACAAATTCAAGCTAATTTGGAGCAATGAATATCAATTCATTTGGAAAATTATTAATTATATATGAAGGACTACCTGGACGAGAGTCCCCCAACTTTAAATTAACAAACCAAGATTGCCAAGTTGCATTACTATAGGTCATTATGTCAGACTTAATGGAAGCCTATAATCACTCAAAAGGCTGAGGTTCCAGAAGTAGACTGCTGATACACTTAGAAGCTTTGTTTTGAACAGCACAGAAAATGCATGGTGCCACAGTCTAGAAATTCTGCTAGTTGTGATTTACCTGTCATTAGCTGCAATATAGCTGCAGCTCCACATAGGATGATGGCTGACAGGAGCTGATTATGGGCAAAGTAGCTTGAGTACCTCTCCTTAACATCTTTCCCTTTAAACAATGTTGGAGCAGTGGCTCTTCATGTAATGCATCTGCAGTTAGTTCCTGGTGTGCTATTCTTCATTTCTGCACTGCTGAAACTGTTGCTAATTCCTCACTAGCATTTTTAATCCCTTACTCTGGCATGGCATCATGATTATTGAATTGCATGTACAGCCTCTTCTTGGGCTAAGTTAAGTAGCATGCAGCAGACAGCAACTATTCTGGAACACTAAGGATGTAATTTTACTATGAGTCTTTGATAACAATTTTGGCTGTCGTTGTAGCATCATTGCACTTGTATTTGTGTCATTCTGTAGTTGGCACATCAGTATCATGAGCAATGCCCGCTTATGGTAGATTTTGTCTCCTTGGAGTCATCCTTTTACTGCAGACCTTAGGATCCCAACACTGGGACTGAATGGGGGCAGCATAATCCCCTGGGAGGTGGGGGGGTCTGCAAAGACACCACAGCCATGGAAATGACAGAAAGAGACATTTGCAAATTGCAAGGGAGTTGTTTCCCTGAGCTGAGAGAGGAGGTCCACTGGATTTCAATGAGATTCAGGTCACAGCAACCAAGTCCCAGCCTCAGAGTCAGAAATTTAGATGCTACTGTTGCCATAGTAGCCACCAACCATTTAAATAACCCCATTTCCAGTCAAAGTGTTATGCCTGTGGGAAAGTCAGTCATATCCAGAAGGTATGTAGGAGTAGAGGAAAAGTAGTGCTCCAGTTGTGGTAAAACTCCAGGTTGCAACCATGCACCAGGTCAAGCTTGTGGTAGATCTTAAGCTCGTTCAGGAGTATGCAAATCCCCAAATGCACATATTATAGGTGTGGAAACAGAATTTATCGAGTTATTTAGTTATTTAGCTCTCCTTGCTCAAAGGCCACTTTGTGCTCACTTAGCACTTCCTCAATGGAAGATTAAGAGTTGTACTCAGTCAGAGAAGAAAAACAGCACATGGAAAATGAGAGTAATAGGACAGAAGATAAAAGTCCAGCACTCACAGCAGAAATAAAAGTCAGAGATTCACAACTTACTTTCAACATTCATCCACCTGCAGCAGTGTCTGTTATCTTAGAGAGAGAGTACAAGAAGGCTCCGAGTCACATTCCTTTATGAAAAACTGGTGTGAAACTAACTAGTTATTCCAATAACAGTATTCCAAACAACACAAAAACAGAAAATGCTGGAAAAACTCAGAGCTGAAGGAGGGTCATACGGACTCGAAACATTAACTCTGCCTTTCTCTCCACAGATGATGCTTAACCTGCTGAGTTTTTCCAGCATTTTCTGTTTTCGTTTCTGATTTCCAGCATCCACAGTATTTTGCTTTTATTTAACAGTATTCCAGTGCTAGGTGAAGTTAGTATTTGGATGGAATATGATTATATTTGCCACTCGTAGTAGGAGGAGGGAACAAAGTCTCCCTGATGGAAAGGAATTGGCTTAAGAGGATACGGTTAAACTGGACCAAGTTAATTACAGTCAGAATCAGTAAGTATGTCTGACATTGAGGAAGTGTTAAGTGAGCAGAGTGCCCTTTGATCAAAGAGAACTAAATGTTTTGGTTGCGATTACAGCAGAAATAAATAAACAACCAAATCCATTAAATTTCAGGTGTTATTGATGTTGGCTTAGTCATATTGTATTTGGGAAATTATGCACATGTACTATTTACATTTAAATGTATAACTTGCTTTCTTAAATGTGAAGGGAGTGTAGTATATTGGAAAAACTGATCATTTTGTTATATTGCTCTCTCAACAAGCTGATGTGGGCGGACAATCCAGTGGGGGGGATGAGTCCGGAGGGCTGGCCTTATAATAATATGCTGATATATTACAATGAGGTTGCCGATGTCCGATGGTGGGGAACGCGGCCTGCCAACAGCAGGCGGAGCAGATGATCACAAATTGGTTTCACAAGGTCATGGAACCAATCGTGCCATATTGTCCACTCATGCCAGCGAACACGCCCGGTGCCAGCGGGCACCGAAAATTTCAGCCAATGGCTGCCTGCAGTTGAGTATTGTTAGTCTTAGTGCAATACAAAACATCCATCTCCTTACTTGTCATCCTGTTAAGGATGCTTAATTCTGCAGCTTCAATCAGAGAGTTGGCAGCTCTGGAGTCTTCGGCAGCCCCAAAAGGAGAGGTGGGTGCTGCTGAGGCAGATAGGAGGCCATGAGAACACCTCAACATTGAGGTGCCCTCACGGTCCACACAACACTGCAAAGATAAACAAAATATAGGGTGGTAGGTTCGTACTGATGAGGGAATGGATCGAGATCAGCTATGATTGCAACCTTTCATATTCCCTCCCCATCAATGGAGTTTCTGGCCTGCCAATAATGGATGCTTCCATTGAGCTTCTGGTGAGGCCACAAAATCACCCCCCAACTGCAGCCTTAACAAGCATAATTGGTTGCTCTGCCCCATGGAATGGGCAGCTAACCTATTTCTCAGCCCTCTCCAGAAAACCTCCCCAATGGCAGGAATGAATTGGGGAGATGTCCCGATGCTGCACATGGAAATGGACTGCTCCAGTATCTAAGGAGCCACAAATAGCGCTGAACTTTGTGCAATCATCAGTGAACATCCCCATGTCTGACTATACAATAGAGGGAAGGCCATTGATGAAGCAGCTGAAGATGGCTGGGCCTCAGACGCTACTCTAAGGCCAAGATTTTACGGCCCCTCCTGCCCGGCGGGAGATTACAGTCCTGCCAAACTGAATGGAGATTTAAATGGCTCGCTGCATGTGCCGGGAGAGACGTGCCGCGGCGGGGCCATAAAATCCTGGCCTAAGGAACTCTGCAGCCATGTCCTGATTGACGTCCAACAACCACAACCATCTTCTTTCGTGTTGGGTATGACTCCAACCGGTGGAGAGTTTACCCCCTAATTTCCATTGACTTCATATTTTGCCAGGGCTCCTTATTGCCACACTCGGTTGCTGCCTTGATATCAGGGGCAGTCACTCTCACTTTATCTCTTGAGTTCAGCTCTTTTGTCCATGTTTGAGCCAAGGCTGCAATGAGGCCAGAAGCCAAGTGGCCCAGTATTAAGTCCCCTGACACTGAAGCATTGAATGCAATTAAGGTCAGCAACCTTGGAACTTAGAAAAATGTTGAATCAATTTATCTTAAGTGAATCTTCCAGCTTTATCACTGTAGCATTTCTCTTTAACATGTATCATCAGGGCAAGATAATCACAGTTTTCACCTTGCAATCAATTAGCTTGTGTGAGGAAAAGTACAGTATATGAGCATTGTACCACACTCCCAACAGTGCTGATTCGGAGCCGAATGCAATCCCTGTATTGTTCAGCCTCTTTACAGACATTATTCCCGTCAGAAGTTAAATCACTGAGTTTCCACTTAAATAATGCTTCTGTCAGCAGTAGTTTTGGGCTCATTTATTTTATCAAGCCAAAACTACCTTAACAATTAAAACTTGGCTTTTAGCCCAACTATCCTAAATTTGCTTGAAAGAGGTGTTATGTGAATAATGCTACTGTTAATCCTAACTCCTTGGCTGTAAGTGTTTTACTGTGCATTGAGTGGCTGTTGTCTAAAAGCATTTATCTGTTTCCAATTGAATTCAATGCAACAAATTCTCTACAATCACATCCATCAGTTTGTGAAGTGATACAAACAATCTAATAAAATATTACATGCTTAACTTGGAGGAAGATTAAAAAATCAACTGGGAATTCTGTGAGATGAAATAATGTTGCATTTAATACATGTTGAAAATAAAATCAAGTCTATGTAGAATTCACCCAATTATTTGAACACTTTCTTTCTCTCCCTCTTCTCCTCAGGTCTCCTCGCAGTTTGGAAGATAGCCAGGTATCTCATGCTGCACTGCAGCCAGCCTCTGACTTTTTTCAGCAATGCTTCATCTCCTGTTTCTCAGATAGCTGAACTGAAATCGGAATGCCCATACACCACAGAGAAAGGTTCAGAAATGAACTTGTGCATCTCACTCAACGTATAGCAGAAAATAAACAAGTGACCGAGCAATTCCTTGCTTGATGTCCAAAATAGGAAAGCCTTTCATTTTTCACAATGTACTGAGGGCGGTGATATTATATTTGAGATATGTTTGGCATACGCTGCAGCTTTTGAAGCATTTTGTGGCTGTGTGAATTATGGCATGACTTTGATGTATCACAGTAATTGCTCCATTGACCCTCATGAAAAATATTGCACTGTCATATTTTTGTTCACTGATAGAAATGAACTGAACAAGATTTCTTGGAGTGCCATTCAATGTAATTTCTTGGGTAACAGGCCAGGAGGTACCCTTTAGTTTGAAGAGTTGGCGTACATCCATTTGTCAAAGGCACATAACCAATAGTGGGAAAGTGAGAATAGCAATTCAATCAATGTAAATGTTTGTTTTAAGTCCACAGAGATGATATTGTTACATTGAGCGGGCCTGGTCCCGCCAGTGGCAGGCATCATGGTGGGTGGGACAGGAAAATTTTCAGTGCAGCCAAAAGCCAATTTCTTGCCGGTGTGAAAATAGGTTTAATTTTTTTTTTATTCTTTCAAGGGATGTGGGCTTCACTGGCTGGGCCAGCATTTATTGCCCACCCCTAGTTAGACCATAAGACATAGGAGCAGAAATTAGGCCATTCGGACAATCGAGTCTGCTCCGCCATTCAATCATGGCTGATAAGTTTCTCAACCCCATTCTCCCGCCTTCTCCCCGTAACCATTGATCCCCTTACCAATCAAGAACCTATCTATCTCAGTCTTAAATACACTCAATGACCTGGCCTCCACAGCCTTCTGTGGCAATGAATTCCATAGATTCACCACTCTCTGGCTAAAGAAGTTTCTCCACATCTCTGTTTTAAAAGGTATTCCCTTTACTCTGAGGCTGTGCTCTCGGGTCCTAGTCTCTCCTACTAATGGAAACATCTTCCCCACGTCCACTCTATCCAGGTCTTTCAGTATTCTGTAAGTTTCAATCAGATCCCTCCTCATCCTTCTAAACTCCATCGAGTATAGACCCAGAGTCCTCAAACGTTCCTCATATGTTAATTGTCCTTGTGGAGGTGGTGGTGAGCTGCCTTCTTGAACCACTGCAGTCCATGTGGTGTAGGTACACCCACAGTGCTGTAAGGAAGGGAGTTCCAGGATCTTGACCCAGCAACAGTGAAATAACTGCGATATATTTCCAAGTCAGAACGATGAGTGGCTTGGAGGGGAACTTCCAGTTGGTGGTGTTCCCATCCATCTGCTGCCCTTGTCCTTCTAGATGGTAGTGGCCGTGGATTTGGAAGATGATGTCAAAGGAGCCTTGGTAAATTCCTGCAGTGCACCTTGTAGATGGTAAACACTGCTGCTACTGTGCATCGGTGTTGGAAGGAGTGAATGTTTGTGGATGTGGTGCCAATCAAATGGGCTGCTTTGTCCAAGACAGTGTCAAGCTTCTTGTGGGAGCTGCACTCATCCAGGCAAGTAGGGAGTATTCCATAACATTCTTGACTTGTGCATTGTAGATGGTGGACAGGCTCTGACCTGCTCTTGTAGCCATGGCTAGTCCAGTTCAGTTTCTGGTCAATGGTAACCCCCAGGATGTTGATAGTGAGGGTTTCAGTGGTGGTAACTCCATTGAATGTTAAGGGGCGATGGGTAGATTCTCTCTTGTTGAAGATGGTCATTGCCTGACACTTGTGTGGCGCAAATGTTAGTTGCCACTTGTCAGCCCAAGCCTGGATATTTTCCAGGTCTTGCTGAATTTGGACATGGACTGCTTCAGTATCTGAGGAGTCACAAATGGTGCTGAACATTGTGCAAACATCAGCGAACATCCCCACTTCTGACTTTATGATGGAAGGAAGGTCATTGATGAAGCAGTTGGAGATGGTTGGTCCAAGGACACTGCCCTGAGGAACTTCTGAGGTGATGTCCTGGAGGTGAGATGACTGACCTCCAACAACCACGACCATCTTCCTTTGTGCTAGGCATGACTCCAACCTGCAGATATACTTAACAAAAATCAGTGAAGACAACTTGGAAGTCTCTCATCCCTCTCAAGTCCCGAGGATTCCTTGAGTGTTGCCAGCACAGGCAATGTCTTTCTCTTCTTCTACCTCTGAAGTGATGTTGAACTGTGTCACAGCAGAATCATACCACAGAAGCCATGGTAACAGTGTGCTAACAAAGATTATGATTTTCGAACTTTTATCCCTACTTCTCATTATTCTGGAATCCCCAATTTGGAAATAGTTCAAATTCACCTCTTCCATTGGCTTAGGGTGGGGGTCATCTGGTGTCACCCCAACTCTGTAACTAGATTCATGTAGACCAAAGACAAATGTCCATCTCTTATCCCTAGGCCCCCAGAGTTTACATTCCATTGTGAGCAAATGACACTTTTCTTTAAATACAGAGCAGTTACAACAATGTAACATCCTCTTGTCAATAGTGTACCTCACATCAACATACTCTAACCCATTTGCACAAATACTAAAACCATTAAGAACAAATGTTAATAACACTTCCCGCCATAATGATAAAAGTTTCCCTCTAAAGCTGAGGTTCTTCCCTAAATATATGGTTAATCAATTAAATCAATGCATGGATTTTGTTTAAAGATAAGGTGCCATCCTAAGTTCAAGATACCTTTCAGCTATTTCTTCAAAGCTAATAAAAATACTCTTAATTGTCCATAATACAATTAAAACAACATACAACTGCTGAACCCAGATCCCCAGGCAACTTAAAGCCATAAATCCATTGTGTAGTTTCTCACAAGCAACTGCCTTCCTGGTCCCCAACTGCCTTGACTGCCCATTGACTCACTAACAGAAATTCAAACTGAGCTATTTAAAAAGTGGTTAAAAAATAAAATCCATAGATGTTACATCAGACCAACAATGAACCCTAAAACTTAGTAGTATTATCTAAAACTTACAATTAATTATGTGCTGTTTGGCCATTGTGCCTTCACAGCTGGATCCTTCTGACGGTTGCATTTTTGTATGACAGGAACAAACAGTCATTGGAACACAATCAAAACATTGCCCCAGGGTGGAATAGAATCTCACAAGAATGTGCACTATGAGTTATTGTGCCCAAATCCATCAGAATCATACGGACTTGAAATGTTAACTCTATTTCTCTCTCCACAGATGCTGCCAGGCCTGCTGAGTTTATCCAGCATATTCTGTTTTTATTTCAGATTTCCAGTATCTGCAGTATTTTGCTTTTATTATAGTGCCCAAATCCTCCAATTGGCATTTGAGTATTCCTCACATGTCTCCAATGTGCAGCGATCTCCACTTGGTTAAACACAAATTAGTATGGTGCCCCTTCACTTGGCCCAAGACTGCCCTAAAATTGGGTCCCACCGAGGTGTATGTCTCTAGTGTAGGATGCAGGTGAACACTATGATGGCCCTACAGAGTCCTCAGTATCCTCATCTAGGGCTGAGGCTGAAGGGCTGGCTGGGGGTGTTCCTCCTCCTTTCCTTGCTGGTGCCTAGAATAGAGAGAAGAGATAATTAGTGATTGTCTGGATGGTCACCTACATTACAGACCACTCACAGTTTCAGTGGGTAGTCAAAGACTAATGGATGGTGCCTCACTGGCTTGTTGTGTGGACTTCGAGGTCATCTTCAGTGCAGGCACGGTCCCACTCCTCACCAACCAGTTCTGCTGCCTGCTCTGATGCATGAGCTCTGGCATCCCTCCTCCAGTCTGGGATCTCTCCCTGTTGCTGTGGGTTATCTTTTTCTGCATGAAGGCAGATGGACAGACTGTGAGCAGGACGGATGCCAAAGCAGATGATAAGCATGCCTGATTTCTGTGTGTGTGTGCTGAATGGACCACTGTAAGGGCTGAAGATGTGAGTTGTGCAGGAGTGACAAGAGATGAAGGTATAAAAGGCTGCATGAAAAATTCAGTGGTGATGTCCCTTGTTCTGGTAGAGTCTGAGGTCCCTGCGGACTGTAACCCTGCGAACCCCTGATGGCCTATGAGAATGTGAGTTGAGATTGAGGGGAAGTTTGACTTAATCTGGCAGAGTGGATGAGATCATTAATCCTCTTCCTGCACTCAGTAGTGGTCCTCTTCTGCAGGGCATTGGTGCTGACTTCCCTGGCAACCTCCTCCCAAGCCTTGTTGGTGATGTTGGTGAACCTTCGTCTCCCATCACAGGGGTTAAGGATTTTTCGCTGGTCCTCAACTAGTTAAAGTGCCAGTGCCTTGTCACTAAACTTGGGCAAACAGCATTTATCTCTTCTAGTGGCCATCACGCGCCATAACGAGTCCTGGGCTGCAGACAGTGAATGTGTGTGCAGGTGCCATTTAAATATGGCACTCGGAAGTAAGAGCCAGTGAGGTAATGGCAGGGTGGGCAAATCCTAGCCCGCCCCGTCATGGCATACAGCATACTGCACGTTTATGCATAAGTAATGAGCTAAAAATCGGACCATCCGGCACAGCAAGAGGCCACACAGCTGCCTTTCCCACCCGTCGCCACACTTAGTCCCCGGAGTGGAAAATTCTTCCAAATAAGTTTTTTGAGATGGATTACAATTGGAATGTATCTCCCATTTCTCATAGGCAAACTGAGGTTTGGAATATGTGTGTGATGCTTTTCCAATCCTATTCCAGTCTATGTCAAAATCTGGATAAATATAGCAGCTTGGAAATATACTGAAGTCAAGTTGAGACCAATAAATGGCCTGTAAACTTCAGGCAGTGTAGGAAAAGGGAAATGCATCATTTTTAAGATCATTAGTTCCAAGATGTATGGTCTGTGCACGCTGTTTGTCTACAAACTTTACTTCTTATTATCATGTTTTGCTTAGAAATTTTCGGTTATAAATTATTTCCCAATCAATTTTCTGATGTTAACATCCACTATCATGGGTGATGAATCAATTTAAGTAGTCAATTTGTTTTTGTCTGCCACTTTATTTCTCAGTAACTGTCAGGTTACGAGTACGAGAAGCACATTGAATTCAGGAGTTGATGTGAGGTATTTTTTTAAAGTGGTGAGACTGCAATTTTGCTTTGGCAGTTGCTAAGACTTGTCGGGGCATTGAAGTTATAACTTTGGTTGGTTTACAAAGGGCAAATAAAGCTAAGTTAATGGAATTGGCGGATAAGTTACAATTAGGGTTAGCTGCAGGGGTGAGGAAATCAGACTTAATTGAAGGTATAGCACAGCATTTGAAATTGGAAGGAATACCTGAGAGACCAAGTTCTCCAAGGGGTGGTTCATTGGAATGGGCTCAAATTCAGTCGCAAATGAAAAAATTGGAACCATAGGCAGCAGAAAAAGAAAGGGCAGAGAAAGGAAAAGAAAAGGAAAGAGAAAGGGCATTCCAAAGGGCAAAAGGCAGAAAGGTAGGAGAGAGAAAGAAAACAGGAAAGGGAATTAAAAATGGCAAGGTTAGAAAAGGAGGAAAGAGAAAAAAAGAGAGAGAGAGAGAATTCCAGCTTAAACTGCTGGCAGTTAAAAAAGAAACACCAGGCGGTGCAGAAGGACTTATTTCCAGATCAGAACCCAATGGGGAGATATTTAAATTTGTACAAGCTCTTCCAAAGTTTGAGGAAAGAGATGTTGAAGCATTCTTTATTTCATTTGAGAAGATAGCTAAACAATTGAATTGGGCACAGGAAAACTGGACATTGTTGTTACAATCCAGGTTGGTGGGTAGAGCACATGAGGTTTATGCTTCATTGTCAGAAGAAATGTCGGTGAACCATGATGTGATAAAAAAATGGCCATTTTGAGTGTGTATGAGTTGGTTCCTAAGGTGTACAGGCAGAAATTTAGGAATATGAGAAAACAGCCTGGGCAAACTTATATTGTGTTTGAAAGAGTAAAACTGGTGGATACGGGCATTAAAGATAGAGATGACATATGCAGTGCTTGGAGAAGTAATTTTTTTGAGTAATTTAAAGATTCAATTCCTTTGGTAGTGAGAACCCATGTGGAGGAACCGAGGGTTGAAACTGTAAGACAAGCAGCAGTGATATCTGATGATTATGAGTTAGTTCATAGAGTTAAACCTTCTTTTCATCCCCCTTTTAAATCAGAGAAGGATAGAAAGTGGGAATGTGAAAGGAAGGTGGGTAGTTAGGGAAGAGAAGGAGCAGGTGGAAATTCCCAAGAAGTTTTTTTCCCAGAATAAAAAGGAAGGTGCTGAGGGTAGAAGTGTCACTCTAAAATTGAGGTGTTTTCATTGTAATAAAGTTGGACACACAAAGGCAGTGTGTTGGAAATTGCAGGGAAAATCTTTTGGGATTATTGGGGTACAGAAACGTTCTGGAAGTAAAAATTCTGTGGCTCCTGTGGTTCAAGCACAGGAAAAAGCAAGGGTTTGTGTACAGGTAAAACAGGAAGAATCAGTGATAGGTAAAGAAATGGGAACGTTTTCATAATATGCCCAACAGAATTCTGAGGAGCAGGTTGCAGAATTTTTTTAAGGTTTTGTATGTGAAGGGGAAGTCTTTCCACATGTATAGGGTGGAGCAGGTAAAGATGTTAACATTTTAAGAGACACAGGGGCTAGTCATCCTTAATGTTGTGGGATAGTGATATTTGTTGTTCAGAGGGAGCATTGCAGGAACAGATAGTAATAAGTAGGGTTCATGAAGATGCTAAACCTACTCCATTATGAGACGTACATTTAATGAGTAAGTGGAAAACAGGTGAAGCGATTGTTGTAGCGGTGGAAAAATTGCCAATTGGACGGGTCCAATTTAGTTTGGGTAATGCTATAGCTGGGTCCCAGGTGTGGGTGATGCCTATGGTAGTTGAGCAGCCTGTAGAAGTATTTTTTTACAACAGAACTGTTGCAGAGAGAGCATTCTGGATTCTTTCCAGATTATGTGATAACCAGATCACAGGCTCATAAGATGAAAAACAAGAACAGGAAGTTCAAAGGAAGAAAGAAGGTGTGGAATTCCAATTAGCTGGCACTGTGTTTGATAAGGTTGTTCAGGAAGAAAGGCTGGAAGACAATGCAGCTGAGGTGTTTAACTCAAGACAGTTAGTGGAGTTATAGAAAAATGATTCACA
This sequence comes from Cetorhinus maximus, assembly GCF_964194155.1. Classification (NCBI taxonomy): domain Eukaryota; kingdom Metazoa; phylum Chordata; class Chondrichthyes; order Lamniformes; family Cetorhinidae; genus Cetorhinus; species Cetorhinus maximus. The sequence continues at coordinate 98,106,668 of NC_135882.1, forward strand.
AATGAAGCAACTCTATCAGACAGCTTACTCAGAAACAGAGACAGAATATATTCCAGAATGTTATTACCTTAAGAGCAAATTTTTAATGAGAAAATGGAGGCCTTATCATGTTTCAGCGAATAAAAGCTAGAGGAAGGTGCATCAGATTGTAATACCCTTCGGATATATAAATGAGATTCTGAGAATTGCCCATGAAATTCTAATGGGGGACATTTAGTAATTGGAAAGACACAGGTGAAAATACAAAAACATTTTTATTGGCCTGGATTGCATAGGGGCATAGTCAAATTGTATAGAACATGTCATACATGCCTGGTGATAGGGAAACCACCAACAGTGATTAAGCCAGCACCTTTAATTCCAATTCCAGCATTTGAAAAACCTTCTATTAAGATCATGGTTGATTGTGTAGCACCCCTCCCTAAGACTAAAAGTGGAAACCAGTACTTACTGACAATAACGGATGTGTCTACAAAGTTTCATGAAGCAATATCTTTGAGAAATATTACAACAAGAAAATTGTGGAAGAATTGACTAATGTTTTTACAAGAGATGGATTACCTAAAGAAATGCAATCAGATCAGGGTTCAAATTTCATGTCACAGCTGTTTAAGGAAGTAATGAACAGTTTGGAGATAAAACAATTTAAGTCAACAGTTTACCATCCTGAGTCCCAAGGGGCTTTGGAAAGATGGCATCAAACTCTAAAAATATGATGAGGGCACATAGTCAGGATTATCCACAAGATTGGAATGGGGAAATTCCACTCTTGTTATTTACTATTAGGGACGCTCCTAATTTATCAACTGGTTTTAGTCGTTTTGAACTAGTTTATGGTCATGAGGTAAGGGGATCACTGAAATTTATTCATGAGAAATTGCTGGGTCAAAATTCAGAAACTATTCTCCTGGATTATGTATCAAACTTCAAAGAATGATTGGAGAGAGCATGTGTGTTGGCTAGGGAACATTTATCGATATCATAGCAAGTGATGAAAGTGAGGGCAGATAGATCGTAATTTTGTTGCTGGGAGAAAAGTGCTAGTTCTGTTACCAGTACTGAGTGACTCATTAAAGGCAAGGTTTAGTAGGCCTTACAGGATTGAAAAGAAGCTAAGTGAAGTAAATTATTTAATAAATACTCCAGATAGAAGGAAGAAGCAGATAGTGTGTCATGTAAATGTGCTTTAAAAGTACTTTGACAGGGAAGAGGGCTAAAAGGAGGTATTAGTGGTGGTAGATAATGAGAAAGAGGTAGAAATGTAGAATTCTGAAATTGATTTTCCTCTAATCAAATTGGATAATGAAGGGGTACTTGAAAGTATGAATGTAATATTGAGTTACCTTCCAGATAAGTATCAAAGTGATTTGGGGAAGCTATCGCAGTCATACAAAGCTATTTGTGGGAATAAGCTGGGGAGGACAAATTTAGCTATACATGATGTATATGTAGAAGTTTCATCTCTGATAGGCAACATCCTTTTAGATTAAAGCCGGCAAAGTTATCACAAGTACAGAAAGAAATTGAATTCATTCTTCAAAATACCATCATTGAGTCTAGTTGCAGTAACTGGAGTTCACCTATGGTGCTAGTACCGAAACCGAATGGAACACAAAGACTGTGTGTGAGCTATCGAAAGGTGAATGCGGTGACAAAAGCAGATACGTATCCTATACCATGGTTGGAAAATTGCATCGAGAAAGTGGGACAATCAAAATTTATCACAAAGATTGACTTGTTAAAAGGATATCGGCAAGTACTGTTATCAGAGAGAGCAAAGGAGATATCAGCTTTTGTGATGTCAGATGGACTATATCAGTTTAAAGTCATGTTATTTGCTATGAAAAATGCACCTGCAACATTTCAAAGACTGACAAACCAAGTAATTTTAGGTCTGAGCAATTGTGCTATTTATATTGATGACTTGATAGTTTTCAGTCAGACGTGGGAGGAGCATTTACAACACCTAGAAGAAGTGTTTTGTTGATTACAAGAAGCTAATTTGGTGATGAACTTGGCTAAAAGTGAATTTGCAAAAGCACAGGTTACATATTTAGGCCATATGTTTGGACACGGCAAAATGTCTCCGAGAAAGTCAAGGCTATCGTGGATTTCCCTGTTCCTACAACAAAATGAGAAGTTTTGAGATTTCTGGGCATGAGTGGGTTTCATCGGAAATTTGTCCCAAATTTTAGCAACGTGGTTGCTCCATTGATTGAACTATTAATAAAGAACAAAAAGTTTCAATGGACACAGGAGTGTCAAACGGCATTTGACAGTTTGAAAACTGTATTAACTACGACACCAATTTTGGCAGTATCCAATTATGCCGAGCACTTTAAGTTGGCTATTGAGGCAAGCGATATAGTTATTGGGGCCGTATTGTTACAAGAAGATGGCACTGGTAGGTATTTTTCACTGAAGTTGAATGTACAACAGAGAAGATATTCAACAATCGAAAAGGAAACTTTGGGTTTGGTGTTAGCACTGCAGCATTTTGAAATTTATGTTGCAAACAATTCATCAGAAACAACTGTTTATACAGGCCACAATCCTTTAAAGTTTCTGGACAAATTTCGAGACAAATGCAAGGCTATTCAGATGGAGTTTATTACTGCAACCATTTAATCTACAAATTATACATGTGGCTGGATGAGAAACTCTGATTGCAGATGCATTGTCAAGAGTTTGAAGCTTGAAGGGAAGATTGGACATAGAGGTGAGCTCTCCGCCTTGAAAGGCCTGGGAACTCCACCAGCAGGCAGTTAACTGCCTGTTAGGCACTTAATTCAATTGGGACTCCCGGAAATGGCACCAGTTGGGTTGTCACCGGTTTTCCAGCCGGTGAACCAGCCATTAAATTCAGTTCTCCAGGCATGAGCCATACAGGACGCCATCTTGGTATGGCTGTTAGCATGCATGTAGGGAGAGTCCACCAGAAGTATGAAGAGTAGGCGGATCAGTCAGAATGTAATCCTGATTCTACACCAGTGTTGTTATTTTAGAGCTCAATGCTCCAGCTAACTCGTCACTCAAACACTCACAGCTGAACATGCGCTCAACAGCAGGAAGGACACCCCAACAGCGCTACTTAGTTGCTGGCTGATTTCTGCTGGAACTTGCAGCAATTGTGTAAGTTTTTGGTGGTTTCTGGAGGACTCCAATTTGCACATGGCACATGCTGAAGAGCTTGATGCTGACTTCAAGGATTCTGTGCAAACCACTTTCTCCCAGGTATAAGTGAAGGAGTTTGCATTGCCTTTGGATTACAACATGACAAGGAGAATAAACAGAGGTGACACAGCTGCTGACAGATGGAAGAGGAGGAAAGGGTAAAAGGATTTCAGCAGGAGGCTATATCTGCCCAGGCGTTCAGAGAGTAATTCTCCTGTCTGAACTAATTAGTAACAACAAGGGTGTCAGAAATCTGTGCCTCAGTAGGATATCCTCATTGAAATGTGACACCTGCTGCAGCAAGAACTTCAACTTCAGAGCTGGGAGAAGGCAGCATTGCCAGTGACTGTGCAGGTGACTGGGGACATGAACCTTTATGCGTCGGTTCTTTCCAGCTGGAGCTGGAGATATTTGCTGCCCACTGTTTCATAAGGAAGGTAAGTAAAGCTCTATATTCCAAGAGAGATGAATACATTTCATTCTCTCTTACTAGATAAAATAAAAACAGGCACAGTGTGCACATGCCTTTTTGAGGATTGGAGCTTCCACATGGTGCAAGGAGCCATTGACTGCACACACATCGCTTTACACGTGCCAGCTCTGAGCTGCTCCCCATCCAAAAGGGATTTTATCCCTTTAAGGTCCAGTTGTTGTGCGACCATATGCTGCACATCATGCAGGTAAGTGACCAGTATCCTCGTAACACTCCTGATGCCTTCATTTCGTGACAGTCCATTGTGCCATCTGCATTTGAACCAAAAATTACAAACCAGAGGGTGGTCACTGGATGTCAAGGGCAATCCTTTAATAACATGGATCAAGATTCTAGTGTGCAACCCATTCAAACGTAAGAAGCGTGTGTAAAATGAAAGTCATGTCACCACATGAAATGTGATAGAACAGACCATTGCCACGCTGAAACAACACTTCTGCTGCCTAGGCCACGCTGGTGGAGTGCTGCAGTACTCAACAGAGATCTGTGGTGGGCTGCTGCATGATGTACAACCTTACCATCACATGTGCTCATGTCTAGCTATTGGCTATACAGTGAACAGCTGAAAATCAGGAGGAGGATGAGAAGGAGGAGGAGGAAGACGAGTAGGAAGAGGGGAAAAAGAGGAAGAGCAAGAGAAAACAACCAACACAGCCCTTTTCTGGCTGGCCTGTCCATGATCAACTCATCCAACTGCAATACCAATAACCGCAACCCCAATTCCCCATTGACCAACAATCCCAGAGCTTACCTTTCCTCTGTCACTGACCATGACAGTGTCCATTTGACTGTAATGCAAAAGTAAAAGCCATAACAAAATAAACATTCCAAACCAAATTTGTAAATCACATTGTACATTATAAATTACATTGTGCCAAATTGCTTATAAATGTCAACTAATCACCCTTGTGCATTCCCTTAGTATCTGACTTCCATGTGTTTCTGCCTCTCCTAGCGCTCCTACCCTGTTGTGCAGCAAAGCTAGTGGAAGGTTGCTGACTCTTAATGGAGGAGATTGTACATGGCCTTAGAGGATAACCTCAAGCAGCTCTGGCCTTAGAAGGCCTGGCTTGGGACTGCACCACCTCAGCATGGGTGACAGCAGTCTGAGCTGGCTGGCTGACAGGCAACAGTAAAGGACTGGTGGAGTGCTGGTGGTGGGAGCACAATGCTGGGAGAGCAAGCATGTTCATGCTCCCCGGAGCGAATGCAATTCCCCTTGGGCAGCACCTCAGCAATCAGTAATCCTAGTAATCGGCTGGAGGAAAGATTGTGTGAAATCCTTCCATCCCCTTTGAACTTGGTATCCGCAGTCATGATGGCAGTAGTCTGAGCTTGGGTTGTGGCAGTACGGCTTGAATGAGAGCAATCTAGGTGTCCATAACAGCAAGATAATCTTGCAGGACAGCAGTCTGCGTTTGCACTGCAGCAGCCAGATGTTGCATAGCATCTGCCTGTGCTGCAAGGAAGCTGACAGAGCAGCTATGGGATGTTAGTTGATTCCATGTGGCAGGTGTTCAAATAGAATTGGCCATGTCTCCATGTTGGAAAGGATGGGCTACAAGCTCTTACAAAGCCCTCTACCAAGTTGGTGCAGGACTCCTTGCTCGTTGACAGTGACTACAAGCTTTCAGGCAGGCCTGACAATGATCCAAGCATGTCATTATGTTTACCCATCGGCCTTCTTCTCAAATTGCTCATCTGAGTCCTCTGCAACAGCACTCATGTGCATACTTGCCCCTGGTGTGTTAGCATGCACACTGTTTTTTTCCCTTATGCTAATGTCTCACCATGCACAGATCCCACCTCCAAGCTATGAGTAGCATCTATATCTGAGCTGGTGAGTGTGAGAGCGAGCAATGATGTTTCTTTTTTATCACTGTCATTCTGCTCTTCCATCTCTTGGTCCTTCACCACTATCGAACCAGGTAGCAGTTCTTGAGTATCTTTTTATTTATATTCATTCATGGGATGTGAGCATCGCTGGCTAGGCCAGCATTTATTGCCCATCTCTAATTGGCCTTGAGAAGGTGGTGAGCTGCCTTCTTGAACTGCTGCAGTCCATGTGGTGTAGGTACACCCACAGTGCTGTTAGGGAGGGAGTTCCAGGATTTTGACCCAGCGGCGGTGAAGGAACAGAGATATATTTCCAAGTCAGGATGGTGGGTGACTTCGAGGGGAAATCCCAGGTGGTGGTGTTCCCATCCATCTGATGCCATTGTCCTTCCAGATGGTAGTGATTGTGGGTTTGGAAGGTGCTGCCTGAGAAGTCTTGGTGAGTTGCTATAGTGTATCTTGTAGATGGTTCACACTGCTGCCACTGTTTGTTGGTGGTTGTGGGTGTGAAGATTTGTGGGCGGGGTGCCAATCAAGCCAGCTGCTTTCTCCTGGATGGTGTCGAGCTTCTTGTTGGAGCTGCACTCATCCAGGTAAGTGGAGAGTATTCCATCACACTCCTGACTTGTGCCTTGCAGGTTGTGGACAGGCTTTGGGGAGTCATGAGGTGAGTTACTTGCCACAGAATTCCTAGCCTCTGACCTGTTCTTGTAGCCACAGTATTTATATGGCTAGTCCAGTTCAGTTTCTGGTCAATGGTAACCCCCAGGATGTTGATAATGGGGGATTCAGTGATGGTGATGCCATTGAATATCAAGGGGCGATGGTTATATTCTGTTTTGGTGAAGATGGTCATTGCCTGGCACTTGCATGGCACAATTATTACTTGCCACTTGTCAGCCCAAACTTGGATATTGTCCAGGTCTTGCTGCATTTGGACATGGACTGTTTCATTATCTGAAGAGTCATGAACGGTGTTGAACATTGTGCAATCGTTAGAAAACATCCCCGCTTCTGGCTATATGATGGAAAAAAGGTCATTGATGAAGTAGTTGAAGATGGTTGGGCCCAGGACACTACCCTAAGGAACTCCTGCAGTGATGTCCTGGAACTGAGATGATTGACCTCCAACAACCACAACTGCCTTCCTTTGTGCTAGGTATGACTCCAACCAGAAGAGAGTTTTCCCACTGATTCCCACTGACTCCAGCTTTGCTAGGGCTACCTGATGCCATACTCGGTCAAATACTGCCTTGATGTCAAGGGCATTCACTCTCACCTCACCTCTAGAGTTCAGCTCTTTGGTCCATTCTTGAACCAAGGCTGTAATTAGGCCAGGAGCTGAGTGGCCCTGGAGGACCCAAACTAGGCACCTGTGAGCAGGTTATTGCTAAGCAAATGCCACTTGATAGCACTGTTGATGACCCCTTCCATTACTTTGATGATCATGAGTAGACTGTGCACAGGGCATACCTGGGCAATTTTCCACATAGCCAGGTAGATGCCAGTGTTCTAGCTGTACTGGAACAGCTTGGATAGGGGTGTGGCAAGTTCTGGACCACAAGTCTTCAGTACTGTTGCCAAAATATTGTTAGGGCTCATAGCCTTTTCAGTACCCTGTGCCCTCAGCCATTTCTTAATATCAGATGGAGTGAATCGAATTGGCTGAGGATTGACATCTGTGATGATGGGGACCTCTGCGGAAGATGAAGCTGAGATGGATCATCCATTCAGCACTTCTGGGCTGAAGATTGCTGCAAATGCTTCAGACTTATCTTTTGCACTGTTGTGCAGGGCTCCCCCATCATTGAGGATGGTGATATTTGTGGAGCCTCCTTCTCCAGTGAGTTGTTTAATTGCCCACCAACATTCAGGACTGGATGTGGTAGGACTGCAACGCTTAGGTCTGATCCATTGGTTGTGGGATCGCTTAGCTTGTCTATCACTTGCTGTTTCCGCTATTTGGTACGCAAGTAATCCTGCGTTGTAGCTTCACCAGGTTGATACCTCATTTTTAGGTATGCCTGGTGCTACTCCTGACATGCCCTCCTGCACTCTTCATTGAACCAGGGTTGATCCACTGGCTTGATAGTAATGGTAGAGTGGGGGATATGCCTTACCATGATGTTACAGATTGTGGTTGTATACAATTCTGCTACTGATGGCCCACAGCACCTCATGGATGCCCAGTCTTGAGTTGCTAGATTTGTTGGAAATCTATCCCATTTAGTACAGTGGTAGTGCCACAAAACAGGATGGAGAATATCCTCAATGTGAAGATGGGACTTCATCTCCCAAGGACTGTGTGGTGGTCAATCCTACCAATATTGTCATGGGTGAATGCATCTGCGGCAGGCAGATTGTGAGGATGAGGTCAGGTATGTCTTTCTGTCTTGTTGGTTCCCTCACCACCTGCCGCAGACCCAGTCTAGCAGCTAGTTTTTTTAGGACTCAGCCAGCTCGATCTGCAGTGGTGCTACCGAGATACTCTTGATGATGGGCATTGAAGTCCCCCACCCAAACTACATTCTGCACCCTTGCCATCCTCAGCATTTCCTCCAAGTGGTGTTCAACATGGAGGAGCACTGATTCTTCAGCTGAGAGAGGGCGGTACGTGGTAATCAGCAGGAGGTTTCCTTGTCTTTGTTTGACCTGATGCCATGAGACTTCATGAGGTCCGGAGTCGATGTTGAGGACTCCCAGGGAAACTCCCTCCTGAATGTGTACCACCACATCTGCTGGGTCTGTCCTGCTGTTGGTACAGGACACACCGAGGTATGGTGATGGTGGCATCTGGGACATTATCTATAGGGTATGATTCCGTGAGGATGACTATGTCAGGCTGTTGCTTGACTAGTCTGTGAGACAGCTCTCTCAATTTTGGCATAAGCCCCCAGATGTTAGAAAGGAGAACTTTGCAGGTTTGACAGGGCTATGTTTGCCATTGTCATTTCCAGTGCCTAGGTCAATGCTGAGTGGTCCGTCCATTTGAAAGGAGAAAAGCAGAAGGGTTGGATTGCAGTCAGGTGGGGTGCAGGTAATAGGGAGAAATGTGATGCTTACTTACACCATTTTCAGCTTTTAAATCAGAAGAAATTATGGGATGAGGGGAAATAAGATATGAGAAAGAGGATCCTGCTCCTGCTAACTCTTGTTGAGTGATGTTTTTGTCATGACTGGATATCTGGCAGTGTGCACAAGCTGTGAGATATGCCTGTGAGGCTTGCAGCAATGTTATCTTTGTGAGGGTGAGGAGAAAAAATGAATTTTCGGTATGAGTCGTACTTGATAGAGTTTGTTGGTAGGTGTTATGGCAGAGTGGATGGTAAATGCTGAGCTGCTCAAATCCCAGAATAAAACTTGAAACATCTGCCACAACTGTTTCGCAATTTGTATTTCATTTCTAGACACGTTTTTGAATTCAGAAGTAATAAGTCCACCGAGTCTTAGATGTTTTTTACAAAACTAAATTAGACATTTATTAATAGAAGAAAAGATTTTAAGCATATACATAGGTCTACAAATTACTACTACAATAAATCCTAAATTCCCTAATTAATTTGACTCCCAGTTACACCTCCGTTAAGGCAACAGTAAAGCAAATAAGTTTCAACAGACCCAGGCAAAGGACATAATACCCTGGACAGTGATACTCACGGAGAGTTTTCTTAGCTTCGGTTCCCGTAGACAGCAACTTGATGCATAGAGGCTCGGGGCTTTTCACACTTGTTGGATCTTAGAATGCCTTCTCCCTTACACATAACCTCATCTCCTTAATGCATATTTCTCCCCTTTTCATGTAAATTCCATTGTTCCAATATATCTTTGAAACTTTACTTCTCTCATAATATAAATTTTTCATAGTACTCATTTTTCAGTAACCTTTGGCAAAATTAAATATAGTTTGGCTTAGCTTCTTATGGCTAGGTGTAACATCTTACCATCTCTTAGAAATTCAAACCAACCTAATTTATCTAAAAATGTAAATGTTCCTCACACTTCACATTCTAAAGCTTCAGCCATGTTTATTATCAAACTTAGCTTTGCTTTTGATAACTCAAAAGCTCCAGACCGGCCCCAAATTCAATTAATCCACCACAGAGAAACTAATCCAATCCCCACTATTAACCAACTTTACAATAAATCTCAATAACATTATGAAAATTATTATATTTTCATGACAGTAGTTGAGTGATGGGGTGAGTAGTGTGCAAGGCTGGTGGTACAGTTGGTTAGCTATGGCATTTGAAGATACATTGAATGGCGACCATTTGTGTGAGATCACTAAGAATTTTGTGGTACTGCATCCAGGTCCTCAGGGCTAGACACCTCGCATTGATGGTCAAGGCAATCCAGTCCCACTGCCTTCACAAAGTTTGAATGGAGGGCCTTTTAGCCTCCTGTGGACAGATCCACCTCCCTCAACAAGGTATACAGTGCAGCATCAGAGAACCTTGAAGCATGTTGTCTTTCTCGTTGCACCATAATTCACTGTCCTTCCTGCAGGCTTCCTCCCACAAACATTTCTAGCACCTGCTCCATCCAGGATAGACCTCTCCTTTAAGAGCTACAGGTTTGCTTTACATGGTGCTAGCATTCGCAAACTTGCACTCTTTGCTGATCTTGGCCATTTTTGGGGACTGTTCAATTTATCCCCGTATGTACACAGGCATAAGAAAATCATGAACATTTCTATTTTGAATGATGGAATATTGATGATGTATATAAACCTATATTTGAATTAATTGCTGCAAATGATAAGTCAATATTAGCTTTCCAGACAAGATGCATCTCTCCATGAAATGCCAATAAGATGTGTTGACCAAGTTTCAAATTCAGAGCTGCTCTCTGGAACAAAACATATAACCAGCTTTGTTTTTAAACACTCCTATCAACATGTTAATCATCCAAGTGAAGGTGAATGAAAGAGCTTACAGCATTATGTTGGCTTTCTGGTGAACATTGCTTAAAATCAGGCATTATTTATGTGCATAGAAATGGTGTTACTAAATGTTTACTAAATTCATTAAGATAAATTTAGAACATATGTTAACAGTGAGTGTGGTGAATTTGAATATGTAGTATGACATTGTTGCAATATACTGTATATGAGCATACGAACAAGGAGCAGTAGGCCATTCGGCCCCTCGGGTCTGCTCCATCATTTAATAAGATCATGGCTGATCTGATAGTAACTTCAAACCTGCATGCCGCCTACCCCCACTAACCTATCACCACCTTGCTTACTGAGAATCTATCTAGCTCTGCCTTAAAAATATTCAAAAACTCTGCTTCCACCACCTTTTCAGGAAGAGAATTCCAAAGACTCACGACCCACTTGAGAGAAAAAAATTCACCTCATCTCTGTTTTAAATGGGCGACCCCTTATTTTTAATCAGTGACCCCTAGTTCTAGATTCTCCCACAAGAGGAAACATCCTCTCCACATCCACCCTGTCGAGTCCCCTCAGAATTTTATATGTTTCAATCAAGTCACCTCTTACTCTTCTAAACTCCAGCGGGTTGGTCTGTCCAACTTTTCCTCATAAAACAACCCACCCATTCCAGGTATTAGCCTGGTAAACCTTTTCTGAACTGCTTCCAATGCATTTATATCCTTCTTTAAATAAGGTGACCAATATTGTACACAGTACTCCAGATGTGGTCTCACTAGTGCTCTCTGTAACTGAAGCATAACCTCCCTTATTTTGTATTCAATTCCCTCTGCAATAAATGATAACGTTCTATTAGGTTTCCTAATTACTTGCTGTACCTGCACACTAGCCTTTTGCAATTCATGCATTAAGACACCCTGATCCCTCTGCATCTCTGGGCTCTGCAATCTCTCACCATTTAGATAATGTGCCTCTCTTTCATTCTTCCTGCCAAAATTGACGATTTCACATTTTCTGTAAGAATGACTCTGGTGGCAGTTTGGTAATATTCCACATGGCCAGCAAACAAAATACAAAATATATATATATATATATATATATACTCTGAAATCACCAGAACTAAATATGGTTGATAAAACAGCATTTCAAGGTATGGCATTCATTTTGTTTATACTGGCAGCCTAAACTCATAGACAGGGTTGTATTTATTATTTAACACAATGATCGAATTTAAACATACAACAGTTTTAAAAGTAAAAATGCTGAATGGAACAATGTAGAGCAATAACTTGAGAGTGTGTCTTCCTCTGCTATACACATGACAAATCAACAGACTTTTGAGTTAGAGTTTTGTGTTAATGCTACTGAGTGCTTGGCAGGTGAATTACTTTCATACAGCTCCTACCAGGGAAATATACCAATATGGAATAATATTGAATTACAGATGGGAAAAATAAATCAGACAGTTCTAATATTGTTATGAAAGTATGATAATTTTCATAATTTTTTCTGGTTTGTTGTAAAGTAGGTTTGTGGGTGTAAGTATAGATGGTTCTGTCTGTGTGATTTAATTACATGTGGAGTCAGGTAGACTGCAAGCTTGAAATTATCAAAATAAGCTAGGTGTAGAAATGTGCTTGAAATGCTAATGAGTAAACATAGACAATGTCTTAGCATGTAAGGTGTGAAGGGAATTTGCATTTTTAGAAAAGAGATGGGGTGTTTGGATTTCAAAGAGATGTTGGTATGTTTACCAAGGCTAAGCAATGTGTTTATTTTTCCCAAAGGTTACTGACAATATTGGCAACATGAAAGCTGCTATATTACGTGAAAGGTACAGTTCCAAAGATATATGGAACAATGGAATTTACATATTAAAGAGAGAGAAAAATATATAAAGGAGAATGGAAGGCTATGTTGGGGGACCATGTAAGATCTAACAGGAGTGTGTGAAACAGCCTTGAAAAAGCCTCCAGCCATTTGTGCATAAGTCTGTTGCATCCTTTAACTAAAGTTAGAGAAAGTCATTTGGAATTCCACTGTCAAGTGGGTACTGTGTTAACTTGCTGTTTTTTAAAAAAAAAATCTAAAATCTATTTTGGAATGTTGCCTTAAAGGGGGTGTAACTGGGAGTCAGGTTAATTAGGAATTTTAGAAGTCCTTATGGTATTAAGTAATTATAATCTTATGTATGTGCTTGAAATCTTTTATTTTGTTAATAAATATTTTAATTTAGTTTTTAAAATCTCTAAAGGTCTTAGTGGACTCATTACTTCTGTTAGGGGGAATATAGGTGTACAGTAAGAACTTATTGAAAGGGAATGAATTACTCTAAGCAGCCAATGCTACCAAGCACATTGGCAGTTAAAGGTTATCAGATAAACCTTGCACAGCCTTAGGGCCTGCAAACAACAGAAAGGCCTTGGGAGCCAGACTGGAGTCAAAGCATTGGCAATAACAACTAAGATTAAGTGTGCTCTTCAACAGATAGGGGAAGAACAGATGGTCCTAGTTTAGGTAGGAGAGAAGGTCTCTGCCTGGGTGAAAACAAATAGGGATATATGGTGCATGTACTTGTTACCTGAGATGCCAGTTTAATGTAAACCTACATGTTGACGAGATCGGAATCTAGAAACTGTTCTTGTACGTGATCAATAATGTATAAATATACTGAATACTTGTAATTTAGCAGAGTGCTATCTCAAGCTGCATTGAGATGGTTCTCCCCTTGCAATTGCTCGAATAAAGGATCGTGACCTGTACCTGAGACTCCTGTGGTCTGTTTGTCAAAGTGACCACAACACTTCTGAATTCACTGCACACATCTTCTCGTAATAAATACAAATCGCAAAGCTGCTGTGATAGCATGACCAAGGGCTGCATCTTCCGATCGCGAGCGGGGGCGGGGCCTGCTCGCCGACACGTAAAATGACGCAGGGTGATGTTGGGCCAGCGTCCGCGTTATTTAAATTTTCAGGCTGGTGCGCGCGGAGCCGAGTTGGCTGCGTGCCTGCCGACCTGTCAATGGCCACTTAAGGCCATTAATAAAGTAATTGAGGTAATCAATGGACCTGTCTGTCCAACCTTAAGGCTGGCGGGCAGGCCGGGAGCCCAGGCGGGCTTCAGAAAAAACATGAAACCTCATCCATGGGCAGGATGAGGTTTCATGAGGGATTTTAAATGTTTACAAAACGTTGAAATAAAAGAAATTGACATGTCCCAGCTCATGTGACAGTGGCATATGAGGGGACATGTCAGGAATTTTTTTTTAAACTTCCAAAAATATTTTAAACTTCCAGCGATCTCCCTGAGGTGGCATATTGCCTCAGGGAGATCTGTGCGCTCTTTCGCGCGCATGCGGGGAAGAGCGCAATCCCGGCTCAGGGAAATCCCCCCCCCATCCCTGCACAGGAAGCGCATGCTTCCAAGCAGACGTCACGCTGGGCGGGCCTTAATTGGCCCGCCCACGTAAAATGGTGGTGCGCCCTGATCAGGAACCCACCAGCCTGTGCCCGCTGCCGCACATCCCCCCCAACAGAGGGAAAATTTTGCCCCAAGTTTCCCTTGTGGATTTGGTCCATCATCTGCCATGTCATAACAAAATTAAAGTGTTTTGTATGGTTTCCCAAGTAATGTGTCATTGTTCAACAATTTGGTTTGAGAATTATTTTTTGTAAAATTTCCTTTTGACTTAAGTGAAAATATATATTTAAATTCCTATATTATCAGGATGCAGATGTATCACAGTGTTTCACAGGAAGATAAGAACAATGCATACAACAAAGCAGAAGTCAATTCAGAATTAGCAACCTCCAATAGAGTCATACCTATATTGTGGTAGCTTTGACGAATGACCCCCAGGAGGCTCAGGTACAGGATACAATCATTTATTTGAGCAACTGCAAGTAGAGAACTACCTCGAAGCAGCTTGAAGTAGCACTCTACCAAACTACAAGCATACAGCTTATTTATACATCACTGATCAAGTACAAGAACATTGTTCAAATTCCAACTTTGTCAGCATATAGGTTTACATTAAACAGCTATCTCTGTTCTAGGTACATACATCACCCTTCACCCAGCCACAGCCTTCTCCCCATATCTGAGCTGGGACCATCTGTCCTTTCCTTATCTATTGAAGAGCACACTTAATCTATTTGTTTTCATCCTCCGTCTCCAGTCTAGTTCCCAGGGCCTTTCTGGTGATTGCAGGCTCTAAGGGTGTGCAAAGTTCATCTGGTAACCCTTAACTCTTATTGTACTTCATGGTACTGTCTGCCTGGAGATTCTAAGTAATTACCTTTCAATAAATTCTTACTGTATTCCCCCGAACAGTCTCCCCTTTTGATCCTTGGCCTAGCCCAAGGTAGCCAACTATAGTGGTACTGTCCGTTCCTTTATGTACCGCCACCCACTGATACTGCCCAGGTATCCAGCTTTGGATTGTAAAGGTACTAGGTCAGACCATCTGTATCATCTGGCCCTTCAATTCAGGCCTCTGCCTTGCTAAACCTCTTCTCCACCTGTTAAAATTCTCCCAGCGCCACCTCTTTTGCCACCTTTGGGTATGATGAATCAAGTATGTTAAATATATAACTAATATCAGCTGAATCCCAACCGGGGCATGGGAGATAATCCGAATCCACGGGTTTTTTTGTACACTTGAGCCCCAATTCCACAGATCCTCCCACCATGTGGAGGAATCTATTTGCTCGTTATCCTCTTTTAAGGAGCACAATGTTTATTTACACGAGATAATAATGTTTCAAGTGCTTGCACTTTCACCTGTCAATACTTTAAAGGGCCTGGATGATTGACACTTTTATAGGGCTGTAGTAAAAGGAGATTTCTTTTAAGAAAGTAGAAATTTATGAATGAATGACTTTTTTTAAAGCTTTTTCACACATCCTACTGTTATTATAAGGTTTATTGATTCTGTACAAAGTGAAAAGTGGGTGAATAGACATGGCAGTGCCATAGCCAGGCATGGAGGGTATGAAGGGCCATGGAGGTGAGTAGAGTGACATAGCTTGGCATGGAGGGTATGGGGGGCCATGGGGTTTGGGTGGGGGAATGAGGTGGCATGAATTGGCATGAATGGGACATGGGCAGTGGATGGGAGAGTGAGGGGTTGTGAGGGGTGAGGGCTAGAGGGCTGTTCTTTGTTTTCCTGTCATTATTACATCTGGGATGAAGTCCCAACGCATCGAGGCATGCCTTTTAACCAGCCCACCTCAGCACATGGCAGTCCCTGTGGCTACCTCTGAACTCGTTCTGGGACTAGCACCAACATCATCCACTAGCGGAACCAAAATCCCCTCTTTGCTGGAACTTTCTTCTGAGGTGGGCTGGCCAAACCGGGACATTTCCCGAACTCCCAATACCCACCTTTAGGTTGAAAATCCAACCCAAGGAGTTTAAAAACGCCTGACATAAATTACAGGTTTTCTTGATTCTTAATTTCCAATTGTGTTGGCTTCATCCTTTCTCCCAGCAAATGTTCTATATTATTCATAAGCAGTGATTTGGTCAGTGCACTCACCCAGACGCTAAAATAGTTTGATTACTTACTACTGTATAGGAGAGACAGGCTGGCTTTGGAGAGTATACAACAAAATTTAGATCCTTCCTATTGAAAGAGGAGGATGGATTCAGGGCTGGCATCAAAGAAAGAGGTGGGCGTGAAACCTTTGAGGAAGGATGGGAAATCATGCCAACACTCAAATACTTCTAGTTTCAAACTCGCACACAAAAGCACAGGCACATACACACGGACAAGGAGAATCATAGGGACAGAGGGAGGAGTATAGTTCAGTACACTGGAATCGAGGGGGGGTACCATAGATTTGTAGTGCAATAGAAATAAAGAGCGGAATTTAATCCAGGTGACAGGAGTCTCGCCCACCCGCTGGAGAGCCAACGAGAGCACTACATCATTTCCATTAGGGAATACCCACCGTAGTAAGTGCCTCTTACTTGCCTGGTCATTAGTGGGCCTTTCCCAGGATTTAGGACCCCAAATGTGGAAATGCTGCTGCCCGAGAGCTGATGGCCAATCAGAGGAGAGCAGCTCTCCATTACAGACAGTGCCATTAGGAACGGTGCAATGTACCCGCCAGTGGCCTAGAATTCCTGAGGGGCGCCACCTACAGGTGAGTGAGGGCGGGGTGGGGGCTGCGGGGAGGCGGTCACCGACTAGGGGGAGAAGTGGGTTGGAAGAAAGGGCGGGGGTGCCTCTTAGTGCCTCCCCCACTTCCAGATGCCGAGTCTATCAGGCACTGAGTGCCTTTGAACAAGGGAGCCCCCTCTGCAGCTTGCAAGCAGACCTGACCAGGTTTGCTTTTCATGCTTCCCCTTTGAATACCAGCAACGGTGGGGTAAGGCACTTCAGTGGGCATGAATTACCCACGTAAGGGCATCAATCAGCATCCAAATGGGAAGGCTTTCCATGTACCTTCCACCTCAGACTTAATCGGGTGGAGGCAGGAATGTAATGGAGTCCTCACCCTGCACCCACCTGCCAAATTAACTGACACCCCCCACCTCCCCACCCCCCCACCACCCCCCACCCCCCGCCCCCACCCCCACCCCTGCCGCTCCAAATTGGTGCCGGGCAGTAGGGTGGCATTAGCTTCTGCTCAAAGAAAGAGAAACTCTGCAGGTGCAAACTGGAAAATGGAAAACAAAAATCAAAGATGTAGATTCGGTCAGGGAATGGCTATTTAATCTCAAGGGATGGAATTCCCTTCAGTGAGAGCAATCTTACAAAATAGAAAAACAAATTTCTTTTGCTGCACAGAATTTGCTGCAATAAATTAGCTGTGTCCACCCCTTCTGAAAGAATAAATGCAGCTTCTCTCCAGTCACTCTTGGCATTAAATTAATGTGACAGTGCCAGGCATGAAGTTTTGGAAGCAAGCCTGAGAACATATGTTCACACCGTGTTACACATCTGGAACAAAGCAGTGTATCTTCTAGACAGGGTAGCATTCAATCTTGCAAATTGCCATGTGGAAGTGAAGACCAAATGGAGCCCAATTAGAATATTCTGTAAATGTATAACGTTCAAAGTATAGGGACAACATTGTGTTAATGGTTGGCTACCCACCCTATGACCTGCTCAACAATGAAGTCAATAACCTGGATAGAATAGGTTTTCAATGTCAGTAATATTTATGATTTCTGTAATGCTTATTCATCCTACATCATTAGTTTACTGCACATGGTTCACTTGAATAGAAATGAGAGAGATAAAATTTTGTTATGATGCACTTATAGCAAGGTGTATGATTAGAGCCTGGTCTGACGTGATTGACCAGCAATAAATTTTCTTGCTGGGCTACTCAAACTTTGATTGGAATTGCTTTGAAATATGTAGCATTTAGTGTATTTGTAAAGTCAGCTACTGTATGTTACATAAATATTTCCTCCTACGTATATAAAGTGTGACGTGTGCCCCATTTATAGATTCACAGTTTTTTACATCCCTTCCACATGGATGATGTGACCTGAACGTCTGCACTCTCACTGCCTACTGTTTCATCTTGTGTTCTCTTTGAAATATTGCTTTTCCACAAATCTTCAATCGGAGTTTCAGTTTCACAGGTTTGAAATATCAGTGAGAGATTTTTGATGTCCATGAAATAAAATGCCCACTCTGGCAGACTTCCAATTTTGAAAGTTATAACGTTGAACTATATAAAATAATTTAACTCTATCAGTCATATTTTCCTCTGGAAGATAATTTTCAGGAAAACTTAAATATGTGTAAACAGAGACGTAATACCTGAAAAAAGCAGTGATTCACTACTTACCATTTGTAATCCTACCCTGACTAACACTGCCATCCTAACATGAGTTCACAAATATAAGTAAGATGAAAAATGCCTTTAGTTTGTTAAAGCCAATCATGAGAAACTCAAATAGAAGAGGGATAAAAATGATAAGTAAGCATGAATCAGGCCTGACATCTGTCAGCTCAAGGTTTCTCAGCACAGTGAATGATGCAGCATGGTATCCAGTTGCTGCTTGCAGCCAAAACAAAAACAAAAATACCTGGAAAAACTCAGCAGGTCTGGCAGCATCTGTGGAGAGGAACACAGTTAACATTTCGAGTCCGAATGACTCTTCAACAGAACTAAGGAAAAATAGAAAAGAGGTGAAATATAAGCTGGTTTAAGGGAGGGTGGGACAAGTAGAGCTGGATAGAGGGCCAGTGATAGGTGGAGATAACCAAAAGATGTCATAGGCAGAAGGACAAAGAGATGTTGAAGGTGGTGATATTATCTAAGGAATGCGATAATAGGTGACATTAAGGGTAGAAAGCAGGACGAGCAAGGTACAGATAGCCCTAGTGGGGGAGGTGTGGGGGGAAGGGATCGAAATAGGCTAAAAGGTAGAGATAAAACAATGCTTGCAGCCGATCGGTCAGTACGTTCTCAAAATTAGCCAATTCAGGTACCACTTGGCTCAGATCCTGCTCTATTTTCCAAGTGGCCACTGATTGGTGTATTTAAGGACTCTGTGCAGGTATTCTGGGCTCACCTAGGGGGCAGAGAGATGAAGCAAGCAAAATCGCATTTGGGAATTGGTCCCCCAACCTCTTACTAGGTGCCTAATAAGTGGGCTTGACAGGGATAAAATTCTCCCAGTTACTTTTGACCTTTCTCTTCAATCTCTTAATGGCAATTTTAAATAAATAATTCCTCATTCCTGACTCCAAAAGCAGAAGAAATAAGCAGTTATTTTGGCAAAAGGATAAAATAAGTTCTATATGAATAAGACATGTCTGTTTGCAAAGGTGGATTGAATACACAATTTGGTCCTAACTGCTGGTTATCATAATTTGAATTTGCTTGAAGGTGTTAAAACTGATACCTACAGGTTTAGGACTCAAATGCTGATTAGATCTGATTTTTATGTGTCAGCTTGTGTGAGTTCCATGCACCCACTTCTACTGAAATTGAGGAGCAACTAACCAAGCTTCCTTCAACAGCACCTTTTAAACCCGCGACATGTACCATCTCGAAGGACAAGGGTAGCAGATGCATGGAAACACCAGCACCTGCAAGTACCCCTCCAAGTCACACACCATCCTGACTTGGAGCTGTGTCACTGTTCCTTCTGGGTCAAAATCCTGGAACTTTCATCCAAACAGCGGTGTGTGTATACCTATACCACATGGAGTGCAGCAATTTAAGAAGGCGAATCACCACCACCTCCTTAAGGGTAATTAGGATGGACATCAATTGCTGGCCCTGCCAATGCTGCTCACATCCCAAGTCAAATATAAAAAAAAGGCTGCTGGATAACAATGCAGTGGCAACTTTCATAATGTTTCAAAGGCTAAGTGAGAGGGCGCACAAATGTGGCACTGGAGGTTCTGATGGAGGAGATCCATCGGAATGTGGATGTCTGCATCAACATAGGAAGAGTGAGTCCTCCTCACCCTCCTAGCCCTCATCTCCCTCCATCCTGATTTCACTCATGTCTTCCTCCAAATCCTTGCCAAGACCAAGGAGAGCCCTTGCAAGATACTGACGACCAAACACTCCCTTTCTCCTGATCAATTCTATAAGATCTTCAATAAGGTCGGGTATCACAGCACTTACTTGTTTTTGTGAAATCATCAGAGAATTTCCAGAATAAATGTTATCTGCGTGTTGATGAAGTCTTGACAAAATGTCTGAGGAAATCTCCTAATGTATTTCAAAGCTCCAGCACTGTTCAGTGAAAAGTGATATAACTTTAAATTGTGCTTGAAATCCTCAGCAACGACTTACTCTCGAGCAGCTGGTTGCTGTTAGGACACTGAGTTTGTTGAGTGCTAGCCACCAAAATGTCATGCAACCTCTTTAATGAGCGCTAGCGGTAATTAAAGTGTCAATTAGTCCCTTAAGCCTTTGTGGGGGCTGTTCCTAGCACATGCTTCAACTCCTTTACCAAGATGACATCTTGCATTAAATATGGGCTAATATAACCTTTGTGCTAAAGACTCCAATTTGGCCATCTTAGAGTCTCCTTAGCACCTGAACATGTCATAAAAACTCCACCCCTACACTCCTCAATCTTTTACCATTCATTCTATTAAAACCCTCCACTTGATTTTCATTTTGACTTGAATGTCCTTTCTATCATGCATGATGGTCGAACAATTTTGCCTTACAATGTATCCCTTCATTTGTGAACTTGATTTCTTTTTTTTTACAAAACCCAAAATACTTTTGGTCTTTTTCTGGTTTTCTCTCTTCATGTGTAAGGTAAGGTAATTAGCCTTGGTCCACAAAAGAGTCTCTAAGTATATCTCTGTTAGAGAGAAACAAGTGCTTATTAAGCTTTGAAGGGTGTCACTCAACATCGAACATGGGGTAAGGCAAGGAGGCAGCATTCCATAAAATGACACAGCCATTATAAGGATTGAACCCACACTGTTGGCATCACTCTGCACCATGCTCTAAACATCTAAGCTAACTGATCCCCTCGCTTTGCACCTGCAAGGAATTAAGTATTAGGTTTTTGTCATCTGCATTTTCCAGTGTCCTGCATATTTAACTGAGTATTAGAGCTTTTAAATTTTATAGCTATAACATTGCTCAAGGAGTCCCATTTCTCTCCCTGTTATTCCCCAGGGTTTCTTTCTTGCTCTTTAAGGGGTAGAACCACCCTCCACCTCTTAAAAGGCAAATGAAAAAAGCAGGGTAGAGCCAGCAGTTGTGATTTCCTACTCTGGGAGTTCCTGCCTTCAGGCTGGACAGGGATCTAGCACACCAGTGAAGGCCAATGCACTGTGTAAAATGTTCCAACTTACACAAGGGCACATGTGTTGCAGGTCAGACACGTCATTAAAAAAATTAAGAGATCAGACCCCCATTGCTCGGGGTGGGGAGGGGTTGGGTAGGGGATGCTGAAGGGGCAATGGCTGAGGTTAGGGCATTGGGGGTGGGGTAGAGGGAATTGGGAAACCCACTCTTTGCCATAGGTAGGTAGTGGCTGAATTTTGAGGGGACATTGGACAAATAATTACCACTGATGTTCCCAAAGTTGCACTTGTGCCCACCTGTGGCATGAAAATGAGGTGCCCTCCCTATGACACTGAGAACTGTGGTGGGGTTGTCACTGGAGGACACTGATGGAAGCAATCCCATCAATACCCCTGAGATCAGGTCCTGGAGAATTTTGGCTCCTACTTCTTTAATATCAGATGTCAATTTTAACAGTTCCTAATCCACTATGACAGAAATTCAGATATGAATAATTGTCAACGTTTTGTTTTGAAAGGGAAATTTCATCATGGTGCTCAAGTGTCAAAATTAAGGAAAACAATAAATTAGTTGGTCTTTCATTTACTTTAAATCACTCTCAATGACTCAAAACGACTGATCTTAAAATGACATTTTTGGACACTGTATTTGCGAATATCACTCATAAATGCAAAGGATATCAGGATGAAGTAGACTTGTTTGATCCTTACAGATAAGAAGAGTCCCATAACCTAACTGGATCACATCTCTGGAGACTTCTGAAGAAATTTTTATATTTCTTTAGAAATTATTTCTGATTTGACACCAAGGGCTTCTTAGGTTTTGCTCCATGTTTATTGAGAAGCGAGAGCTGATGCTAATACTGCAACTTTAAGAAAAGATGTTGGAAGCAAGCCAGTGTGCGAACTTAATCATTGTAAATAATCTGGTCAATCCAGTGCAAATAACAGTCGGTCTGTGCATTGACTTAATTTGGAGAGGATAACAGCTTCAGAAAAAACACTAAAATCAACTAACCTATTTGATCAAAATAACATGGGGCAGAATTTTTAGGTAGGCGGGCGGGTGCGATTGACGGGCCCAGGATCGGTCGGGGAACGGACTGCCGACCGCGATCGTCCCCGACCGCGATTTCATGCTGGCTGGCCAATTAACGGCACTCCATCCCAGCTCAATCCATGGCCTCCCCCCTCCCCCCACCCCCCCCATCCACCATCACTCCCCTCAATCTGTGGTTCCCACTGGCACAAACCAGAGCTTGGTCCCTGCAGACTGTCAGAAAGGAGACCGGGCTCCAGAGAGGGAAAAAGAGACAATGTGGCAAAGGAGAGAGAGAGAGGGAGAGGGAGGGGGAGAAAGAGTGAGAGAGAAAGTGAAAAAGGAGAAAAAGAGAAAGAGAGAGTGGCAAAGGAGAGAGAGAGAGAGTGGGAATGGAAAGCAAGTAAAAAATTGAGCTGAGTTTCAAAAGTGCTGTGGGTGAGACAGAGAAGCTGTGCTACACAGGTCTTGTTTGGGTGATTTGGTGTTACCTAATTTGAATGTATATAGTATTTCTGCTATATTCAGTGATTTATTTTAACTTGCAAGTTATCTCAGCTATGAATGCACAGTGCTGCACATGTACGGTACAATATTTCGAAGGAAGATAACTCCATTTTTAAAATCGATTCCTATGGGAACCTATGATTCACTTGAAGTTGTCTCACTTAAAATCGTGATTTCCAGGAACACATCCACAACTTTAAGTGAGGACTCACTGTATAACCTTCACTCATCTCTGTTCAAAATGCTGCTTAGTATGCGAGCAGTGTTCATGTCACTCAGATTTGAAACCTTGGTTCATATACAAGATAAAGGCAGGTGTCTCAGTCCAGCGCCTATTCCCTGTGCTTTGTGCAACCTGCCCAATGCACTCATGGTACACCTTCATTGTCACTGGACACATCAATCAAGCCCCTCAGTGGGACTTATCATTGCTGTCAGAATGTCCTGGCCAGGTGTCACAGAGTTCCATCATTCTCTCCGCATGCTCCCAGCGCCTTTGAGGTGCAGCTGGTCCCTCAATCTCTTCAGCACCTGTGTCCGGTGACAGTGTGGTCCTGAAGGGTTCCATTCACAAAGGATGCCATAGGGTCAGGAGAAGTTAAAGTTTCCCCGCTGCATCTCCATGATATGACCCTGTTCACAGAGCACAAGCGATCTGTCATCAGACAGAGAGGAGTCAGACATTCACATAAGCTATGTGAGCATCTATGGAGTGTCCCCACTGCATGTTGTCATCATCCTCCTGGAATGTAGGGACTATGGGCATCCGCTGTGCACCCATGACAAGGGCCTTTTGCAAAGAGTATGTGCACTGCCATCAGCCAGACAGGAGTCAAAACGGTCAGATGCAATAGGATCTAAGGTGTCTCCTCACTGCATGTCGTCATCATCCTCCATGAATCTAGCAGCTATGACGACCTCCTGAGCGCGTCTGCCTTGTCTAGCTAGTGTGATAGCCTCATCGCTTTATCCTCGCCTTTGAGGACCTCTTCACCTTCATCCCCATCGATGCCCTCCTCATTGGAGGAGACCTCTGCTCCTGCATCTCCTCCTCAGCCAGCTCCTCTCCTTGTTGCAGCGCCAGGTTGTGAAGGGTGCAGTAGATGATGACAATGCATGACATCCTTTGTGGACTGCATTGCAGGGCTTTACCACTAGGCCATGAAACCTCATTTTCAACATCCCGATGGTTTGTTCCACCAAGTTGTAAGTTGCAGCATGAGCCTTGTTATACCTTCTCTCTGCTGCAGTCTGAGGCTGCTGCATGGCCGTCATCAGCCACGCCCTCTGTGGGTAGCCCTTGCCCCCAAGGAGCCAATCCTACAGCCTCTGTGGACCCTGGAAGATGTCAGGGATCTGAGACCTACTGAGAATGTAGGAGTCGTGGACACTTCTTGGGAACCGTGCACAAACCTGTGGGATGCTGAAATTCAACTTTAAAGAAGATTAAATGTCAAACCTATTAAAGAGGCACCAAAAGTGCAGAACTCTGTAAGACAGTTGAAGAACTCCAAAGCTGCTCCACATATGAAATGGAGACAGGAATAGTCAAAAAATCAACTTTCAAAGTCATTCAGGGCTACACCACGGCACATAGTGGTCTGTGAAGGGAACCCCAAACCAGCGATCACAGGCTTCGAGTCCGAAAGCCAAGCAAAGATTGTGAAATTAGTGAGCAAGCCTTAAAAAGGGTTTAAGAAATCAATTTTAACGGTGCACTGGGCAGGAAGAACTGGGAAAACAAGATCCCTAGCAAGGGCAGGTTTCAGTAAACCCTGCAGTCCGGGTCCAAGGTCAGCGCCATTACACATGGCGACTGCGAGGCAGCACAAAAGAAAAGAATAGGAAAGGGGCTGCAAATACTCGATGTTCCAGGGAAAGGGAGTGAAGAGATTATTGAAATAACTTAAAACAAAGCAGTTTTTAATTGCTTTGCATCCTTCAAGAAATAAATGTCAAGTCTAGCTAAGAGATCCCCCAGGGGCAGGCAATGACTGCAGCAGGTATCGGTGAGAGGCTGAACAGTGCAGAAAGCTGCAAACACTGGAAGGAAACTTTAACACTTCAGGTAAACCACCTAAAACCTTAGAAAAGCCATGGATCCTAAATTGATGCTACGTGAGCGGTTTGGACATATGGAAGGATCAAATCAAGGACCAGTTGGCGGCTTGAATTGACATGCCCTCCCGCCTCCGTGCTCACTCCTATCAAGGCCTAAATGTTCAGCCTGTTAATGTTTTTTCTCTGTCCATAGATGCTGCCTGCTGAGTATTTTCAACATTTCCTGTTTTATTTCAGATTCCCAGAATCTGCAGTATTTTACTTTTGAATAAATTAAATATGTCTGCCCTAAAAATGGGCCTGGCATCAGATAATTAATTAGCTAAATGAGTATATAAAATCAGATTTTGACAGTAGACTAGGCACACATTAAGTAATTAATCCTCTATAATTTTCTTTAGGTCAACCGCACCACTCTTAAATTAATATAAATGTTCCATAAAAACATAAAATAGCCACTAAACACATGAGATTAGACCTCAGTAACAGTGACACAGTAATAGAATAATTAATCATCCCAATGATATCACCATTAACACCACATTGTAAATATTGAGGATGATTTTCACAGCCTCTTCCAGCAGGAGCAGCACTCCAAAAATCACAGGGCTGAATGTAGCTGTCTCATCCCCTGTGGGAGGGGGTCAACCCCTAGCTGGAACCAGTAGTTTTCTAGTAATGTGAGGTAGGCAGCTTGCCTGACAACTGTCCTGAAATGTGTCTGCGGTGGCTCAAGCATTCGCCAGCTCTATGCACATTAGTCCCCCTATCCCTGCCTCTGTGTATTCTCACAGAATCAGTATTGGAAAGTATGATATGATGTTGTATGATGTTCCTACGTGCCATTGTAATGTAAAGGTGCTCAGCAGAGCAAGTGTTAATGTGGTACGGTAGAACAGCACCACCCATGGTATGATGTATAAACTCACATGCTAATAGTCTGAGAGAACAATCTAGAAAGGACATTCTGGAACCAGCCATGACAGTAACCTGGGGTCTATAAATAGTTAATGGTTAGCAATAAAATGGTTCATGTTTAAATATACAAATCTCAAGATCTCATCATTGAGACACAACCACGCATCATAATCCAAAATGTTTGGCAGCAGTGGGATATCAAGCGCTATCAGGATAGTACAACACAGTTGGCAGCAATGGTCACTTCTACAAGATACCACATCAGAGATAGTACAATAATCTGACATGGTGATCTGCGGTGATATGAAAGGTGACAGCTAAATGCATGAACCCAGAACAGCATTCCAAGGTATGAAAAACTAAAAGCAACTGAAGCCTAACTAGAGAGACATGAACCTAAGGAGAAAGCATGAAGGAATGTTGAGGAAGCTTCACTGCAGCCTTGGAAGTGAGGAATCCACCAGAGTGAGTGGAAGTCCATTACAGAAAATTGCAAGAACCTAAGTGACACAGTTCACAAGGTGGCGAGCAAAAATACAAAAAATTACCTGTGCTTACATTTTAGAATAGGTGACGGTCCCAATAGCTCAATATCCAGAAGGCAGTTGAAAGAGTACTGCAAGTTAAAAACAAAGGTTTAAAAAAAACAAAAAAAAGGCTGGCAGAGTTAAATAGAGAAACCTGCAGAGCACAGTTAGAAAAAAGGAAAAAATCTACAAAGTTTAAGAGAGAGGGAAGCTTTTCAGTTAGGTCCCCGTCTTCTTGCATAGAGCAAAATGCTGAAATCTCAGTTTTAAAAGCACTCTAAACTAAAAATAAATAGCTTCAAACAACCTAATTTTAAAATAAATAGAGCAGATTCAGGCTTCCAGGCCAGTGCAATACAAGACTGTACCAAAGGTTGGAACACTCTGTACCTGCATTGATACATTTGTTGAAAAATGCAACATCTGCAAAGCTTTTCTTTCAAAGTTGAGCCAAAAATCTCACGAGCAGCAAGTCTCAAAAAAAGCACAGAGTGAAGCCATCTGTATCTTAGCAACTATGGCCTGAGTGGATAAAAATGGTTACTGCACTGATAGCCTTAAAGGGGCAATGACATTTCAAGCAAAAAAAAAAGGCCATGGACATAAAATTACAAGAGACCCCAGAAACAGGGCAACTCACAATAAAGTGCTGAGGGCGACAAAAGATCCCAGGGAGAGGGTACCAAAAGACCCAAGAGGGAGGGAAGCTAAAGACTCCAGAGCAAGGGAAAATAAAGACCCCAGAGCGAGGGCTACAGACAACCCCAGAGAGGGGCCTATAAGTGCTGGAATATGGGATTAGAGTAGATAGGGGCTTGATGACCGGCGTGGACACGATGGGCTGAAGGGCCTCTTTCTGTGCTGTAAAACTCTATGACTCTATAACTATGAGAAGGAACCAAAAGACCCCAGAGCCGAGGCAGCCAGATAGCAATGCAGAGTGAGCAGATGGCTATGAATGAAGGAAAGCTATCTGAGGTAGCTCAAAAGAAGCAAAACATGCAAAAAATAAATGAAGCTGTTCTACAGGAAAATGTTCATATTAAAGCTGAACTGGAAGCCTTGAAGTGCAAGATTCAAGCTGAGTATATAGCTTTGAAAACTCATTATAAACTGAAGTCTTCAATGAACCAAGTTGTTTGAGATCTGAATAAACAAATTTCAGAGATGACACAAAGGTATCTGGAGGAGTTAATGACCCTCAATTCCACTATTGGCAAATCAAAGCAGGAGTTGGGAAAACACAGCCAGATGTACAGCCAGGCAAAACAGCAGGCAGAAAAGGCACGCAAAGAAGTTGCAACCCTGAAGGACTCCTTGAAGAATCAATATGTAGCTATGGAAAAACACGAGGAGCTAAAAAGGACATTGAATATTACTTCAGAAAAAGTTGTATTGAAGCTATCAGTAGCAATGAAATGATACACTGAAACCTAGAGTGAGTTGGCAAGAGGTCAATGAGAAAATAAACAGTTGGAAGAACAGCTGATTGTCCTTCAAGATCAAATGCAGAAGGAATGCATAACAATTCAGCAACCCATGAAGAAATGAAACCTGTCTTAAACAGCAGAATGGAAGAATAGCAGAAGGAACTCAAAGAGACTCTATTGAATTACAGGAAAGCTCAAGATGAAACCAGTGAGCTTGGCAAAGAAAAGGAAAACCTGTTGAAAAGCCTTCACATATTACAAGAATCCTTCAAGACAAAGTTCATTCTTCTGGAAAATTATGAAGAGAAGCAAAATGAATGCAATGTCACTTTGAATCAACTGAAGAACCGTTGGCAGGGAAGACACAGCAATATTCAATACTCCAGGAGGAAACCATAAGCTCCAAGAAACAGACGGAAGAGCTGAAGAAGCAGTTGAATGGAAAAGAGGAAGCATTAAAAGTAAAGGCTGTAGGACTTTTCAAGCTGCAAGCAGATAACGAAGCCATGAGTTGTACAATTACAGTACTGAAACAAGTTAAGACTTCGCCGGAGATAGACCTGGCCAACATGATGTACAAGGTCAAAGTTCTGTTGCAGACAGAGAAACAAAAGACAGGAATAAGATCGGAAAATGTAAATCCGACACTGAAATGCAAGTAACTAGAAGAGGAAATAGCACTGGATGTCTCAGACTTACTGAGAACCATTGAGCTAAATGAAAAGATCCACACGCTTGCAAAACAATTTGAAAATAAAACACCAAACAAATGTTTGGCTGAGAGTGTGTAACAAGTTGAAGGTTCTATTTGCAAAAAGTATATGTCTAGCAAGAACATGGTGGACACCATGGGTAAATAAAAATGTGGGTCCACTCTAGGAATGAACAGAATGCACATTCCCCTTGGAAGGAACAGGACAAACTTACAGTGTCTGATAAAAGCAGACAGGTTGTTAATAAAGAGAAACGCAACTTGAGGGAGTGCAAAAAGTGAATCAAATGGAGATAACCAAGTACCACTGTTATGACCATGGCCGATGTTATTCACTGAGCAAGCCAAATCCCAGAGGAAAACTTTTCTTACTTATCATAGCTTTTTCTTTGTTTTGAAATTTGAAAACAAGGGGTGAACTACTGATCCTAGAAGCATATAATCGCAGTAATGCTTTTAGGATTTTAAAGTTAAAATATTTATTAACAAGAAGAAAAAAAACTTAAGTACACAAGAGTAAAATTACACAGTTAAAACAGCCTTACAAAACATTCCCCCCAAAAAACATACTTGGTCAGAAAACACAAGTAAACTCAACTCCAGTGAAGCTCAATGCAAACTGGAGGAACGGCATCTCATCTTCCGACTAGGCACTTTACAGCCTTCCAGACTTAATATTGAGTTCAACAATTTCAGATCATGAACTCTTTCCTCCATCCCCACCCCCTTTCTGATCCCCCTTTTTCCAATAATTTATAATTTTTTAACAAAAATATTTTTCTTTTCCCTCATATTTTTAAATTTATTTTGATCTATTGTTTCATCTCCACCTTTTAGCCCGTTTCAATCCCTTACCCCCAACCCACCCCCACTAGGGCCATCTCCCACTTGCTCATCCTGCTTTCTACCCTTAATGTCCCCATTAGCACATCCTTTAAATGATATCACTACCGTCAACACCCCTTTGTCCTTTTGTCTATGACATCTTTGGCAGTCTCTTCTTGGCTTCCACCTATCACTGGCCCCCTATCAAGCTCTACCTGTCCCACCACCCCCCCCCACCCCCCCCACCCCCAACCCGGCCACCCCCTCTACCAGTTCATCTCATTTCTATATGTCTTAGTTCTGATGAAGGGTCATACGGACTCGAAACGTTAACTGTGTTCCTCTCCGCAGATGCTGTCAGACCTGCTGAGTTTTTCCAGGTATTTTTGTTTTTGTCACACAAGTAAACTGCTTGACAACAACTCCCTTTATATTTTTAACCATTGAAGTGCAGTAATATTACCAGAGGCAAAAACTGCTGCTACTTTAATAAAGTATAGCGCATGACTTCTCACGCTCTCCCACTCTGCTGTGGAAATCCAAAGGAAGTTCAGAAATAGACTGCTCTCTGAAAACAAAGACTTTTCTGGCTTGAAACTGGATGGCTGCTTCAAATTCACAACTTTTCTCAGCACAGAGCTGGTCTCAGGACTTCTACCCCACACAGCCTCCTCAGCTCAGCTAAACATCTTCCTTAAATATCTTTTTATTCCTTTTCAACCTAGACTCCATTATCCTAAGATAAAAGCAAAATACTGCGGATGCTGGAAATCTAGAACATAAACAAAAATACCTGGAAAAATTCAGCAGGTCTGACAGCATCTGTGGAGAGGGATACAGTTAACGTTTTGAGTCTGAGTGACTCTTCATCAGAACGGGATGAAGAGTCATTCGGACTCGAAATGTTAACTGTATCCCTCTCCACAGATGCTGTCAGACCTCCTGAGTTTTTCCAGGTATTTTTGTTTTTGTCCATTATCCTAAGAACCTCTTTGGACTCAGCTTCTCCAAAATATAAAAATCTTTCATGTCTTCCTGTTGCCTCCGCTTTCAGGTCAAATAAAATTTAATAACCTTCCCTTGTTTACCTACAAGACCTTTGTATGTTATAAAAGTCCCTTCTACTCCCTTTGAAACTTAGCAGCTAAAATGTCAAGTACTTACCTATCACCTAATGCAAATTTAAAACCCAACCTATTTACTTGTAAATCCACTCCAGAGCCTCTCATTATAAAATGCGTGCATCTAGCACCTTTACCTTTCATCTCTCAGTTGCCACAGACAAAAGCTGTCTTGACTAACCTTCCCCCAGTTTAATTAACCATGGACACACACAGACACACACACAGGCACAGAAACACACACAATATTCCCAAAGATATTTTTAAAAAATAACATCCATCTTCACAGCCAGAAACAGATTACTACTACCAATCCTCCAAACGTGATAGACCAAGATGTGGAAAAACTGGCAAGCCTCAAGCCTGTCTGAATTTATAATGTCAGAGACTTGAGATGGGGAATGGGGGTAGCGAGTAAAGATTGCATTGTAATACCCTGTTGGAAGAGAGGAAAGTTTTCCTTAGCAAAGAAAGGGGATGATGTATGATGTTGCATGGTGTGCCTCTATGC
The DNA here is from genome assembly GCF_964194155.1 of Cetorhinus maximus. Classification (NCBI taxonomy): domain Eukaryota; kingdom Metazoa; phylum Chordata; class Chondrichthyes; order Lamniformes; family Cetorhinidae; genus Cetorhinus; species Cetorhinus maximus. The sequence goes on from NC_135882.1 coordinate 98,137,475, forward strand.
CATTGTAAAGGTGCTTGGCAGATCAAGGGTTAATATGGGACTGGAGAATAGTACTGTCCGTGTTTTGATGTATTGAGTCACATGGTAATAGTCTGAGAGAACAATCTGGAAAGAATCTGGAACCACTCTGCATGGAGGTAACAGCACCATGCATGACAGTAACTTGGGATCTGTAAATAGTTAAAGGTTAACAATAAATTTTTCATGTTTAAATATACAAATCTCAAGATCTCATCATTGAGACATTAAAAGAACCCATACTACAACAGAGGGCACCAGCAGCTATAAGCCAATCACATTTTGAAACCTCAGGCCGAATTTCCCTGATGGAGGGAGGAATCGAGAGGTAGGTATGATCCCACCTTGCAATCCCGCCTCCATCATCAGCCTGCCAGGAAGGAGTGGGATTTTCCCAGGTTCAAGACCTTAATTAGCCTGGAGATGGGCCTGCCACCTTCACTGGCAGACCCATCCTGGGAGTGGAGGCAGGCTGACTCTGGAGGGTGGCAGGTTAAAAGATCTGCCTCTGTTCCCACATACATTGGCTCAGATCTTCTGATGGAATTAGCGGTGAATGTTGAGCTGTATCGGGAAGGCCTCATAATGTATTAATGAGTGAACTTGCTAAACAATTAAAACTCATCACATTGCCTACCCATTCACCCAGCCAACCCCTCCACCAACCCACCTCCAGCCATTATCTAGTTTATAAACATATGGGGCAGACTTTTTAGGTCAGCTGGTGGGCGCGATCGACGGGTCAAGGATTGGCCAAGGAACGGACCACTGACCGTGACCGGCCCCTGCCCGCAATTTCGCACTGGCTGGCCAATTAAGGGCCAGCCAGCATGAAGTGCTCACTGAGAAGCTCAGCATTGCCGAGTGGGCCGGGAGGAGGGCAGGCGCTGACATCAGTGCAGGTGTGGGGGGAGCGCTGACAGAAAGATCTCTGAAGGTAGAGAGCTGCCTCAGGGAGCTGGAGGCCTGAAAAGCATTAAATAAAGTTTTTAAAATCAGGAAAAAATGTCCAAGCATCGCAATCAGTCATCTGAACATATGCATGAAAAAAATGTTGTCCATAGATCTTTATTTTTCTTTCATTTAATAACGGAAACCTCATCCTGCCCTTGGAGGAGGTTTCATGAAAAATGCTAAGTCTGCCTGGCCGATTCGCCCGTCCACCAACCGTAAGGTTGGATAGACCATGAAAAACCAGAGACAATTGCACTTTTAATAACCTTAATTGGCTTCTTAATTGTCAGGGGGGCGCGCTTCCGACTTTTGCATGCGCCCGCCAACCGAAATATGTGAGCGCGGGATGATGTCGGGACGCTCGCCCGATGACATTTCGCATCTGCTCGGGTCGGGCGCGCATCCAATCAGCGTAAAATTCTGCCCATGAACTCACAATTCCTATTATAAAAGCTGGAATGCAGCAAGAGCCCAGGCATGCCCCAAATAATAATTTACTCTTACTAGCAGTTGTGTAAACTCAGACCAGTATTTATTAACACATTTAAAAACTGGAATGCATCCAAGGAACCCCAAAAAACCCCAAATTTCTCCTCAGAACTGCTACTCCCAGTAGCTCCCCAAACTGAAAACATGAAAGCAATTGATAGTGCTTAAAAATAGAAATTGTTAATATTTGACTAGGTTACATTTTACAGGCAAGGACTGGAACTGGATACCACTTCTGCTTGTGTCGGGAGTTGCAACGCACGCAATTATAATGCAAATCATAAGTGCACGTGACTGGCATGCGCCCCTTGTGCAATTATGCAGCAGGGGTGGGTAGTAAGTGTGAGGCCCTGCCATCAGCTGACTCAATTCCAGGTCAAATCTCGCCTCTGCAAGCATCCATTCTCTGCAAGCAGGGAGAGCTGGTAACAAGTTTGCAGCCAAATCCACTACCTGCATGGCCATTAAACATTTATTTTGCGATTCACAGCCCCCACCCCACCTCGGCAGCTGTCAGGAAGTAAGCCCCATCACTCCCCTCCTTCTCTGCCAAATCATTTTCCTGGGCCCCCACCGCTCTCCACTCTCCACCACCACCCACCCAGCATCCCACTGTCCCCCATTGCTCCTCTGTCAATTTGTCTTCTTGGATTCCCATCACACCCCCCTTTCCTCTGTCAAACCTCCTTGGACCCTCATACGCTGTCCTCATTCAGCCATGATAGGATACAGATAAAGAGCAGCTCCACAACTTAGTGATGCCTCCCTGCATGTTTTCCTGCAGGCTGTCCAGGAATGGCGGGAGGTGCCATTGCCCAGGGAAATGGAAGACACTCTTGGTTGACCTTGGCAGCCTGGACAGAGGCCATGGAGGAGGTGAGCAGCCATGAGGTCCAGGCATGAACATGGGTCCAGTGCCAGTGAATGACCTATTCCAATTTGCCAGGTTAAGTAGCAATTGTGTTGCTGCATTAAAAGGCCTCGCATGAGTGTATCAAGCAATGGGACTTTGCAAGTGGGGAGGGAGGCCATGCTGGAAAATGCATGGTCATCATCAGCACCACATGGCAAAAGGGGCCAGACTATGGTCAGGTGATGGAGCACCAGTTAGAATGTGTGGCCAGGAAGTGGCCATGGTGGTGCACTGGGACAAGGGAGTTAGGTATCTCTTAACATGACACTAAGTCTCCACTTTGTCATTGCCAAGGAGAGGGCCAAGGTAGGAGGAGGAGTGACCAAGTTGAATGTTCTAATGCCATGTGAGGATGAAGCCATGGAGAATGCAGGAGAGCAGGGCAGCTATTCCAATGCAGATGGCAGGCTGGATTAGCCAACCAGCCAACCTAGTGTTGAGACATGGGCACACAGGAGACACGCATAGAGCTGTGGTTTCCTGATAGACCGAGCTTCTCCTTTGTGTCTTTCTTTTTGTTCTCCATTGCAAGTCGTCACCATAGGGTGCGAAGATCAAAGCCCATTGAGGAAAGCGATGACTCCACTTCGGATGATGAAGAGCAAGAACAACCAAAGGATGCACCGTCATCTGCCTCTCCCTCACCCTCCACCAGCTCAATTACACTCACGCAGGTCTCAAAGGGTTTGTGTATTGAATCTGGGGCACATGCTGGTGATCACTTCATGGCACATGCTGAGGGAGGTTGTATCAGCCAAGATCCCTGACAGTGGGAAATTTATTTGGGAACAGACCCACACTGAGTCCCTCGTTTTGACTACAATAAGCTGGCTGGAGATGCAAAAACAGGCAGAGGTGCCAGAGATTATATGGAACCTTGTGTGGTCGACGGAGGAGTCCATTCGAGTGTCAAGTTCTGCTTTGGCTCTAGCATGTGAGTGCATGGCTTCCTCAATGGAGAGCTTGGTGACTGCCATGGAGAGCCAGGTCTATCATACGGCCCATATGCACACAGACCTGTATTCCATTGCTCTAGCTATAGGCTCTATGCACTAGTGGCTAGGTGAGAGGGAAATGAGGCACTTGGACCTCCTTCCAGGTTCTCCTTCTCTTCATGGAGGAAGGGAGGTGCCATTGTGCATCGAGACGGGGGAGCAGCACCAGCAAGCCGCCCAAGAACCATCCTCTCAGAATACTCACAGGGTGAGTGACCCCCACAGCCTCCAGTAGGTAGGACCCTGAAGGCCTCAAACAGCTAGACAATGTCCACCATGGGCATTGCATGCAATGGACATTGGTTTCAGCAGCCTGCCTCCTCACCAATTGTTGATGTTGGGGTCGTATAGTGGGCGGAAGTGAAAAGTTAAAATATTTTGAGGACACAATGGTGGTACAGGTGTAGGGACATTGTACATTTTTGCACATGTATAAAGTTCAGGTTATATTTGTTTCACTTGATTATTGTGTGTATCATACGCATTTCTTGGAACGTCCAAATTCAGGGGGCATATTGTACTGTCATGTTTCATGATTGGCTGAATGAAAGGTATTGAGGGACATCTCACTTATGTAGGCAATGTGTCTGAGGTCAGCCTTTATTGGATGATAATGAGTGTGTATTCTCAAAGCAATGCAGCATGGTTGAACATGCAGCATCTGCTGACCTTCCCATAAATGACATGCCAAGAGATTGCCAAGGTTACTTACTAGTGAAGTGATGCGCTGCTCACGCACTCATGGCCCTGCCACTGTGTTCGAGGAGCGGAAAGTTTGCTCATAATAGCTTCAGTAATTGATGTGCCAGTACAAAGCCTGTATCCTCATGGCAGTCATCTCCATTCATCATGTGTAATAAAGGTCCATAACTCTTGGCCTTCTAGCAGGTAGAGGATATAGGTGGTGAGGTAGCTGCAGATAAAGGCTGGCAGAGCCAGCATTCAGAGCAGGAAAAGGGTGAGGTGATGGTCATATAAGTGCCTCATTCCTGGGCAAAACAATTTTGAGGTTGTCTCTGTCAGCCCTGGCATGTCTCTCCGTGGCCCTGGCATCTAAGAGAGGTGCAGCAAAATCTCTGTCCTCTTCCTCATTATCATCTGAGGAGGAAAGCAACTCCTCCATGTCCTCACATGGCAATTCCTCTCCTAGTTGACCATGAGTAGGTAACAGTAAGTTGAAGACTCATGGGCCCTTTCACTCTCTCTCCAACCATTTTTGCAAGCTTGTGCCCTGCTGGTATTTTAACCAGTTAAACTCCATAGGTAGCGTCTTCAACATAAACCAAACAGAGATCGCCCGTCAACATTTTAAATCATCATGACACAGAATCCGGAAAGAACACCAAACCCAGCCTGAAACCATTCAAGCTATCAATCAACAGGATTCGTATATGATTGACTTTCTTTTGGGACTCTTAAACAATTTAAGTTAGCCTCCCTCTTTGTAGGGGTGTGTGTGTGTGTGTGTGTGTGTGCCTCTTGAATGCATGTGTGGGTGAAAGTTGGAGCATTTTTATTATTTCTGTCATGAATTAAGGACAATAAACTTTGCTTCCATTTTCTTTTAAAACACACAGGAAAACCTGTATGTGTGTGTCTTTTACAGTTGCAGCAATTAAACAGTTAAACACCCACTGAACTGGTAAGAAAATTCTATAAAAACACCTGTTGCCGTCAACTGAGAGGTGGAAAGAGAGGGCAGCCATTCCACCACTCCTCACCTAGCCGTGACAACACACTAATGCATCAATGGTCTTTGCCAATGAAGACGGCTCTGGGTGAGTTCCTCCTGACCACCCTCCCTGTTGGCTGGTGCTGGCTGATGGTCTTCTGGCCTGTGTTGTTATGCAACCATGGCTCTCCTCTGATGAATCCCCTGCCCAGGGTCGCGAAAAGATTGGATGCATGAGATCCATTGCAAATCCTCAAAGTTGATTGTGTGGAGAACACATGCAAAGATGTGAGCCACTCTGCTTCCATGGCCTTCATCCCGAGATCAACTGCAGCGGACCAATAGGAAAGAATGACACCCCCATATGCCACACTTAGAACTCCTTCCATCCCATAGTAGCCTCCTCCCACAACAAGCTGATCTCCTATGAACTCAAACTTTTTTAGCAGCCATGTCGATGGCCATGCACACTGTGAGCCTGCAGCTGCAGCCCATCCACCTCTACCCTCCCTCTGTCACCCTCAAGCTTCCTCACATCACCATTGAACCTCCAAACATCACCCTGCTCCTTACCCCCAATCATCCTGCAGCCTTCAACCATTATTTTTGATCCAGAGCCAGTGACCCTCGAGCTTCCATCTCTTAGCCTCGACACTCCACTCCTCACCCTTGACCTTCCTGCCATCAGCTTGGAGCCTCCCTCCATCATTCTTGACTGGCCCTTTGTAACCCTTGACCCTCCCTTAGGGATCATGATGGCCCCCCTCCTGGTGGACCTGCCCTGCTTCAAGCTTGATATCCCTTTCCTGACTGTTGACCTGCCATGTGTGATACAGCTGCCTCCCTTAGGCACACAGGACCAGATCTCTGCAATGTTCGATCCGACCCTATAGGCTGGAACCTGGCTCCATTCGGACACCTCCTCTCCCCTTGCCCCCACATGTGCCAGTGCCTTTCTGCACTGCAATTTGAGGGCCCGACCACCATTGCAATCTTTCCAGTGCAATCATTACGCATTTGAGGAGCCAAGAACAATAACCCTCTCCCTCCCGCCCACCCCATCCTTGCTGCTACCAGACCATCCAGCTTCCCCTGCTCCCCTCCCCTGTGCCGCTGAGCTAAACAAAGACAAAATCTCACCTCAGATCCAAAGAATGAATAACCTCACCTGGTGTATGCCACCTTTAAGCTCTTGGGAAACAGGAGGCATGAGTTCCTCATGCACTGCTGACTTAATGTTGAATGCAAGACCTCATTTCCACTTAATAAGGGATTTTGTCAACAGCTTGCCAACGTGACCAGAATTGTGTGCCACTTCCACTCTCTTTCTGCCATATCCCATGCGATTACAATGAAAATTCTAAGTGCTGATGGCATCTGAAACACATGTGATTCAGCAGCAGGGGAAGCTTTTCATTGGTGAAACCTGCAAGTAGGCAGCTATGCCAGAAGAGTGAATGCATGATCATCCTTAGTGACACCTGGCAATTGAGGCCAAAGTGTGTGGAAGTATGCCATTTGTGTGCAATCGGACACAATGTGACTCTGACAAGCCAATATTTGCGATGGGCAAGGGGGTTAGGTATTACTTGACATGTCACTAATCAGCACTTTGTTGTGGAGGACAAGCAGACCCACAACATCAAGGAGAGGAGACACACAGGAAGGGGAGTTCCTGGCCTGAGACTCTTGACAGCCACTGAAGAAGAGGCGATGGAGATCACTGGGGAGGAGGGAGTTGCAGACAGTAAGGTGAGACTGGCCAGGGTTAAGGAGGAAGAAGCAACCATCCTACTGGTGGCCAATGGGCAATCAGGATGGTTGCAATGAAATGTGAAGTACTCAAACTGTGATGATTCTTAATATGATTCTGTTTTCCACTACAGGTCATCACCATCCAAGCACCAGGCCACAGTCAAAAAAGGAGTCGGAAGAATCCACGTCTGGGGATGAAGCAGCCAATGCCCCAGAGGATGCACTGACGTCTACCTCATCATCAACCTCTGCCAGCACAGTTACACCCACATGGTCCGTGGAGGGTTCAGATGTTGATTCGGAGCACAGTCTGGTGAGCGCACAGCAGGCACGTCCCAGCAGCTGAGGGAGGATGTGACAGCTCTTTCCCAGACAATTGGAGGACTGCTGGGGGTCAGGCGCTGCTAAGCCCCACTGATGATAGGCCTCTGGTCGCAGCCACAAGAAGCCTGCCTGACATGCAGCAGAGGCTAGTGGAAAATATGACAGAGATGCCAGGGATTATGCGCAGCTTTGAATGGGGTATGGAGGAGTCCATGTTAGCTGTGACTTCTGCTATGTCTTGGGCTTTTGAGCACATGACTTCATCCATTGAGAGGATGGTGACTGCCATGGAGAGCCAGGACAAGCTATTCGATCTGTATGTGCTCTGGCCTACATTCCATCACTCTAGCTATGGGCTTAGTGCTGCAGTGGCAAGGTGAGAGGGGGATGAGTCCCTTGGACTTACCTCCTGGAGCCCCTTCCCTTCAGAGAGACAGGGAGATGCCATTGGGTACCCAGATGGAGAAAGAACATGTGTCAGCTGCCTAGGGCCTTCCTCTTAGGACATTCCCAGAGCTAACGGTGTCTCATCACTCCCGCCACCATTGACCCCAATAGCTCCAGTAGGCGAGGCTGAGGGTGACACTGCTGCACCAGTGCAGGAGATCTCCAGTAGACTGGAACCCTCAAGCCCCTATGCCTCCAGAGGATGGCTGCCACAGTCATCCGAGGCAACAAGGCATCACACTGAGTAGACTGCCTCCATCTCAGCTGCTGATGTCAGGGTTGCCCTAGGCATAGTGGAGCAAAAAGAAAAGTTAAAAGCATGAGCACAAATGTGGCACAGGTGACTTAGCCATGTGTTTATCACTTGTGAAAATATGCACAACACAATGTAATTTATACAACCATTCATAATTATTGGGGAAGTGTTGGGGCCTGTCATTGTATCATATTAAATGATCATGGCATGCCTCATGTTTCTCAAATTTGATGGCTTGAGAGGAGATAGGGACACAGGCATTATTCCTGAATGAGATGTTTTGCGTTTTCGCGCATTCTTTATGGAATGTTCATGTGAATTGTCATTTCTGTAATGATAATTCTGTGGATGTCGCTTAAAATGCAGCCACAGCTGGCCCCCCTTCTCTGACTCTCAAGGATATTGGCCCATTTTTCCCTCAGTGGCTATAAAAGAGACAGGCGCAGTTGCAATTAAAGCACTTCAAAGGTGATGCCGGATCAGAATAATTGGGCAAGGCAGGCTGTACATGTATATCCATATTCCCCTAAGATTTTCAAGGTACTATCACACGCTAGTGAGTGTGTGTAACAAAGCTCCACTCTTCATTCTATTCTAGGTAGTACAGGATGCAGGTTTAGAGTTAACTTGGCAAGGGAGGATGGCAGGGCTAAGTCTAAATTCCAGGAAGTTGGTGGAGATCTGACGATAAGCGATGGTTAAGAAGATGAGTTATTGTTTTGTGAACATTGTGGAGAATATTTGTCCCTGGCATCCCTTGCACTCCATGGCCCTGACGCCCATGAAAGGCTCATTTGGATTTATGGGCTCCTCCTCATGATACAATAGATCCTCCTCTTCCGAGGGGGGCTGATGTTCCTCGTGGTCTTCCCCTTGCAACATCTGTCTGTGTTGCAGTGCCAGCTTGTGCAATGCACAGCAGACCACTGCTATTCATGACACCTTCTGGAGTATCAATTCAAGAGTCCCTCCAGATTGGTCAAGGCAGTGGAAGCATTTTAAGAAGCCCAATGGTATGTTCGATGATGACTTTGGTAGATGCCTGAGCTTAATTGGAGCAGTCCACTGCCTCACTATGGGGATGTCTCATTGGTGTCATCAGTCATGTTGACAGGGGAAGACCTTATCACAGAGGATCCATCGATCAACCTGGGCTGGAGCTTCAAAAAGCTCTGAGAGCCATGAGTTGTGCAGTATATAGGTATTGTGCCAGCTCACTGGGAAACAAGCACAGGCCCGCATAATTCTTCTCCTGTGGTTGCACCAGTTGTATATTCAAGGAGTGAAGCTCTTTATGATTTACAAATGCAGCTGGCTGTTCCTAGGGAGCTTTTATGGCTACATGAGTTCAGTCATTGACCCCTTGCTCTCAAGGAATCCCAGCGCTGACACCGAATGCAGCTGAGCTTGTCGTCTGGCTGTCTTCGTCGGTGGTGAAGTGGATAAAATCATTGGCACAACTAAATAGGGCATTGGTTATGCTCTTTTATGCACCTATGTGTGATTTGCATGATACTCATCCTCCTTCTATGTGTGGTAACCTGTGAGATGCCACAAATTTCACCCATCACTCCCTGGAAGCCACCGTTGGCATAGAAATTGAGTGCTGCAATAACCTTGAGGGCCACTGGTCTATCTGTTATCATTGTTGTTGGTGTTAGCTTAGGTTGGTCTTGGTCAGGATTGATGGAGCAAGGCTGTTGGTAAACATTATCTTGTATTAAACATTCTTCTTAATTAATTACTGATTAATTAATGATCTCAGAGTAAAGGATCCTCTAAGGAAGAGTGATCATAGCATGCTATAATTTCAAGTTCAGTTTGAGAGCGAGAAACTTGAGTCCCACACTAGTGTTCTGGAGTTAAACAAAGGTAACTACATAAGCAGGAGGGCAGATTTGGCCCTGGTGGACTGGGCAAGAAGGCTACAAGGTAGGACAGTTGATGAATAGTGGCAGATATTTAAGGAGATATTCAATTCCTCCCAAGTAAAATACATTCCAAAGAGGAAGAAAGATGGTAAGAGGGGGAAAAAGCATCCATGGCTAAGCAAGGAAGTTAAAAATAACATAAAAGCAAAAACTAAGGCATACCAAATTGCAAAAGTCAACTTGCAGGCTGGAAGATTGGGAAACTTTTAATGACCAATAAAGGGTTACTAAAAATATAATAAAAAGAGCAAAGGTAAATTATGAAAGAAAACTAGTGCAAAATGTAAAAACTGATAGCAAAAGCTTCTACAAGTTTATAAAAGGAAAGAGAGTAGCTAAAGTGAATGTTGGTCCCTTGGAGGATGAGACTGAGGAGTTAATAATGGGGAATACAGAAATAGCAGAAGCACTTTATCAATATTTTGCCTCAGTATTCACAGTGTAGGACCACTAGTACCACCCCAAAAGTAACAGTTAGAGCAGAGGGTATAGAAAAGGAGGAACTTAGAACAATCACTATCACTAGAGAAAAAGTACTGAGCAAACTATTGGGATTAAAGGGTGACAAGTTCCCAGGGCCTGATGGCCTACATCCCAGGGTCTTAAATGAAGTGGCAGCAGAGATAGTGGATGCATTGGCTATAATATTCCAAAATTCCGTGGATTCTGGCAAGGTTCTAGTGGATTAGAAAAATGTTAATATAACGCATTTATTCAAAAAGGGGGGGAGGCAGAAAGTAGGAAACCATAGACCAGTTAGTTTAACGTCTGTCATTGGGAAATTGTTGGAATCCATTATTAAGCGAGTAGTAATGGGGCATTTGGAAAGTCAAAATGCAAACCATCAAAGTCAGCATGGTTTTATGAAGAGTAAATCGTGTTTGACTAATTTGCTAGAGTTCTTTGAAAATGTGACAAGCAAAGTAGATAATGGGGATCCTGTAGATGTAGTATATCTGGACTTCCAGAAAGCCTTTGATAAGGTGCCGCACAAAAGATTAATACACAAGGTAAGATCACACGGAGTTAGGGGTAATATTAGCTTGGATAGAGGATTGGCTAACCAACAGAAAGCAGAGAGTCGGGATAAATGGGCCTTTTTCTGGATGGCAAGCTGTAACTAGTGGGGTGCCACAGGTTCGGGCCCCAACTCTTTACAATCTATATTAATGACTTGGATTCAGGGATAGAAGGTACTATAGCTAAATTTGCAGATGACACCTGAATAGGTGGGAAAGTAAGTTGTAATGAAGGAATAAGAAATTTACAAATGGATATGGACAGGTTAGGTGAATGGGCCAAAATTTGGCAGATGGAGTTTAACGTGGATAAGTGTGAGGTTATCCATTTTGGTCAGAAGAATAAAAGGGTGACTTATTATTTAAATGGAGAGAAACTTCAGAATGCTTCAGTGCCAGAGGGATCTGGATGTCTTCGTGCATGAATCGCTGAAATCTAGTGTACAGGTACAACAGGTAATAAGGAAGGCAAAGGGAATTTTGGCATTTATTGCTAAAGGAATAGAGTATAAAAATAGGGAAGTGTTGTTGCAACTGTACAAGGCATTGGTGAGACCGCACCTGGAGTACTGTGCACTGTTTTGGTCTCCTTACTTGAGGTATGATGTAGTTGCATTGGAGGCAGTTCAGAGGAGGTTCACTAGATTGATTCCAGAGATGCGGGGTTTGTCTTATGAGGAGAGATTGAACAGTTTAGGCCGATACTCGCTAGAGTTTAAAAGGATGAGAGGAGATCTAATTGAGGTATATAAGATGCTAAAGGGGATAGACAAAGTAGACATGGAGCGGATGTTTCCCCTTCTGGGGCATTCTAGAACAAGAGGCCATAGTTTTAGGCTAAGGGGTGGTAGATTTAAATCAGAGATGAGGAGGAAGTACTTTTCTCATAGGGTCGTGAATCTGTGGAATTCACTACCTCAGAGTGCAGTGGATGCCGGGACGCTGAATAAATTTAAGCATGAGATAGACAGATTTTTAATTAGTAACAGATTGAAAGGTTATGGGGAGAGGATGGGAAATTGGAGTTGAGGCTGAAATGAGATCAGCCATGATAGTACTGAATGGCGGGGCAGGCTCAAGGGGCTGAATTTCCTACCCTTGCTTCTAGTTCTTATGTTCTTATGTTCTAACTATACACAGGGCAAGGTGGGTTCTGTCACTGAGAACCATCCCTCAGTAGGCTTTGTTGTCATGTGATCTTACATCACTGATGATGTAGACTGTCTAACACTTCACACGTCTGAAGTTAACCCTTTACACTACATCTCTCCCCAGGTCTCTGATTTTATCAATACATTATTTACATTCTCCTACATCTCCACCCAAAGTCTCTGCCTACGTCCCTGGTTCACATAGATAACCATTGTGGTGGTTTCACAAATCTCCCCCATCTTCTTCTCAGTTCTCTTGGGGGATGTATAGAATTCAAGTTCTTCATTGTTCTCTCTCAAACTCAATAGAGCAGTATGTGAATCTTCAGGGAATACCAGCTCGCTGTTCAGCCTGTTTTCCTGATCTTCTGGGTAACTGGTCCATTCTATGAATGTCTTCTTCTTGTAGATACAAGACTTCTGTTTCTTCTCTCAATTCCATTTTCAGTTTCCTCAAGATAAGATCACAGATGTAGTGTTTTTTTCCAAAACCTGGCCTTCATAATTTTGGTTACAAATCTACACTGACTCCCTGCCTGGAGTTCTGCTGAGTTATGTACTCAATGGAGGTGATTATCATTTCTGGTTTGAGTTGCATGACGCTCATCCTCCTTCTCCCTTACTCTCTCTGTATTTGCTATCTTGGCATGGCATAAGCATGTGCGGAAGAGCATGAAGTTGAGTCCATAGTTGTCTTCCCATGAAAAGTTTGCACGGAGCCAGACCATTTTGGAGCAGTGTGGAATGGTAGCTTAATAGTGTCAAGTTCATATTGTCAACCTTGGACATACTCGGTTATAGCATCAATCGCAAATGAAATCTCTGCATTCTTGGCAGCATCTTTGCCAATTCTTTAGCATTTAATAACATAACCAATGGTTTGTGGTCTGTCTCAATGGTAAACTTTAGGCCTAAGACATAGTTGGCAAACGTCTTGTAAGTCCATGTAGCTGCTAATGCTTCTTTTTCAATTACAGTGTATCATTGTTCTGTTTCAGTCAATAATTGAGATGTGTAGTGCACTCGTCTGCATTTACCATGTCTCTGAATTTTAAAGATTACTGCTCCCGGTCCAGTTGATGATGTATTCATGGCTTCTTGATGTATTCTTGGCACATCTGGATCACAGTAAACCAATATATCTGGTGAAATGAGCATCTCTTTTACCCTTTTGAATGAAATTTCTTCATTTACTTTGCAACACCATGCCTGGTTTTACCTAAACAATTGTTGCAGTGGCTCATTTACATGTGCCAGATTAATTAAGAACTTTTCTGTGTCCCAGAAATTGAATGGTTGGTTGTGAGGAGTCACATTTAACATTAAGGGTTCATTCTGCTTCTTACAAGCATTGCAACACCACTCTCGCTCTGGCATCATGCTCTAGTATAGTGGATCCATGGATCAGGATGTCATCCATGTGACAGATGACCCCCTTCTAATTCATCTAGAATACTCGTCATCGTCCTCTGAAAAATCTCTGGTGTTAATACAATACCAAAGGAGAGTAAATTGAAGCAATATCTCCCAAACGGTGCGCTTAATGTTGTCAGTAGTTTTGATAAGTAGTTGGTGAAGTAGACAGAGGCAGATTTAATCTACCTCACCTACCAATTATGTTATCTTAGATGTTGAACATGAAAGGATGTTTCTGCTGTCTCAGCCTGGTTATGCCTGGATATATGTCCTTGTGGATTTGAGGTGATTCTGTGCACTAGGAGGGAAAAGTCAAAAGGTGCAATGGATATCAAATCTGCAAGTACAATCATCCTGCTTTCATCTCCAAAATACTGTTGTTTGATGCAATGTCACAAAAGAAAGCAAAAAGCTTTGTATTTACATAAGGCATTATTACAGTTCTCAGAAAAAATATCATAGCTTTTCACACAATGAATTACTTCACAGTGCAATTGCTTTTCTATAAACCGCATTAGTTTATTCAGAGTGAAGCAACATGTAATGAGGAGCAAGATATAAGATTTTATCTGAAAGTAGATTTTTGAAGTCTACCGTGAGTTACACTTTTTATGTAAAAATATTTAATGATAGCAAAATCATTAAATACTGTTCCAAAAGACTATTTAAACAGGAGGTCCTGTGGCACAGTGGGTAGCATCGCTGCTTCTGGGCCAAGAGCTCTGGGTTTGAGTCCCACCCCAGGCCTTGATGACCAAGGAAGGTGAGTTTGCAACATGGCTAAACAGTTGAGTATCAACCCTACAAATCCTTCCAGTGCATGCCAGTTGTAGGTGGTAAAAGTGGGAGAATTTTTAGTCAGCCATGTGATGGATAGAATGTGGGAGTCTTGACTATCCATAGCTCCAGGCTGCAACATGTGTGTAAAAGTGCATGTTTCCTCAGTAAGTTGACTACCTGACAACACACATACAAATGACTATTTAATGTTCAGCTTTTAAAATAAGCAAGTTCCCTAATCTCAGTTCATACTTTTATAAATTGTTAGCTTTGTATAGTAGACATTCAACAAAACCCTTTTCGTAGAAAAGCTCAACCATGCTATGTATCTGAGAAGCAAATCTGCACAGCAACTTGAGCCCCAATTTGAATTTAACACAGACTGCAGGAAAAGGGCACCCAATTTACACCCTGCCTGATTTTACACTTTACTGACTTAATTGGAATTGGAAATCAAGCTGGGTGCAAATTATCATGAAATGGATTAGGTTAAAATTGAGGTTGATTTTTACAAGGTACTATCAGTACCTGTATAACAATTAACCTGCAATAACGGCAGAGGTGCATAGGGTTCATGGATTCTTTTGTATCAGAACCTTGGCTGTAAACAAAACGGGTGTAAGAACATGGTCCAAAGTGTTGCATTCTAAGAAGAGCAGGAGAGTTATTCTCAGTGGCCTGGCCAATATTTATGCCCCAGTCAACTTTACAAAAACAGATTATTTGGTCTTTGCCATATTGCTGTTGTGGGAACCTGCTGTGTGAAAATTGATTCCCTTGCACTCCAACAGTGACTAGACTTCAACAGCATTTAATTTGCTGTAAAGCACTTTGGGATATGCTGAGCTTATGAAAGGTGCTATATAAATGCAAATCTTTCTTTATCAAGTCTCAACCAAACTGGACACCAACTCACCTGCTTCTGGTTTTACAGGAGACTGACTGGATTGGGAGAGGGTCGGGGTTCTGACAAGGGCGATTACGAGGCCTGACCAGGTTGTGGGGGGGTACGCAGGGGAGGTAGGGAGGTTGGTGTCACAGTGTCTGACAGGGATTCTTGCCTGAATCACTGGCCTGTCTATTATTTTCTGTCTCAGTTGCTGACTCCCCTTTCTGGCTTTTTTGTTTTTTAAGACATCGTTGGGAATGGGTGACCAATCCTCTCTTTAGAGACGATTCATTCAGTCAAAGCTTTTAAGAGACCTTTCTAATCCTTGTTTCTTGAGGTTAGGGAAGCCCAGCAGGTAAAAAGAAGCAAGAAGTACCAGATGCATGACATGAATGAATTTATGGCATTGTACATGGGCCAAAAGGAGGAATGTTTCCTCTAGGCTCGACAGGCTTATCTCTTTACATAATCCATGATCGATGACTCCTCCACCATGCAATCACCGAATTCCCTCCTGATCGCCAATGTCCCCACCCCCAATCTCTCACTTCCCTTATGACCTGGAATTCTCCACCCCCAATCTCCAACTCTGCCCAACTACACTCTCTCCGACTCCCCCCAACCACGTGATCTCTGACTCCCCAAGCCACCATGCACACCTACTTACCTGGTACTAGCTCCCTGGCTGCTTTCTTGCCTAGCACAGAGGCAGCCTAATAGTCTGGCTGGCTGGTGGATGGGAAAGTTGCAGAAACAATTTAAAATACTAACAAACTATGCTGGAAATATTCAGAAAGTCAGACAGCACCTATGCAGAGAAACAGAGTTAACATTTCAGGTCGACGACCTTTCATCAGATCAGGTCACCAGCCTGAAATGTTAATGCTGTTTCTCTCCAAAGATGCTACCTGACCTGCTGAGTATTTCCAACATATTTTATGTTTATTTCAGATTTCCAGAATCTGCGGTATTTTGCTTTTGAAATAATTTAAAAGATGACCTGTGGTTAATTTCAGCAGGACATCTGGCAAACCCATACTTTGGGATCTCCCATCCAGAAATCGCCATCCTTTGCTCTCCTCAAAATTTTGAATAAATATTAGGGACCATAACTCTTCAACTGGGAATTCATAACACTACTATCCTGCAGGGGCATCACTCTTGGCTAAAGTTACACTCCAGAAGAATACAATATTCAGTAAAATGTGCCAGATAGCAATGGTTTCCCATGTATATCTTCAGTGTTTTTAAGTCATCTTTCACAATCTATGATTGTCAATATGAAGGAACAATAACAACGAGCTGAGCCCAAAATAGTGTAAAAGGAATCGGAGTATTTATTCACCAATTCTTTGTTCTTTAAAGTATTATTCATTCTTCATTAATGTATGACAAATGGAAATTTCAAGCATGTAAAGTGAGGTAGTCAGGGTAGTTTGGGCCTATAGATGCAAGCAATGTCAGTGCCTGAGAGAAAGCAGGCTACAAAATCAGGAACAGCAATGTTTTTGCTTTCTTGTCAGGTTCATCAACGTTTAGTGGCTATTTGATGAGGGTGACCGTGTATGACTTAATTTCTCAAATTTTCAATGTAACACCCTTCAAATAACTTTGCACATGAAAATCTGGCACAAAAAAATCTCCTTTTAGTTCAAATGAACATTATCAGCTACAACATTGGCATTCACACAGCAATATAGAAAATTGCCCAGGTATGTCCTGTGCACAAAAAGGACAAATCCAGCCTGGCCAATTATCGCCCCATCTACTCTCCATCATCAGTAAATTGATAGAAGGAGTCATCAATAGTGCTATCAATTGGCACTTGCTTAGCAATAACCTGCCCACTGATGCTCAGTTGGGTTCCACCAAAGCCACTCAGCTCTAGACGTCGTTACAGTCTTGGTTCAAGCATGGACAAAAGAGCTGAATTCCAGAGGTGAGGTGAGAGTGACTGCCCTTGACATCGATGCAGCATTTAACCGAGTGTGGCATGAAGGAGCCCTAGTAAAACTGGATTCAATGGGAATCAGGGGGAAAAATCTCCATTGGTTGGAGTCACTGGGCCAGGAAACCTAGTGACTGTTGTATGATGCGTTCCTTAGATGTCTCAATGATGAGATCTTGAGACTTGTATATTTAAACATGAACTGCTTATTGTTAACCTTTAACTATTTACGAATCCCAGGTTACTGTCATGCATGGTACTGTTGCCTCCATGCAGACTGGTTCCAGAGTGTTCTTTCTGGACTGTTTTCTTAGTCTATTACCATGTGATCTGAACATCATACCATAGGCGGCGCTATTCTCCATTCCCATGTTAACCCTTACTCTGCCAAGCACCTTTACATTACAATGGCATGCAGGCACATACAACATCAAACAACAGTGACCTCTCCAATGCCAGGCTTTCCTCCATCCCTGCTTCCAGCATCCCTTCCCCATCATGACTTACCTTTACCGGGGACCATTCCAGTGTGTTCCAATTTTGGCTTGCTGCTGTGCCTGTCCGCTCCCACACACACTGTGCTGAGTCATGAGCACTGGGTTGTTGGGAGTAAAGCCTGGAATTTAAAATGATGAAACCTTATGTCACCAGCCTACATTCACCCCAGTTAAAATCGAGGCTTTCGTAACTGCAGATGTGGTGTGATTCCTGTTTCAGCCAATATAAATGAATAAATGTTGCTTACTTTGCTTATTATCTGTTATAACTTGACCTTGCAGTGCAGTACTGAGGATGCACTGCCCTGTGGGATGTGCTGTTTTTCAGATATGATGTTAAACCAAAGCTCTGTCTGCCTTTTCAGGTGGAGCTAAAAGATCCCATGGTACTATACTGAAGAAGTGCAGAGAAATTCTCACCAGTGTTCTGGCCAATATTTATTCATCAACCAACATCACTAGAGCAGATTATCTGGTCATCTCATTGCTGTTTGTGGGAGCTTGCTGTGTGCAAATTGGCTGTTGCATTTCCTACAACAGCTACTACTTCATTGGCTGTAAAGCAATTTGAGACAATGTGAGGTTGTGAAAGACACTATGCTTATATAAGTTCATTCTTATATTAAAAATGGTGGAAGGTCACAATAGTCAGACGGCATTGCACCAGTAGGTGCATTGTCAGCATAATGTCATATAACATCATGTTAAATGATAGGCTCACCCTGAAGACTCTTGACTTACAAATGGTGGATCATTCTAGGAGCTTCTGAAACAAAAATCAAAAACACACAAAGAAAAAACAGTGCAATATTTACTTAAAGAAGAAGAAAAAGAAAGATTGTCTGACAACCCTGGCAACAAAGAACAATGTAAATTGTTTTGTGTATTTATTTTTGAGTGAATTAGTGTGAACTGAAACCATTCCCTGCTCTCTCAATTCTATTTCCACTAAACTATGGACAGCCAACTTCTATTCCTGGCTGCCATGTTAGTTAATGTTGATGTTATTTGTTAACGGTTCTCCATCCACAGGTACAGTCCCTTTCTCCTTCAAATATGCCGTTATCATCCCTTGCCTCAAAAAAACAACTCCTGACACACAGTCCTTGCAAAGTACCAGCAAATCCCTTTCTTCTCAAAAGTCCTTGAATGTGTTGTCACCACTGAAATCCATACCCATCTTTCCTGGAGCTCCTGCATTCACTGACCGATAGGTTGAGCAATGGCTTGATTTAAAATTCTCATCCTTGCTTTCAAATTCCTTCATGGCCTCAAAACTCCTTATCTCTGCAATCTCCTCCAGCCCCATAAGCCTCTGAGATATCTCCGTTAATTCTGGCCTTTTGAGCATCCCCTGATTTTAATTGCTCACTATTTGTGGCCATGACTTCAGTTGTATGGGATTGAAGCTCTGGAATTCTTTCCCTCCATCTCTCTGCCTCTCTATCTCACTTTCCTCCTTTAAGATATTTCTTAAAATCTACATCTTCAATAAAATGTTTTGGTCAACCGCCCTTGTGGCACTTTATCTGACTTGGTATCAAATCTTGCTCCTGTGATATGCCTTGGGACATTTTATTATGTTAAGGCACTATAATATACAAATTGCTGTTTACAAACTGTGGTAAAGTGAGGTACCCTATTCCTTTAAGGGTATGTAAGTGTACTGATCATGTGACAGCACTGATGAATCACTGTACAGTGCGGGCAACTGGGAACTGTAAGTCTAGTTCTGGAGGTTTCTGAGTGAGCCCCTATGATCTGGTGCTTTGCCCTATGTCTCAATAAACCATCACTGTTTATTCTTACATCAGTCTCTCCCCATTATTGATTGCAAGCAGCAATTGATGAGGACATAGGAAGGGGTATGCATTAGAGTTTTGTTGGCTAATTAACTCATTTACCCAAGACATAAAACAAGCCAAGTACACAAATGGTGATAAACATTATGGAGGAGAACCCAAGAAAAAAGAAAATTGTCTTCCTCGGCATTGATAGCTAATGGGGGAAGAACAATAGGCAAGCAAAACATGAGAAGTAAATGAACTTGGCAATTCACTACAGTGCTGGTGAAATAGATACACAGAATCACAGAATCGTTGCAGGACAGAAGGAGTCCGGTCGGCCCATTGTGCCTGCACCGGCTCTCCAAATGAACAATTCACCTAGTTCCATTCTCCCACCTTCTCCCCGTAACACTGCACATTCTTCCTTTTCAGATAACAACCTAATTCCCTTTTGAATGCTTCGATTGAATCTGTCTCCCCAACACTCTCAGGCAGAGCATTCCAGATCTTAACCACTCACTGCATGCAAAGGTTTTATCACATGTCTATTTTGCTTCTTTTGCCAATTATTTTAAATCTGTGCCCTCTCGTTCTTGACCCTTTCACATGTGGGAACAGTTTCCCCCTATCTACTCTGTCCAGACTCATTATGATTTTGAATACCTCTATCAAATATCCTCTCAGCCTTCTTTTCTCAAAGGAAAACAGACCAAACTTCTCCAATCTATCTTCATAACTGACATTCCTCACCTCTGGAACAATTCTTTTGAATCTTTTCTGCAACTCTCTCCAATGCCTTCACATTCTTCCTAAAGTGCATGCCCTAGACTAGATGCAATACTCCAATTGAGGCAAAACATAACCTCCTTTCTCTTGTACTCTATATCCCTAATAATGAAGCTTAGGATACTGCATGCTTTATTAGCCACACTCTCAACCTGTCCTGCCAACTTCAATGACTTATGCACATATACACTCAGGCCCTTATGCTCCTGAATCCTCTTTAGAGATCTACCCTTTATTCTGTATTCTATTTCTATACTCACTTGTATGTGGTATTGAGAATAATCCAAAGGTTACTACATTTGAGGTTCTGCTTGTTAATTTCCTACCTAGGTTTGACTGCAGGACCACATTCCTCTTTTTGCTGTGTTGTTCGTACCAATATGGACCACGACTGCTGGTGCTTCACCCTCCCTCCTTAAGGTGCTCTGCAGCCACTTAGTGACATCCTTGACCCTGCCAACAGAGAGGGAACACACCATCCTGGATTCATGTCTGTGGCCACAAAAACACCTATGTATTCCCCTAAGTATTGCTTTTCCAGTCTTCCTTATGACCACCCAACCCCATATAGATGTCATTCACAGTGCCATGGACTTGGTTCTGGCTGCACTCCCCAGATGAACCATCACTCATCAGTATTCAGAACTGAATACTAGTTGGAGAGCGAGATGCACTCAGGGGATGCCTGCAGTGCCTGACTATTTTTTTGACTGCCTGGTGGTCACCTTTTCTCACTATCCCTGCATAATCTTAAGCAGCAGGGTGATCACATTGATGAATATGCTATCCACGAAGTTCTCAACCACACAATTGTGCCACAGTGATGCCAGCTGCTGCTCAAGTTCCAAAACCCGGAGCTCAAGCTGCTGCAACTGACGACACTTCTTGCACAAATGGTTATCCAGAACCCAGGAAGTGTCCTAGAGTTCCCACATAGCACAGGATGTGCATTCTAGATGTTGGAGCAGCCCTGCCATTTCTCTATATTTAGTTAGCCTTGCTACTACTAATATACCTTACCAATACTAATAAACCTTAATCCTGTTAATAAACACTATTACTTTTAATAAACCTTACTAATACTGATAAATTCTACTAATACTTAACAAGCCTTACTAGGAGGAATACAACTTACTCAAAAATAAAAGATAACTGGACTAGCTAATCACTTGTTACTTATTGTTAATGCTTAATATTCTTAGCGTTTTTAATCTGCCAATTGTATAGATTTAGTTCCTAAGCAACATAACTCACCAGCCAATCAACTGATGATTTCTTTATGATGTCACACCTTGATCTTTGTTTCTGACTGCAGCTCGGAACCTGCAGACTGTGTAATAGAGATAGCTCCAGTCAGCTGCTCTGAACTCTCACTACTTTTATAGCCCTACTCAGCTCCTCTGAACACTCACCACTTTTACAGCTGCACTTAGCTCCTCCGAACACTCACCACTTTTATTGCCCTACTCAGCTCCTCTGAACACTCACCACTTTTATAACTGCACTTAGCTTCTCTGAACTCTCACTGCTTTTATAGCCCCACTCAGCTCCTCTGCACACTCACCCCTTTTATAGCCCTACTCAGCTCCTCTGAATACTCACCTCTTTTATGGCTCCACTCAGCTCCTCTGGACACTCACCGCTTTTATAGCCTCACTCAGCTTCTTTGCACACTCACCACTTTTATAGCCCCACTCAGCTCCTCTGAGCTCTTGCTGCTTTTTTGGCCCCCACCGAAGAAGTGAAAATATTTTGAAGTACACATATGTGTAGTGGCCTGAACAAAACAGCCACCCTGTTTCAGATTTTATTTAAACTTATTGTTGACAGCAAATCCAAAAATCATGAATGAAACCCACCCCAGTTTGGATAACCTCTTATTCTTAGAATCAAAGGGAAAATACAATGACTTCCATTGAGGTCAGAAGTTCCCATAGGCCGCTTCAATGCCAAATAATGAGAAAGTGTCCTTCTTACACACCAAGAGAAGAACATTACTCAGTGCTCCCATTGCATTGAGGAGAAAGTGGTCTGCATCTCCTATCCATCCCCTATGTCTTCCATTGACAATGTGAAATGAAGCTACAAATATCCCCTGCCCCAGCTGTTGCAGAGAAAGTGATAATAGAAATGTCTACTCCCTCAACCAAGCTGGTGAGAAAATGGCCCACAGTTCCCTGAAGAGGATTCCCTTCCCTTTCTACCCCCAGCTTCCCTTCCCACTCACACCTCCCCCACAAGTAGCTTGTCAGGATCCCCGCGAAGGAGAAGGTTACCCCCACAACCTCCCTCCCTATGAATTAAAATCTCATCCAAGGTCTCCATATCGTATATGCCTCTGTCCACCACCTCCCCCCAACTTCCTCTGCCCACATCTCCATTCCCTCTATCCCATATCATCTTCCCATATCCTCCACTTCCCCATCCTCATCCCTCATCACCTCCTACTTCCCTTTTTCTCTGTCTACCATATCATTTTTCCCCATTCCCTTTCACCTCCTCTTTTCATCTCTCTTTTCTACCTCCCCTCTCTTTGCTGGGTTTCACCTCCCCTCCATTTTCCTACTCCCCCAATTCCAGAGCCCTTCCCTGGCCTCACCCTTTCCCTTCTTGTTTCTCCTTCTCGCCTCTCCCAATCTCTCCCTCCCTCTCCTTTTCTCCCCTCCCCTCTACCTTCTCTCCCAACTGTCGTCCAATTGCCATTTTCTAATTCTATTTACCCCAACAAGTGCTCTTGGCCTTAACCCCTATTTGCATTAAGGAGATCAGTTCATTTTCTGAAGGGACTACTTGTATTTTTTGGTGATTCAAACCCATAGCTCTTTTTTCAAAAACTACAAAGCAGAGTATCTCAGCAAGCATGGGCCAAGCTGATCTACTTTAGTATAAAATCATTTTTTTGAGTGCTTACATTGCACTCTAGAAACGTACAAGTGTATATTCTCTATATACATCATAGGATCAGTTTACAATAGTCCACATCTCCTCAATCTGGCTTTGTACAGATATCCTGAGCCTGGCACCAGGACCTGACATATGACAATATTGAAAAAATACTGAGATTTAAATATCTGGCAACATATCATAATCCTATTCCATTGTAAATTAATTTAGACGCATTCATCTGAAAATAGCTTAAAAGGTTCCTTACTCTTCTGATCAAAAATCAGTGCAGCACCAAGGTCAGTTTGTGTTCTGAAAGACATTAGAGTTAATGCTTCACTCAGCTTATTGATTGAAGAGCTCATGTGCTCATTAACTGCAATAAACTTTACATTATAACTGTTATATTAGGTTTGTTCAATGCTATCTGAGCACTGTGAATTCAATAAAAGAACAAAAATAACTGTTGACAAAGGCGTGTTTTTCTGTTAAATAGCCAAATGTGAATAAGCAAAGAAAAATGGGAATGAAAGTCACACCATATTTTCTAAAAGAATAAAAGAGGGCATTTCAGATTAACATCCCTGTGAAGTTATGAAAACGATGGGCCAGTAAACCTAATAGATATGATAGTTTAATCCCTTTGGATATAAAATGTCAAGTACAATGATCTCATACATCTCTTGCGGTTCATAAGATTAGCCCATTGGCAGGGAAGGCATAATAGATAAAGTAGATTCAACATGAACTGCCCAGGAAAATGGTGCAAATGTTGCTGAGATTTCAAAAAAACAACAGCAAATACTTTCAGAGTAAGTGGATATATAACACCACAGTAATTAGATGAAGGTGGAAAGACATGATGAGAGGCTCAGTTTAATCCATTCTCAAGTGTGGAAACACTTGAGTTGCTGTGTGGCACATAAAAAACTGATATGGAAATATAAGAGAATCCAGCTGCTGTCTGAAGGAAGCTATTTGGGCCAAATACAGTTCTGCAGATTCATAAATAGCAACCGATTCCTCCAGTGATCTTAAGAAATGAAAATAAAATGTTTCTCTCACGTGTGTCGCCGATCTGCAATAGTGTAATAAGGTTATAGAGAGATCTTTAGAGGTAAGTATAATGGCCCAGATCTCTGGATTTTCAGAGGCTGGACATACACTGGAAGATGTGCTATGTCCATTATGTACATTAAGTCCCAATTCACTGACTCCATGGGAACTGCCTGGGAAGTTTGAGCTGCTGATGGGTACTTCCGCTGTTCCCCAGGGCCCTCTGAAAAGATCTCAAATTCTGAGTTAGATTCAGAGACTTCAGACAGTTCTGAATTACTTACCTGGATAGTTACCCAGGAAATGTTAGACAGGAAAATCCTAGACTAACTCCTGGGTAACTATACAACTGACGCCCTAACCACGGACTCCCCCCTCAACTACCCGACCAACCCCATGACCCTTCAACTACCCTCGAAACCCTGACTCCCCGTGAACTGACATGACTAGCCCCCACCTGACTCCCCCACCGCACCCCCCACCACCCAAATCAAAGAATTGTGTTGAAGTTAAAATAATTTCCTTGCATTTCCCTCTGATTCAGCCCAAAACATACTAGGTCGGCATAGAGATAATGATTCAGGGTTGAACCTTCATTAGACGGTTCTTTTGTTTAATTTATCTGTGTGTGTTTGCTGGCAGATTCAGGCAGTTAAGTTTGGGGAACAGGCATGCAGTTGCAGCTTTGCTGTGGGGTAGATTGCATTTAATTGGAGTGAGAGAACCACAGGAGATGTTAGTCACTTCGGCCAGCACTTCAAATAAAGAAAATACTAGCTTCATCATTAAGCACATGGATGGTGGGTGGGGTTCAATTTCAGTTTGGATTTTGAGAGAAATGTAGCTGGAAGATTTGCTTTAGCTTGCAGCTAGTGGAAGAAATTTACAGTGGTCCTCATGGTACCTTTTGGCAGAAAGCAGTCAGCTTAAATAGTTAACTTAGAAAGAGCTATACAGATTCTATGGGGGCAGACAGTGGGGGAAAACAACTGATATGTCCAAAGCCAGAACAAGGAGCTGAAGAATCCACAGTCATGAAGTGTTTAAAGAAAATTGGACAATTGCTTAGCCACAAGCTAATGGGAGGATTCCCATGTAATTGGTACCTTGAGGAATAGCTAGAATACTAGGGAGAATTAAAGTAAATTCTGGAGGGCTGTGGCATACCTTTTGGATATTTACTTTTAACAAAAGTGTATCAGTTTATGTAAATTTTACATGGAATGATTTCAAACAATTGCTTGGAGGACGTTTGAAGGCATGATGGATGTTCAGTAATTACTATGATTATTGTCATGAATTTGAAAAAAAACTACCTTATACATTATTAAAATTCCACCAGGAGTTTTTATCAGAACGGTCGTACTTCAAAATGTACAGATAAGTATGGAATTTACATATATATTTCTTAAGGAATTAAAATTACGCTATACTTTAGCTAATGATGGTCATAATAGAGACATGTTAGCTCAATCTTAGCAGCTTGTGTAAATGATTCACAGAAGAATAAATTATTATTGTTATTTTTATCTATGACAATGAATTCATTTGTATTATCTTGCTCATGAGTTCATATTTTTGTAGTTCAGAGGCTTAACATGGAAACAGTAAATACTCAGAGTGTATTGTAAAAATAAGGGCATTTCCACTACAAAAATTATTTCACATAAAAATGATTTGCTTTGCCCATTTGAATCCTTAATTTCTAATCATCATATTCCTTATCTCTAATATCTTGGATAAAGCGCATGTCCATAACACTTAAATGTCTTGTAAATCCATAAAAATTCCCATCTTTGGAAAGCAGAAGTATATTGAATTGTAGAGGTGCTTTCACAGAGATACCTCCAATAAGAAATCTTATGTACATTAAGTTCATCAGCGACACCCCTCGTTCAGGGAGCATCTCACGACGATATTCGGTTGCAGTCCATGAGGAAACTTCAGCACTGTACTAAAATGAGCAAAGCTACCATATTTGGAAACTCTTTAGATTTCAGTTCAACTCATTCAGCGACTGTTGTGCATTATATGGCACAGGAGAAGAATGAAAACTGACAACTTTTCTCCTGAACTGGAAGCCTGGTATCAGAATCCCTCATGGCTGTGACATGTTAAATATTTATCTTCAGCAGAGCAGCAACGATTCTTTCAAAATGGACAGAAAGGAGCCTGTCAGTTACTGTACTTGGCCTTCCCAACAATAGACTGACTTCCAACATAGAGAGGATCCATGCAAGCAACCTTGGCAGCAAAGAAGGAGTGTATACAGTGCAGTACTGCAAAAAGGTTGGAAAATTCCAGCTCCTGCAATCAAAAAGGAGGGAGAAAATATGTATATATTCAAACATAGCATTGTGGTTTATGATTAAAGCAAAAAATAAAAGGGCTAATTCTAACCCTGCCTGTCGCCAGACACCAGATTGGCAGGTAGTTAAAATTACTCACGGGACTCAATCGCCAACGCCTCTCACGATCCCACATATTACAATTTTAACTTGCTCTAACTGAACAGTTGAGAAGGACTCAACAAACCAATGGGTTCCTTCATTAAACATACAAATTGAAACTGGATGACATTATTGGGGCCAGATTGCTATTGCAACCATCTGACTGAATAAGATAGTGGTTGCAGCTTTCTCACAGGCTAACCCAATGGGAAGAAGAGTTGGGGCCAGGAGTGGCATAGAGAGGTCATTTAAAAAAAAAAATCCTTGCAGGGCCAGTTGCAACAGCTGTTCTGCTCCTTATTAAATGCAAGTATGTTTGCCATTTCCTTCTTCCAGTTCAAAGATCACAGTAAAAGTACATTAAACCATGTCCAGCACAAACCTTCCCAGTGATTGCAGACTGATAGAAAACTAACAATACAACAATAGCAGTTTGCATTTACATTGCACCTTTAATGTGCAAAAACATTCCAAGGTACTTTTATAGAATCCTAATTAAACACAAAGCTATTCAAAGAAGACATTAGGAAATGTGACTAAAAGCTTGAATAGAGGGGGTTGTAAGGAGGTAAATGAGTTAAAGACAGAGAGAGTTAGGGAGGGAATTCCAGGACATAGAGTTTAGAAAGTTGTAGGCATGACCAATGGATGGGTTGAATAGATTTTGAGATGCACAAAAGGATAGATTTTGAAATGCAGAGATCTTGGATGGAGCAGATTGTAGAGATAGGGAGGGGTGAGGTCAGGACAGGATTTAAATACAAGGATGGTATTTGAAATTTAAGGCAGTGAGGGATCAGGAGCCAAAGCAGGTCAGCAAAAACAGTGAAGATGAGTAAGTGGGATTTGGTATAGGATAAGGTATAGGCATTTTATGTCCCAGAGCTGACCCCGTAGCCTCTCCATCGCCAGCACTGTTCAATTCCACCTCTGTAACATTACCTGTTTCTGCCTCTGTCTCGGTACATCTACCACCCTCCACCCTTGAATTCCCTGTTCCCCTGATTCATGCCTCATCACTGGCAACTGTGCCTTCAGTCACCTAAGATCCACATTGTGGACTTCCTTTACTAAAATGCTTTGCCTCTTCATTTCACTTGTCTTCTTTAAGACACTCCATAAAGTCCACTTCTTTGATCAAGCCTTTCTTAGTATCTCTTCTATGGCTTGAAGTCCTTTCATTTTGTGACACATTACAAACATCTTTTGAAAGTCCATGTACACAGCATTAACTGCACTACCTTAGCTAACACAGTCCATAATGTTAATTTTGCACAGTGTCTCAGGGTACCAATGGGATAGTTGGGCCCTTATTCTAGTTGGTAAAAGTTGACATAGGTTTATTTAATTGCTCCTATCATGAAACCAGATAAAACTGCAACTCTCCTATCATGAAACCAGATAAAACTGTAATTCTCTGTGGAGGTGATTAACTGATGTGCTTTCTGGAAGTGTCATCTTCAATGGGAGTGTTGGGGAAACAGAATCAGTCCTACAGATTAGTATTTAGAATATTAAAATTAAAATGATGTTTAATAAAAGGGAGAAGGAAAACTTGGGAATTGCAAAGGCAAGTAGGACAGAAGTAAACTTTCAAAACAATTTTGCTTTCATTTATGCATTTTAGAGGATGTATTTCAATGAAAAAAGTTGATATTACAGAAATAAAACTATTCCTAACATTTCAGTACTATACTGCAACACTGGGAAATTTTTCAGCATCGCAATGTCCATGAAATGTTACAAAGAAATGTTTGGCCTTGAAAGTGACTGATGGTACATAGATTGGTGCTATATTTCACATTGTAAAAAAAATCAGAGCAGTTTCACCAACATTTTCCAATATGGATTGCTTCCCAGTTTTTGAATATTTATGATTTTTCCATACCAATGAAACTAAAATATCCAAGCAGTGCCAGAGTTCAGGAATTGCATAACAGTAGGCATGTCAGCAAGTGCAACTCAGGTCACTCTAACTTTGGAGTTCAGCCTGCCTCTTCCCTCGTTAGAATATTGTTACAATTTCTGTAGAGACCAATAACTTTTAAAAAGACATTTGAATTTCCAGTGACCAACTTAAAGGAATCGCACAACAAGACTTTAAGTTATAAGACTTTTATTGCAACTGCAAAACTAAAACCAACTTCAACTAAACATTACTCAGTAGGCAACTAATGCTTTAAATTACAGAAAAGGCATTCCTTATTAGCGTTTTAACACTCTCAAAAATCCTACTCCACACTTCTACCTTACAGCACATTCTCCGCAGAATTGCAGTTTTTACATCTAGCGACCATTGAAGGTCCTTTCCCCCAGGCTCCTGAGAAATCCCAAACAGGCTTCCAATAGTAAGGCTCACTCAGGTGATTTTTTTCCCTCCACACCAGGTTGAATCTTACAATCCATGGGTTATGTCTCTTCGGCCATAGAATGTCCTTCCACCCACATTCTGTCTAATCTAAGTGTTGCATTTCTATGTTTGCTTGATACAAATTTACCAATCTCGCACAGGACTGACAAACTAAACATAAGCTGGGTTTATTTGAAGATGTAGTACAAGATTGTTCAGCAGACAGATTTGTTTTAAAGATTGAACAGCCATGGTTAACAGGAAAGTACAGCTGCAATTCCTTCACACCACATGCTGCTAGTTAAACTGGTTCATCTGAACAATATCTGCTGGTCACATGGTTTACATTCTGGCTAATTACTCATTAGCATATTCTCTCATAAAGCGATATAACAACATTCCCTTTTTACCCAAGATAACATTACATATATTAAGAGTGAAAATACATAAATGTTAGGGTAGTTTTGAAAACTATTTACACAAAAAATAAATCTCTGTTCAAGAGTTTAAGGATTTAAGAACTTGAGAGGTTAAGTGTCTGTATAACATAGAGATGGTTTAAGAATCCGCTTAGATCTTGTGATGGTATGGGGCCTTAACTTCAGACCTCCCCAGTGTCAGGGTTGGGGCGGGGGTATCCCACTGGGGAAGCCCCTTCGGAGGTTCACAGGTAAGGTTTGCATGACAATTACCCAGAAGTGCAAACTTCCCCTGAACAATTCCCCTGCACTGGGAACCATGCATATCCCTTAGATAATATAACCACCGTCAACACCCCTTTGTCCTTTTGTCTATGACACCTTTGGCAGTCTCCTCTTAGCCTCCACCTATCACTGGCCCCCTATCGAGCTCTCCTGTCCCATCCCCTTCTACCAGCTTATATTTCATCTCATTTCTATATGTCTTAGTTCTGATGAAGGGTCATATGGACTCGAAACGTTGACTGTGTCTCTTTCCGCAGATGCTGTCAGACCTGCTGGGTTTTTCCAGGTATTTTTGTTTTTGTTCATTGAATTCATTATGTCTGCCTTGGACGCACTTGAGATATCCTTCAATTGTCTGATAATCGGAAACTTGGATAAGTAATCGGTGGCTAGGAGAAAGTCATCGCCATGAATAGTGAATAAATCTGTTGCGATTTTAGACCAAGGGTACAATGAAACTTCATGAGGGTGTAAAGGTTCTTTGTGTTGATGTGGCCTGTGTCTCTGGCATGCTTCGCACATCCACACTGCCTTCCTGATATTATTGTTGCTCCCTGGTCAGTACATAGTATACCTTGCCAGGCGTCTTGTTTGCTCTATGCCCATATGCCCCTAGTGTAACTGTGACAATATGTCCTGGTGAAGAGCTTTGGGTTCAAATACGTTTTCCTTTGAAAATCCTATCTCTGGAAATACCTAGGGGCTGCATCTTCCGGTCAGCGAGCAGGGGGGTGGTGGGGGGGGCCTCTCGCTGACGCATAAAATTACACAGGGTGACGTTGGGCGGGTGTCCTGACATCACCCCATGTCATTTACATTTTCAGGTCGGCGGGCGAGGAGCCGAGTTGGCTGCGTGCCCGCTGACCTGTCAATGGCCACTTAAGGCCATTAATAAAGTAATTGAACTAATCAATGGACCTGCCTGTCCAACCTTAATGTTGGCGGGCAGGCCTGGAGCCCAGGCGGGCTTCAGAAAAAACATGAAACCTCATCCATGGGCGGGATGAGGTTTCATGAGGGATTTAAAATTTTCAGAATATTTTAAAATAAAAGTTATGGACAAGTCCCAACTCGAGGGGACATGTCAGTAAAATTTTTTCTATTCTTTAAACTGGTTTTCACATTTGAGCTGATTTCCCTGAGGCAACACTTTGCCTCAAGGGGATCCGTGTGTTCTTCCGTGTGCTTGTGCAAACGAGCGCACAGACCTGCTCAGGGAATTCCCCCCCACCCCCCTGCCCGCATAGGGAGTGTACAGCACTTCTGGGTGGACGTCACGCTGGGCGGGCCTTAATTGGCTCGCCTACGTAAAATTGCGGCGTGCCCCCGACTGGGGGCGCCGATCGGGAGCCCGCCCGCTTGCGCCCACTCCCGCACAACCCCCCCACAACGGGGGGAAAATCCTGCCCCTAATTCATCTCTCTGTGGCCAAAAATATCTCAGGGTATCTGGCACTTTGTGTATTGTATCGGGCCAGCCTTGTACAAGGACCCTCCATAATGCATTCAGTCGTGGATCATTTGCTGCTTCCTTTTGCAATTGGTTACATTTAAGTTTACCAAAATTCATCAGATCAACCTTGAGCACATCTTCAACTTGGATGTCTACACCATCTACCTGTAGGTCTAGTGAGACATCCGTGGTTTATTTTTGGATTGGATAACCTGCTCAGTGTGTCTGAAGTAACTATTTTGCTACCAGGTTTATAGTGGGCATCAAAGTCATAGCCCTGTATTTTTATCAGAAGTCTTTGTAGCCTGGGTGGCACACTTGTCAGTGGCATGTGCCAGATCATTTCTAATGGTTTGTGATCAGTTTCCACACTGAATTGCTCATGTGGAACTTTGTGACACTGAATATCAGAGCGAGTGTCTCACACGCTATGTTTGAATAATTAGATTGTGTTAGTGATAGACTGTTGGAACCAAATGCAATTGGTTTGCCGTCTTGCATAAAGCATGCTCCGAACCCTTTTTGAGATGCATAACCTCTAAGATTGTCTCCTTTCTTGGGTGGTAGTATTGTAGAACACATGTCTCTCCTGACAATGCCTTATGTTAAAGCAACGCGAACATGTGTTGATGGTTTTCTGCCATATATAAAGAACATCCTTCCTTAGCAGCTCTCTACGTGATGATGCTCTATTGGCAAAGTTGAATATGTATGTTGCTAAGAAGTTGAAAAATCCGAGGCATCTCTGCAAGTCCTCTTTGTCTTGGGGAGTAGGCATGTCTTGTACATCTTCAAGTTGCCTGGTTCAGGACGGATCCTTGAACGTGGATAGATAGAACCGATAAAATTAATCGGACCCACATTCACCTGGCATTTCTTGCTGTTGGGGCCAAGGCCTTCATGACGAGTTGCTGCTATCAGTGAGTGTAGATTTTGCTCATGCTCTTCTTTGGTTTTGCCCATCACTGCAATATTATTGGCGATGCATATGCATCCAGGAATATTTTCTGTAAGTTCTCTCCATGTACTGCTGGAACAGATCCTGACTGATTGATAAACCAAAGGCTAATTTCTGGAAGCTGTACCTGCCGAATGGTGTCCTGAAAGTAATAATTTCATGAGATCCCTCTGCCAAGTGAACCGGCCAAAATCTATGTTTGGCCTCCAACTTGGAGAAAAACTTTGCTCCTGTGTATTTGCGGTTAACTTCCTTGAATGTTGGAACCTTGTGTGGTCACCTCTTTAGAATGAGATTTAGATGTCTTGGGTCTAAGCATACCTGGATTGTGCCATCTTTCTTCGGTACACATGCATTGGAACTGCACCAGTCAGTGTGCTGATGCAAATGATAGATAATGCTGTTAAGTTCCATGTATAGGAACATAGGAACATAGGAGCAGGAGCAGGCAATTTGGCCTCTCGAGCTTGCTCTACCATTCAATTAGACCATGGCTGATCTGCTACCTCAACACCATCTTTCTGCACTATTCCCATAACTCTTCATGTTACTGGTATCCAGAAATCTATCAACCTCTGCTTTGAACATACTCAATGACTGAGCCTCCAAAGTACGTCTGGGGTAGGGAATTCCAAAGATTTACCACCTTCTGACTGAAGACATTCCTCCTCACCTTGGTCATAAACGGCCTACCTCTTATTCTGAGAACTCACTCTTTAGATTCTCCTGTATGTGCACACTGCACTTTCTAGGAGGGTCAATCGATGGAATTACATCTTCTTTGAGGTGTAGTGCAGCATAACCTCTGAAGTTCCCTATGGTGCTGAATCTGTCTGGAGACATTGATCTTAGGTTATAGACTAACTCAATGTGATTATTCTTGGTCTCTTCTGCTGTGGTTGATATCTTGATGATCTTGTGTAAGGTCACAATGTTGAGTTCCAGACACACTGGAAACTGCTACTGCTGGTCTGCTCATGTCCACCAGGTAAAATACCTATGGTTTCCATGCAGGCTTGCCATAGCTGCATTTCACTACCAGTGTACCTATGCAATGAATGGGTGACCCATTGTACGCAGTCAGTTTGTCTGACATAGGTTGTATCATTGACTTCCAACATTCCAGATACATATCCTTCAGGGTTCTGACTAGTAAGACATCTGCATTCACTCCTGTGTTGACTTTGGCTGTGAGCATGTGTTTGCCGCTTTTCTTTGGGCACATGTTTATGGTAACAAAAGTTTCTAATCATTTGACTTCATCTAGCATTGTGTCACATCCACAATGTGGAAAGCATGTTCATTTTCCAGTTAAAGAAACTTCCACTCTGCATCTGCACCCCGGTCTCTCTTGCTGTCAATCTCATGTATATGAACTATGAATTAGGAACAGTAGTATGCCATTCAGCCCTTTGAGCCTGTTCTGCCATTCAATAAGATCATAGCCGATCTGGTTATGGCCTCAACTCCACTTTCCCTCCTCCCCTTCAATACCCTTTGACTCACTTGTCAATCAAGAATCTATCCATCTCAGCCTTAAAAATATTCAATGATCCTGCCTCCACTGCTCTCTGGGGAACAGAGTCCCACAGACTCATGATTCTTTGAGAAAAAAATTCTCCTCATCTCTGTCTTAAATGGGAGACCCCTTATTTTTAAACTGTGTCCCCTAATTCTAGTCTCTCCCACAAGGGGAAACATTCTCTCAGTATCTACCCAGTCAAGTCCCCTCAGAATCTTAGGTGTTTCAATAAGATCCCCTCTCATTCTTCTAAACTTCAATGGATACAGGTCCAGCCTGTCCAACATAAGATCTTCCTCGTAAGATAACTCCCTCCACCAGGAATTAGTCTAAACTGCTGCTAATGCAATTATATCCTTTCTTAAATAATGATTCTAAAATTGTACACAGTACTCTAGATGCACTACCCTATACAACTGTGGCAATACATCCCTACTTATATATTCCCCTTGCAATAAACAACAACTTCTTAATCACTTGTTATACCTGCATAGTAACATTTCCTGATTCATGTACCAGGACACCCAGATCCCTCTGTATCTGTGCAACCACTTGTTTCCAATGGCTGTCTTTATTTTCACTGCTTGTTTGTCCAATTCTGTGATGGATAAATCTAAAAAGCATGGCTCCATCCTTTGTTTAAAAAGCCTAAATTTGGATAGAACATCTGTGGCTTTCCAATTCATTGTGGGGAATTTGGTGGTCATCTTCCTAATGTATCCTGTCTTTTACGAATGCTGTCAGTGTGTAGCGGATTTGTAGCTTCTCTACTCCATGGGGATATTCAGCAATGCAGCAGCTGCATGTTTTTCTTGTTCTCACCCCTCTTTTTTTGGCTGGAGCTTGGATTATTTTCTGTTTCGCATGCATTCTGGTTTTTGCATGGGGATGGCACCCCAGGACATCATGATAGCCATGCAACTTGTACTGTCTGACTAGAAATTGCCCAACTCAAAATGGACTGCCCAATTCACCACTGATCTGGCTACCCCAAAAATCAGATATTCACTGCTCTATTGTACAGCAGGAAATCTTGTCTGTTGTTTTTCCTATTATCTTCAAACCTTCACCATTTTGTCTAAGAGGAGCCATTGCTGCTCACCACGTTGTATTTCTATGTTTGCTCAATATAAACTTACCAATCTCACAGAGGACTGGTAAACTAAAAATATGTTCGGTATATTTGAGGATATAGTATAAGATTACTTAGCAGACTAATTTAATAGAAAGATCCAACAGCTATTGTTAACAGAAAAGTACAGCTGCAATTCTTTCAAATCACATGCTGCTAGCTAAACTGAACGCTCCTTTGAACAATGTCTGCTGGTCACATGGCATACATCCTGGCTACATACTCATTAGCATATTCTTTCTTAAAGCAATATCACAATAGTAGCTAACAGGCAATCAATATTTTTCCCTCAGCTGATAGCAACAACTTCTCTCTCACTCTCTTTCTGGGAATCTATCTCACCCTCTCCCTCCGTTTGGGTCTGAGTCAGGAAGTTTGCAATAGCAAGAACGATGGCCATACTTGTACTTAGATGTTAAACCTGGCATGTGGATTTCTATTGCACTTGTCCTGAGCATTTGATCCCAATGGTAACCAGGCCACCAGGTTTGTTATCGGGCAGAACTAGGAGCAGGTCACATGAACCTCTTCATTACCCCATTTTACCTTGAAATAGAGACTGTTTAAAATATAACCCGCTTATAAGACCTTGCATTCATAACAATATAGTTACTCTTGGGGCCCGCCCTGGATCTGAATGCAGGCCAGAACTTTACTTCAGGCCAGCAAGTCCACCAATGGGAATACAGGGGCAATTTTAACAGTGGGGGCCAATTAACAAGCTATCACCAGGACTGGTATCCAATTTAGGACAAACCAGAAGGCCAAAGAGGTGAACACTGCTGAGGGAGAAGAGGAAGGTGTCTGCATGTTGAAAGGCCCTCAATGGATGGGTCTGAATTTTTTTTCATGCACTGTGGCCAGTCAGGCAGGCCCAGCGATCAGAAAGGTGAACTCTCCAGTGGCAGCATTGGAGCCAGCAGGGGTAGCTTTCGCTGCCGGAGGACTCCTCCTTGGGCCAGATGGGAAGCACCCGCATCCCCAGTAACCCACTGGGAGGCTGTCAGGGTTTACCTGCCAGTCTCCCCATGCAGTGCGGGGCTGTGTCAGTGCTGGTAAAATCATGGTGTCATTGTAAAATGGCTGTCAATTGGCCAATTAATTGAAATAATTGGCCGCCCACCTCTGGGCTGTGGGAGGCCGAGCTACTATCATTCCTGCTTCTGGGAATATCTCATGGTGGGAGGAAGGTGTCGTGTTTCCCTCCATCTCTCAGCTCATTTCTGGAGAGGAGGTCAAATTCAGCCCCTAGGGTGAACATCTATCTCAGATAGTTCTTAATGGAATTGTACATGCACAGCACTTTTGTTGGTCAAAGTCTTATTGTAAAAAAGCTGCTTTCCCAATACACATAAGGCAAAATCTGTTTCTATAGAGTTATTATTTTTTAAAATATACTATCTCCATAGAAACTCGACAGTACTACTGCACATAATCTCTTCAATTTGTGTCACATGTCAGTGGTCTGATTTCCAGAAGCCAATCTGAATAGATTTTAGATTAACAGTGCATATGGGCAGCCATGTGACATGCTCTCTGGGGACATCAATTGCCCATTCTCCAGTTGAAAACACAGGCATTGTAATCACTTCTCTGGAGAATGCCAAAGTATCTAATTGAATAACACATGTTCTTTTCAGGTGAATGTTCTCTTGGGAAAGTTCACTCATTCACTTCATTTTTTCAATCTGGTGAGTGAAGTGGACAGTTAGTCTGCCTTATTTTCAATTTGATGAAAATATTCCAGTGCCACAAAAAACATAAATGCACCACTTTTTTTTTTAAAAACACCATCAACACAGGTTTGTCTGGTCTGACACCAGTTTCACACCGCATTACCTTTGCTTCAATTTGTTTAGTGTCGATGTTCTGGAATAAAAACTTAATCTTGCTTTTCCCATCATCTGAAGAGCCTTTCAGCTGTGAAAATTTATATCTCCAGAGAACAACCTGCAAAAACATGTGAAGAAAAAGTCAATGGCAAAGAGGCTGCTGGGTGATACAATGCTGGCATTTTATTTTGTAGCATTTTTCAATTTTCTGACTGTATTATTTACTTAGCAGAAGAGCTAATCTTCAATCAAACATGCAATATGTTACAATTAACTTAGTTTAACTGGCAGGACTGTCATGAGAAATCACTGTGACTAACTTCATCACTCTTTATTCACTCATTCCTTACTCAAACTCTGAGTAAACCAGTTGAGCTTACTGATCTCTATTCAATGTTGGAAAATGACATGTGTTGTGCCACCCAAGCTCCAACCTTTTGCACTCTGGACCAGGTCCTGAATGAAGACATTACAAAGTTGACAAGCTACCGCAGCACATGGCATCTCACGTTGAATGCCTCTAAAATGTTATCTGGTGTACTCCACCTCCACAATATCAGTGCCAAAAAAGAATAGCGTACCTATATGGATGCCAGAGACTAAAGCATGATCCAAGCCCAACATACTTGGGAGTGACTCTAGATAGGACTCTGTCCTTCTGGGAACCTCTGAATGAAGCAGCAGCAAAGGTCAAAACCAGAAACAACCTGCTAACCAAACTTGTTGGATCTACATGGGGCACCGCTGCCACAACATTCTGTACCTCAGCACTTGCCCTATCGTACTCCGCAGCAGAGTATTGTGCACCTGTCTGGCAAAAGTCATCATACAGACATCTTGTTAACACTCAATTAAATGCAACAATGCACAACCTGAACTCTCCACTCATTACCATTTCCCCAGCTGCCAGTTCTTGCAAACATCACTCCCTGACACATCCACCACCGACTGCCAAAAGTCTACAAGCTGATTGAAACTATCCATGCTGCAGCTCAATTACCACACTGTGATGACTTGTTCAACTCAGCCACTGCCCACCTTCCATCGTGGCACCCCATATGGAGCAGCTTTCCTGAGCAAGACCTACCAGCAGACATCCCTGTTTCCCATTCCTTGTTCCAAAGGGAAGTCACTAGCAAGTTCCTTGTGACAAACCCCATCTTGCAAATGGCAGGCTTTGAAATACTATGGCGAGAATGGTCCTTGCTAGATAGGTCCAGGACAAGCCAAGGGCCCTGTGCAGCCAACCTCCACTGCTGGGGCTTCAGTACAAACTCCTTATGCACTTGTGAAAAGACACTTACAATGCTGCACATTACCAAGGAGTGTCCCCTCTATAAGCTAAGTGGTGGATTAATCACCTTAAACTCAACAAATGAGGCAGCTATCGCACGGCTTTGTAAATTTTCTAAATAATGCTAATAATTGGAAACTTAAATCTTTCATTTATTGAGTTCTGTCTCTACCTCCACATCCATTCATTGTATTTCATTGATTTAGCTTTCTCAGTTTTACACAAAGCCATGGTACAGGAGCGTTTCAACCTTGGACAGCCACTTATTATAAAATGTCAGCAACTTAGTGGCAAAGGGTTTTTCTTAATTCATTAATGGGATGTGCGCATCGCTGTCTAGGCCAACATTTATTGCCCATTCCTAATTGCCCTTGAGAAGGTGGTGGTGAGCTACCTTCTTGAACCGCTGCAGTCCCTGTGGTGTAGGTACACCCACAATGCTTTTAAGAAGGGAGTTCCAGGATTTTGACCCAACAACAGTGAAGGAATGATATAGTTCCAAGTCAGGATGGTAAGTAGCTTAGAGGGGAGCTTCCAGGTGATGGTGTTCCCATGAGTCTGCTGCCCTTGTCCTTCCAGATGGCAGCGGTTGTGGGTTTGGAAGGTACTGTCTAAGGAACCTTGGTGATTTCCTGCAATGCATCTTGTTGGTAGTACACACTGCTGCGACTGTTTGTCAGTGGTTGTAGGAGTGAATGTTTGTGGAAGAGGTGCCAATCAAGTGGGCTGCTTTGTACTGGATGGTGTCAAGCTTCTTGAGTGTCGTTGGAGCTGCCCTCATCTAGCCAAATGGGGAATATTCCATCACACTCCTGGCTTGTGCCTTGTAGATGGTGGACAGGCTTTAGGGAGTCAAAAGGTGAGTTACTCACCACAGGATTCCTAGCCTCTGACCTGCTCTTGTAGCCACAGTGATAATGTGGCTAGTCCAGTTCAGTTTCCGGTCAATGGTAACCCCCAGGATATTGATAGTGGGGGATTCAGTGATGGCAATGCTATTGGATGTTAAGGGGCAATGGTTAAATTCTCTCTTGTTGGAGATGGTCATTGCCTGGCACCTGTGTGGGGCAAATATTACTTGCCATTTTCACCCCAAGCCTGGATATTGTCCAGGTCTTGCTGCATTTGCACGTGGATTGCTTCAGTATCCAAGGAGTCGCGAATGATGCTGGACATCGTGCAATCATCAGTGAACATTCTCACTTCCGACCTTATGATAGAAGGAAGATCATTGATGAAGCAGCTGAAGTGATGTCCTGGAACTGAGATGATTGATTGCATAGGAAAAATACTTTAAGGTATTTTGGAGTGCGATTTTAACAAATTCATGGCAAAATGCTTCTAGGCTTTTCTTCTAATTCCCATAATCTTTTTTAGCAATAAATTTATTACTAGCAAAAGACAAATGCACTCAAGTACTTGTTTGCACAGTACTAAATAGCTATTTATTTGCATATTTCTCAAGTAATTATAAATGTGTTTAATGATTTAAAATGCCAGCTATTTACCAGTAGCAACTTGTATTTATTTAGCACCTTGAACATAGCAAAAAGTCCTGAGGAGCATTATCAAGCAAAATTTGACACTGAGCCACAGTGAGATGTTACTGCAGATGATCAAAAGCTTGATCAAAGACTTGGATTTTAAATGGTGCCTCAAAGGAGCTAGGAAAGAGAGACAGGCAGAGACTAATGGGGAGGGAATTCCAGAGCTTAGAACCTCAGCAAATGAAGGCTCGGTCACCAATGGTAGAGTGATTGAGGCCATAATGGAGCAGAGATATCCTGGAGGGTTGCAGGGCTGGAGGAGAATATACAAGTTAGGGAGGGGCAAGGCCATGGAAGGACTGAAAACAATGGTGAGAATTTTAAATTTGAGGCACTATCAGGCCAGGAGTCAGTGCAGGTCAGCAAGCACAAAGATGAGCCATTGTTCTCACTGTTAAATCCAGTTTGTGCAACCTTCTTTTTATTCATTCATGGGGTGTGAGCATCATTGGAACAGCCAGTATTTATTGCCCAATCCTAATTTCCCCAGAAAAGGTGAAGGTGAG
Source organism: Cetorhinus maximus (assembly GCF_964194155.1). Taxonomy (NCBI): domain Eukaryota; kingdom Metazoa; phylum Chordata; class Chondrichthyes; order Lamniformes; family Cetorhinidae; genus Cetorhinus; species Cetorhinus maximus. Next base: position 98,177,188 of record NC_135882.1, read on the forward strand.
CTACCTTCTTGAACCACTGCAATCAGAGTGGTGTAGGTGCACCCACAGTGCAGTTAGAGGGATTTCTAGTGGCAATATAGTTCTAAGTCAGGATGGTGTGTGACTTGACGTGCAGAGAACTTGCAACCTTTAGAATGTCAGTTTAGGTCAGTGTTAGCACTCTTACTTCTGACTCAATAAATTGTGTGAGCAAGCCCCAGTCCTGCCACTTGACTACACAGCCTAGATTGAAACTTTGTAGTGCTGAGGCAGTGCTGTAGTTGGGAGATGTCTTTCATAGGAGATGTTCAACTGAGGCTGTACCTGCCTGTTCAGAAGGATGTGAAATATTCCATGATGCTATTTGAAGGGCAAAAGGTTCTCTTATTGCCTTGACTGCACCACCAATTCAAAATCAAACAAACGGTCATGTTTTGCTGGTGGGACTTTGCTGTTTGAAAATTGGCTGATACATAACAACAATGAATGCAGGCTCCAAAAGTAATTTATTGGCTTTGAAGCTATGTGGGATTCTCCAAGGATGTGAAAGTGAAAGAATGCAAGTTCTTTCTCTTTTCCTAACAATATACTCGGCACAGAACCATGGGATATGATTCTTCTTACACACCTCAGGCAGGCTTGTGAATTTGTTGTTTGTGGGTTGTCGGGTCAACTTTGCCTTGAACTAGCCCATCTAAATTAGTTAATCTTTGTTGGGGTTGTACTCCCTCATTAATTCTTAACTTTCCCAATTATGAGAGGCAAATAAAGATCACCCAGGACTTGTGATTTCAACTGTTATCCAGTGACCCGCAGTACAAGCGGTGCGCTACATAAAAAGATAGAATTGAGCTTGAATGTAACGTACAAGGCAACTGATTCTCACTTCAAAGTTTCACACAGAGGAATGGTCACTTGAGTGAATCACTGCTGAGCTACATTCAAAACTGAACAGAACACTTAAATATAAATGACAACATTTCTGTGTAGTTCCTCCAGCTCTGGGACTCCAGAGAAATGACAATAACAGATAAAAGCAGCCACAGAGACTAAGTCCTGCTGTTGTTTGCAAGCTGCTGGCTCACTGCCCTGGATCTTCCAGTGTCTGTCAGAAAGAGGCAGAGGCAGAAAGATCGACAGAGATACACACAGATTGAGCTGGAGCTAGGGCTCAAATTGCAATTCCAGTGGCAGATGGAGGTGCAATATCAGAGTAGTTGCAATGAACAAAGCTCCAGCATATTTTGAAGCTGTGTTAGAGGTCCCATTGACAGGATTAAGGGCAAGAAGAGGAAGATTCATTGTCACCCAGGAGAAGAAAGTTCCAGCAAAAAGAGGTTCAGAATGTTTGGAGGATGATGCCACCACTTTACCCGTTCCCTCAATAGTTATTCATTGTTGAAACCATTTTAACAACCTCCAATTTTAGCCAAATTAAGCGAAGGCTAAAGCACCCTTACAGAGGCACATTGGAAGTGTGACAGTTCTAATCCATCCATGTCCAAACAGTATGTAAAAAAAGAATGAATGAGACAGTAGTTAAGCACAAGGAAACATTATCATTCACAGCCACATATCCCTCTCTTACTATGTCACTGACCCATATCGCATTTAATTGAGTCCTTTGGTGAAAAGTGAAGGGGTTGCTGCATTGTCCACTTGGGCCTCTGGCTTCTGCTGGAGGCCTTTTGAACTCTTTTGATTGCACTGGTCAGTAACAGCTTTCCTGAAATATTGTCAGCCTATTCCCAGGATCCCTGTTGAGCCTCTAGGATTCATCATTCTGAGGAGCCCAACAAGTGTAGGGAGAGTGTTTAGGCAGGGGGCCTTGAAGACCCACTCCTATCTTAATTAAATCAGAACATTAGACCTGTGACCCCAACAGAGGCAGCCCCACTTACATTGCCTGTGACAGTCTCAAAAAAGGGGAGCAGAGATCCGTGCGATGGATCTCTGGCCCATTTCTCTCTTCTTTGTGCTTGGGAAAGCTTTGTGCTTAGGTGTAGGAAAGAGGAAAACCTTTCCTGTGAGTTGTCTGTCTAGCAGCAGTGATATATGACTTTAATTAGCACAATGGATGAAGCTCTTTACACTGAGTGAGTAAGTTGAAAAGATTTGCAAACAATATAAGTATTTCAACATGCTTTATGAAAAAGAATTGATTGGCTTATGTTCAGATTAGAAAACGAAATGATATGAATGGATTTGAATTGTCAATAATTCGAAAATGTTAAGACACTTTCACTATTAAGGTTGATTAATTTATCATATTATCTGACATGGCAGTGAATTTCAAATGACTTTACAAACCTTAATTAAATATAAAGAAAATGACTAGCCACCATAAAAAAGTTGAACAAGGAACACACTTAAAATACAGACTTATTATGGTTTGTCACTACAGGGCATTAATTCAAATTTAGTTATCCATGTGGTGGAAAGTATCTGACATACAGGATTTTCTGTGAAGAAATTTAATTAAAGTATGCCTCGCTTCAACTTATTTGGTAACTTTGTGCTAAAGCTTTACAAATCAATTGATAGATACTCTTGTGCTATAATATCGAGCAGAAAGAACATTGTGCCAATTTCCAACTAAATTAATGTTAATGAAAAGGCAAACTTCAACTTATTATCTTACCTTTGATGCAGCATCAAAGCATACAAATCCCATATTGAAGTCTATTGTTAGTCCCATGAGGTGGCTTTCCAGCACACATGCGTAGGTCTTACACTGAAACAATAGGAAACAAAATGTTGCAGGTACAGTACAGTTTCTAGTCACAGAGAGGTTGTACTGAAGCACATCATAGAAAAATCTCATGGTGATCAACTCTCCTGTAGGACACAGGCAGTTTCATAAATAGGTAAGGTCATCTTACCACGTAATATTTGAATGATCACAAGATAAAATGGACGTCCTATGTTACATCTAAATTCATCCCTTCAGTAAGATCCTGAAGTCTATCCACTGCAGCATCCAACTGTTTCTTAAATGGCTCCAGGGCATTCACTTCCAATACTCTATCTGGAAGTCTATTATATATATTGATTACCCTTTGTGTGAAGAATAATTTCCTGACATGAATCCTAAATTTACCTTTTATGAGTTTTTACCCGTATCTCCTTGTACCAATCTTGCAATTTAAAGTAACATAATTTCCATTCCCCTAACTAACACAAGATCACCTCCCCAATGCCTCCTGATATAAAGATAGAATAAGACTGGCCTGAAGTGGATGCGAAAGCTATACAGAGAAAAAAATTCTTTAAAAAACACAGGTTCTACAGGTCTGGACATTAATTGGAGGTTTTTTCAGCCATTATAAATCTTGTACATTAACTTGAAATATCTTAGCAACATTTTATAAGGTACCCTCAAGGGATAGTTAGTGGTTATTGTTTATAATCACATACTAGCTCAAACATAAGCCCGGATATTCATCGGGCAATTTTCCGATGCCGCAATCCTGCCTCCCCGCATGGCAATGCCTCCCACATAGCAGTGCCTCCCACATGGCAGTGCCTACCCATGGCAGTGCCTCCCACATGGCAGTGCCTACCCATGGCAGTGCCTCCCACATGGCAGTGCCTACCGCATGGCAGTGCCTCCCACATGGCAGTGCCTACCCATGGCAGTGCCTACCCATGGCAGTGCCTCCCACATGGCAGTGCCTACACATGGCAGTGCCTCCCACATGACAGTGCCTCCCGCATGGCAGTGCCTCCCCATGGCACTGCCTACCCATGGCAGTGCCTCCCACATGGCAGTGCCTACCCATGGCAGTGCCTCCCACATGGCAGTGCCTCCCCATGGCACTGCCTACCCATGGCAGTGCCTCCCACATGGCAGTGCCTACCCATGGCAGTGCCTCCCACATGGCAGTGCCTCCCCATGGCACTGCCTACCCATGGCAGTGCCTCCCACATGGCAGTGCCTACACATGGCAGTGCCTCCCACATGACAGTACCTACCACATGACAGTACCTCCCGTATGGCAGTGCCTCCTGCATGGCAGTGCCTCCCGCATGGCAGTGTCTCCCGTATGGCAGTGCCTACCGCATGGCAGTGCCTCCCACATGGCAGTGTCTCCCGTATGGCAGTACCTACCACATGGCAGTGCCTACCACATGGCAGTGTCTCCCACATGGCAGTGCCTCCCGTATGGCAGTACCTACCACATGGCAGTGCCTACCACATGGCAGTGCCTCCTGCATGGCAGTGCCTCCCCATGGCAGTGCCTCCTGCATGGCTGTGCCTACCCATGGCAGTGCCTCCCACATGACAGTGCCTCCCCATGGCAGTGCCTCTCCATGGCAGTGCCTACCCATGACAGTGCCTACCCATGCTATTTTCATTTAAGGGTGGCAGAAGAAAGCTGGAGTTGAGGCCAAAGTTTCTGGAAGCGGACCGAGTCAGAAACAGAGGCAGGCTGATGTCGAGAAGGCCAGGATAAAAGGTCCACCTAAGTCACCTGGGACATCGGCCCAGTTCGGTAGATGATTTCGAGGCTCCCTAACTCTTGCCCCCTTTATTCTCTCACCTCCATGTCACCCACCCACCCACTCTCCATAAGCCATCAACACTCCCCCACCCTGCTCCGTGTGTCATTCAAAGACACTTCAAAAAATTATTTATGTGATCATAAAACTGTCTAGATAAACAAATAGCCATTTTAATACCACATCAAAAGACATTATTTCATTAAGTGATTATAATATGTCAAAATAAATAAACTCACAGTACCCTTGACAGCTGTGTCAATAACTCCTGCCAAGCGAAATCCATTAGTGGGGTTTGGAGCTCAGTTGAGCATTCATAATGAGATTCAATTGCACTGCTGTAGAAACAAAACCTCCAGAGCTGAATACATTAAAACTTTTAAGTCGTCTGTTCAAGCTTAAAAGCAGGGGAACAAATGTCAAATATCAACCAATGAAAAGATTAAATCACAGGGGATTACTGGCACAATCAAATCTGAACATCACAATTGTTCAATGTAGAAAAGTACTTTATTCAGTGGATAATGTACTTGGAATGTATCTCAATACTTCCATTTTCACAATGACAATCAAGTTAATGGTCATTTGCCTTTTAAGGACAAAGTCCTACCATTAACCTCTGCATTAAAAGCATTTTTAACTTATCATACACCATTATATTTTGACATGTGAAGTTGGCACTACCTTTTGAACTATCTGTCAAAAAGTTCCTCACTCCAGACTAAGAACGAGGGCTCTCCCATGGCTCACAACGCTCCTGAGCTGCCGTGAAACACATCACCTTCAGAAACTGGCCTGACCCCATCAAAATTGAAGGGGTGGGGGGTGCTGTATGAAATGTCCACCCCAGCAATGGAGCTGGCAAGGTCAGGGGAGCACCATGTGGTCTCGCTACCCGTATCCTTAACATGCCGGTGACAGGGGGTAGGGATCCCAGAATCCCTAATTAAGGCTCACTCGCCTCTGTTCTGACATGGGCATAGACATAAAGATCCAGCCCAAAGTATAATTTCCCTGTTAATTCATTCTGTTAAAGATTCCTACTTCTAAAGATAGATAATTGCATCACAGCCCATCTTCATTTGTACAATCAGGCTAGGAATGTTTGTACTGGTCCTCAGCCTCTCTAGTTTGTTTTATATATATATAAAAAATTATATCATAATTGTTATATTTGATTGAAGCATTGAGGATTAAATATCAACTTTCTAGTAGCGTGTGTGCTCTTTGAAAGTGCTATCGAATTAGTCCCTCTCCACTACATTTTCCCCACAGCTTTGCAAAATTTTCTCCTTTAAGTATTTAACCAATTCCTTTTTGAAAGTCACAATTGAGTCTACTTCCATTTACTTATTTATTTAAATTGAATAAATTTGAAGCAGGGCATGCCAGATCATAACTCATTACATAAAGTAAACGCATTTGTTACTATTTTGCATTTTAATACAAGCTAATAAACTTCAGATACTCATTCTTCCCATTTAAAATTTAATTGAGGTCAGAATTTAACCAGGCTTTCCGCACCTCCCTACACCCTCGACCCTGGTGAATAAGTCGGTGGAAAGCCCCTATGGCGGGTCGCTCAGCAGCCATTTAATGATTGGAGGGGTGTTACTTGGCTCAGGGTGAAACTTCCCCCTCCAGCCCACTATCTTGGGAGGAATTCCCACCTCTGAGAGCTGCTGGCCAATCAAATGCCTGGCAGCTCTCTAGTCCCAGCAGCACCACCTAGAGTGTTAACTACTACTGGCACTGCAGCAGGCCCCAACGGAGATTGTCACTGGAGCCAGATATTGAAGTAAGTTGGTGGGGTTCTCTGTGGGGTCGGCTAAGAGGTCCCCTGAAGGTGGGTTTGTGGGGTGGGAGATGTGGTGCATAGGCCATAGGGGAAACCTTGGTGGGGGGGAAGGGGGCTGTGGAGGTGGGGAAGACTGGGGGGGGGCGGGGGGCGATCCTCCAATGGGATGAGGAAGAGCCTGTAAAGAAGGAACCCTTCTCATCCATTTTCCTGTCAATTGCCCGAGGAGTGGACCTGGAAGGCTTCAAACTTGGTTCAGGCCTCTGCCCATGGAAGCAAATGTTGTGGCGGGGTGGGAAAAGGCCCTTAAATAAAATAACCTTTAATTGGCTAGTCCAGGGACCTCAATTGGCCCAAGGGCAGGCGGGTTGCCTGACAACTCAACTGACCTGCCTAAAATTGCATTGGGGCTGCTCAATTTTATGCCATTTGCCAGCCTGCCAACCCTCACCCAAGGAGCGTAAAATTCTGTCCTGAATATTTCACACATATTGAGAAAAGGAAACTGTATGTAAATGCTATGGAATGCTTAAACCAGGAGAATCCAATCAGCCTTCTGTGAATTACATTCTAAGCACTTCACTTAAGTAAAATCTACATTGTAGATTTTTGCAGATTGCAATGCTGCAGTGCATTACAAATGTCCAAACATCTGAAAATCATAGGAGTTTATTTTTTTTTAAACTATTAAAGGTTTAACTGAAATGCTCCAGTCTAGAATAAGGAAGGTTAGATGTTTCATTACACTACAAGAAATATTAAATGGCATAGGCAAATCTGAAATACTATTTCATCATAGGATTATGAACCAGAAATTTTTTTGTGTGTATTATAAAAACCACCATATGCCCACCATCTTTACATGTATTTGCTGCTTATGAAAGCAGTTTTTAATATTCTAGATACTTTGTATTTAACTTCTGAAAATCCAAGTTAAGGGTTAGCCAACCTCTCAATATCTTATCATCCCCCACACCAATGGAGCAGAAGCAAGTGTGATATGGTTAAGGGTATTGCAAGGTGGTCAACATCAATCTTGGCAAACCTGTCTCATATCTCAGTGAGACTGGGTGAGAGACTAGACAAAATATGTGCATAATTAAACAGAGTTTAATTGAGACAATTAATGAGTTTCTTGTTATTTCAGTTTATAGCTATTGTTCTCATATAAACTGAAACAAAAGTGTTTCTGACAATTCAGAAATGCTATTAAGATAACTTGTTGCCAGGACATTATGGGCTAGGAATTGGATTACCCAAATTTTCAGGTGAGGGGTCACAATTTGTTACCTGTCCGCATTCATTCAGATCGAGTAGCATGCAGATTTGGTCCATGTAGTATCTTGCTGAGCAACTCCTACACTGATGTCTTATTCTTAACACTGCAGTTTGCCTCTGTTCTCAGCAGAGAAGCCCATAGCATTGTTCGGAAACCACATGACACAGTCAACCTGCTCTCCTTAAAGGCAGGCTCCAGCTTTCAGACATTCAAGAGCTGCTGCCTGCCCAGCCACAACAGCCCAAGGTTGAGGGAGAGAGCAACAGCACAGCTTGCATAAAGGGGCCCTGTCACTTGATTTGACACTCGCAACCACTAGTCCAGCTACTGGCACTGGTACCTTGAAGGCTAGTATAGGGTTAGGAACAGTATGTGGTGAGCCATGCGGGAATAAGTAGGCTGCAGCCAAGAGACAGCTAGAGAATATTTACTTTGCCAGCTCACTCCAGGGTGAAATTGCAGATGTATTCTGTTGCAGAGAACTCAGATGAGGACTTCAATAAGGCACATTAATGACAGCGATGATGGGCATGTACATTGAGATGCTGGGTGCATTGACTGACCTGCCAGCCAGACTTCTGTCAAGGGGCATGGAGAAGTCTGTACCCAAGTTTGCAGAGGGGATGGCACAGAACCTGTCCTCTCCACAGCCTCTGCTCCTATCACGCTACAGATCTAGAGGCAATGCCACTGCTGTTCTCATGCTAGTTACAGCCTTTGAGTAAACAGGTCACATATCCCTTTGTTCCCCTCCAGTGGCGCTATGCAAGGGAATTTCACATCCTGTGCCTCTAATTTATTTACATAACCAAATCTCAGTGACGGCAATACATAAACTTAGAACAAGTAAAGAATTACAAAGGTATTAAAGAAGAAAAGCAAATGCTGGAAACCCAAACTGAGGAAATACTGAAAAAGGGGCAACATCCAAAACACCAAAACAAAAGTAAAATACTGCAGATGCTGGAAAGCTGAAATAAGAACAGAAAGTGCTGGAAAAACTCAGCAGGTCTGGCAGCATCTGTGGAGAGAGAAACAGAGTTAACGAACTATAACTTCTGACTGGTGCTGGAAAGTGCTGGCCCGCAGGAATGAGAAGAAATAAATACCTGCTTACCTGCTCTTGAAAATTACGCTGACACTTACATTCGCCGGAGCTGCTTGGAGCCTGCATTGAAAGACCATGCCACAGCGAAGTCTAGCTCCAGCGTATTCAAGGAGGCCATGCCCCCCTTTTCACAGCACTTACTGCCATTAAGCGATTAAGTTTAAAAGGCCAGGGAAATTGACAGGCCAGGGGGAAGGTAAGCATCTAAGGTAAGTGGGTAGGATTGGGTGGTGGGACTGTGTGGAGGACCGGGAGCATGGAGGGGTTGGTCAGAGGTTTGGGGGGCAGGTGGGGGGTCGTATATAGGGGCAGTCACAGGGGCGGATCCAAGGTCTGGGGATGGTGGGTGGGTGTTGGAAGTCCGGTGGGGTCGGAGGTCCAGGGAGCTTCGTGGTGGGGGAGGGGATCCAAGGTCGTGGAGTGGTGGAGAGGTCGGAGGTCCGTGGGGAGGGGGAGGGGGGAGTAGTCTGAGGTCAGGGGCAGTGGTCAATCAAAGGTTCGGGGGGCGTGGGTGACAGTGAGTCAGAAGTCCATGGGGCGGGGCAGGGTCCGAGGTTCTTGGGGGGGTTCCAAGGTCCAATGGGGGTGGGTGTGGGGGGTGTGTCGCAGTTAGGGATGGGGGTGTGTCAGAGGTCAATAGGGGGTATCGGAGGTCGGGGGAGTTGGGGGATTGAAGATTGGCTGGGTGGGTGGGGGATTGGAGGTCATGGGGTGCGTCGGAGGTTGGGTTGGTGGGGGGTGTTGGAGGTCAGGGGTGGGGCGTGTTGGAGGTTGGAGGGGGTTGGGTGTGAGAAGAGTCCCATGGGTGGGAGTCGGGACCTATGGGGTCGGCCTGGGTCTTTATAATAATTACTCAGAAGTTAAAAGAGGTTTTAATTCTTCTTACTTTTTCTGAGTAACTATTGGTATAACCCTGACGGAACCAGCTGATGGTTGCCATTTAAACTGTGTTTTCAGATGGTTCCAATGCAGCACAATTATCCGGAGGAAGTCAGCACTCCTGGGCAATCGCCCTGCAAACCTTCACCTGGGGACATCCCAGAGGGATTCCCCAGCTCATCTTTGGGATACTTCCCAAATCCGACGCTGGGCAGCTCGGAAGTTATGGGCAAACATTTTGAATCTGTGTGAAGAGTCATAGTTTTTCCAGCATTTTCTGTTTTTAACCCAAAACAGCAAATCATCTTTTATCTTTATATGTGCTGATTGGCTATCGTGAACAATTTTTATTTTTGTAAACGCAGGTAAAATCAAGCTCACTAAATTTGAATGAGAATGACCCATTCACCAATGAAACAAATAAATTTGAAACAAAATGGAGTGCTTGCTAAGTTTATAACAAGAAGAACTGAATCAGATATTGTGGCTGTTATTCATACTTGGGAATCACTAACAACATTTGAACCATTAGAAACATTGGGCGGGGTTTTCCGAACCCACCTGCTGCTGCGATCTTCCGGTCCCATCACAAGTCAACGGACTTCCGGATGGGGTGCCGCCTCACCCACGGCGGGTCCCATCCGCAACGGGGCCGGGAAATCCCGGCCATTGTCTCCTCAGTCTAAATTTAAAGGAGTCTCATTTGGTAACCTGCTCTGGGATGATTTACAATTGATCAGAAACATATTAAAGTAAAAACTCATAGAATCTTACAGAAAAGGAGGAGGCCATTTAGCCCATCGTACCTGAGCCAGTTCCTTCGAAGAACAACTCAATGGGTCCCACAGCCCTGCAAATCTTTCCTTTTCTAGTTGTTATGGAAGCAGACGTATAGCTTACTTGTCAGGTGTTCAAATCACACCATAGCTAATTGTATATTTAAAATATATAGTAATTGTGCACTGGTACTAGAACAAAACGACTATAAGGGCTGGATCATTAGCATCATTTTGAAAAGGAACCTACCTTTGCTGCCTGATGTAGCCTATAAATCCAGTTCAACACTGTGGGTCGAATTTTTCTGTTTCGATATGGGGCCAGCTTACATTGGACAGGCTTTAAAAATGGCGGGCTGGACCTGATTTAGGGATTCCTGCTCCATTCCTGTCGTCGGCAATTTGAAGAGTGGGGGATATGGGTGCATGTCGCAAGCATGCATCCGGCTGCCCAAATATTGGAGGCTACCCCGCAACCTGTTCCCCACCCCCCCTTCCTCACCCACCACCACCCCACCCACCGCGATTTTTATAGAGTCTGATCAGCTTCTGAAGGTGACGTGATTCACACCAGCTCAGAGGTGTCGTAATCCATGGGGGAGTCCTCTTCTGGATTCGGGAATCTTTTGACAGTTAAGTTCAAAAGGTGTTGCCAACTTCACATGTCATAAGGAGATGCTGAACAACAAGTTTAATATGTTTTTAATGCAATGATTGATGATAGGATTTTGTTCTTAAAAGGTAAGTGGCCATTAAATTGACCAGCATTGTGAAAGTGAAAAAGTTTTCAGACACATTGGAGTACATTATCCTACTGAATAAACTGATCTTCCGCATTGAACAATATTGATATTCAGATTTGACTATGTCATTTGTCCCCTGCAATTTATTCTTTTCATTCAATTACAGCTCAGGCATCTGTTCTCCTCCTTCAAAGCTTAAATAGATGGCTGATCTCTTTGAATAGTTTCAAATGCTTTAAAATGTTCAAGTCTGTGGATTTTGTTGGCACAGTTGTGCAATGGAATTTCAGTATGAATTCTTGGCTGAACTTCAAACCTACTAATAGACTCAGCTCAGCAGGGGGTTGTTGACAGAGCAGTCAAGGGGACTGTGAGTTTACTTATAATGCCAATATTATGAGTTCCTAAGAGGATACTTTATGAATGGTTTTTGAATGACCATTTGTTTATTTTGACAGTTTTATGATCATCTCAAATACTTCTCAATGTTATTTAAAGGCTAATGAGTTATGTACATAGTGGGTACAGGGTGAGTGGGCATGGTGGGTGAGGGGGATATGGGGAATGAGGGTATAGAAGGGGTCTGGGGTGGGGGATATAGGAGTTATGGGGCATACAGGTGCACGGAGGCAGGGTCACAATGTCAGAAAATCTCCCACCTTCTGCTCCCTGCCTCAAAAGAGAAAATCTGGCCCTGTATATTTGACTCTCAAAGTAAAAAAATATAGACAATAAAAGCTGTCTTATCAATGTCACTCTCCAAGAACTAAGCAATTAAAAGAAAAACTTTTTTAAAATGAATTGACTTCAACAGACTTATTTATTTTTTCATGTGATATGAGTGCCACTGGCAAGGCCAGCATTTATTGCCCATCCCTAATTACCCTTGAGAAGGTGGCGGTGAGCTGCCTTCTTGAACCGTTGCAATCCATCTGGTACAGGTTATTATGAGGGAAGAAATTCCAGGAACTTGATCCTGCGACAGTGAAGGAATGGCAATAGCCATAGTATATATGGATGGTCCAGTTCTGGTTATGGTAAATCCCTAGGATATTGATAATGGGGAAATTCAGCGATGAATGTCAAGGGGAGATGGTTGGATTCTCTCTTGTTGGAGGTGGTCATTGCCTGGCACTTGTGTGGTGTGAATGTCAATGCCACTTATCATCCCAAGCTTGAATGTTATCCAGGTCTTGCTGCTAATGGACACAGACTACTTCAATATCTGAGAGTCATGAATGGTGAACATTGTGCAATCATCAGCGAACATCTCCACATCTGACCTTATGATGGAGGGAAGGTCATTGATGAAGCAGCTGAAAATGGTTGGGCCTAAGATACTACCCTGAGGAACTCCTGCGGTAATGTCCTAGGACTGAGATGATTGAACTCCAACATCCACAACCATCTTCCTTTGTGTTAGGTCTAACTCCAACCAATGTTTTCCCCCTAATTCCTATTGTTTTCAATTTTACCAGGTCTCCTTAACACCACACTCGGTCAAATATTGCTTTGATGTCAAGGGCAGTCGCTCTCACCTCACCTCTTGAGTTTAGCTCTTTTGTCCATGTTTGGACCAAGGCTGTAATGAGGTCAGGAGCCCAAACTGAGTGTCAGTGAGCATGTTGTTGCTGTGTAAGTGCCGCATGGTGTCGATGACACTGTCTATACTTTGCTGATGATTGAGAGGAGGCTGTTGGGACAATATTTGGCCAGATTGGATTTGTCCTGCTTTTTTTGGACAAGGCATACTTGAGCAATTTTTCACATTGTTGGGTAGATGCCAGTGTTGTAGCTGTACTGGCGCAGCTTGGCTAAGTGTGCAACTAGTTCTGGAGTGCAAGTCTTCAGTACTATTGCCGGGATGTCGTCAGAGCCCATAGCCTTTGCTGTATCCAGTTGCTTCAGCTCTTTCTTGATATACTTGATACAGTAATAGCAAAAATAACTGCAAAAAAAATCGTTACGGAAATTAAATGAAAATTGCAGTGCTTTTATTTAGAGTCTTAAACATTTGATCTTTGCAATCTGACCAGTATTTTGAGGCATTAGTTTGCTATTGCACACTTAAGTCAAAAGTTATAGCCAAATTAAACAGGTGAGCTTTCCTCTTTGGAGGATAATGCTAACAACAGTATGTTGTATTGCAAATATTCATCAATTATACCAGCAGCACCATTTCACAGTCATGCTAAAACAATTTTACTGATTGTCAGTTTGAAGACTCCCAGTTCAGGGATAAATGCATCAAATTCTAGGCCACTTGCTTCACTATAATAAATAAGCTTTACCACCTTAAGTTTCTGATCTTGACCATCTCAACAGGGAAAGGCTGTATGGAAATTAAGAAGTGAAAAGGAGAATGAGAACCACTACTTTGGTTTGACAGTTTAAGGGTGAGACTAACAATAGTCAGGTTAAAAATAAATGATATTGAAGGCAAAAAGGCGTGATGGAATGTTGGCCTTATTAAATTTGTGCTTGAGGAAAGATGTTGCAGAGTTTTTTCCACTCCTCCATCACCCCCTACTCCTCAACCCCCACTTATGGCACCTCCCCATGCCCACGCAGAAGATGCAACACCTGCCCCTTCACTTCCTCTCTCCTCACCGTCCAAGGGCCCAAACACTCCTTTCAAGTGAAGCAGCATTTCACTTGCATTTTCCCTAACTTAGTCTACTGCATTCGTTGCTCCCAATGCGGTCTCCTCTACATTGGAGAGACCAAACGCAAACTGGGTGACCGTTTTGCGGAACACCTGCGGTCTGTCCGCAAGAAAGACCCAAACCTCCCTGTCGCTTGCCATTTTAACACTCCACCCTGTTCTCTTGACCACATGTCTGTCCTTGGCTTACTGCATTGTTCCAGTGAAGCCCAACGCAAACTGGAGGAACAGCACCTCATCTTCCGACCAGGCACTTTACAGCCTTCTGGGCTGAATATTGAATTCAACAACTTTAGATCTTAAACTCCCCCTCCCCCCATCCCCACCCCGTTTCTCCCCCCCCACCCTCCTTTTTTTTCAATAATTTATATAGATTCTTCTTTCCCCACCTATTTCCATTATTTTTAAATCTAAACTAAAACCTTGTTAGTCTTTCCACCCCACCCCCACTAGAGCTGTACTTTGAATATCCTGTCTTCCATTCTTAATTAGCACTTTTCTCAGACAAATGTCACCACCTTCGACACCTCTTTGACCCTTTTGTCTGTGACATCTTTTGATTATCTGCTCATCTCCATAATCACCACACCCTCAATGTGTCTCTCTCCCCCCACCCCCAACCCCCCCCCCACCTTAAACCAATTTATATTTCTCCCTTCTTCTAACTATGCTTCAGTTCTGCCGAAGGGCCATGAAGGCTCGAAACGTTAACTGATTTCTTCTCCGCCGATGCTGCCAGACCTGCTGAGTTTTTCCAGGTAATTCTGTTTTTGTGTTGAAAATGGATTGGGTTGGGTTGAATTCATATTACATTAGATTGTATGTATTTTGTGAAAAAGAGACTGTATAGGCCATGTATAACCTTCTCTTGCTCATTGCTTTCTTATGCTTTTAGAAAGATGAGCATCAGCATTGACTGCCAAGGATTTATTTGCATGCATTTTATTTCTCAATTGGACTAAGAGGGAACCAAATGCAATGGGGACAAAATTGCAAAAGAGGTGATAATGAATCAGCAGCCTGTTGTGCACTTCACTCAATTTTTATTTCCATTGACTTCAATAGAACAGAAAATCTGTGGAGTATAAAACGAGCTACCCACTAGCATTTCCCAAATTTTCATCCAAATTCAAATGCGCTTACCTTGAACATTGGGAATACTAAAGTTTTGGCCCCTACCCCAGACTCTGTAACCCTTCCAGCAATTTCATTTTTCCCGATCTACTGTTGTAGGATAAACCAAACTGATTACAGCCTCAGCTCTGTATATTATCGATGACTAAAACTTTCTATTTTCACTTCTGTAACATGCCCGTCCTCCACTCTTATTGCAGCCCATGAGCTCCTGAAATCCTCATCTATGTCTTTGGCACCTCCTGACTATTCCAATGTGATCCTGGTTGGCCTTCCATCCTCCACTTTCCAGAAATGCCAGCTGATCCAAAACTCTGCTGTCCATACCCAATCGCACACCACCATCTCTGCCCTTTCTGCCCTGTAATAAATCTCAGGCCCTAAAGCCTTCAGTTAAACTTCACATCCTTCTGATTAAGCCCCTTTTCACTTCATAACTCCCTATCTCTGTAACCTTCTTCAGCCCTTTTTATCAAAAATTCTGCATTCCTCCAATTCTGCTCTCTTGTTTATCTGCCTTTCCTTTTACTTCACCTTTATGTCTTCAGCCATCCAGCCACTCATTCTGAATTACCTCATTGTCCCTCCACTCCCACTGAAGAACCTCATTAAAAACATCTCTTTGACCAAGTGTTTGACCACTCCTTTTAAGATTTGGCGTGGTGTCCATTTTCTGTATGCTTATATTTCTGTGAAGCACTTTGGGACAACTTTAAACATGCCAGATAAATGTAAATTTTTGTTGAAATTAGATGAATCCTATATCCAAAAATGTATTCAATTGTGCGACGCTAAAAGAGCAAAAGGAGACCAATGAGTGTCTTAAAATAAAGTGATAGTGGACTTGTATTTGAGTTGATTAGGGCTGAGGTAGTTACAATCTCTGACACTGACATGATATTATCATTTTTATTTTCAGGAAACAATGGGCAGAGCACTGAAATTCATTGGGGGCGTAACATGAACAATGTGGGATTGTCTATTCATTTTACATGTGGAAAAGAAAACAGAATAAAAGTGTAGATAGTCAGGCAGTTGTTATATACCCCTGTCAAACTTGGAAGTTCTGGTGCATGTTTCATTTAATGGATGTTTATCAGCGAGGACGACCAGATCAGTAGTGCAGGAGTCCGCTGACTAAATTTCAATCCCCAACCAGTATTCCATTCTGAATACTGGTGAGAGTGATGGTTCTTTGGGTAATATAGCCAGAGGCTAGTCCATGGCATCATGGACCACGGGTGGCTGAACTGCACAAGGGAACTGGAGGAAGGTTTGAAAAGGATTGGAGGATTTGATTATTGGTGGGACATGCAGGCGGCTGCAGAAATGAATCCAGGCGGTAAGTTAACTCCCTGGTGCCAGTTTCAATGATATCACTGAGCGGCTGCAGAGTACTTGGAGGGGTGAGGGTGAATAGCCATTGGTTGTGGTCCATATTGATGTCAATGACATGGGTCAAAAAAAGGGATGAGGTCCTGCAGGCTGCATTTAGGGAGCTAGGAGTGAAGCTAGCAAACAGGAACTCAAAGGTTGCGATCTCCAATTACTCCCAGTACAATGTGCTAATTGTCAGGAAATAGAGACAGTTTAAGTAAGTTATATTTGCATTTGTGGGTGTTAGGAATGAGTTTCAGCTTTAAAATTTAAGTTTGATTTGTATTTCTGTATCTGTGTGTTAAGAAAGGTCAAATTGAGTTTTAGTTTCACTTTAAAAAGGTGCCTGCATTTCTAATGAGGTTTTTAATGAGGTAAAAACATTAGCAGCTAAGGTAAACGAACAAAAGTAGAAGAATTGGGCTGTTGCCTAGCAACAGGGATCCAGAGAGGCAGGTCCCTCCCACAGACACACACAGAAAAGCTAGAAACAGTAGTTTGTTTTGGAAGCTGTTGGAGTTCAGCTGGTTTTGAAGTAAGTGCAAGAGGAGTAGCCTAGAAGAGGAAGATAGCTAGCTCCAAGCTAAAGTTGGTTGAAAGTAGCTGCCTGAGAGAGACTGAAGCAAGAAGGACAGATAGCCAGTCCCAAGCTAAGGGAAAAGACCCAAAAATCCAGGGGAGTGGAACAGGGGAAAGTCCCAAGACCACCTTCTAGTCAAAAGGAAGGACAGAAACCCAGGAAAGGTCCTGCTTATGAAGTTAAGAGTGTGGGGCAGAGAGTAAGGCTCCAAGTTTCAGGTTTAAAGAGATAAAAGCTGCAGAAAGCAGATTTAAAGTGAAAACAGCTTGCAAGAGGCAAGAAGTTCCAAAAAGACAAGTGAAGGTCTGTAACTCTTTGTTATTGGCTTGTGAAGCAGTGGTACTGTTGGTGGCTGAGTTGGTGAGAGAGAGCATGTGGAAGACAGCTTGAATGTATGTGGTAACCCAGGGAAGCGGAACATCAGAAGGAGAGTTCGGAACCCTGGAGGTGAATTCTTGTGGAAGGTGTCTGAGAGAAAGCGTCAGTTTGGGAGAAGATTCCAAGGTGAGATCTTGGAGAGTGGAGTTTGGAAACCCTCATGTGAAAGACAGAGTGTGGCGAGACCGGTTGGTTTACGATGTGACAAGCGTCCGGAGAGAGTTGAGGAGAGATCCATGGCATCTGGTTGAGGCGGCATCTGTCACTTGGTTTCGGAGTGTGGTATGTCTGACAACAGGGTGGCTATTGGTTCACATGGACTGTGTGCTTACTGTGAACATTAAAGTATAAGATAGCTTTTGTGACTTGTTTATCCTTACAAATCTATATATATCTGTAAAGGTATAGTTGTGGGTGGAGGAGTATTGTAATATAGTTCATCTTTTCTTTTGAAGGAAGTTTAAACTAACTTGGTAGGGGTGTGGGAATTTGGACATAATATTAGAGAGGTGCAAAGGGAATTTGGAGGAACAAATAGCATTAGAGTAGGAAATAGTAAGGTATTAGGTGTTGTCAGATTAAGATGGAATGTAATAAGGTCTAAATTAGGTTTACTATGCACGTATGTAAATGTGGGGTGTGTGGTAAATAAGGTTGGTGAGCTACAGGTGCAGATAGCTGCGTGGAGATATGATGTTGTGTTGATAAATGAAACCTGGCCCAAAAAAGAACAAGCATGGGTGCTAAATATTTATGGATACGAGATGTTCAGGGAAAATAGGGAAATAAAGAAAGAAGGAGGAGAACATTACAGCGCTGAAGACAAAGAATATCCTAGAGGAGTTAAGGACAGGATCTACTTAGTTAATGCTAAGAAACAACCATTACACTTCTGAGTATATATAGGTCATCAACTAATGGGAAAGATATAGATGAACAAACTTGCAAGGAAATTACAGAAAGGTGAAAGAATTATAGAGTAATTATAATGGGGGGGCTTTAATTATCCATATATAGAATGGGATAGTAATAGTGTAAATGGCAGAGAGAGGCAAAAATTTTGACAGTGTGTTCAGGAGGATTTTCTACATCAGTATGTATCAAATATCAGTAGAGGCACATGTGGGGGACAGTGGTCATTGTATCATAAGGTTTAGGTTAGCTATTGAGAAGAACAAGGAGCAATCCAGAGCGAAAAATAGTTAATTTGGGTTGGCTAACTTCAATGGGATGAGCATGGATTTGGCCAAGGTAGAATAAAATCAAGGAATTGAAGGCACAACTATGGAACAATGGGCTGCTTTTAAAGAGGTATAGAGATAGTATAGGTGCAGTTGAGATACATTCTCAAGAGGGGAAATGTACGGCAAACAAATCCAGAGCTCCCTGGATGAAGAAAGAGATATAAATGAAATGAAGTAAAAGGGGGGCATATGATAGATGTCAGGCAGATAATACAATTGAGAATCAGCCTGAATATAGAAGGTGCAAAGAGTAAGTGAAAAAAAATTAAGAGAAGCAAAGGAAGCATATGAGAAGAGACTGGTGGCTAACATAAAAGGGAATCCAAAAGCATATAAATAGTAAAACAGTGGTGAAAGTCAGAATGGGGCCTAAAATGGGGTTTCACACAGAGGCAGGGGTGTGGCCAAAGTTCTAAATTAGTATTTCGTATTTGTTTTGTGCCAAGAAAGAAGATTCTACCCAATTATAGTGAAAGAAGAAATGGTTGAGACATTGGATGTACTAAAAATTGATAAAGAGCAGGTATTTGATAGGCTGGGTGTATTTGAAGCTGATAAATCACCAGGGCTAGATAAGAAGCATCCAAGGATACTGAGGGAAGTGAAGGTGAAAATTGCAGAGGCATAGGCCATATTCTTAGAATCCTTCTTAGGTGCAGGAGTCGTATCAGAGGGCTGGAGAACTGCAAATGTTATAGCCTTGTTCAAAAAATGTCAGGATAAGCTAAGTAACTAAGCCAGAATGTTTAATCTTGCTGATAGGGAAGCTTTTAGAAAAGATGATTCAGGACAAAATTAATAGTCACTTGGGCAAATGTGGGTTAAGTATGGAAAGCCAACACTGATTTGTTGAAGGCAAATCATGCTTAACAGACTTGATTGAGTTTTTTGATGAGGTAACAGAGAAGGTTGGTGAGGGTACTGCATTTGCAGTGGTGTACATGTACATCCAAAAGGCATTTGATAAAGCGCGAGCAGAGTTGTCAGCAAAATTAGACCCCATGGAATAAAAGGGACAGTGCAACATGACTACAAAATTGGCTGAGCAACAGGAAGCAGAGAGTAGTGGTTAATGGTTGTTTTTCAGACTAGAGGAAGAAATATAGGCCTGAATATTTCTGTCAGCGTGCGGGGGTGGGCCTGACACGCCGATGCGCAAAATGATATGAGATGACATCGGACGTGCATCCCTACGTCATCGCGCGTCATTTAGATCTTTCGTTCAGAGGCATCAAAAAACCAATTCAAGTTGTTTGCAATGCTGCCCATCCAACCTTAAGGTTGGCGGGCAGGTGAAGAGCCCAAGCAACCTTTGCATTTTTTAGGAAACCTCATCCACGAGCGGGATGAGGTTTCCTAAAGCTTTTAATTAAATGATAAAAATTTCCTAAATATAAAAACATGTCCCAGCTCATGTGGCACTGTCAATGAGGGGACATGTTTAAATAATTTTGTACTTTATGTATAACTAAATTTTTTAAGCAACTTAATCTCCCTGAGGCAGCTTCGTACCTCAGGGAGGTTCCTGCTCTCTTTCGCGCGCAAGCGCGAAAGAGTGCAGGCTTAGACTAGCTCTCCTCCTGCCACCTGCACAGGTAAATCTGAGTGCTACTGGCTGTACGTCATGCTGCGTGGGCCTTAATTGGCCCGCCCACATTAAATGGCAGCATGGAGCTGATCGTGGGCGGCGATTGGCTCTCACCCACTCCTGCCCAGCCTGCCCAACACAGGTAAGTTTCTGGCCATAATGTGGTTCCCCAATGGTCAGTGTTAGGATCATTGCTTTCCTAGATCTATATTAATAACCTACACTTGGGTGTGCAGGGCAACATTTCAAAACTTGTGAATAACACAAAACTTGGAATTATTGTGAACTGTAAGGGGGTAGTGATAAACGTCAAGAGGACATAGACAGACTGGTGAAATGAGCATCACAGGTGAAATTTAATGCATCAAGATGTGAATTGATTCATTTTGGCAGGAATAAGGAGAGGCAATATAAAATGAATGGTACAATTCTGAAGGCGATGCAGGAGCAGAGGGACCTGGCTGTAAATGTGCATAAACCATTGGAGGTGGCAGGGCAAGTTGAGAAAGTGGTTAATAAAGCATATAGGGTCCTGAGGTTTAAAAATAGCAGCAAAGAATATAAATGCAAGAAATTTATGATACCTGTATAAAACACTTGTTGGGTCTCAACTGGAATATTGTGCCCGGTTCTAGGCACAACACTTTAGGAAGGAATGTGCAAACATTAGCAAGGGTACAGAAAAAAATCATGAGAATATTTCCAGGGATGAGAGACTTCCGATACGTGGATAGATCAGAGAAGCTGGGGCTGTTCTCCTTGGCGAAGTGAAGCGCAATATGAGATTTGATAGAGATGTTCAAAATCAGGAACTGTCTGGATAGAGTAGATAAGGACAAACTGTTCATGTTAGCAGAAGGAAAGAGAACCAGATTATACCAATTTCAGGTGGTTGGCAAAAGAAGTAATGGTGAAATCACATTTTTGTGCAGTGAGTGGTTAGGATCTAGAATACACTACCTGAGAGTGTGGTGAACATAGATTCAAACAAAGCCTTCAAAAATTAATTGTATAATTCTCTGAAGGGAAAAAATTACCGAGCTCCAGGAAAAAGGGGTGGGAGTGGCTCTAGGTGAGTTGCTCTTGCAGAGAGTTGGCACAGACACAATGGGCCGAATAGCCTCCTTCTGTGCTGTAATGTTTTTAAGGGCTGGATTTTACTGCTCCCCAGGGGCAGGTTAGCATGTGCAGGGGTGGGGGGGAGGACGCACCATAAAATTTCGCATCATGGCATGGGCATCATTCCCGTCATATACACACCCAGCTCCACCATCTGCTGCAATTTTATCAGTGACAGGGGAGGCATCAGTAGGTCTGCCTGCCCATGGGCCAGCTGAAGCACTTCAATGGCCAATTAATGGCTGCTTATGGGTCTCCTTCCTCCACTGTTGTGATTTAACCCATACGAACATACAAACATATGAATTAGGAGCAGGAGTAGGCCACTCTGCCCCTCGAGCTTGTTCTGCCATTCAATAAGATCATGGCTGATCTGATTGTAACCTCAACTCCACATTCCCACCTAACCCTGATAACCTTTCATTCCCGCCTAACCCTGATAACCTTTCACCCCCTTGCTTATCAAGAATCTATCTAGCTCTGCCTTAACAATATTAAAGGTCTCTGCTTCCACTGCCCAGGCCAAGTGTCCAGCCCACAGCTGTCACTGATCAGACTGGGGCTGGTCAAGGTAAGAGGGGGAGGGGAGTGCCTCCTTTATGGGCTCCTATGCCCATTGGCACCCTCCATCCCCAAGCCAATCCGCCAACAGGTCTTGATGTGGGGAATAGAATTACGATGGGAATATACCAACACCCCTCTGCCTGTCTTCTAAAGCTTCCACTTGTATTGTTCCCACCAGGGCAGGGCAAGGATGGGGAGTGTATGGCAGGAATGTGGGAATAAACTTTTATTTTACATCGAGTTCTCATTGTGTCTCTTCAAGACACCGAAGGGAAAAGAGTTGATTTTTTATTATTATCTTGGCCATTTAATTTCAGGGAAAATGACAGATTTGAATAAATACATTTATTTTAAAATAAAAGCCTTATGTTAAGCTTATTTTTCCTCTAATTATTAGTTCCATTCAAGTTGCTCCTTTGTTTTCAACTATTATTTGGTTAAGCTTAGCTGGAATTTCAATTTAGCTGTTGATTCTCTTCCCCTGCCCCATTTCCCCATTCTTCCACCCTCCACCCTGATTCTGAATAGCCTCCTTCTGTGCTGTAAACCTGTTTATGGGCTGGATTTTACTGCTCACCAGGGGCTGGTTGGCATATGCAGGGGGGGGAGGCGCATCATAAAATTTGGCATCATGCCAGGGGCATGGGAAATAAAAATTGAGGAAAATATCACCCATTTTACACTGTCACACAAAAGTAAAGATCCCTCTTTGTTCCAGTCTTGTGTTCCTTTTGTTGCCATTTTTAGCATTGCATCAAAACAGAAAAGAATACAAGTGAGTGATTTCCACTTGCTGAGCAGCCATTGGTATCTGTGGAGAGTCTGAAAGCAGTTTGTCAGCTGGATATGATGATGTTGCACCTCTTGCAGCTGGCTGGATTTATACAAAGTTTCAGTGATTCAATGTTTATTTTATATCACTAAAAGCAATTCAATTTATTAATCGAAGCAAACTTCTTAAAGTAAAACATGATTTAAAAATGAAAAGACACTATTATTGGAGCAAAAGCCCTTCTTTTGTTCCTAAAGGTTATTAACCTGTCCCCGCTCCATGTTGCCTAGCACATATAAACCAACAGTAACAAGTTGTGACATCATCATCTGGTAACTTCACCACAGTAACATTGGCAACTCTTATACTTGTTAATGATTTATTAATTAGAGTTTTTAATGTTGTGATTCACCAGGACAAAAGGGAATAGGTGAGATAATTTTTCTCTCGTTTTTATCACCTTGAATTGTTCGCAATAAAGAGATAATGCAAAATCAATAAATTATGATTGAAATCATCAATGTTGGCAACACAGCTACAATTATCTGTTCAAAAGAGTGCTGGTCTGCTCTCAGTAAGTGGGAATTGTTGAAATTATTATTTTGAATGTCGGTGAAATTATGGGAATGAACAGCACCAAATTGATACTGAGGAATGTGCAATGAGTACAAACTAAACAGAGCCCGAAGCTTACGTATATTTATCTCTGATAGCTTAGCTTTGGTAGTACCTGCATCCGTTCCACCTCTAAGAAGGTTGCCGTCTGAAAGGCCTTTTCCCAGAGAATAAGTTCATATTCTAATTCCACACTGAAGATAAGGTCCTCTCCATTTTCTGTCTGAACACTAAAACAGTGCTTCCGCCGGTCCCACAGGTCACTGTCCTGATGAAAACCTGAAGTTATATAATCTGGCATACATCAATTAATATTTCCACCTAACACACACATTAAGGATATAAACTGCAAATGCAACACTTGATGCAAGCAAGTTGTTTATTTGTTTCAGTTGCAAATGTAATATCGCAGGAAGTGAATTCTTAACAAAATGTGTTGACAAGTCTTTCTTCTAAGTTCACTTCCAAATAATGATCATTTGGTCTGAAAAAAAACACTGCCATGTTGATTGTGCATAGCATCATTGTGGTGAAAGAATGATGACCCAGAACTTCCATGGAGCGGTAATCACTGTCAGGTTACAACTCCGCTCATCTTTACTTACCCAAGTCTGGAGTTGCACGTTTCTCGTCTGGACCTGGTGAGAAATGTACAGCATGGCTGCTCCTGGAGTCCTTTCTGTGCAGGGCAGGGGTGAGGGGGAAGTGAAGCCACAGCCCTTTTTTACAGCACTAGCTGCTGTAAACCAGGTAAGTTTAAAGGTACCAGCCACTTTGATCGGAGAGTAGGATGGGCCCGGGGGGTGGATGTTGGGTGGTGGGGGAGGGGGGTGGGTGGTCAGGAGCTTGGGAGTGTGATGGGGGGGGGGTTGATAGGAGGTCAGGGGGTAGTTGGGTGTGGGGAGGTGGTCAGGAGGATGGTCGGGTTGAGGGGAAATTCAAAGGTGTGGTCGGGGGTGGGGTCAAATGGCCAGGGGACTGTCGGGAGGATTGGGGGTGGTCAGGGGGTGGGAGAGTAGTTGGGGAGTGGGAGGTAGTTGGGGGTTCAGGGGTTAGTCAGGGTTGGGGGGGGTAGGATGGTAGCCGGGGGGATGGAAGGTGGTAGGGAGTTGGGGAGGATAGACGGTGGGGGAGTCAGGAAGGTAGTCGGGGGTTGGGGGTAGTCCGGCAGTGGGTGGGTGCCAGTGCCATAGTTACTCAGGAGTTAGAAGTAGTTTTAATCCTTCTAACTTTTCCTAAGCAACTATTTTGCGAAGAGAGTAAGAACCATCCAAAGACTGTGATTTAATTTAAGTTTCGGATGGTTCCAGGCACAGTGTAACTGCCCATCAGAAGTTTAAACTTCCTGGGCAATTCCCAAGCAGTCCTTTCATGGGGGCTTCCAGGGGTCCACCCCCCCGTGCGTCTTCTCCAGTGTACGACATCCCGCCATCCCCCGGCACCCCCACCCCCAACTCCTCAGCCCGGCAAATGGAAGATCTGGGCTGATGCGTGCCTCTCCCTTTTCCCACATGTCAAATATTAGCTGAAGCTTTTTTTTAGCTCAGCATTGTATCATGGAAAGCTACCTTTTTAATGGAAAGGTTAATATTTTAAAGTTACTGTTTCAATGGGTTGCTTTTGGCTATCTCATTTTAAAACAAAAGGTATCAGGTAAAATTTAATTACAAAAGGTAAAATTTGAGACTTTGTGGTGGATCTCTGTAAAATCTTATTTAGGCCACAGTTGGAGTATTGTTTGCAGTTTTGGTCTCCAAGTGACAGGAAATATATTGAGACAACAAAACGGGTGCAGCACAAATTCACTAGGATAACTATTGTTTCGTTTATAAGGACAGCAGTCTTCTTCAGTGTCAGTCTCTATGAGGGACTTTACTGAACTCCTGTAAGATGTCTGCCTCCAGAGGCAGCCTCATGGCATAGTCATAAGACTATGGAAAGCCAGATGTGACAATCAGACTGGTTACATTTCAAAACCCAAACATACCCCTTTCCATATTGAATGAAAGATATAAATATTCCCATTTTCCTAGCAAACAAAAGACACCTTTGTATGCACGATCTTGTGTGCCTGTGAGTTACCCAAGTTACCCACTAAACACCCACTGTTCTCAGGCATTAACCGCTGTTTGTTCTATGAGTCAGTCACTGCACATGCATTGCACACACAGTCTTTAAATCGTGCAGGTGTCTTAATGGTCAGCATGCACATTGGTATTTGCTGTTTGTCTGGGTGAAGTTCTTTGTCCGGAGAGGGACTTTCCAATGGCCCTTGTTGCCTTGGTGACTGTTGTTGTTTCATTGGGATTGTTGGGGGCACATGGACCTCGGTATTGATGATAGCTTTGTACTCTATGCAGCTGGTGAGATTGCTGCTCCCAACTGCTGTGAAGGAACAGCTTCACTCCCAAGCTTACACATGGGCTGACTCCTGTTGAGAGCATCGAGGGTTTGTGCCCTGACTGGCTCCTCATGTTTTTCCATGGCTATATATTGATTCTTCAAGGGTTCTTTCAAGGTTGCAACTTCTTTGTGTACCTTTTCTGCCTGCCGTTTTGCCTGGCTGTACATCTGGTTGAGTTTTTTCAACTCTCACTTTGACTCACCAACTGTGGAATTGTGGGTCATTCTTTCCTCCTGGTACCTTAGTGTTGTCTCTGAATTTTTTTTGTTCTGATCTTGCACAGCTTGGTTCATTGAAGACTTCAGTTTATCATGCATTTTCAATGGTATATACTCAGCTGGAATCTTGCCCTACAAATCTTCCAGTTCAGCTCTGATATGTAAATTTTCCTGTAGAACAGCTTCATTTATCTTCTGCTTATGCATTTCATTGCACTGATGTGGTTGGCAACCTTCTTGTGGTTTACTTACATATTGTCTCTCTCACTCTGGAATCTGTTGCTTCCTTTTCTCTGTTGGCGCGTTTAGAGTTATCAGTCCAAGTTTTAGACTTGCTTCAGCTGAAATGAGTGGACGTTGCATCCCATCTATAATCTGGAACTCCAGATCTTCCTTGTTGCCATTGCATAGGTCTCTCAGATAAGTTGTCTCTTGGTATGAGTATTGTGCTATCATATAGCCTCAACCTTACTTTCGAGGTCTCCATTTTTGGATCGCCATGTTGAGCCACTTCACACAGATCTGTGAAGGCCATTATGTTGCATGATGCACCAGTGTCTATTTGGCATTTTTTGTTTGCCTGATACTCTCCCTCTGCGGTCATCATGGTGACAGTCACAAACCATTTGTTGCCTGTAGATTTGACAGAACCAACCTGTTGTATGGTATGTAGTTCTTCATCAGACATTTTTGCTGATATCTCTCCCTTGGCCATCTGCGAGGCTTGTTTTGCTCCTGTCTAGCCAAACACTTGTGCAATGATTCTGCTTCTTGCAATTAAAACACTGCTTTCCCCACGCTGGACAATCCTTCTTTCCCTGTGCATGCTGTCCTCTGCAGTATTTGCACCCTGCCCTATGTCTGCAATTGCTCTCCTCTTTTGGCTTGGATTGTCTTTCAGCATAATGTATCTCCTGGGCTGCTCTGCCATACATATACTCTAGCTTAGGTTTCACAACTTCTGCATTTTGACACGTCTTTAGTGTCAGTTTTTCATCTTTTAGTAGACTTGCTCTCACTGAGGAGTCTCTCACGCTTCAGCCAATCTATCTTTGATCAGATCATATTTTTGCTGTCTGAATTCACATGATTTTCCAGTTACGTTACTACCCTTGTTTACCATTCAATGGTTTAGTTTTCACTCTGAACTCTAGTGTTGAATACATAACGTTCACATGTAACATTAATCCAGCGTTCAAAATGTACTTTCAAGGCTTTCAAATATCTCTCGTCTTTTTTCTTTGCTCATCTGGTAAATTTAGAGCAGTCCTTCCCTAGCAGTGTTAAAAGTTTGACTACTCTTATCAGTTCAGGTTTATTAATTAAGTCTGTTCCAATCTCATAGTTTTGCCATTGTAAGTGGGAAAACTGTCAGTTTTGCCATGCATCACTTTTCAATTCGATTGGAGTTGGGAGTGGAAAATTTACTGTAGCCATTTTACTCACGCAGTAATTTATTTGCAGCCTTTGTCTGTCTTTTTTCTGCAGCTTTGTGTTTTTCCTTTGCCCTATTTTTAATAGTTTTCTGCAGATTTGAACATTTCTGTATTCCAGGGTTCTCAGTGTCTTCTCTGGATCATTTTAGGATTCAAAAAGTTATATTTTCTTCACTTTCTGACACCATGGGTGAATTTTGTCCTTGGCGTGCAGGATTGGCGGGGGCAGGCGTGGGCAGACGGGAAGCTGCCTGCCGCACACGATCAGGCCCAGAAGGCAATTTCATGCTGGTGTGGGGCAATTAAGGCCCGCCCAGCGTGAAATGCAAGCGGCAGTGCTGAGTGCTGCCTGTGTGGGAGGTGAACTGATTTGAAAAAAAATTAAAGATTTGATAAATATTATGAAACATGTCCCCTCATGTGACTCTGTCACATCAGCAGACACATGTTATTTATGAATAATTAAAAGTTTTTATTTAATTTTTATTTGCTTTTGGAAACCTCATCCAGCTCGTGGCCTTTTCGCCTGCCCGCCAACTGTAAGGTTGGACAGGCAGTGAAAAATCTACTTCAATTACTTTTTAAATGGCCTTAGTAGGCCTTTTAATTGTTGGCAGATGCACTGCCGACTCCGGCGCGTGCCCACCGACTGAAATATCGCGAGAGTGCACAATGAGGTCGGGACACAAGCCCAACGTCATCGCGCGGCATTTTACGCTCAGTCAGGTGGGCCTGCGCCCGCCCACCAAGCTAAAAATTTTACCCCATGTTTCAGGTATAAGGACAGCAGTCTTCTTCATTGTCTGTCTCTGTCAGAGGCTTTACTGAACTCCTTGTAAGATGTCTGCATCCAGGGGCAGCCTCATGGCATAGTCACATGACAATGGAAAGCCAGATGTGACAATCAGACTGGTTACATTTCAAAACCCAAACAACTGGTACATGGAAATACAAAAACAAAAAATGACTTGAACAATTAGGGCTGTTTTTATTAGAAGAGAAGAGATTACATGGTGATTTGATAGAAAGGTGTTTAAAATTTTGAAGAGATAGAATGGTGTAGATAATTAAAGGATCTGGAACAATGGGGTATAATTATAAGATTAACTGTAAAAGGTTTAGGACAGAGGGTAGAAGAAACATTTTTAACAGAGGGTTTTGAGGCTGTGGAATGCTGTAGAATTAGTGACAGAAGTAGAGACCAGATGTAGAAAATGTGACTGATGCCCAACAGGTGTGAATTCAATGGAGTAGCTGCACTACCCAAACATAATTTTTGGATTTATTTAAATGTCATCAACAGCCCTTCAGGCATCAAGTGAGTGCACAACTGCAGGTCAGAGGTTGTGGGAGTTGAGAACTCAACTGACTCAAACATTGGGCAGAATTTTGCGTTTGACGGGCGGGCGGGCCCGACAGACTCGGTGGCGGGCAGGCAGCCAATCCCCGCCGCCGAAACGGGCTGCGCCGCCATTTTGCGCACGCGGGCCAATTAAGGCCTGCCCAGCGGGGTTCCGACTCCCGTGTTCATCGGGAAAATCAAATCGGTGGCGGGCGTGTTCACACCGCTGGTTCCAATGGGGAACCGACAGTCTGTATAGAGAGTGGCCAGGCAGCCTCCTTTAGGCTGTTCACCGTGGTCACTCATAGGGCAGCACAAGAGGTGAAGGCAGAGGAGGAGGGGGCAGGCTGCAGGATAGGCCAGCGGGGGGCCACTGTGTCCCTCGCTTCTCAGATGCCTGTCTTGATGTCCTCCTTGAAGAGGTGTCCAACCATCGGGAAGTCTTGTTTCCGGAGGATGGGAAGAGGAGGGCCCCTCACATCACCAGGCAGGTGTGGCAGGAGGTGGCGGACCTGTTAGCTCTCATGATGCTGTGTGGTGCACCGGAACGCAGTGCCGCAAGCACTTCAATGATTTGCTGCGCTCTGGAAGGGTTATTACCATGTCAGCCTTGGCCATTTGACCCAGCAGGTAGCCTTAGCCTTTGAGCCCAACTCCCCGCCCCCCCACCCCCCCCCCAAAACGTCTTAGTGTCGTTACTGCATTGGGCAATTTACGCACGCCAGGTGGGCAAACAGATAGTGACCATGCTTTCATCAGTCTTAGTGGTTGAGCAGAAGACGGATTCTCCCCGCAGCATATGTTGGTGTTTGTTGCATTTGAGTAGTCTGGGGGCAACCTGCAGGGGAGGCAGCTAGACACATACTCAGAACTCCAACACATGTCTTATTGATGGTGATGAAATGGTGGAAGGGGAGCCTCAAGGTGTCGTGCCAAGGGCCATCTGCTGGCCTTGGCGCTGCACCTAGTTGAGCCTACTTGCCATGGGCACTAAGACCCGTGTGTTATTGAAAGTGATGGACGCTGAATGTGTCCAAGGTGTCTGTTGGGGGAAGGGGTTGGGACCAGCCATACTATCTTCTGGGGACTGGTCACCAGTAGTGTGGACAGGAGCCGCTGGAGGCCTCAGATGGGCCACTGTTGTTGGGGTGCGGCATGTGCGTGCGGAGTACATGAGCAATCAGCCCCAATAAATGCTCTTCTCTGTCCTGCAGGCAAAAACTGAGAGCAATATCCAGGAGCGTCAGTGGACTAGTTGTGGGCATGCCGTGTTGCCGCGCCTTAACACGTATGAGGAGAAGGCCATGGAGCTGGGGAGGAGGCAGGCAGCCAGGTCCGCAGGTGTCGGCGAGGCTGGGGTGCAGCAGCCAGGTGTTTGAGGGCCACAGTCCCATCCCTCTGTCTCCCCCCCAATCCAAAGAACTGATGGTTGCTACAATCATTAATGCAGCAACACTGCTCATTCACAGACTGATACAGTCAGACGTGTGGGTCATA
Source organism: Cetorhinus maximus (assembly GCF_964194155.1). Classification (NCBI taxonomy): domain Eukaryota; kingdom Metazoa; phylum Chordata; class Chondrichthyes; order Lamniformes; family Cetorhinidae; genus Cetorhinus; species Cetorhinus maximus. The sequence goes on from NC_135882.1 coordinate 98,207,186, forward strand.
CACAAAGATCCCTCGGCCCCTTGAGGATGTGCGTCTCTAGCACCTTCCAAAGTCGCCTTATCCCATTTGTGATCACTATTTCCATGGCCTAACATGCCATGGCATCACTGCTGCATATCCAAAGACGTTTTGCATCTTAGGAGGGTTTGTACCTCCACCACCCTTTCAGCCAGTGCGTCCCACATTACTCTGTCCAAAAGGTCCTCAGCACCTCACCCGTCAACCTCATGGCACTCAACTTAAATAAATGCCACCACGTTAGTCATCCCTCCGCCAAGGGGAAATGTTGCCTTCTGCCCACCTGTTCTATGCCCCTCGTAACGGTTTGAAGGTCAATAATGGGACCTGTCAATCTCCTGTGCTCCACGGCAAATGTCACAAGTGTTTGCAATGTTTCCTCATAACTCCAACTCTCCAGGCCAGCATGCATCCAGGTCAGGAACCTCTGCACTCTCCCCACTCCAATGCCATCCCTCCCATGAAGCGCAGGTCACAGCTGAATGCAGAAGTGTAGCTGTGGCCTTAACAGCATTTTCTGCACTTGCAACATGACCTTCCTTTTCCTACATTCTATTCCTCGGCTAATAAAGGCAAGTCTGACTTCGACCTTGTTAAACGCCTTATGTTCCTGTTCTGCTACCTTAACGGGTCTGCCCAGCAAGGTCCCTGTAATCGTCCGTGACTTCCCAAGGTCCTACCATTACTCATCTTTCCCGTACCTTGCTTGTCTTGCCCAAGTGCTTAACTGAACACTTATCCACATAACATTCCATGTGGCATTCCTTAGGCCATCTGACCAGCCTGTCTGTATGTGCATGTAATGTTTGGGCCTCCTCTTGACTATTTACCACCCCACCAATGTTCGTCTCCTTAGGTTCCTGAAAGGTGAGCGACTTATGAGGCTGGGGGGGAAAGGGATGAAAGGTGTTACTGACTGGACGCTAACTGATGCACTGTCCTTGTTGTTAATTTCAGCATCACCACCTCATGGCCGCGGCCAACACGTCCGGAGCCCCCCCCTCCACACCTGAGGGCCAAGACTTGCAACTTGTGTCACATAATTTCAGTGATCCAGGCACCAGCGCAGCGGCAAACACTTTGGTGGGGATCATGACGTCAGCTAGTGTCATGGGGCACAGTGGAGAGGGCACTTCACAATCGATGGAGGAGATGGCACGGACAGAGAGTGCCGATGGTGCCAGCAGCCGGAGGACTGCAGGGGACCAGGCACATGCTGAGTCCGGCAGTGATGATGATGCCTCTGGAGATGTCAGCCATGCAGCAGCTGCAGGACAAGTGGAGCTTGGGTGCGTGGGAGCATCTGGCAGGGTTGCATGAGGGTGTGCTTCAGTTGGTCTCTGTGGTGGAGGAGTCCAGGCAGAGTGTCAGTGATGGCATGAACCTCAGGACAGAGCTTCAGGCTTCCTCTGTTGAGAGATTGACGACTCTCATGGAGAGGGGCTTCCAGCAGGTTGAGGATCTTCTGATTGGGTTACGCTCTGACCTGCAAGCCCTCACAGCGCTAATGGCCACAGGTGGTCATTCGCAATGTGGGAGATGTTGTGGGCACCAAATGTCGCCACTCGGTGCCCATCCAACTGCGGTGAGCAGGGAGGTTCAATGTGACCTCACGTCGGCGCAGCAGCTGCCTGTCGTCGCTATGAGCTCCTCTCAGGGTGCTCCGGATGAGGGCAGCAGCTCCTCCACCCCTCTGCCAGTGACCGTTGCATCCATTGAGGCTGCGACAACTGGGGAGGTGCTAGTTCTGGAACTGGCCACTCCCTCCCAGGCGGGGCCATCACAGGCTCCACGGGCCAGAGGACGGCCGCCAAGGTCATCGAGGCCAACAGGACAGCAGAGTCAGCAGGCTGTCTCACAAGCCACTCCGAGCGATGGGGCGGCACCAAGACCTAGCACCCGCAAACGTAAGCATAAGGCACATTAGGCACTCCACGGGTTTGTCATTGGTGATTTTGTGTTGGCCCTAGATTTGGGAATATATCATTATGTGCATCAGAGGGACTTTTGTGCTTTATTTTGGTGGGAATAAAGTCCACTTTTCTGACCATGGCTGAGGGTGTTTCCTTTGTGCTGCATTTGTATGTTTCACAGACATCTCATGAGTGTTTGAGTGGACATTGATATTTCTGTACTAAGCCCTTAGTTGCAGCTGATGAGGTGGAAGATGTAGCACCTAAGCGCCACATGTGAAAGCGCCAGGCAATGCTGGTCCTGCTGATCCATGTGTGTGGAGCTAGCTGAAGGTTCGTTGGATTAAATTGTCCCGGGTGTCCCTGCCTCCTTGGTGTAGTAGCGGGTCGGTGTGCTGCCCCTCATCATCGCCCTGTGCTTCCTCATCCTCTGAGGCACTGCTGGATTCATCATGTGCAGCCTCATCCACTGCGTCAAGGTCTTCATCGTCAACCGCATCCCCCCTTTCCAGTGCAAGATTGTGCAGAGCGCAGCATGCTACCACTATCACAGAGACGCAAACTGGGGGGTACCGGAGTGCAGCCCGTGAACGGTCCAGGCAACGGAAGCACACCTTGGGAAGACCGATGGCTCTCTCCACCACAGCCCATGGCTCCTATTGTAGCGCCGCTCAGCTTCTGTTCTTGGACGGCGGAGAGGTGTCATGAGCCACTTTCTGAGGGGGATAGCCCTTGTCACCACCAGCCACCCATCCAGCCGAGCTGGAGCACTGAAGAGCCCCGGCACCTGGGAGTGTCTGAGGATGTAGGCATTGTGGGAGCTGCCTGGGTACCTTGCACAAACTTGCAGAATCTGCATCCTGTGATCACACACTATCTGCATGTTCATGGAGTGGAAGCCCTTCCTGTTGACAAAGGCACCGGGCTCACCTGCTGGCAGCTTGATGGCCACATGTGTGCAGTCTATAGCACCCTGGACACGGGGGAAGCCAGCAATGGCTGCGAAGCCTCTGGCTCGCTGTGCCTGAATTGCCTGGTCGCAGCGGAAGTGGATGAAGGTCGATGCCCGTCTCAACAGAGCGGCTGTAACCTGCTTGACACAAGTGTGGACAGCTGATTGGGAGACACCGCAAAGGTCACCCACTGAGCCCTGGAAGGAGCCAGATGCATAGAAGTGGAGGGCAACTGTGACCTTCAGAGCTGCTGGCATGGGGTGTCCACCCACACAGTTAGGGGAGATCTCAGGGCCAATCAACTGACAGATATAGTTGACTGTCTCCCTTGACAGACGGAGCCTCCTTCGGCACTGCACCTCAGACATATTGAGGTAGCTGCTTCACCGCCTGTATACCCTGGCAGCAGAATAGTGGCGTCTTCTGCGACCCCCTCCACCTTGGACAACCTCTTGGCCCTGCGCCCCTTGTGCCTGTGCCTGGCCTCCCAAAGGTGGCTTCCCTGGAGGCTGATTGTCCACTCCCGGCCTCCTCCTTATTCTATCCCTCTCTTCCTCCTCAGAGGAGCTGCCTCCAGTTGAGATGTCAGAACCCATACCCAGGCTAAACGGAGGCCTCCGGAAAGCTGCAGGCCCGATCAAGATTACTGTCTGAAGCTTCAGCTCAACAGTCTGCAAAGTACATAGAAATCGATCTCAACTGCTAACAATCACACAGGCAAATTTAAAACACTTTCTGCATTAAATACTTCAGAAAAACATTAACAACCCCTCTGAGCCCACATATCCCGCCCGTGGATGAGGTTTGTTAAAAAATCAGTTACCTGCCTGCCCGTTGGGCCCGTGCACCGAGGTGAAGATCGCACAGGTTCCTCAAAATCGGCTTCAAAAAGGCCTTTAATTAATGGCGGGCACGCGTCGTGCTTCATAGTGCCCGCCCAGCTAAACATCGCAATGCCGTGCGCTGACGTCGGGACGCTCACGCGACGTCAGTGCGCGACATATTAAGCGATGACGTGCGGGCTCTACCACCCGCGCGTCAGCCATAAAATTCTGCCCAAACAGAATTACCTGGAAAAACTTAGCAGGTCTGGCAGCATCGGTGGAGAAGAAAAGAGTCGACGTTTCGGGTCCACATGACCCTTCAACAGAAGAGTTCTGTTGAAGGGTCATGAGGACCCGAAACGTCAACTCTTTTCTTCTCTGCCGATGCTGCCAGACCTGCTGAGTTTTTCCAGGTAATTCTGTTTTTGTTTTGGATTTCCAGCATCTGCAATAGTTTTTTGTTTTTATAAAATTCTGCCCATTGAGTTGGCCAGCTGGCACTTCCACTCCTCCTTGCCCACACAAATCATCCCCCCAAAAATCTGGGCCTTTAAGAACTGCTGGTTAGGCTACTCACTGAACACAATCCACTATTTGTACATGAAAATTTCAAAAGGGCTCCTAAAGCTTGTGCAATAATCAATTTGTATATTTAAGCTGACAATCAAAATAGGTGGGCATGCATTTACAGGCCTACCTGAAAATAGCTTCAGGTGGGCCTTGGTTCCCTCACCTGATTTTCAATCACTGGTTCCCCATTTCTCAGGCAGTTGAAAATTTAAGAATAGGTTAGATAGATCTTGAAAGAAGCAAGGATAAAGACATAAAGATACAGGGCGGCTATATGGCATTAAGTCTACTGCTCATGTGGAGGATAAACAGCAATATGGTCAGGTTGGGGGGAGCGGTTTTTCCCATCTTTCCCATTTCTAAGTAATGTTGTGTAAGTTTGCGCTGTCCATGAGGATTAGAATGCACCACTTGCTAGTGTGTACAATACATTTGCAGATTTCAATACAAATTTCTTCTTATGCGATTTACACAGCTACTGATCTCAGGTATCTGTACAATTTGGAAAATTCACTTTGTTAAGCTTCGTAGGCTTCTTTGGAAGTTCTGAAGCTTTTGCAAAAAACAGAGGGCAGAGTTTTCTGCCAGTCGGGCAGGCTGTTTGGGAGAGGATGCGGGCGGGTATGGAGCCTATAGCCACCTGCAATTGGCTCCACGCTCCCACTTTACCCAGGCAGGCCGAGGACAGCGGGAGTGAGCGGGCGGCGATGGGACTGCACTGGAGGGGGTGCAGAGAAGATTTACCGGGATGTTGCCTGGGATGAAACATTTAAGTTATGAAGAGAGGTCGGATAGACTTGGGTTGTTTTCGTTGGAGCAGAGAAGACTGAGGGGCGACCTGATCGAGGTGTACAAGATTATGAGGGGCATGGACAGGGTGGATAGGGAGCAGCTGTTCCCCTTAGTTGAAGGGTCAGTCAAGAGGGGACATAAGTTCAAGGTGAGGGGCAGGAGGTTTAGGGGGGATGTGAGGAAAAACCTTTTTACCCAGAGGGTGGTGACGGTCTGGAATGCGCTGCCTGGGAGGGTGGTGGAGGCGGGTTGCCTCACATCCTTTAAAATGTACCTGGATGAGCACTTGGTACATCATAACATTCAAGGCTATGGGCCAAGTGCTGGTAAATGGGATTAGGTAGGTAGGTCAGGAGTTTCTCACGTGTCGGTGCAGACCCGATGGGCTGCAGGGCCTCTTCTGCACTGTGATTCTGTGACTGCCGGGTCCAATGGCGACCCAGCAGCCTGTTAAAGAGCACGCAAGCAGCCTTCCAAAGGCTGGCAACCATGGCCAGCAGAAGGGCTCCCGAGAGCGCTGCTGGAGAGCAGGCTAGACAGGAGGGCAGGTCGGCAGGGCATTGGGCCCCCACTTCTCAGAAGGGTGCCTTGCTGTCCTCCTCAAGGAAGTGACAGCACGCTGTGAAATCCTCGTGCTGAGGGATGGGAAGAGGTGCCCCCCCTACATGATGAAACGTACCTGGGAGGAGGTGGCAGAAAGGGTCAGCGCACACAATGTGGTGCAACGCACCTGGGTTCAGTGCCGCAAGTGCTTCAACAACCACTTGCGATCGGGAAGGGTGAGTGCTGTGTTGGCATGGGTCACTTAACACAGCAGGTAGGCTTACCCCCTGGCACTGCCGCCCACCCTCCTACAACTCTGAATGTAGTTACTGCATTGAATCATTCATGGCATGTGGTCTTCGGTGAGTCAGCATTTATTGCCCATGTCTAGTTCACCCTGAGAGGGTGGCGCTGAGCTGGCTTCTGTATCCACTGCATGTGGTAGACTGACACCCACAGTCATGTTTTGGGGACAACCTCATGGATCTGTACCTAGGCGCAGTGCTGGAACTCCGAAACGTGTCAGTCAGGCTGCCGACTGACTGGGAGGGGGACTTCAAGGTGTCGGGGCACCCATCCATCTGTTGCCCTTGGTGCTCTACGTGGTAGTGCTTCCTTTCTTTGGAAGGTCATACAGTATGGGTGGCAAATGTGACGGAGGCAGCATCTGGGCAAGGGGGTCAGCCCTGGCTTCTGGGTCTGAGTGTGCGGCTGCTCCAGGGTCACGATTCACTGGAGCCCTGCAATGTCCCACTCAGGTTGGAGTGGCAGGGATGCGATGGGAATCCAGGTACAGGGTGGACTAATCAATGCTCCTCTCTCCTTTTCAGGAGAAGACTGCACAAAATAACTCAGAGCAGATGCAGACTGGCGGAGGCCAGGCACAGTTGGCGATTATAACCAGATACGAGCAGCAGGCTCTGGAGCTGGAGAGGCGCTGGTCCAGGTCCACTGATAGTGGTGAGACTGGAGTGTCAGGGGGAGGTAAGAGTGCCATGCACTGAGGTCACCATGTTTGTCCTTGCAACCATTCCACTGTTGACTGTTTATTGAATTCAGTATCCAACATGGGTTTCCCATTGATTATGGGAGGAGGAGCGCATCCTGATCCAGGGATCAAGCATGCACATTGACATTGTCTCGACTTCAACTTCCTGGGGCACAATGGTGAGGGCACTTCATACTCGCTTAAGATGCAGGCGGAGACAGAGAGTGCCTATGGCGCCGGCAGTCGGAGGACTGCAGGGGACCAGGCACATGCTCAGTCGGTTGCTGATGGGCCTCTGGAGTTGTCCCTGTGTCAGCCGGTGCTGGAAGTCCAGCAGGGTGTGCGGGAGGATCTGGCAGAGATACATGAGTCAATGCATGGTATGGAACCTGTGATGGAGGAGCCCATGCAGAGCATCAACAATGCATTGACCCTCATGGCCGAGCGTACTGCCTCCTCCATTGAGAGAATGGTGACTCTCATGGAGGGGCTGCTCCAGGAGAACAATCAGAGCTTCCTGGGGATGCATTTGGACCTGCAAACCCTCACAGTAGGCAATGACCACAGCTGGTCAATGTCAGTGTGGGAGATGGATTGGGCACCCAGTATCCCAACTAGGTGCCCATCCATCAATGGTGAGCAGGGAAGTCCGAAGTGACTTCATGTCGGCGCATGAGCTGCCAGTCATGGCGCTGCGGATGAGGGCAGCAGATCCTCCGCTCCAGCCCTGCTAGTGAGGCTGCGGTGACTGGGGAGATGCCAGCTGTGGAACTGGCCGCACCCTCCCAGGCGGGGCCATCACAGGTTCCATGCACCAGAGGACGCCCGCCAAGGTCATCAAGGCCAACATGACAGCAGAGTGAGCAGGCTGTCTCAGATGCCAGTGACAGCGAGAGGGGAGCACCTTGACGTAGCACCCGAAAACGTAAACTTAAGGCACCTTAGGCACACCGTGGGCTGGTGGTTTTATGTTGTCCTGGTATTAGCTGATTATAATTTGGTGTGCAGCTCAACACCTTTGAATTAAGTTTCTTTTCTGTTTTATTTTTTACATTCATTAAATGCTTTATTTGTGAACAAGGCTCAAGGGTGATTCCTCAGTTCTGTAGGTGTACGGGAAGCCATGATGTTATGAGTGACTTGTTTGTCATTGAGCTTTATTGACAAGGCACATAGTTAATGTTCCTAACCAGGCAGATGTTGCTCTCGGGTATCGAGTATGGAGCCTGCAACTCTGCCGTGTGTTGGAGGTCTATCTGTGGTGTGCTAGCTGAAGGTTCGTTAGATTAAAGCCTCCCGGGTGTCTCTGTCTCCCTGGAGGTTGCCCAGGTCGGCATCTACCCCCTCAGTGTTCTCCTGTGCGTGCTCATCCTCGGACTCACTGCTGGACTCATCATCTGCAGCCAGAGCAACTGTGTCTACATCTTCTTCTTCCTCCACTGCATCCCCCCTTTCCAGTGCCAGATTGTGGAGAGTGCAGCATGCAACCACTATCAGTGATACACGATCTGTGGGGTATTGGAGTGCGGTCCCTGAATGGTCCAGGCATTGGAAGCGCATCTTGAGAAGACCGATGGTTCTCTCTACCACAGCCCTTGTGGTGCCGTGGCTCCTATTGTACCGTTGCTCAGCTTCTGTTCTTGGATGGCGAAGGGGGCGGCATGAGCCACTTTCTGAGGGGATAGCCCTTGTCAACCATTCAGCCGGCTGGAGCACTGAAGAACCTCGGCACCTGGGAGTGTCTGAGGATGTAAGCATCATGGGAGCTCCCAGGGTGCCTTGCAAAGACTTGCAGAATCTTCCTCCTCTGATCACACAATATCTGCCCGTTCATGGAGTGGAATCTCTTCCTGTTGACAAAGGCACCCGACTCACCCCCTGGTGCCTTGGTGGCCACATGTGTGCAGTCCATTGCACCCTGGACGCGGGGGAACCCAGCAATCACTGCAAAGCCTCTGGCTCGCTCTGTCCGGCTGGCCTCATTCCAGCGGTAGGGAATGAAAATCAATGCACGCCCAAACAGAGCACCTGTCACCTGCTTGACACGTGTGGACAACTGACTGGAAGACTCCACAAAGATCACCGACTGACCCCAGAGGTATATAAGTTGAGGGCAGCCGTGACCTTCAACGCTACTGACATGGGTTGCTCACCCACACGGTTGGCCTATCATCTGACAGATGGAGATCACTGTCTCCCTTGAGAGACGGAGCCTCCTTTGGCACTGCACCTCAGACATATTGAGGTAGCTGCTTCGCCGCCTGTAAACCCTGGCAGCAGGATAGTGGCATCTTCTGCGGCCCATTCTGCCTTGCATTTCCTGTTGGCCTTTCTCCCCTTGTGCCTGCAACTGTCCTCCCAAAGGTGGCTTCCCTGGAGGCTGAATATGGACTCCTGGCCTCCTCCCCCTTCTGGCCCTCCCTTCCTCCTCAGAAGTGATGCCTCCAGTGGAGAGAATAACTCCCATTCCAAGGGTAAGGAAAGGCTTCCTGAAACCAGCAAGGCCCCAAGAATGATGTTTACTCCAGAGTCCTGACCTGAAGCCTGTTACTCCTGTCCAAGCAGCTGTGAAGAGATTTGAAGTTGTCCTGTTCAAACAGGCAAGTAGGAGTAAGTTTAAACATGAAATGGCTGTCAAAGACCACTTGCGACCCTTCTTATCCTGCCCGTGGATGAGGTTTTAAAAATGTGGCCTACCCGCCTGCCCGTTGTGCCCATGCAATGATCTGAAGGTCACATGGGCTCCGTAAGATCACCGTCTATTAATGGCTCAAGGGCCTTAACTGGCATGTTAATTAATGGCAGGTGTGCATCAGTGATCGTAGCGTGCCCGCCCACCAAAATATCGCAATGGTGCGCAGTGACGTTGAGATGCACGCCCGTCACTGCGGGTCATTTTACCCGTCGGCGTGTCGGGCCTGCTGAATCAAAAATTCTGGCCAGAAAGTAGAACTAATGGTTAATCCTGGGTCAAAATTGCTACAGCATTTGCACTGGTACGGAGGGGGAGATGCTGGGCGAATCTTTTTGTCAGTTGAAGTCAAGCTCCAAATATTTTAAAAATTTGCTAATTTGGAGAAGAATTTTTTAAATTCACGGGATGTGGGCTTCGCTGGCTGTGCCAGCATTTATTGCCCATTCCTAGTTGCCCTTGAGAAGGTGGTGGTGAGCTGCCTTCTTGAACTACTGCAGTCCATGTGGTGTCGGTACACCCACAGTGCTGTTAGGGAGGGAGTTCCAGGATTTTGAACCAGTGACAGTGAAGGAACGGCGATATACTTCCAAGTCAGGATGGTGAGTGGCTTGGAGAGGAACTTGCAGGTGGTGGTGTTCCCATCTATCTGCTGCCCTTGTCCTTCTAGATGGTAGTGGTTGTGGGTTTGGAAGGATCCTTGTTGAATTCCTGCCGTGCATCTTGTAGATGGTGCACACTGCTGCTACTATGCGTTGGTGGCGGAGGGAGTGAATGTTTGTGGACGTGGTGCCAATCAAGCGGGCTGTTTTGTCCTGGATAGTGTCAAGCTTCTTGAGTGTTGTGAGAGCTGCACTCATCTAGGCAAGTGGGGAGTATTCCATCACACTCCTGACTTGTGCCTTATAGATTGTGGACAGGCTTTGGGGAGTCAGGAGGTGAGTTACTCACTGCAGGATTCCTAGCCTCTGACCTACTCTTGTAGCCACAGTATTTATATGGTTAGTCCAGTTCAGTCTCTGGTCAATGGTAACCCCCAGGATGTTGATAGGGAGATTCAGTGATGGTAATGCCATTGAAGATGAAGGGTTGATGGTTGGATTCTCTCTTGTTGGAGATGGTCATTGCCTGACATTTGTGTGGCGTGAATGTTACTTGCCACTTGTCAGCCCAGGTCTTGTTGCATTTGGACATGGATTGCTTCAGTATCTGAGGAGTCACAAATGGTGCTGAACATTGAACAATCATCAGCAAACATCCCCACCTCTGACCTTATGATGGAAGGAAGGTCATTGATGAAGCAGCTGAAGATAGTTGGGCCTTGGACACTGCCCTGAGGAACTCCTGCAGTGATGTCCTGGAGCTGAGATGACTGACCTCCAATAACCACAACTGCCTTCCTTTGTGCTAGGTATGACTCCAACTAGCGAAGAGTTTTTCCCCCCGATTCCCATTGGCTCCAGTTTTGCTAGGGCTCTTTGATGCCACACTTGGTCAAACGCTGTCTTGATGTCAAGGGCAGTCACTCTCACCTCACCTCAGGAGTTCAGCTTTTTTGTCCATGTTTGAACCAAGGCTGTAATGAGGTCAGGAGCTGAGTGGCCCTGGCGGAACCCAAACTGACAATCAGTGAGCAGGTTATTGTTAAGCATGTGCCGCTTGGTAGCACTGTTGATGACCCCTTCCATTACTTTACTGGTGATCGAGAGTAGGCTGGTGGGGCGGTAACTGGTCAGGTTGGATTTGTCCTGCTTTTTGTGTACAGGACATACCTGGGAAATTTTCCACATAGCCAGGTAGATGCCAGTGTGATAGCTGTACTGGAATAGCTTGGCTAGGGGCGCAGCAAGTTCTGGAGCACAAGTCTTCAATAATATTGCCGGAATATTGTCAACGGCCCATAGCCTTTTCAGTATCCAATGCCTTCACCCATTTCTTGACATCATTTGGAGTGAATCGAATTGGCTGAAGACTGGCATCTGTTATGCTGGGGCCTTCCGGAGGAGGCTGAGATGGATCATCCACTTGGCACTTTTGGCTGAAGATTGTAGAAAATTCTTCAGCCTTATATTTTGCACTGATGTGCTGGGTTCCTCAGTCATACAGACACAAAACATTAAATATGTTTCTCTCTCCACAGGTGCTGTCAGACCTGCTGAGTTTTTCCAGCAATTTCTGTTTTAGTTTTGGATGGTAATTTGAATCATCGGTATCCAAATGTTTTCTCTGATTGTGCTGACCAGATTTTCCCTTATATTGAACCATGCATGGGTTATCAATGGAGTAGTTTTCTTTTATTGCCATTACTTGCAACAACTTTCAGTGAATGCTTAATATGCAGGACACAAATCCTCTCTGTCTTAATTTAGAAACTCATTCATCACTGATGTAACTATCCATATAGTTGAAAACAACATTTCCATGTGATATAGTAGCCACTAAACTCCAAGAGCTCTGTATCTCAAAGCTACCTCCATGATAATGGTCATTAATAATGTTCACTAAATGAGCAACAGCAGGCTGCTGAGCTGATTCGCAGAAATTTACGAGTATCCAGATGGAACAGTGGCAAGCTCTGATGCTAGCTATTTTTTCCCAAATACTTATTTTTGTTTTCTTCTTAATATAAACATATATATATATATATATATATATATATACAAAGGACCCTTTTGGGTTGTAGTTTCCTGATGACCATGTGCCTGAAACTTAACTTTGTCTCTCAAAGACTCTGAGGGCTGGAGTTTACATTTGAAAATCGAGACTTGCTAGCTGTTCCAGGCATGTGATAAATCCTGCGTGATGACATCAGGTTGTGATCCCAACACCAACAAGCCGCTCTCCCATAATATGGAAGTTGGGCGGGTGCCAAAATCAGCAGCCTGCTCACCATTTTTAAAAAACCCATTAACAAGCTATTAAAGCAGTCGGTGGGAGTTACATTTTTTAATCAGGAAGTGTTGCAAAGATGTATATAAAGGCTGTAAGCGGGGCTATGGCTGACTCCAGCAGAACAGGGCTGGTGCTGTTAATTTTCTTTTGCATTGTAATTTAAACTGCATTAGGGTATTTCCTCAGGGAGGGGGGCAAACAGGAAGTGCTGGAAAGAAAATTGATCACTGCAGCATTTGTGCTGTACACTATCGTCCCCTATGGGAATCGCCCATTCTATTGGTCTGTTCAAAATGCGCTCCAGATGTTTGGATACATAAGGTGGCACTCTGCAATATGCTCCTGCTAGACACTCACTTATGATCATTGTTGCTGTGTGTTACACCTGGCCCTTCAGAGTGGGGAAGCCCTGGCAGAGGACGGTTTGATGGAGACAGCCCCATCCTCTGACATTGAGTCTGATGATGAGGAGGGGGAACCATGCCAGCCAGCTGTCCAAGCCAGTCCGCAGGAAGGTCTGAATGCCCAGGAGACACAAGATTCTCTTGTGCTGAGAAGATTCCAATAGCAACGTATCTCCAGTTCAACAACAGCTCCTTGACCCTTGGTAGGAGGGTGAGCTGTGAGGAGGATGCAGAGATGCTTCAGTGTGATTTGGACAAGCTGAGTGAGTGGGCAAATGCATGGTAGATGCAGTATAATGTGGATAAATGTGAGGTTATCCATTTTGGTAGCAAAAACGGGAAGGCAGATTATTATCTGAACGGCTATAAATTGAGAGAGCGGAATGTGCAACGAGACCTGGGTGTCCTTGTACACCAGTCGCTGAAGGTAAGCATGCAGGTGCAGCAGGCAGCAAAGAAGGCAAATGGTATGTTGGCCTTCATAGCCAGAGGATTCGAGTACAGGAACAGGGATGTCTTGCTGCAATTGTACAGGGCCTTGGTGAGACCACACCTGGAATATTGTGTGCAGTTTTGGTCTCCTTATTTGAGGAAGGATGTACTTGCTATAGAGGGAGTGCAGCAAAGGTTTACCCGACTGATTCCTGGGATGGCGGGACTGACATATGAGGAGAGATTGAGTCGATTAGGATTATATTCGCTGGAGTTCAGAAGAATGAGGGGGGATCTCATAGAAACCTATAAAATTCTAACAGGACTAGACAGGGTAGATGCAGGAAGGATGTTCCCGATGGTGAGGGAGTCCAGAACCAGGGGTCACAGTCTGAGGATATGGGGTAGACCATTTAGGACTGAGATGAGGAGAAATTTCTTTATCCAGAGAGTGGTGAGCCTGTGGAATTCGTTACCACAGAAAAGTAGTTGAGACCAAAACATTGTATGTTTTCAAGAAGGAGTTAGATATAGCTCTTGGGGCGAAAGGGATCAAAAGGGTATGGGGAGAAAGCGGGAGCAGGCTATTGAGTTGGATGATCAGCTATGATCATATGAATGGCAAAGCAGGCTCGAAGGGCCGAATGGTCTACTCCTGCTCCTAGTTTCTATGCTTCTATGACCCTTGTCACGTATGTTCTCCTGTTAGTTCCCTCTCATGAACACCAGGACCTCGTCTTAGGGCAATGTAGAATCACCTAATAATGCTGAGCAGAGGGACCCACATGAACACAAACTCCCTTAACAGCATCTAGTCCAACTAATTCAAAACCATCACATCACACACAAATAATGCACAAATGCAGCCAGAGCATCATGTAAAAAGAACAATCGTTTATTTACAACCCATGCAAACCCATGTTTGACGAATATGTCTTTTTAATTCTCTTACAGGTCCTACAGCGTGGTGCTCCCCCTTCGCTGCCAGCTCTGCTGGAGACTGGTTGCTGACAATTATGCATCCTTGTCTGTGATGACTGGTCACCTGAGGCTGTGAGGACCCCGGCGTGCGGGGAGACTCCTGCACAATGGCAGAAACCACGGCACTTGAAGAGATCTATGTCAACGGCAGAGGCAATGGAGAAGAGGCTGTCCCCATCAGGAGCATCCGGGGAGGTGCCTCCTGATGGCATCAGCAGCTGCTCAACTGCTGCCATCCTTGTGACTCCAGGCTCCTCGTCCCCCTCTCGTCCTGACCCTGGGCACTGAAGCTTAGAGACAAGGCAATGGAGTGCAGATCAGCAGACATACTCATCAGTTGGCCCTCCATTACATTTACCAGTCTCTCAATGGAGGAAGCCGTGAGTTCTGAAGAGTGCTTATGGCCTTGATGGGCACATCCAATGTCCATTTCAGGATGCACAACCCCTCTGGATCGCTTCCACATCTTCAAGTACCTGGCACTGCATCTGCTGCCTGACAGATGATTTCATCATCAGCCTGGGGCTCAGCCTCTAGGTCGCCTCAAGCACTCTTCCGAGTCTCTGAAAGCTGGTCTTGTGACTATGATGTGTTCTCACCAGAGAGTGTGTATCCCTTACATCCAAGTCATACATACACACTGAGGGCGTGTAGCTGCACTGGTGCTGGATGTGGAGTAAGGATGTGATGCTGTGCCCTCTGAGGTGTCCTGCTTCTCCTCAGAGGTTATCAATGGTCCCTCAGAACTAGTGGCTGCAGTTGCCAATATTTGTCCTGTGGGGAAACAATACAAGGAGAATGAGGGGCATCATCATTATTTGAGGTGAGTTTGGAGAGACGCCTTCTCAAAACACACACTGGGACAACTGGGAGATGGTAACCAGGGTTTGAACTTTAGGCTCTTCAACATTGAGACACAACTTCTTCCCTGAATTCTACAAGCCTCCAAATGCTACTTTGCTGCCAGATTTCCCAGTTTCCAACCCTCTGCCACCCTACCCACTTCAGCAGCTGGAGAGAGATATGCGCCCTTGAAATCTCACCACCTCGGGGCCATCCTCCAACCTCGTCTCGCCCAATGGCTTAACTCCATCTGGACCTCCTCCTCAAAAGGTGTGAGAATGGCCAGGCTTGCAGGTCCACCTCAGTCCTGGCCCTCTCGCGGGCATTATGTGCTCTCTTCTCCTGCAAATATAATAGGACATTGGAATGAATAAGCTGTGCTACAATCATACCTTCAAATGTTTGGTGTGTACTTTGTTAGCTGTAAACATTTCTCAATGCTCCTCGTCAACTAACAGTTGTTGCACTTCAGCGGCTCCTCTCTTGCCCAAACCCCCCCTTGCCATGCAGAGTGGCATGTCTGTGTCATGTCACCTTCTACCCTTGGGCAAGACGCTAAGCAATCACATAATCAAGCCACATCACACCCTTCCATAATGGTCCATCTCTGAGAGGGTTATACACTCACCCTGGCAGACCTCAAGAGCTCATTGAGCCTTTTTTTGGCACTGTGTAAGTGAGTAAGGAGACCAAACTGTACATAGCACCGTGAGTGTACCTACACCACAAGGACTGCAGCGGTTCAAGAAGGCAGCTCACCACCACCCTCTCAAGAGCAATTAGGAATGGGCAATAAATGCTGGCCCAGCCAACTATGCCCGCATCCTGTGAAAGTATTAAAAAAAAATTAAAAACAAGATCTTACCTGCTGGTGCTGCAATAGTTCAATGGACCTAACAGTGTTGAAGAAACTTCTGCTGCAGCCGCCACATTCCTGTGCCAGGGGTCCTTTAAATGATTGGCCCTGTCCGACTTTCAGATCATGATCTGCCCCCTTTCTCCCTGGACACCATGCCTTTCCTGCCCGATTGGGCGCGCTGCCCACCATTCTCCTCAGCATCTGGTTGGCTTCCCGACAGGCGGCCGTTAATTGGCCACAAGGTGCATTATCAGGCATCTTTAAAAGGCATGGGCTGGGAATCAGTGATCCACACACATTCGGGTCAGCATAAAATTCAGCCCTTAGAGTTATGAGTTACATGTTTTCATTCCTTTATAACAACATGGTAACCCAAGTTTGCGTTTGGACCAATTTCTAAATATGGAATGAAATAAAAGTACACTGCACAAAGGAATTCCATTAATAGATGATTAATATATTCAGCCAGTTCAGGTTACAAAACTGTTTTAAAGCTATAGAGCACGTTCTTTCAGAGCGTTCCAATGCAGCATAAAAATGATTGCCTTTCAATTGCTGCTCATGCTTCACCTTTTACAAAACAAAATTTTAGCAAAAAGAACATAAAATGAGGCTTTATGAATATAAATGCACAAACAATCAACACATTAGCATGAAATTCTTTAATCTGCTACCTTAACAGAGGCACTAGCTCACTTAAATCATTGGCCCGAAAAAATGAGACACTCTTAAATTTGATGTGCTGACCACTGAGATCAATTTTCTAATCCACAATTTCACTTAGCAAGGGTCTGCGCTCAGGGCTTGGCCTTATAAAATTTACCTAACACTTTGAAGCTGCTTCATTTTTACAATACCCAATGTTAGTAGCTATACTGGTTTAAATATAACAAAATCGACTAGAATATTGTAAAAATAAATTCAAAGCAATATACAGTAATGAATACATTTCAGAACTCACAGACCTTTTTCAGCCCATTAAATGCAACGAATAATGTGACATTTGAAGCACTAGTGATAGCTAAATAGGAGGTCTTGTAGTGCAATGGGTAGCCTCCCTGCCTCCACGCCAGAAGCTCTCAGTCTGAGACCCATTCCAGGACCTGATGGCCACAGAAAGTGCGTTCATAACATTGCCATATAGGTTGATTATCAACCTGTGAATCCTTCCAATATGATTATGGCAGGAGTTAAGAGCGGGAGAGTCTCCTGGTCGGCCACACTTGACAGAAACAAGCATGAGCTTTGTCTGCCTCATGTGTCACTAGATGTGGGAAGCTTCTAAGACTAAGACAGCTCAATGGCTTGAAATTTCATGGAATTACAGATGGGTTAGGTCAGTGTTTGCTGGTTGTTAAAAGACCACATCAGTGCAGTCCAGCAAATGCTAACAAAACCTGCTTGCTCGTACCTTAAGAATTTTGCACATAATTTCATAGACTGTGTAACTCCTCACTGCTTTTGTCCAATCCAATGTAGTCACCTGAGGAAAGAAATGACCTATTTAATCATTTGGGTCATTTAGCATTAACGCAGGATGTAGACAACATAACTGGAACAAAATTCATGTTTGTGATAATCATGAGAAATAATGTTAATTTAGCTTTTTAAAAAAAAAGTAACCTTTAGACGGGACTAAAAATCAATTGGTTTATAAACCATACTGAGTCTGGTTTTGTAATCACAAATAAAATCTTCCATCCCTCTTATTTATAAAATATTTCCCACTTTATTTCCCCCAACATCCTTTCCTCATTCTGGCCAAGACTGTGTGTGGAAAGCCTGTCTCTGCTGTTCTCTGCTAGGAACACCAGCAGCCTGATCAAATTATTTCATCGTTTGACTTCCCTCTTCTGTGAAAAGTCAACATTTTTCTGTACAGTATTTTTTCTTGACAAGATAAAGAATTGGTCACACACAACTTACTGGCAATAAATCATTCTTCTTTCTTTTAAAGGAATCACATTTCTAACTTGCCTGGTTAGCTTTTAATAGGCTTCATACTTAAGTACTGAATATTAGTAAAATGCTGATTATTTTCATTCAGTTGTTATGCAGTTTTTGCATATTTGGAAAGCACCTGCCAATCATTGTTCATTTCTACCAATAAAGGTTCCCAAAGTAAAGCTAAGTCCCCTGCTGACTGCATCCCACACCACCTCCCCCCCGCCCCCAACTCCCACCCCCATGGAGCCATTGGTAGCTTTCCATCTTTAATGACAGCACAGTAAATTACTTTGAACAGTGTAGCTGCCTTCAGTGAGATGAAGATCTGTCTAAAGAAGGTTTTTGATCTTAAGGTAGCATTGAACCACCACAGCAAGCATAGATGCGGTACTGGAGGGTTAAGCTGTCAAGGGTTCTGGCTGTGAGCAGGTTGACTGGTCAGCCTGATCATATAAGGCACTGAAGCAGTTTGCTACTGACTGGACTATAATAGTCTGCCCTGTCACTGGGGAGCCAGAAAACAAAACTGGCATTCGATGCCATCCCCTCTATTTAAAGTTAAAGGAGAAAAGTACCATACTTTCAATGGTACAAAGGAGAATATCCCCCAAAACTTGTGAACAATGTGCAGTTGTTTTGTCTTTGTTTTGGTACTATAGGATTTCTTCCCCTGTCTCTCCATCACCCCAGCATTATAAATAGGAGTAGAATCCAAAGCAGTTGCACGCTTAATCTGTATTGAAGAACAATTAAACTCAGTCTCAACCCAAGATCATGCAGTAGCGAGAACTGAACTTTCACCTATAACTGGGTTTCAAATAAGAACCAGACTATTCAGATGCAAGTCTCCTAAGGCATATTTAAAGGTTCATCATGAAATCAGTTTGAATGATCTTAATGCAGTTTCCAGTGAATGCATATAAAATGCAAAATTGTCCATAATTCATCTGCAATTACCATCAACTTGTCAGGCTCACTCAAGGGTAACTCAAAGACATGGAAAAAATCATACTTATATCATAGCTGGTATTCTTCTTTTCTGAGGTTGAAATTAAAATAGAAAATGCTTGAAACATACAGTGGGCTGATCAGCATCTGTAAAAAAAAAAGAAACAGGTTATGATGTTTCGGCCATAAACCCTTCTTCAGATGAAGGTTAAGATGAAGGGTACATATCCGAAATGTCATAATCTGTTTTTCCCTTTACAGATGCTGACCAACCTGCTATGTATTTCTAGCATTGTTTCTTCAGTAACTTCAGGACATTGAGAAAACAGTCATTGTAGATTTATGTTCACTGGAAACCTACTTCAGAAAGTGAGGACTTTAACCAAATGTTGCCAATACTATCATTTCAGCCTTCCACCTGAACAACTTGAAGGCTTGGGAATGACTTCATGTCCAGTTCTGCAGCTGACCACTCACCCATTACTCATTGCCAAAATATCTTGGCATCATTCTTGACTGTACATTGGCCGCCCAGCAATAACTCTTGAACCTTGGAGCCAAGATCAATGACAGTGAATCTCCTTTAGAAACTAGTGGGTACCATCTGGGGCAGCAAAGCCAACATGCTACACACTGCTTCACTCACTCTGGTCTACCCAACAGCAGAGTACTGATGCTCAAACTGGCTCAGGAGCTGCCACACAAATGTAGTAGATACACACCTCAGGGAAACCATGAGGACTATTTCTGGGACATTGAGACCAAGACAGCTCAAATGGCTTCCTGTGGACCTCCTGATGTCTACAGGGAAAACATCCTCCTCAAAGAACACCACCAGCTGACAGCTGACACAGGACATTAAAAAACCCAAAGCACTCATCTAAAATCCTGTAGTCCCTACTGGAACACCTTCCATAGCTAACAAACTGATGACAGCCCCACCTCTCGATAGTACTCAGCTGTTGGGTAGCCCCACTTCCAGGTTGGCTGCAAACATCACTGTTGTGCATTGCACTAAGACTAACATGTGGATTCACAGCAGGCAGCCATTATTGAACTAACTTTATTTACACCGCCCTTACAGAGAGGGCAGCGGAGATGGCAATATAATAAAATGCTCAGATCATACAATATACAACACTCCCTTTGCACTTAAAAAAACAATTTATACATTAAAGTGTAAAATGATACATGTACATGATTTCCCAGAAAACAATATGACTAAACCAACATCAACAATACCTGAAAGTTTGACAGGTTGAGTTGGAAATTTGTCGTTACTGTAATCACAACTAAAACATATTGACCAACACTTATAGAGTAATTTACGTGTAAAAAAAGCTTTATTTTCTTAACACTAGTATGTGTTTAACAATAATATAATTTGATAAGAAGTGCTGCAAAGAACAACTTATTTCTTCTTCCTTCCTACATAATTTCAATTAACCTAACTGGCTTCTTTTTCTTTTGTCTGGGTACCTCTGTCTATTTCCACTTGCTTGACTCTACTCTCTCAACATCTCTGACTTTGTCACCCAGAACTTTGACCACCTACTCGACTTAATGGTTGATGTGTGACATTGGTTGATTGTCGTATTAAAAACCATGACTCACTTTGTTGTGCTGGTGGATTTTGTAATACCAGCAAACTTTCAGTTTCTTAGTGACTTTCATTTTTTTTCCGACCTTCACTTTGGACGATAAGAGAAATTTGGGCTATAGGAGGTTTATCATGCTCTCCCTTGGTCAGATTTCTTCTTTCAAGCAAATGATTTACCTGAAACTGACAGTCTCTTTACAATCTTCACGAGATATGTGAATGCACCTAGTCTCTTTACAACAATTGCCCTTGAGAATGCAGTATTGAGAATGTAATCTGCAATGGTCTCACTTGGCAAATGCTTCCTTTGATGGAACACAATTCTCAGCCAATCTCATTTTTAGTCATGCCATATTAAGAATCTAGGATCTCATTAATTTCAGAATATTCCATCGAACTGAGGTCTGTTGGTCAACATTAGTTAAAAACTACATCAAAAGCATCTGGCCCCAGTATGGTAAGGAGAACATTTACTTTATTCTCATCTCCTATTTTATTCACTCTCAACTAGATGTGAAACCTTTGTTCATAATTACCCGAGTCCTCTTTGTTAAGGTTGAATTCCTCCATTTTCCCCAAATATGTCTTCAGTACGATTTTATTTTAAACTACATACCATGCTGACTCAATGTGCACCTGGACATGATGTGCATACACAGCAATCTTTCAAATTTCTCAAGCTTCCTCAAAATCAACTTTTGGAGTTCCAAAAATGTATTCTTCATTCCTTAATTTCTCAAACAAACAATAGAAGAAAATTCCATCCCAACCTTGTCACCATCTTTTTGTTGTGGAGTGCACTAAGTAAGACCAAGATGTGGACATACAGCAGGCAGCTATTATTGAACTAACTTTATTTACACTTCCCCAACAAAGAGGGCAGTATAACAAAATGTTCAGATTTTGCAATTTGCTACCATCACTAAACACAAACCTGGTAACTGACCTGAATGGTGAAGTCCAGGTTTCAACCTTTTGTGGAATCTCTAGGCAACCCTCACCCCCTTGAGGACAGGTCAGGGAGGAAGTGACCACTTGCTCCACAAGTGGAATGGCACATTATTCAGGAGAAAAAAGGTCTGGTCTACATAAAGCTTGTATATTATTTGACATAGGATTTTTGATACTGGCAGGAGGTACAACAACTGAAGTACTTCCTTTCACAGCATTGGTGTCCCTTACCATAACTTTAAGTTCACCAAAGATAAAAACAAATAAAAGTATATTTAGAAATAGTTAGCTCAAAAGGAACGTTTTGTGGGAGGGAAAGGTACTGATTGAGGACTATTTTAGTTTTTCCAAAGCGCAACCAATAAACCATAGAATTGGAAGCCATATCATGGCACAGTTACCCAATATACATTTTCGATTATGAACATTTGATCAAATCTAGATAATTTCTTGTTCATCAATCAAATTATTCTAATTTTATTTTGCGTTCTTCATGATGGAGTAGATCAATACTGTTTTTCATTTAGTATGGCAACGTTTGTGTATATGGTGTTATTTCTGAAGATACTTAATGATCAGTACAACGGTATTAAGGAGTAAAAGCATGAGAAATGTGAATATATGAGATTCTATTTCATTTCTAACGAAGAAGAGGCTATCCTCAATGCAGCAGGGAGTAACAGCTTAAACAAGAAATAATGGTAATTATAAACAACTGAATCCATTTAACAAAAAGCATTCTTGGAATGTAAGCATCCCTACTTGCTCAGAAAAGACAGCCTTCTCCTTGATCTGCTTGCAGTCTTGCAGTGACAGTTCTCCAACAAGAGGATTAGGTGAGGATCCTTCTGGATTACTACTTATAGGAATAATTAAGTAAGCATGCTAACTCGAATGAGAGCATTCAATCTATCAAGTTTAATTAGCCAGTAATGCCTAGAGCCTAGCTATGGAAATATAAATATATATCGACCTATCAGTCAAAAACTGACACAAGTATCATGCCAGATTCATATTTTACCCATTGGTGTTATGT
Organism: Cetorhinus maximus; assembly: GCF_964194155.1. Taxonomy (NCBI): domain Eukaryota; kingdom Metazoa; phylum Chordata; class Chondrichthyes; order Lamniformes; family Cetorhinidae; genus Cetorhinus; species Cetorhinus maximus. The sequence goes on from NC_135882.1 coordinate 98,229,372, forward strand.
AATAATTACTACTAGCTATAGCTCATTCGGAGAATATTATTTCTAATTAATAATGTGTTGATTACAGGTAGTCTTCACTAAGCGATAAATCGATGACTACATATCTCGATGACCCATCTTTTAATTACAGACTGTGCGAGGAAATTGAACAGAATGAAACCTGTGCACAAACTAAATCATGTTTTCAATATGGTTAAAAATAACGGGTTTGGATAAGGTAGCCAAGGAAAAACTGTTCTCATTATCTGGTGGCACATGGACTCAGGGACAGGGATTTAAGGTTTCGGGCAAGAGATGCAGGGGGACTGTTTGAGTGGGAATGACTTGAAGTGTGCAGCCAAGAAAGTGGTGGAAGCAGAAACGATCAATGATTTCAAAAGGAAATTGGATGTGCACTTGAAGGAAATAAGCCTGCAGGACTATAGGGACTGAGTGGGGGAGTGGTAACAACTGGATTGACCTGCGGAGATCTGGATGTACTTGATGGGCTGAATGGCCTCTTTCTGTGCCGCAAATAACTCTATGATTTTATGGGCCAGGTATTCATGGAGGCAGGAAGACTCTGTGGACTTTGAAAAATGGCATGAGAGACCCAGAGGTGGAATTCCTGCACTCATTTCAAATTTTTCTGAGGAATGGAAGGGGTGCTGAGTTCAAACAGACCCAATTTTGGCTGTTGCAAAGGCCTTAATCCACAGCGAGGGAGTCACAAATTTATGGAATAGATGTAAATGCTCTTAAAGGGTGGATAAGGTCTGTTTAACTGACCTGAAATTTTAAAAATCCTCCTCTCTTTGAACTGTAAAACAAAAACTGGCTGCAGCTGCCAATGATTGTGAAAGAAAGACATTTGCTGGATTGCTTTGATTAACAGGCCAGTTGTTGTACCATCAGTTCGACCAGTTTCAATAGAGTTCTTTGTTAACATTTCCCTATGCGCTATAATTATGAATGTTTGGCTGAGTTTCAAAAAGCTACAATTATCTCAGCATTGGGCATGGAGTTCACAGTTTGACTGACAGCTTAAAGAGGCTATTAAAGAATTAGGGGTAAGAACAGAAGTTTGTTTTTATAAGAGATTAACCACTTGAGGAGATTTTAAAGGTTTGGTGCTTTCATGAATGATCTTTTTCACTATCAAGTTTGTATAGTGAGAGCTGTGTTAGAGTTTCAAGGAGTTTATTTTATGTCATCTCCACATGGCTGGTGAGGTTTGCCCATGATGGATACAGGGTGAATATCTATGGAGTTGCCATAGAGGGTATGAAGAGTCATGAGGGTGGGTGAGGACATGAGTTGGCATTGAGGTTATGAGGGTCCATAGGGGTGAGCAGGGGACATGAAATGGCATTGAGTTTTCATGGAAATTGTGACAGGACATGGGGTGGGTGGGGGTGAGGGGGTGCGAGGATTGAGGGCTAGAGGGCCCAAAACCTTCAAAAACAACTGGGCAATGTCACAGAGAACAAAGACAGGCCTTCTAACCAGCCTGCTTTCACATGTGCTCAGTCCTATGGAGACCAATGCTCTACTTCCGGGATTGGCAGGCCCGACTCCATCCCATATCTGACCCGCCCCCACCCTAACATCTTGTGAGACAGGGTACTTTTTACCAAGGTGGGTCCAGTGAGTCTGGAAATTTCCTGATTCTTGCTATCCCCGCCTCTATAACCAAAGTACGGCCCTCTATTTTTTAAAAAGAGCAGGCAAAAGGAGGATCCATAGGCAGTACCCACCACAGCAGGGGAAAAGAGGACCCAGAGGCAGTAAACACCATCTAGATGAGTGGGGGCGGGGGTGAGGAAAGAGGACCCAGAGGCAGTAACCACCACCTAGAAGAGTTCACAAAATTACAGAATCACAGAATCTCACAGTGCAGAAGAGGCCCTTCAGCCCATCGAGTCTGCATCAACACGTGAGAAACACCTGACCTACCTACATAATCCCACTTACCAGCACTTGGCCCAAAGCCTTGAATGTTATGACGTGCCAAGTGCTCATCCAGGTACTTTTTAAAGGATGTGAGGCAACCTGCTCCACCACCCTCCCAGGCAGTGCATTCCAGACCGTCACCACCCTCTGGGTAAAAAAGTTTTTCCTCAAATCCCCTCTAAACCTCCTGCCCCTCATCTTGAACTTGTGTCCCCTCGTGACTGACCCTTCAACTAAGGGAAACAGCTGCTCCCTAATCACCTTGTCCATGCCCCTCATAATCTTGTGCACCTCGGTCAGGTCACCCCTCAGTCTTCTTTGCTCCAACAAAAACAACCCAAGTCTACCCAACCTCTCTTCATAACTTAAATGTTTCATCCCAGGCAACATCCTGGTGAATCTCCTCTGCACCCCCTCCAGTGCAATCACATCCTTCCTATAATGTGGCGACCAGAACTGCACACAGTACTCCAGCTGTGGCCTCACCAAGGTTCTATACAACTCCAACATGACCTCCCTACTTTTGTAATCTATGCTCGATTGATAAAGGCAAGTGTCCCATATGCCTTTTTCACCACCCCACTAACATGCCCCTCTGCCTTCAGAGATCTATGGACAGAGATCTATAGTTAAGGGGGGGACGATATGGAAAGAGGACCCAGAGGCAGTAACCACCATCTAGAAGAGCTATGAGAGAAATCAATGCGTAACATCACAGGAAAACAGATACATGAATATTTGGTGAATATTTTGCTAATTTATCTTCAAAACCATTGTAATTTACTACTAATTATAAGGTTTTATTAAGTAAGGTTTACTAACAGTAGTAAAGGTTATCATTAAAATATCATAAATTAACACATTATAAAGATGGCAGGGCAGGTGATGTGTTACAACTGCAGGATTTGGGATTTCCTGGGAACCGAGATGATCCAGGGCAAACATGACTGCAGTTAAGTGTCTGCAGCTTGAGGAGCTTCAGCTCAGAGTCATTGAACTGGGAGCCAAGCTGCGGATACTGCAATGCATCGGGGAGGGGGAATGTTACCTGGCTACTTTGTACCAGGAGGCAGTCACACCGCTTAGGTTAGAGTCTTCTGATGTGGTCAGGGGTAGCAGAGTATCACTGCGAGTGAGGCTGGTATGGAGAGACAGAAGGTAGAAATGGAGGAGCCTCAGCCTTTACAATTGTCCAATAGGTTTGATGTTCTTGCAGCCTTCATGGATGAAAGTGATGGCTGCAGGGTGGATGGGCAAACTGACCATAGTACAGGAAGCCATTCAAGCAGGGGGAGTTAATAGAAATGTAGTAGTAGTTGGGGACAGTATAATCAGGGGGATACTTACAGTTCTCTGCGGGCGAGAGCAGGAGCCCAGATGGCTGTGTTACATGCCCAGTGCCAGGATTCAGGACATCTGTTCTGGACTGGAGAGGAACTTACAGTGGGAGAGGGAGGATCCAACAGTGGGAGAGGGAGGATCCAGTTGTTGTGGTCCACATACGTACTAACAACATAGGTAGACATAGGAAAGAGGTTCTGCTGAAGGAATATGAGCTACTAGGGGTAAATTAAAAAGCAGAACCTCAAAGATAATAATCTCTGGATTGCTAACTCAGCCACAAGCAAATTGGCGTAGGGTAAATCGGATTAGAGTTTTAAATGCATGGCTCAAAAATTGGTGTAGGAGAAATGAGTTGAGGTTCATGGGGCACTGGCACCAGTACTGGGGAAAATGGGAACTGTATCATTGGGATGGTCTTCACCAGAATGATGCTGGGATGAGTGTTCTGGCCAGTCGTATGATGAGTGCAATAGAGAGGGCTTTAAAGTAAATAGTGGGGGCAAGGGATCAAGTTTGCGGAGGTGTGATAAAATAAGTAGAGAAGACAAGGCAAAAGGGAAAGGGAAATGATATTCAGAGCATGGGAGAAAGGGACAGAGTGTACAAACCTAAGGGTGTACCAGCAGATAAGGATGGAGGTTACAAAAAAAGTGAAAAGACAGAACTAAAGGCTCTGCATCTGAATGCATGTAGCATTCGTAACAAAACAAATTCATTGACAGCACAAATAGAAATAAATATGGACAATCTGATAGCCATTACAGAGACATGGCTGCAGGATGACAAAGACTGGGACTTGAATATTCAAGGGTACATTATATTTAGGAAGGACAGGAAGCTAGGAAAAGGTGGAGGGGGTAGCTCTGTTAATTAAGGATGACATTTGGTACAATAAAGAGAGATGACCTAAGTGCTGGAGATCAAGCTTTAGAGTCAGTTTGAGTAAAGATGAGAAATAATAAAGGTAAGAATACAAACAGTAACCACACTGTACGATGGGGTACATAGTAAGAAATAATGGGAGTTTGTGAGAAAGGGATGGTGATAATCATGAGTAATTTTAATCTAAATACAGATTGGATAAATCAAATTGGCAAAGGTAGCCTGGAGGATGAGTTCATAGTGTGTTTTTGGGACAGTTTCTGAGAGCAGTACATTTTAGCACCAACCAGTGAGAAGGCTATGCTAGATCTGGCAATTTGAAATAAGACAGGATTAATTACTGACCTCATAGTGAAGGAAACCCTAGGCTGCAGTGATCAAAATATGATGGAATTTCACATTCAGTTTGGGGGAGGGAGGAGTGGACCTAAGACTATTGTTTTAAACTTAGGTAAAGGCAATTTTTAAAAATTCATTTATAGGATGTGGGTGTCACTGGCTAGGCCAGCATTTATTGCCCATCCCTAATTTCCCTTCAGCACTTGGTAGTGGGCTGCCTTCTTGAACTACTGCAGTCCCTGTGGTGTAGGTACACCCACAGTGCTGTTAGGGATGCAGTTCCAGGATTTTGACCCAGCAGCAGTGAAGGAACGGTGATATATTTCCAAGTCAGGATGGTGTGTGGTTTGCAGGGGAACTTCCAGGTGCTGGTGTCCCATGTATCTGCTGCCCTTGTCCTTCTAGATGGTAGTGCTCATGGCAATGGAAGGTACTGTCTAAGGAGCCTTGGTGAGTTTCTGCAATGCATCTTGTAGATGGTACACACTGCTGCTACTGTGCGTTGGTGGTGGAGGGAATGAATGTTTGTGGATGGGGTGTCAATTAAGCAGGATGCTTTGTCCTGAATGGTGTCAAGCTTCTTGTGTGTTGTTGGAGCTGCACTCATCCAGGCAGGTGGAGAGTATTTCTTCACACTCCTGACTTGTGCCTTGTAAATGGTGGACTTTGGGGAGTCAGGAGGTCAGTTACTCACCACAGGATTCCTAGCCTTTGACCTCTTATAGCCAAAGTACCTATATGTCTAGTCCAGTTCAGTTTCTGGACAATGGTAAGCCCCCAGAATGTTTATAGTGGGGTTTTCAGTGATCATAATGCCATTGAACGTCAAGATTGGATAGATTCTCTCTTGCTGGAGATGGTCATTGCCTGGCACTTGTGTGGCATGAATATTACTTGCCACTTGTCAGCCCAAGCCTGGGTATTGTCCAGGACTTGCTGCATTTGAATATGGACGGCTTCAGTATCAGATGAGTAGCAAATGGTGCTGAACATTGTGCAATCATCAGCCAACATCCCCACTTCTGACCTTATGATGGATGGAAGGTCATTGATGAAGTAGCTGAAGATAGTTGGGCCTTGGACACTACCCTGAGGAACTCCTGCAGTTGATGTCCTGGAACAGTGTTGACCTCCAACACCCACAGCCACCTTCCTTTGTCCTAGGGTATGACTCCAACCAGCAGAGAGTTTTCCCCCTGATTCTCATTGATTCCAGTTTTGCTAGGGCTCCTTGATGCCACACTTGGTCAAGTGCTGCCTTGATGTCAAGGGCAGTCACCTTCACCTCACCTCTGCAGTTCAGCTCTTTTGTCCATGTTTGAACCAAGGCTGTAATGAAGTCAGGAGCTGAGTGGCCTGGTGGAACCCAAACTGGGCATCAGTGAATAGGTTATTGCTAAGTAAGTGCCGCTTTATAGCACTGTTGATGACCCCTTCCATTACTTTACTGATGATTGAGAGTAGACTGACGAGGCCAGGTTGGATTTGCCCTGCTTTTTGTGGACAGGATATACCTGGGCACATTGCTTGGTAGATGTCAGTGTTGTAGCTATTCTGGAACAGCTTGACTAGGGGCGCCGCAAGTTCTGGAGCACATGTCTTCAGTGCTATTGCTGGAATATTATCAGGGCCCAAAGCCTTTTCAGTATCCCGTGACTTCAGCCATTTCTTGATATCACGTGGAGTGAATCGAATTGGCTGAAGACTGGCATTTGTGATGCTGGGGACCTCCGGAGGAAGCCGAGATGGATCATCCACTCAGCACTTCTGCTTGAAGACTGTTGTGAATGTTTCAGCCTTATCTTTTGCACTGATGTCCTGGGGTCCTCCATCATTGAAGATGGGGATACTTGTGGAGCCTCCTCCTCCAGTGAGTTGTTTAATTGTCCACCACCATTCATGACTGGATGTGGCAGAACTGCAGAGCTTAGATCTGCTCCGTAGGTTGTGGAATCACTTAGCTCTGTCTATCACTTGCTGCTTATGCTGTTTGTCACACAAGTGGTCCTCTGTTGTAGCTTCACCAGATTGATGACTCATTTTTAGGTATGCCTGGTGCTGCTCCTGGCAGGCTCTCCTTCATTCTTCATTGAATTATGAGGCATGAAGGCAGAGCTAGCTAAAATTAGGTTAAGGGATAGGTCAGTAAAGAAAGCAGACATTTAAGGAAATATTTCAGAATACTCAGAAAAGATACATTCCATTGAGAAAGAAAGACTGTAAGTGAAGGACACACTATCCATGGTGAACCAAAGAAGTAAATGATAATATAAAATTGAAAGAAAAAGCATATAATTTCACAAAGATGAGTGGCAGGTCAGATGATTGGACGTAATATAAAAAACAGCAAAGAATGGCTGAAAGATTAATAAAGAGGGAGAAATTAGTGTACGAGAGAAAGCTAGGTAGACACATAAAAGCATATAGTAAGAGTTTCTACAGGTACTTAAAAAGGAAAATAGTAAGTAAAAAGAGTGTTGATCCTCTAGACAGTGAGAATGGGGAGTTAATAATGGAAAGTAAGGAAATGGTGGATGAACTGAACAAATATTTAGCATCTGCCTTCATTATAGAGGATACAAATAACATCCCAGAAATAATTGTGAATCAGGAGCTAAAAGGGAGGGAGGAACTTTAAACATTACAGTCAGCAAGGAAAGGGTACTAAGAAAATTATTAGAACTAAAAGCTGAAAAGTCCCCAGATCCTGACTTCATCCTAGGGTCTTAAAAGAAGTGGCTGCTGAGATTGTAGATGCATTGGCCTTGACTTTTCAAACTTCCCTAGACTCTGGAAAGGTTCCATCAGATTGGAAAATAGTGAATGTGGGCCCTCTATTCAAGAAAGGGAGGAGACAGAAAGTGGGAAACTACAGGCTTGTTAACTTAACATCTGTCAGAGGGAAATATCTAGAATCTATCATTAAGGAGGTTATAGTAAGGCACTTAGAAAATCTCAATGCAATCAAGCAGAGTCAACATAGTTTTGTGAATGGGAAATAATGTTTGACTAATTAGAGTTCTTTGAGGAAGTAACAAGCAATGTGGATAAAAGGGAAATCTGAATGTGCTGTACTTAGATTTCCAGAAAGCAATTGACAAGGTGCTACATCAAAGGTTACTATGCAAAATAAGAGTTCATGGTGTAGAGGGTAACATATTAGCACGGATAAAGGGTTGATTAGCTAGCAGGAAATGGAGAGTAGGGATAAATGGGTCTTTTTCAGCTTGGCAAGATGGGATGAATGGAGTGTCACAGGGATCAATGCTTGGGCCTCAACTATTTACAGTTCATATCAATGACTTGGATGAAGGGACCAAATGTATGGTTGCTAAATTTGCTGATAACAGAAAAATAGTTGGAAAGTAAGTTGTGAAGAGGACACAAGGAGTCTGCAAATGGATATAGATTGGTCAAGTGAGTGGGCAAAAACTTGGCAGATGAATGTAGGAAAATATGAACGTGTCCACTTTGGCAGGAAGAATAGAAAAACAACATATTATTTAAATGGAGAGAGATTGCAGAACTCTGAGGTACAGAGGGATCTGGGTGTCCTGGTAAATAAATCAAGAAAAGTTAGTATGCATGTACAGCAAGTGATTAGGTAGGAAAATGGAATATTGTTGTTTATTTTAAGGGGAAATGGAATGTAAAAGTAGGGATGTTTTGTTCCAGTTGTACAGGGCATTGGTGAGACCACACGTGGAGTACTGAGTACAGTTTTGGTCTCCTTATATAAAAAAGGATATAAATACATTAGAAGCAGTTCAGGGAAGATTCACTCGACTAATACCTGGGATGGCAGGGTGGTGGCGGGGTTAGGGGCGGTTGCGGGAAGTAAGGGCGGAGGTGGGTTATCTTTCGAGGAAAGGGACCTGGGCCTGTATCCATTAGAGTTTAGAAGATTGATAAGTGATCTTATTGAAACTGAGGGGACTTGACAGGGTGGATGCTGAAAGGATGTTTCTCCTTGTAGGAGAGATTAGAACTAGGGGACACAGTTTAAAAATAAGGGGTCTCTCATTTAATATGGAGATGAGAAGAAATGTTTTCTCTTAGAGGGTCATGAATCTTTGGAACTCTCTTCCCCAGAGAGCAATGGAGGCAGGATCAATTAATATTTTTTAGGCTGAGGTAGATAGATTCCTGACTAACAAGGGATTCAAAGGTTATCGGGCGTAGATGAAACATAGGGTTGAAGCCATAATCAAATCAGCCATGATCTTATTAAATGATGCAGTAGGCTCACGGGGCTGAAGGTCAACTCCTGCTCCTAATTCATATGTATGTTTGTAAAAAAAATTATGGATTGGGTATATAACAATGAATGTTGGCTACATAACAATGAATGCTTTAGCATTTGGGAAAAATTAAACAAGGGGTAAATTTTTTAGCTCAGCGGGCGGGCACGAGCCCAGCCCGCTCGAATGTAAAATGATGTGTTGACGTTGGGTGAGCATCCCAACGTCAACGCGCAGTCACGCGATATTTCATTCGGTGGGCACGGGCCTGAGTCAGCAGCGCACCCGCTGACAATTAAAAGGCCCGGTAAGGCCATTAGATTATCAATTAAGTTGAATTTGTTTTGCTGCCCACCGACATTTTCACGTGCATCGCCTCCGAGGCTTTGCATCTCATTCACTACAACAAGCGCCACACCATCTCGGCCAGGGAGGTCCAAAGCGCCATCCGCCTCCTGCTGCCAGGGAGCTGGCCAAACACGCCATCCCCGAAGGCACTAATGTGGTCACCAAATACACTAACTCCGTTTAGGTCGATCATTCTAAAGATTATAAAAAACACAACCTTACGGTTGGCAGGCGGGCGAAAAGGCCAAGCGACCTTTGCACTTTTTAGGAAACTTCATCCACGGGCAGGATGAGGTTTCCTAAAGCAAATAAAAATAAAATAAAAATTTTAAAACTTAATTAATAACACGTCCCTGCTCATGTGACAGAGTCACATGAGGGGACATGTTTCATTACATTTTTATTTTCTTTGATTTTCTTCTATAACTCCTCATCTCCCTGGAGGCAGCTCAGTGCCTCAAGGAGATTATGAAGTGCACACTCGCATGCATGCGTGAAGGTCACGCTCGCCCCACTCGCCCTGCTCCCCCCGCCCGCACAGACAGCACCGAGTGCTGCCGCTCGCATTTCACGCTGGGTGGGCCTTAATTGGCCCACCAGGGTGAAATTGCGTTCCGGCTCCGATCATGCTTGGCAATCGGCTTCCCGACCCCTCCCTCTCCTCCCCGCTCGCCCCCTCTAAGCCCACCTGACAAGGGTGAAATTCTGTCCAAGATGTTATACACTAAGGGCCAAATAAGCATTGAAGCATGACAGCAAGCTTTTATGAACAACGGCTATGAAGTACCTGTGTTAGTAAAGCAAAGGAGTTCAATGGATGGGTCTACAAATAACAATATAATTGAACTTAGTTTTTCAATAGTTGTGACTATAGCAGCATGAATAGGGCCAATAATAATCGGCTAAAAATTATTAGCACAATTTCATCTTAAATTATTAAATACATTTATCTAAGAGTAAAATTTGCTTTGAATTGAAATTTCTGCTGTGCATTTTGAATTGTTCCTATTGTTCTTTATTTAAAATAAATAAAAGACTTGCTTCAATTAACATCTGCATAAGAATTAAATATAGTCCGGACTTGCCAAAAGGTAAATAAGTTGTTCCTTCTTCAAGACTGGAGAGGATAAAACATAAAAATGGAAGCCATAATTTACAATTCACGTTACCTGGCATGCATCAGTGTGATATCTCATCATAATCAATAAAATATATTCACTGCAGATTTTCAGTTGCACAGTAAATTAAAAATGCTGAATAAGCCAAAACTGAACAGTATCACATACCGGAGGTGCTGTAAATTTGTATAGGCAAGAGCCTCTCACGGCTAAGTACTTTGGTGTATATAGTTTATCTTGCAATGAGTCTGGTTCCCGGTCTTCTACCCAGCCCATGTAGATTATCTGACAAAAAGAAACCAACAATATTGACTAGTGTTACATTTTAATAACTCAAGGTTGCTGTTAAAATGATGTGTGGAACATTCACTTGAAAAGCATTCCATTTCAACATGTTTTCTTCTGCTTTATCATTTTTCTAAAGCCTTTTAGGTGTATAATTATCTTGTCCTTCAAACTAAATCACTTTTTTGGCCTCAAGGTTATACAAAGGTTTTGTAAAACCATAATTTGTGCTTAATTCACATTTTGAGTTTCTATTTTCCAAAAAAAAATCAATCCTTTAGACAGTTCTTAAAACAACTTTCACTCCAGTCTCCACTTTGGTAGCAAGGATGCTTTGGAGCTGTGAAAAGATATAATATTAACCAATGCAGTGCTCTGAATCACATGCCGTGGATTTCCAGGTGCATTGGCGATGGGGTGGTCGAGGTGGGGGGGTGGGGTGGGGAGGTCTGGCAAAATAGCGCAGAAAGACACTGGAGGTGCCAATTCAAATACATTGCTGCAGCCCGAATGCAGAGATGGGCTTTGACTTTGTCTGCTTACAGGTACGACATTAAGTACAAGTGATCAGAAGATCACTGTAATGCCAATGCGATGTCTAGATTACCATCCCCCATCAAGGTAGAACCAAACAGGGAAGATGTCTTTTTCTTTTTACGTGTAGATGAGTTGCCAGTCACAGCAAATGATATTGGTAGAACAACTCGTAGGGGCCCTGTACTGACAAGGGCATAAGACTATATTGCAAATGGGTGGCCGATTTAGATACTGGATTTAGAAATCAGGCCATTTTTATGTGTAAGAATGAGTTGTCAGTTGATAAAAGTCGTGTTATGTGGGGAACCAAAGATGTAATTCCTGAAAGGTACAGATCACAGTTGCAATGTGATCTTCATGATAAACATTTAGGATTGTATTTGACCAAGAGTCTAGTGAGAAGTTTTGGCAGCCAAGGTTAAATAGAAGACACAGTGAAGCAGTGTACAGCATGGCAAACAGTAAAAAAGAAGCCGCTATCGGTACCTTTGCAACCATGGAAATGGCCAGCTAGAGTGTGTGCATAGATTTTGCAGAATTTGAATGACAACAGCTATTCATTATGATAGATAGCCATTTGAATTGGATTGGGATGTTCTCGATAAATCAAACAACTACAAAAACTCCAGATATGTTGTGTAGTTTGTTTGCTGTTTATGGGTTCCCAGAGAAAATTGTGTCTGACAACAGACCTCAGTTTTGTTCAGAAGAATTTGCAAATTTCATGAGAATACACAGGGCATCATTCTGCTTCAAATGGAGCAGCAAAATGCCAGTGAGAACCGTTAAGTGTGCTCTTGTTAAGAAAATGCTGGATACAAATTGGAAGAAACGTCGGTTTTCATTGAATCACAAACTGGTGATTTTTTTGTCTATTTACCGTAACACACCTCACACTAGTATTGGCAGAATGCCAGCTGAATTACTTCTTAGAAGACAGCCTAGAACAAGGTTTCCATTGCTGAAGCCACATTTAGCACAGTCTGTAGAAGACAAACAATCCAGGCAGAAAGAGGGTTATGATAAGGGTAGAGTGATAGAAAGAAGTCTGAAATTGAACCAGAAGGTTAAGGTGAAAGAACATCATCATAGGTGGCTGAAGTGGCTATCAGTTGTGAAAATATGTGGCCCTTGCACATATTTGGTCAAGATGTTTGGTGGTGGAAAGTTAGGTATAGATATAGATCATGTTTTACCTTCAGAGGTTCATGAAGAAGGAGGAAATTGGAAGAATCAAATGAGTCTGATGAATTGGATAGTTGGAATATGAGTAGAATGCCAATAGTTGCTCCAAAACAAGTTATACATGAAACTAGCTCAGACTGAATCAGAGTCTGCCAGAAATGTCTGATGAAGTGGAAATTTCAACTGAAGCTAAAGGTCAAAATCAGTCTATTAGGGAAAACCTCTCCTCAGACTCAGGTTCTTCCCCAAATTCTGAAAGTTTGGGTCAAGAAAGGAGGTGTCCTCTGAGGAATAGGAAAACAGTGGTTGTTACATTTGTAAATAAACAAAAAAACAAGAACTTTATGTAAGTTATATGGAACTCAAACATTGTGTATCTTTTTCATTGATGAGGGAGGAGTGTAATAGCACCCGCTTGTGGCCATTTGTGTATGTATATATAAATCAAACTGGATTAAACCAGTTTCAACAGGGTACTTAACTTACATGTGGCATACAGTCTCTTTTGTCCCACCAAGATATTACAATATCAACAAGACTGGTGTCTAACCTGTGATGAATTGCGTTGTGCCAATGGCAACTCAGAAATTTTTCCTCCCACAGAAGAATGACACTTCCCTAAACGTTGGACTTATATGTGTCCAATCCACCAATTATGAATAATTATCAAATTAATTAATCCAAATGCAGTAAAGGAAAAGTGCAAAAATGCAACCCCTTGATGTCGGTATTTAATTGCTCCACATAGATCTGAATGACCTGAACTGGCCTGCTCTGAAAGGGTATTAAAAATACAACTTAAGTCATAATTTTAATGTCATTTACGTAGAATAAGGCTTGGGTAAGTGACACTTCTAGCTAGTCAGCAATTCCACAAGACAACATCATTCTAGATTTCACCCAATCATTGGCTAAACTGATGCTTTAGTCCACCATTGCAAAACTTACCTCTGCATTAAAACTATTTCACCCATCATAACCTGAAAGCCTTGAATGCCTTCAATTTGCAGTTTAATAACACTCCCCTACTCCAAATGTAAAAGAATTAGGAACAGGAAGTGGTTCATCATTCTCTTGTGTTTGTTGCACCATTCAATAAGATCAGGGCTGATCTGACTCCTAATTCAATCTTCCTGTCATGGTTCCACTTCCTTTAATATCCAAGGTGAGCAAGATATATCAAATCAAATTTAAGATTATTAATTGAGCTAGAATCTACTACTTTTTTCGGCAGTGAGTTCTACACTTCTTCCACCTGTTGTGTGAATACATATTTCCTAACTTCTATCTTAAATGGTCTAGCTCTAATTTAAGTGCATGTCCTCTTGTCCCAGACTCCCACACCATCTATCAATTCCTTTCAAAATCGCAAAATACATCAATTGAATCACCCTTCACCTTCTACATACCAGAGAATACAAGCCTAGGTTATGCCCTCTCTCCACATAATTTAACTCTTGGAGCCTACACTGATCCTTCCAAGGCCAAAATATCAGGCTGGATTTCACATTGCCCACCAACGGCAGGAATGTAAAATCCAGCAGGTGGCCTTCTTGCTGCCTTCCTGCCACTGGACATGTCTGAAATTTTACGGGGGAGCAGGGGAGGCTGGCCCGCTTTGGGTCTGATCCCACTGCCATTGGTATTTTACACCATGCAGGAAGCCCAGCAAATTTAGCGGTGTGGGTTGGTGTCAGGCAAAGGAGGGGAGGAAACCTCCTTTGGGGCTCCTGGGCCCATCGGAGGCATCCCTCCTCAAAGGTCATTCCCCCACCCCTCACCCTTTAGGCCTCCCCCCTGGCCTCTTGAAAGCAGTGCCCCACACTCCTGGGACAGATTGGCAGATCACTGCAAGACCCCAGACCCTGAGCTCCTCAGCATTGGTGACTGCGTGTTGCCCCGGAGTAGCCACTGCTACCGGAAGCAGCACTCTAATATGGGACTTCCTATTGAGAAATGGGCGGAAGTGTTGCCTTAAAGCAATTAATCCTGCTCCCCTCAGGGGCTGCCATCAGGATTGTGGGCGGACTCCCGCCTGACTTTTTAGTCAGGGGTTGATGGGATGGAGGTGGTGGGGTGTGAGTGCTGAGGACCGCAGCAGCCCATAAAATCCAGCCCATCTTTTCATAGATGTGGTGCACAGAAACAAACACAATCCTTCAGAAGTGTTCTGACTAGGGCTTTGTATAACTGTAGCAAAACATCCTCCCCCCTTTATATTCTATCCCGCTGGGTAGAACAGCTAACATTCCATCAGTCTTTTTGACTTCTATTTGTACCTATGTTTTAATGATCTAGATACATGGAGCTCTAAATCTTTTTGGTTCTCTGCTGTTCCTAGCTTCTCAAAATTAAACAGATTTATCTTTCTTTGTTCCAAAATGGATGACTTCACACTTAGCTGCATTGAAATCTATCTGCCATTGTTTTGCCCACTCACTGAATCTGTCAATGGCTCTTCATAATATTATGCTCCCATTCACATTACTTAATATGCCACCTATTTTTGTGTAATTTGCAAACTTGAATATATAACTCTCTGTTTTGTTATCTAAGTCATTAATAAATATTAGCTTTGGCCTCAGCACAGATTCTTGTGGGACAGCACTATTCGCTTCCTTCCAATTTAAGTATATACCCATTATCCTTACACTTTGTGTTCTACACCCTAGCCAAATCCTTAACTAGGTCAATAATTTACCTTCATTTCCATGGGCTTTAATTTTAGCTAACATCTAACCTATACTTGTAAATGAGCAAGGACATAGGAAAGGTCACATGAACAAGACATGAAGCAGGCAATCCTAGACAAGTAAATCCAACATTAAAATCGGTGAAGAAATTTGAATACTGCTTATGAGAAAGACTACTGCAGCTTTTAAGGGAAAGGAAATACATTTTTGAAGATACAGGTTCTGGCAAGAAAATGAAAGCAATTTGTATGTGAAGTCGGTATTAGGAGGGCAGTGGGCAGTGCATGTGCTATATCTGTTCAAAGGAAATGGTCTAGGGCCTGTGCCAATTTTGTGTTTGTGCCCAATTTAAAATTAACTTGATGAACTGCCAGTGCAAAATGTGCTCTATGTCGGCAGTTCACCAATTATGCGAGTAGCTGAATATGAAGAGCTTACAACAAAGGGAAGGGTTGGAACTGTCAGGTGCATTCAGTTTGTCTTTTTGGACAGCAGCCAGATGGCCCTGTGGCCCACAGTAATTTCTATCCCTGATTCTGGTGCAAGCTCCTGAGAAGTGTCGTGCTGGTGCTTGTTGTGTTTTGGAGCTATTCTGATGTCTGAACCTGGAAATATAGGCAGGTTCATATCATATTGAGGGACTGCCCTTCAGACAGATGAAAGGGGGTGGTCTGGCGTGGAAAGCAGGCCCCAATATTTCTTTGTTGAGATATTTAAATTAGAAGAGTTTTCCAATGAATACAATTTACGAGAATTTACAAACACATTTGACAAAGCTCTTTAACTGTGATTTTCAAAGAAAAATTTGATTTTTCTGGCTAAAGGAATAGTCATCTGCATTAAAATTATAGCTTGATGGAGGGTGACCATAGATGTTTTGAGGATGGTGACGAAGAAAGTTCTACAGGAATCTTTCTGGGGATCGCTGTTTGTTGCATTATTGTCGTGCCCAATGAAGACATGTCCTATTCATAACTTCAAGCAGTCAGGCGTGAGTGGACAATATGACGAGAAGGCCAAAAACTGGTTTCACAACATCGTGAAACCAGTTTGCAATCGTCTGTTCTGCCTGCCGATGGTGGGCCCTGTTTCCCGCCCTCAGACGTTGGGAAACTCATTGTAATACATCAGTATATCATTATAAGGCCAGCCCGCTGGAATCGTCCCCCCGACTCCACCAGAGCACCTGTGCACAATGGTGTGATTGCAAGCTAGCGTGTTTCACAGGCATGCACTTGACAGGCTGCAATTTGAGGGCAACTCAGAGGTGAGCACACAGTAATGTTGCGGCGCGCTTGCTCAGGTCGCCTGTTGGACCTCAAGGTTGAGGCGTGTAGGGGGGGTGGGGGGGAGGAGGCGTGGCAAGGGCTGCCCTGCGGTTGAAGATAGCGCACAAGCGTTTGCGGGTTGGGGAGTGGGAGAGGGAAGCGGCCATGCATTAGGGAAACCTTGTATAAAGTGATCTGCAGCTGAGGCAGTTCAGGCACAGCCACATTGATATGATTGAGTGTGGCCTCTCTGCCCACTCAAGCAATGCAAAGTCTTCAAAGTGCCACAAAGTGCTCCAGAGTTGCAAACTAATGAGTGTTTTAGTGGGCTGCAGAGCAGCTGGATGACTGCACACACTGTACAATCTCCTTGCTAAAGCTGGCCAGGGAGCAGTCACTGGCGGAGGCACTCACAGTCCCTTGCAATGTCATCATCCTGGTTTGGATCAGTCTCCCCCATGGTTCAAGTTAACAGTGCAGCCTTGCAGTGTGGGTTAGGAGAATGCCTGCGCCTGAGCTGAGAACACAGCATGCAGTCCAATGGGCAAAGCTGCTGCCAATCGGTCAGGTGGAGTGGGGCGGAGTTACATGGGGTTTCGGGCAGCCATGCAGCGCACTAAACTCTGGCCATCCAAGTGGTGGTCAGCACTCTCTGGGATACATTAAGGGCCCTTCAGACTTAACCAAGACAGGTTCTTAGAACACCCATACTAACCCACTCTCTTTCACTCTGCAGGAGGAGTACATTAGGATCATGCAGCCTGGTGAACTGCCTGTATGCCTCGTGGCTTGCACAGAGTGATGATGATGGAGAAGAGACTGACAGAGATGCCTGGCTGCACAAAGGGAGGAGCAGCACCCTCTGGAAGAAGGGGCAGCTGGGGCTCCCGCACACACCGCCAAAGAGCCACAGAGAGTCATTGCTGAACAGCGCCTAGCTAGACCCAGGGTCTATAGATGCCACCTTTCATTCCTGCAGATGACCGAGAACCACTGTCGCCGAAGACTGCACTTGTCTAGGGAACTAGTCGGTCACATCTGCCAGCGACTTCAGGACTTGGTGCCAAGAGGTCATGGAGGGTATCCACTGCCAGTGGCCATGAAATTGACATTGGCACTCAATTTCTACACCAGTGGCTCCTTTCAGGGCTCCACAGCTAACCTCTATGGGATATCATAAGCCTCCATCGAGAAATGCATCCATGAGGTCAAGGATGCCATCTTCACAAGGGCACACAACTTTATGCATTTTGCCCAGGACCAGGACAGACAGGATGCAACAGTGATTGGATTTGCCCAGATCTCAGCTTTCCCACAGATGCAGGGTGCCATTGACTGCACTCATGTAGCTCTGACCTCCGCCACAACCAACAGTCAACTACATCAACTACAAGGCTTCCACTTGCTGAATGTGCAGCTGGTGTGCAACCACCACAAACGCATCCTTCAGGTCTGCGCACGGTTCCCAGGGATTGTGCACGATACCTACATTCTCAGTTGGTCAAGGATCCCTGAAGTCTTTCAGGGTCCACAGAAGCTGCAGAGATGTCTCCTCAGGGACAAGGGCTACCTTGACATGGCTGATGACATCCATGCAGCGGCCTCAGACGCATGCCGCAACTTGGCAGAGCAGAGCACTGGGATGCTGAAAATAAGATTCCAGTGCCTGGACTGGTCTAGTGGAGCCCTGCAATACAGTCCGCAGAGGGTGTCATGCATCATCGTCGTCTGCTGCACCCTTTATAACCTGGCGCTGCAACGGGGTGAGGGGCTGATGAGGAGGAGATGCAGAAGCCGGAGGTCTCCTCAGATGAGGAGGACGTTGATGGGGATGAGGCTCAGGAGGTCCTCACAGTTGATGATGATGGGGATGAGGCCCTCGCACTGGCTAGATGATGCAGGCGTGTTCGAGAGGCCCTCATAGCTGCTAGATTTGCGGAGGATGAAGATGGCATGCAGTGAGGAGACACCATAGATCTTCACAATGCATCTGTGAATGTTTGACTCCAGTCTGGCTTATGGCAGCGCGAATACCTTCTGTGAGAATGTTTCTGTCATGGAGATGCAGGAGGCCCCAATGTTTGCTCAATTGCAGGAAGATGATGATGACATGCAGTGAGGACATTCCATAGATCTTCACATAGCCTCTGAGGATGTCCGACTCCTGTCTGCCCGAGGGCAGCTCGTTTGTGCTCTGTGATTTGGGTCATATTATAGCGACGCAGCCATGAAACTTTAAAAGCATCTGTTCCTTTGTCAGCCTTCAGCACCTGAGCCCTTCAGGAGCACAGTGAGACTGGTCAGAGATGGTGAAGAGATGTGGGCCAGCTCCAGCTTAAAAGTGCTGAGAGCACACAGAGAGAATGACGGAACTCTGTGACTCCTGTCCACAACATTCAGGCAGCAATGACAAGCACCATCGAGGTGCAGGCATCAGTAATGTGTCCAGGGAGTGTGAGGCCGGACCATTTGGCCTGAAGGCTGCACAAAGCCCAGGGAAGAGGCCCTGGACTGAGACACCTGCCTTTATCTCATCTGAGTGACAAGAACATTACTCACTCCCATTGGCAGGGAGACATTCTTGGGAGTTTATTGACAATATGAACAGTATTTGCAAGTGATTAACGCCCATTCCCAGGCTGTTTGCACTTCAGTCTCACGCTCCTGATCTACAGGCACCCAGTGCGGAGGGGAGCCGGGAGGGAGGAGGACCTCCTCATGAACCTGAGCCTGGCCAAGTTGGCCATTAACAGGTCCAGGCAGCGGGCAATCGAGGGGGTCATCCGACCCCACTGTCTGCCCCTCTTCTGCAGCTATGTTTGTGGCCGGGTGTCCCTGGAGAGGGAGCATGCATTGTCCACCGAGGCCTTCCATGCTCAGTGGGCACCGTGGGGTCTGGAGTGTGTTATCGACTCTCTTAATCACATTTTGATTTAATGTTGGTAAGTTTCTTTTAAACATTGTCTTTTGTTTTTGCAGTTTCCCTTTAAGGGGCTGCCTTTTAATTTGCCCTTTGATTTGTTAATTTAGGTTATTTGTTTTGGCTCAAAAGAGTTATACCTTCTTAACTTTCTTAACCCTGCCACTACATCTTGGTGCTCCCTGGCCATCCACAGCAGAGGTGGAGGCAGCCTGCTGACTGCTACGCCCTGTCTGTGATGAGCTCGGTGGGCGTCCTCTGGAGGGCCCCAGCCTGCTTTCAGGGTCATGCTGTGTGGCATCCTCCTCGGCCTGTGGAGCTGGAGCTGCTGAGGTCACATGAACACCGAACTCGGATGGGCCGGACACTCCTGGAGTCACCTGATGGATGGCCCCACGTGGTAAAGCTGATGATCCTCCTCCCTATGTGTGCCCAAGGGCCCCTGGCTGACTTCTTAAGGATAAGGGTAGCTGGAGCGAGAATGGGCTGCCTGGCACCCCTCTCACATACACACTGTTGGAGGCCAACTTTCGCATCAGCGATGGAGTTGAGCCTGCGCAGCAGTGCAGGAGCAATGTCCTGGACCAAGGTCTCCATGGCGACCATCATCCTACTAATGTTGATCTCAGTGCATTGGCATGCTGGTGCTATCACCTCAGAGTGAAAGTGGACAGACTCCTCCATCGTGCCTTGCAATCTGAGGAGTGCAATGCACATCCCTTCCTGATGTTCCCGAGCTTACCTTTGCAGCTCCAGCCACTATGACATGACCGAGTCCAGAGGCTCGTTGTCTGACTCAGACTCAGAAAATTTCTGGCCTTTAGCAATCCTCCGGGTGCTCAACACCTGGGAAGTCCTTGCCGCCACCTGCTGTGGATCAAACAGTGCGATGTGCTCACCAGATTGTGATCCTGAGGCTACTGTAAAGAAAGGTCTAACTGAGGTGTGCGTCTCTGTGCTGGTGGAGGGTGTGGGTGAGCGTTGTGACTGTCATCAAGGAGGGTGCCTCCAGATTCCTCTTCAGAGGTTTCTTCGGGGATTGATTGGAAGCCCTGGGCCATGGACTCAGTCGGCTGTTTCCCAGATGTGCCTGCGAAAACAAGGAGAGACAATTAGTGCACGGCAGTGGTGTGTGAAACAGGACACATCATTCACAGCATGGCTGTCTGATGGATGTTGCGCTGCTGGATCCTCACTTGGTAGAGCACCGCCGACCTCACCGTCAGGAATGGTCCAGATCCTCGCCGGCCAGTTGGATGGCTCTGTTTTCAAAGTCCATGAGGACCTTGATTTCAGGCATTCCTCCACCGGTCTGTGACCTCTCCCTCTTGTTGTGTGCCAGCTTGTCCTGCATGAATACAGATGGAGAGAGTGTAAGTGGGACCCCTGCCAGGCCAGATGATAAGCATCCCTGGCATGTCTGGGTGGTGAGTGGTCCCATGGATGGGATGAGGACAATGAAGGTGTGTGTGAGGGAGTGAATGGTGATGTCCCTTGTACTGGCAGAGAGTGAGGGCCCTGTGGATGTGTGATGGGTCTGTGAGTGTGTGAGTTGAGAGTGATGAGAAGAGTGACTTACCCTGGCGGAACAGAGGAGATCATTCATCCTCTTGCGGCTCTTTTGAAGAGTGTTGGCGCTGACCACCACTGCCAATTCCTCCAAAGCCTGGTTGGTCACACCGCTGCCCATCCTGCAACCAGAGCAGGGGTACAGGACATCGTGGCGGGCTTCCACAGCGGCCAAAAAGTGTTCCAGTAATGCATCATTAAACCTAGGGGCTGCAGTCTTTTTGCCTTTCGTGGACATCTTCCCTGCAGTAGTCCTGCCCTAGAAGCACTGAGGTGTGTGCGTGCAGCTGGACTTTAAACATGGTGTCCAGTGTGATGAAGCAGCGAGATGATGGCGAGGCGGGCGAATGAGAGCCCGCGCACCATTTCCAAGTCAGGATGGTGAGTGGCTTGCAGGGGTAGTGTTCCCATGGATCTGCTGCCCCTAGTCCTTCTAGATGGTAGTGGTCATGGGTTTGGAAGCTGCTGTCTAAGGAGGCTTGATGAGTTTTTTTTATTCATTCATGGGGTGTGGTTGTCGCTGACTCGGGCAGCACTCATACCCATCTCTAGCTGCCCTCAGTTAGAGGGCATTTAAGAGTCAACCACATTGCTGTGGGTCTGGAATCACACACAGGCCAGACCATGGAAACGGCTTGTTTCCTGGGAATGCATAATTAATTTGATGGGTTTGGGACAATACCACCCACTATGTTTGTATGGAAACTTCTGGAATTATCCTTTTCCTTAAATGGACACTAACAAGGTGACTAAGATGGCTGCCACCTTTACAACTTCAATACAGACTATCTCAGTTTCCGGAAAGTTCCTGGGCGAGGCAACTCCATCTTGAATGGTCATGCCCAGACAGCATCTCTCTGTGCAATTCACACCTGCCATTGTTCAGTATTTACTCCAACTTCAGAATCAATGGACTTCCAGAATCCACGGACAGCATTTTACTGGGCGGAAGGTTGCAAACATCTCGCCTCCATCTCCAGGAGGAACAACGACTAGAAGTCAACTTACTCCATGCCAGCCCACCCGCAGCCATAACACACTACAAGCGGGCTAAATTGGTGGAGAGTGGGGCTTCCGTCCCACCCTCGGGAGCTACAGGCTAATTCAATTGGCCAACAGCTCCAGCATTCCTGACAGAGCCAAGAGCTCAGTAGTGGGTGCTGCTGGGATTGCAACTAGTCCCAAGAAGGCGGCCCAATGGATCCTGGAGCGAGGTAAATTCAGCATATTGGGCTGGAAGGGATGGCCAGCTTAGGGAGTCGGGGAGGAGGTGTGGGGTTTGGGGTTTTGGAGTGCAAGCGGGTAGGAAGAAAGGGGGCATACTATCTTAGGGAGGCTGTAACCAGATGCTCAAAGGGCACCTGCTGAAGATACTAACCCCTTCCTTCCTGCCAGACTGCCCATGCCAACCATGTTAAGGCCCGGAGTTATTTATTTACATATGGCGGGTGGGCGGTCGATTTCAGTGCTAACCCATCTCCCATGTTATGGGGTGAGCTTGGGCATCCACTCTATTTTATGTGCCCCCACCCCCGCCGAAAACACACTTGGTGGGGGTACGTAAAAGCAGCCCCACATCGCCAAGTTTTCAGTTCAATAAAAGCAAAACAAAAAAGACCAGTTAATCACAGTGTGTGTGAAGAAAAATCGTCTTTTACCATTGTACAACAATGTCTTTCAACTTTAAACCTTTCTAGGTGGACAATAGCAGGTGACCAAAACTGGCTTCTGAAACCAAAATCCTTTATTATCCCGTGAACGAGAGAGAAACAACCAGTCTGTAAAAGACAGCACTGAAGACTATCAGCTGTAGACCAAGGCAGTTACACCGAAGCCCTTTTAATCTTGGAGACAGCTACATCTTTTTTTAAAAAAGCCTCCCAGCCTGATACCTAAATTCAAGCCCACTTGTAAAGAAATTGGACCTCCTGATATGTAAACTGTAAGTGCCTAACCTGATAACCTGTTGAACATTCATCTCTTCAAGTGAATCCTACAATAATCTTGATATCTGGCTCCAGATTTTTGAACTCAACCACAGTTCACGAGTGGAAAAGACTTGTTTCTTTACTGTGGCCACAATGATTGTTCTCCTATGAATATTCTCAGAATAAGGGGCAGGCCATTTAAGACTGAGATGAGGAGCAATTTCTTCATTCAGAGGGTAGTGAATCTTTGGAATCGGCTACCTCAGAGGGCTGTGGAAGCGTAATCATTGAGCATTTTCAAGACAGAAATCAATAGATTTCTGGATATTAATAACATCAAGGGATAAGGGGATAGTGGGGAAAATGGCATAGATCTAGACGATCAGCCATATCTGTTTGAATAATGGAGGAAACATGACAGGCCAAATAGCTTACTCCTGTTCCTATATTCCCATGTTCCTACAATGAATCAGACATGTGAACTATTCTTTTGTTTACAACTTGTAAAAGTGCCCTATTCTCTTTAACTGTACATTTTCTCAGGAGTGGGTGTATGTGTGTGTGTGTGAGAGAGAGAGAGAGAGTGCTGAGTGATTAACATAGCATTTAGACTGTTGGGATGAATGCTAGAATAAATAATCCCCTTTATTTAAACCCATGAAAGCTTGCTGTTGGCTATTCAAATTGACCACTAGGGTCTAGAAAACACACACATCTTCCTCTCCACAAGCCACACTGATTACAGACAGTAAAGGTACAAGGATTTCAGTTCTGTCCCGACCCTGTCTGTAATACTATTGATAAATCATATGGAGGAGGATAGCTCTAGACATAAAACACTGCAGGTAATGGGTATATGGGAGATTGGTAGATGCAAAAATATAAGGACAAATTAAGTGGAGATCGTATTAAAGGTACTCAACATTCATTTGTGATTATTTAGTATTGATCACAGGAAACATGTTGACTTTCCATATTTGTATCAATAAAACTGAGGACAGAATCGTCCCAGATTTGTACTAAGTGCTGTATTGGGCAGTAAAATGACATTTTACCCGCTGCCGCGATGGCAGGTTTTTATGCCGTATCGTCCCAAACCTGCCACATTATTTATGCACTCCCAGGAAACATGCTGTTTTGATGACGGGCAGGCTCTCATTCGCTGGGCAGGTGAGGAAACCTCAGAAACGGGTTCCAGAAACTAAAGAAGAAAGTCCCCAAATCCAGGGGAGTGGAACAGGAAAGGTCCCAAGAGAACAGTCTAGTCAAAGGACAAGGACAGAAATCTGGAAAAAGTTCTGGTCTGTGGAAGTGAAAATAAGGAGCATAGAGGAAGGCTCCAAGCTTAAAGGGAGAAAGCTGCAAGATGCAGATTTAAAGCAATACAGGTGTCAAGAAGCCAGAAGGTCCAAGGAGACAGCTGAAGGTCTGTAACTCTTTACTTTGAGTGTGTGAAGCAGTGGTGACATGGCTGAGTCAGTGAGAGAGAGTGCGTGGGAGGAAGCTTGAATGCATGTGGCAATCCTGGGGAGAGAAACATCAGAAGGAGAGTTCAAAACTGGAGGTGGACCCTTGTGGAAGGGATCTGCGATAAAGCATCATTTATGAGAAGATTCCAGACCAAGTTCTTCGAGAGTGGAGATTGGAAACCCTGCTGTGAAAAATGGAGTTCAGTGAGACCAGTTGGCTCACAGTGTGACAAGCGTCTGGAGGGAGTTGAGAACAGATCTGTAGAATCTGTTTGAGATGGCATCTGTCACAGAATGTGTTGTGCCTGACCACAAGTTGCCTATTGGTTTACATGGACTGTGTACTTACTGGGAACATTAGAGCATAAGTTAGCTTTTGGCAGCTTGTGTTATCTTTACAAATCTGTATATATCTATAAAGGTATAGTTGTGGGTGAAGGACAGTATAGTTAATCTTTTCTTGCTTAAAAAATGTTTTATCCTTTTGTTAAAAGTTCATCAGCTGACTCCTGTGACTCTGTTCAGTAGCTACTCTCCATGTATCTAAACAAAAAATAAAGGCTAGGATCTATCAAGCCAGGATCCGCCCTGGGATCTGACATATCTGGTTGTAATATCAGCTGGGATCATAACACCCTTATCTCAATGCCAGAATTATAGATCCACCTTTTTTCTGGCTGTAGTACAATTCTGTTGTTGGGATAAAGGAGTCAGTTTTGAGAATGTGAAGCTGGTACATGGAAAGCACTCTGGGGAGAAAGTGGCCAAGTGGTAATGTCACTGGACAAGTAATCCAGTGGCCCAGGGTAATGCTCCAGGCACAAGGATTCAAAGCCCACCTCAGCAGCTGGCGGAATTTGTGTTCAATTCATAAAATCTAGAATTGAAAGCTAATGGTGACCATGAAACTATCATTGATTGTTGTAAAAACCCATCTAGTTCACTAATACCCTTTAGGGAAGGAAATCTGCCATCCTTACCTGGTCTGGCCTACATGTGACTGCAGGTCCATAGCAATGTGGTTGACCCATAACTGACCCCTGATATGGCCTAGCAACTCACTCAATTTAAAGGCAATTAGAGGTGGGCAACAAATGTTGTCCTTACCAGCGACACCAGGAAAGGATAATTTTTTTTTAAAGTCCCTTATCATCCGCTCCAAAAAATACACAATTTTAAAACTATAAGAGTGATCCTTGATCCTGGATGCTACTTCTTTTGTAGCATATCTTTCCAGGATTTTATAGATCCAGATCTGCTCGGACATATCGTAAATTTACTCGAGGATGCTGTTTCTCCTTGAAATATACACCTCCATCAGAGCAGAATAATCTGTTGTTTTTTTCAAAGACAAAAAATATTTTCATAACTGTATTTTTAAAACATATCAGGGGAGTACTTTACTAAAAACGTATTCCTCCAAGTATGTTCTTCTCCTTAAACTTCCACAGCTAAGTACTGAAACTGCTTACAACTCATCTTAATAAAGGTTCTGGGAGGTAAATCTTACATAATAGGTATACCTAGAGGATTTGATCAATACCTTTGTTTAAAATCATACTTTGATTTAGAATTGTAATAGTGTTCTCCCAAGAAGAACATAAAACACTATTCTAAATGTGTCATTCTGTAAAATCACAGGCCATTTACACCAGATAAAACTGATGGCTTTTGCACAAATGCTGACAGTATATCAATATTATAATTAAATGAATAAAATACTATAACAAATAGATCAATTGGTTGCATTGAGCAATTGGGAGTCAAAATACCTTAATAATGGAAAATAACAGGAAAGATGAGTTGCTCCCTATTAATCATAGTCCTTTCAATGACCGTATACATTTTAGTCTTTCATGAACTTCAACCCACTTATTTCGTTAACTGAGGGAAAAGTCTGCATAATTTCACATTGATCCCTGCAATGAATGAAGTAAAGCTCCAAAGTACTTAAGCATTCAAATTTCTCCTCTATTCAATTTTGGGCAGTAGTTTTCCACAAATGACTTTTTCTTGGTTGTAGCATTAACGATTGCATTCCACAACGTCTTTTATTATCTCTTCTAAAAGAACTCTGCAGTTTGATCTTTAACCTTTGATCACATTTCTGGTCAGATCCAGTTTTGGTGTGAAGGAGTTCACCAACAAACCGTTTGTTACCTTTACTGGGTTTCTGTCCATCAGACTCACTACCTGGAGGGAGAAAATAATTCTAATCTCTTGCCTCTGTTGCAACTTTGTTTTTTTTTAGGCTATGCCCTCTATCTTTATGTCCCAGCAGGCTTTTTTGTATATCATGAGGGCATGAAAACAGCTAGCTAAAGTGATCTGGCAAATGAGGTTAAGGGATAGTTCAATACAGATGCAGTGGTAGATGTTTAAAGGGGTATTTCAAAACACACAGAATAGATACATTCCAACAAGAAAGAAAAACTCCAAGGGGAGGTTAACTAAAAAAGTTAAAGACAGTATCAAACCTAAAGTCAAAGCATATAATTGTGCAAAGGCAGATGGGAGGTCGGAAGATTGGACATAATATAAAGGACAGTAAAGTATGATAAAAACATTAATAAGGAGGGAAAAATTTGAGTACAAGAGAAAGCTAGCTGTAAATATAAAGATGGATAGTCCGAGTTTCAATAGATATTTAGATAAGAAAAGAATTAACAAAATGAGCATTGACCCTATAGAAAATGAGTCTGAGGAATTAATAATGGAAAATGAGGATATGACAGATGAATTGAACAGGTATTTTACATTGGTCTTCACTATAGAGGATACAAGTAATATCCCAGAAATAGCTGCAACTCAGGGATTGGAAAGAACTCAGGAAAATTACAGTCACCAGGGAAGTGGTACTTAGCAAATTGTTGGAGCTGCAGGCTGACAAATCTCCAGGTCCTGATGGATTTCATTCTAAGGTCTTAAAAGAAGTGGCTAGTGAGATAGTTGATGCGTTGGTTTTAATTTTCCAAAATTTCCTAGATTCCCGGAAGGTTCCATTAGATTGGAAAATAGCAAATGTAACTTCTTTATTCAAAAAGGGAGGGAGATTTAAAGCAGGAAACTACAGGCCAGTTAACTTAGCATCTGTCATAGAAAAAATGTTAGAAGATATTATTAAAGATGCTATGGCAGAGCACTTGAAAAAATTCAATGCAATCAGGCAGAGTCAACATGGTTTTGTGAAAGGGAAATCATGTTTAACCAGTTTATTGGAGTTCTTTAAAGGAGCCACGTGTGCTGTGGGTAAAGGGAAACCAGTGGATATACTGTACTTAGATTACCAGAAGGCATTTGATAAGGTGCCTCATCAAAGGTTATTGCAGAATATAAAAGCTCCTGTTGCAGGTGGTAACGCATCGGCTTGAATAGAAGATTTGCTAGCAAACAGGAAACAGAGAATAGGCATAAATGGGTCTTTTTTTGGTTGGCAGGATGTCACGAGTGGTTTGCTGCAGGGATTAGCACTGGGGCCTCAACTTTTTACAATTTATATAAATGACTTGGGCGAAGGGACCGAAGGTACGGTTGCTAAATTTGCTGATGACACAACGCTCGGTAGGAAAGTAAGCTGTGAAGAGGACACAAGGAGGCTACAAAGGGATAGAGATAGGTCAAGTGAGTGGGCAATGATCTGGCAAGTGGAGTATAATGTGGGGAAATGTGAAATTGTCCATTTTGGCAGGAGGAATAAAAAGGAAGCATATTATCTAAATGGCAAGAGATTGTAGAGCTCTGAGATGCAGAGGGATCTGGGTATCGTCATGAATCAAAAAAGGCTAGTGTGCAGGTTTTTTTTAAAATTCATTCATGGGATGTGGGCATCGCTAGCTGGGCCAGCATTTATTGTCCATCCCTAATTGCCCTTCAGAAGGTGGTGGTGAGCTGCCTACTTGAACCACTGCAGCCCATGTGGTGTCGTCATACCGACAATGCCATTAGAGAGGGGTGTTCCAGGATTTTGCCCAAGTGACAGTGAAGGAACGGCGATATATTTCTAAGTCAGGATGGTGAATGGCTTGGAGAGGAACTTGCAGTTGGTGGTGTTCCCATGTACCTGCTGCCCTTGTCCTTCTAGACGGTAGAGGTTGTGGTTTTGGAAGGTGCTGTCTGGGAAGGCTTGATGAGTTCCTGCAGTGCATCTTGTAGATGGTACACACTGCTGCTACTGTTTTTCAGTGGTGGAGGGAATGAATGTTTGTGGATGTGGTGCCAATCAGGTGGGCTGCTTTGTCCTGGATGATGTCAAGCTTCTTGAGTATTGTTGGAGCTGTACTCATCCAGGCAACAGGAGAGTATTCCATCACACTCCTGACTTGTGCCTTGTAGACACAGCAAGTAATTAGGAAAGCTAATAGAATGTTATCGTTTATTGTGAGGGGAATTGAATATAAAACTAGGGAGGTTATGCTTCAGTTGTACAAAACACTGGTGAGACCACAGCTGGAGTACTGTGCACAGTACTGGTCACCTTATTTAAGGAAAGATGTAAATGTGATAGAAGCATTTCAGAGAAGGTTTATTAAACTAATACCAGAAATGGACGGGTTTGTCTTACGAAGGAAGAGTGGACAGGCTAGGTTTGTATGCGCTGGAGTTTAGAAGAGCAAGAGGTGACTTGATTGAAACATATAAGTTCCTGAGGGGCCTTGACAAGGTGTATGTGGAGAGGATGTTCCCTCTTCTGGGAGAATCTAGAACTAGAGGCCACTCTTTAAAAATATGGGGTCGCCCATTTAAGAATGAGATGAAGAGAAATATTTTCTCTCCAATGGCGATGATTGTTTGGAACTCTCTTCCTCAAAAGGTGGTGGAAGCAGAATCTTTGAATATTTTTAAAGCAGAGCTAGATAGATTCTTGATAAACTAGGGGGTGAAATGTTATCAGAGTAGGACAGAGGTTACAATCAGATCAGCAATGGTCTTATTACATGGTGGAGCAGGCTCAAGGAGCTGAGTGGCCTACTCCTGCTCCTAATTCGCATGTTTGTCCCTTATCTTCTTTTTCGTCTGAAGGAAATTCATCCCTGTGAAAGTCTTTGTAACAGTGAGCGTGCACTGGAGTCCTCCTTGTATCTCTTCCTTAAACCTTCACTAAAACATCAATGTTCTTTAGAAGGTAAGCTGCTCAAGATTGGCTGATGCTCCATCCTCAATTATCTATACAAGGTTTGAATAACTTAGTTCGCTCTATAGTCAAACAGCCTCAAGATGCACCCTTGTACTTACACATTCAATAAGACTTGTTGGCAGCATCCTCTCAGCCAATAATCCCACATTACTACCTTTTACCTTTTTTGCCTTTGTTAATGAAACACTCTCTGTATACACATTTACAAATACTATGTATCTATATATTTGGTCACATTTAATCTCCATTAGATCTTATCTGTAATTTCTTAGCTGTTTCACTCAAAATTGACCAGTTCTCTTTAAATAGAATTGTACACTCCCTTGTTAAATTTGAACTTTTGATTGAGAGAACTTGAATGTAGGATTCACTGAATCTGAACCAAAAGAACAAATTCTACCCAATTTTTGTTCCATGTGGATTTATACTCACCAAAGGATATAAATGTATTGTACTTAAAGCAGCAGAAAATATTCAGCACCCAAAGGTTTACTTGATGGCAGAGTCCAAGTTGATGAACTCCTGAACAACCTCATTAATAATAATGATAATAATTTCATTAGTAATTAATGTACCTAAGGGATCATTCATTAGCCTTTATTTCAAGGACATTTTGTTCCAAAGATAAAAACACATTCAAAATGTAGTGAATCTGGCGGAAAAATATGGCAATGTGATTTTATTAGAAGTTCCAACTTACCTGTTGGTTTACAGGAAAATTCCTGTTTATCTTTTTAATCTGAGGGAAAATATTGAATTAGAGTTATTAGTTTGTGAACAAGATAGCAAAGTAGCACAGTGAAAAAAAGAGAAACTTATGAATTGAAGCTTGTACAAATATAACATTTACATTATTGTTCTGGTTTGTAACATTGTAACACCATTTAAAATTTATTCATCAATGCATATTATTAATGCCTAGATCTAAGGTAGGGACATGTTCAAATTCTAATTTATAACTGAAAACATTGGAACATCTTCAAAGTGCTTGATGCACAAAACTATTGCAATATAACCTACCTGCTTGATGCAAGATCACTTACTAACACACAAGATGAGTTGTAAATGGTCACGTGTGTCTATTACTGTAACTCCCATCAGTTTACAATATTTTAAGACTGCTGCCACTTAGATAACAAGAAAAGCAAATGATACAAGAGATACAACAGACCCAAATTGAAAGATGGTTCAGAACTTATTAACAATTGACTCTCTTGACAGAAGTCAAATTACTTTATGGGAATAAACAGGCTTCTCCCAATTCCAAAGCTAGATAGACTGAACTAAGCAATCCCAGAAACAACGGAGCAGATCAAAGCTCTGTAGTTCTTTCACACCAGCAGTGAATGGTGGAAAACAGCTAAGCAACTGTCACGATTCACTGGGAATAATGCACTGTAATATCAAGCCCCACTGTTCCCCAAGTCATGACAAATGTGAAAAGTTTGACCAGACCACCAGTTTAATTTAGATTAGCAGAATACAAGCACCAGGTTTGTAAACTTAACAAGTAAATAACTTTATTAACAAGACACGCGCACATACACACACTTTAAGGGTGGGATAAAACACCAATCTGGAGTACAGGATTTGATGGGTTGATTTTGATTGATATCTTCCAAATTCCCTGCGCCACTTACCAAGCTGTTCCAGTACAGCTGCAGCCCTGAGATTTACCCAACACTGTTGAAAATTGCTCAGGTATGTCCTGTCTACAAAATGCTGGCTTTGTGAGCACCACCCACATCCCTTGAAAGAATAAAAAAATGCAGATCTTATGTTTTGTTTGCCTTCTCACCTATTCTTACACAAGCTATACACAAGCAACCAAACATCAAGCACAGTATCTTACAAAGTACACTAATTGAATATGTGTCCTGGACCCAGCTTTCTAATTTTTATTCAATTTGTGTCATTGTAGGCCTCGGAAAGAAGCCTGTCAGCATTGCCAGTGGCCCAAAAAAGACTGCACCTCACAGCACTCATATTTCTCATTTGCAAACCTGAGCATAGTTGCACATATCCCGATGTGAGAGTGAGGAGGTAGCACTGAGTGCTCAGGTGAAGAGGAGAGTATGACCATGCCAGAAGAGGAAGAGAAATGTGATGCTGGTATGGCTGCTTGGTTGCCATCAAAAATTCATTCTTCTTTAGGAAATGCTAATGTGGGCACTTGGTTCTTTCCAGTAGGTAAGCAGGTTTGAAGTACAGGCCATGCTGAACAATGCATCAATTTGATGATACTGAAGATGATTCCTATGATAATATGGAAGGTGACAGAGTCAGAACAGCAAAAGGCATTGGTGAGATGGCATTGCTATATGTATGGGACCAGTTGAAGTGATGTACAACTGGCTGAATGATGATCTGAAACTTCCAGAAAGCGTGTTAGGTGTGACTGTTGGAATCTGATGTCTAAAAGTAGTTTGACTCTGATGCCTACTGATCTCCCTAGCATGCCTCCTTTCATCCAATGCCTGTATAATTGTGGAATATGTACTTGGGCTACTTTAAAACTAACTCCCATCATTTATTTTAACTTGACTCAGCAATCGTCAAGGGGCTTTGCAGATTATAGTTAGGCGTTTTGTTGCTCCCACAGCACCCATGGAACTTTATATGTTCCCCCCCTTTTTTTACAAACTCCTATGCTGAAGTCTCAATTACAATCAGCTTTTCTGTAATTTTGCAGGCATTTATTTCTTTATGGCCAAGATTTTGCATTTGTTGGGCGGGCTTGGCAGGAGCGGACGGGAACCCGACTGCTGCCCGCAATCGGCTCTGCAACGCCATTTTACATGGGTGGGCCAATTAAGGCCTGCCCAGCATAATACACGACAGTGGCATCAGCGAGAAGGGGTAGGCGGGGGCAGGAGCTCAATGTCCGCTGGGTCGCCAATTCAAAAGCGGCCCGGCAGCCATGCGAAGGCAGCGAGTGAATCAGAGGACCCTCGGAATGGAGCACCTCAGTTCTGAACACGGCAGGCAGGAGGGCAGGTGGCCGGGGCAGTCGGCTCCGCGTTTTTCTGACGAGTGTCTCGCTGCCCTCCTGGAGGAGGTGGCAGCAGCAGAAATATACTTGTCCCCTGGGATGGGAGGAGGAGGCCCCCCCACTTCACCAAATATGCCCGGGAGGAGGTGGCATCCAGGGTCAGCTCCCATGATGTGGTGAGGCGCACATGGGTGCAGTGCCGTAAGTGGTTCAATGATCTCCTGCAATCGGGAAGGATGAGTGCCGTGTTGGCATGGATCACTTAGCACAGCAGTTAGGAGCGGCACCCATCCACCCAGACCTCAGAGTTCTTAGAGTGTGAGTGGCAAATGTCAATGAAGCAGCATCTGGGCAAGCGGGTGAGCCCTGGCTGCTTGGAATGAATGTCTTGCGGCTCCAGGGTCACGAATCGGCTGAGCCCTGTGAGATATTCCTCAGGTGGGGTTGGCCAGGCCGCAATGGTGCTGCAGGTACAGGGTGGACTAATCAATGCTCCTCTGTCCTTTCAGGAGAAGACATCCCGTAACAATGCAGAAAGGTTGCAGACTGGCGGAGGACAGCCCCACATTCTAATCCTGAGTAGATATGAGCAGGAGGCCTTGGAGCTGGAGAGGTGCCATGCACCTAGGTCAACCGGCCGCGGTGAGGTTGGTGTGCCACAGGAAGGTAAGATTGCAGTGCACTGGGATCAGAATGTCTGTAATAGCAACCATTCCACTGTTGTCGCTATATTGATATGAGCCTCGAACATGGAATCCCCATTGATAATGGAAAGACGAGGACACCCTTATCCGGGTGCCAGGCATGCATAGTAACAGTGTAGTGACATCAACTAATCACATGTCCTTATTCTTCCAGGAGTCCATTGAGGTCAGGAGCCTGAAGGCCCGCTGCTCACCCCAGAGGGCACCAACCACAGAAACACACCGACGTCACACCCTCTCAGCCAGGCAGGCACCAGCGCAGATACCAGCACCTTGGTGGGCATTAGATCAGCAGATAGTATCTTGGTGCACAGCGGTGAGGGCATTTCATACTTGCTCGAGGTTCAGGCAGAGGCAGAGAGTGCCCAGGGCACCGGCAGTCAGAGGGCTGCTGGGAACCAGGAACATGCTCAGTCGGTGGCTGATGATGTGCCTCTGGAGTCGTCTCTGAGGCAGCAGATGCTGGAAGTCCAGCAGGTGGTGCAGGAGGATCTGGTGGAGATACATGAGGGAATGCATGCCATGGTCTCCGTTCTGGAGGAGTCCATGTGGAGCATGAGCAATGCAATGACCCTCAGGGCCGAGCGCAATGCCTCCTCCTGGAGAGAGTGGTGACTCTCATGGAGGGGCTTCTCCGGAAGCTGAATCAGGGGTGCCTGTGGATATGCTCAGACCTGCAAGCCCTCACACAGGCAATGACCTCAGCTGGTCACTGTCAGTATGGGAGATGGATTGGGCACCCAGTATACCAGCTAGGTGCCCATCCATCAGTGGTGAGCAGGGAGGTCCAAAGCGACCTCGTTGGCACGCGAGCTGCTTGTTGTCCCTGTGGGCTCCTCTCAGGGCACTCTGGGTGACGGCAGCAGCTCCTCCGCCCCTCTGCCAGTGACTGTGGTATCCAATGAGGCTGCGGCGACTGGGGAGTTGCCAACCTTGGCACTGGCCTCTCCCTCCCAGGCGGGGCCAGCACAGGCTCCACTGGCCAGAGGACGCCCACCAAGGTCATCAAGGCCAACAGGACAGCAGAGTCAGCAGGCTATCTCCAATGCCGGTGCCAGCGAGGGGGGAGAACCTAGACGTAGCACCCATGAGCAAAAAGTTAAAGCACCTTAAGCACAACATAGGCTTATCACTGGTGATAGATCATCCCCCCACTTTTACGTTAATTATTAGTAGGTGTGATGGAGAACACCTTTCCATTTAATTTGTATTATGTACGCCAGGCACCACACCATTAAATGTGTTTGTGTTCAACAAACCTCTGGGTGCTTCATTAGTTCTGCAGGCGCAGGGTAACCCATGATGTTATGAGTGACTTGTTTGTCATTGAATTTTATTGAAATGGCACACAGTGCATGTTGTTCACCAAGCAAATGTTCCTGTCAGGTATCGAGTATGGAGCCTGCAGCTCTGGCATGAGGTGGTTGTTCATCTTTGGTAGGCTAGCTGAAGGAGCGTTGGATCAAAGCCTCCCAGGTGTCCCTGCCTCCCTGGAGGTTGCCCGGGTCAGCGTCTGTCCCCTCAGCGTTCTCCTGACCGTCCTCATCCTCGGACTCACTACTGGACTCATCGTCTGCTGCAAGAGCAGCTGCGTCAACATCTTCCTCCTCCAATGCGTCCCCCCTTTCCAGTGCCAGATTGTGGAGAGTGCAGCATGCAACCACTATCAGTGACACACGATCAGGGCGGTATTGCAGTGCGCCCCGAATGGTCCAGGCATCGGAAGCGCATCTTGAGAAGACCAATGGTTCTCTCTATCACAGCCCTTGTGGAGGCATGGCTCCTATTGTACTGCTGCTTGGCCTCTATTCTTGGGTGGCAGAGAGGCGTCATCAGCCACCTTTTGAGGAGTTAGCCCTTGTCGTCCAGCAGCCATCCATCCAGCCGGGCTGGAGCACTGAAGAGCCTCGGCACCTGGGAGTGTCTCAGGATGTAAGTGTCATGGAAGCTGCCTGGGTACCTTGCACAGACTTGTAGAATCAGCATCCTGTGATCACACACTATCTGCACATTCATGGAGTGGAAGCCCTTCCTGTTGACGAAGGCTCCGGGCTCACCCGCTGGCGCCTTGATTGCCACGTGTGCAGTCGATTGCACTCTGTATGCAGGGGAACCCAGCAATCACAGCAAAGTCTCCAGCTCGCTCTGCCTGGTTGGCCTCGTCCATGTGGTAATGAACGAAAGTCAATGCACGCCTGAACAGAGCGTCTGTCACCAGCTTGACACAACAGTGGACCGCTGATTGGCAGACTCCACAAAGATCACCCACCGACCCCTGGAAAGAGCCAGAGGCATAGAAGTTGAGGGTAACTGTGACCAGCACCGCTGGCATAGGGTATCCACCCACACTGTTGGAGCTGATCTCAGGGCCGGTCCTCTGACAGATGGAGGTCACGGTCTCCCTTGAGAGGTGGATCCTCCTTCGGCACTGCATCTTAAACATATTGAGGTAACTACATCGCTGCCTGTGAACTCTGGCAGCAGGATAATGGCGTCTTCTGCAGCCCCTTCCACCTTGAACTTCCTGTTGGCCCTGTGCCCCTTGTGCCTGCGCCTGTCCTCCCACAGGTCGCTCCCCTGGAGGCTGAATAGGGATATCTGGCCTCCTCCCTCTTCTGGCCCTTTCTTCCTCCTCAGAGGAGGTGCCTCCAGTGGAGATTACAATCCCCATTCGCAGGATAAGGGAAGGCTGTCTGATACCTGGAAGGCCCCAAGTGTTATGATTCCTCCAGCGTCCTGAACTGAAGCCTGTTATTTCTGTCAAAGCAGCTCTGGAGTGAAATGAAGTTGTCCTGTTCACACAAGCAAGCAGCAGCAAGTTATAAGCTAAAGTACACAACTCACATTAGTAAGCCCACTCACCCCCTTCTCCCGCCTGTAGATGAGTTTTTGAAAATGTGGCCTACCCGCCTGCCCGTTGTGCCCGTGCGATGTTCTGAAAATCGCACAGGCTACATAAAATCACAGACAATTGGTGCCTCAAGGGCCTGAACTGGCCCGTTAATTAATGGCGGGCGTGCCTACGTCCTCAAAGTGCGCCCGCCTAGCAAAATATCGCGACGGTGTGCGGTGACATTGGGACGCATGCCCGACGTCATCACGTGTCACTTTACGTTCCGGCGTTCCGCCCGCACGCTGAATGTAACATTCTGCCCTATGTTTACATTCTTTACTCTCCTGTTGCAAAAAAGATCCTAAAAATAACTTCAAAAATAGGTTTTTCAGTATGAAAGGCAAAAAGACTGCAATAAAACAGTACCAAAAGACTTAAAAGTTAGAAAAAGAATAATATGGCTTCTTAAGTGCTCTACTAAACATGGAACATCCAGATATACATTCCAGACAGGAAATTTTATGCTGTATTTCATTTTAATGCTCAATTTAAGCTCTGGGACATTTTGAGTGACATTAATGCTGGTCCAAATGGATAAATTAGGTGGGAACATCATGAAAGGTAGTCTCACACTTTTTTAATAAATTAATCGCTCTCAGATTTGCTCAAACTACAAATGTACTACAGATTCTGCATTGTTGCCATCTGTAAATACAATAAGCTGATGAAAAATGTGTTGTATAACTGATGCTTCAAGGAGTACCTGGTAGAATAATTTGTATAATATCAATTTTGTAATAAAACATTTGTTTTCAATCTCCTCGCTACAGGTTTACAGTTCTGGAAATTGATTTTTTTTTAAACTTCTGCTCAGTGGAAATATTAAGTATTCCC
Organism: Cetorhinus maximus; assembly: GCF_964194155.1. Taxonomy (NCBI): domain Eukaryota; kingdom Metazoa; phylum Chordata; class Chondrichthyes; order Lamniformes; family Cetorhinidae; genus Cetorhinus; species Cetorhinus maximus. The sequence continues at coordinate 98,265,987 of NC_135882.1, forward strand.
AATCCACAAATCAGATATGGCATGGAGGCATTTAGAATGCAATCGACTAAATGGCAATCTTAAAGAACATTTTCTATTGCATTAGCGTGTGCAATATCAGTCCCTGTGACATCTCAGACCAATGTTGTCAAATATGTTTCAATTAAAGCTCTATTTAGGCAGTTAAATATTGTGGATTAGACGTGAACTGGATTAAGATTGTTCAAATTGATATTCTTGATGATCTTTAAGAGTTAGCATTATCAAACAGAATTGAGACATCACGCAGTGATCTCTACAGGTAATACAGACAGCTTGTGTAAAATCAAAGAGTTGCATTGAGTGGAATTTAAAGCTGACCAGGGGAATGGAGAGTGAGAGGAGCGGGTGCATTGAATTGCGCGAGAGGTACCACATGCCAGATCTCCAACTTTGGGATCAACGACCCAAATTATTCCGCCAGCAGGGAGGATGTGAGATGGCAATACCAACCCAAAGTGGTGGGAAGATAATATTTCTTGTTTATCGTTTTAGCTCATCAACATATAACACCACCACCTGGAAGTTCCCCTGCAAGCCACTCACCATCCTGACTTGGAAACATATCACCGTTCCTTCACTGTCGCTGGGTCAAAATCCTCAAACTCCCTCTCTAACAGCACTGTGGGTGTACCTACAACACATGGTCTGCAGTGGTTCAAGAAGTTAGCTCACCACTACCTTCTTAAGGGCAATTAGGGATCGGCAATAAATGCTGGCCTAGCCAGTGAAGCCCACATCCCATGAATACAAAAAAAAAATAAATGATACCTTTAGAAGTTAGAATGGGTGCATGGGGATCATAGGAATTCAGGTCCCCGGATCCATCTGCTTGATCCACACCAGGGCAAATACATTCCACCCATTCTATGTGGATGTAGAGGTGAGGGAAAGGGATGGTGGGGGGGGGGGGGGGGGGGGGGGGGAGGCAATGGAGGGTGTGGGGGGGGTGGTGAGGGGTGAAAGGTTCATTCTTCTGAAGTAATATTGTGGGGAAACAACTCAGTTCATGGTTGTAAGGTGCCTGCATTAAATTTGTGCTCTCCCGTTCTTTAATTCCGCAGCTATTGTTGGGAACAATATTAGAATCAGATCAGCATCACAATCAAATATTAAACAAGGTGATTTTGAGGATGTAATTAAATACGCTATTATATTAATTGAACATTATAATTTAAATGTGAAATAACCATGCAAATGCTCTTTAGTGCATTACTCTCACTTGCAGTAATTATAACTAAAGCTTGTCAAAACTCATGAATATCTTAGAAACATATGTGCCAATGGTTCTTTCATCATCCTTTTGTCATTGCTAAATGTGGACAGTTTTTTTTTCAATGATTAACCTTTTATGTCTTAACTGACAAACAACATAAGTGACATATAGTAAACCACTGGCTTGCTGAGGTGGAAGGCTAAAACTTTGATTTTTTCTTAAGTGCAGACATCCATACTTACATTGTGCTTGGTAAGGTTGGATATATTAATTGCCAGTGCTTGTAGCCAATCTATACAGTCTTCAGCAGTGAGACATTGAATAACACCACTGCACACTCCATCCACAGCAATTACTTGAAATGCATTTTGCCTAAAAATATGCCAGAAAATATATGAATAGAAACGTTATCCAATATTAAACTGCAACCAAAGGTTTAGAGTCACTGGCCCCAAACTTTCTCTTTGGGGTGAAGTTCCCACAGGACAGGACTCCTGTCCACCACTCTAACCCTCTCAACCCCAACCCCTTCTATTAGGTCTGATTTAACTCCAACGTAGGACATTGAAAAACGTCAGTACTTTTTCGATGTTAGTCTGAAACTAACTATCAATGGTGTGAAAGGTAATTTTGACAGAATTCATCACAGATATACTGCTGTTTGCTCAGCCTGCTGACACAGTGGGCTGGACATTCTTCTGTGATCCCACCCAAAATCAAAGGGACTGTAACAGAAATGGTGTGATAATGGAACACTGAGGACGACAACTGACTCCACACCCTGGCCCGGGCTTCTCATCTCCACTGGATCTGCAGCTAAGTTCCATTCATGATGGGGAGGTGGGGCTCAAGTTTCCAGACTTCCCGTCCATATACCCCTTTTCCTGCTGTTTCCAAGACCACCTGCAGAAAAGTCGCAGTAGGTTGAAGAAGTGCAGTAATAGATCAAAAGCAATGGAGTGAGTGGGCCTAGAGTGCAGGCTCACTCCTGCACTTTAGGCTCTGCTAATGCCTAGGTCCACAAATGCATGTAAATTTGTTCACTTCCAGGGTTTTTCTGTCCCATTAAAGTCCCTCACTGCCTCTTTTCATGCTGCAGTGGGACTATTACATCCGTCTGGCCAGCAGTGAGATTTCTTCATGCACGCAGAGATATGGCCCACAGTACACAACTAAGGACCACAGATCCAGAAAAATTAGTTGTGGTCACGGCATCAGGAGAAAAATTCTAGCCATTGTGCAATCTTGGAAGAGAATATTTGTTCAATCGTCCCTTTTTTATTTAGGATATTGTCACTGGGCTAGTAATCCAGAGACCCAGGGTAATGCTCTGGGGACCCGGGTTCAAATCCCGCCATGGCAGATGGTTGAAATTTGAATTCAATAAAAATCTGGAATTAAAAGTCTAATGATGACCATGAAACCATTGTCAATTGTTGTAAAACCCCATCTGGCTCACTAATGCCCTTTAGGGAAGGGAATCTGCCATCCTTAGCTGGTCTGGCCTACATGTGACTCCAGACCCACAGCAATGTGGTTGATACCCTCTCAAATGGTGGAGCAAGCCACTTAGTTGCATCAAACCGCTAAAAAGTCTAAAAGGAATGAAATCAGACAGACCACCCGGCATCGACCTAGGCACAGGAAACAACAATGGCAAACTCAGCCCTGTTAACTCTGCAAAATCCTCCTTACTAACATCTGGCAGCTAGTGCCAAAATTGGGAGAGCTGTCTCACAGACTAATCAAGCAACAGCCTGACATAGTCATACTCACTGAATCATACCTTACAGATCATGTCCCAGACATCATAATCACCATCTCTGGGTATATCCTATCCCACCGGCAGGACAGACCCAACAGAGTGGCAGCACAATGGGATACAGTCCAGAGGGAATTGCCCTGGGAGTCCTCAATATCGACTCTAGACCCCATGAAGTCTCATGGTTTCAGGTTAAACATAGGCAAGGAAGCCTCTTCTGATTACTATGTACCGTTCCCCCTCAGCTGATGAATCAGTGCTCCTCCATGTTGAACACCACTTGGAGGAAGCACTGAGGGTGGCAAGGGCACAAAATGCATTCTGGGTGGGGGACTTCAATGTCCATCGCCAAGAGTGGCTTGGTAGCGCCGCTATAGACTGAGTTGGCTGAGTCCAAAAGGACATTGCTGCTAGACTGGGTCTGTGGCAGGTGGTGAGGGAACCAACAAGAAGGAAAAACATACTTGACCTCATCCTCAACAACAAATGTCTGCTGCAGATGCATCTGTCCATGACAGCATTGGTAGGAGTGACCACCACACAGTCGTTGTGGAGACAAAGTCCTGACTTCGCATTGAGGACACCGTCCATCATGTTTTCTGACACTACCGCCCTGCTAACAGACAGATTTCGAACAAATCTAGCAACTCAACACTGGGCATCCATTAGGCGCTATGGGCCATCAGCAGCAGCAGAATTGTACTCGAACACAATCTGTAACCTCATGGCCCGGCATATCCCCCACTCTACCATTACCACCAAGCCAAGGTTCAATGAAGAGTGCAGGAGGAACTGCCAGGAGCAGCACCAGGCATACCTAAAAATGAGGTGTCGACCTGGTGAAACTACAACACAGGACTACGTGCATGCCAAACAGCATAAGCAGCAAACGATAGATAGAGCTAAGGAATACCCAAACCAATGGATCAGATCTAAGTTTTGCAGTCCAGCCACATCCAGTCTTGAATGATGGTGGACAATTAAACAACTCACTGGAGGAGTCGGCGCCACAAATATCCCCAACCTCAATGATGGAGGAGCCCCACACATCAGTGCAAAACATATGGCTGAAGCATTTGCAACAATCTTCAGCCAGAAGTGCCGATTGGATGATCCATCTCGGCCTCCTCCGGAGGTCCAGAGCATCATCGATGTTGGTCTTCAGCCAATTCGATTCACTCCATGTGATATCAAGAAATGGCTGAAGGCACTGGATACTGCTTAGGCAATGGGCTTGGAAAATATTCCAGCAATAGTACTGAGGACTTGTGCTCCGGAACTTGCTGCACCCCTAGCCAAGCTGTTCCAGTACAGCTACAACACTGGCATCTACCCAGCTATGTGGAAAATTGCCCAAGTATGCCCTGTACACAAAAAGCAGGACAAATCCAACCTGGCCAATTACCGCCCCATCAGTCTACTCTCAGTCATCAGTAAAGTGATGGATGGGGTCATCAACAATGTTATCAAGTGGCACTTGCTTAGCAATAACCTGCTCACTGACACCCAGTTCGGATTCTGCCAGGGCCACTCAGCTCCTGACCTCACTATAGCCTTGGTTCAGACATGGACAAAAGAGTTGAACTGCAGAGATTGACTGCCCTTGATCTCAATTTTATCGAGTGTGGCATAAAGGAGACCTAGCAAAACTGGAGTCAATGGGGCTTGGGGGGAAAACTTTCCACTGGTTGGAGCCATACCTAGCACAAAGGAAGATGGCTCTGGTTGTTGAAGGTCAATCAGCTAATTTCCAGGACATCACTGCAGGAGTTCCTCAGGGTAGAGTCGTAGGCCCAACCATCTTCAGCTGTTTCATCAAAGACCTTCCTTCCATCATAGGGTCAGACTGCTGATGAGTGCACAATGTTCAGCACCATTCCCGGTTCCTCAGATCCTGAAGCAGTCCATGTCCAAATGCAGCAAGACCTGGACAATATCCAGACTTGGGCTGTTAAATGGCAAGTAACATTTGCGCCACACAAATGCCAGGAAATGACCATCCCCAACAAGAGAGAATCTAACCATCGCCCCTTGACATTCAATGACATCACCATCACTGAATCCCTACTATCAACATCCTGGGGGTTGCCATTGACCAGAAAATGAACTGCACTAGCCATATAAATACTATGGCTACAAGAGCAGGTCAGTGGCTAGGAATCCTGTGGTGAGTAACTCACCTCCTGACTCCCCAAAGCCTGTCCACCAACCACAAGGTACGAGTCAGGAGTGTGGTGGAATACTTTCCACTTGCCTGGATGAGTACAGCTCCAACAACATTTAAGAAGCTTGACACCATCTAGGACAAAGTAGCCCACTTGATTGGTACCCCATCTACAAACGCCCACCCCTTCCACCATGACGCACAGTGGCAACGGTGTGTGCCATCTATAAGATACAGTACAGGAACTCACTAAACCTCCTTAGATCGCATCTTTCAAACCCACGACCACTACCATTTAGAAGCACAAGGGCAGCAGACACATGGCAAACCACCACCTGCAAGTTCTCCTCCAAGCCACTCACCATCCTGACTTGGAAATATGTCACCATGCCTTCACTACAGCTGGGTCAAAATTCTAGGACTTCCTCCCTAACAGCACTGTGGGTGTACCTCCACCACATCGACTGCAGCGGTTCAAGTAGGCAGCTCACCACCACCTTCTCAAGGGCAACTAGGGATGGGCAATAAATGCTGGCCTCGTCTATGATGCCAACATCCCATGAATGAATAAAAAAGATTAAACTTTAAATATAGTTGCAACTCCTCAGTTCCAAATTCCAAATGGGGACACTAACTCGCTGTAAATAAATAATAATTTGAACCATTACCTGGAAATATCAGTTCCTGGAATATAGTGTGACAAACGAGAATGAAGAAGGGGGATTAACCGAAGATCGCACCATCGCTTCTCCCACTTTAGGCCTGAGGATGTGGGCCATGAAGAACATGATAATGAATCCTGAAAAATATTATGGATATTGCACTTTCTAACTCTAAATCATTCTTAATCAAATTTTTTGTAAAGCTTTTGCAATCAAATATAAGTTATTATAATCAGAATCTGACATTTATTTTATTTAAGTTTATACTGAAGCAGTGTTATGGCATGAAAATCAAATCAATCACACTGAGGTTTGATAATCCTGGGGTAGAAAATCAGTAATTTCCTCATACTTAGATATGCCCTTTTAATACTTTGCCAAATACTTTGACGGATGGGCCAGGTTTGTTGGGTTTAAAGTGTATTATACTGTAACATACTAAAAGACTTCTCAAAATCAATACAAAAATCCTCAATACACTTCAGCAGCATTGTGGCAAATATATCGAAAGCCTGTTTGTTAGCTCTTATGTAAGCACCAAGGAGATGTATTTCCTCTTAGCACACAGACAGTTGCTTAAATAGGATTTTTTCCCCATTCTTTGCACTTAGAAGAACACATAACTCTATACTATGTATTTTCTGAAAGCTCAGGTACACCTGCAAGAATTCTGCTTAACAAGCTGCACATACACTGAATTGATATAAATAGCACCCTGTGGGCCTAAGCAGCTGTGAACGTATGCAATTTCCAGGAAAATGGAGCAACTGTGTGAATGGGGACATCAGCATTTACAGATGTGCAAACAGGGCACATCATCCATTACAGATAAAAATCTGTAGGTTACAGCTAATATGAGGGTAGATAGAACTATTTTGTAGGGTTTGAAAGGGTTACCCATTAACGACACTCTCCTGATTTGCAAATTGCATACCTTATCTGTGCAATGATATTTCAGCAGAAATCTAGTCTCTGCGATATATGCAATTTTTGTCTGTGCAATGCCAATTCCTAGCACTGTATTCCACTGAAGAATAATGACCCCGATTAGTATTCAGGACTCCCATTCTCGGGACCAACTAAACTTCAAAGATCAAGGACAAATTAATTACCTCAATCTTTAAACCAGTATTGTGCCGAGCATAAGCACATCCAAGCTAAGGAATCTGAATGCATTGATGAACTTCACATTCAACGTACAGTCCAATGGTTTCATTAGATACATCTGTGACAAAGCTCTTGAGGATTCAATAAAAAAGAATAAAAAGCAGATTTTCCAAATCCTTGCCCATGATGAGGTATTTTCCCATCACCAGTGCATATTGGAAAATTGAGGCACTTAAATAAGTTGCAGATAAAGACGCTAGGAGCAGTTGAGAAGTCAGTCGGAAAGTCTACGTTACAATTCACACATGGCACTACTGAGTGATTCAAATTCAGCTTAATGTCATCTCTTATTGTCTGGTTTCTCTGACTGTTAGCTCAACATATTGTCACTTTTTAACAATACATTTTTATGTACATGTAAGTTAATGTAACTCCCCAATCAAAGCACTGTCAGCCATTTACATAATTTTTCAAGAGGTCCTGCTGGTTTCCCACCAAAGGTGATTTGGAGGAGTGCTGCAGGAATTCAGGGTCAGTATTATTTCAGGGCACAACAACAAACACAGACCTGAATTTCCACCGATTTCTCCTGATCTGCAACTATAACTTTGGTAGTTGATTGATGGTACCCCAGGTTAAGTGGCGTAAAAGGTTATTTTACATGTTTACACAATTTCTTCTGGGATTCTATCAATCCCATATCAAATAATTCTACAGAAATCCCAGGTACTGCTCCAAGGTTCTGACATATTTGTAATGAGTGCATATAATTGCCTATTGTGTTGTTAAGAATATTGGAAGTAAGTTTGGGACTGAACTACTTTTGTGAAATAATAAACATGCTTACAAAGGGGGAAACAATACATTGTGCACATGTCCACCACCTTTGTTAAAATAGCAAAAGAAGAAAAAATATTCTTCACTCTTTAAACTACTGCATATAAACTAGTTTAAAGGTTAAAAACCTGAGGTTTAAAGGTAGAATTGAATCTTACTGTATTGTTTGGATGGTAGTTAAGATGCAATCCACTGTCGCAAAGTGGAGAAGATGTACCACTGCTTTGGTCACTGGGGACACCTGTAAGCAAATATAAAATAGATTGATATACTGAAGCTGTTTACTTCTGGTTTCACTTATGCTCAGCAATGTTATAGAAGTATTCAAAACTACAGCATTCACTCAGAAAGCACAACAGAAAAGCACAGGATAAGAAAAGAAAATTTGGTACATCTATTCAATAGCTCCCATGGTCATGTACAATCCTCCCCATCATGTACTATGCACCATTTATTTAAACTCCTGATGAAGAAAAGTTTATACGCATACTCATTGACATTTTAAGTTAATCAGGCAGAACACCTGGCTGGTTATTTTCCACAGGCGACATTTCCAAGGAGTATTCAATTATCTTCATAGCCATTTCAAATAATGATTGCATAAAACAATCCTCCCTCACACTCATCTGGAATACTCGTTTATATCCATTTTTACTCTTATTTTTGGTGAACAGAGGAAAATGTAGTTAATTAATGAGTTTACCATGTAAAAAAATAATCAGGAGCTTCACCCCTTACACATTTTATCTGTTCCCTATTTTAACAAAAAGGTCGATATTTGTATAACATGTCTCAGCAATGACATGGCAGAGAGGGCAGGTTTCAAGAAGAAACAGATAAACTTTATTGCAGAGAATTTTTCAGGTGCTAAATGCTCAACCAGGGCTCTCATCAGGAAGCCCCGCCCCCGGATTGCCCATGCTTAGGGCTCATTGGTCAAAGCCTCCCAAAACATCACATGACCCCTGATAGATAGCAGGAGAGGCTATAGCCACAGTTGCTACATTTCCTCCCTCTTTAGTTTTTTTCTACAATTTCTATTTACAGGGAAACATTGAATATCCAACAACAAATACATATATACAACTTCAGGTAATTAAAGATCAAGTCTCTGAGGTACTCTCCTTATATGGCTAGAGCAGCGTAGCTCTACCACTTGAGGTTCCTCAACAGGATCTGGCACTGCAGCATGAGAAACATCATTAGAAAGTTGCAGTTCTGGATTTGGCAACTCTACAGAGACATCGGGCATGTCTATTCCAGGTTGATCTGTCATCTCAGGAATTGATGTTTTGATGTTAATCACAAGTAAAATAGTTGGTTGTTGGAATGTCTCTCTAACATGAATATGATCTACGTGCTTACAAATGATTCTACCTTGCATTTGCACTTGAAAAGATAATGGACAAGTCTCGGAGACAATGGTTCCAGGAACCCAACAAGGTTCACTTCCGAAATTTTGCACAACTACCGTGTCACCTACACTGAATGGGCAAGCTTTGCTGTGCATATCGTGATTCAATTTTTGATTACTCTGATTCCAATCTACCTGCCCCTCTAAGTTTGGAAACACCAGGCTCAATTGTATACATAGGTGGCGTTTCATCAATAATTCAGATGGTTTGAACCCGTAGTCGAATGTGGCATTGTATTATAACTGAGAAGAAAGTGAGAAATTCGAGATTCTAGAGTACCTTCTGATAACATTTTCATACCAGACTTGAAAGTTTGTACAGCTCTCTCGGCTACGCCATTCAATGAGGGTTTGTAAGGGGCTGTTTTAATATGTCTGAGTCCATTCAGTTTCATGAATTTCTGGAACTCTGTGCTGGTAAAGGCTGTACCATTATCAAAAATGATGATTTCTGGTAGGCCATGTATGCTAAAGCAGTGTTGCAGCTTCTCGATAGTTGCACTCTATGTTGACGATTTGACTTCATATATATCCATCCATTTAGAATGCGCATCTACGATCAACAAAAACATGGTACCTAAGAATGGTCCTACATAATGAATATGTAGTCTAACCCAGGGTCAATCAGGCCACTCCCACGGATGTAGGGGAGCTTAAAGAGGCAACTTCTGTTTTTGATGACAATGGAGACAGTGCTTGACTATGCTTTCAATGTCACTGTCAATGCCTGGCCACCAGACATAGCTTTGTGCAAGCACTTTCATCTTTGATATGCCTGGATGTGCACTGTGAAGCTCTGTCAAGAGTGGTTCTCTACCTTGTGATGGGGCAACAACCCTTGATCCTCACAACAGAATTCCATCTTGACAGCTTAACTCTGTATTTCTGGCATGGAATGGTCTCAAATCTTCAGATACAGGTGAATTTGACCATCCTTGCAAAACAAAGTCTCTGACTTTTGAAAAATGGGTCTCTGTTCATCCAATTTCTAATTTGCTTTGCACACACTGGTGAAGAATCCAGGAAATTCAGTAATAATACAATCTCTTGTGGCACTGGAGCATGTACAATGCTATCTGGTAATGGGAGACAACTGAGTGCGTCCGCATTTGCAATATGCAAGTCAGGACGGTACATAAAAGTATACTCATACGCAGATAATATCAGAGTCCAATATTTTCTTCTTGCTGAGGCTATTGGTGGAATGGTCTTATCCTCACTGAATAAACCCACTTATGGTTTATGGTCCAATACAATGGTGAAATGTCATCCATGTAGGTACTGGTGGAATTTCTTCACTCTGAATATCACTGATAAACATTCCTTATCTAGCTGGGAATAACCTTTCTTGTTTGTGGAGAGGGTTCTTGAGACACAGCCAATGGGCCTTTCTGATCCATTTTCCATTCTATGTGTTAAGACTGCTCTTACACCATAAGGAGGGGCAGCACATATTAATACCAATTCTTTCAATGGGTCATAGTGTACCAATAAATATGACAAATGCAACAATTTCTTTACTTTCACAAAGGCTTCTTCTTGTTGTTAATTCCTTGACCAACGGTGATTCTTTTTTAACGACAAGTGTAATGGTGCTAACACAGTTGATAAGTTAGGCAAGAAGCAGCTATAGTATTTTATTATACCCAGGAAGGGCTTGAGTTTGGTTACATTGGATGGTGAGGGTGCATCTTTTATTGCCCGAACATTCTCTTCTACCGGATGCAAACCCACGGTGTCTACCCTGTGACTCAGTAATTAATTTCTGACATAAAGGTAAAATACTGCAGATGCCGGAAATCTGAAACAAAAACAAAAACAAAAACAAAAAGTGCTGGAAAAACTCAGCAGGTCTGTGTGCTGAAGTAATTTATGGCACTTGAAATGTGCATTTTTCCTTCTTTAACCATACACCAGCTTCCATGGACCTTCTTAGCACATCCTCCAGGTTGGCTAAGTGTTCGGTCTCAGTTGACCCTGTGGTCAGAACATCATCTAGGTATACTACCACTTGGGGAAGTCCTTGTAAAAGACTCTCCATTGTTCTCTGGAAAAATAGTGCGTGCAAATGATACTCCAAAGGATAGGCAAGTGTACTGATAAAGACCCTTGTGTGTAATATTAGTCAACTAATCTTTTGACGTGCTATCCATTGGTAGGTGTGGCTTATATCCAATTTTGTATAGGATTTGCCTCCAGCCAGCTTTGCATAAAAGTTGTCTATCCTTGAAATGGGTACTTGTCTAGTTTTGCTGCCTTATTTACAGTCAATTTATAGTCTTCACAAATGCATATGGTTTGGTCAGGCTTAATCACTGGAATTATGGGCGCTGCCCATTCCGAGAATTGGACAGGTTAGACGATAGCCAGCTTTTCTAACTGGCACAGTTCTGCATCCACCTTTTCCTTCAACACCCAAGGATCAGGTCTAGCCTTAAAAAAACATGGTGTCAACTGAGGATCCACATATATCTTGGCCTGCACACCTTTTAACTTCCTTAATTCATCCCGAAATACCATGTTATATTTCCTTAGCAGTACAGGAATGCTTCCTGTTTTCAGGTGAAATAACTTGGACCAATTGAGCTTGATCTTCCATAACCAGTCTCACCCTAAAAGACTGGGTCCTTCCCCTTTCACTATTATCACAGGCAGCTGGGCTGTCTGTTGCCTGTAGGACACTAGTACTGGTGATGCCCTTTACCTAAATAGATTCTCCAGTGTGTGTCTTTCATTTAGCAGTTGTCTGCTCCAAGTTTACTGGCTTCCTACATTCATTAAGGTATTTGAAAGTGTGCTCTCTAACCACTGTTGTTGAGGGACCCAGATCCACCTCCATTATTAGTGGCTTCTCATTAACTTGGATTGAAACAGTGGTAAGTTCAGTTTTTACAGCGGTTACATTATACAAGGAGTAAATATTGGTGTCGGCAGGTTCAGGTTCTGCTGTATTTTTTAATTCAATCATGTTGGTTTGTTGCTTTAAGGGCTATTTCGACTTTGCCCTGCATTGCCTTACTACGTGACCTTTCTTATGGCATTCATGGCATTCTGCCTCCTTGAATTTACAGGTGTCCGGTCCGTGGTCACCTTGATATCTATAACAACTCACTTTTGGAGTCGCTGCTGAGATGTTTCTACTAGGCCTTTTCATGTTTCTAACAGTGGACATTGCATCTCACTTTGATGCTCCAGGTCTGGATTTCACATCACGCTTGGCAGTAGTTGCCCACCCCACATGAAGAACAACACTATGTTGTATGTGTTGCAAAGCCTGTGAATCTCTCACAGCACTTTCCATGGCGAGAGAGATTTCTAGGGCACGCTTAAAGTTGATGTCAACCCTGGTGACTAAACAGCGCTGTATGGCGTCGCCCTTAACTCCACAAACTAATCGGCGACTTTGGGGACACAGCGTTCTTCAACTGCTTTAGGTTTGCTACATAGGTTGCGATGGACTCTCCAGGGGCCCTAACTCTGGAATTAAAGTTAAATCGTCACATTAATACGGATGGTTTCAGATGGAAGTGCATTTTCACGAGGTTCATCAACTTATTATAGGACTTAGAATTGGGCACGCTGGTGGCCATCAGGTTGTGAATGAGATTGTATGTCTTACTGCCACATACACTCAAAAGGATGGCCTTCTGCTTTTCCTCTGTGGTAATTTCATTCGCTATGAAATAAAATCTGAGGTGCTCTACATACTGGCTCCAGTCTTCCCTAGTCGCATCATGTGGATCGATTCTGCTGAATAATGGTATGACTGGTGAGTAGTCTTTTCTTTTTCTTAAGATTTAAAATGCTCATCGTAACAAGGCGGGGTGCAGCGTCAGAGCTATTTTACCCTCGTCACCAAATGTAATGACTTGACGGAGCGGACAGGTTTCAACAAGAAACAGATAAACTTTATTACAGAGAGCTTTTCAGGTGCTACATGCTCGATTAGGACTCTCGTCAGGAGAGTCATATCGCCCACGCTTCAGGCCCATTGGTCGGAGCTTCCCAGAACATCATGTGACCCCTGGCAGACAGCAGGAGAGGCTATACCCACAGTTACTACAGTCCCTGAGAGTGCTAATGATGCTACCATGTGGATTACTGTGGTTTTTACAAATTACTAATAATGTTCAAATGGCCTGCTTTAAGAACACAACACCTGAAATAATATGAATGAATTTAATGCAAGTTGCCAAAAAATATTGAGATGGTTCCAGGTAGGGAAGCTTAGTGAGTAATTAGTTACAGCATCAAACAGTTTCTCAGTGAGTAGCACTCTTCCCTCTGAATCATAATGATCTGGGTTCAAGTCCCACTCCAGGGCTTTAACACAAAAATCAAGGCTCAGCTCAGTACTGAAGGAGCACTTTAAGATGTTCAGTGACAATGAAAAGGGCTAAATGCAAGTCTGTCTTCTGATGCCTTCCCGGGAATACACTGAAAGCACCTGAACTTCTTGACCTGCGAGAGAATGTCAAAAAGACAACAAAAACATTAACTGGTGGCAGGAAGAGAATCATTTGGGAACAACTCTTCTCCCTGAGGCTGGCAAATCCACTTTCTTCAAAGGTTTATTGTATCGGACAGTTCAATGATGAGAACACAAATTTAGAAAAGCAAACCAAGCGTAAAGTGGGAAATGTATAGAATCTAGACAGAAATGCTTTAGTCATGATCAAAAGATAACTTGTTGAATTAGCAAACATTTTGGATATTTCTGTAAGAATTAGATATGTTATTTTGCAGTTTTAGTGTGCTGATCTTACCATTATCTCAGCAGCAAATTGTTTTCAGTTGGCGAGTTAATTCAATAGAGCTTTGTTAGCCTCAGCACCAGAAACACACCAGTATCAGCTCATCTGTAACAAAGCTCAGTTTGTGCTCTCAAGTAATGAAACAGCCACAGCTGTTATTCCAGCTGTGAAAAGCGATAACTCATAGGAGGTTGTGAAGAGTACAGAACTTTTATAGCCTGATTCATGGTTATGGAAAAGTATGCTGCTTAACCAATGCAGAAAAGGAATAATCTTTTGCAGCTGCACAATTAACAATGTCTCTTATCAAACAATGGTAATACAATCTTCTGTAAGAGATTTATGTCTCAAGGGCCTAGATCTTGAGCATTTTCAAAACCTCAAGAAAAGCATAAAGTTCAGCACATTTACAGTGAATCAAACATTAATGATGAAGTCACCAGAAAAATCAGGAACAGCACATATTGGTTGCGGTGAACATTGTGCTTAACTGTGATTTGTGTTCTCCCTGAGTTCCAGAAATAAAAGTTTCAACTTTAATGGAGCAGCGTGTGAACCCTGAAGTTGACGGTGACATCAAACCTGGATGATTTTAAAAGCTGGCCCTCATTTCACGACATTTCATTGGAATTCTGCCCAAATTCGGTCAGATCCACTATCCGGCTAGTGTGTTGGAATGCAGTTGGTAGGTGGTCGCTGCCATTGGGGACCAATGGGAACAGTCACTCACAATCAGGTATACGGAGAGGATTGGGATGGGGGGTGGGGGGAGGAACAATCATAATTGAGGATGGGAAATAGAAGCCTGAGGCAAGAGAGGTCCGAGGTTTCCTTGTGGCTTCCAAAAGAGCATTCCTGTTCTTCTTGGTCCTCAAGGGAATCTAAAAAAAATGTTAAACTCCCCTGCCTGGGACTTCCTTGTCCATGTTGCAGCTGCTGGCAGGTTTTGTCTGACCGGGAACCCAGCCCTGCTCCCTCACTCAAGCTACAGAATATTTGATGCAGAACTCCAAAGTCTACCTGCCAGTATCCTGCTTGCCTACTAAAAACAGCAACTTAATATCAGCACACATCAAGAAACCAGCAGAATTATAGGGGTCTTGGAATGCTATGTTCAGTTTTGGACAGCATGCCTTAGGAAGGAAGAGGGCAGGCGGTGACATCACCGCGGGCGCAACTGAGGGCTGCAAGAAATCTCCCTGAAGGCAGACAGCTGTCTCAGGGAGCTGCAGACCTGAAAATCATTAAATAAAGGTTTAAGAAGCTACAAAAAATTGTCCATGCATCACAATCAAGCACCTGAAAATATAGCTGATGAGAATGCTGTCCACAGGTATTTATTTTTATTTTATTCCATACCGGAAATTTCATCCCACCCTTGGATGAGGTTTGGTGAAAAATGCAAAGGCTGCCTGGCTGACTCGCCCGTCTGCCAACTGTAAGGTTGGACGGGCCACGAAAGAGTGGATAAAATTGCACTGGTAATGGTCTTAATTGCTCTTTTAGTTGGCGGGTGGGCTTCTGACATCTGCGCATGCCCACCGAGCGAAATATCGCGAGTGCGTGATGACTCAGGATGCTTGCCCCACGTCCTCTCGCACAATTTCATGCCCAATCAGGGCGGGCATGCACCAGCCTGCGGGATGTAAAATTCTGCCCAATGTTCCAGACACCACCATCACTGTCCCTGGGTAAGTCCTGTCTCACCAACAGGACAGACCCACCAGAGGTGGCGACACAGTGGGGTATACAACCAGGAAGGAGTTGTCCTGGGAGTCCTCACATTGATTCAGAACCCCATGAAGTCTCATGGCATCAGTACAAACATGGACAAAGAAACCTCCTGCTGATTACCACATATCTCTCTCCCTCAACTGATGAATCAGTGCTCCTCCATGTTGAACAGCACTTGGAAGAAGAACTGGTGGTAGCAGGGGAACAGGATGTACTCTGGGTGGGGAACTAGAGAGAAAAAACTTGCTTGACCTTGCACTCACGAATCCACCTGTCGCAGATGCGCCTGTCCATGATAGTATCGGATGGCAGATCTCCTCTAAAGGACATTAGTGAACCAGATGGGTTTTTACAATAATTGACGATAGTTTCATGGTCATCATTACTGATACTAGCTTTTATATTCCAGATTTAATTGAAGTCAAATTCCACCAACTGTCATAGGGGGATTTGAACCCGTGTCCCCAGAGCATTAGCCTGGGCCTCTTGATTACTAGCCTAGTGACATTACCAATTCCCACCATTGCCCCCGCAAGACTGTTCACCTTTTATCTACCACTGGCATCCCAGGATCTGTGCCCCCAGGGCAAATAAGCTCATTCTTCCTATGTTCCCTATCCCTTGATTTACCCCCACAAACTCACCTCCTGCCTCCCACACTGGCAAGTTTCCAGTGTCCAAAGCCCTGTCTGCACACTAGGAAAATGCTCAAAGTACAATGGGCAGCCAGCAGCTGCTGAGCCCCATATGACATTACATTGATGTTCCTGATTTGTTATGGGGGATGTGAGCCCCTTCCTTTGTAGCCATATTGCCCATGCAGAAGCATTTACTAATTTGTAAATTGAACCCAGTGCTCATTAGAGTCATTTTAACTCCCAACGCTAAATGGATTTAGGTCAAGTGGGAAGTAAGAAAGTTAAACACTTCAAACACGCCTTGAATCGGCCCATTTCAGGTTTTAACAGAAGCAGATCGAGAGGGCGGGTGTCAAGTCCACTCTTTATAAGCTGATCAGTCATTGAAAGCTTTTAAGGAGGCATATGAATCCAGCAGCTAAGTGTCAATATAGCACTGTTTGTGGGTTGTAAGAAGCAGGGGAGGTTCCCTCCAGGCCCAACAAGCAAACCCTGCAAACACACCTACATACCTCACTCTATGAAGTCCCCCCAACCCCTTCTGATTTCTCCCCCTTATCTGCCATCTTTCCCCATTGCAATTACCAACACCCTGAACCATGCTCTAGCCACTTCCCCATGATTCCACCCCCCCACACAACCATTAAACCTATCTGCTCCTGGGCTGAGGCCTTCAGACACAGCCTTCTGTATCCAAGGGGCAACCAAGCTTGCCAATCAGTCTGGCTGTTGGGTGGAGAGTCTGGGGAAAATTCCACAAATTCCGCGCTGGAGTTAAAATGCCACACTATTCAGTGAAACCCACATTTCAGGATTTCCAGATCGCAGATCCCGCACCCCTCCACCCCCCACCCCACTTTGACACCATGCCCCACTAAATATCAAGGCCCATTTCTCTGATAATGAAGGATTTAGAAATAGTTGGGCCCAACTCTTCTGAGGAGTGGCAATCATCGTTAGATTGCCATTTCGCTCTTATTTACACAACTTGCAATGGAGCTCTGCATTTCTCGCCCAGACATCCGAACCGGGCTTCCTCAGAAATGTAGAGTGTACGTGTTCTGGGAGTCCTTCCTTCATAGTGCAAGATTGTCACGGGAAGCCAAACCATAGTTGTGGGGGGGCGGGGGGGGGTTGGAGGAATAATTGGGTCAGTGAGAAGTTAGGGGCTCAGGGAAGTAGGTGGGGGTGTCAGGGGCTTAGTTGGGCTGGGGGCTACTCGGCGGGGGTTTCGGGTGGTTGGGAGGTGGTGCTGAGTCAGGGGATGGGTCAGAGGGGTATTTGGCAGGGTGGGAGTGTCCAGTTGAGAGTCGAGGGGTCAGTAGTACAGTTAAACAAGGGTTAGAATTGGTTTTAATCCTTCCAGCTTTTCTTGGGTTACTATTCTGGTAATTAAGTTGGAACCATCTGAAGTCTCCGACTCTAACTCAGAGTTTCAGAGGGCTCCAGGTGCAGGAGAACTCCCACTGGAAGCCCAAACAATTCCATGTAGTCACTGCATGGGGACTTCCAAGGAGTCCCCCAGCACATTTTGGGGGGCACGTCCGAGGTACGACCATGTGGAGATTGGAAATTCTGAGCCTTGTTTTGTAATGGCAGAAAGTACTGTTATTCACTTCCCCTTCATTTGCCTTTGAGAGAATGATGGTTGAATTTATCTGACTCTCATCAGGACAAACTCAATTGATTTAAAATCTGGTCTGCTTTTCATGGGCCATGTACATTTTTATTCTGTAGAAGTCTGTTTAATTCAATTTTGGTTTCGTTCACCTCAAATATGAGAAATGTATTATTGGCTCAATCAACCATTACTTATTAAATCAAATAAATTTTGACCTAAGCCCAGTGTTCAAGCAAAAGATTCATGCAGTCTTTTTTTTTAAACCATATACTGATTAACTCAAGTTGACCCTCCGCACAAACTGAATAACTAAACAGTTATAGGACCTGTGCAAATGAAATGATAGAGAAACAATATGTGAATAATAATAGCAGTGTTAGCCAGCATAATTCATCGTATAAAAAGATGAAGGGAGCTTACATGTGCAGTCTTCATACAGAGGGAGCTTCAGGAAGGCAGGTGCTCTCTTTAAAAATGAAACTGTGAGAGTTACTTCTTCCCCCGCATTACGCAGAACTTGAACCTGTGGTTCATTACAAGGCATAGGTAAAGGTAAGAAAATGCAATTAGCTTAACTAGTAGCCAGAACGGAATGATTCTATTTAAAGTAGTTGCAATACTATCAGCATAAACATTCAAATCATAGAAGCTGTCAGTGAAAACAAATGAAAATAATAAGTACCAATGTTAATAAGTTATGTATGAAAACAGAAAATGCTGGAGAAACTCAGCAAGTCTAGTAGCGTATGTGGCAGGTGCTGCCAGACCGGCTGAGTTTTTCAGCACTTTCTGTTTTTATTTCAGATCTCCAGCATCCAAAGTATTTTACTTTTCTATTAAAAAGTCAGGTGAGTTTTCCCCAGCACAGCGAATATATGAATGAGCAACCCTTCTACTTCTATTTACTGCAAGGAGAAAACAGGGAGAGGGGTAGAGAGAATAGAATGGTTTGCAAAATACAAATATGTGCAGAGCTGTCAACGCTATGTAAATATTAGGAGTGACCTTTTTGATCATCAGAAGTGATACACACTGAAACACATCAATATATAAACACCAGTGATCATTGTTAAGAATGACAGACATCAGAAACTAATGTCAAACTAAAATGAATAATTTCTGCTTCTCATCACTTACATTTGCAGGTGGTTTACATGCTGGTGGGATTAGAGACAAAGACTACAGTATTAATCAGTGCATTACACTTTCACTTTCAAAAGCACATGCTAAACAGAAATGGAGAAAGATCAAGGATTAAAAATTCATTAACCACCAAAAACGTGCACCGACATTGTGATGCAAGATTAGCCAATGTCTGTTCAAAGTGATGTAGGCACACTTCATGCTGCCTGCTAACTTAAATGGTGGTAACATGAAGCCCAGTGTTGAACTTGCTGTTGAGTGACTGCACACCTCAGCAGCAGACCCAATTTTGCATGCGGCTAACACCATTTCAAGCCAGCCTGTATTATTTAAATCCAGCCTGAATCTCTTAAAAGGGAGGTGCATACCAGCTGCAACACATGCTGGAAGCCAATGCAGACAAGTGCCTGATCTACAGAAAAGTGAAGATGGTGCAGCATGGCAGAGAGCAGGCTCCCAGATTTTCTGATGCAGCATTCGAGGCCGTGCTGCAGGAGGTGGACAGGATGAAAGAGGTCCAGTTATCCACAGGTGGCCAGAAGGCCCTCTAAACAAGTGTTTAGAAGGGAATGGGAGCACATACCCATTGAGATAACTGTGAACATTGTCATCCTGAGAATCTGAATGCAGAGCTGCAAGAAGCTTAATGACCTCACACAAGTGGTCAAGGTCAGTGAAGCATCTTCACGTTATATCCTTACAGCTGTTGTATCCTTACAACTGAACCACTAACCTCAGACACTGCTCCATTCACCACATCATCTTTGGTAACCTATCAATATTATCAACCATGATCGCTATCTCACATTCACAGCTTAACCTCACCCTGACACAAATAACACTATTGCAAGCCTCACACCCACATCTATTACATTGCACACACAGTTAGCTTTTTAACCATGACAGTCACATCATCTGAGTACATTGCACCAAACTCACTGGCACACCTCCATCTCTTTCAGGAAAAGATTGCACACAACTGAAGGCAGCAGCAGCTAACCAACAGGAGACAGACCTGGCTGCATGTCCTCAATCTCATGGAGAAGACTGCGATCATCATAATTGGAGCAGTTGCTGCTGAGGTCATGGCCAGCAGTGGGGGTTGGACCAGAGAAGATAAGAACATAAGAAGTAGGTGCAGGAGTAGGCCACTTGGCCCCTCGAGCCTACTCTGCCATTCAGTAAGATCATAGCTGATCTGATTGTGACCTTATCTGCACTTTCCCACCTGCCCCCATAACCTTTGACTCCCTTGTAAATTAAAAATCGGTTTAACTCAGCCTTGAACATATTCAATGACCCAGCCTCCAAGGTTGTCTGGTGAAGATAATTCCAAAGACTAACAACCCTCTGACAGAAGAAATTCTTCCTCATACTCGTGTTCCAAAAACGTTGTTTATGGATGTAGGAATCAACAAAACAGAGGCAGCGAGACCGGAAATTTGAATTTCCCCTTTAGAAAGGACCCACATAAACTTCCAATTGATGGGTTGCAATTCTGCAACATGGTCTGTGACTTTGTGGATCGTCCAAATGATCACAGCTGATCCTCTACCTCAACTCCATATTCCCCGTCTCTCCCCATGCCCTTGACACTTTGAGTCTAGTAATCTATTTCCTTCTTAAACATATTCAATGACTTGGCCTCTATGGCCTTCTGTGCTAGAGAATTCCAAGGGTTCACCAACCTCTGAGTGAAGAAATTTCTCCTAATCTCAGTCCTAAATGGCCTACCACATATCTTGAGAATGTGACCCCTTTTTCTAGCTGCCCCAGCCAGAGGAAACATCATGCCTTCATCCAGTCTCTCTCGCCCTGTCAGAATTGTATACGTTTCAATAAGATCCCTTCTCATTCTTCTAAATTCCAATGAATACAGGCCTAATCGACCCAATCTCTCATACAACAATCCTGCCATCCCAGGAATCAGTCTGGTGAACCTGTGCTGCACTCCCTCTATGGCAAACATATGATTTCTTAGGTAAGGAGACAAAAACTGTACACAATACTCCAGGTGTGGTTTCACCAAGGCCCTGTACACCTGCAGTAAGACATCCTTGCTCCTGTACTGAAATCCTCTTGTAATGAAGGCCAACATACCATTTGTCTTCCTAAATGCTTGCTGCACCTACATGCTTCATTTCATTGACTGGTGTACAAGGACATCCAGGTCCCTTTATACATCAACATTTCCCAATCTACCACCATTTAAATAATACTCTGCTATTCTGTTTCTCCTGCTGAAGTAGATAACTTCACACTTATCCATGTTATCCTGCATCTGCCATGTATTTTCCCACTCACTCGATTTGTTTTAATCACCTTGAAGCCTTTTAACATCCTCCTCACCACTCACATTCCCACCTAGTTTTATGTCATCAGCAAACTTGGAAATATTACATTTGGTTCCCTCATCCAAATCATTGATATATATTGTGAATAGCTGGGGCCCAAGTACTGATCCCTGTGGCACCCCACTAGTCACCGCCTGCCACTCCAAAAAAATCCATTTATTCCTACTCTGTTTCCTGTCTGTTAACCAATTCTCAATCCATGCCAACATATTACCCCAATCCCATGTGCTTTAATTTTGCACACTAACCTCTTATGTGGGACTTCATCAAAAGTTTTTTGAAAATCCAAATGTACCACATCCATTGGCCCTCCCTTATCTATTCTGCTAGTTATGTCCTCAAAAAACTCCAGTAGGTTTGTCAAACATGACTACCCTTCCATAAATTCATGTTTACTTTGTCTAATCCCGTTAATATTTTCTAAGTGTCCTGTTATCACATCCTTTATAATACTCTAGTATTTCCCTTCTTACCGATGTTAGGCTAACTGGTCTGTAATCCACTGTTATCTCCCTCTCACCTTTTTTAAATAGTGGGATTACATTTGCCACCCTCCAATCTGCTGGGGCTGTTCCAGAATCTATAGAATTTTGGAAGATGACAACCAATACATCCATTATTTCCATGGCCACCTCCTTTAGTACCCTGGGGTGTAGGTTATCAGGCCCTGGAGATATATTGGATTTCAGTCACTTTAATTTCTCCAGCGCTATTATTTTAGTAATGCTAACTTCGTTCAATTTCTCCTACTCACTAGACACTTGGTTCCCTAGCATTTTTGGGAAATTATTTGTGTCTTCCTCTGTGAAGACAGAACTAAAGAAGTTGTTTAATTGCACTGCTATTTCCTTGCTCTCTATTATAAATTCTCCTGTTTCAGACTGTAAGGGGCCTACATTTGACCTCACTAATCTTTTTCTTTTTACTTACCTTTAAATCTTTACAGTCTGCTTTTATGTTCTTTGCAAGTTTACTCACATACCCTATTTTCCCCCTCTTAATCAATCTATTAGTCCTCCTTTTCTCAATTCTAAACTGCTCCCAACCCTCAGGCTTGATACTTTTTCTAGCAACTTTATATGACTCTTCTTTGGATCTAATATTATCCTTAATTTCTTTCGTTAGCCAAGTTTAAGCCACTTTTCCTGTTGTAGTATGTTGCATGAAGTATCCCCATAAATGTCTGCCACTGCTTATCTACCAATTTACCTCTTAACCTATTTTCCCAGTCCATTGTTGCCAACTCTGTCTTCATATCTTTGTAGTTGCCTTTATTTAAGTTCAAGCCACTAGTTTCAGACCCATCTTTCTCACCCTTAAACTAAGTGTGAAATTCTATCACGTTATGATCATACTTCCTTAAAGGATCCTTTACTATGAGATCATTATTAATCCTGTCTCATCGCACATTATCAAGTGTAAAATAGCCTATTCCATGGCTGGTTCCAGAATATTTTGTTCCAAGAACCTGCCCTGAATGCATTATATGAACTCATCCTCAAGGCTACCTTTGCCAATTTGATTTGTGCAATTTGTATGAAGATTAATATCGCCCACGACTATTGCAGTGTGACAATATGTTCCTACTTAATCTTGTGATATACAAGGTGCAGATGGTGTAAGCATGTACCTGTTGCTTTCCCCCACTTCCCACCCTGCAGCCCTATCTTTGTCCTGTCATGCTTTCAAGTACCCAAGAACTGCTGCCTGTTCAGGCATACATGCAGCAGACTGAAGGCCAAGAAGAGTCGGAAACTGATGGTAATGAAATACTCAATTCCACAATTGTTACTAGGCTATGCCTCTTTAATTTTTAGAATTTTATTTTCAAACTTTCAACTGACTGGAAATTTTGTGAATTGAAATGAGACAGAACAAACCATTTAAAAATACAAGGCCACTTTCCAAGGTGAAGGTGAAAAACAAACAAGACACCCTCATGGGAGTGCGAAGAGGGAGACATATCCTATAACCCAAGACCCATCGAAACTGGTCATAGTCTAAGGAAGAGGCATTAAAATGCGAAGTACTGGATATTGAAACAATGGCTGCCACATAGAGACCCCCACCAAAACCACTTGGGAATACACAATGGGTGAAATGTAACAGGCCAGGCTGCAGCCACTATGGAGAGATTGCGAGAAAGACTTCAGCAGAAGGGGTACCCTGAAAGCTCTCTCTCTCTCTCTTTTGGAACAAATGTATCATCCAGTTCCGAAGCCAACTTTACTAGAAGTCTAGCAGTGAACCGAGATCTCGTAATAATTGTGACATCTTTTGTATCTGACCGTATCCATGAAGGCAGCTAACCTAAATTGGCCGCAATGTTTAAAAATCTACACCTCAAGGACAATCAACTTAAACATATATATTTTTAAGTTCTTTATCATTAGACCCTAACTTATTTATGATACCTATGTGCATGTGACATTGTGTTTTTATTATTTTTCCCTCGAGTTTAGTGGTTAATAAATTTTCTCTTTCTTTGACTCAATAAAACCTTGTTTGATTGGCTCCTTATTGTTTACAGCTTAAATAGTTAAATACATTCTGATTCGGAAAATACACATTCTTGTTAAAAAGAAACTACATCCTTATTTGTGACCAACCGACTGAATAGGGCTGAATAATAGGGAGCCGCTGAAATGCAACCTCAATGGAGTGTTGGGAGTTTGGTGAGTTGAGGGAGTTCGGTGAGGAGGGGAAAGAGGTGCTCCTTTGCAATTTCTAACTTTTTCACCCAGTAGGAATTGGTTCTTACTCTACTGTGGGAAAAAGCTAACTTTTTGGTGAGTATCTGGTAAGTGGTTAAGGCCTAGTCTATTCCTAAATTTTAAATTAGTGCAGGAACCTGTGGTAAGGTTAATAAAATACATAAAAGGAAAATAATTAAGTATATAATTAAAACACATTAAGGATGGCAGGACTGGTGATGTGTCTTGGCTGCAGCATGTGGGAGCTCCTTCTTGTCATTGTGGTCCAGAGCAGATGTGCTTGCAGTAAGTGTTTGTGGCTCAAGGGGCTTCGTCTCAGAGTCATTGAGCAAGAGGTTGAGCCACAGACACTGTGGCACATCAGGGAGGGGGAAAGTTACCTGGATGCTTTGTAGCAGAAGGCAATCACACCCCTTAGAATCGGGTCTTCTGATTTGGAAAGTGGTCAGGGACAGAAGGGCGTGACTGCAACTGAGGCAGGTAAGGGGACCCAGAGGTCAGGAGTGGGGGAGCCTCAGCCTCTAAATTATCCAACAGGTTTGAGGTTCTTTTAGATTCTTTGGCTGAGAGTTGGGGCTGCAGGGTGGATGAGCTAACTGATTATGGTACTGTGGTACAGGAAGCCATTCAAGTGTGGGGGGGAGCTAAAAGGAGTGTAGTGGTAGTAGGGGATGGGTATAATGAGGAGGATTGACATTGTTCTCTGCAGCAAAGAGTGAGAGTTCAGAAGGCTGTATTGACTGCCCTTTGCCAGGGTTCGAGACATCTACTCAGAGTTGGAGAAGAACTTGCAGTGGGAGATGGAGGATCCAGTGGCCATGATCCATGTAGGTCCCAACAACATAGGCAGGATGTGGAAGGAGGCTCTGCATTGTCAGTATGGGCAGTGAGGCACCAAATTAAGAAGCAGAACCTCAAAGGGAATAACCTCTGGATTATTACCTGAGCCACATGCAAATTGGCATAGAGCAAATAGGATTAGAGAAATGAATGCATGGCTCAAAGACTGGTGTGGGAGAAGTGGGTTCCAGTTCGTGGTGGACTGGCACCATACTGGGGAAAGTGGGGGCTGTACCATTGGGATGGTCTGCATCTGAACCATGCTGGGGCTGGTATTCTAGCAAGCCACATAACTAGGGAAATAGAGAGGGTTTAAACTAAATAGTGGGAACAAGAGATAAAATTTGGGAAGATGTGGTAAATCAAAGAGTAGAGACAAGGCAAGAGAGAAAAGTACTAACTTGGGAAATGATAAACAGCACATGACAGGAAGGGATAGAAAGTACAAATCTAAGAGTAAATCAGCAGATAAGGCTAGAGGTTACAAAAATAATAAAAGGACAAAACTATAGGCTCCATATCTGTATGCACATAGCATTCGTAACAAAACAGATGAACTGATAGCACAAATAGAAATAAATAAGTATGATCTGATAGCTATAAGAAATTGTAGCTTTGAAAAAAACAGGTATTTTCTGCATAATATAGAACCTTTATGGGATTTTCTAAACAGCATTGATTTTGTCTCTGGAAAAAGGATTTCTAAACACTTTGACCTCTATACAGTATTAGTTCAGGCTGCCATACTGACATTCCTATGCTGTTAGGATGGCATCTTGTGTGCCCCCTTACCTATGTAAATGTTTAGAAAGGACCAGAATATGACCCTCAACATGATATAAATGAAAAATCTGGCTTCAAGCAGGATGACGCACAAGGCGGGGATGGTAACCACCCTAACATTTGAGTACTTGTCCTTGTCCATTGGTCAGAATAGTTTGAATAGGT
This sequence comes from Cetorhinus maximus, assembly GCF_964194155.1. NCBI lineage: Eukaryota > Metazoa > Chordata > Chondrichthyes > Lamniformes > Cetorhinidae > Cetorhinus > Cetorhinus maximus. Next base: position 98,291,913 of record NC_135882.1, read on the forward strand.
GATTGACACCAGGTAAGCTACCAGCCCCTCAAAAAGGGTATATATCAGGAAGTCATTGTGAGGTACTGAGGAGATTCTGGTGAGGTTGCAGTACTCATTGGTAGTTGCCTTCTTTGGAATGGATAAGGAGGAGGAGGAAGATGGGATTAACACACTCAGTGCCAACCGTTTGGCCACCCTCTGGGATCAGTAAACTGCTCTCAACTATAATGGGTCATATGCTTTTTTCTGTCTAATTAGTTAATGTATCATGTCTAAACTTTCATTTCTTAATAAACCATCTTAAAATCGCTTACGATTAGTTGACTGCCTATTTAGGTATCTGTGGCCCCGCACCCGGAAATCTCACAATTGGTGGCAGAAGCGGGATCCACAGTACAATCACCTCTAAACGGATGGCAAATACTTTTGTCCCTGATGCAAAGCCACCATTTAAAACCCCCAATCTTGCTTCTGAAATGGAATTGATAAATAACTTGACATGAGTTGCTATTTCAAGCATTCAAAGGGAAATTTACCTGATGTTTAAGGGGATAAACAAATACTAACTTTTCCAAAACAAAAAAGCTAATGAAAAGATGGTTTAGGTGGTTTCTCAGAATCAAAAATAATTAATAAATAAAATGTTTTTGGAAGAAATAAATTGAACACCAATGCGTATTTTGGGAAGAAAAGGAAGCAGGCTGAGAGAAATGGAAATTTATCTCACTGTTACTCCAGACAACACACATCTGCATCATTGTGAACAAGCTGCAGATGAGAAGCCTAATTTATCACCTTACCTTCACAGTCTGATTGAGCACTGATTCAGTGAGACATCTGCCCTTGTTTTTGCCTGCCACAAAAAGTCAATGCCTGTCCATGTATTCAATGTAACACTGTAGTGCATCCCAGATCTAATGCCTGTCTGTCAGCCCGTGAAGAGCCCTCACTCCCACCCCACCCCCTCCTCCCCAGCCCTGTATTGGGGTCCTGCCACACTTGCCTCACGGGCCAGCCCTTGGACAAGCCTGAACTAGTGGGTTACTTTTGGGAAAATAACATGTTTAAAGGAAAGAACAAACAAGCAAAATTGAAAAATTAATGCCTGGAATCGAGTGGGAGTGTTTAATTTCTGTTTTAAAGATATTGAAAAGTTTCTCCAGAACTCCTGAAAGAGCTACAATGGTAATTAATGAGATGCCCCACTTAGAATTAGAGATAGAGTTGGGGAAAAAGGACACAACACCAAGTTGGAATTGGAATAACTCACCTTGGGTGTAGTTCAATGGGATATATAAATTTGGTACTGGTGACATTCTAGCAAAAGGAAGGTGTGGATGAGATGAATATGGTGACAGCTTTCTCTGGGCGATATTTGTGTCTTTGCCTATGAACTTTTTAAGTGAACTGAATTTGATAATCTGACCATCACCTGAGATATTGGGACCATACAGGGGGAGATAAGCAAAGATCTTGAGACAGGAGACCCTCTTTGATCTTTTGAAAAGATTACCAGAAAGTCACGAAGAACTATCGAATGGTGTATCCTTTTAAAGACAGTGAAATCCCAGATGAAGTTGATTGGTAAAATACACAGCACAATCCCTATAGCCCTGATAAATCTTCCACAAATGCAAAACAAGGGTTTGTGGGAGAGGGCAGAGAGGTTACCGCCAAGCATACTGCCTGAATAGAAAATTTGGTAAAAAGAGAATCACTAGAGGCCACATTCAACAGATAGGGAAATGTGCGAAGCTGACTTACGAACGTGAAATTTCCAAAAGGGGATTGAAGGAGAAATTGGGACACTGAGTGAGTGTGCAGAAATGATTTGTAACTTGTGAAGTAACTGACATGCAAGAGTACACATGGTGCAACTGCACTGAAGAACGGGTTCCAAACTTGCTCAGCTACTTGACAAACAACATGACATGACATGGTTAATATGGTCTGAAGAGGAAGAAAACATTTTTAAATGATCGAGGCACTGACATACTCCATAGAGAAACAGCCTTTCAGACAATTAATTTTACTCCCTCTGACCACGAACATCATAGAATCAAATTAAAGTAAATGCAAAAGGAATTTTGGACTGGGATGGATGAAGGCTTGGGAGAAAAAATACTTAGTAAGAATTTGCCACAAGATGGATACAGGTGAAGGGAGAGCTGGAGAATCTTTTAAATCCAAGCATAGTTTATTGTTTTAATTATATGTATTTACATGTTAAAAGCCCAGAAATTAGCCACACTCCTGCAAAAGAATAAGGCCGGGACTTTCCAGCCTTGCCATTGGAGGGACCTGCTGCAGCGGGCCAGCCAAAAGTCCATTGACTCTCAGTGGGACCGGACGATCCCTTTAGCAGGTAGGCCTGGAAAATCCTGCCCTAAGGATATTTCCCTCTCAAAGGGAGGAAATGAAAGATCTGCAGGTGGGGAGGGCCAAGCCAAGTAATCAGATAATTCTAGTAGCTTTAGTTATCTGCAATATGTAATCAAGATATGTAATCAGCTTGTATTTTAAAAATAACTATGTTAGCTAAAAATTAGTTGTGAGAAGTCAATAAGGATATTTCCTTCTCAAAGGGGGGAACTATTAATAGTCTTAGTTCATGCCATTCCCAAGCTGTGATGATGGCGTCTTGTGTGTCCCTTATCTATTCAAGTGTTTAGAAAGGTTCAGAATATGGCTCTCAATATGATGTAAACTAAAAAGCTGACCTCGAGCCGGGTGACACACAAGGTGGGTGGTAACCACCCTGACATTTGAGTGCCTGTCCTGTGTCCATTGGTCAGAATAGCTTGAATAGGTGATTGACACTAACTAGGCTACCAGCCCCCAAAAAGAGTGTATAGGGGATGTCCTTGTCAAGTACTGCAGAGGTGCTGGTGAGGTTGCATCACTCGTTGGTAGCTGCCTTCCTCAGAATGGACGAGGAGGAGGAGGATGACAACATCAACACACTCTGTCCCAACCATTTGCCCGCCCTCTGGGAACAGTAAACTGCTCCCAACTGTAACAGGTTGTTTGTTTCTGGCTAATTAGTTAATGTATCATATCTAAATTGTTTTTTCATAAGCTTAATAAACCATTGTAGGATGGCCGTGTTGTATAATTAATGATAGAGTTGATCTGCAGACACTTCTTGGGTGGAAACTTTAAGCTTATTTACAGTATACTCAGCAGCAACTATATATATATATGCTTTCAACTCCAACTCTATCCCTACACTGACTGCTGAGGTACCCCCAGCTACTCTCCTGTTGGTTACTACAGATCATGTATTATTCTTAAAGGTACATTACATACGAAATAAAACCATAATTACTGCAACCATCTTAAAATTACTAATGACTGCCTATTTGGGTATTTGTGGCCCCGAACCCCAAAAATTACATAGCCATTATAGAGACATGGTTGCAGGATGACGTAGGTTGGGACCCGAATATTGAAGGTACATGACATTTAGGAAGGACAGGAAGCTAGGAAAAGGTGAAAGGGTGGTTCTATTAATTAATGATGATATTAGCACAAGAGAGAGGGATGACCTAAGTTCATGAAATCAGGATGTAGAAGCCCTTTGGCTTTCTTAGAAATGAGAAATGATAAAGACAAGAAATCATTTGTGGGAGTGGTACACAGGCCCTCTAACAGTAACTACAAGATAGGACAGAGTATAAAGGAAAATATAATGGGAGCTTGTCAGAAAGGTAATCATGGAGGGTTTTAACCTACATATAGACTAGAAAAAACAGATGGGCAAACATAGCCTAGATGGGGAGTGGGAGCTTGTCAGAAAGATATGGCAATTATCATGGGGAATTTTAATCTACTTTTAGACTGCAAAAAACAGATGGGCAAAGGCAGCCTAGATGAGGAGTTCATAGAATGTTTTGGGGATAGTCTTTTAGAACGACACATTCTGTAACCAGAATGAGCAGGCTATACTAGACCTGGTTTTGTGCAATGAGATAGGATTAATTGATGACCTCATAGTGAAGGTGCTCCTAGGTAGCATCCTAGGGATCATAATATGATTTTACATTCAGCTTGAGGGAGAGAAGAGTGGGCCCAAGACTAGTTGTTTAAACTTTAATAAGGGTAATTATGAGGTCATGAAGCAGAGCTCGCTAAAGTGAACTGGAAAATTAGGTTAAGGACAGAACGTTATAGCCCGTTAAGGTGGAGGCAGGGGCATAAAATGCAGCTCACTGTTCAAAAGTCCATTGACCTTGGCGGGACCATAAAATCCTGCCAGTGTAAAATTCTTCCCAAAGTGATAGGTCAACAGAGATGCAATGGCAGATATTTAATGAGATATTTCAGAATACACAGAATGGATTAATTCCAATAGAAAGCAAAATTCCAAGGGGAGGACCCACCAGCCGTGGTTAACGAAAAAGTTAAAGATGGTATCAAGCTTAAAGTGAAAGCATACAATTGTGCAAGGATGGGTGGAAGGTTAGAACTTAGGACAGAATATTTTTTAAAAACTGCAAGAAATGACTAAAAGATTGATAAGGAGGGAAAAAAATCAGATTACAAAAGAAAGCTAGCTAGAAAAATAGAAACAGATAGTAAGAGCTTCTATAGATATTTAAAAAAGAAAAGAATTAACAAAGTGAGAATACAAGTGAGTCTTGGGGAATTAATAAGGGAAAATAAGGAGATGGCAGATGAATGGAACAGGTATTTTACTACAGTTCTTCACTATAGAGGATACAGGTAACATCCCAGAAATAGCTGTAAAGCAGGAAATGGAAAGAAGGGACGAACTGAAAAAAATTACAATCACCAGGGAAGGGGTACTGAGCAAACTGCTGGAGCAGCAGGCTGACAAGTCCTGGGGCGCTGATGTACTTCATCCTAGGGCCTTAAAAGAAGTGACTACTGAGATAGTTGATGTGTTGGTTTTAATTTTCCAAAATTCCCTAGATTTGGGGAAGATTCCATTAGATTGGAAAATAGCAAATGTAATTCCTTTACTCAAAAAGGGAGAGAAGCAGATAGCAGGAAACTACAAGCCAGTTAGCTTAACATTTGTCTTAGGGAAATGTTAGAAGCTATTATTAGGGCACTTGAAAAAAATCAAGGTAATCAGGCCAAGTCAACATGGTTTTGTAAAAGGGAAAACATGTTTAATCAATTTATTGGAGCTTTTTGAAGTAACGTGTGCTGTGGATAAAGGGGAACTGGAGGATGTACTGTACTTAGATTTACAGAAGACATTTGATAAGATGTCACAGCAAAGGTTATTGTGGAAAATAAAAGCTCATGGTGTAGGGGCTAACATATTGGCATGGATAGAAGATTGACTATCTAACAGGAGCAGGAAATTCAGAGTAGGCATAAATGGGTTATTTTCTGGTTGGCAAGCTGTAATGAGTGGCGTGCTACAGGGATCAGTGTTGGGCCTCAACTTTTTACAATTTATATAAATGACTTGGGTGAAGGGACCAAAGGTATGGCTGCCAAATTTGCTGATGACACAAAGATATGTAGAAAAGTAAGTTGTGAAGCTGACAGAAGGAGGTTACAAAGGGATATAGATAGATAAAGTGAGTGGGCAAATATCTGGCAAATGGGAGTATAATGTGGGGAAATTTGAAATTGTCCATTTTGGCAGGAAGAATAAAAAAGCAAATTATCTAAATGGTGACAGATTGCCGAGTTCTGAGATATAGAGGGATTTGGGTGTCCTAATGTATGAATCACCAAAGGTTAGTATGCAGATACAGCAAGTAATTAAGAAAACTAACAGAATATTATCATTTATTGTGAAGGGGATTGAATACAAAAGTCAGGAGATTATGTTTCAATTATACAAGCCTCCACCACATCTGGAGCACTATACAGTATTGGTATCCGGATGTAAGGAAGAATGTAAATGCATTGGAGCAGTTCAGAGAAGGTTTACTAGGCTAATACCTGGAATGGGGTGGTTGTCTTATGAGGAAAGAACCATAGAACTATAGAAAAGTTACGGTGCAGAAAGGGGCCATTCAGCCCACTGTGTCGGCCCCGCTGAAAAGAGAAAAAAGAAACTAGCTGACCATTTTAATCCCACTTTCCAGCACCTGGTCCGTAGCCTTGCAGGTTACAGCACTTCAGATGCAGATCCAAGTACCTTTTAAATGAGTTGAGCATTTCAGCCTCAACCACCAACTTAAGCTGTGAATTCCAAGTGCCCACCACCCTCTGGGTGAAAACATTTTTCCTCATGTCCCCTCTAATCCTTCTAACAATCACCTTAAATTTATGCCCCCTGGTAATTGACCCTTCAGCTAAGAGAAACAGATCTTTCCTGTCTAGGCCCCTCATGATTTTGTACACCACAATTAGGTCACCCCTTAGCCTCCTCTGTTCTAAGGAAAACAACCCTAGCCTATCTAATCTTTCCTCATAGCTGCAATTTTCAAGCCCTGGCAACATTCTTGTAAATCTCCTCTGTAATCTCTCCAGATCAATTATGTCCTTCCTTTAATGTGGTGACCAGAACTGTACGCAAAATTCCAGCTTGGCCTAACCAGCGTTTTATAGAGTTCCATCATCACATCCCTCATTTTGTATTCAATACCTCACCCAATAAAGGAAAGCATTCCATGTGCTTTCTTGATCACCTTGTCCACCTGTCCTGCCACCTTCAAGGACCTGTGGACATGCACTCCAAGGCCTCTCAATTCCTCAACCCTCTCAATAACTTCCTGTTTAGTGAGTATTCCCTTGATTTGTTTGTCCTGCCCAAATACTTTACCTCACACATTTCCAGATTGAAAGATTAGATAGGCTAGGTTGGATCTGCTGAAGTTTAGAAGAATAAGAGGCAGCTTGATTGAAACATATAAAGTCCTGAGGGGTCTTGAGGGGTGTTGAGAGGATGTTTTCTCTTGGAGAATCTAGAACTAGGGGTCACTGTTTAAAAATAAGGAGTCACCCATTTAAGACTAGGGGTGAGGTGAAATTTTTTCTCTCAGAGAGTTGTGAGTCTGTGGATCTCTACTTGCAATAAAAGATGACGTTGCGTATACCAGAAGAGTGGGTATGGAGGATGCACGAGGGGCATGGAAGGGGCATGGGAGTAATGGAAGGGATATGAGGAGGCATGGGGGATATGAGGCAGTATGGAGAGGGCATGAGGAATTTAAGGGGGCATGGGGGCTTGAGGGAGAATAGAGGGGGCATGGGGTATATAAGGAGACAGTGGCAAGGCTTTTAAACTTACCTGTCAAAAGGTTCCTTACCCCTTAACAGGATTCCCCCAAGGTTCACAAACTGGCTTATCTGGTGGGGTTGAAAATAGCATGGGGATGAAATTCAAATTTCCCCTTGGCCTTTACTATGGTTATCGCTTGGTGTGCATGTGGGGTCGCGATTCAACACATTTCCTGACTAGGAAAATATGGTGTGGGTTGGGAATGGAAGGGTAAGTTTGAAATTCCAGCCCGTCAGGCCTAATTTTACTCACCTCAATTCCAGGCAGGTGCAGGAAGGGAAATCAGCCCTCAACAAGGATTCAAAAATAAAAATCACTGTTAAAAAGCCTGCTACTTCTGAGTGAACAGTGAGTAACTTTTTTCTGGGGTTTCCAACAGTGATATGGGAGTGGGAAAGCTTAAATTCTCACTGATTTCAGTGATTGCCAGCTCTTGGGACTCAGCCTGTCCGAGACTCTCACCCTTAGTGAAGGGCCACAACTGCTGAATTTCCAGGGAAATCTGCTCAAGACTGACTCTTTGAAGCTGTGGTCAGTTTCAGAGGGTAAATGATGGTGAACTCTGGCAGTTTGCTGTTGATCCCAACTGTCTCACGACCACTTCCAACACCCCCGTGCAACACTGGGGGTGGAATTGTCCCAGATTTGCTGTCAGTGTGGTAGCGGGTGGGAAAAAAAATGACATTCCACCCGCCAGCAGCAATGACAGCTTCTCACGCCGTATCATCCCAAACCAGCTGCACTAATTATACATTCCCAGGAAACACACTGTTTCCATGAAGGGTGGGCTCTCATTCGCCTACCATGCCATCAGCTCACCACTTCATCACGCTGGGCGCCATATTTAATGTTCAGCCTCTCAGTGCTTCCAGACCACGACTGCTGCAAAGATGACATGGCCCTGAAAGGCAAGAAGACTGCAGCCCCTCAGTTTAATGACATGTTCCTCAAGCACCTTTTGAACGCTGGAGGCCTGCCGTGATGTCCTCTAACCCCGCTCTGGCTGCAGGATGGGCAGAACATCACCAATCCAGCTTGGCTGGCAGTAGCAGCGATGGTCAGTGCCAATGGCCTGCAAAAGAGGCCAGCCACCCAGTGCCACAAAGAGGATGAATGATCTCATCCGTTCTGCCAGGTCAACTCACTCTTCTCATCACTCTCAACTCACAGACTCACAAACCCATCACACATCCACAGGGATCTCACACCTCAAGGGCCAAAACCACTAATTCTAACACACACCTTTACATCTTCCTCAGGCTCATATTGACTAGAACTCATGTCCTTATCTGGTCAATGTCTCCATGCACCACACAAATATTCCACGCAGTACCACGTGTCCTGCTCACACTCTTTCCATCTGTTTTCATACAGGAGAAGCCTGCTCACATCAGCAGGGAGAGCTCTCAGACCAGGGGGTGGAGTGGCCCACATTAGGCCCCTCACTCACTTTGAGGAGTGTGCCATCATGCTGACTGGTGAGGGTGTGAACCATGCCGGCTGTGTTGATGAGGTTGGTGGCGAACATCCTCAAAAGGATCCTGCACCACATCATCCCTCTCTCAACACAAATGAGTGCTTTCTCTCCTATTTTTGACTCTGCTGCCATGCACTAATTATCTCTACGTTTGTTCAACAGGGAGCTCTGTGAAGTTACCAACACCCTCAGCCAGCCAGTCCTGCAGCTCCATCCATATCCTCACTTCCAGCCAAGAGGACTTCTCCATTGAAGGGCTGGAAATAAGCAGCCTGGAAGGCCCATCACAGCGCATACCCACACCCTCCACCAGTGCAGAGACATGCACCTCAATGGGACCTAGATCTAGAGCAGGCTGAGGTTCACAATCTGGTGGTCACCACACGAACACGTGTCCGCAGCAGGAAGAGGCAGGTTCGGCCGAGCTCCCTGGCACTTGGAGGGCTGCTGAGGAAGAGGAGTCTGTGAGGTCCGAGTCAGATGATGAACCTCTGGATTAGGCCTTTCAATTCATCCTGGGGAATCAACAGAAGGCAGGGGAATATCAAACAGAGCTGTTGGAAACCCTAAGCAGAGTGGCACATGAGTCGGAGGAGTGCATCCGCCTGCTCTCTGATGAAGCGGTGCCCATATGTGCATGTATAGCGGTCTCCATGGGGAGCATGGCGGACGCCAGGGAGACCCTGGTCTAGCTGAACGCAGAGATATGTGCAGATCTGCACCCTATCGCGGGAGACATGGATAGGTTCCTGCAGTGGCAACAGGAGAGGGAAACGAGGCACCTCGACATCCCTCTAGGTGCTCCTTCCCCTCAAGGAATCAGGCTGGGGCCCCAGGGAGGAGGAGCAGTAACTGGACACCCCTGGGTCATCCACTCAGGAATCTCTCTTTCCAAGTCCCCTTTGCCTATGAGCCTCTCAACCTCTTCCTCTATCACTGCAGGGGGAGCAGCTGGCCCACAGGTGGAAAGCCAAAGCAAGCCAGAGCCCCCAAGGCCTCAGCTCTCCAGAGGACACACGCTGAAATCACCAGAGGCAACAAGGCCAACCATTGCATGGGCTGTCTCCGCCCCTGTTGCAGATGTCAGGGCAGCAACTAGAAGTCCAAGGCGTTCAATAGTTAAGAAATTCAGATCACAGTTGGTTGCATGGACCACGAATGATTCTGGAGGGAAAAGTGTGTGTGTGTGTGTGTGTGTGTGTGTGTGCGCACGTGCATGTGTGGCAGAGCCTTTCGGAGCCTCGTATAAGCACTCTCCCAAGCACACGGATCTTTCCCCTATCACACTCATCTCAGTGTCCTGAGCATTTTCAATGCTGCCTGCTGGAGTTCACTTTCAGTTGACCATCTGAACTGACCTACATTTCCGCCCACACACTGATCACACTCCCATGCAACACCTGATCTCACCCACCACGACTGTCATTTCACTTTCGATTTAGCCAGTGTGTTGGTAATACAGGTTTTCTTTTGCTTCCCCACTCTTTCCCTTCCCCCCAGTCACCCATTTACTTTCCTTCATCACTGTTGACACCCCTGGCATTGCCTTCCGCCTCCCCTCTCTGACCTACCAGTCACAACCCTTTTCTTTCGGGGATATCCAGGCGAATGTGCACATTCCCTTCCCAAAAATTCCACCCCCATCCACAATAACCTCCACAACCTCCTCTTTCCCATCCCCAGTGTCTGTGTCTGCCTCCAAGACCCCAGAAACCACCCTTGCCATTGCTTCTACTGATACCATCGAACCATCACCCTTCCACCCTACCGCCTCTCTCTGGTCTCAGTCATTCTCACCATTCTCTCCCCTCACCACACCCACCCTCATTAAACTGAGAGTCATGGACTCATCAGAGCCCTCCCTTTCACCTTCATCTGGACATGCATTGACTCCTTCCCCCCCAGAACCCCTTCCCCTCTTGGACCCCCTTCCCCCCCCAGAACTCCTTGCCCCCAGACTTATTCCTTCCTCCACCCTTACTTCCTCCCATCTCTGCATTTCTTCCTCCCCCTGGACTCCTTCCTCCCCCTGTATCCCCCCACCCCCACCAACTCTTTGTACACCTTCCTCCTCCTGGATTCCTCCCTGCCCCTGGACTCCCTCCCTTCTCCGCACTCCTTACTCCCTCCGAACTTCTGCCCTTCTACCTTACACCCCCCTTACACCTACCTCCCCAGTTGGCGTCTTCTACCCCATTATCCCCTCCTCCCCCTCTAGTCCCTCCCCCACAACCTGCCCCCGACAGCTTTGTTCCTCTCTCCTAACCTCAACCACCCGACACCTCTTCCTCTCCCTGTCGATCCTAAACCTTCCTTTCCCACAGCCCCGGTACATTTTCCTCACCCAAATACAGCTGGAACTTTCTCTCCACCCCCTCGACCATCACCCATTGTGAGCAGACTCTCAACGGTGACCTTCCAACTTCCATGAGCTGCTTCATGGTGGAGCCATGTCTGTGAGAATCCACCCGGCATGCCATGGACATTCCACCAGGTTCCCATTGGTGTCGGCTCCAGCATCTTCTGCTCCTCGGATGTCCGCGATGTGAGCAAGGCCTTGGCGGTAAGTCCTGACTTCTGCATGTCACACTTGTCAAGACGTGTTCTGCACCACCTGTTTTCTCGCCGACGTGGGCAGACGATCCAGTGCGCGGGGATGATTCTGGCGGGCTGGCATTATAATGATATGCAGGTGTATTATAATGAGATTCCGGACATCTGACAGTGGGAAACGCAGCCTGCCATCGACAGGCTGAGCAGACAATCGCAAACCAATTTTTGGCCTTCTTACCATATTGTCTGCTCATGCCACCAAACATGCCTGACGCCATCGGGCATGGAAAAGTCCGCCCTGGGCTGTCATTAATGTATGTGATAACATGTTCATACCAAATTCCTCTCTCCAGTATTTTACTGAAATTGTTAGCCAATTTATAATAAAGCAATTATAGGAATTTCATCAGAACACATTAGCACATTTGTTAGTAATATCACACAGCATGACTTCAACCCAGTAGTGTTACAATGAGATGCATTACTATTAATATAAAGATAGGCAGGTGTACAATGATACATTACTGTATGTCTTATTTTTCCCAACTGACTCCAAATACAGTATATCTCTTTATTAGAGGATCGGGTTCCATTTGAATCCCAACACTGCTTATTTGATGTTACCATCTGTAATTTGCTGTGCATGCACACCATAATGCTATGCCCTTGTCTCCTAACTGGAAAAAATATGTTAATTATACCTCAAGGTTATTTATACAGAATTAGTGTACCTGAATTTTTTGAGTGCTCGCTTGGTATCAACCTCAATTATCTGTGGGCTGTAATGTTTGTTTATGCTTATGTCAACACATATTACTAAAGAACATTGTGTGAACACATATTACTCAAGAACAATTAATTTCATGTGTCCTTGTCATAGAAGTCCCTCTTGAAAAAAAAAATCACATTTCTAAATCTCTCCTTATATTTTTGAAATGTGCTGTTGGAGGAATTTTAGTAACAAATGGCTGGACACTATTTCTTAACGGGCTTCAGGCATCGGAAGACCTCACACAAGTCAATACCGTACCTGGACACATAAAATTCTTAACAAATAATTGGGGAGCTTGAGGATCAGGAAGGTTAGGGTCAAAACTGTTTCACAGATTACTATGGCAGTAACAATTAATAATGATCAAAACCAAAAACTTAAATTGTACAAAACAAATAATCCGCTCTACCTCACTTATTACAAGCCTGTGCGTGATATTAGTCTTAACCGGTTGGCTACATTTGTCACAAACTTTAACGTCAGTGAATAGCCAATATCACTTACAGGGTGATTTTTGTGTTTCTACCATGCCAATTTTACCTAAAAATTGAATAATAGGGGACCATAAATGTGTGTACAGTTGTTGCTGAACTTCCACCATTTTTGATTTTTGAGTGGACTTTGAACAAGTTCCCATCGGAAACAAGCTGGGAGATAGCCAATTCCAAAAACATTTAATTCTCAGATAAAACTCTACAGTAAGTCTGCAGTAGATGTTTGCAGCTCGAGAAGCTCCAGCTCAGCACCATTGAGCTGGAGGCCGAGCTGCAGACACTGGCACATCAGGGGGGAGGGAAGTTACCTGGATGCTTTGTACCAGGAGGCAGTCACACCAGTTTGCATAGGATCTTCTGATTTGGTCAGTGGTCAGGGGCAGGGGCGTACGACTGTAAGCGAGGCAGGTAAGGGGTCCCAGAGGGCAGGAGTGCAGGACTGTCAGCCTCCGCAATTGTCCGAATGGTTTGAGGTTCTCTCAGCTTGTTTGGATGAGAGTGAGGATTGCAAGGTGGCTGAGCAAACTGAACATGACACCTTGGTACAGGAAGCCATTCAACAGATTAATAAGTACGATCTAATAGCCATTACAGGGACATGGCTGTAGGACAGGATAGATTGGGACCAGAATATTGAAGTGTATGTGAGCTTTAGAAATGATACGATGTTAAGAAAAGGTGGAGGGTGGTTTTGTTAATTAAAGACAACATTAGCACAATAGCAAGGGATGACCTAAGTTCAGGAAACCAAGATATAGAAGTGGCTTGGGTAGAGATGAGGAATGATAAAGGCAAGAATCACTTGTGGAAGTGGTGTACAGGCCCCCTAACAGTACCCATTTGGTAGGATGGGGTGTCAAAGAAGAAATAGCAGGAGCTTGTCAGAAAGGTATGGTGATTATCATGGGGGATTTTAATCTACTTTTACACTAGAATAATCAGATGGGCAAAGGTAGCGTAGATGGTGAATTCATAGAAAGTTTTCAGGATAATTTCTTAAATCAGCACTTTCTGCAGCCAACCAGGGAGCAGGCTATACTCGTCCTGGCATTGTGCAATGAGATAGGGTTAATTAATGACCTGATTGTGAAGGCACCCTTGGTAACTGTGATCATAATACGATTGTAATTTACATTCAGTTTGAGGGAGAGAAGACTGGGTCTAAGACTAGTATTTTGAACTTAATAAGGACAATTATGAGGGCATGAAAGCAGAGCTTTCACCAAAATGAACTGGCAAGTTGGATTGAGGGATAGGTCAAGAGAGATGTAATGGCAGACATTTAAGGGGATATTTCAGAATACACAGAATAGATACGTTCCAACAAGAAAACACAATTCCAAGGGGAAGACCAACCATCTGTGGTTAACTTACTCACTTTTCCAGAACCACTTTATCCAATTCAGGGTCGTGGGGAGTCGGAGCCTATCCTGGTAGGCAATGGGTACGGTGGGGTTGGGGGGGGTACACCCAGGACAGGATGCCAGTCCATCGCAGGGCACACACACAGACAAAGGGGCAATTTAACGATAGTCAATCCACCCAACCAGCATATCTTTGGACAGTGAGCGGAAGCAGAGCACCAGGCAGAAATCCAGGCAGATGTGCATACTCCACACAGACAGACACCTGAGGTCAGAATCGAACCTGGAGCTGTGAGGCAGCAGTGCTAACCACTGCAACACCCCCAAGGTTAACTAAAAAAGTTAAAGATATTATCAGACTTAAAGAAAAAGCATATAATTGTGCAAAGATGGGTGGCAGGTCAGAAGATTGGACATGATATAAAAAAACAGCAAAGAAGGAGTAAAAGATTAATAAAGAGGGAAAATTAAAGTACGGGAGAAAGCGAGCTAGGAATATAAAGTCAGATAGTAAGAGTTTCTATAGATACTTAAAAAAGAAAAGAGTTAACCAAGTGAGCACTGGTCCGACAGAAAGTGAGTCTGGGGAGTTAATAATAGAAAATAAGGAGATGGCAGATGAATTGAACAGATACTTTGCATCGGTCTTCACTATCAAGGATACAAGTAATATCCCAGAAATGGCTGTAAATCAGGAATTGGAATGGAGGGAGGAACTCAAGAAAATTACTATCACCAGGGAAGAGGTACTGAGCAAATTGTTGAAGCTCTGGGTTTTCAAGTCCTTGGGTCCTGATGGATTTCATCCTAGGGCCTTAAAAGCAGTGGCTAGCGAGATAGTTGATGAATGGATTTTAATTTTCCAAAATTCACTAGATTTGCGGAAGGTTTCATTCGTTTGAAAAATAGCTATAACTCTTTTGTACAAAAATGGAAAGAGACAAAAAGCAGGAAGCTATAGGCCAGCTAGCTTAACATCTGTCATAGGGAAAAGGTTAGAAGCTATCATTAAAGACATTATAACAGGGCACTTAGATCATTTCAAGGTAATCAGGCAGAGTCAATGTGATTTTGTAAAAGTAAAATCATGTTTAATCATTTTATTGGAGTTCTTCGAAGAAGTAACAGGTGCTGTGGATAAAGTCATTGGCAAGTCTGGCAAATCTTTGAAATGCTCCTGAAATTAACACAATGAGCAAAGAGGCTTTGAAAAATCTATTCATCTTAGAACATCATCAAAGTGTCAATCATCTGTGGATGACTCACGGTTGTGAATGTATTGTACTTAGATTTTCAGAAGGCATTTGATAAGGTGCCTCATCACAGGTTAATGCAGAAAATAAAAACGCATGGTGTACAGGCTAACATATTGTCATGGATAGACGATTGGCTATCTAGCAGGAAATAGAGAGTAGGCATTAATGGATCATTTTTTGGTTGGCAGGATGTGACGAGTGGTGTGCCACAGGGATCAGTGCTGGATCTCAAGTAATTACAGTTTATATAAATTATTTGGATGAAGGGATCAAAGGTAACTGTATCAAGAGAAGCACTTTGAACAAATCGCTATTCATCTATTTTTCCAGGTATCCTCATTGTGAATGCTTGGCTGAGCTCCATGAATGGCTAATGGGCTCAGCTCAGCAGGGATCTGATTGCAGAGCTTGAAGTGGAGAGCTAGCTTCATTTGATTGACAGTTTTATGATATTGGCTAGGTTATTCTTCCTTTGATGTGGGTTTTCAATACCTCTTTGTTTAGTTGGACAAGATTAAGAGGTGTTAAGAGGGTGAAAGCTTTCTTCATTGATACTATGAATGTCTATAGATGATTGACACTTTGATGATGTTCTAAGATGAGTAGTTTTTTCAAAGCCTCTTTGCTCATTGTGTCAGTTTCAGGAACATTTCAAAGGTTTGCCAGACTTGCCAATGGCTTATTGGTTCTGTACATAGTGGATACTGGAAGAGTGGGTATGGAGGATGCTTGAGGGGCATGGAAGATGCAATGGGATTAATAGAATGGGGGTAATAGAAGGAGGAAAGGTGACAGCTAGGGGACATAACAACCATGTACAAGACTGTGATAATGTCCGAATAAACCAAGGCAGGCCTTCTAACCAGCTGGCCTTGGAACCTGCCAGCCTCCAATGCTGCCTCAGGCCTGTCTATCGAGACAGACCTGAACCTTGCCTGCCCACATTTCAAGAAGATAAAAATAATGTGGGAGTTGGAGAATGTGGCAGGGTCAGGATTGCAAAGTCAGGAAATGGCATGACTCGCAGTTCCTGATGCTGAGGGGATGATCCTGCCTTGAATGTCTGTGCTAATCTTTTAATGTGATTGGCTGCTTGAACAGCCCGATGACATTACTGTTGCTCCACACTGAGAATGCCCTGTAAAGAATACAGCAGGCACTTGTAGCACCACTGCGCGTTGATAGAAATGAAATTCACAAATATAGAGCATGTTACCATGTCTTGTATCAACATGTCATGGGTGGAGTGCGGGGTTGGAGGGGCTACTGGACAGAGAGAGCCATTGCATAGGATTTCTCAAGTGTCTGCTTCCATGTAAGTCAGTGGATTTGTTGGGAGAGTCCCCAGAGCAAGTGTGGCTGGAATCGGTATAGATGAAGCAGAGGTGATGCCACATTCACTCAATCCTTTCCCCATTTATGTGTGAGAAAACAGGAAACCAGCCAGTCACTACAGCAGTGGATGTGATGGAACCTGTTGTGGGGCTTGTGCTTGTCTGCATAGCAAATTGCAGAAGATCGCATATTACTAGCTCATCTGTGAATCTCAACTTGTGAAGGCAATTCTATTCAGAAATTTCCAGGTAGGTATTCCTAAGTCTATGAACATGGCTATTTTGGCAATGGTGAGTCTGCTTCTGATGTAGAAGCACTTGCTTCACATCATTCACTCACACTCTTCTTCCACCTCCAGAAAAGGAATGCAGAGGGGATATGAAATTAAGCAATTTTAGTTCGTACAACCAAATGCTCACTTTCTGGATTGGACTTGAATGTGTTTGAACTTAACAGCTACTATTTAATGGGCTGGTTATTTGCACTGTGAGATTCCATTAAAAAAATGCGTTTTTTACGTCTGACCTGCATACAATTCACATGAACCTGCCAAATCGCAACATACAAGAGAACTTGACCAGTAGCACCGACAACAAATTGTTACACCATAGTTTGTACTAAGTGCGGTAGCGGGCAGGTAAAAGGACGTTTTACCAGCCGGCCGCAATGGCAGCTTTTCATGCCTATCATCCCAAACCCACTGTATTAATTATGCATTCCTGGGAAACACACCATTTCTATGGCAGACGGGCTCACATTCGCCTGACACGCCCTCACCTCAGTGCTTCATTACCAGGCACCATATTTAAAGTCCAGCTGCAGGTACACCTCTCACTGCTTCCAGCCCATGACTGCTGCAAAGAAGACATGGCCCTGAAAGGCAAAAAGACCGCAGCTCCCAGGTTTTGTGACGAGTCCCTCAAGCACCTTTTGGATGCCATGGAGGCTCGCTATGATGTCCCCTACCCCTGCTCTGGCCGCAGGAGGGGCAACAGCATCACCAATCCAGCATGGGAGGTGATGGCAGCGGTGTTCATTGCCAATGCCCTACAAAAGAGGACAGCCACCCAGTGCCACTACAGGATGAATGGTTTCATCTGTTCCGCCAGGATGATTCACTCTTCTCATCACTTTCAACTCACGCACTCACAAACCCATCACACATCCACAGGAATCTCACGCCAAGGACAACACCAACAACTCTTACGGACACCCTCACATCTCCATCAGGCTCATACCCTCTGGTGCTCGCATCCTCATCCTGTTATGGTTCCGCTCACCACACAAATATTCTATGCTGTGCCATGTGTCCTGCTCACGCTCTCTCCATCTGTTTTCATGCAGGAGAAGCTGGCTCACATCAGCAGGGAGAGGTCTCAGGCCGGGGGTGGAGTGTCCCACATTAGGCCCCTGACTCACTTTGAGGAATGTGCCATCACGCTGGCTGGTGAGGGCGTAGACCATGCCATCACTGACAGTGAGATCAGCGGTGAACACCCTCGTGAGGATCCTGCACCACATCATCCCTCACTCAATGCAAATGTGAGCGCTCTCTCTCCTGCTTTTGACTCTGCTGTCATGCGCTACTTATCTCTACTTTGGTTCACAGGGAGCTCTGCCAAACGACCAACATCCTCAGCCAGCCAGTCCCTCAGCTCCATCCATGTCCTCACCACAAGTCAAGAGGACACCTCCTCCATTGAAGGGCTGGAAATAAGCAGCCTGAAAGACCCATCACAGTGCTTACTTACACCCTCCACCAGCGCAGAGACACACACCTCGGTGGGAGCCAGATCTCAAGGAGCCTCAGGTTCACAATCTGGTGGTCATCGCACGGACATATGTCCACAGAAGCGGGAGGCAGGTTCATGCAAGCTCCCTGGCACTCAGAGGATTGCTGGGGATCAGGCATCTGTGAGGTCCGAGTCAGATGACGATCCTCTGGATTTGGCCTTCCAACTCATCCTGCAGAGTGACACGAGAGTCAGAGGAGTACGTCCACCTGCTCTCTGATAAAGTGGTGCCCACATGTATGTGTATGGAGGTCTCCAGGGGGAGAATGGCGGATGCCATGGAGACCCTAGTCCAGCAGAATGCGGAGATGTATGTAGTCCTGCACTCCATTGCAGGAGCCATGAGTGAGTTCCTGCAGTGGCAATGCGAGAGGGAAACGGGGCACCTCGATGTCCCTCCAGGTGCTCCTTCCCCTCAAGGAGTTAGGCCAAGGCCCCCTGGCACCCAAAGGGAGGAGCTGCAGCTGGACACCCCGGGTCACCCACACAGGGATCTCAGAGACTGTCCACTCCCTCCGAGCCCCCTTTGCCTGTGACCCCTCAACCCCGTCCTCTGTCACCGCAGAGGGAGCAGCTGGCCAATGCGTGATTCTGGAGAGAGAAGTATGTGTGCGGCAGGGCCTTTCGGAGCCTTGTGCAAGCACTCTCCCACGCATGCAGATCCTTCTCGTATCACACTCGCCTCAATGTCCTGAGTATTTTGAATGCTGCCTGCTGGCGTTTGCTTTCAGTTGTCCATCTGAGCTGACCTACATCTCCGCCCACCCATTGATCACACTGCCATGCAGCACCTGATCTCACCCAACACAACTGTCGTTTCACTTTTGATTTGGACAGCCTAGTCTGGATTCGCTTTGGAGTCATCTTTCCCCTCCCCAGTCACCTGTTACCTTTCCCCTATCAAGGTTGACCCCCGGCATCACTTTCCGCCTCCGCTCCGTGATCCACCTGCCACAACCCTTTACCTTCGGGGATGTCCAGCTGAATGTGCACGTTCCCTTCCTTCCCGAAAACCCCACTCCCATCCATGTTCACCTCCCCAACCTCCTCCTTCCTACTCCCAGGGTCCATGTCTGCCTCCAAGTCCCCACCAACCACCCTTGCTATCCCTTCTACAGCTAGCGTTGAACTCTCACCCTCCCACCCTGCCGCCTCATTCTGCCCTCGGTCATTCTCATCATTCCCCCATATCATGTCCACCTTCACTTCACTCTGCAGGAAACAGTCATGGACCCATCAGACCCTTACCTTGCACATTCACCTGGGCATCCCCCCCTCCAGACCCCTTCCCCCATTGGAACCCCTTCCCCGCTCTGGACCCCTCTACCCCCCCGGAATCCCTTTCCCCCTCCGGACCCCTTGCCCCCCAGAACTCCTTACCTCTGGACCGCTTCTCCGTCTTGGACCCGCTCCCTCCTCCAGACCCCTTCCCTCCCTGGAAATCCTTCCCACTGTGCCTCCCCCACTTAGTCCTCCCAACCCCTGGACTTCCCCCGTCTTAGTCCCTCCCCTCCCTGACTCTCTCAAACACCTTTACTTCTTCCGCCACACTTGGTCCTTCCCCCCTCCCGACACCTTCCTCCAGCCTCATTTCTTCCCCCAGCCTCACTTCTTCCCCCTTCCTGACTTCTTCCTCCACCCTTACTCCCTCCCCTCTCCGCACTCCTTCCTCCCCCCTGGACTCCTTACCCGCTCCAAACTTCTTCCCATGCATCTTCCGCCCCCTTTACACCTACCTCCCCAGTTGCCATCTTCTCCCCCGTTATCCCCTCCTCCTCTGTGCTCCCTCCCCCCTCCTAGCCTCACCTTCCTGACACCTTCATTCCCCCTCTCCCAACCTCGCCCCTCCGACATCTCCATTCCTCCCCTTTCCAACCTCACCCCAAAACCTTCATTCGCCCATTCGCCCCTCCCGACCTTACCCCCTCCTGACACCTTCATTCCCCCTCTCCCAACCTCACCTCCCCGACACCTTCACACCTTCAACCCCTCTCCCAACCTCTTCCTCTCCCAGTCGATCCTAGACCTTTCTTTCCCACCGCCTCGACCATCATCCATTGTGAGAATCAATGGTGAGTTTCCAACTTTCAAGAGCTGCTTTGCAGCAGAGCCATGTCCATGGGAATCCACACAACCTACCATGGTCGTTCCTCCGGGATCCCGTTGGTGTCGGGCTCCAGCATCTTCTGCACCTCGGATGTCCATGATGTGAGCAAGACCCTGTAAGTATGTCCCAGCTTTTGCACCTCAAGTTGTCAAGATGTATTCTGCACGGTGTGTTTTCCTGCCGATGTGGGCGGACAATCCAATGGGTGGAGGTTGGGGTGGCGGTGGGGGGGTTGCAGATGAATCCGGCGGGCTGGCCTTATAATGAGATGCTGATGTATTACAATGGGGTTCCTGATGTCCGACGACGGGAATCATAGCCTGCCATCGATGAGCTGAGCGGACGATCGCAAACAAGTTTCACAGCGTTGTTTACCTGATTTTTGGCCTTTTCACCATATTGTCCGCTCACGACACCGAACACACCCGGCACCAGCAGACACTGGTGATTCTGACCTATATGTTGTGTTGGGACCTAGCAAAATAGATCTTCAACAACCTCACCTTCCCTTCACTATGCCCAAGACTGTTCTGTACATTTTTGCTTTGA
This sequence comes from Cetorhinus maximus, assembly GCF_964194155.1. Lineage (NCBI taxonomy): Eukaryota > Metazoa > Chordata > Chondrichthyes > Lamniformes > Cetorhinidae > Cetorhinus > Cetorhinus maximus. The sequence continues at coordinate 98,312,808 of NC_135882.1, forward strand.
TTGGAATTTCTATCTAATATTCACCAAATTTCAGTGTCACTGAGATCCTCTTCTTCATCTATTATGTGGGGTCATGTGGCCCTAAAAATTAAAATGTACATCTTCCAGTCAGAGTTGGGATGCATGATATTTTCTATAGTTTATTCGACATAATACCTGAGGTGTGTATCTGAGACAAACACAATAGTTATTCTAAAGAAAATATGAGGGTGATTTTCCATTTCAACACTTGTGGTGCATACTGAAAATGCATTTCAGAAATTTTCCTGTCCTATTTCATCCATTAAAATGAAATGAAACATTTCCCCTTATACTTGGTACTCTTTTTACTTTGGTAAATGGAAGTTGGTTGCATGTTGTGATCACATTGATATTTTTGCCTCATGGTATAAACAATGCTCCTGGCATGTAGAGGTTTTAAATCTGACTACTTAGTTTATGAAAGAGTGACAGTTTAACACAGCTATCAAAATGTACATTCATTTCGAATGAGCTAGATTCTAAGGGGTTTTTTTTACAGTAAAAGAAAGGGACAAAAATCAAAAATTCATTGTGTACTCACCACTTCTTCATGTTTGCAGTTCCTAACATTTATTCCATTTATCTAATGGTGCAGGGAAAGTAGGAAAGGAAGAAAAGATATTGCTGACAAACCTAAATTCACTGCAATTATCTGTGGTCAGCAGTAATTACTTAAATAAGAAAACATTACAGTGTACACACCTGAAGGATAGCATCTCCAATAAACAGCAAGCCCGATAGGTCAGCTTTGTAAATAAGACAGGAGAAAAAACATCTAGTGTCAAATTACTTCAGTTAGAAATCTAAATAAAACATTGGAGATTTAATGCAAAAAATAATGCCATACCTCTCTGTTCCTTTGAGATTTTTGATATAATGACTGGAATATTGTGTTCAGCTCCACCCTGAAGAAACAGAAGTGGAGGAAAATATTACAAATATGAAATATCAGTGGCCTTTTTCAATAATGAGTGGTAGTGCAGGTGCATTTATATGGGTGATTGGTTAGAATTACTATTGACAGTTTAAATAAAACCAATGGCATTAAATGGAAGTGGGAAGTGAACGAGATGAGATGTCATGGTACTTCGACAGCACACCCAATGGAGAAGCACAGCATCATTAACAGCAACTTCTAGATTTCTGCATTTAATAGCTCGTGTGTGGCTGTCAGCATCAGAGGAACAATGATTGTAAATGTTGATAGTTTCACCATCATTGCTATTGCAAAATTCTGGTCATGGTATAGTAATATTAAAATTTTAAATCCCAGGTGCAAGAAGTGGATACTCAAAGTGTCTAGTTATTTAATATTTGCATCATTAATAATTTTTAACAATTGAATGTTTAAATTCGATCTTGGATCAAATAATCACATAATTGCTGAGCCACTTAGTCAAGTGCAAGTGACAACAGAGTGAACACTGACTCAGATGCTGGAAAAGCGCAATTCCCATTGATTTTAATGAGAACAGAGTTCTGTTAATTATCTTCTAATTGTTTTTGGTAAAAATAACAACAGAGCAAATCAGAAGTCCCAGGAAAATATGGAGTGGCATGATTAATGACACAACAAACCAAACGTAGGCATTCTTTACCTTCGACCACTCCCATCCTACCATGAGATACTTTCAGAATCCTTCTACCTACATCTGCGTTTCTGTGGAACTGCCTAATTTTTCAGAGGCTGGATGTCACTTGTCATTAGTTCAGAGCTAATGAGGCCCAGCATTTAAGTGTACCAAGGGGCAGCATCTTCTGGTCGGCGAGCGAGAGCAGGGCCCACTCGCCAATGCATAAAATGACGCGGGAGTACATCAGGCATGGGTCCCAACGTCACCCCGCACCATTTAGATTTGCAGTTTGGCAGGCGGCGTATTAGGGCCATTAAAAAATGAATTAAGATGATTAATGGTCCTGCCCGTCCAACCTTAAGATTGGCGGGCAGGCGGCAGCCCGGACGGGCTTCGGAAAAAACGTGAAACCTCATCCACGGGCGGGATGAGGTTTCATGAGGGTATTTAAATTTTTATGAAATGTTTCAATAAAAGTTATGGACATGTCCCAACTCATGTGACAGTGTCAAATGAGGGGACATGGCAGGGAATTTTTTTTTATTGCCTTTATTTGAAGTTTTCAATCGGAGCCGATGTCCCTGAGGCAGCACTTTGCCTCAGGGAGATCTGTGCATTCTTTTGTGTGCATGCGCAACAGAGCGCACTCCCGGCTGAGGGAATCCCCCCCGCCTGCACAGGGAGTGCATAGCGCTTCTTGGCGGGCGTCACGCTGGGCAGGCCTTAATTGGCCCGCACACGTAAAATGGCGACTCCCCCCGACCGGGGGCACTGATCAGAATGTCGCCCGCCTGCACCTGCTGCTGCACTTCACCCCCGACTGGTGGTGGGGGGGCGGTTTTACCCCACATTCAGTGAAATTTTGGGGCCTAACAGGAGAAACTCTGAGGAATTTCTGGACCTTTGAAATGCAGTCAATAAAATTATCACATTTAATAATTACAGAGCACCACTGTTTGTACAGAATTCTCCAACACCTTGCCAGACTTTTTTCTCAGTAATTAACAACATCTACTTAATATTATTAACCTCACAGGCCTTGATTGTCAAAAGGCATGAAAAAGCTTAGTTAAAACAGACTGGAGCAAGCTATCTAAGTATGACATTTGTATCAAGTGTTTTGAGTTCAAATTAGAGATTTATTTTGGGAAAGGCTTAAAGGTTAACATTAATAGTCTCTGAATTTTAAGGAATTAACTGCTGATATAAATATTATTCATTTCACATTCTTGGTTTGTTTATGAGGCACAATGAGCCACAATGACTTAACAAAACCAAAGCTGTCATCATAATATTTTCCTTTTTAATGACAAAAAATCCAGTTCAGAAAAGTGCAGTTAGCATGGAACTCAAGCCACTTATTAGCCCGGATTTCGTGGCTGTAATGATAATGAGACTTTTTAGCGTTCACTGGTCATTACAACTGTAAAACACAAGTGCAGTTAAACATGGAAATCCAGAACTGCTGTCAGTGATTCCCTGCTCCTCCACAGGTTGTGCGGTTGAAGTCCCTGCAAATTGAAATCTTAGAAATCACTTGATTTGATATGAACTTCCACTTTTTACTTTATTATTGTCACTATAAAAAGCCCCTGGACAAGTTAGACTTGATAGCAGAGCTGTAGCTGGGAGGAGAATTTTCTGAATGTCAGGCGGGCCAGTCAGGAGTGGGCGCGGGGCCGATCACCGCCTGCGATTGGCTCCGCGCCGCCATTTTAGGTGGGCATGGCAATTAAGGCCCACCCAGCGTGACCGGTAGAGTTCAGTGCTACCTGTGCTGGCGGGGGGGAGGGGGAAAGAGGGGAAGTCGGAGCCACATGTGTGCAAAAGAGTGCAGAAATCTCCGAGGTACAGAGCTACCTCAGGGAGATTAAGTGCATATTGAGATTTTTTTTAAAGAAAGATAAAAATTATTTGCACGTCTCCTCATGTGACAGTGTCACATGAGCTGGGACATGTTTCTGAATTGTGCAAAAAATATTTATTTATTTAATAAAACTTTCAGGAAACCTCATCCTGCCGTGGATGAGGTTTTCTGAAAAATGCGAAGGCTCTTCACCTGCCCAGCAACATTAAGGTTGGACGGGCAGCGTTGATAAGTACTTTAATTGGTTTTCTAATGACCTGAATAGGCCTTTGACAATTTGGCGGGTACGCAGCTGCCTCTGGCGCGCGCCTGCCGGATGTAATACCTGAATGACGCACGCCCGACGTCACCATGCGTCATTTTACGAGTTGGCATGTCGGGCCTGCCTCCGCACGCCAACATCAAAATTCAAGCCTGGGTTTTTAATAGTATACTAAATTATTTATGCTGAACACCCTCTTTGCCCCTGAAAAAGATGTCATAATTTTTGAATGCCAAATCTCTCTATTGTGATTAAAAAAAAGTTCCATAGATTTTTTGAAAATAGTAATAACTATTTTAAAGAACTTATTTATAATATTTCAGCTTCTATCTTAATCACATGTATATGTCCCAATCTTTTCTCAGCTCTGTATGGAATGAAAAGTGAAGTGCTTTTTAACTTCCTGCTTGCTGTCAGTGAGAATTTTTGTTGCTGGTTGTCTGAGATACCTGAGGCTTGGCACCAGATTCAAAATAACATTGGCAAAGGGGAAATCCATGCCACAGAGATCACTTGGTCTTTGTGGACAGCTTTCTTCGAGGTCCATGCCAAATAGTCACTTTGCAGCTAACTGTAAAATCCAGGCCATTGTTACAAAGGAGTTATCCTGAATGTCTACTTCAATTGACATATTATCAGAGGAACAAAAATGGCAGCTTGCTTAGCAGATTTATCCAGCTAAGTCATAAAGGCTAGGAAGGTTCCAGGCTATATGTCTGGTTTGTGCTATATTTTCTGATCTCATCTGAGATGACAGTATCAGTTCTACAATTGATCTCAGCACCTCTCAGTTGGGGAGAAGAAAACTGGAGAGGTTTTCCACTTCTCACTATCCAACAGTCCTGGCCACCTGGACATCCCCACCTCAGCAAGAAATCAAAGTCTTCACAAAAGGATCAGAGAGGAAGGAGGGAAATGGTTGAAAAATTGAGGGAAAAAAAAGGATCCATATGTAGACATTCTGGTAAGTAAGTACAAATGAAATTATTCAAGTAAAGCTAGAATCATTCTGCTTGCAGGGATGAGATATATTTTGTCTAAGAGATAATTTAGCTTGTGTTCTTCTGACAAAATGAGTATCCAAATATTTTTGCTTCACGTTGTCATGTTAAGGTAGATTATTTAAATTAACATTTAGAACCCATTAATTCTTTCTATTGCATACTGACTCCATGATTTCACAATAATCAATAGCAAATGATTCCTTAGTAAATCTTCAATAATGCTGCTACAATCGTTCATATTTTTAGGAACAGCGAGGAATCTGTTTTTGGGAGAAGGATAGAGAGGGGCAATATAAAATAAAGGATACCGTTCTAAAGTGGGTGCAGGAGCAGAGGGCCTTGGAATATATGTGCAAAATGGTGGCAGGGCAGGTTGAGAATGTGCTTAATAAGATAGGGAGGTGAGAATTTTCTCCCCATCAGGTGGGCCAGTTGGGAGTGGGCGGGCACAGAGCCGATCGCCACCCGCGATTGGCTGCGCGCCGCCATTTTACGTGGGCGGGCCAATTAAGGCCCACCCAGCATGACGCGCACCCGGAAGAGCTCAGCGCTACCTGTGCAGGCTGGGGAGAAAGGAGAGTCAGGGCCTGCGCTCTTTCGCACATGCGCACAAAAGGGCACAGAAATCTTCCTGAAGCATGGAGCTGCTTCAGGGAGATTAATTTCATCATGAAAAATTGAATAAAAGAATTTAAAAAATTATTCAGGCATGTCCCCTCATGTGACAGTGTCACATGAGCTGGGACATGTTTATAAATTCTAATAAAAATTTTTAATTAAGTTATAAACCCTTCATGAAACCTCATCCCGTCCATGGATGAGGTTCCATGAGAAATGCAAAGGCCGCCTGGTTGGACGGGCAGCCCTGACAACTACTTTAATTAGATTATTAATGGCCTTAACAGGCCTTTGACAGTTCGGTGGGCGCGCAGCCGACTCCGGTGCACGCGCGCCAAACGTAAGTACAGAATGATGCGCGGCTCCGCACGCTGAGCAGAAAATTCTGGCCATAGAATCCTGGGCTTGATAAATAAAAGCATAAATTACAAAAGCAAGGAGGTTATAATGAAACTTTATAAAACAGTGGTTCAGCCTTAGTTGGAATATTGTGGCCAACTCTGGGCACTGCACTTTAGGAAGGGTATGAAGGTATTAGAGATGGTGAAGAAATGATTTGCAAGAATTGTTCACGGATGTGGGACTTCAGTTACAAGGATAGATTGGAGAATCTGGGGCTGCTCTCCTTACAAAAGAGAATGAGATTTGATAGAGGTATTTAAAATCAAGAGAGGTCTGGACAGCGTAAATAGTAAGAAACTGTTCCCATTGGTGGATGAATCGAGAATCAAAGGGCACCAATTTAAGATGCTTGGCAGAAGAACCAAAGGTGACATGAGGTGGTTAAGATCAGGGATGCCTTACTTGAGAGTGTAGTGGAGGCAGATTCAATTCTGGCTTTCAAAAGGGAATTGGAGAATTATCAGAAGAGAAAAAAAGATTAACAACAAAAAACTGCGAATGCTGGAAATCCAAAACAAAAACAGAATTACCTGGAAAAACTCAGCAGGTCTGGCAGCATCGGCGGAGAAGAAAAGAGTCGAAGTTTCGAGTCCTCATGACCCTTCAACAGAACTAAGTAATATTAGGACAGGGGTGAAATATAAGCTGGTTTAAGGTGGGGGGGGCGGTGGGGGGAGAGAAGTTGGCGGGGGGGGGGTGGTTGTAGGGACAAGCAAGCAGTGATAGGAGCAGATAATCAAAAGATGTCACAGACAAAAGAACAAAGAGGTGTTGAAGGTGGTGATATTATCTAAACGAATGTGCTAATTAAGAATGGATGGCAGGACAAACAAGGTACAGCTCTAGTGGGGGTGGGGTGGAAAGACTAACAGGGCATAAAAGGTGTAGATTTAAAAATAATGGAAATAGGTGGGAAAGAAAAATCTATATAAATTATTGGAAAAAACAAAAGGAAGGGGGAAGAAACAGAAAGGGGGTGGGGATGGAGGAGGGAGTTCAAGATCTAAAGTTGTTGAATTCAACATTCAGTCCGGAAGGCTGTAAAGTGCCTAGTCGGAAGATGAGGTGCTGTTCCTCCAGTTTGCGTTGGGCTTCACATGAACAATGCAGCAAGCCAAGGACAGACATGTGGGCAAGAGAGCAGGGTGGAGTGTTAAAATGGCAAGCGACAGGGAGGTTTGGGTCTTTCTTGTGGACAGACCGCAGGTGTTCTGCAAAGTGGTCGCCCAGTTTGCGTTTGGTCTCTCCAATGTAGAGGAGACCACATTGGGAGCAATGAATGCAGTAGACTAAGTTGGGGGAAATGCAAGCGAAAGGCTGCTTCACTTGAAAGGAGCGTTTGGTCCCTTGGACGGTGAGGAGAGAGGAAGTGAAGGGGCAGGTGTTGCATCTTTTGTGTTTGCATGGGGAGGTGCCGTAGGTGGGGGTTGAGGAGTAGGGGGTGATGGAGGAGTAGACCAGGGTGTCCCGGAGGGAACGATCCCTACGGAATGCCGCCAGGGGGGGTGAAGGGAAGATGTGTTTGGTGGTGGCATCATGCTGGAGTTGGCGGAAATAGCGGAGGATGATCCTTTGAATGCGGAGGCTGGTGGGGTGATAAGTGAGGACAAGGGGGACCCTATCATGTATCTGGGAGGGAGGAGAAGGCGTGAAGGCAGATGCGCGGGAGATGGGCCGGACACGGTCGAAGGCCCTGTCAATGACCATGGGTGGAAAACCTCGGTTAAGGAAGAAGGAGGACATGTCAGAGGAACTGTTTTTGAAGGTAGCATCATCAGAACAGATGCGACAGAAGCGAAGGAACTGAGAGAATGGGATGGAGTCCTTACAGGAAGCGGGGTGTGAGGAGCTGTAGTCGAGGTAGCTGTGGGAGTCGGTAAGCTTGTAATGGATATTGGTGGACAGTCTATCACCAGAAATTGAGACAGAGAGGTCAAGCAAGGGAAGGGAAGTGTCAGAGATGGACCATGCGAAAATGATGGAGGGGTGGAGATTGGAAGTAAAATTAATAAATTTTTCCAGGTCCCGACGAGAGCATGAAGCAGCACCGAAGTAATCATCGATGTACCAGAGAAAGAGTTGTGGGAGGGGGGCGGAGTAGGACTGGAACAAGGAATGTTCCACATACTCCATAAAGAGACAGGCATAGCTAGGGCCCATGTGGGTACCCATAGTCACACCTTTTATTTGGAGGAAGTGAGAGGAGTTAAAGGAGAAATTGTTCAGTGTGAGAACAAGTTCAGCCAGACGGAGGAGAGTAGTGGTGGATGGGGATTGTTCGGGCCTCTGTTCGAGGAAGAAGCTAAGGGCCCTCAGACCATCCTGGTGGGGGATGGAGGTGTAGAGGGATTTGACGTCCATGGTGAAGAGGAGGCGGTTGGGGCCAGGGAACTGGAAATTGTTGATATGATGTAAGGTGTCAAGAGGAATCACAGATGTAGGTGGGAAGGGACTGGACAAGGGGAGAGAGAAGGGAGTCAAGATAACGAGAAATGAGTTCCGTGGGGCAGGAACAGGCTGACACGATCGGTCGGCTGGGACAGTCCTGTTTGTGGATTTTGGGTAGGAGGTAGAAGCGGGCCGTCCAAGGTTGGGCAACTATCAGGTTGGAAGCTGTGGGAGGAAGATCTCCAGAGGAGATGAGGTCAGTAACAGTCCTGGAAATAATGGCTTGATGTTCAGTGGTGGGGTCATGGTCCAGGGAGAGGTAGGAGAAAAAAAGATTGTTGGGTTACAGGGGACAGGGCTGGAGTGGGACTAGCTGAGTTGCTGTTGCAAAGAGCCGGCATGGACACAATGGGCTGAACAGTGTCCTTCTGTGCTGTAACCATTTTATGATTCTTTTATTCCGTTTAACCACCCTTTAACCTTCGAAATTCAAGTTTGTGTAATTTATCTATGTAATTTAACCCTTGGAATCCAGGTAACTTTCTAGTTACCATGCACCCCCTCCCAGCCAATATATCCTTTCTAAGGTGTGATGTCCGGAACTATTCACAGTACTCCAGGTGTGATCCAACCAGGACTTTGTATAGCTGAAGCATGATTTTTATTCTCTTGTATTCTCCTTTCTTGATATAAAGGTTAACATTCCAATGTCTTTTTGGTTATTTTCTCTTCCTGTTCATGACATTTTAATGATCTAGGTACCTGGACCCCCAGGTATATTTGAACATCTACTGTTTCTAGCTTTCCACTATTTAGAAAGTATCCTCTTCTCTCGATTTTGGGTCCAAGTACAAGATCATACATTTGCTTGCCTTGCATTTCATTTGCCACAGTTTTTCCCATTCACTTAATCTATTATTTTATATAACATTATGCTTCCTTCTACACTGCTTGAAATGCCACCTATCTTTGTGTCATCAGCAAACTTGAGCATCTGATTTTTTTATCCCATCATGTAAGTTGTTAATAAATAGTGAATATTTAGGCCCTGACACAGATCCTTGTGAGACACCACATGTGTCACTTATAGTACATGTCCATTACCCTACTCTGCATCTGCTGCTACTCAATTTCCTAAACAGGTAAATAATTTGCCTATAATTCTAGGAACTTCAACTTTAGTTAACAGTCTCTTAAGAGTCACTTTATCAAATGCCTTCTGGAAGTCCATATAAATAATAAACATAGACATTTCCCTGTTCACTAATTTAGTCATCTCTTCAAAAAATTGAATCAGATTCTTCAGATTCTCTCTGATCAGTTGAAAATTTCCAAGCACTTGGTCACATTATCCTTAATTATAGTCTCTAGAAATTTCCTTGCAATAGACGTTAGGCCAACTAACTCATGTCACTTTTCTTAAATAGCAGAGTGACATACACAATTTTCCAATCTAAAGGAGCAATTCCTGAATAGAGAGAACTTTGGAAGATTATAGTTAGGGCATCTATAATGTTCTCAGCTATTTTCTTTAAACCTGATGATGGAAAGCACTTGGTCCTGAGGATTTGTCACTCCTTAGTGCCATTATTTTCTTCAGTACTGTAATTTTGCTTACATTAGTTTTGGTGAATGACTGTCCCTGATTCAATGTTGCATGAATGTTGCAGTACATTGGTATTTGGCATGTACATTGATAGCTGATGTTAACACATAAACAGAACCAAAACTACATTAAGTTCTTGCTTAGATTAAAATGTATTTCAAATAATAACAAGCATCAGAGAAGGAAAAAATTAATCCCCAGACAGGGTTAATGGACTAATTAGAGCAGGGGAGTAGCTGCTTCTGATTTCTTACTGCATTTCCATATGGAGCAAATCAAGTAACTATATCCTCTTTGATTCTTGCAAAGAGAGCATCTAGTGCTATTATTGGCTCAATTACAGTTACAATATAAGTTATACATGCAGATAATCTAATTAACTAAATAACAGATTGAAACACAAGAGAGATAATGTTGGCTCTCAACATGTTCTGCGAATATTAAGGCAACAGGATGTCATGTAAGTAGTTCAAAAAGCAATTTGCCTCTAATGTTTGTTTGGTAACATATATACTTTCAATACTGTCAGACATGAAGCAGGTTTTTTTACTGTATTTCCTGAATAAAGCATGCTAACTGTTAGGATTTTCCACCATCAGTTCTGGCAGTGCCACTATTCTCCATACTATTCCATTATAAGCTATACATTCAGGAGCAATAGGGAGCATGTTATGCCTTATCTCTGTATAAGGTATTCAAAACAGAGATAAGCTGGAGCACAACATGACAATGCAACTAAAATCAAGGCCAGAATTTTCCCTTTGGTGTGCGGGGGCGGGATCCGCATGCCGACACGTAAAATAACCCGTGGTGACGTCAGGCGAGTGTCCCGACATCACTGCGCGCCATCGTGATATTTCATTGGGCAGGTGCCCGATGATCTCCGATGTGCGCCCGCCATTAACTAACGGGCCACTTAAGGCCCTTGCGGCGCCAATTGATGGCGATTTTTCGGTGCCCGTGCGATCTTCGGGTTGGCGCACGGTCACAACGGGCAGGCGGGTAGGACACATTTTTACAAACCTCATCCACGGGCGGGATAACAGGGCTCACTGGGGTCACGTGTGTGCTCTGTCAAATATTTAATTTGGAAAGTTACTGATACTAGCCTGTGTGAGCTGCAACACTTCAAAGCGCATACCAGCTGCTTGGATTGGACTCAACCTTCAGGTCAGCACTCTGCAGTGAGAAATCTTATTGGGCCTGCACGTTTCAGGAAGCCTTCCCTTAGTCTGGGAATGGGAGCTGAATTCTCCACTGAAGGCACCTCCTCTGAGGAGGGAGGGTGAGAAGGGTAAGAAGGCCAGGAGTGCACATTCAGCCTCCAGGGGAGCCATCTTTGGGAGGACAGGCGCAGGCACAAGGGGTGAAGGGCCAAGAGGTAGTCCAAGGCAGAAAGGGCCGCAGAAGATGCCACTATCCTGCTGCCAGGGTATACAGGCGGCGAAGCAGCTACCTCAATATGTCTGAGGTGCAGTGCCAAAGGAGGCTCCGTCTCTCAAGGGGGACAGTCAACTATATCTGTCAGATGATTGGGCCTGACCTCTCCCCTAACTCTGTGGGTGTATACCCCATGCCAGTGGCTCTAAACGTCACAGCTGCCCTCAACTTCTATGCCTCTGGCTCCTTCCAGGGGTCAGTGGGTGATCTTTGCGGTATCTCCCAATCAGCCGTCCACACTTGTGTCAAGCAGGTTACAGACGCTCTATTCAACCATGCATTGACCTTCATCCACTACCGTTGGGACCAAGCAAGCAAGACAGGGCAAGCCAGAGGCTTCGCAGCCATTGCTGGCTTCCCCCGTGTCCAAGGTGCTATTGACTGTACACATGTGGCCATCAAGGTGACAGCAGGTGAGCCCGGTGCCTTCGTCAACAGGAAGGGCTTCCACTCCATGAACGTGCAGATAGTGTGTGATCACAGGATGCAGATTCTGCAAGTCTGTGCAAGGTACCCAGGCAGCTCCCACGACACCTACATCCTCAGACACTCCCAGGTGCTGGGGCTCTTCAGTGCTCCAGCCTGGCTGGATGGATGGCTGCTGGGTGACGAGGGCTATCCCCTCAGAGAGGCTTATGATGCCTCTCCACCATCCAAGAACAGAAACAGAAAGTGGTACAATAGGAGCCAGGTCTCCACAAGGGCTGTGGTGGAGAGAACCATCGGTCTTCTCAAGGTGCGCTTCCGATGCCTGGACCGCTCAGGGGGTGCACTCCAGTACCCCCCAGATCGTGTGTCACTGATAGTGATACTGTGCTCTCCACAATCTTGCGATGGAAAGGGGGGACGCAGTGGATGACGAAGATGTAGACACAGTTGCTGCAGCTGCACACCATGAGACCAGCAGTGAGTCTGAGGATGAGCACGCACAGGAGAATGCTGAGGGGGTAGACGCTGACCCGGGCATACTCCAGGGAGGCAGGGACACCCGGGAGGCTTTAATCCAATGAACCTTCAGCTAGCACACCACATGTGGACCTCCAGGACAATCCTGAGCTGCAGGCTCCATACTCGAGACCCAAGTGCAAAATCTGCCTGGATAGGAACGTTAACTATGGGCCTTGTTAATAAAGCTGAATGTCCCACAAATCACTCATAACATTATTGGTAACCATCCGCCATGTTTGAATTTATTATTACAACCAAAGGAACTTAAGAAAACAAAATGACAAAGGTGTTTAAAATCCCACCAACTCAAAGACCCCATTGCGGGCCAACACAAAAGCACCACTGATAAACCCGTAGTGTGCCCAAGGTGCCTTATGTTTCCATTTTCGGGTGCCACATCTTGGTGCTGCCCCCTCGCTGGGACAACCTGCTGACTTTGCTCCTGTTGGCCTCAATGACCCTGGCGGGTGTCCTCTCGCCCGTGGAGCCAGTGCTTGCCCCGTCTGGGAGGGAGAAGCCAGTTCCACAGCGGCATCTCCCAAGTCGCTGCAGCCTCATCAGATGCAACGGTCACTGGCAAAGGAGTGGAGTAGCTGCCACTCTCAACCGGAGCGCCCTGAAAGGAACCCACAGAGACAACAGGCAGCTGCTGAGGTCGCTTCTGACCTCCCTGCTCACCTTGGATGGATGGGCACCGAGTTGGGAAACGTGGTGCCCAGACCAGCTCCACACTGGCACTGAACAGCTGGGTCAATGCCGATGTGAGGGCTATCTGGTCTGAGTGCATCCCCAGGAAGCGCTGATTGGTCTCCTGGAGGAGCCTCTCCACAAGAGTCGCCACTCTCTCCACGGAGGACGCATGGCACTTGACCATGAGGCTCACTGCATCGGCGATAGCTTACATAGACTCCTCCACCACGGACACCAAGCCAAGCATAGCCTCATGTATCTCCACCAGATGCTCCCGCACACCCGGCCGCATTTCCTGCGTTTGCTGCGTCATGGACAACTCCAGAGGCACATCATCAGGCACCAACTGAGCATGTTCCTGGTCCCTTGCAGTCCTGCGACTGCTGGCGCCATGGGCACTCTGTCGCTGCCAGCTCCTCCAGTGACTGTGAAGTGCCCTCACCGCTGTGCCCCGGGACACTAGCGAATGTTCTAATTCCCACCGAGGTGCTAGTATCTGCACTGGTGCCTGCCTGTCAGAGATGTTGTGACGCTGGTGAGTCCGTGACTTCAGGGTCCTCAGGTGTGAGAGGGGGCTCCTGCTGCTCCTTCTCCCAGCCCTGCTCCACTGATGCTGAAAAAAAGAACAAGGATATTGGATGTTAACGTGGAGACAATGTAAATCTGCGCCCCTGTGCCCCGGATCATTATGCGTTCATCCTTCCATAAGCAATGGTTAAGCCATGTAGCAAAATTCAATCACTGAACATTCAGCATTGCCATGGCTGTTGGGAGAACAATGGTGACCTCACTGCTGGGCAAACATACCTGCCCGTGGCACCCCAGCCTCATCGACACTAGTGGACCTGGGCACATGGCGCCTCTCCAGATCTGGGGCCTCCTGTTTGAAGCAGTGGAGGCTGGTCAACTGGGCTGGCCCTCTGCCAGTCCTCACCCACTCGGTGGCATTAGGTGCATTCTTCTCCTGAAAAGGAGAGAAGAGCATTGATTAGTGCTACTTGTACCTGGATTCTCTTTGTGGACGGCCCATCCCAACCAGAGTGGGATATTGCAGGGCTCCAGTGCCGCACCCCAGTGCTGCCGAACACTCACACACATATTAGGCCTGTCACCACCTCCCTTGCTAAATGCTGCCTACATCATATTTGGCACCACATGGTCTAACTTTCCACAGCAAGGAGGCGCAAGCATGTGGAGCGCAGAGGGCAGCAGATCGATCGGTGCCAACGCCACTTTGAAGCTCCCCTCCCAGAATGTCATCACGCTGACTTTGACATGTCCTGGAGTTCCAGCACTGTGCCTAGGTACAGCTCCTCCAGGTTGCCCCCAAAACAGTAATGTGGGTCTCAGTGTACCACATGCTGCGGGTGCAGAACCCATCTCTTCACCACCCTCTCAGGGTGACGGCATGGGCAATATCTACTGGCTCACCCAGCGAAGGACACATGCCATCAATGATTCAATGCAGTCACTACTCTCAGACTTGGGGCGGGGGAGTGTGGTGGAGTGAGGCGCCAGGGGAAATGCCTACCTGCTGGGTTAAGTGACCAATGTCAACATGGTACTCACCCTTCCTGAGCGCAACAGGTCGTTGAAGTGCTTGCGACACTGGGTCCAGGTGCACTGCACCACGTTGCGGGAGCTCACCATCTCCGCCACCTCCTCCCAGGCACGTTTGGTCATGGGGGGGGGGGCTCCTCCTCCCGTCCTGGGGTACCAACACCTCCTGCCATGCTGCCATCTCCTCAGGAGCTGCGATTCACGCTGGGCGGGCCTTAATTGGTTCCCACCCACCCGCGCTCCCGCACCACCTGCCAGGCAGAAAATTCTACCCCTAAAGTTTGTGATTGGTCCTGGCAGCATGATCTGGCATTTCCACCATTTTGGGGGTTGTTTTCAGTTTTCTTCTTATTTCTTCAGGGTGGGTTTGAATTTTTCAAATTTGCTCTCTGTTCATACAGACAATTACTGATTCAATTGTTTGCAAATACCAGTTACAGTGTACTGCTCATTTGACAGTAAGTAAAGCTATCCTATTAAAATTTAATAATTGATGGCTCGTGTTTAAGATTTTAATGTATTTTCTGAACTCTTAAAGAAGCAACATCTCTCCTAGCGAAGGCACCCCTAGGTAGCAGTGATCATAATATGATTGAATTTTACATTCGTTTTGAGGGAGAAACAAGTGCGTCCGAGATTAGTATTTTAAACTTAAATGAGGGTAATTATGAGGGCCTAAAAGCGGAGCTAGGTAAAGTGAATTGGCAAATGCGGTTAAGGAATAGGTCAATAGAAGTTCAGTAGCAGACATTTAAAGGGACATTTCAGAATACACAGGGTATATACATTCCAATGAGAAAGAAAAATTCCAGGGCATGGGCCCACCGTCCGTGGTTAACTAAAAAAGGTTAAAGACAGTATCAAACTTAAAGAAAAAGCATATAATTGTGCAAAGACAGTTGGCAGGTCAGAACACTGGAAAGAATATAAAGAACAGCAAAGACTGACAAAAAGATTAATGAGGGGAAAATTAGAGTATGACAGAAAGCTAGCTAGTAATATAAAGATGGATTGTAAGAGTTTCTATAGATATTTAAATAAGAAAAGAGTTAACAAAGTGAACGATGGTCCTATAGAAAGTGCATCTGGGGAATTGATAATGGAAAGTAGGGAGATGGCGCTTGAATTGAACAGGTATTTTGCTTCGGTCTTTACTAGAGGACACAAGTAACATCCCAGAAATAGCTGTAAGTCAGGAAATGGAAGGGAGGGAGGAACTCAGGAAAAGTACAATCACCAGGGAAGTGGTATTGAGCAAATTGTTGGGGCTGCGGGCTGACAAATCCTCAGGTCCGGATGGACTTCGCCCTAAGGTCTTGAAAGAAATGGCTAGTGAGATAGTTTATGCGCTGGTTTTAATTTTCCAAAATTCCCTAGATTTGGGGAAGGTTCCATTAGATTGGAAAATAGAAAATATAACTCCTTTATTCAAAAAGAGTGGGAGACAGAAAGCAGGAAACTGCAGACCAGTTAGCCTAACATCTGTCATAGGGAAGATATTCGAAGCTATTATTGAAGATGTTATAGCAGGGCACTTAGAAAAATTCAAGGCAACCAGGCAAATTCCACATGGCTTTATAAAAGGGAAATCATGTTTAACCAATTTATCGGAGTTCTTTAAAGGAGTCACATGTGCTGTGGATAAAGGGGAACCAGTGGATGCACTGCACTTAGGTTTCTGGAAGACATTTGATAAAGTGCCACACCAAAGGATATTGCAGAAAATAAAAGCTCATGGTGTAGGGGGTAACATATTGGCATGGATAGAAGATTGGCTGGCTAACAGGAAGCAGAGAGTTGGCATAAATGGGTATTTTTCTGGTTGTCAGGATGAGATGAGTGGTGTGCCACAGGGACCAGTGCCGGGGACTCGACTTCTTACAGTATATATAAATGACTTGGATGAAGGGACCAAGGCAATGGTTGCTAAATTTGCTGATGACACAAAGATAGGTAGGAAAGTAAATTGTGAAGAGGACGTAATGAGACTACAGAGTGACATAGATGGTTAAGTGAGTGGGCAAATATCTGGCAAATGGAGTATAATGTGGGCAAATGTGAAATTGTTCATTTTGGCAGGAAGAATAAAAAATAAATTTATTATCTTAATGGTAAGAGATTGGAGAGCTCTGAGATTCAGAGGGATCTGGGTGTCCTAGTGCATGAATCGCAAAAGGTTAGTATGGTAAAGGTACAACAAGTAATTAGGAAAGCTAGTAGAATGTTATCATTTATTGTGAGGGGTATTGATTACAAAAGTAGGGAGGTTATGCTTCAGTCGTACAAGGGATCAGTAAGACCGCAGCTGGAATAGTGCATACAATACTGTTCTCCTTATTTAAAGAAAGATGTGAATGCGTTAGAAGCAGTTCAGAGAAAGTTTACTAGGCTAATACCAGGAACAGGCGGGTTGTCTTATGAGGAAAGGCTGGACAGGTTAGGCTTGTATCCACTGGAATTTAGAAGAGTAAGAGGCAACTTAATTGAAACCTTTAAGATCCTGAGGGGTCTTGACAGAGTGGATATGGAGAGGATGTTTCCTCTTGTGGGAGAATCTAGAACTAGGGATCACTGTTTAAAAATAAGGGGTCACTCATTTAAGACAGTGGTGAGGAGAATGTTTTTCTCTCAGAGGGTTGAGAGTCTTTGGAACTCTCTTCCTCAAAAGACGGTGGAAACAGAGTCTTTGAATATTTTTAAGACAGAGCTAGATAGATTCTTGATTAACAAGGGGGCATAAGGTTATTGGGGGTCGGCAGGAATGTGGAGTTGAGGTTAGGTTTAGATCAGCCATGATCTTTATGAATGGCAGAGCAGGCCCAAGTAGCCTACTCCTGCTCCTAATTTGTTTGTTTGTATGTATTTTCCCATATTATACAGGCTCTGACTTTTTAAAATCAACACTGACAACTGGAAAAATATATGGATGCTCAATTATCTTAAAATCAGTGGGTTTAAATTCAGCTTGGATAATTGTGCAACACAAATGATATTCTCTTCTGCTCCGCACAATTTTCTTTTCCAATAATTTCTAAAATTGCTATCAATTTCGCTTTTGCCTGTCTTGTGCTATTATTCTAGACAAATTTCCCATGTCCACAATGATATTTATTGATTGGTTATACTGTGTTTATGCCTCCCCCACACTTTTCCTATAGAAATGTATCTTCAATGCCCTAGTGTTGCTTGCCATAGGTGCACTTGCCTCATCGTTGTTCAATGTTCCCCCGGGTCTTTTACTGATAGAATGCCAAACTGTGAAAGCTACAGACTGCAAATGGCGCGCAAGATCATTATTTTTAAAGTCATTTTTGTGACCCAGAAATAGCCACTGGATACAGCGAAATAAAGATGATGAATGACAGATGGTTCTGTCTGATTTTAACAGAAGATGAAGGCTGACTGAGTCATATGCTGTTCCCTATATCTGTTTCAAGCTACATTAAACATCAGAAGTAGCTACAGCTCCCTTAAGGTCTTAAAACTCTCTTAAGTCCTGAACTTGCGCCAATATACCTATTTTGCTTGGAATTACGAAAGATATCATGTGAAAACAAAGATTACATTTTTTAAATGTATAGCGACAGGTACAAGTGTTATGGATTTTAAAAATTGTGCACCAAAAACATTTCAGGTAGATTTTAACTGATGGGTAGCTGACTAATGGAGCACCCCAGCCACCAGTCCATTCCAGGGAGCAAAGAAGCTGGAACCATGTTGATGTTTGGGCCTACTTGAAGTGGATTCGGTGAGCTATGAGTGCTAAATGGATGTCCAGAAGCAGCTCACTTGGCCTGAACAATTTTGGTTATCACGTACACTTAATCAGGATGTGGGGAGGGAGCAGTCAAAGAATAGGAAACAATTCCAGATTAGCAGCAACTCGCAGTATCCTTGTAGAACCAAGAGGAACATGCCAGCTCCACAAAAATATAAGTTGAAAACTTCTTGGGGCCATTCATGGAATAGCCAGCAGCAGTCCCTTTAAGGACCACTGCTTGGATTTCTCAATGGCAGCACATACATGTCTCTTAAAATTACAATCGGGGTCCTAACTATGGCCATCATTTGGAGGCCTATCGCATGAAGCTGGCACGAGTTCCAGCCATTCAAGGGGAACCCTTTTAAATTGACAATAGCCAGACCATCAGTGTTAAAAGGTATTAAGTCTACTGACCCGTTCTGTGGGCATTACCACCTGTTAATGCTAATTTCAGCCAGTTAACATTGGCTCAATTTTCTCCTCACAAATGCTTCAAGCAAAAGACTCATTGTTTTGCCTGTCAATTACAGGCATAATGCAGTGAAATCCCAACTGGAAGATCTTTAGGTAAGTTCTCATCTCCACCAAATGGGTGGAAATCTGATTGCCCACCAGTTATGGAATCCATCAGTCCATTGAAGTCAATGGGATGAAAATCAGATGGGTTCTAAAACGGGTGGGCAATGCACTCTGCCAGGTTATTGGATATGCACTTAGACAAACATTTACTGCCACAAACACATTCACAACTGATATTCACAGTCAACCTTGCCCTTGAAAAGAATTGTTGAAAGTTTCAGCTGGGTCTTCTGAAGAAGTCATATGGACTTGAAACGTTAACTCTGTTTCTCTCTCCACAAATACTGCCAGACCTGCTGAGTTTTTCCAGCATTTCCTGTTTTTATTTCTTCTGGGGGAAGGGTTGTGAAACTTATTGGGCAGGAGACGCTTCCCAGACCACTTTTAGCTTCTGGCTTTCAGGTTGAGCAAGCTGTATGAGGAGGCCGTGTGGAGTATTTATTGCTACACCCGTGATTATTACTTGATTGAGGAGCAGAAAGAAAAAGATGGGGCCTTAGCTGAGAGATTATGCAAAGGAAATAAATTCCAACTGGATCAATAGTTTTCAAGTTTCTTGACAACACTAAGGCCAGAATATTGCCATTGGCGTGCGGGGCGGACCTGACACGCCAATGCACATTCAGTGGGCACGTGATGGAGGCAGCTGCGTGCCCGCTGAGCTGTCAATGGCCTATTAAGGCCATTAAAAAAACCAGTGAACGTTGTTAGCAATGCTAAGGTTGATGGGCAAGCGAAGAACCCAAGTGGCCTTTGTGTTTTTCAGGAAACCTCATCCACGGGCGAGATGAAGTTGCCTGAAGGTTTTATAAAATTATTAATTAATTTTTGCACAATTCACAAACATGTCCCAGCTCATGTGACACTGTCACATGATGGGACATGTTTAAATATTTTTTTCTTCCTTTATTGAAAAGTTTCACTCTCAACTTAATCTCCCTGAGGCAGCTCTGTGCCTCAGGGAGATTGTTGCGCCCTCTCACACGCATGCGCGAAAGAGCACAGGCCCCGACTCTCCCTCCACCCGCCCCCCCACCGCCCGCACAGGATTACTGAGTGCTACCGGCCATGTGTCTCACTGGGCGGGCCTTAAATGGCCCGCCCACATAAAATGGTGGCATGTAGCTGATTGCGGGCGGCGATTGGCTCCACACCCGTGCCCGCCCGCTCCTGCCCAGCCCGCCCAGCATAGGTAAATTTCTGGCCTAAATTTTGCCAGGATTTCAGTGAATAGACAAGACATTAAATAAAAATCTTTTTCAAATAATTAACAACAATTGAAAAAAGATACCTTTATACTTAGCCCAAATCCGCCAATTGTTTGTCTTCTAATTGTAACTGTTCTTTCCTATAGAAGGAACATAATAGTTTGAATTTTAGATTATGTAATACATTGTAAATACAAACACTCAAATATTAAACAATTCTCACATCATTTAAAATGTCAAATTTTAACAGGCATAACCAGTGTCTTCCTTAAGTGGAGGGTTCACAAGAATTTGTAGAGGTATTTTACGAGTCCATGCTGGTAATAGGGGATCTCACACTCCAGCAGTGAGAATCTCTCCCATCAGCAATAGGAGTCTCAACTACCAGCCTCTCTTGTTGATTGTAGGGTGTCTCACCCGCCTACAGGGACAGTCTCAGCTGTTGGCATGGGGAGCCTCACTAATCATGGAGGGAGTCAAACTAACAGCCCTCCCACTGGCTGGGTGCGCAGAAAACTTGGACAAAGAGGCACATTGTCAGCCGGTCAGTTAGACCCAAAGAGGAATCCTGGCCCAGTGAAAAGAAACTCATCTCAAGCCAGAGTCAGTCAGGAAATATGAAACTGACAAGTTAAGTGGGACCACGAAGAGGAAGATTTTGTTTTTTATTTCTTCTTGAGCAGTGTGTGCACATAGTTGAATTGAGGTAAGATTTGACTTTCGCTATGTATGTATATTTACTTAACAGTAAAGCAACTTAACAATTTCTCAGTAAAGTGTTCCAGTTCACCTTTGGAAAGATTAAAGAACTTCATGTGAAGGCATGTGCAAAAGATACAGGGGGAGAAAACAATCTGAATAGCATCCATTTGTTAGCACTACATAGTTTCCAAATGGTGGAAAATGAGGTCCAAGTTGACAGACACCATTTGGGTAGAGCAGCTTTTGCACATACCTAATGACTGGTGTGGTGTGGGAAATAGAAAATATCACAATGGAGAAACTACAAGGCTGCAAATAGTTAACACCAGAAGAAAACTAACCAAAATCTATCCACTACATTCAAAATAGTATCTGTTCCAAACATTCATAAATGATGAAGCCATCAAGTATAGAGACACAAATTAGAAAACAGATTTGTTTGCACAAATCAGAAAATCACTTCCAGTATGTTTCCAATAATTTTAAAGATGTTATTGCTCTATGAACAAATATTTAGCAAGCATAAGAAACCAGGTATAATGTCATCATTCCAGTGATGCAATGTTGCATCTGAAAGCAGTATGCCATTGGTAAGGGTGCTATAATTTAAGTGAACTTGGTATAGGTTTTATGGCACCTCTCCAGCTTGGTTCTGCTGGCAAAGGGAGGACCACCCTTTGGAAGGGCCAGTGGCAATAAATAAACTCAAACCAGAAATCTCAAACAATTTTGCCAAAAGGGTTCTTGGTCTATTGTTCTGGTGGAATGGAATCTAGAGTATTACAAAATCACTTAATCTTGAAATGGCTTTGTGTTACAAGAAGGGTATTCAGTTCCAATTCACAGCTCATTTTCAATAACTATCTCATTTTTGTCTATGTACCAGCTGTTCAATTATATTTTATGCCTGGTTGAGTGGACAATACCTCCATGGGTCAATTGGTGATCCATCTCTATTGTTGTTTTCTTTTTTCTTGCGTGCTTAATCAGTGAGTCTATTAGTTTTGTTAATTATATTTGTAGTATTAGAGTGTTCAGGGCTGAATGAGGTTAATATGTGGCACTGGAAAAACAATGCTGCCCACATGATAATGGATGAGAGTCACATGACTAGGAGCCGAGAAGAAGAAAGCTCATGGCTTAGCCTGAGTAATACCTGTATTGTTGTATATCTGTAAATAGTTATGTTCATACAATAAACTATTATTCAGACAGCTCTATGTCTCTGCAACTGTTCCTTAGCCAATTACAACCAACATACAACATGGTGGCAGCAGTGAAGGACCCCAAAATCCCCAAAAATCAACTTTAAAAAGTCTGATCTGTAAAAAAGGCCTCAAAACTTCAGTAAGACAGTTGAAAATCTCCAAAAGAGCTCCATGGAACACCTGGAAGCTGAGAGGCAGAGAAAAAAAAACTGTCCATCTTTCCAAGAGCTACACCACAACACGTGGTGGTCTGTGTAAAATCCAGATCCAGCAGCAGAGTCAAAGAACCTAGCGACGATCAAGGAAGGATAAGCAAACCTTGAAAAAATGCTCAAAATTTTAAAATTAATGGTGCAGTAAGCAGGCAGCACTGGAGAAAATTCCATTTTAGCGAGGGTGGGTTTCCATACCCCGCAGCCTAGGTCTGAGGTCGGCGCCATTACACATTGCGAGCGCGAGGGTATCAAGTATTAGCAGTTAAAAACAAAAAATTTGGCTGCATGGACATGATTCCCCAATGGGAGGAAAGCAGTGAACAGGACTTCCAGCGAGTCATTTCAAAATTCTGTAAAGCTTAGGAACGACTATCAAAAAAGGTCACTGACCACAGAAGGTATTAGTGAAAGCCTGATCAGTGTAGGAAAGCTCCGTTACTGCAACAAAAGTTTTAAAAATCAATGCATGCCCCCTAAGAGTTGAGAACAGCTATAGATTCCAAATTCACCTTGCCAGACTGATGCGGGCCTCTGGAAGGACCAGATCAGACACAGAATTGGGCACAATGGAGGAAGAGATTTTTAAGATTCAGAATTACATCCGGATTGAACAATACGTCAGAGGCTGAACAAGTTAATACACTATTTTACTCTATTGGAACAATTGCTGAAGATGTGAAATCAATACAAGGCATTAATAAAACATCAGACAAAGTTGAAGAAGTCTTAAAAGCCCTTGATAATTATTTTAATTTATGGAGTAACAAGATATTAGGAAGAGCCAAGTTTAACAAAAGGGTCCAGAAACCGGGTGAACCAGTGAACATTTATCGATGACCTGTGTCAATTGGCTGAAGGTTGCAAATATGGCGATCTTAAAACTGAGCTGATACAAGACCGCATTGCAATCGGGATTACCAACAGCACCCGATCTGTCCTGCTGCAATCCAAAAAAGACTTAATTTTGGAGAAGGCAATCAGAACTCCATAAACAAAATAGAGCCATACTAAGAGGAAAAGACAAACCATGGTTCAGAAACCCCCCAATGATGGTACAAAACTCCAGGGTAAAAGACCCCTTATGGAATAAAAGTTCAATACGCCACTAAACCATGCCAGCGCTGTGGCACCAAAACCCCCCACAGGCAGGAACAGTGCCCTGCAAGCACTGCAGAATGCCTTCTTTGTAAAAGGTTTGGACACTTTGGAAAGATGTGCAGAGCTAAAACTTCTAGATACACAAAGGATAATGAGAGGATCTTTGCACACAAAGCCATTAACAAAATTGAGGAATCTCAACAAGAAAAGGAACAACAATGTTTCCTAGGTAAGATCAAAGATCCAAGATACCCATTCTGGAATGCAGACTTTTGTGTCAATGGACACATCACTAATTTCAAATTGGATACAGGGGCAAGTTTAACCATCTTGTCCGACAAAAGAAAAGTGGCTGGTAAACCAATCACTGAGGACAGTTAAAACCCAGTTATATGGTCCTGGAGGGATAAAACTACCAGTCATAGGCATGATGCGAGCAACGCTCTAATACAAGAACAAACAGATACTGGAAACATTTCATGTTACTCACAATCAAGAATTTTCTCCTCTGAGCCAAAAACCCTGTGTCGACTTCAACCTCATCGAAACAGCAGAGGATGTCAATCAACAGACAGTCACCTATGATACCAAATTGCCCAAAATGCACTGACAATCTAGACTGGGACTTCAGTGCTGACTTTTTTGACAGTCTTCACAGAGGATGATAGTACGGCCCTTTTACAGGAAGCTGTTCAGGAGACAGCAAATAAACTTGTTCTCACCAAATAGGTGATGAACCAGTTGGACCAACGAGTACCAGAGTGCGACAATGATCCTTCATCACTTCGTGAGTGGACAGAGAAGGGGAAAGATGAAACTCAAGTACAATATCACATTCATCCAATTGCAGTGGCCCCTTTATAAGCACATCCACATCTATCCATCCACATCCACATCTACCCATCCAGTCAAGGATTCAAGCAGTCAATCAAGTCCAGAACTAGAATGACATCATAAGACAGTGCGAGGGAGCGGCGGAGAGATCAGAACCAGCGTGAGTGCGGGGAAGCTACAAAAAGTGACATCAGCACAAAGGTGAGAGCTGATTGGTGAGATGTGGATAAGTGATTTCTCCAATTTTTTCTCCATTTTTTCTGCAGTTTAAAATAGATTAAGCTAAGGAAAGGTAAGGGTTCTAGTTTTTATTTAAAGTACATAAATAATTTAATTTTTTTTACTGTATTTAACTTAAAGTAAGGTGTTTTTTCAACCAGAGGCATGGCAGGGCAGTTCAGTCCCATGTTATGTACCACCTGCAACATGTGGGAAGTCCTAGATGCTCCTTGCGCTCTGACCAACCACGTGAGCAGGACGTGGCACCAGCTACAGCTACTTGAGCTCCGAGTTTCGGAGCTTGAGCTGCAGCTGGAGGCACTGAGGTACACCGCGAGGCTGAGAGTTTCGTGGATAGCACGTTTTTAGACATGGTCACCCCACAGCTTACGGAAGTGCAGACAGAGAGGGAATGAGGGAATGTAGCTACAAGGCGAGATTGGATAGGTTGGGGTTAATTTCCTTAGAACAAAGAAGGCTGAGCGGTGACTTGATTGAGGTATACAAGATTATGAGGGGAATAGATAGAGTGGACAGGATAAAATTGTTTCCCTTGATGGAGAATTCTAGAACCAGGGGACATAGATTCAAGTTAAGTGACAGAAGGTGTAGGGACCTCAAAGGTAGTAATCTCTGGATTACTTCCGGTGCCACACGCTAGTGAATATAGAAATAGAAGGTTAGTCCAATGAATGTGTGGCTGGAGAGATGGTGCAAGAGGGAGGGCTTTAGATTTCTGGGGCATTGGGACCATTTCTGGGGGCAGTGGGACCTATACAAGGCGGACGGGTTGCACCTGAACTGGAAGGGGACCAACATCCTTGCGGGGAGGTTTGCTAGTGCTGTTGGAGGAGGTGGGGGGTGGGGGGTGGTTGGAGAGTTTAAACTAACTTGACAGGGGGATGGGATCCTGAGAGGAGGTTCAGCAGGGGGAGATGCACAGCCAAAATTAGAAGAGAGAACAAGTGAGTCTGGAAGGCAAAGAAGTTATAGGCCAATTAAGGCACAAGGGAGTTTGGCAAGGTTGAATGGTATTTATTTTAATACACGGAGTTAGACGAATAAGGCAGATGAGTTGAGGGCACAAATTAACACATGCAAGTATGATGTAATTGCTGTCACAGAGACATGGTTGAGAGAGGGGCAGGATTGGCAGCTCAATATTCCAAGATATAGGGTCTTCCGGCTAGGCAGGGAAGGAGGTAAAAGAGGAAGGGCTAGCGCAATATTGATCAAGGAATCAATTACAACAGTAAGGAGGGATGACATCTTAGAAGGCTCCTCAAATGAAGCCATTTGGGTAGAACTTAATAACAAAAAAAGAGCAATCACATTGCTGGGAGTGTACTATAGGCTCCTAAACAGTCAGAAAGAAATAGAAGAGCAGATATGTAGACAAATTTCAGAGAAGTGTAAAAATAATAAGGTAGTAATTGAGGGGGGTTTCAACTTCCCCAACATTAACTGAGTTAGTCATAATGTGATAGGTTCAGAGGGAGCGGAATTCTTAAAATGCATCCAGGAGAGCTTTTTAAGCCAGTACGTAGAAGAGCCTAGAAGAGAGGAGACGGTCCTGGACTTAATTTTAGGGAATGAAGCTAGGCAAGTGGTAGAGGTATCAGTGGGGGAACATTTTGCAGATAGCGATCATAACTCCATTAGATTCAAGGTTGTTATGGAGAAGGACAAGGATGGGCCAGAGTTCTAAATTGGGGGAAGGCCAATTTTAATAAGATCAGATATGATTTGACCAGAGTGGATTGGGAGCAACGAATTTTAGGTAAATCTGCGTCAGAGCAGTGGGACTCATTCAAGAAGGAAATAGGGAGAGTACAGGGCCAACATATCCCAGTAAAGATAAAGGGTGGGACCAACAAATCCAGGGAACCCCGGATGTTGAGGGATATACAGGGTTGGATAAAGAGAAAAAGGGAGGCTTATGGCAGATACAGAGGGCTCAAAACAGCAGAAGCCCTAGAGGAGTATAGAATGTGTAGGGGGGAACTTAAAAAAGAAATTAGGAGAGTAAAAAGGGGGCATATAAAACATTGGCAGGCAAAATAAAGGAAAATCCAAAAGTTATTTTACAAGTGCATTAAGAGTAAGATGATAACGAGGGAAAGAGTGGGCCCATTAAGGACCAGAGTGGTAATTTGTGTGGGGAGCCAGAAGACATACATAAGAACATAAGAACTAGGAGCAGGAGTAGGCAATTCAGCCCCCTTGAGCCTGCCCAGCCATTTAATACAATCATGGCTGATCTTATTTCGGCCTCAACTCCAATTTCCCGCCCTCTTCCCATAACCTTTAAACCCATTACTAATTAAAAATCTGTCTATCTCCTGCTTAAAATTCATTCAGCGTCCCAGCATCTACTGCAATCTGAGGTAGTGAATTCCACAGATTCACAACCCTTTGAGAAAAGTAATTTCTCCTCATCTCGGATTTAAATCTACCACCCCTTAGACTAAAACTCTGGCCTCTCGTTCTAGAATGCCCCACAAGTGGAAACATCCGCTCCACATCTACTTTGTCTATCCCCTTTAGCATCTTATATACCTCAATTAGATCTCCTCTCATCCTTCTAAACTCTAGCGAGTATAGGCCAAAACTGCTCAATCTCTCCTCATAAGACAAGCCCTGCATCCCTGGAATCAATCTAGTGAGGCTCCTCTGAACCACTTCCAGTGCAACTACATCCTTCCTCAAGTAAGGGGACCAAAACTGTGCACAGTACTCCAGATGCGGCCTCACCAATGCCTTGTACAGTTGCAACAACACTTCCCTATTTTTATACTCTATTCCTTTAACAATAAATGCCAAAATTCCATTTGCCTTCCTTAATACCTGTTGTACCTGCATACTAGCTTTCAGCGATTCATGCACAAGGACACCCAGATCCCTCTGCACTGAAGCATTCTGAAGTTTCTCTCCATTTAAATAATAAGTCATCTTTTTATTCTTCCAACCAAAATGGATAACCTCACACTTATCCACGTTAAACTCTGCCAAATTTTTGCCCATTCACGTAACCTGTCCATATCCATTTGTAAATTTCTTATTTCTTCATTGCAACTTACTTTCCCACCTATTTTGGTGTCATCTGCAAATTTAGCTATAGTACCTTCTATCCCTGAATCCAAGTCATTAATATAGATTGTAGATAGTTGGGGCCCAAGGACCAAACCCTGTGGCACCCCACTTGTTACAGCTTGTCATCCAGAAAAAGACCCATTTATCCCGACTCTCTGTTTTCTGTTGGTTAGCCAATCCTCTATCCAAATTAATATATTACCCCTAACTCCATGTGGTCTTATCTTGTGTATTAATTTTTTGTGCGGCACCTTATCAAAGACCTTCTGGAAGTCCAGGTATACTACATCTACAGGATCCCCATTATCCAATTTGCTTGTCACATCTTCAAAGTACTCTAGCAAATTAGTCAGACATGATTTACTCTTAATAAAACCATGATGGATTGCATTTTGATTTTCCAAATGCCCCATTACTACTTCCTTAATAATGAATTCCAACAATTTCTCAATGACAGACGTTAAACTAACTGGTCTATAGTTTCCTACTTTCTGCCTCCCCCTTTTTAAATAAGGGCGTTATATTAGCATTTTTCCAATCCACTGGAACCTTTCCAGAATCAATGGAATTTTGGAATATTATAGCCAATGCATCCACTATCTCTGCAGCCACTTCCTTTAAGATCCTGGGATGTAGGCCATCAAGTCCTGGGGACATGTCACCCTTTAATCCCAATAGTTTGCTCAGTACTTTTTGTCTAGTGATGGCGATTATTCTAAGTTTCTCCTTCTCTATACCCTCTGCATTACCTGTTACTATTGGGGTGTCCCCCACCATGAAAACTGAGGCAAAATATTGATAAAGTGCTTCTGCCATTTCTGTATTCCCCATTATTAACTCCTCAGTCTCATCCTCCAAGGGACCAACATTCACTTTAGCTACTTTCTTTCCTTTTATAAACTTGTAGAAGCTTTTGCTATCAGTTTTTACATTTTGCACTAGTTTTCTTTCATAATTTACCTTTGCTTTTTTTATTATTTTTTTAGTAATCCTTTGTCGATCTTTAAAATTTTCCCAATCTTCCAGCCTGCCACTGACCTTTGCAATTTGGTATGCTTAGTTTTTGCCTTTGTGTTATCCTTAACTTACTCGCTTAGCCATGGATGCTTTAATCCCCTCTTACCTTCTTTCTTCCTTACTTGGGGGGAATTGAATATCTCCTTAAATATCTGCCACTATTGATCAACTGTCCTACCTTGTTGTCTTCCTGTCCAGTCCACTAGGGACAAATCTGCCCTCATGCCTATGTAGTTACCTTTGTTTAACTCCAGAACACTAGTGTGGGACTCAAGCTTCTCGCTCTCAAACTGAACTTGAAATTCTAGCATGCTATGATCACTCTTTCCTAGAGGATCCTTTACTATGGGATCAATTAATCCCATCTCATTACACAAAACCAAATCCAGAATAGCCTGCTCCCTGGTTGGTTCCACAACATATTGCTCCAAGAAACAATCTCTAATACACTCTATGAACTCTCCCTCGAGGCTACCCTTGCCAATTTCATTAGTCCAGTTTATATGCATATTAAAATCACCCATGATTATTGCCGTGTCTTTCTTACATGCTCCCAGTTTTCCTGGTTTATACTGTGCCCTACTGCTGAACTCCTGTTTGGGGACCTATAGATTACTCCCACCAGGGACTTCTTTCTCTTGCTATTTCTTATTTATACCCAGACTGATGCTACGTCATGCTCTCCAGTGCCTATATCATTCCTCACTATAGCACTGATCTCTTCCTTTCCTAACAAAGCCACACCGCCTCCTTATCCCTCCCTGCCTATCCTTCCGAAACAGAGTACCCTTGGATATTCAACTCCCGAACCTGTTCTCTCTGTAACCACGTCTCAGTAATCACCACCAAATCATACCTATTTATCTCTATCTGCGCTGTGAACTCATTAGTTTGATTCCAAATGCTACGCGCATTCAGGTACAAAACCTTTAAGTTTGCTCTATTGTCAATTTTCCCTACTCTTATATGATTCTTTGGTGCAATATGGCGTTCACACACTCTGTCCCTTCCTTTCACTTTTTGGTAACAATCAGCCTCGTCATTAACCTGCATTCTTACCCTCTCCTTAAACTGTGATTTTTTATATTTCCATGCAACTGAACCCTCCCCCCCACTATTTAGTTTAAAGCCCTATCTACAACCCTAGTTACACGCTTTACCAGGACACTGGTCCCAGCATGATTCAAGTGAAGCCCATCCGAACGGAATAGCTCCCTCTTTCCCCAGTACTGCTGCCAATGTCCCATGAATTCGAACCCATTTCTCCCACACCAATCTTTGAGCCACGCATTTACCTCTTTAATATTATTGACCCTGTGCCAATTAGCTCGTGGCTCAGATAGTAATCCAGAGATTACCACCTTTTAGGTTCTGCTTTTTAATTTAGCCCCTAGCTGCTCATATACCCACAGCAGAACCTCTTTCCTCATTCTACCTATATCGTTGGTACATACGTGGACCACGACAATTGGATCTTTCCCCTCCCACTCCGAGTTCCTCTGCAGCCCAGATGAGATATCCTTAACCCTGGCACCAGGTAGGCAACACAGCCTTCAGGACTCTTGATCCTGGCTACAGAGAACAGTGTCTATTCCCTTAACTATACTATCCCCGATTACTACTATATTTCTCTTTTCTCCCCCCACTTGAATGGCTCCCTGTACCACAGTGCTATGGTCAGTTTGCTCAATCTCCCTACAGCCCCCGCTCTCATCCACACAGGGAGCAAGAATCTTGAACCTGTTGGATAAGGATAAGGGCTGAGGCTCCTGGAGTGCTACTCCCTGGAACATGCTACTTGTCTCACTCATAGTCACACCCTCCTGTCCCTGACCACTGGCCGAATTTAAGGTAGTTAATCTAAGGGGTGTGACTGTCTCCTGAAATACAGCATCCAGGTAACTCTCCCCCTCCCTGATGTGTCGCAGTGTCCGAAGCTCAGACTCCAGCTCATCAACTCTGAGCCGGAGTTCATCGAGCAACCAACATTTGCTACAGACGTGGTCACTAGGAACCACAATGGGGTCCACCAGCTCCCACACCATGCAGCTACAACACATCACCTGGCCCTGCATCTCTATTTTATTTAATCAGTTTTTCAATTTGTTTTTAAATTTCCTACTGGTCTTTAATTTACCAATCTGTAAAATATTTCTCCTATTTATCTTTAATCTGAAAGCAAGTTAGAATAGAGATTCAAAATACACTTTTTAAAATCAACTGGAACTCACTCTCTCTGCTGAATTGAAGCTGAAGTGTTAGGCCTCCGATCCTGGGCCCCACCTTTAATCAGAAATCAATTTTGAATGGGTAGTTCAAACTAGCAGTTACTTACCAACCAATGAACTTACAGTTTTCCTGTGATGTCACTCCTTGTTTTTTTTCATTCAGCAACAGTGACTGCAGAGGACACTCTTCCCAGGGTTCTAAATGAATACTTTGTGTCAGTGAGGGATGATGTGGGTATGGAAGTCAGGCAGAAGGACTGTGATATAATTAAATAAGTTAGCACAGAAAGGGAGGAGGTTCTAAGAGGCCTGGCAGGCTTAAAGTAGATAAATCTCCAGGCCCAGATCAAATGCATCCCAGGCTGTTGAGTGAGGCAAGGGAGGAGATAACAGGGGAGCTAGCAATAATTTTCAATACCTCTCTGGCCACAGGAGAGGTGCCAGAGGACTGGAGGACAGCCTATGTGATACTGTTATTCAAGAAGGGAGGAAGGGATAAACCGGTGAACTACAGGCCAGTCAGTCTAACCTCAGTGGTGGGGAAACTATTGGGAGCAATTCTGAAGGACAGCATTAATCCACACTTGGAGAGGCAGGGATTAATCAAGGACAGTCAGCATGGTTTTGTTAAGGGGAGGTCATGTTTGACCAATTTGATTGAATTTTTCGAAGAGGTGACTAGGTGTGTAGATTAGGTCAATGCATTTGACATAGTCTACTTGGACTTCAGGAAGGCTTTTGATAAGGTCCCGCATGGGAGACTGATAATGAAGGTAAGAGCCCTTGGGATCCAAGGCAATTTGGCAAATTGGATCCAGAATTGCCTGAGTGGCAGGAAGCAGAAGGTGATGGTCGAGAGGTGTTTTTGTGACTGGATGCCTGTGTCCAGTGGGGTTCCACAGGGATCGGTGTTGGATCCCTTGCTGTTTGTGGCATATATATAAACGATTTAGACTTGAATGAAGGAGGGTTGATCAGTAAGTTGGCTGATGACACAAAAATTGGTGGGGTGGTAAATAGTGAGGAGGATAGCCTTAGATTACAGGAGGATATAGACGGGCTGGTCAGATGGGCTGATCAGTGGCAAATGGAATTTAATCCGGATAAGTGTGAGGTGATGCACTTGGGCAGGACAAACAAGGTATGGGAATACACGATGAATGGTAGGACCCTGGGAAGTACCGAGAATCAGAGGGACCTTGATGTGCATGTCCACCGGTTCCCTAAGGTAGCGGGACAGGTAGATAAGGTGGTTAAGAAGGCATATGGGTACTTGCTTTTAATAGCCGAGGCATAGAATATAAGAGCAGGGAGGTTATGCTGGAACTGTATAAAACGCTGGTTAGGCCACAGCTAGAGTGTTGCTTGCAGTTCTGGAATCCGCATTTTCGAAAGGATGTGATTGCACTGGAGTGAGTGCAGAGGACATTTACCAGGATGTTGCCTGGGCTGGAGAGTTTTAGTTATGGGGAGAGATTGGATAGACTGGGGTTATTTTCCCTGGAGCAGAGGAGATTGAGGGGGGACATGGTTGACATGTATATAATTATGAGGGGCATAGATAGGGTAAACAGGAAGGAACTTTTCCCCTTGGTGGAGGGATCAATAACCAGGAGGCATAGATTTAAGGTAAGGGGCACGAGATTTAGAGGGGCTGTGAGGAAGAATTTTTTCACCCAGAGGGTGGTGCGAATCTGTAACTCACTGCCTGAAAGGGTGGTAGAGGTAGAAACCCTCATAACATTTAAGAAGTATTTGGATATGCACTTGCAATGCCATGGCATTCAAGGCTATGGGTCTAGTTCTGGAAAATTGGATTAGAATAGTTAGGTATTTGTTTGACCGGCACAGACTCGATGGGCCGAAGAGCCTTTTTCTGTGCTGCAAACCTCTGTGACTCCAGAGGCAGAACTGAACCAGGCAATGTCCCTCCCTTCTACATTAGAAGGCACTGACCTTACTGCAACAGCAGTGCTCCTGGAATTACCCAAGACTTTTGAACCAGAGGCTGCAAGGAGTCATAATTCCAGAAGTAAAGAAAGGAAAACTAAACCATCAAAAGGAACTAGGGTGGACTAAACAGACAAGGATAGGAAACATGTCAAATGTAAAGAAAGAGATAAACCAACAAAATCCAATCCAGAGAGAGAAACAATGGATCGAGACAGGTATAACAGCACGGAGAGGAAAAAGTGGATCAAGTCTAGATCCAGGTCAGAGAACTTTCCATTAAGCATTTGGGAGGTCTAGCTGTTGAGAGTTAAATTGACAATGCACCAGATACTGCAACTCTTACGGAAGACCAATCAAGCCAAACCAAAGAAGTCCAAAGGGAGACTACTAATTGCCGTGTCTGACAAGAACATGATCAGGGAGAGTCGTGAAACCTCCAGAACTATTAAACCTATGAAGTCAGAGACTTGGGGGGAGAAGGGGTAGTATGTAAAAATAAATGTATAATATATTTGGACAAAGGATTGGGGGAGTATGAAGTTTTAGGGTTTCAGGGCTGAAAGGATTAATGTGTGGGACTGGAGAAACAGTACCACCCACGTGATAAGAGAGAGAGTCACATGACTAAGAGCCTAGAAGGAGAAAGCTCATGACTTAGACTGAGTAATGCCTGTAGTCTTGTATATCTGTAAATGTTCATACAATAAACAGTTATTGTTCAGACAGATCTGTGTCTGCAGCCATTCCTTAGCCAATCACAACCAACCTGCAACAATATTCATCTCAACCAAGGGACATTTATAAGATTATTGAATGGATTTCTGTTTGGACTGGCAAGTGGTACTAAGATTCTTCATGATGGTGACAGAAACATTGGGCAGGATCCTCTCACCTTAGTCCCTGCCAGAATGGCAGCACCATTTGCAGGTTTGGAACCCAGCTCACTAAATGGCAGATCCGGCAGTTGCTTGTTACCAGAGAAAATGAAATGTCATTTTTGCTCTGAGACTCCAATCAATTTGAGAGGTCAGGCAGATGATGTGTCTATTCTGTTAAAGGAGGGATTTCTAATTAAAGGGACCATGGCATAGGTCAGAAAAGCTCACCAATACCTGTTTTTTTTTTCAGGCTGCAGCAACCACAGGAAAGAGAGGAGACCTGGGAAGGCTGCCCACCCATCACCCTGCTTCCCCCGCATCACTCCCTTACCCCCGCACCCCCCAAGGCACCGGATCTCCCACTCTTACCTGGACGTTTAGCTGAGGAATCTGAAGGAGTGCATTGGTGAGCTCTCCCAAGGATGGAAGGAAGAAGGCAACCTCTCCAACCAAGGAGATGGATGCAAGTGGCAGAGCACGTCAGCAGTTGGAGTCTGATCCCTCCAACTGGAGACAATGCACCAAGAGGCTTTAGGCCCTCAGGGGGGGTGGAAAAGGTGAATAGCATAATGCTTTCAGGTGCCAGATGCAACACTGGCTTTTCCAATATTCTCCTGCACAGCACTCCTCAAGTCAACTCACCATGGCAACTCCACTCAATGCCCTTTTCTCTAGGCACCTCACAGAGCAGCCAAAACCAACACTTCCCCTCAGCCTCAGCCTGTTGCCCTGTCGCACCCATGTCTCACAGTTACCATCCACAAAAAGTGTCCTTCCCCCTCTCCACCAAAACCAGCACTCACAATTCTCTGCTCCCTCTCCTTGCAGCAGAAGAGAGCACACAACTTGGCAAGAGGCAGAGGCCTGGGGGGATGTGCACCTTATCAGTCACTTCCAATGCCTGCCCACCTGCTCCGCTGGGAAGGAGGCCTTGTTGCAGGAAGTTTTCGATGTCAGCAGCAAGCTGCTATGACAGCCTGAGCCTCTTGAGACACTGGTGTTCAGATATGGCTCTAGGGGAGCTGACCCTATTTTGGGGGTTTCATCTCAGTTGGCAGTGGTGTGGTCTCTGCTATTGACCTTCAGTAGAGGTGGAAGGTGGAGCTGCATAATCTACTCCCATGCCATATTAAAGGCTGGCAGCTGAAGGTGAGATGTCTTCCAATAAATTGGTAATCCCCTGTCAAGCAGTAAAAGTACTTTCTGAGAGAAGAAATGCTGCGAACAGCAGTCCCACAATGGCCATGGCTGCAGCCCTTCAGGGTAACTGATCAAACCCTTCCCAGTCTGTCAGTTTTACTCGAGAAGCTGTTGCTGTTGTGCACCGGTCTTGGTGACCCTGTGAGGTTGCTGACAGGTCGGGAAACAAATTCCACAGCTGGGAAATCCAGGATTAACAGCTAATGCACCTCCGTGTTGGCTTCCTAACAACCACAACTTCTTAATCATTTACCCAACAAATCCAAAGGGTTCCTCACTCATCTTCAATGCCACCACAGGGAAAACTTGAAGAGGATACAATCACTTTAGGATTTGACCCAGCATCAATTTCTGGGACTTTTCCACCCTGCTCACCCCTGAACTGGCCTCCAACGGGCTGGGAAAATCTTGTCCATTGAGTTCTAAATTGAATATCATTGTGCCCATTCACTCGGTATAAAATGGGTGCATAAATGACAAATTTAACAGGGGGAAGATCCACACCTGAATTTCACTGGCATGCAGGCTGCTGCGAACATCAGATGGCCATGTTAGACACCTGAAAAGTTGAAGTGAGCACCTGCATCTATTTCCAGACCCATTTGTGAAATTGTCTAAAAGAATTTGGATTTTGCAGTGCACAACCTATGATCACATCTCAGGTTCCCCAGCAGTCTAACCAGTGACCCTTAAAAGTAGGTGTAGATTACTCAGTGCCGTGAATTGGAGATCCAATCAGATACCTACCTGGCATAGCCATGTGAACAAGTTCATTGGTACAAAGGAGAAAGATTTTTAAAAAGTGTGCAGAAGAAAAACTACAAGAGTCTCTTAGCTACTCAGATACCATTACATGGGTAGCAAACTCACTGCCGGTGAATATGCAGAGGATGCAGCTCTGACAGGGCTTTGCATGCTAAAGATAGAGATTGCAAACTTGCAGGCGTTCTGGAAAGGAATGTCTTGGGCAGAGCATCGGCAATTTTGTGATCACCACCTATTGAGCACATGGCCCTGGCACACAACATAATGAGAGGGGTTAAATTGGTTAACCCCTGAAAACAGATGTGGGCATTGCAGTACACATGTAATCGCTGTCACATTTACTCTGCTGCCAGCAGCATGTTAAATTCATGCTGTCCCTTATTTTAAACGATCGCTGTGTGCAATCATGCTACCAGCACTGCTTGTATCAGTGGGGCAGGGGCAGCCTGCACTCATAAAGAGGAGGAGCATCATGGCTGCAAGAAATATCTGGGTTTTTTTGAAAATTGAATCTAAGCTTTGATACTTTGAGCAATAGTTGAACGTGTGAGACTGTGAGCACCAAGAGTTTTAAGTAATGCCTCGGAGTCTTGGTGGAAGAGGTGGAAAGAAGGAGAGACATCTTATTTCTGCAGGGAGCAGGAGGCACTCCATATATATATTGAAAGAACAAACAGAGGTGGCAGTCAATGCCAAGAATGTAGCTCCAAGAACATGGATGAAGTGCAGGGAGGAGTTTAATGATCTAACATAAGTTGTCAAGCTGAGTGAGCTCATCTTCAAATAGCATAACCTATCCGCTGCACCTCATCCACTCCTTCCTTCTTAGGCAGTTCCTCAGGATGAAGAGTGACTTGCTTCCGCTCCATTTCGATGGGTTCTGAGATGACTGGTAAGTTCTGAGATGGCTGCAGACACTGCAACATACAGGGCAGGTGGTGCATGAAGGGTCGGGCACATGAGGCGTTTTGAAGTTTGTGTGCATTCTCCGATACCTTGACTTCACGTCTGTGTGATCCCAATAAAGTCTCTTGATGTGTTCGGTGCATTCCCGAATAAACCTTTCTCATTTTAGTCGGTCACAAGCCAGAAACTCCCATGAGTCAGTGGGGATGTTTGATCTCTTCAGCGATGCTTTGAGGACATCCCTCAAGTATTTATGCTGTCCTCCTGGGAGTCTCCTGCTAACTATAGCAATTGCTTTGGGAGTCTGGCGTCAGGCATATAAACTGTCCCCCCATCCACTGCATGGTTCACTACATCTCTAAATACTCATTGACCAACAATATCTATCAATCAGTAATCAACCCTAAAATTCATATTCTTTCCCTCACCCTAATGCACATAATTGTTCACGCACACTGGCAGCTTTTCATCATGACACCCAGATCACCTAAATATATTGCAGGACACTAGCTGACACATTTACTCTTTCTTGCAGGAAAAGGTGCCACATAACAAAAGGCAGCCTGGAGGACCGCACACCTGTAGTTTTAACTTCCATGGAGGAGACTGTGTTGGCCTTCATGGGAAAGGGGCATCTCTGAAGCTATGGCCACTGGCTGGGTTGAAGGGGTTGATTATGAGGACATTTGCTTATCTAATCCTCCTTCTCTCATGTACTCCTCCCTGATCCCACAATCTCTTCTGACTCACAAGCAATGGATTTCATAAGCATACACCTTCTAATTGCTTCTCCCCTCATCACAACCCAGCCCTTGCTCCTTTTTCATTTCAGATACCCAAGAGCTGGAGCCTATCCAGTCAGTGGGTGAAGAGGAATAAGACAGTGATGATGAAGAGACATTGTCAGTCAATCTTATTCAAAGTTGCCAGCTCAGGCACTGACACTGAGTGCATTTTAGAAGCTAGGATGGAGGGAGGATCCACACATAAGACCATAAGACACAGGAGGTACACAAGCAAATGCTTGGTGCACTGAAAAGCCCGCCAGGAAGCCTGCACACAATGATAAGGAGCATGGAGGGGTGCGGAACCAATTTAGCAGAGGATTTTGTACCAACCTCACAGGCCATCATTTGCAACATGGAATGGATGTCACCTCCATCATCACACCAATGGAGCCCAGCATGATGCCATGCCTAGTGACTGATGGCACAGCTTCTGTTGCAGAACAGGCAGTTTCTATCAAAAGCCCGAGTGTTGTAGTGAGAGCAGAGAGAGTGAAGCTGAGGGGAAACAGTGCGAGTGGACAATAGTTAAAAGCAGGGAAACTGGAGGCGGAAAGTCATCGAAAGCAATAAGTCAGGGTCAGGGCACAAGCACGTCACTGCCATGGATTGAGTGGATTGATGAGTAAATGCCTTTCAGAGATCAGTTTCTTATTGCTTTATAGGTCAGTGTCTCATAGCCTTAGACTTCCCTATCTTATAGTGTCAGGGGGCCATGAAGAAACATTAAACTGTCTGTATAAAAATGCACACAATGGCCAAATTATTCTGATATGAGGAGAGACCTTAGACTCAACTGACGTTGCTGATCCCGATGTACACATATCCATGGTACGTAAGCGGGCAGTTTAAAATTCTGATTGCCAGTTTTACCCTGCCTGGACTGACACATGATTCCAACAGCAGTGGCATCAGATGGCCAGCATCATGGAGACTTGCACTGTTTGCCCTATACTTACCCTGTTTTTTATAAGGATTTACTCGGAGCTTTTCATTGTAGATATGAAGCGAACAAAACTCTAAGTAAATGAGTTGGGGTGTCAAAGCACAATGGCGCCGCAGCAAAGTTCACCCCTCATCCCAGCAATGTTAACCCCCCTCCACAAAAAAGGTTTACCCCACCCCGAGCAATGTTCAATCCCCCAACTTCAGCAATGTTCACCCCACATTCCAAGCAATGTTCAGCCATCCCTCCAGGCAATGTCCCTCTCTCACCCCAGGACAGCACTCACCCCCTTCCACGCCCTCCCCTGGCTCACCTCCTGGAATCCCAGGCTCCTGTCAGCTGATGTTGGAGGAGACAGCATTGTTGGGAGGTGGGGAGGTTGGAGTTGAATGTTTTTGTGGGGTAAGGGAGGGGGATGAACATTGTTAAGGGGTGAGGGAGGGGTTTGAACATTATCAGGTGTGGGGGGTGGTGGTGGTGAACATTGACAAGGGTGAGGGAGGAGTGAATACTGTTGGGAGTGAGGGGGTCGGTGGGGTGAACACTGTCGGGAGTGAAGGAAAGGGTATGAATGTTGTAATATGTCTTTAAGGGATAGCAGCATGCCAACACAAAAAGGGAAGTAGTTCATGTGATCCAGTCTCAGTTTCACTTTGGCCTGTGAGCAGAACACAGCACTCACACCATATCTCTGATGTCTTCAAGCTTTTTATCCATGTATATCTGTTCTCATGTGCCTAGTCTCAATAAATGAACCCACAACCTGTTTACCAAATCCCTTATGAGTGATTGGTGCCTTTATATTATTGTTAAAACATGACATGGTGTTTAGTGGTGGTAAAACAGCATGGCAGCAAGATTAAGTACAGGCATGAGATAGTGAACAAGCCTTAGATCATGCTATGTGGCATGAGACGACCCTCAGCGTTCTGGTCAGACCACAACAAGTTTGCAGCATTGGTCAGTGTTGAATTTGCAGCATGGTGACTATTTAGAAAGGCCTGCAAGACGCAGTGAGTTAGTGCTCAAATAAAGGGCTGGTAGGCAGACGGATCCCTTGTGGTGAGTGGAATGGCGTGTCAAGAGAACCAGCGCCGGGTTAACTTAGACGGGAAAGGTAAGTGACTGGGGTGTAGGCCAGATCGAGAACAAATGAGGGAGAGTCAAACAAAAAAAGCAAAGCCATCATAAAAATTGGGCCAGGGAAGGTTGTGGTTATAATGGATGGCTTTGGAAGTTGCTGAATAATAAATTGAATAAAACAAGGAGGAAGGTCAAGGATATTGTCAAAATTTCCCAGTCTGAATTGGGATGCAGCTGACCTACTATGCAAATGCAAAATGTTTAAACAGTGTACAGAGCTATGGTTCCTTGATTCAGGTGTGTCTGAACCAGGCAAGCAAGTCATAAAAATCCGCCGAGCAACTGGGAATGAAGGTCTACGAGGCTGAACATGTCAGGATTAGCAGAAGAAGAGCTAAAAGTTCCCCAAAAGTTATGGACTACATTGGAAGACTGGTTCAGAATCAGGTTAAACTTCCGTTTTCATCGATTAGAGTTCTTGTCATTTCCACAACAGCCCACAGAATCCATAGACCACTTCATCAGCAGATGCAGAGAAAAGGGTATATACTATGATTTTTCAAACACAGGGCTATCAGACATAATTGTTGAGTTGATGATCATATCCTCTCCCACAGAAGCTTTCCAGAAAGATCTGCATGAGAAACCAAAACATATAGCATTGAAGAGCTACGCAAAGATGGACATCAGTACAAAGTGATCCTTGCAGGCTGAAGAAGCTTACAGGTCCTAAGCACAAGCTCGATTATTGACTCACTCACTAGCACACCCGAACCTAGCAAGCCAAGTGGAAGGTGTAGCCTTCTGCACGCACCAAGGAAATGCCCAGCTTTCCATCAATTCTGCAAGCCATGTGGCAGAAAAGGCCATTGACAGCAACAGTGCACTAAAGCAAAGGCTGATTCAGCTACAAAGAGCCGTACAGTAATCCAAACAGACCATGCACAATGGGTACCTTCAAGCATGAGGCGATTGACAGATACCTAGCACAAGGAAGATGGTTGTGGCTGTTGGAGGTCAGTCATCTCAGCTCCAAGACACCACTGCAGGAGTTCCTCAGGGTAGTGTCCTCGGCCCAACCGTCTTCAGCTGCTTCATCAATGACCTTCCTTCCATCATAAGGTCAGAAGTGGGAATGTTCGCCGATGATTGCACAATATTCAGCACCATTCACAACTCTTCAGATGCTGAAGCAGCCCATGTGTAAATGCAGCAACACCTGGACAATATCCAGGCTTGAGCTGACAAGTGTCAAGTAACATTCATATCACACAAGTGCTAGGCAATGGCCATCTCCAACAAGAAAGAATCTAGCCATCATCCCTTGACTCTCAATGGCATTACCATCACTGAATACCCCACTATCAACATCCTGGGGGTTACCATTGACCAGAAACTGAACTGGACTAGCCATATAAATACTGCGGCTACAAGAGCAGGTCAGGGGCTAGGAATCGTGTGACGAGCAACTCACCTCCTGACTCCCCAAAACCTATCCACCATATACAAGGCACAAGTCAGGAGTGTTATGGAATACTGCCCACTTGCCTGGATGAGTGCAGCTCCCACAACAGTCGCCTGACACCGTCCAGGACAAAGCAGCCCGCTTGATTGGCACAACATCCACAAACATTCACTCTCTTCACCACCGACGCACAGTAGCAGCAGTGTGTGCCATTTTCAAGATGCACTGCAGGAATTCACCAAACATCCTTAGACAGCACCTTCCAAACTTATGGCCACTACTATCTAGAAGGACAAGGGCAGTAGATAGATGGGAACACCACTACCTGGAAGTTCCCTTCCAAGCCACTCACCATCCTGATTCGGAAATATATCGCCGTTCCTTCATTGTCACTGGGTCAAAATCCTGGATCTCCCTTCCTAACAGCACTGTGGGTGTATCCACACCACATGGACTGCAGGGCTTCAAGAAGGCAGCTCACCACCACCTTCTTAAGGGCAACTACGATGGGCAATAAATGCTGGCCCAGCCAGTGAAGCCCACACCCCGTGAATGAATTTTAAAAAACAGAAAATTATGATGTTGTGCACAATGAGAAAAAGAGCAGTGAACACATGCTTCACACTGTCAATCTCGTGGGAAACAAATGCCATCTCATGGTCTGAAGTGTTAGCCAAGATTCAAATTATCTGTTGTAAGACATTTGGCAACTACTTGTTATTGGCAAAGATTGACACAAGGGCAAGTGCCAACATCCTACCTCTGTGAATTCTAAAAGTCATGCATCCACATACATAGAAGGCCATGGCGAAACCTACTAGTGCACAACTTTCAGTGTACACTGGTTCACTTATTCCATGTTCAGGATCCATAGTTCTGGAGAGAAAATACAATCAATCCTCCTGGGTATCACAGATGTTCTACATTGTGGAAAGTAAAGATTCAGTGACTGTAGGTTTACTGGCATGTTGTGACCTCGCACTACTGATAATCCATGAAATTGGTCAAAGATCACAAGGTAGATCAACATTAGAAATGACTCCTGTCACCTCAGTTCACAACCCAATATTAAAATATCCAGAATGTTATGACAAAATTGGCAGTTTCAAGGGAGCTGCAACATTACACTTGCAGGAGAATGCAAGTCCATCAATTGATCTGCTGCATTTTGTGTAACGCAAAATGTGTAAAGCAGAAAACAGCAGATACAGCACAGCTCTGATTTTATCAAGCTTTCTATCCATGTATAACCGTTCTCATGTGCCTACTATCAACAAATGAACCCACAACCTGTTTACCCAATACCTTACAAGTGATTGGTGCCTTTACATCATATAAAAACATGACAGTGAACACTGGCGGTGGTGAGAGAGGATTGAACACCATTGAAGGGTGAGGGAGGGAGGCGAACACTGCTGGGGTGTGAGGTGGAAGAACGCTGTCAGGGATGAGGGAGGGGGATAAAAACTGTCAGTGAGGGTAGGTTGAGCAGTGTTTTGGTTGACAGCTCCATTTAAAACAATGTAAGTCAATGCACTGAAGACAGACCTTAAAGGGTGTGTCTTCAGTTCATGACAGGAAAGGTAGTGTGGCTGCGCTGGAATTACACTGGACAATTGGCCTCCTGACACTGTTCACACCTGCATCTCCGCTGGGGCGGACATCAGAAGGTGCAAAGACTCTTAATGGCAACTGGGCTGATAAAATTACGCTCAGTGTTGGACACACCCTCTCTGACCCTGACCAGATGATCTGGGCTAATGTCCATAATACAGTGGAACTGCTGGCAATAATATATTGCGAGGAATCAGATACAATAGGGTTTGTTGAGACACGGTTAGAGAAAAATCTGAACTGGGAATTAAACATTGTAGGGTATAACATATTTAGATGAGATAGAAGGAAAAAGAGGGAGGTGGTATAGCTGTCTATTACAGATGACATAATGGCAGTAGGAAAAAATGGCACAGCTACCGGGCCTGGAGGAATCATTTCCACTTGTGCGAAAGAGCAAGCTAGACACGCCAAGGTAAGATAGTTACCAAGAAATCAAATAGATAAGTCAGAAGAAACATCTTTAGTCAGAGAAGAGTGAGAATGTCAGAAGGAGGAGGCTGGAGTGGAGCAAAATGCTGGCATGGACTGGTTGGATCAAATGGCCTGCCTGCGCTGTATTCTCCATCACATTCTATATAAGCTTAGATAGCTGCCATCATGGCTCTGCATAACATTGTTCAAAGGGCCTTAAGGGGCAACGCAGCAGACTATTAATCTATTCTCCAACAGATCAGTAGGACTGCTGATGCACACCCTGGGAAAGTGGCAGTGGCCTCATGGAATATGATATGGCTGCCCACTCCCAGTATTCTTCTACTTATTTTTCCCATACCACCAGTGCCATTGCAGTTGCCTGTCAACCAACCAGCCCAGGCCGAGATGACACAGTCTGAAG
Source organism: Cetorhinus maximus (assembly GCF_964194155.1). Lineage (NCBI taxonomy): Eukaryota > Metazoa > Chordata > Chondrichthyes > Lamniformes > Cetorhinidae > Cetorhinus > Cetorhinus maximus. The sequence continues at coordinate 98,355,785 of NC_135882.1, forward strand.
TCAGGCCTTCTTGCCCCAGAGCTGCTGGGGGACCCCTTCAAGGCCATTTGCAGTCTCAATTGGAAGTCAGCAGCCTTCCTCCACCCATGCTGCAGCCACTGTGGAATCAAGTCCTGGGGGCACAAGGATAGACACACAGAAAACAGGCACTAAGGAAATGCACAATTGAGAAATTAGTTTAATTTTGTATGCATTATGTCATGATTTAATTTATATAATTGGTCTGGAATGTATATTTTCTGGTGGTTTTAATTTTTGTTTTGTCAGAAAGAGGATGAGTGGTAAGGAAAGGTAATGACTGTGGGGCTATGTGGAGGAGTTGCTGAGGTTACCGGTATCACTCATGGATTATTAAAGCACTTTGGAACCCAGGCCAGAGGAGGCTGCTTACATTGTAGCCTCCATTCTGCTTCCTCTTCCACCATTTTCTCTTCTTCCTCCTCAGTTTCTCGCCTGATAGATGTTGGCAAGAGCTGCCCAGTCATAATGGGCAAGTTGTACAGCATGCAACATACTACCACAAATCTCGATACCCATCACCTGTATACTGCAGGATACTCCAGGATGGTCTAGGCAGCAGAAGCATTGCTTGAAAAGACTGATGGTGTGCTCTATAATGTTCCTTGTGGTAACATGCTTCTCATTGTAAAATTGTGCATTTGTACATGAGTTTTCGACTTGAGTCATGAACCATGTCATAGTAGCTAACCTTTGCTGCCCAGAAGCCAAGATTTTACTTACTGTGGTGGGTCAAATACAAATGGATGAGAGAACTGTCACAGGTGAAGAAATTGTTGCCAGGTTAATGAGCATTTGTGGTGAACTGCCTGTAATCACAATTGAGCTGCACATTGAAGGAATGGAAACCCATTTGGTTAATGAAAATAGACAAACTTAGATAAAATGCACACAAGGCAATGTGCATGCAATCAATGGCATCCTGCACCGTGGGGAATCTTGCAATCCATGCAAAGCCTCAAGCTCACTCCACCTGTTTTTTTCTGGCGTGAAGGATTGAAGTGTACTGATTCTCTGGGCGTACAGTGCCTCAGTGGCTTCCCTTATGCAGCAGTGCATTGCAAACTGCAAAATGTTGCATATATATCCAACAGCAGCTTCGATGGATTCAAATGCATAAAAGTTATGAACTGTGGTTGCCGTGACAACCTAGTCTTCCAATTAGGCACTTTACAGCCTTCTGGGCTCAATTTTGAGTTCAATTTTAGACTCTGTCCTCCATTCTATATTTTTTCCCCTAGTGCCAGCCTGCATCTTGTTTCCATGTTTTGCTTCCAGGCAGCACTGACCATTATTCTGCTATTAACACATTCTGCTATTTTGCTTTCAGACAGCACTGACCTTTATCCTGCTATTAACACCTACTCTGGCCCAATACTTTGTTCCTTTACTACTACTATTCCCACTCTCTTGCCTTTCATTCCATGACATCTTTATAATTTAATGTCCCCTGCCCTCTAACCCATCCCTGACCTTTCCTTTTGCTCCACCTGACCCTCCCCACTTTTTCAACAGCATGAAACCCATCACATTTCTGCCTCTCTTCAGTCTGAATAAATCATATTGGATTCAAAACGTTAACTCTGTTTCTCTTTCCACAGATCCCACCAGACCTGCTGAGTTTTCCAGAACTTTCTGTTTTTATTACAGGCAATACTTTCCTTGCCCTGCTTTGAGATTGCAGTTGTAGCTGCAGCAGTTGGCAGATTTCAGTCATGACCTTGTTTATGAAATAAAGACGTCTCAAACATTTGTCCTTGCTGAAGCTGAGTTAAGCAAATTGCTCCCTAACATCCTTGGTGGACATGGTTTGTTGCTGAGAGGCTTTCTCTTCTTCCTCCTGCTCCCCCTTTTAGCAGATTGTCCTGCTCTGCATGGAGCCTCTTCATCCTCCCGGTTATGTTTGTATGGGTGGAAGGCCTACAAAGCAACCCATTTCTGGAAGTAATTTGTTTCAGCACAGGCTTTTAAATGAAAAAGAAGTACTTCAATACAAGCCAGCTCACTTCCTGTAGACTATTCAAATTTCAGCCAAGTATAGGAAAGCTTTAAAACTGTGTACAAGTGCACCAACAGTCAGAGAAAAGAATCCAACAACGAACCTGCAAGTAGTTCCTGATCCTTTTAAATAGCTCTGGCAGGAGGGTTTTTATTCTGTTTAATATGGTATTCAACATATTGGCTGGATTATGCAGTTAGGAAATGGAAGCACGGGTGTCAAATCGGTATTTAATTCTGATTGGTGTCATGATCTGCCTGCTTGCATGCTGCTGGTGATCGGTATGTGTGCAAATACCCCTGTATCAAAATAGCATCCTTCTCACTTCCTATTGAAAGCGTGCGCCTGCATCACAGACCCCAATTTAAGTTCCAAGTGACTACGTCATGCATAAAAACAGGCGCAACACAGCCCAATTTTAAAATCTCCCAAATATAAATGATGGAATGGATTGATGCCTAATTCTTTCCTTAGTGCTATGTCTAGATTCTGTCTTTCAAATCTTGTCCAGCTTTTAATGCACTTCAATAGGAGCTTTGATATCCAGAAAAATAAACCTATTTAAGACATAGTGAAGCATTGGGGAAGAATTCCATACAGAGCTGAAGACTGGCAGATGGCAGAAAGCCAATCTATGGTTAATCTTTAATGAACCAAAAACCTCTTTCAACAAGCAAATACATTTTACAAATGTAAAGCTTACATTGACATTTATCAATGTCATTTGAATAAGCTGTGTGTTTGTTGCCTTGTGCTCATGGAGGCTGGCTGTCATTTTCACACATGCTGTGTTTTATTCTTTAAGTTTTCACAGATGCACAAAGCATCGTATGAATCCTAAAAGCATATCTTACATTTTCTCTCCTGCAGATTGAGACAGCACACAATGTAGCAGATTGTTTACCATGTGATATACTGGGCACTGGATCATAAAAAAAATGACAAGTATTTCACAATAAATCTGGTAATGTGAATATACTAACACAAAAACACAATGCATTTCAAGCATTGGTAGGCCTTGAAAATGAATAGCATTCATTTTAAACAACAAAGGTAACGGGCTTCAAGTATTAACATTTTTGAAAGGAAAGGTTACTTACGCTAGAATAGAAGGCTTCACTAGACACACAGATAACATCTTGCTCCTGAATTGTTAAAATGTCCTTTGCTAAGTGCAATCGCACTTCAAAAGGCTCTTGAGTTCCATCTTGGAGCAAACAAATTCCTGTCTTTGTCTTGAAAAAGAAGATGAGACTGATTTAAGCAAAGTTGACATTATTTTAGTTGTAAGAGATATCAACCACCTTTCTATCTGACTTCATGTTTCAAAATACTACAGACAGAATTTTTCATCCTGACATGATTGTTTAATGCATAGGGTATATAAAATAATATAGATTATAACAGCTTCAAAAACATGTTATGTGTGCTACGAATGAAAAATATTATACCTCTCCCCATAAAACATTAAGCACAGATTTTAATATGGTCAAATGTATCGGCAACAGAGAAGCAGGGTTTTTTCTGTTGGAGCTGGGTTCAAGTAGAAAATGGAGCTTCTGATGTAAAGAAAATGGCTCAAATACCCATCTTTTCAGAGATGACTGCCACTTGCAAATTAGTACAGGGCCCTTCCCATCACACTGAAGGCAGATGTTTGTTGTACATCTGATTAGTAAACTTTGAAACTTGGGATGACAGCTGCTGGCAGGCATTTCTTGGAGGCTAGTTATGAAAACATGTGCTCATATCTCCAGGGCTCAGTGCCTACCACGATTGGATTGAAGAAAGTCAAGCAGCTGCTGCTTAAGATCTATACTACCAATTGGTGAAACCGTCATTCGATAATGTCAGAGGGATGATGGCAATAGTCTTTCACATTTTGTGATGAATTGCATTACTCATTACCATTTATAGTTAGCTCCTGATACTTGCTGTTTGCCCAGTGCTAGCTCAGACCAATGCTTGTTCATTGCCTATAATTACCAACCAATGATGCTCCTCCTGGGGAGGGGAGATAAGCAAGGTTTGTTTAGGATCACATAGCTTTGAGCTAACATGCCTGACAATGGAGGTTTGGAACTGCGTCAACCCCCTGTGGCAGACTCGTCAGCGTAAAATTTTAGTCAGGCACGTCCACAGCGCCTTGCTATTAGAACTTGGAGGGGGTAATCCTGTTGGGTAAACTGGAATTCAGGTTCAGATAGCTCTATCAGTCAGTGCTCCGAAGGGTAGGATCGTCCTATCTGGAAAAACAATTGAAAGCTGATGATCTCTGCTGATTGATGATGACATTTTAGTTTGTTAAGCTCGAGGAGTACACTTGCTCTAGAGACGGTGTTCTACACTCATTGCCAGGTCATTGTACCTGGGTTGTACATGTGTTGGGTGGCATAACAGCAGGTCAAAGGCACTTGAGAATCTATCTCCACTTGGAGAGGTAAGGTTTGATCAGGGTTAGTCCCCATGGCTTTGTCAGAGGGAGGTCATGCCTAACAAATTTGATTGAATTTTTTGAGGAGGTGACCAGGTGTGTAGATGAGGGTAGTGTGGTTGATGTAGTCTATATGGATTTCAGCAAAGCCTTTGACAAGGTCCCACATGGGAGACTAATACTGAAGGCAAATGCACATGGGATACAGGGTAATTTGATAAGGTGCATTCAAAATTGGCTTAGTTGTAGGAGACAGAGAGTGATGACAGAAGGCTGCTTTAGTGACTGGAAGCCAGTGTCCAGTGGCATACCACAGGGATCTGTGCTGGGTCCCCTATTATTCGTCATTTATATAAATGACATAGATGACTATGTGGGGGGTAGGATTAGTAAGTTTGCGGAAGACACAAAGATTGGCTGGGTGGTTAACAGTACGGTTGAGTGTCTTGGGCTACATGAAGATATAGATGGGATGGTCAAAAGGGCAGATAAGTGGCAGATGGAATTTAACCCTGAAAAGTGTGAGATGATACACTTTGTAAGGAGTAATTTAACAAGGAAGTATTCAATGAACGGCATGACACTAGGAAGTTCTGAAGAACAAAGGGACCTTGGCGGCTGTGTCCATAGATCTCTGAAGGCAGAGGGGCATGTTAGTGGGATGGTGAAAAAGGCTTAAGGGACACTTGTCTTTATCAATTGAGGCATAGATTACAAAAGTAGGGAGTTCACGTTGGAGTTGTATAGAACTTTGGTGAGGCCACAGCTGAAGTACTGTGTACAGTTCTGGTCACCACCTTATAGGAAGGATGTGATTGCACTGGAGGGGGTGCAGAGGAGATTCACCAGGATGTTGCCTGGGATGAAACATTTAAGTTATGAAGAGAGGTTGGATAGACTTGGGTTGTTTTCGTTGGAGCAGAGAAGAATGAGGGGCGACCTGACCGAGGTGCACAAGATTAAGAGGGGCATGGACAGGGTGGATGGGGAGCAGCTGTTCCCCTTAATTGAAGGGTCAGTCATGAGGGGACACAAGTCAAGGTGAGGGGCAGGAGGTTTAGGGGGGATGTGGGGAAAAACTTTTTTACCCAGAGGGTGGTGATGGTCTGGAATGCGCTGCCTGGGAGGGTGGTGGAGGCGATTTGCCTTGCATCCTTTAAAAAGTACCTGGATGAGCACTTGGCACATCATAACATTCAAGGCTATGGGCCAAGTGCTGGTAAATGGGATTAGGCAGGTAGGCCAGGTGTTTCTCACGCATCGGTGCAGACTCGATGGGCCGAAGGGCCTCTTCTGCACTGTGTGATTCTGTGATTCTGTGACTTGAAAAAAGGAAATTATAATGAAATACAAAAGGAATTTTGTCCAGATTAAATGTAAGAGGAAACTGATAAATAGAACCATAGATACGTGTAAACGGGATATGGAAAGAGTACAAATCGAGATGTGTCCAGTGAGAAAAAAACAGATTGTGCTGGCACTGAGTTCCACAACACTAACTCAAATTTGAAAGTAAAAAAATGAGATGTTTTACATTGGCATACCAGAAAATAAAGAAGGCCAAGGCAATTGTGAAGAATATTGAGGAAAGTAATAAAGGGAAATTAGAAGGAATATGAGAGAATATAATGGAAAATTAGTAAAATCAAAGAAGTAAATAAGAATGATGTATTTTTTGCCAAATCAGTAATAAAAGGGTAGTCAAAGTAAGGATAGGCCCTATTAGAGATGAAAAAGCAAGCCTTTATTGGAGAATAAGGGAATAACAGAGATAGTAAATACATTTCTTGCTTCAGCTTTCACAGATATTGAGATTGTATCACCAGAAGTAGAACAATTAGTGGAGACAAAAAGCATATTAAATAACTTATTAAAGAAAACCTAAGGTAGACAAATCATTGGGAACTACCGGGTTGTATCTAAGGACTCCGAGTGAAGAAGCTCGGGAAGAAATGCTGGAGGCTCTGACAATCATTTTCCATGCCGTTAAAGCGAAATCTTTTATAAGGGAATCAATTATTTTAAAAGATATTCAGCTAGTTATGGAGGGAATTGACAGAGAAGGCAGAATTTAATATCTCCCGGGAGTGGGCTGGGAGGCTGGGGGTGGTGGACTGTGGAGGGCATTTAATTGGAAAGCGTGTAATAGAGATCCCATCGCCTTCCCAACTCCCCCATGTAAGTCGCTGTGGGGAACTTTGAGGTCAGCCTTCCTGTCCTTAGGCCGACTGAGGCCCTTAAATGGCCAATTAAGGGCCACTTGAGGGCCTCAGCCCGCCGGTGCTGGTATTCTCCCAGCAAAGAAAGGGGGAGGTGGCAGACAGTCCGGGGGCGGGGGCGGGGGTGGGGGGGAACTTCCTGTGCTCCATGGAGGAACCTGCCAGTGGCAAGGGTCAACCCCACTGAAAGCCACCCCTCCTCCCTCCCCCACTGACCACTTGCCCTTCCTCCCCACCGACCATCCCTTCCCCCTTGCTGGGCCATGCCTAACTGGCCCTGGCGAACCCACCCCATTTACCTTTTCTTTGGACTTCCAGTGCTTCTCCTGGTCTCCGGCCTACTACAGTACCAGCAGTGGCCACTGCTCCCTTTGTGTTGCTGGGACTGAAAAGCTACTGGCCCTCTGATTGGCCGGCAGTTCTTGGAGGTGGGATCTTTACCCCCAAAGGCTGGGAACTCTGATGGCAGACAGTTACCTGCCTGATAGGCAATTCATTATGTTTGGGCTTCGAGAAATGGCTGAGGTGCCTTTGCCACCTGGTAAATTCAGCCCAGAGAGTTAGCAGGAGAGTGGGATAAGAAGAGATGGTTCAGTTGCACAAAAAAAAACTACAAAGAGCTGATAGACCAATGACCTGTTTCTGCCTGTATCGTTTTATCATTCTAAGTCCTGACACTATGGCCTCGATTCTCACCCTTGAGGTGGATAGCAGGAGTTAGCATAATTCTGAGCTCGGCCTGCCCGCCTCAGGGGAAAGTGCCTGCAAGGGCGGGTTCTTCAATACCGGGGACTGGGTGTGGGCCTGAAGTTGGGCCAGCCAATCCGGGAAGAAGTTTACAGGCAGTCACAGGGGCTGCTGGGCACGGAGGCAGCTGTTTGAAGGGCCGCCTCAGTTCTGTGGGACTTTGTCCTGGGTAAAATAAAAACCCAAAGGCTCTCCAGGCCTCACCCCTCACACCCCCTCACCCTCCAAACACTCCCCATGCCCCATCCATGCCACCTCATGCCCCCACCCACCCCCATGGCCCCTCATGCCTCCAATGCTAAGCCCTGCCTTTCCACCCACCCATGGCTCTTCATGGCTGCCATGCCAAGCTCTGGTGCTGTGATGTCATTGACCCACTATACACTGAATCCTTTAGCGACAATAGGATATGTAAAAGAAGAGCATTTTTAAATAAAATAATTCATTTATAACTTTGTTACGTTTAAAAAAAAAAGTAATTTGAGTACAAGGTAATCATGAGGCTTGGCTGAGAGTCCAGACATCCATTAGGGTACTAAAACACCAGCACCCAGAGAAAACATTGCTTAATTGACAGCTCAGGCTCTCTGGTCACTGTGCCAATTTCACAATGCTTGTTTGCCCGAGTTAAGTGGTTTCAAGGGTTTGTGGTTTTATTAATACTTTAAAGGATCTGGTTGATTGACACTTCCATTAGCTTGTAGTCAAATAGCTTTTTATTTCAACACAGGAGAACATTGTGAATGAATTACTTTTTTAAAGTTTTTTTTTAAACACATACTTCTGTCACTACAGGGTTCATTGGTTCCAGACTGTGTAAAGTGGATCAATGGATATGGAAGTGCCATAGCTTAGTATGAGGTCATGAGAAGCCATATGGGGTGGGTAAAAGGGCAGAGTTTGGCATAGGGGGCATGAGGGGCCATGAGGTGTGAGTGTAAGAGATGAGCTTAGCGTACGGAGCATGAAGGATCATAGAGGGCGGGTGAGAAGCACGAGGAGGACCTTTTGAACTTACCTTTTTAAAAGTTCCCTCAAGCACACCAGGATCCACGACTCTTTAAAAACCTGGCCCAACTCCATTAAAATTGCAGAGGAGAACGACTTGCCTTTCTCCACATTGGAGCCGGCCAGGTCGGGAGTGCCGGATGCAGGAACCAGCTCACACCCTCTAATGGTGCTCCTGAAAATCAGACAGCCGGGAAAGTGTTGAGAATCCTGGAATCCGTTCTTGCCCACCATTTTTAAAGGGCTCCCGAGTCATCCCAACTGGGTGAAAATCCAGGCCCATGCTTTTGGTGCCATTTGACATTTCTGAAAGTCCTTCCCTGCTTGTCCTCTTCCACTAACTCAATTCCATCAGAGTATTAACCCGCTTGGAATGAATTTACTGTCAGCTGAAACCCACTGAAACATCTAGTCTCCATAGAATCAGGACAAACACTAACCTGCTTGGTTGCACATCTGATTCCTATCAGTGAAAGGAGTGCAATGCCCTGTGCTAGACTGTATTTTGGTCCATCATAAAATATTCTTATTTTTATCTTTTCCATACGAAAACATTTTTGTGTTGACAGCAATTTCTCGATTTGGGACTGGGTTTTGAGCCTCCCACATCCCACCAGATGCTTTCAGCAGGGGGTTGTGGGGAGGGGGGCACATAAAAAATGTCGGGTTGCTAGACCGCCACATTCCTGCCCACTCCCAAACTGGTCCTCATAAAGCGGGGGGTGGGTAAGTCACCCACTAGCCTGCTCCCACCCTGAGACCTATTGAGGGCTTTAAGTGGCCAACTGTTGCCCACTGAAGGCTGTCAATCTGCCTCCACTGCCAAAGTACGCTTGGCATGGCCCCAGGAAAGAGTTATTTGTTTTACCAAGTTGGTGAAAAAGCAGGAAGGAAAGGGCAACATCATTTAGGTGGTGCCCGGTGTACAACAGGGGCACCCCACAAAATGTTACCCCTCCCATTTTGTGCCTCCAAGCCTGCCCTCCAAAACCTGCCCTCCCCCCGCCTTGCTCCCCTCCCTAGGATGCCTAATCCCTCCCCACCCTTAAAGCCCGGGACCTATGCAGATCCAGGCTCCAACTTTGACCTCTGTGGTCTTCCTTGCAGGCCCAGCAGCACCCACTACTGAGCTCTGGCACTGCTGGAACTGCTGGAGCTGCCAGCCAATCAGGTTGTGTTATTGCTGCAGGATAGCCTTTTTTAAAGCCAGTCAGTTTGGAACCAACTTTCCTTCCGGGGTTGGGAGGAAGGGGGTGGGTGTGAGCAGCATGTCCCTTGTAAAATCAAACCCTTGTATTCTATAATTGTATATGTAGATAGCATAGAGTATTAATCATGGAAGCAATATTGTAACTTATATGGCTGAACATTTGGATCAGATCTGACAGAACAAAGAATAAAGACCAAGAAAGGAGGGCTGATTTTCAATTGCCAGCTGCCTGCTTCTCACCTGTAAAATGAGCAGCTGGTCATTGGAAATCAGGGGTGGGAAGTAGTGTTATCACCTCTGTTGCTCCATTGCCACCCAAAGCCCGCCTGATATGACTTTGAGGCGCAGTTGTAAACAAATGAACAGCATGTTCTTAAAGGAACCACTGATAACTACTCCACAAAAAGCCCTGGAATATTTTGGGGCAACACTGGTTCCACAACAGTAATGCTGCCCACTGCCAACATTCCCCTTGAATTTGGTTCCCACTCACCCCTTGGCCTTACCTGACACACAGCTAGGCATAGGAGATGAAAGATATTGTGCCCTCCCGCCAGTGAGCTGCAGCACAGCGCCTGCTTGATGCCCGCAACTCATTAGCTACATTCAAATCAGGCCCAAACCCAAAAATGGTTTGCTCCTCCCCATACAGTTAGCAGGCTTATTTTGGGACGAGGTTGAAAATCCTCTTGGTTCTTGTAAAGGTAGTGATCACTTTTCAGTTCATTCATATCCAATTCTAGGTGCACAACAGGCAATGGTAAAATTGCTGCTTTGTTGAATTGTGTGCTTTCTAAGTCTGTTATCTGCATGGCCACAGCAGTGCCTAATCTGTCTGTACTTGTTGTACATTCTATCTTGTCATCAGTCGCAATTTGCTGGCCAAACTAATTAATGGGATTTGGACAACCAATGATTTGACTCAATATTTGTGATTCCGAGCAGAAAAAAATATCTCCCACTGCAAGATGGTGGGGAGGAGACACAAGAAAGCTTTGACAACCTGAAGGAAGATGTTGGTTAGAACAAAACAAAAACCACCACAAACCAATCATTTCCATACCAAAAGGAAACACAATAATAAAAAAACTCTCCATTGTCAAGTTCCACAAATGTGGAAAATTAGCAGTTCAGTTTCTTATTCAACTAAGGCAGTGAAGTATGAGTTTCAGGATATGGATTGATATTTTGCTTTAGAAAAGTTAAATGAACAGGAAATACCCAAGTCTTCCAGTCTTCTTCTTGTTTTGTTTTAATGGATTGATGGATCCAATCGATTTAAAATAGACATGAGAATCACTCCTGAGACACAATAGCTGAGGCAAATAGAAATAAACAATGCTTGCTGACTAAACATTGTTAAACAGCATAATCTGGGAGAATCTGCCTTCCCTAATGAATAACCTATTTTAATGGTTTGTGTTGTGACAATGAATATTAACTTTCAATCAATTGTTTAAAAAGGGAATAAAGCAATGACTAATTAATTCTTATGTTCCTGCAACCAAATTAAATTTCCGATCACATATTGCAGTGGCCATTGATGACATAATCCTTTATAGTATTAAATTCATGTTTTATAATGCAATATTTTCCTCTAACCACTAACGCATAAACCATCTGTCAAGGTTTTGCCATTATAAATTCTTAGACTGCATTTATAATGGAAATTACCTATGCAACCCTGTAATTAAATCCTCTTGCAAATGATGGCTTTCATTTTCCAGCTCCCCAGCCTATATTATAAAGAAACACCTATTCTCCAACCAACTCTACTTTTCTATTTCTCAACATGCACATATTTCTATTTCGTGTTAAATAATAATATAAAATCAAATTATTATATGGGGAAAAGGACAGAGTTTAAAATGGGGATTGAATTACATCTGCAATTCTCGGCCTCACTATCCACTTCCCTCTAACTATGATTCATTTGAAGATTGCACTTAGTTTTGATTTGCAAGGGGTAATTTTGATGTTGGGCAGTAGTGTAAAGGGAGCGATATGAGTTCAGCTGGCCATTCCAGCCAAAAGTCCATTGATTTTTGGTGCAACTGGATGATCCTGACGGTGGGCGGGGCTGGAAATTCCAGCCCAGAATTACCGTTTCATGTCGATGTCTTTTGCACAAAATCTATGGATGTTGTTTTCTATTTTTAGAAACTAGAGTGTTAATCTTACCTTTGATTTTGGTAATATTGGACAGCTGTGCAGTGGGTTAGACATTGGCCTTTTACCTCTGCAACCTGGGCTTAAGTTCAATTCAGACTCAAAAATGCAAGTTTTCTTTGTCTGGTGTACGGGTCCTGTGTAAAATGATGTTGGGAAGTCTTAATCTAGCTCCTAGTGGACAAGGGACTACAGCACAATACTGTTTCTAATTTAGTATTGATTGGTAAATTCACTCAGTCAGGATTAAGGATGGTCGGTGTGAAAAAGTGAGAAACGGGTGTTGTAAGAATATTCTTCTGTAGTTGGGGCTCAAGGACATTGTCGGGACAGACTTGAAGGAACTTTAATTGGCATTTAACTGTGCCATATATGTCACCTGGTAGTGCTTGACACTGACTTTAGAGCTTGAACTGAAATATGTTCCATTCTCAAGGACTAACATCCCTCAACTTTAGGGGCACATAAAGTAAATGTCAAATATTACATTTATCATGTGAGTTCATCCAGTAAGACTCCATTAGCCATAGCGACAGAAACCTGACCAATCAGGACAATAATGTTCATTTGCAACCCTGAAGATGTATAGCTGCCACTAACCAGTCAAATGGCAGCCATGGGCTGTAGGAAATTAAGCAGGAAAATGAATTGTAAATCACGATTCAGTGTTAAGGACATTTCTGGATTTTGAAGGGCTATTTTTTAGATCCGTGATATAAAAATAAAAGTATTTACTTTAATATGTGAAATCAATCTTTTGAATATTGAAATCAGAACCAAAGGGAAAATTACAATTAATCTTTTAAAGACTATAGCATACATTTCTATAATTCATATTGAATTTTAAAGCATACATCTTGTGAAAATCTACCCCTGCACAGTATCGCTGGTCAGCATAGGCATCAGAAAAAGGTTACTTAAAACTATAGGGCTGATTCTGTGACCTGCATTCATAGCCGACAAGACTCTGCAATGGGAACAGCACTGGGAGTACAGCCTTGTGTAATTCAGGCTATATTTAATTAAGTATCTGATTATGTCTGGCCTCTTCTGCACTTCCAATGATTCATTTAATGTCCAAAGCTTGGGACATTACTTTTATTTTGCATGAAGGAAAATTAAATATCTGAGTGGCACACTGGAGCTTTTAAAAAGTTAATTCTGTTTAAAGCATCCTTTAATCAGCGCTACTCCATTGATTAAGTGCCAATGAGCCCACTGAAATAGAGTGTTTAAAGTTCAAATGGTAGTTGGTGGGGTGGTGATTAGCCTCCAGTATTCTCTATCCATTGGCAACACAGAACTAGTTAAAGTAATAATTGTATGGGGAAAATATCACATTGAATGGATACTCTGCCAAAGCTGTTCACAGTTTTTAAATTAACTCCATTTCAATGGGTGGAATAATTTCTATCTGATCATATAAATTTGTCCATTAGAATAAATTGTCCACCTGCTCAATTATTCCTTAAAAAGTCACTAGTAAAGCTTTAATAAAAAATAAGCAGACTTCTGAAATAAAGTTGTTACCAATTTCACTTCTGTCTTGGTGCAGATATCAGGGAGTAGCTGAGAAAAGAAAAAAAAAAGTTTATTTCCCTTTTTCCAGCAGTTCAACATTGGAATTGACATTATTCGCATTAAAAAAAATTGGAAAACATGCCCCATGCATAAAGTGGCATTAAATGCTTTATGCTGATGTTTAGCTTTGCATTAATAATAGAAAATGCAGGCAAAGGCAATATTCCTTCTAGGGAGTATTAATAAGGATTTTTTGCAAAGGAGAACAGAGGAAGAAAAAATCTTCCAACAATGCTAAAAACTGAGACAATCCCCAGGCAGCTTACTAAAATGTAATCATTTCTGGAAAAAGTGATTCTATTTTTTATTTGCTTTTTATAGAACAGTAAATGTGCTAACATTCCGTATCAAGCACAATCAGAGATGATGCATTATAATATTCTATTGCAGTTTGGCTTTCTTCCTGTTTAAATTCAGGCTGTTGAAGAATTATTATTTTGAAGGAATGTTACTGAATATGATACATTCTGTTAAAACGTGGCATTGCTTGACTAGACGCATGGCAACTTACATTTTTGGATTGACCATTTCCACGAGCCCTGGTGACACTTCTATGACCACCAAGGTATCATTGAATATGGAAACAATTATTAAATATGTTTTGCTAAAAATGAACTTCTGCATGAAAATGGATTTCATAATCCACACCAAATAACTGAAGACCTGTGCTCCAGATCTTAGCGTGTCTCCAGCCAAGCTGTTCCAGTGCACCTACAACACTGGCATCTACCCAACAAGGTGGAAAATTGCCCAGTTATGTCCTGCCCACAAAGTGCAGGACAAATCCAACCCGGTCAATTACCGCCCCATCACAACAATTGCATTGAAATGATACTCTCCCAAAGCTGTTCAATTTTTGAATTAATTCCACTTCAATGGGTGGGTAATTTCTATCTGATTCTTTAAATTTATCCATTAGAAACCTGCTCAATTTTTCTTTAGAAGCTCATCAACCAGGCCTTAACAAACAAGGCCTTCTCAAAAAAAATCAGCAAAATGATAGAGTGTGTCATCAACAGGCCTGTTCAGCAGCATTTACACAAAAATAACCTGTTCATCAATCTTCAGTTTAGGTTTTGCCAGTGCCACTTGGCCCCTGAACTCATTACAGCCTTGGTCCAAACATGGACAAAAGATCTGAACCCAAGATACAAGGTGAAAGTGACAGCCCTTGAAATCAAGGCCTCATTTGACCAAGGATCAAGAACTCCTAATAAAAGTGAAGTCAAGGGGAATCGGAAGGGGGAGGGGGCGGTGGGGGGGTAAATGCTCCACTGATTGGAGGCATAATTAGTACAAAGGAAGATGGTTGTAGTTGCTGGAGGTCAATCATCTCAGCCTCACGACATCACTGTAGGAATTCTTCAGCGTAGTTTCCTGGACCCAAACATCTATAGCCGCTTCATCAATGACCTTTCCTCCTTCAGAAGGTCAGAGGTGGGATTGCTCGCTGATGATTACACAATGCTCAGTACCTTTGAAACTCTTCAGATCCTGAAGCAGTCCATGTCGATAAGCAGCAAAACCTGGATACCATTCAGGCTTGGGTTGATATGTGGTAAGTGGTTCGCACCACACAAGGTCCAAGCAATGACCATCTCCAACATGAGAGAATCTAACCATCTCTCCTTGACATTCAATGGCAATATCATCATTGAATCCATCATCATCAACATCTTGGGGGGGTTACCATTGACCAGAAACCGAACTGGACTAGCCATATAAATACTGTGGCTACAAGAGCAGGTCAGAGGCTGGGAGTTCTGCAGCGAATAACTCACCTCCTGACTCCCCAAAGCCTATCCACCATATACAAGATATGAGCCAGGAATGTGATGGAATACTCCCCCACTTGCCTGGGTGAGTGTAGCTCCATCAACACTCAAGAAGCTGAACACCATCCCAGAGTGGAAATTGGATTTAACAGGGCCCGTTAAACCAAGATAAAAGCAAAATACTGCGGATGCTGGAAATCTGAAACAATTACAAAAATTGATGGAAAAACTCAGCGGGTCTAACAGCATCTGCGGAGAGGAAGACACTCTTCTCCACAGATGCTGTCAGACCTGCTGAGTTTTTCCAGCAATTTTTGTTTTTGTCCTGTTAAACCAAGGTTAGCTTGTCGACTCAAGCTACTGCCTCAGTAGTGAAATTCTGACCCTAAAACAATTGTTAAATTTAAAACCGAAATTGATATATCTTTCCGAGGCAAGGGTATTAAGGAGTTCAAAACCAAAATGGATAAATGGAGTTAAGATACAGATCAACCATAATCTAATTGAACGGTGGAACATAATTAATTGGCTGAATGGCCCACTATGTTCCTATGTTTATGGGCAGAATCATCCCAGATTTGCACGAAGTGTGGTAGCGGGCGGGTAAAATGACGTTTTACCCACCGGCCGCGATGCCGTATCATCCCAAAGCCACCATATTATTTATGCACTACCAGGAAACACGCCATTTTGATGGCGAGCGGGCTCTCATTTGCCCGTCCGCCATTACTCCGCCACCACATCACGCCAGGTGCCACATTTAAAGTCCAGCCGCAAGCACACATCTCAGTGCTTCCAGCCCACCACTGCTGCATGGAAGACATTGCCCTGAAACTGAAGACTGCAGCCCCCAGGTTCAGTGACCCGTCCCTCAAGCACCTTTTGGATACCGTGGAGGCCTGCCGGGATGCCCTGCACCCCCGCTCTGGCCACAGGATGGGCAGCAACATCACTAACCCGGCTTAGGAAGCGGTGGCAGTCAGCGCCAATGTACTTCAAAAGAGGACAGCCACCCAGTGCCGCAAGAGGGTGAATTACCTCATCCGTTCTGCCAGGGTAAGTCACTTTTCTCATCATTCTCAATTCACATAATCACAAACCCATCACATATCCACAGCGCCCTCACTCACTGCCAATTAAAGGGACATCACCATTCACTCTCTCACACTCACCGTCATTGAGCTCATCCCATCCATGGGACCACTCACCACCCACACAGACCAGGCACATTTATCATCTGGCTTGGCAGACGTCCTGCTTACACTCTCTCCATCTCTATCCATGCAGAACAAGCTGGCACACAACAAGAGAGAGGTCACTGACTGGTGGCAGAATGCCTGAAATCAAGGTCCTCAAGGGCTTTGAAAACAGAGCAATCCAGCTGGCCGGCTACGATCTGGACCAGTCCTGTGCTGACAGTGAGGTTGTTGCTGCTCCACCAAGTGAGGACCCAGCAGTGCAACATCCATCAGACAACCATGCTGTGAGTGATGTGTCTTGTTTCACAGGCCACTGCCATGCACTAATTATCTCCCCTTGCTTTCGCAGGCGCATCTGCCAAACAGCCGACGAAGTCCACAACCCAGAGCTTCCAATCAAGCCCAAAGAAACCTTTGAAGAGGAATCTGGAGGCACCCTCTTTGAAGTCCTGTCACAGAGCTCACCCACACCCTTCACCAGCGCAGAGACCTTGGTGGGACCTAGCTTTAGAACAAACCTGGGATCACAATCTGGTGAGCACATCGCACTGTCTGATCCACAGCAGGTGGCGACAGGGACTTCCCAGGTTTCTGGCACTCGGAAGACTGCTGGAGGCTGGAAATTTGCTGAGTCCGAATCAGATGACGAGCCTCTGGACTCGGTCATGTCTCAGTTGCTGGAGCTGCAAAGGTAAACTCGGGAACATCAGGAAGGGATGTCCGCTACACTCCTCAGATTACAAGGCACGATGGAGGAGTCTGACGGCTTCACTCTGAAGTGATAGCACCGGCATGCCAACACACCAAGGTAGGATGGCAGCCGCCATGGAGATCTTGGTCCAGAATTTCGCTCCTACACTGCTGTGCAGGCTCAACTCCATCACTGATGCCATACTGCCCTCCAGCAGTGTCTACATGACAGGGGTGCCGGGCAGCTCGATCTTGCCCCAGCCTGGGGCCTCTGGGCGTCACAGGGAGGAGGATCAGCATTTGCATATTCCGGGCCCATCCATTCAGGTGACTCCGGAAGTGTCCAGCCCATCCAACTCTGCTCTTCCTGTAACCTCAGCAGCTCCAGCTCCACAGGCCAAGGAGGGTCCCACAGCCACACAGCAGGACCCCAAAAGCAGGCTGGGGCCCTCCAAGTCTCGACCCTCCAGAGGATGACCACCGAGGTCATCACAGACAGGGCATCACAGTCAGCAGGCTGCCTCCACCTCCGCTGTGGATGGCCGGAGAGCACCAAGACATAGTGGCAGGGTTAGGAAAGTTAAGGAGAATTAGTTGCACAACCTGGGATGGGTGATCACTTGTAAATACTGTCACTATTGTCAATAAACTCCCAAGAACGTCTCCCTGCCTATGGCTCCTTGTTCTGCTGAGTAGTGTTCTTGTCACTCAGATGTGAAACCTTTCTGCACAAGATAAAACAGGTGTCTCAACCCAGGGCCTCTTCCCTGTGCTCTGTGCAGCCTTCAGACCAAAGTGATGGTCCAGCCTCACACTCCCTGGACACATTACTGATGCCTGCACCTCGACGGTGCTTGTCATTGCTGCTAGAATGTAGTGGGCAGGCGTCACAGAGTTCTCTCAATCTCTCTGTGTGCTCTCAGCACCTTTAAGGTGGGGCTGGCCCCTATCTCTTCAACATTTGTGACCAGTGATGCTGCACTCCTGAAGGGCTCAGGTGCTGAAGGCAGACAAAGGATCAGATGCTTCTAAAGTTTCATGGCTGCATCTCCATGATATGACCCGGATCACAGAGCGCCGGTGAGCTGCCCTTGGCCAGACATTCTCAGAAGCTTTGTGAAGGTCTATGGAGTGTCTTCACTGAACATCATCATCATCCTCTGCAATTGAGCGACTATTAGGGCGTTCACTGCGTCTCCATGACAGGACCATTCTCACAGAGCGTATACATGCTACCATAAGCCAGACTGGAGTCAAACAATCATAGATGCAATGTGAGGATCTATGGGGTCACCTCACTGCAGGTCATCATAATCCTCCACAAATCTAGCAGCTATGAAGGTCTCCTGAGCACGCCTGCCTCATCTGCCATGCGAGGGACTCATCCTCTTCATCATCGCCTCTGAGGACCTCCTCACCCTCATCCCTGTCGACGTCCTCCTCATCGGAGGAGATGTGCAGCTCTTCCATCTCCTCCACAGCCAGCTTGTCTTCTGTTGGAGCGCCAGCTTGTAAATGGCGCAGCAGACGATGACGATGCGTGACACCCTCTGCGGACTATATTGCAGGGCTCCACCAGACTGATCCAGGCACCAGACCCTTATCTTCAGCATCCCGATGGTTTGCTCCACCAAGTTGCGAGTTGCAGCATGAGCCTCATTATACCGTCGCTCTGCAGCAGTCTGAGGCCGCTGCACGGGTGTCATCAGCCACACCCTCTGTGGGTAGCCCCTGTCCCTGAGGAGCCATCCCTGAATCTTCAGTGGACCCTGGAAGACCCCAAGGATCTGTGACCGATTCAGGATGTAGGCGTCGTGCACACTCCCTGGAAATCCTGCGCAGATCTGTAGGACGCATTTCTGGATGTCGCACGCCAGCTGCACATTCAGCAAGTGGAACCCCTTACAGTTGATGTAGTCCACCATGTGTTGTGACGGAGATCTGAGCACCACGCGAGTGCAGTCAATCACACCCTGAATCTGTGAGAAACCCAAGATCTGGGCGAATCTAATTGCTCTTGCATCCTGGCGAAATGCACAAAGTTGTGTGCCCTCGCAAAGATGGCATCCATGACCTCATGGATGCATTTGTGGATGGAGGCTTGTGATATCCCACAGAGGTCACCTGTGCCTGAAAGGAGCCACTGGTGTAGAAATTGAGTGCCGCGGTCACTTTCACGGCCTCTGGCAGTGGATGCCCTCCATGTCCCTGTGGTGCCAAACCCTGCAGTAGCTGGCAGATGTGACTACCCAGTTCCCTAGACATGCGCAATGTTCAGTGACACTGGTTCTTGGTCATCTGCAGGAATGAAAGGCAGCATCTATAGACCCTGGGTGTCGCTAGGTGCCAGCCTGCGATGGCTCGCTGTGTCTGTTGGGCGGCGTGTGCAGGAGCCCCAGCCACCCCTTCCTCCTGAGGTTGCTGTTCCTGGCTCTGCACAGCCAGGAGCCTCAGTCGCTCTCTCCTCCGTCGTCTTTGCACTCTGTAAGCCATCAGGCATACAGCTAGTTCACCAGGCTCCATGGTCCTGATGTACTCCTCCTGCTGGTGAAAGAGAGAGACATGTGGTTAGCATGGGTGTACTAAGAACCTCTCCTGGTTAAGTGTGGCAGCTCCTTAACACATCCCAGAGAGTGCTGGACACTACTTTGATTAGCACGTTGCACGGCTGCCCTGTTAGCTTGAACCATGGGGGAGACTGGTCCAAACTGGGGTGCTGACATTGCAAGGGGCTGTGAGCGCCTCCAGCAGTGACTGCTCCATGGCCAGCTTTAGCGAGGAGATTATACAACATGTGCAGTCATCCAACTGCTTTGCAGTCCACTAAAATGCTCATGAATTTGCCGTGTGTGCCTGGGGGATTGATGGGTGAGGGGGTTGGGAGTGGGGGGGGGGGGGGGGGGGGGGGGAAATGCTCTGGAGCACTTGGTGGGACTTTGATGTCTCTGCATTGCTTGAGTGGGCAGATAAGCTAGGAGCCCGACTCCAATCATATCAATGTGGCTGCGTCTGAACTGTCTCAGCTGCAGAGGAATGGCCACTTTACACAAGTTTCCCTAATGCTTGGCCACTTCCCTTGCCCACCCGACCCCTCCCACCCAGAATGCTTATGTGCCATATTCAGTGACAGGGCTGCCCTTGCCCCCCACCCCGCTCCCCACAATCGCAACCAGTCGCCTCAACGGCAGGGCTGCCCTTGCCCCCACCACCCACCCCCTTCACCTAAACGCCAGGGCTAACCTTAGCCCCAACCCCCCAATGCCCCTGAAACTTGAAGTCCAACAGGCGACCCTGGCGAGCGCTGCACAACGTTGCTGTGCACTCACCTCCGAGTTCCCCTCAAAGTGCAGGCCGCCAAGTGCATGCCTTTTATGTGCTGTTGTGAAACACGTCATGTGCTTTCCCGCTGATGTGGAAGGACGATCCAGCTGGGGGAGATGATTCCGGCGGGCTGGCCTGATAATGATATGCTGATGTATTACAATAAGGCTTCTGATGTCCGATGGTGGGAAACGCAGCCCACCATCGGCAGGCTGAGTGGACAATCGCAAACTGGTTTCTCGGCATTGTAAAACCGATTGCGCCATATTGTCTGCTCACGCCACCAATCACGCCCGACGCCAGCGGGCACGGAAAATTCCGCCCTATATTCCTATAACACATTAATTTCTTTATTTTACTTGGGACCCATGATGATTTTTCACTTCTAGATTCAAAATTCCATTCCTTCCAGGGAATTTTTATCCATGTTTCATGAAAAAAAATATCATTGTGCTGGAGGAGCCAGGTGCAGGTCTAATTCAGGCTGACTGTTGGGCAATAAATGTAAGTTCCACAAAATTAAGCTTCAGATATTTTTCTTGTGATAACCATTGATGAGTTTGACAAACAATGATAAAAGTTGGAAAAGGAGAGGACAGGAATATTAAGGACAAATAGAAAATGAAATGAAACAGAAACCAATGGAATGAAAAGAATGTGGTCAAGAGAGCAAGATATTGAAGGGGTTTAGCAAAGAAAGTGATGAGCTGTAGAAGCATGAGCAAGAAGTTAAATCAACAAGCTAGAGAAATAAACTACAAAGGAAGCTGGCGAAATGGAAAGGAATGGGAACACCATGACCTGCAAGTTCCCCTCCAAGCCACTCACCATCCTGACTTGGAAATATATCTCCGTTCCTTCACTGTCACTGGGTCAAAATTCTGGAACTCCCTCCCTAACAGCACTATGGATGTACCTACACCACATGGACTGCAGTGGTTCAAGAAGGCGGCTCACCACCACCTTCTCAAGGACAATTAGGAATGGGCAATATAAGCTGGCCTAGTCAGCAACGCTCACATCCTGTGAAAGAATTAAAAAACATAGCTTGCTGGGAAAGTGATCAAGTGCAGATGCAGTTGGCAAGATGGAAATGAAACATCAAGGAACTCATATGTAAGGAACTTATATCAAGGAACTTAGATACAAGCCACAAACTGTTGGAAAAAACTGGCAATATGGGAAAGTGGTGAGAGTGAAATTAAAGTTCAGTCATTGAGCTATAAAATGAAGGCAGGTAGATGAAAATATCTAGAGCAATAGACAAAGAAATAAATCATTTTTATTTACATGTTATCTTAAGATCCTCAGGGCATCGAAAAGTACCTTAAAATCAATGGATCACTTCTGATGTGCAGTCACTGTTGCATGTGAGTGAAAATAGCAGCCATTCTGTGCACAAAGATGTCCCATAAACAGCTAAAGAATTAATGACCATAGAATCTGCTTTTGTTGGTGTTGGTGGAGGGAGGAATGCTGGTCATCAGCCTACTACCATACATTCTCTTCCCTCCATTTGAGCAGGCTGGCAAACCGTAGCTTAATGACCCGCATATGGCAGTAGCAATGATAGCGAAACTGTTGGCATTTGCTATCATTACACCTCTGAAACTTACAGCAACTTCTGGAATCCACATATGAGCAGTTGAGCTTGGAAATCCAGAAGTTGACGCCAGTGATTCTAGAAATCAATGAACTGATGAGAACCCCCTCTTTTTTCCAATAGTCTCACTAAAATAACTTTTGAAAAAGTTGCAATTTGTTGAGTGAGGGATAAGTGGTTTTAACAGAGTATTAAGTACATAATTACTCCGGAACAACATCTCTAGCCCTGAATAAAACTAATCTTATATTACGGAATGTCAATTTTCTCTATTGTGCTAAATTTTTAAAATTATTTTTTAATTTATGGCATTGCCGATTCTACATTAATCCCACGTGTATGCCCCAATATTTATTTTTATCTCTGTAAAATTATATTCACAAGTGAAGCATAATTAGTGCTTTTAACTTTTGTGTTTGTTGTCTGTGTGAATTCTTAAATCTTATTGGCTTCTTACCCTGCTTGATGGTATCATAGCTGCTAGATGCCCAGAGATTCCCTTGATTCAAATTAATTTCAAAGAAGATGACATCTACTCCACGAATATTGTTAGATCCTTATGGGCAGCTTTCTTAAAATTCAACAGCGAATGTATCACTTCACCACTGACTGCCAAATCAGGGCCATTTTTTCTTTATTCATTCATGGGATGTGGGCGTCGCTGGCTAGGCCAGCATTTGTTTCCCATCCTTAATTGCCCTTGTTCAGAGGGCATCTAAGAGGCAGCCACATTGCTGTGGGTCTGGAGTCACATGTAGGCCAGACCATGTAAGGACAGCAGATTTCCTTCCCTAAAAGACGTTAGTGAACCAGATGGGTTTTTACAACAACTGACAATGGTTTCATCGTCATCATTAGACTTTTAATTCCAGATTTTTATTGAATTCAAATTCCACCACCTGTTATGGCGGGATTCGAACCCACGACCCGGAGCATTACCCTGGGTTTCTGGATTACTAGCCCAGTGACAATACCACTACAGCAGCGCCTCCCCCATCTTAATCAAAATATGGCCTCACCAATAATGCTCTCATTGGTGCTACACTGATGTTTCAGCCTTGATTACATGTTAAACATAGAAACATAGAAACTAGGAGCAGGAGTAGGCCATTCGGCCCTTCGAGCCTGCTCCGCCATTCATTATGATCATGGCTAATCCTCCAACTCAATAGCCTGCTCCTGCTTTCTCCCCATACCCTTTGATCCCTTTCACCCCAAGAGCTATATCTAACTCCTTCTTGAAAACATACAATGTTTTGGTCTCAACTATTTTCTGTGGTAACGAATTCCACAGGCTCACCACTCCCAGGGTGAAGAAATTTCTCCTCATCTCAGTCCTAAATGGTCTATTCCATATCCTCAAACTGTGACCCCTGGTTCTGGACTCCCCCACCATCGGGAACATCCTTCCTGCATCTACCCTGTCTAGTCCTGTTAGAATTTTATAGATTTCTATGAGAACTCCCTTATTCTTCTGAACTCCAGCGAATATAATCCTAATCGACTCAATCTCTCCTGATATGTTAGTCCCGCCATCCCAGGAATCAGTCGGGTAAACCTTCGCTGCACTCCCTCTATAGCAAGTATATCCTTCCTCAGATAAGGAGACCAAAACTGCACACAATATTCCAGGTGTGGTCTCACCAAGGCCCTGTACAATTGCAGCAATTAAAGCTCATAGTGGGTCTGGAACCCCTAACTTTCCAAGGTAAGAGTGCTGCTAACTGAGCCAAACTAATGTGGAAGGTGAGTAACATGAATATGTGCATCCACCACGCCCATTGGAGTTTAAAATGTGGAAGTAATTTTAACAAAAATAAACCATTGTGAATAAATGTGTTTCCCAGACTGCATGTAATCCAAACTATTTTGCGCCAACAATTTTTTTACCACTCAGAATGTAAGATTTTGGCTGTGCTTAATAATGATCTGGCATTCACCAATCAGACCAATAGATACCAGGCTTCCCTGAGTTCAGTTACTTCAACATACTGTGTAGTCAGGAAGTTTCTAAACATTGGGTTGTGATGCATAGGGCAGACCTTTTCTTTTATGCACAACTTCTGAGCTAAATGTACAGCTTTAAGCAGGTTATGATACACAACAAACAACATTACAACACAAGGACTTAAATGTATTCCTCAACTAAACATATATACCAAAATCTTACTTTAAAGCTTTTTTTCCAAAAGCAATGTTCATGGCTTTGGGGTGAAAGGGGAAAGGTTTAGGGGGAACATTAGGGGGAACTTCTTAATTCAGAGAGTGGTGAGAGTGTGGAATGAGCTACCATCTGATGTGGTAAATGCGGGCTCACTCTTAAGTTTTAAGAATAAATTAGATAGATACATGGATGGGAGAGGTCTGGAGGGTTATGGATTAGGTGCAGGTCAATGGGACTAGCGGAATAATATTTTGGCACAGACTAGAAGGGCCGAATGGCCTATTTTCTGCGCTGTAGTGTTCTATGGTTCTATTATTTTGCAATATTAATCTTTGTAATTGTTAAACCGGCAGCACATTAAGTCCACCTCATTCTTATGAGCTCCAGCTGACATTTTTTGGTAATACCGCCAATATTAATGAAAAAAATTATCCACTCCCATTCACTTGTCTAGTCTTTGCCCGAGCCTAGTCATGCCAGTAATCTTCCCCTAAAATCATCACACACCACTGTGAACTGCAGGGTGAAAATGGAAAGATCTCAGAAATAAGTGATTGTTTGTATGCACAGAATTGAAAAGAGACACCACCTCACCCCCAACCCTAAAACAAAGAATTCTCAAAATAATAGTCATCAAGATAAATGATAGAATATCAAAAAGGAAACAATTAGGAATATATTAATATAAGGCAAATTCATAGGCAAAATCGAGAGAGAGTCTTTGTCAAAACCCCATTTTCTGTTTTTTCATTTTTATTTCAGATTTTCAGCACTGGCAACAATTTTATCTAAATCGTAGAAAATATATGACGATTTGGCCCCTTCCTCCAAAAAGGTGAAGCAAAGCATTAAGAAAGGGTATCATTGAGAGATTGCACTGCAGGGACAGACAGGTAATAGCAACAAAAATGAAATGTTTAAAATAAAGGAATTAATAACAGATAGAAAAATATCATCAGAATGTATTAAATGCAGGTTCAGTATAACATCAATAACATTTTGCAATCTTATATTACAGATGCTGAACAGAATATAAATTTTGAATTCACTGACAGGGGTGAATCCAAATATATGGCACAGGTCTGGCTACAATACATAGCATTATGAATAGAGCAGGGATTTTAAAATCTTGGAAAAAACAGTTTATCTGGTAGATCTTGGGCTTAAATGTTCTCGTCCTGATGCAGGGCAGAAGTGTGTTAGATAGGCTTTAAAAGTGGCGGGTGGGACTGAAATCCATGATTCCCACCCCCATTCCCAGCATTGGTGATTTTCATCAGTGCAGGATAAGGGGGAAGATCAGGAGCCTGTACAAAACTTTCCCCATGTTGTCGGTATCATTGCAGAAGTGGGCATTTCTGAACTTCTGCAATTTTGATGGGGAATTGTGGACTTTGGAGGCAACATGAATCACACCAGCACTGAGGTACTGTGAACCCTGGATAAATCATAGTTTGGTGGTTGGACCTGTATGAAAGATAAGTACAATAGGTGTTGCCTACATCACATCATAATCAAATGTTGTTGCATTAGTTATGTCTGTTCTTACTATAGTGATTGATCGTAGTGCTTTGTTTTAAAAAGAGAAACCATTAATAATGTGGTTGCAAGGTTGTTAGTTCTGACAACTGGCAAGCTTTAAAGAAAAGGGACAGCACTGCGAAAGTGGAAAAGTCTTCAGATGCATCAGAGTACGTTATCCTCTGGATAAAGTTCTATTCTGCATTGTATACTATTGAAATCCAGACCTGGTTGTGTGAAATTTCCCCTTTGCGTATTTTTTTCCCTTGAATTTCAGCTCAGCCATATTTTTGGCTGTTTAAATGCTTTGACAGATGGCTGCGCTTCTGGCTGTGTTTAAAGGTTCTAATGGATTCTGTGCTGTAGGTTTGTTTATACGGTTGTTCATACAGTTATTTATACAGTTGTTCAGTGGCATGTCATTATGAATGCTTGGGAACAACCCAATTCACTGATGGATTCTGCTCAGCATGGTTTGTTGACATAGCTGTCAAGGGGAATGTGAGCATCTTTATTTTGACAGATTTATGAGCTTTTCCAAGACTTCCAAATGTTATTATAAGGTTTGTGTTGTCTGTTCATAATGGATGAATGGATTGTGGGGGCTAAGGGGGTTGAGGAAAGGCATGTAGGATATGGGGGGTTGGTGAGGAGGCTATGGGGTGAGGGAAATATGGGGGTGCGGGGCTGATGGTGGGGTGAAAGGGTGAAGGGATATGGAGGTTGAGGGTGGGTGAGAGGGTAAGTGGGTAGGGGGTGAGGGTTAAGGGGGCCTCACACTGATCTCAGAACTAGGCCAATATCTTGGCAAACAGAAGTGGGCTTTTTAGCCTGGCCACTTCAGCATCGCCCTGCCTTCATCTCTGCCTTGGGCACTAACGGGTAGGAGGTGGCATACAACATCAAGAAATCTCCCAACTCCTGATTCCCACAACAAAGACAAAAATCTGGTCCGTGGAGACTGATCCACATTCCTCCTTGTCAAGCACTGATTGCAGAATATCTGTTGGGAATCTGTCCACAATTTTGCCTGCATTAACAATACCTTGCCATGACATGCCAAGCCAATTATAGCTCAGCCACTTCATCATAACTGTAGCACCAGAGCCAAGCACATCTCTGCAATTGTCCACCAAAGCTATTGCACACAAACAACTGCACAAATGGGGGAGAATTTTTAGCTTGGTGGGCAGGCGTGCACCCGACCCGACCGAGCGTAAAATAACACATGATGATGTCGGGCGAGCGTCCCGACGTCATCGCACACTCACGCGATATTCCCGTCAGCGGGCGCACGCCGGAATCAGCAGCGTGCCTGCCGACAATTAAAAGGCCTATTAAGGCCATGATAAAGTTAATTGAGAGAAATTTTTCGCTGCCCATCCAACCTTACGGTTGGCAGGCAGGCGAAAAGGCCAAGTGGCCTTTGCATTTTTTAGAAAGCCTCATCTATAGACGGGATGAGGTTTCCAACAGCAAATAAAAATGAAATCAAAATTTTAAAATTTAATTAATAACAAGTCCCTGCTCATGTGACAGAGTCTTAATTGGCCCACCAGCATGACATCGCGGTCTGGCCCCTGCCTGGCCCTGCCGAGCCCACCCAACGAGCGAAAAATCCTCCCCAAGATGAACAGAAATAAGTGTATGATTTGACAAGCTAGAAATGTTAATGATAGGAGTATTGGAACAGGAGTAGGCAAATTAGCTTCTTGAGCCTGTTTTGCCACATTTCAAAAAGATCATGATTGATCTGTGACCGAAAACAATATACCTGTCTTCGCCCCATGTCTGGTAGTGCTTTTGGTTAATAAAAATCTATCAATCTAACAAGTGATTGTGCATCAATTGCCTTCTGCAGCAGAGAGTTCTGAACGTCTTTCAGCTTTGTGTATAGAAATGTTTCGTAATTTCACTCTTGAAAGGCCCATCGTTCTAGACTTCCCCAATCAGCAGAATGTTTTTTCTGTATCCACCCTATCTGTTCCCTTTAATATCTTGAAAACTTTGTCAAAATTATCCCTTAATCTTCTAACTTCAGTGGAACACAACCCTAGTTCAGACATTCTCTCCTCGTAATGTTATCTTTGGAGTTCAGGTATCATTCTGATAAATCTATGCTGCTCTCCCTCCAAGAACAATATAATCTTCCTAAGGTGCGGCAAGCAGAATTGCTCACAGGATTCCAGGTGTGATCTAAGCAGGGCTCTGTATAGCTGAAATATGACTTCTACTGCCTCTAATCCCCCAAATATGAAGACCAGTATTCCACTAGCATTTCAAAAAGGCTCTAGAATCACAGAATCACACAGTGCAGAAGAGGCCATTCGGCCCATTGAGTCTGCACTGACAAATGAGAAACACCTGACCTACCTACCTAATCCCATTTACCAGCACTTGGCCCATAGCCTTGAATGTTGTGACATGCCAAGTGCTCATCCAGGTACTTTTTAAAGGATGTGAGGCAACCCATCTCCACCACCCTCCCAGGCAGTGCATTCCAGACTGTCACCACCCTCTGGGTAAAAAAACTTTTCCTCACATCCCCCCTAAACCTCCTGCCCCTCACCTTGAACTTATGCCCCCTTGTGACTGACCCTTCATCTAAGGGGAACAGCTGCTCCCTATCCACCCGGTCCATGCCCCTCATAATCTTGTACACCTCGATCAGGTCTCCCCTCAGTCTTCTCTGCTCCAACAAAAACAACCCAAGTCTATCCAACCTCTCTTCATAACTTAAATGTTTCATCCCAGGCAACATCTTGGTGAATCTCCTCTGCACCCCCTCCAGTGCAATCACATCCTTCCTATAATGTGGCAACCAGAAATGCACACACTACTTCAGTGTGGCCTCACCAAGGTTCTATACAACTCCAACATGACCTCCCTACTTTTGTAATCTATGCCTTGATTGATAAAGGCAAGTGTCCTATATGCCTTTTTCACCACCCCACTAACATGCCCCTCCGCCTTCAGAGATCTATGGACACACACTCCAAGGTCCCTTTGTTCCTCAGAACTTCCTAGTGTCATGCCGTTCATTAAATACTTCCTTGTCAAATTACTCCTTCCAAAGTGTATCACCTCACACTTTTCAGGGTTAAATTCCATCTGCCACTTATCTGACCATTTGACCATCCCGTCGATATCTTCCAGGAGCCCAAGCCACTCGGCAGCTGTGCAATGAAATCCCATTAGAAATGCTTGGCTGAATTCCAAACCCACTAATGGATTCAATTCTGCAGGGGTTTGTATATACACTAATGTCCTTTAGGGAAAGAAATCTGCTGCCTTACCTAATCTGGCCCAAGTGTGGCTCCAAACCCACAGCAATGTGGTTGACTCTTAAATGCCCTCTGAATAGGGAAATTAGGGATGGACAATAAATTCTGGCCTAGCCAGCAATGCCCACATCCCATGAATGAATAAAAAGAAGAAAAAGGCTATGAAGGGGACTTTAATCTTGGTTTGATTGACAGTTTTATGAGTCTGTAATTACTTTATCTTTCCTTGAATTATTTTTCCAATACCTGTTTGTTTATTTGAACAGGTTTAAGTGGTGTTAAGAGGACTAATGCTTTTTTCAATGGGTGTATGAATGGCTGTTTGATTAACAGTTTCATGAGCTTGTAAGAGGAGCAATTTTTTTCAAGGGACTTTGAATGTGTGTTTGATTATTTTGACAATTTCATAAATATTTCAAAGACTTATCATTTTATTATAGGTCTCAGTGGTTCTGTACCTAGTGAACACTGGAAGAGTGGGTATGGAGAATGCATGGGGGCTTGGAAGGTACATGGGGGGTATGGAAGATGTATGGGAGCAAGGATGGGGCATGGGAGGGGAGGAGGAATGAGGGCGAGGGTTAGGCGACCTAACAACCATGTTGAAAACTGGGCAGAACTCCTAGTGGGCAGAGGCAGCCTTCTAACCTGCACTCCTCAGCATTTGCTCACCTCCACTGTCACCTTGCGTCTGCTTTGTGAAGTCATGGGCCCACCTCTAGTGTGCCCCCACCTCCATGGAATGAAAATACGGCGGGCAGGAACTACCAGGACAGATATGGGATCATGCAGTCGATTCCCGATTCCCGCCTCGAAGATGAAAATCCAGAGTGGGGGACAAAGGTGTCGGGGGGATGTGAGGTTGGGAAGAGGGAGGAGGGAGTTTGGAGGAAGTGGATGTAAAGGGGCAATATGCAGCAAGTGGGGATCTAAGTTTAAGGGGGGGAAGGTTTAAGGGAGGGAGTTCGGAGCGGGGAAGGTGTCCAGGGAGCAGAAGGTGTCCGGGGGGAAGCAGGGAGTGTGGGCGGAGGAGGGAGTAAGAGTGGAGCAGGGAGTAAGGGGCTGTTGTCCTGGTGAACGTGCAAGGGAGGGGTCTGTTGAGTCATTGACTGCCTCCTGGGGAGTGAATTGAGGGTGGGTATGGTAGGAGGGAATGGTGAGAATGAGAGGAGGCAAAGAGAACTGGGAAGGTGGGAGGGTAAGGATGCATCAGTAACGTTAGAAGGGACAGCAGGGGTGGTTGGTGGTGGCTTGGAGGCAGACACAGACCCTCAAGTTGGGAAGGAGGGCGTGATTGGGGGTGGGATTCTCAGGAAGGTAGGAAACATGCACCTGGACATCCTGGAATGTCAAGGGTTCGGGTTGGTAGGTGACAGTGGGGCGATGAAAGGGGATGTCGGGGGGCCAACAGTGATGGGGAAAGGACATGGGAGACTGGGGGAGGGGAAAGGTCAGGGGAGTTAACAGTATACTTCATGGTTGTCAAATTCAAAAGTGAGCAGAGCCTCGTGTTGGACAGGTACAAGTGCTGCATTGGAGTGCAATGAATGAGCGAGAAGAGATGCAGGTCAGCTCAGATGGACAACTGAAAAAGCACCCCACCAGGCAGCATTGAAAATATTTGGGACATTAAGATAAGGGTGATGGATGAAGGCTGTACATTTTTTAGAATTTTATTTATTAATTCATGGGATGTGGACATCACTGACTAGGCCAGCATTTATTACCCATCCCTAGTTCAGAGAGCATTTTAAGAGTCAACCACAGGCCAGACCAGGTAAGGACAGCAGATTTTCTTCCCTAAAGGACATTAGTGAACCAGATGGGTTTCCTTTATGACAATCAACAATGGTTTCACAGTCATCATTGGACTTTTAATTCCAGATTTTTATTGAATTCAAACTTGACCATCTGCCATTGTGGGGTTCGAATGCAAGTTCCAGAGCATTATGTTGGGTCTTGGGATTACCAGTCCAGTGGCAATGCCCCTATGCCACCACCTCCCCCCATGTGTGGGAGAGTGCTTGCATGAGACTCCGAAAGGCCTTGCCACCCACGCACTTCCCCTTCCAGAATCACTTGTGGTCTGGCTACGTGCAGCTGAAGTGCTGGTGGGGTGGGCAATGCAGTGGGAGACTTACGAAGCCTGTCAATGAAACTGAAAGACAACCTTAGACATTATTCAGTGAAAGTGAATATATTTTCAGATTATAAAGTGACAAAATTTGTTCACCCGTGTAACCACTTGTGATCAGAATTTCTTAATTTTTCTAGGCCCACCACTTCTAGGTGCTGACCCTAGTATTAGGCTTAATTAGTGGCAAAAGTAACTGTCACAGGGCTGAGGATTGTTGTAAAGAATCAAGTATTAGAGATCAGTGGATCCAATATTGGCAGGATTGTCAACATTCAAGTAATTACCTTAAGAGCGCGAATAGAAAACATATAACCACTTAACTGCTAAAGAATCATTTAGTCAGTTAACGTCTAGCTTGAGAAAATTAGTACTAAAATACAGTCTTAATCATTTTGGGAAAGCCATAGTCTTTGTTAGAAAGCTATTTCCACCAGAGAGAGAGGGAGAATGAGAGAGAGAGAACATTCAACAGGCAGCTGTGAAGTGTGTAGCTTCAGCAGGTAAGGTGGGCTGGAAGCTGAGAGTTGGAAAAGATCCACTTGAGTTGAAGTCTTAAAGCTGCAAAGGAATTTGTAAGCTAAAATCTCAAAGGACATCTTGAGTTAAGAGACTAGGTTCAATGAACCAAGAACAGATCTCGGGATCCACGGGAGAACAGGCTGACATGCATTGAGCTTGTGTATCGTACCATGCCTCGACTAGTGAAATGTTAAGTATCATTCTTTATTGTCCAATAAACCCTGTTTGTTTGCATTCTAAATTAGTGATTGTCCCTTTTCCCAATATGGTCATTCCTCAACAAGAATTTTCTTACTTTGGGATTTATTATAGAGTCCAAATCCCTACATGACCAAAGCCTACAAGAACAGGAGTGATAGATGAGTGAGAAGGTGCTGGATATGATGTGGATTGAGGAGTTTTAGATTAGATGCAGCATGGGAGGTTAGCAAGGAGGGCATTTGAATATTCAAGTCCAGATAAAACAAAAGTGTCAAAATTTGAGCCTGCTGTAGATACTTTTTCTAGTTCACTGGCATCAGTTACTCCCTTTAAGCAATTTGGTGCCTGGAATTTCCATAGGGATTGTTCTGATTTCATGTCAAAACTTAAATTCAACCCATCGGTATCTTAATTTTGTGGGAGTTGATTCACACTGTCCCATTTCATCTAAAATGGATTCTGATTAAGTAGTTTCCTCCTGTCATCTTAACATTAACCTACATTGCTGCTTTACAAAGAAAAAACAAACTTGCATTGTCTATCAATTTCTCATATTCTCAGAATGTCACTACAAACGTTACAACAAATTCATTATTTTTGATGCACACTATTATGTAGGAAAATGCAACAGCATTTGTGCACAGCAAGGTTCAAAAAACTATACATGGGATGAATAATCTGTCAATCTGTTTATAGTGGTGTCGATTAAGGAAGGAATGTTCGTCAGGATATTAGAAGAACAATACTAATTTAGTGTTCTAAATCTATTTCAGACTGGCAATCTTTCTCTTGCAGACTAACACCACATTGTCTGTCACAAGTCTCCAAGACAACAAATTGCAGCTACATTTCATATTCCTTGCCTTCAAGAATGAAGCTCTACCATTGCTAATGTTCATCCTGCCCTTATTTGCTTTCACTACTTACACCTTCGATCCTGTAAGATGACTTAAGTTGATAGGATTCTTACCCCTGTGTCAGAAAGTTGTGGGTTCAAGCCTACTACAGGGACTTGAGCACAAAATCTATGCTGACACTCCAGTGCAGTACTGAGGTACTGCTATACTATGGGAAGTGTTTTTTTTGGATGAGACATTAAACTAAGGCCCTATTTGCCCCTTCAAGTGACTTGAACATGCCATTACATTCTTTTGAAAAAGAGCATTTGTGTGCACTACTCTCAGTAAAGCATCCCTAAAAGAGTACTGTAATTATAACACAAATTGCAAACCTTCCGTGACCTTCTTTGTGATTTTTGGGCCATTTAAGCAGTTTTTCCTGGAATCCGCTCAAAGTCTAGAAAAACTGTTTTATTTACAACAGTTCAAATAGTTTTCTTCATCATTTGCATTGTCCTTGGTGTGAAGTCATTACAGAGAAATAGTTCACATTTTTTCACCTGTTGAATTAATGGAACTTTTATTAAGCATCCAAAAGCTTAAGGCATTGAACCAATTTGCAGCATTGTTGCATTCCCAATGCATTCACTGAAAGCAGCATTTGGAATATATTGCAAGATATATTTGCAAGATAAATTTTGCCATGCTAACATCTATTCTCAAAGAGCATGCAAAGCAGTTTTCATGATTCGTCTTATTCCAACATGCAAGGTGATAGCCAGAACTGCACCTACCTCCTCAGCCCCAGTCCTGAAATCCATGTGCTACAGCACGAAGAAAAATGCTGCCTGTAAAACACAGAGAGAGAAAGGCATCAGCCTAATCAGAGCGCATTTAATTAAACGATAGTGAACGAGAAGGCTTGCATTATGGATGAATGCTGCAAATTATGTAAAGTTGCTTGCATATTCTATCCCTCAATGCATTGACATTCAGCTTTACAAAATAAAAATGAAGATTGAAATTTATTTCCAATTAGCAGAAAAAGAACTGAATTTAAATTAGGTCATGCTTTGATCTAGAAGAACACGAGCAAGTGTCTTAAGTATTAGAACTTCCTTTTCCTATTGCAGCATGGCTGATCAATACATCTAACAATCGTAACTTGATGGACGAAATGTGTACATGATCCAACATTGGAATATACAATGGCTCAGATTTTGCAATCAGCAGCAAAACAACAGCGATCACGGCTAAACTCAAAGAAAATTGTCCAAAAGATCTAATGATTTTTGGAGGGTAGTTTTCACCTTTCCCTGTATCAATTTGAATCTAGTACCAAGTCAATGGGATCTCTAGGCATCCAACAACTAAACAGCCAGTCATACTGAAGAATTTTCATAGGCAGTAAACATGTAGTAAAATGCACTAATTATCCTTCACCTTTTAGCCATTTTACAGAGAGTGGAATAAAGATTGGGATATACTCATTAGATGCTGAAATATAATAATCAAACTTTAAAAGATAATCATTTTGTTATATTAATAACTATGGAAAAACTTGGCATTACACAAATATAAAATTAGTTCACCAACACAAGGGAGGTTCTTCAGCAGTGGTTATGACTTAGTACACTGTTAAAAAGCCCAGTTACACCCCATTCAAAAAGTAACTATTTCAGGAGGTTTTAACAAAAAGGAAAGAAAGACTTGCATTATATAGTGCCTTTCATGACCACAAGACATCCAAAGCACTTTACAGCCATTAAAATACTCTATTTTTGAAGCGTTGTCACTGTTGCAACGTGGAAAACTTGGCAGACAATTTGTGCACGACAAACTCACACAAACAACAATGGCCAGATACTCTATTTTTGTGATGTTCATTGAGGGATACACATTGGCCAGGTCACTGGGGATAACTCTCCTGCTCTTCTTTAAAATAGTGTCATGAAATATTTTATGTCCACCTGAAAGGGAAGACGGGTACTTGGGTTAACATCTCATCCAAAAGATGGCACCTCTGACAGAGCAGCACTCCCTCAGTGAAGCACCGGAGAATAAGCTTAGAGTTCAGTGCTCGATTCTCAGAGAGGGGCTTGAAGCCACAACGTTCTGACTCAGAGGTAGCGTGTTACTAACTGATCCATGGCTAACATCACAGTGATGCAGCACTATACAGCTATATTACAGAATAAAAGTGAAAACTCTCAATAGTTTAGTGATTTCGAGAAGATTGTCATCTATGTGGACTTCAACAGCCCACTCTCTAGAGAAGCAGGGGATCACTGACTACAACTTCTTTATTTCTACATTCAATTCCTTTATATGGGGCACCAGAAGAATTGTCAGCTTCACAGTTGTAATGATGCCAAAATCTGACAGTTCTACAGTTATTACAAATGCAAAACCTGGGCTTATATTTTGCGGAACTGTGGGTAGCACAAAGGTAACTCATTGAAAAGCCATTCATTTCAGCAAGGGATTTGATGGAGATGCTGGGGGAACAGTGCCCTGAAGTAAACTGGACTATGAACAAAACAAACCAACTTATTTTCTTATGTTCTTAAAAGATTAACTATGTCTTATTCAAATCTCTAAATCCTTCAAGAAATTACTATATATACGTGTCACTGGCATTACAGGTAATGAAAGTTTAAATCATGCCTCATGTGGACAAGTGTATAACTGGAGAATATCAGGCACTGAGTAATTTTACTATTGAGAAGACCAAATTTAAAAGTCATAGAATGAGAAAGTTATTAACACCTTAATCCCAGTCCTGTGAAAATTTGGATTGTCATGGAATTCAACACGTTTATTTAGTCTTCCAGGAGGAAGTGTTGTTCAAATATTTCCTAATTCATAACAAGTAATCAAACAAAATTTGAGAGCATTTCTACCCAAATAGATGGACTATTCCAGCCCAGCAGGAGCTTTTTACAGATGGTATTCCACTATTCCCAGAAGCATAGGAAAGAAATGCATTATTTGATCATCTATGTCGTTATCTATTGATGTAATATAAAAACCCATTTATAATCAGATATTAATGTAGTTATTATTTGAAGGAGTTAATTGTCATAGCGCTAATAGCCTTTAGTGATCATATTTTGAGGATCTGGCTGAGACTCTGCCTCAGTTGACATTGTTCAGCTAAGAGATATGTATCACAAATCCATTCTGGGATTCACTATTCACTAATCATCATTACTTACACATTCCAATGCACAACAAGATGCTGCCATTCTTTTGGCACATTCTTCATTGTCTTAGCTTTTAGAAATGTAACTCTGGTTATCAATAATTAAATTGAAACTGCACCAGCAAGATTTTCAGACTGGTTTTGAAATGTTATAATTACATAGGGGCACTCCCTCACTGTCACTGAACTGCACAACACCTGGATTGTAGTATATTAAAGCTCCAGCATTGGAAGGTATTATATTTTCCAGACATTGTGTTTAGCACCAACTAAATTAATTGAAAAGCCATTGG
Source organism: Cetorhinus maximus (assembly GCF_964194155.1). NCBI lineage: Eukaryota > Metazoa > Chordata > Chondrichthyes > Lamniformes > Cetorhinidae > Cetorhinus > Cetorhinus maximus. Next base: position 98,391,921 of record NC_135882.1, read on the forward strand.
TTACTGCAATGAGATTTAATGCCAGTAGTGATGATAGGAGACAACGCACTGAACTAAAATGGTCTGTGTGGAGCAAATGTTCTCAATCCAATCAGTGTCTAATTTTGTAGAGATTTTTGCGAGGATTTGTTTACAACAATAAGCAGCTGTTTGTTCCTGATGCTTAGCATGTTAGGAGATGTCTTCCTTCGACTTTGTAGCATTCAGTGTTCTCAAATGCAATGGCAACCTTGACATTAATGTTAACCGCATCTGCTCCAAAGAGATATGTTTATAATTTATTCTAATTATCATAATAAATTCTTGTAAGCGAACCTTTCATTTTCATTTTAGAAACAGAAGGCAACATTAACTGTTCAATGATGTGCAGCAGTTACACACATTCAAGACAATAGATTGGATGATAATTCAATGTAAATTAAAATCTGGTGACATATGTTACGTATTTATATGTAAAACATTAGTAAGACAATCAGAGAAAATAGCAACAGTATATTGCACCACAGATTTTAGATTTGGCTAACCATTTAAACTTCTAATAGAGACCTAAATTAAGTACTGGTTGATGTGGATGAAGTGATAATTTAAATAGCACCATATATGAGGAGGTGGTGAAGCAGCGGTATTGTCACTGGACTAGTAATCCAGGGACCCAGGGTAATGCCCAGGTTTGAATCCCACTATGGCAGATGGTGGAATTTGAATTCAATAAAAGAAATCTAGAATTAAAAGTCTAATGTTGACCATGAAACCATTGTTGACTGTTGTAGAAACCCAGTTGATTCACGAATGTCCTTTAGGGAAGGAAATCTGCTGTCCTTACCTGATCTGGCCTACATGTGACTCCAGACCCACAGCAATGGGGTTGACTCTTAAAAATGCCCTCTGAACAAGGGCAATTAGGGATGTGCAATAAATGCTGGCCTAGCAGAAATGCCCACATCCAATGAATAAAATAAATATATTATTGGTTTTGTAAGTGATGTGTGTTTAGGCTTGTTGACATCATTGAAGTTGTTGCCATTAACTTATTCAAATATTCACTTCTTTGACAAAAGAATACTTCAAAATATAAAATAATTGGACCTAAAATGTTAGTCTATCATTGAATATATTTTTTACTCATTAGTTTACATTTTCATGCTTTATTGAATTGTTAGGATTGCAATCACTTTCCTGCTATTGAAACACTGCAATTACAACACACTCTGTTTTAAAATCAACACAATTTAATAGTTTGCCATTGGTCAAGATCAGAACGAAAGCTGTAAAACATATTTAAGGCTTTAATGGTTAAAACTCTATGTTTTCATCTCCACATTGTTCTGATTATAAATATATACTGTACGCTTACAGTATATGTAATTATGAATGGGTCAATTCATTGGTAAGAACTGGAGTGAGGTGCAGTAAAGCCAGTAATGTCAAGCTAGTAAAATGCAGTATTTTAAAAATATGTACAATAATATTAGCACAAAAAGACAGGAATGTATATTTGTTCTGTGAAAATTTGTAGGCTTTTTATATTTCATGAGCTTTACATTTTTTTGCTGTATTTCTAGAATCAGATTTCACTGTAATGGTATACTCATGCTAAACATTACTGAAGAAAATGTTCTTGGAACATATCAAACTCTACCTACATTTAGAAATGTCCATACTGTATTCAAAAAATCAAAATATTAATATAACAATTTATATTAGTTATATTTAACTACTGAGTATTCATAGGCTCATAGACGTTTACAGCAAAGAAGGAGGTCAATCGGCCCATCGTGTTTGCGCTGGTCAACAAAGATCTGATTACACTAATCCCATTTTCCAGTGCTTGGTCCATAGCCCTGGAATGTTATAAGAAGTTCTGACTCAACCACCCTTTCAGGCAGTGAGTTCCAGGCTCCCACCACCCTCTGGGTGAAAAGTTTCTCAACTCCCCTCTTAGCTTTCTACCTCTTACCTTAAATCTATGCTCCCTGGTTATTGAACCCTCTACTAATGTAAAAAGTGTCTTCCTATCTACCCTATCTATGCTCCTCATAATCTTATACACCTCTTTCAGGTCTCCTTTCAACCTTCACTGCTCCAAGGAAAACAACCCCAGCCTATCCAATCTTTCCTCATAGCTCAGACCCTCCAGCCCAGGCAGCATCCTGGTAAATCTCCTCTATCCCTCTCCAGTGCAATCACATCCTTCCCATAATGTGGTGACCAGAACTGAAGGCAGTGCACCGGTTGTGTCCTAACTAGCGTTTTTTACAGTTCCAACATAACCGCCATGTTCTTGTATCCTATGCCCCAGCTAATAAAGGCAATTATCCCATATACCTTCATAACCACCTTATTTACCTGCCCTGCTACCCTCAGGGGTCTATGGATATGCATTGAGATTCCCTGCTTACAACATGTAACTATGACAGTAATTCTCATGACCTGGTTGGTTTTCCTTACTTAAGGATTAAATTCATATTTAATATCCAAAAGTGATGTATACCAGATTATTTGTAATAATGCATTTACATAATACACTAATAACTACAGCTGAGCAACATCCTTGTTACAGAGGATGTATTTTCTTTGTTTTACTGGGATTAATGTAATAAATTAATGTTAGCATAATTTCCTGAAGTATAAAGAGGAATAATAGATAATAATCTATAATGTATTGAATATCTTGTGTCTACATGCACTTCCTGTCTCATTTCTTCCTATTATCAATTCATATGTCTACATTTAGAATGCAAATTTTGCCGATGTGAATGTGACATGGGTAAGATGTTGAACTGTGTCCAGTTTCTTCTCTTAGTTGTATGTAAAATAACGCACGGTACTAGTCAAAGAAGGGCAAAGGAGTTTTCCTGGCAGCCTTGTAAACATTGATATCTCACCTAAGATAAAAGCAAAATACTGCGGATGCTGGAAATCTAGAACAAAAAGAAAAATATCTGGAAAAACACAGCAGGTCTGACAGCATCTACGGAGAGGGATACAGTTGATGTTTCGAGTCCGTATGACCCTGCATCAGAACTAAAAAAATATAGAAATGAGATGAAATATAAGCTGGTATGAGGGGGGTGGGACAGGTAGAGCTCGATAGGGGGCCAGAAATAGTTGGAGGCCAAGAAGAGACTGCCAAACATGTCATAGACAAAAGGACAAAGGGGTGTTGACGGTGGTGAGATTATCTAAAGGATATGCTAATGGGGACATTAAGGGTAGCAACCAGGACAAGCTAGTGGCAGATGGCCCTAGTGGGGGTGGGGTGGGGGGATGGGATCAAAATGGGCTAAAATGTGGAGATGAAACACTAAATTGAAATAAATTTAAAAATAGGTGAGAAAAGAAAAATATATTTGTAAAAAAAATATAAATTATTGGAAAAAGGGGGATCGGAAAGTGGGTGGGGATGGAGGAGAGAGTTTGTGATCTGAAATTGTTGAATTCAATATTAAGTCCAGAAGACTGTAAAGTGCCTAGTCAGAAGATGAGATGATGTCCTCCAGTTTGCGTTGAGCTTCACTGGAACATTGCAACAGGCCAAGGACAGACATGTGGGCATGTGAGCAGGGTGGTGTGTTGAAATGGCAAGCGACAAGGAGGTCTGGGTCATGCATGCGGACAGACCGAAAGTGTTCCACAAAGTGGTCACCCAGTCTGCGTTTTGTCTCTCCAATGTAGAGGAGACCGCATTGGGAACAGCGAATGCAGTAGACTAAATTGAGGGAAGTGCAAGTGAAGCGCTGCTTCACTTGAAATGATTGTTTGGGCCCTTGGACGGTGAGGAGGGGGGAAGTAAAGGGGCAGGTGTTGCACCTTCTGTGGTTGCATAGGAAGGTGCCGTGGGAGGGGGTTGAGGTGTAGGGGGTGATGGAGGGTGGACCAAGGTATCGCGGAGGGAACGATGCCTGCAGAAAGCCACTGGGGGAGTGAAGGGAAGATGTGTTTTGTGGTGGCATCATGTTGGAGTTGGCGGAGGATGATCCTTTGAATACGGAGGCTGGTGGGGTGATAAGTGAGGACAAGGGGGACCCTAACATGGTTCTGGGAGGGAGAAGAAGGTGTGAGGGCGGATGCGCGGGAGATGGGCCGGACACGGTTGAGGGCCCTGTCAACCACCGTGGGTGGAAAACCTCGGTTAAGGAAGAAGGTAGACATGTCAGAGGAACTGTTTTTGAAGGTAGCATCATCAGAACAGATGTGACGGAGGCAAAGGAACTGAGAGAATGGGATGGAGTCCTTACAGGAAGCGGGGTGTGAGGAGCTGTAGTCGAGGTAGGTATGGGAGTCGGTAGGCTTGTAATGAATATTGGTAGACAGTCTATTACCAGAAACTGAGCCAGAGAGGGCAAGGAAGGGAAGGGAAGTGTCAGTGATGGACCACATGAAAATGATGGAGGGGTGGAAATTGGAAGCAAAATTAATAAATTTTTCCAGATCCAGACGAGAGCATGAAGTGGCACCGAAGCAGTCATCGGTGTACCGGAGAAAGAGTTGTGGGAGGGGGCCTGAGTAGGATTGGAACAAGGAATGTTCCACATACCCCATAAAGAGACAGGCATAACTGGGGCCCATGCGGGTACCCATAGCCACACCTTTTATTTGGAGGAAGTGAGAGGAGTTTAAGGAGAAATTGTTCAGTGAGAGAACAAGTTCAGCCAGACGGAGGAGAATAGTGGTGGATGGGGATTGTTTGGGGCTCTGTTCGAGGAAGAAGCTGAGAGCCCTCAGACCATCTCGGTGGGGGATGGAGGTGTAGAGGGATTGGACGTCCCTGGTGAAGAGGAGGTGCTTGGGGCCAGGGAACTGGAAATTGTTGATATGATGTAGGGCGTGAGAGGAATTGCGTATGTAGGTGGGAAGAGACTGGACAAGGGGAGAGAGAATGGAGTCAAGATAGCAAGAAATGAGTTCCGTGGGGCAGGAACAGGCTGACATGATCGGTCTGCCGGGACAGTCCTGTTTGTGGATTTTGGGTAGGAGGTAGAAGCGGGCCGTCCAAGGTTGGGAGACAATGAAGTTGGAAGCTGTGGAGGGAAGATCTCCAGAGGAGATGAAGTCAGTGACAGTCCTGGAAACAACGGCTTGATGTTCAGTGGTGGGGTCATGGTCCAGGGGAGGTAGGAGGAAGTGTCTGTGAGTTGACGCTCAGCCTCTGCGAGGTAGAGGTCAGTTCGCCAGACAACAACAGCACCACCCTTGTCAGAAGGTTTGATGACAAAGTCAGGGTTGGACCTGAGAGAACCGAGTGTGGCAAGTTCAGAAAGAGACAGGTTAGAGTGGGTGAGAGGAGCAGAGAAATTGAGACGACTGATGTCACGCCGACAGTTCTCAATGAAAAGATCAAGAGCAGGTAAAAATCCAGAGGGAGGGTTCCAGGTGGAGGGAGAATATTGGAGGCAGGTAAAAGGATCCATTGAATGGGGAGAGGACTCCTGCCCAAAGAAGTGAGCACGGAGACAAAGGCGTTGGAAGAAGAGTTCAGCATCGTGCCGAGCCTGAAATTCATTGAGGTGAGGGTGTAAGGGTATGAAACTGAGTCCTTTGCTGAGCACCGAACGTTCAGCATCAGAGAGGGGAAGGTCAGAGGGTATAGTGAATACGCGGCTGGGGCTGGGATTGGAAGATGGGATGGGTACAGAGGTATGGGCAGGGGTGGGGGGTCCTGGATGGGTGTTGGGGTCGATGAGTTGTTGGAGCCTGTGTTCCTTCACATCTGCAAGAAAGAGACAAAGTTTCTTGTTGAGGTGCCAGATTAGACAAAGAATAAAATGAAACTGGGGGCAAGGACAGCTTAGAAATAAGGTGCATCAGTGCTGCTGGAGGGAGAGGTCGAGTGTGTTCTTATGGCGGCGCATGGCACTGAGTGTGGACCTCAGGATGTGACAAGAACAGCAGTCCGAGGAATGTTGTATGTCCCGGAGATACCTGTAATCCTGGGTCAGTACGAAACATGAGGGATGGAACTTCAGTTGGAATCCACGTGGGGTAAGTTGGAGACGGAGACAGTCACTGAGAAAGGAAATATGGCTGTGAAAGCGAGTTTTAGTGAACACCTTGTCAAACACCAGGAGAGAAATGGAAAGCAATGCAGGTGAACAGGGCAACAGAGACAGGCGGAAATCCTGTCGGAAAGAAGAGCAATACTTCTTCAAGGTAGGCGTTCCTTGAAGAGAGGTGGCAGTCAATTAATCACTAAGATAAAAGCAAAAAACTGCGGATGCTGGAAATCTAGATCAAAAACAAAAATACCAGGTAAAACTCAGCAGATCTGACAGTAAATGCGAAAAGGGATACAGTTGACGTTTCGAGTCCATATGACCCTTCTTCAGAACTAAAAAATATAGAAATGAGATGAAATATAAGCTGGTAGAAGGGGGGTGGGACAGGTAGAGCTCGATAGGGGGCATCAGTCGTCTCAATTTCTCTGCTCCTCTCACCCACTCTAACCTGTCTCTCTCTGAACTTGCCGCACACCGTCCTTTCGGATCCAACCCTGATTTTGTCATCAAACCTGCTGACAAGGGTGGTGCTGTTGTTGTCTGGCGCACTGACCTCTACCTCGCAGAGGCTGACCGTCAACTCAGACACTTCCTCCTACCTCCCCCTGGACCATGACCCCACCACTGAACATCAAGCCATTGTTTCCAGGACTGTCACTGACCTCATCTCCTCTGGAGATCTTACTTCCACAGCTTCCAACCTGATAGTCGCCCAACCTTGGACGGCCCGCTTCTACCTCCTACCCAAAATCCACAAACAGGACTGTCCCAGCAGACCGATCGTTTCAAGCCTGTTCCTGCCCCACGGAACTCATTTCTTGCTATCTTGACTCCATTCTCTCTCCGCTTGTCCAGTCTCTTCCCACCTACATCCGCGATTACTCTCACGCCCTACATCATATCAACAATTTCCAGGTCCCTGGCCCCAACCGCCTCCTCTTCACCATGGACGTCCAATCCCTCTAGACATCCATCCCCCACCGAGATGGTCTGAGGGCTCTCCGCTTCTTCCTCGAACAGAAGCACAAACATTCCCCATCCACCACTACTCTCCTCCGTCTGGCTGAACTTGTTCTCTCACTGAACAATTTCTCCTTAAACTCCTCTCACTTCCTCCAAATAAAAGGTGTGGCCATGGGTACCCGCATGGGCCCCAGTTATGCCTGTCTCTTTATGGGATATGTGGAACATTCCTTGTTCCAGTCCTACTCAGGCCCCCTCCCACAACTCTTTCTCCGGTACATCGATGACAGCTTCGGTGCCGTTTCATGCTCTCGTCTGGATTTGGAAAAATTTATTAATTTTGCTTCCAATTTCCACCCCTCCATCATTTTCACATGGTCCATCACTGACACTTCCCTTCCCTTCCTTCACGTCCCTGTCTCAATTTTTGGTGACAGGCTGTCCACCAATATTCATTACAAGCCTACCGACTCCCACAGCTACCTCGACTACAGCTCCTCACACCCCGCTTCCTGTAAGGACTCCATCCCATTCTCTCAGTTCCTTCACCTCCATTGCATCTGTTCTGATGATGCCACTTTCCAAAACAGTTCTTCTGACATGTCTTCCTTCTTCCTTAACCGAGGTTTTCCACCCACGGTGGTTGACAGGGCCCTCAACCGTGTCCGGCCCATCTCCCGCACATCCGCCCTCACACCTTCTTCTCCCTCCCAGAACCATGATAGGGTCCCCCTTGTCCTCACTTATCACCCCACCAGCCTCCGCATTCAAATGATCATCCTCCGCCATTTCCGCCAACTCCAGTATGATGCCACTACTAAACACATCTTCCCTTCACCCCCCTGGCGGCTTTCCGCAGGGATCGTTCCCTCTGAGACACCCTTGTCCACTCCTCCATCATCCCCTACACCTCAACCCCCTCCCACGGCACTTTCCCATGCAACCGCAGGAGGTGCGACACCTGCCCTTTTACTTCCCCCCTCCTCACCATCCAAGGGCCCAAACACTCCTTTCAAGTGAAGCAGCGCTTCTCTTGCACTTCCCTCAATTTAGTCTACTGCATTCGTTGCTCCCAATGCGGTCTCCTCTACATTGGAGAGACCAAACGCAGACTGGGTGATCACTTTGCGGAACACCTTCGGTCTGTCCGCAAGCATGACCCAGACCTCCCTGTCACTTGCCATTTCAACATTCCACCCTGCTCTCATGCCCACATGTCTGTCCTTGGCCTGCTGCAATGTTCCAGTGAAGCTCAACGCAAACTGGAGGAACAGCACCTCATCTTCCGACTAGGCACTTTACAGTCTTCCGGACTTAATGTTGAGTTCAACAATTTCAGATCATGAACTCCCTCCTCCATCCCCACCCCCTTTCTGATCCCCCTTTTTCCAATAATTTTCTTACAAATATATTTTTCTTTTCCCACCTATTTTTAAATGTATTCCCATCCATTGTTTCATCTCCACCTTTTAGCCCATTTTTATCCCTTCCCCCCAAACTTCTGCACCCGTTCTTTGGAGCAAGTGATTTATGCAAAATCCTTTAGTCAGGGTAAAGTCCTTCAGCGTATGCCACACTACTCCCTGCAGACTTCAACAATTTAAACTGCTACAGAAAACACCAAACACTTCCACATTGGCAACAAAAGCCAGCAAAACATCAATTAGCAACTAACTTGAAAATAGTTATCTCTTGAAACAGTGCAGGTAGGGATTCCTTCCTGCTGCTGAATGTGCATCCAGATGTGCTTATTTCAGCCATGGTGTAGGCTGGAGCATCAAACTGAAAAATGGCAGCACTAGTCCCAAATCTGAGTTACAAGTTGATTGATGTCACGGTCTGCCTACTCTGCATACTTCCAATGGACAATCCTTGCTCATGTGTCATGAAATGGCATGAACAGTGGTCACCACCAGAAATGAGCATGAGCATGCCACATGTTCATTTTGGAGATCAAATACCACTCTCATGGGGTTGAATTTCACAGTCCATATTCATTACATATTCCTACAGATATTGCAGACCTGAATGATAACATTGGGAAGTTAAATGTAGCATAAAATAAAACTCAAAATATATTGAAAGATTTCAAACTATAAGAAAGAAGGAAGATTATAAAACAAGATAAAATTATTTTAAAAGTTACATGAATAAAAAGATTGACTATAAAAGGATGCAGTATAACATGGATAAGTGTGAAGTTATCCACTTTGGTAGGAAAAACAAAATTTAAATAGTGATAGAGTGAAAAATGTTGATGTGCAAAGGGACATGGGTGTCCTTGTACACCAACCACTGAAAGCAAGCATGCAGGTGCAGCAAGCAGTTAAGAAGGTAAATGGTATGTTGGCCTTCATTGTGAGAAGACTTGCGTACAGGAGCAAGGATATCTTACTGAAGCTGTACAGGGTCTTGGTGAGACCACACCTGGAGTATTGTGTGCAGTTTTGGTCTCCTTACCTAAGAAAGGATATACTTGCCATAGAGGGAGCATAGCAAAGGTTCAGCAGACTGATTCTTGGGATGGCAGGATTGTCATATGAAGAGAGATAGGGCTCGCTAGGCCTGTATTCACTGGAGTTTAGAAGAATGAGAGGAGATCTCATTGAAACATAAAATTCTGACAGGGATGGACAGACTGGATGCAGGGATGACATTTCCTCTGGCTGGGGGGTCTAGAACAAGGGGTCACAGTGTCCAAATACTGGGTAGACCATTTAGGACAGAGATGAGGAAAAACTTCTTCACTCAGAAGATGGTGAGCCTATGTATTTCTCTACCACAGAAGGCTGTGGAGGCCAAGTCACTGAATATATTTAAGAAGGAAATAGATAGATTTCTGGACTCTAAAGACGTCAAGGGGTATGGGGAGAGAGCGGGATTACGGTGTTGAGATAGAGGATCAGTCATAATCATATTGAATGGGGGAGCAGGTTTGAAGGACTACTCCTGCTCCTATTTTTTCTATGTTTCTTTGTAACGTATATAAGAGGGACAATCAAAGTTGGGGCCTAGATTGTAACATTAAGACGAAAACAAGTGGCATCGTTAAAGATAAAGCGGGTTGTAAAATTACAGACAATGCAAATTATTTCTTTAGGGCAACAGTTTTCACTGAAAAAAACGTTTTCATACTGCTGTTTAGTGTCTTTGTACCTGATAAGAGATTCATCTGAATTCAAGAGAGGTTTGAATTATAATGGGCATTGAAAGCTAAAAAGCCTGAAGGTTCCTTCAAAGGAAATGGAACAAAATGAAGCACACTTAAAAATACTTAAGAAAATTAAGTTAAAAGGAATGGCAACTGTGGATAAATTTATTTAGCAGCTCACAGAAGTATAACCTCAAGACTGGAAAGTATCCAAAGCTCCACTTGTTTTAAAAATTAGAAACAGAAATCTTCACCTTCTAGAATGTTATAAGTGGTTGGAAAGACTTTGTGGTCTTTTAAAAGGAAGCAACAATAGCATGCTTAGCAAGAATGAAAACAATAATCACAAGTCAATATGGCCATATGAAAGGCATAGAAAACCTGTTGGACTTCCCTGAGGACATAATAAGCTGGTAGATGATGGTAACTTAATGGATGAAAACTTTCATAAGACCTCAAAAGCACAAAGAATATCCCATTACATATAATAAGCTACAAAAAACTGGATTTAATAGAAAGTTTGAAATGCAGCTGCAATATCAGGTTATAGAGAAATATCCACAGAACACAGAATCACAGAATTGTTACAGCGCAGAAGGAGGCCATTCAGCCCATTGTGTCTGCACTGGCTCTCTGAATGAGCAATTTACCTACTGTCATTGTCCCACCTTCTCCCCGTAACCCTGCACATTCTTCCTTTTCCGAGAACAGTCTAATTCTCTTTTGAATGCTTTGATTGAACCTGCCTCCACCACATTCTCAGGCAATGCATTCCAGACCTTAATAACTCGCTACATGAAAAAGTTTTTACTCATATCGCTTTTACTTCTTTTGCCATTTATTTTAAATCTGTGCCCTCTCATTCTTGATCTTTTCATGAGTGGAAATAGTTTCTCCTTACCAAGAAGAGATACTGATATTTTACAAAGCACTGATCAGATCACATTTTAGTCTACTACTAATAACCATCTCACAATGACCTAAAACAATAATGAATAATGGGTCTTGGCACTAAACCTGGCAGGACTATCATTAATAACACATTTGCTGTCACTGGCAAGTTTGTGCAAATATTACCAACATTTCAAAAATAAACTAAATACCAAAAATAATAATAATAAAATACCCAGAAGTGACATTTCTACCTCAAATTGGCATGGCTCCAAAACTCCAAAGTGAACACAAAGGTCAGATTCAAATCAACCATTCCCAGACTAACATGACAGCAAAACAAACCACTGATTATCCTAGCAGCAAAAGACTGAAGTGTACTGTACACTTTACACAATACTGACAAGAATTAGGAATTGTCATTTTACACAATCACAGGACTGTTACAGCACAGAAGGGATCCATTTGGTCCATCATATCTGCACTGGCTGTCCATAGGAGCAATTTGCCCATTGCCATTCCCCTGCCTTCTTCCTGCAGCCCTATGAATTCTTCTTTTTCAAATAACAGTCCAATTCCCTCTTGAATGCCTCCACTAAATCTGCCGTGCATTCCAGGTGTGGGCGGGCGGCCTTCAGATTGGTGCCCCCAATCGGGGGAGCACCACCATTTTACGTGGGCGGGCCAATTAAGGCCTGCCCAGCGTGACATCCGCCAGGAAGCGCTGTGCGCTCCCTGTGCGGGCGGAGGGGTTTCCTTCAGCCGGGAGTGCGCTCTTTCACGCATGCGCACGAAAGAGCGCACAGATCTCCTGAGGCAAAGTGTCAGGGAGATCGACTCTGATTGAAAACTTCAAAGAAAGGTGATAAAAAAAGTCCCTGCCATGTCCCCTCATGTGACACTGTCACATGAGTTAGGACATGTCCATAACTTTTATTGAAACATTTCATAAAAATTTTAATACCCTCATGAAACCTCATCCCGCCCATGGATGAGATTTCATGTTACTTCCGAAGCCTGTCCGGGCTCCCGGCCTGCCCGCCAATCTTAAGGTTGGACGGGCAGGTCCATTAATTATCTTAAATAGCTTTTTACGGGCCTTAATAGGTCGTTGACAGTTTGGCGGGCGCGCATCAGAATCGGCTGCGCGCCCACCGAACTGCAAATCTAAATGATGCAGGGTGACATCGGGATGCACGCCCGATGTACCCCCACATCATTTTACGAGTCAGCGAGCAGGCCCCACCCCCACTCGCCAACCGGAAGATGCTACCCATTGAAATGAAATTTAGTTTGGAATACTGAAAAAAAACAATTAGACAAATCACAAACAGATCTGTTTTTACAAGTCATAGAGACCTGTTTTTGTAACTTATACACCTATTTTTACAAGCATAGAAATACTTCGACAAATCATAGACCTAGTTTTACAATAGGTCAGACTGTATGGTATAGGACTGGATGGTAGTAAGAAATTATGCTTCTTGGGGATTTCTTTGATAATGTCATCAGGACATGTTGTATTAAAAGTCTTGGGAGAAAATGTAAGACTCTGAATGGTACAAAAAGCTCCTTCAATGTATGACCAATATTAGCGTCGGTTCTGGCTCTGAAACCTGCTATGCTGGGACACGCTTCAAGCTAAGGATTTTATGTGTACTTAGTGTTACACAAATTTTTTTTTCTCTGTTGAACACACTTTTTTTTTCTTTGTTTGGAGCCAGAAAATACAAAAGAAATGTACACTTCATTTTGTCACAATAACATTGGAATTGAAAATGCCCAACTTTTCCCACGTTAACTTTTAGAAGGGCTGAAAATTAGGCGAGGGCCAGGACATACCAGAGTTTCCAATGGGGTTGTAAGGGGCAGAGCCGCCATCTGTCCTGTTAAAAGGTAGCAGAGTAAGGGAAGTGTTCTGGGGACAGGAACTTCCAACAACAAAAGACACATACACCTGCCCTTGGAAGGACCTGCCATAGGATTGCTGATGAGTCTAGGGAATGCGCAACCCATTGAATAACAATAGATGACTCCACGTAGGGGTCAAAGCCATATTGTGGAATGGAGCCTTGATGAAAAAGGGATACATTTTATTCTAAATTGCTGAATGCAATCTATTTTAAAATCTTTCTCTTTGGCCCAATACATTTCTGCTACATTTGAGGCTGTAAACAGTTACCAATGAGTGAAAAGTAAAACACAAAAGTCAAAAGTATCTAGCATCAGAAGGGCAGGAAAGTGAGTGGCCAATTGCTGTCCTTTGGCAGAACAGGGGACTATGAACTTTGGTGGGGTCACCCTTGGAGGCTCCATAGCCTCATTTGGCACAACAATTGGGAAGCATTACCTCCATTGAATTTCATCCTTGTTATGAGTAAGTAAAATATTGATGCATGTCGATGTGGTTTACACACAAAGCCCTGGAGTTTCGCCACAATGGAAAGCCCCTCTGTCATGGCGAAAATCTCCGAAATGGCTGAAATTTCTAAGTCCTGGCCCTGAACCTGACATTCCCCATCTTCGCAGGGGTGGGACTGGAGTCAGGCCGGGATTCGCGCATGCATGACTCGTGGAGGCAACTGGCCATTTAAATCATCAGCTGCCCCTATTGAAGTGGGATTTTGGAAGAACAGGTGTGTGGAATCCAGAATGTGCAGAACAGCACAGGTAAGAGGAGGTCTGAACTTAATGGATTCTTATGGATAGTCAGGGTATCCCTTTGGAAATGGAAGGTGCCCCTTTGGCTGAGGGTTCTGGGACACCTTTGGGAGAGGTAAGGCACCCTTTGGGAAAGGTAAGGCACCCTTTGGGATTGTTAAAAGTAAACATGATTATGCACTTTTTATGCACAGATTCATTGGAACCATCAATCTGTAATAGCAGGGTCCAGCTTTCCAGGTGATGTTCAGCTGTCCAGGAACTGTCCAGTTGTCCAGGAGCTGTCCCGTTGTCAAGGAAATGTCCAGCTGTCAAGGAAATGTCCAGCTGTCAAGGAAATGTCCAGCTGTCAACAACATTTTAAAGAGCAAACCAGCTGTCAAATCTGTCAGTGATATTCAGGAAGTGTCAGCCCTGTCAAGGAACTGTCCAAAGATATTAGGTCAGTTGGCATGGAGGGGCTAAGGGCAAAGGGATTGGGCAGAGGGGTATTAAGTTGGCATAGGGATGTAAGAGGTCATGGGGGGCGGGTAGAGGGTAACAAATTTGGCATAGGGTTGTGGGGACCACAGGGTCATGGGTGGGGAATAGACTGGCATAGGTTAGAATGTCTTAGGCATAGAGAGTGTGTTGGGGGAGTGGGCGTGTGGTGGGGTAAGGTCTGGGGGGTGCTTTTTGTTTGATTATTATTATTCATTTATTTAAACATAGTGCCAAGGTACAGATACAGGCCTTGCACCCAGACCATCTCCGTGCCCAGCAGCCTGCAGATTTGTTCTGAGATCGCTTGCTTCGACTCCTGTTTCAGCCTGCCACAACCACCACCCCCCTCCCCCCGACCCCCACTCCACCACTCTGCCCCATAATCAAAAATTCCATCTGCAATGGGCTATTTTTAAAGGTTGGGTTTACTGAGCTGGGAAATCACTAAAGTTTGCATTCTGCATTCCCAAATCAGGGATGAAAATCTGGGCCTAAGTGATGGCTTTCTAAATAAATGAAAAATGTTTTACAAAACAATTTTCCATGAAGGTGATGATCAAACAATAGAATAATCCTTTAAAATTTCTAGAATATCACGTAGCAATTCATAGAATCATTGAAACATATAGCACAAAAGGAGACTCATATTCAGTTTATTTATGATATTCAGTTTATAATCTCTGGATATTGGCCCACTTGCAGAGAGCAGGTGAAACTGGATAGAAGGTCAGCGATAGTTGGAGGCTAAGGAGAGATTGACAAAGATATCATGGACACGAGACAAAGGGAGTGTTAATGGTAATGGTAAGGGCTAAAAAAGGTGCTGAAAGTGTACAAAATGTATAAATTTCATCACATTTCTACCTATCTTTAGCTCTGAAGAAGAGTCACACGGTCTCGAGACATTAACTCTGTTTCTCTCTCCACAGATCCTGTCAGACCTGCTGAGTTTTTCCAGCATTTTCTGTTTTTATTTATGTAACTATGTGTGTCTGATCATAGTTTCCTGATTACCTATTTTACTATGCATGAAACAATGCAGAGAACACCAAGATTAAAGTGATGCATAACTCCATCATTGTAGCAATCTTCGAGTAGCCATCTGTTGGCAAAGATGATAAACCTTTCTTGTAAGATCAACCTTTTGGCTCACAGGAGGTTGTAAAACACCAGCCTTCCAGAAAGCACATGAGGAAAAATGACAGCTGTTTCGTTCCAATTACACACATTTCCACTTTCCAATTGTATTTCATTTAATTAGAAATGCAGAAAATACCTTGGCAAACTCAACGTTATTATGTGCAAAGCACAGTATTTCCACTATAATAATTGTTAAGAAAAAAATAAACTGACTAAAACAGGAATAGTCTCAAATTAGGCCTCAGCTGCAATCAGGAACAAGGAGAACAAATGGGATTGCCCCTGAAATGGGCACTGGGATCCGATGCAGGATTAACCTGCACCCATTGCTTCAGATGCAGGCAGCATGCCAACTTTGTGCCAATTAAAATGATTGCAGCCTGCAGCCAGCATTAACTGCACTGTTGAGTGGCTGGATGTCTCAACAAATCATGGGAGACTAGCTTCAGTTGAAGCTAGCCTGCAGTAAAGCTGCGCACCAAGGGAAGGTGCCATTGTGGCAGGGTCAGGTGCTGAAAGTCATTCTGCAACTAATTCCGAACTGGGAATCACTCAATAAAACCCAACATGGGAGAAAGCGGGCTCAAAGATTTTTGATACTGCATTGGAGGCCTTGGTGGAAGAGGAGAGATGTAGACTCTCCATGGGGGTGGAAGACTTGGCGGGATGGGGGTTGGGGCAGCCAGAAGGAAAAAACAGTGAAAATTGGGAAATAAGAATATTGGTCCTAACTAGTCTTGTATATCTTAAAATGAAACAGCTGTAAAGCTGGGAAACAAGGGTAATGGTCCGAACTGTTTTTTTCCTTCTGGGTGGGGTGGGGGGAAGATGTGGTGTTGGGTGTTGCAGGACACAATCAAGATAAAGTCTCAGAAAGCTGTGGGACCAGAGAGCCATGGTGATCAATTCCCAAAGTGAGCCCCAAGGACCTGGATGCAGTACAACAAAAAATTCAATGACCTCACGACACTGGTCTCAGTCTGCTCTCATACCAGCCCAGCTTACTGCTGCCATCGTGGCTGTGGCCAATGTTCAAAGTGGCTTTCAGGTGTCACAGCAGCATTGCAATCTGTTCTTAAGCAGGTTACTAGGATTACTAAGGGGCAGGCCCCTTGGAGCACAAACCTGCTGTCTCCCCCCACTGCCACTCTACCAGTGTTTTTGTTGTTGCCTGTCAGCCAGCCTGCCCAGGCTGCTGCCATCCATGGCGAGATAGTGCAGTTTAAAGTTGGGCCTTCCAGGCCCAGAGCTGCCTAATTGCTCTTGAGATAGTGGTGGTGAGCCGTATTCTAGAACTGCTACAGTCCATCTGGTGTAGGTACACCTACTGTGCTGGTAGGAAGGGAGTTCCAGAATTTTGACCCAGCAACAGTGAAGGTATGGTGATATAGTTCCAAGTCAGGATGGTGTATTTCTTGAAAGGGGGTCATTTAATATGGTGGTGTTCCCATACGTCTGCTCTCCTTGTTATTCTGGGTGGTAGAGGTCACTGGTTTGGAAGGTGTCATTAAAGGAGGCTTGACGAGTTGCTGCAGTGTATCTGTAGCTGGTACAAACTACTGCCACTGTGCACCGGTGGTCGAGGGAGTGAATTTTTAAGATGGTGGATGGGGTGTCTTGTCTTGGATGGTGATGAGCTTAAAGGCGCAATTGTTCCAGATTTGCATTACCACTCCGACTTGGTATGCAATGGCAGTGGTGATCAGTGCCAGTGCTGCACAGAAGAGGTTGGCCATCCAATGCAGATAGAGGATGAATGATCTCATCTGTGCAGCCAGGGTATGGCAACCATCTCATTGCTCTAAACTCACATGCTCAAGTCCATCACACATTCACTGGCATCTCATTCACTGCCAGCTCAAGGGACATCACCACCCATTCTCACACACATACCTTTACATGTCCATCTGGCCTCACCTGCACTAGAGGCTACCTCCTCAGTCCTCACCATCTTGAGTCCACTTGCACAGATCAACTTGGACCCCCACACAAACCCTGGGATACACTCCTTCCCCAATGCAGCCCTAGCCATGCAGCCTCTTCCTTTGCCTGAGGCCACTTCTCCCCTCCCCCAAGCAAGTCCCAGCCCTGCAGCAATAAAATACCACCCCCGCCTTATGGCTGGTCTGGTAGGTGGAGACCTGCCCGTGAGCCCCACTAAAAGTGATGTGGTGCTATCTGCGAAGCCTGGTGCAGATTACTGTGACTGCTGCCTGAAGCAAGGTAGCAAACAAACCTCAAAGTCCCGAGTGAAGTGCAGCTTGCCAGGTGCACGTCGCTTATGTACAGTTGTGAAACACGTTGGCGTGATTGCACGAAACAATAAAGAGAACACCAGATTAAAGTGACGATCCAGCATGGGAGGATCAGTCTGGCAGGCTAGCCTTAAAATGATATGCAGATGTATTACAATGAGGTTCCCGATGTCCGATGGTGGGAAATGTGACCCGCCATTGACAGACTTAGCGGACGATCACAAACTGGTTTCGCAATGTTGCTAAACTGATTTTTGGCCTTCTTGCCATATTGTCCGCTCACGGTGCTGAGCACGCCCGACAGCAGCGGGCTGTGCAACTACTTTTCCTTAACTTTCCTAACCCTGCCGCTACATCTTGGTGCTCCCTGGACATCCACAGTAGAGGTAGAGGAAGCCTGCTGACTGTGACGCCCTGTCTGTGATGACTTTGGCGGGCGTCTTCTGGAGGGCCGTGACTTAATGGGCCCTGGCCTGCTTTCGGGGTCCTGCTGTGTGGCAGTGGCACTCTCCTTGGCCTGTGAAGCTGGATCTGGAGGTCACAGGAAGGGGAGAGTCAGATGGGCCAGACACTCCCACAGTCACCTGGGTGGATGGCCCCGGTGTGTGCACCTGCTGATCCTCCTCCCTATGGATGCCCAAGGGCCCCTGGCTGAATCCGTGAGCGGAAGGGGAAGCTGGAGTGAGATCGAGCTGCCCAGCACCCCTCTTGCGTACACACTGTTGGAGGCCAACTATGGCATCAGCGATGGAGTTAAGCCCGTGCAGCAGTGCAGGAGCCACGTCCTGGACCAAGGTCTCCATGGCAGCCGTCATCCTGCCAGTGCTGACCTCAGTGCGTTGCAATGCTGGTGCAATCACCTCAGCCTGAAGACGGACAGATTCCTCCATCGTGCCTTGCAATCTGAGGAGTGCAGCAGACATCCCTTCCTGATGTCCCCGAGCAGTTCCTCCTTTGTAGCTCCAGCATCTGTAACATGACTGAGTCCAGAGGCTTGTCATCTGATTCGGACTCAGCAACGTTCTGGCCTCCAGCAGGCCTCTGAGTGCCGGGGACCTGGCAAGTCCCTGCCTCTGCCTGCTGTGGATCAGACTGTGCACTGTGCTCACCACCATGTGATCCCTTGTCTATTATAGAGCTAGGTCCCACTGAGGTGTGTGTCTCTGCACTAGTGGAGGGTGTGGGTGAGCGCTGTGACGGAACTTCGAGGAGGGTGCCTTCAGATTACCCTTCGGAGGTTTCTTCGGGGCTTGATTGGAGGCCCTGGGCCATAGACTCCGTTGGCTGTTTCCCAGATGTGCCTGCAAAAGCAAGGAGAGATAATTAGTGCCCGGCCTGTGAAAGAGACACATCACTCAGGGCATGGTTATCTGATGCATGTTGCATTGTTGGATCCTCACTTGGTAGAGCAGCGCTGACCTCACTGTCAGCACAGGACCGGTCCACATCGTGGCCGGCCAGCTGGGTGGCTCTGTTTTCAAAGGCCGTGAGGAACTTGATTTTGGGCATTTCGCCACTGATCTGTGACCTCTCCCTCCTGTTGTGTGCCAGCTTGTCCTGCATGGATAGAGATGGAGAAAGTGTAAACAGGACGCCTGCCGGACTAAGTGATAAATGCGCCTGGCCTGTGTGGGTGGTGAGTGGTCCCATGGGCAGGCTGAGGACAATGTTGGTGTGTGTGAGAGAGTGAATGGTGATGTCCCTTGTACTGGCAGTGAGTGAGGGCCCTGTGGATGTGTGATGGGATTGTGAGTGTCTGAGTTGACAGTTATGAAAAGAGTGACTTACCCTGGCAGAATGGAGGAGATCATTCATCCTCTTGCAGCACTGGGTGGCTTTCCTCTTCTAAAGGGCGCTGGTGCTGATCAACGCTGCCACTGCCTCCCAACCCGGATTCGTCATGTTGCTGCCCATCCTGCGGCCAGGGCGGGGGCACAGGATATCCCGGTGGTCCTCCATGGCATCTAGCAGTCACTCGAGGGTCCTGTTATTGAAGCAGGGGGCTGTGGTCTTTTTCCCTTTGCTGGCTATGCCTCCCAGGCAGTGGTGGTGAGCTGGTAGCAGTGAGTGGTGTGCTGGCGGCTGCCTTTTAAACATGGCAGCCAGCGTGATGTAACGGCAGGGTGATGACGGAAGGGCGAATGAGAGCCTGCCCACCATAGAAACAGTGTGTTTCCTGGCAATGCATAAATAATGAGGCGGGTTTGGGATGATACGGCGAGAAAACCCGTCATCGCATTTGGTGGATAATATGTCATTTTACCCGCCTGCTACCGCACTTAGTGCAAATCTGGGAAAATTCTGCCCATAGTTCTGATGTCTCCAACCTTTACACCTATGTATAACTGTTCTCATGTGCCTAGACTTAATAAATGATCCCACAATGTGTTTACTTAATCCCTTATGAGCGATTGGTGCCCTGTGCCTTGTACCATAAATAAGTCCAAGGTATTATATTATTATAATAACATGACATGGTGATCAGCAGGGGTAAGACAGGAGGCAGCAAGGTTAAGTACAGTTATGGTATGGCGAACAGACTTAGATCACGCTACATGGCAAGACATGACCGATGACCCTTGACATTTTGGTTAGACTGCAACAAAGCCGCAGTGTCAGAGAGTGCTGAAAACACAGTGTGTTTATTGCATAGAAAACCTTTGGAGACACAGCACCGAGCTAATGCTCAAATAAAGATCTGGTTAGCAGATATATCCCTCATGGTGAGATTGTAGTGCATAGCCTGTCAGTTCGATAAGTGGGACAGTACGTCGAGTGGACCAGCACCAGGTTAGTTCAGCCGGGAAAGGCGAGTGGCAAGGGTATGGGGCAGGTCGATAATGAGTAAGGGAGATTCAAACAAAAAAAAAATCAGAAAAATCGTGCCAGAGAAGTTTGCAGTTTTAACCGGCGGCTTTGGGAGTTGCTGAACAATAAATTGAATAACTAGTAAAGATGCCGTTACTCCATGTTGCGTTCCCGTCACAACTTATCTTTGTGGGTGGAGCTTCAGAAAAGCACATGAAAACAGCTACAGTGGCACTCATCCTAGGTGCTATAGCAAAAGGCTGATCAAAAGGATATTGTCAGAATGTGCACAAAACTTTCCAGTTTGAATTGGGATGCAGCCGACATGCTATCCAAATTCAAAATGTTTAAACAACGTACAGAGCAATGGCTTCTTGATTCAGGTGTATCCAAACCAGAGAAGCAAGCCATGAAAAATCACTTAGCAATTGGGAATGAAGGTCTACACAGACTGAACATGTCAGGATTAGCAGAAGAAGAGCTAAAGGATCCCAAAAGATATGGACTATATTGGAAGACCAGTTCAGAATCAGGTTAAACTTCCATTTTCATCGACTAGAGTTCATTACATTGCGACAACAGCCTACAGAATCCATAGACCACTTCATCAGCAAGTGCGGAGAAAAGGGTACGTACGATTTTCAAACACAGAGCTTGTAGACAGAATTGTTGAGTTGGTGATCGCATATACTCCCTTGAAAGCATTCCAGAAAGATCTACTAAACAAGCCTAAAATGTATAGTGTTGAAGAGCGACTCAAGGATGGATGTAAGTGTGAAGTGACCCTTGCAGATCAATAAAGCTTACAGGTCCTAAGTACAACCCAATTGTTGACATATTGACGAAAACACCAAAACCCAGCAAGACATGTGGAAGATGTGGACTCCTTATGCACCAAGGGAATGCCCAGACTTTCACAAATTCTGCAAGGCATGTGGCAGAAAGGGTCACTGGCAGTGGCATTGCACTAGAGCAAAGGCTAATGTGGCTACAAAGAGCTGTGCAAACAGATTGGACATAATGGGTACCTTGAGACAATAATAATGGCCATCCAGTATCCAGAAACATAGACATGAGGTGATTAACAAACTAGAAAGTGACGATGATGAAGGGCAGCAAACACATGTTTCACACCATCAATCTTGTGTAAAATATAGATGCCATCACACCGTCTGAAGTTTTTGCCAAAATTCAAATCCTGTGTCCTAAGAAAGTTGGTAACTATTTGTTATTGCCCAAGATTGACAAGGGGCAAGTGCCAACATACTACCTGTGAATTTGAAAAGACATGTATCCACAAACCAGGCCATGGTGTAACTAACTACTGTAAAACATCCAGCGTACAATGGTTCACTAATTCCATGTGCAGGATCCATAGCCCTGGAGTGCAAGTACAATCTATCCTCCTGGGTGTCACAACTACATCATGGAGACTAAAGGCCCAGTGATTGTAGGTCTACCTCATGTTATGAGCTTACACTATTAACAATCCATGGAATCAGTCAGATATTACATGGCAGATCAACCTCAGAAACTACTATCACCTCAGTTCATGATCTAACATCAAAATATCCAGAATGTTTGGACAAAATTGACAGTTTCAAGGGAGCTGCTTCTTTACATTTGCAGGGGAGTGCAAGTCTGTCATTTGATCTACCACATAAGTGCAGCATCCACATACAAGACAAATTGAAGGTTGAAATAAACAAAATGAAGAAAGACAGCATGATTAGAAGAGTACAAGAGCGCACACAGTATGGTGCAGCTCAATCACATGTGCCATAAAGAAGGATGGATCATTAAGAGTAAGCTTTAATCCATGATGTTTAAATGCAACTTTGAAACATTGTCCTCTCAAAATACCCACATTAGAAGAGTTTAATTCAAGATTTGCAGGTGAAAATACTTCTTGAGGCTTGATGCCAAGCATGGTTATTGGTCAATGCATCTCGTGGCGAAGTCCCACGAGCTTACTACATTTCATACCCAATTTGGGTGTCACTTTTTCAATGGCTTCCTTTCAGGCTATCTGTTAGCTAGGATCTTTTATCAAGTTTACATGGACCGCATTACATGCATTGTACCAGGATGCATCTGTATCGCAGGTGATATAGCTGTTGTGGAAAGAACAAAGCAAAAACATGACCATAATCTGCACTTATTGATGCAACAGCACATTATGAACAATTGGTGTTCAACAGTCTGAAATGTGACATCAACGTGCAGCAGATTAATTTCTTCAGTTCTATTTATTCCCATGCTGCCGTATGTCCCAATCCAAGTAAACTAGACGATATTAAAGCCGTGCCAACTCCTCAAGATAACAACGATCTCCAAAGATGTCAAAGTCTCTTTAAATTCTTGTCTCCTTACATTCCTAATTTTGCTTAAAAATCTTCTTCACTACGGGAACCATTGAGAAAGGATGTGCCTTTCCTGTGGCATGAAGAACACCAATACCTCATCGAAGCCCTGAAACAGTCATTATCAGAAGCATCGACATTGCAATTTTACAATCCTAGGGGGCCAACAAACCTGGAGACAGATGTATCACAGAAAGGTCTGAGAGCATGCATACTACAAAGAGGCAAACTGATTGCATTTGCTTCAAAATCTCTGTCTGTAACACAATCCAACTACTCCAACATCGCGCAGGAAACATTTACTTTAGTGTTTGCAATCATGCATTTCCATACCTGTCTATTTGGTAAATGTGGTAGAGACTGACCACAAGCCACTGGAAATGATTTGGCAAAAACCATTGACCAGGGGAACACCAGGATTACAATATCTTTTCATAAAGATTCAAGGTTATGACTGTGAGATTAGGTTTAAACCAGGTAACTTAATGTAATGGATGAGTGCAGCTCATGCAACACTCAGGGAGCTTGACACCATCCAGGACAAAGCAGCCCACTTGATTGGCATCACATCCACAAACAATCATTCCCTCCACCATTGACGCATAGTAGCAGTAGTGTGTACCATCTACAAGATGCACTGCAGGAATTCACCAAGGTTCCTTAGACAGCACCTTCCAAACCCATGACCACTACATCTAGAAGGACAAAGGCAGCAGACAAATGGAAACACCACCACCTGAAAGTTCCCCTCCAAGTCATACACCATCCTGACTTGGAAATATATCGCCGTTCCTTCACTGTCGCTGGGTCAAAATACTGGAACTCCCTTCCTAACAGCATTGTGGGTGTACCTACACCACATGGACTGCTGCAGTTCAAAAAGGCAGCTCACCACCACCTTCTCAAGGGCAACTAGCGATGGACAATAAATGCTGGCCCAGCCAACGAAGTCCACATCCCATGAATGAATAAAAAAAAAAAGACACAGTTAGCAGAATGCCTAACCTAGCGAAAACAGAAGATATATCTTTAGATCTATAAGTTGACTTTACTGACATCAAACTTTAGGATGTTCTCCAAATTGATTTGCTACATTTTGCACAATGCTAATGCCAGCAGGTACAAGAAAAAACAGCAAAAGATTCCCCACTGCAGAAACCGTGAAAGACCATCATCGAAGGATGGCCTGATTCAGTTCAGCATGTCCACAAACAGGTGAGACCATTTTGCCTTATCAGGATGAGCTAGTCACCCCACAGGAGTCATATTTAAAGGCAGGCAGGTCATCGTATCGGAATCTTTGCGACCTCATATTCATTAGCAACTTCATCACTCACACATGGGCATAGATTGGACAAGAAGACTCGCAAGAGAGACAGTCTATTGGCTGACATTGAAGTCATTGTCAAAACGTGTGAGGCATGTCAAGAACATATCCCAATATCCTAAATCAGCACAAACACCACTGATCCCACATGAAGTTCCTACCCATCCTTGCTCCAAAATCACATTCAACCTCTTTCATGTCCATGGCACTGACCTCATTGTCATCATAGACTACTTTACCAAATACCCCATTATTCGGTAATTGCACAATATGTCAAGCACAAATGTCACGTACACTCTAAGTGCTACTTTTAGTTTATTTAGTGTGCTTGGAGAGATCATTATGGATAATGGTCAGCAATTTATTGGTAAGCCATTTCAGGATATGTGTGAGAAGTGAAATATCGATCACACTACTCATTCTCCTCATTACCCTAGATCTAACAGCCTAGCTGAATGAATGATTCTCATGGTGAAATCCCTAATTCTCAAATGTAGTCAGACTAAGCAAGAACACACATTGCAATGTTATACCTGAAAGCAACACCTTTAAGTGCAACTATTCCATCATCAGCAGAGCTCATGTTTGGCAAACCAGTGCATACCAATTTACCTACTCTTACTCATTCTACTCTCTCAGAAACTAGAGAGCAACTTTTAATACTACAGGAGAAGATGACCAACGTGCACAATAAAAATGGAGGTACAGAATTGCTAAGTTTACAGTTGGGACAATAAGTTCACATCCAGGATCCCACAGAAGGTATGGGGCAACCAGCCGAGGTGACAAGGATTTGTTCAGAACCAAGGTCCAATTAAGTCAATACACACAAAGGCGCAACGGTGAGGTGTAACCTAGGACAAATCAGATCTATTCCAACTCCTCAACCACTGTACAGTCCTATTGCATCTGGGATAAGATCCCAAATGCAGCCAGGGACAACATCCAAGAATGACAATCTCACAGATCACTGTAAGCAATTAAAGAAACCTCCAGACAAGGTTACCATTACAAGATATTGTCGTACCAGCAGGTTACCTTTCCACTTTAGGAATTCATTGATTCATCAGTTCTATGTACGTATGTAATGGTAACCAAACATGAACACTTTGTAAATAGTTATACTCTTTTGGAATGTATCTTTAAAAAGAAAGCTTTTAAGACATATCAGCATGATATCACTGGGAGGAAAATGTGGCATGTAATCCAGTCTTAGTTTTATTCTTGCTTTGAGCAGAGCATATACACACAACTCTGATGCTGTCAAGCTTTATACCTATGTATAACTGTTCTCATGTGCCTAGTTTTAATAAATGAGCACACAACATGTTTACCCAATCCCTTACAAGTGATTGATGCCTTATGTCTTGGACAGTAAATAAGCCCAAGGTATTATATCATTATAATAACACAACACTTTGCATCCAAATTTTACAGCCAGAATGCCTGAACCTGAATAACATTGAATATCAATCAAGTAAAATGTAATGCACTGCTGCCAAGTGTAGTCTTTAATAATATCTCTAGTCATTAGTAGGAAGCCTATATGCGTAGTGCGAGTTCTGCTATTTTTTGAAGTTCCAGGGTTTTGCTCCTTTAGGATTTAGTAAGTGGATGTTTGTGCGCTGCCAGTTGTTCAGACAGTATGAAAAACTGATTTTGGATTTAAACAAGTTGAACCTGCTTAACTGTAGTTAGATTAAAAAATCATGAACATTTCAATTTCCATATACTTGATCACAAGTCATGCATGATAAATGACATTAACATCCATCAAAACTGGAATGTAGCTTCCTACCATGATGGCCTGCCTGCAGCATCCCCTTGCTTGTTGGTAGACTGCAGAATATTGGTGCTGTGCATGTTGACACCACTTAGGCTGGAGGCAGATGCCTCCATACTCTCAGCTGTGGCACTGAAACTCTTTGGTAGGCTACCCAATACACTATGCTATTCTAATTGCTTTCTTTGCATGGTTGGGCCCCTGAATGCCACATCTCTGTCCTATTCAGTAAACTGGAAGGGCACTTTGCCCTTCAATGAGCTCTCTCCTTGGGTGGTCCCTTCCTCCTGTACATGCTACTATACATTTGTGCTGGTATCTCTGCTCATGCTGACACATCTGCCTGACTATCTAACTCACCCAGAGTGACTGAGTCAGTGCCTGGGAGGGATTGAAAAAGAAAACGAAAAATAGAAGGGAAAAGGAAGACAAGAGGAAAGAAAGAGAAAGAAATAAAGGAAGAAGTTCAATTTCTGTACCATCTATTATGACCCCAGAACATCCCAAAGTGTTTTACAGTCAATACAATGTAGTCATTGTTGTAATGCAGGAAATACAGCAACCAATTTGCAAACCACAAGACCATGAAAACAGGGATATGATAATGCTAGGAGTGGCATTGAAATCAGGCTTATGCCAAAAGCTAAATCAGGATCAGGAGGACAACAGGAGATGTTAATAAGTAAACATGAGAGGTCAGGAATGAGAGACAAGTTGTGATCACAGACCCAAACATTTATGGTCTATCAGGATATGCTCCACTGGTAGCCTGAGTAGACAGAGCCAGGGAACTTTTTAAAATGTAAATATTTATGATGGGCTCACCTTGGGAGCTCGCCATAGCTCTAGAAGTTTTCTGATTGCAAAACAGGCTAGTTTTTGCCCTATTGTTCATTTTCTCTTCAGGTGAGTATCAGTTCTACTAGTCTAGAGCTCATATGTCACCTTTCACCTAAGGTATTGTGGATCCTACCATTCCCCTGTGCTGTAGGGTTTTAATTTTGGGTGGTATGAGGCTCAATATTTAGTGCTCACAGGCTATTTATCATTGATATCATCACACAAGAATCCAAATCTGTTGTCATTGAATGTCTACACAAGTTATCTTAGAACAGGGATAATGGATAATTATTAGCAGGAAGCCTAACTGACTTTCCCTAAGTGAAGGACTGAAGAGCCAATTGGCTAGTTCATAATGCCATTTTGGTTGTGATGGGATAATCAGCAAAAACTGGGAATTCAACCTTGGACATCCTCCTCACTGAGTGATGTTTTATAGGTGGGGTCCCTGTCATTGAACATTGCTGTAACCTTATCCAACTGATGCTCTCTGTATTGTGAGTCCCCACTGAGAATGTGGGATCATAAAATCAGAGTATCAGCAAAAACTGGGAATTCAACCTTGGACCTCCTCCTCACTGAGTGATGTTTTATAGGTGGGGTCCCTGTCATTGAACATTGCTGTAACCTTATCCAACTGATGCTCTCTGTATTGTGAGTCCCCACTGAGAATGTGGGATCATAAAATCAGAGTATGCATTTCATTAGTCATCAGAAACCGCTATTAATTGAAATTGACTTTAATCCATGTGTTTTTGGCACGGTGACATCTGCTTTTAACTAATTGTTTAAACAGGGCTAACATAAAACAATGCATTCTTCTCCAGTGGAAGAAAACAACATTCAATTGAGATTAGTTAACAGTAAATTAAATCAAGCTGTACCAAATATTGATGCAATGGAACTGGAATTAAGCTGCATTGTGGGAACTGCACCCTGAATACTGCAGCTAGGAAGGCAGTGGCATAGTGGCATTGTCACTGGACTAGTATTCCAGGGACCCAGGGTAATGCTCTGGGGACCTGGGTTTGAATCCCACCACAGCAGATAGTGAAATTTGTATTCAATAAAAATCTGAATACTGCAGCGTTTCAGTACCATCAGCTTTACTTCAATAATCTGGCAATCAATCTAGCAAATAGAGCTAGAAAAAAAGCAATTCAAAAAGTTAGATTAGAGCTAGAGAAAAAGAATTCTGCCAGGAGTGCATATATAGAGTATTATTATCTTTTATGTGCAGTGTACCACTCTTCATATATCTTTGAGTGAGGAATATTACTCCTCAGTCCGAGGTAAGAACATTTCCAATACCATTTTACTTTGTTAATGAACAAATATCACCTTGACTGTTTTTAAGACTTTCTATTATATGTAAATGTTTTATTGACTATTGAAAAGTCATTGAGGCTTTACAACTCAATTGTAATACAATATCTGCAAATGAAATGCACTCACCCTGCACCGATCAAGGTTGGAGAGCATTGTATTTGTCAGGAGATACAAGAGCCTAACAAATCACAGTAAGCTGTTACTTTCCACTTCTTGTCATTATTACACTCTTTATGGAATTAGGAGAACAAAATCCTTAGCAGTCTCACCAAAAAAATGCAGATTTTGAAATAATTAATATAAAAAATGGTTATTTGAAGTGAAATAGAGAGATTAAATATTTCTGAAAACTGGGCTAATCCCTGAGTATGTATTTATATTTGATGTTATTTATCAAAACTCTTGTATGCTCTCTAAATACTGCACATGTGAGTTCATTGTCTATTTCACAAACTCTTCAGCAACCAACCAATCAATCTCTGTAGCTGGTTTAGAAATGGTGCCAACAATATGTAGATGACGACAATCATTAACTTTCAAGAGAAAAATACTAGATTAAATTGCTTTAGAAACATAAAATAGACTAATGTCCTCCATTTAACAAGGACATTTAGAACTCTTCCATTTAGTGTCAGCAAAATGTCATCTGTAACATCAAAATTATTTGTAGAAACTGTTTTTAAGATTGTTAAAACTGTACATTATTTGTAAACATGGAAATGATAATTGTTATGACCGTCGTGAAAAAGATAACAAAACTATTATTGCACAAATATGTTAAAATAAGATTTAGAATCATTGATTTCTCAGATTGTGCTAATTTTAGCTTAACATGGCGATTATAATATTTAAATTACATCAAAAACACTGGTGTGAAAATCCAACAGACTTTGTCTGCTATAAGTCATCATATTGCCCTTTCTTGAGTATAGGAGACAGTCTAAAGAAGCAATGGAATTGATCAGTGTACTACATCTTGCCTTGTTTTAGTATGATTTATAAAGTCTTTGAAAATGTTACTGCCTGATATGTTCTATGCGTTGAAAACATCTCAGATCCTGCTTGCTTATCATGCAGAAGATGGAGTTGAGAAGACAATGTAAACATTAAGTGCCACCATAAAATTATATCAAGATATTTTAATTTGTAGTCTATTTATTGCATAAAGTGTAAGTACAAAATTATTGGAAGCACACAACTCTGAGGGTAGTTTCTAAAGGCAGATGTTGTTAAAACATTTATTAAACTGTTGATTAGAAATAATTTCTACTGCCAAGTTTATTTATTTATCACAGTTCACTGAGAATTGGTAGTTGCACTTGGCAACAATTGGGCACTGCTGATCATTGGTCCTGGATTTCAATTAATTAATTCTGAAGATGTGAATTTTCTCTTTTTGATAGAAAATCTTACATTAAAGACATTTAAAGCGTTTTCAGTTCATGGTGGCTCCTTCCAGTTTATCAAAAATCTACACAGATTGGCACTGAATTTATCAGATCATTTAGAAAGGTCATAAAGATCGCTGGTGTAGGAAATGAACTATGGTTTGTTGGAACTTTTCTTTTGAATTTGGGCATAAGGTATTTATGATGAATGGGGAATTCTGATACATCTAAATAAGTCCATATATGTTTTAATATCTACCAATCAATCTCTCATGTCAGTACACATAAAAGAAGTGAAGTGTAGTTATCCGGTAAAGCAGGTTTAAGGGGCAGGTGTTAATTGGAACAGGAAACATAGGATAAAATTAAGCCCTCATTTTAAAGTCATATATTTTCTCCTTTTTCTATGGTTTTAATGCAAATTCCAACACCCACACTTGAAATGCAACCTACCAATGTAAATCTGCTATGCTACCTGCCACCCATAACCAGAAGGGACCATAAGAAAGGAAAGGAAACAGGGAAGGAAGGAGTAGAAAAAGAAAAAAGGATAGGAAATGGGAAAGGAGGGAAGACAGGAGAAAAGACAGGCTAATTGTCAAAGATCTGATCAGGAAGGGAAGGGCAGGTGAAGCAGAGAAAAGGAAGGGAAAGGGATAGAGGAGCAGATACAGGGAGAGGCTGAAGGGATGAAGGATAGAAGGAAAACAGGAGGGGAGAGAATTTAGAAAGGGAAGGAAAAGGAAGTGGATGGTGTATGTGGAGGGGAGGTAAAGCAGTGACAGCTGCTTCTTTGTTGAACACTGAATGCTATACAGGGTGATTGTGATTAGATAACACAAAAACACAGCCAGCTAAATTCTACACTGCTATCAAAAACATTGAAAGGGTAATTATTTGGTGGAAATTGTCGACCTGTAACTGGACCTAATTAATGCACTTCACACTGATCAGTCAAGGCATTTGATAAGGTCCCGCATGGGAGACTGATAACGAAGGTAAGAGCCCATGGGATCCAAGGCAATTTGGTCGCAGATGCCCATCAGTTTTGTACTGACAGGAGGTACAAGTAGAAGATGGTGACATTGTCCATGTACAGGGAGACATTGACCTGAGTGTCTCCACTACCTGAGATTGTCAAACATCTTATGCCCACATCCTTCCTCATGGACTCTGCAAAATATTTGACACAACACATGAACAAGACAGGGGAGAGAGGACAGCCCTGCCTAACTCCTGCTTTTCAATTCCCACCCATAGATTGAAACTGCACTACTAATGTTGTATCCAATTGTGGATTTCGTCCCCAAACCCCATTTTGGAGAGCACATCCATCATGTTTGTGCGATATTCTGTGAAACCTTCCCATTAAAGTCAATCGAACATCAGATTGTGATCCTATAATTGTCAGGGTATGTGTCCTACCCAGCAATGTTATAAAAAGTTAATCCTGGGATTTCTGATAGTTTCAGTGTCTGACTGGTTGTGTTGGGAAAACTGCTGTGACGCTATATTTACAGTGGCTGATCAAGGACTCAGTATTTCAGCACCTTACTATCCGCATGTATGTCAACCACAGATGTTTTTTATGCTGCATTTTGAATCCTATCTTCCCTTGTCTATGTTTATAACTAAAAGTCAGTGCGAAGTCAAAGCTCGCACTGAGATTGCAGCAAGAGTTATTGAAGCTCATTTTATAATACACGTGCTTCATCTTCATATACAAGCAGCAGAAGGAGGATGAATTTGGACCGAGAAAAAAACATTAAGGTAAAGTTTTAAGTTACACTTAATTTTTTCCATTGGTTAAATGGCTTTACAGTTGAACAAATGTTAAATGCACTGAGGATGTACTTCTCACATTTAAATAATGCAATATTTAGTGAGCTCTGAATCTGCAACAAGCTATTCCCTTAAAGTACATTATAGTGTACAGCAGCACAGTGATTCGATGAGATTCTGATTATTGGTTTAAGTTGTTGCTTTGTGTGCATCAGTGAAAAAAAAGTCATGGTAAATAAGCTTTTGAGAGCTTCCCTGAACATATGCTTTGGTTTCAGCTCAGTATATTCAGAGCAGATGGATCAGATCTAACTGGATTCTTGACAAGTTGGGCACAATGCTTAGATCTGTAGCTCTGCTGGAGACAGTGGTATGTAAGCTGAATGCCCGTCTCGTGGGGTGTACTGCATGTCCAGCCATTTCTGGTGCTCAGGCAACCATCATCTGCATGGGCCAGAAGCTGCTACTCAGGCCTTCCAGCTTTAGGCCACTCAGGTATGCCTGTCCTTCGCCAAAAATGAAAAGTTCACCTGCAAGACGGACACAGCACTAGCATTATTTAAAGGGCCACGCACCCAACTTTGCAATTGCAAAGTCTCTGGAGTGTTTTTGTGGGTAATTTCCTGAATTTGGAGTGAGATTTGCTGCTTCCTCATGCAAGGACAGAAGACTTGGTGACATATCCAAACAAAAGCTACAACAAATAGTGAAATAGTGAGAGTTCAGGGCCAACATGTTCCCGTAAAGGCGAAGGGTAGGACCAACAAGTCCAGGGAATCCTGGATGTCAAGGGATATAGAGGATTGGAAAGAAAAGAAGGCTTATGGCAGATACAGAGAGCTGAAAATGGCGGAAGCCCTCGAGGAATATAGATCGTTTAGGGTAGTACTTAAAAAAGTAATTAGGAGAGCAAAGTGGGGGCGTGAAGAAACACTGGCGGGCAAGATAAAGGAAAATCACAAGGTATTTTATAAATACAGTAAGGGCAAGAAGATAACCAGGGAAAGAGTAGGGCCCATTAGGGACCAAAGTGGAAATCTGTGCATGGAGCCGGAGGACATAGGTGAAGTTTTAAATGATCACTTATCATCTCTATTCACTATGGAGAAGGACGATGTAGTTGTAGAAATCAGGAAGGGGGACTGTGATATACTTCAACAAATTAGCATTGAAAGAGAGGAGATATTAGCGGTTTTAGCGGGCCCAGATGAGATGTATCCCATGCTGCTATGTGAGGCAAAGGAGGAGATTGCAGCGGCTCTGACACAAATTTTCAAATCCTCTCTGGCCACAGGCGAGGTGCCAGAGGACTGCAGGGCAGTTAATGTGATACCATTATTCGAGAAAGGTAGGGATAAACCAGGTAATTACAGGCCAGTGAGTCTAACATCAGTGGTAGGAAAACAATTGGAAAAAATTCTGAGGGACAGGGTTAATCTCCACTTGGAGAGGCAGGGATTAATCAGGGATAGTCAGCATGGCTTTGTCAGGGGGAGATCGTGTCTAACAAATTTTATCAAATTTTTCAAGGAGGTGACTAGTTTTGTAGTAGAGGGTAGTGCAGTTGATGTAGCCTACATGGACTTCATTAAGGCTTTTGACAAGGTCCCGCATGGGAGAATGGTCAAGAAGGTAAGGGCCCATGGGATCCAGGGAAATTTGGCAAGTTGGATCCAAAATTGGCTTAGTGGCAGGAGGCAGAGAGTGATGGTCAAAGGCTGTTTTTGCGATTAGAAGCCTGTGATGAGTGGTGTACCATAGGGATCGGTGTTGGGACCCTTGCTGTTTGTAGTATACATTAATGATTTAGACGTGAATATAGGAGGTATAATCAGTAAATTTGCAGATGACACGAAAATTGGTGGTGCTGTAAATAGTGAGGAGGAAAGCCTTAGATTACAGGATGATATAGATGGGCTGGTAAGATGGGCAGAGCAGTGGCAAATAGAATTTAATCCTGAGAAGTGTGAGGTGATGCATTTTTGGAGGACTAACACAGCAAGGGAATACACAATGGATGGCAGGACCCTAGGAAGTACAGACGATCAGCGGGACCTTGGTGTACATGTCCATAGATCCTTGAAGGCAGTAGCACAGGTAGATAAAGTGGTTAAGAAGGCATATGGGATACTTGCCTTTATTAGCTGAGGCATAGAAAATAAGGGCAGGTAGGTTATGTTGGAGTTGTATAAAATGCTAGTTAGGCCACAGCTGGAGCACTGTGTGCAGTTCTGTTCGCCACATTGTAGGAAGGATGTGATTGCACTGGAGAGGGTGCAGAGGAGATTCACCAGGATGTTGCCTGGGCTGGAGTGTTTCAGCTATGAAGAGAGATTGGATAGGCTAGGGTTGTTTTTCTTAGAGCAGAGAAGGCTGAGGGGAGACCTGATAGAAATATACAAAATTATGAGGGGCATAGTTAGGGTGGATAGGAAGAAACCTTTCCCCTTAGCGAAGGTGTCAATAACCAGGGGGCATAGATTTAAGGTAAGGGGCAGGAGTTTTAGAGGGGATTTGAAGAAAAATTTTTTCAGCCAGCGGGTGGTTGGAATCTGGAACACACTGCCTGAGGGGGTGGTAGAGGCACCCTCACAACATTTAAGAAGTATTTAGATGAACACTCAAAATGCGATAACATACAAGGCTGCGGGCCAAGTGCTGGAAAATAGGATTAGAATAGATAGGTGCTTGATGGCCGGCACGGACACAATGGGCTGAAGGGCCTGTTTCTGTGCTGTATAACTCTATGGCTCTACCAGGTATGGGGGCTGCAATTGTCGTGCCTCGGCCTGCAAGACAACAGACAAATGAAGCAGAGGATGCAGAGAAAGGAAGCTCTGCATGTTGCCCTCTGCCATGTTGGAGCCAGACACCTTGACAGTGACAGGAGGCGGTCTGGCAGGACAGTCATTGCATCCAGTGTGATGCCCATCAGCATCTGACTGTTTTCTACCCATTGGGGTCCCCACATGAGACAACTGAAGCAGAACTTATTTGGGACCTCATCCTCCGATGAACTGTCACACAAATCATCCTTACCCCCAGTGCATGTCTGCAGCCCAATCGTGCCCAGTGACTCACCACATGTTGATACCAACTCTATCCTAGCCTTTGAGATATATGCAGTACCAGTATCTGAGCTGGTGGCTTAAGTGTCAGATCAAGTGACAGGGCCTCTTCATCATAGCTGCGCTGTTACTCTCTCTCTTCCCCCTTATGTTGCTCTGGTTAGGCAGGTGTCTGAATGCAGGAACTTAGAGGGAGAATCTTGGTGTGAGGGAAGTGGGGTGAAAAGCACGATTCCATGGTCACAGCATCTGCAACTTGCCCGCCATGCCAGGAAGCAGGAATAGGGTGCGTTGGGAGTTGAGAAGGGGCATGAGGCAGGAACATTTCGTTAACCTCAATGCTGTCAGTGACATCTAATGCCACAAATGCCATCACTGCTGGCCCCACATTACAGAGAACTATCTCCTCCAAACGTTTCAAGGGATCCTTATCTCCTGCTCTTCTCCTTTTATGTGACCATGTCTTGCAAGAGGGAAGAATGTTAGTGATTGTATTGCAATATGTTTGGATGTGCCTGACACAGCCAAATAGTTGTGGTGTATGGATGCAGCGGGAGCTGGGTGTGAGTGTGAGGTGGAGTATTTGGGTATTAGGCATGAGCTCTGAATGCCAGGGACTGATGATGGTGAGTAATGAGATTGTGGCATATTAATTAGCATGAGAGGTTGGTGGTGAAGTAGTTATGAGATGTTTTTTGAAGGTGTAATCACTGACCTTGACTATTTATGTGAGGACATTAAACTGTGGCACAGCTGCCAGGTCCTTGGGTCCAGAACCCAGGAATTGGCCTCCCTCGGTATCTGCTCCCAATTGCTTCTGAGAGTGGTCCTTCAGGGTCTCATGAATCCACATGGAAAAATGGCGTCTCTTCACTTGTCCACTTCCACCATTAAGGCCTCCAACACCACATCCATGACCCTGGTGCCCTCTCTCTGCCCAGTGCTCCATTTTCCTTGTTAATAAGTGCAGTAATAGCATTCAGCAGCCTCTTGTAACTCAGTGCAATTTCTCTGTAAGAAGGACAGGCTGTCTTTGAGATTCCATTTCCTTTGACAATCTATGTGCACATTACTGTGATTTTCTTTTGAAAACAACAGGTCAAGAGTTGAGTGCAGCACCTACAAACTTCTGTTTTGGACAGACTCCACCAGCTTTGGTAACTAAATTGACTGAAGACAATTCTAATTGTGAATCTGTCATGTGTAATTTGCAATAAATGTTAAATGAAAACAGAAAATGCTGGAAATTCACAGGGCCATCAGCATAA
Source organism: Cetorhinus maximus (assembly GCF_964194155.1). NCBI lineage: Eukaryota > Metazoa > Chordata > Chondrichthyes > Lamniformes > Cetorhinidae > Cetorhinus > Cetorhinus maximus. Next base: position 98,427,417 of record NC_135882.1, read on the forward strand.
GAAAGTAGGGGTTCATCTGTAGCCTACCTTTCTCATCTGGATACTGACTGACTGACTGTACAATGATAACATTTTACAAAGTACAGCACAAAAACAGTCCATTTTGTTCAACTGGTCTACGCTGGTGTTTACACTCCAGATGAGCTTCCACCCATCCCCTTTCATCTCACCTAATCAGTATATCTATCTATTCCTTTCTCTCTAAAGTCAGCTGTGGTTCAGCTGGTAGCACTCTCACCTCCGAATTATAAGGTCCCAGGTGCATGTCCTACTCCAGGGCATGAGCGCAAAAATCAAATTGACATTCCAGTACATTACCGAGATGGACGCTGGAGCTGTCTTCCAGATGAGATGTTAAACCAAGGCCACATTTGCCAGCTTGGATGGATGTCAAAGACTCCATGGCACTATTTCGAAGAAGACCCTGGGCGTTATCCCCGGTCTCCTGGCCAATGTTCACCCCTCAACCAACATCACAAAACAGATATTCTGGTCATCATCAATCATTGCTGTCCGTGGAACTTTGCTGTGAACAAGTTGGCTGCTGGGTTTCCTACATTATAAAAGTGACTACGCTTCAAAAGCACTTCATTGAATGTAAAATGCTTTGAGGTCAGAAAAGTGCAATATAAAAGCAAGTTTATTTTTTGTCTAGCTTCCCCTTAAGTGCATCTATGTCATTCAGTTCAGCTGCTCCATGAGGTAGAAAGTTTCACGTTTTAATCACTCTCTGGGTAAATGACTTTCTCCTGAATTCCTATTAAGGTTATGAGTGGGAGCCTTATATTTATACTCTCATCTCACCACAAGTGCAAACATCTTCTCTATATATTCCCTATCAAAGCCTTTCATGATACTAAGACCCCCACCTGGTCACCTCTTGATCTTCTCTTCTCTAGAGTAAAGAGCCCCAGCTTATTCAATCTTTCCTGATAGGTATAACCTCTCACTTATGATAACATTCTGTAATTTTTTTTTGCACCTTCCCAATGCTTCTATAATCCCTTTTGATAATATTGAAAACAGTTCACTGTACTCACGGATATTACAATCCCCCCGGGTCTAATTTCGGGGGAAAGTACATAAAATGCGATGGGTGCCCAGCGCACCACTTTCTAGCCTACCATGAGTTGTGCCCCATAATATGCTAACTATGCAGGCAGCAAAATCGGCAGCCTGCCCGCCATTGATAAATAAAGAATTAAAGGTCAATTGAGCTTGTTACCAAGCCAATTAACCAGGATATTACACTGCCCATGCCAAAATATGGTTGCATGTTCAAGCGTGCGGGAGTGAGTAGTACGTTATTTGAAGCCAGGTTGAAAAGGGGCAGGGTGGAAGGGGGCGTAGGGGGAACACATCATTCGGTGGGGGGGTTCCCTGTGCGCATTGGGGGCACCTCCCAAGATGTCACTGACCCTCCCCACTACGCCCCTCCCCCCTACCTTCCACCCCACACTTCATTCTGTATAATCTGTCCTCTAAAACCACTCTCCTCTTTGGCTCCCTGGGCTGACAGATCCACCCCCCCGCCCCGCCCTAAAAGCCCAGGACTTGCCTGTTTCCGGCAGCCATTCCTCTTCTCTTTGCTCATCCTCGCAGTCCTGGCAGCACCCCCTACTGAACTCTGGTGTTGCCAGGACAGCGAGAGCTGTCCACCATCATATTGACCGACAGCTCTCTAGTGTGGGAATTTCTCCCACTGAGTGGCGGAAGCCCCACTGACCTAGCTTAGCCAGCCAACAGTGCTTTATGGCTGTAGGGCAGGCTTCTTTCTGATGCATTGGCTGCCGGCTGACTTTCCTTTTGGAGATAAGAGCAGTCCACTCCCATCACCACCACCACCACCGCACACCCCACTCCCGCAAAAAATCCAGTTTCAAGTGTTGACTTACCGATGTTCTGTGCAAGTTTAACATTGCTTTTCTGCTTTTCAATTCTATCTCGCTAACAATGAATCACAGTGCCTTGTTTGCAATTTTTATGGCCTGATTAACCTGGATCACCACTTCAAGTGATCAGTACGTTACCACCAAAACCCTTTGATCCTTTCCCTTATATATTTAGGGATAAAGGTTCCACTTTAGGTTCAATTGCCGCATGCAAATTGTGCCCAAAACTGAGCCCATTTTGAGGAGAGTTTCTCTTCCTTGAGTTTCTGCTCAAACTCATTTGCCTATTGTTGAATGCACAATTTGCCAAGAACCACTGCAATCGGGTAACATTTTAAAAATCTTCCCTCATATAGTTAAAAGTGGTAACATGGTGAACTTTAATCTAAACAGCTGAAAATAAGTTTATCACAAAAAAGCATTTTTACTCGTAATGTCAATCCATCTTCACTGAGTAAACCAGCTTTAAGTTATTAAAATTCATGATAAAAATATATAAAACTATTTTCTAGTTATATTGGGGTACTTTAATCAGTTTCCTGGTAAATTAAAATTAGTTTTGAAAACCTTCCAATAAGCCTGAAAATGAGCACAACTAGTGAAAAATTCCTACACCGATTAATTCACCCCGTGGGAGCCTTCGCCAATTTTGTAGGTGGGGCTTATTTCCAGCATAATGTTTTAAAGCTAATGCTAAGGATTGCAGACACTTGAGTTGCAAATGCCAGTTATGTTTAAAATCCTGCAATTGTTTCTGAGGTTATGCAGATTTTGCCTGAATTTCGCCTAAGAAACCAGTGCTCGAGTGGAAATTTCAGGCCTTAATTTCCAAGGTGTACATGCTTTTTTCTTCTGGTTGTTGTCGTTTCAGATTTTCAGTTGTCCACTTGCTTTACAGCTAATCTTATTCAAAATAAATAATCAGCGTAAGGTTTTTTTCCCCCCAGGGTTGTAATAAACCTCTTTATGACTGCAAAAGGTCTTCACACAGATTGCAGTGCAGAACCAACTTTATTAGATGTGGCATCATTGGCAGTACTTATCATGAAGACAAGGATGCACTGCCTACCTATTCTATTTTACAGGACGAAGAAATTCTTGGTACAGTTCAGTCTTCCTTTTTGGGTCAGTTTCTTTTGGCCTCTTAATTGCCAAAAGCAGCAGGGAAGTTAGTGTCATCAGCTCTTAATTGGAAGCTCTTATCTTATATTTTGACCCTGTATGTTTTGCAGATGGTAGTTTTAAAAGATCTTGTAATTTTATGGTTTCATTGTACATCATCTTGTGCTTGTTTATATCTATTTTACTCATTTCATTTCATAAATAAACCGAGTTAGTTAATTCAGCATCAGCCATGGCTCATTGGGTAACACTCTTCTCTCTAAGTAAGAAGGTTCTGGGTTCAAGTCCCACTCCAAAATTAAGGCCGACAGTCTGGTGCAGTACTGGATGAGATGTTAATCCGTGGCCCTTTCTGTTCTCTCAGGTAGATGTAGAAGATGCTGTGGCACTATCTTGAAGATAGGTGTCTCGATCAATATCACTAAAAAATAGATTATCTGGTCATTATCATATTGCTGTTTGTGGAAGCTTGCTGTGTGCAAAATTTGCTGCCACATTTCCTACATTGTAGGTACTTTATCAGCTGTAAAACACTGGGATGTCATGAAAGGCACAATACAAATTCAAATCTTTCTTTACTTGATACTGTTTTCTGGAGTGCGTTGGAGAGATATAAAGTAGAGGGGACTAAAAGGTATGATTGGGGTTTCTGGATTTCCAATATGTTTCCCCATTTGTAGGGGGCATAAGTTACACATACTTATGGAAAATATTGCAAAATTATTACAAGTGAGAATGGTTCTGTAAATTACCCTAAAACTAAATCGCACCAGTGGCAGCTAATTGAGAAGATTCCTGTCATATAAATATGAATTCCTGGAAATGGTTGTGTCTTTCAGCATAGCACAACATTCTTCATTCATGGCAAAGGCATTGTTCTGGACTGGCACTTCGACACAACACTCTCAAAGTGTTCTCGTGAGGCAGTGAGGCGTAATTGCCTCTGACCTAACAGATTAACTATTACAATATCATGCTGTCTCAGCTCTTTTTTACTAATTACATTTACTGATTAAATCAGACCAATAGACAAAATTTATATTCTCCTGAACTTCAAAGTGCAATATCTTTTTCTGCTGTTTGCCTTCTCTCTTTACTATGTTATCTTGCAGCTGCCAATATTAGAGGTTGATGTAGGCAGGTCAGAGACTGGAAGGGAAGCTGGGCTGAAGAATATCCTTCCTAATGCTCACAGCATTTTGAACTGCAGCTGAAGACTGCAGAGAATGCAGTTAGCAACATTGTTGGTGCTCTCTCTTCACAGAAAGAATTCCACAAGCACAGCTGGAGGGTGAACTGGAACTAGTGAGTTCCTCAGGGGAGTTGCATCAGACTAGCACCGAGCACTGACTGTCTTCATTTGGAGGGATGACAGCTCTCTCCTTGCCAGGAGCAGCTTCTCCCTGGACCCCATGCACAGCCTTCTCTTACTTCTCAAGGGAACTTAGGGAATGGCAATAAATGTTGGCCTAGCCAGCGATGCCCACATCCTGTGAACAAATAAATAAATAAATAACTTGTTGGCGGCACCAGCTGTGATAGACTCAGGTTATTGATATTTTGTTTTATTAAGGAGCAGATAATAATTGGCTTGCTATTCTCTCTCTGCTCCCATTTTGGAAAGTATCATCAGACCTTCCAACTTCCTTGTTGGGCTGTTACATAAATCCCTCTTCAAATGTGTGATTCTTCCTGTAGCTCTTACTTGCACATGTAGCAGTGATGAAAGAGGTTATTTCCTCCAGTAATGCTCACAAATCCAGAGAAATCCCCAAATTTCTGTTTGCCAATGCATCACCTTTAACAATATCCATTTCTTATTCACACGGGCAGCCTGGATATCTTTCTAACATTCCAGCACCTTTATTTTTTTACTTAATTAATGAGAGAGATTTCATTTAAGCACATTAATTGAAATGTAGGAACAGTCGAGACCCAAAGAGACTTCAGGATCCATTACACAGATTGTGAATATATCATCTGATGCAAAGAGAAATCAGTAAGGGGATGTTAGTCTTTATAACTAGAGCGCTAGAATATAAAGGGGGGGGGAAGTTTTGCTACAACTATACAAAATCCCAATTAGGCCACCTAGGAAGTCCTGTGTACAGATCTGGGCTGTGCACTTTGTGTATTGGCCTTGGAAAAGTGAAACACAGGTTCACTAGGATGTAACATGAGCTCCAAGGTTTGGATTATGATGCGGGATTACATAAACTAGGCTTGTGTTCCCTGGAACATATAGGATAAGGGGTGATTTGAGTTGAGGTTTTACAATTTTACGAGTGTTTGGGTTTTGAAATATTACATTACTACATGTCCTATCTGGCCTTGCTGTAGTCATGTGACCTCTACCATGAGGGACTCTCTCTGTAAGCTGCCATTTTACATTAGTTCAATAAAGATTTACACTGAGAAAGCACTGCAATCTTTGAACATGAAACATGGTAATTGAAGTGGAGATAAAATAGAGTTTTCAAACCCTGGAAATTCTGCAGAGAAGCCACAGCTCAGAAAGGCACACAAAAATGTTCAAATCTGCTAAAAGCTGCTGAAAAGGAACAAGAAAAGCAAACATAAACTGAAGGCTGCAAGTAAAATACTGGGTGAGTTAACATGTACACTTCCCCCTCTCTGCTCCGGTAGAAATGAAAAGCAATATGTGGCAGATTTTCCACTTACAATGGCAAAACTACGAGCTTGCAACAGATTTAATTAACAAGAAAAACCGATAAGTGTACCCATACTTCTAACACTACTGGGGAAGGACTTCTACAAATTGTTTTCCACCCTAAATCTACCTGACAAACAAAGGAAACAGATGACAGAGACTTTGAAAGGCCTGAACACATGCTTTGAATGCTGACTGAACATTGCCTAGGAACTTGGCTATGTATTCAATATAAGAACTCAAGGTGAAAATGAGCCCACTGATCAGTATATGACTGCAGTAACACAGCTTGCAGAATCGTGTGAATTTGGATAACTGAAAGATGATCTGATTAAAGATAGAATATTTTTAGGCACATGAGACCCCTCAGTGAGAGCAAGCTTACTGTAAGAGAAGGAACTTATGCTCAAGGAAGTGATAGATGTGTGTCGAAATGGAGAGGTTGTAAAACCTTGGTTAGAGTACATGTATGGCAGGGGAGATACGTTAAGCTGAGAGATATTCCAGGCCAAAAGAGCAGGGCAATCGCGGACAAAGGGCGGGATGAAAATACTGCGGATGACATCATACAAAGGAAAAGTAGGATTGCCCAGCATGGGAAAAGCAGTGCTTTAACTACAAGAAGCTGAATCATTTTGCACACAAGTGTTTGGCTAGAAAGAAGCAAAACAAGCCTCTACCGATGGCCACTGGAGAAGTAGCAGCAGAAGAGTCTGGTGAAGCACTATACACGATACAACAGGCTGGTTCCATCAAGCCTATAGGTGATAAATGACATGTGACTATTACAATGATGACTGCAGAAGGAGAGTATCAAGGGAAAAAGAAGTGCCAGATAGACACTTGTGCATCATGCAACATCATGACCTTCACAGATCTGTGTGAAGTGGCTCAACATGGCAATCCAAAAATGGAACCCTCAAAAGTAAGGTTGAGGCTATATGATGGCACAATACTTACAAGTTAGTCTGAGAGCCCAATGCAATGGCAAGAATGAAGATCTGGAGTTCCAGAACATAGATGGTAGGCAACAGCCACTCAGCTTAGCTGGAACAATCTAAAGCTTGGGCTGGTAACCCTAAACGTGCCAATAGAGGTTTACAACTTGTTGCAGCACACAAAACAGTTGACGGCTGAACAGATCCTAGAGGAATACAAAAATGTTTACAGGGTTGGGATGTCTACCAGGAGAATATCATCTCGAAGTAGATGAGTGTGTAAGACCATTCAGCATCTGCCAAGAAGAGTTCCAGCTGCCCCCAAGTCAAGCCTAAAAGACAAGATAGAAGTGCAGGAAAAGAGGAGAGCAATAAAGAAGGTGACAACTCCCACAGGCTGGATTAGCAACATGGTAGCAGTTAAAAAACCTGGAAAGCTGCGAGCATGCTTAGACCCAAAGGATCTAAATAAAGCACTGAAGAGATCTCACTACCCCATGCCACTCATGGAAGGAATTTTGCTGCAACTTGCCATGGTAAAGACCTTTACTACCCTAGATGTGAAGGGTGGTTACTGGCAAGTGAAGCTGGATGATAGGTGATCAAAAACAAAAGGATTGTCATAGAGAAGGAGATAGGGATGTGGAAAGGTTTAGGGAGGGAATTCCAGAGCTTAGAGCTTAAGCAACTGAAAATGGTTTCTGCCACTGCCTTCTCTAAAAGCAGGTGGTGAATCCATAAACCCTTAAATTTAATATTGCCTCAGATATGCAGTATGGCTTGTAGACAGGTGATGATATAGCATCTGCCCTGCCAGTTAATTACTAGCAAGAAATACAATTATTTTTGTCCTGCTTCCAGGCACACTCCACAACACCAGCAGCCAATGGTGTTCCCAACCCTCCTGGTGATCAACCTCCTGAGCATTACTGCTGGTGACTTGGGAGAAATGGTCCTTTGTATGTGCAGTTTACAGATGCGCACAACTACTGCTTTTGTTGGCGTGCAACCAAACCTTGTTCTCTGAACCCTACTAGTCTCCCCATTGTATTTTCGAAACACTGTTTCATTGCTGATGGTAAGGATAATTGCATCAGGGTGAAGAAAAATCTGGAAATTCCAGGAGTCCTGAGAGAGAGAGAGGGGGGAAGAGAGAGAGAGCAAGAGAGGGACAAAAACACAAACTGGGGAGGGGGATCCCAAAAGAGTGGGAAACATGTCATGCAAGGTGACTTAATTAGGAGGGATGCGAAATTTTGATTTCCCAGCAGCAGGTTGAGACACAGAGATAAAGTCAGCAGCTGTTTACGGCATGTCCAGCATTATGCTGGCCTGCGGTGGGTTGCCACTTGTAATATATTTGCACGCCGTGAATACTCATTAGCGGAAAACAGTTTTTAATAAAGTCTTAACCTGGGGATAAAGTCAGCAGTGCACAAGAATCTCATGACACCCGGTTCATAATCTTTTAAGGTGGAATGCACCTTTGGGCAGTTGTGTGTAAGGTCAACAATTTTCCTTAACTCTACAGCACAAGGAAGAGGAGCAGGAGAATGGCAGCTTGCATGGTGACTCAGGACTAGCAAGGATGAGTCAATGGTGAGGGGGTTGTGGAGTTGGATCGGGGGCATGGAGGAGTGGAAGAAGGAAGTGCCTGGTGTCCTGGGAGTGATGGGAGAGAGAGTGTAGTGGGAACAGTCAGTCAAGGTAAGAAAATGAGGGACCTAAAGGGCAGTGTCAGTACTTTGTGTGTCCATCTCAGGGCATTGGCTGGCAGAATCCTGACGGAGTTTTGAGTTCATCTGCAACATTTCAATTATCCCCGCTGATCTACAATGCATGGAAGGGCAGGCCTGCTAAGCCTGCAAGTTGTACCTATGTCTCACAGAGTGGCGAATACAACACCGGTCACTAACGTGAATATTCAATAAAGAGTGAACAAAACAACAACCACATTGTTTCTTCCACAATAAGGAAATGTCCCTAATTCCCCCATAACCATCAATGTGTGCCAACCATGAGGCATACCAATACATTTAGTTCTCTGACTAAGCTAGTCTCAACAAATAACAATCATGCACACATTAATAAAGTAAAACCAATGGAATATGAAATATGTTTAAGTGAAATGCAAATTTGAAAAACACCCATGCCAACTTTATGCTTTCTAAATGTTAATGGCAATGGGGAGGAGGGGAAGGGGGGTTAAAGTAGTGGGTGCTGGTTGATGGGATGTGACGTAGGTGAAGTAGGAAACTTCCTGGCTTAAAGTTTACTTGATCCCAGCCTAAGTGAATACTGGCTGCAACATCCAGAAGACTGCGGCCAAAGAAAGGGGGGAAGTGAGGCCTATCTGAGGTTTGGGCCTGAATTATGACCTGAAGATTTATTTAGCCACTAGCCACATGACTAATTGGCAATCCAGTTGTGGGTAATTTAATTTTTGACTAATAAAAACAATAATAATATACACCATCATTGGCTATATTACCTCAATATTCATGCAGCATATATATATGTACTTTAATTTTTGTGTAATTTGGTTTATAAAATGCTAAGATGAAAAGTAGAGTGTGTGTATTTTCATCATTGTGAGAGCTTTACTTCTTTTATTACTGAATGGTGGCAAATATTTGTTCAGTAAATATACATATGAAGTATTTACCTATATTGTGTGGATGCAAAGCTTACCACACTTGATTAAAATGGTTTCGCTGTTTGACAATTTCTATTGGACATCAAGATATAATTAATGGCAATACTCTACTAATACTTTTATATCAACATTGATGACACTCAAAATACTAACCAGTCCAGGACTGCAGTAATGCAATGGGCAAAGGCAAATTGAAAATTGGCACATGCATGTACCAGAATTTCTAATAAGAACTCCTGACAGGTGATGCTCCCACCAGCGGCGTGGAGTTAGAAAGTTACCCTATTGCTTTTCTCATCACAGTTTCATATGCAGCCCAGTCTGATTAGGCGAATCTCATCTCTGCTGGCTTTAGGTATCCTATATGAAATTAGTTCAAAATGGCCATATGCTCATATGCCCAAAATTTGGCATGCAATAGCTTTTGGAAGGTTGCATTTGCTGCCAACACCATGCTCATGCAGTTGCAATGTTTTACTTCGTAACATCATTGTGAGCGATGGAGTAGGCTGGGGCCAGGAGTAGAGATGCTTATTGTAGTAATTATGATTTTGTTAAATGTCGGACTGTAACTTTAAGAATAGTCCTGTGGTGTAAAATCACATGATCTGTGTAAACTAATGTGTTAGCAGCACAGGCTACCTCCAAAGTCAGTGTAGAGATAGAGATTGGCAGGACTTTTACCTCGTCGGGCAGGTGGAGCGGCTGCGAAACCGACTGTCACCTGCGATCGGGTGCCAACCACATTTTCACACTGTCTGGCCAATTAATGGCCAGCTAGCATGAATCATGCACTGTAACACTCAGGCGGGAGGAGGGCGAGCACGGAAGTTTGCGCATGCGCACGGGTGTATGCACTGAAAGCTCCCTGAAAGCTGCCTCAGGGAGCTGAAGATTTACAACATTACAAATAATGATTTAAAGAATAAGGTAAACATGTCCCCTCATGTGACTCTGTCACATGAGCAGGGACATGTTATAAATGAGATTTAAACATTTTAATTTTATTTTTAATTAACATCGGAAACCTCATCCCGCCTATGGATGAGGTTTCCTCAAAAATCCAAAGGCCTCTTGGCCTTTTCGCCTGCCGACAACCAAACTTAATAGGCCTCTTAATTGTTGCGGGCACGCTGCCACCTCTCGCGCCCACCCACCAAGCGAAATATCGCGAGAGTGTGAGATGACTTTGGAACTCTCACCCGACATCATAGCGCACTATTTTACACTCATTCAGATCGGGCGCATGCCCATCCAACGAGGGAAAAATTCTGCCCATGGAGATGAATGTATACGTGTAGTTGCTGCTGGCTGTATTGTAAATAAGCTTAATGTTTCCATTTAGAAAGTTGTCTGCAGATCAACTCTATTACAAATAGGTGACAAGGCCACACTACGATACTTATCAAATAGCTATTAAAGACAATAATTAAAAAATCTTCAACTTCTCCAATGGGAGGAACGGAGCCAGGGATCAGGGTGGGGAGGTAGAGGAGGCTTCTGATCCACCCAGCAATAGCCACAGCAGTCAGGGAGCAGCCTCCCCACAGTTTCTGAATCTCCTGCTCTGGAGCCTTTTCCCTTAACCTGGGCCTGTCACCGGGAAGAAGCTCCATAGTTGCAAACGCGGGCAATGGAGGTTATAATCTGGAATTGCGGCCATCACTGGGTGGGTCAGAAGCCTCCCCTCCTTCCCCATCCCAATCACGAGAAACTGTGGGAAGTTAATGCCTCAACTGTCTGCCAGTATTCGAGGTGCGGTCTCACCAATCCCCTGCATAACTGAAGCATAACATCCTTACTTTTATGTTCAATCTCTCTCGTAATAAAGGATCGTATTCCATTAGCCTTCCTAATTACTTGCTGTACCTGCATACAAACTTTTTGTGACTCATGTACAAGAACACCTAGATCCCTCTGCACCTCAGAATTATGCAGCCGTTCTCCATTTAAGTAATACTATGCTCTTTTGTTCTTCCTGACAAAGTGAACAGCTTCACATTTTTCCACATTAAACTCCATTTGCCAGATCTCTATCCACTCATTCAACCTATTTATATCCATCTGCAACCTCCTCATGTCCTCTTCACAACATACTTTCCTGCCTATCTTTGTGTCATCTGCAAATCTAGCCACCATGTCTTCACTCCCCTCATCTGAGTCATTGATGTAAATTGTAAAAAGTTGAGGCCCCAGTACAGACTCCTGTGGAATGCCACTCATTACATCCTGCCAGTCAGAAAAAGACCCATTTATGTACACTGTCTACTTTCTGCCAGCCAGCCAATCTTCTATCCATGCTAATATGTTATCCACTATACCATGCGCTTTTATTTTTCATAATAACCTTTGACGTGGCACCTTATCAAATACCTTCTTGAAATCCAAGTACAGTACATCTACAGGCTCCCCTTTATCCACTGTGCATGTTACTCCTTCAAAAAACTGCAATAAATTGGTTAAACATGATTTTCCTTTCACAAGTACCATGCTGACTCTTCCCAATTGTTTTGAGCTCTTCTAAGTGCCCATCTACAAAGGGCCAAAAATTAATGAATGAAAATGACTGTAAAATGACTTCAGTAATAAAATGTGCTCTGAAGGACGACCTGGGTCTTTGGAATAAAATGGAAAAATTCATTATGCCTCTCCAATATTTCCTTATAGTGCTATTAGCTTTTCTTCTAGTCTATGTTTCTATCCAGAAATATTACTCAGATATGTGCAACTATAATATGTGCGAAGTATTACAGATACTGTAATTTTCCTGACCAACTGAGATCATACTGTAGGGAAACTAAATGACTGAAGAATTTTTATATGATAGTAAACAATGAAAAATTGCTCTTTTTACCTGGTATTGAAACCTTGCAGTGAGAGTAAGAAATCACAAGTAATGTTATTTGACCTTTTGGACATGCAACGCGATGATGTACTCACACTGGGAATTATAAGTTAGAAATGGAGCTGGAAGATTAAGTTGAAGACGTTCTGCCCTCTCATTCACAAACAACTTTAAAACCATAAACTGTTTCACTACATGCATTTAAAAGCATGGTATTCAAATGACCTAGTAAGATCTTTTGATTGCGAAGATAAATTTTGAAATTAAGCGATTTTAAACAAAATAGGTAACAAATATGGTTTAAAACAAAAACAGAAAATCTTGAAAGCTGTCGAACATTTGGTTGCAATTGAAAACGGAGTCAAAAAATTGGCACACAATGTGTGAAAATGTTAGACAAAAAAAAACAAGGGCTGGAATTCTCCGATCCCATTAGTTTCAGGAGTCACAGCGGTCAGAGTGGGGGAGACAATATGGCAAGTAGGCCAAAAATCCATTTTACGCCGTTGTAAAACCATGCAATCATCCACTCCACTGGTCAATGGAGGGCCGTGTTTCCTGATGCTGCATATCTGGAACGTCATTTTAATACATTTGTACCTAACTATAAGCACTACTCGCCGGAATCATCCCCCACCATGTCAACTTTACAGCCTACTGACTTCAGCGTGACTTCAGAATGGCGTGCTTCACGGCTGCCTTTAAAATCCGTGCACCTGGCAAGCTGAAATTCGAGGGGACCTTGGAGGTGAGTGCACACAACTTGCACAGTGGTCACAAGCATCACCCATAGGATATTAAGGAAGAGGCGGGCCGATTCGCGAGGGGCACAGGCAAGTCACTTTTTCCTGGCTGGCTTTCAGTGCAATGCCAGGGCAAGGGCTCAAGTGTGGGTCAGACCAGGGGGAGGGGGTTGCAGGGGCAAGGCAGCTCAGACTGAATGAAATGCTCAAGCACATGTTGAGGGGGGAGCGCAAGGCAGCACAGACAGACTGCAGGAAATACTCGGGCTTATGCTGGGGTGGTGAGGGGAGGTGGGGTGTGGGAAGCGGCCGCACACTTGGAAAAGTTTGTCAAAAGTGAACATTCTTCTGCAGCTGAGACCATTCAGCAGCAGCTCCATTGATACGCTTGGAGTCCGGTCTCTGAAACATTTCTGCCCACTGAAACAAAGCAAAAGCATGAAAGTTCTACCAAATGCTCCAGAATTTTTCACCACACGGGTGCAGACTGCAAATTAACGTGCCTTTAGCAGAGCACTTGGCCGACTGGGCAAGTTGTAAAATCCCCTTGTGAAAGGTGGCCATGGTGCAGTCACTGATGGGGGCGCTCACAGCCTCTTGCAATGTCATTATTAAAGTATAGACCAGTATCAACTGTGGTTCAAACTAACAGTGCAGACTTGCAGTGCGGGTTAGGAGAATACCTGCGCCTGAGCTGAGAGCACAGCATGCAGACCAATGGCCGAAGCTGCTGCCAATCGGTCAAGTGGAATGGGGCAGATGTGGGTGGGATTTCAGACAGCCAATGAGCACACTACACACTGGCCATTCAAGTGGTGGCCAGACTTTCCTGCATGTGTGAAGGGGCCTTCAGACTTAACCAAGAGTTAGTACACCTATGCTAACCTACGTCTCTCTCTCTTTGCTTCTGCAGGAGGAGAACATCAGGATCACAGGGCCTGGTAATTTAGCAGTATGTCTCACAGCTTGCAGAGACCAGAGAAGAAGAAGAGAATAGCAGAGGCAACTGGCCCGGCAAAGGGAGAAGCACCTCCCTCAAGATGAAGGGGCAGCAGGGCCGGCTGCGCATGCAGTTGATCCACAGGGAGCCATTGCTCGTAGGTGCCTCACCATACCCAGGGTCTTTAGATGATGCCTGTCATTCCTGCAGATGACTGAGAACCAGTGTCGTCAAAGACTGCACATGTCTAGGGAACTGGTCTGTCACATATGCCACCTGCTGCAGGGTTTGGTGACACAAGGACATGGAGGGCATCTATTGCCAGTGGCTGTGAAAGTGAACGCGTCACTCGATTTTTACGCCAGTGGCTCCTTCCATGGCTCCACAGGTGACCTGTGTGGGATCTCACAAGCTTCCACACACCAGTGCATCCAGGAGGTCATGGATGCCATCTTCGCAAAGACACAGAACTTTGTGCATTTCGACCGAGATCAGGAAAGCCAGGAAGCAAGAGCACTGGGATTTGTACAAATCTCAGGCTTTCCATAGGTGTAGGGTGCCATCACACGGCGCAAAAGTCTCCGTGACAAGGGCTTCCACTTGCTGAATTTTCAGCTCATTTTCAAATACCACAAATGCATCCTACAGGTCAGCCCATGATTCCCAGGGAGTGTCCACAACTCCTACATCTTTAGCAGATCTCAAGTCCCTGACATCTTCCAGGATCCTCAGAGGCTGCAGGGTTGGTGAAGCCACAGAGGATGTGGCTGATGACGCCTGAGCGGCGGCCTCAGACTGCAGCAGAGTGAAGGTACAACAAGGCCCATGCCGCGGCCCAGGCTTTGGTGGAGCTAACTATAGGCATCTTTAAAATGAGGTTCCGGTTCCTCGACAGGTCTGGTGGAGCACTGCTGTACAGTCCCCAAAGGGTGTCGGGCATCATCATTGCTTTCTGCATGATCCACAACCAAGTGCTGAAAAGGGGAGATGTCCTGGTTCAAAGGAGATGGAAGAGCAGCTCCGGTGAGGAGGACATTGAAGGGGATTAGGGTGAGGAGGTCCTTGAAGGCGAGGATGCCAGCGACGAGGCCATCGCACTGGCCAAACGAGGCAAGTGCGATTGGGAGGCCTTCATTGCCGCAAGATTCATGGAGGATGATGATGAGATGCAGTGAGGACAGTCCTGACATCCTCACCTTGCATCTGTGAATGTTTGACTCCTGTGTGGCTGATGGCAGCGCACATACCCTCAGTGCTCAGGCTGATGTCATGCAGACTCAGCAGAGGCTCTAATAGTCGCTAGAGTCCAGGATGATGATGACAAGATGCAGTGAGGACACTCCATAGATCTTCACATTGCCTCTGTGAACGTCTGACTCCTGCCTGTCGCTCGTGCTCTGTGATCAGGGTGAAATCATGGAGATGAAGCCGTGAGCATAATCCTTTGTCAGCCTTCAGCTCCTGACCTCTTCAGGAGCACAGCATCACCAGTTACAGATGCTGAGGAGGTGCGGGGGCCAGCCCCACCTCAAGGGTGCTGAAAGCACACAGAGAGAATGACGGAACTCTGTGCTGCTGGCCCAGGACATTCTGACAGCAATGATAAGCTCCATTGAAGTGCAGACAAGACTGATACGGCCAGTGAATGTGAAGCCAGATCATTATTTTGGCCTGAAGATTACACACTGCACAGGGAAGAGGTCCTGGACTGAGACACCTGCCTTCTCTTTTGCAGGAACCAAGGTTTCACATCCGAGTGACACGAACACTGTTCATCAAAACAAGGAGCCATAGGCAAGGAGACATGCTTGGGAGTTCATTTAGATAGTGAACATTAAGTACAAGTGATTAAAACCCATGCCCAGTCTGTGTAACTACATCTTCTTAACCTTCCTAACTCTGCCGATGCATCTTGGTGCTCCCCGGACATCCACAGCGGAGGTGGAGGCAGTCTGCTGACTGCTACGCCCTGTCTGTGATGACCTTAAAAGGCATCCTTCTGGATGGCCGTAACCTGGAGGGCCCTGGCTGCTTCTGGGGTCCTGCTGTATGGCAGTGGCACCCTCGGCCTGTGGTGCTGGGGCTGCTGAGGTCACATGAAGAAGGAATTTGGATGGGTCGGACACTCCTGGAGTTAACTGGGTGGATGGCCCCAGGGTGTGCACCTGCTGATCCTCTTCCTTATGGGCCCTGGCTACTCCTTGAGGAGAAGGGGAAGCTGGATTGAGATCAAGCTGCTCCGCACCCCTCTCGCATTGACACTTATGGAGGCTAGCTATGGCATTATTGATGGAGTTCAGCTCATGCAGCAGCGCAGGACCGACGTCCTGGACCAAGGTCTCCATGGCAATTGCCATCCTACCAGTGTTGGCCTCAGTGCATTGACATGCCAGTGCTATCACCTCAGACTGAAGGCTGACGGACTCCTCCATCGTGCCTTGCAATCTGATGAGTGCAGCGGACATCCCTTCCTGATGTTCCCGAGCTTGCCTTTGCAGCTCCAGCAATTGATGTATGACCGAGTCCAAAGGCTCCTCATTTGACCCGGACCTCCAACAGTCCTCCGTGTGCCAGAAACCTGGGGAGTCCCTGCTGCCACCTGCTGTGGATCAGACAGCACAATGTGCTCACCAGATTGTGCCCCTGAGGTTACTTTAGAGCTAGATCCCACCGAGGTGTGTGTCTCTGCGCTGGTGCAGGGTGTGGGTGAGTGCTGTGACAGATCTTCAATTAGGGTGTCATCAGGTTCTTCTTCTGAGCTGTCTTCAGGGCTTGATTTGAGGACCTGGCTCATGGACCCCCTTGGCTGCCTCCCAGATGTGCCTGCGAAAACAGGGAGAGATAATTAGTGCATGGCAGGGGACTGTGGAACAGGGGAACTGAAGCACAGCATGGTTGTCTGATGGATGTTGCACTGCTGGATCCTCACTTGGTTGAGTACTGCTGACTTCACCGTCAGCACAGAAACTCTCCAAATTGTCGCCGGCCAGCTGGATGGCTTTGTTTTCAAAGTCTTCGAGAACCTTAATGTCAGGCATTGCTCCCCCAGTCTGTGACCTCTCTCTTTTGTTGTGTGCCAGCTTGTCCTGCATGAATATAGATAGAGTGTAAGCAGGGCATTTGCCAGGCCAGGTGAGAAGATGCCTGGCATATGTGGGAGGTGAGTGGTGCCCTGTACGGGCTGAGCACACGATCCGCAGGGCAGTTGAAGTTGAGTGTGAGAGAGTGAATGGTAATGTCCCTTGTGCTGGCAGTGAGTGAGGGCCCTGTGGATGTGTGATGGGTTTGTAAGCGTGTGAGTTGAGAGTGATGAGAAGAGTGACTCACCCTGGCAGAACGGAGGAGATCATTCATCCCCTTTTGGCACTCGGTGGATGTGCTCCTTTGCAGGGCGTTGGAGCTGACCACCGCTGCCACTGCCTCCCATGCTGGATTGGTGACCTTTTTTACTGGTCTCCACCCCGAGCAGGGTTAGAGGACTTCACGGCAGGCCTCCACCGCATCCAATAGATGCCAAGTGAGGCGGTGCTAAATTGGAGGCAGCATGTTTTCTCTCTTTGGCAGCACTGACTTTGCAGCAGCTTCCGATGTCTTAGAGAGATCTAGCTCTGTGCAGGGCCCCCCTTTAAATATGGCTCCTGGATTACTGAAGGCCTGAGGTGATGGCGGGTTGGGCGAATCAGAGGCCGCCCCACCAGTGACCCAGTGTGTTTCCTGAGAATGCATTACTAATGAGATGGGGCGTGCCGGGAATGGAACGATATGGCATGAAAACCTGCCATTGTGGCCGGCGGGTAAAATGTCCTTTTTCCCGCCCACTAGTCCACTTTGTACAAATCTGGGATGATTCTGCCCAAAGTGCATAGAGATCACCACCTACCACCCTGACGGTTGCATGATATAGCGATGGTGGAATTGTTGACTAATCATAGTAATCAATCTATAAATGACCCAGACATGACTTGAGGAAAATCCCAGCGGTGGACAGTTTTAGAAACCATAGATCCACAGTCACCTGTTCCTCCCAAGTTATGCTTAGCGCAGGTCATGCCTCAAATTACTCAGATGCTGTATCCCAAAATGTTATTTTCCAAAAGATATCTATTTAATTTGCATTTAAATAAATCAATACTAACCACATCCATTGTCTCCCTAGAGAGCCTGTTCCCTGAGAGAATGCAAGAAAGATTTTACCAGAATTCCAGGGATGAGGGATTTTAGTTACAAAGTTAGGCTGAAGAAGTTGTGGTTGTTCGCCTTCGAACAGGGGAGGTTGCCGGGAGATCTGGTAGAGGGGAACGTTATGATAAGTTTAGGCAAGGTAGAGAAAGAAAACCTGTTTCCATTAGCTGATGGTACAAGGACTCAGAGATGCAGATTTAAGGTTTTGTGTAAAAAGGTGGAGGGGAATGTGAAGAAAAGCCTTTTTATGCAGCACGTGGTAATGACCTGGAACTCGCTCCCTACAAGAGCGCTGGAGAAAATAGCCCAGATCTTCTGGCCTCTCGATAATTGGAGACCGTACGTTTCCCCCAAGATATGCTGCAGAAGCCTCGGAAGTCCCAATACACTGACACTATGGGAATTGCCCAGGAAGTTTGAACTTCCGTTGGTCAAGTCCCCTGCTCCCTGGGACCCTCTGAAAAAGTCTTCAACTCTAAGTTAAACGTTGGATACTTTGGTCAGTTCCAAATTACTCACCTGAATAGTTACCCAGGAAAAATTAGATAAAACATAGTCTAACACCTGGGTAACTGCACAACTGACCCCTCAATCACTCACTGACCTCTCCCCCCAACCCTCCGACTCCCTCCTGACCTGACCCAACCTTGCAACCTACTCAGCTGCCACCCTATCCGCTTACCCACTTACCTTACTCATCCTACCCACTTACCCACCCTACTCCCTTACCCAACTTACTCACCCTACCCCCTTACCTCATGCTGCCTACCCACTTACACACTAGCCTTCTCCCCGTAGCTTTTCAAAGAAGCTTTGAGACATTTAAACTCTTTACTCACCAGAGCTTGGCAGCTAGCGCCGTAAAAAGGGGCGTGTCTTTTGCATGGGTTCTCTTTGCTGATGTCTCCGAAGCATCCTGCACTGAGTCAGCTTGGAAAGATCCTCCATTGGAAGATTGCCCAGAATAATCAGTGGAAATTAAGTTGGCATTTTTTTGCCCGATCAGGGTTTGACCTTGGTCAAAAGATTTGGGCCAATGAATGACTTCAAACGAAAATTAGATGAGCACCGGAGGAAAATAAACTTGCAGGGCTATGGGAATAGAAAAAGGGAATGGGACTGACTGAATTGCTCTACAGAGGACCAGCATGGACTCAGTGGGATGAATGGTCTCCTACTGTGTTGTAATGATTCTTTGACTCCATGATTGGTGGAACATACTATTCACATGTTCATTCCTAATAGTGGGAGGGCTGAACCATTTCAAAAGCCAGGGCCTCATTTCTAGACTGCCAGTGAGTTGACCGCCTCAAGCAGTCTCACCCTGCAGCTGCAGTTGGGAGACCCAGACAATATGTTGACCCACAGGTAGGTTAGGAAAGGGAGTGATGGTGGTGGTGGTGGTGCTGGGGTTTGGTGGCAGAGTTGAAAAAGTACTTCAGCTCCTTCTGGTTCAACAAAAAAAATCTTGGAAAAATGTTTGGAGCAGCTTTTGAAGTGACCATTAAGTTGCTTGATGCCAGGACACACAGTGCACACTCCACCCACACATCTCTGAAAATTGCAATCGAGTAATGTGATTGATGAAAGGGTTCTGATGAAAGGTCACCTCGACCTGAAATGTTAACTCTATTTCTCTTCACAGATGCTGTCTGCCTGCTTTTATGTGATAGGTCCCTGATTTGCATATTTCAGAGGCAGACCTTGAAAAGAGTGTACAGCATCCATGGGAACCTGAGTAGGCTATCCCATTTCTTGAGCTTCATCTGGCATTCAGTTAGATAAAAGCTGATCTGTGCCTCATCTTAATTTACTCACCTTTGATAGATCTCCTTGATGTCTTTCGCTAACAAAAATCTGGAGATTGTTATGAATATTTAGTTCATGGTTCACATTAATATTTTAGAGGGAAATGCTTAGTTCTAGGAAGATTATTGTTGTGAAGGTAAGGTAACTGAAAATTTTGGGCTTCAGAGATTGCCAGAATACCTAAAGGAAAATGGCACTTTACCCATGTTTGTTTAATAGGGCCACAAGAGAAGCGATGAAGCCACAAAACAGCAGGTGGGCGAACTTAGCTGGAGAACTGGAGATGTGACATCTACACTGCTTGCAAAGAAGTGCAGTCCAGAGAGCTGTTTTGTTTTATGAGTTGGAGCTAACTTAGTTTAAAAGCATTCATTGAACCCTGAAAGACTACGTTGTCATGGAGATATACGGAGCTTAAGAAGGCTCTCTGATTTCAATTGATCTGTGTGTTCAGCAGCAGGGAAAGAGGCTCAATACTGAAAAGGTGCTGCTGTTAGCTGGCTACAGACAGTTAGAGCTCAGAAAATCCTTGGGAGCCATTTGGTGCACCTCAGGGTTGCAGTTAGGACTTTGCGTGGTTTGCAGCTCAAAAAAGCCCTGGGAGCTGTTTGGTACAGTTAGGGCTCAGGAGAAATCCTGGGGAGCTGAGTGGGTGGCAGAAAGTTACTGGTTCCATGGCTGGAGAGGGTTAGAGCTCAGAGGAGGCCCAGGGAGCCATTTATAGCTCAGTACAGCTGAGATACTGGAGTCTGGAGCAACCCAGGGGCAGTGCCAGCTTTGTGAAGCTAGTGGTCTGTGAAAGAGTTGGAATTGTGCCAGTAATTAGAGGCAGGAGTGCAGCTTCATGAATCCCTTAGAATGCAATCTCAGAAGAAGAGATTAAACTGTACCAATTGAGCAATCATTGAGGCAGTCAAAGTCAGAGTGGCTTTTGAGGGAATTCAGAGGCTAGGTCTTTTAAAGTTAAGAATTGAAATACCTCAGAGTGTACAGAGTGCACCAAGATTTTGTGACTCACAGTGGTCACTGACATCTGGGGATGTTGATGAGAAATCCGTGGGATCTGTCTTAGTCACATCTGCCATTTAATATGCAGTTTGGTGTATTCGACCACAGTTTGCCTGTTGATTTATATTTATCTCCTGTTAATTTTGAATGTTAGAGTATAAGATAGATATTGTAGATTGTTTTACTTTTCTGACGCGGTTTAGTAAAGATTATTTTGTTTGTTTAAATCTGTGAAATCTTGTGGCTTTATTTTCTTAGTGGGTAACCGGGATTTCAAACTTTGTCTACTTTACACAAAAAGTTACTTTTCCTGGTCCCTAATCTGATCATAACAGGATTGTCTTGAAAATGTCAATTGTCTCAGCATTCAAGTGGGGAAGAGTGCCAAATTTCCATTATCCTATGTGTTAAAAAGTACTTCCTGATTTCATTTCTAAATGGCTTAGCTCTAATCAGGTTATTCCTCCTT
The DNA here is from genome assembly GCF_964194155.1 of Cetorhinus maximus. NCBI lineage: Eukaryota > Metazoa > Chordata > Chondrichthyes > Lamniformes > Cetorhinidae > Cetorhinus > Cetorhinus maximus. Next base: position 98,448,692 of record NC_135882.1, read on the forward strand.
GTCCTGAATTACACTACAGAGAAAGTATTTCCTCTGGTATCAACCCTATCAAACCACTCAATCACTTAAAGACCATGATTAGATCATTCTATAAACTTCTAGACACAAAGAAATAGAAAGCAAGCTTATTCAACCTGTCCTCTAAGTTAACCCTTTAAACCATGGTATTATTCTTGAGACATTGTGCTATACCCACTTCCATGGCCAATATACTTCATACTCTATACTCACCAAGGCAAACACTTCCAGGGGTTTAGTGCCCAAACCAGAATATAATTCTCCAGATGGGGTCTGTATAGTTGAAGCATTACTTCCTCATTTTTGTAATGCTTTGAGATAAAGGCCAACATACCACTGATTACCTTTTATTTTGAATACTTTTCGTACCTGCAAATTAACTTTTGGTGTACATGAACACCTAAACCCTTTGGTTCCTCTACAGCTCTGAGTCTCCCACTATTGAATATTATTCCAATTTGTCTTTTTTTGATCCAAACTGGATGCCATTTCCCCACATTGAAGTCCATTTGCCATTGCTTTGCTCTCTCATTTAGTCGGCCTCTGTCCTTTTGTAACGTCCGAGTCCCAACTGCACAATTTACTTTGCTCCTAACTTAGTGTCATCTGAAAAACTTCGATAAACATCTCTTAATTTCTTCATTCAAGTCACTTCTGGCTGTGGTGAAAAGCTGAGGACTCATTTTAGATCCCTGGGAAACATCCTTGCAATCATAGAATGCTCTCTTACTCCCAGATAATTTCAATACCATGTGCTTTCAATTTTTGCTAATAATTTCTTGTTTTTTTTTTAAAAATAGTTTTATTCATAAAAATAATTTTATCTGAAAATTTGTCCTTAATCTGAGATGGTCTAAAGAAATGGGTTCCACCAAAGGAGAATGAGAAAGCCCAAAGACGACATCTGGATTAGTATGATTTGGTACATTTCAATTCCATAACATGATAGAATGTCACAGCACGGACATTTAACCCATCAAGTCCATGCCAATGTTTTCATGACATGAACTTTCAATCCAATTCTATTCACCTGCTTGTTCACTATGCCTTGTAAGAAGCTATGTTGGACCTTTCTCCATTGTTTTTATGTCCTCCCTATATTAGAAAGTCCAAAACCTAACAACATACTTCAACTGCAGCTTTGCCAAAGAGTCTTGTGAAGTTAATCATTATCGCTTTGCTTTATATCTCTAGGTACAAAGTCAAGGATTGCACTCACCATTTTTATAGCGAGATTTACTTAATGCCACCAACCTTTAATGATGAGTGTAACTGCACACGAAGGACATGAAACAGTTAACCCCTGAACTAAAGGATATGAAACAGTTAACATCAACAGATAGAGGGAATGAGCTAACTGGCTCATGATTGATTTAGAAACTGGGCAATGACACAGGCTAACTGTAATTACAAATTGCGAGCTGGTTTAAGAATGAAAGGAGCATTTAAATTTACACCTGAATAAGCTATGAGCTAAGTGCCCTTCACTGTGAGAGGGAAATCATATTATCCTTCTGTTGTGTAAACAGCAGGAGAATTGCCTATGCCCTTGCAATTCTGCATAGCTCAGGACACTGAAAAGGGTAAAGGGGTTTGAAGAGCTGGACAATCCAGCGGAACTTTAATGGAATCTACACCTGAGGCCCAGGTGTGTGATAGTGTGACTTGAACACTATAAAAAAGGGACAAGGTCAAAGCATGGTTACAGCAGTCAGGATAAGAAGGTCTGGGACTGGTCATCACCAGATCCAGGCCTACAATCAACACTGGTAACAACCAGCCACGTGGGTGATTGTAAATTTTCAGTCAAAGTATAAAGGAGATTGTACAATAAATGAATGAATCTAAGGTTGAGCTGAACCCTGTTTGCTGCATGCCTTTTGTTCTTGTAATTCCAGGGTCCAAGAACAACTGTAAGGGTTATGATGAAGCTATTAATGTATATAATATTACTGGAAAATATTTTTCTTTTAAAATAAAGATTTAGTCTGTGGGTGTGTCTTAACTGGATAAAAGACAGCTAGTCTAGGTACTTTGATGTGTACTAGTTTTGAGATATAAGGGAGGTAGGGTGAATTTGCATTTTTTGAATAGAGCATTCAAGAAGTGGGGTGAAATCTGGCACCTAGCTAGCAGAGACCGAGCAATATGTTTATATAACTAATACAATTGGTACTATAAAAGCAGTTTTATTGTTAGAAGAGGTGCAGTTCAAAGAGGCTGGTGATACAATGAGAAATTACATTCAGTGCGATGTGCTGTATATAACCGATAGCAGTTTTGTGTGTGCAGAGCACAGGCAATGTAAGATCAAAACAGCTGTAAGCCTCCAACTGTCTCCACAGGAACCAAAGTGAGAGGAACCTCATTTTGAATTTGTAAGGTGCCTGGTTAAGTCTATAGGTGCTGTTGCCTTAACAGAGATTAGTTTGGAAATTTGTTAAAAGTTATGACGGTTGTAATTTGTAGCCATGTGTACATACTTAACTTGTGTAAATTAATAAAATGTTTCCTTTAGTTTAATATAAAACCTGTCAAGAACTGGTGGCCTGATTCCTGAATTTAGAGTTGCACCTCAAACATAAAACTTAAAAATATAGGTTATGACAGTTGTTTAAAGCTCCCCTCTGGGATTTTTAAATAGCTCAGCTTTACCATCTGCTGGGTCATAACAAGGAGGAAGGAAACAAAACCTATCACACATCTACTCATCTACTACAATTAAACTCACCATTTCAGGTTATATTTTCTGCCCTATTCTCATTTCCAATTTTAATTCTGCAATACAGTTCTCAATTTTTTTAATCTCCCTGTTTCTTGATGGTTTAGTGCAGGGTTCCTGTTAATTTGTTTTATTTATTCGTTCATGGGGTGTGGGCATTGATGGCTAGGCCAAAAGTTATTACTCATCCCTAGTTGCCCCTGAGAAGGTACAAGGGGAGCAAATCTGCGGAGGCATTAGTGGAGTACAGAAAGTGCAGGGTGGAGCTTAAGAAAGCAATTAGGAGAGCAAAGAGGGGATATGAGAAAGCTCTGGCTGGTAAAAGTAGGGAAAATCCCAGGATATTCTATAAGTATATCAATGGGAAGAGGATAACCAGGGAAAGAGTAGGGCCCATTAGGAACCAAGGGGGCAATCTATGGGTGGAGCCAGAGGACATCGGTAGAGTGTTGAATGAATACTTCACATTCATCTTCACCCAAGAGAATGAGGATGAAGGTGTGGAACTGTGGGAGAGAGATTGCGAGGTTCTTGAGCAAATTGATATAGGGAGTGACATGGTATTGGAGGTGTTTTCAGGCTTAAAAGTGGACAAATCTCCAGGTCCAGATGATTTGTGTCCCAGACTGCTGAGGGAGACAAGGGAGGAGATTGCAGGGACTCTGACCCAAATTTTTAATTCCTCTCTGGCCACGGGGGAGGTGCCAGAGGACTGCAGAACAATAATGTGGTTCTGCTATTTAAGGAGGGTTGTAGAGATAAGCCAGGGAGCTACAAGCCAGTGAGTTTCATGTCAGTAGGGAAACTATTGGAGAAAATTTTGAAGAAGAGATTCTATCTCCACTTGGAGAGGCAAGGTTTGAACAGGGATAGTCAGCATGGCTTTGTCAGAGGAAGGTCATGCCTAACAAATTTGATTGAATTTTTTGAGGAGGTGACCAGTTGTGTAGATGAGGGTAGTGTAGTTGATGTAGTTTATATGGATTTCAGCAAAGCCTTTGACAAGGTCCACATGCCTCCTTATAAAGAAGGCAAATGCACATGTCATACAGGGTAATTTGATAAGGTGGATTCAAAATTGGCTTAGCTGTAGGAGACAGAGGGTGATGACAGAAGGCTGCTTTAGTGACTGGAAGCCAGTGTCCAGTGGCGTACCACAGGGATCTGTGCTGGGTCCCCTATTATTCATCATTTATATAAACGACATATATGACTATGTGGGGGGTAGAATTAGTAAGTTTGCGGAGGACACAAAGATTGGCCGGGTGGTTAACAGTGAGGTTGAGTGTCTTGGGCTACAGGAAGATATACTGGAAGATGGTCAAATGGGCAGATAAGTGGCAGATGGAATTTAACCCCGAAAAGTGTGAGGTGATACACTTTGGAAGGAGTAATTTGACAAGGAAGTATTCAATGAACGGCATGACACTAGGAAGTTCTGAAGAACAAAGGGACCTTGGCATGTGTGTCCATAGATCTCTGAAGGCGGAGGGGCATGTTAGTGGGGTGGTGAAAAAGGCATATGGAATGCTTGCCTTTATCAATCAAGGCATAGATTACAAAGGTAGGGAGGTCATGTTGGAGTTGTATAGAACGTTGGCGAGGCCACAGCTGGAGTACTGTGTGCAGTTCTGGTTGCCACATTATAGGAAGGATGTGATTGCACTGGAGGGGGTGCAGAGGAGATTCACCAGGATGTTGCCTGGGTTGAAACATTTAAGTTATGAAGAGAGGTTGGATAGACTTGGGTTGTTTTCGTTGGAGCAGAGAAGAATGATGGGCGACCTAATCGAGGTGTACAAGACTGAGGGGCATGGACAGGGTGGATAGGGAGCAGCTGTTCCCCTTAGTTGAAGGGTCAGGCATGAGGTGTTTCTCACGTGTCGGTGCAGACTCGATGGGCCGAAGGGCCTCTTCTGTACTGTGTGATTCTGTGATTCAGTGAAAAGGTGGTGGTGAGCTGCTATCTTGAACTGTTGCATTACATGTGGTGTAGGTACACCCACAGCACTGTTCGGAAGGGAGTTGTAGGATTTTGACCCAGTGTCAGTGAAGGAACTGTGCTATATATCTATGTCCGGATGGTAAATGACTTGGAGGGAAACTTCCAGGTGGTGGTGTTCCCATCTATCTGCTGCACTTGTCCTTCTAGGTGATACAGGTTGCAGGTTTGGAACATGCTGTCGAGGGAGCCTTGGAGAGTTGCTGCAGTGTATTTAGCAGATGGTTCACACTGCTGCCACTGTGCATCAGTGATGCAGGGAGTGGGTGTTGAAGGTGGTGGATGAGATGCCAATCAAGTGGGCTGCCTTGTCCTGGATGTTAGCAAACTTCATGAGTGTTGTTAGAGTTGCACTCATCCAGGCAAGTGGAGAGTATTCCATCACACTCCTGACTTGTGCCTTGTAGATGGTGGACAGGCTTTGGGGAGTCAGGACCTAAGTTACTTGGAGCAAAATTTCCAGCCTTTGACCTCATCTTGTAGTCACAGTATTTATATGAATGGTCCAGTTCAGTTTCTCTTCAATGGGTAACCCCCAGGATGTTGATAGAGAGGGTTCAGCGATGCCAATGCCGTAAAATGTAAAGAAGAAAGTTTTAGATTCTCTGTTTTTGGAGATGGTCATTGCCTTGCACTTGTATGGCACGAATGTTACTTGCCACTTATCAGCCCAAGCCTGAATATTGTCCAGGTCTTGCTGCATATGGACACGGACTGCTTCAGTATCTGAGGAGTTGCAAATGGTGCTGATCATTGTGCAGTCATCAGCGAACATCCCCACTTCTGACCTTATGATGGAAGGAAGGTCATTGATGAAGCAGCTGAAGATGGTTGGGCCTAGGACACTACCCTGGGGAACTCCTGCAGTGATGTCCTGAAACTGAGATGACTTACCTCCAACAACCACAACCATTTTCCTTTGTACTAGGTATGACTCCAAACAGCGAAGAGCTTTCTCCCCTCAATTCCCATTGACTCCAGTTTTGCTAGAGCTCTTTGAAGCCACACTCGGTCAAATGCTGCCTTGATGTCAAGGGCAGTCACTCTCACTTCACCTCTTGAGTTCAACTCTATGTCCATGTTTGGACCAAGGCTACAATGAGGTCAGGAGCTCAGTCCCCCTGGCGGAATCCAAAGCGAGCGTTAGGGAACAGGCTATTACTGATAGCACTGTTGCTGACTCCTTCCATAACTTTACTGATGGTCGAGAGTAGACTGATGGGGCAGTAAATGGCAGGGTTGGATTTGTCCTACTTTTTGTTGACAGGACATACCTGGGCAATTCTCCACATTGCTGGGCAGTTGCCAGTGTTGTCGTGTTCTGGAACAATTATTTGTCAATAGTTGTTACCCGCAACAGATACAGGAAGATTTTCTCTGGTCAATACCTCTGATTAATTGAAACATATTAAAAAATAAGTGCATTTACGATTTCGCTAGAAATACTAACTGCAGGCAATCTTTACACATTTACCTTAAACTATTACTACATCATATAAAAACAGAAAATACTGGAGACACGCATAAGTTTAGGCAGCATCTGGGGAGAAAGAGCTATACAGGTAACAACATATAACAATTCACTTCCACAAGCTTCTTGATGGTTGTGGATTTGTATCCTGGTTTAAAAATGATTTCCATCCAACATAATACATAATTTCCTGGTGGTCCTGGGAGGCCTATGGTTGATAGATATTTTTGTCTTCTAGGCTATAATGTAAGTTGAGTGCACTCTAAGCACATCCTGTTAATTGAATGAGGAAATTGTCCAAGTTTCCATCAGTCAAGGAATGTACCTGCTACGCCTTGCAATCAAGCACGGCTTATGTCAAGTTTATTAACAGCTTAATGGAAGAAATAAATTCAAATCTGTCGATGGTTTAGTTTGAAATACCGTAGGATGATTCTTCCTCACTTGCATAGTTACCTCACAATATTTAATTCATAAACCAAAATTTTCAGGCTCTGCTCCAATTTTCTAAACTTAATTTATTTGAATACATCCCTAGGCTGCATTGTACATCCTGTTCATGCCAGGCAATTATGTTCTGCTACTGTTGCACAGCCAAGGAGGTGACAAGGACACTTTTCTCCTCAGGATTCATTAACTCTAACATTCTTCAACACTCTAAGCACAAACATAATTGATATGTTTTCCCCTAAAAAAGCTATTATTTAAATTTCAGGAAATTTTCCAATGATGTGCTGGATTTTTTTTTTACAGATTCATTCATAAATATTAACAGATAATACTCATGTTGATTTAATTTCACTTGGATTTTCAATGCCATTTTCTAACTAGATCCAGATGTTTTTAAATTCATGGCCTCTTTCTGTTACAGTGCTGCTGCCAACAACAGGCTTGACTTCAGTAGCAACCTTGAGTTATAAATAATACAAAGCTTCTGGGAAAGCAGCAGCATCACTGGTAGCAAATGCAGATGCTCCTCCTGTGTTTTTTTCTGGCCTTTGTTGATTAGTGAATTGTACAGGTATTGCCACTGAGGGAAACTGAAAAAGATTGTGGCAAAAATGCAGGCATTTTTCTTCACTTCTTATGTATATATATTTGTGCTAATTGTTGCTAAATCTGATTAAATTATTTAAAAGTAAAGTCACTCAATGTTAAATGTATAATTTCATTTCCATTTCAAGTTCATGGAGCTACCCTTCTTCCTCCCAGGTCACACTGGTACTCATGGCCCTTCCCTCCAGTTCACGGTGTCACTATTCACACCACCCCACCACCTCCTAGTTCAATCTGGCATTTGTCTACTTGTCCTGCCTTGCCTTTGTCTTCGTCCACTCTGGTTCATACTGGAACTATTTTTCCTCAGCAGTCTATTCACCATTGTGCCCCCGCAGCCCCTCCGCCCCCCCCCCCTGATTCCATTCTGGCAATCTCCAGGTCTTGTTCACATGAGCAATGTTCCCCTGTACTCCTGATTCATACTGGCACCTTTCTCCCAACTTTTCCTTCTCTCTCGCTCTCTTTCTGTTTGGCATTGTTCATGAAGCCAGCTTTCTTTGATTCATCCTTCACTACTGCTTTGGTTCCTACCTGTGCTGTTCTTTACTTTGCTGCATACTCTGAGTAAGAAATGTCACTTTGTGGAAAATTTTGGCCCATAGCATGCAGCAGACGTTGATATCCAAGAAGAGCGTAGGGTAGGAGTAGGAAGCAGAAGGGAGTTGGATGATATTTTTGGGCAGTATGTTTCTCATGGTGTGATGTTTGTATATTCTGCAACAATGATTGCAACCTTGCATATAGGGTAGTAATCTAATGCACATAGCACTAGCCATGTGCTCCTCCCCAGCTGTTGGAGAAAGTCCAGGAATGGTAGTTTTCTTTCTTATATTGACCTCATATGCATCTTTTGCAGTTGCCATTGGTGCCATGGTGTTTGCCCTGTAACATAAATACAGCAGGTATAATTCCACTAACATTCATAAAAGATGTTACAGGACCCACTGCTGGATCAACAACAACAACTCAAGTATAGCTGAAAAAAAGAGTCATGTTAAGCTTTACATCTTGTACTCATCAGGACACTCGCAAGAATATCAACATAAGGGGGAAAACAACAATTTATACTGTATGTGAAGAGAGTGCTGATTGGTTGGCAAGTGGCATTGCTATGGAGAATGCACCATTGATGGTGATTGACAGTTAACTGAAAAGCATTGCTTAATTTAAACCAGGCAGCTTGACCTTGATTGGTCAAGGCATTGCCCTGAGGAATGAGTCAGCGAATGGCTGTTATTTATTTTGTTCAGCTGAAACAGGCACAGTGTGTGTATATGTTCTTTCTGCCTGCAAAGAACAGGGCCCTGTGTATTAATATATGTAGCTTCCAGTGCAAGCAAATGCACCACATTGCGAGCCCGACTGACAATATTAAATTGGTTGTCTTAGTATATTGAGAATGATTTATCAAATGTTGACCAATTGTGGAATCACATCTAATGTTGGGCACTGTGTTTTTGAGTTTTGCAAGCACGGGCTGGTTGGATACGGTTTGTACCCTGCCCATTGCAAACAGCGGCTGGGACATGCTGTTTGGTACAATCCACCAATCTTTGGGATATATGGCCGACGTACCTAGCATCACATTGGCACTGAAATTCATAACCCATATTATTCATTTGTGTGATAAGCAGAATGTCTTTTTGGCTTGACGGCGAAATCCTGTTAGTGGTGGATACCACTCGTGTTGCTACTGCATAGTAGCAGTGTGAAACAGCTAGCTTCATCTGTTGTTCAAATTTTTGAGGTACCTTGCTCTTCCAAGGCAATCTGAGATAGACTGGGCACTTTTCAGGACCAAAAGTGACAAAATTGGTGGTGCATACTCCAAGGCAATGCCACTTGCCAACTAATCAGTACTCTCTTCACATACAGTATAAATTATTTTCCCCCTTATATTGGTATTCTTGTGAGTGTCCTGATGAGTGCAGGATGAGAAATTTAGACATGTCTTGTTTTCAGCAGTACTCAAGCTCTGTGCTACCAAACAACTATTAACAACAACTTAAGTTTATTAAGTTAGAGGTGCTACATAAAATCTCCCAAGGTGCTTCACAGGAACAAGTATTTTATTCTTTCATGGGCTGTGAGCATCAGTAGCTGTGCCAGCACTTGTTGCCCATCCCTTTTTACTGTATGGCTTGGAGAGGGATTTGGAGTTGGTGATATTCCCATGAATCTGCTGCACTTGTCTTTTTAGGTGTACAGGTCATGGGTTTGGAAGGTTCTTTCAAAGGAGGCTTGGCAAGTTGCTGCAGTGTATCTTGTATATGGTACACACTGCTGCCACTGTGCATCAGAGATGGTTGAAATGAATATTTAAGTTGATGGATGGGGTGCTGATCAAGTGGGTGGTCCTGGAGGGTATTGATCTTCTCGAGTGTTGTTGGAGAGTATTCCATCACACTCCTGACTTGTGTCTTGTAAATGATAGTCAGGTGTTGGGGAGTCAGAGGTGAGTTACGCTTCACAGAATTACCAGCCTCTGACCTGCTCTTGTAGCCACAGTATTTATGACTGGCCCTTAATTTTCTGGCCAATGGTAATGCCCAGGTTGTTGTTTGTGGGGGATTTAGCGATGGTAATGCTGTTGAATGTCAAATGGAGATGGTTAGATTCTCTCTTGTTGGAGATGGCAATTGCCTGGCAGTTGTGTGGCATGAATGTTACTTGCCACTTAACAGCACAAGCTTGAATGTTGCTCCGATCTTGCTGTATGTGGACGAGTCTCCCCCATGGTTCAAGCTAACAGCGCAGCTTTGGAGCATGGGTTAAGAGAATGACTGCACCTGAGCTGAGAGCACAGCTTGCAAGACGATGGGCAAGGCAGCCGTCAATTGGTCAGGTGGAGTGGGGTGGGGGTGGGTGGGGTTTCGGGCAGCCATGCAGCGCATTAAACTCTGGCCATCCAAGTGGTAGCCGGCACTCTCCGTGACGCATTAAGGGGTCTTCAGACTTAACCAAGGGAGGTTTTTAGTACACCCATGCTAACCCACACGTCTCTCTCTTTCATCCTGCAGGAAGGGTACATCAGGATCATAGAGCCTGGTGAACTAGCTGTATGCCTCCTGGCGTACAGAGAGCGAGGACGACTGGGAAGAGAATGACTGAGGCACCTGGCTGCGCAGAGGGAGGAGCAGCACTCTCTGGAAGGAGGGGCGGCTGAGGCTCCTGCACACGCTACCGAAGAGCCGCAGTGAGCCATCGCTGGTCGGTGCCTAGCTAGACCCAGGGCCTATAGATGCCGCCTTTCATTCCTGCAGATGACCAAGGGCCAGTGTCAATTAAGACTGTGCATGTCTAGGAAACTGGTCAGTCATATCTGCCAGCTTCTAAATGATTTGGCGCTATGGGGACATAGAGGGCATCCACTACCAGCAGCTGTGAAAGTGACCGTGATGCTCAATTTCTACACCAGTGGCACCTTTCAGGGCTCCTGTGGTGACCTCTATGCAATATCACAAGGCTTCACCCACAAATGCATCCATGAGGTCACGGATGCCATCTTTGCGAGGGAACACAACTATGTGCATTTCGCCCGGGACCAGGGCAGCCAGGATGCAAGACTGATTGGATTTGCCCACACCTTGGGTTTCCCACAGGTGCAGGGTGCGATCAACTGCACTCTCATGGCACTCAGATCTCCATCGCAACAAGAGGTCAACTATGTCAACCACAAGGACCTCCATTCGCTGAATGTGCAGATGGTGTGTGACCTTCACAAATGCATCCTGCAGGTCTGCACATGTTCTCCAGGGAGTGTCCATGACTCCTACATTCTCATTAGGTCTCAGATCCCTGACGTCTTCCAGGATCCAAAGAGACTTTAGGGTTGGCTCCTCAGGGACAAGGGTTTTCTGCAGAGGCCGTGGCTGATGACACCCGTGTGGTGGCCTCAGACTGCAGAAGAGCAATAGTATAATGGGACTCATGCTGCAGCTCACAACTTGGTGGAGCAGACCATTGGGATGCTGAAAATGAGGTTCCAGTGCCTGGACCAGTCTGGTGGAGCCCTGCAATATAGTCCACAGAGGGTGTCATGCATCACTGTCATCTGCTGAGCACTTTACAGCCTGGTGCTGCAACAGGGAGAGGAGCTGGCTGAGGAGGAGATGGAGGAGCTGGAGGTCTCCTCCGATGAGGAGGACATTGACAGGGATGAAGGTGAGGAGGTCCTCCAAGGCGAAGATGATGGGGGGCTTCGCCCTGGCCAGACAAGCAGGCTCGCCCGGGAGGCCGTCATAGCTGCTATATTTGTGGAGGATGATGACAACATGCAGTGGGGAGACACCATAGATCCTCACATTGCATCTGTGAACGTTTGACTCCAGTCTGGCTTATGGCAGCGCATATACCCGCTGTGATAATGCTCCTGTCATGGAGACGCAGTGGAGGCCCTAAAATTCACTTGATTGCAGGAGGACGATGATGACCTACAGTGAGGACACTCCATAGATCTTTAAGTAGCCTCTGAGAATGTCTGACTCCAGTCTGGCCGAGGGCAGCTCACTTGCACTCTGTGATCAGGATCATATCATAGAGACACAGCCACGGAACTTTAGAAGCATCTGATCCTTTGTCCGCCTTCAGCACCTGATCCCTTCAGGAGCACAGCGTCACTGGTCACAGGTGCTGAAGAGATGGGGGCCAGCCCCACCTTAAAGGTGCTGAGAGCACACAGGGAGAATGACGGGACACAGTGATGCCTGCCCACAACATTCTGGCAGCAAAGACAAGCACCATCGAAGTACAGGCATCAGTAATGTGTCCAGGGAGTGTGAGGCTGGACCATCACTTTGGTCTGAAGGCTGCACAAAGAACAGGGAAGAGGCTCTGAACTGAGACACCTGCCTTTATCTTGTGCAGAAAGATTTCACATCTGAGTGACAAGAACACTGCTCATCAGAACGAAAAGCCATAGGCAGGGAGACACTCTTGGGAGTTTATTGACCATAGTGAACAGTATGTACAAGTGATTAATACCTGTGCCCAGTTAGTTCAACTACATCTTCTTAACTTGCTTAACCCTGCCACTACGTATGGTGCTCCCCGGCCATTGACAGTGGAGGTGGATGCAGCCTGCTGACTGCTATGCCCTGGCAGTGATGACCTTGGCAAGCATCCTCTGGAGAGCCAAGGCCTGGAGGGCCCTGGCCTGCTTTCGGGGTCCTATTGTGTGAAGATGGCTACTGAGGTCATAGGAAGAGGGAATTCTGATGAGTTGGACACTCCTGGTGTCACCTGGATAGAAGGCCAGAGGGATACACCTGTTGATCCTCTTCCCTAAGGGTGCCCAAGGGCCCCTGGCTGACTCCTTGAGGAAAAAGGGTAGCTGGAGTGAGAGCAAGCTGCCCGACACCCCTCTCGCATACACACTTTTGGAGGCCAACTATGGCATCAGCGATGGAGTTCAGGCTGTGCAGCAGTGTAGGAGCGACATCCTGGACCAAGGTCTCCATGGCGGCCACCGTCCTACCAGTGTTGACCTTGGTGCATTGGCATGCCGGCGCTATAGGTGGCCTGTAGGTGGACAGACTCCACCATTGTGCCTTGCAATCTGAGGAGTGCAGACGACATCCCTTCCTGATGTTCCTGAGCTTGCCTTTGCAGCTTCAGCAACTGAGGTATGATCAAGTTCAAAGGCTCATCATCTGACTCAAGATCAGCAAATTTCTGGCCTCCACCAGACCTCTGAGCGTCAGACACCTGGGAAGTCCCTGTTGCCGCCTGCTGCGGATCAGAAAGTGCAATGTGCTCACCAGATTGTGATCCCATGGCTACTCTAAAGCTAGTTCCCACCGAGGTGTGTGTCTGCGCTGGTGGAGGGTGTGGGTGAGCGCTGTGATCGGACTTCAAGGAGGGTGCCTGCAGATTTCTCTTCAGAGATTTCTTTGGGGCTTGATTGGAGGCCCTGGGACGTAGACTCTGTAGATGGTTCCTCAGATGTGCCAACGGAAGCAAGGAGGGATAATTAGTGCATGGCCGTAGCCTGTAAAAGAGACACATCACTCACAGCATGGTTGTCTGATGGATGTTGCACTGTTGGATTCTCACTTGGTAGAGCACCGGCAACCTCACCATCAGCACAGGACCGGTCCCGGTCATCGACGGCCAGCTGGATGGCTCTGTTTTCAAAGCCCGTGAGGGCCATTCCTCCACCAGTCTGTGACCTCTCCCTCTTGTTGTGTGCCAGCTTGTCCTACGTGAATAGAGATGGAGAGAGTGTAAGCAGAATACCTGCCGGGCCAAATGATAAGTATGCCAGGCATGTGTGGGTGATGGGTGGTCCCATGGACAGATGAGGACGATGAAGATGAGCGTGAGAGAGTGAATGGTGATGTCCCTTGAACTGGCAGTGAGTGAGGGCCCTGTTGATGTGTGATAGGTTTGTGAGTGTGTGAGTTGAGAGTGATGAAAAGAGTGACTTACATTGGTGGAATGGAGATCATTCATCCTCTTGTGGCACTGGGTGGCTGTCCTCTTTTAAAGGTCGTTGGTGCTGATCACCACTGCCACCATCTCCCAAGCTGGATTAGTGAGGTTGCTGACCATCCTGCAGCCAGAGTGGGGATAGAGGACATCATGGCGAGACTCTACTGCATCCAAAAGGTGCTTGAGAGATGTGTCATTGAACCTGATGGCCGCAGTCTTTTTGCCTTTCAGGGCCATGTCTTCTTTGCAGCAGTTGTGGGCTGGAAGCACTGAGAGGTGTGCACGTGGCTGGACTTTAAATATGGCACCCGTATTGAAGTGCTGAAATGGCGAGGTGATGGTGTGGCGGGCGAATGAGAGCCTGCCCACCATGGAAACGGCATGTTTCCTGGGAATGCATAATTAATGTGGCGGGTTTGGGATGATACAGCATGAAAAGCCACCATTGTGACCGGCGGATAAAACCTGGTTTTACTAGCCTGATACCACACTTAGGACAAATCTGGGATGATTCCGCCCACTGTTGATGACCCCTTTCATCACATGGTCAAAGAGGTAGGTTTTAAGGAGAGTGAGGTAGACAGATGGATATATGTAGGGAGGATATTCCAGAGTTTAGAGCATAGAGAGGTTAAAATCTGGAATGATCAAGAGACCAGAATTTGTTTGCTGGATCAGATTGTTCCTTGCAATAATGGCTCCCTGGATACAGCTCATTGTGACACCCTGGGCCTGGCCGCCTCCATGGTCACTTGGACCACCTCACTCAAAAGGCCTCCCTTCCTCATTCTCGCCCAATCCTCTCCCACATACAGCACATCCTTTTCCTCCAAGGACAACCTACATTCCTCTGTCTCCATCTCTTCAAGGGTCACTCACTTTTGCTGGGCCATATTATGAAGCATGCAGCAGACCATGATCATGTGAGAAACCCTGGCAGGCGAGTATTGCAAGGTACCCCCTAGCAGTCCAGGCAACAAAAATGCGTCTTGAGCAGGCCAATGGACTGCTTGGAGATAGTTCTTGTCAGCGGATGGATATCATTGCCTTTGGGGCTCAGTTCAGGCACATGCACAGGAGTGAGAAGTCATTAGAGGGTAGCCCTTCTCCCCCAGCATTCATCCGCGGTATTCATCTGCAGACCTGGGGTGATGGGATGTAAAATCAGCAGAAGGCTTGACTGGCGGAGAATATATGAGTCATGGCAGCTCCCAGGAGACTGTGAAAAATAGAACATTTTTCTTGTGTACACATGCCAGCTGTACACTCATGGAGTGGTAGGTTTTCCTGTTGATGAACCTCTCCAGCCTGTCATTGGATGCCTTGACATGGGTGCAGTCAATGATGCCCTGTACCCCTGTACTTGTGGAAGACAGGCAATCATGGAAAATCCAAGTGCCCTCTGAGCCTGGGATGTCCTATTGGTGGGGAATTTAATGTAGTCTCCTGCCTTGGCAAAGAGAGCATCTGCGACCATCGTGATGGAGCAATGTGCAGCTGATTTTGAAATGCTGCAGAGATCCACGGCTGAGCCCTGAAATTATCCAATGGTAAAGAAATTCAAGGCCACGGTTACCTTGATTGCCACTGGCTGGGCATGGCAATGAATGAAACAAGGTATGAGCTCCTCATTGACCAGGGCACAGGTGCCTGTGATCATCTTCCTGCAGAGTTAGCTTCCGTCAACATGGCCTTTCAGACATGTCCAGGTAGCTTTGCCTGTTCAGGTAGATCCTGCGGCCTGCCTAGTCTCTCCTCCTCCTGTGGCCCTGGCTTTGCAGCTCTGTGCTCCTGATGCCCAGGATCCTTCCTAACTGTGCATGCAGCCGCTGTAATGCCTCGATGGCCTCTACTTGTGATGGTGTTAGTTCCATTTCTGGGTGCAGGCACCCTTCCTGTCACCCAGGTGATACACAAGCACCTTGGTCTAATATACCAATGCTTAAGCAATGCTTGAGATGGCAAATACCTGAGCTTTGCCTCTCTATCCTCCCTTGAGGAGTTCCTGCAACTTTTCAGTCTGTGCAGTGGGACCTTTCAAACAGTTCAAACAATTCAAATATAGTTCCAAGGATCTTCATTGCCTAGTGACTTGCCTCCATTAGTGTTCACACCTTCACTCATTGGGCATGATTGTTGAGGGTTCCCAATTCCTGGTTGCCTGCTAGAAAGTTGCATGGCATCTAACTTGGGGCCTTTTATTACAGCTTCAACAAGCTTAATTGAAGGCTTGATAGGCCCAGGTCTGACTTGCCACCCATGCCCTTTCCTGTGCTGTTTAAATGACCAATGCTAGAAACAGAGGTGGGAATTCCAACCACACTGCTTGGCCACCAGTTTCTTTGTCAACCTGGCTCTCTGAACAGGAAAATCTAGCCCTCAGGTTGCAAACAGATTGGCCTAATCTCAGACAGTTACCAGCTAGAGGGATAAAATTGGTCGCTGGGGATGGATTTTGGAGCAGGGGCCAAATACAATATGGCTTCAACAAAAATTAAAATCCAAAAATATATAGAAAGAGCAAGATTGTTCCCTTCTGGAGAAGGCCATTTGGAATATAAAATGATTGGGGTTCAGGGCATTGAAGCTGTCAGGTTCTTGAAAACAAAATCAATAGCCCCACTTCTTTCAATGTGAAGAGTGACAAAAGCAGTGGACAAAAATACAATTCAGAATGTTCCAGATGCTGGAAACCTGTCATAAAATTAACAAAGGCAGGAAATTCTCAGCAAGCTAGTTAGCAGGACAGGTCAGAAAGCAAGCAGAGTTGTAACTATTAACTTCTCTCCACAGACATGGACTGACTAGCTCAGAGTTTTCAGTAGAAAAAAGATTTATCAGAATGGTGCCAGGAGTGAGGGGGATTGTTATCCTTGAAGGGAAGATTTATTAGAGGAGTTTACGTTTATGAGGAGACTTGACAGAGAGGATTTGTTTTTGCTGGTGGGAAGGTTGATAACCAAAGGGCTAAGATTAAGATAATTGACAACAATTCTCGGACGGCGGGGGCAAGGGGGAACTGAAGGGAATTATTTTAATGCACCAAGTTGTTACCATCTGGATTGTGGCACCCGAAGCAGATCCAATAGTAACTTAGATAAAAGCAAAATACTGCGGATGCTAGAAATCTGAAACAAAAACAGAAAATGATGGAAAAACTCAGCAGGTCTAACAGCATCTGTGGAGAGGGAAACTGAGTTCACATTTCAAGTCCCGTATGACCCCGAAAAGGGTCCTTTCGGACCGATCGGCTCTGCGCCGCCATTTTACGCAGGCGGGCTAATTAAGGCCCATCCAGTGTAACACGCAAGCTGTAGTGCTCAGCGCTACCTGTGTGGGCGGGGGGGGAGGAGGGACAGACAGGGGCCAGCGCTCTTTTGCGCATACGCGCGAAATAGCTCTTCAATCTCCCTGAGGCGCAGAGCTGCAGAATCGATATTGAAATAATTAAATAGATGGTTTAAAAATTTATTTAAACATGAATCGATCAACTCACATTCTGAAGTCTAATTGGTACAAAGCAGCAAATCATGACTTAAATTTGTTTGAAAAGCAAATAGGAAATAAAGTGGCTGAAGTGGCTAACAATAAATATTAATTTTAAATAAAATTAAATCAGACATTTCAGCTATTATATTTAACTACATTTCCCCATCAGGTTAATTTTCATCAATTTAACTTTCTATTCTCCTATTGTGACTTGTCATTCATAGACTTTGAGTTAGAAATTCCATAAGGGCACTCTTCTGGCAATTATACTGGGAGTGTACCTGTCACAGAATCCCACCTACCAAAGTTCACAGGTCAGTGAAAAGGCCACATAATGGCTGGTTTTGGCAGCGTAGTGAGACTGGGCATAGCTATGCCAATGCTACACTGGGTACTGACTGAGGGCCAGGTTCTGGAGTTCTGAAATTAAAGACTCCCTCCTGCACCTCCCTGACATCAATGGTCTTTAAGCAGCAGGGACGCTCCAGCTGGAAGCCATTCTGGAAACTGTGCTTGAGTGTATAGCCATTTTGCTGATTCACCCTACAGTGCAGCAGGAGTCTGCCAGGACAGTTGTGCATTTTTAGGGCTAATCATTGTTACAACTGGCAGGGCAAAAATTTGGACTTTAAAGGAAATAAAAATGAGGTAAGCTGTAAAACGGGCTGCCAATTCATTTTTTGCACTATCCTATAAAGTCAAAGTGTACTCCAATGCGTCCAGTGTCGACACTACTTCATGCACATTCACTGAGAAGGTCCCTTCTCAATATATATCTTTTGAAACTTAACACCACTTTGAGGTTAATTTGTTGATGACGATGTTATCAACTGGTCATCAACCTTTCAGTAACAGATTCCTGTAGTCAAAACTATCAGCTATGGGTTAGCTAAACGTTCTATGTGCAGTGATAAAAAGTCATAGCCTCCCTGATGCCAGGGTCAATGATGGCACTGAGCGGTTGCAGGGCATTCTTCTTGGGGAGGATGAACAGCCAGAGGTCATGGTCCATGTTGGTACAAATGACTTAGGTAGGAAGGGGGATGTGGACCTGCATTCAGAATTAGGGAGCTAGGTGGAAAATTAGCAAGGTGGAGAAGGGAGGCCTTTAGCAAGGTGCAGAAGGGAGGCCTTTAGATTCCTGGGACACTGGGCAGACTTGTCCCAGATTTGCACTAAATGAGGTAGCGGGCAGGTAAAACTAGCCGTGATGTTGGGTTTTCACACCATATCGTCCCAAACCTGCCGCATTATTTAAGCATTGCCAGCAAACACGCCCTTTCCAGGGCAGGCAGGCTGTCATTCGCCCGCCATGCCGTCACCTCGCCACTTCATCACGCTGGGCGCCATATTTAAAGTCCACCTGCGCGCACACATCTCAGTGCTTCCAGCCTACGACTAATGCAGGGAAGATGTCCACAAAAGGTAAAAAGACTGCAGCCCTCAGGTTTAATGATGCATCATTGGAATGCCATTTGGATGCCGTGGAGGCCCGCCATGATGTCCTCTACCCCCACTCTGGCCGCAGGACGAGCAGCGGCATCACCAATCCAGCTTGGCAGGTAGTGGCAGTGGTGATCAGTGCCAATGCTGCACAGAAGAGATTGGCCATCCAATGCAGATAGAGGATGAATGATCTCATCTGTGCAGTCAGGGTATTGCAACCATCTCATATCACTCTAAACTCACACACTCAAGCCCATCACACATTCACTGGCATCTCAATCATTGCCAGCTCAAGGGACATCACCACCCATTCTCACAAACACACCCTCACATGTCCATCTGGCCTCATCTCCTCTGGAGACTGCCTCCTCAGCTCTCACCATATTGAGGCCACTTGCACAGATCAACATGTACCCCCACACACACTCTCAGATACCCTCCTTCCCCAGTACAGCCCTCACCCTGCAGCCTCTTCCCTTGCCTGAGGCCACTTCTCCCCCTTCCTCATGCAAGCCCTAGCCCTGCAGCCGTTGAAAAGCCACCCACAAATGATCTGGTAGGTAGAGACCTACCTG
Organism: Cetorhinus maximus; assembly: GCF_964194155.1. Classification (NCBI taxonomy): domain Eukaryota; kingdom Metazoa; phylum Chordata; class Chondrichthyes; order Lamniformes; family Cetorhinidae; genus Cetorhinus; species Cetorhinus maximus. The sequence goes on from NC_135882.1 coordinate 98,467,906, forward strand.
TGAGCCCCCCTAAAAGTGATGTGGTGCTGTCTGTGAAGCCTGGTGCTGATGACTGCGAGTGCTGCCCGAAGCAAGGTGGGCAAACAAGCTTCAAAGTCCTGAGCGAAGTGCAGCTCGTCAAATGCACGTCGCTTATGTGCTGTTGTGAAACGTGCCAGTGTGTTTTCCCACTGACGTGGGTGGATGATCCAGTGGGAGGGGATGAGTCCGGTGGAATGGCCTTATAATGATATGCTGATGTATTACAATGAGGTTTCTGACGTCCAATGGTGGGAAAAGTGACCTGCCATTGGCAGGCTGAGTGGACGGGCGCACACGGGTCACGCATTATTGTCTGTTCACGCCACCAAACACACCCGCCGCCGGCGTGCACGGAAAATCCCGGCCACTGGATCTGACTCTCGCGGTGGCACATGGTCAAGCCAGATGGGTTGCACCTGAACAGAGCTGGGACTGAGTTCCTTGCAGGGTGTTTTTCTCATGCTGTTCGAAGGGCTTTAAACTAACTCAGCAGGTGTGTGGGAACCACGAGAGAATATTAGAGCGGAACACCAGGGTGGACAAAATACTGGGAGAGACAGATGGCACTAAAATAGAGAATAGTAAGTTAATTGGTGAAGTCGGAGTTAGGGAGAAAGTAATGAAGTCTAAATCAGGGTTACTGTGCATGAATGTGAATGCATGGAGTATAGTAAATAAGATTGGGGAGTTACAGGCACAGATTGCCATGTGTAAATATGATGTTGTGGCAATAACAGAGACCTGGCTCAAGGAAGAGCTGGACTGGGTGTTGAATATTCCTGGGTATAAGGTGTTCATAAAAGATAGGAAAGGAAGAAAAGGAGGAGGGGTGGCGGTATTGGTTAAGGAGAGCATTGCAATGCTGGGGAAAGAGGATGTCCCTGAGAGTTCAAGGGTAGAATCAATCTGACTAGAGCTAAGGAACAAAAAAAGTACAATGAAATTGCTCGGTGTGGTCTATAGGCCGCCAACTAGTGGAAAGGACGTAGAGGAACAAATCTGCAGGAAAATAACAGAGAGGTGCAAACATTATAGGGCAGTTATAATGTAGGACTTTAATTACCTGAATGTAGACTGGGGCAGTGGTAGTGTAAAAGGCAGAGAGGGGCAAGCCTTCCTGGATTGTGCTCAGGAGGATTTTCTACAGCAGTATGTGCCCAGTCCAAAAAGAAAGGATGCACTGTTGGATCTGGTTCTTGGAAATGAGGTGGGCCAAATAGATCAAGTGTCAGTGGGGGAACATTTAGGAGACAGTGTTCATTGTATCATAAGGTTTAGGGTGACAGTAGAAAAGGACAATTTGCGATCCAGAGTAAGAATAATTAACTGGGGGAGAGCCAACTTCTCTGCGGCAAGAACAGAGCTGGCTGGATAAACTGGAATCAAAGGTTGGCAGAAAAAACTGTAGCTGAACAATGGGCTATGTTCAAAGGAGAAATGTGTTGGGCGCAGTCAAGGTATACTCTCTCAAAAGGGTAAGGTAGGGCAAACAAATCCAGAGCTCCATGGATGAAAAATGAGAGGAATTAAAATAAAGAAGAAAAAGTGTGCTTATGACAGGTGTCAAGTAGAAAATACAATTGAGAACCAAGTGGAATACAGAAGGTTCAGAGGGGAAGTGAAAAAGCATATTAGAGAAGTGAAGAGGGATTATGAGAAAAGACTGTCAGCCAACATAAAGGGGATCCCAAAGTCTTCTAAAGGCACATAAATTGTAAAAGGATGGTAAAAGGAGGAGTAGGACCGATTAGGGACCAAAAAGGGGATTAAAAGGGGAGGCAGGGGGCATGGCTGAGGTGTTAAATGAATACTTTGCATCCGTCTTTACCAAGGAAGCAGATACTACCGAGGCCATGGTGACAGAGGAGGAAATTCTGTCACTAGAAGGATTCAAAATTGATAAGGAGGAAGTGTTGGACAAATTGTTGGTACTTAAAGTTGATAAGGCACTGGACTGGGTGAGATGCATCCAAGGACATTGAAGGAAGTGACAGTGGAAATTACAGGGACATTGGCTATAATCTTTCAGTCTTCCTTAGACTCAGGGGAGGTGCCAGAGGACTGGAGAATTGCAAACATTACATCCTTGTTCAAAAATGTTTGTCAAGATAAGCCCAGCAATTACAGTCAGTTTAACTTCAGTGGTGGGGAAGCTTCTAGAAACAATTATTCAGGATAGAATTCGTAGTCACGTGGAAAAAATATGGGTTGATTAGGGAGATCTAGCATGGATTTCAAAAGAGGAAATTGTGTTTAACTAACTTGGAGTTTTTTGAAGAGGTAACAGAGGGTTGATGAGGGCAATGCTGTTGAGGTGGTGTACATGGATTTCAAAAGGCATTCGATACAGTGCCACACAACAGAGTTGTGAGAAAAGTTATAGCTCATGGAATTAAAGGGACAGTAGCAACATGGATACAAAATTGGCTGAGTAATAGGAAACAGAGAGTAATGGCTAATGGATATTTTTCAAGCTGGAGAAGGTTTGTAATGGAGTTCTCCAGGGGTCGGTATTGGGACCCTTGTTTTTCGTTATATATATTAATGATATAGATCCTGGTATGCAGGGGAGAATTTCAAAGTTTGCGGATGATACAAAACTTGGAAGCATTATAAACTGTGAGGAAGGCAGTGTAAAACTTCAAAAGGACTTAAACAAGTTGGTGGAGTGGGCAAATAGGTGGCAGACGATGTTCAATGCGAGAAGTGTGAGGTGATGCATTTTGGTAAGAAGCACATTGAGAGACAATATAAAATAAAGGGTGCAATTCTTAAGGGTGTGCAGAAGCAGAGGGACCTCAGTGTGTATATATGCATAGATCACGAAGTTGGCAGGACAGGTGGGGAGAGCAGTTAATAAAGCATACAGTATCCTGTGCTGTATTAATAGGGGCATAGAGTTCAAGAGCAAGGAAGTTATGCTGAACTTATATAAGACACTAGTTAGATCTCGGCTGGAGTACTGTATACAATTCTGGGTGCCACGCTATAGGACGGATGTGAACGTATTGGAGAGAGCGCAGACGCGGTTTACAAGAATGGTTCCACAGATGAGAAACTTCAGTTATGAAGATAGATTGGAGAGGTTGGGGCTGTTCTCCTTGGAAAGGGGAAGGCCAAGAGGAGATTTGATAGAGGTGTTCAAAATCATGAGGGAGCTGGATAGAGTAGATAGGGAGAAACTGTTCCCACTCATAAAAGGGTTGAGAATGAGAGGGCACAGATTTAAAGTGATTTGCAAAAGAAGCAAATGTGATGCGAGAAATAACTTTTTCACACAGCGAATGGTTCAAGCCTGGAATGCACTGCCTGGAAGTCTGGTAGAGGCAGTTTCAATCGAGGCATTCAAGAGGGCATTGGATAATTATTTGAATAGAAGCAATGTGCCAGGGCATGGGGAAAAGGCAAGAGAATGGCACTAAGTCATAATGCTCATTTAGGAAGCCAGTGCAGACACAATGAACCGCATAGCCTCCTTCTGCACCCTAACAATTCTGTGATTCTGTGATAAAGTAGGAACTTAATAAAATCAGATATCCACCACTGTATTAGTGATTTTACCTTCTAACCCAACAATGGCCATACGGGCACAGCTACAGCTATTATTTGTACCCATTTTCAGAGCAATACTTGAACCTAGCAATTGTCCACATTCAGTTCTGAACACTGAGTGCTGAGGAAACATTGGTTAAAAATAAAATGTTATTCGAACAGTGTACTGCCCTCCAAAGTAACAGTCCTTTCACATTTCTGGACTCACTTTTCATCTTGTCTTTTGAAAAGTCTAAAAAAAACCTGCCCTTGGGAAGAGACCACATGGATGTCAGAAGATTTTATTTTCAGTCGGCATTCCATTGTGTCTTGCATCATTTTGAAGTGCTACTTCATTCTGAACAAAAGGCACAACTGCAGCTCCTAATGGATGATATTAATACAGAAATTCTAATAAAAGTTAACTGGGTAAGAGAGAATGCCTAATTATTTCTGACAAATAATTCTGCTTCTTCATTGTATATAATCTAGCCAATAGCTACTGGCAAAACATTGTATATAATCTAGCCAATAGCTACTGGCAAAACTATCAAATGCATATATTTTGTAAATATAACAAAGCATTTATTTTGTTCACTGCCCTTCACCTGTGAAGGCCCAAGTTCAAATTCAGCCTAAGGAAATGAGATGAAAATCTGTGTTTGCTGATAGTTACAAATGAATTGAGTTTTGTGTCACATTAATGCCCAGTCAATCATGATTTGCATTCCAAGCATAAAATACTTTGAGACTGATCACTTAAACTGTTGCAATTGCTGCATGAGGGAAGAGTAAAAGCCTCACAACAATTGACATAAGCAGTTAGGTTTTGATCTAAATTATTAAATCTTTATTGACATATCAATGCTTTACTGTCTTCATTAGTGTATACTTAAATTTAATAGACTGTACAGCATATCTGGATTATTAAAATTAAAAATAAATTAAAATCTTGAATGATCTGCTGCCGAATTTGAAAACTCCACAGACAATATGAGAATAAAGATGAAGGCTCACTGGGTAATGCAGAGCTGACACATGCCGAAACACCATAGATTGAAGAGATGTTAGTTTATAATCACACCTAAGAAGGAGCCTGGCACTGTTGGTGCCTCCAACTCCACTGAAGTATGGACTACTTCTGTGTTATCATTAGGAGAAAGAACAGAAAGCACCTCTGCATATCAGCTTCAATGCCATGGTAGCGACTATGCACGCTGCGGTATCAGGGCGTTCAGAATTTGGTAACTGCCATTAGGTCCACCATCCCACTGATCATGGGTGACACAAATCCAGGGCCCAGTGAAGTAGCGGTACCTGGAGTCCACCTGCTTGGTACTGCTGTTCTGCACATGACAGTATTTGCACTTCTACCTCGGAGCACTATATCAGTAGACAGCAGAAGATCACATCAACATGGCCAGGAACAAGCTCCAATGATGCAGGAAGTTGTAACTTCTGATCAGGAACAAGTTGCCATGAGAGGAGGGCCACTTCAGTCCTATGACCCTTCCGCAGAGAATCAGCAACCAATGACTTCATGTGTTACTGACCCTCAGACTGCACCGAGGAGAAATACAAGTTTAGATGACAGTCACATGAGGCCACCCAGGGTGTTAGGGAAGAGTAGGTTGGCTTGTGTTCATTTTGTACTTGTTTTATAGTTTATAATATGCACTGACGTTCATTTTCCTATTCATGAAGGTTAGAATCATACAGCAGACGATGCATTTATTTGATGCTAACTTATTCAGTCAGAAGACAATTATTAGTTAGGTGATCTAGAAGGAAAGCACTGCTGTGTTGTCATTCTCTAGGATAGGTGAGAGAAAGAAGGTAAGGCATTTTTAAATCTAGCATTTTAAATTGTACAATTTCCCAGAATAAATGCAGACGCCTCCATAGCCTTACAATGTGGGTTGCTATATCCTGGCAGCCTCAATTGACCTGTTTGACACTTTAAAGCAGGGGTAGGGGAGGTGGAGGGGAAGGGGGAGAGGAAGGGGAGGGGGAAGGTGGAGAGGGAAGGGGTGGGGAAGGGAGGGGAGTGGGTTCGTTTCCTTTTTCTATCAGTTTCATCTCATAGAAATTGGTTCTTGCCCTACTGCAGGGAAAGGACCCAGCTGTTTGTTGAGTATCTGGTCAGTGGCTAAGTTCTGTTCTATCCTTAAGGTTTAAAATAGTACATAAATTAGTGGTAAAGTTAATAAAATATATAAGAAAGCAACATCAATAAGTGACTATTATAATTAAGTAATTATTGAAAGCACTTTAAGGATGGTGGGACAGGTGGGCAGCATGTGGGCGTTCCTGGAAAACATTGTGATCCAGGGCAAACATGTCTGCAGTAAGTGTATACGGCTTCAGGAACTTTGGCTCAGAGTCATTGAGCTGGAGGTTGAGCTGCAGACTCTGCAACACATCAGGGAAGGGAAAGTTACCTGAATGCTTTATACCAAGAGGCAGTCACAACACTCAGGATAGGGTCTTCTGATTTGGTCAGTGGTCAGGGACAAGAGGGTATGACTGCGAGTGAGGCAGGAATGGGGACCCAGAGGGCAGGAATGTGAGCGTCTGCAATTGTCCAATAGGTTTGAGGTTCTCTCAGCTTGACTGGATGAGATCAGAGGTTGTAGGGTGGATGAGAAAACTGACCATGGCACCATGGTACAGAAAGCCATCCATGTGGGGGGGAACAAAAAAGAATGTAGTGGTAGTAGGGGACAACTTCATGATGGGGATTGACACTGTTCTCTGCGAGAGCAAGAATTCAGAAGGCTGTGTTGTGTGTCCTTTGCCAGGGTTGGGGACACCTGCTCAGGGCTGGGGAGGAACTTGCAGTGGAAGGGCGACCATTCAGTGATCATGCCAATGACATAGGCAGGATGAGGAAGGAGACTCTGCATAGTCAGTATGAGAGCTAGGCACCAAATTAAGAAGCAGCACCTCAAAGGTAATAATTTCTGGATTATTACCTGAGTCATGTGCAAATTGACAGAGGACAAATAAGATTAGAGAAATGAATGCGTGGTTCAAAGACTGGTGTGGGAGAAGTCCCCTACATGTCCCCTACAAAAATAAGAGTGGTTCTGCCAAATCTAGACCCCCCTGGTTGTCTAGAGGAATACAGGGGAAGATCAAACAGAAAAAGAAAGCGTACAATAGGCACAAAGAACTAAGCACTGTAGATAGCCTAGACGAATAGAGAAAGTGCAGGGACAAAGTAAAAAAGGAAATAAGGAAATCAAAGAGAGGGCATGAAAAAAGATTAGCAAGTAAAGTTAAAGATAACTCAAAGATGTTTTACCAATATATTAATGCAAAAAGGTTAGTTAAGGAAAAAGTGGGACCTATCAGAGATGAAGATGGAAACTTGTGTGCAGATGCAGAGGCTGTGGGAAGGGTTTTAAATTAATATTTTGTCTCTGTGTTTACAAAGGAAAGGGAGGATGCAGGTATAGTAGTCCAGGAGGAACATTGCGAGACATTGGACGGGATAGTCACAAAGAGAGAGGAAGTACTCGAAGGGTTGAAATTCTTGAAAGTTGATAAGTCACCAGTTTTCGAGGCTGCTGAAGGAAGTCAGGGAGGAGATAGTAGGTGTTCTGAGGATGATTTTTCAATCTTCACTTGATACAGGAGAGGTACCGGAGGACTGGAGAAATGCAAACGTAGTTCCATTGTTTAAAAAAGGATCAAAGGAAATGCCAAACAATTACAGGCCAGTTAGTCTTACATCGGTGGTGAGCAAATTAGTAGAATCAATCCTGAGAGATAGGATTAACTGTCATGTGGAAAGGCATGGACTATTCAGGGATGGTCAGCATCAATTTGTTAAAGGAAGGTCTTGCCTCACAAATTTGATTGAATTCTTTGAGGAAGTGACAAGAAGGGTTGATGAAGGTAGTGCAGTGGATGTTGTGTACATGGATTTTAGCAAGGCATTTGATAAGGTCCCACAGGGCAGATTGGTCAAGAAAGTAAAAGCCCATGGGATTCAGGGTAATGTGGCAAACTGGATAAAAGGTTGGCTTTGTAACAGGAAACAAAGGGTAAAGGTCGATGGATGCCCTTGCGAATGGAAAGTTGTCTCAAGTGGTGTTCCACAGGGTTCAGTGTTGGGACCCTTTCTGTTTGTGTTATATATTAATGATTTGGACGTGAACGTGGGGTGCACAATTGGGAAATTTGCAGATGACACAAAGATTGACTGAGTAGTGGATAGTGTAGAGGATAGCTGTAATCTCCAAAACAATATAGATGGGTTGGTGGAGTGGGTGGTAAAGTAGCAGATGGATTTTAACATAGAGAAGTGCGAGGTCATACATTTAGGGAGGTCAAACAGTTACAGGGATTACACAATAAATGGGAATATACTAAGAGGGGTAGATGAAGTGAGAGATCTTGGCGTACAAGCACACAGGTCCCTGAAGGCAGCAGTTCAAGTAGACAAGGTTGTAAAGAAGGCATATGGAATGCTCTCCTTCATTGGCAGAGGAATAGAATATAAAAGTAAGGATATAATGTTGGAATTGTATAAAACACTGGTGAGGCCACAACTGGAGTATTGTGTGCAGTTCTGGTCACCACATTACAGGAAGGACGTAATAGCTCTGGAGAGAGTGCAGAGGAGGTTTACAAGAATGTTGCCAGGGTTAGAAAAGTGTATCTACGAGGAGAGATTGGATAGGTTGGGGTTATTTTCCTTAGAACAAAGAAGGCTGAGAGGTGACTTGATTGAGGTATACAAAATTACGAGGGGAATAGATAGAGTGGACAGGATAAAATTGTTTCCCTTGGTGGAGAATTCTAGAACCAGGGGACATAGATTCAAGATAAGTAGCAGAAGGTGTAGGGGGGACATGAGGAAGAGCTTTTTTACGCAAAGGATAGTGGGTGTCAGGAATTCGCTGCCCAAGTTGGTGGTAGAGGCAGAAACTCTAAACTCTTTTAAAAAGTATCTGGATCTGCACCTTAAGTGCTGTAATCTGCAGGGTTATGGGCGGGTGCGGGAAGGTGGGATTAGAAAGGGCACCTGGGTGTCCTCGGTCTGACATGGACAAGATGGGCTGAATGGCCTCCTTCTGTGCTGTAACTTTTCTATGGTTCTAAGTGGGTTTCAGTTTGTGGGGCACTAGCACCAGTATTGGGGAATGTGGGATCTGTATCGTTGGGACTGTCTACACCTGAACCGTACTTGGGCTAGTGCCCTAACAAGCCACATAATTAGGAAAGTAGAGAGGGTTTTAAACTGAATAGTGGGGGCAAGGGATAAAATTTGGGAAGGTGTGGTAAACCAAAGCGTAGAGGCAAGGCAAGAGAAAAAGGTATTCATATGGGAAATGATAAACAGACCGTGACGGGATAAAGAGCACAAATTTAAGAGTAAATCAGCAGATAAGGCTAGACGCTACAAAAGTAATAAAAGAACAAAACAAAAGGCTCTGTATCTAAACACATGTAGCATTCAAAACAAAACAGATGAACTGATAGTGCAAATAGAAATAAATAAGTTTGATCTGATAGCCATTACAGAGACATGGCTGCTGGATGACATAGATTGGGACCTGAATATTGAAGGGTACGTGACATTTAGGAAGGACAGGAAGTTAGGATTAGGTCGGGGGTGGGTCTGTTAATTAATGATTGCGTTAGCACATTAGAGCGGGATGACCTAAGTTCAGGAAACCAGGATGTAGAAACGGTTTGGGTTGCAAAGAGAAATGATAAAGGCAAGTCACTTGTGGGAGTGGTGTACAGGCCCCCTAATTGTAACTACACAGTAGAACAGAGTATAAAAAGAGAGGTAATAGGAGCTTGTTCGAAAGGTACAGCAATAACCATGGGGGATTTTAATCTACATATAGACTGGAAAAATCAGAAGGGCAAAGGCAGCGTAGATGAGGAGTTCATAGAGTGTTTTCGGGATAGTTTCTTAGAACAGCACATTCTGGAGCCAACCAGAGAGCAAGCTATACTAGACCTGGTATTGAGCAATGAGATTGGATTAATTGATATAACCTCCTAGTGAAGGCACCCCTAGGTAGCAGCGATCATAATATGATTGAATTTTACATTCAATTTGAGGGAGAAACGAGTGCGTCCAAGACTAGCATTTTAAACTTAAATATGGGAAATTATGAGGGCATGAAAGCAGAGCTAGCTAAAGTGAACTGGAAAATGAGGTTAAGGGATAGGTCAATAGAAGTTCAGTGGCAGACATTTAAAGGGACATTTAAAGAACAACCAGAAAATATACATTCCAACGAGAAAAAAAAATTCCAAGGGCAGGGTCCACCATCTGTGGTTAACTAAAAAAAGTTAAAGACAGTATCAAACTTAAAGACAAAGCATCTAATTACACAAAGACAGGCGGCAGGTCCAAAGATTGGAAATAATATAAAGAACAGCAAAGAATGACAAAAAGATTAATAAGGAGGGAAAAATTAAGAGTATGAGAGAAAGCTATTTGGTAATATAATGACCGATAGTAAGAGTTTCTTTTGATATTTAAATAAGAAGAGTTAACAAAGTGATAGTCCCATAGAGAGTGTGTCTGGGGAATTGATAATGGAAAGTAGGAAGATGGGCGGTGAATTAAACAGGTATTTTGCTTCGGTTTTCACCTTAGAGGACGCAAGTAACATCCTGGAAATAGCTATAGATCAGGAACTGGAAGGAAGGGAGGAACTCGGGAAAATTGCAATCACCAGGGAAGTGGTATTGAGCAAATTGTTGGGGCTGCAGGCTGACAAATCCCCAGGTCCGGATACACTTCACCCTAAGGTCTTGAAAGAAGTGGCTAGTGAGATAGTTGATGCATTGGTTTTAATTTTCCAAAATTCCCTAAATTTGAGAAACATTCCATTAGATTGAAAAATAGCAAATGTAACTCCTTTATTTAAAATGGGAGGGAGACAGAAAGCAGGAAACAACAGGCCAGTTAGCCTAACATCTGTCATAGGGAAAGTGTTAGAAGTTATTATTAAAGAAGCTATGGCAGAACACTTAGAAAAATTCAAGGCAATCAGGCAGAGTCAACATGGTTTTGTAAAAGGGAAGTCATGTTTAACCAATTTATTGGAGTTCTTTGAAGGAGTCACATGTGCTGTGGATAAAAGGGAACCTTGGATCCACTGTATTTAGATTTCCAGAAGGCATTTGATAAAGTGCCACATTAAAGGTTATTGAGGAAAATAAAAGCTCATGGTATAGTGGGTAATATATTGGCATGGATAGAAGATTGGCTAGCTAACAGGAAACAGAGAGTAAGCATAAATGGGTATTTTACTGGTTGGCAGGATGCAATGTGTGCTGTGCCCCAAGGACCAGTTGCTGGGCCTCAACTTTTTACAATTTATATAAATGACTTGCATGAAGGGGCCGAAGGTATGGTTGCTAACTTTGCTGAAGACACATAGATAGATAGGAAAGTAAATTGTGAAAAAGACATAAGGAGGCTACAAAGTGACATAGATAGATTCAGTGAGTGCACAAAGATCTGGCAAATGGAGTACAATGCAGGCAAATGTGAAATTTTTCATTTTGGCAGGAAGAATAAAAAAGAAGCTTATTATCTAAACGGTGAGAGATTGTAGAGCTTTGAGATTCAGAGAGATCAAGTGCATGAATCACAAAAGGCAAGTGCAACAAGTAATTGGGAAAGCTAATAGAATGTTATCGTTTATTGTGAGGGGAATTGATTACAAAAGTAGGGAGACTATGCTTCAATTGTACAGGGCATTGGTGAGACCACATCTGGAGTACTGTGTACAGTATTGATCTCCTTATTTAAGGGAAGATGTAAATGCGTTAGAAGCAGTTCAGAGAAGGTTTACTAGTCTAATACCAGGAATGGGCGGGTTGTCTTATGAGGAAAGGCTGGACAGGTTAGGCTTGTTTCCACTGGAATTTAGAAGAGTAAGAGGTGACTTGATTGAAACCTTTTAAGATCCTGAGGGGTCTTGACAGGGTAGACATGGAGATGATTTTTCCTCTTGTGGGAGAATCTAGAACTAGGGGTAACTGTTTAAAAATAAGGGGTCGCTCATTTAAGACAGAGATGAGGAGATTTTTTTTCTCTCAGGAGTTTGTGAGTCTTTTGAACTCTCTTCTTCAAAAGGAGTGGAAGCAGAGTCTTTGAATATTTTTAAGGCAGAGCTAGATAGATTCTTGAATGACAAGGGGATGAAAGGAGTAGGCAGGAATGTGGGGCTGAGATTACAATCAGATCAGCCATGATCTTATTGAATGGCAGAGCAGGCTCGAGAGGCCGAGTGGCCTTCTCCTGCTCCTAATTCGTATGTTTGTATGTTCGTAGTTGAAGGACATTTTTTTTACTGTTTCATGGGATGTGGATGTCGCTGGCAAGGCCAGCATTTGTTGTCCATCCCCTGGAGGGGGGTGGGGTCAGAGGCAGGGGTAGGGGGCTGTGGCCTCAGTGGTGGTAGTGCATCTCAAGTTTTCATTTTTATGTTATACACTAGGTGAACCTTCATGAAATTAGGAACATAAGAACATAAGAAATAAGAACTGCAATAGTCCATACTGCCCCTCTAGCATCCTTTCCCATTCAAAAACATTATGGCAAATCTTCAACCTTAACTCTATTTTTCCATCTGATCTCTATATCCTTTGCTTCTCTTGGAGTCTAAAAATCCATCAATCTTAGCCTTGAAAATACTCAATGACTTAACATCCACAGCCCTCTGGGATAGAGAATTCCAAATACTCACAACTCTCTGCATGAAGAAATGTCTCCTCATCTCAAATGTAAATGACCAATCCCTTGGGAACATAGAAGCAGGAGTAGGCAATTTGGCCCTTCTAGCCTACTCCACCTTTCAGTAAAATCATAGCTGATCTGGTTATGTTGTCAGCCCCACTTTCCTGTCTGCCCCCAATAACCCTTGACTCACTTATCTATTAAAAATTTGTCTAACTCAGCCTTGAATAAATTTAAAGACCCAGCCTCCACTACTTACTGGGGAAGAGAATTCCACATACCAACGACCCTTTGGGAGAAAAAATTTCACCTCATTTCTGTCTTAAAAGGGAGACCTCTTATTTTTAAATGGTGTTCCCGGGTTTTAGTCTCCCCCACAAAAGGAAACATCCTTCGGGTATGCACCCTGTCAAGTCCCCTCAGGATCTTATACGTTTCAACAATATCACCCCACGTCCTGCTAAACTCCAATGTTCAATCTTTCTTCATTAGACACTCCAGAAATGAGTCCAGTAAACCTTCTCTGAACTGCTTCTAAAGCAATTATATCTTTCTTTAAATAAGGAGAATAAAACTGCACACAGTACTCCAGATGTGGTCTCACCAAGGCCCTGTACAACTGCAGTGAAATTTCTCTACTTTATATTCCATTCCCCTTGCAATAACCACCAACATTCCGCTTACCTCCCTAATCACTTGCTGTACCTGCATTCTAACTTCATATGATTCATGTACCAGGACACCCAGATCCCTCTGTACTACCAAGTTCTGCAATCGTTCTCCATTTAAATAGTATACTGCTTTTCAATTCTTCCTGCCAAAGTGAACAAGTTCACATTTACCCATGTTATACTCTATTTGCTTATTTTTTTCCCCACTCACTTAACCTGTCTATATCCCTTTGTAGCCTCTACCTCATCTTGACAACTTCATTTCCTCCCTATCTTGGCGTCATTGGTAAATTTAGCTACCATATATTCGGTCACTTCATCCAAGTCATTGAAATAGTTGACTGCCCAGCGCTGATCACTGAGGCACTCCAACTTGCCAATCCAAAAGAGACCCATTTATCCTTTATTCTGATACCATGATACTAAATTCTGATTCTCTAGTCAGTGGAGTAACAATCTCTCAGCATCTACTATAAAGCCCTATCAGAATTTTTGGAATGGAAACTCATCGTGGATGGTAGAGCAAAATGTGAGGTGTGGGTTCAACGATCCATTGCACACAGCACCTGATATTCAGTTCCTTTGCAGTGAATGGAATTAAATATCAAGTACTGCACACCATCAAGACAAATTGCGAACCTGATATGTTTCAATTAGATCTCCTCTCATTCATTTATCCTCCAGAGATGCCCAATTTACTCAGTCTTTCATCATTAGACAACCCTCTCATCCTAGGGACAAATTTAGTGACCCTTTGCTATACCGCCTCCAATGCAAGTATATCCTTCTTTAAATATGGAGACTAAAGCTACACACAGTATTCCAGGTGTGGTCTCACCAAAGCCCTGCACAATTGCAGCAAGATTTCTTTCTTCCTATACTCATATCAGCTTGCGATAAAGGCCAACTTACCATTTGTTTGTTACCATGCAAGCCCAATTTTGTGCCATGCTGGCTCAGACTCTGTCATGTTGCTGAGGCGCTGCCCCGGGGGAGTAGCAGTGGCTCCGTGCATTCTTGTGTAGGCACTTATTATTTTGTATGATCCCTCTGATCTGTCAACTCTGGGCATGGTTCTTGGTTATTGGTATGCGTGACCTATTTTCCCTTATACAGACTGTAGTCATATGCTGGCATTTGCTTAACACTTGTTCATTAGTACTACATCTAAACAGGTTACAGAGCAGACATAGAGATAAAAGCAAAGAACTGTGGATGCTAGAAATCCAAAACAAAAACAAAAACAAAAATACCTGGAAAAACTCAGCAGGTCTGGCAGCATCGGTGAAGAGGAGCACAGTTGAGGTTTCGAGTCCTCATGACCCTTCAACAGAACTAAGTAAAAATAGAAAAGGGGTTAAAGGAAAGGGGTTTAATTGACTGCCACTTCTTTTTAAGGAATGCCTACCTTGAAGAAGTTTTGCTTTTCTCTCCATCAGGATTTTCGAATCTCTCTTTTGCCTTGTTCACCTTCATTGCTTTCCATTTCTCTCCTGGTGTTTGACAAGGTGTTTGCTAAAACCTGCTTTCACAGCCATATTTCCTTTCTCAGTGACTGTCTCCATCTCCAACTTACCCCACGTGGATTTCAATTGAAATTCCATCCCTCATGTTTCAAACCCACCCAGGATTACAGGTATCTCCGGGACATACAACGCTCCTCAGACTGCTGTTCTCGTCACATTCTGAGATCCACACTCAGTGCCATGCACCGCCATATGAACACACTCGACCTCTCCCTCCAGCAGCACCGCCGCACCCTTTTTCAAAGCTGCGCGTGCTCCCAGTTTCATTTTATTCTTCGTCTCATCCGACGCCTCAACAAGAAACTTTTTCTCTTTCTCTCAAGTGCAAAGGAACGCAAGCTCCAACAACTCATCGACACCAACACCCATCTAGGACCCTCCACCCCTGCCTGTCCCTCTGTCCTCATCCCGTCTTCCAATCCCAGCCCCGGCCGTGTATTCACCATAACCCCTGCCCTTCCCCTCTCCGACGCTGAACGTTCAGTCCTCAGCAAAGGACTTAGTTTCATACCCTTACGCCCTCATCTCAATGAATTTCGGGCTCGGCACGATGCTGAACTCTTCTTCCGCCGCCTTCGTCTCCGTGCTCACTTCTTTGGGCAGGAGTCCACTCCCCGTTCAACGGATCCTTTTACCCACCTCCAATATACTCCTTCCACCTGGACCCCTCCCTCTAGATTCTTACCTTCTCTTGATCTTTTCATTGAGAACTGTCGGCGTGACATTAGTCATCTCAAATTCTCTGCTCCTCTCACCCATTCTACCCTGTCTCTCTCTGAACTTGCTGCATTCCATTCTCTCAGGTCCAACCCTGACATTGTCAACAAACGCGCTGACAAGGGTGGTGCTGTTGTTGTCTGGCGCACTGACCTCTACCTCGCAGAGGCTGAGCGTCAACTCGCAGACACTTCCTCCTACTTCTCCCTGGACCATGACCCCACCACTGAACATCATGCCATTGTTTCCAGGACTGTCACTGACCTCATCTCCTCTGGAGATCTTTCTTCCACAGCTTCCAACCTGATAGTCGCCCAACCTCGGACGGCCCGCTTCTACCTCCTACCCAAAATCCACAAACAGGACTGTCCCGGCAGACCGATCGTGTCAGCCTGGTCCTGCCCCATGGAACTCATTTCTCGCTATCTTGACTCCCTTCTCTCTCCCCTTGTCCAGTCCCTTCCCACCTACATCCGTGATTCCTCTGACACCCTACATCGCAACAACAATTTCCAGTTCCCTGGGCCCAACCGCCTCTTCTTCACCATGGACGTCCATCTACACCTCCATCCCCCACTGGGATGGTCTGGTGGCTCTCTGCTTCTTCCTCGAACAGAGGCCCGAACAATCCCCATCCACCACTATTCTCCTCCGTCTGGCTGAACTTGTTCTCACACTGAACAATTTCTCCTTTAACTCCTCTCACTTCCTCCAAATAAAAGGTGTGGCTATGGGTACCCGCATGGGCCCCAGCTATGCCTGTCTCTTAATGGGGTATGTGGAACATTCCTTGTTCCAGTCCTACTCCGGCCCCCTCCCACAACTCTTTCTCCGGTACATTGATGATTACATCGATGCTGCTTCATGCTCTCGTCGGGACCTGGAAAAATGTATTAATTTTGCTTCCAATATCCACCCCTCCATTATTTTCACATGGTCCATCTCTGACACTTCCCTTCCCTTCCTTGACTTCTCTGTCTCAATTTCTGGTGATAGACTGTCCACCAATATCCATTACAAGCCTATCGACTCCCACAGCTACCTCGACTACAGCTCCTCACACCCCGCTTCCTGTAAGGACTACATCCTATTCTCTTAGTTCCTTCGCCTCCGTCGCATCTGTTCTGATGATGCCACTTTCAAAAACAGTTCCTCTGACATGTCCTCCTTCTTCCTTAACCGAGGTTTTCCACCCACGGTGGTTGACAGGGCCCTCAACCATGTCTGGCCCAACTCCCATGCATCCGCGCTCACACCTTCTCCTCCCTCACAGAAACATGATAGGGTCCCCCTTGTCCTCACTTATCACCCCACCAGCCTCCGCATTCAAAGGATCATCCTCCGCCATTTCCGCCAACTCCAGCATGATGCCACTACTAAACACATCTTCCTTTCACACCCCCCGGCGGTATTCAGTAGGAATCGTTCCCTCCGGGACACCCTGGTCCACTCCTCCATCACCCCCTACTCCTCAACCCCCTCCCAGGGCATCTTCCCATGCAACCGCAGAAGATGCAACACCTGCCCCTTCACTTCCCCTCTCCTCACCATCCAAGGGCCTAAACACTCTTTTCAAGTGAAGCAGCATTTCACTTGTACTTCCCTCAACTTAGTCTACTGCATTCATTGCTCCCAATGCGGTTTCCTCTACATTGGAGAGACCAAACGCAGACTGGGTGACTGCTTTGCAGAACACCTTCGGTCTGTCCGCAAGCATTACCCAGACCTCCCTGTCGCTTGCCATTTTAACACTCCACCCTGCTCTCATGCCCACATGTCCGTCCTTGGCTTGCTGCATTGTTCTAGTGAAGCTCAACGCAAACTGGAGGAACAGAACCTCATCTTCCGACTAGGCACTTTACAGCCTTCCGGACTGAATATTGAGTTCAACAATTTTAGATCATGAACTCTCTCCTCCATCCCCACCCCCTTTCCGTTTTTTTTCCCCCTCCTTTTTGTTTTTTCCAAAAATTTATATATATTTTTCTTTTCCCACCTATTTCCATTATTTTTAAATGTATTTCCATCCATTGTTTTATCTCTACCTTTTAGCCTTTTTAGATTCCTTCACCCCACCCCACCCCCACTAGAGCTATCTGTACCTTGCTTGTCCTGCTTTATACTCTTAATTAGCACATTCCTTTAGATAATATCACCACCTTCAACACCTCTTTGTCCTTTTGTCTGTGACATCTTTTGGTGATCTCCACCTATCACTGGCCCTCTATCTAGCTCTTCTTGTCCCAACCCCCCACCCCCCCCCCCCCCCCCCCCCCCCCCAAACCAGCTTATATTTCACCTCTCTTCTATTTTTACTTAGTTCTGTTGAAGGGTCATGAGGACTCGAAACATCAACTTTGTTCTTCTCCACCGATGCTGCCAGACCTGCTGAGTTTTTCCAGGTATTTTTGTTTTTGTTTTTGTTACAGAGTAGACATGTTGCTCCTGAGCATGGTGTGTTCAAAACTCTCTCTCAAGGGTCTGACACATGACTGACTGATGTCAGTGATACATTTACTTCATTTCCTTGTGGAGACGAAGTCCCTTCTTCCCATTGAGGATACACTCCGGCCCTGGAAACTTTGTAATTTTGCCTCTGTCTTGATTTCCAATTTCTTGGATGGACTGTGTTTCATAAGTATTTTCTTGTCTTCTATCTCAATTAAAGTTATTGAATTTACAGAAATGCTTGAAATGCGTAGTTTTGTTGCACTGGAAGTGTTCCACGCCCCCTGCTGGCAGTCTATCTGGGTTCTTCCCATCACAATGTAAGTAACTCAAAATGGCTGCCATCACCATGCTAAATAAATGGGATAGATGTCAATAAGATTTAGCAACTCAAGGCTGAGCATTCATGCGGCTCTATGGGCCATCAGCAGCAGTAGAATTGTACTCAAACACAACATGTAACCTCATTGGCCCGGCATATCCCCCACTCTACCATTACAAGCTAAGTGATTCCACAACCAACGGATCAGAACTAAGCTCTGCAGTCCTGCCACATCCAGTCGTGAATGGTGATGAACAATTAAACAACTCACTGGAGGTGGAGGCTCCACAAATATCCCCATCCTCAATGATGGGGGAGCCCAGCGCATCAGTGAAGATAAAGCTGAAGCATTTGCGACAAGCTTCTGGGCAATGAAGAAAAATAAAAATGACAAAGTTCCAGTAAGCCTTTCAGGAAAAGAAGAAGAGAGAAATTCCCATTGGTATTTTGGAAGAAATGTCTACTTTCTGTAGGCAGTGGTAAAAGAGCCACACTTCTCTCTGTGTGAAGCTGCTCTACTATGGGCAATGGGAACAATTGCTAAGGCACATACGGTGTGTCTACTGATTGAAATGGCAGACCAACCTCTAGGATCTCATCCTCTAACAGATTACTCAGTGTTGCAACAGCCTCTTCCTCATTACTGTCTTCAGGAAAGAGCCAACTCAGGTCCAGCAGGTCTTCATGTAGCTGGTCACCATCTGCTGTTGTGTGTTCTGTATCTGCCACCTCTGGTCTAACTTCATGAAGAACTGAAAGGTCATAACTTCATTCTCCACAAAGGGTCTAATGGAAGGTGCTTCTGTGAAGAAAGGAACTTGCTGCTGATTGAATAAACTTCCTCAGCTGCTGTAGGCTGAAACTCCTTTGGTTCTAAATAAAAGTTTGAAGCTTGTTCCAGGACAGACACCGAGTTGTTCAAATGCTGGGCATCATCTGGTTTTTCCAGAATTCCTAGGAGTATGCCAACATCTCCACTCAATAAGGATGTGTGTTGATTGTGGACAACATAGAGAGTCAATGATCTGTTGCTCCTTGTAACAAAGAGGAGCAATAATCCTGCCTTTAATGGGAAGGTCTGTGCCACCTGGGCCTTGTAATTTGATATCTGATGGATGAAGGGGTATTGGCTGAAGCCAGTCAAGCTCGCCTGCTAGTATATTAATGCTAACTCAGTATCTATTTTAAAGTTGGTATTAAAGCCCTTAACTTGCACTGCAACTGACCTTGATAAGACCAGTAACTTGCCCCGGAAACACTAGTTTTGTCTCTGACTTGATTTCCAATTTATTGGATGAACTGTGTTTCATAAATATTTTCTTGTCTTCTATCTCAATTAAAGTTGTGGAATTTACAGAAATGCTTGAAATGTTCAGCTTTGTTGTACTGGAAGTGTTCCACACCCCTGCTGGGCAGTCTATGGGGTTATTCCCACCACAGTGTAAGTATCTCAAAATGGCTGCCACCATGGAGTTTCCCATCTTTACACCTGTTTTGGAAGGTTTTCTTATGCGTAGGGCCACTGCCTGTGGACCTACTCAGTCAATGGAGTCGTGTAAAGCCTTGGAGTTGCACTGAATTATAGCCTGGTTTCTTACTCTGAATTTGGCCTGTTTCCCATACCGAACCATTTGCTTGATTATGAGGTGCCATGGTGAAATAAAATATATGTCAAAGGCTTTGAGGACAGGATCAAATTATGAAATGGATTCCTTCTCCCCCTGCCTCAGGAGAATGTCATCTGCTTCTGGACCCATAAAGAACTGACCTGGAGCTGCTGCACTTTATTGTACAACCTTTATGCCGCCTGATATCGGAGGAACTGTTCCTTCAAAACTTTCCACTTGTGGTCTCTCTCTGCAGACCCTCAAACTTTTCAAATGACTGTGGGAAGCGCAAGGTCTGCTTGAGTGGTGTTGGCATCGTCACCATGTTCCAGTTTGCCTCTTCTTTCTGTCGAGTTGTATGAGCTGCTATGAAGTTTTTATTTACACTCTGACTGTGGCTCCGTCGATGACACCAACGTATTTTTTGCATTGATGCCTGCCTCCACTGCTGCCACCATGTTTTGGATGATCCCTAGAATCTGTGGACTCCAGGCACGGTTCTTGGCTATTGGTATACGAGACCTATCTTCCTTTAGACAGACTCTAGTCATACTCTGGCACTTGCTTAACACTCGTTTACTAGTACTATATCTAAACAGTTTACAGAGTAGACATGTTGCTCCTGAACATGGTGGCCGGAATTTTCCGCTCCTATTGGCGGTGGGCGTGTTTGGCGGCATGAGCAGGCAATATGGTGAGAAGGGAAAAAGTTGGCTTTACACCATCGTGAAACCAGTTTGCGATTGTCAGGTCTTCCCATCGATGTGTGGGGCGGGGGGGGGGGGGGGGGGGGGGGGGGCGGTACGGGGGCTGCACGATTCCTGCCATCCAATGTCAGGAACTTAATCTTAATGCATTTGCATCTCACCATTGTGCCTGCTGCTGGAATCATCCCCCGCCACGTCAGATTTACCTCCCACATCAGTGTGACTTCAGAATGGCGTGATTTACAACTGTCTCTAAAAGGTCTGCACCTGGCAAAGCTGAATTTCGAGGGGAACTCAGAAATGAGTGCACACAGCCTTGTACAGCATTCGTGAGGATCATCAGTAGGACATCAAGGAAGAGAGGCCACATATTCGGAGGGGACACAGGCAAGTCGCTTTTTCCCAGCTGGCTTTCAGTGCATTGCCGGGGCAAGTGCTCCAGTGTGATGGGTCAGACCGGGAGTGGGATGTGCCAAGGCAGCACAGACTGATGGAAGTACACAATCACATGCGCAGTGGGGGGGGGGGGTGTGGGATTTGGTGGAGAGTGAAGGCGGTGGAGGTACTCAGAGCCCCTTGCAATGTCTTTATTCAGATTTGGGCCAGTATCCCTACTGGTTCAAGCTAACAGCACAGCCTTGCAGTGCGGGTTAGGAGAATGCCTGCACCTAAGCTCAGAGCAAAGCACGCAGTCAAGTGGCCAAAGCTGCCAAGTACTGTCAAGTAGAGTGGGGCAGAGCTGGTGGGGTTTTGGACGGCCAATGAGCGCACTGTACACTGGTCATCCAACTAGTGGCCAGCACTCTCCAGCATGCATGAAGGCACCTTGAGACAGCCGGAGCTGGAAACGTAACCAAGAGAGGTCCTTAGGAGACATGTGCTAACCCACGCATCTCTCTCTTTGATCCTGCAGGGGAAAACATTAGGATTATGGAGTCCAGTGATCAAGTGGTATGCCTCATGGCTTATAGGGAGCAGAGATGAGGGAGAAGAGTACAATAGAGGCACCTGGCTCGCCAAAGGGATGAGCACCACCCTCAAGGTGAAGATACGACAGGGCCCCCTGTACACACAACTGAAGATTCACAGGGAGCCATCGCTCATAGGTACCTCGCAGGTAGACACAGGGATGCTTGTCATTCCTGCAGATGACCAAGAACCAGTGTCGCTGAAGGCCGCGCATGTCTAGAGAACTGGTAGGTCACATATGCCAACTGCTGCAGCATTTGGCGCCATGGGGACATGGATGGCATCCACTGCCAGTGGCCGTGAAAGTGACCAGGGTGCTTAATTTTTACACCATTGGCTCCTTCCAGGGTTCCACAGGTGACCTGTGAGGGATCTTGCAAGCCTTCACACCCAAGTGCATCCAGGAGGTCACGGACATCATCATCGTGAAGGCACAGCACTTTGTACATTTTGACCAGGGTCAGGCAAGCCAGGAATCAAGAGCGCGGGGATTTGTGGCAATCTCTGGTTTTCCACAGGTGCAGGGTGCTATCAACTGCACTCACATGGTGCTTAGATCTCCGTGGCAACACACAGTCCAGCTTGTGAATAACAAGGGCTTCCAATCGCTGAATGTTCAGCTGGTCTGCAGCCACGACAAAAGCATCCTACAGGTCTGTGCACAATTCCCAGGCAGCATCCATGACCCCTTCATCCTTAGCAGGTCTCAGATCCCTAACATCTTCCAGGGTCTACAGAGGCTGCAGGGTTGGCTCCTCAGGGACAAGGGCCACCCACAGAGGACGTGGCTGCTGATGCCCGTGCGACAGCCTCAGACTGCAGCAGAGCGACGGTATAACGAGGTTCATGCTGCAATCCGGACTTTGGTAGAGCAAACGATTGGCATTTGAAAATGAGGTCCCGGTGCCTCGACAGGTCCGGTGGAGCATTGCAATACAGTTCGTAGAGGATGTTGCACATCGTTGTCGCTTGCGCTGCAACTGTGCAAGGACCTGGCTGAGGAGAACTGTAACTCTCCTCCGATGAGGAGGATGTCAAAGGGGATAAAGTTGATGAGGTACTCGAAGACGAGGATGCCGGCTATGAGGCCATCGCACTGGCCAGACAAAGCAGGTGAGCTCGGGAGTCCCTCATAGCCGCAAGATTCCTGGAGGATGATGATGAGATGCAGTGAGGACAGTCCTGACATCCTCACCTTGCATCTGTGAATGTTTGACTCCTGTGTGGCTGATGGCAGCGCACATACCCTCTGTGCTCAGGCTCATGTCATGCAGACTTAGCAGAGGCTCTAATAGTCGCAAGGTACAAGGGGGAGGATGATGGTGGCATGCAGTGAGGACACTCCATAGATCTTCACATAGCCTCTGTGAATGTCTGACTCCTGTCGGGCCGAGGGCAGCTCACTTGCACTCTGTGATCAGGGTCATATCATGGATATGCAGCCATGAAACTTTAAATGCACCTGATTCTTTGTCAGCCTTCAGCGCCTGTCCCCATTCAGGAGCACAGCATCACTGGACACAGACACTGAGGAGATGGGGGAGGGGCCAGCCCCACCTTAAAGGTGCTGAGAGCACACAGAGAGAATGACGGAACTCTGTGACGCCTGCCCACAACATTCTGGCAGCAATGACAAGCACCATCGAGGTGCAGGCATCACTAAAGTGAGCATTGTACTTTACAAAGTGAAAGTACAATTTTCACTTTGCTCTGAAGGTTACACACTGCACAGGGAAGAGGCCCTGGACTGAGACACCTGCCTTTATCTTGTGTAGCAACCAAGGTTTCACATCTGAATGACAGGAACACTGTTCATCATGACAAGGAGCCACAGGCAGAGAGACATTCTTGGGAATTTATTGACAATAGTGAACATTATGTACAATTGATTAACACCCGTGCCCAGGCTGTGTAACCTGCATGTTCTTTACCTTCCTAATTCTGTCGCTACATCTTGGTGCACCCCCCACCCCCAACATCCACAGTGGAGGTGGATGCAGCCTGTGACTGCTACGCCCTGTCTGTGATGACCTTGGCAGGCGTCACCTAGAGGGCCAAGACCTGGAGGGCCCCAGCCTGTTTTAGGCCAAGTGCACCTTCCTCGGCCTGTGGAGCTGGAGATGATGGGATCACAGGAAGAGGTGATTTGGATGAGCCAGACATTCCCGGAGTCACCTGGGTGCATGACCCAAGGGTGTTGAGCTGCTGGTCCTCCTCCCTGTGGGTGCCTGATGGCTCCTGGCTGACTCCTTGAGGAGATGGGGAAGCTGGAGTGAAAGATCAAGCTGCCCCGCATTCATCTCATATTGACACTGTTTGAGGCCAACTATGGCATCAGCGATGGAGTTCAGCCTGCACCGCAGCGCAGGACCGATGTCCTCGACCAAGGTCTCCATTGCAGCTGCCATCCTGCCAGAGTTGACCTCGGTGCATCAGCATGACAGCGCAAACACTTCAAACGGATGGATTTCTCCATTCTCCCTTGCAATCTGAGGAGTGCACCAGACATCCCTTCCTGATGTTCCTGTGAATGTCTTTGCATCTCCAACAACTGATTGAGGAACAAGTCCAGGGGCTCATCATCTGACTTGGACTCAGCAGATTCCTTGCCTCCAGCAGTCCTCCGAGTGCCAGTGACCTTGGATGTTCCTGCCTCCCTCTGCTGTGGAACAGATTGTGTGCTGTGCTCACCAGATTGTGATCCCAAGGCTGCTCTACATCTAGATCTCACTGAGGTGTGTGTTGCTACCCTGGTGTAGGGTGCGGGTGAGTGCCGTGATGGGTCTTCAATGCTGTTGCCCTCAGGGTCCACATCTGAGGTGCTCTCCATATTGGAGTTGGGGTCAAGGTTGCCTGAGGGCGACATGGCAGATGTGTCTGGGAAACAAAGTGGAGATTGTTAGTGCATGGCCGCTGCGGTACACACAGAACAGTGGACTCAGAGTAGCATTGATAGAGAGATGAGCTGATGCAGGGTCCTCTCATGTAAACTTACCGCCAACCTCACCGTCACCGCAGAAACGGTCCACGTCCTCTCCGGCCAGCTCAAAGACGCGACTCTTGAATGGAGTGAGGACTTTGATGTCCGGCACTCCACCCCTCATCTAGGGCCTCTCCCTTTGATTGTGCACCATCTTGTCCTGCATAAAGACAGATGGAGAGTGTGTGAGCAAGGTGCATGTCAGGCCAAATGAGAAGGATGCCAGATGTGCATGTGCTGAGTGGAGCCATGGACAGGATGAGGAGGCAGTCTCCAGAGGAGATGAGGCCAGATGGAGATGTGAGGGTATGTGTGGGAGAGTGAGTGGTAACATCCTTTGAGGAGGAAGTGAGTGAGATGCCAGTGAATATGTGATGGGCTTGTGAGTGGGTGAGTTGAGATTATGAGATGACTTACCTTGCCGCATGGATGAGATCATTTATCCTTTATCGGCACTGAATGCTGATCCTCTTGTGTGCAGCATTGGCAGTGACCACCGCTGCTGAAACTGCCTCCCAAGCTGGAGTGGCAAGGCTGATGGGCCTCCTGCAGCCAGAGTGGGGGTAGGGGACATTGCAGCAGGCCTCCATGGCATCCAAAAGGCGTTCCAGAGATGCGTCACTTAATCAGGGAGGCTGCACGTTTCTTGGCTTTTGGGGGCTATGTCTTCACCGGAGCAGTCCTGGGCTGCAAGAATTGAGAACTATGCACAGGGTTACAGTTTAGATGTGGTACCTGGAGTGAGGAAGTGGTGAGGTAACAGCGTGGCGGGAAAATCAGGGCAGCCCACCTGTGAGATGGTGTGTTTCCCGTGACTGCAGAGTCTATGAGGCGGGAATGGGACACTATGGCACGAAGATCCGCAATCGCAGCCAATGGGTAAAATGTCGTTTATCTCGGCCGCTACCGCACTTAGTGCAACTCTGGGACGATTCCACCCTTTGTGTTCCAAACTCTCTCTCTCTCTTGAGAGAGGGAGAGGGCATCCAATACATGACTGACTATTGTCAGTGATACATCATTATCTACGTCATACATTAGCATAGCCATTCTGTTAACCCTTTGTACTACACTTACCACTTCCATGTAGCAGTCCTTATATTCCTTTAGCTTTAAGTTTCCACAGGCCCTGGATTTAGATGTTTTGAAACAAGCACCTCCTGAGAATTCAATTGTGTTCACTAATGGAGAAAAACTGGCTTTCTCCCTTTTGAAATCAAACAAGAAACTGCACTCCCCTGATTTCTAAATTCTTCAGCTTATACTGTGAATAGCAACAAATGAGTGCCCAATTCTTTCATAAGCAATTCTTATTTCACTATTTCAATGGGGGTGTATAGCCACAGATTAATGCCACTTAAAATATGGACCAAAAATTGGATACAAATGTGTTAAACATTATACTAATATTCTCACAGCATAGTTTCAAGTTGCAAGTATTTCAAGTAGTTATGTTACACTGTCCTGTTCTATTACTGCAACGCTAACTAATCACTCCGTATCCTATAATGTTTCTGTTCCAGTTATTTCAATGTTCAGCCAGAAATTTGTGGGAATGAGCAATTCCACAGCAATTGCCAAATTCTTTTCCAGGTTATAGATACATGACACTTCCCAAATTGTTTGGTTCAAATTCGCGTTACACTTCAGTAAGTTTTCATTGAATTTTTGCTCTTTCCCCTGGTTCCTGTTTTATGCTTCACAGTTTAGCTGCCCCAGCTATAGAAAGTTCCCTGACAGCAATACTTAGCTTCATGCTAGTCAACTTTGTAAGCAGCGTTTCTATTCAAACTCTGTACAAGAAGCATATGCTCCAATGATGAAGTTTAAAACTCTGACAGCTGTGATGGTAAAGGTTTGAGAAGTTGCAGCTCTTCTAAATTTGCTCAGGGGACCTGGGTGAGACTGGCAGAATTATATTTATTGCTAATCACTAGCTGTCCTGAGAAAGGTAGCGGTGGGTTGGCTCTTCAAATCACCTCAGTCCTTTTGGGAGATGGTGCTCCCAAACTGGGGTTAAAAAGGAAATCAAGGATTTTCAGTGATAAAGGAACAGTGAAAAATGTGCTCGTCAGGATGGCAAATGGGTGGAGGGGAACTTGGAGGTGATGGTGTTCACATGACATTGTTGCTCTTCTCACTCTCGGTGGTAGAGGTTGCAAGGCTGGGATGTGTCGTCGAAGTACATTTGGTGAGTTGCTGCATTGCACACTGTAGATGGAAAGGCTTGAAAGGCTTGCATTTACGTTGTCACTTAACACGACCTCAGGATGTCCCAAGGGGTGTTAAAGCCAATTAAATACTCTTGAAGCCGAGTAACTCTTGTAATAAAGGGAAATGTGGCAGAAAATTTGCACATGGCAAGGTGATAATGATCAGATAATCATACATACAACAGTCAATGATTGCAACAGTGGCGGGGGTGCATATTGCGTTTAATGGTGCTTCTGAAGTGCTAATCAAGCAGACTGATTTGTCCTAGACGGTGCCTAGTTTCCATCCAAGGTTAGTGAGGAATGTTTCTTTTTATATCTGACAAGCCTTGTAGATGGTATGGAGCCATTAAGGGTTTGGCAGTTAATGAAAAAAATGTTGGACCATGGGCAGAATTTGAACATTTAAGCCCACTTGCAGCAGAAGCTGGCTGAGCAGTGACAATGTGAAAGTTAGTGGAGTGAGCTTTGCATTGGCTTTTTAACTTAGCCGTGGCATTAACAACGCACATAGGTTTCCGGACCAAACGCAGTGGGCGGAAGTGATGACAACCCACACCTGACAGTTAAAGGCTCACTATTTAAAGGGACCCCTCCTGAAGTCAGAATGGATCTGTTGTAGAACTGTGAGAGCTGAGGCTAGAGCAGATGTAATGATAGAGCCTCAATGAGGATGGGCAGCCCCACTGTTTTTGGAGGCATCCCTGGAGGTTATGCTGTGGGCTGTTACTGGACTCTTCCCAGCAGCCTCTGAAAGTGGCTCAAGAGATCAGCAGCAGGAACTTGGCGCCACACACATGGGGTTGAATAAAATGGATGATGCAGATGGCACACACTACCCCCTGGCCCACCACCCAGAAACCACATCAGTGTGGAGCCGACATGCTCCATGCCAAGCTACCCCACAGCCATAAAGCACGGCGGGACAGACTAACGAGGGTCGAATGGGATTTCGGCCCCTCATTGGGGAGTTCCACCCTCTGGGACTGCCAGCTAATCCCAGCAGGACAGCATCAGTGGCAGCTGCTGGGACTACAGGAAAAGAGGAAGATCATGGCCCATGGATTCCCGGAGCTGGTAAGTCTGGGGTCTTGGGCCAGGAGGGTTTGGGTGGCTTAGAGAGAGGGCTGGGTTTAAGGGAGGGAGCGGGTAGGAAGGAAAGGGGGGGGACAGACCTAAGGGGGGGCTGCAGCACAATTGGTAAAGGGCAACCCTCAGAGAGCCACACCCCCTCCTTCCCACCCTTTAAGCATTTGATTTTTAAAAATCGGGCGTCTCGCTCCCGCCCTGCTGCCCACGCCAAACGTTTTATGGCATGGGCAGAGTATTATCAGGGTCAATTGGCTTGAATACAAGCCCAATAAATCCTTGATTATTCATTTAAATATGGCAGGCAGGCTGTGATTTAGGTGCACGCCCGCTCCCCCATATTACGAGGGAGAGTTTGGGGGTGGGCAGGAAGGTGGTGGGATGGACACCCGCCCTATTTTAAAGCCCCTCTCTGTGGAAAACACGCCCGCCAGGGGCACATAAAATTCGGCCTATAGATTCAATGCCAAAAGAGGTGCCATTACCTCATCTGGGTAGGAAAGTGTTGTAGGATGTTGTGCGGAGTTTGGAAGGTCTTATTAAGGTATTCATAGTCTTAAGTAGTTCAAAATTAAGCATTTATTAACAACTAGCAACTATATACATATAGGTACAGTAAAGGTCCAGCTTAGGAGTGGTCTCCATGCTTGTTTCTACACACGTCTCTGTCCAATGCTACACTGACCCCTAGGTACGGGTCATGTGTTCTCTTACATCACAGTGTGGGTGGTACTGTACTCAGTCCCAGGATAACCCTTATACTACGCCTCCATCCAAGTCTTTATCCAACCCATTCACAAGTTATCCCAGTTTACCACATGTATCATCGTTACTACCACCCCATCTCCCTCCTCCCTTAATTCTCGGGGTAGGGAGCCTCTACAAGAGAGTTCTTCTTTAGTTATGGTGTTTGATGCACATGTGTCATTGTTGCTGCTGTCTTGTAAATAAAGTTAAATGTTTCCACTAAGAAAAGTTGTCTGAAGATCAACTCTATAACAAACTGGTGACAAGGACAAACCAGATTTGGTGCTGTAACTCACCCAATGATTGTGAGTATCTAAGTTCTTTAAAAATAAAAGAAGATATACTCATCCGAAATGCCACAGTTTGGCAGAATCAATCCCTTTGAGACAGCCATAGATGATTGGTCTCAATATATGGAACGCCTTGCGTTCTTATTTCAAGCAAACAAAATCAGGGGCAGCAAAAGAGGAGAGCAATTCTCCTGAGTATTTGTGGGAGCAAAACCTACAATTTAATTTGAAGCTTGACAGTCCCCAGTGCCCCAGATGTGAAGACTTTCAGTGAATTAGTAGACCTTATTAAGGGACATTTTCAACCCAAGCCCTCAGTCACAGAGGTTCAGGTTCAATTCACTGAATGAAGCCCCGGGAGAGACAATTGCTACCTATGTGATGAAATTAAAACAACTAATGGAATATTGTGATTTTGGTGAAACCCTGAATGACATGCTCAGGGATCATTTAGTATGTGGCATACAGGAAGACACTATTCAGAGAAGATTGCTGGCTGAAGTGAATCTTGATTTAAAGAGGGCGTTAGAAATAGTCCTGACGATGGAAAGCGCTGTGAGGGATTCACAACAAATTCAAGGGGCACAAAATAGCGCCGTTCTTCCAGTTGGGTAGGAACAGTCAGCCGAAAGTGGCACAAAAAGCCAGGACTTCGCCGCGAAGTGAAAAATGAGAGGAAACAGCTCAGCAACTAAATCGAAAAATAACTTTCATCGATGTGGAAACAGTCTTATCGCGATTGGCAATCTTAAAAATGTTATTTTTGTCACAGAAGTGGACACATAATGAGACAGTGCAAAGCAAGATTTAAACAGGCCTCCAAACAACAAATGAAGTCCAATGAAGTCTATAGTGTAGATGAGCCAGAAACAACCGATTCTGACATTTATTCATTATTCAACATGAAAGTTGGGAAGACAGAGCCAATATGTGTTACTGTGCAAGTGAATGATAAACCCTTAAAAATGGAAGTAGACATGGGTGCTCCTACCATTGTAATAGGAGAACATACTTTTAGATATTTAAATAAAGGTGATCAACAATTAAACTTGAGACAAACCTCTGCCATGTTGAAAACGTACACAGGTGAAGAAATCCAGGTAAAAGGTATCACCAGAGCGACTGTTCATTATAGACACCAATCGGCACAGCTACCAGTAATGGTGGTAGAAGGTGAAGGGCCAAACCAAGGGCATGATTGGTTGAAGGAGATTAAATTAAACTGGTCCGAAGTCTTCCAGTTACGAGCAGGTGGAATACCAGAGCTGCTAAAAAAAATTGCACCGTCTTCAAGGACGAACTGGGAAAAATCCAAGGACTACAAGCCAAGATTTACGTGGACCCAGAAGCAAGCGCTCGCTTCTTGAAAGCAAGACCGGTGCCATATGCTCTGAGAGAGAAGGTTGATGCTGAGCTGAGCTGGCTAGAGAGGCTGGGTGTCATAAAAGTGGTTCAGTTCTCAGAGTGGGCAGCATCCATAGTCCCTGTCCTTAAACCAAACCAGACTGTTCACATCTGTGGGGACTATAAACTAACGGTCAACAAAGCAGCCAAACTGGACAAGTCGCCCATTCCAAGATTGAAGACCTATATGCTGAACTAGCAGCAGGAACAATGTATACAAAGCTTGACACGAGTCATGCATATCAGCAGTTGGAGCTGGATGACACCTCCCGTTAACTCATAACCATAAATACTCACAAAGGGTTATACCAATATACATGCCTATCCTTTGGTGTTTCCTCAGCCTGTGCCATTTTTTCAGAGGACAATGGAGAGTTTACTACAGGGACTACCTCAGGTTGTGGTCTAACTGGACGATGTACTGTTAATTGGTTTCACAGAAAAGGAACACTTGGATAACCTAGAGGAAGTCCTGAAATGATTTTTAGAAACAGGAGTGCACCTGAAGAAGGAAAAATGCACATTTCAAGCAAAAGAAGTCATGTGCAGAATTTTCTGCCTGTCTGGCGGGCGTTTGGGAGTGGGCATGGGTGGGCACGGACCCGATCGCCACCTGTGATCGGGCCCGCGCCGCCATTTTACGCAGGCGGGCCAATTAAGGCCCGGCCAGCATGAATCGCAGCTCCTGAGGACAGCGGGAGTGGGCGGGCGGCAGTGGGCCTGCACTGACCGCTGGGTCCAATGGCGACCTGGCCGCCTGTTTAAAAAAGCTGCTGCAGCCTTTCAAAGCTGTGAATCATGGCCAGTGGAAGAGCTCCCAAGAGTGCTGCTGGTGAGCAGGCCCAGCAGGAGGGTAGGGCAGGGGGACACTGTGCCCCTCGTTTTTCTGATGACTCCTCGAGGAAGTGGCAGCAGAGCGGGAGGAACTCGTACCCCAAGACGGGTGGAG
Source organism: Cetorhinus maximus (assembly GCF_964194155.1). Lineage (NCBI taxonomy): Eukaryota > Metazoa > Chordata > Chondrichthyes > Lamniformes > Cetorhinidae > Cetorhinus > Cetorhinus maximus. The sequence continues at coordinate 98,498,822 of NC_135882.1, forward strand.
GAGGCCCCTCCACATGACCAAATGTGCCTGGGAGGAGGTGGCGGAGATGGTGAGCTCCCATGACGTGGTGCGGCGCACCTAGGTCCAGCGTCACAAGCGCTTCAATGATCTGTTGCGCTGGAAGGGTGAGTACCATGTTGGCATTGGTCACTTAACTCAGCAGGTAGGCATTTCCCCTGGCGCCTCACTCCACCACACTCCCCCACCCCAAGTCTGAGCGTAGTGACTGCATTGAATCATTGACGACATGTGTCCTTCGCTGGGTGAGCCAGTAGATATTGCCCATGCCGTCACCCTGAGAGGGTAGTGAAGAGACGGGTTCTGCACCCGCAGCATGTGATACACTGAGACCCACATTATTGTTTTGGGGGCAACCTGGAGGAGCTGCACCTAGGCACAGTGCTGGAACTCCAGGACATGTCAAAGTCAGGGTGATGACATGCTGGGAGGAGAGTTTCAAGGTGGCGTTGGCACCGATTGGTCTTCTGTCCTCTGTGCTCCACATGCTTGCGCCTTCTTGCTATGAAAGGTTAGGCCGTGTGGTGCCTAATGTGATGTAGGCAGCATTTGGCCAAGGGGGTGGGGGGTTAGAGGGACAGGCCTAGCATCTTTGTGTGAATGATCGGCAGGAGCGGGGTGAGGAGACACTGGAGCCCTACAATGTCCCACTCTGGTTGGGGTGGGCCGTCCGCGAAGAGAGTCCAGGTACAAGTAGCACTAATCAATGATCTTCTCTCCTTTTCGGGAGAAGAATGCACATAATGCCGCCGAGCGGGTGAGGATTGGCGGAGGGCCGGCCCAGTTGGCAATTCTGAGCCGCTTCAAGCAGGAGGCCCTAGATCTGGAAAGAGGCCATGTGCCGAGGTTCACCGGTGTCGGTGAGGCTGGGGTGCCACAGGCAGGTATGTGTGTCCAGCACTGAGGTCACCATTGTTCTCCCAACAGCCATGGCAATGCAGAATGTTCAGTGATTGAACTTTGCAACATGGCTTGACCATTGCTTATGGAAGGATGAGCGCATAATGATCCACGCGACAGGGATGCACATTGACATTGTCTCCACATTAACTGATCTGATGTCCTTGTTCTTCCTTTCAGCATCAGTGGAGCAGGGCCGGGAGGAGGAGGCACAGGAGCCACCCCTCACACCTGAGGGCCCTGAAGTCACGGACTCTCCAGTGTCATACCATCTCTGCCATGCAGGCACCAGCGCAGATACTATCACCTCGGTGGGAATTAGAACATCGGCTAGTGTCCCAGGGCACAGTGGTAAGGGCACTTCACATTCGCTGGAGGAGCTGGCAGAGACATAGAGTGCACATGGCGCCAGCAGTCGGAGGACTGCAGGGGACCAGGCACATGCTTAGTCAGTGCCTGATGATGTGCCTCTGGAGTCGTCCACGATGCAGCGAATGCAGGAAATGCAGCCGGGTGTGTGGGAGCATCTGGCAGAGATACATGAGGCTATGCTCAACTCTCATTGAAGTAATGAGACTCAAGGCTAAGTGCCATGCCCCCTCCATGGACAGAGTGGTGACTCTCCTGAAGAGGCTCCTCCAGGGGACCAATCAGGGCTCCTTGGCGATGCGCTCGGACAGCAAGCCCTCACATCGGCATTGACCTCAGCTGGTCAGTGCCAGTGTGGGAGATGGTCTGGGCATCAAGTTTCCCAGCTTGGTGCCCATCCATCCATGGAAAGCAGGGAGGTCCGAAGCTATTTCACGTTGGCGCAGCAGCTGCCTGTTGTCTCTGTGGGCTCATTTCAGGGCGTTATGGATGAGGGTGGCAGCTCCTCCGCCCCTCTGCCAGTGACCGTTGCATCCGGTGAGGCTGCGATGTCCAGGGTGATGCCAGCTATGGAACTGGCAGCTCCCTCCCAGGCGGAGCCAGCACAGGCTCCACAAGCCAGAGGACACCCGCCAAGGTCATCGAGGCCAACAGGACAGCAGAGTCAGCAGGCTGTCTCAGATGTCACTCCCAGTGGGGAGTCAGCACCAAGACATAGCACCCAAAACCGTAAACATAAGGCACCTTAGGCACACCACGGGTTTATCACTGGTGCTTTTGTGTTGGCCCGAAATGAGGTCTTTATGGGTTAGTATGATTTTTAACGCCTTTGTCATTTTGTTTCATTAAATTCCTTTAGTTGTAATATTAAATTCAGACATGTCACCATGGTTGAGGGTGCCTCTTCTGCAGGTGGATGGTTACCAATAATGTTATGAGTGATTTGTGGGACATTCAGCTTTATTAACAAGGCGCTTAGTTAATGTTCCTATCCAGGCAGATTTTGCACTTAGGTATCGAGTATGGAGCCTGCAGCCCAGGCTTGTCCTGGAGGTCCACATGTGGTGTGCTAGCTGAAGGTTCATTGGATTAAAGCCTCTCAGGTGTCCCTGCCTCCCTGGAGTATGCCCGGGTGAGCGTCTACCCCCCTCACCATTTCCCTGTGCATGCTCATCCTCGGACGCACTGCTGGACTCATTGTGTGCAGCTGCAGACACTGCGTCGATGTCTTCATTGTCCACAGCATCTCCCCTTTCCAGCGCAAGATTGTGGAGAGTGCAGCATGCAACCACTATCACTGACACACGATCTGGGGGGTACTGGAGTGCGCCCCCTGAGCAGTCTGGGCAACGGAAGGGCATCTTGAGAAGCCCAATGGCTCTCTCCACCACAGCCCTTGTGGAGCCGTGGCTCCCATTATACCACTGCTCAACTTCTGTTCTTGGATGGCGGAGAGGTGTCATGAGCCACCTTCTGAGGAGTTAGCCCTTGTCACCCAGCAGCCATCCATCCAGCTGGGCTGCAGCATTGAAGAGCCCCGGCACCTGGGAGTGTCTGGGGATGTAGGCATCGTGGGACCTGCCTGGGTACCTGGCACAGGCATGTAGAATCAGCATCCTGTGATCACACACTATCTGCACGTTCATGGACTGGAAGCCCTTCCTGTTGATGAAGGCATCGGGCTTACTTGCTGGTGCCTTGATGGCCACATGTGTGCAGTCTATTGCACCCAGGATGCAGGGGAAGCCAGCAATCGCCACGAAGCCTCTGGCTCACTGTGTCTGGCTTGCCTGGTCCCAGTAGTGGTGGATGAAGGTCAATGCATACCTGAACAGAGTGTCTGCTTGACACAAGTATGTACAGTTGATTGGCAGACACCGCAAGGATCACCCACCGACCCCTGGAAGGAGCCAGAAGCATAGAAGTTGAGGGCAGCTCTGACCTTTAGAGTCACTGGCATGGGGTGTCCACCCACACAGTTAGCAGTGATCTCAGGCCCAATCATCTGACAGATATAGTTGACTGTCTCCCTTGAGAGACGGAGCCTCTTTCGGCACTGCACCTTAGACACCTTCCAAAGGTGGCTCCCTTGGAGGCTGAATGTGCACTCCTGGCCTCCTCCCCCTTCTAGCCCTCCCTTCCTCAGAGGAGGAGGTGCCTCCAGTGAAGAGTTCAGCTCCCATTCCCAGGCTAAGGGAAGGCTTCCTGAAACCTGCAGGCCCAAAAAAGATTCCTCACTGTAGAGTGCTGACCTGAAGGTTGTGAGTCCAGACCAAGCAGCTGGGATGCGTTTTGAAGTATTGCAGATCACATAGGCAAGTATCAGTAACTTTGAAAAATTCAATATCTGACAGAGCACACTCGCGATCCCACTGAGCCCTCTTATCCCGCCCATGGATGAGGTTTATACAAATGTATCCTACCCACCTGCCCATTGCGCCTGTGTGCCAACCTGAAGATTGCACGGGCGCCGAAAAATCGCTGTAGTTTGGCGCCTCAAGGGCCTTAAGAGGCCTGTTAATTAATGGTGGGCGCGCATCGGAGATCAACGCACACCCGCCCAACGAAATATCGCGATGGCACGCGCTTGCCCGACATCACAGCACATCATTTTACATGCGGGTGTGCTGGGCCCGCCCCCGCACGCCAACGGGAAAATTCTGGCCCATGTATTTGGGCAACCGGGAGGATGCCCAATGGTTACACCCGGATGAAGAGAAGGTTAAAGCAATAAGAGAGGCACCTGCACTCAAGAACACCTCCGAACCTAAATCATTTTTAGGGATGGTAAATTATTATGGGCGATTTCTACCAAATTTATCCACAGTTCTAGCCCCTCGACATTCACTGCTAAGAAAAAAAGTGTTGGTTTTGGGAGGCACCCCAAAAAGAAACCTTCATGAAAGTAAAACAGCTCTTACACTCTTCAAATTTGTTAGTGCATTATGACCAGACGAAGGAATCGGTGCTAACCTGCGATGCGTTCCCCTGTGGAGTGGGATCGGTGCTATCTCACAAAATGGATGACGACACAGAGAGGCCGATAGGCTATGTATCCAGGACATTTGCCACAACTGACAAAGGATATTCTCAGATTGAAAAGGAAGGTCTGTCGATTATTTTTAGTGTAAAAAAATTCCACCTATACGTGCACGGGTGACATTTCACGATATTATCAGACCACAAACCACTTTTGGGTCTGTTTAGTGAGGAAAAGGCTATACCTCCCATAGTGTCTGCAAGAATAGAAAGATGGGCCCTAATTTTGGTGGTATATGAATACACCTTTGTACATAGACCAGGGATTCACATAGCAAATGTTGATGCCCTAAGTCACTTTGCTTTGCAAGAGAATGGTGAACATGGGGAGGCAATGGCATAGTGATACTAGTCGCTGGGCTAGTAATCCAGATAACCAGGGTAATGCTTTGGGGACCTGGTTTTGAATCCTGCCATGACAGATGGTGAAATTTGAATTCAATAAAAATCTGGGATGAAAAGTCTGATAATGACCAAGAAACCATTGTCAATTGTTGTAAAAACGCATCTGGTTCATTAATGCCCTTTAGGAAAGGAAACCTACTGTCCTTATGGACAGCGTGGCCTACATGTGACTCCAGAAGCTTGACTCGTAAAATGACCTCTGAACAAGGGCAATTTGGGATGGGCAAAAACTGCTGGCCTAGCCAGTGATGCCCACATCCCATGAATGAATTTTTAAAAAGTCCCAATCCCACAGGAGCTTATATTAGTGATGAATTTTCTAGACCAGTCTGTGTAAGGCAGATAATAAACTGGATGAATCGTGATCCTGTCCTGTCTCGAGTGAGAGACCAAGTGTTGCATGGTTGGTCCCAGGAACCAGTCTCTGATGAATTGAAGCCATTTTTCAACCAAAGACATGAGATGAGCAGTCAAGGTGATATTCCATTATACGGTGCACGGGTAGTAGTTCCTGCACAAGGAAGGGAATCACTTTTAGTAGAGCTACACAGTGTCCATCCAGGGATCTCCCAAATGAAGACGATAGCGCGGAGTTATCTTTGGTGGTCGGGGATGGACGCCGATATTGAAAAGGTGGTAAAACACCCCGTGCAGTGTCAAGAGCTACAAAGGTTGCTGGTGGCAGCCCCATTACACCCATGGGAGTGGCCTGGTAAACTCTGGGCGTGATTGCACATTGATTATGTAGGTCCTTTCTTTGGAATCATGTTTCTACTGGTTATAGGTGCTCATTCCAAGTGGTTAGACGTTTATGAGGTAAAGTCACCAATGTCCAGCGCTACTAAAGAAAGATTCCGCCAGAGCTTTGCAACCCACGGATTGCCAGAAGTAACCGTCTTAGATAATGGTACTGCATTTACAAGTGCTGAGTTCTAATGATTCATCAGCTTCAACGGTGTCAACCACACGAAGACTGAACCATATCATCTGGCATCAAACAGACTGGCGGAAAGGACAGTACAGACTTTTAAGGCGGGAATGAAAAAGTTAACCGATGATTCATTGGAGACCAAACTTGCTCATTTTCTATTTCACTACAGAACAACCCCCACCCCCCCCCCCACCCCCCCACACACACACTACAGCAGGAGCACCACCTGCAGAATTACTGTTGAGGTGCTGTCTTCGTACAAGACTAAGCCTAATACTTCCCAATTTGGAGGGGAAGGTGCAGAAAAGTAAAGGGAACCAAAAAGCAACTCATGATTTGCATAGCCGTGAGTGTCAACTTACTGTTGGAGAAGCAGTATATGTAAGGAATTTAGGTGGAGGACCGAAGTAGTTACCTGGTAAAGTGAGTTCTGTGACTGGACCATTGTCAAACCATGTGTAAGTGGAGAGCTGGATCACCCGAAAGCATGTAGATCATTTAAGAAGAAGGGAGATACCCCAACAAAATGTTGTTCTACCTGTAGCCTTTACTGAACCAGTAGTTCCTGTTGAAGTTGCACAACCAAGGATAGACATTCCTGATGTCTCTGTCAGAGGGGAAGACACTGAACTGAATGTGCCAAGTGAGGTACCTGATGTTAATGCGGTTTCAGAGAATGTGTTTCTTACAAAAGAACCTGATGTCATGGAGCTACGATGTTCCACACGGATTAGGAAACCATCTGAAAGACTGAACTTGTAATTTCATAACCTGTGTAAATATTGTAACGTCATGAGATAAATATCCTTGTAAATATAAAATGTATAGAAAAGTTAAAGGGGGAGGAATGTAGTAAACATAGAAACATAGAAAATAGGAGCAGGACCTTCGGGCCTGCTCTGCCATTCATTGTGGTTATGGCTGATCATCCAATTCAATAGCCTGCTCCCACTTTCTCCCCATATCCTTTGATCCCTTTCGCCCCAAGAGCCATATCTAACTTCTTGAGAACATATAATATTTTGGCCTCAACTACTTTCTGTGGTAGCGAATTCCATAGGCTCACTACTCTCTTGGTGAAGAAATTTCTCCTCATCTCAGTCCTAAATGGTCTACCCTGTATCCTCAGACTGTGACCCCTGGTTCTGGACTCCCCCACCATCGGGAACATCCTTCCTGCATCTACCCTGTCTAGTCCTGTTAGAATTTGATAGGTTTCTATGCAATCCCCCCTCATTCTTCTGAACTCCAGCGAATATAATCCTAACCGACTCAATCTCTTCTCATCTGTCAGTCTCGCCATCCCAGGAATCAGTCTGGTAAACCTTCGCTGCACTCCCTCTATAGCAAGAACATCTTTCCTCAGATAAGGAGAACAAAACTGCACACAATATTCCAAGTGTGGTCTCACCAAGGCCCTGTATAATTGCAGCAAGACATCCCTGCTCCTGTACTCGAATCCTCTCGCTATGAAGGCCAACATACCATTTGCCTTCTTTATCGCCTGCTGCACCTGCATGCTTACCTTCAATGACTGGTGTACGAGGACACCCAGGTCTTGTTGCACATTCCCCTCTCTCAATTTATAGCCGTTCAGATAATAATCTGCCTTCCTGTTTTTGCTACCAAAGTGGATAACCTCACATTTATCCACATTATACTGCATCTGCCATGCATTTGCCCACTCATTCAGCTTGTCCAAATCACACTGAAGCATTGCTGCACCCTCCTCACAGCTCACCCTCCCACCCAGCTTTGTGTCATCTGCAAATTTGGAGATATTACATTTAGTTCCCTCATCTAAATCATTGATATATATTGTGAATAGCTGGGGTCCCAGCACTGATCCCTGCGGTACCCTACTAGTCACTGCCTGCCATTCGGAAAAAGACCTGTTTATTCCTACTCTTTGTTTCCTGTCTGCCAACCAGTTTTCTATCCATCTCAATACACTACCCCCAATCCCATGTGCTTTAATTTTACACACTAATCTCTTATGTGGGACTTTGTCGAAAGCCTTCTGAAAGTCCAAATAAACCAAATCCACTGGCTCCCCCTCATCAACTCAACTAGTTACATTCTTGAAAAATTCCAGTAGATTTATCAAGCATGATTTCCCTTTTGTAAATCCATGCTGACTCTGTCCAGTTCTGCCACTGTTTTCCAAGTACTCAGTTATTAAATCTTTTGTAATGGACTCTATAATTTTCCCCACCACTGACGTCAGGCTGACTGGTCTATAATTCCCTGTTTTCTCCCTACCTCCCTTTTTAAATATTGGGGTTACATTAGCTACCCTCTAATTTTTAGGAACTGTTCCAGAGTCTATAGAATCTCGGAAGATGACTACCAATGCATCCACTATTTCTAGGGCCACTTTTTTAAGTACTCTGGGACTTAGATTATCAGGCCCTGGGGATTTATTGGCCTTTAATCCCATCAATTTCTCTAACACCATTTCCCTACTAATACTGATTTCTTTCAGTTCGCCCCTCTCACTAAACCCTGTGTTCCCCAACATTTCTGGTATGTTATTTATGTCCTCCTTTGTGAAGTCGGAACCAAAGTATGCATTTAGTTGGTCAGCCATTTCTTTGTTTGCCATTATAAATTCCCCTGCTTCAGACTGTAAGGGACCTACGTTTGTCTTCACCAATCATTTTCTCTTCACATACCTATAGAAAATTTACAGTCAGTTTTTATGTTCCCCGCAAGCTTACTCTCGTACTCTATTTTCCCCTTCTTAATCAATCCCTTGGTCCTCCTTTGCTGAATTCTAAAGTGCTCCCAACCATCAGGTCTGTTGTTTTTTCTGGCCAATTTGTATGCCACTTCCTTGGATCTAATACTATCTCTAATTTCCCTTGTAAGCCATGGTTTGGCCACCTTTCCTATTTTACTTTTGCGCCAGACAGGAATAAACAATTGTTGCAGTTCACCCATGCGCTCTTTGAATGTTTGCCATTTCCTATCCACCATCATCCCTTTAAGTAATGTTTCCCAATCCATCATAGCCAACTCACGTCTCATACCATCGTAGTTTCCTTTATTAAGATTCAGGACCCTGGTGTCATAATCAACTACATCACTGTCCATCCTGATAAAGAATTCTACCATATTATGGTCGCTCATCCCCAAGGTGCCTCGTACAACTGGATTGCCAATTATTCCTTTCTCATTACACAATACCCAGTCTAGGATGGCCTGTTCTCTAGTTGGTTCCTCAACATATTGGTCCAGAAAACCATCCCATATACACTCCAGGAATTCCTCCTCTATGGTATTGTTACTTATTAGATTTGCCCAATCTATATGCAGATTACAGTCACCCAGAATTACAGATGTTCCTTTATTACATGCATCTCTAATTACCTGTTTAATGCCATTCCCAACATCACCATTACAGTTTGGGGGTCTAGATACAACCCCCACTAACATTTTTTGCCCCTTTGTGTTCCTCAGCTCTACCCATACAGATTCCACATAGTCGGAGCTAATCTTTCCTCACTATTGCATTAATTTCCTCTTTAACCAGCAATGCAACTCCGCCGCCATTTCCTTTTTGCCTGTCCTTCCTAAATACTGAATGCCCCTGGATGTTCAGTTCCCATCTCTGGTCACCCTGCAGCCATGTCTCCGTAATCCCGACTCTATCATACCTGTTTACATCTATTGCGCAATTAATTCATCCACTTTATTGCGAATGCTCCTCGCGTTAAGGCAGGCCTTAAGGTTTGTCTTTTTAACATTACTTGTCCCGTTCCCACTATTTTTCACTGAGGCCCTGTTTGATTCTTGCCTTTGATTTCTGTGCCTATCATTTTTCTTATTCCCCTTTCTGTCTTTTGTTCTTCCCCTTGATTCCCCCTCCTCTGACTCCTTGCATTAATTAAGGTTTTGGGAAATGTAGGACTGTAGTTTTAAGAATAATCCTGTGTTGCAAGATCACATGATCTGTGTAAATCAATGTGTTAACAGCAGCAGGAACCTCTACAGTAGAGTTCTTTAGAAATGGAGTTTGATGAGAGTAGCTGCTGCTGCTGCCTTGTAAATATGTTAAATGTTTCCACTAAGAAAAGTTGTTTGATAATCAATTCTATAACAAGAGTCCTGAGGGACAATTGTTCATCATGTCTAGAAAGCTGATCCTCTGCCTGTGCACCCTGTGTTGGGGATATCACTTCCTTCAAGCTGGAGTTCTGAATTCATCCCACGCGTCCTGCTGAGCAGCATGTGACTTTGGAGAAGACAGCTGGTGCTGCTGCTTCTGCTGTTCCACTTGCTGCTCCTGATGCTGTTGGTATTGATGGTGCTTTTCCTCTGGCTGCTCTTCAGAGATCTAAGATAGAGTTACATTAGCTGCTCCCATGCTGCATTGAAGGCTGACAGCAAGGAAGTGCAGATCAAAGTCAAAAAAAGTCTAAGCTAGCTCCAAAGTGTTAGAAATTACCTGCAAAGCAGTGTAAGCACACTTCAGTACAAATTCTGTGAACAAAAGCCTCTGTTTAGGCGAGGAGACAGCTGTCATAGTTCGGTATTTAAAGGTTTTCCAGCCTGTAAGTTCACAGCCCTGCCAGTTAAGCCCCACTGTGCCTTTGCCTTGTTGACATTGGTGATTTTCTCACAGCCTGGGACACCTATGTGCTGACAGTTAAAGCTAGACCTCAAGGTTAACTCTTTGATCAGTTGCCACTTTGCATATGATAACTGCTGAACCACCTGGTCCATAGGGGTTCCCTGTACACCTCAAAATGCATATCGGTTAAATCCAGACTTCAGTAGGGTCATATCAGGTGTCTGACACGCGAGTGTTTTTTTTCTATCTTTCATTCCCACCCTCAAGCACAGATGACAGGCCCCCACATGCAGGCTGCACCTTCCCCAACCCCCAACCCACCTGCCTCATGAGGTTAAAATGAAAGGTTGCTGATGAATCGAATCAAATTCTTTCTTCAGCGATCTCTTTGAAATGCATTTAACTTATTTTTGGGATTTGTCCATTTTTAAAGGCTTGTGGAGCGAGAGGAATACTCTTTAGTATGTGACACCATGCTGGGAAATTTGGTTTGCAAACATCGACCGCAGATGGAATGTTAGCTTCAAACTGGGCACAGGCTATTCGCGTGTTGGTTAAATTAGAGTTTCTTCATCGAATGGTTACAGCATTGTATTCCAGGCTACAAAGCTGACAGGCAAAGAGCAGAAACAGTTGGTACAGGGAGATGTATTTTTTAGATTCGCCCAAAATGGGCATGCAGCTGCAGCATTGCTCACCCAAAGTTGGAATGATTTCTCAGTTGGGCCTCAGTTGAATGGAGCCACTGAGCAGCGAGTGTCAAACAGATAAGTCGTTGCATCCTCCAGTTGTGGAAGGTCAGAAAATTGGCTGGCTCCTAAGTTGAGCCAGGCAGTAGTTTGGACCTGGCAGAGAGATGAGCCAATTCCAGAGAGGGCAAAAAATGTGCTGGCAGCAGACTAAAGTAATTTTATTTATGGATCCAGAAGTACTGTGCTAACTGCTCCTGAAATAAGAGAAAACATCCAAGCCTTTTGTGGAACAGTTGCCAGCTGTCACTAAGGGCTTTTGGCTAGGCTGCCCACACTGGCAAATGAACAAAGCTTATAAAGTGCATGATCTGCCTTTTTGTACCTCAAAATTCCAATCCAATGGTATAGGACCGCAATTTGCTTACTTTACAGGATCACGCTTGAAGCAGGTCAGTATACTGTTCACCCAGTTACTCACCCACCTGAAAACAGCACCAGGTGGGATTTTAACGTCAAAAGGGAGGCTAAGTTTCCCCAACAATAGTCAGTTGCTGAACACCCATTTTTCAATTTAGGAACAAGTGAGCAGCCATTGAAGTGACTCACACCCTCAGGTATCGGTGTTTCTCCCTTATCTTTGCAATCTCAAGTTTAAAAATTAATCAGATTTTACCACAGGAAAATCTAGACAGAAAAGTAGCACAATCTGTCCACTGCCCAATGACCACCATCACCTTCTAGATACAACTCAAGCAAACATACTGCACAACTACCTGAGTTATTCTCACTGAAGCCAAACATAACACAACCACTTTCAACTGGGAATGTACACCACACTGTTAAACATCCTTTCAAAACAGCCCATCAGATCAGTCCCACAAACATAATGGGAGAGCTCTCTTCACTTCCTCTCATTTATAGGGTAGAATTTTCTCCCCATCGGGTGGGCCGGTTGGGCCCAATTAAGGCCCGCCTAGTGTGACGCGTGCCCGGTAGAGTGCTACCTATGCGGGTGGGAGGAGGAGGGAGAGTAGGGGCCTGCGCTCTTTCGCACATGCGCACAAAAGAGCGCAGAAATCTCCCTGAGGCACGGAGCTGACTCAGGGAGATTAAGTTCAGTTTTAAAGGTGGAAAAATGTTTTAAAAACTATTCAGACATGTCCCCTCATGTGACAGTGTCACATGAGCTGGGACATGTATATGAATTTTAATCAAATGTTTTACTTAATTAATAAACCGTTCATGAAACCTCATCCCGCCCATGGATGAGGTTTCATGAAAAATGCGAAGGCCGCCTGGGCACTTTGCCTGCCCGCCAACCTTATGGTTGGACGGGCAGCCCTGACAATTACATTAATTAGCTTATTAATGGCCTTAACAAGCCTTTAACATTTCAGCGGGCATGCAGCCGACTGCGGTGCGCACCCGCCAAATGAAAGATCGGAATGATATGTGGTGACGCTGGGGCGCAAGCCCGTGTCACCGTGTATAATTTTACACGCTGAACAGAAAATTCTGGCCATAGATATTGTAAAGCTGTTTATCATTCTATTGTGGAAACTGGTTTGGTTTCACATAATTTATAGTGGGTCTGCTGGTACTGCACAAGAAGAAAAATATCTTGACATAGAATAAAGCGTGTCATCCATCCTACGAGTCTTCACACTCTAGCACTTCCAACACTGAGAAAACTGTCTTATCATCTTGATTGCTTAAACATGCCTTTTCTTCTTAAATTAATTTTGCAGAACAAAACTATCAGGATGTCCATTAATGTATGAGTTCCATTAAACAATTTTTGAGAGAAAGTTTCACTACAAGTGTCTGCCACCTGTATCTCCTTTTCATATGAGTAATTTTTCGGATGATAAACTTTGCTTTTTGTTCCATGCCTGACACCTGTTGATCTGTCAGGTTATTGCTTTTCCTCAATTTCCATATATCTCCAAGGGCAGAATTTTCTGCTGTCGGGCAGGCGGAGCAGGAGCGGGCACGGGCAGACGCAGACCCGATTGCCGTCCGCGTTCGGGCCCGCACCACCATCTTACACAGGCCGGCCAATTAAAGCCCACTCAACATATTTCTCAATTCCCGAGGGCAGTGGGAGTGGGCGGACAGCAGCGGGTCTGCAACGACCGCCGGGTCTAATGGCGACCCAGTGGCCTGTTTAAAAAAGTTGCTGCAGCCTTTCAAGGCTGTCAAACATGGCTACTGGAAGGGCTCCCCAAAGCGCTGCTGGTGAGCAGGCCAGGCAAGAGGGTAGGGCAGGGGGGGGCACTGTGCCTCTCATTTTTCTGATGACTCCTCGAGGAGGTGGCAGCGTGGCGGGAGGTCCTCGTACACCAGGACGGGAGGAGGAGGCCCCCCCACATGACCAAACGTGCCTGGGAGGAGGTGGTGGAGATGGTGAGCTCCCGCGACGTGGTGCAGTGCATGTGAATCCAGTGCCGCAAGCGCTTCAACAACCTCTTGCACTCGGGAAGGGTGAGTGCCATCTTGGCACTTAGCCCAGCAGGAAGGCTTTCCCCCTTGGGTGGGCCAGCAGATATTGCCCATGCCGAGGTCACCCTGAGAGGGTGGTGAAGAGATGGGTTCTGCACCCGCAGCAAGTGGTAAACTGAGACCCACATTACTGTTTTGGGGGCAACCTGGAGGAGCTGCACCTAGGCACAGTGCTGGAACTCCAGGACATGTCAAAGTCAGGATGATGACATGCTGGGAGGAGAGCTTCAAGGTGGCGTTGGCACCGATCCATCTGCTGCACTCTGCACTCCACGTGCTTGCGCCTCCTTGCTGTGGAAGGTAGACCATGTGATGCCAAATGTGACGTAGCCAGCATTTGGCTAAGGGTGGGGTGCGGGGGTGAAGGCCTGGCAATTTTTGTGTAAGAGTTCGGCAGCAGTGGGGTGAGGGGGCACTGGAGCCCTGCAATGTCCCACTCTGGTTGGGGTGGGCCGTCCACAAAGAGAATCCAGGTACAAGTAGCACTAATCAATGCTCTTCTCTCCTTTTCAGGAGAAGAATGCACATGGGCAGAACTTTTCCCCTGATGGGCGGGCAGGCCCCACCGGCTCAACGGCGGGCAGGCAGCCGATCGCCGCCACTGAAGCGGGCCCTGTCACCATTTTGAGTGGGTGGGCCAATTAAGACAGGGGGGGAGGGATTCCCCAACTGTCAAAGTGCGCTCTTTCACGCATGTGCGCTAAAGAGCGCACTGCTCCCTGAGACTAAGTGCTGTCTCAGGGAGATCACTGACAGTGCTTCAAAGTTTAAAAATAGAATAGTAAAAAAATTATTAACATGTCCCCCTCATGTGACAATGTCACACAAGATGGGTCATGTTAATAAATATGACTTTAACTTCTTTAAACTTTTTAAAAACAGACATGAAACCTCATCCCACCAGTGGATGAGCTTTCATGTTTTTTCAGAAGCCCGCTGGGGCTCCTGGCCTGCCTTCCAGCCTTAAGGTTGGACGGGCAGGGCCTTTAATTGGCTTAATTATCCTGTCAATGGCCTCAATTGGCCATTGACAGGACGGCGGCTGGACAGCTGATTTAGCTGTCCACCCACCTTCCTGAATATTTAAGAGGTGTCAGCTGTGGCTTAGTTCATAGCACCCTCGCCTTTGAATCAGAGGGTTGTGGGTTCATGTCCCACTCCCGGAAACCAAGAACTGTGATTGTACTCGAAAGAGTTGCAATCTGTGACTGTTGATAACTCGAAAGAGTTTCCTGAATATTTAAATGGCGCGGGATGACTTTGGGGGTTCTGCCCAACGTCATCCTGCGTCGGCGAGCGGGCCCCGCCCCCAACTTGCCAATGGAAAAATTCTGGCCATAATGCCGCCAAGCGGGTGAAGACTGGCGGAGGGCCGGCCCAGGTGGCGATGCTTAGCTTACCCAGTTCGAGCAGAAGGCCCTAGATCTGGAGAGGCGCCATGTGCCCAGGTCCACTGGTGTCGATGAGGCTGGGGTGCCACGGGCAGGTATGTGTGCCCAGCACTGAGGTCACCATTGTTGTCCCAACAGCCATGGCAGTGCTGAATGTTCAGTGACTGAAGTTTGCAACATGGCTTGACCATTGCTTATGGAAGGATGAGCGCATAATGATCTGGGGAACAGGGATGCACATTGACATTGTCTCCACGTTAACTAATCAAATGTCCTTGTTCTTCCTTTCAACATCAGTGGAGCAGGGCCGGGAGGAGGAGGCACAGGGGCCCCCTCTCACACCTGAGGGCCCTGAAGTCTTGGACTCACCAGAGTCACACCATCTCTAACAGGCAGGCACCAGCGCAGATACTAGCACCTCGGTGGGAATTAGATCATCGGCTAGTGTCCCGGGGCACAGCGGTGAGGGGACTTCACAGTCGCTGGAGGAGGTGGTGGAGACAGGGGGCCCATGGCGCTAGCAGTCGGAGGACTGCAGGGGACCAGGCACATGCTCAGTCGGTGCCTGATGATGTGCCTCTGGAGTCATCCGCGATGCAGCAAATGCAGGAAATGCGGTAGGGTGTGCGGGAGCATCTGGTGGAGATACATGAGGCTGTGCTTGGCTTAGTGTCCGTGGCGCAGGAGTCTATGTGGACCATCGCCGATGCATTGAGCCTCATGTCCGATCGCCATGTTTCCTCCATGGAGAGAGTGGCGACTCTCATGGAGCAGCTTCTCCAGGAGACTAATCAGGGCTTCCTGGGGATGCGCTCTGACCAGCAAACCCCCACATCAACATTGATCTCAGCTGGTCAGTGCCAGTGTGTGAGATGCTCTGGGCAAAGTTTCCCAGCTCGGTGCCCATCCATCCACAGCGAGCAGGAAGGTCAGAACCGACCTCACATCAGCACAGCAGCTGCCTGTCATCTCTGCGGGCTCCTCTCAGGGTGCTCCAGATGAAGGCAGCAGCTCCTCCGCCCCTCTGCCAGTGACCGTTGCATCCAATGAGGCTGTGACAACCGGGGAGATGCCAGCTGTGGAACAGGCAGCTCCCTCCCAGGCAGGGCCAGCACAGGCTCCATGGGCCAGAGGACGGCCGCCAAAGTCATTGAGGCCAACAGGACAGCAGAGTGAGCAGGCTGTCTCAGATGCTACTCCCAGCGAGGGGGTAGCACCAAGACACAGCACCCGAAAACATAAACATAAGGCACCTTAGGCACACCATGGATTTATCACTGATGTTTTTGTGTTAGCCTGCAATGAGGTCTTTATGAGTTGGTGTGATTTATAACACTTATGTCATTTTGTTTCATTAAGCTCCTTTTGTTATAACATTAAATTCAGACATGTCACCATGGATGAGGGTGCCTCTTTGCTACTGCAGGTGGATGGTTACCAAAAATGTTATGAGTGCTTTGTTGGACATTCAGCTTTACTGACAAGGCCCTTAGTTAATGTTCCTATCCAGGCAGATTTAGCACTCAGGAATCGAGTATGGAGCCTGCAGCCCAGGCTTGTCCTGGAGGTCCATATGTGGTGTGCTAGCTGAAGGTTCATTGGATTAAAGCCTCCCGGATGCCCCTGCCTCCCTGGAGTAGTCCCGGGTCAATATCTACCCGCTCAGCATTTCCCTGTGCATGCTCATCCTCAGACTCACTGCTGGACTCATCATGTGCAGCCACAGCCACTGCGTCTACATCTTCGTTGTCCACAGCGTCCCCCCTTTGCAGTGCAAAATTGTGGAGAGCACAGCATGCAATTACTATCAGCGACACACGATCTGGGGGGTACTGGAGTGCACCCCCTGAACAGTCCAGGCATCAGAAGCACATCTTGAGAAGACCAATGGTTCTCTCCACCACAGCCCTTGTGGAGGTGTGGCTCCTATTGTACCACTGCTCAGCTTCTGTTCTTGGATGGCAGAGAGGCGTCATGAGCCACCTTCTGAGGGGATAGCCCTTGTCACCCAGCAGCCATCCATCCAGCCGAGCCAGAGCACTGAAGAGCCCCGGCACCCGGGAGTGTCTGAGGATGTAGGCATTGTGGGAGCTGCCTGGGTACCTTGCCCAGACTTGTAGAATCAGCATCCTGTGATCACACACTATCTGCACGTTCATGGAGTGGAAGCCCTTCCTGTTGACGAAGGCACCGGGCTCACCTGCTGGTGCCTTGATGGCCACATGTGTACAGTCTATAGCACTCTGGACATGGGGGAAGCCAGCAATGGCTGCGAAGCCTCTGGCTAGCTCTGTCTGGCTTGCCTGGTCCCAATAGTAGTGGATGAAGGTGAATGCATACCTGAACAGAGCATCTGTGACACGCTTGACACAAGTGTGGACAGCTGATTGGGAGACACCGCCTAGGTCACCAACCGACCCGTGGAAGGAGCCAGAGGCATAGAAGTTGAGAGCAGCTGTGACCTTTAGAGCCACTGGCATGGGGTGTCCACCCACACAGTTAGCGTAGATCTCAGGCCCTATCATCTGACAGATATAGTTGACTGTCTCCCTTGAGAGACGGCGCCTCCTTTGGCACTGCACCTCAGGCATATTGAGGTAGCTGCTTTGCCCCCTGTAAACCCTGGCAGCAGGATAGTGGCATCTTCTACGGCCCCTTCCACCTTGGACTACCTCTTGGCCCTGCACTGCTTGTACCTGTGCCGCTCCTCCCAAAGGTGGATCCCCTGGAGGCTGAATGTGCACTCCTGGCCTCCTCCTCCTTCTAGCCCTCCCTTGCTTCTCAGAGGAGGTGCCTCCAGTGGAGAGTTCAGCTCCCATTCCCAGGCTAAGGGAAGGCTTCCTGAAACCTGCTAGTCCCAAAACGATTCTTCACTGCAGAGTGCTGACCTGAAGGTTGTGAGTCCAGACCAAGCAGCTGGTATGCATTTTGAAGTGTTGCAGCTCACACAGGCAAGTATCAGTAACTTTCAAAATTAAATATTTGACAGAGGACACTCACGACCCCACTGAGCCCTGTTATCCCGCCCATGGATGAGACTTATGCAAATGTCTCCTATCCGCCTGCCCGTTGTGCCCGTGCAACGACCCGCAAAATCGCCATCAATTGGTGCCTTAAGTAGCCCGTTAATTAATGCCGGCCATGCATCAGAGATCATCACGCGTTCGCTTACTGAAATATCGCCATGGCGCGCGGTGACGTCGAGATACTCGCCCGATGTCACCGCGCGTCATTTTATACGTTGGTGTGCGGGTTCCACCCCTGCACGCCAAAGGGAAAATTCTGCCTCAGATCTCACTCGCACTTATTTTTGGAATAAGCCGACTCCTCAAGAATAATAACATTCATTAACTGTTTCTGCACAGTTGTGAGAATTCTAGATTTCTAATTCATGGACATTGTATTTTAATTACCAGCTGTTAATCTGGATACTTTATTATGTTTTATGAAGTTAAACACACTGTAATACAGAAATATTTTGTAGAAATAAAAATCAGTCTATGATACATAGGCCCCAATTTTAACTTCTTCTGCCTGATGCAGACAGGGGGAGAGGCAGTTAAAATGACCATCATTATGTACACCCTCTCATCCCACAGCTTTTCCACCATCTTCCAATGTTTTGAGCAGATCACCTAAACCACCCTGGTGGGATCTTCTTTAAATATATAAAATGGCTCCCACGCACATCATCAGGTGCCAATCAGTTACTTGATTCTGTAGCCTGAGCAATGGCAGCACCCTGGCCATGCTGGGATTATAGGTCAGAAGGGGCCGAAGCAATGTAAGTTTTGAAATTTTATTTTAGTTTTCCTTGTGGTCCAGGAAGAGCTGGAATTATGTATTTTCTATTCCTTGCACCATAGAACACTGCTCATTCCTCATCCAATGTTGTCATGAACAGCAAGAAACCTTTAAAATTAAAATGGCCAAAAGAGCTTAGACAATCAATTGCAACACTTGTGGTGGACTCAAGTTCAACCATGCTACACTTCTTGCTGGATGAAGCTTTGAAGTTCATTAATCACCAAACTAATATTTGAACCTGGTGTTTAAATGAAATATTAGGCCTCAATATTCATATCATTAGCATGGTAAAACATGAGTAATTCATAATGACTAAATAAAATGACTGTAGTTTTCTTAGTGCCTAGCATAGAATAAATCAAAAAGTACTCTCAATAACTTGCAGATTTGCTAATTGGAAACCAATAATACATACCTTTCATGAAAATGGCTCACAGTTTATAGTAAAAAGGTATGTGTTAAGTAAAGACTAACACAGTTAGTAGTGCTGTTGAATCACTATGACTCCAGAAAATTATTATAAGTAACCCTTCACCGAGAGGCAAAAAGAACACCTCCATTATTTTAATAAATAACTTAATCCATTTAAAATAAACCAGCTAATAGTTTTGTGAAAATATTTAAAATAGCACACAATGGAATCTTCTATGAACAAAGATTTGTCTCTGTTGTTGATAACCTCTTGAGTTCAATGGTGTAGGCAGCATTCCTTAAGCATTAAAAGCCTTTTACTGTTATTGATTCACACTGCCTACTTGAATGATAGTAGGACACAGAGGTATACATGACCTAACCTGTGTATCTACATCTTTTGCATATACATTTAATTTCTCTATCAGGGAACTGAGTTCAGATAAGGTGATGTGATACTTGTTTGGATCATTATGCTACTTTATTCTAAAGTAAGCATTAGTTATTAGCAGATTACTAAGTTCAAACGTTATGACTTAACTTTGCATGATATCATAAAAATATATGAACATGCTACACTACCCCACCTCAGTGGATCATCCTGCTTATCTAAGCAAAATCCTCTACATTCTGCCCAGCAACCCAGGATTAAAATTCCTTGTAGTCTCCTGCTTTCTCAATCATTTTCTACCTGACTGTTATGAAATACCCTGTTTTTAAAACTTGTTTTGGTATATTTGTCTCTTTTTTCAATCCCTCAGCTTAAATAGATCATAGAGGTTACCAATAAAATAGGCAAGAAGTGCTTTGTGATTACCTAGATAAGCTAATGAGTTGTCTATTGTCAAGTCTCAGGATATACATTGAATGTATTAACCAACCATAAGACCATAAGACATAGGAGCAGAAATTAGGCCATTCGGCCCATCGAGTCTGCTCCGCCATTCGATCATGGCTGATAAGTTTCTCAACCCCATTCTCCCACCTTCTCCCCGTAACATTTGATCCCCATACCAATCAAGAACCTATCTATCTCCATCTTAAATACACTCAATGACCTGGCCTCCACAGCCTTCTGTGGCAATGAATTCCATAGATTCACCACTCTCTGGCTAAAGAAGTTTCTCCTCATATGGCCATCTATTTTTCATATTTGTGTGAATACTCTTCCCTTTTAGAAACCCAGTATGAAAGGAAACTCTTTCTTTCAAATCCTGAAATATGGCAATGGGTTAATATGCTTATTACAAACATTGAGTGTAATCTCAAACTGTGCAAAGTGTGTCAAACTGTTATCACCATTGTTGAAATAAAAAAGGAAAAATGAATCATTGAGTACTGTAATTCCCATGCTAGTGGCATCAACTGGTTCTGACTAATTGACAGAATCTATTATTGCCAGTATGAAAAATGACGGTGAACGGTTGAATATAACTGAGGTTTCTGGCTTCAGATAGAGTTGAAATCTCCCACCATCTTACAAATTCTGATAATGTCAAAAGCAGTCGCAATTTCAGTTTATTGAAAATCTTTCAAACTCAATATTCTTCCATTTCCATACCTATATCTGTCCATCATAGTATATGAGTGAATTTCTATCAAATTTCTGCTGCTGAATATTATAAATTTAGAGCAGTGTGCCTTATGGAGT
Organism: Cetorhinus maximus; assembly: GCF_964194155.1. Lineage (NCBI taxonomy): Eukaryota > Metazoa > Chordata > Chondrichthyes > Lamniformes > Cetorhinidae > Cetorhinus > Cetorhinus maximus. The sequence continues at coordinate 98,519,514 of NC_135882.1, forward strand.
GCTGGCATATGTTCTCAAGATGGCAGCAACATGCACTGGGAGCCTTTTTCCTTAGAAGTGAAAGATTCAGGGATGAGGATAGATTCTTTTTTAAATTCTCTTTTATTTAATTTTTAAAATTTATTTTTTAATTCAGGTTTTCCACAAGGTTTGCACATTTATAACAAGTCATCGTACATATTTTTAATTGACTGTTTTAATGATTTTTCGTGCATTTCAATGGTCTTATGAGAGATATCAATGCTGAGAAATGAAATCCTGAAATAGCAAGATGGCCTCAACCAGGGATTTTGTTCAGCCTGAGCCAGGCTTAGAGAGTCGTACATGAAGGTCAGTGCCTACAATTTCCCCAGAATAAAAAATAATGCTGATATCAGAACTTTTGTTTGTACCACTTCGAACCCTCCTTGATGGGCATGGAACCTTGATGGGAAAGGGTCCTTGTGAAAGTAGCTTCTGAATCAGTGATCCACTCACAAAAGCCACAGGAATGGACAAATGTCAAACTGGTACAGCAAGGGTCTTGCTATTTCGGGACACGAGGGGAGATAGTTGAGAAATTGGAAAAAGATACGAAGAGCAATAGGGAACTTATAGGCATGTTCTGCCAGTGGGTTAGGGGAAGGGAGGGAAGTGGCAGAGGCAGCTTAACAGATGGTCTCAATATTGGTAACAAAGTAGTTCATGAGCTCCTCATGCTTATTGTTGGAGATGAGGGTGGAGGAGACAGTATAGAGAAGCTTAAGAAGACGGTTTGCAATAGGAAAGAGAAGCCAGCTATTATCTTTGCATTCCTGGGTGACCCTGGACTAGTGAACAGTTTGGACAGATGAGAGCAGGACCCAATAATGCTTTATGTGGTCCAACCAGACCTGGTGGTGAATGGTAAAACCAATTTTTCATCATATCCTTTGGACTTATGTGGACATTTCTTATTTGATAACATTACATCAGAAACTAATATATTCTTTAAGATCTTTGTTTTCTGTCTACTTATTCCCAGCAGAGCTTTGGCTATTCAGCTTTGCTAAATATAGAGCATTTCGGAAATGAATTCCTATAAGATCATTTGGAATAAAAATGTAGAAGATTTGGAAATGACCATAAAGAAGCAAAACTGAACGTCAAACACCTGCTGAGGTTCAAGACTAGGAAAATAACTTATCACTGACTTGGCAGTTGTCCATGAAATCATATCAAGCTCCTCTATTTGCTGTTCACTTTCCTGTTTATTCAAATTACATGCTTATGGTTGTGAAGGACTCAGCTTTTCTTGCTGAAACCCTGTCAGTGTTCACAGTCAATAGCATCTACGTTAAATTTTTAAAGAATTAATCATCGCCCAGTCCAATATTATAGAATTACTTGAAGCGCCATTGGGTTTCAATTCAAAAAATGAAAAATATGCCAAGTCTGTTCACCAAAAAAATCAATACTAATTTGATGTAAGCAATCATTAATTAAGTTATCTTAATTGTTATCCTCCATTCATAGATGTCATAGTCCAGGAATCAGAAGCAGCTGTTTGTCCAGCATACATATTTCCTATGTTGCTCTTGAAGGTTTTGAGGTGGAAATTGTTCTAGAGACATTAAAAGGCATTATAATTCTACCCTTCCCCCCACCCCCCGGCTCGACAAGCTGTAGAGGAAAGTCAGTAATTATAATACAGATATGTAAATGATGCTCATTTTCTGATATTTTGGCAACAGTTTAAATTTAAGGCCTGCTGTATGGGTTTCTCAGGACTCAGGATGTTTTGAGGAGGTATCACTTACTCTATGAATGACTTGAAGATAGTCAGTGTCTCGTTTTTCTTGAAGCTATTTATTTAGAACTATTTACAAAGACCTCATGGTAAATACATGGTTCTCTAGACACAGACTGTTTTGTGTCTTGCTCCTTTGGAGCCTCTTGGTCATCTGATTTCATGCTTATATCATCATTAACATCATTAACATAAACATTAACTCTACACAGGAAACCAGGCAGCTGAATCCAGCAGTTAAATACTCTTTAAAATGGGACTAGCGGAATAATATTTCGGGACAGACTAGAAGGGCCGAATGGCCTGTTTTCTGTGCTGTAGTGTTCTGTGGTTCTATGGTTCTAAAATGGACCAGGAGGAGCAGAAGTGTTCCCCTGGCCCCTCAAGCAAAACTTCTGCTGTGATCATCCAGCCTCACTCTCTGCACCCCTGTCCCAAACTCACAATCTCCCCCAATCCCCTCTACCTGCCAGCTGCTGATCTATAGCCCAACTCCTGTAATCTCACCCAGCCACCCTTTCCTCACAATTACAGGTTTGACCTCATCTTACCAACTGCGTGCTCTCTCTTGGTGCCTTCTCATTCCTGGCTACTGGTATCCTGCTCCAAACCCATCAACCCTGCCCTGCCCCCACGCTCCCCATCCCCCAATTTGCAGTTTTAACTCTGACCCACCAACCCTGTGCTCTCTCCCACTCCTGCCTCCCTTCCAATTACTGGTCCCCCTCTCCCACCACCACTGCAATCTCTCCTGGTCAACTCTCTCTCCTGTTTATTGACACCCAGCTCCCACCTACACCACCAAACCTGATCTCTCCCAGCCCCCAATCTCTCCTAATTACTGATATCCCTCTTCACCTCATCAACTTTGCAATCTCTTCCAGTACCCCCTTCCTCTCAATTACCAGTCCAGCCATTCCATCAATCAACCCTCTTATCTCTCCCAATTCCCCCCTCCATCCTGATCACACCACCATCAAACCCCACATTTTCTTCCAGCTTCCCCCTTCCTCAATTACTGGTACCAAAACGCCATACCCCCATCAATCCTTCATCCCAGGCCTTCCTCCTTCTTGACTGCTAGTCCACTGCCCCATCTTCCATCATCAACCCCATGAATTCCTCCCTATTCACCCTCCCAATTGCCTGGAATGACTGCTTACTTCCCCACCCAGCAGCCGACCAGCGTGTCAATTTGAAGTTAGGAAATAACAGTGAGATCTGACCATTAATTTCAGCAGGACCTCTGTTTTCTCTGCATTTCCAGTTTTCCCTAAACACAGCGCCCAGGTCCCATAAATATTGTGGCCACTGTCACACCTTTCGTGGTTTTGTGCTGGATGTTCTCATGGGCTCAGTGTTACTGCTCACTCCTGTAAGTGGCACTCACAATCTATATCCTGCTTACCTAATTAGGGTTGATGACCAATTTGAGGTGGTAACCAAATCTAAATAAGTCAGCTTTGATTGGTTGAAAACATCCTCCAGCCGGTCAAGACCTTGTGGCCATAGACATAAACTGATCAATTTCTCACACCAAATAAAAGAGTTCTCTTCAGTGACCGATAGGCTCCAGGGAGGCTGGAGTACATCGTCACCCCCAGGAATGTTATTTTAATTTGATACATTTCCTTTAAACTTTTTGCTTTTATTGCAATTGCGTAAAATTCCCTCTTCAAAAGGGGCTGATCATTTATTGTTAACTATTATTTTCTCAAATGGGTTTAACAAAAAGGGTATAAAGAAAGACTTCTGGAGTAAAAGAGAAACAAATGAAAGAAAAAATATATAAAAGAGAGTCTGCTGCTTAACTAGATTTTTTTGTCTACAGGCCAGGCTGCCTATTATAGTCTAACAAGAGAACACCTAACATCATAAATTGATGCTGTACAAGTTGAACCAGTATAATTGGCCGCACACTGATTTCTCAGGTTGCTGCTTGAATCTGTTAGCCTAATTATCATTTGTTAACTCTCAAGTAAGTCATGAAAGGACTACTGCACAAAAAAACCCCACATTTATACAGTTGCACCATTTCATTTATTATAATGAATAAATGTATAAATAATGTTTTGAGGGAATGAAGAAGAATTAACAAGAACACCTTTCCCTCACGAGTTATATTTTCTGACACAACCGACAAGGAATGCCACTTCCAGAATCTGTAGCGATATTAGCAGACTTATCCATTGAGTCATCCAGCCTCCTCAGCCTCTTGCTAAGTTCAAGCGGGAGCTAAGTATGAACATTAGAGAGGGAAGAAAATAAAGGGAAATTGCAGTGACTAAAGCAACCAAGTGAACTAACTAATATGGAAATTGTTGTGCTAAAATCTGTTTTGTCTTTTTTGGATGGTTTAGAGACATTCTAATAAATAAGAAATTCAATTGTCTTTCAAAAACTTGGAATTCAAATAATGATTTGTTATTACAGCCTAGTTTTATCTGCAGTTTAGTTGTGCGATGATGAGTAGCCTTTAATTAATGTTGTGCGATGATGAGTAGCCTTTAATTAATACATTCCCATCATTGTTGCATTTCAAACAAATAGCTGAACTATTCAAGACATTTCCAATGATTAATCATTTATAATTGTGCTGTGCAGTATTCGTTATCAAAGGCATTAACATTACTTTGTTATTTTATTCTGGATGTTTTGTTGAACCAGCGGAGAAAGCATCGTATGCTACCTTTATCACAAAGCATGTACATCAATAAATCTTCTTGCACCAGGATGTATATCCCAATGGGTAGAAAGAAACTATTCATATCTATTCAAAGCAATTGCAGAATCACAGAAATGTTACGGTGCAGAAGGAGGCAATTTGACCCATTGGCCAGAATCTTCGGCTTGGCGAGCAGGGGCAGGGGCCGCTTACCGATGTGTAAAATGACGCGCGGTGATGTCGGGCGGGTGTCCTGACATCACTGCGTGTCATTCCGATTTTCAGTTCGGTGGGCGTGCACCAGAGTCGGCTGTACGCCCACTGACCTGTCAAAGGCCTATTAAGGACATTTAAAAACTAATTAAATCACTTAACATAGCTGCCTGTCCAACCTTAAGGTTGGTGGGCAGGCAAAGAGCCCAGGCAGCCTTCGCATTTTTCATGAAACCCCATCCACGGCCGGGATGAGGTTTCATGAATGATTTATAAATGAAATAAAGATTTTCATTAAAATTCATAGACATGTCCCAGTTCATGTGACACTTTCACATGAGGGGTCATGTTTTAATTCTTTTTTCTTTATTGAAATTTTTGAAACTCAAACTGATCTTCCTGAGGCAGCTCTGTGCCTCAGGGAGATTTCTGCGCTCTTTCGCGCAGACCCCGACTCAGCCTACAACCCCCGCCCTCACAGGGAACGCTCAGCGCTTCCAGGTGCACGTCATGCTGGGCGGGCCTTAATTTGCCTGTCCCCGCAAAATGGCGGCGCGCAGCCGATCGCGGGCAGCGATCGGCTGTGCGCCCAACCGCGCCCCCCCCCTGCCCAACCCCCACCCCACTGTGTCGTCACCAGCTCTCTGAATGAGCAACTCACCTTGTACCATTCCCCACCTTCTCCCCGTATCCATGCACATTCTTCTTTGCCAGATAACAATCTAATTCACTTTTGAATGCCTCCATTGACCCTGCCTCCGCCACACTTTTCCCCTTATCCAGACCCCTCATGATTTTGTATACCTCTATTATATCTCCTCTCAACCTTCTTTTCTCTGTGGATAACAGTCCTAACTTCTCCATTCTAACTCCATAACTGAAGTTCCTCATCTCTGGAACCATTGTCATGAATCTTTTCTGCACCCTTTTTAATGCCTTCACATCCTTCCTAAAGCGTGACACCCAGAAGTAGGTGTAATACTTTAGTTGAGACTGAACAAGTGACTTACACAAATTCAACACAACCTCCTTGCTCTTGCACTCTATGCCCCTCTTAATAAAGCCCAGGATACTGCATACTTTATTAACTGCTCTCTCAACATGTCCTGCCACCTTCAGTGATTTACATACATATACACCGAGGTCTCTCTGCTCCAGCACCCTCTTTAGAGTTGTGCCCTTTATTTTATTATGTCTCTCCATGTTCTTCCTACCAAAATTTCTTTGCATTGAACTTCATCTGACACCTGTCTGCCCATTCCACCAACTTGTCTATGTCCATTTGATGTTCTACACTATCCTCCTCACAGTTCACAATGCTTCCAAGTTTTGTATCATCTGCAAATTTTGAAATTGTGCCCTGTACACCAAGGTCTAGGTCATTAATATATATCGGGAAAGGCAAGGGTTCCAACACTGACCCCTGAGGGACTCCACTACAAACCTTCCTCGAGCACAAAAAACATCAATTAACTCTGTTTCCTGTTGTCCAGTCAATTCCATAATGGTGTTGCTAATGTCCCTTTTATTCTTTGAGCTATAACTTTGCTCACAAGACTGCTGGATGGTACTGTATCTTCTTTTGGAAGTACACTACATCAATAGTATTGCCCTCATCAACCACCTCTGTTACCTCGTCAAAAAAACTCCAGTAAGTTAGTTAAACAAGACATGGCATTTTATTAGAAGATTGTAAAACTTAATTATCCTTCTGAGCTGTAATGCTTCAATTAAATTAAAGATCAGTAACCTTCTCTACAGCTGAACTACACTTATCATTTAGTCAATAGGTGTGTTATGATTGTGGACCAGACCCCAGTTTTTTAAAAATTCATTCATGGGATATGGGCCTTGCTGGTTGGGCCAGCATTTATTGCCCATCCCTAATTGCCCTCGAGAAGGTGGTGGTGAGCTGCCTTCTTGAACCGGTGCAGTCCATGTGGTGTAGGTACACCCACAGTGCTGTTAGGAAGGGAGTTCCAGGATTTTGACGCAGCAACAATGATGGAACAGCGATATATTTCCAAGTCAGGATGGTGAGTGACTTGGAGGGGAACTTCCAGGTGGTAGCGTTCCCATCTATCTGCTGCCCTTGACCTTCTAGATGGTAGTGGTCGTGGGTTTGGAAAGTGCTGTCGAAGGAGCCTTGGTGAATTCCTGCAATGCATCTTGTAGATGGTACACGCTGCTGCTACTGTGCATCGCTGGTGGAGGGAGTGAATGTTTGTGGATGTGGTGCCAGTCAAACGGGCTGCTTTGTCCAGGATGGTGTTAAGCTTCTTGAGTATTCCATCACACTCTTGACTTGTGCCTTGTAGATGGTGGACAGGCTTTGGGGAGTCAGGAGGTGGGCTACTCGTTGCACAATTCCTAGCCTCTGGCCTGCTCTTGTAGCCACAGTATTTATATGGCTAGTCCTGATCAGTTTCTGCTCAATGGTAATCCCCAGGATGTTGATAGTGGGGGATTCAGTGATGGTAATGTCATTGAACATCAAGGAGTGATGGTTGGATTCTCTCTTGTTGGAGATGGTCATTGCCTGGCACTTGTGTGACATGAATGTTACTTGCCACTTGTCAGCCCAAGCCTGGATATTGTCCAGGGCTTGCTGCATTTGGACATGGACTGCTTCAGTATCTGAGGAGTCATGACTGGTGCTGAACATTAAATGTTTGCTACGATCTGGTTAGGGAACAGTAACCTTTTGTTTAAGGTAGACAAAGTTTGACATTCAAGACACTTGCTAAAGCCATAAGGTTCCATGATTCAACGGTCCGCAGCACGGAATTATCAATTTTCTGCTGACCCCTTTTTGAGGAGGAGACTAGGTTTTTTTACACAGACACATTGGGTCTGCATCTTCGGCCTGAAGAACTCCAAAATGCACATGTGGCACTTGATCCCGGTCTGCACACACATGTAACTCCCAAGGTCTGTCGAGACTTGGAGTTCCTGGTCCCTGCTCAACTTTCAGGTTAGTGTAGATCTTGTAACAGGTGACCTTAGGAAACTACTGTCAAACCTAAGTTTACCAACCTCTGGCAACTTGGGCCAAGTACATGACTCAAAAGCAATGAACGGATCTCATTTTATTGTGTAACAATGCAAATCCCATACAAAAAAAAACACAAGACACCACAGACAAAAAATGAGACCATGCAAAGACAACTCCCTCCATTCTCCACCGTCTGCCTCCCCTTTTTCTCTAATTGTGTCGACCTCCTGTGTCAGTGGAAAGAATAGAGAGAAAGGAAATTAAGACCTGAATCTTCCAAGCAGTGGCAATGGCTGCTGGATTACCACTGTGCTCGAAAATTCCCCTGACCTGATGCAGCTCCGCATTTCTTCTGGGATCTCGCAAGCCCGGCTTTCCCAGAGCTGTGCAGTGCAGTGTCATTCAGAGAACTCCAACAGGCTGGAGTAGAGTTGGGGAAAGACAGGGCACATCCAGCATGAGCTGCCATATGGTAAGTTTAATGCTCCAGTTTAAATATTAGTGAAGGGATGGATGAATGGGTGATTGAGTGAATGAGGTGGGTAGGTTGGTAAGTGGGTATGTGGCTACGTCAGTAAGGTGGGTAGGTAGATAGTGGGTCAGCAGGTAAGATGGATAAGTGGGTAAGTAAGTGGTAGGTGGGTGAAATAGTAAATGGGTAAGTGAGTAGGTGGATATGTGGGTAGGTGGATTAGATAGGCAAGGCAGTTAAGTGGGTGGTTGGCTCCTTGGGGGGGATAGTTCGGTCCTCGGGGGGTGGTTGTAGTTGGGGTGGGTCAGGCGATGATTCGATTGCCAGGAGTGGGGGTGGGGCGGTAGATGGGTCGGGTCGGGGGAGTAGTCAGGGAGCCAGAGGGTTGCGGGGGTGGTATTTGAGTGGTCAGGAAGGTAGTCGGGGAGTCAGTTGTATAGTTACCCAGATATTAGACTAGGTTTTAATCTGTCCAACATTTCATGGTTAACTATCCAGGTGAGTACAGCAGAACTGTCCCACGTCTCCAGAGTCGGATACATTTAAGGAGAGTCCCAGGAAACAGGAGGATTGCCCATCAGAAGTTAAAATTTTCCAGGTAATTCCCACAAAGTTCAGGACTTCCACAGGGTCCCGATGCACATCTTCGGTCATACGTCTGGTCTTTGACGATCTAGAGGCCAGAAGATTTGGCCCAAAGACTTATATTTATAGTAGCACCTTGCATGATCTTAGAACATAAGAACATAAGAACTAGGAGTAGGAGTAGGCAATTCAGCTCCTCGAGCCTGCCCCGCCATTCAATACGATCATGGCTGATCTCATTTCGGCCTCAACTCCAATTTCCCGCCCTCTTCCCATAACCTTTCAACCCGTTACTAATTAAAAATCTATCTCCTCCTTAAATTTATTCAGCGTCCCGACATCCACTGCACTCTGAGGTAGTGAATTCCACAGATTCACGACCCTTTGAGAAAAGTAATTCCTCCTCATCTCTGATTTAAATCTACCGCCCCTTAGCTTAAAACTATGGCTTCTCGTACTGGAATGCCCCACAAGGGTGGACATACCCAAAGTATTTTGCAGTCAATTAAGTACCTTTGAAGTGTAGTCACTGCTCTAGTGTAAACAAAATGTGACAGCCAATTTGTACAAAGCAGTGTGCCACATGTAGCATATGATAATGACCAGATAATCTGTTTTAGTGATGTTTATTGAGGGATAAATATTGGTCAGGAGGCTGGGGAGAACTGCACTCCTTTTTGAAATAGTGCCATGAGATCTTTTATATTCACCTGAGGAGTGAGGCAGAGCCTTGGTTTAACATCTAATCCAAAAGCTGACACATATGACAGTGATGCACACTCTCAGTACTGCACTACCACATCAGCCTGGATTATGTGCTCAAATTTCTGAACTGCAGCTGGAACTCATGACCTTCTGCTCAGAGATGAGAGTGCTACCACTGACCCAAGGATAACACCTAAATTGAAACCTTTTTTGTTAGTGTAGTCTACTGGGTTAATAGAATAGATATGCTAATGAAAGATGTAGACTATGATGTATCTGTGACATCAGCAGTCATGTGCTAGAGACTCTGTATAGCAGTTATGCGTAACTCAGAGGAGATGTGCCTGCTCAGTAACCTACCTTGTATATATTGTACATAGTGTAAATAAACTAGTCAGGCTAGAGTCCCTCTTCATACAATACAAGGCCTAGCACCTCCATCAAATAGTTCGATTCAGCTGTTTTAAGTTCCAGTGTGTAGATTCATGCTACAGCTCAATTGCTAGTATGAATAGAAAGAAAAAAAAAATCAAGTCGAATGTTTCTACTCTTTCAAGTTCAACTCACACTAGGCTCAACTGACAGTCATGAATAGATTCCTTCATCCCCACTGCTGACCTTCAACTTGTGATACTTCCACTGACTATGGTAAATAGCAAAGCTTTTTGGAAAGGATTTTACATGTGAAGACATTATTTGCTGGAAAAATTAGGGACTTGCTGATCGATAATCATTTCACCATTGAATCCTGCATTCTAGATGATGGCGGGAATCTTGATAAATACTAACACAGCACAGGGAGAGGGACAAACACAATCGCAGAATTGCTACAGTGCAGAAGGAGGCCATTCGGCCCATTGTGTCAGCATCGGCTCTCCGAATAAACAATATGACTCAGTGCCATTCTCCTACCTTTCCCCATAATCCCACACATTGTTTCTATTTAAATAATCATCCAATGCTCTCTTGAATGCTTCGATTGAACCTGCCTCCGCCATACTTCTAGGCAGTGCAGTCCAGACCCGAACCACTCATTGGGTGAAAAAGTTTTTTCTCACACCACATTTGCTTCTTTTGCAAATTGCTTTAAAACTGTGCCCTCTCATTCTCGATCCTTTTACGAGTGGGAACAGTTTCACCCTATATACTCTGTTCTGCCCCCTCATGATTTTGAACACCTCTATCAAATCTCTTAACCTTCTCCTCTCCAAGGAGAACAGTTCAAATCTCTCCAATGTATCTTTATAACTGAAGTTTCTCATCCCTGGAACCATTTTTGAAAACCTTTCCTGCACTCTCTCCAATGTGTTCACATCTTTCCTAAAGTGTGGTGCCCAGAATTGTACACAATACTCCAGACTGCTTCTTAAACTTGCTGGGTCTGGTAAAACTGCATCCTGATTGGTTAGAAACTAAGCAAACAGAAAGTAATCTTTTCTCAAACCTCCAGGTCAGGTAAACTTAAAGAGCAGATGCTGAAGCAAAAGCAAAACACTGCAGATGCTCAAAATCTGAAATAAAAACCAGCAATTCTCAGCAGGTCAGACAGCATGGACAGAATTTTACGTTCCCCTGCTGATGGTTTTGTAGGCGAAGTTGGCTGTAAAATTCTTTAGATGGCTTTCCCACTGAGCTCTAGCATGCCTTACCCTCTCCACAACTTTACAGTGGGAGGGGTGAGGCCTAGGCCTGCAACCCCCTCCCCTCGAATCCCTTGCTCTTGACCCAGTTGAGGCCCTTAAGTGGCCAATTAATAACAACTCTAGAGCTCTTTCCCACCCAACCTCAATTTTCTGGCAGGCAGGAGGAGTTCAGGGACAGGGGGAAGCCCAATAAGTCACCCTGCTCAAGCCTCAGGTGGGAATGGGGTAGAGGTGCGCTCCAACAACAGACTCCTTGTAAAATCAGGTGCACCCACTACCATTTCCCCCTCACCCCCCCTCCCCCCCACCCTAAGAAAGGTCTGGCTATAGTGGATGCTTCCTCCCCCACTCACCTCTGCACTAACACCCCTACCCCCATCTGCCCAAGCCCCTGGATCTCACCTCCCCTTCTCCCCCTTGAGATTCACAAAACCTATCTGGTCCTAGACACCTGGGACTGGGACTCTGGGACCGCTTGCAGTTCCAGTGCTAGCCACTGCAGCCTCTGGCATTGCCGGGACTAGAGCTTCTGGCCAATCAGATTGCCCGGTAGCTCTCCAAGACGGGTCTTCCTCCCGAGTGAGAGGCGGAAGTCTCGCCCCAGCCAGTTGTATCGGTGGGGATGTGTTCACCACTGACTCTTCAGATGGGCGGGAAGGGAAACTCAGCCATCCGAAAATTCCTGGCCCATCTGTGGACAGAAACTGAATTAATATTTCAGGTCGATGCCACCTGACCTGCTGAGTATTTCTAGCATTTTTTGTTTTCACTAGTGGAGATGTCAGCTTTGCACAAACATGCAACGAAGAAAGGAACTGGGAGAAACTTTGGGAGCTGCATCAAAGAATATTTTGGGACATATATGGCCTGTATTTTTTATCTTATATATTAATTAAAGGTAGAATTGAAAAGTGCAATCAAAAGGTATTGGCTTCTTTAAGCACATCACTGTTCTCTGCTGTAACTGTAACTGTTATTGTAACTGTTTGCAAGAAGCTTTGGTTTCATTATGATCAGACATGTGCTAAGAAGCCTGCGCTGAATAAATTTCTTGATTTTTTTGATATGGTACATATAATGTGAAGGTAGTTCATTGCTAAGATATGTAGTATTGTGAGGAAAATGCACAGAGACTAATTAAAATTCAGAAGCTACAGAATGCTCTTGAGTTTGCAGCTGTAATGCTCCTCATTTATCTGTCGAAGTGATTATTAAGCCCTAAGCAATAGTTCCGGAAAGTCAAGTGACACCAAGAATCCTTTCCCTGTGTTATTCTTGGTGCTGCTCATTATCTCTGTGTGCACACTTAGCTGCTAACTGCCAGCTTCTCACAAGACTTTCATTTACCAGGCTCCACAATGAAAGAAAGCCACACACCCCAGTCGCTGTTAATGTGTTAATAAACAATTCCAGTAACTTCTCCATCTATACCTATGTCACCCTAGCATCTTACATTCTCATCCACTTTAAAGCAAGAAAGTGGTACCAGTTTCACATTACTGTAAGTTAACAATGTATTTCACATCTTGATACCCTTACATTGTGACTTACATCAACATGTATAATGGCTTCAGGCGTGTTTTTGTCTGTTTGCAACAATAAGCTGTCATCATTGAATGAAGTCTAATCCTGGCTAGTTTACTTTATCATGAGTTACCTCGAGATTTATAAAATCATTTGAAGCTAGTCAATGAAATGAATAGAAATACAGATGCATTTAGTTTGGTCTATCTTTTTTTGCTAATACACTCATGTTTTGCCCACTTGTCCATTCTAATTTAATACAGTTGTTAACTCTTTTATTTTGTTGCAGCCCTCAGTCATTAACCTGTTCAAAGTTTTCCTGTATGGAGATTCATGGTAACCAGAGCTCCCATCTGACGCATGTGGGGAACCTCAATTTAAGGAATCACTGGCTACTCTTAAAGCTGTGAAGAGCTTTTTGATAAACTTTCCTGCACTAGCTTACTGATGTTGCAAGATGTGAAAATTATTTTATTCACTTTTATAGGCTCTGGACTGTAAAGAAGCTTTTGCTATTGGATGTATTTATTCACAGAGGTATTTCTAGGACTGACGCTCTCTCACTCTCTGGGGTGAGGAGGAGGTGGAGTAGCAGGAGTAAACCAAAGAGAGTATAAACAGAAGGATGCATGCCCAGAGAAATCCTTAACCTCCCAACAGAAATGGCTGCCTAAATGGAGATCCATGCAAAAGTGGACCTCCATTAGTTAGCATTTTCCTTCTTAGATTTCTCTCCTGTTATTGTCTCATTTTACAGGAAGAGATGAAAATCGGCTCCTAGCCCTGTTTGTTTCCCCATTAAAGATATTTCCTTTTAAGCTGAACAATGTATTGCAACGATAACAGGTATAAGAATTTGACTGAAATAGTATTCAAAGTAAACAATTTGAAATTATCACAGGGTGAATGATTTCACCCACTAAATATGTGAACATAGGGCAGAATTTTCCACTCCCATTGGCAGTGGACACCATGGTGGGCATCAGCAGACAATATGGCGAGAAGGCCAAAAATCAGTTTTACGCCATTGTGAAGCCAGCTTGCGATGGTCTGCTCCGCCCGTCAATGGAGGGGCAGGTCCCCCGCTGTCCAACGTTGGAAAATTCATTTGAATGCATTTGCATCTCATCATTGTGGCTGCACATCGGAATCATCCTCCCATGTCAAATTTACTGCCCACATGCCACGGCAGTGAGAGAAGCAGCTACGCACTTTGAGAAGCTTGTCAATGGTGAGCATTCTTCCACAGCTGAGACCGATCAGCTGAAGCTTCATTGACATGCTTGGAGTCGGGCCTCTGAAGCTTTACTGTCCACTCAAGCAACACAAAAGCATGAATGTGCCACCAAATGCTCCAGAACTTTTCACCCCCCCCGGGCACAGACTGCAAATTAATATGCGTTTTAGGGGGCAGCAGAATAATTGGATGACTGAACAAGTTTGTCTCATCCCCATGCGAGTGGTAGCCATGGCGCAGTCTCTGGTGTAGGCGTTCAGAGCCCCTTGCAAAGTCTTTATTAAGGTATGGAACAGTATCTCTCATGGTTCAAGCTAACAGTGCAGCCTTGGGGTGCAGGTTAGGAGAATGCCTGCGCCTTAGCTGAGAGCACAGCTGCCACCAATCGGTCAAGTGGAGTAGGGTGGAGGTGGGAGGGGTTTCAGTCATCCAATGAGCACACTACACACTGGCCATCCATGGGGTGGACAGCACCCACCGGCATGCATGAAAGGACATTGAGACCTAACCAAGAGAGGTCTTTAGGACCTGGTGATCTAGCAGTATGGATCATGGCTTACAAGGAGCAGGGAGGAAGGAGAAGAGTGAGACGTAGGCGTCTGGCTCGCTAATGGGAGGAACACTACCCTCAAGATGAAGGGGCGGCAGGGCCTCCAGCACACGCAGCTGAAGATCCTTAGCGAGCCGTTGATCATAGGCATCGTCTATAGACCCAAGGTCTATAGGTGATGCTAAACATTCCTGCAGATAACTGAGAACCAGCGTCGCCGAAGACACAGCATCCAGCAGGGATCCCAGGGATGCACCACTGAATCGGGAGGTTGCACTCTTCTTGGCTTTTGGATCATGTCTTCCCCGAGCAGTCCTGGGCTACAAGCATTGAGAAGTGTGAGCGTGGCTGCAGTTTAAATATGGCGCCCAGAGCGAGGAAGCAGCAAGGTAACTGTGTGGCGGGCAAATCGGGGGCCGGGTGCCAGCAATCCGGCATGTTTCCCACGACTGCATAATTTATGAGGTGGGAAGGGGATGATAGAGCGCCAGAACCCACCATTGCGGCTGGCGGGTAAAACATTTTTTTTTCACGCCCGCTACCACAATTAGTAGAAATCTGGAATGATTCCGCCCATAGTCTGGATAAATTTACTTCAGTCATTCTATTATTTTGACTGTTTGTCTTTCAGCACCACACATCCATCACAATACCCTGAAAATGCACTGCACTATTAAAGGATGCTCAACATAGTTGTCTGCTTTTTTAATGAAAACATCAATCTGTTTACAAAATTACCTTTGGCTGTAAATACTTCATACACAGAATTATTCACTTTATAGGATAGCATGTTATCTAATGCAATAAATACTGACTCAACTGAAATATTCAATAAGAAATATTCAGTAAGAAATTGGCGGCCATACCTTCAACTGCTCAGGCACTAAGCTTTGGAATTCCCTCCTTAGAGCTCTCCATCTCTGTACCTTGTTCAACTTTTATGACACTTAAAACTTACCTTTTTGAACAAACCTTTTTTCCCCTAAGCTTGAGAACCATCTATAAAACATAATTCAGGGGTGTGGTGGAATAATCTCCACTTGCTTTGAGGAGTGCAGCTCCAACAGCTCAAGAAGCTCAACACCATCAAAGACAAAGCAGCTCACTTGATTGACACAACCACCATAAATATTCACTCCCCGGCTTCTCGAGCACAGTGCCAGCCAGGTGTACCACCTTTTGGATGTGCTCCAGCAACTCACCAAGGCTCCTTCAGCAGGGCCTTCCAAAACCACAAACTTGACCAGGCAGCAGACGCATGGGCGATTACCACCACCTGCAAGTTTCCCTCTAAGTCACACACCATCCTGATTTGGAACATAGGCCTGGATTTTCACCGAGCTGGGATGACTCAGGAGCCCTTTAAAAATGATGGGCGGGATTCCCAATCCCATTACCAGGTTGCCTGATTTTCAGGAGTAGTTTTAAAATGTGCGGGCTGGTTCAGGTAAAAGCCCATTGACCTGGCCGGCTCCATTGCAGGATCGGCAATTCCCAGTCCTCCGTAATTTTCATGGAGGTGGGCCAGATTTTAAAGGACTTGTGGTTCATGGCACATCAGAGGTGTCAAGAATTATAGTCTGCATGAGGGGACCTTTTAAAATTCAAGTTCAAAGGATCCTCCTCATGCCTCCCATACCAAGGTATGCCCCAATCTCACCCCCTATGGCCCATCATGCCCTCATGCTGAGGTACAGCCCCCCAAAAAATCTCAATGGCCCCTCATGCACCTCATGCCAAAGTAAGGCACCCCCAAAGAACTCCTATGGTCCCTCATGCACACCATGCCAAGCCTTGGCACTTCCATGCCCATTTACTGACTTTACCCTGTACAGAAGCAATGAACCCTATTATAACAGTAGGATGTATTGAAAAAAAGTTTTTTCAAAAAAAGTCACTCTTGATAATTTCCACTTTCATAAAAAAAATTTATTACAGGGTAAAAAAAGTGTCAATCATCCATATGCTTTAAAATTTCAATAGCTGAAACTGTAGGCACTTGAAAACTCTTAATCTTGTGTAAAGCATTTTAAAATTGACAGCAGAGATCAGAACGCCAGAGTTGTGAATCAAACAATGTTTTCTCTGGGGCTCAGGTGTTTTAGTACTCTAATGATGTCTGGGTTCTCAGCCAAGAATACATAATGAGGCTTCCTTCAGAGCCCAGAAACCCATGGCTGAGAACCCAGAATTCCACTGGTCTGCTGAAATGCCTGAGCCCCAGAGAAAACATGGCTTGATTGACAGCTCTGGATCTCTGATCTATGCTGTCAATTTCACAATGTTTATTTACACAAGATAAAGAGATTTCACGTGCCTGCAGTTTCAGCTATTAAAACTTTAAAGGTTCTGGACGACTGACACTTCTATTGTGCTGTACTAAAAATGACATTTTTTTTAAGCAAGCGAGTTATGCATAAATAACTTTTCAAAAAGTTTTTGTTACACATCCTATTGTCACTATAGGGTTCATTGGTTCTATACAGTGTATAGTGAGTGGATGGGTGTGGAAGTGCCATTGCTTGGCATGGGAGGTATCAGGGGGCATTGGGGTTGTTTAGGGGGCCTTACCTTGGCACGGGGCCATGAGGAGCAGTAAGGGGTAGTTGCAGGACATGGGTGGCATGGATGGGCCATGGGGAGTGTGTGGGGGGTGATGGCTGGAGGGCCTTCTAATTTTATTTTAAATAGGATAAAGTCCCACAGCACTGAGGTTGGCTTTTTAAACAGCTCATCTCAGCACCTGGCACCATAGTCCACCATATGGACCTCTTTCCCAGGCTGACCCAACTCCATTCCACACCCAACCCCAGCTATGAAGATCCCACCTTTCTGGGCACTTTCTCCTGAGGTGGGCGAGTCGAGCTTGGAATTTTCCCAACTGTATGCTACCCAGGCTCAAGACTAGTATTTGAAACCAAAATAAAGGTAACTATGAGAGTATGAAAGCAGAGTTGGCTAAGGTGAACTGGGGAACTAGGTTAAAAGGTAGCACAGTGGAGTTACACTGGCAGACTTTTAAGAAGATATTTAATGATGTTCAGAAAAAATTTATCCCAGTGAGAAAGAGAGGCTCTTTGAGAAGGATGCATCATCCATGGCTAAATAAGTAAGTCAAGGATAGTATTAAATCGAAAGAAACACCGTACAAATCTGCAAAATTAGTGGTAGGTCAGGGGATTGGACAGATTTTAAGAACCAGCAAAGAAAGACTAAAAATATAATAAAGAATAAAGAAAGTACAGTACGAGAGAAAGCTAGCTGGTAATTTAAAAACAGATAGTAAAAGTTTCTACAAGTATTTGAATAGAAAAAAAGTAACCAAAGCTAGTGTTGATCCTCTAGAGAGAAAGTCCGGGGAATTGATAACAGAAAACAAGGAAATGGCGGAGGAGTTGAACGAGTATTTTGTGTCTGAGGACTTAGAAAACTTCCCAAAGATACTTGAAAATCGAGGGATGATAGGGAGGGATGCATTTCATACAATCACCATCACCAGAGAAAGGGTGCTAGGAAATCTATTAGACCTAAAGGCTGATAGGTTCTCAGGACCAGATGGTCAGCATGCTAGAGTCTTTAAAGAAGTGGCGGCACAGAAAGCAAGCGCATTGGTTATAATCTTCCAAAATTCCTTAGCTTCTGGAAAGGTTCTAACGGATTGGAAAATAGCTCATGTAACCCCTTTATTCAAGAAAGGGGAAGGCAGAAAGCAGGAAATTATAGGCCAATTAGCCTAACATCTGTCATAGGGAAAGTGCTAGAATTCATTATTATGCAAGTTACAGCAGGATACTTAGATAACTGCGATTTGATCAGGTAGAGCCAACATGGCTTTGTGAAAGGGAAATTGTGTTTAACTAATCTGTTAGAGTTTTTGACATAGTAACATTCAAGGTGTATAAAGGGGAACCTGTAGATGTGGTGTATTTGGATTTCCAAAAGGCATTTGATAAGGTAACATATCAAAGGTTACTACACAAGATACATGGCGTAGGAGGTAACGTATTAGCATGGATAAAGGGTTGTTTGGCTAACATGAAGCAGGGAGTAGGGATGAATGGGTCTTTTTCAGATTGGCTAGCTGTAACTCATGGACTGTCACAGGGATCAGTGCTGGACCCTCAAACTATTTACAATCCATATCAATGATTTGGATGAAGGGACCGAATGTATGGTAGCTAAATTTGCCAATGACACCAAGATACGTGGGAAAGTAAATTGTCAAGAGAAGGTAGAGAGTCTGCAAAGGGATATAGACAGGTTAAGTGAGGGACAAAACTTGACAGATGAAGTATAACGTGGATAAATGTGACCTTGTTTACTTTGGCAAGAAGAATTGAAAAGCAGCCTACTGTTTAAATGGAGAAAAATTGCAGAACTCGGCAGTACAGAGGGATTTAAGTGTCCTGATACATGAATCACATTAAGTTAGTCTGCAGGTACAGTACATGATTAGGAAGGAAAATGGAATGTTAGCATTTATTCCAAGAGGAATGGAATATAAAAATAGGGAAGTTTTACTACCGCTGTACAGATTATTTTTGAGACCACTGTGTGCAATTTTGGTCTCCTCATTTTAAAATTATAGAATTACTTTAGAAGCAGTTCGGAGAAGATTCACTGAACTCATTCCTGGGATGAAGGGGTTGCCTTATGAAGAAAGGTTGAACAGGTTAGGCCTCTACCCACTGACATTAGAAGAATGAGGGTGATCTTTTGAAACATACCAGATCCTGAGGGGACTTGATAGGATGGATTGTAGGAGAATGTTTCCTCTTGTGGGGGAGACGAAAACTAGGGGACATAGTTCAAAAATAAGCTCTACAGGATAATGTAGCCTGGCTTAGAAAACCATTTCATAAATTCCCTGGTGCAAATTATATTTAAGCTTAAAGTGATCAAACTTAAAGTAAAGCCTAGGAATTGCTAAAAGAAAAGTTGACTAAATGGTAATAAGTAGTTGGTGCATGTCAGAGGAGTGATTGAGGGAGTGGTGGAGGTGGGGAGGGGGGTGATGAGTGGGGTGGAAAAGTGGTGGGTTAAGTGGCCCATAGTTTGCTCTTGGTGTGCCTACTGTTTCTAATTTAAATAAACAACGTGAATCCAGCAACAAAGTGATGAGGTTTGCAAAAGTTAAACTGGAAGAGGCTGCCTAAGCACGGCAGAATGAGCTAAAATTTATGGGGTGAAATAGCTGCTTGTGCTGCAGGAGTAGAGGACATTTGCTCACAAATGAAATACGACACTGACCCCCATTGGAATTCGCAATGTCAGCTCATTTAAATATTTAAATATTGTGAGTGCATTGAAGCGTGTTTCCAATTGCATTTTTTCTCAGGCATGCCTGTGACTGCCTTTATTATTTAAATAATTTATACCTGTAATGTCTTTACTTTCTTTAACATTTCTTTCCATGTTCTGATTGAAATGATCCATTAAATTAGCTGACATTTCTTTGTTTGTTCGTTTCTTCCCTTTTTCAGTAAAATACTCGTTAATTTTTCAGTTCTGAACAGAGGCCCAGCCTGAAATGTTAACCTGTCTGTACAGATACTGACTGGCCTACTATGTTTCCATCAGTTTCTGTTTCACAAACATACAAACAGTGACCGACAGGAAAGAAAACCCTTTGGCCTGTCCAGCCTGCCTTTAGCATTACAATATATACAATTCCTACACGACATGAAAGCTATATGATCTCCTGGGAAAACATCCAAATATAAAGTTAGGCCAATTAGGGAAGAAAGCCAAGAAAAAAAATGTTTATTGGTCCTTACCTTCCTTAAATTCTGATAGGCCGATTAGAGTTTGAGGTAACATTTATAATAATTTTACTTAAGACAGAAGTACCAACCATATTAAAGTCTGCAACTCTGGTCCTTCTTCTATGCTTGATGCACTCTGACTTGAAAGAGTGCCAAATCTGAATACGACATATGAGTCTGCCATTGGCACAGGCAGGGCTACAAAGACACTCTCTAGTGGATGATAGTGCAAAGCGTGACTGTGATCACGAAAAAGGGCTGCAGAAAGGTACCACGTAGATAATCCTAGAATGCTACGCTTAAAAGCAATGAAGTGCCCAACTTTATCTGAAATAGAAATAAACCAAAATCTCTTCTGTTTATTGTATGTTAATATTCCTTGCTTGTGTATATATATGCTGGGCTTCTTGCAATTGATCAGAAGAAAAAAACCAACCCTGCTTTCTTCATAAATAATACATGAAAATGAAAAATGTGCTTTTCAGGCACAAAGGATTGTACAGAGAATGATGCTAGATATGATGCTCAAAGTGGGCTCAGTTCACCCTTATAAAACTTTATAGAATAGATTTTTCCTGGGTTTGTTCCATTGCCACAGGCAATTGTGGTTTCATTTCTAATATAGCAATAATGCTCAGAAGCTAAAATGAATCTTTCACACTGCACTCCCCTCTAACTGGAGGATATTCTCTAGTCTAAACAAGACTAGCTAAGTATTTTAACTTTGGCAATTCAAATGCTATTTTTCAAAACACCTCCGGTCTCTGATACATAAATTAGCTGGACTTTTGTTCTTATATCTGATAATAAAGCACTCAATTAAAGGCAAAAAAGCACAAATTTTGACAGATATCAACTGTTTTAATTTCTTTTATTGAAACTTTAACAATTGTTGCTCTGACCACATCTTTGAAATAAAAACAAACAACTAGTACCAGTTGCTGTTATTGTCTGGGGGTTTAGTAACAAGCATGACCCAGACCTCCCTGTCGCTTGCCATTTCAACACATCATTCTGCTCTCATGTCCGTCCTCGGCCTGCTGCAATGTTCCAGTGAAGTTCAAAGCAAACTGGAGGAACAGCACCTCATCATCCGATTAGACACTTTACAGCCTTCTGGACTGAATATTGAGTTCAACAACTTCAGACCATGAACTCTCTCCTCCATCCCCACACCCTTTTTGATCCCCTTTTTTCAATATTCATTTTTATTTTTTTATTTTTATTTATTTTTTTTCTGCTTATTTTAATTATTATTTTTTAAAATTTATTTCCATTTTTATCCATTGTTTTATCTGCAGCTTTTAGCCTATTTTCGATTTTTTTTCCCCCACCACCGTCCTCCTCCCCCTACCCCATCCCCACAAGGGCCATCGGTCACTTGCTCATGTTGTTCTTTCCAGAGTGCTTACCCTGGTCCGG
The DNA here is from genome assembly GCF_964194155.1 of Cetorhinus maximus. Taxonomy (NCBI): domain Eukaryota; kingdom Metazoa; phylum Chordata; class Chondrichthyes; order Lamniformes; family Cetorhinidae; genus Cetorhinus; species Cetorhinus maximus. The sequence continues at coordinate 98,541,058 of NC_135882.1, forward strand.
CCATTATCACATTCTGCTTTCTACTCTTAATGTCACCATTAGCACCTCCTTTAGCCAATATCACCACCAATAACACCCCTTTGACCTTTTGTTTATGACATCTTTTGCAATCTCTCCTTTGCCTCCACCTCTCGCTGGCCTTCCATCCAGCTTCACCTGTTCCGCCCCCCTCAAACAGTATATATTTCACCACATTTCTACTTCCCTTTAGCTCTGAAGAAGAGTCATACAGACTCAAAACGTTAACCCTGTCTTTCTCTCCATAGATGCTGTCAGATCTGCTGAGTTTTTCCAGCATTTCTTGTTTTTGTTTCAGATTTCCAACATCCGCAGTATTTTGCCTTTAACTGGTACCAGTGAAGGGCTTAAAATTTAAATTGATCGGTTGTCCCGATCAAATAGAAAATGTTCATTTGTGCTTATGTAATATTGTTGTAGGGACAGCACAAATGACATTGGGTGCCCAAACTATCCATTTCAAATTTTTTAAATCACTTTGGAATTCATTTGTGCATATATATACATATATAGTATACATATTTTATATAAATATATAGATATATAATCTCGGCAAGCATAAATCAGCTACTGTATTTTTGGAAATATATCAGTTGTGATAAGATGTGAAATATTGTAAAAAAGTGTAATTACAGATAATAAACATCTTTTCATTTCTTCCATTTACAATAGGCTGGATGCACGCTGTTTTAATCAGCTAGTGTGTAGCTACATTAAATTTACATTCACAGCACAGAAAGAAGCCAGTTTGGCCCACGCCAGTGATTATGCTCAAACAGATAGTCCTCCTACTCTAACTTGTTTCATTTTACTTTATTTCACTCCATAATCATCTTCTAGTCCTTTCTCCCTTGTGTAAGTATCTATCTTCCCCATAAATGTATCTATGCCGTTTGTCTCAACCACTCCATGAGGTAGCAAGTCCACATTTAACCCACTAAAATGGATGGGTTAGGGTTGGGTGGGATGTAAAAATCTTAAAAATTTCAAAACTGCCTCCAACCTATCCGGCAGTGAGTTTCCCTGAACTGGCCAATTAATGGCCAGAGGGCAACTAACCATCCAATTAAGGCAGCGAGCAGGCTCTTAAATATGAAGGCCAATAGAAGGCCCTCCCGCATAGAAGAAGCAGCAGGCTGCAGTTCAGGTAAGAGTGAGAGGGTATCTGCATATTGAGGCACCCTCTCTGCAATTTTTACAAGTTTTAAATTTTAAAAATAGCCTTAGCGGCTGAGCCATTATTGTGGTGGGGAACCCCTCCACAGGGTGTAATCAAAGCAGAAAATACTGGAAAAACCCAGCAGGTCTGGCAGCATCTGTGGAAAGAGAAACAGAGTTAACATTTCAAATCCGCATGACTCTTCTTCAGAGCCTCCATAGAGTGGCCTGTGATCACATCTGTAGCGAGACAGACAGAGAAGGCCTCAACACTTACATTTGCCTGGATCACAAGGCAAAGACACATGGAGCAGACACTAAGGGAATGCACAAAAGTAATTTGGGTTTTTTTTTGCATATGTCAAAATTGGATTTGTAAAATTAAATTAGAGCATGTATTTCCTAGTGGCTTTTATTTTTGTGTTGCTAGAAAGAGGACAATGTAATAGTGAGTGATAGAGGAAAGGTAAGAAGCATGGGACTACTGGCGAACATTTAGCATTGAGTGTATTCAAGTCAGGGATCCCTTCCTATTGCACATCAATGACCTTACTTTCATCATAAGGTCAGAAATGGGGATGTTTGCTGATGATAGCACAATGTTCAGCACCATTCGCAGCTCCTCAGATACTGAAGCGGTCAATGTCCAAATGCAACAAGGCCTGGACAATATCCAGGCTTGGGCTGACAAGTGACAAGTAACATTCGCGCCACACAAGTGTCCGGCAATGACCATCTCCAACAAGAGAGAAGCCAACCATCGCCTCTCGATGTTCAATGGCATTACAATCACTGAATCCCCCACTATCAACATCCTGGGGTTACTATTGATCAGAAACTGAACTGGACTAGCCATATAAATACTGTGGCTACAAGGGCAGGTCAGAGGCTAGGAATCCTGCAATGAGTAACTCACCTCCTGACTCCCCAAAGCCTGTCCACCATCTACAAGGCGCAAGCCAGGAATGCGATTGAATACTCTCCATTTGCTTGGATGAATGGAGCTTCCACAACACTAAAGAAGCTTGACACCATCCAGGACAAAGCAGCCCGCTTGATTGGCACCACATCCATAAACATTCCCTCCCTCCATCACCGATGCACAGTAGCAGCAGTGTGTACCATCTACAAAATTCACTACAGGAATTCACTAAAGCTCCTTAGACAGCACCTTCCAAACTCATGGCCACTACCATCTAGGAGGACAAGGGCAGCAGATAGATGGGAACACCACACCTGAAAGTTCCCCTCCAAGTCACTCACCATCCTGACTTGGAAATATATTGCCGTTCCTTCAGTCCCTGGGTCAAAATCTTGGAACTCCCTAACAGCACTGTGGGTGTGCCTACACCACATGGACTGCAGCAATTCAAGAAGGCAGCTCACCATCAGCTTCTCAAGGGCAACCAGGTTTGGGAAATAAATGCTGGCCCAGCCAACGAAGCCCATATCCCATGAACAAATAAAAAAATACTGCCTCCTCCTCCTCCTTTTCCTTGTACTCCTGATCCCAGCTTCTTACCTGCTAAGTGCTGACAAAGCCTGCTCTCTCATAATGGCCAAGTTGTGCAGTACAACCACAAGTCTTGATACCTGCTCAGCTTAGTACTGCAGGGCTTCTGTAGAGAAGTCCAGGCAGCAGAAATGTTGTGTAAGGATGCCAATGGTGCTTTCTATAATGTTCTTTATGGCAGCATGGCTCTTGTTGTAGGCTGGCTGTGCAATGGTTCCAGACCAGAGTCATGAACCATGTCATGGATAATTCTTGTCGCCCAGTAGCCAGCCTTTATCTTGCCATCACTTGTCAAATACAGGTGACACGGAAGAATGCAGCAGAAAGAAGGAATCATGACTATTGTTAGGATAATGAATATTCACCTGCATGGTCCCACGCCAGCTGACACTGAGGAAATAGAATCCCTTTCAGTTTATGAAATGGTCGAATTCACATTATAGGTACACACAGGGCACTGCACATGCAGTCAATGGCAACCCATGCACACCCTTGTGCTCAGACCATCTGCTTGAACGCGGCAAGAGGAAATGAGGTTAAACTGTTTCTCTGTGTATAAAGAGCCACAATGACCTCCCTTGAGATGTTGCTCATATCTCCAGCAGCAGCCAACCACATAAAAATTAAGAGCTAAAGTCACCTCTGTAGCTACAGGCAATGCTGTCCTTTCCCTGCTTTGAATTGGAAGTGTATTTCCCGTTTTAGCAGTTGACGCATTTCAGTTGCAAAACCTTAGGTGAAGCCAAGATATCTCAAGCTTTTGTCCTAACTAAAGTTGAGTTAATTTAAATACTCCCTAAAGACCCTTGCCAAACATGACATCCTGCTGAAAGCCCTTCTCCCGCGCTCCCTCTTCTAGAAACTTGCTCCCTCTCACTTCATTAGTTATGTTCAATTCTCAGATTAAACTCTATCAGTTCACCCATGTTTGAGCACAAGCTTTTAAATGAAAGCTTTTAAAGTGCTTAGCCAAGTATAGGAAAGCATCAAAAATGTATACAATTGCACTAGAAGTGCAAATAAATAATCCAATTAATAGTGCTGGTTGGGGGGGAACCTTCATTCTGTTTAACAAGTGTGTGAGGTCAAGGCAGGGCACAGGCTACAGCATGAAGTCCAAAAATCATGGCACCAAATCAGCACCGCACATTGAATGATGTCATAATCTGCCTGATATGCAATCCCCTTTATTAATATGACAGCCAGTGTACTTTCTGTCAAATTATGACCCGAATCTCAGAGCCCAGCATTAGGAAGTGTTTAAAAAGCAGGCACTACAGAGCCCAATTTTTCCCTTACTATTTCCAGTGTCATTCTCGTTATAATGTTTTGGGCTAAGTCCAGATATTGAGCCTTACCTCTGGTTTTGGCTGGGATATAGTGTGCTGCTTCCGGATTTAAAAGCCATCATCATAATCCTTTTTTCTTTGCCGATGAATAAAAGGTTCAGATGGTGAACTGTATCTGGCATGTCTGCAGTTTGGTTAACAGCTCCAGGTTTTCAAATGGAGCAGTGGAAGTACTTTGGGGAGAAATATGGCAGTGCAGGGTGTTGTAAGATCCCAAAGAGGGCAGCTGAGGGAATGGAAGGAGGTGGCCAGGGCAGTGAATATAAATTCTAGCACACCATGCGCACCTAGCAGTGCAGAAAGGCCTTGTGCTGTAAGGGAAAGTAAGAGAAGCTACCAAAAATGTCCAAGATTGCACTGTGATAAGCATGACTGCTACTTGTAACCACTGCTTCCAATTGTAATAAAGTACTTAACCATTCATCATTAGTGCCCACGAGGTAGCATTGTCAAAGACGGGTAGCACAGTGTATTGTTGTAAAATAGAGACACTAGGTGGAATTTAAATTTCTCCCCCAGAGGTGGGCTGGGAGGTGAGGGGGGCTAGCTAATCTGGCTGGAAGGTGCAAGGTGGAGACTCCATTGTCCCCCCAACTCGCCCCAATTAAGACCAGGGTGGAAACAGTCAAGGGTGGCTTTCCCACCCAGAGGCCAATTGAGGCCTTTATGTGGTCACTTAGGGGCCATTGGTGTTTTAAAAATGGCAGGTGCGTGCCATGCCATGTGGGCAACCCGCCAGGTAAACCCTGGAATGTATGTCCCTCCTAAGTGGGCAGCCCATGCCCAACAGAGACCCATCGGCAGAGTGTGCCACCCACATGTGAAGACCCAGTCTGCCCTTTAAACTAACTCCCCTCCAACACACCCCTTCATCCTGACTGACCCTGGCTATCCTGCCTCATCTACATTTCCTCCAAGGCTCCAGCAACAACCTTCTGCCTGAGTGTACTGCTCCCAATGGAGCTGGCACTACTAAAGAGCTTCTGGACTCTGAATGTTGGCAGCTCTTGGCGGTGAGAAATTTTCACTGAAGACACCGAGGACCTCGTCGCCAAAAATGTAAGTGCCTCATTGGCACTAAACCGGGTTTTTGGGGGGTGGGGTGAGGATGCTCCAGGAAAGGCCGCGATGGAGCTACCTCCAGCTCCCCAGCCAGGAGACAAGCTTACCACTGTGACCATCATAGTTTACAGATATTTGCATAATGCAGTGATAATCTCTTCATTTAACTGGGCATTGGGATAGTGGAATCTTTTCTTGTTCATGTAGTGCAAGGGAGCACATAAATCACAGATACATGGTCCTATGACTTCAAGAACCTTCTGAATGCTTGCCATACTGTAAAATTGCAGGGTGCTCTTGTGCTGCCATCAGTTTTACATAAGGAAAGACATGAAATTATTTACAAATCATGCAAATAATGCATTCACCACTGACTTGATGCAATTGCGCATAGCTGATGGGCTAACGTTCGTGATTTCCTCAATGGCAGCTTGAAATGACCTCATTCTATAAAAGCTACAGGTGGCTCTGGCTAACAATCCTGGATGCTGGGTCTTTACAAGCATGAAAGAAGAAATAGCCCAAATAACTGGCAAATGTGGAAAAATGCATTGCATTGCATTATTTTTGCTTTATTTACATGGTCCATGCAAAATTAATGTCTGCCTCCTGGAACCACCAGTGAAGACAGCAGAAAATTGGATGGATGCATCGGTTGGCTGAGATCTAGCACCGATCTTGCAAATTGGGTGAACATGATGGAAAGTCAAGTGTGCAAAGTAAACAAGACCGCAGACAAAGGTCCAATAAACTCAAATACTGGGAAATATTGACCTGAAATGTTAATTGCATATCAATTGAGTTTAATTGTATGCAGGTGGTGGGCATTAACTGGGTTTCACTTGAGCAAATGTAAAAAGACACTTCTTGAATTTGTGGTGGGGTTGAGTTAGGAGGTATATGCTTGTAAGGTTTAATTCTGTCAATAAATGTAAGATTGAGAAAAGATTGGCTCCAGTACTCTCCTTCACCAACTTGTTTTTCAACATGTAACAGGACAATCCATCCTGCAAAGCAAGGTGTTGAAATGAAGTAGAACTGTAGTCCTAGCGTCAGAGCAAAAGGCAGTCCCAATGTATCACAATGTTATTCTATGGTAAAATAGATAAACTCATGGCCAATTTTCCTATATTCTTAAAAGAGTAACTCTTTTTGTGAGTTTGTATTTATGTTTATTTATGTGTTTATTATGTTTAAAATATTTTTGCAATATTCTTGGAATATTGAAAAACTAAATTGGTGACAACACTTAAAAAAAATCTATTTTGAAAAATTTCAGTGGTACCTCTTCTGGTTGCTAGTTGCTTATTTGCATATTTGTTTTCTGCATGTTAGTTTGCCATCTGTAGTTTTTTTCGGCCTGTTTAGTCATATTTAATGTAATAAAGCACCATTAGCTGCTTTCCTATGAGTGATCCCCTGAGATGCTGCAAATGTGAGGGCATGCTGCAGATGTGACACTTTGAAATGTGTGATGCACTGCATACTTCTGTTAGATGTACTAGATTTCATTGTAGAGTTTGGTCTAATTTGAAGATAAATGTCAGTTGGCATTTACATTGAAATATATCAAAAACCTTAAACACCAGAATCTGAAATGAAAATAAAAGATACTGGAAATACGCAGCAGGTCATTGAAAAGGAAACATCAATTTTTGAAAGCCTTTTTCTCCCCCTCTGATACCAAATGTCATGAAATTGTTAAGGTTGGCAAAATGATAACTGACTTAATTGTTGATTTTGCTTAAAATCTAAACGATATCACGAATGACAAAATGGTTCACAGTATATGTCATACATTCTTGTGAAAAATATAATTTCTACTTGTACCAGCCCCAGTAGCCCCAAATAATACAGATGTTACATTTCAAGCTGAACTAATACAATTACATTTCAGAAAGGTAGAAATGCGATAACATTAAAGTAATGCTGGACACCATCTGTGGGTAGCCACTCAGCACTGTATGTGCAGTTTAAATCCAGCCCAAAACCTGAGTGCATTTGTCACTGTGTCACTGTGTAATCAAGCTACAAGTCCAAACTATTTGATGAGAAATGTAGTTAAAGGCACTTTATCTTGTATAGCACAACATTTTATAAAACGTCAATTGAAAATGTACATGAAAAGTATTGAAAATACTCATGTCTCAAACAGTTGTACGAGGTTAATTTTATAAATCTATGAGAGCATAAGATCATAAGAAATAGGAGCATGAGTAGGCAATTTGGATTCTAGAGCCTGCTCCGCCATTCAATAAGATCATGGCTGATCTGCTTGTGGCCATAATTCCACTTTCCTGTGTGCCACCACACACTGCTCCCCACCCCCAGTTGGAGTTGACGGAAACGGCGGAGGATGATCCTTTGAATGCGGAGGCTGGTGGGGTGATAAGTGAGGACAAGAGGGATCCTATCATGGTTCTGGGAGGGAGAGGAAGGTGTGAGGGCGGAATCGTGGGAGATGGGTCGGACACGGTTGAGGGCCCTGTCAACGACCGTGGGTGGGAAACCTTGGTTAAGGAAGAAGACATATCAGAAGCGCCGTTTTGGAAAGTGGCATCATGAGAACAGATGCGATGGAGGCGAAGGAACTGAGAGAATGGGATGGAGTCCTTACAGGAAGCAGGGTGTATGGAACTGTAGTCGAAGTAGCTGTGGGAGTTGGTGGGCTTATAGTAAATATTGGTGGACAGTCTATCACCAGAAATTGAGACAGAGAGGTCAAGGAAAGGAAGGGAAGTGTCGGAGATGGACCATGTGAAGGTGATGGAGGGGTGGAAAGTGGAAGCAAAATTGATAAGTTTTTCCAGGTCCAGATGACAACATGAAGCGGCACCAAAACAGTCAATGATGTACTGAAAGAAGAGTTGTTGGAGGGGGCCCGAGTAGGATTGAAACACATCTTCCCTTCACCCACCCCCCCCCCTCCAACCCGCCGCCCCGTCGGCATTCCGTAGGCACCGTTCCCTCCGGGACACCTTGCTCCACTCCTCCATCACTCCCAACACATTATATCCCTCCCATGGCACCTTCCCAGGCAATCACAGAAGATGCAACACCTGTCCCTTTACCTCCTTCCTCCTCACCATCCAAGGGCCCAAACACTCCTTCCAGGTGAAGCAGCGCTTCATTTGCACCTCCTTCAATTTGGTCTACTGCATTCACTGCTCCCAATGCGGCCTCCTCTACATTGGAGAGACCAAATGCAGACTGGGCGACCACTTTGCGGAACACCTTCGGTCTGTCCACAAGCATGACCCAGACCTCCCTGTCGCTTGCCATTTCAACACCCCATCCTGCTCTCATGCCCACATGTCCGTCCTTGACCTGCTGCAATGTTCCAGTGAAGCCCAACGCAAACTGGAGGAACAGCACCACATCTTCCGATTGGGCACTTTACAGCCTTCCGGACTTAACATTGAGTTCAACAACTTCAGATCCTGAACTCTCTCCTCCATCCTCATCCCCTTTGTATCCCCTTTTGTCAACATTCATTCTCATTTCTTAATTTTTACTCTTTCATTTTTTAATTTTTAGTTTTTATCCACTTATTTTTATTTTTATTATTTTTATTTTCATTTTTATTTATTGTTTTATCCCCACCTTTTATCCTATTTTCAATCTTTTCTCCCACCACCGTCCCCTCCCCTCACCCGACCCCCACAAGGACCATCTGTCACTTGTTCATGTTGTTCTTTCCAGAGTGTTACCCTTGTCCTGCCATTATCACATTTTGCTTTCTGATCTTAATGCCACCATCAGCACCTCCTTTAGCCAGTATCACTATCATTAACACCCCTTTGTCCTTTTATCCATGACATCTCTGGCAATCTCTCCTTTGCCTCCACCTATCACTGGTCTTCTATCCAGCTTCACCTGCTCCACCCTCCCTTAAACAGTATAAATTTTATTTCATTTTACATCTCTTTAGCTTTGGAGAAGAGTCATAAGGACTCAAAATGTTTTTTTTCTCTCCACAGATGCTGTTAGACCTGCTGAGTTTTTCCAGCATTTTCTGTTTTTGTTGCTTATGTTCAATGACATGGCTTCCACTCCTCTCTGGAGAAGAGAATTCCAAACACTAATGACTCTCAGAGAAGAAATTCCTGCTCATCTCCATCTCATTTTGAAACTGTGCTCCCTAGTTTTAGATTCCACCCCTCCACCCTCCTCCCGTGGGAAAATATCCCCTCAACATCTACCCTGTCAAGTCCCCTGAGAATCTTACATGTTTCAATTAGATCATCTCTCATTCTTCTAAACTTCAATGTGTACAAGCCCAACCTTTTCAGTCTCTCTTTATCACACAAACCCCTCACCCCAGGAATAAGCTGAGAGAACCATCTCCAAACCGCTTCCAATGCAAATATGTCCCTCCTTAAGAAAGTTAACCAAAACTGTACACCAAACTTTAGGTGTGGTCTCACCAATGCCCTGTACACTTGTAGCAAGACTTTTCTACTCTTACACTCCAACCCTTTTGCAATAAAGGCCAACATTCTATTTGCCTTTCTAATTACTTGCTGTACTTGCATGCTGACTTTTTGTGATTCATAACAAGGACACCTAGATCCCTCTGTGCTGCAACAATTCTGTAGTCTCTTTCCCTTTAAATAATATTCTGCTTTTCTGTTCTTCCTGTTAAAGTGGGCAACCTCACACTTTCCCACATTACACTCCATCTGCCAAATGTTCCCCACTCACTTAACTTACCTACATCCCTTTGAAGCTCTTTGTCTCCTCCTCAACTTGCTTTCCAACTATCTTTGTATGGTCAGCAAAATTGTCTACAACACAGTGGGTCCCTTTATCCAAGTCATTAATATAGATTGTAAATAGTTGAGGCCCCAGCTCTCCATTAGTTACATTATGCCATCCTGAAAATTACTCATTTATCCCGGCTCTCTGTTTCCTGTTAGTTAGCCAGCCCTCTATTCATGCTAATATATCAACCCCTAATGCCATAAGCTCTTATCTTGTGTGGCAAACTTTTCTTTGGCACCTTATTAAAATGCCTTTTGGAAATCTACATACATTACGGGCCGAATCTTCCTGCCCAGCCAACAGCCGGAGTCATGGCATTTGGCAGGAGGCAAAAAATCTGTTTTCTGGCAGTGGGATTATTGATGTTTGAATTTTGTTCCCCCACAACATCCAAGGCAAGATAAAGGTGGGTCAAGCTTCCCGATGAACAATGTCTGGAACCCCATTTGCATGCATTAGCACCTTGTGCATTCTCATTAAAAGTCCATCTTGCCGGTATTAAGCTTGCCCTCCAAATTAAGTTCCCTACCAGTGAGAATTTAGAATGTTTAGTTTTGCGCCTGGTGAGCTTCACTTCTTCCATAACTTTGAGGTCCATTGACACTGCTTTTGTCTTCTTGGGGACCTTGACATGAGTGAAGTTATGCGAGTGCCGGTAGCAAAAGCTGCACCAAGGCTGGACATAGGAGGTGGGCAAGTGGGAAAAGAGGTGGTGGGAGAAAGAGAGTGTTTTGGGGAAGTGGAGTGTCTTTGAAGGCGAGGTCGGTGGTGTCGACGGTGGGGTCCTGCGGGATGAACTCAGGGTAATAGTGATAGTAGGGTACAGTCACAGTTGGGGGGGCAGTGGGTGGGTGTTGGGGAGAAGTGGGATGCGGTAGGATGGCAGATCCAGGGTGACAGCTTGTTAGGTGTAGGTCTCGTGATGGTCAGAGGGGAGCTGTTCACAGAGGGGGACTAGAAAGGTGGCTCTGATAACAGGAGGGGCAGAATCAGGGTGGGCATGGGCAACAGGTGTTGGCTTAGCAGAGAGGGAAGGCATGTGAAAGTGGATCATAATAGGATCCTGGGCAATGTGGGGGAAGTTCAAGGATGACAGAGGGGAGAAGAATGGTGATATTGGGTGGGTTAAGGATGATGGGGGAAGTTGTGGGTGACAGGAAGAGGGTACAAGGTGGTGGACCAAGTTTGGAAGGTGACACGCACCATTTTTCAAATCTGACTGACCACTTAGTCAGTCAGCGAGATGCCTTGAAGTGGGAGGAGGATCTTTTGGGTGGGTGGAGTTCAAGGTCAGCATGTGCAGACGACTAACAGGAGCCATAATAATTATGAGGCAACTGGATGTCAACCATTCTCAGTTGTGTTCTCCTCTCTATGGTGAAGCCCAGTGAATTCGGCTCTCAGCTTAGTTTGTGCTCTTGGCATGAGCATTTACCTTCAACAGCTTCATTATCGGGTCACCATCATTGAGCAATTTCACACAGGTCTGTGAAGATTATGATGTTGCACAAAACACCAGTGTCTATCTGACATTCATATTAACTTGATGCTGTCCTTCTGCAGTCATCATTCCAATAGTCACAAAACATTTTTTCCTTGAGACTTGAGAGTGTCAGCCTGTTTTAGGGTGTGGAGGATTCATCAGGATCATCACCCTACACTTCTCCACTAACTATCTTTATAGGTTTGCTTTTCTTCTTTCCAGTAAAACACCTGTGTGCAAAGTGTTCCAGCTTCTTACAGTTCAAGCACATGCTTCCTTTTCTTTTGAGTGGTGTCCTCTGCAAAATTTACATCTGGTGCTCTGGCCTTGATCTTTCTGATGCCCCTTCTGTAACTAGTTCTCCCTTTCCTCCATTGTCTTGTGCTTGGAAGGCCTGAACTGCCTCTCAACATGGTGCAAAACCTCATCAGGTCCCCCATCAATACACTCCAGCTGATTATTGATCACTTCAGAGTTTCTGCACATGTCAATTGCTTTCTTGAGGGCAAGTTTCACTTCTCTCAGCAGAAGTGCTCTTACGGTGGGATCTCTTGTTCCTAAGACAATCCTATCTCTGCGCGTATCATCCTTCAGTTGCACCAAATTAAGATTCAGCTAGAAGTCTAAATGCAGTCACATGCTGGTCAATATTCTCCCCCTCTTCCTGAGCTCTGGTGTTGAATATGTAGCGTTCATAAGTAACATTAACAGAAGACTTAAAGAGGGTCTTCAAGGCCTCCAGAATTTCAAAAGACTGGCGTTTCTGGTCCTTATTTAGATCTAGGTGCAATACAGCCTGTAACACTCTTCCCCCAGCACTGACAGTAGAGTTGCTATCTTATTTGTTCAGGTTTCTTGTTTAACTCAGTGGCGATTTCATAGTTTTGCTGCTGAGACTGGAAGAATTTCCAATCCATTCTCAAATCTCCCTTCATCTCCATAACGGCCAGTACTGGAATATTCAAAGCCATGCTGACTCACCCAACAGTCAATATCCTGTACAGAGTTGCAGAATGAAGTTTTAATTATTCTTTTCTGTTTGACTGGCACTCTTCCAGCTATCAAAATCCACTCAATTTCAGCTGCACATGCCTGGCATTATGTTCCAAGTGGTGGATGAAATAACTTCTGCCCTCAAGCCTTTATACACAAAGGATGACATCAGAGGTCAAAGACTATGGCGAGCTATTGCAAGTCATAATGCACAAAGGCACTTCTCCAAACATCTGGGCTTTGCATCTATAAAATGTTGAGCCTTCTGAAATTGAAGTCTTTTGGATGCTGAATTCCAACCAATGTCTGAAAAAATTCTGAATGGGAATGTTACAAAAATAGAGCACTCACCTGCCTGTCCTAGACCTGCCTTGCAACCCTTGCTTGACCCTCTGCTTGGCAGGTGCCTAAGGCCGACCATGCTGGCATGTTTGACTTGATACCCACTGGGCGAGGATCACTCCCACTCCTATCTCATTTACATCTCCGCAATAGCTCTGCATCTGCTGCAGATGCTGGGCCACCTACACATTCCTGAGGAAACCCTAGAAATCACAGGACCATATTTTGTCAGGTTTCTGTCCCTTTTTAAAAATATTCCCGGCGGCGAATGTCAGCAGAATTGGCCTGTGAACTTGTGGGGTCTAGTATCCATGACTGAAAGCTACAAATAGCTAGATTTTGATACTGGAACATTTAACTACTTAACTTACCAGCACATTTCTCCACACGGTGCTCTTACCATATAGTTTAGTTCCTCAGAGGCGCAGCTTTGAATCACATCATGACAATCAATATTCATAAGGACCTAAATAGTCTTTCCATCAGTATGTGTCAATTGTTTTTTAAGGAAGGTGAAAACAACTTAAGGTAGGGTGTTTGAAGTAAAATAGTGCACCGAAATTGTACCATGGACAGGAAAACATTCACAGCCAAATAATATGCGTAATGATTCCTCTTAGGGACATTTTGTTAATTATTGAAGCAACCGAGAAGGCAGGGAAAATCATATTACTGATCTCTTAAAGAAAAATCTGAAAGTTACAAGCTGAATTTCACATGGCAAAGTCAAATGTAACAAGAACACAGTGTCAACCCGAAGGTATTGGTTGCAAAACCAATTACATGTCCTATTTTAAAAGAAAGGTGAACTTTCCTTAATTTGAATTTGAAACTGATCACAATATAGGAAGACCTTGAACATGACAAGTCATCTGCTCCAGGCTTCAGAAATGGTCTACTCACAGTAAATCATTAGTTTGATGGAAAGAGGTAATTTATAATGAAACATTATAATAGACAGTGATGCAGTAGCTTCATTTTATGGATTGTGTAGGCAACTATTAATGATAGGGTGTGTTTACATGGACTAGGAAAACATTGGGAGTTTTGACATCAGGCTGGGAGTCCCGTTCAAGGTAATTGACAGCACAAGTGAGCTCATCGAACATTAAAGTATTAGAGAATTCCTATACACATAGTAGGCAACTGAGTGCGCAGGAGACACATTGCAGAAAATCGCAGACGCACAGCCCAAGATTCCTGGGAGGCACACAGTTCCCATTAAAAGTACAGGATTTCAGGTTTGGCCCTACTGTGCTATATTTCTATTATATTTACAATTTTTTCCACCATTTCTTCCCTCCACTCTTGCAGAAACAACTTTTGTTGGGGTAGAGCTCCAAAGATGCCTACACCTCTCTGGCACTTTGCTGAGAAGCCATTCCTCATGTCAGACCTAGACAGTAAGTTTCAGTAGGCTATTTGCCTTTGGAGGATATCGTGGTAGAGCCTAATTCTGCTCATGTCTGATGTTTACACACATGCACTCTCCCGTGAGGGTCACTGGACAGCTTTCAAAAGTCGGATCCTTCTGTTTCCTAGCCCCTCGGTATTGAGGTCTGTTATAGCATCCTTGTTGCTGCACCATCTGAGATCAACTAAACATACACAGGCAGGGGATCAAAGCTAGGGTTTTCTGATCTATTTTGCTCTTAACTTGGCAGTACCTGCATCCACTAAGCCATTGGGAGAGCTTATGTACCTTTTTGTTTTAATGATCGAGGCTACTCAATTATAAATTGTATGGTGACAACCGCAAAGAAGTATTATGCTCACAGTTAAAACTGAAAAAGAGATTTATTTCATTGCATGCATTGGCAGCTCTCCAGGCTGGGGCTAAACTTGGAAGAAAGGCATTTTGTTTTTCCAGTTACTTTGAGCTGTTTAAATCATATTGCAATGTACATGTAGAGATTCACAGGCCACTTCTAATACACCAATTAATAGGGACTAATGGATTGGGCCTGATAAAATAGGATGATTTAATTTCCAATGGGACAGCCTAATAAATAGCCTTCAATAGTGATGTTTCAGTAATATTCAGACTATGGTACCATTTTTCAGTATTGAACTGACAATCATTATCTAATAAATATGCAGTGATTAAATGAGAACTGTTAATACCTCAGTGTGGCCATCACCACATATTAACTTGGTACATACCAGCTGTGACAGCTGCTGTCACAAAGCCAGCAGAACAAAACTGAATAAAATGACCACATGAACTTCACAGAATATACTATGAACTTGCACTGGCGACCTGAGATTGATAGACTTGAATTTCATCTTCAGATTGCCAACTGAGATTTTCATTCAGTCCATGACATTGGCCAAAACCGCTCAATAAGACTTATCACATTGATGCACACAGTAGGGTAGTTGCTGGGGTGTTGCTCAAGAATCTAATTACCTTTTACTTCCCCTTCCCCCATGGGAAGTTATGAAATGAAACCATGTCTGGTTTGGCCTAAGATCAGAATCAAATGATCATGACAGCTGCCATATTGTCATAAACTGGGTCGCTAGGTCAACTGAAAATTGATATTGATAGATTATTGTTGGGCAAGGGTATTAAACGATCTGGAACCAAGGCAGATAAATAGAGCTGAGATCCACATAACCATGATCTAATGGAACATCAGAACAGACTCGAGGGGTTAAACAGTTACTTCTGTTCCTATGTCCCTAGCCATTCTGGAATTCACGTGACTCCAATCCCTTACAATCAGGAAGATATTCACTAGCAAGGAGAAGCAGGTCTGGGTGCATGTGGGGGTGGAGGTGAGGTTGGTGGTGGTGGAGGTGGAGGTGGGGGCGGGGGTGATGGAGGTAGGTGGGGTTGGTGGTGGGGGTGGTGGAGGTTAAGTATTAAAGTATTGAATTTAAAATCAGGTCAGGATCCCAACATCATTCCATTCTCTTCTGGGGTTAGGACTGAAGGCAAGTGGGGAACTCTCTTGGATCTGTCGGGTAATTTATTAAGGTAATAAAAAAAATCCAGTTGAGAACTGTTTAACCCTCATCTCAGTATTTTCCAGCCAGAGAACTTATTTCCCAGCCTGTCAGCAATTCACCAGGGACACCGAGGTGAGTGAAAAGCAGGCAAACCTTCTTCAGTGAAACTGACAAACTCGGATTGTTTAATCTGAAGCCAGTCATGGCCGGGCGAGAGGCTGCTGTTTAAGGTACTCTTTCCCTCAAGAACCCTATCACCGATTGTCAATCAGATGATGTTGGACTGCTTCCCAGTTCTATCTTGTTTTGTTACTCCAAACACAGACATCAATTGTAATAAATGTAGAATCAGGTATTTGCCTTTAATGAGCTCATGTTACTCAATTCAACTAAGCACTCAGTGAACACATACAATTCCATTTGATAATATGATTCTTTATTATTGAGTTTATGAATCATTATAAGATCTCAGCTACCAAGCCTCACAATTCCATCCTGACTCCAAGAAACAGTGGTTTACTCAAAACACTTAAGCCAATTCTATCTTTTGTTCTCTATATTCCATGCATACTAACATCAAAATTCACATAGTGCAGACTTCAGATATACAACATGGAGCCAAAAAGATATATTGATGTCCTCAATCTCTCCCAATGATTCTGTTAGCATGATTATGGTCCATTTAAGCTCTTCAATCATTTTACTACGATAAACAGTGATCAAACAACATATTCCAGACCCTTAACACAGGGATGAGTGACCTCCCTTCAACTGGGCCCACTTCACAAAGCACCCCTGTTCAGGAGAATTGAAAGCTGGTTTAGCTCATTGTATGCTGATCCTACAAAGAACGAGATATATGAGAATATTCCAACAGAAGGCAATTCACCTGCCTAGCACCTCGCTCACCATCAACTGCACTCCCTTGCTGCCAGTCTGCAACACAACAGCCATGCATCGTCATCTCCTGCTGCACCCTTTACAACCTGGCACTGCAACAGGGAGAGGAGCTGGCTGAGGAGATGGAGGAACTGGAGGTCTCCTCCAATGAGGAGGATGCCGATGGGGGTGAGGGTGAGGAGGTCCTTGAATGCAATGATGACAGGGATGAAGCCCTTGCACTGACCAGACGAGGCAGGCGCGCTTGGGAGACCCTCAGAGCTGCTAGATTTGTGGAGGACGATGACGACATGCAGTGAGGAGACAGCACAGACCCACACATTGATCGATGAACATTTGACCCCAGTCTGACTTATGGCAATGCACATACCTTCTGTGATAATACCCCTGTCATGGAGACACACAGCGGAGGGCTGAATAGTCGCTCAATGATGACGACATGTAGCGAGGACACTCCATAGATCTTCACGTAGCCTCTGAGAATGTCTGACTCCTGTCTGGCCGAGGGCAGCTCGCTTGCGCTCTGTGATCAGGATCATATAGAGACGCAGCCATGAAGCTTTTTGATCCTTTGTCCACCTTCAGCACCTGACCCCTTCAGGAGCACAGCGTACTGGTAACAAATGCTGAAGAGATAGGGGCCAGCCCCACCTCAAAGGTACTGAGAGCACACAGAGAGTATGAGAGAACTCCGTGATGCTTGCCGACAACATTCAGGCAGCAATGACAAGCACTGTCGAAGTGCAGGCATCAGTAATGTGTCCAGGGAGTGTGAGGCCAGACCATCACTTTGGTCTGAAGGCTGCACAAAGCACAGGGAAGAGCCCCTGGACTGAGACACCTGCCTTTATCTTGTGCAGAAAGTTTTCACACCTGAGTGACACAAACACTGCTCATCATAAAAAAGGAACCATAGGCAGGGAGACATTCTTGGGAGTTTATTGACAATAGTGAGCGGTGTGAATAGATTAACACCAGTACCCAGGCTGTGCAATTATATCTTAACTTTCCCTAATCCTATCTTGGTGCTCCCTGTTTATCCAAAGCGGCGGTGGAGGCAGCTTTGTCTGAAGTGCTACGCCTTGTCTGTGATGACCTTGATGGGCCGAGACCTGTCCTCTGGAGGACCGAGACCTGGAGGGCCCTGGCCTGCTTTCAGGGTCCTGCTGTGTAGCAGTGGCATCCTCCTAGGCCTGTGAAGCTGGAGCTTCTGAGGTCATATGAAGAGGGGATTCAGATGGTCCAGACACTCCCGGAGTCACCTGGATGGATGGTCCCGGGGACACACCTGCTGATCTCCCACCCTATGGGTGCCCAAGGATCCCTGGCTGACTTCTCAAGGAGAAGGGGTATCTGAAATAAGATCGAGCTGCTCAGCACCCCTCTCGCATACACACTGCTGGAGGCCAACTGTGGCATCATCAATGGAGTTCAGCCCGTGCAGCAGTGCAGGAGCAACGTCCTGGACCAAGGTCTCCATGGCGGCCGCCATCCTACTAGTGTTGACCTTGGTGCGTTGCCAGCGATATCACCTCAGCCTGAAGGCGGATGGACTCCTCCATTGTGCCTTGCAATCTGAGGAATGCAGCGGGCATCCCTTCCTGATGTTCCCGAGCTTGCCTTTGCAGCTCCAGCAACTGTGACATTACTGAGTCCAAAGGCCTATCATCTGACTCGGACTCAGCAACGTTCCGGCCTCCAGCAGTCCTCCGAGTGCTGGGTACCTGGGAAGTCCCTGCCTTCATCTGCTGTGGATCAGAAAGTGCTATGTGCTCGCCAGATTGTGATCCCGAGGCTACTCTGAAGCTAGGTCCCAACGAGGTGTGTGTCTCTGCACTGGTGGAAGGTGTGGGTGAGCGCTGTGATGGGACCTCAGGGATGGTGCCTTCAGATTCCCCTTTAGCAGTTCCTTCAGAACTTGATTGGAGACCCTAGGTCATGGACTCCTTCAGCTGTTTGGCAGATGTGCCTGCTAAAGCAAGGGGAGATAATTAGTGCATGGCAGTAGCCTGTGAACGAGGACACATCGTTCACGGCATGGTTGTCTGATGGCTGTTGCACTGCTGGATCCTCACTTGGTAGAGCAGCGCTGACCTCACCGTCAGCACAGGACCGGTCCTGGTCATCACCGACCAGCTGGATGGCTCTGTTTTCAAATTCTGTCCGAACTTTGATCTCCAGCATCCCTCCACCTGTCTGCAACCTTTCCCTCCTGTTGTGAGCCAGTTTGTCCTGTATGGAGAGAGATGGGGAGAGTGTATCAGAATGCCTGCCAGGCAAGAAGATAAGTATGCCTGACCTGTGTGGGTGATGAGTGGTCCCATGGACGGGATGAAGACAATGACGGTGAGTGAATGGTGATGTCCCTTGAACCAGCAGTGAGTGAGGGCCCTGTGGATGTGTGATGGGTTTGAGTGTGTGAATTGAGAGTGATGAGAAGAGTGACTTACCCTGGCAGAACGGAGGAGGTCATTCATCCTCTTGCAGCTCTGGTTGGTTGTCCTCTTTTGAAGGGCGTTGGCGCTGATCACCGCTGCCATCGCCCCCCAAGCCAGATTAGTGAGATTGCTGCCTATCCTGCAGCCAGAGTGGGGATAGAAGACATCACAGCGAGCCTCCACTGTGGTCAAAAGGCACTTGAGAGACGCAACATTGAACCTGGGAGCTGCAGTCTTCTTGCCTTTCAGGGCCATGTCTTCTTTGCAGCAGTCGTGGGCTGGAAGCACTGAGAGGTGTGCACGTGGCTGGACATTAAATATGGCACCCGGGGTGCTGAAGTGGTGAGGTGATGGCGTGGTGGGCGAATGACAGCCCGCCCACCATGGAAACGGCGTGTTTCCTGGGAATGCATAATTAATGCGGCAGGTTTGCGGCGATACACCATGAAAAGCCGGCATTGTGGCCAGCAGGTAAAATGTCATTTTACCTGTCCGCTATCGCATTTAGTGCAAATATGGGACAATTCTGCCCACAGTAGCAGGTACAGATTGTATGCTGCAGGCACCATTTGACAGTACTGGCAGCTGTTCCCTACTCCTGTTTAATTCCTGTAAGACAATTACTTCTGACATAATGCTGTCTGTCAATAGCAAATTTTAGCCATTGACTAGCTGCCAAAAAATTAGAAGATCTGCTCCTAACATAATGAGAAAATACTAAACTCCAGCCCAGGGGTATGTTGTGGTGATGTATTACAGTTTATTTAGCGAGCCTGAATTGCTATGGCAACATGGGCTTTTACATTCATACTTTAGTCTGGAGTTATGCTTAGTGATAGTAGAGGTTCTAATATTCCTTCCATAAGACCATAAGACCATAAGACATAGGAGCAGAAATTAGGTCATTCGGCCCATCGAGTCTGCTCCGCCATTCAATCATGGCTGATAAGTTTCTCAACCCCATTCTCCCGCCTTCTCCCCATAACCTTTGATCCCCTTACCAATCAAGAACCTATCTATCTCCATCTTAAATACACTCAATGACCTGGCCTCCACAGCCTTCTGTGGCAATGACTTCCATAGATTCACCACTCTCTGGCTAAAGAAGTTTCTCTAAGGTCTTTCCTTCACTCTCAGGCTGTGCCCTCGGGTCCTAGTCTCTTCTACTAATGTAAACATCTTCCCCACGTCCACTCTATCCAGGCCTTTCAGTATTCTGTAAGTTTCAATCAGATCCCCCCTCATCCTTCTAAACTTCATCGAGTATAGACCCAGAGTCCTCAAACGTTCCTCATATGTTAAGCCTTTCATTCCTGGGATCATTCTCGTGAACCTCCTCTGGACCCTCTCCAGGGCCAGCACATCCTTCCTGAGATACGGGGCCCAAAATTGCTCACAATATTCTAAATGTGGTCTGACCACAGCCTTATAAAGCCTCAGCAGCACATCCCTGCTTTTATATTCTAGTCCTCTCGAAATAAATGCCAACATTGCATTTGCCTTCCTAACTACCGACTCAACCTGCAAGTTAACCTTAAGAGAATCCTGGACTAGGACTCCCAAGTCCCTTTACACTCCAGACTTCTGAATTCTCTCCCCATTTAGAAAATAGTCTATGCCTCAATTCTTCCAACCAAAGTGCATGACCTCACACTTCCCCATGTTGTATTCCATCTGCCACTTCTTTGCCCATTCTCCTAACCTGTCCAAATCCTTCTGCAGCCTCCCCGCCTCCTCAATACTACCTGTCCCTCCACCTATCTTTGTATCATCTGCAAACTTAGCCAGGATGCCCTCAGTTCCTTTATCGAGATCATTAATGTATAAAGTGAAAAGTTGTGGTCCCAACACTGACCCCTGCGGAACACCACTAGTCACCAGCCGCCATCCTGAGAAGGACCCCCTTATCCCCACTCTCTGCCTCCTGCCAGACAGCCAATCTTCTATCCATGCTAGTACCTTGCCTCTAACACCATGGGCTCTTATCTTACTGAGCAGCCTCCTGTGCGGCACCTTGTCAAAGGCCTTCTGGAAGTCCAAGTAGATAACATCCATTGGCTCTCCTTTGTCTAACCTACTCATTACCTCCTCAAAGAATTCTAACAGATTTGTCAGGCATGACCTCCCCTTGATGAAACCTTGCTGACTTTGCCCGATTTTACCATGCACTTCCAAGTATTCTGAAATCTCATCCTTAATAATGGACTCTAAAATCTTACCAACGACCGAGGTCAGGCTAATCGGCCTGTAATTTCTCGTCTTTTGCCTCACTCCCTTCTTAAACAGGGGGGTTACATTAGCGATTTTCCAGTCCTCTGGGACCCTCCCTGACTCCAGTGATTCCTGAAAGATCACCACTAACGCCTCCACTATCTCTTCAGCTATCTCCTTCAGAACTCTGGGGTGTAATCCATCTGGTCCAGGTGATTTATCCACCTTCAGACCTTTCAGTTTTCCTAGCACCTTCTCCTTGGTAATGGCCACCATACTCACCTCTGCCCCCCAACTCTCTTGAACTTTGGGGATGTCACTCGTGTCTTCCACCGTGAAGACTGACGCAAAGTACCTATTCAGTTCCTCCGCCATTTCTTTGTTCCCATTACTACTTCTCAAGCGTCGTTTTCCAGCGGCCCAATGTCCACTTTTGCCTCTCTCTTACCCTTTATATATCTAAAAAAACTCTTGCAATCTTCTTTTATATTACTAGCTAGTTTACCCTCATATTTAATCTTCACCCTCCTTATTTCTTTTTTAGTTGTCCTCTGTTGGTATTTGTAGGCTTCCCAATCCTCTGGTTTCCCATTGCTCTTCGCTGCATTGTATGCTTTCTCTTTAGCTTTTATGCTGTCCCTGACTTCCCTTGTCAGCCATGGTTGCCTCGTCCTCCCTTTAGTATGCTTCTTCTTCCTAGGGATGAATTTTGCTGTGTCTCCCAAATTACTCCCAGAAACTCCTGCCATTGCTGTTCCACTGTCTTTCCTGCTAGGCTCATCTCCCAGTCAATTCTGGCCAGCTCCTCCCTCATGCCTCTGTAGTTGCCTTTATTCAACTGTAATACCGTTACATCTAATTCCAGCTTTTTCCTCTCAAATTGCAGAGTAAATTCTATCCTATTATGGTCACTTCCTCCTAAGGGTTCCTTCACCTTAAGCTCCCTTATCAAATCTGCCTCATTACACATCACTAAATCTAGAATTGCCTGTTCCCTAGTGGGCTCCACCACAAGCTGCTCCAAAAAGCCATCTCATAGATATTCCACAAATTCCTTTTCTTGGGATCCACTACCAACCTGATTTTCCCATTCTACCTGCATATTGAAATCTCCCATGATTACTGTAACCTTGCCTTTCTTACACACCTTTTCTATCTCCTGGTGTATCTTGTGCCCCACATCCTGACTACTGTTCGGAGGCCTGTACGTAACTCCCATTATGGTTTTTTCACCTTTGCGGTTCCTCAACTCTACCCACACAGATTCTACATCATCTGACCCTACATCATTTCTTGCTTTCGATTTAATTTCATTTCTTACTAACAAAGCAACCCCAACCCCTCTGCCAACCTGCCTATCTTTTCGATAGGATGTATATCCTTGGAAATTTAGCTCCCAGTCCTGATCTCCTTGCAGCCATGTCTCCATGATGCCCACCACATCATACCTGCCAACTTCAATCTGCGCCACAAGCTCATTTACCTTATTTCGTTTACTGTGTGCATTCAGATACAACACCTTCAGTCCTGTATTTCCTGTCCTCTTTCTCATTGTCGTCCCTTTATCTGATGTGCTTGAAGTTAGTGATCTGGTGATCTAATTTATACCCTTCATGATCTCTGTATCTGTCCCTTATGTCTTGGTGGGTTGGCATGTGGCAGAGGAGAAGGCAACTGGTAATGTTGCTGGTATTGCTCCTGTTGCTGTTGGTGCTGGTCCTCTTGGTCCTCT
Source organism: Cetorhinus maximus (assembly GCF_964194155.1). NCBI lineage: Eukaryota > Metazoa > Chordata > Chondrichthyes > Lamniformes > Cetorhinidae > Cetorhinus > Cetorhinus maximus. The sequence continues at coordinate 98,563,976 of NC_135882.1, forward strand.
GGAGTTCTAAGGGAAGCTACATAAGCTGCACCCATGCAGTAGTGAGGGCTGACAGGAGGGAAGTGCAGATTAAGTGAGTGAAGTTCAGGACAGGTGAAATGACTTTCAAGAAATAGGATCTCATCTGTCAGGCAGTAAGAGCGCATTCTCAGAATGGTCTGAGTGGTCTGTGCACTGTCCTTTCATCTTGGTATGGCTGCTGCTATTCAGTTTCACTGTCTGAGGGCTTTGCAGTCTGTCAGTTTCACCAATGAAGCACTGCTTGCTGTCTCTTGCCTGTCAATTTGCAGGCAGCTCAAGAAGCCCATCCCTAGCTATGAGGCAGAATGCTGGGTTAAATCCTGAGTTCATTGCCTGTTTGCATATTGTGATGACTTGCTTGACAACTGTACAGGGGTTCCCCACTCGCCCATCCGGATTGAACCCAGAAGTGGGTGAAAGCATGTCAGGTTCCCGAACTGATGCCACTTTTTGGGGCTTTAACCTTTTGCCCATATCCGAGCTTGCCTCACCTTAGCAATTAAAATTCTGCCCCGTATGTTGGAAAAGGACCATGGTGTATCAATCTGAGGAAAGTTCTTAAAAATAGGAAACCAGTTACCACTTTGCGGCGAGCATGCCCACTTCAGGTTTAACCTAGGGTCGCGAGGATAGAAGGTTGGGGTGAGTAAGCTGCTCTCGAGAGGCTGCTAAGGAATTATAATATTTAGTGAGGCTGTGTGACTCTGATTTTTGTAGCCATGTAAATATAATAGAAGTGCCTGGATTTCCCAGGGTTTGGGAAACCTGGCAGCTAAAGAGAAGCGAGAGCTGCCAGAACCAGCAGGTATGTGCTTTTCCAGCACTGCTTGTGGGCCAGGAGATGTAGATGTGCTTTCCCATTGCCCCATAAACTGAACTTCCCTAATCTGCTTCCCTCTGCTCAGTCAGCTGACTTCTCTTGCGATCCAAGCTTCAGTCCCCTTGTAATTTGATACTGTATGATCTCTTTCCCCCTCCACATTCCTCAGCTGTGGTCTCTACCACAGGTCTTCCCGCCCAGCAGCAATCAGTCTCTCAACCTTGCCAGCTGTTTGGCAGGGAGAAGGAATGAAAATCTTTCAAACGGGGTCCTGCTGTTAAACTTGGAAGGGCTTCTGCAATCACCATAAAGTCACTGCTGCAAATATTGGGGTCAATACTATTGAAGAACAGCTCTTGTCCTCAAACAACCTTCCTGCCACTTTGAAATACTTAAATTTGATGTCATAACATATCTCAGTTAGTTTTAGTTGACCCATATCTATGCAAACCAGAAAAACTGGATTACATTATTATTTAACTTGATAGAATGGATATTTGCTAGCAAATCTGTATAAGCATGACAAATTGGCAAAAACCTTCTTACTTTTAATGAGCAATGGCTGCATTATTCTAACAGCTCGATAGACCAATGGAGAAGCCTCATAAAATGCAATCAGAAATTTACCAAATAATGAACAAGGCAGATTCTCAATGGGACCTCTTTTTAAAAGCTGTTATATGAGGCAAACACTGTATCTTTTGTGAAAAACAAATTGAGGCAAATTAGCAGGCAAAATGGAAAACTGTAATAAAATGATGTTCTTTGTGCATGTGTTTGGAAATAATTAGGATGTGGATCAGGCTATAAAAGTACAATTTTGTTGTAGAAAGGTTACAGGCAAAAGTGTCAACTCAAGTCTAATATACTAACCTCACCATCAGTAGGGCAAGAATCACTTGCAGTTTAGTTTAAAATGGATTTAAATTGAAAATCCATGTTTTCTTCATGTTTGTGTTTTGATGAAGTCCAAATAATTTTATATACATTCACATTTCAAATTAACTCAACTGCATCAAGTACCAAATTATAGTGTACAAAACTGGAACATCCTGTCAAATGCAATATTTGCTATCTGCTCCAAGAAACAGTGATCAGCAACTACCTCTCTCTAACGTCAAAGCAGCTTGTTCTGTACTTCAGGGTAGCATTTTTTTTTCTTCAGGATATAATCTCTAACCTTTTCTGTAAAGCGTCAGCTTCAAACACATAAGGTTACATCAGGTAAATCAGCACAGTGAAAAGATCACATGTTGATCAATAATTTCGCCAACAATAAACAAATGCATAAATCTCTGCCAATGGAGGGGTTGATCATCTGAGTAAAAAATGACCCACAAGAACCAGACAACGTGATGTCACTGACCTAAAGTTGAAACCAATAAGTGTAGCAACCAGCTGGAAAAAATATCTGAATAACTAAGATAGAAAATGCTAAAAGAGATGCATGTTCCTCAACAATGTACTATGGAGCTGTTTCACATTATATTTGGGGCTAGGCTGCAAGTCAAAATATGTTTGTGGAAGGCTGCTTTACTTCTGTGACCAGCCATTTGCCTAGTTTGCTTTAATGTCCTGATCTATTGTGCATATTTTGGTTTTCCAGCCATTGAATAAAATTAGCCCCCAAAATATTGGGAAACTAAAAACTATCATAAACCATTGAGCCCAACAATAATTGGAGAATGTCCGTCAGGCTCATGCATCCCTGTTATGCTACTTCGATTATTGCTCTCCAAATTACACACTGCAGTACAAAGATCTGTAGGCACCACAGAGTCTCGCATCATTAGCCTGAATAGTTCAAATTAATTATTTACAATGGAGACTAGATTCCAATGCGATCTTCATTTTTCATTTGTCATAGTGAATGGTAATATGGGTAAAGCAATGTTAAAACACAGCTGATGTTATCTATAAATATCTTCCATGGTTCAATTAACTTACTATTCTAGTAACAAAGACAAACACACTATTAAACTCACCAAATTGATTTGTTTCTCCTTGCTTCATCAGGGTGCTTTTTATTTATTCATGAGGTGAGAGAGATTAGCATTAATTGTCCATCCCTGATTGCCCTTGAGAAAGTGGTGCTGAGCTTCCTCGTTGAACTGCTGCAGTCCATGTAGGTACACCCACAATGCAGTTAAGGAGGGTCATCCACGGCTTTGACCCAGCAACAGTGAAGGAGTGGTGATATTGTTCCAAGTCAGAAAAGTGAGAACTTTCTGAGTTCTGATAGGGAAACCATACTGCTTTGGTTTTAATCTCGATAGTAACTCTGAATGTACTGGATCTGCACTCACTGATTTGCCTGAATCTTTAAAAACTGGCAGCATGCAAGTGCTAGCCAAAACAGGTGTAGTACAGCGTAAAATTCCCGACTTGGTGTCGTGCATACGCCTTGGCAGAATCTGCCTTGAATAAACAGATTTTTGTTCTGGGGGGTGAGGTGAGGGAAGCGGGGTGTGTGCAAGTGTGTGTTGGAGTTGGGACTGCCACCACTGGAAACAGTTCGGAGGCAGCCACAGGAGCTGCTGAGTGCTGAGGCAGACTGTTTAAAAGGTCCACCTCGATACCTCAGTGCTCTGGGACTTCATCCCAATTGTAATAAAAGGAGTTAGGCCCTCTAGTCCTCACCCTTCACCTCTCACACATTCCCCCATGCCTCATCCATATGAACACATGCCCCCACCCGCCCCCTATGGCCCTCATGTCCTACATGCCAACTTATCCCCCTCTACCTTCCCTTGTTAGCCCCTACGCTAACCTAGTGCCAACTCATGCCAGCCCATGATCCCCCCGTTCATCTCCATAGCCCCATATAGTTCCTATGCCAACTTAGTGCTGACTCATGCCAAACTATGCCCACCACACAGCACCCTTTGCCCTTACACCCTCCATGCCAACTCACCAAGTATCCATGGGCAGACCTCAAAAGCCATGCTGAGATGAAATAAAGTTCTAAGTATCTATTACAGACTTCACTATATTTAAAAATGCTCTTGTTGATGAAATAAAACTCATCCAATACATTTTAAATCCTTCAAGTACTTAAGCCCTTATAAATACAAACATTTATATTCATAGCCCATATCAAAGACAGCTAATCCCTTAACAACCTTTCGGAGCTGTCAATCAGATTCTGACCTTCCACTGTGAAAATGATAGTTTGTGGAAGCAGGCAAGCAGTAACAGTACCATAATGATGGCCCTCAGGCTTATGTCAACAATTAGCTATTGAAATTTCAAACAGCATTTTTTTTTCAACTTAGATACACAGCAGGCTGTTTTCTTTTAATTTAAAGAGCAGAGGGTTTAAGTAACATATTGACAGCTCCACAGACCTTATCCACCTTCAATGCACATTCACAACGAGTCTTAAAAATTTTAACTCTCACTCTGTGGGGAAATGGAACTTGCTCCAGTGAAAATGGAATCCATTTGAACTCAGCACCAAATTCAAATAACCCTGCTGGGTTCAAGATTTCCCCATGTGTGAATTACATCTTGCCCCTGTCCCCCAGCTTCCTCACCTCCCCACTGCCCCTTGCCAGTCAGTGAAAGTGTGACCTGTTGGAAATAGGGATGGGGATTCCAGATCCTGGGTCTCAACGTCATTTTGGATAAGGGGCAGAGTCTAATCCGTCGCTGTGAAAATCCAGTTCCTGGTGTTTGTTAGGTTCAGTTAGTAAAGGAAAGAGAAAAAATTAAAGTGCTTCAACTTATGTGGGTATCCTGCCATAAGTGACATGACACACCCAATGGTGACCACCAGTTCTGACCACACTGGAGTTTGTGGGGTCAATAGGAAGTCACCTGATATGCATGGTTTAAGCACAGCTCTCTCACTAGAGGCACATATCAGGTCCCTGCTTTCCCCAAGGCCATAAAATGCAGAGGATGCAAGTTGGTCTGGGGGAGACTACTAGCCCACTTCCAGGAAGAACTAAGGTTTGGCCCGAAAATTTGTACCATAAATCCTGGCTTGGACCCACAGATGGGGTCTACAACTCACTGGCATATTGTCTGCTAATGCTCCACTTGGCCTCAGACAGGTCAGGAATATAGGAACTGCCAGTGCTGAGAGGTTTCAGTGTTGAGAATTCCAAATAAAAGAGTCATATTGAATTCAAAATGTTTAGTTATTATCTCTACACAGATGCTGCCAGATCTGCTGAGTTTTTCCAGCACTTTGTTTTTATTTGGAAGGTTTCGCAACAGCACTACTCCCTGCTGTATCACTGGCCTTTGTTTGGTCGGTGACAGGACTAGGCCCCCAGCAAGTTAATTTGAAATTCTGGCACAAGGTCAGGACCCTTAATACCTCGACTCTGACCTAATTTGTAGTACATCTATCACAGTTTGGGCAGATTTATAGCAGGACAGGCCATATATTTCTAATTTTGTGTGCATTGATCTACCATTTCAGTCAACTGTCAATCATAAAAACACTTCCCAGATCAGAGAGAACAGTTAGGCAACTTCCTGAATATGAAGAATTCCTGAATACTTCCTGAATACAATGAATACAAAGTTATTCTAATAGTGATACACCACACTTATGAGAATGTAACATTTTCCAATCCACAGTTCTATTTCTCAGAGCTAGCAAGTACCTAAAATAGGCAGTGAGTGAACCTTCATCCATGTAGCACACCAAACAGCAGCTAATCTAACAAAGTGACACATAAATCACCAAAGCCAGGCTTTACTGTTGGTCCTCATTATGGAAGAGGTTTTAACACAAAAGCAGCAAATTTAAGGATCAGGGTACACTTCCCAATTCCACACAAAAGGAAGCAAATCAAAGAGAAAAATCTTACCTAATAGTTCTTGACGGGAAGACTGAGAAATGTTCTGTAATGTTTGGTCTACATAGGAACAGGCCAAGACTGGAGGCCAATGTGCTGAGTCAGATGAGTAAAATGGGCCTCCAGAAAGGTGTAAATGGGTCTCACTGGGGTTGGACTGTGGGGGTGTTGGGGGGTGGGTGGTGTTGAGTTCAGATCAAGGAAATGGGTTGTGACTTTTTGAAAAAAATGTTTAGTACCAGCCCTCTTCAAAGGAAACACATTAATGCATCTATCCAGGGTTTCTGCCAATTTACCACCAAAATTCCAATGGCTGATTGGGAGATCTCCGAAGAAAATTCCCAGTATGGTGTATAGAATAATAAAGTCATTGGTGTTATGTGTAGGTATTCTTAAAGGTGTATATGCCCAAAAGAATTGCAATTCTCTTTCAATTGTTACTAATTCTCCATTTTTACGTTTCATTTTCTGTAACTTCTTTCTTTTGCATTGCATTTCTGATTTTTACATTTGCATTGAAATTGTCTATCTGGTATAAATAAAAAAGGGTAGGTGGGTGACTGCCAAAAACCTTTCGATTTTTCCATTTTCAAATTATCCATTATGCCTGTATGTAAGTGGCACTGTGATACAAATTTTAATGTTATTAAGTGTGCTGCTTATGCACCATTGTTATGTGAGTGGCTTGATTTATGTAGATCTAAACTACTGCTGCTTTTCTTTGAACAGAATAGGACCAGTGCGAGCTGAAAAAATTGGAGGAATAAAACTGGAATAAGGACAGACAATAACGATGCTATTCTGTTTTTAAAAGAGAGTCAGTAAAAATTGGACTTGCCAAATAATTTTAAATGTGAATGGATCTATCTTGATTCAAAAACTGCTTCAATTTTCATCAATTTTCCAATGAACCTTTACTACCCAACCTTGCCTCCAGGCTCTGTCTTGGCTAGTTGTGATACAGTTGCTGACTGTCCTTGAAGTTTTCTTGTGAGATGGAAAATAATCTGCAATGCCCCAATGCCTGGGGAATTTATGAGCTTACTTGGGTTCTTTTTTCAAAGGACCAAATATCTTCATGCTTATCTTGGACAAACTTCCAAGTTCCGTACCTAGCAGGAAAATGTTATATACAGCTGAAGTCCTTGTTTGATGAACACAGCTGAAATGTTTAACTAAATGCTTTGCCGCCCACGCCCACCCCATGCTCCATTATTCTCCAACTACGAGTTATGTACAAGTCCTCATTCTAGAAAATTCACAGGCTACTAGTAGTATTGCCTGACATCCTATAAGGTTCCCTTTGATAATCTCTGTTCTTCATCATAATTATTTGCACTGCTGTTGCTCACCTAGTAATCAGGTCTATTGCCTATTCAAGGGCTATTCATCACCACCCTGGAGACTGTCCAACCCCCATCTCTCCAACAGCACAAATTATCTTGGTGTATTTTCTTACCTACTAGTTCTGTTCTGTTCTGATTTTCGTGACTGAGGGGAGTAGCTTGAGTCGGGAAATTTCCTGACTCACTGCAGTGGCACAGTGGTATTGTCACTGGACTTGTATTCCATTACCCATGGGTAATGCTCTGGGGACCCGGGTTTGAATCCCACCATGACAGATGGTGAAATTTGAGTTCAATAAAAACCTGGAATTAAAAGTTTAATGATGACCATGAAACCATTGCCAATTGTCATAAAAACCCATTTGGTTCACTAATGCCCTGGTGTCCTTACCTGGTCTGGTCTACATGTGACTCCAGATCCACATGCTATGGTTGACTCCTAAATGCCCTCTGAAAAAGGGTAGGGATGGGCAATAAATGCTGGCTTAGCCAGCGACGCCAACATCCCACGAACGAATAAATAAAAAACCCGCCTCGGTAGAAAGGCCCTCAGATTGTGTGATCTGGGGCAAGTGCGGGGTTCACACCTACTGACCTGCTGCACTCCAGCAATGTGAATTGATTGGCTGAAGCACTGAGGTCCCTGTGATGGATGACATCTGCATGCTGCATCTGTTGGGGCAGGCTTGGTACATACCTCTCCTATACCATGGATATGTCCAAGGCACTCCTAAGGCAGCACCTTCCAAACCCATGACTACCACCACCTGGAAGGACAAAGGCAGCAGATAGATGGGAACTCCACCACCTGGAAGCTCCCCCACAAGTCACTCACCATCCTGACATGGAAATATACCGCCATTCCTTCACTGTCGCTGGGTCAAAATCCTGGAACTCTCTCCCTAACAGCACTGTGGGTGTACCTACACCACATGGACTGCAGTGGTTCAAGGCACCACCACCTTCTCAAGGGCAATTAGGGATGGACAATAAATGCTGGCCTGGCCAGCCATGCCCACATCCCATCAATGAATAAAAAAATAAGGTATAAGTATGTGTTGACATGTGAATGCCCACTGAGATCCATGGTTACGTTGAAGAGCTTTGTCCCTGACAGCATGATAGAATGGGCTCACGGTGCTCTGTATGTTGTATCTGTAGGACAAGAGTGCTCACAACACTAAAGAGATGGCCTGGACAAGGGGTGGGTCTGCGAGGCTATGAGTGATTTACACCTTTGAGGAGACCGTGATGGAAATAGCCAGGGTGCCAGTGGAACTGATTAGTGGTGATGGAAAATAATCTATAGTAAGTGCAAAAAGCGTTGTAGAGGCACTTTCAAACATGGTGTTGATGGAGGGCGTTATGCTGTTAGTGAACTAAGCAGATGGGGACATTGTTATGAGGGGTAGCACGAAGGCTACATGATAAAGGTTCTGTAAAAGTGGTTGAAGGCAACGTTTTGGGTCCGTTTATGCTCTCAAAATATCAAAGGCTTACTCTATTTACATCCTTTTGTGTCTCACACAGTTCCCAGTGGCACTCAATCACGGCTCTCCTATCACCCCCAGCTCGCTGCCACCCCCTCCCCCGCCCCCAGCCTGGCTGATCCCTTCGGCACCAGGAAGGGGAAAGGAAGAGATGTCCAAGGAAGCATTGTCACATCTGACCAGCCCATACTCCACCAACAGAGGTATTAGCACTTGAGGGACATAGTACGTATAGAGCAAGTGACATGTGGTGAAGGACATCGCACCAGAGTGCAGAAGGAGATACGAGAGTCAGAGACATCCAAGCACAGTCCCCTCAGATGTCGGAGGGCAGTGAAAATGATGCTCCAGTAGGTATTGAGGTAGGAGCTCAGGAGTCACCTCACGGGGCACAGTACTTAGAGCATCAGCAGTCAGTGTGTGTACATTTGGCGGAGTTCCGAGGCAATGTGAGCTCATGCACTGCAAGTGAAGGCATCCATAGCAGTGATAAGCTCTACCTTGTCCTGGGGGCTCAACTGCATGCGCTCCAACTATGACAGAATGACCAAGCTCATGGAGAGACACATGCAGCATCAGTTTGAGTGCATGCAAGAGCACTCTCACTGTCTGCAAAGGGTACAAGGCTCACTCAGTAGCCTAGAGGAGGCTGTTCATAATATGAGCCCTAATCCTGATGGCGTACATGAGGAGCTGCTTATCCACAACAGGACATTGGTGGCACGACAGTGGTTGCACCCCAGCAACCAGCCTCAGCTAACCCATGTGAAAGACAACCCAGGGCTGTGGAGGTGTGTGAGGAGCACGAGGGTTCCAAGAACAACTTGGCACCCTCATCTTCTACTGCTTCCCCAGCCCCTCCAACGGAGCCCTCATCTGGGGTAGATGCCCCAGTGATAATGGCTGCCCCTGCAGAAATGCAGAGCCTACAGTCTCAAGTGGGTCCGCCAACAGGTTATTGCACAATGAGACCAGCCACCACACTCCTCAATGCCATATAACAGGAGAGCTGAGCAGCCTTCTTCCATCTCCTCCAAGGCTACAGAGGAGTACTGCATAGGAGTGTTCACGAGAGCAGGATGCTGTGGCAACTTGATCACTGTTGGGTTCACCATGGTGTTATTTAATATCACTGTGTTAGGAGTGTCATGTCCCTAAGACATGAAAGGGATCATAGATTGTTTACATTTATTTTAAAAAATAATTTTTTTGCTTATTTAAGAAATGGACTTTGCTGAACCAAAAAATTGCTGCTACAGGTCACATGATTCACAAGTCAGCTACAGATTCGGGAAATTTCTGACAGCAGTTACAGGACTAAAGCTTAACACTCATCCTTGTGGAATCTCACACCTCTCCTTGTGAGGACACACTACAATCAACTAAACCAAGGACCAGCAGACAACGTGTTTCCCCAGCCTGGTCCTAAAACAAAATTCATCAAAACTTGTTATACCTGCAGAGGCACTAATAGCCACCAGCTATCTATTAAGGTGAACAATGGAATTTGACCAGAGGCATAGAAACTGCTCATTAGCCTATAACTGGCTCATTGATGGGCAGTATCACATGACTTAAGCTTCTGGCCTTTGGAAAGTTTCAATATTACATTTCTAGACTTGCAACTCAGTCTGCTATTTAACCTTCAGCCTGCAAACAACATAGAAGGACTCCAGGCTGACCAACAGCCTGCATCAAGTCCAAACCTCCTTGAAGCCTGTTTCTCTGGAAGATTCCTGCCATCACCTGTTGAACAGACCAAGTTTCAGTGTACCAACCTCATCTTGCTGCGTCACCATCAACTTTGAAGGAATTCTGCAACTCCTGCTTCATCTAGCTGAACCCACCTGAACTGTAAATTCTCAATGAAGGAACTCCCACTGGACTCTGACTTTCTGGACTCTGACATTCATGTGAACTGATAACCATACCTGTGGTTCTTTTTTCTTTTAAGTTATTCACAGTTGTAAAAATTCCTCTTATCTTCTTATTGTGTGCATGTGCGTGTATGTATGAAATTGCGACCATCCCTTGACTGCGAATGTATGAATAAACTATACTTCTGATTTAACTCTCTTTAGAGCTTGCTGCGTGTCACTTTAAAATTGACTTCACAAACAGGCGGTTCGTGGAAACACGCCAAAACCTATTTCAAAAATTAAAACACTTCTGCTTATGGACAAATAGTGAAAAAAATAAAGGAGTTCAGATTTGCCTCTCTCCCCTGTCCATAACAGGAGTTAGATTCATGCCCTTTGTAAATACACATACTCTCTTTAATGGAAAGATTGGCCTGTCATTGTAAACAAGTAGCTTCAATTACTAGGCAAAAAGAAAGCAGCAGGTTCTTACCAGTAACAATGGAGACTGCAGCCAGAAGTCCATCTCCCCCTGATTGTGAGAGCGTCAAGGGTCTAGATGTCACACTGATATCACTGTGAGTCGGTGGTGGGTGGATAATGTGAAAAGTAACTGAAGTCACACACGTGACTTACACCTGCACCACGTCCAACAGATGGAGTTCAGTCAGTACATGCATTCATATTTGCAGGCAATGCGAGTTGACATAGTGGGCATGCTGTAGCTAGGCACAAGGTGAAGTTTTCTCCAGTTATTTACCAGCCTCCAGCAGAAATTTGCAGGCCCAGCTGTTAAAGGACATCTCAAAGGTTAATCTATGGACAATGTTGAACCAAAGGGTGATGATGGCGCCGCATTCTGCTTTGCTGCTGACACTGAATGTCAATATATCCTGTTGGTGTTCTTCCTTGTTGGGGATGGGCATTTCCTTGAAAATGTGAGGCTCAAAAGAGGCAATTCTGTGGCTGCAGCTCAGCAGCAACTTGATGGATTTGCTGTGACATTCTAATGGCTGGTTAGGTGAATTTTCTCCGTATTAAGAGGACTCTGGTAATAATGGCATCCCTTATGGGGCCGGCCATGGTTATCCAGGCCTGCTCAAGATGTCCCTATTGTTGCTCCCCTTTCTCTGTGTCATCTCCATCAGGTTCAATAGGCTGCTCCTCCTCCTCGTTCTCCTCCTAGTCCTCCTTCTCCTCCAATGAGATAGTTTTCTCATTGGCTTCTGTTCCCCTCAATGTGAAGGCCTCTCCATGGTGCTATATTGCGGAGCATGCAGTAAATGACCATTATTCTAGAGACTCTTGCAGGTGAGTACTGGGGTGCTTCTCCAAGTCGGTCAAGGCATCCAAAGCATATCTTCAGAAGCCTGCTGAATGATGTTCCTTGCTGCATATAGCTGTTGTTGTATCGACACTGGGGCCCTATCTCTGGCTGCCTCAAGGAAGTCAGCAGCCACATCCTTAAGGGGTACCCTTTGTTGGCTAAAAGCCAACTATAGATCTCCGGTGTGGGCTGGACAGCTGAGGGGGCCGTGAAAGCCTCAGGATGAAAGCGCCTTGGCAGCTGCCCGGGAGGTGTGCAGGAAGACCTTGGTGCGGTCACACACCACCTGGATGTTGATTGAGTGGAAAGATTTCTTGTTCACAAAAGTTTCTGGCTGCTGATCATGTGATCTTATAGCCATATGTGCACGGCCGACCACTCCTTGAATTTGTGAGAAGCTAACTATGTTGGCGAAGCCCCTGGCCCCCTGCCACATCTGTTGGAAAGTTGATCTGATCCCCCACCTGGGCAAAGAATGCATCTGTGATTGTGGAGATGCACTGATGGGTGGCTGATTCCAAAATGCTGCAGAGGTCTGCAGCAGACCCCTGAAAGGATCCAGCTGCATAGAAAGTGAGGGCCATGGCGACCTTCAGTACAACTGATAGGACATGGGGATCTGTTGAGTATGGTGCCAGATATTTCTCTACGATGACACAACCATTTCCCTTGAGACTTGTAGCCTTCACCTGCACTGGGTCTCTGTCATGTCGAGTTAGAACCTTCTGAGATCAGATACCCTTATCTCAGAGTAACATCTCATTCTCCTCCTCCTTCTTCCTGCTGCATTCTATGTTGGCTCTGCCAATTCCTAGCTGTGTTCATTGGCTCTGGTCACACATTGCAGCCAGTACACTGCCTCCATGGCCTGTTTGTGGGATGGTGCCACACCCATTTTTCCACTTCTTTCATTCACTGCACACACTTCCCCAACCATCCTGTCTCCCACCTGGCTGCTGAGGCAAGGGGTTATCCTGATGGGCCACATGGATATACCCTTCAATTCCACAAGCCCCACCTCCCAACTCCCTTGGGGGTCAGCCACAATCCTCTACCTGTGATGGAAAACCTTCCATGGTCAGACTTCAAATTCTCTGCACTCTGCACAAGGTAAAGACGCCTTCCTAGAAACCTTCAGAAGCTTTTATGGCCTGTCAATAAGGTCACGAGACACGCAGTCACTTCCAGCAATGAACATCACATCTATTTGAGCTCTGCAGCACTTGTAAGTATCCCAGCAGACTCAGGAACTGCACAAGTGTGAAGCATGTCCTTCCCCCTTTCCCCTACCAGCGAAAATGGTTTCTACTAGAAACTTACAGGTGCCAGCTGCCATTTGAACGCTCCACGGAGTCTCCATGACTCTGCAAAAATCCGGTCCTTGGTGTCAGATCTTCAATCTACTCTCTAAACCACCCCCCCGCCTCGTACATTCATCCTTTTACCCCCATCCAGTTCACCTACTTTACCTTCTTCCTTCCACAGTTTCCAGGATCATAATCCAATTATCCTCTTCTTTCTAACTGTTTTGCTTTAGGACTAGGCTTGGTCTAATTTCCCATAAGCAATGCCACAGGAGATCCAGATTTTTTGTGGGGAAGTGTCTAGTAATGTTACTCCAGGTACCATGAATGTGCGACAGATTTAATGCAGTTAAAATGCTCTTTAAATCAAGGCTCACACCTAAGATATTGCCTTTGAATACTCACCATTCTGCTCTTATGTAGGAGCCTGGGCACGACCAAACGTAGGAACTGAAAAGTATTGATTCACATTATTGCTCTTTTTTCCAGTAATGCAAAGAAAGACAATGGAAGGGAAGAAAAGAGCTGAAAATCTGAGACAGTGCTATGGGAGTCTTACCAGAGTATATCTAACTTTGTCATTGCTGTGCTTCTGCTACAGGTGCGAGTGGAGCACCAATGACAAGTGTACAAAGTGTAGAAAGTGAGCATAAGGCATGACAAAATGTGACAGTTAATGTCAACACTGTCTCCACCATTCGGAAGGAGAGCTGAAAGATGGTGCACAAATCAGGAAAATACACAAAGCAAAGACACAAATATTATGTAAAGTAGCAAAACAAAATACATTGCACATGAAAGGAATTTATAGATGTAAGAGAAATAAACAACCTTCTGCTGTATAACAAGATATTATACATGATAAAAGTGTTATGTAAACTGCATTATACATTTCCTGACAGGATTAAAAAGGCAGAGACTGAATTATGAGCCTTGCCCTTTGCCTGGGGTAATATTTTGAAATCTTATACTACATTATATCTTATTCAGGTCCAGGAAAAAGTACTTACATTTTGAGTTGACTAAGCAGCTGTGTATAACTTCCTTATTAATGTCTTTCGCGTAGCCTTAATAAAAATAATCAGCTTTTTTCCTCACTAATTTTCACTCTTGGTTCATTTTTAAACCAAACAGATTAGATCATCACTTAGCATGAACAAATAGTCTATTAATGTTGTCTATCTCCAACCTACCGCTTTTTAATTCACAATTTATTTTTTATTAAAATGAAGAAAGCCAGCATTGGCAGGTGTTATGGACAGGAGCATGGGGGGCAGGGTGGGGGAATGATAATTTAAACAGCCCTGATTTCTCCTCTCACCACCCGTCCATAAACAGAAAGGGGCTTTTATTTGCTGCCCCCCCTTTATAAGCAGTAGAGTGTTTCCTACCCCTCAGTTTTGACGAGCAAACTTGTGATAGGATGAACTAAAAGAGCTGGTTTATTTACACACTTTCAAAACACAAGGAGGGGGTCGCCATGTAGCCCAAAGGCACTCATACAATAAAAGAGGAAGAGAGAAAGAAGATTTACAGGGCAAAGACCACCGAGAAAAAAGTTATTGTTTCATGTGTGTCTGGAGTCCAGAATCACAGTCGAATGGTGTATTCCTACACAGTAGCCGGCAGGCTGAATTGGTACTGGGTAATTCATTTATCCCGTAGAGTTGGCTTCCACGATGAGATAAGCATCGCTTCAAGCAGAGATGAATCAGTCTTCTAGGCGATGATACAGAAGTTCGAGTAGAAAGAGTGTAGATGGGGCCAGGCATTCAAACCTGGGCAGAGCCTCTTTACTGTGCTGCTGCTTGGTAGATAGAAGGATGGTAGACTCAGCTTTGCAGCTCCACAAGGCACTTTTACTTGTTCCACCAGCTAGGGGTTCATGTCACGTGACTCTCATCTCTCCACTCTGGCTTTGGCAAAGGCTGTGTATCCCTTTGTCTGTGTCCCTGGGATTGTTAATGTTCTAACCACTAAGTCTTAAAGAGAGGTCGTAGGGTGTTTTGTCCTATTAGACGAATTGGCTATGGTTGGCCAGGCCTAGCTTTTGAAATGTAGGTGACCTTTGTATAGTTCCCTTTGAACTTGGCCTCTGCAGCCCACAGGGCATCATTAAGGTCTCTTCAGGATTTTCATGATCCTGAAAAATTGTCACATTAGTTCTTACTGTTTGAGGATCACAGACAGATATAGCTTCAGCCATTTTAAAAATAGTCTTTGTTCAGTTTTTTAAATTTTAGAAATTAGTCTTGAGGATATATATATCTGTAATTTTATATTTTCTATATATATTTTATAAAAATATAGAGTGTGAGGTCTTAGTCCCCTGACACAGGTCTCAAGTGTCTTGTAATCACTCATGGATGCGAATGCCACTTCCATTTGTTGCCCATCCTTAATTGCACTTGGAAAGGTGATGATGAGCCACCTTTCAAAACCAATGGTATGTTTCCAAATCAGGATGGTGTGTGGCTTGGAGGGGAATTTTCAGGCAGCAGTGTTCCCATGCATCTGTTGCCCTTGTTCTTCTAGGTGGTAGAGGGCATGGGTTTGGAAAATGCTGTCAAAGATGTTTTGAGTAGCTGCGGTGCGTATTATAGATGGTACACACTGTAACCATTGTGCATCAGTGATGAAGGGAGTGAATGTTTATGTAGTGGCTGGGATGTTGATCAAGCAACTACTTTATCCTGGATGGTGTAAAGCTTCTCGAGTGTTGTTGGAACTGCACTCATCCAGGGAAGTGGAGAGTATTCCATCACACCCTGAATTGTGCCATGTAGATGGCAGCCAGGTGTTGGGGAGTCAGAAAATAAGCTGCTGACAGAAAAATACCCCAAATCTGACCTGCACTTCTAGGCTGGTCCAGTTAAATTTCTAGTTAACAGTGACCCCCCTAGGGTCTTGATGGTGGGGGATTCAGTGATGGTAATGCCAACGAATGTCAAGGGGAGATGTTGTTCTCTGATGTTGGAGATGGTCATTGCATTATACATGTATGCTGCAAATGTCACCTGCCAGTTATCAGCCCAATTCTAAAGGCTATCACTCTCACCTCACCTCTGGCATTCAACTATTTTGTCAATGGTTGAACCAAGGCTCTAATGAGGTCTGGAATTGAGTGGCCCTGGCAGAACCCAAGCTCAGCAGGAGTAGGCCATTACGCCACTCAAGCCTGTCCGTCATTCAATGAAACCCAGAGGGGTCAGGGACAGAATCTATTTGGCTAGAGCTAAGTAACCAAAAACATGCAAAAACATTGCTTGGTGTAATCTATAAGCGATCAACTAGCGAGAAAGATGTAGAGGGACAAATTAGCAAGGAAATTACAGAGAGGTGCAAGAATTATAGAGTAGTTAAAACGTGGATCTTTAGTTACCCAAATATAGACTGGGATATCAGTAGTGTAAAGAGCAGAGAAGGGCAAGAGTTCCTAGTGTGTGTTCAGGAAAATTTTCTACAGTAGTATATTTCCAATCCAATAAGAAAGGAGGCACTGCTAGACCTAGTTCTCGAGAATAAGGTAGGCCAAGTGGATCCAATGTTGTTTGGGGAATACTTAAGGGAGTAATGACCATTGTATCATCAGGTTTAGGTTGGCTATGGAAAAGGACAAGGAACATTTCGAGTAAGCATAATTAACCGAGGGAAAGCAAACTTCAATATTGTAAGTGGAACTTAGCCAGGTAAATTGGAGTCAGAGCCAAAGTATATTCCCATGAAGGGAAAGGTGAGCAAACAAATCCAGAGCTCCCTGGCTGATGGAGAAATAGAAAGAAATAGAGATTAACATGAAGAAGAAGAAGTCTGTGCATGTTAAATGTTAAGTGGATAATACAATCAAGAACCAAACTGAATATAGAAAGTTCAGAAGGGAATTAAGAAAGCAAATAAGAGAAGCAAAGAGAAAGTATGAAGAAAGGCTGGCAGCTAACATACAAGGGAATTGAAAAGTCTCCTATAGGCAAACAAATAGTAAAAGGGTGCTAAAAGGAGAAGGGCCGGTTAGGGACCACAAAGGAGATTTACGTATGGAGCCAGGGGGCATAGCTGAGGTATTAAATGAATGCTCTACATCTGTCTTAACCAAGGAAGAAGATGCTACCCAGGCAGCAGTGAAAGAGGAGATAATTCAGGCACTTGAAAGGTTTAAAACTGATAAGGAGGAAGTATTGGATAGCCTATCTGTACTTTAAGTCAATTAAGAACCAGGACCGGAAGAGATGCATCCAAGGATACTAAGGCAAGGGAGAATGGAAATTATGGAGGCACTGGCCATAATTTTTCAGTCTCCCTTAGACTCAGGAGAGATGCCAGAGGACTGCAAATGTTACACCCTTGTTCAAAAAAGGGTGTAAAAATAACCCCAGCAACTACAGGCCAGTCAATTTAGCCTCAGTGGTGAGGAAGCTTCTAGAAGCTATAATTTAAGACAAAATGAATAGTTACTTGGGCAAATGCGGATTAATTAAAGAAATCTAGCATGGATTTGTTAAGGAAAAATCGTGTTTAACCAACTTGCTGAAGTTTTATTATGAGGTAACAAAGAGTGTTGATGAGGGTAATGTCGTGGATGCGGTGCACATGGATTTCTAAGAGCCATCTATTAAAGTGGTGCACAACAGACATGTGGGAAAAGTTATAACTCATGACATAAGTAAGATAGTAGAGACAGGGATACAAAATTGGCTGAGTGACAGGAAACAGTGTAGTGGTTAATAGATATTTTTTGACTGAAGGAAGGTTTGTAGTAAAGATCATCAGGGATTTTTATTGATAAAAATTTCAGCTCCTTGAGGCAGCTCTGTGCCTCAGGGAGCTTTTACTGTGCGGACCTGCGCGTATGCATGAACTTCCCACCCCCACCCCAACAGCGCTGAGCGCTGCAGTGCACGTTTCACGCTGGCTGGCCGTTAGTTGGCTAACCAGTGTGAAATCGTGGTTGGAGCCCGAGCGCAGGCGGCGGTTGGTTTCCAAGCCTCTCCCGGGCCCACCCGATGGGGGCAAAATTCTGCCCCTGGACACAGGAGTAGAATGCTCTCTGTTGATACCAAGGTTTGTGTATATATTGTTATGTTAATACATGCATCTGGTAATGTAATAGTGCAATAAGTATAGGAGATAATGTCAGATGAGTTCAGAAAATGAAGCCATCTTTTTAATTTATGACGGTTCATTTTTTAATAAGGAGGGGACGTCAGGAAGATATAATAATTGGTATAATGTTATTGGAACTTACTGTTAAGTAGAGTAATAGTGGGGTCTGTGTCTATGTCCGTGTGTTTGTGATTTAATTGAATTAAAGGCAGCTGGTCTGAAGGCTTTGATGTATTAGAAGATAAGATAGGTTTGAAATGTTAAGTAGGTTGACAGTGGTGTAAAGGAAATATTTGCATTTTTAAATAAAGCAGACTAGATTGTTTTCAAAGGAGGAGTGAAATGTGCCACCTAACCAGGTGAAGATCAGAAACAGTGTCTTTATTTTTCCCAAAGATTACTGCTAAAATTGGTACTATAAGAGATTTTTGTTATCAGAGAGGTAAAGTCCAAAGTGAAACAATGGGAATTTGTATTCAAAAGGGAAAATATGGATAAAGGAGAGAAGGCTGTATGCAAGAGCAGGCATTCTAAGATCTACCAAATGTGAAACCCTTCAGCATCTAAGCCTCAAGCTGCTGTCTACAATGAATTGAAGTTAAGAAAACTCACTTTGAATTGGATTGTTTAGGGTATTATGTTTCTTTACCTGGGTCTTTTAAAATCTATGAGTCTTACTGTTGCTTTAACAAAAGTGTAACTGGGAATTAGATTAGTTAGGGGATTTAGAAGCTATCATAGTAATTTGTAGATCTATGTTTGTATTTAAAATCATTTCTTCTATTAATAAAGATTTGATTTAGTTTGTAAGAAACCTATAAAGCTTGGTGGTCTTATTACTACTGAATTCAAGGCACACATCTCAAAATTTATACAAATTGCAAAACAAGTTGTGGCAGTTGTTTCAAGTTTCCCTCTGGGATTTGACCAGCTCAGCATTTACCATTGGCTGCGCCATAACAATAAGTCTATTTTCAAAAAGGCAACAAAAGAAACCTGGATAATCACAAACCCCTTTGTCTTACATAAATAAACAACACCGAAGAGCCTATTTCTGTGCTGTATACCTCTATGACTATGATAATTAGGGACAAATTTAAGGATTACCTAGATTTTACTGTTATTTTGATACAACTTCAGAAATGGAAGAGTTATGAAAAAAGTTATTGAACATTTTAACCCCGACAGGAGTAAAATGATAATAAAATGATAATACCATAAAAAGGTATGAAAGATAAAATGATGGAAACATGTTGGCGGCTCACTTTACACCCCACCCTATTGTCTTTTTAATAGAAAAGCAACTTAAGTGGTGTGTAAAATGAGCTTCCAGTTCATTATTGCCTGTGTTGCTCTATTGTCAAAGTTAAATTTCACCCTCAGTGAGTGGCATGCATAGGTTGATCCTGAGAATTATTTCAGGTTAAATCACGACTGTAGGACAAGGGACAATTAATGAAAGGAAAGTTCAGTATTACATGATTTTATTGTTCAAAATAAAACCTTCTCTTTTTGTGTTTTCATCCAACTTTAGGACTATTTTTTACTGTATTATTACATATTTGCTCTGTTATTATAAAATGCTATGCAATTTTGATTCAACAATTTCAGTTTTTCAATTAATGGGCCTTAAAATTAGTTTAGAATCTAACTTTTATTTCTTTCTCATCATTATTTTTACTAAGTTATGGAAAATGAGGTATATGAGAAAACAATTTATCCATTCAAAATCATCCCTCCAGCATATTAACTCTCTTTCAACTTTCAACCGTTATTTGGCATTGAGTTGGTTAAGTTTGGTAAAGTTTGCTGTAAGTACTGAATAATTTATTTCAATTTATTACTCAAATTTTACATAAATTTGCTTTCCAATTCCCCCATTCTCCCACCCATTTTCCTCAATGTTGAGCACATACAATTCCCCAGGAGATGGAATGGGTTAGATGAAGTCTGTGATGGAGCTGATCATATGTAGTCTGAAGAAAGAACAGGTTTAAATTAGATGAATAGCCTCTTCTCAAACATGTTTTTCAACATAGAAACATAGGAGTATAGGTCATTCAGCTGCTCGCGCCTGTAATTCACAGATCCCCCTCCTAGAATCTCTTCCCAATTCACTTACAACAGCACTTTCAAAATCTTAGCTGCATAGGGGCCGCCATTGGCTACAGCATTTCGCAGCAATGAATCTGCTCAATCACACCCACATCACTGCCTTTGATGCCTATGTTGCCATTAAAGCCATAACTCTATTTCTCTCCCATCTTGGCTGTTACCCTCCGGTATGGCCCTCATCTCTGCTCCCCTAAGTCCCTGGGATGCAGACTTGAACAGATATGGTGGAAAACTGGTTTAGTCATTCATTGCCAGATCTGGCTGAACCACAAAGTACGATTAGGTCCCACTCTTTCTACAAAAGTTGCCAACTATTCCAGGATCATTCTGGAAGGCAAAGAGACCCCTTGGCTCCTTTCTTCACTGCAATTCATCTTCTTAAACCTTCCACTCCTTTCCCTCGCCTCCAACAAGTACGAGGAGCTTATGGATTTCTTTGTCATCAAGATTGAGACCATCTGATCATCTGTCTCTGCTATTTTTCCCTTCCCCTAGCTCACCTGTCTAAACTTCCTCTAAGGTACCCTACTCCCGCCCCTGCCCTAGTCCTGAACTTGCATCCTTCTCCAGTTTCCAGAATTATTTCTCATGGCTTCTTTTCCAGTTCCCATAATGCTACCTATGGTGTCCCCTAACAATCTATCCCTTCTCCAGTTTCTCTCCTATCTGCCATCATGTCCTCCCTTTGCTCATTCCGCCCATAAGGCCCATCTCCTGCTTGCTCAACCCTATTTCCACTAAACTACTAACCACCCAGCGTCCTCTCCTGAAATTTATGTTACCTGATATTATTAGTAATTCCTCAGGTTCTGTCCGCCTCTATTTCAAATCTGCCATCATTACTCTCCTCCTCAAAAAAAAACCTTTGACCCCTCCATACTTACAAACAAATGCCCCAACACCAACCTCCTTTTCCTCTCCAAATTTCTTGAACATGTTGTCACCTTCCTAATCCATGCCCATCTTTTCTGGAACTCCATTTTTGAATTTCTCTGATTAGGTTTTCGCCCCTGCCATAGTACTGAAACAGCTCTTATCAAAGTCACAAATGACACCCTATGGGACAGTGTCAAAGGTGAAACATCCCTCCTTGTCCTTCTCAACCTGCCTGTTGCCTTTGACATGGATCATCACACTATCCTCCTCCAACGCATCTCAACTGTTATCCAGCTGGGTGGGACTGCATTAGCCTGGTTCCAGGCTGACCTGCCCAATCAAAGCTAGAGAATCATCTCTCATGGCTTCTTTTCCAGTTCCCATAATGCTACCTATGGTGTCCCCTAACAATCTATCCCTGGTCCCCTCTTATTTCTCACTTACATTCTGCCCTTTGGCTACATCATTTGAAAACACAACACTGATTCTATATGCATAATAATAACAACACCTGCTCTATCATACTACCATGGCTGACAAGGGGAATTAGAGATAGTATTAGATCCAAGGAAGAGGCATACAAATTGGCCAGAAGTAAACAACAGACCTGAGGATTGGGAGCACTTTAGAATTCAGCCAAGGAGGACCAAGGAATCGATTAAGAAGGGGAAAATAGAGTACAAGAGTAAGCTTGCAGGGAACATAAAAACTGACTGTAAAGTTTCTATAGGTATGTGAAGAGAAAAAGATTGGTGAAGACAAATGTAGGTCCCTTACAGTATGAAACAGGGGAATTTATAATGGGGAACAAAGAAATGGTTGACCAACTAAATACATATCTTGGCTCTGTCTTCACAAAAGAGGACACAAATAACATACCAGAAATGTTGGAGAACACAGGGTTTAGTGAGGGGGAGGAACTGAAATAAATCAGTATTAGCAGGGAAATGATGTTGGAGAAAATGATGGGAATGAAGGCCGATAAATGCCCAGGGCCTGATAATCTACATCCCAGAGTACTTAAGGAAGTAGCCCTAGAAATAGTGGATGCGTTGGTGGTCACCTTCTGAGATTCTGTAGACTCTGGAACAGTTCCTACAGATTGGAGGGTAGCTAATGTAACCCCACTATTTAAAAAGGGAGGTAGAGAGAAAGCAGGGAATTATAGACCAGTCAGCCTGACGTCGGTAGTGGGAAAATTCTAGAGTCCATTATAAAAGATTTAATAGCTGAGTACTTGGAAGACAGTGGCAGAATCAGACAGACTCAGCATGGATTTATGAAAGGAAAATCACGCTTGACAAACCTATTGGAATTTTTTGAGAATGTAACTAGTAGAGTTAATGAGGGGGAGCCAGTGGATTTGGTTTATTTGGACTGTTAGAAGGCTTTCGACAAAGTCCCACATAAGAGATTAGCATGTAAAATTAAAGCACATGGGATTGGGGGTAGTGTATTGAGATGGATAGAAAACTGGTTGGCAGACAGGAAACAGAAAGTAGGAATAAACGGGTCTTTTTCCGAATGGCAGGCAGTGACTAATGGGGTACCGCAGGGATCAGTGCTGGGACCCCAGCTATTCACAATATATATTAATGATTTAGATGAAGGAACTAAATGTAATATCTCCAAATTTGCAGGTGACACAAAGCTGGGTGGGAGGGTGAGCTGTGAGGAAGATGCAGAGATGCTTCAGTGTGACTTAGACAAGCTGAGTGAGTGGGCACATGCAGTATAATATGGATAAATGTGAGGTTATCCACTTTGGTAGCAAAAACAGGAAGGCAAGTTATTATCTGAATGGCTATAAATTGAGAGAGGGGAATGTGCAATGAGACCTGGGTGCCCTCATACACCAGTCACTGAAGATAATCATGCAGGTGCAGCAGGCAGCAAAGAAGGCAAATGGTATGTTGGCCTTCATAGCCAGAGGATTCGAGTACAGGAGCAGGGATGTCTTGCTGCAATCATACAGGGCCTTGGTGAGACCACACTTGGAATATTGTGTGCAGTTTTGTTCTCCTTATCTAAGGAAGGATGTTCTTGCTATAGAGGGAGTGTAGTGAAGGTTTAACAGACTGATTCCTGGGATGGTGGGACTGACATATGATGAGAGATTGAGTCGATTAGGATTATATTCGCTGGAGTTCAGAAGAATAAGGGGGGATCTCATAGAAACCTATAAAATTCTAACAGGACTAGACAGGGTAGATACAGGAAGGATGTACCTGCTGGTGGGGGAGTCCAGAACCAGGGGTCACAGTCTGAGGATATGGGGTAGACCTTTTAGGACTGAGATGAGGGAAAATTTCTTCACCCAGAGCATGGTGAGCCTATGGAATTCGCTGCCACAGAAAGTAGTCGAGGCCAAAACATTGTATGTTTTCAAGAAGGAGTTAGATGTAGCTCTTGGGGCGAAAGGGATCAAAGGATAAGGTGAGAAAGCAGGAGCAGCCTATTGAGTTGGATGATCAGCCATGATCATAATGAATGGTGGAGCAGGCTCGAAGGGCCGAATGGCCTACTCCTGCTTCTATGTTTCTCTCGATGACTCCACTGGCTCTAAATTATCAGGCTGCTTATCTGGCATCTGTTACTGGATAAGATCACAAGAACACAAGAAATAGGAGCAGGAGCAGACAACATGGCCTGTCAAGCCTGCGCTGCCATTCAATACAATCATGGTTAATTATTTCAACTCCACTTTCTTGCCCACTCCCCATATTCCTTGATTCCCTGAGAGATCAAAATAAGTCTATCCTAGCCTTAAATGTATTCAATGATGGAGCATCCACAAGCCTCTGGGGTAGAGAATTTTAAAGGTTCGCAACCATCTGAGTGAAGAAATTTCTCTTCATCTCCATCCTAAACAATTGGCCACTCATCCTGAGACTGTGTCCCAATGTTTTAGATTCCCTGACGAGTGGAAACAATCTCTCAGCATCCACCCTATCGAACCCCCTTCAGAATCTCATATGTTTCAATGAAATCACCTCTCTTCCTTCTAAACTCCAGAGAACACATGCCCAATTTACTCAGCCTCTCATCACAGGGCAATCGTTTCATCCCAGGGATCAATTTAGTGAACCTACACCGTACCACCTCCAATGTAAGTATACCCTTTCTTAAATGTGGAGACCAAAACTACACAAAGTACTCCAGATGTGGTCTCACCAAAACCTTGTACAACTGTCAAAGCATCTTTATTCCTATACTCTAATCCCTTGCAATAAAGGCCAACATGCCCTTTGCCTTCCTAATTGTTTGTTGTACTTGCATGCTAACTTTCTGCATTCCTTGTACAAACACACCCAAGTCTCTTTGGACACCAACACCTACAAGTTTCTCACCTTTTAAAAAATATTCTGCTCTTCTATTCTTAGGACTGAAGGGAAAAACTTCACATGTCTCTACCTTATACTCCCGCTGCCATCTTGTTGCATATTCAACGTGTCTATATCTCTTTGCAGCCTTTGCATGTCCTCTCCACAGCTTACCTTTCCACCTAGCATTGTATCAAACTTAGTTACATCACTCTCTGTCTCTTCATCCTCTGTCTCCTCATCCAAGTCATTAATATAGATTGCAAATAGCTGAGGCCCCAGCACTGATCCTTGTGGCACTTCACTATTCACTGCCTGCCAGTTTGAAAATGTTCTGTTTATGCCCTCTCTCTCCTTCCTGTCTGTTAACCAATCCTCTATCCATGCTAATGTTTTAATCCCAACTTCATGAGCCCTTATCATGCCTATTAATCTTTTGTGTGGCACCTTATTGAGTGCCTTTTGGAAATCCAAGTATACTACATCTGCTGGTTCCCCTTTATCTATCCTATTAGTTATATCCTCAAAAAGCTCTAATAAATTTGTCAAACAGGATTTTCCTTTAGTAAAGCCATGTTGACTTGTTCTCATCATACTATGCTTTTCTAAGTGCATTGTTAAGACTTCCTTAATAATAGATTCCAACATTCTCCCAACAACTGATGTTAGGCCAACTGGCCTGTGGTTCACTGTCTTATCTCTCCCTCCTTCCTTGAAAATCAGTGTAATGTTTGCCAACTTCCAATCTAATGGGACCATTCCTGAATCTAAGGATGAAGAGAAACTTTCTTCAATGAAATAGAGAAGATTGAAACCATTGTGTTCGGTCCCTGCAACAAGCTCCATTCACTATAGCCACTGACTCTATCCTTCTCTCTGGCAACTATCTAAGACTGAAGCGGACTGTTGGCAACCTTAGTGTCATAACTGACCCCTAGATGAATTTCCAACTATATATCCATTCCATCACTAAGACCACCTTTTTTCCACTGCCATAACATTGCACAACTCACCCCTACCTTTGCTCATCAGCTGCTGCAACCCTCATCCATGCTTTTGTTACTCCAGACTTGGCTATTCCATCACACTCCTGGCCAGCCTCCCACATTCTACCCTCTGTAAACTAAAGGTCATCCAAAATTCTTCTGCTGGTTTCCTTACTCTCACCAAATCCTATTCACCCCGTGCTTGATGATCTACATGGCTCCCAGTTAAGCAAAGTCTTGATTTTAAAATTGTTGTCCTTATTTTCAATTCTCTACATGACCTCACCCTCTCTATCTCGTCCAGCCCCACAACACACCTCCAATTCTGGCCCAATCTTAATTGTTTCAACTTTGGTAGCTGTGATTTAGCTTCTGGAATCCTCTCATTAAGCCTTTCCATCTCCTAACCTCACCTTCCTCCTTTAAGATGTTCCTTAAAATATACCTCTTTGACCAAAATTTTGGCCATGTGTTCTAATGCCTTTTTATGTGACTCAATGTCATATTTTGTTTTATGATGTCCCTGTGAAATACCATGAGGCGGTTTATCACATGAAATGTGCTGTACAAATATAAGCTGCTAGACTAGGTCTGCGACAGGTGGTGAGGGAAGCAATAAGAGGGAAAAACATATTTGACCTCATCCTCACCAACCTGCCTGCCGCAGGTGCATCTGTCCATGACAGTATCAGTAGGAGTGACCACTGCAAAGTCCTTGTGGAGACACAGTCCCGCCTACACATTGAGAATACACTTCAATTGTTGTGTGGCACTACCACCGTGCTAAATGGGATAGATTTCAAAAAGATCTAACAACTCAAGATTGGACATCCATGAGGGGCTGTGGGCCATCAGCAGCAGCAGAATTGTACTGAACCACAATCTGTAACCTCATGGCCAGGCATAACCCCCACTCCACCATTACCATCAAGCCAGGGGATCAACCTTGGTTCAATGAAGAGTGCAGGAGGGCATGCCAGGAGCAGCATCAGGAATACCTAAAAATGAGGTGTCAACCTGGTGAAGCTATAACACAGAACTACTTGCATGCCAAACAGCATAAGCATCAAGTGATAGACAGAGCTAAGCGATTCCACAGCCAATAGATCAGATCTAAGCTCTGCAATCCTGCCACATCCAGTTGTGAATGGTGGTGAACAATTTAATAACCCACTGGAAGAGGAGGGTCCACAAATATCCCCATCCTCAATGATGGAGGAGCCCAGTGCATGAGTGCAAAAGTTAAGCGTTGGGCATTCCCAACAGTCTTCAACCAGAAGTGCCGAGTGGATGATCCATCTCGGCCTTCTCTGGAGGTTCCCAGCATCACAGATGCCAGTCTTCAGCCAATTCAATTCACTCCACATGATATCAAGAAATAGCCGAAGGCACTGGATACTGAAAAGGCTATGGCCCTGACAATATACCAGCAATAGTACTGAAGACTTGTGCTCCAGAAATTGCTGCACCCACTAGCCAAGCTGTTCCAGTACAGCTACAACACTGGCATCTACCCAGTAATTTAGAAAATTGTCCAGGTATGCCCTGTACACAAAAAGCAGGACAAATCCAACCCAGCCAATTACCACCCCATTAGTCTACTCCTGATCATCAGTAAAGTGATAGTCATCAACAGTGCTATCAGGTGGCACTTGCTTAGCAATAACCTGCTCACTGACGCTCATTTTGGGTTCTGCCAGGGTCACTCAGCTTCTGACCTCAATACAGCCTTGATTCAAACATGGACAAAAGAGTTGAACTCCCAAGGTGAGGTGAGAGTGACTGCCCACGGCAGCATTTGACCGAGTGTGGCATCATGGAGCCCTAGCAAAACTGGAGTCAACGGGAATCAGGAGAAAATTCTCCATGGGTTGGAATCATACCTAGCACAAAGGAAGATGGTTGTGGTTGTTGGAGGTCAGTCATCTCAGTTCCAGGACATCACTGCAGGAGTTCCTCAGGGTGGTGTCATCAGCTCAAACATCTTCAGCTGCTTCATCAATGACCTTCTTTCCATCATAAGGTCAGAAGTGGGATGTTCGCTGATGATTGCACAATGTTCAGCACCATCCACGACTCCTCAGATACTGAAGTGGTCCAGACCCAAATGCAGCAAGACCTGGACAATATCCAGGCTTGGGCTGGCAAGTGGCAATTAGCATTCTTGTCATACAAGTGCCAGGTAATAACCATCTCCAACAAGAGAGAATATAGCCATCGCCCCTTGGCATTCAATGCATTACCATTGCTGAATCACCCACTATCAACACTCTGGCGGTTACTATTGACTATAAACTGAACTGGACTAGCCACATAAATACAGTGGCTACAAGAGCAGGTCAGAGGCTAGGAATCCTGCAGTGAGTAACTCACATCCTGTCTCCCCAAAGCCTGTCCACCATCTACAAGGCACAAATCAGGAGTGTGATGGAATACTCTCCACTTGCCTGGATGAGTGCAGATCCAACTACACACAATAAGCTTGACAACATCCAGGACAAAGCAGCCTGCTTGATTGGCACTCCTTCTACAAACATCCACTCCCTTCATCACTGACACACAGTAGCAGCAGTGTGTACCATATACAAAGGTACACTGCAGAAACTCACCAAGGCTCCTTAGACAGCACCTTCCAAACCCATGACTGCTACCATGTAAAAGGACAAGGACAGCAGACACATGGGAACACCATCACCTTGACGTTTCCCACCAAGCCACTCACCATCCTGATTTGGAAATATATCATCTTTCCTTCACTGTCGCTGGGCCAAAACCCTGGAACTCCCTCCCTACCAGCATAGTGGGTGTACCTACAACACAGGGCCTGCAGCAGTTCAAGAAGGCAGCTCACCACCACCTTCTCAATGGCAATTAGGGAGGGGCAACAAATGATGATCTAGCCAGCGACACCCACATCCCATAAATGAATAAAAAGTGGCTGAGCTCTAATTTTCAGATTATATTGTCTTGTTCTAGGTACCACACCAGAACATATAATTTCTTTGCAATTACTCTTTTGAATCCCTTAATCATTTTAAATACCTCAATTAGATCACCTTAACCTTTACACTCAAGGAAATACGAGGAAAGCTTTTGCATCCTATTCTCTTACTTTCACCTTTTAAACTATGATACCATTCTGATGTATCTGCACTTTTTCCCTTCAAAGCCAATATATCTTTCCTGATGTTTGATATCCAAAACTGAACACAGTTCTCCAGATGAGGTTTGACTAAGGTTTTGTGAAAGAAAACACACTTCCTCATTTTCGTCTTCCAATTCCCTAGAGGTAAACGCTACTATTCTATTAGCCTTTTTCATTACTTCTGATTTTTCTGTTCTCATCATGTCACAGGTCCAGTCAACCACATAATTAGGGACATCACCACAACCACTCAGTGAGCACGATAATCACCTAATGAGTCATAGCTCATTCATTCATTAATGGCCTTCCTCGTCTATAACTTTTTTCTTTTTAAATGCGGTGAAAAATCAAGCTGGATGAACAAAATGGCTTTCCTCATCCTATATTCACCTTATTAATCTTCATGAAGGGGAATTATTTAGAACTTTGGAACTGAAACCTACAATAATTTAATTGTGAATTACATCCTCAACATGCTTCATTATTCTTATCACAGTTATCATTCCACTCAGTCACAATTATTTATTGTGTCCTGTATTTTGGTTCCACCGTAATATCTTATTTTCTTCCTAAAATGTGTCTATAGCGGTCACCTTAATGCCCACATCCTACCTCTGCTGCATCTTCATTGAAAAGGGCCTATTTTCAAATGCTTGATCCTGGTGGGGAGCCTCACTACCCACTTCAGCTCCAATGTTATTCAGGTTCAGAACAAGGAAAAAAGGCCTAGCTGCACACTTTTTTGAGATGCAACTTGTGTACTAAATCCAGAAAAGTCTCCCCTGTAGTTTTCCAATTGGAATACTGAAGATAGGTCTTACCAAGCTTCAAGTGAAATGAGAGATGAGAAGGTACTTTTCTATGAGTACTGAGCAAGTAGTGTGAACTTCCAGTTGATGCTGAGGAAATCAAAAAGAAGATGGATAACAAATTAGTGGAGTATGATTTTAGATGTTATAAGGAAACATAGAGAATGAAATGCTCAAAAGCTGTTGTGATCCGATGGGTTCTTGTGCACCTAAAGTGGGAAGAAAGAGATTGTTGCGTTTGGAGGGAATGATTTGCATTGAATATTGGACATGTGAGGATGGATAAGTGTCCTGCTGGCCATGGAATATTTATGCAGAACTCATCTTCTGGAGATTATCAGGAGGTGGTAGAGACCATGGATGGGCTGCACATATTCTGCAGACAAGCAGGGCTTGTGGAATTTCTTCACACAAACATTCATATGCGCTATTTTTTCTTGTACAAGCAGCTGTAGCAGCATTATTAGGAAGAGTTACAATTGTTTTTCTTATTTACTAATGCCTAAGAATTTCCTTTCACTCTTGACATTCATGTCCTACTTGGAAATTTTTTTTTAATATATTCATTCATGGGAATACTAGCTAGGCAAGCATTTATTGCCCATCTCTAATTGCCCTTGAGAAGGTGGTGGTGAGCTGCCTTCTTAAATCACTGCAATTTATGTGGTGTAGGTACATCCACAGCGCTGTTAGTGAGGGAGTTCCATTTTGACCCAGCGACAGTGAAGAACGGTAACATAGTTCCAATTCAAGATGATGTGTGACTTGGAGGGGAACTTGCAGGTGATGGTGTTCCCAAGCATTTGTTGCCCTCGTCCTTCTTGGTGGTATAAGTGTGGAATGTGCTGTCAAAGGAGGCTTGGTGTGTTTCTGCAGTGCATCTTATAGTTGGCACACACTGTTGCTACTGTGCGTCGGTGGTAGAAGGAGTGAACGTCGAAGCTGGTGGATGGGGTGTCAGTCAAGCGGGCTGCTTTGTCTTGGATTGTGTCAAGCTCCTCATGTGTTGTTGGAGTTCCACTCACCCAGGCAAGTGGAGAGTATTCCACTAGACTCCTGACTTGTGCCTTGTAGATGGTGGATAGGCCAGGGAGAGTCAGAAGGTGAGTTACTCGCCACAGAATTCCTAGCCCTTGATCTGCTCTTGTAGTCACAGTTTTTATATGGTTGGTCCAGTTCAGTTTCTGGTCAATGGTAACCCCAAGGTGTTGATAGTGGGGGATTCAGCAATGGTAATGCCATTGAGTGTCAAGTGGAGATGGTTGGACTTCCTCTTGTTGGAAGTGACCATTGCCTGGCACTTGTGTGGTGCGAGTGTAGCTCCTGCTCATCAGCCCAAGCCTAAATGTTGTCCAGGTCTTGCTGCATATAGGCACGGACTGTTTCAGTATCTGAGAAGTTGCGAATGATGCTGAACATTGTGCAATCATCAGCAAGCATCCCCATTTCTGACCTTAGGATGGAGGGAAGGTCATTGATGAAACACACTACCCTGAGGAACTCCTACAATGAAGGTCCTGTGTCTGAGATGATTGACCTCCAACAACCACAACCACCTTACTTTGTGCTAGATATGACTCCCAACCAGTGAAGAGGTTTTCCCCTTATTCCCATTGACTCCAGTTTTTCTAGGGCGGCTTGATGCCACACTCGGTCAAATGCTGCTTTGATGTTATAAGGGCGGTCATTCTCACCTCACCTCTTGAGTTCAGCTCTTTTTCCCATGTTTGAATCAAGGTTGTATTGAGGTTAGGAGCTGAGTAGCCCTGGTGGAACCCAACTGAGTGTCAGTGAGTAGGTTACCGTTGTGTAAGTGCTGCTTGTTAGCACTGTTGACAATGCTTTCCATCACTTGCTGACGATGGAGAGTAGACGGCTGGGGCAATAATTGGCTGGGTTGGATTTGTCCTGTTTTGCATTGACAGGACATACCTGGGCAATTATTCACATTGTCAGGTAGATGCCACTGTTGTAGCTGTACTGGAACGCCAGGGTTGCGGCAAGTTCTGGAGCACAAGTCTTCAGTATTATTGCCAGAATATTGTCAGGGCCCATAGCCTTTGCAGCATCCAGAGCCTTCAGCTGTTTCTTGATATCGCGTGGAGTGAATTGAATTGGATGAAGACTGACATCTGGGATACTGGGGACCTCTGGAGGATGCTGTGATGGATCAGTCACTTCGCACTTCTGGTTAAAGATGGTTGCAAATGCTTCAGCCTTATCTTTTGCACTCATGGGCTGGGCTCTCCCATCATTGAGGATGGGGATATTTGTGGAGTGACCTCCTCCAGTGAATTGTTTAATTGTCCACCACCATTCTCAACTGGATGTGGCAGGACTGCAGAGCTTAGATCTGATCTATTGGTTGTGGGATTGCTTAGCTCTGTCTATCACATGCTGCTTCCGCTGTTTGGCACGCAAGTAATCCAGTGTTGTAGCTTCACCAGGTTGACACCTCATTTTTAGGTATGCCTGGTGCTGCTCCTGGCATGCCCTCCTGCACTCTTCATTGAACCAGGGTTGATCCCCCAGCTTGATGGTAATGGTAGAGTGAAGGATATGCCGGGTCATGAGGTTACAGGCTGTGGTTGTATACAATTGTGCTGATGGTCCACAGCGCCTCATGGGTGGCCAGTTTTGAGTTGCTAGGTCTGGTTGAAATCTATCCCATTTAGCATAGTGTTAGTGCCAGACAGTATTACTGAGTTGCTGAAGCAGAGCTTTGAGGCAGATTTTCATCCAAAACACTAAGCTTGTACAGCTACAAATAATTAGCAATCTTGTTTATTTAAAAAAAACAACTTAATACACCTGTGTTTTCAAAGCAATTCATGTGTGCTGATCTACTTTTTACACATATACGTGGTAGTGATTAAACACAATCAAGAACTTGTTTAACCTGTAACTTAATATCAAAATAACCTGGTAATGTAGATGGCCCATTCTCATTAAATTGCATTTTTTTCAGATCCAACAGGAGGTTCTTGGTATTGTTACCAGCAAAAATACAATGACTGGGGGCATGAGGGAGATTTCTTCAGGGTCTGCTGCCATAAATTTAGGGGAATCCCGTTTACACACATATTTAGAGTTTCCATCACTGCCGCAACAACAGAGTGAGAGAAGACCCAAGTAAAATCCACCTCCCAATGTACTCAGAGGGGACACTTTCTCACATGTTTATAGCAACGGAATATCATGCACATGACAAGAAAGGTATACTTTATAAGAAAAAAATATCATTTATCCTGATTTTCAGTTTCCTGTTAGTTAGCCAATCCATGCTAATACATTAATGTCCAGCACCATGAACTCTTACCTTGTGCAGTAACCTTTTGACATACCTATTTCCAGCTAATTCAGATAAACTAGTCCTAACTGTAAGGAGTTTTATAAAGCAGAGTAATTTCAAACAGTTTTGAAGGAACAATTTACAATCAAGTATTTGAGACACTGGGCTATTTTAAACCTACTGGCCTGGCTGGAACTGGGTGGCTGGGCAGTTAAACTCACCCAGGTTACTTATCTGCCCTGGAGCAGTTGGGAGCTCACTATTCCCAATTTCAGTATGCCCTACTGATTAGGGAAAATAAACACCCTGATCTTAATCATTTAGCACTGTATACTTTGTATATATCGGTGTAAATGTAATAAACAGTATTGAATGCCTCATTTTCAATGTTATTTTTAGTGTTAATTGGGTTATACAGTTAATGGCACTGAAATATCTACCCTTGGTTTGTGGCTTCAAAGCCCATTAAGTGTATTTGTGATCTATTTCCCCATCAACTTAAAAACATCTGATTTCTTTCATTGATTTCATTTTAAAGTGGTGCAAAAGAGGGATTTTTACTCCCTCCATCAGATGGAAATTTGTGTTAAAATTGAGCAGCTCTTTCCTGCTTTGTGATAATTTTGCTGCCTGGTAAATTGGTGACAGCCTGGGTCCAGCAGATGGATCATTAATGTATGCTAATATGGGTTCAAATACTCAGATTGGAACCTTAGGCAATATAAATGACCTACAGGCAGGGACAATCACTATAGCTGCTGGACATCCAGCAGAGAGCTCAAAAAGTTAAGTAAAAAACTTATTTTCCTTCCACTCAATAACTTACCTCATTGCCAGCAGGTGGCCTCTGGGCCACACATCAACCAGCCACCAATGCTTGCTTCAGCCAAACATTGGACAGACAGAATATCCTTGAGGTTCGCTCATTAAAATCAGCATGACCACCTTTGGAAACTCTCAGGCAGGAAGTTCAGAAGCTCTGCTCCCTCCCTCCAATACCCAAATACAGCTTTCCACCGAAGAGTTACAATCCATGTGATAGTTAAAGTAATGGTATTGTTTTTGTGCTGTTTACCATCTCACCTCTCTGTGGAAATAACAGTGGCTGTGTAGACTACTTATTGTATCAGCAGGAGCCTTTTTGTTCAACTGCCAAAGTTCATTACACATTCACAGGGATGTCCCTGGTTTTCAATTTGTTTATTTTTATTTTTTACTTGGTGTGTCACCTGGTTATTGGCTTAATATCTTAGGGAATTGACCAAAAGTATAGTTTTAAAAGAGACGCCTCGAAGTACAGCTTTTGCTAATTCATTTTACCATGGTAACCCAGCAGCATAAAAGGCCATCTAAATGTTAAATTCAGATGCGGCCGTCTGAATGTTGATTTTTTTAGATCTTTCTGGCTACCTCTCAGTATTGTGTCTATGAGTCATCAGGATTATGAATCCTATATAATTAGATTCAGAATCTTTCTTTCCATATTATAATTTACATTGTTCTGAATTATGAACCTGCACTCAAACAGCTGAAACACCATTTGCTATAATCAGTCTACATGAGCCAGGTCCGGGCACTTACGAAACATTCAGATCAATTTAATTTCACCCCTTTGAACAAAATAACTCTGTCGCTGACAGTTTGGAGCAAAACTTCAATGACACATCATGGATACCTGTCCATGTCCCTATGCAAATGATATCTCTGAGTGACATGATTAGCCCAGGTTATATGGGTTATTTAATTCACTTTTGATCCGTATTTTTTTGGCTCCCATGTTTTAGATAACTCACATTAGCAAACGTTTGCTTCCTATTGCTCAAAGGATATATTCAGATTGGCAGATGAAATCATAGGCCGAGAAATTCCCCAGCACAGTGTTTGGTTTTGGGTGTGAAACAGCCCCCTTCACCTCCAAATGGTAGGCAGAAAGCACGTGCTCATTATAAGCTGAAAGTGCGTTGCCCGACATATTGGTAAAAACAAAAAATATCAGCGCCCAGCATTCATGGCTGAAACAAGCATTAGGCTCTTTGCATATGCAACTAAGGGCACAACCACCACTGCAAGACTGGTTTGCCATGTGGCAGCTGGCACTGGCTGCATTCAGAAGGATCAGGCCTACATAGATTCAAAGGGCACAAAAGGAGGCCATTCAACCCGTTGTGCCAGTGCCAGCTCTTTAAAAGAGTTCTCCAAGTGGTCTCGCTCCCTGTTCTTTCCCTGTACCTCTGTTTTTTTTCTTGTTGAGTATTCAACCAATTCTTTTTTGAGACGTATTATTGAACATTGAATCTGCTTCTACCACTCGTGTTCCCAGTTACAACAACTTGCCATATAAAAACAAACTCCTCATCTCCCCCTCTGGTTCTTTAGTCAATTGCCTTACATTTGCATCCTTTTGTTATCAACCCTCCTGCCACAGGAAACAGTTTCTCCTTCCTTATATGTCAAAACTATTATGATTTTGAACACATCTATTAAAAACCCCTTAACCTTCTTTGTTCTAAGGAGAAGAATCTCAACTACTAAAGTCTCACCACATAACCGATGTCGTTCTTTACTAGCACCAGTGTATAAAGGACTTGCATTTTTATAATGCCTTTTACAACCCCAGGATGTTCCAAAGTGTTTACACACAATCAAGTACTTTAGAAGTGTAGTCACAATTATTATATAGGAAGCTCTTCTAGTAAATCTCTTCTGCTGCCTCTCTAAGGCTTTGATGTGCATGTGAAATGTTGGCCAGCACACCAGGGAGAACTTTCCCACTCTGCTTCAAAATAATGGCACAGAATTTTTTATGTCTATCTGACAAGGCAGCTGGGGACTTGATCTAATGTTTCACCTGAAAGACAGTACCTCCAACAGTGCAGCACTGCCTCAGTACTGCACTGAAGTGTCAGACTAGATTGTGTGCTCAAGTCCACATGAAGCAGCAGACCTCAGGAGATCTATAACTAAACTTCACTTTCTATACTTCAATGACTCTAAGGTCAGAAAGTTGCCTTAGGTACAGGGAGCATCTTAATGGCTGGTTAAATTCTGCTCCTCTACAGATGTGCTCCAGTCAATGGTGGCAACGGCTAGACAAAAAAGTCTGACCAACTTGTCCTAAAGTAATTACTCTTTAATGTTTTAATATACATGAAAGACTAACATGGTTGTGCCTAGGGTTTACAGCTCTGGTTGGAAGCATTCCTGGATATTTGATCACTTTGATATTCTAACCACATGGCTTTTGACCATGTGATATCTGATAACAATACATCTACAAATGCTATTGCATCTTCCTTACAAACGTTGGGTCCCCTGTAGTATCTTTGCTTGTGGTTTGCATACCAGCTGTTATACCAGAAAATCCATGAACAAAGTAAGCAGGAGAAAAGGGAAAACAAACATAGGGGAGTGATTTGCAGAGGGAAAGCCAGAGGAGGATGGAGATTTAATTTCATCAGTAATTAAAATATGTCAGTGAGACTTGGGTCACCTACCAGTGGCACCTCCGAACACTGGAGAGTTGCTACGCAGTGTTTCCACAGGATACTCAAGGTCGAGTGGAAAGACAGGTGAACAAGCTCCAGCATCCTCACCAAATCCGATTCCTCCAGCATCGTGATCATGTGAAATCAGCTCTGCTGGTCTAGACAATATATGCACATGCCAAATAATGGCCTTTCGAAGCAGATCCACTTTTCACAACTTAAGGATGGCACCTGATCACCAGGAGCATAGAGAAAATGTTTTAAGAACACTCTGAATACCTAATATGCATCGTAGAGGGGACAAATTGACATCAGTATGTAGGAGCAATTTGCCACTAATCATGCCACATGGCAGCGCCTCATTCAACAAGTCACAACACAGTTGGAAACTGATCACATAAAGTTTGCTGCGAAGCAGTGATGAAAGCGTAAGGATAGAGAGCAGGACCCTGGCTCGAGAATCCCCCTCTCTCAGAGCAACTATCATTCTCTCTGCCCAAAGACCTGTGGCTACAGAATTGACCTGCTGAGTCACCTGAGGACACACAAATCATGAAACCTTGCAGACGTCATGCTCGTTTTGAGGGACCGATGATTACAACAAATGCCCCATAATCCTATTTGTAACTAATCGTAATCTATAACCCCCTGATGTTCACCCAGAAACAAGAACCAGAATCCCTTTGCACGGTACACATGTGATCTAACTCTAAAGGCAACATCACTTTTGACCTAATTCACCTGGTGGGATACTGATGGGATCAGATACAGTGCTGGTTTTACACCCTATCCAATTTTACTCTCCACTGAAGTCAATGGAAAGTAATAATCAGACACAGTGTAAAATCAATGTTTCACTCAATCTTACAACAGGCAGGCTGAGTTAAAATTGCCCCCAAAGTTTAAAGCTTTCCCCAGTTAGCAATGTCACAAAATTGTTCACTCTGGTGAAGGATTCAACTATCAGGAAACACAAGTTAAAATTAGGAAGTTAGAATCAGAAAGTGATTGAGGTGTAACTTTAGTTGCATAAAGACTTGTGGAATAAGCTACCTCGGAAAACATTTGACTTAAAAGCAAATGTGTATTTCTAGAAAGTGTTAGCATTAGGCAAATATGATGGTGCCAAGATGGAGCTGAGGTCCGTCAAGAACAATAGGCTTGTTGGGACAAATGATCTTTTCCATTTTATAATGTCACAGCTTTATGAGAGGATAATTATATATTGCATCTCATCATGTTAAATAATTTCAAACCTCCTTTTAAGGTGTGAACCTAGTTATGCAGGAAAATATGATTTACTATTAAATTGCAACAATATTGGCATGAGAACGAAAAACACACCGGAAAATTGTATTTCATTTGCACATTGAGAGAATTAAAGATATCATAAAATGTATTTGTATCAAGCTATTAACTTTAATCAAAGCTTATTTTGTTTAATTACGTCAAAAAAATTCTGATAATTTAACTTTAATCATTTAAAACATTTTGGTTTCCTCAGGGGTTATTTAAAATTCATATGACTGATATTATAGTTAAAATCATTTTCTGGCTTAATTTTTATAACAGCGGTGTGTTAACTGCAAAAAATTCCTGTTTCTGTGCACCACAAAATCATCTTTCAGGTTTTTTAATGTAAGTCAAATGGTCCTGGCTTTCTGTTGCTAAATACAGGAAACAGTTTATGGCTCATAGATTTGTGAGAAGCTAGTGGGAGATGATCATTTAGGAAATTTTCCTGAAGTGAATTAACTAAGCAGAGACATTAGCCCTGATCTTATCTGGGAGACACACTAGGACCAGGGATGGGGGCGTCTGACACTGAGTGGGAAATCCAGAGCTCAGTTCAGCACATCAGTGCCTTTAAAATAATATTTTACCTCCAGGATTCCTACCCAAACAGCGACAGCTGATGTGGACTGTGTAACATGATCTCAACTCCAGCATTTAAAGGGATAATGCAAAGATATATGTTGAGTTGGAGTTGGGAAGAGAGGCTGTAACCCATTTCAATGATGCCTCCCTGGATGTACAGCTGGGGGCTGTGGGGGCAAGAGGGAGATACTATTCCCCTGCTATGGGGGAAGCTTGCGCTAGAGCCCAAGGTTGGAGGCTGCCAAGGAGGTTAGCAGTAGGGTCTTAATACCACATTCCAGGATGCAGTGCAAAAAGCAGTTTAATGATCTAAGCAGGTCAGGAAAGATGAGTAAAGTGACACATTCACTCACATCCTGCTGTGTGCATCATTCTACTCCCTCACTCTGTCTTTTCAAGCTGCCCCAGCACATCATCCTTCTTATCAACTCTGCCTATCTATAGTGGAAATTAAAAAGTGCAAAGACAATCTGAAAACTATGTCCAGCAACTTGAATGGCATTTGGGAAAATTCCACACAGGAGAGGAATGATACCAAAAAAGTGGTTGGGAAGCTGGGAATCCAGTCAAATCATTCCCGCTGCTCACCCATTGATGCCATTCCCACATGCTTTGTCTCCTGATGGCAAACCTTTTCCTGTCCAGATGCAGGGCTCCAAAACTCAAAGGCCATCAGCTGCAGGCATCCCAGCATTTACAGCAGGGACCTGTGCAGCTTGTCTCTAACTCTGCTGAAGCCATTGGGGATGCAATAGGAACATATATGCTTCTGGCGACCTCAGCTTTTCTCCTGTGCATCTCCCTGCTAAATACCTTCTGCCTGTGTACCTGCTGATCCCACCACAGCACATTGTTGATGCAGCGGGTGGTGATGGTCCTTCTCTTCTGATGGGCTGTCAAACATGTTCAAGGCGCCTCCCATCCTAATCTTGTCAATTCAACATCCTCAAAAGGTTGAAAAAAGCTGTATCCACACAAATGTTCTCTACCAAACATTTACAAGAGGTAACTGAGATAGCAGCTGAAACATGTGAGCTTTTTTTTAGATGGGACAATGCAAAATTTAAATACCCATGAAACTGCTGCTCAAACTCAACTCCTTTTCTCTGGAAACCCACGCTGCTCAAGTTATGTTTGAAGCCAGGTTACATGCAATTTTAAAAAACCTCATTAGCATCTCCTCCAGATGTTACTTGCTCTAATAAGTAACCACTCACATCCAATTATTAAATCCTCAACTTTGCCAGGTAGGTTTCTCACCAGCATCTGAACACGCCTCTGTTAAATCTGGAAGTGGGCATCTTGGAGCTGGGTTGTGCCTCCACTCTAAAAATCAAAATTTCAGCCCCACCTACACGTAATCCATCTGATCTTGAGGCTTAGAACCCCTTAGAACCAACATTATTGCTACAAAACTTGTCCACTCTACCTGTCAAATTGAGGGTTGTGACCAGCAACATTGCAGATCATATACAAGCTGAAGATATAAGAATATAAAAAATTAAGGACCTGGAAAGGATTATGCAATCTATGTAGCCTGTAATAAAAACTAATACTGTTCTTATTTGAGCCACCCACTACCTATTTGAAAGGTACTTCCTATTTGTATCACAAAACATTTGTGATTAAAATCTATTGAGTGATTTCTGTAATACTGAGGTAACAACATTGGTTTTTACATACAAACAGGTGAATTCTGTACAATAGCTGATAAAATTTCAGAAATTAAGAATTGAACTTTTAAAACACTAACAATTGAAAGCAATCAAATCTACTGATGCCTTTCTCAAAGTAACTGCAAAGGGATCCAGTTACATCAATTAGCAGAGAGTGAGAAAATAAAGGGAAAAGGCTATAAAGTCAGAAGCTAATGACTTGCCTCACGATGTAGTTAAGTATCCTAATGCAATGACATTATAAAATTTGACTCCCAGCAGCTCCCTCCCAAAGCCAAGAAAGGAAAAACAGAAATTTGTGAAGGCCGCTGAGTGCTACTGGCCACAAACTGGTTATTTCTCCTTTTCTTGACAACATCCATCTCAGTGGAACTGCTGAACACTAAGAAGCCTGTCATTTGAAAATCAAGTGACAGAGAAAATGACCCCTAGATAGGGAGGTGGCCTTTCTTTTGGAATAATGCCTCACTGAAAAAAACAGGTATAATTGGAATATGATTTAAAACTCTCCTTTTCTTTCCACTTCAGAGAGAGTGGTAACAGGTTGTCCTATTAAAGCTTCTGGTAGCACCCTGCTCAAGTCTGCCCCTTAACCATGACCTTTCAGGGAAAATGGGTGATTATAATCCAGAGCTTTTGTACAGTTTCTGTAACACAGTATGGGTGATAATAAGTTAGGGTGTACTAAGAAAGAAGCATTTATTTGATTCAAACTGCCTTGTTTAAATGTACATAGAGTGAAGTCTCGTCTTATTAAGTGTGCTGTTGAAGTGACTCTGAATATGACATGCACAGGTTCCAAGAAGCCCAGCATGTGGACTTGGGCTATATGTAGGGTTGCCAACCTCCAGGATTGGCCTGGAGCTTTAAGAAATTCAAGATTAATCTCCCACACACTGCTGTAAGCAATAAAAACAGAAAATGCTGGAAAACCTCAGCAGGTCTGGCAGCATCTGTGGAGAGAGAAACAGAGTTAACGTTTCGAGTCCATATGACTTCTTCAGAGTCATACGGACTTGAAATGTTAACTCTGTTTCTCTCTCCACAGATGCTGCCAGATCATTTTTTTTTAATTCATTCATGGGATGTGGGCTTCACTGGCTGGGACAACATTTATTGCCCATCCCTAATTGCCCTTGAGAAGGTGGTGGTGAGCTGCCTTCTTGAATGCTGCAGTCTGTGTGGTGTAGGTACAGCCACAGTGCTGTTAGGAGGGGAGTTCCAGGATTTTGACCCAGTGACAGTGAAGGAATGGCGATATATTTCCAAGTTAGGAAGGTGAGTGATTTGGAGGGGAACTTCCAGGTGGTGGTATTCCAGTCTATCTGCTGCCCTCGTCCTTCTAGATGGTACTGGTCGTGGGTTTGGAAAGTGCTGTCTAAGGAGCCTTGGTGAATTCCTGCTTCTTGTAGATGGTACACACTGCTGCTACTGTGCGTCGGTGGTGGAAGAAGTGAATGTTTGTGGATGTGGGGCCAATCAAGCGGGCTTCTTTGCCCTGGACGGTGTCAAGCTTATTAAGTGTTGTGGGAGCTGCACTCATCCAAGCAAGTGGGGAGTATTCAATCACATTCCTGATTTGTGCCTTATAGATGATGTACAGGCCTTGGGGAGTCAGGAGGTGGGTTACTTGTCACACGATTCCTAGCCTCTGACCTGCTCTTGTAGCCACAGTATTTATATGGCTAATCCAGTTCAGCTTCTGTTCAATGGTAACCCCCAGGATGTTGATAGGGGGGATTCAGTGATGGTAATGCCATTGAACATCAAGGGGCGATGGTTGGATTCTCTCTTGTTGGAGATGGTCATTGCCCGATACGTGTGTGACATGAATGTTACTTGCCACTTGTCAGTCCAAGCCTGGATATTGTCCAGATCCCGCTGCATTTGGACATGGACTGCTTCAGTATCTGAGCAGCCGGGAATGGTGCTGAACATCGTGCAATCATCAGCAAACATCCCCACTTCTGACCTTATGATGGAAGGAAGGTCATTGATGAAGCAGCTGAAGATGGTTGGCCTAGGACACTACCCTAAGGAACTCCTGCAGTGATGTCCTGGGGCTGAGAGGACTGACCTCCAACAACCACAACCATCTTCCTTTGTGCTAAGTATGACTCCAACCAGTGGAGAGTTTTCCCCCGATTCCCAATGACTCCAGTTTGATGCCACACTCTGTTAAATGCAGCCTTAATGTCAAGGGCCGTCACTCTCACCTCACCTCACCTCGGGAGTTCAGCTCTTTTGTCCATGTTTGAACCAAGGCTGTAATGAGGTCAGGAGCTGAGTGGCCCTGGCGGAGCCCAAACTGGGCATCAGTGAGCAGATTATTGTTAAGCAAGTGCCTCTTGATAGCACTGTTGATGACCCCTTCCATTACTTTACTGATGATGGAGAGTAGACTGATGGGGTGGTAATTTGCCGGTTGGATTTGTCCTGCTTACTGTGTACAGGACATATCTGCTGAGGTTTTCCGGCATGTTCTGTTTTTATTTCAAATTTCCAGCATCCACAGTATTTTGATTTTATTTTACTGCTGTAAGCAACCTGGGAAGCAAAACCATTGAGGAATTATTTTATTAGTCATAAAAATATTGGAGCTGAAAAGTAAATGGCTGTCAGACTGACAGTTAAGAATTATCCATCTAATGAAGAGTCTGTTTGCGTTCCAAATGGCATGTGAAGGTGGTTCTGTAAGAAATGGGGATCTCTAATAAGTGGGTATTTTCTGTATTTATGGGATTAGCTAAGCAGCATTGATTCTCTCTCTGGAAGGAGGGTTTCTAAACACTTTGACCTCTAAACAGTCTTTGTTCGGTCTGCCATGTTGACATTGCTAAGCTAGTGTGCTGGTGTCTTCTGCATCCCCTCATCAATTTAAGTATTTAGAAAGAGTCAAGATAACACCCTCAGCATGATTTAAACTAAAAAGCTGACCTTGGGCAGAGTGACACATGAGGTGGAGTAGTAACCACCTTGACACCTTGAATACCTGTCCTGTGCCCATTGGTCAAAATAGTTACATAGATGATTGACACTGGCTAAGCTACCAGCCCCCCAAAAAGTGGTATATATATTGGTGTCGCACTGGTGAGGGGCTGCTGAGGTGGCAGTGCTTGTTGGGCAGCTGCCTCCTTCAGATGGAAGATGGACCAGAGGAGGAGGAGGAGGAAGATCGAGGGAAGAGTTCCTAACGCTTAGACTAAAAAGCAGAATGCAGTTATCACCAGCTGTTATGGGTCATATACTTTTTCTGTCTAATTAGTTAATTTATCATATCTAAACTGTTGTTTCTTAATAAGCTTAATAAACCATCTTAAAATTACTTATGACTAGTCAACTGCCTATTTAGGTATCTGTGGCCCCCAAACTCAGGAAACCTTACAGTGCACTGTGAGGATGAACATGTCAGGGGACCAATGTCTGGAATGTGGTGGCAGGTCAGTTGAAGGTCATGTGATGAAACTTCCTGGAATAGGTCCAACTAGAGTTGGTGACCTTAGCTGTTAGGAGTGAATACCTGCTTTCCTTGTATCTCATTCAGCTTCCATTGAGCATCTAAACAAATTAAGTTTATGACTTGCAGCATTTCCCCAGCATAAAAAAATACATTGTCCTGGTGAACTGTAAATG
Organism: Cetorhinus maximus; assembly: GCF_964194155.1. Lineage (NCBI taxonomy): Eukaryota > Metazoa > Chordata > Chondrichthyes > Lamniformes > Cetorhinidae > Cetorhinus > Cetorhinus maximus. The sequence continues at coordinate 98,607,275 of NC_135882.1, forward strand.
TTATGCACTGGAACCATATGTTAAATTTTTCAATGCAGAATTTCAGATCATTGATTTTAAATTGTTTTTTCTATTATCTTCTAACTGTAATATTTCATATTTTAATAGTGGAAAGTTAATACACTTATTCATGCTCTAGTATCACAACTGTGAAAATCCCTGTCTTGTCACTTTTTCAACTACCTTTTCTTTCTAGACTAAATGGAAACCTTCAGGATCTGAACAGCATTTACTTTTCAAACAGCATTCTCCTCTGATGGTTTGCTCAAGTATTCATCTGCACCGGAAACAGCCGATTTAAATGTTAACAGGACTAAAACTACTTAGAGAAATCTAAGAAACCAGCAGCCTTGTGTTAGTATGTCACAAAGCGGATTAGCGCTGTACACTTGCAAAATTGTAAATATTAACACCGTAACAAAAGTTTTTATTAGGGAGAGTCCATTTAAAATCAGTTTTTGATAGGGATTAAAGGAGATAAGGTTTAAAATTGATTGGCCTCAAGTGAGACCTCCCGGCCCTTCCAGTCTCTGAATTACAGTTGTCGATATCTGTCACAAAAGCACAAAATCCTCTGTAATTTTTAGTTTAGGACTTTTTTCCAACTATGTTCCCATTACTGATACTTTTTCAAACCAGATATTTTCCTACTGTTAGTGAAGAAATTAATCTGCAGCATGAAATGTAGACCATAAATGCAGGAGGCCTCTCAGATTTGTTAAAGGCAATCACCTTTAACTCATTTCGTTGAGTTTTTGAATGAGGTAACAAAGAATGTTCATGAGGGTAATGCCGTTGACATGGTGTACATGGACTTTCAAAGAACATTTAATAAAGTGTCACATTACAGGCTTGTCGGCAAAGTTGAAGCCAAATTGTCCTCTGTTAATTTCAACAAAAACTAGACATTAGTAAAACATGATGCAGTATCAGCATCACAACAAACTCTTCACCGAGGTTAATGCTTCTTAAGGGGTTCCTACCTATTCAAAATCAGAATAAAAAGGCTAGCCTGTTGGGAGAAAGGTAAAGTTTTGCTTGTTTAGACTGCTAGTGATTGTGGGGATTGTGATTACCCAATGAACGGTCCTATTGATGCAGTCTTGCTGCTGCCTGCACATCAACATGATTGTAGGATGCAGCCCAGTACAAAATGTGCTGCTGACTGGCTGATAACTCAGCAGAGAGCTGGGTGCATGCATGGCTAGCACGATGGACAGCCAACCTGTACAGCAGCTGCTAGAACAGAGTCAGGGAAACTTTGCTGCAAGGAAGAGGACTGATAATTCAGCAGCAGAGGAGAGGGAAGGGTCCTAGGTTCTCAAAACCAGTGCTGGAGGCCAAAAGAAGGAGCGAGGACATGGCCAGAATTTTTGCCAGACATTTGGCAATGGGCTAGGAGGTGGGAAGGTGTCGCGGGGGTGGGGGGGGGGTGGGGTGGGGGTGTTTGATGTCTTCCAGCTGCTGGAAGCTGAAGGACGTACCACCCGCTGGGAGCCCAACTGAGCCATTTAATTAGCCTCTTCTGCCTCTGTGGGCATTTTGCCCAGTTGGGGAGTGTCACCACATGGGGAGACAGTCCAATGAAACATGATGGCTGCCCGTCAGGCTCTATGGAAGGGCTGGGCCTCTTTTTGGATGCTCCATCACCCACAGAATAACTTGGCCCCCGGCAGCAATGGCCACCCCTGCAGCAATGGTGCTGCCTGTGCACTGTGAGGGCAGCCCCCCATTGTGTTTTTATAATGATATTTTTTAAAATCGCTCATAAGGGATTGGGCAAACATGTTGTGGATTCATTTATTAAGACGAGGCACATGAAAACAGATGTACATGGGTATTAAGCTTGAAGACACAACAAGAGCAGAGATGTCTGTGTACGCTCTGCTAAAAAGTAAAAAGCGAAACTAAAGCTGAATTGCATGACACACTTCCTTTCTAGTGATCTCATTTTGCAATCCCTGACAGACCTATTACAACCACCCCCAACTCTAATCACCGAGGCCTGTCTGCCTGACCTTGACATCCCCCTAAACAACACACTCCTCTTTGAGGGTGCCTCAGCCATTAAGCACCCTCTCCTCGCAGCTGCAGCCTCAGCAATGGCCATTGCTATTGGTGGTGCTACTCAGGCTGCTAAACTGCCAAGTGCCAGCCCTCCAATCGGAATGGCAGTGGCCATTTAAATTAACCATCACTGAGAATATGCCTTGCCGAGCCCTGGCGCCAGCCGAAACGAATTGCTCCCACTACACCAACTGCACGTTCATGGGGTGGTAGCAGTTGTGATACATCTCCCTGTTAATATGTGGGGCCTGCAAATTCACCTGGCAACATGCACCATTGGAAATCATGCCACGTGTTTCTTCCCCTTGCTTCTCTCCGGTAGATGAGAATATAATATAAGCCCTCTTTCCTTCTGTACAGCAATGCATGGCAAACTTGAAATGTCGAAAATGTCATGTGTTCCTGCTAAGAATGATCTGTTGGTATAGAAATTCAGGCCCATACTTATCTTCACAACCACTGGCAGCACCGTTTTTGCTCTACTGAGCAGCTGCAGGTTCGTGCGTAAGAGGTGGCACAGTTCAGTCACCATCTCCTTGGTGAAACCGAAGTGCTTCAGACACTGCTCCTGGCTGAGGTAGAGTTAAGAGATGTGGCCTCTGAAAACCCATTGGGTATGGTTTATTGAGAGCTCTCCTCCTCCTCCTCCTCCTCCTCCTCCTCATCCCTCTGTGCATAGCTTTCCCTTTCTGGTGACCTGTGCGCCTTCACTCTGTCATGCTGCAGCCTAAGAGATTCTGCAACTTTGGATCCCATCAGTGAAAGCTGGCTTTCTCCTGATAGGTCTTCCAATTCTTCGAGTAATGGCCAGCATCATACCCTTGTGAATCCAAATACTTCTGTCAACTCCTCCAACTACACTCAACACACTAGTTCCTCTCACTCTGTAGTGGCAGAAAAAAATCAAAAGCACCTCACCTGGAAATCCTATGTAGATGTCTTTAAAGAGCAATAGTTGGATAGGGTCCCTCGTGCAGCTGAACACCTGCTGGGAATGATGGAGAGAGGTCTTTAACAGGACTTGCAATGTCCAAAATGGAAGTACATGTGCCAAACCAGTGTTAGATCTAGTTTGACATCATAATCTGTGCACATTGCATGCTCCGAACACACGAACAGTGTTACAAGCCCATAGAGACCGATAACTTTAAAGACATTTGGATTCCAGTGACCGACTGAAAAGATCACACAAAATTTCAAATTTTAATATTTTTACTGGAATAAACAAACTAAAAGCAACATTATCTAAATATTTATTAGGCAACTTATACCCTATACTACAGAAAAGACCCCCCCATCCCCCTTTAGCTTTTAAAAAGACCAAAAATCCCCTTCTGTCCTTTATGTGGACACTTCATTCTCCAGGAACCAGTCCAAAGCTATTCTCAGCTCCCGATGGCTTGCTCCCTTTTTTCTTTTCCAGCTAGGTAGCTTCTCGTCCCCAAGCTGACTTGGCTAAACTGCCAACTACCAGCCATTTAATTGGGATGGAGGTTACCCTGGAGATTCCTCCCTCCATCCAAGTTTAAGTGAATCTTCCAGACCCATTTAAATCCTCTCAAATTTGCTCTCTTCAGTATGAGCTCCCATCAGCATACAGCGTGGTGAACAATAGAGACTGACTAGGAGAAAGTTAGGAGATATGCTCTCTGAAAACTTTAGCTGGGTATGGCCTATTGGGAGCCCTCGTTCTCTTCCTCCCTCTGTGCACAGCTTTCCCTCTTTGCTACCTGTGCTCCATTATCCTGCCATGCTGCAGCCTAAGAGATAATGCAACTGGAGACCCCTACCTATCTCTCTGCTTTCTCTCTCTCAGATTCTTGCATCTCCATGGCAATGTGAATCACATGGGTCTAGTATCGAGGTAGAAATGCTGATTAACTATCCTCTAAACCCCTAACTCCATTCTGTCTTGGAATTAAATAGACAATTTAAAGTAAAGCCATTTATAAAAGCTGACATTCCTAACATCTCCCTGTGAGACTTGAAGACTAACAGTCTACACACAGTCATCACAGAAGCCCTTGCCATTGTCTAGGTGTGAACATTTTGCACCTTTTTCCCAATCAAAGAAGCTGGGCCCACCTTTAACATTTAACAAACCAGCCACCCAAGCTTGTTGTTGAGCAGAACTCAAAACAGGTCACAAGACCCCCTTCAATCCTCCACTTTATCCTAAATTAAAGAGACAGTCCCAAACACAATTTGATAAACTTCATATTTGTAACAATGACATGTCCGTACTTGTGCTCTCATAGCCAATACTGCACAGCCCATGACAAAAGTGCCAGAGTATTCCTATGGCCTGAATTTTTCAGTCAGTGGGTGGGCTCGGCAGGAGCGGGCGAGGGCGGTCATGGAGCTGACCGCTGCCCGCGATCAGCTCCACGCCATCAATTTACGCAGGCGGGCCAATTAAGGTCCGCTCAGCATAAGATGTGAGCGGTAGCACTGTGCGAGCAGGGGGAGGAGGGAGAATCGGGGCCAGCGCTCTTTAGCGCATGCGTGCAAAAGAGCACTTTAATCTCCCTGAGGCATAGAGCTGCCTCAGGGAGATCGAAGCACTATTGAAATAAATAAATAAACGGAAAAAAAATTTCATTAAACATATCCGCTCATGTAGCAGTGTCACATGAGATGGGACATGTTTTTATATTTCAGAAAACTTTTTAACTTGATTTATAAAAACTTTAGGAAAGGGATGAGGTTTCCTAAAAACGTGAAGGCCGCTTGGCCTTTTCGCCTGCCCGCCAACCTTAAGGTTGGACAGGCAGCATAAACAATGACACTAATTCATTTGTTAATGGCCTTAATAGGCCTATCAGTTATCGGCAGTCACGCAGCCAACTCAGGCGCCCGCCGAACGAAACATTGCGAGACAGCGCGATGACATCGGGACGCATGCCCAACATCATCGCGCATCATTTTATGCGCCAGTGTGTCAGGCCCGCCCCCGCACACCAACTGAAAAATTCACGCCTATATGTTTTATTCCTGAGCCAGGATTTCGCGGCCCCATTGCGGCGTATCTTCCTCAGTGGATGCAGAGAGCCATTTAAATCTTCATTCAGTTCGGCGGGGCCATAATATCTTGAAAGGCGGAAGGGACCGTAAAATCCTGGCCCAGATCAAAGTTATAGGCCTGAATCTTCAGCTCGGCGAGCAGGGCCGAGGTGTAACATGACATGTGGTGACATCGGGTGGGCATCCCAACGTCACTGTGCGTCAGTTAGATTTTCAGTTTGGGGGCGCGGCCCATTGAACTGTCAAGGGTCTATTGAGGCCATTTTAAATATCAATAAACTAATAAACTGAGCTGCCCGTCCAACCTTAAGGTTGGCGGGCAGGTGAAGAGCCCAGGCGGCCTTCGCATTTTCATGGAACCTCATCCACGGGCGGGATAAGGTTTCATGAAATGTTTATAAGTTGAATAAAATTTTTTATAAAACTTCATTGGCATGTCCCAGCTCATGTGGCACTGTCACATGAGGGGACATGTCTTAAAATTTTTTATTTTCTTTATTAAAATTTTGGGAATTTAAACTAATCTCTCTGAGGCAGCTCTGTGCCTCAGGGGCATTTCTACACTATTTCGCGCATGCGTGAAAAAGCGCAGGCCCTGACTCAGGGAATCCCCCCCACCCGCTGCCCGCTCAGGGAGCGCTCAGCGCTTCCAGGCGCACGTCACGCTGGGCGGGCCGAAATTGGCCCCCCATGTAAAATGGCGGTGTGGACTCGATTGGGGGCGCCGATCAGTCTGCACCTGCCCCTGCTTGCCCCCGCACAACCCCCCCAACGGGGGGAAAGCTCTCCCCATAGTTGTGAGCTTAAAAAAGGGAAAAAATTGAAGTAGTACCACATAGCGAAAGAATTAAATGGTACTCAGGCATTTTATGCAGCAAGATTGAATATAGTAGCCAATGCTGTGCGTATTACAATATAGCAAGTTGAGAGGGAAAGAGCTGCCTTGAAGGACAGAGCATCCAAGAGGCACATGACATTCCACAGGTGCTCTCCATGCCATAGGTGTTGACTTCTGAATCATACTAGAGCACAAGAAATAGTAGCAGGAGTAGATCATATGGCCCATTGCGCCTGCTCCGCTATCCAATATGATCATGGCCGATCTTGGGCTTCAGCTCCGTTTTTCTGTCCATTCTCCATATCCCTTAATTCCCTGAGAGATCAAAATCTGTCTATCCCAGCCTGAAATATATTCAGTGATGAAGCATCCACAACCCTCTGGCGTAGAGAATTCCAAAGATTCACAACCCTTTGAGTGAAGTAATTTCTCCTCATCTCAGTCCTAAATGATCAGTTCCTTATCCTGAGACTATGCCCCCATGTTTTACATCCAGTCTCTCAGCATCTACCCTATCAAGCCTCTTCAGGGTTTTGTAGGTTTCAGTGAGATCACCTCTCATTCTTCCAAACTCCAGAGAACATGAGCACAATTCACTTAGTCTCTCATCATAGGACAAACCTTCATCCCAGGGACCAATTTAGTGAACGTTTGCTGTACTGCCTCCAATATATCCTTTCTTAAATGTGGAGACCAAAACTGCACACAGTATTCCAGATGTGGTCTCACCTGTACAGCTGCAGGAAGACTTCTTTATTTCTGTTCTCTAATCCCCTTGCAATAAAGGCCAACATGCCATTTGCCTTCCTAATTGCTTGCTGCATCTGCATGCTAATTTTCTGCATTCCTTGGACTAGCACACACAAATCTCTTTGGACATTAACACTTACAAATTGCACACATTTTAAATAATGTTCTGCTTTTCTATTGCTACAATCAAAGTGAATAACCTCAATATTTCCCTACATTATACCCCATCTGCCATCTTGTTGCCCACTCAGTTTGCAGCCTCACTGTGTCCTCCCCACAGACTACCTTCCCACCTAGTTTTGCATCATCAGCAAATTTAGATACATTATTCTCTGCCTCTTCATCTAAGTCATTAATATAGATGGTAAATAGCTGAGGCCCCAAAACTGATCATTGCGACACTCCACTATTCACTATCTGCCAACTTGAAAAATCCCCGTTTAAGCCCACTCTCTGCTTTCTATCCATTAACTGATCCTCTATCCCTGCTAAAATATCACCCCTAACTCCATGAGCCCTTATCTTGCTTAACCTTTTGTGTGCACCTTATTAAAGCCTCTTGGAAATCCATGTATACTACATCTACTGGTCCCCCTCCAACTACCCTATTAGTTAAATTCTCAAAGAATTCTGATAAATTTGTCAAACAGGATTTCCCTTTAGTAAAACTTATTTATTCTAACCATACTATGCTTTTCTAAGTGCATCGTTAAGACTTCCTTAATAATAGATTCCAGCATTTTCCCAACAACTGATGTTAGACTAACAGGCCTGTAATTCACCGTTTACTCTCTCCTTTCTTGAAAAGTGGTGTGACATTTGCTAACTTCCAATCTGATGGGACCATTCCTGAATCTAAGGAATTTTGAAAATCATAGCCAGCACATCCACTATCTCTGCAGTTATCTCTTTTAGAATCTTAGGGTGTAGGCTATCTACTCTTTTTCAGAGCAGCTCTGAAGAAGAGTCATACAGGTTTGCAAAATTAATACTGGCTCCTCCCACCTTTGCACAGATTGCTGTCCTTTCAAATCTTTGAGTAAATTTTCATCCTCATTTGTATGTCAAAAATCTGGCTGAGCAGATGGTCCACCTGTTATGAAACTCAAAGATTTGCAGGGCTGCTGAACCAGAGCAGGGGAGTGTGACAAATTGGATGATTTCTTTTGTGAGACCATCCTTATAAAGGGAGGCCAGGAAGCAAGAGCTGTCATGGGGACACACTTAATCAGGATTTCTTGGGCTGCATATTTTCAATGGAACTCAGTGTACAGTCAGCACGGATAGACTTGCAGAGACAAGGCATACCAAACGAACAGTGGGGGATTGTGGCCTGGACCCTGATGATCAGGCTGGGATTTTTTTACTTTAATTTTCAAAACATTCCACTTCATAAGGATGCCACTATAGGGCAACAAAATTTAGTTTCTGAGAGGATCCCTGGAATCCCCCATGGTTGTGCACCCCGAATTGGATCCCACATCAATCTAGAATTGCCATAATGTCAGATAACCCTGATGCACCAATAGTGGCAGAAACATCCACAAAGGGCAGTCAAATGAACACACCAGCTTGATGTTATAAATTTTGATGCAGTTAGTGCAGAGATCTAGGTTGGGCACATCTTGGCTCTGACACTAAGATTTACCGCCCTGTAGATTTTAGGTGCTCCTATCTCCTCTGAACTCAAATAGGTTCCTTTACCTCTTTTCTATCTAAAGCTGCCTTCAACAAGTTCAATTTCCTTTCTTGTGTCAATAACCTTTAAATCCTAAGATGTCCAACACTTGAAAACCCCCCGTACGCCTGGGGAACCTTCTTGCAACCTTGGATGCTGTCAAAGAACAAATGTTTTACTGATCGGTGTTCTTTCTTTCATCTCTGCTGTCAATCACCCTCTTGCAACATTGCCCTTTATATTTATCCATTTGCTGACAAGAAACTGAAGAAGGATTTTGAGGTGATTATTGATTAAACTGTAAATGTATGTGGTCTGTATAAACCTTTTTTTAATAAGGTGAAACAGAACATTTCCTAGGTGTGCTGATAGTGTGTAAGATTGCTAGCCATTGGCATTTACTCAAAAATTACCCCATTATTCAAATGAGTACAAAATTGGTTCTGATACAAATTAATCCAGAATTCAGATTGTCAGGAAAGTCACAGTTTACATTCAAAGAGGGAATGCCATATGCCTTTGTATTACTTCACTATATTAAATATGATCAGTTCAAAGAGAGAAGAGAGAAAACTCCAATGGTAGATTTTTTTAAATTCTTTACGTTTCAAAACTAGGCTACACACATTTATTTTATAACAACATGCTACAGATGGTCACACTTAAGAACATACCTACAAACATAGGAATTAGGAGTAGGAGGTAGTTGGTACATTGCACAAGGTACAGTGCCTTGTGCAATTAAATTTACCATATAAATGCAAATTGTTATTTGGGGATCAGAATGATTTAACGAACCTCTGTGAAGTTTGACTTGGTTATAGAAAATATAATGGCACTCTCCTTTATAGGACAAGTGGAATGTTTGCAATTTGTGGTCCCACTTTTGGTTTTTTTTGAGGTGATCCAGATAGCAAGGGATGAGGCTGGATTTTGTGGAATATGATACATGAGTTTCAGATTACTTAATTCCTCCTCAGCTCCAAGTGTAATCCACGCAGGACTCTTTGTAACTGTTTTTCCTCACACAGATATTTTACCTACAATCTGTTGCATGGAGGGTTTTGCTCAACCATAATGGCTGGAAATTTCCTTGGAGCTGCTCCCACATTTTGAAAGAGGTATGGTTGAAATCTCATTTACACAGCTCATCCAACAAAGTGGTGACAATGGAGCAGGAACACCACAGAGGAAATTCCTGGTGCATGCTTTGCTACTCACTGTTACAGCTGATTGCTTTTTTGAATATGTTGCTTGATTTTCATATTGATTCGGGCATTTATATCCATTTAATTCTGCCTAATTTTCTGATTTTCCTACTGATTTAAAGGAATGCATCTATCCAATTTCCTGGTGTTCTAGCAATCAGTATTTTTTGGATGGATTGGCAGTTCAGCGTTAGGTACATACCTAATTTGTTAATGTTATGATAAAGATAAACAGCAACTTCTTCAAACCATTCTTTCTGCCTCTGAACTATCAGTTCACACTCAACCTTTTAAACATTAACTGCTCCAGCCGAACTTGCCCCACAGGGTAGGAAAGTTTTAGATTTGACCAGTAAATAAAATCATTTGGAGTCATAGTAAACACCACAGCTTTCAGAAAAGTATCCTGTTGTCCTTTTAAACAGATTTCACATTTACTATATCAAAGCCTCTGTATTCCCTTGTTACCTTTAAGTTGGTGAAAGTTACATTACCTCATTATGGCTATCCTATGAGAAATTCCATTTGAGTATTTATGCAGGCCATGGTTAGGTCATACTGAGAAAACAATTTCATGGAGACTTTTCCCTCCATGGTGCATAAGCACTGTTGCTCTGTAATATCAAAGAGTGCCAATGACATTTGATGGATTCACTTAGGAATTCTTTCAGCTCCCTTGTGACCATCTGCATAACTATTATTCATTAAAGTACAGAATTTTACATTGGTCGCAATGCAACTGCCATTGTCTAATGGACAAAAAAAAAAGAGTGGTTTAAGTATTAGTCAATCAGAATTTTGGAACTTAAAATAGCATAATCTCATTAAACAAAAAGCATAAGAAAAATGCAGATGATGGAAATCTGAAACAAAAAAAAAAGCTGTAAATACTTACCAGGTTCTGTGAAGAGAGAAACAGATGGGCTGAGCTTTCAGGTGCAAACTCATTGAATTTGTTTGCTCCTGGGATTTGCCACTGGCCTGCTAAGTGTTGTCAGCATTTTCCGTTTTTGTTATATTCTTGACTCATCTTCAGATTTAAATAATGGAGAATCTAGCTTTATAAACTCATTGTTGTTTTATATCCCTGCCATTGCAACTCTAGAACGGGAGTTCTAACTCATTGCTTTAATGTAAAGTATTTTGAAATGAAAGCAATTTGTCACTCCTACTTAAAATGACTATACAAGGAAGAAATTGGCAACTACAAGAAAACAACAGGGCAATGAAACACCCTAATTAAATATGAACAAAAATCACTGGGCACACAGCAAACTTGATTAGCAGACAGGAGGTTTTTACCAATACTAACCCTAAGAAGCAACAATGAGATAGGACAGCTGCAATATCAGTTGAAATGACTCAGAGGAGGATGCAATTCAGTTGGACCAAGCTGGCTATGTTAATGGCAGACCCAATTCATGCCATTTTAATGATTATTAAAATGCCAATTAGACATATTTGCTCCAAATGCTACCAATAAGAGGATTTACTATGCCTGTGCAATTAAAACATAATAAGCCAAGACAGCATCACCTGAACAAATCCCAGCTGAGTATTGTATATTTGACTGGTGTTACAGAAAATACTTACAAGTACTGAAATAGTTTTTAATCAAGTTCTAAAACAGCTACATTCTTAGCTGCCAATACAACCTAATTGTCATGGTAACAGTGCTATATCCTCCTTAGACATAGCTGTCAGAGAGGATTAAACATTCACCATAAGCTTAACAGACAACTGACAGCTTTTGAAAAGCATTTGCATTCTCTGTGGAAAATTGTACTTTTTTGCTTATAATAGTATTGAATTATTCCTGTCAGTTTTCAGAAGTGCAATTACACAATCCCTGTTTCCTTCTTTGCACTGTCAGTGCATATTCAAGGTAGAATTATCTTGGTGAGACCATTATCTATTAAAACATCAAAAACAGTCTTGCAGACTTTTGACAGAAGTAAAATACTGAGGATGCTGGAAACCTGAAATGAAAATGCTGGAAACAGTCAGCAGATCTGTCAGTATATTTGGAGAGAGCAGGAATTAACATTTCAGCTCATTGATCATTCATCAGAACAGTTTTGATGCAAGGTAATTGAGCTGAAATGTTGGGCTGAAATTTTGTAGCACAGCGGAGACAGGCCAGGAGACATGGTTGCCAGAAAATTTGCATAACTGAGTGACCTGCTGACACCTGACGCGATCTCATCTCCCAGTGATTTTAGTGGCGGCACCGTATAGTGGATAGCGGAAACTGGCCAGGAAGTGCAATTGAGGTTGCAAACAAGCCAATTGGGAGCTCATTGAAGGGAAGATGAGATTTTGGAGACAAGGCATGAGCAACATGCAGAGTCACAAGTAAATCCATGATGAAGAGGCTGCAGCATAGCATGGAGCCAGTCATAAAGGTGGGAGATGTAGTATGATGGTCAGGTATATAAAGGGTTAATGTTGGATTGACTACTGTACCACCCACACAGTTATTTAAGAGAACACATGATCCACGCCTAGGGGTCAATGCAGCGTTGGACAGAGCTACTGTAGGTCAGTGTAAGGTTGGAAGGGTTAGAAGGCCTCCAGACCGCCTGAACCTATGAACTCAGAGATGTGAGGGATGGGGGAGTAGTAAAGATGTAATACATGTGGTAAACTGGGGTAACTTGTGAATGGGTTGGATAAAGACTTGGATGGAGTCATAGTATAAGAGTCTGGCACATAAAGGGTTAAAGTGGGACTGAGTACAGTATCACCCACACAGTTATTTAAGAGAACATGACCCACACCCAGGGGTCAGTGCAGTGTTGGACAGAGCTGTGTGCAGAAACAAGCATGGAGACAACTCTGAGCTTGGACGTTTACTGCACCTATGTATTTAGTCTCTAGTAGCTAATAAATACTTACTTTTGAACTACCTAAGACTACGAATATCTTAATAAGGCCTACCAAACTACACCCAGCACCTTACAACATGGTGGCAGTGAATGGAACAACTCAAAACCTCACAGAGACTGCAGAAGAAAATTAAAATCCTGGAGAACTGAAGGAAAAATGAAAGAAGCGTTCTGACCTGAAGAAAAACCCAAGCAGTGAAGGCGCAGAAGGAAATCATCAGAGAAAAGCTCTAAAGAAAAGCTTGGAAGACAAAGGCAGAAATTAAATTCCTCACTGCAGCAGCAGACTCCATTGAATCCTGTGAAAGTCCAGCTTCAATACCCAGAGTGTTCAGAGTTAGCCGACCTAGCAAGGGTGAGCTAAAAATACAAGTCTAAAAAAAAGTTAAGTACTATACTGAAATGGCGCCTGATACGTAGTGACTGAGCTCACTTCAAACAAAGGAAATAATAATAAATTAAAAATTAATTGCGACTGAGCAGGCAGCTTGAAAACCCAGCAAAAGCCGAGATTCAAAGCTTCCAAAACCCGAGAACATTGTGCTAAAGCGGGTAAGACGCTAAGCAATCAGTCCAGGCAGCCAGTGTTGAAAATATTTAAATGCTCAGATCACGAAACAGCCCACCAAAACTGGCAAGTGAGGGAAACCCTTTATGAAGAAGAGTACTGCGGCGCTATCTTGAATTTTCAGGAGCTTCTTAAAGCTGAACCTGCAATTTAAAAAATTTACCCATGGATCAGAAACCCACTCTTCCAGATCGATTTGGGTCTATCCAAGCCCCAGGTAATCACAAAATTGGGAATGCTGAAGAAAGAGATCCTTAAATACATGATTGCTTCAGATCTGGACAAATAGACCGAAGCTGAACAAATTAACACTCTGCTTTATTCAGTTGGCCTGAAAGCTGAACGAAAGCCTGAAATAGACAAGGAACCAATGAATCATCTGCAAAATTTGATCAAGTTTTAAAATCATTCAACGCCAATTGTAATCTCAGAATTAACAAAATCTTTGAAAGGACTAAATTTAATAAACGTGTCCAGCAGCCAGGAGAACCTGTTGACTCCTTCATTAATGAGCTGTACAGAATGGCTGAAGGCTGTGATTACATGGACCTGAAATCTGAGCTAATCAGGGATCGAATAGTTGTAGGAGTGGTGGATGACATACTCTCAGACATGCTTCAAGAGAAGGAAGATCTAACCCCTGAGAAAGCCTTCCAGATTGTCAGGCAACCTGAAATCCATTTGCAGCACAGATCCATATTAAGGGGAGAAAGAAAGCTGTGGTACAAAGTAAACCCCATTGTCCAGTTAGTGAAAGAGCACAGAAACAAGGACACTCCAAACCAAGGGAAGCAATACCCTAACTGACCAGTAGAGTGACCATGCCACTGCTGTGAAGCAACACGCCCCAACAGGCATGGTCAATGTCCCGCAACTTCAGCCCAATGCTTTCAATCAAACCAAATAAGACATTTCGAGAACCAAAATACCAAAGTCAAAATACCATTACGCACAGAAGATCACAGGAGGATTCACAAGGTCTAGACAACACGCCAAGGAGGACACACAACCATGCTTCTTAGGTGAGGTCAAAGATCCTGGATTTTCATTCTGGAATGCGGACATCATGGTTAATGGCCATCTCACAAACTTTAAATCGGACACGGGAGTCAGTGTTATGTTCCTATCAGACAAAGAACTGCGGCTGAGAGACCTATGGCTATGAGCAACAGACACACCACATTACAGGCCCGGAGGAATCTGACTTCCAGTCATAGGCATGAATCTGGAACCATTAGGGTATGGCAGTTAACAAATCTTCAAGCTGATGTCTGTCAGCCTTAACCAGTCTTTTTCTACCTTGGGCAGAGGTGCATGTGTCTCCCTCAGTCTCCTCAAAACGGCAGAAGATGTCAAGACAGCCACTGTCTTAAATTATACAGAACTACAAGTTCCCGAGAGCTCCAGCAAGAAAGATTCGCTCGGGAATTCAGCTCTGAATTATCTTCTCTCTTTGCAGACCAGGTTTGTCCACTTTTGTTGTCAGTAGCCCCTCATTGGTCAGACCAGCCAACCACTCAGATGGTTACCATGACACCTCAAGTAGATGACAGTCAAGAGAGGAACTAGCAACAAGACGAGCCTCAACCTCCGGCTGCGACGCCAGATGGAGAGATAAACCTGAGACCACAGAGTAGATGCTGCAATTCCCAGCCAGTATGAGAGTGCCACAAACGATGCTGGAACTGAATAGCAGCCGCCCATTAACAACAGCACACCACAGAGTCAAATGCAAAGATGAGCTTACTACCAAATCACACCCTCACAGCAGGAAGAGCCATCTTCCATTACATGCCTACCATTGAGCTGCATGAAGAAAGAAGAGAAAAAAAAACTGTAGAGATGAGCCCAGAGTACATCTGCCCCATAAAGACCAGAATAAACCAACCTCCATCTATGACTACAATTGGGGAATTGGGAAAGAGTGATTCAATGCCAAAGAACAGAAAAACAGGATGTAAAGACACCCAGATGACAGAACAACCTCCAATTCAACAAAGTTTATCTGCAGCAACAGAGCCTACCACTCCCCTGGCTGTAGTGAGAACAAGATATGGAAGGGTTATAAGGCTGAAGACCACCTAAACCTATGAACTCAGAGACTTGAGGGAGGGGGGGGAGATGGGGTAGTAATAATAATGTAATACATGTGGTAGACTGGGACAACTTGTGAATGGGTTGGA
Source organism: Cetorhinus maximus (assembly GCF_964194155.1). Lineage (NCBI taxonomy): Eukaryota > Metazoa > Chordata > Chondrichthyes > Lamniformes > Cetorhinidae > Cetorhinus > Cetorhinus maximus. The sequence continues at coordinate 98,622,479 of NC_135882.1, forward strand.
TAAAGACTTGGATGGAGGTATAGTATACGAGTCTGGTACATAAAGGGTTAACGTGAGACTGAGTGCAGTACCACCCACACTGTGATGTGAGAGAACACATGACCTGCACCTATGGTCAGTGTAGCATTGGACAGAGATGTGTGTAGAAGCAAGCATGGAGACAGCTCCTAGCTTGAACCTTTACTGTACCTATGTATATATTTGCTAGTAGTAAATAAATATGTACTGTTGAACTGCCTAAGACCACGAATACCTTAATAAGACCTACCGAACTACATCTAAGTCCTTACAACAGGAGCAATTCCTAATGATGAATAAAAGGGAGATGGAGAAGAGAGTGCTTCATGCATCAGTATACAGTGGCTATTGCATGAGTGGAGCTTGCAGAGAGTTTAACATGTAGGCACTGTGGCAACTGGGGAGGGGGTGCACCTACAGGGGTCAGTCAGGTGCAGCAGGGGGTCCAGGCAGCTCTTACAGTGCAGCTGGTTGGACTTCAGCTTAGAGTTGATGGCTGCAATGAGAGGCAGCGTTCCATCAACAAATGCAGCCACTTGGTCCTGAAGGAGGTGATGCCCAACGGTCAGGGAGCACATAAAGTCAAGAAGCTTACCAAATGGTATACCACCAAAGACTCAGCTTCCTGGACATGTTGGAGCAGCAGTGCAGCTGGAGGCTCCACCTATCAAGGCAATTGGTTTCTGATTTTTGTGCCCCCTTGGAGGTAGACCTCAGACTTGCCAGTTACATGGGCATGCCCTGTCAGTAGCCCATGAAGTGGACAGTGGTGCTAAACCTCTTTGCCTCTTGGTTATTTCAAAGGGTGGAAGCAGACCTGTGTGGCACAACACAAGCAGCTGCCCATCGTAGCATCTGGCAGGGGGCACGTTCCCTGAGGGCATTTGAGCACACTCAGTTCTAGACTGATGGAGCCACTCAGCACAGAGGGCTGTGGAATTTGCCTCCATGGCAAGATTTCCTCAGGTGCAGGGCATGAAGGAAATTCCACTCCCTTGATATCCAGCTGGTGTTCGACCACCCCAAGCATTTTCTGTAGGTAGGTACAGTTAGCCTGATGCCTTCATCCTGAGACAATCACAGATACTGCATCTGCTCATGCCACTGGAGAGATTAAATGGATGGTTGCTGAGGAACAAGGCTGTCAGTTGAAGAATTGGCTGCTGACACCCATACTAAAAGGCTGCCATGGAGCAGGCCATTGGACTCCTGAAGATGCAGTTCTGGTGCCTTGACCGGTTGCAGGGGGAGGGGGCTCTCCAATACACTCTCTCGAGGGTGCCTCGCATTGTGATGGCTTGTAAGGCTCTTCATAACATGTGCTGCAAGGCCTTCTAGAGGTCCGTCTGAGGTGTCAAACCTCAGTCAGAAGGGCCAAGGGGGTGGCTATTGATGAAAGTACCCTGTAAGGGATGGCCACTTCAACATCATTGCTAACTGCCTCAGCCTTTTCATGGCATGCATGCACATCAGAGGGCCACCAGCTGGGGCATAACTGTCGGCCCCTTCATACCTCTTTGCACCATTAGTGCCATTGGCAAGTCAATGCTAAAGAATGTGGCGTACATTCTGTGCATGTCAGTGCAATGTTTCTGCGTCCACTCAGTGTGATGCCAGGTAAAGCTCTACATGAGGTTGGCCACTTTTTCAGTGGAGGAGCTATTGTGTCTGAAATAGAGCAGAGCACATCTCATGAATAAGCATACTCCAGTCTCTTCCCAAGACTCAGCATTACCTCAGGGACCTCACACATTTGGGAACACATCTCATACTGCCCCAGAAAGACCCACTTTGTGTGTGGCTCCGATGTATCTGGGTATCTGGGTATGTACATGGTCACTGTTCTTGAGCTGTTGCTCAGCTGATGTGCCTGCTGGTGATTCCAGAACTGAAGGCCTGTCATCTGGGTGTAGCATTGCACTCACCTTGTCAGTCCTCAGAAGGTCATTGAAGTGCTTCCTGCATTATACCCACTTCCTGCCGACAACACTGGCTGCTTGCCTCCTAGACACTTCCATATATGCCTGCTTCTTCTGGCTGGCTTGCCTCCTTTTGCCACTCTCTGGAAACAGGATGCTCCACCGAGCTGACACCACCTCTAAAAGCACCTCCTAATGAAGGCATCATTAAATCATAGGGCCGCCCATTCATGGGTGCCTGACATGCTGCTGCTCCACTACTCTCTGCTCCCCGCCATTCCACAGAATACAATTCAATATTAATGGATGCCAGATTCCCTTTAAGCTAGACTGCCACATCTAACTCCTGTCTCCTCACTGCATCTGCCATCCTTAATTGTTCGGTGAAAGCATCATGAGGCCACAAATTGGCTGCATCTTTGAAAATTGCATTGGTCGGCAGGGACTGACAAAAAGCAGGGTTGGGACTTGGAAATGATCCCAGCATCAGAGTCCTGACCCAATTGAAATTCCAGCTGGTGAGCTCTGTATAGATGCTGCCTGACCTGCTGACTGTTACTATACACTTCTGACTTGTTTTTTCTCTCATAATTAGTTACATTATTGGTGCAAAATAATGAATTTTTTTGATGTTTTTATGATCCTTCCAGAGTTGGAAAATGTTCATCTCAACTGTGAAATAGCCAAGTAACTTCTTCCACAGTCAATCTGTTTTCTTATATCATTGTATAAATGAATCATTTAAGCAGATTCCAATGCACTGTTGAACTTTTTATTGACTGCTCACTAATGACAATATTTGCCTCAGGAGAAGTTCATTTCAAACAATTTTTTTTAACTTTAAGCTTTGATTAGTATAAAATAAACATTGTTAACTGCTTTACACTAAAATTCAATTCTGCTCCTGCAATACTTTAAAGTCAATGCCTACAAGAAAGTAGATTTTTACACCTCACTAACCCACCTCCCTCCTTTTTTATTTTGTTATGTGAAGAATGTCCATGCTGTCTTTAATCAACATGTCTGCGCTAGAACAAGGTTATTGTAGTAATTATAGTTTTGATAAACATAGGACTGTAGCCTTAAGAATAATCCTGTGTTGTAAGATCACATGATCTGTAAAAACCAATCAGTTTGTAGCACAGGGAACCTCGAGGTGACAGTTCCTTTTTTAATTATAGAGTTTGATGCACACATGTAGCTGCTGCTGCCTTGTAAATAAAGTTCAATGTTTCCACCAAGAAAAGTTGCCTGGAAAATCAAATCTATAACAGTTATACTTCCAGAATTTAAGGAATACGATCTCAATTGTTCCAAGGAAGAGGAACATAAGAAATAGGAACAGGAGTAGGCAATTCGGCCCCTCAAACCTGCTCCACCATTCAACTAGATCTTCTACCTCAATGCCATTTTCCTGCACTATCCCCATATCCCTTGATATCTATAATATCTAGAAATCTATTGATCTCTGTCTTGAATATATCTGATGACTGAGCCTCCACAGCCCTCATGGGTAGAGAATTTCAAAGGTTCACCATTTTCTGAGTGAAGAAATTCCTCCTCATATCAATCCTAAGTGGCCTACCCCTTATACTGAGACTACGTCCTCTGGTTCTAGAACCCCAAGCCAGGGGAACCACCCTTTCTGCATTGTTTCTGTTGAGCCTGTGGAATCCTGTGGAATTGTGAGGGAAAGGTTTTATTTTTACACTTAGTATAGCCAACAGCAGCCAAGGTACATGCCATCCTTAGTACCAAGATGCTGACAATTAATTTTATTCAGATTAGAAACTAGCATTCTGCATCATGATTACAGGAATATTTAAATCGAGTTTGAATATTGTTTCACCATGCATGTATGCTCAGTGTGTCTGCCTTCTGTTTGCTGAAGCCCTGAAGAGGAATGTGGAATATTATAGCTGAAGTTAAAATGACTACATTCTCCTCTATACGTACAGTTATTTTTCTGGATAATGATCAGAAATTAAACTGTGGGCTTGCTACTTCATCTCTTTACTCTGAAGACACCAGACTAATTGTAGTGCCAACTGTGATCAGATAACTGAGAACAAATGACTGAGCCTGGCATCTGGCTAGTCTCTCTGGAGGATAAATTGGTTCTCATTGCAACCATCATCCAGTTGGAAAATGGGGACAAAAAGAACTAATTTTGCAGGGCTATGCCCACATCCTGAGAATACCTGAAATATCTCTGCTGTTACATTGGCCATGGAAAACATTTAGACATGACAAGTGGTTGTCTGAAACAAATGTTAGGTCCCATGCAAGTGTTAATGCGATGTATAATGTCAATTTAAGGACACCTTCAAGAAATTGGGCAGTACCAAGCAGAGCAGGCGCTGGGCTCACTTCACTCAGATCTCACAGTGTTTGCTGGGGTCTAGCAAGTTGCCAACAATAGACAGGGAAATCTTGAAAAATTATACCTTGACATGGGACCAGACAGAGCAGGAATTTTTTTCCCAGCTGAGCTCTTTAAAAGTTAACATTCTCCTCCCTCTCTCAGTGACACGCCTGAAGGCCACTGCCAGCAAAGCAGCCAACTCTAATTGGAAATCCGCAAGTGTCTGTAGGTGCGCCAGGCACCAGAAGCTTGTTAGGTACTAATCACTTCCTCTCCCGATGTGTCAATACCAAACTATGGAGCACATTTACTCCCCATAAACCATTATGAAGTCCAGTGGTTGGAATTTTATAGCATACTTATATTTTGGAACATCTGTCTGAACAAGGTTATGAAACAAAAAAAGACTTGCATTTAAATAGTGCCTTGCACGACACACGACTTTCCAAAACAGATAACAACCTATTATTTTTTATTTCCCCCAGAATTGAATGTTGCTGGCAAGTCCACCATTTATTGCCCATCCCTAATTGCCCTTGAGAAGGTGGTGGTGAGCCACCTCTTGCACCGCTGCAGCCCATTTGGTGTAGGTACATCCACAGTGCTGTTAGGGAGGGAGTTCCAGGATTTTGACTCAACAACTGTGAAGGAAAGGCAATATAGTTCCAAGTCCACATGGTATGTGAATTGGAGGGGAACTTGCAGGTTGTGGTGTCCCCTTTTGCCTGCTGCCCTTGTCTTTCTAGGTGGTAGGGCTCCTGGGTTTGGAAGGTGCAGGTTGAAAGAGCCTTGGCAAGTTGCTCCAGTACATTGTGTATACAGTACACACTGCTGTCATGTACTGAGTGTTTAAGATGTTGGAAGGGATGCCACTCAGACTGCTTTGACCTGAATGATGTTGAGCTTCTTGAATGTTGTTGGGGATGCATTCATTCAGGCAACAGGGGAGGTTTCCACTCTTGGCTTGTGCCTTGTAGATGGTGAGCAGGCTTTGGGGAGTCAGGAGATGAGCTACTCACCACAGAATTCAAAGCCTCTGATCTGCTCTTGTAGCCACAGTATTTGTATAGCAGGTCCAGTTAAGTTTCTGATCTATGGTAATGCCTGGTATGTTGATGGTGGGAGATACTGCTAAAGCATTAAATGTCAAGGGGAGATGGTTAGATTCTCTATGGTTGGAGATGATCCTGGCACTTGGAAGGTGTGAATTTTACTTGTCACTTATCAGTCCAAGCATGAACTTTGTATAGGTCTTGCAGCATGTGGCATGGACTGCTTCAGTATCTGAGAATTGAACACTGTGCAATCATCAACAAACAAACTTTTGACCTTATGATGGAGAGAAGCTCATTGATAAAGCAGCTGAAGATGGTTGGACTTAGACCACTATCCTGTAACTAAGCAGTTTTAAAGTGTAGCCACTGTTATAAGTAATTAACATGGCAGCCAATTTGTGCAAAATAAGTTTCTATACACAGCCATGAGTTGATGAGCAGAAAATCTGTACATTGGCAGCCGTCTTTAAAATTAGAGTTTGCAAATTTGCTTCTCATTCACCAAAGGAAAGTACATAAAGGCCAGAGAGTGAAAATTGTATTACTGACCTGTACAGATGGATTGGGTTGACAGAAAAGATGGAGATGAGGTTGTCTTGCTCTGGCACAATGATTATATTTCTAGCTGGGAGTATTGTTGCCTCTAACAGTGCCATCCATGGCCATTACTTAATGTAGGTCCTAGTACTTCCATGGACAATAGATGTCACCTTGTTTAGCTGGTAGTGCTGCTATCTATGTCAGGGCTGTCAGTGGCATTTCTATAAGATAAATGTAACATTCCTCTTGGATATCACTCCCTGTCTTCATTGAAGTTCTGTGAGGACAGTCTGCATGACCCATTTGTTCATCTCACTGACACCTGGATCACTGATGATGACAATGGTTTTGATTGATCACTGTCACAATAATGCTTCCCTGAATGAATAACATTGGGAGGTATTTGTCAATCCCAATGTTCTGGAAAGAAAAATAATTTTATTTGCAATAGGCCTAAACCTGAAATGTTAAGTTGGCTGTTCTGTCACAGATACTGCCAACCTGTTGATTGTTTCCAATATTTTGTGTTATTATATTTTATGATTGCCTCTTGTAGCAGCTGACATTCGAACCAATGGCATCTTCCTCAGAGCAAGAACTCACATGACTTCACGCTTTCATTTCATTTTTTAGATGGTTTAATTTGTTAATTAAGTCACTGCAAAAATAAGTCCTTTCAGACCAAAAGGAATGTTGAATCCTGGGCTGGGCAATATACGGAGTCATGGCAGCCCCACAGGCCCCATGGGCAATATATAGAAAGTGAAAGAGGAGTTTTGGGGTAGTATCCCAAAACTGAGCTTATTTTGTGAAAAAGTATATCCAATATCTATTTAACAGAATTCAATTTAAACAACTGATGCTTTGCAGACTGAGTAATGCTTTTCTACTTCCAATCTACTGTTTTTGAATCATCAATTCTTGGCTTGTTAGAATAGAGATGACACTTCTATGAAATTGAAAACAACTTCTTCATTATGTACGAGTTGTGCAGATAAATATCAATCTCTTTCAGATTTTTGGAACTTCTTCAGCACTCAGGGCACATTAAGGTGCAAGAACCAATTTTTCGCTCACCTGGTAGTAGCATACTGAATCAAACCATATGTGTCTATGCTATGGCTCCAGCCTAAAATAACTCTCACTTCAGGCAATGAATAGGAGCCCAAGCTGTCAGAGTTACAGGTTGGCTTAGGCAAAGACATTAATCATATAGGCATACTTCCCTAATGGATGCTAAATTCCTCAAGTGTACATATTTCAGGCTTGTAAGATAATGGACACTGTCAACAACACTAACCTTGATTCTCAGCCTGAAAATGAATAATAAAGATTAGCCGACTAAATTTAGCCATAAGAAAACAATTAAGATTTATTGACATGTACTGTAGCAATGCATTCAAAAGGAATAGAATAGCTGACATCCTCATTTATACAGAATGGACTGCAGGATAGAGTTTTGTTGAATTTAATAGATCATTCTCAGTCTATAGTTTGCAATTGTTTTCCTCCAGCTCTGTGGAACGATTGCTGTGGAGGAGTTTTGAAGCTGTTACTGAGTTGGTAACACCATAAATTATAAGAGCTCAGCTTGTGTGGTTTGTGAATATTAGCAGAGACTGAATTAAACCATTCAACTTCCTCTTTAACTCTTCGGCCTGAATTTTTCCCGTGTCAGGCGAGAGCAGGCGGGGGCTGTTGTGGAGCCAACCGCCGCCCGCGATCGGCTCCACACCGCCATTTTACACGGCCGGGCCAATTAAGGCCCGCCCAGCGTAATACATGAGCGGTAGCATTGAGCGCTACCTGTGCGGGCGGGGGAGAAGTGAGAGTCAGGTCCAGCGCTCTTTCGCGCATAAGCGCGAAAGATCACTTCAATCTCCCTGAGGCCTGGAGCTGCCTCAGGGAGATTGAGGTGCTTTTGAAAAAAAGAAATAAATGCAATAAAAATTTAATGAAACAAGGCCCCTCAGGGACATTTTTTTATTTTGCAGAAGAAGTTTTTATTTAATTTGTAAAAGCTTTAGGAAACCTCATCCTGCTCGTGGATGAGGTTTCCTAAAAAAACGTTAAGACTCTTGGCCTTTTCGCCAGCCCACCAACCTTAAGTTTGGAACAGCAGTGTAAACTTGAAATTAATTACTTCGTTAATGGCCTTAATAGGCCTTTCAATTATCGGTGGGCACGCTCTGGAGTCGGCTGTGGGACAACGCGATGACATTGGGACGCACGCCCGAAGTCATCGCACGTCATTTTACGTTCTGGCGTGTCGGGCCAGCCCCCGCACGCTGAATGTAAAATCCTGGCCTTAATTTTACATAATAACTATCAATACAAATAATAATGGCCCAGATCTTCCATTCTCCAGTACGTTGGAGACCGGATGTATGACCAAAGATGTGAGTCAGGACTTTGCAGAACTCCCGGCACACTGACTTCAGTCAGGATTGCCTGCAAAGTTCTTACTTCCAATGGGCAATTCCCCTACTTCCCAAGATCCCCCACAAATATCTCCAACTCTGAGTTAGAGTCGGAGGCATGGGACAGTTCCGCAGTATTACCTGGATAGTTACCCAGGATATGTTAGACATTAAAACCTAGTGTAACATCTGGGTAACTCCACAACTGATATTTCAATCACTCACACTGACAGCCGGACTACCCCTGACCCCCAACTACCCCTTGACCCCCCAGCTACCTCCCAACCACCCCTACCGACCAGACTTGACTATATCTCAAACCCCTGACCCAACCTGACCCCACCCCACTCAACCAGCCCCCCGGACTACCCCACCTAGACGACCCAATCCTACTACTCCGCCCGACCATGCTAACCCCTCACCACCCGACTACCTCCCCCAACCCGACCTGACTATCCCCCGACATGACTACACATCCTGACCCAACCTAACTACCCCCGACGTACTTACCCAATCACCCATCTCACTCACCTGCCACCGTACCATCTCAATCACCTGCCATCCTATCCACCTACCACTTAACCCATCTATCACCTTACCCACATGACACCTCACCCATCTGGCACCCTATCCGCCTGCCACCCTACCCACTTATCACCTCACCCCCTATTCACCATCCTACCCGCCTACCACCTCACCCACCTGCCACCCTACCCTCTTACCACTGCACGTACTTACCATCTCACTAACCTGCCACCATACCCACCTGACATCTCACCTACCTGCCACCCTACCCACCTACCACCAAACCCATCTACCACCCCACCCAACTGTCACCTCACTCATCCAACACCTTACCCATCTGCCATCTTTCCTACCTACCACCACCACCTACCTACCACCTTACCCACACTACCCACTTATCTTACCCACCCTCCTCACTTACCTCACCCACCTAGCCTACCGTACCACCCTTACCCATTCACTCATTCATCCATTTGCTCATTCACTAACATTCACCCATTCACCTTTCCACTAACATTTGCACTCAACCTTTAAACTTACTATATAGCAGCCAGTGCTGTAAAAAGGTAGCATGTCCTTCTTCCCCTGACTCTACTGTGATCTGATGGAGCTCTCTGAGGAACGCTGCACTCTGCATTTTTGGGTGAGCTGGGCTCAGAAGACCCGGGAAGAAATATAGAGCAGTGTTAAGGTAGGGGAAAGTTTGAGCAGAGCAGCATTCTGACAATGATTGTTGCTCCTGGGAAGACCCAAGCCATTGTTTTCAAAAAGCCAGTTGTTGAGTTAATAGCAAATAGTTGTAGAACTTAGGGCCTGGGTATTTGAAGGCATGGTCACCAATGGTGGAGGACTGACATCAGGGTTGCTCAAGAGGCCAGGATTAAAGAAGCACAGATATCTCAGAGGGTTGCTTGACTAGAGGAGATTACAGAGAGGGGCAATAGCAAGACAAGGATGAGAATTTTAAAATGAAGGCTTTGCTTAACTGGAAACCTATGCTGGTCAGCGAGGACAGGGGCAATGGATGAATGGAACATGGTACTAGTTAGGACATGGGCAACTAAGTTTTGGGTGACCTCAAGTTTATGAAGGGTAGAACACAGGAGGCTGGGCGGGAATGTATTGGAATAGCCAAGTCTAAGAGGTTAAAAACCTCAAAAGATAAAGAGGTGGCAAAAGTGGGATGTTAAACCAAAATGCTGGTTTAGCCCACATTTAGCACAAGATGCCACATTGGTAAAGGAATCGAAGTCAGTGCAGGCAACAGCTACTCTGAGTCTTATTAAACAGCTGATTACCATTTAAAATGCCTACTAACACTCATTAAAGAAACTACATGACACTTTGCTGGCTGGCTCTTCAATTGACATCTTCTCCTAACAGTATTCTGCAGTTTACATGTAAACTTGGCATTTGTCGGCTTCAAGCGCTGTTTATAGGCATACTCACTATTTAAAGGATATGCTCAACATTTCATGGCCATTGCTAAGTGGACCTTTGAAACACATGGGGAGGCTTTCTGGAACACTTTGTCAAGACTTCTCCAACAGTTGAGCAACATTCATTCCAGAAATTCTCTGAGAACCTCACCTCAAAAGGGAAAGTGCTAAGCTACTCCACCTCATTAGGCATACCAGGCTGTAGGGTCTTGATCATGGGCATCTTGTCAGGGTCTCCACTTGGAATGGCCAAGTAGAGCAGCACCAGCTGCTGCAGGAGAGAGCAACAGGACAGTGAATGGACTCCTTCCCTTCTGGCACAGGACATCCCTCCTCCTCTGGATGTCCTCCATTAGGAACCCCAGTCCCACACCTGAGAATATCTGTGCCCTCTCCCTTGGTTCTTGAGCCATCGTACATCATGCCACTGTGTACCAGCCAGAGGGCAGAGTACCCCCTCACCTCCTGTGGAAGTGGGTGAAAAGAACTGAAATAACAACCCCAGGCTGCCCCCGCCTCCACTGCCACTACCAAAGCCAAGTGTGTCGCTCTCGACAGTAGTCGCTATGAGATTATTAGTGTCAGTGATAGTCATTAAAAAGTATGAAAGCTGACTGTGGTATTCACAATGCAGACAAGGTATTGTGTGTTTGAAAGAAGATGTTTTACAAAAGACAAAAAATGATTTACCTCAATGACAGAACACATTCTTTGTTTCTTTTTAAAAATTACTGATCTGCTGAAAAAGCTTAGAATTGCCATTCTGATCAAAAAGCAAACATTTCAAATTCAACTGATTTTTATTAATATGTATGAAACAGAAAACTTTCTCCTTTTCAATTTAAGTCAATCTGCACGAAATGACTTGTCATGACTAAATGTACAAAATGCTTACGTGTCTTCAGCTGGAATCATTGGATCCCTTTTATTCAAGGGCACAACAAGGGGAGAGTTTTCGTTCATTTATGTTGGTAATATCAATGCAATCTGGCAAGATCAACTGAACCAGTGCAAAAGATCAGGGAATTTTAAATGAAAGAGAATTGATGTTACATTTCTGTTTTCTGTGATCTTTTATGTTGCTGTTGAATCAATTCAAGCAGATCAGGCTCCGTCCACAAAACTGGACATGCCACCAGGTCAAAATTACAAGGTTCCACAAATTGCACTAGTTAGGTGCCAGACCTGCTGAGTTTTTCCAGGTAATTCTGTTTTTGTTTTGGATTTCCAGCATCCGCAGTAGCTTTTAGCTTTTTGTTTTTAGTTAGGGAAGGGCAACTCAAGGGCCTCATCCTGCCAGTGACAATGGACGGCAAGCCACATGGGGAGGCTACCCAATATGGCAGCCTCCCTGCTGGCTCAGGGCCTGGTCTCCTGATCAGGCAACTTGAGGCCTACAAAGAGCTCTCCCAGTTGCAAGAGCCACCCCTGCTGAAAGAGCACCCCCTCCCACTCCTCCACCCCCGGCCCTCCATAATGATCCCCAACTGAATGGCCCTGGTGAGCCTCCACTTCTGGGCCTTCTCCATGCTGGTTGTTCCTTGGCCTTCTGCAGTCACAGCAGTGACCACTGCTCCCAGTGGTGGGACTGAAGAGCTGCTGGCCTTCTGATTGGCCAGCATCTCTTGGAGTTGGGACCTCTGCCCTTAAAGGCACGGAAGACTCAAAGATAAGCAGATAACCTCTTAATTGACATTGAGTTCCATTGGGGCTACCAAAGGTGGCGGTAGCAGGGTTGTCCCCGCTTTCCAGCCTGTCGACAGGGCCACCGCTGCAGCTTCAGCACCATGTGCATATTTTTAATAATGGACTGAAAATTATGACAAGCATGTCCATCATTTTGAACAAAGTGCTCCCACCAAGGAAGTTTCCTCACAAAAAGCAAAATACTCCAGATATTGGAAATAAGAAATAAAAACAGAAAATGCTGGAAATATTCAACGGTTTTAGCGGCATCTGTGGAGAGAGAGATAACAATGTGTAACAACCATACATCAGAACTGGAAAATATTAGAGATGTAACTGGGTATTAAATAATTGCAGAGGCAAGCAAAGAGAGGAAGGAGGAAGAACAAAAGGGGAGGTCTGTGATAGGGTGGAAGCCAGGAGAGATTAAATTCCATCTCCTTTTGCCTTGCACCATCATCCATTTGTCATTTAATCTACCTTCCGCCTTCTGATAGCCAAAGGAATGTATTGTGTTCCATAGTCTTTCAATCCACATTGACTGGGTGGAGGGCTTCTTCTGATGCCATCTCAGCAAGATGCATCAATGGACTGCAGTTAGGTGAGATGCAGGTAGATGAAAATGCTTGCAGCTTTGCCAAGGTCAATGTGACTCGTGACATTAAGAAAATACCATGCCATCCCAATTAAAAGAACATTAGGCACAAAATTTAAGATTTTTAAAAATCTATGTTCAGTTCAAGCTCACAACCTCAAACTACAGCTTATGGTTTGCCTTTTTCACTTCTCTGCTATTATATTTTACTACAAAGTATTACAACAATATTTCTATCACATTTTAAGTTTCCTGTTGAGTTTGGCTTTAACTGCATAATTAATACTTTGTGTGAAATAATCAAAACATATATTTATATTCAAGTTAAGTTGTTTAAATGCGTTGCAAATAATATGCATGCCAAATTAGATGTCCCGTTATTCTTTATATCAGAGAGAAGATTGGAAAGCATCAAATTCTGGGTAATGGTAATCAGCTCACAGTTTCAGAGCAGAGGTGAACTGTGTAATGAAAAAATACCTCAAAGGAAAGTCTCGGTTTGAACAGATTAATCATCATTACGAGCCTCATCATTCATCCCTATATACTCCTTGTGGAGCATGCATCTTCCATTAGTTTTCACCATTGAACTTGGTTTTGGGAAACCATTTCCAACTGACCACATGAGTAGCCTGATCATTTTACTCCAGCATCCTCAGTTTACCACCAATTGTCTTTGGTTGACCCCATCTTCATTTCCCTTGGGTGTTTGGTTCAAATGACAGACTCGCATTACAGGTTTTAACTTTTCTATGGTCAGATCCAAGCTTACCTCATTTTCACCCTCTTGTTAGCAACTCCTGTCCAGTTTTATTTTTCAGGAGTTCTAAATCTTTGAAGGTCTCTGAAAATCAAATGTCCAAGATTATTTGCAAATGTTTATATTGTTTACAGCCATAACATTAGCCTTATATTTATTGAGAGCTGTATTTTCTGCTGTTACAACTCATCCATTAATTTTGTTCTGCCTATGTTGTTGGGTATGTGACAGAAGAATAATGTAATTGGCAAGATTCAAATCTAGCTGGATAAGTGATGTTCACTGCACGCAGAAGCATTTTGTCATCCTTTGTACCTGGATGAGCACTCGGCACGTCATAACATTCAAGACTATGGGCCAAGTGCTGGTAAATGGGATTAGGTAGGTAGGTCAGGTGTTTCTCACATGTCCGTGCAGACTCTATGGGCCAAAGGGCCTCTTCTGCATTGTGTGATTCTGTGGTGTTTTTGTATTGCAGGAGTTCTTTTTGAAGAGGTATCAAGGAGGATTGGTGAGGGTATTGCATTTGAAGTAAAATGGCTTCTAGGAAACCTTTTGACAAGGTCCCACATGGCAGACTGGTCATAAAATTAAAAGCTCATGGGACCCAAGGGAGAGTTGCAAGTTGGATCCAAAATTGACTCCATGGCAGGAAATAATGGGTGATTTTATGACTGGAAGGCTGTTTTCACTGGGATTTCACAGAGCTCAATACTGGGTCCCCTGCTGTTCATGATATTTATTTTTTCTTTCATGGGATGTGGGCATCACTGGCAAAGCCAACATTTTTTGCCTATTTCCAGTTCCCTTTGAACTTGCTAGGCTAGGCCATTTAAGAGTCACATTGTTGTGAGTCTGGAGTTCAGATTTCCTTCACTAGAGGACATTAGTGAACCAGGTGGGTTTTGACAATCTATGATAGCTTCATAGTCACTGTTCCTGTGACTTGTTTTTAATTCCACATTTATTAATTGAATTTAAAGTCTACCAACTGCCATGGTGATATTTGAACCTATGTCCCCCTGAGCATTAGCCTGGGCTTCTAATTGACAAGTCAAGTGACATTACCACCACACCATCACATCAAGGATTTAGCAACGATTTTGACTTAAACATAGGAAGCATGATTAAGAAATTTATAGATGATACAAAAATTGTCCATGGTGCCCTTAGTGAGGAAGAAAGCTGCAGACTGGAAGAAGTTATCGATGGACTGGTCAGGTGGGCAGAAAATTGGCAAATTGAATTCAATTCAGAGAAGTGTAAGGTAATGTATATGGGGAGGACAAACAAGGCAAAGGAATATATAATAAATGGTAGGATCCTGAAAAGTGTGTGGAACGGCAGATATGCCTACTGATCTCTGAAGGTAGCAGGACAGGTAGGTCAGGTGTTCAAGAAGGCATATAGGATACCTTCCTTAATTGATCGAGGCCTAGAATATAAGAGCAGGGAGGTTATTCTAGAGCTGTATAAAACACTAGTTAGACCACAGCTGGAATAAGGATGTGATCGTACTTGAAAGGGTACAAAGGAGATTTATAAGGATGTTGTCAGGGATGGAGAATTATAGCAATAAGGAAAGATTGGATAGGCTGGGGTTGTTTTCTTTGGGACAGAAGAGACTGAGGGAAGATTTAAATGAGGTGTATAAAATTATGAGGGGCCCAGACAGGGTGGATTGAAAAGACCTATTTCCTTTACCAGGAAGATCAACTACCTGAGGGCTCAGATTTGAAGTAACTGATGAAAGGATGAGAGGGGAGTTGCGGAATATTTTTTTCTCCAGAAGGTGACAAGGGTCTGGAAGTCAATGACTGAAATGGTGGTTGAGGCAGAAACCCTCATTGCATTCATAAACACTTAGATGTACATTTGAGGTGCTGAGGGCTACAGAACAGCAGTTGAATAATGGGATTGGACTGGATGGACACAATGGATCAAATGGCCTCCTTTTGTGCCATAAATCTTTATACTTTTCTATGAGCTGGATTTTCAGGTCCCACCAATGTTGGGAACTGAAGCAGACAGGGCCTGAAAATCACAAGGCCGACCAGCGTGCTGGCTTCACAACTACATTTCCATCATCGGCCATTTTAGCCAGCATAGGTTCCGAGCCTAGGAAGGCCACCAGCCCCCGGGAGGTGGACATGCAATTAGGCTCATTAGGAACCTTGTTAAAGTTTGGTAATGGAGGCTGTTTGGGATTTTCTAGGTCTAAAGTCTCCTGATGTGACAGGGAGCAGGTCACCTGCCTGGAGACTGGCGCCCAGCAGCAGGCTGGGACAGCAATGGTCCTGACATGATTATGGGCTCTTCTTGCCTGTATGGATGGAAGTACACTCAAAAGTCACCATGTAGAAGGGCAATCCCACCCAAACCCCTCCCTCCAAGAGTGCTGGCCTGGCTATGCTTTTCTTTTTATTTAAAGTGTCTAACGAGGCACCTTTTTGCTGAGGGGCCTATCAGCTATTGACCTCGTATTACGGCCAGGTGCTCCTCTGAAGTTGGATTGGCCCTCTAGCTTCAAGAACCTGTCTGCTGCCTATATTGGAACCTGTCACCATACCAACTAAGAACTCACCCACCTCTTGGCTTCAATCAAGTTTCCTACTAGAGGTGGGTTCAGGGCCTGAAAACAGTTCTGAGTCCTGTTTCCTGCCTCTCTGGGTAAAATTCTGCCCTATGTTTCTGCTGTGTATCCTGGGAGTGTTCCAAGTGACACGAGTTCCTCATTTGGTTGAATCAGATTGAAGGAAAGCAACTGAAAAGAATTTTGTTTGCATTGCCAGAAGGAAAAAACAGCTTCAACTGGGTCACATCCTAACAAGAATGACCTGTATGTACCTGGGGTCACCCAGAGCAACCAGGAACCAACGAGAAACCAACCAGAAGGCATTTCACCACCAATTTTGTTGGCTGACTTTAGGCTACGCCCAGTTGTGATTTACAAGGAGCTTGAACTGAGGACTGGCTGAAGTCGAGCATGCTGCATGCCACAATAGAGCCACACTGGGGATCCAATGTGTTCCTGTACCTCCATCTGAATCAAATGTGAGTTATGGGCAGCCTCATGTTTATGGGAATGGGATGGGTGACATGGGCAACTTGGCATTGGGGAAGCAGCCAGCCAATGATCAACACTGCTGCCTAATGTTACTGAAAGCTGGAGCGTCGGGACAAGGTCGATAGGGAAGAGGAAGAGGAGGTGGAGGAGAGGAAGAAGGGGTGGTGCATTGGGCAGTGAAGAAGGAGGAGGTGGAGATGAAGGTGGTGGAGTGGCCGAGGAGGAGGTGGAGGTGGCAGAGTAGAAGAGGAGAAAGTGGTGGAGAGGAAGAGGAGGAGATGGAGGTGGCACTCAGAGAGAAGTTGCCTTGAGGGCCCTGCTGCACCTGGGCACCCTCACCCACTCTCTCTCCCTCACACACTCACTCACACTCACCCCCACTCACTACCTTCACTTACCCTCACTCTTACACTTGCCCTCATTCACTCACTCAAACCTCACTTGCACTCACCACTCACTTGCACTCAATCACACTCAACCCTCAATCACACTCACTCAGTCAGCCTCACTCACTCGCCACTCAGTCTCCCTCACTCACACTCACTCACCCTCACTCACACTTGCTCAGCCTCACTCACTCAATCTCACTCACATTCACTCAGCCTCAAACACTCGCTCACTCGGGGTTGTGATCGATAGGAGTGCAAAGAGAGCTGCGGGGAGAAGTGGGAGAGACGTTGGGGGGGTGTGCAGGAAGAGCCTGGAGAAGTGGAGGGTGGGGATAGAGACTGGTGAAGCCGGGAGAAACTGGGAAAGAGCTGGGAGAAGAGGTGGAGAGCTGGGAGAAGCAGGGGAGAGCTGGGAGAAGCCGGGGAGAGCCAGGAGAAGCCGGGGCAGTGCCGCGAGAAGCCGGGGAGAGATGGGAGAAGCAGGGGAGAGCTGGGAGAAGCTGTGTGAAACAGTAAGAAGTGGGGGACAGCCAGCCTGAAAAGTGGCAGAGCTGGCAAGCGGGAGAGAGCCGGGGCTAGCGGGGGAGGCATATGGAGATCCCAGGAGAAGCGAGCGAGTGGTGGTGCCAAGCGGGGAAGAGCCGGCAAGCGGGGGAGATAGAGAGAGAAGCCAGGGCCGAACAAGAAGTTCAGCATTTGATTTTATTTAATTTGATAATTGTTCTCCCTGAAGCAATATGGCGCTGAGCACCGAGGCCTTCTCCTCACATGAGGGAACAGGAAGTTGGTTCTAATCAGATGAACCTCATTGGCTCACAGAGATTTTGGCACCTGTTCCAGACCCCGCCCCCAATCTGAAAAATAGAAGTCCTGCCTGTGCTTCATGCCAATTGGCCAGACCTCAGCAAAGCTGAAATCTGATTGGCCATTGTCAATGGCGCTCAGCAGGGGCAGGCAGTTTGAACCTGCAACCTGTGAGAAGCCATCGACATGGTGTCTGCTCTGGGAGAGAGAGGGGGAGAGACTTCAGCAATCAATAATCCCTAAAGTTCTGAAAATATGTATTGCTGAGCAGTTAGGAAACCCATTTTTATTTACTTTACATAAACTTGCAGAGAAATATAGAGAGGAATTATTGAAAGAGTTTGGAATTTTGAGCCAGTGCTGCCTAAGTATGCTGTTAGAAAGTCTTTTTTGTTACTGGAATTGATTTATATTTTTCCATTCTTAGAACACCTGTAATCTAGCTGCGGGGCTCACCCTGCACGGCCAGATTCATAATGTCCCGCATGGCTGTTTGGCACCTCTACTACTGCTCATGACTCCCTTGTGCTGTGAAAACATGTAAGAGAAGATTGCAAAGTTGTGGCAGAAAGTGGCATGGCTGAGGAAAAGGAAGGCAGCCCTGCAGCAGATGATGGGGGAGGAGGAAGAAGAGGAGGAGGAGGGTGGAGGGGACAGATCTATGCCACAGCTTGGAGGTATTCAGGGTGCAAAACATAAAGCTAGGAAATGTGCTAGCAGAATCAGGTGGCTTGTCTATCTGTATATGCATTCCCCTTCTCTCAATGCAGCATCGGGTGGGAGAATGGCACGAATGATTTTCCAGCATTGCAGTTCCAAAGGCAGCACCCAGGGGTACAGCGCTCGCAAGGTCAAGTCACTCCCAAATGCTTCCTGGAGACACAGCTGTGGACCTCCACAACCCAATTGATGACAAGGTAATTAGTCCTAAATGATTCTCATCATCTGGAGTCTAACTGCGTGTGACTTTAATCTACATATAGATTGGACATACCAAACTAGCAATAATACTATGGAGAAGGATTTCCTGGAGTGTGTGCATAATGGTTTTTTAGACCAATATGTTGAGGAACCAACTAGAGAGCAGGCTATCCTAGACTGGGTATTGTGCAATGAGAAAAGATTAATTAATAACATTGTTGTGCGGGGAAGAGTGACCATAAAATGATAGAATTGTCCATTAAGATGGAGAGTGAAGAAGTTGAATCCGAAACTAGGGTCCTGAATCTAAATAATGGGAACTACGAGGGTATGAGGCCCGACTTGGCAATGATGGATTGGGGAGCCTTACTAAAAGAGTTGACGGTGGATAGGCAATGGCTAATATTTAAGGAACGTATGCATGAATTACAACAATTATTCATTCCTGTCTGGTGCAAAAATAAAATCGGAAGGGTGGCTCAACCATGGATTACAAAAGAAATTAGGGATAATATTAGATCCAAAGAGGAGACATATAAAATTGCCAGAAAAAGCAGCAAGTCTGAAGATTGGGAGCAGTTTAGAATTCAGCAAAAGTGGACAAAAAGATTGATCAAGAAGGGGAAAATGGAGTATGAGAGTAAACATGCAGGGAACATAAAAACGCACTGTAAAAGCTTCTATAAATATGTGAAGAGAAAAAGATTATCAAAGACAAACATCTCAGAGTTACAGTCAGAAACGGGGGAAATTATAATGGAGAGCAAAGAAATAGCAGAAGAATTGAACATATTGAATTGAACACATATTTTGGTTCTGTCTTCACAAAAGAGGACACAAATAATTTCCCAGAAATGTTAGGGAACCAAGGGTCTAGTGGAGAATTGAAGAAAATCAGTATTAATTAAAAAATGGTGCTCGAGAAATTAATAGGGTTAAAGGCTGAAAAATCCCCAGGGCCTGATAATCTACATCCCAGAGTACTAAAGGAAGTGGCCCTGGAAATATTGGATACATTGGTAGTCATCTTCCAAAATTATATAGACTCTGGAGCAGTTCCTACAGATTGGAGGGTGGCAAATTTAACCCCGCTATTTAAAAAAGGAGGGAGAGAAAAAACAGAGAATTACAGACCAGTTAGCCTAACATCAGTAGTGGGGAAAATGCTGGAGTCTATTATAAAAGACATGATAACAGAGCACTTCAAAAGCATTAACGGGATTAGACAAAGTCAGCATGGGTTTATGAAAGAGAAATCATGTTTAACTGATCTACTGGGGTTTTTTAAGGATGTAACTAGTAGAATAGATAAGGGAGAACCAGAATGGATGTGATGTATTTGGATTTCAAGAAGGCTTTTGATAAGGCCCCACATAAGAAGCCAGTGGGCAAAATTAAAGCACATGGAATTGGGTAATATACTGGCATGGATTGAGAATTGGTTGACAGAGAGTGGGAATAAATGGGTCTTTTTCCAGGTGGCAGTCAGTGACTAGTGGTGTACCGCAGGGATCAGTGCTTGAGCCCCAGCTGTTCATGATATATATAAATGACTTGGATGAGGAAACCAAATGCAATATTTCCAAGTTTGCTGATGACACAAAACTGGGTAGGGTTGTGAGTTGTGAGGAAGATGCAAGGAGGCTTCAGGGCAATTTAGACAAGTTTTGTGTGTGTGTGTGGGCAAACACATGGCAGATACAGTATAACATGGATAAATGTGAAGTTATACGCTTCAATGTGAAAATCAGAAAGGTAGAGCATTATTTAAGTGGTGATATATTGGGACATGTGGATATACAAAGGGATCTGGGTGTCCTTATACACCAGTCAATGAAAGTAAACAGGCAGGTGAAGCAAGCAATTAGGAAAGCAAATGGTATGTTGGCCTTCATTGCAAGAGGATTTGAGTTCAGAAGTAGGGATGTCTCACTGCAGTTATACAAGGCCTTGGTGAGGCCACACCTGGAGTATTACATGCAGTTTTAGTCTCCCTACCTTAAAAAGGATATAATTGCCATAGAAGGAGTGCAGTGAAGGTTCACTAGACTGATACTGGGGATGGCAGGACTGTCGTATGAGGAGAGATTGATTCGACTAGGCCTGTATTCACTAGAGTTTAGAAGAATGAGAGGGTATCTGATTGAAACATATAAAATTCTAACAGGGCTAGACAGACTAGATGCAGAGAGGATGTTTCCCCCGGTTGGGGTGTCTAGAACCAGGAGCCACAGTTTCAGGATATAGGGCAGGCCATTTAGGACTGAGATGAGGAAAAATTTCTTCACTCAGAGGGTGGTCAACCTGTGGAATTCTCTACCACGGAAGGCTGTGAATGCCGGGTCACTGAGCATATTCAAGAAAGAAATTGATAATTTTTGGGATATTAGGGGCATCAAGGGGTATGGAGAGAAAGCGGGAATGTGGCGTTGAGATAAATGATTAACCATGATCATATTGAATGGCAGAGCAGGTTCGAAGGGCTGAATGGTCTACTCCTGCTCCTAGTTTCTATGTATAATACGACAGCAGCGACTGCAATGTTAACTTTAATGGAATATGTGATTTTTATCTACAACAGGATTTTTCAGTCGGCGTGCGAGGGCAGGCCCAACACGCCAACGCGTAAAATGATGCGCGATGACGCCGGGCATGTGTTCCAATGTCATCGCGCTGAGTTGCAATGTTTTGTTCGGTGAGCGCACACTGGAATCAGCTGCGCACCCGCCGATATGTAAATTGGCTATTAAGGCCATTAAGGAACAAATTAAGGTAATTGTAAACGTTACCTGTCCAACCTTAAGGTTGGCGGGCAGGCGAAAAGGCCAAGCGGCATTTGCGTTTTTTAGCAAACCCCATCCACGATCCTAAAGCTTTTATTAATTAAATAAAAAAATTTCCACAACTATAAACACGTCCCATCTCATGTGACACACTCACATGAGGGGACATGTTTACATAAATTTTTCAACCATTTATTTAATTATTGCAACATCGATTCAATCGTCCTGAGGCAGCTCTGTTCTGCACGAAAGAGTGTTGGCCCCGATTCTCTCTCCTCCCCCTGCCCGCACAGGTAGCTATGGCTCACTTATTAGGCGTAAAATAGTGGTGCGGAGCTGATCACGGGCGATGATTGGCTCCACGACCGCCCCTGCCCGCTCCCACCGAGCCCGCCCACCGCCTGAAAAATTCAGGCCCTAGTTTTGTTACATGTGTAATAATTCTCTACCCTTATTTCACTTATAGGTCAAATTGCGGGGTGGGTTTGAGATCTTGGATCAGCCGTGGGACTCAGTCCACGGCCAGTGGACAAAATTGTAAAGTCCCTTGACGTTAGCACTGGGACACTGAGATGATCCGGGAGAGAGTCAAATCAGAATCTGAACAAGAAGATGCATTCCAGGGGCATTTAATATATTCTCATTTTGCAGACAAAGCGTTTATTTTAGTTGTGTTTGGTGTTGTAGAAACGTGTTTCTTTCAGTTGAGTCTTGCATTGTTTAATTTCTGTTTTTACAATAAAAGTTTGAAGCCAGCTCCTGTCTCTTTCAGCTTCTTGATCAATAGTTTAGTTACAATTCTGCACATAATTCCTGCGCACTTAAGACCTACTTCAGATTAGGAATTCATACACTGAGACAGCGGCTTCCCCAATAAGCTTGAAACCTAGCTCAGCCGGTGTCATCACTGGATTTTCACAATCACACACAGCAATGACGTGGCAAAGCCCAAATTTCACCATGGTGGAGCCACTCACAGTAATATCATGGCTCATAACGCTCAACCTGGGAGACAGCCTGGGATTACTGCCTCCAACCACTAGCAGCTGATGAGCCAGCAATCAGTGCCAACAGCCTTTCAACTCGATAGAGGACGAGCGCCCGTGAGCCAGAATCTGCTGGCTTTCAATGAGCTGAGGTCAACAGCCTGCTATCCAGGATCAGCCGGCCCCCAACCTGCCTAGGCAGCTGCGTGCTAACCAGGCATCAACCGGCCTCCAGCCTGCAGAGCAGCCGCACGCGCGCTAACCGTGGATCAACCAGCCTGCAGCCTGCAGGGCAGCTGCATGTGCTCACCACAGATGAACTAGGATTCAACAGCCCCAATGCACAGTTATAACTGGGCCGGTAACATTTTGTGGCTTCAAGCGCCGCCTGCACACCCACCACCCTTAAGGTCCCGTGGCCAGTGGACCTCCTTCCCCTCTCCACCCAACTCTCCCCCAACATCCCAATTGCCCACTTTACACACCCACAGCCCCTCCCTACTCTCCCCACCTTGGGACCCTGTAAACTTACCTTGCAGTCCAGTCCGAGGACTTAGGCTCAAACGTCTTCCTGAATTTCCCCTTCTGTCCACCACAGACCTTGTTGCTGCAGGGACTAGAGACCTGCCGGCCAATCAGATTGGCCAGCAGCTTTCTAAGGTGGGACTTCCTCCCAAGTGAGAGGCAGAAGTCCCATCTGCAGCCAATTAATGCTCATTTGAGGGTGAAATGGCTGCGGGGCAGTCAGTGTCAGCAGGGGTGTGTTCCCCGCCAACTCATTGGATAGTGGGAAGGGAAACCCCACCATCTGAAATATTCAGACCGTTATGTACCATTAAAGAAAAAAATGCTAAGATTTCTTATTTGATCTAATTTACGTTTTTTTTTTAAATAGGACCTGTGAACAAAATGTGTTCACTGAGATTTACAGAACTTGAGTGTATCATTGTTGAATTGTTGGACGATTTCTAATTATCAGTGAATTTGGTTGTATAAGTAAATCAAATTATTATAATTGTTTTATGTGTTCTGAGAAAATAGTGAGAGTCATAAAAACAGAACTGAGGGTTTTTAAGTAAACCATGAAAAAAAACGCAGAAGACGCCAACACAATTATCACATGGGCTGCTGCTGTTTTGTGGCCTCCCCATACAGTTACACAAGTCAAGTAATAAAGGAGAAGATGCTAATCATAGAGAAATAGTGCACGAAATTCATATTTTGGAAACTGAATGATATATTACTGAACTATGTAAAAGCTCCATTTTGAAAGTGCTATTATTTGCATCCAGAATCTACTTGTTTATATTTAGTGAAGATTTTAGCCAGCTGCATGTGTGCTGCATGCCAATAAGCAAACACTTTTGTTTAGGCTGAGGTGGTGCAGTCCAAAGCCAGGTTCCCACAATCCAGATCTGCTTGAGGTCATCCTGCAAGGCCATCTGCAGTTTCCTGGCCGCCACTGAAAATCAGCAGCCTTCTATCACCCACGCTGTAGCCGCTGGGCACTGTGTAGCAGCACTAGGACAGACAAAGACACACAAAACCAAAGAGATGCATACCTCAAGAAATATTCATTCGCGGGAGAAAAAGAACTAGAACAGGTGCAAGAATTCAGGTAGTTCGGAAGAACAACACTTGCAGATCGAAGGTGCAACAAAGAAATAAGAACATTGGAAAAGACTGTGTTTAGTGAGAAGAGACAGTCACTAAACAGAAAGCTGAAACAACTCAAGAAGTGACTTTGAGAGCTTGATTTGGAATGTTATTTTATATGGATGTGAGATCTTACGGAAAGAGGAGGGCAACTTGCTGAAAAGCTTTGAAGTGTGGATTTGGAGGTGAATGGAAACGATCTGCTGGACAGAAAAAAAAACATAGGCCAGAATTTTCGGGTCGGCGAGCGGGGGCAGGGCCCGCTCACTGACGGGTAAAATGATGCGCAGTGATGTCGGGCGTGCGTCCCAACATCACTGCGCATCATTCAGGTCTTGAGCTCAGCGGGCACGCACCGGAGTTGGCTGCGCGCCCGCTGGACTATCAAAGGCCTGTTAAGGCCATTTAAACACCAATTAAGCTAATTAACTGAGCTGCCTGTCCAGCCTTAAGGTTGGCGGGCAGGTGAAGAGCCCAGGCGGCCTTCGCATTTTTCATGAAACCTCACCCACGGGCAGGATAAGGTTTCATGAAGGGCTTATAAATTAAATAAATATTTTAAATAAAATTCACATGAGGGGACATGTCTTAAAATTTTTTTTTTTCTTTTATTAAAATTTTCAAGTATCAAACTAAACTCCCTGAGGCAGCTCTGTGCCTCAGGGAGATTTCTGCACTCTTTCGCGCGCAGGCCCTGACTCAGCCTAGTCCCCCTGCCTGCACAGGGAGCGCACAGCGCTTCCGGGTGAGTGTCACACTGGGTGGGCTTAAATTGGCCCACCCATGTAAAATAGCGGCGCGCAGCCCATTACGGGCGGCAATCGGCTACACACCCGCCCGTGCCCTCTCCCAACCGCCCCCACCCAACCAGGGAAAAAATTCTCCCCCCGTATGATTAAATGTTAAGGAGAGTGAACAGACAAAGAAATTTGCTGAACATAATTAGGAAGAGGCAGAGGGACTGGGTAGGGCACATCTTAAGAGGAAATGGACTAATAAGAGACGTTACGGAGGGAAGATTTCAAAGAGAAAAAGGAAGGAAGCGAATATCAATGTTGGATAGCTTGAAAATTGAAGTACATTATTGGAAAATGAAAAGACTGGCATGGGACAGAGAGTCATGGAGAAGACTGCGAACCAAGGACCCCCCTTCAAGCACAGCACACATGACAATGGTGAGGATGAAGTGATATATTTACGTAAAAGTTTGCATCAGATTGAATTCAGTGACATTTAAGATGCAGTTAACACAGCTGTGAACACATTCCTGCTTTTCAGTGCCAGGAAAGATCTATTACTATAGTATCAGGCCTCAATCTGACGCCAGGATCCAGATCTCCATGAGGGAGGCTATCTCACACTGTTTGGATTTGACACTGCATAGAATACAACATCATTGTAACATCTGTTGTAACATGACGTTAACATGCTGCAATCCCCTAAAGGTATATTACAACAGTATCAGATCAGTTATCAAATTATACACTAAAGTGGGATTAAAAAAAACTGTTTGAAAATGGACACACTCTCAAAAATATTCAAAAACTACCAGCCTCTGTGGAGAATGGTGCCTGAAAGAAACCATTAGTCTGCAGCATAAATTGGGTGATGCCACCCTTCAACTGCACTTTGCAATGACTGACATGAGACGAGTAGCATAGTTTATCAAAGGAATCAGAGAAACATAGTACTTAGGAGCAGGAGTAAGCCGTGGAGCCTGCTCTGCCATCCAAGAAGGCAGTGACTGATCTGATTGTGATCTCAACTCCACTTCCCTGTCTGCCCCCATAACGCTTGACTCCCTTGTCTATCCTATTCAACACAACCTTGAATATGTTCAATAACCCAGCCTCCATTGTTTTCTGAGAATCCCATGTGTTAATGACCCTCTGAGAGAAAAACAATCTCCTCATCCTTTTATTCTTAAACCAATTCCCTAATTCTACTCTCCCCACAAGAGGAAAAATTCTTAGTATACACCAATACCTTATGTTTCAATAAGAATACCTCTCATTCTTCTAACTCCAATGGGCATAGGCACAATCTGTTCAACATTTCTTCATAAGATAAGCCCTTCAACCCCAGAATGAATCAAATGAAACTTCTCTGAACTGCTTCTAACGCAATTATACCTTTTTTTTCAAATAAGAAGACCAAAACTGTACAGAGTACTCCAGATGTGGTCTTATCAAGGATCTGTACAACTTCAATAAAACTTCCCTACTTTTATACTCCATTCCCCTCGCAATAAACACCAACATTCCATTATGCCTTCCTACTCACTTCTATATCTGCGTACTAACTTACTGTGATTCATGGACCGGGACACGCAGTACCACTGGCTTCTGCAATCTCTCTCCATTTAAATTGTATATTACTTTTCTATTCTTCCTGCCAAAAAGGAGTTTACATTTACCCACTTTATTGGCTGGGATTTTCTGGTCCCTCGCGGGCGGGACTTGCCGTGGGAGAGGCGGCGCCCCAGCCAGAAGTCCATTGACTTGTGGCGGGACCGGAAGACCCCGGCGTATATTCCATCTGCCAAATTTTTGCTCACTCACTAAATCAACCTATATATATTTAAAGACTCTCTACCTCCTCTTGGCAACTTACTTACCTACCTATTTTGGTGCCATGGGCAAATTTAGCTACCATACTTTTGATCCCTTTGTCCAAGTTATTGATATAAAATATAAATAGTTGAGATCCCAGCACTGATCCCTGTGGTACTCCACTGCTTACAGTTTGCCAACTGGAAAAAGACGCATTTATTCCTATTCTCTGCTTTCCGTTAGCTGACCAATCCTTTACCCATGCTAATATAATATGTCACCCCTTTTACCATGTGCTCTTGTATTGTAACTTCTGTTGTGGCATCTTATTAAATGCCTTTTTGAAATCAAAGTACCCCACATATACAGGTTCTCCTTTC
This sequence comes from Cetorhinus maximus, assembly GCF_964194155.1. NCBI lineage: Eukaryota > Metazoa > Chordata > Chondrichthyes > Lamniformes > Cetorhinidae > Cetorhinus > Cetorhinus maximus. The sequence goes on from NC_135882.1 coordinate 98,649,339, forward strand.
TCCACCTTGCTTGCTACTTCCTTAAAAAACTCTAATAAATTGGTTAAACATGGTTTCTCTTTCACAAAGCCATGTTGACTCTGCCTGATCACATCATGATTTCCTAAGTATCCTGCTATATGCTCCTTAATAATGGATTCTAGCAATTTCCCTGACAGATATAACCACAGCATAAATTATTTTATGGTTGATTTTGGTTACAACAGTCTCTTCGATTATGAATACCTTAACTACAAGCAGATTTTGTGGTGAAAATTTGCAATCTGTTGAAGCAGTTTTTCTTTTTTTTTTAAACTGTGGAATCTAGGTCAGGGACCAAGGCCACAGTTCAGGCACCACCAAGAGTGGGAGAGACGATTAGATAAATCAGGGAACAAGTAGGTACCAAGATTGTGTCATAAAAACCTGTAAAACGTAGGAAGAAAGTTAGACTGAGAGAAGCAAAGAAAATAACAGGTTCAAGGGCCTTGTTTTTTTAAATTTGTTCTTGGGATGTGGACAATGGTAAGACAGATTTTACTGTCCATCCTTAGGCACCCTGAAGGCAGTAAGAGACAACCAAATTGTTGGGACTACAGTTACATGCAAACCAGACCTGAACACGTGATTATGCCTTTTTCTCTGAAAGACACTGGTGGACCAGTTGGGTTTTTAGAACAATTCAGCAGGGTCATGGTAATTTGCATAAATTAATTCATAGCTAGCTCCCAAATCACCAGAATTCCACAACTTGCTGTAATATGATTTAACCTCTGGGTTGCTAGACCAATACCATAACTAGGCTACCATGGCCATTTTATAGTGTTATATTTAAATATTCTTATTTCATCTATTATTTTGTAGTTACATAATTTATTTTATCATTGTTAGAATAAAATATTACTAAGTTACATTGAATTACTAAGTCCATGTAATTTGACATTTTCTTGGCCAGAATTTTCTGGCCCCATTGGCATTGGACATCATGACAGGTTGGGTGGGGGGTGTGGGTGGAAATATGGCGAGAAGGCCAAAAATTAGTTTTACTCTCGTGAAACCAGTTTGCGATCGTCTGCTCCACCCGTCAATGGCAGGCTACATTTCCTGCCGCCGCATGTCAGGAACATCACTTTAATACATTTGCATCTAATTATAAGCCCTGCTCACCAGTGCAAGGGCAAGGGCTCCAGTGTGGGTCAGGCCAGGCGAGGGGTTTGGGAGGCAAGGCAGCACCCCGACTGATGGGAATACTCAAGCACAAGCCGAGAGGGTGGGGTCAAGACAGCACAGATAGACTGAAGGAAATACTCAAGCACTCTGGGAGGGTTGTTGTAGGTGGGGGAAGTGGGGTTAAGGGAAGTGGCCATGCACTTGGAAAAACTTGTCAAAAGTGAGCATTCCTCCTCAGCTGAGACCATTCAGCTGCAGCTCCATTGACATGCTTGGAGTTGGACCTCTGAAGCTTTTTTGCCCATTCAAGCAGCACAAAAGCATGAAAGTGCCACCAAGCGCTCCAGAACTTTTCACCCCTCGGGCGGAGACTGAAAATTTATGTGCATTTTAGGGGGCAGCAGAGCAATTGGCTGACCGGGCAAGTTGTAGAATCCCCTTGCGAGAGGTGGCTATGGCGTAGTCACTGGTGGAGGTGCTCACAGCCCCTTGCAATGTCTTTATTGAGGTTCAGACCAGAATCCGTTTTGACCCAAGCTAACAGTGCAGTCTTACAGCTTGGGTTTAGAGAATGCCTGCGCCTGAGCTGAGAGCACAGCATGCAGTCCAATGCCGAAGCTGCTGCCAACTGGTCAAGTAGAGTGGGTGGGGTTTTGGACAGCCATGAAGCGCACTACACACTGGCTGTCCAGCACTCTCCTGCAAGCGTGAAGGGACCTTCAGAATTAACCAAGAGAGGTTCTTAGTGTGCCTATGCTAACCCACGCATCTCATTCTTGATCCAGCAGGAGGAGAACATCAGGATCATAGAGCCTAGTGATTTAGCGGTATGCCTCATGGCTTACAGAGACCAAAGAAGAAGAGACTGCCGGAGGCACCTGGTTTGGCAAAGGGGGAGCACCTCCCTCAAGATGAAGGGACGGCAGGGCCTGCTGTGTACCCAGCTGAGGATCCACAGAGAGTCGTCTCTTGTAGGTGCTTCAGTAGACCAGGGTCTATAGATGGTGCCTGTCATTCCTGCAAATGACTGAGAACCAGTGTCACCGAAGAATGCACATGTCTAGGGAACTAGTCAGTCACATATGCCACCTGCTGCAGGATTTGGCGTGACGAGAACATGGAGGGCGTCCACTGCCAGTAGCCATGGAAGTGACCACAGCGCTCAATTTTTATGCCAGTGGCTACTTCCAGGGCTCCACAGGTGATTACTTTGTTGATTACTTTGTGTCTGTTTTCACTGAAATCTCCAAGATTTAGAGATCTAAGGGACTAGGGAGAATGAGGTGTTGAAGGAAATTAGTATAAGTAGGCAGTATTGGAGAAATTAATGGGACTGAAAGTTGATAAGTCCCTGGAACCTGATATTCTGCATTCCAGAGTGTTGACAGAGGTTGCTATATAATGGATGCATTGGTGATCATTTTCCAAAATTCTATAGATCCTGGAATGGTTCCTGAAGATTGGAAGGTAGAACATATCACCCTACTATTTAAGAAGGGAGGGAGAGAGGAAACAAGGAACTACAGACCTGTTAGCCTTACATCAGTAGTAGTGAAAATGCTAGAATCTATTATAAAGGATGTGATAAATGGATATTTCGACAATTGTAATCATGTTTGATGAACTTGTTGGAGTTTTTGAGGATGTTACTAACAAAACTGATAAAGGAAAGTCGATGGACATAGTAAACTTGGATTTTCAGAAGGCTTTTGATAAAGTCTCCCACAGGAGGTTTAATAGCAAAATAAAAGCACATCAGATAGGAGGCAATATACTGCCATGGATTAAGGATTGGTTAACAGGCAGAAAACAGAGAGTAGGAATAAACGGGTCATTCTCCTGTTGTCAGGCTGTGACTAGTGGAGAACCACAAGGATCAGTACTTGGGCCCCAGCTGTTCATAATATATATCAAAGATTTGGATGTGGAAGCCAAATGTAATATTTCCAAGTTCGCAGATGATACAAAGCTAGGCGGGAATGTGTGTTATGAGGAAGATGTAAAGCAGCTTCAGGAGGATTTAGACAGACTTAGTGAGTGGGCAAGAACTTGGCAGATAGAATATAATGTGGAAAAATGTGAGGTTAACCACTTTGGTAGAAGGAACAGATGTGCAGAGTATTTCCTAAATGCTAAGAGATTAGAAAGTGTAGATGTACAAAGGGACCTGGGAACTTGCCCATAAGTCACTGACAGCTAACATGCCGGTCCAGCAGGCAATTAGGAAGGCTAACAGAATGTTAGTTTTTATCACAAGAGGATTTGAATGCAGCAGTAGTGAAGTCTTGCTCCAATTGTATAGGAGTTTTGTTAGACTGCACCTGGAGTACTGTGTGCAGTTTTGGTCCCCTTACCGCAGAAAGCATATTATTGCCATAGAGGGAGTGAAACGAAGGTTCACCAAGCTTGTTCCGGGGATGGCGGGACTGTCTTATGAAGAGAGACTGGGGAAACTGGGCCTGTGTTCTCCAGAGTTTCGAAGAATGAGAGGTGATCTCATTGAAACCTACAAAATACTAAAAGGAATAAACAGGGTAGATGCAGGTAAGATGTTTCCCCTGGTTGGGGAGTCTAGAGCCAGGGGACACATTTTCAAAATAAGTGGGAAGCCACTTAGGACCAAGATGAGGAGAAATTTCTTTACTCAGAGGGTTGTGAATCTTTGGAATTCTTTACCCCAGAGGGCTGTGGAAGCTCAGTCACTGAGTATGTTTCAGGTGGAGACTGATAGATTTCTGATTAACAATAAAGTAAAGGGTTATGGGGATAGTGTGGGTAAAAGGTATTGAAGTGTTCGATCAGCCATGATCGTATTGAATGGCAGAGCAGGCTCGATGGGCTGAATGGCCTTCTCCTATTACTATGTTCCTATAAGTGTATTCAGGAGGTTACGGGTGCCATCTTCGCGAAGGCACAGAACTTTGTGCATTTTGCCCGACATCAGGAAAGCCGGGAAACAAGAGCACTGGGATTCGCGCAGATCTCTGGTTTTCCAAAGGTGCAGGGTGCCATCGACTGCACTCATGTGGTGCTTAAATCTCCAAGGCAACAAGCAGTCACCTCCATTAGCTGCAAGGGCTGAATGTTCAACTGATGTGTGACCACCACAAACACACCCTACAGGTCTGCGAACGATTCCTAAGGAGCGTCCACAACTCCTACATCCTTAGCAGGTCTCAGATCCTTGACATCTTCCAGGGTCCAGTGAGGCTGCAGGGTTGGCTCGACGGAGACAAGGGATACCCACAGAGGATGTGGCTGATGAACCCCATACTGCAGCCTCAGACTGCAGCAGAGCTGCAGATAGTTTAACGAGGCTCATTCCGTGACCCGGACCTTGGTGACCAAGCTGTAGGCATTTTGAAAATGAGGTTTCGGAGCCTCGACAGGTCCGGTGGAGTGCTGCAATACGATCCCTAGTGGGTGCAACGCATCATCGTTGCTTGCTCCGTGCTTCACAGCCTGGCACTGCAACAGGGGCTGGACCTGGCAGAGGATGAAATGGAGGAGCTGCACATATCCTGCAATGAGGAGAACATTGAAGGGGATGATGATGATGAGGGCCTTGAAGGCGAGGATGCTGGCAAATAGTCCATCGCGCTGGCCAGATAAGGCAGACGGGAGGATGATGACAAGATGTAGTGAAGACAGTCCTGACATCCTCACCCCACATCTGCGAACATTTGACTCCTGTGTGGCTGATGGCAACGCTCATATCCTCAGTGCTCAGGCTCATGTCATGGAGATGAAGTGGAGGCCCTAATAGTTAATTGAGTGCAGAAGGATGATGATAACATGCAGTGGGGACACTCCATAGATCTACACATAGCCTCTGTGAATGTCTGACTCCTGTCTGGCTGAGGGCAGCTCGCTTGTGCTCTGTGATCAGGGTCACATCATGGAGATGCCACCGTGAAACTTTAAATGCATCAGATCCTTTGTCAGCCTTCAGCACCTGAGCCCTTCAGGAACACAGTGTCACCGGTCACAGATGCTGAAGAGATGGGGGGCCAGCCCCACCTCTAAGGTGCTGAGAGTACACAGAGAGAATGACGGAACTCTGTGACACCTGCCCACGACATTCTGGCAGCAATGACAAGCACCATCCAGGTGCAGGCATCAGTAATGTGTCCAGTGAGTGTGAGACCGGACCATCACTTTGGTCTGAAGATTACACGCTGCACAGGGAAGAGGCCCTGGACTTGAGACATCTGCCTTTATCTTGTGCAGGAACAAAGGGTTCACATTTGAGTGACATGAACACTGCTCATCAGAACAAGGAGCCATAGGCAAGGGAACATTCTTGGGAGTTTATTTACAATAGTGGACATTAAGTACAAGTGATTAACACCCGTTCCCAAGCTGTGCAACAACGTCTTCTTAACTTTCCTAACCCTGCCACTACGTCTTGGTGCTCCCCCGACATCACAGCGGAGGTGGGTTCACAACAGAGGTGTTGACTGTTACTCCCTGCCTGTGATGACCTTGGCGGACGTTCTCTGGAGGGCTGAGGCCTGGGGGGCCCCGGCCTGCTTTGGGTGTCCTGCTGTGTGGCAGTGGCACCCTCCTCCATCTGTGGAGCTGGAGCTGCTGGGGTCACAGGAAGAGGGGAATCAGGTGGGCGAGACACTCCTGCAGTCAGCTGGGTGGGTGGCCCTGGGGTATGCACCTACTGATCCTCCTCCCTATGGGTGCCTGAGAGCCCCCGGCTGACTTCTTGAGAAGAAGGGGAAGCTGGACTGAGATCGAGCTGCCTAGACCCCACTCGCGTTGACTCTGTTGGAGGCCAACCATGATGTCAAAGATGGAATGCAGCTCCTGCAGCAGTGCGGGAGCGATATCCTGGAACAAGGTCTCCATGGAGCCACCATCTTACCAGTGTTGACCTCGGTGCATTGGCATACCAGTGCTATCATCTCGGACTGAAGGTGAATGGCCATCTCCATCATGCCTTACAATCTGAGGAGAGCAGCGGAAATCCCTTCCTGATTTTCCCGAACTTGCCTTTGAGGCTCCAACAACTGAGGTATGAGCAAGTCCAGAGACAGTCCAGAGACTCCTCATCTGACTTGGACTCAGCAGATTTCTGGTCTCCAACAGTTCTCCGGGTGCTGGAGACCTGGGAAGTCCCTGCCGCCACCTTCTGTGGATCAGGCAGTGCGATGTGCTCACCAGATTGTGATCCCGAGGCTACTCCAGCTTGTCCCACCGAGGTGTGTGTCTCTGCGCTGGTGGAGTGTGTGGGTGAGCGCTGTGACGAGACTTTTATGAGTGGGACATCAGATCCTTCTTCCAAGTGTCTTCAGGGCTTGAGTTGAGGACCTGGCGCATGGACCCCCCCTGTTGCTTTCCAGATGTGCGTGCGAAAGCAAGGAGAGATAATTAGTGCATGGCAGGGGACTGCGGAACTGGGGAACTGACTCACAGCTTGGTTGTCTGATGGATGTTGCACTGCTGGACCCTCACTTGGTAGAGCACTGCCGACCTCACCATCAGCACAGGACCAGTTCAATTCATCACTGGCAAGCTGGATGACTATTTCCAAAGCCAGTGAGGACCTTGATGTCAGGCATTTCTCCAACGGTCTGCAACTTCTTCCCTTTGTTATGTGCCAGCTTGTCCTCTATGAAGGCAAATGGAGAGACCATAAGCAGGATGCCTGCCAGTCCAGATGAGAAGGATGCCTGGCATGTGCGGGTGGTGTTTGGTGCCATGGATGAGATGAGGACATGATCTACAGGGCAGATGAAAATGTGTGTGAGAAAGTGAATGGCAATGTCCCTTGAACTGGCAGTGAGTGAGATCCCTGTGGATGTGTGATGGGTTTGTGAGTGTGGGAGTTGAGAGTGATGAGAAGAGTGATTTACCCTGGTGGAACAAAGGATATCATTCATCCCTTTCGACACTGGATGGATCGCCAAATTTGGGGGCAGCATGTTTCCTCCCTTTGGCAGCCAATGCTTTGTAATTGCTTTCTATCCCTTAGAGAGAGCTGGCTCTGTGTAGGGGCACCCTTCAAATATGGCCCCGGATTACTGAAGACCTGAGGTGACGGTGGAGTGGGTGAATCAGAGGCCGCCCTGCCAGCGATCTGATGTGTTTCCCGGGAATGCATTATTAATGAGGCAGGATGCGATGGGAATGGGACGATACAGCACGAAAACCCATCATTGCGGCTGGCGGGTAAAACGACCTTTGTCCTGCCCGCCACCGTACTTAGTGCAAATCTGGGACAATTACACTCTTACCTATTTTCTTATGGGCTTAATTTGGTTTTGTTCCTTTGCTATACTAATTCATTTTCATATGGTTGTCAATTTTTGTACCACAGTGCTAAAAGTCTTTGTTTAACTGAATTTGACCAAGAAGAGCTTCCGATAACTGCCACTTGCTGGTCACACACTGACTGTTTAATAAACGCTGACTCATGGTGCATAGGAATTTAAGTCAATATTTACTAATTCTAAATGTAATATAAGGCGATGGTTTGGTATTTGAGAAGATGATTAGCCCAATTCTGAAAGTCAAGTAGTATATTTTCCCAGAAAGGGAAAGTCATTGCGGATATAATTATTGTGAACAAGAAGATAAGTATGAAAGATATTATTCACATATATTCATACCAAACAAAGCACTGAAGATGATGCTGGGCCTCTGAAAGCTGTGACAATCAATCTAGTAGCAGAAGGCCAATGCATGTGAATAATCTTTGCTCTACTGCAGTTGCAACAGAGAATTGCTGAACTAATTTGAATTCATAAGATCTTCAACTAAGCATTTAACAAAACCAATGCAAATATGGTTGCTAAGATACCAGAAATTCTAAAATCAGACAAAGCATCAGCAACAGATATGCTGCATGTATTTATAGTATATCTCAGAGCATTGAAGTAGGAGAAGCAGAAAGTAAAAGAAACATGGGTCAAGATCTTCCAGTTTGCAAAGAAATCAGAAAAAGATAGCAGAAGATTGAAGAAAGTACATGTGAATCCATTTATAAGAAATGATAAGGCCACAGCATTTAAATTCTGTATCATGAACAATAAATAATCTTAAAAAGGCAAATAAACATAGTGCAACTATGGCATTTCTTCATAGGTTATTATACTGCAGTAAAATGCCAACTTTGAAGAGAAGCTACAAAATATTTTATATAATGAGTGTAAGTGAGAAGAAAGGGCTGAGCAGAAATTGTGAGCAAACAAAATGTCTCGTAGTGTCCAAAAATAAAATCATACCAGAATGCAAGATCATAGTGAAGAAAGAAAAGGTCACACAGGTAGACAAACTTTGTTACTTAGGAAGCATGCTAACATCGGTTGGAAAGTACAACCAAGAAATAAGATGAAGGATTGGAATGTCCAAAGGTGCATTTCAGAAAATGAAAAAGATTATGATCATCACAAAATAATCCATGAAAACAAAGCTGAGAATCCATATGCTACATCACACCAATTTTGACATGTTGAAGCAAGGGTTGGATGATCAACAAAGCAGTGCAGAGAAGAATCGAGACTGCAGAGTTGTGCTTTTTGAGGCAAATAATGAAGGTATCTTTGACAAGTCACACTGAAGGGGTGCTAGCAAAATCTGAGACCAAAAGAGCTCTGCTGACCAAAGTCAGGAAGGGTCAGTTGGAATTTCTGAGGCACATAATAAGAACTTCAGATTTAGACGCCTGATGCTGATGGGAAAGATTGATGATGAAAGAGATTGAGGTAGACAAAGGATGACCTTTTTAAAACACCTTGCAAATTGGATGAATGCACCACCAACAAAGATGATCCACGCCTCTAGAGCAAGATTAACATGGAAGTCCATGGTCAACAATGCCCTCTTAGGGCATGGTACCTGAAAGGAGAGAGAATATGCTTGGGGACAGAGTGTAAGTTGGAAGGATGATACTAAAACGGTGCTCCAAAGATTACATCTTAAATACAATGTGCAGCTCTAGTCATGAAGACATAAAAGAGACATTCAAGTTCAGCAGCAGTTCATATAACCACACTCACATGGCCATCACATGTTCACTGGCATCCCACTCACTGCCAGCTCAAAGGACATCACCACTCACTCTCTCACACACACCCTCACATCTCCATCAGGCCTCATCTCCTCTGGAGACTGCCTCCTCAGCTCCCATCCTCTTGAGGCCACTTGCATAGATCAACATGTGTCCCCACACACCCTGGGATACCTCCCTCCCACTAAGGCCCACCCAGCGCATTTCCGGCTCCCATGGATAGCGGGAGTGTGCAGGCTGCGGCGGGCATGCACAGACCGCTGGGACCAGTGGCGACCCAGCAGTCTGTTTAAAGGAAGGCCTGGCAGCCTCCTGTAGGTTGCTCACAATGGCCACGTTGAGGTCGCACCACAGGGTGTCGGCTGAGCAGGGTACTCTGGAGGGAAGGGGAGTGGAGTAGGGCAGGCTGCAGGGTCTGCCACAGGAGCAGGGCAGGTTGCAGGGTAGGCCAGTGGGGGCCAATGTGCCCCTCATTTTTCTGATGATTGCCTTGCTGCCCCCCTCGAGGAGGTGGCAGCATGGCGGGAGGTGTTGGTCCCCCAGGATGGGAGGAGGAGGCCCCCCCACATGACGAAGCGTGCCTGAGAGGAGGTGACGGAGATGGTGAGCTCCTACAATGTGGTGTGGCACACCTGGATCCAGTACCATAAGCACTTCAACGATTTGTTGCACTCTGGCGGGGTGAGTACCATGTTGGCATTGGGCATTTAACCCAGCAGGTAGCGTTAGCCTTTGAGGCCCCCCTGCCCCAACCAAGTCTTACTGTCGTGACTGCATTGAATCATGTTGGGTGCTTCTCGTACACTGGGTGGGCAGGCAGATAGTGCCCATGCTTAGATCAGCCTGAGTGGTTCAAGAGGAGTTGGGTTCTCCCTGTGCCATGTGTTGCTCTTAGTCGCACATGACTAGTCTGCAGGCAACCTGCAGGAGATGCAGCTAGGCGCATACTCAGAACTCCAACAAATGTCATATTCACGATGATGAGATTGTGGATGGGGAGCTCAAGGTCTTATGGCCAAGAGCCATCTGCTACCCTCGACACTACACCTAATTGTGCCTCCTTGCTATGGGAGCAAAGACCGTGTGTTTCCTAAAATGCTGTACGCAGAATGTGTCCAAGGTGGCCGTTGGAGGGCATTGAGAGCAGGCGTACTATCTTTTTGTGAATGATCAGCAGTAGTGGGGAGAAGAGGCACTGGAGGCCTGATATAGGCCATTGTGGTTGGGGTGCAGCATGCACGTTCAGAGTCCATGTGCAAATTGCCGCAATGAATGGTCTCTGTTTTTCAGGAGAAGAATGCTCACAACGCGTCTGAGCGTTCGAGGACTGGAGGCGGACAGGCCCAGCGCATGATTTTAAGCCGCTTCGAGCAGGAGGCCCTGGAGCTTGAGAGGCGCCATCCGTCCAGGTCAACTGGTGTCGGTGAGGCTGGGGTGGAACGGCTAGGTATTTGAGGCCAACAGCGAGATCCACAATGTCCTCGCAACATCCATAGCACTGATGATTGTTTGATTTGTTATTGTTGCAACATTGCTCGGTCACTGAGTGATAGAGTCAGAGGTATGGGTCATAGAAATAGGTCCCTTGGCCCTTCGTAGATGCGCATGTCAAGCACCTTCTAAAGTCGCCTTATCCCATTTCCGACCGTCATGGCATCACATCCAAATACTTATTACATGTTAGGAGGGTTTCTGCATGCACCACGCATTCAGCCAGTGCGTCCCACATTACTGTGTGCAAAAGTTGCCATCACCTCACCTGTCAACGTCATGCCCCTTACCTTAAATCTATGCCACCAGGTTACACATCCCTCCGCCAAGGGGAAAAGTTCCTTTCTGTCGACCCTATCTCTGTGCCTCATAATGTTATAAACCTCAATAATGTCACCCCTCAATCTCCTCTGCTCCAGGGGAAATAACCCCAGTCTATGCTATGTCTCCTCATAAGTCAAACTCTCCAGCCCAGCATGCATCCTGGTCAACAACCTCTGCACTCTCTCCACTCCAATCACATCCCTCCCATGAAGCGCATTTCACAACTGCACGCAGAACTGTAGCTGTGGCCTAGGCAGCGTTTTCTGCACTTGGAACATTACCTCCCTGTTCCTATACTCTATTCCTCGGCTAATAAAGGCAAGTATGGCATTTACCTTCTTAAACACCTTATGTACCTGTCCCACTATCTTAACAGACCTTTTGACATGCCCAGCAAGGCCCCTCTGATCCTCCTTACTTTCCACGGTCCTACCATTCCTCGTGTATTCCCGTACCTTGTTTCTCCTGCCCAAGTGCAGCACCTCACACTTATCCACAGAACATTCCACTTGGCATTCCTGAGGCCATCTGACCAGCCCGTCTGTATTCACCTGTAATGCAAGGGTCTCCTCCTGACTATTTGCCACCCCACCAATATTCGTCTCCATAGGTTCTGGAAGGTTGAGTGCATAATGAGCCTGGGGGAAAGGGATGAAGTGTGTCACTGTGTGCACGCTAACTGATTCACTGTCCTTGTTGTTAATTACAGCATCATCAGAGCCTGTCCACCAGGAAGAATTCTAGATGCCCCCTCTCACACCTGAGGGCCCTTAACTGTCACCTGCGTCACACCATTTCTGCCAGGCAGGCACCAGCGCAGGTACTAGCACCTCGGTGGGAATTGTAACATCGGCTAGTGCCCCGGGGCACAGTGGGGAGGGCACTTCACAATCGCTAGAGGAGATGGCAGAAACAGAGAGTGCCGATGGCACCAGCAGTCGGAGGACTCCAGGGAACCAGGCACATCCTCAGCCGGTGCCTGATGATGTGCCTCTGGAGTCGTCCACAATGCAGCAGCTGCAGGACATGCGGCCGGGTGTGCGGGAGCATCTGGGAGAGTTACATGAGACTATGCTTCACTTGGCATCTGTGGTGGAGGGGTCCACGCGGAGCATCACTGATGCAATGAGCCTCATGTCAGAGCATCATGCTTCCTCCATGGAGAGAGTGGCGACTCTCCCGGAGAGGGGCTTCCAGGAGAACAAGCAGCTTCTCCTGGGGATATGTTCGGACCTGCAAGCCCTCACAGTGTCAGTGGCCACAGCTGGTCATTGCCAATGTGGGAGATGGTGTGGGCTTCAAGCTTCCCAGCCGATTGCCCATCCATCCACGGTAGCAGGGAGGTCCGAGGCGACCTCATGTCGGCGGAGCAGCTGCCTGTGTATCTGCGGGCTCCTCTCAGGGCGCTCCGGAGGAGGGCACCAGCTGCTCCGCCCCTCTCCCAGTGATCGCTTCATTGGGTGAGGCTGCGACGACGGGGGAGATGCCAGCTGTGGACCTGGCAGCTCCCTCCCAGGCAGGGCCAGCACAAGCTCCACGGGCCAGAGGAAGGCCGCCAAGGTCATCGAGGCCAACAGGACAGCAGAGTCAGCAGGCTGTCTCAGAAACCACTCCGAGCGATGGGGCAGCACCAAGACATAGCACCCGTAACCGTAAGCATAAGGCATCTTAGGCACACCACGGGTTTCTCACTGGTGCTTTTGTGTTGGCCCGTAGCAATGATTAGGCAATTATTAGTTGTTTATGCTTGACAAATGTTTTGTTTTGACTTTGTGTGACCTTATGATGGTGAAAATTAAAACAAGGTGGGTTTCCATGGCTGAGGGTGGCTCCTTTGTTCTGCATTTGTATGTTTTAGATAAATGTCATGAGTGTTTGAGTGGACATTGAAGTTTATGTCCAAAGCCCTTAGTTGCAGCTGATGACCTGGCAGATTTAGCACTTAAGTGCCGAGTATGGAAGTGTCAGGCAAGGCCGGTCCTGCTGATCCATTTGTGTGAAGCTAGCTGAAGGTTCGTTGAATTAAAGTCTCCCGGGTGTCCCTGTCTCCTTGGTGTAGTCCCGGGTCAGCGTTTAGCCCCTCATCATTCCCGTGTGCTTCCTCATCTTTAGAAACACTGCTGGAGTCATCGTGTGCAGCCGCATCCACTGCGTCAACGTCTTCATAATCCATTGCATCCCCCCTTCCCAGCGCCAGATTGTGGAGAGCACAGCATGCTACCACTATCACCGAGACGCGATCTGAGGGGTGCTGGGATGCACCCCCTGAATGGTCCAGGCATTGGAAGCACATCTTGAGAAGACCGATGACTCTCTCCATCACAGCCCTTGTGGAGGTGTGGCTCCTATTGTACCACTGCTCAGCTTCTGTTCTTGGATGGCGGAGAGGCGTCATGAGCCACCTTCTGAGGGGATAGCCCTTGTCACCCAACAGCCATCCATCCAGCCGGGCTGGAGTACTGAAGAGCCTCGGCAGCTGGGAGTGTCTGAGGATGTAGACATCGTGGGAGCTGCCTGGGTACCTTGCACAGACTTGTAGAATCAGCATCCTGTGATCACACACTATCTGCACGTTCTTGGAGTGGAAGCCCTTCCTGTTGACAAAGGCACCAGGCTCACCTGCTGGTGCCTTGATGGCCACATGTGTGCAGTCTATAGTACCCTGGACGCGGGGGAAGCCAGCAATGGCCGTGAAGCCTCTGGCTCACTGTATCTGACTTGCCTGGTCGCAGCAGAAGTGGATGAAGGTCAATTCATGCCTGAACAGAGCGTCTGTAACCTGCTTGACACAAATGTGGACAGCTGATTGGGAGACACCGCAAAGATCACCCACCGAGCCCTGGAAGGAGCCAGAGGCATAGAGGTGACGGCAACTGTGACCTTCAGAGCCGCTGGAATGGGATGTCCACTCACACAGTTAGGGGAGATCTCAGGTCAATCATCTGACAGATGTAATTGACTGTCTCCCTTGAGAGTCGGAGCCTCCTTCGGCACTGCACCTCAGTCATATTGAGGTAGCTGCTTCGCCGCCTGTATACCCTGGCAACAGGATAGTGGCGTCTTCTGTGGCCCCTTCTACCTTGGACTACCTCTTGGCCCTGCGCCTCTTGTGCCTGCGCCTGTACTCCCAAAGGTGGCTCCCCTGGAGGCTGATTGTGCACTCCTGGCCTCCTCCTTATTCTAGCCTTCTCTTCCTTCTCAGAGGAGCTGCCTCCAGTGGGCATGTCAGAACTCATACCCAGGCTAAAGGGAGGCTTCCTGAAAAATGCAGGCCCAATAAAGATTACTGTCTGCAGAGCGCTGACCTGAAGGTTCAAGGTACACAGAAAGCTGCTGGAATTCGTTCTGAACTGTTACAGATCACACAGGCAAGTTTAAAAAACTTTCTGCAATAAATACTTCATAGACCAGATTGACAACCCCACTGAGCCCTCTTATCCCTCCCGTGGATGAGTTTTATTAAAAAGTCTCTTAACTGCCTGCCTGTTGCGCCCGTGCGCCAACCCGAAGATTGCACAGGCGCCTGAAAATGGCCATCGATTGTCGATTTAAGGACCTTAACTAGATTGTTAATTATTGGTGGGCGCGCGTCAAACTTCATTGCGCGCTCGCCCAGCGAAATATCGTGATGGCGCACGGTGACGTCGGGATGCTCATCCGACGTCATTGTGCGTCATTTTACGCACTGACGTGCGGGGCCTGCCCCCACATGTCACCCTGAAAATTCTGCCCAATGTTACAAATTGTATTCTCCCTCATGTCATTTAGAAGTAATGTGAACAATATAATGAGAATAAGTCATTAAGTTTTTTGAAAATCCTAAAATAACCTTTTATTAAAATAAAATTTAGCTGCTTCTATATGTGGGGCTCGAGGCTAGTCTCAAAAGAAAGTCAAGGGCTGATAAGAGGAAGAAATTTCCATTTTTTGTTTAAAATAGATGGGAGCATTTTTAAGTTGTTGCGGAGGCAGATCATATAGATGAATAGTTGATAAATATAGATAGAAAATCTCAACATTCAATCACAGTATATAATACAAAAACATTCAAAATAATCACAGTTCTGGTGAAAAAGACTTTGAATGGCAAACGGAATTATTAAAATAGCCCTAAAAAATTTTAAAGTCTCCTTCTGCGGGCTATCAAAATATCATTCGACATACTGAGTCTGCATGATTTTCTAGTTAACCCAGTCTGAATAATGTAATATGCATTGAACCTGCTTGACAAAGTCTTGCTTCACAATTCCACTTGAGATGAAAATCATAGCAGATCATATATGATTACTGCTGTCTTTAACACAATGAGCAGTAAAATAATCATTTAATTAAAATCCTGATCATCTAAAAGGTTAGGGGGAACAAAATTCCCACTACACATTACCTGGAGACTAATGAAATGTTTGATTTCTAATCAACATTACAGCTTGATACATATGATGTTGCATCAATAGCATTTTCAGATGCAGATTTTGCACAGGATTTTTTTTTTGGGTGTGAAACAGACTCTAAAATGTCACTACCCCCTCCACAGAATTACCACCTGCCCACATCTCAGGCAAAATCCCAACACTGAACAAGGCTGGTTACTAACGCAACTATTGTAGGTGTTTTTGTTAAAGGAACATTGTCAATGATGGTTGAAGGTGCAGAAAGGAGGCTTTCATTTTTTTTTGGAACACATGGCATTTGATATGCAAATTAAACAGATTCAAACACAATAAAGTGAAGGAGAATTGTGAAAAATAATGCCTTTGCATGAAATTTTGAGTTAATGCCAGTGTAGCTAAACTTATACATTGTTGGTATAATATCGAGCTAAAGAAATGAGTCAAACAGTCTCTGAAATATTTCTAGAAACTGTTGCGCACGTTACATGCCTAGCACCAATAAATGATTGAAAGCATCACTTCAGAGAGGCAGCTGCAGCTCATCCCTACAGCTGCAGCACAGTGAACTCTCAAGCCTCGAGTTTCCATTTGTTTGCATTGGTTTTATCAGCGTAATCCGGTTGAAATTGGCCAAACAAGCCAAAAGATTGTGGTATTTTAAATGCAAATCACATCAAGCAAGTCAAGTTCCCATGACCCTTAACACTGACTGAGAAACGTGCTGGATGCTGGGCTTACCCACAAAACTGGGCATGCTCCCAGACGATTTCCTCCATTACAACAATAACTACACTTCAAAAGTACTGCATTGGCTGTAATGCACTTTGAGGCTGCGAAAAGCGCTATAAAAATACGAACCTTTCTTTCTGAATGAGCTTGTTGCAGCCATTCAAGGAGGTTACTCAACAACAGCAACTTTATAGTGCCTTTAACATACTGAAATGTCTCAAGGTGCTTCACAGGAGTATTATGAAAGTATGACTTCAAGCCACATAAGGACATATTAGATCATATGATCAAAAGCTTGGTCAAAGAGGTAAGTTTGAGGAATGCTTTATAAGAGGAAAGCAGGGTAGAGAAGCAGAGAGGCGTGGAAAGGGAATTCCAGAGCATAGGGCCTAGGCAACTAAAAGCATGATCACCAATGGTGGAACAATTATAATCAGGGGTGCTCAAGAGGCCAGAAATAGATGATTTCTCGGAGGGTTGTGGGGCTGGGGGAGATTATAGAGTTAGGGAGGGGAGAGGCTATGAAAAGATTTGAAAACAAGGATGGGAATTTTAAAATCAAGATGTTGCTTCAATTGGAGCCAATATGGGTTAGTGAGCACATGGCTGATCAGTGAACAGGGCTTGGTGTGAGTTAGGACATAGGCAGCAGAGTTTCGGATGACCTCAAGTTTAAGGAAGTTAGAATGTGAGAGACCAACCAGGACTGCATTGGGATAGTCAAGTCCAGAGGAAATAAAGGGGTGAATGAAGGTTCCAGCAGCAGATGAGCTGAGACAGGGGCAAAGTCAAGCAATGTTGCAGAGGTGGAAAAATGTAGTCTTAGTTTTGGCACAGGTACATTGGTCAGAAGCTCATCTAGGGGTCAAATATGACACCAAGGTTACAAAAATCTGGTCGTTTGTCTCAGCCAGTTGCTACGGAGTCGAGAGGGGTGGTGGTGATGTAGAACTGGGTGTCGTCAGCATACATGTGAAAACTAACATTTTACTTTTGGATGATGTCACCGAGGGGCAGCATGTAAATGAGAAATAGGAGGGAGCCAAGAATAGGTTCTTAGGAATACCAGAAGTAACAGCGCTGGAGCAGGAAGAGAAACTATTGCAAGTGATACTCTGGCTACGATTAGACAGATAAGAATGGAACCAGGTGAAAGCTGTCCCACCCAGCTGGACAACAGTGGAGAGGCTTTGGAGGATGGTTTGATAACTGTACCAAAGGCCGAAGACAGTTTGAGAAGGAAGAGAAGGGATAGTTTACCCTTGTCACTCTCACAAAGAATGTCATTTGTGATTTTGATAAGAGCTGTTTTAGTACAGTGGCAGGGACAGAAACCTGACAGGAGGGATTCAAACATGGAGGTTGGGATTTTGCCATTCCCAATGTCGGAGCTGTTGGCATTGTCCGCTACTTCCGCTTTCTCACTTTTCGCCGGTTCTCATGTGATTATAATCAAAATTCTAAGTTCCAGTGGCAGGTCTGCGAAACGCTTATGGTCATTTGGCAGGGGAAGCCTTTCACTGGTGAAACCCGCCTTCAGCTGACAATGCAGCAAGTGCAGGTGAGCTAGAAAAGAACCTGTTGGTCAAACAGGGAGGTTTTGCATCATAGCCAAAGCTTTCCTGCCCAGAAATACATTGCCATTAACATTTGACCTGATAGTACAAACGTGGTACTTGTGTTTTTCAAAATCAAATTTCACCTGTAAATATTTCATATTATATTGGTTTCACTTTATTCTTGAGTGCATCATCGTTGTTTGTTGAGACCAGCTTTGTCAGGCAGCTAAATGAACTGGCACACTTCATGGTTGTATGAGGGCATCTATATTTTACAATTTAATTTGTATGCTATTGAGGCAGACCCTACCTCAAATCAGAAGCTGAATTGAAAATTAAACTAAAAGGGAAGTGGAAAAGGTCAACACACGAATGAAACTAAACTTCCCAGTCTTTTTTGGAAATCAGGAACAAGCTGAAGTTGGGAAATCAAAACAGAAACTTATTGGAAGATATAAAAGGACACAGATCAGTCAAAGCTAGGCAGTAGCAGTTGTTGAATCCTCTGGAACAGAATGGGCAAGATGAAGAAAACTCAAGAAGAAGGGACTAGATTCAGAAGCTTAGGATAAGCAAAGAGAATAAGCTACTGCAGCTGTGTCTGTTACTTGAAGGTAACATTGATGGATCTACACCATCCAGACTGAGTTGAGCATGTTCTTTAGACATGTGCCACTTATGGTGAAGCCCATGCCTGTGGAACTCAGGTTGGTTGTGTGCTGCTGATGGCTGGGGATCAGACCAGCTCCAAGAAGGAGGGGAGATGAAAGTCCATGTGAGGAAGACAGAGTTTGAAGGATTTTGTGACTCACTGTGATCAGTAAAATCTGAGTGGACTGCTGAGCCAATTTGTAAGATTGTAGGAGTTATATCTACCATTTAATGTATAATTTATAGTTTATATTCAATCACAATTTGCCTGTCAATTGATGGTTAGCTCATGTTAATTCCGGATGTTAGAGTGTAGGCTAGATAGTATTTAGTGTTTGCTTTGTTAACTGTTGTATAGCAAAAATGCTTCTGTTTTATCTTGTGGCTTCATTATTTTTGCAAATAATATAGAAAATTGAACTTAATCCACTTAAAAAAAAAAGTTACTTGTCTCTACCAAGACCATAACAGTCAGCATGTATTCAAGGTAACAGGGGAGTTAGGGACATTTTCTTTATTATGGAAGAAACAATGATGTGTTTTTTTTTGTTTCCGCTTTACTGAATGTTCATATTAGTGTCCAATGCTATACGTACCACTCTACCACTCTGTGGGACATGACTGAACTTGCAGGCTCAGCTGGCACTCCCTTTTATGCATTGTAAAAGACATTGTCCGAGAGCACTCTCAGCAGCAATAATTGAAATGTTGTAGGTGAACTCACAGCCCTGTAAGGACTCTGCCAACCAACATCCTGACATGGACACACATTTAGACAGTACTGCCACTGCCCTTTAGGCCCCTCATTTTCTTACCTTGACTGACTGTCCCCACCAAACCATTCCCACCCTCCACCCCATCACCACACCTAGGATGGGAAGCCCTTCCCACTTCACTCCTGCACTCCTGCATGGCCCCAACTCCATCCTCTGTTGTGCCCTGGATACCTCTTCTACTCCTCCATGCCCTCTGCCCTTCCTTGGATCCCTTTTCCACTCCTTCATGACCTCGACCTCACTCCACAAACCTCCTCACCACTGACTCACTTTGCTCGTCTGAGCTTCCATGCAGAGTCCCCTCCCTTGTGACAGAGTTAAACCAAGAGAAAGCACTGACCATACACACAATTGCACAAAGCCACCTGGAGCATCCACCTTTTAAACGATTGTGAACTGGGCACTATAAGATTCTCGTGCGCTGCTGACTTTATCTTCAAAGCAGAACTTCATTAAACACTGTTTCATGTTAGCGAGTATTCATGGCATCGAAATGTGATTCAAGTAGCAGCCTGCCGCAGGCCGGCATAATGCTTGACATGCCACAAATACGCCGCTGACTCTATGGGCAGAATCTTCCGGTCGGCGTACGGGGACGGGCCCGACATGCCGACGCATGAAATCACCCACGATGACATCGACCATGTGTCCCAACGTAATCACGCGCCATCGCGATATTTTGTTCGGCAGGTTGTGCCGCAAAAATGTCAATAGCCTATTAAGGCCATTAAGAAATTAATTACAGCACTTAAGAACACTGCCCATCCAGACTTAAGGTTGGCGGGCAGGCGACAAGCCCAAGCAGCCTTTGCGTTTTTCAGGAAACCTCATCCACGGGCGGGATGAGGCATCCTGAAGGTTTTATTAAATTAATTAATTAATTTTCATAAACATAAAAGCATGTCCCTACTCATGTAACACAGTCACATGAGGGGACATGTTTGAATAAATTTTTAAGTCGATCCTTTAATTATCTTAATATCTATTCAATCTCCCTGAGGCAGCTCCGTGCCTCAGGGAGATTGAAGCACTCTTTCGCGCAATGCGTGAAAGAGCACTGGCCCCGGCTCTCCCTCCTACCCCCAGCCGCACAGGTACCGCTCGCGTATTACGCTGGGCGGGCCTTAATTGGCCTGCCCATGTAAAATGGCGGGATGCAGCCGATCGCAAGCGGCGATCGACTCTGCGCCCACCCCTATCCGCTCCCGCCCAGCCTGCCCACCATAGGAAAAATCCTGGCCTATCTCTGCATCTCAACCTGCCATCTGAAATTGAAATTTCACATCCTGTCTAATTAAATCAGCCCACATGCCACGTTTCCTGCTCTTGTGGGCTCCATGAAATTCCCTCCCGGACTTCTGGGAAACATGGGAAACATTTGGGAGGCAATAACATGTTCAAGGACTTTGGAGAGGAAAGCATGCTGAAGATGGGGTGGTAGTTTACAAAGATGGCAACTTCAAATTTAAATTTAAATTGTGATTCAAATTGAAGCTTTCCTTTGGTGCAGAGGCACCAGGAGGCATGTTATAAAAATTTTTACCCATTAAAAAATATTTATTCCACAAGCACCAGGAGGCATATTATTAAAATATTTACCTATTAAAAAATATTTATTCCACTAAGAAACTTACCAGTGCACATTGATGAAACCAGTAAATGATTCAGTATAGTTTTCTCAAGTCATTTTATATGAATTAAAATCAAATTACTCATAGGTTATTATTCATATTACTCATGGGAGCTAGACTGATCTTTGAAAAAGAACAATGCACTGGGTATTGGGGAGAAGGCAGGAGAATGACACTAAATGAATTAACCATTCAGAGAGCCAGTGCAGACACAATGAGCCAAATGGCCTCCCCCTGTGCTGTAATAATTCTGTGAGTTTGTGATTCTGAAGTTGAGGACTAGACACTTAGTTAAGATGCTTACATTTTTTCGTGATTAAACCCATTTTTCAGCTGTATTGATAAAACTGCACCACCTTACCACATTTAAAAAAATTGGATATTTTGAATGCCGAGAGAAAAAAAATTATGTTCTAGCATGTGGCCCAATTGCGCTGGTCAATAAATATTTTACATTGATGATTATGCAAATTAGTTGAGACAGAAACCTGAACCATAATTTTACTTCAGGAAAACAACAAAATTTCTTGCACAATTTGTGCCCAGTTTCAGATTGCACCTAATCCTTGGCAACGCTAACCCTTGATCTTATCTCGGCTTTCTGAGGGACAGCTCCTTCTTCCTACCACACATTGTACAAAAGTGAAAAATAAAAAGGCAAATCAACTTCTGTCATTTCAACACATCTTGAAAGATGTTATTCCAAATGGCTACTCAAAGAATTCAGGATTGTCTGTCTCACCCCCCTCAACCTAAAAACGTTTGTTGTAAAAAGGCAATGGAAAGCCGTGAAAAAAAAGAAATACAATAGGAGCGGAAGGAAAAAAATCAATTAAACATTCCTTTCAGCAATCACTCTTTGTGGTTAATATTTAATAGTCGCCCTATGTGCAAACGTATTTGTCTTTCGAGTTGCAGCTATTGCTTTCAATCTATCCTTCCTATGAGGAGTGAGGATGAATTTTATTCATAGGATCAACTCCAAAGTACATGTCTCAAGCATAACAAAGTGCAGAGTAAGCTTATCTGCTGGATCAATTAATAGAGATGGTTCACTCAAAACAAGAGAAAATGAGAATGTAGGTTGAAAGAGCCCATTTTTTACAATGTACTTAAAAGTGAATATTGTTTTAACATTTGAACACATTAAATGATAATGTGGCTTCCTGTCAGTTCATTTCTCCTTCTTAATGTATAAAGGCTACAATTGTACGACATACACTGATAGAATATGAGCTTTGAGAAAATGGATGTGCAAACACTTCAGAGGCTTTTAATGAATATTTTTCATTCTATGTTGGTTCATGTTTCAAACTAGACAACCTGAATTGAGCACCACAAATGTCTATGAGACATTCATTAATATCATGCTTTTAACAGTTGTTGCCACTCAAATGTCTGCTGCTGTCAAGCTCTGTCAAATTATGTCATGCTCTATTCAAACAGACTGCCAACACTTGCCTTCTCTATCTGTGTTTTCTTCGCTTTCTCTCCCACACTTTTCAACATTATTTTGTCCCTGCAAGTTGTATCTGCCAGATAGAAAATTGAATGTCCAGTGCCAACTGTCAAACTCAGACTATTTATATTTTTTGGGTGATTGTTTTCTGTGAATCACGTTTGTCCATTTTGAGTACCCAATATAAACACTTAGCTCTCCCAAATCCAGCTCTCTCTGCTCTAAAAGATGCCTTCGCTCAATCCTCAGAAAACCGCTCCAACACATTGGTGTTACATTTTTTATTTCCTACATTCACCATCCTTGGGACCAATTGGCTACAGCCAGTTAGTGAAAATGTAGGGATTGATTTTCAGTGCTGTGAGCCTACGTCCATTAGGATTTGGGTTGAGACCATTCAAATCATTTACATTGAACCTTCACAGCTGACAGAGGGAGAAGTGACATTCACCCCACCAGGCTGAATTCAAAACCGGATTTCAGAGGTCATCTCAAGGGCTCGAGGTTCTAACCCACACTGCATTAACTCTGCTAACCCTGATCCAATGATCCCACACCTTCAAATCCCACTTCAATAGAAGACTGCACTTGTTCTTGAATTCCGATGTGGATTTCCACAGGGAATCAGCTGAGAATCAGTAATTCTATAACACTGACAAATATTAATACTGTTGTTGAAGGCAGATGGAAATGCAATCAGCTTTACATGAAGTTGTTCTACATTGTAGCTCAAGAATGCAATCCAAAGGAAATGTACAGATGTAACAAAATATATGGAAAAAAATGTTATATAACTGGCATTTATGTAGCAGCTTTAATATGTCCAGAACAAAATTTTACAATGAGCCATATCAGCTGATATTAGGGCAGGTGACCTAAAGGTTAGTTAAGGAGGTAGATTTTAAGAAGCATCTTAAAGGAGGAAAGTGAGGGAGTGAAGCCTAGAGGTGTATGGGCAGAATATCAGAGTTTTAGGGCCTAGGTAGCTGAAACACAGCTCCCAGTGGTGGAGTGTTTGAAAATTGGGGATGCGCAAGACCAGAACTGGAGGAATGCAGATCTCCCAGAGGGTAGTAGGGCTGAAGGATGTTACAGGGCTAGAGAGGAACGTGGTCATGCAGAGGATGAGAATTTTAAAATCGAGGCATTGTCAGCCGGGAGCTAACGTAGGTCAATGAGCACAGGGGTATGGGTGAGCAGGACTTGGTGCAAGTTAGCATAGGCAGTTTTTTTGGATGAGCTCAGAACAGATGGTGCAATGTGAGAGGTCAGCCAGGAGAGCATTGGAATAGTTAATCCCAGATGTAGAAAATGCATGGATGATGATTTCAGCAGCATTGAGCAGAAGCAGGGGCAAAGTGATTATTTAATATAATTTAATGATACAAACCAGGCAACATCTTAACATAAGACGTTTGCAGGTAAAAAATGTAATTTTATGAAACACATTGGAAAATCTCGAAACAAAAAGCCTGTAATATAAAGTGATAAAAATTTTGAATCACGTACAAAGTAGAAAAGAGGTGGACTGGTGTGATATATTGAAATCTGCCCAACAGTGTCCAATGAATGGGGCAAGGGGTAAAATGGTACTTTAAACCTCTTAATTAGAATAGACATATCAGAAATATATATCACCTTCTAATTCTAATCTGGTGGGTTGGTTCACTGCCTTTCACGTCCAGGACCTGCATAAAAATCCAGCCCAGGCTGATGGAATGAGAATTTTTATGTGAAGTGATCTGCAACAGCATCAATCACATCATCATACTCTGGTATACAGCACAACGCAGCCCAATTGCCACAAGGATCGCTAACATTTGAAGAAAAATTACTCACACTGGTGAAGTGAGAATTAAGACATTTTAGATGAGAGAACCCAAAATGAGAGAAGTATTCTGTTATTCAGCTCTGATATTCCACAGCTTGATGAACACTAAAAGAAGTCACCAAGAAAACATGAAGTGGAATTGTGATTCAACATTTTAGTTTGGTTGCAGCACTAAATCATCTCAGCTTCTGAAAATAACATCAGGATCCCGGTAGACACAACCGCAGTAATTTCAACTTAATTTGCCAGGTGGGAAACCCACAGGATCAGGTGGAAGACCCCCGTGAAACTAGTGCACCCAATTCCTTCAGTTTCCTAAGTTATGTTAAAATTAGAACTGGAAAATTCCTGGAGAATGGAGGCTTCCTCACCAACACACTGTGAGATTTGCAGGCAATGCCCTGGAATCCATGCTGCGGACAGTGAGATAAGGAAGGTAACCTCTTTGCTGGTGAAGGTTCATTTTAACAGTGGTGCAAGAAACCTGTGAACCCTTTTAACAACATCCAAAAGACCAAGTTCCAAATGTCCATGGAAATGGTAGACCTGAAGAAAATGGCCACAGTAATATGCCAAACTTCTTCCCATGTAGCTGGCCCAGCACATGCTATCAGGTGTTTCCTCATTGTTTTGATAGTCCCCAGGATCTGTGGATTCTTGGCGTAGTGTTTGGTTACTGGCATGTACGAACTATCTTCCATTAGACAGACTGTAGTTGTACCCTGGTGCTTGCTTCAAACTAGTTCATTAACACCACATCTAAACAGGTTACAGAGTAGGTATATTGTTCCTGACTATAGTGTGTTCCACGCTTTCTCTTGAGAGTCTAGCACATGACTAACTGATGTCAGTGATAGATCATCGCTCACTAGCATATCCATTCCATTAACCCATTAGATACACTCATAACCAGTTCCTCTTACTGCTGTTCCACGTGAAGCATCCATATAACCCTACAACCCTTTGAATGTTTGCTACACATGGTCATACAGCATGGTATAAATGGAACTAACATCTGAAACCACTGTCATATTATCTTAACAAAAAAAAAATCTTGCATTTATGTAGAGCATTATTCATATGTCCCAAAGCATATCACAGCCAATTAAATATTTTGAAGTGTAGTCACTATTGTAATGTAGGAAAGGTAGCACCCAATCTGCACTCAGCAAGCTCCCACAAATAGCAATATGATAATAGCCTGATAATCTGTTGTTTTTGTGCTGTTGATTGAGAAATAAATATTTGCCAAGACACCAGGGATAAATCTTTGAAATAGTGCCATGGGACCTTCCAAAACTACCTAAGAGGGCAGAGGGACTCTTAGTTTAACATCTCATGGAAAAGGCTGCAGCTCTGACAGTGCAGCACTCCATCAGTACTGCACTGGAGCATCAGTGAAGATTTTTCTGCTGAAATCTGTTATGGCATAGTGGATGGGAAATACTGAGCTGTTCAAATCCCAGAGGGAAAGCTGAAACAATGGCCAGAACTATTTTATTTCGAGTTGCGTGCCTTGAATTCAATAGTAATAAGACCATTGAATCGTATAGGTTTCTTACAAACTAAATTAAACCTTTATTAATAAAAAAAAAATTTTAAGCACATATATTACAAATTACTACAGTGATAACTCCTAGCTCCCCTAGTTAATGTAACTCCCAGTTACTCCTCTGTTAAGGCAGCAGTAAAACACATAGGGATGAATTTTGCGTTTGACGGGCGGGTGGGCGGGCCCAATCGACTCGGCAGCGGGCGGGCAGCCGATCACCGCTGCCGAAACGGGCCGCGCCGCCATTTTGCGCGGCAGGCCAATTAAGGCCCGCCCAGCAGGGTTCCAACTCCCGTGTTTATCAGGACAATTAAATCGGCGGCGGGCGTGTTCAGACCGCTGGTTCCAATGGGGAACTGACAGTCTGTATAAAGAGCAGCCAGGCAGCCTCCTTTAGGCTGTTCACCATGGCCACTCATAGGGCAGCACAAGAGGTGAGGGCAGAGGAGGAGGAGGGGGGCAGGCTGCAGGATAGGCCAGCGGGGGGCCACTGTGTCCCTCGCTTCTCAGGTGTCTGCCTTGCTGTCCTCCTTGAAGGGGTGTCCAACCATCAGGATGTCTTGTTTCCGGAGGATGGGAGGAGGAGGGCCCCCCATTTCACCAGGCAGGTGTGGCAGGAGGTGGTGGAGGCTGTTAGCTCCCATGATGATGTGCGGCGCACAGGAACGCAGTGCCAAAAGTGCTTCAATGATTTGCTGCGCTCTGGAAGGGTGAGTACCATGTCGGCCTTGGCCATTTGACCCAGCAGGTAGCCTTAGCGTTTGAGGTCCCCCTCCCCCAACTCTTAGCGTCGTTACTGCATTGGGCAATTGGCGCACGCTGGGTGGGCAAACAGATAGTGACCATGCTTACATCAGCCTTAGTGGTTGAGGAGAAGATGGGTTCTCCCTGCAGCATATGTTGGTGTTTATTGCGTTTGAGTAGTCTGGGGGCAACCTGCAGGAGAGGCAGCTAGACACATACTCAGAACTCCAACACATGTCTTATTGATGGTGATGAGATGGTGGAAGGGGAGCCTCAAGATGTCGTGGCCAAGAGCCATCTGCTGGCCTCGGCACCGCACCTAGTTGCGCCTCCTTGTCATGGGCGCTAAGACCCGTGTGTTATTCAAAGTGATGGACGCCGAATGTGTCCAAGGTGTCCATTGGGGGAGGGGGTTGGGACCAGCCGTACTATCTTCTGGGGACTGGTCACCAGTAGTGGGGACAGGAGCCGCTGGAGGCCTCAGATGGGCCACTGTGGTTGGGGTGCGGCGTGCGTGTGCAGAGTACATGAGCGATCAGCCCCAATAAATCCTCTTCTCTGTCCTGTAGGCAAAAGCTGAGAGCAATATCCGGGAGAGTCAGTGGACTGGTGGTGGGCACGCCGTGTTGCAGCACCTCACCACGTATGAGGAACAGGCCATGGAGCTGGGGAAGAGGCAGGTGGCCAGGGCGGCAGGTGTCGGTGAGGCTGGGGTGCAGCGGCCAGGTATTTGAGGGCCACAGTCCCATCCACTCTGTCTCCCCACCATCCAAAGCACTGATGGTTGCTGCAATCATTAATGCTGCAACACTGCTCATTCACAGACTGATACAGTCAGACGTGTGGGTCATACACAAAGGTCCCTCGGCCCCTTGAGGATGCTCGTCTCCAGCACCTTCCAAAGTCGTCTTATCCCATTTGTGACCACTATCCCCATGGCCTAACATGCCATGGCATCGCTGCTGCACAGCCAAAGACTTATTGCATCTTAGGAGGGTTTGTACCTCCACCACCCTTTCAGCCAGTGCGCCCCACATTACTCTGTCCAAAAGGTCCTCAGCACCTCACCTGTCAACCTCATGGCACTCAACTTAAATAAATGCCACCATGTTAGTCATCCCTCCGCCAAGGGAAAATGTTGCCTTCTGTCCGCCCGGTCTATGCCGCTCATAACGGTATGAAGGTCAATAATGTGACCTGTCAATCTCCTGTGCTCCATGGCAAATGTCGCAAATGTTTGCAATGTTTCCTCATCACTGCAACTCTCCAGGCCAGCATGCATCCAGGTCAGGAACCTCTGCACACTCCCCACTCCAATGCCATCCCTCCCATGAAGCGCAGGTCACAACTGAACGCAGAAGTATAGATGTGGCTTCGACAGCGTTTTCTGCACTTGCAACATGACCTCCCTTTTCCTACATTCTATTCCTCGGCTAATAAAGGCAAGTCTGGCGTCAACCTTATTAAACGCCTTATGTTCCTGTTCTGCTACCTTAATGGGTCTGACCAGCAAGGTCCCTGTAATCATTGTGACTTCTCACAGTCCTACCATTACTCATGTATTC
This sequence comes from Cetorhinus maximus, assembly GCF_964194155.1. Taxonomy (NCBI): domain Eukaryota; kingdom Metazoa; phylum Chordata; class Chondrichthyes; order Lamniformes; family Cetorhinidae; genus Cetorhinus; species Cetorhinus maximus. The sequence continues at coordinate 98,677,214 of NC_135882.1, forward strand.
CCGTACCTTGCTTGTCTTGCCCAAGTGCTTAACCGCACTTATCCACATAACATTCCATGTGGCATTCCTTAGGCCATCTGACCAGCCTGTCTGTATGTGCGTGTAATGTTTGGGCCTCCTCTTGACTATTTACCACCCCACCAATGTTCGTCTCCTTAGGTTCTTGAAGGTTGAGCGCATTATGATAAAAACAAAAAGCTAAAAGCTACTGCGGATGCTGGAAATCCAAAACAAAAACAGAATTACCTGGAAAAACTCAGCAGGTCTGGCAGCATCGGCGGAGAAGAAATCAGTTAACGTTTCGAGCCTTCATGGCCCTTCGGCAGAGGGCCATGAAGGCTCGAAACGTTAACTGATTTCTTCTCCGCCGATGCTGCCAGACCTGCTGAGTTTTTCCAGGTAATTCTGTTTTTGAACGCATTATGAGGCTGGGGGGGAAAGGGATGAAAGGTGTTACTGACTGAACGCTAACTGATGCACTTTCCTTGTTGTTAATTTCAGCATCACCACAGCATGGCCGCCACCAACACATGCAAAGCCCCACCTCCACACCTGAGGGCCAAGACTCTCAACTTGTGTCACATCCTTTCAGCGAGCCAGGCACCAGCGCAACGACAAACACTTCGGTGGGGAATATAACGTCATGGGGCACAGTGGAGAGGGCACTTCACAATCGCTGGAGGAGATGGCACGGAAAGAGAGTGCCAATGGTGCCAGCAGCTGGAGGGCTGCAGGGGGCCAGGCACATGCTGAGTTGGGCAGTGATGATGTGCATCTGAAGATGTCAGCCATGCAGCAGCTGCAGGACAAGCGGAGCTTGGGAGCGCGGGAGCATCTGGCAGGGTTGCATGAGGGTGTGCTTCAGTTGGTCTCTGTGGTGGAGGAGTCCAGGCAGAGTGTCAGTGATGGCATGAACCTCAGGACAGAGCTTCAGGCTTCCTCCATTGAGAGATTGGCGACTCTCATGGAGAGGGGCTTCAATCGGATTGAGACTCTTCTGATTGGGTTACGCTCTGACCTGCAAGCCCTCACAGCGGTAATGGCCGCAGGTGGTCATTCCCAATGTGGGAGATGTTCGGGGCACCAAGTGTCGTCACTCGGTGCCCATCGATCTGCGGTGAGCAGGGAGGTCCAATGTGACCTCACGTCGGCGCAGCAGCTGCCTGTCGTCTCTGCGGGCTCCTCTCAGGGCGCTCCGGATGAGGGCAGCAGCCCTTCCTGCCAGTGACCGTTGCATCCGTTGAGGCTGCGACAACTGGGGAGGTGCCAGCTCTGGAACTGGCCACTCCCTCCCAGGCGGGGCAATCACAGGCTCCACGGGCCAGAGGACGGCCGCCAAGGTCATCGAGGCCAATAGACAGCAGAGTCATCAGGCTGTCTCACAAGCCACTCCAAGCGATGGGGCGGCACCAAGACCTAGCACCCGCAAACGTAAGCATAAGGCACGTTAGGCACTCCACGGGTTTGTCACTGGTGATTTTGTGTTGGCCTTAGATTAGGGAAAATATAATTATGTACGTCTGGGCGATATTTATGTCCTATTTTGGTGGGAATAAAGTCCACTTTTCTGACCATGGCTGAGGGTGTTTCCTTTGTGCTGCATTTGTATAATTCACAGACATCTCATGAGTGTTTGAGTGGACATTAATGTTTCTGTACTAAGCCCTTAGTTGCAGCTGATGAGGTGGAAGATGTAGCACCGAAGCGCCACATGTGAAAGCGCCAGGCAATGCTGCTCCTGCTGATCGATGTGTGTGGAGCTAGCTGAAGGTTCGTTGGATTAAAGTGTCCTGGGTGTCCTTGCTGGCCTTGTATAAGCGGTAGTGAATGAAAGTCAATGCACACCTGAACAGAGCGCCTGTCGCCAGCTTGACACAAGTGTGGACAGCTGATTGGGAGACACCACAAAGGCCACCCTCTGACCCCTGGAAAGAGTCAGAGACATAGAAGTTGAGGGCAACCATGACCTTCGGCGCCACACAGTTGGAGCTGATCTCAGATCTATCATCTGACAGATGGAGCTCACTGTCTCCCTTGAGAGGCGGAGCATCCTTCAGCATTGCACCTCAGATATATTGATGTAGCCTGTATACCCTGGCGGCAAGATGGTGGCGTCTTTTGCAGCCCCTTCCACCTTGCACTTCCTATTGGTCCTGCGCCCCTTGAGCCTGTGCCAGTCCTCCCACAGGTGGCTCCCCTGGAGGCTGAATATGGACTCCTGGCCTCCTTCCCCTTCTGGCCCACTCCTCCTCAGCGGAGGAGGTGCAGCAGAGAGTACAATCCCCATTCCCAGGGTAAGGGAAGGCTGTCTGATACCTGCAAGGCCCCGAGTGTTATGATGCCTCCAGAGTCCTCAACTGAAGCCTGTCCTTCATGTCAAAGCAGCTCTGAAGAGAATTGAAGTTGTCCTGTTCACACAAGTAAGTAGCAGTAAGTTTAAAAACTAAAGTACTAACAACTCGCATTAGCGAGCCCACTCGCCCCTCTTATCCCACCCGTGAATGAGGTTTTTTAAAAATGTGGCCTATCCATCTGCCCATTGCGCCCATGCGACGCACTGAAAATCGCACAGGCTGCGAAAATTCATCGTAAATTGCTGCCTCAAGGGCCTTAACTGGCCCGTTAATTAATGGCGGGTGCGCCTCGGAACTCAAAGTGCGCCCACCCTCCGCGCGCGGTGACATTGGGACCCGCGTCCAACCTCATCGCGCGTCATTTTATGCGTCGGCGTGTCGGGCCCGACCCCACACGCCGACGGAAAAATTCTGCCCTAACTGTCATAATTTTAAAAGACGGCTTCATTTTCTTAACCCATCTTACATTACCTCCTCTACTTATTACACTATGACATTACCAGATGCATGCATTAACATAACAATATATATATACATACAAATCCTTGGTATCACAGAAATCATTCCAGTCCAGCGTCCAGGTTTTACATGTCCAATTTTCCCCATTGAGCTTTAAACTCTTAGGGATGAATCTTCTGGCTGGTGTGCGGGTGGCGTAGTCCGCACTCCAGTGCTTAAAATGTCGCGCGCTGACGTCGCGCGAGCGTCCCGACGTCTGCGCGCGGCATCGCAATGTTTCGGTTGGCGGGCGCGCTATGCAGCAGGACGCGCGCCCGCCATTAATTAAAGGCCTTGTTAAGGCCATTAACTCTCCAATCGACCAGGATTTTGAGGGGTCCGTGCGAACTTCGGGTCGGCGCACGGGCCCAACGGGCAGACGGGTAAGTGATTTTTTTACAAACCTCATCCAGTGGCAGGATGAGGTTTGATATCGGCTTTAAAAACTTTTAATAAAGTGTTTGTGTTCTTCGCTAACATGTCCCATCTCATGTGACATTTTCACATGAGGGGGACATGTTAATGATTTTTAAATTTTTCTATTTTTAGAGTTTCACAGAGTTTCAGCACTTTGCCTTAGGGAGATGTGCGCTCTTTTGCGCGCATGCCCGAAAGAACGCACTCTGGCAGTTGGGGAATCCCCCCCCGCCCCGCACAGCGCTTCCCGTCGGGCAGCCCGCCCACTTAAAATGGCAGCGGGGCCCATTTCGGAAGCGGCGATCGGCTGCCCGTCTGCCGCCGTGTCGGTCGCGCCTGCCCGCCCATCAAGGGCAAAATTCTGCCCTTGGCAATGCATCTTTAATCAGATTTTCCCAACTAGTCACATGTATAATCTGTAGATTAAAAGGTTGCAGTAATAAACTCCATCTGAATAGCCTTGCACTTGTCTCGAAATTTGTCCAGAAACTTTAAAGGATTGTGGTCTGTATAAACAGTTGTTTCTGACGAATCATTTATGACATAAATTTCAAAATGCTGCAATGCTAACACCAGACGCAAAGTTTTCTTTTCAATCATTGGATATCTTCTCTGTTGAACATTCAACTTCCGTGAAAAATACCCTATCGGTTTTTCAATTCCATTTTCACCTTGTAACAGTATGGCCCCAATGCCTATATCGCTTGCATCAAAGGCCAACTTAAATTGTTTGGCATAATCAGGTACTGCCAAAATTGGTATTGTGGTTAATAGAGTCTTCAAACTGTCAAGTACCTTCTGACACTCCTGTGTCCATTGAAATGTCTTCATTTTTTTAAATAGTTCAGTCAATGGAGCAACCAGACTGCTAAAATTTGGTACAAATTTCCTGTAAAACCCATTCATGCCCAGTAACCTCAAAACTTCCTATTTTGTTGTGGGCACAGGGAAATCCATGGTGGCCTTGACTTTCACATCTCTCAGAGCCACCTTATCATGCCCAATGGTATGGCCTAGATTTGGCAAAGTCACTTTTAGCCAAGTTCACCACCAAATTTGCTTCTTGTAATTGACAAAACAATTCTTCCAAATGCTGTAAATGCTCATCCCACGTCTGACTGAAAACTATCAAGTCACAATATAAACAGCACAATTGCTCAGGCCTGCAATTACTTTGTTTGTCAGCCTTTGAAATGTTGCAGGTGCATTTCCATACCAAACAGCATGACTTTAAACTGATATAGTTCATCTGGCATCACAAAAGTCAATATCTCCTTTGCTCTCTCCGATAATGGTACTTGCCAATATCCTCTCAGCAAGTCAATCTTTGTGATAAATTTTGATTTTCCCACTTTCTCAAAGCAAGCTTCCAACTGTGGTATAGGATATGAATCCGTTTTTGTCATTGCATTCACCTTTCAATAGTCCACACACACACAGCCTTTGTGTTCCATCCAGTTTCGGTACCAGCACAATGGGCAAACTCCGGTTATTTCCTTAAGCAGCTATGGCATGAAATTTAAACCTTGATCTGATTGTATTTCTTGAGGTAAACCATATCTTGTAAAAATATTAGTTAACTCTTCCACAATTTTCTTTGCTGTAATATTTCTCAAAGGTGTCACTTCAAGAAACCTTGTAGACACATCCATTATTGTCAGTAAGTACTGACTTTCACTTTTAGTCTTAGGGAGGGGTCCTATGGAATCAATCATGGCCCTAGTAAAAGGTTCTTCAAATGCTGGAATTAGAATTAAAGGTGCTGGCTTAACCACTGCTTGTGGTTTCCCTATTACCTGACATGTGTGACACTGTTCTACAGAATTTGACTACATCCTTATGCAACCCAGGCCAATAAAAATGTTTTTGTACTTATGCCTATGTCTTTCTAATTCCTAAATGCCCCCCATTGGAATTTCATGAGCTATCCTCAGACTCTAATTTCAATATCCAAATGGTATTACAACATGATGCACCACCCTACAGCTTTCATTTGCTGAAGCATGGTAAGGCCGCCATTTTCTCATTAAAACATTATCCTTAAGGTAATGGCATTCTGGAATATATTCTGCCTCTGTTTCTGAGTAAGCTGTCTGATATAACTGTTTCATTTGCGAATCCTTTTTCTGTGACTCCACTAACTGCCTTGAGTTAAACACCTCAGCTGCATTGTCCTCTGTTCTTTCCTCCTGAACAATGTTGTCAAACAGAATGACAGCCAATTGGACTTCCACACCTTCTCCCTGCCTTTGAACTTCCTGTTCTTCTTGTTCAACCTATGAACCTGTGACCTTGTTATTACATAATCTGGAAGAAACCCAAGATGCTCTCTCTGCAACACTTCTATTGAAAACACATCTACAGGCTGCTCAACTACCATAGGCATCACCCACATCTGGGACCCAGCTATATCATTAACCAAAATAAATAGAACCCCTGCAATGAGCAATTTTCCCACAACTCCAACAATCACTTTGCTTGTTTTCCACTTAATCCTTAAACTTACCTTCCACAACGCAATAGGTTTAGCATCTCTATGAACTCAATTTATTATCACCTGTTCCTCAATACTCCCTCTGAACAACAAATATCACTATCCCACAACATTTAGGATTGACTAGCCCCTGTGTCTCTTAAAACCTTATCATCCTTACCTACTCCACCCTGTATACATGGAAAAGCTTCCTTTTCACATACAAAATCTTTATAGACTTCTGTAACATGCTGCTCAGAATTCTCTTGGGTAAATTGTGAACACATTCCCACTTCTTTACCGACTGATTCCTCCTCTTTTACCTGTACACAAACCACAGTTTTTTTTCCTATGTCTGAACCTCAGAACCCACAGTACTTTTACTTCTAGAACTTTTCTGCACCCCAATAATCCCAACAGATTTTCCCTGCAATTTCCAACACACTGACGTTGTGTGTCCAACAGTGAAAACAGCTCAATTTTCAAATGTTACTTCTACCCTCAGCACCTTCCTTTTTATTCTGAAAAAGAACTTCCTTTGAATTTCCACCTGTTCCTTCTCTTCCCTGACTACCCACCTTCCCTTCATCTTCCCACTCTCTATCCCTCTCTGATTTAAAAGGGTGACAAAAAAAGGTTTAGCTCTATGAACTAACTCATAATCTCCAGCTATCTCTGCTGCTTATCTTACCGTTTGAACCATCTGTTCCCCCATGAGTTCTCACTACCAAAGGAATTGAATCTTTAAATTCTCCCAAAAGAATTACCTCTCTTAGAGCTGCATATGTCATATCTATCTTTAATGCCCATATTCACTGATCAAAATTACTTTTTTTTACTCTTTCAAATTTAATATAAGTTTGCCCAGGCTATTTTCTCATGTTCCTGAAATTCTATCTGTGTGCCTCAAGAACCAACTCATATGCACTCAAAATAGCCTTTTTACCACATCATAGTTCACTGACGTTTCTTTCAACAATGAAGCATAAACCTTATCTGCTTTCCCCACCAACCTAGATTGTAACAACAATGTCCCATTTTCCTGTGGCCATTTCAACCGTTTAGCTATCTTCTCAAATGAAATAAAGAATGCTTTAATATCCCTTTCATCAAACTTTGGAAGAGTTTGTGCAAATTTAAACATCTCCCCACTGGATTCTGGTCTGGAAATAAGTCTTTCCTCACCTGCTGGCGTCTTTTTTTTAACTGCCAGCATTTTAAGATGGAATTCTCTGTTTCTCTCTTTTTCTCTTTCCTGCCTATCTGCCTGTTCCCTTTGAAATGCCCTTTCTCTTTCCTTTTCTTTTTCTGCTGCCTCTAGCTCAAGTTTTTTTTTTCCTTTGCAACTGAATTTGAGCCCATTCCAATGAACCAGCCCTTGGAGAACTTGGTTTCTCAGGTATTCCTTCCAATTTCAAATGCTGTGCTATATCTTCCATTATGTCTGATTGCCTCACCCCTGCAGGTAACCTTAATTGTAACTTATCTGCCAATTCCATTAACTTAGCTTTATTTGCCTTTTGTAAGCCAACCAAAGTTATAACTTCAACTCCCAGACAAGTCTTAGCAACTGCCAAAGCCATATTGCAGTCTCACCACTTTTAAATAAACCTCACACCAACTCTTGAATTCAAAGTGCTTCTCGTACTTATAACCTTAAGATTCACCAACTCCAAACCAATCCAAGAATTTCAAATATATCCCACAAAGAGCCCCCAGTTTTGTTATGACACAACGGATGGTAACTGTTGAGCTGCTCAAATCCCAGAGGAAAACTTGAAATAACTGCCACAACTATTTTACAATTTGTATTTATTTTGCATTGCATGCCTTGAATTCAGTAGTAATAAGAACACTGAACCTTATAGGTTTCTTCCAAATTAAATTAAACCTTTATTAATAAAAAAAATGATTTTAAACACATGCATGGGTTTACAAATTACCACTGTGATAACTCCTAGCTCCCCTAGTTAATGTAACTCCCGGTTACACTGCCATTAAAGCAACAATAAAACACATAGATTTTAAAAGACCCAGGCAAAGTAACACAAAACCCTGAACAGTCGAATTCAAAGTGACTTTTCTTCACTCCAGTTTCTGTAGCCAGCAACTTCAGGGGCTGCATCTTCCAGCCAGCGAGCAGGTGGGGTGGGGCCTGATCGCCAACGCGTAAAATGACACAGGGTGACGTCGGGCATGAGGGGACATGTCAGAGATTTTTTTTCCCACACTTCCACAAATTTTTTTAATTTCCAGCGATTGCACGCGAAAGAGCACACTCCCAGCTCAGGGAATCCCTCCCCCCACCCACCCGCACGGGGAGCGCATAGCGCTTCTGAACGGACATCACGCTGGGCGGGTCTTAATTGGCCCATCCACATAAAATGGTGGCGTGCCCCCAACTGGGGGCGCCGATCAGGAACCCACCTGCGCCCGCTCCTGCATATCCCCCCCGATGGGGGGAGAATGTTGCCCCAGGTTTAGAGGGTGGAGGCATTTCACACTTGTTAAATCTTAGAATTCCTTCCTCTTACACATAGCCTCATCTTCTATATACAGGATTCTCTTTTAATATAAATCCCATTGTCCCAATATGTCTCTTTGACTCTACTTTTCTAATAATAAAAACCTTTCATAGTACCAATTTTATCAGTAAGCTTTGGGAAAAATAAACACACTGTTAGGCTTCTTCTGGCTAAGTGCAACAATTTGAAATTCAAATTACTCTGATTTATCTAAAAATGCAAATTTTCCCTTTACACCTTGCATTCTAAAACTTCAGCCATGTTTACCTATTGAACATTTCAAACCTACTTTCTCTTCTGATACATCAAAGCCTTCAGACCAGCTGTCTTTAATTCAATTAACTCACAGACACACACACACACACCCACACACAATTCCTACCTTACAATAAATTTCAATATCATTATTAAAATTTTTATACTTTCCTGACAAATCTCTGGGATGGAACTTGATTCCATAACCCTCTACCTCAGAGACAAGAGTGCTACCAGCTGAGCCCAAGCTGACTCAAAGCTTCATATGGCAAATCCTTCAACGCAGCTTGGCTTCAGGGTGCATGGTCATTCATTGATACACAGAATAGGCTGAAAGCTATGCACATGTCTCATTTTAAGGGCTCCCCAAATTTACTACACCCTCAGATTACTTTGCTGTAGCCACTGTTGCTGAATTATCACGAAAACTCAATGGGCTGAATTTTCCGTTTGTCGGGCAGGTAGGCCTGACCCAATCACAGGAAGGCGTGGAGCCGATTTTACATGGCCAATTAAGGCCCACCCAGCTATGCGCTCCCTGTGCAAGTTGGAGGGGGGAAATCCCTAAAATCGCACGGAAGAGCGCACTCATCTCCCTGAGGCTAAGTGCAGCCTCAGGGAGATCGCCTCGACTTTTAAAAATATTAAAAGTAGAGAAAAGAAAAATCCCTTACACGTCCCCTCATGTGACAGTGTCAAATGAGTTGGGACATGTTCATAATTTCCATAACAACTTTATTACAATTTTTAAAACCCTACATGAAACCTCATCCCTCTGGGGATGAGGTTTCATGTTTTTTCTAGTTGCCGCTGGGGCTTCTGGCCGACCTGCCAAACTTAAGGTTGGACAGGCAGGTCCTTTAATTGCTTAATTGATCCTGTCAATGGCCTCAAGTAGCCATTGACAGGTCAGCAGGCCTGCAGCTGATTTTGCTGCGCCCCCACCTTCCTGAAAATTTAAATGAGGCGGGGTGACGTCGGGGGTTCCATTTGATGTCATCCCACGTCATTTTATGCGCTGGCGAGCGGGACGGTAAAATTCTGCCCAATGAGTTCACTCATGTGTTTCAGGGAAGCTATCACCCCTACCCAATCTGACCTATATGTGGCTCCTAATCCATGCCATGTGATCCCTATGTGGGATAATCACTACCATTACCTTGCAGTGCTCCAAGATCAAACAAAAATAGCCATAGAGTCAACAGATCCAAATTGGAGCATAGTTCATGAATTAGAAGCCGATGACTCCCTTTAAAGAAGCTAAGCTCAACAACATTGGCAATAAAAGTATTAGAGTAGTAGGAGAGGATAAAGTCACATATCTCCTCCAAACTCAGAGCCAACACAATCATATTCTAGTCATGATTTTTCACGCATGCACACAGGCACAGAACCAACCACAAAATATTACTAAAGATAAAGATGAAAGTATTTCTGAAGGTGTTTCTTGGGGTCATTATTTTAACTCTAGAAGAACATACTGCCAGTAGCTCTGAGCAAGCCAGAACCTTACAGTATCATTCTTAATTTAGGGATATGGGCATCACTGGCAAAGCCAGCATTTGTTACCCATCCCGAATTGTCCTTGAACCGAGTGGCTTTGTAGGTCATTTCAGGGGGCAGTTAAGACACAACCACATTGCTGTGGGTCTGGAGTCACGTGTAGGCCAGAGCAGGTAAGGACAGCAGATTTCCTTCCCTAGAAGGCAAGCAATTGATGACAGTTTTCTGGTCACCATTACTGAGACTAAATGTATATTCCAGTTTTATTAAGTGAATTTCAATTCCACCAACTGCTATAGTGTGATTTGAACCCATATCTCCAGCATGGGTCTCTAGATTACTAGCCCAGTGACATTACCACTACATCACCGTCTCCCATCATTTTCACCAATTTTCACAAGCACCACCACAGCCACACAAGCATTGCAGCAATTCAAAAGTGAGCTTTAGGAGGTAGAATTAAGGAGTCACTATGCTTACATGTGGATGTGCAAGCGGTGGAAGTACAGCAGGATCGTGGTTCAGATCAATTCCTTTTTCAGTTTCATGGCCAAAGCATTTGGATCTCTTAGTTTAAGTAGGATCAACATCAAAATTCTCTCCTCGCTTTCAAATTCCTCCCTGGCCTTGCCTCACCTCAATGAGCTTCTTTGGCTTTGTTCACACCTCTAATGTCAGGCTGCTTATTATCCCATGCTCCCTCTAATCCACCATTGGTGGCTGCTCATTCAGGTGCTGGATTTGCCCTCAGAAACTCCCTGCTCTTTGCCACCTCTTTCCATCTTTTCAAAAACTTAATTAATTTATTTTCTTTTGAAATGGTTTTGATCACTAAGCCTATATCTTTCCATCTCTCTTTTTTCTCCTCTTGCTCAACATCCCATATTTCTTTTCTTCTTAATTAGACAAGTGCCACTTTTCTGCACATGAAAATCACTGAACAATAGTGACAGTGATTGTCGATGTTCTTCTTCAAAGAATGCACTGCATGGCTTGGCTGGCAATATGATTGGACTAACACATAGGCCTGAATTTTTGTAAAGACAGAGAGGGTCTCTGGCACGGAGAATGGCACAGGAGCCGATTCAGGAAGTCCCGCACCTGAACCCGACACCCACCATTTTCACCAGCGAGTGAAAGGGAGGCAGTTGTAGCTCACGGAGGCAGCTGCATATTTTAAGGTGCAGCTGCCTTCAAATAGATTCAATTTTCATTGGTCAGATGTCCAAAACATGACTTGTGGGTTTTAGGCTTTTCAGTAGAAGGTCTAAAGCTGCTGGAGTTCTTTGGAGAAGTAGGGTACCCTTTTGGAAAGGTCCAGAGGCACCTTTAGGAGAGATAAGGTGCCTTTTGGGAGAGGTCAAGTGACCTTTGGAGAGTCAAGTACCATTTTGGATTGTTTAAAGTAGACATGAATTGGAACTGTCAAGCTCATTGGAACTATCAAGCTGTCAAGAGAACTGTCAAACTGTCTTTTAGGGTAGAAGTTCAGCAAAGGTGGGTAGCTGAAGATGTACAATCCATAGCAGTGCTCATCAGCAGAGACCCAAATATTCTACAACACATAGCACCAAACTGCATTTTACAGTTAACCCAGCTACAGAAAATGAATGTTTGGTACACCGTTGAACCTAAAAGTTTGTTGCTTAAAAAGAACAGCTTATAACACTTAAGGAGCTCAGGGAGAAAGCTATTTTTCTTGCAGAGCACATGACAACAACTACTTAGTGTGTAAATTAATCATCAGGTCAAACAATAAAACAAAGCTAAAGGGCCTTCCAGAATAAATGAGGTAGTGCAATACAATTGGACAATCAGCAGAGTGAGCAGAGAAATAGCTAATAATACACAAATCAGTAGAGTAAAGCAATTGGTGGCTGATCTAATTTGTGCTGATGTTTGGTGTTGTGGTGCACCACATTAATCAATAATCAATGAAGGTTGATTAAAGTTGCATTTGTAAGTCGAACGCAATAAGGACAACATCAGTTCAAAAACATTTCTATTCAACCAGTAAAAGCTATATATTGTACAAACAAGAAGTGTCATGAGAAAGCATATACAAAATGTCAAGGACAAGAAAGGCCATGTGGCCTAATAACATGCAGGGTGAGAGCTATCAAAACAGATAGAGCATAGTGTTTGGAAATGTGCATCCCGGTATGTCAGGGTCATATGGAATCGTAGATAAAATCATAGAACCACAGAAGAGACCATTCAGCCCATCATGCCTACTGACTCTCTGAAAGAGTTATCCTGTTAGTACTATGGCCCTGCTCTTTCTCCATAGCCCTACAATATTTCCCCTTTATTGTATTATTTTTTTGCAAGTTATTATTAAATCTGATTCCACAACTCTTTTAGGCTGTGCACTCCAGATCACAGCAACTCTTTTTTTTCCCTTATTTCGCTGCTGATTCTTTTTGCAATCATTTTAAACCTCTGATTATGAACCAATCTCCCACTGCGAACAGTTTAAAATTCTTGATCTTCCCTGCTCTAAGGAGAACAATTCTAGATTTTCCTAGCTTCTCAATGCATCTGATCACATTCTAGTAAATCTCCTTTGCACTCTCTCCAAATTCTTGAAAACTTCCCTAAAATGCAATATTCAGAAATGAACATAATACTCTAGTTAATGCCTAAACACTGTTTTTAAAGGTTAGCATTAGGTACAGTATTGATCTCCTTATTTAAGGAAGGATGTGAATGCATTAGAAGCAGTTCAGTGAAGGTTTACTACACTAATACCAGGCATGGATTTGTTGCTTTATGAGGGAAGGTTGGACAGGTTAGGCTTGTATCCACTGGAGTTTAGAAGAGTAAGAGGTGACTTGATTGAAACCTTTAAGATCCTGAGTGGTCTTGACAGGGTGGATGCTGAGAGGATGTTTCTCCTTGTGGGAGAATCTAGGACAAGAGATAATAGTTTAAAAATAAGGGGTCACTCATTTAAGACAGAGATGAGGAGAAATTTTTTCTCTTCAGAGGATCATGAGTCTTTGGCATTCTCTTCCTCAAAAGGCAGTGGAAGCAGAGTTTTTGAATATTTTTAAGGCAGAGCTAGATAGATTCTTGATCAACAGTGAGGTGAAAGGTTATTGGATGTTGGCGGGAATTGAGGTTACAATCAGATCAGCCATGATCTTAATGAATGGCGGAGCAGACTCAAGGGGCAGCATTTTCTGGTCGGTGAGCGGGGGCATAAAATGACGCGGGGTGATGTCGGCAGCATGCCCGCCGAATTGTCAATGGTCTGTTAAGGCCATTAAAAAACTAATTAATGAACTTAATGGGCCTGCCCATCCAATCTTAAGGTTGGCGGGCAGGTGAGGAGGCCAGGCGGCCTTCGGGTAATGCATGAAACCTCACCACGGGCGGGATGAGGTTTCATGTAAGATTTAAAATTTCCCGAAAATGTTTTTAAAAAAGTAATGGGCATGTCCCATCTCATGTGAGTTTCACATGAGGGGATATGTCCTCAAATATTTTTCTGTCTTTAATTAGGTATTTAAAGTAACACTGATCTCCCTGAGGCAGCACTTTGCCTCAGGGAGACTTGTGCGCTCTTTCGCACGCATGCGCGAAAGAATGCACTCCCGGCTCAGGGAATCCACCCCCGCCCGCAAAGGGAGCGCACAGTGCATCTGGACGGATGTCATACCTTAATTGGCCCACCCATGTAAAATGACAGCATCGGGAACCCGCCCACTCGCGCCTGCTCCCACACAACTCCCCCCCCGCCCCAACGGGGCGGAAATGTTGCCCAAGGGGCCAAGTCGCCTACTCCTGCTCCTAATTCATGTGTTCGTATTGCATAACTTCCTTTTGTACCCTACTGCCTTCTCAACTTGTCCTGCGACCTTCAAGATTGTGCATGTGCACCATAAGTATTTATTCCTACATCTCTTTAAAATTGTGCCATTTAGTTTTGTAATAAACTTGATGTTGTACTTGTGTTGAATTTCTTGGACTCTTTGCCAGTCTATGTGAAGCAAAAAAGGAATTAGACAAACTGGGATCCAAGACCAGGTACTGCAAGAATGGTCGAATGCACCAGTCACTGAAGAGATAAAAGGGAGTTAAGATGTCAAGATGAAATTTTGTTGTGGGGATCAAGAGTCATCGTCCCTTCACAAGGAAGAGAACCATTCTTGACAGAGCTTCACATTACGCATCCAGGCACTTCAAAGATGAAGATGTTTGTGTGAAGCTGTGGCTGGTGACAGGTATAGACAGTGATATAAAAAAAATGGTGAAACACTATCTCCAGTGTTAGCAACAACAGAAGTTGTCAATTTCAGCTCCACTGCATCCATGGGAATGGCCTGGTCGACCCTGGGTTAGAATGCATGTAGACTATGTAGATCTATTTTTAGGCATCATGTTTTTACTGATCATCGATGCACATTCTAAGTGGATGGATGTACATGAAGTTAGATCACCAACATCATGTGCACCAATGTTTCAGTATACATGGCCTACCAGAAGTCATTGTTTCAGACAATGGTACTGCTTTCACTACTATGGAATTCCAGAGAATCTTGAGTTTAAATGGAATTAAACATATTAAAACAGCCCCATATCATCCCTCATCCAATGTGTCAGTAGAAAGAGCAGTGCAAACTGTCAAATCGGGAATGAAGAAGTTATTCAATATAATGTTAGAAACTCAAATTTCATGTTTTCTTCTCAATTATCATACTACTCCTCATGCAACTACAGGTTCAACACTGAGTTGCTGATGAAACGCTGCCTTCGGACAAGGTTAAGTCTGGTATTTTCAAACTTAAAGGGGAAGGTAGAGTAGAGCCAGAGTAGTCAGAAAGTGAAACATGATATTCATAGCAAAGCTCGAAAATTTAATGTGAGTGATAAAGTTTTCATGCCAAATTTTGGAAATGGGCCTAGTTGGGTTCCTGATATGATTGTCTCTGAAACTGGACCTCTGTCGTGCCAAGTGGAAATGGAAGACCGGATTGTTCAAAAACATGTGGATCATCTAACAAGTAGAGAGACATTCCAACAACCAGCTATTCTGCCTGTAACTGGTGTCGAACCTTTAATTCCTGAGGTGACAGATTGACCTGGAATAGACATATCTGATGCCTCTGTTGAATTAACAAATTCTGAACTGCCATTTTCTAAAGAAGTCCCTGATGCTGCAGCTCCTGATCATGTCGATCCAGTAGGCGAATCTCAAGTCATAGAGCTATGTTGCTCTAACCAAATTAGAAAACCACCTCAGCGACTTAAACTATAATTGCATGACCTGTGTATACATGTATATGTTGTGGATTAAGATACTCTTGCAAATAGGAAATATAAAAAAACTAAAGGGGGAGGAATGTAGTGATAGTAGGTATAACGTTTCTTACTGCCTTTAGGGGTTACGTGATCGTACTGACGAATGAGCCCTAAGTGTGGGTAATCTTAGGGGCAGAGCTTTCTAGTCACAGACCTGGTTCAAGCATGTAGCTTCTACATGAGCTCTATAAATAAAGTTATCTGCTTAAAGTAAGAAACCAGTCCAGTACATCAAGTTTATTACAAAACCAAATGGCTGGAGAGGAACTTGGAGTGGGAGGGGAAGGATCCAGTTGTCGCCACCCATGTTGGTATCAACGACATTGATAGGACTAGAAAGAAGGCTCTGCTGAAAAAATTTGAACAGTTTGGAGCTAAATTAAAAAGCAGAACCTCCAAGGTAATAATCCCGGGATTGCTACCTGAGCCACGGGCAAATTGGTATCGAGCAAATTAAGTCAAGAGGTAAATGTGTGGATCAGAGATTGGTGTGGGAGGAATGGGTTTCAGTTTATGGGGCACTGGCACCAGTACTGGGGTAGAAGGGAGCTGTTCCGGTGGGACGGGCTTCACTTGAACCGTGCTGGGACCTGTGTCCTGGCGAGCCGAATAACCGTAGAGAGGACTTTGAACATAATAGAGGGGGAGGGAGGGTTCTGGAAAGGGGATACATAGGCTTACAAAGCAAAAGGATATGGCAGCCTTGCAGGGCAGCTAATCAGGTAATGATACCCAGAGTGTGACATGAAGGAACAGGGTGTACAAACACAAAAAAAGCAGCAAATAGGGTCAAAGGTGGGGGGGAAATGGTAAAAGGGCAAAAATTAATTGTTTTTTACTTAAATGCACATAGTATTCAGAACAAAAAAAAATGAATTAATGGCACAAATAGATGTTAAGGGGTATGATCTTATAGCCATTACGGAGACATGGATACAAGGAGATCAAACCTGGGAACAAATATTCAGGGGTGTGTGACTTTTCAAAAGAGCAGGCAGAAAGGAAAAGGTGGTGGGGTAGCTTTGTTAGTATGAGATGGAATAAGTACATAAGCAAGAAAGGATCTTGGATCGGAAGATGTAGAATCCATATTGGCAGAGGTTAAGAAATAACAAGGGGAAGAAGACACTGGTGGAAACAGTCTTTAGGTCCCCTAACGGTGGCAATATTGTAGGACAAGGAATAAATCAGGAGATAATGAGGACAGGTAAAAAAGACAGCATGTTAATCATCAGTGATTTTAATCTCCATGTAGATTGGGAAAATCAAATTGGCAGAGGTAGACATGAGCAAGAATTCATAGAGCATATTCAGGACAGTTTCTTAGAACAATATGTTGTGAATCCAACCAGGGATCAAGCTATTTTGGATCTGGTAATGTGTAATGAGGCAGGTTTAATAAATGATCTCAGAGTAAAGAGTCCCCTAGGAAACAGTGGCCATAATATGGTAGAATTTAGCATTCAGTTTGAGAGTGAGAAACATGGGTCGGGAACAACTGTGCTAAACATGAATAAGGGTAGTTACAATGGAATGTGGGCAGGGTTGGCTGGAGTGGACTGGGAAATGAGTTTAGCAGAAAAGAAGGATGATGAACAATGGCAGACATTTAAGAAAACAGTTCATGGCTTTCAACAAAGGTATGTCCCAGTGAGGAAAAAGGATTCAAGGAAGGGGATAAACTAACCATGATTAACCAAGGGACTTAAGGACAGTATTAAACTGAAAGAAAAAAACATACAATGTGGCAGAGGTTAGTGGTAAGCCAGAGGATTGGGAAAGTTTTAAAAACCAATAAAAGATGACCAAAAAATAATAAAGAGGGAGAAAATAAACTTTGAGGGTAAACTAGTATACGATATAAAAATCGACAGTAAGAGCTTCTTTAAACACATAAAAAAGAGAGGGGCCAAAGTGAACATAGGCCCCTTAGAGAATGAAGCTAGGGAAATAATAATGGGGAACCAGGAAATGGCAGAGGAGTTGAGTAAATACTTTGCTTCAGTCTTCATGGTAGAAGATACTAATAGCGTACCAAAAATACTAAATAATCAAGGGATAAAAAGGGGGAGGAAATAAATACAATAACTTTCACTAGAGAAAAAGTACTAGGGAAGCTAATGAGGCTAAAGGCCGATAGGTCCCCTGGATCTGATGGGTTGCATCCTAGGATATTAAAGGAAGTAGCTACAGAGATAGTGGATGCACTGGTAGTAATCTTCCAACAATCCTTAGATTCTAGAAAAGCCCCAGAGGATTGGATAACGGCCAATTTAACACCCTTATTCAAAAAGGGAGAGAGCCAAAAACAGGTAATTATAGGCCAGTCAGATTAACATCTGCCATTGGGAAATTTTGCAGTGTATTATAAAGGACGTAATAGCAGAGCATTTAGAAATATATAATCTAATCAAGCAGAGTCTTGATTTGGCTTCATGAAAACATGCCTGACAAATTTATTAGAATTCGTTGAGGAGGTAACAAGCAGAATAGATAAAGGGGAACCAGTAGGCGTAATATATTTGGATTTCCAAAAGGCGTTCAATAAGGTACCGCACATAAGGCTACTTAATAAGATAAGAGTCCATGGTGTTGAGGGTAGTTTATTAGCATAGACAGAGGATTGGCTAACAAATAGAAGACAGAGAGTTGGGATAAGGGGGGCATTTTCAGGATGGCAGACTGTAACTAGTGGAGTGCCACAGCGATCAGTGCTGGGGCCTCAATTATTTACTATATATATTAATGACTTAGATGAGGGAAGTGAATGTACTATCGCCAAGTTTGCGGATGACACAAAAATAAGTGGGAAGGCAAATGGTGAGGAAGACACAAGGAGTCTACAGAGGGATATAGGCAGGTTAAGTGAGTGGACAAAAACTTGGCAGATGGAACCTAATGTGGGAAAATGTGAGGTTATGCACTTTGGCAGGAAGAATAAAGGAGCTGAATATTATTTGAATGGAGAAAGACTGCAGAAAGCTGCAGCACAGAGGGATTTGGGAGTCCTCATGCATGAATCCCAAAAAGCTAACATACAAGTTCAGCAGGTAATAGGGGAGGCAAATGGAATGTTGGCCTTTATTTCAAAGGGAATGGAGTATAAAAATAGGGAAGTCTTGCTAAAACTATACAAGGCACTAGTTAGACCACACCTAGAATACTGCGAACAGTTTTGGTTCCCTTATCTAAGGAAAGATATACTGGCATTGGAGGCAGCCCAGAGAAGTTTCACCGGGTATGAAGGGGTTTTCTTACGAGGAGAGGCTGAGAAGGTTGGGCCTGTACTCATTGGAATTTAGAAGAATGAGAGACGACCATATTGAAATAAAAAAGATTCTTAGGGGCTTGACAGGGTAGATGCTAAGAGGTTGTTTCACCTTGTGGGAGAGTCTAGGACCAGAGGGCATAATCTCAGGGCATCCAGTCGCCCATTTAAAACAGAGATGAGGAGGAATTTCTTCTCTCAGAGGGTAGTCAATCTGTGGAATTCTTTACTGCAGAGGGCTGTAGAGGCTGGGTCATTAAGTATATTCAAGGCTGAGATAGACAGATTTTTAAACAGTAAGGGAATCAAGGGTTATGTGGAAAAGGCAGAAAAGTGGAGTTGAGGATTATCAGGTCAGCCATGATCTCATTGAATGGTGGAGCAGGCTCGATGGGCCAAATGGCTTACTTCTGCACCTACATCTTATGGTCTTATGGTCTAGGTTCTTCACCTGTTACAATGATCACTGGATGCTGGGCTGCCTGTTGCCTAAAGGACAGGAGGTACTGCAGCGATGCCTTTTACCTGTATTGACTCTCCAGTGTACGACTTCAATTGAAGTTTGCTCCAGATTCAGTGACTAGGTACCTTCGCTTATGTATTTAAATGCATTTTCCCACCACTTTGGTTGATACTCCTGTGTCTACCTCCATGACTAGAGGCTCCATATTCACTTAAAGGGTGATGGTGATTGGCTCAGTTTTTACTGCTTTGACAGTGTGTAGGGAATAGATATCAGAATCAGCATATATTGTGCACTTTGATCATCTTGGTCTGCCTCACTGGCTATCTCAATTTCGCCTTGCATTGCTTTATTATATGCCTTTTTTTGTGGCAGTAATTGAATTCTGCCTCCTTAAATCTGCAGGTTTCTGGTACATGGTTATCTCCACATCGGTAACAGGCGTGGGGATTTCTGAATCACTGGTGGGATGGTTCCAGTGTGCCTTTTCATTTTTCGAGCAGCAGAGACTGTTTCCCGCTTTGTGGTTGTCTCTCTGGTTTTCGAGCCATGCCTGGCGGTAGGTTCCCCCAACTGAAGAACGGCACCATGTTGCACACTCTGCAAAGCCTGCGAGTCCCTCTCAGCACTCTCCATTGCTAACGCTATTTCCATGGCGCGCTTCAGATCAATATTAACTTCTGCAAGTAAACTGCACTGAATGGCATCATCATGTATGCCACAAACCAAACGATCTCGAAACATGTCATTGAGAGTATCTCCAAAGTCGCAGTGCTTAGTCAATTGTTTCGACTTCGCGATATAATTAGCAATGGACTCACCCAGGGCCCTTACTCTGGAGTTGAACTTAAATCTCTGCATAATTGCTGGTGGCTTTGGCAGAAACTGTGTCTTCACGAGGTCTACCAGCTCATTAAAAGATTTAGAATTGGGCGCGTTCGGGGTCATCAGACTACAGATGAGGTTTTGCTCCCACAGATACTTAAAAGAATTGCTTTCTACTTCCCCTCTGCTGTTATTTAATTCACCATGAAATAAAAATCTAGGTGCTCTGTGTACTGGCTCCAGTCTTCATGGAAGAGTCATAATGTTCAACTCTGCCGAAGAGTGGCAGGACCGGTGAGTATACTTTTCTTACTTTCCTTTAGGATTGATGTATCAACATTCACAAGGTGGGGTGCAGTATTGGAGCTGTTTTACCCTCGTCTCTAAATGTAATAAACTTGATGTACCAGGCAGGTTTCTTCCTTGAAACAGATAACTTTATTTACGGAGCTCGTGACCACTTTGCGGAATACCTTCGGTCTGTCCGTAAGCATGACCCAGACCTCCCCGTCGCTTGCCATTTCAACACACCACCCTGCTCTCATGCCCACATGTCTGTCCTTGGCTTGCTGCATTGTTCCAGTGAAGCTCAACGCAAACTGGAGGAACAGCACCTCATCTTCCGACTAGGCACTTCACAGCTTTCCGGACTGAATATTGAGTTCAACAATTTTAGATCATGAACTCTCTCCTCCATCCCCACCCTCTTTCCGATCCCCCTTTTTTCCAGTAATTTATATAGATTTTTCTTTTCCCACCTATTTCCATTATTTTTAAATGTATTTCCATCCATTGTTTTATCTTTGCCTTTTAGCCTATTTCGATCCGTACCCCCCACCCCACCTCCACTAGGGCTATCTGTACCTTTATTATCACATTCCTTAGATAATATCACCAGCTTCAACACCTCTTTGTCCTTTTGTCTATAACATCTTTTGGTTATCTCCACCTATCACTGGCCCTCTATCCAGCTCTACTTGTCCCACCCCCCTTAAACCAGCTTATATTTCACCTCTTTTCTATTTTTCCTTAGTTCTGTTGAAGAGTCATACGGACTCGAAACGTTAACAGTGTTCCTCTCCACAGACGCTGTCAGACCTGCTGAGTTTTTCCAGGTATTTTTGTTTTTGTTTTAGATTTCCAGCATCTGCAGTTTTTTTCTTTTATGGAAGCTACATGTTTGAACCAGGCCCACAACTAGAAAGCTCCACCCCTAAGATTACCCACACTTAGGGCTCATTTGTCAGTGCAATCATGTGACCCCTAAATGCAGTATGAAAGGTTATACCTCCAATCACTGTGAGCTAATGTTCTCTCTCCTCATTCTTCCTGTCAAAATTAATCAACACACTTCTCTGCCTTAATTTTATGTGTTATTTCTCTGCCCATTTCATTAGTAAATCTATGTCCCCCTGAAATCTGCTACTATGCTCCTCACTCCTTAATACATTTCTGAGTTTTGTATCGTCTACAAACTTTGAAATTTTGTCCCGAATACCCAAATCCAGGTCATTAATATAAAGCAAAAAGAGCAGTGGTCCTAACATCGACCACTGGATAACACCAGTGTACACTTTTCTCTGAAAACAACATTGACCACTACTGTCCTGCTCAGTCCCTGAGCCAATTTTATAAGCGTGCAGGCACTATCCCTCTACTCCCAGGGGCTTTAATTTTGCTGAAAGGTCTATTATGTGATGTTTCATCAAGCATTTTTTGAAATTCCATAAATACATCAATTCCCTCTATCACTTTATCAAATAACTCAATAAAAAGTTAGCCAAACATGATTTTGCCTTTCAAAAATGCATGCTGGCCTTCATTTATTAACCCATATTTGTCAAGCGCTAATTAATTTTGTCCTGGATTAGTATCTCAAAAAGTTGTCTTACCACCAATGTGAGGCTCACTGGCTAATAGTTGCTGGGTTTATCATTCCCCGCTGTTTTGCACAAGGGTGCAACATTTACAAACCTCCAGTTCAACACTCCCATTTCTAAGGAAAATTGGAAGATTGTGGCCAGAGCCTCCATCATTTCCATCCTTACTTCCCTCAGTTTTCTAACCTGGGCACCAATCATTTTACTACCTCCTCTTTGTCTAATTTTATACTAACCAATTTTTCTACTGCCTCCTCCTTTAATTACTGTGACATTGACAGCTTTATAAACTCTTTAAAAGAGTCTTTAGTGAGGAATCTCTAGTGAAGCAGATGCAAAGTACTCATTTTGAACCTGAGCCATGCCCTCTGTCTACACAAGAAGATATCCATATTGGACTGTAATTTTATGACCATTGTTTCCAAATACTGTCCCACTGAAACATATTCCACTCACCCTACTTAATTCCCCAGAATTGGATCTAACACTGCTTCCTCCTTGTTGGGCTGAAAACATACTGATGGGAAAGGTTCCCTAGTACACATTTCAGGAATTCCTTCCCCTGTTTGCCCTTTGTTATTTATTATTTTCCCAATCTATATTATGGTAATTGAAATCCCGCATGAACTCTACACTTGTGTCTTGCTGGGGCATTATTGAATTCGATGAATTTGACTGATTCTGGGCAAGGTGGAAGGTTACAAAATGAACTCTTTCTATTACAGACCTTTAAAAGGGGAGGTGATGGGGAAGTGGTATTATTGCTGGACTAGCAATCCAGAAACCCAAGGGAATTCTCTAGGGACCAGGGTTCAAATCCTGCCACATAAGATGGTGGAATGTAAATTCACTAAAAATCTGGAATTAAAAGTCTAATGATGACTATGAAGCCATTGTTAATTGCTGTAAAAACCCATCTGGTTCACTAATATCCACATGTAATGATTTAAAAAAATTCAGCTCACACAAAAGCACAATTTCTTATTGTTCTGCATGAAAACCCAGGAAGTGTGGAACCTTAGGGTGGAATTGTCCCAGGTTTGCACAAAGAGCAGTAGCAGGCAGGGAAAGAAGTCATTTTACCCGCCAGCCGCAATGGGGGTGTTTCACGCTGTATCATCCCATTCCCGCCTCATTAATTATGCAGCCACAGCAAACATGGCGTCTTGCTGGCAGGCGGCCCCAAGTTGCCCACCACACTGGTACCTCGCTGCTTCCTCATGCAAAACGCCATATTTTAACCACAGTTGCGTGCACACTGTTCAATGTTTCCAGCCCAAGGCTGGCCTGATAAAGACATGGTCCCAAAGGTCAGGAAGAGTGCAGCCTCCCAATTCAATGACACATCCTTAGGACACCTACTGGATGCTGTGGCGGCCCGCCGTGATGTCCTCTACCCCTGCTTTGGCCACAGGAAGCTCATCAGTCTAACCACTCCGGCTTGAGAGGCAGAGGTGGTCAGTGTCAATGCTGCACACAAGAGGCCAGCCATCCAGTGCAGAAAATGGAGGAATGATCTCATCTGTGCGGCCAGAGTAATGCAACCATCTCATCACTCTAAACTCACACACTCACAAGGCCATCAGACATTCACTGACATCTCACTGCCAGCTCAAGGGGCATCACCACTCACTCTCCCTCACACCTCCATCTGGCCTTATCTCCTCTGGAGACTGCCTCCTCAGCCTCACCATTTTAAGGCCACGCACAGATCAACATGTGCCCCCCCCCACCCCACACACACACACCCTGGGCCACTTCTCCAGTATAGCCCCCGTCCTTCAGCCTCTTCCCTTGCCTGAGGCCATTTCTCTCCCCCAAGCCCTGCAACCATTGGAAATCCAACACCGCCTTTCAGCTGGTCTGGTAGGTAGACACCTGCTGTGAGCAACCCCTAAAAAAGATGTGGTGCTGCCTGTGACACCTGGAACTGATATCCGCGAGTGCTGCCCAAAGCAAGGTAGGCAAACAAACCTCGAAGTCCAGAGCAAATTGCAGCTCACCAGGTTCACGTCGCTTATGTACAGTTATAAAAAACATTGACATGATTGCCCAGATGATCCAGCATGGGGGCTTTGATTCCAGTGAGCAGATGCTAATTATTGAAATTAGGTTCCTGATGTGCGGCGGCAAGAAACATAGCCCACCATTGACAGGTGGAGCGGACGATCGTAAACCGGTTTCACGATTGCGTGAAACCGATTTTTGGCCTTCTCGCCATATTGTCCCACATCCTTGCCAACCATGACACCTGACGCCAATGGGGCTGGAAAATTCCGGCCTTACAAGCAAAGTTTAAAAATTGGGCCTCTGACCTCGCGTACATAGGTTTTCCAAACTTTTGTTTGGAGGAGAAAATGAGGCTGCAATGCTACAAAGCACAAGCTCATTGAAGAAAACTTTTCAATTACATTCTGTATGGGAGTGAATTTTATGAGTTTGAATGAAGCTCCACCCACTTTAAATGGCTTCATCTAAAACTCTAAAACCTAATCTGGTTAAGTAGACTGCATAAAGATAGGTCAATGTTGCCCAGTGCTTGTACTTTTCATAATTTCCTTAGGCAGCACCTTCCAAACCCATGACCACTACCATCTAGAAGGACAAGGATGGCAGATAGATGGGAACAGTACCAGCTGAAAGTTCCCCTCCAACCCACTCACCATACTGACTTGGAAATACATCTCCGTTCCTTCACTGTCACTGGGTCAAAATCCTGGAACTCCCTCCCTAACAGCATTGTGGGTGTGCCTGCACCACACGGACTGCAGTGGTTCAAGGAGGCAGCTCACCAACACCTTCTCAAGGGCACCATGGGATGGGCAATAAATGTTGACCCAGCCAGTGATGCTCATATCACTTAAATGAGTTCAAAAAAATTGTTCAACCTTGACCCAGTTTTCTGCATGCAATAGTTGGCTTTACTCAATAACTCACCCTTTTTTATTCTTTTGCTAATACTTCTTTCCATAATTCCTTTTTCATGTTGTCATTCAGATAGTAACATAGAAAGTGTTAAAGATGGAAATTCATTTGGAGGTTCCAGTAGCCTTGCATGATTCAGGTAAGGAAGACAAATGAGACAATGAAAGCAAGCGTTTGTCTGCCTCGTAACTTGCATTTATAGAAACTATTACATCTGCCTTTGCCTTTTGTTGCCTCTGCTTTTTTTATTTATTCATGGGATGTGGGCTTTGCTGGCTGGGCCAGCGTTTATTGCCCATCTCTAGTTGCCCGTAAGAAGGTGGTGGTGAGCTGCCTTCTTGAACTGCTGCAGTTTTGCTTGACAAGATTTCCATAACAATGCGCTGTACAATCTAGGATAATTTGCAGACGGCATCTGGAACTAAGATGGCTAATCTCACAGAAAAGAAGGTTCCCACAGCGCGAACCTTCAGATATACCCAATCCAACATGAGGGACATTTGTCACCTGGGACATTCTGTATACACACCTGTATCACGCAAATGACAAATACTACATTTGCAATAGGAAATAATTTCATGACTTGAACAATATATTGTATGAGCTCAGTGCTTTCACCAAGTCACAGAATTCCCTCAAGAATAGAGTATTGTACGTGGTACTCATGAGGGCATCTGACCTTCTCTCATAAACCCTGTGGCACACGTGAACAATGAGGTTTGCACACAATGAACATTCAGATAGTATCTGTCCACAGAAATATCATTCTGCATGTCAATAATCCAGGAATCAATCATAATGCCTTCAATGTGTAACAGTCCACAGTGCTTGGATTATTACCAAAAAATAAACACTAGTATATAGCTCCTAGAATATAAATATGTTTTCTGCTCACCCCACTGAAAAGGACCCTCAACAGAGAAGGTCCTCCCCCACTCCTGACACCAATGGAGGAAGCAGCTATTAACATATTTGGCAGAAAGAGCGCACATAGCATTGTAGATGCCAAAGCTGGAAACCATAAAGAGCAGGGTGTTTGGGCATCTGCCCTTCCTTTTCTCTATTTTCTCACTCACACATGCATGATGGCCAAGTGATGAATTGCACTGCCACTCATGTGAGACTGTTTACCCTTGCCACTGCATACTAACCCTTGTCCCTCTCCTATTTTCTCGACCCTTAACTGAGCCACATTTTGTCATCCGTCTCCCATGCTGACGCCATTGGGTTACACTCAGTAAGGGGAAAACAGTGAGGCTCACACTAAAGTGATAATTAGTGTAAGCCAAAGTATAAAACTTTTTGAAATCTGTGCATGCAGAGGGTGCTCCTGTAACAGCTGCAGACCCTGCAGTGTTAGTTGAAATGTGTATCAATATTGGTCTTTGAACAAATGCAGTGTATCCGAGGGTGGAATGATTGCACAGATGTCAGGTAAGATTGTTAATGCAGGGCACAGGGGTTGTTCAATGTTCTTCAATTAGGTTTTGTCGAAGAGTTCTGTCTGCAGACAACTGGTGAAATACTAATGCTTATTTAAATTTCCCTATATCATCAGTATCGCCTCCCTCATCATGCTGAAAGTCCTCATTCAATGCTAGTTTCATGTGCTGTGCCAGCTACAGATTCCTATCTTGCTGCTTTCACTTACCCTTCTGAAGTGATGAAAGTGTTTGCTTTAATGAACACGGCATCAGTCAGCTGCTTAATACAAGTATGTGCTGCAGACAGATGTTCCTGATATCCCTGTGGCATTACAGAAAGAGCTGGAGGCTGCAGCATTGACTGACTGCTGCAGACAATGACTGACTGCTGCAGACAATGCTGTGCTAGCTGTTGGCTGCAGGTTTGGTTGCAGGAGGCTAGATAACTCTGTCCTAGCTTCTCTGGGAGAAGCAGAACCTCCTGAAATATTGCATATCAGGTACATAATCCTGGGTCCGCAAGATCTGTTGGAGGGTAAGTATTCCTGCCAGCATGCTTCCCTTCTATTTGCTTTCCCTGCAGCTGCTGCTTTATTCATTTTTCCTGCTCTCCTTCCTCTACTCCTCTTGCCAGAGTGGATATATTGGATAAAACCCCTACAAGCAAAGTAAGTGCATTGTTGGAAGCCCTTCGTGAGTTCAATGTGTAATATGATCATGGCACGCACTTTGAATTAGCTTAAGCAGCCAACAACCCCAACATTTTTTTTTAAATTATTCGTTCATGGGATGTAGGCATCGCTGGCTAGGCCAGCATTTATTGCCCATCCCTAATTGTCCTTGTTTAGAGGGCATTTAAGAGTCAACCACATTGCTGTGGGTCTAGAGTCACATGTAGGCCAGGCTAGGTAAGGACGGAAGATTTCCTTCCCTAAAGGACATTAGTGAATAAGATGGGTTTTTACGAAAATCAACAATGATTTCATGGTCATCATTAAGACTTTTAATTCTAGATTTTTATTGAATTCAAATTCGACCATCTGCCATGGTGGGATTTGAACCCAGGTCCCCCTACCCTGGGTCTCTGGGTTACCAGTCCAGTGAGAGTACCGCTACACACCGCAAAATAACTCCCAAAATTTCCCAGCATTTTAGCTGAGAATGGATGAGAATTCCTTGAAAATCCTCTGTAAATATATCCTGTAAATCCTCACATGTCAGACTTGTACATGCTCGTGAATTGGGTAAAGAACTGCCTGTAGCAATGCAAACAAGATGGGAGTACCATTGGGGATAGAGTTACCAACTCTGATTGGAGACAGCCCTAGAAGTATAGTCAGTGCATTCAGACCATATGGCATCTGACCATATGAAGCATAATCACATGACACCTTCCCAATTACATGATTTCTACAGATGTTGCTTCCTTTACCTGACAAAGGTTGGGTCCTCATAATTATTTTTGTTTGTGGTTTTCTGCCAACAACTGTTGTGCAACAAGTTCCAAGAGCCAGGAGGCTACCCATGAGTAACAACAACAGCTTGCATATATATAGGGGAGAATTTTCTGCCTGTCGGGACCGTCCCGGTCGGGAGCAGGCGCTGGTGGGCGCGGAGCCAATCGCTGCCCGCAATTGGCTCCATTCCACCATTTTACATGAGCGGGCTAATTAAGGTCCGCCCAGTGTGCCGTACGGCCGGTAGCGCTCAGCGCAACCTGTGCAGATAGGGGGGGAAGAGGGAGACTTGGAGCCTGCACATGGAGCTGCCTCAGGGAGCTTAAGTTCATCTTGAAATATTCAAATTAAGAAAGGTAAAAATTATTTAGACATGTCCCCTCATGTGACAGTGTCACATGAGCTAGGATATGTTTATGAAATGAGAGTAAATTATTTATTTATTTATTAAAACCTTCAGGAAACCTCATCCCGCCCGTGGATGAGGTTTCCTGAAAAACACAAAGGCCACTAGGGCTCTTCGCCTGCCCACCAACCTTAAGGTTGGACAGGCAATGTGGATAATTACATTAATTGGGTTTTTAATGCCCTTAACAGGCCTTTGACAGTTCGGCGGGCGTGAGAGATCTGAATGACAAGCGGTGACATCGGGACACACACCTGACATCATCGCACGTCACTTTACGCGTCGGCGTACGGGGCCCGCCCCCGTGCGCCAACGTGAAAATTCTGGCCATAGTGTTTTCAATGTAGTAAAATGGCCCAACGTGCTTCACTAGAGCATTATCAAATGAAATCTGACTCATGACCACATAAGGGAATATTTTTAAAAATTGACCTAAAGTTTGGTCAAAGTGTCAGTTTTAAGGAGCTTCTTAAGAGACGAAAGCAAGTTAGAGAGGTGGAAAGATCTATGGAAAAAATTCCAGAGATTAGGGCCTAGGCAGATGAAAGCACGGCCACAAATTATGGTGTGATTAAAATTGGGGATGCGCAAGAGGGCAGAATTGGCGGAGCACAGAGGTCTCAGAGGGTTGTGGGGCTTGAGGAGATTACAGAGATAGGGAGGGGTGAGGCCACGGAGGGATTTGTAAATAAGGCTGAGAATTTTAAAATTAAGGCACTGCCAGACCAGAAGCCAATGTAGATCAGTGAGCCAGGGAAGAGGGGAACTAAGGAATACACCCTACTCTTGCTGCAGAGACTCCCCTCACATGTCAGAGGCTCTTTTCTCATGTCAGAGAATTTGCCATGTTAGAATCCTTCATGACAGAGACCCCATTCCATATGAGAGACCATCCACAGATACTGTCAGACCTGCTGAGTTTTTCCAGCATTTTTTGTTTTTTTTTTCAGATTTCCAGCATCCGCAGTATTTTGCCTTTACCCTATTTCATAGATCTCTTCTTTATTGCAGAGACTCTCCAAAAGTCAGCCTCTCTGATTGCCAACACTGTCCAGATGCCAGGTCTCCCTCAATACTGACACTCACAATTCCAGGGTTGCGGCTCCCTGAAGATGACATCAACAAAACTGAGAATTCTCCAGCAGCAGCTGGTGACATCATGAGAGAGGGGGAGGTGAACTGTGGTGAAGAATTAAAATTACCCAGCCTGCTGGAGGCAACGCTTTGGTAGGATTTCCTGATTCTGACAAACCCCGGGTTATCCCAGGAGGCTTGGGAAACTAACTTGGGGGTCCTGAAAACATCCTTTGACTCTGATTTGTAAATATTCATTATAGGCACCAGTCTGTTTCAGATGAGAGTTCTAGGTGCCTGAATAAAGGTTTATTCAAAAATGGGAACAGGTAAACAACCAATGGCATATCCGAATTTTTTTCTCTGCATGATTTTCATCCTGCTGCTGTCCTTTGTTTTAAGTGCAAATTGAGTAATAGCAAGACAAAAATTACCCCCATTTACTTTTAAGCAGGGGTAACTGCATAGCAATCAGGTCAAGGAGCCACAACTGCTGTTTCACCTCCAGCCAGGCCAATGTTAGCATTTTCTCCAGATCAGGGATTCAAATACAAGTCTTCCCTGGCCCACGTGACTCAGTACCACAGTATGAAGTGCATTTATCAACTAAGCTACAGGTAGAAATTTTAAAAAATGCATAGCTGATGTATTGAGAAGCAGATTTCATTTTTTTTTAATTGTTGAACAAATCCTTCACTTTTGAGCCAGGGAGAAAATGGTCTTAGCATTTGTATTGCAGCATGTCAGGCAAATTACTCTTTGATGATTTGGAAGTGGTTTCAGATTAGATCATTAAAATGTGTTCAGTGGTGTGAAACAAAGCTTTCCATAATCAAATAATTTAGATAAAACACTGCCTCAAGGCATCATAATTCAGTATAGGTGTCAGTGCACACATGGGGAATGTAATTCAGACCATTGTATCAACAGGTTTAAAGCTTCCAATTACAATAATGCTATAATCTAGTGCCCCACACTTTATAAAGCTCTGGAATATCTTCTATCTATAGTTTTTTTTTATTGCTTAAAGTCCTTACTCCTTTCCAAAAACTTGCAATTTATATTTTACATTTAATATTTCTGTTTTCAAAATGTTTAATGGGGCGCAAAATACTAGGATGTATTTATAATAACATCCAAACTACCATCCTGCAGTGCACAGGCAAGAATAGTATAGAAAATGATACATGGATAAAAGTTTAGTCAGCATAAATTAAAGAGCACATGTTAGGTTCTTTGAGATTTAAATAATAATGGAATAAATTTAACTTGCAATGTGTTAATAATGCATTGCACATGCACAAGCCAGTTATATAAAGCCACAATTTTTCACAGCAAATTTTAATTAAAATTCACAATTGTTTACTTGATAAAATAACATTCATTGCAGCACACATTTCAAAATCTGAAATCAGTGTGACATATGTAGAGTTCAGATGCTTTCTTTCTAATGTGGAGGGAGAGTACTGAATTGATTGACGTCTAGGACTGAATGACATCAAGATTACTCAAGAATTATTTGCAAAACATTTATATTCCATGAGTGAAGTCATAAAATTTAATTGATTGCATTTCTGTCCCACTGGGATGAGGATCCCAGTTACACACTCTAAAAAATGAATTGTACTTCAGTTTTGGCTTACAGTCACATGAACCTACTTTCACCTCAGTCAGCATTTTGAAAATTCGAAAGGTATCAAATCGGGCGAAAAAAACTTTTCATCTCACCTCTGGCTCTTTTTTAGCCAATTTCTCTGAAATTGTGAATTACAAATATTTATTTGTGAAGTCAACAGTTAAAAGAAGATTCATTGCATCCATATTGAGTTCACAGTGATTGTTCGCAGGCTATTCGACTACTGGTTGCACAGCTGAGCCTGCACCTGTCTTCAAATGATACCCACACGTGCAAACATTCCAGCATTGAACAGCAACCAGCAGCTTGCCAATTTTAACATAACAAAGCTCAATCAACAAGATAAGTCGGTGTGATCGTCCTGCACACCACATAACCAGGGGAGGGTTTTCAGGCCTGAATTTTACGGCCCTGTCGTGGTGGGAATGGGGCCATAAAATGTGGTGAGCCATTCTAAACTCCATTCTCTTGGGTGGGGCTGTAAAATCCCGCTGGCGTAAAATTCTGCCCTCAGAGCCGGGAGAACCTTTGAAAATGGAAGGTGGGACCTGAATGTGGAAGTTCCATCCCCATTCCCAATTGATCCCATTTTTGCTGGAAATGGAAAAGAGGGACATGTGTGACAAATTGGCTAATAGTGTGTAATGGGATTTAAACAGTAACTTATTGAGTTATTGTAGGTTAATTTATGACTCAGACAAACATTAGGAGCTGGATTTTGGCTACCAAGGTGGTAGCTCAAGTTGGAAAATTTCCACACTTGCCAGACCCACATCAGTAAAAAGTGCCCCAAATCACAAGATTTTTGCTCTGGGAGTTAGGGGTAGGGGAGGGTGGTGGCGGTGGGTGTAGGATGAGGTAGGGTACAATGACCATGGAAACAGATGCTAGGAGGACACAGGAGCGAGCGCATGCCAAAGCAGGCTGTTTAGAAGGCCCACTTCAGTTCTCTGGCACTTGGTTCCAGTTGCTTAGGAAGATTTTCAGCCCTTGAGCCCTTACCTGTCACACCCCCTCACTTCCCCACCCACATCCCAAGGCTCCTCACACTCCCATTCCAATTCAATGCCAACTCATGCCCCCCGCCTGCCCCCATGGCTCCCCATGCCAACTCTATGCTAACTCACCCATGGGCAGACCTCAGGAGACCACGTGTCCCTCACATGATTCACATAGGAAGGAAACCCAAACTCAACAGAGCCATTTGAACGTAATGCTGAGTTCAGACAGACCCCATTTTGGCTTTTACAATGGGTTTAACCTGCATTGTGGGAGTCAGGAATTTATGGAGCAGGTGTCAACATTCACGAAGGGTGGATAAGGTCTGTTTAACTGTCATGATCTGAAGTTTTTTAAATCCCCTGCTCTTTAAACTGTAGAAAAAAATTGGCTGCAGCTGTCAGTGATTGTTAAGAAAATCTCTGCTGAGCTGCTTTGATTGATAGACCAGCTGGTGTAGCATCTCTTCACGCAGTTTCAATAGATTTTTTTTTTGGTATTTCCCTAAGGGTTATTAATTATAAATGCTTGGCTGAGTTTCCAAAGCTACAACTACCTCACCAGGGGTTTCTGGGTTCACAGTTTGATTGACAGCTTAAAAAGGGTATTAAAGGATTAGGGGTATGAACAGGAGTTTGTTTGTTTTTAATAAGGGATTAACCACTTAAGGAGATTTAAAAGCTATGATGTGTTCATGAATGGGAGTTTTTAACAATCAAGTCTGTATAGTGAAAGCTTTATGGGATTTTTAGAAGTTTATATTTTTCATCTCTACATAGCTCTTAAGGTCTGCCTGTGGGTGAGTCAGCACAGAGTTGGAATGGGGGGGCCAAGAGGGGCCATGGGGGCGAGTGGAGAGCATGAGTTGGCATTGAATTGGAATGAGAGTGTGAGGAGCCTTGGGGCATGGGTGGGGAAGTGAGGGGATGTGATGGATGAGGGCTCAAGTGCTGAAAATCTTCCTAACAACTGGAACCAAGTGCCAGAGAACTGAAGTGGGCCTTCTAAACAGACTGCCTTGCATGTGCCTGCCCCTGTGTCCTCCTAGCATCTGTTTCCATGGTCACTATTCCCTACCTCATCCTACACCCACCACCACCACCTTCCCCTCCTCCTAACTCCCAGAGCAAAAATCTTGTGATTTGGGGCACTTTTTACTGAGGTGGGTCCGGCAAGTATGGAAATTTTCCAACTTGAGCTACCACCTTGGTAGTCAAAATCCAACCCCTAATATTTGCCTGAGTCATAAATTGACCTACAATAACTCAATAATTTACTGTTTAAATCCCATTACACACTATTATCCAGCTTGTAACACATGTCCCTCTTCTGTTTCAGTGAGCATCCAGTAAGACCCTGAAGCCAATAATATTTACACAAAGAACCAATGACCTTTCAGACTTCAACTGTTTCCAACAATGGTACATCTACTCTAGTGGATTTGGATAATGAGATTCAGAAGGGGCTACTGGACATAAATCTCCTGATTAAGTGGGACCAAATCAGTCATGGCAGAGGAGGAACAGGATGCTTGCTGGCCACAATGCAAGCTCAGATCAGTTCTCAGCTACATAACCCTCAGATTGAGGTTTCATGGCACTGCGTACAAAAGATATCTGATTCGGTTGTCTTAGCATCAACATTCCCTGTAGACTTTTGAGAGTGAGCAAATCACTTTGCAAGACCTAGCAATGATTGTGTAAGTTTTATTTCTTCCATGTAAGCAGTGGTGCATGATTGTTTAACAGAACTGCATTCCATCATGGGGAAGCTATATCAATACATGAGGAGAAAAGGATTGGAAGGTTGTGCTGACGGGACTAGATGAAGATTTCTGGAAGACAGCATAAACACTGCATGGACCAGTTGGGCTGAATGGCCTGTCTCTGTGCTGTTCACCCTATATAAAGGAAGACATGGCAGCTTTAGGGTCCTCTGCTGCGGAGTTCCCCTTAAAATAGCCTTGAGTAGAGTTACTCTCCTGAATATTTTGGCTGGAGAATTAGAGAGTAAGCACCAAAATGCAAGAGCCTCTATTGTCTAGCTCCTGTATGTTTTGGGATCAGGTGATCAGACATATGAGGTTGAGCTCCAAAGATTTCATTGCTGCCCAGACCCTTTGCAGATCACTGGGTGTACTTAGGGAATGTCCACAACAGGACTACATCAGGAAGTGCCTAGATTGAGGCAGCTGTTTCTCAGGGCAATGCTACATCCATTTCATCCAGTAATTATCAAAATGACATACTATCTGCCAGAAATCAGGCACCAACAGCAACAGGAGGTGGTGCATCAAAATGTGTTAACCTAGCACTAGTAGGTACAGGACCACTTCAATCCAAAGCAGACAACCAGTCATCACACTTAATCCCTCCATTGGGGAACTGCTTAGAAGAAGCTTTAGATTATTGTTTTACCAGATCTAAATTGTGTTCCACCAGCAATGTGGAGCACAGGAATAAGAAACATGAAGATCACATACATATTTCTCTCATAGGGGAATTGATTGCACTTAATTTCAAATTAATTCAGAGAATTGACCCCTGATTGAAACAGGGCAATTTGTATTGTAGGATTGGAATCCCCTCCAACTGGGAAATTTATGGAGTATAATTTCAAACCCACAGACATGTTTTGACCTCATGATTGGAGCTATAAATTACAAAAAACCAAACTGCAGTCATCAGTATAGGGCTGGGCAGCAAGGGGTTAATTTGGATATTTAATGAAAACACAGTGACTCATCAAAAGGGTTTGGGAATTGGCTGACTGCTATCAGGGAACAATGGTACCAGGGAAATGCCATTACCTGACATTGACTAGTCTTCTTCTCAGGCAGTCCCGCGGGGTCGAGGATAACTTGCTTCCAAACTAAAAATGAGTTCTCAGGTGACTGAAGAGTCCAATGCGCAACTACAATCTCTGTCACAGGTGGGGCAGATGGTGGTAGGGGGAACAAGTGGGTGGGTTGCCCAGGTTCCAAGGCGCTCCTTTTGCTGTTGACGCTTGGCTTCAGCTAGCCCTTGGCGATGAGACTTGAGGTGTTCAGCCCCTTCCCGGATGCTTTCCCTCTACTTTGGGCAGTATGGGGCCAAGGATTCCCAGATGTTGGTGGGGATGTTGCACTTTTTCAAGGAGGCTTTGAGGGTGTCCTTGAAGTGTTTCCGCTGCCCTCCTGGGGCTCGCTTGCGGTGTCGAAGCTCCGAGTAGAGCGCTTGTTTCAGCAGTCTCGTGTCAGGCATGCAGACGATGTGGCCTGACCACCGGAGCTGACCAAGTGTGGTCAATGCCTTGGTGCTGGGGATGTTGGCCTCTGCTAGAATGTTGATATTGGTGTGCCTATCCTGCCAATGAATTTGCAGGATCCTGCGGAGGCAGCACTGGTGGTATCTCTCTAGTGTTTTGAGGTTCCTGCTGTACATAGTCCACGTTTCTGAGCCATATAGGAGGGTGGGTATCACTACTCTGTGGACCATGAGCTTGGTCCTGGGTTTCAGGTCCTGGTCTTCAAGCGCTCTCTTCCTCAGGCAGTGAAAGGCCATGCTGGCACACTGAAGGCAGTGTTGAACCTTGTCATTGACATCTGCCCCTGTTGACAATAGGCTTCTAAGGTTTGGAAAGTAGTCCACATTATCCAAGTGCCTCATTGTGGGTTTTGATAACCGGGGGACAGTGAGGTGTGGAGGGGGCGGATTGGTAGAGGACCTTTGTCTTATGGATGTTTAGTGTAAGGCCCATGCTCTTGTATGCCTTGGTGAAGGTGATGATGATGGCTTAGAACTCGGCCTCCGAGTGTGCACAGACGCAAGCATTGTCTGCATACTATAGTTTAATGACAGAGGATGGGACTACATTGGATCTGGCCAGCAGGCGGCAGGGGTTAAACAGGTCCCTGCTTGTTCTGTAGTTTAGCTCCACTCCAGCGGGGAACCTGCTGAGACCGAGATGGAGTATTGCAGCAAGGAAGATCAAGAAGAGTTCGGTGAGATGACATGGCCTTGCTTGACTCCGGACCGAACATGGATTGGGTCTGTGGTAGATCCATTGGTCAGGATCACGGCTTGCATGTCATCGTGGAGCAAGCGGAGGATGGTGACAAACTTTTGGGGGCAGCCAAAATGGAAGAAGATGCTCCATAATCCTTCACAGTTGACAGTGTCGAAGGCTTTTGTGAGGTCAAAGAAGGCTATGTTGAAGGGTTAGTTCTGTTCCCTGCATTTCTCTTGCAGTTGCCGTGTGGTGAAGATCATGTCCGTTGTGCCCCTTAATGGGCGGAATCCACTGACCAATGCAACTAAGAAGTCTGGTTACCCAATACAATGGCACAAAGCACAGATCACCAATATGATACAGTCAAAGATTGTGCAACAAAGGTCTGCACCACAGACAATAGTACTGGAATAGGGTCATTCAAACCCTCATTAACTTTGGAGACAGGTGCTGTTACTGTGCTGTTACTATGCCTCCTTAAACAGCAGGAGAATTGATCGTACAATGAGAACTGATAGGGAAGATTTTACGCATCGACGAGTGGGGACGGGGCCCGCTCGCCGACGCGTAAAATGACACACGATGATGTTGGGTGGAACTCCCGACGTCACCACGCCCCATTTAAATTTTCAGGTAGGGAGGGGCGCAGCAAAATCAGCTGCGTGCCCGCCAACCTGTTAATGGCCAATTGAGGCCATTGACAGAGTCAATTAAGTAATTAAAGAACCTGCCAGTCCTTAAGGTTGGTGGGCAGGCCAGGAGCCCCAGCGCGAATTAGAAAAGGCATGAAATCTCATCCACAGGCAGGATGAGGTTTCATGCAGGTTTTTAAAAATTTTAATAAAGTTTTTGTAAAAATTATGAATATGTCCCAACTCATGTGACAATGTCACATGAGGGGTCATGTTAGGGAAATTTTATTTTTCTATATTTAGCTTTTTGACATTTAGAGCCGATCTCCCTGAGGCTGCACCTAGCCTCAGGAAGGTGAGTGCACTTTATTGTGTGCATGCGCAAAAGAGCGCACTCTCTATTTTGGGATTCCGCCCCCCCACCCCCCACCCCCCGCCTGCAAAAAGAGCGCATAGCGCTTCTGTGCGGATGTCACGCTGGGCGGGCCTTAATTGGCCCACCCATGTAAAATGGCGCCATGCCCCTGATTTGGTGCGCTGATCGGAAGCGCGCCTGTGTGTGCCCGCCCTTCAACTTCGCTCCCGACAGGGGGAAAATCCTGCCCATAATATTCGTCTGGTTACATCTTCCATGGAAAGCCCCATATTGTTTCAACTGGCAGGAACTGATGACATTTATCTGGACTTTGCGTGGAATCAATTAGCTGGACATTGGAACAACAGAAAATATGTTTTGACATGTCTGAGTTAAATTATGATAAACGAAGAGCAGATCTGAGTGTCTGGGCGGCAGGTGGAAAGAGGGTTAGGGCTGGTCACCTTGACAGTGTGCTTGTACAAGGACAGGAGAGTGAGCACATCCTGAGTGGGTATTCGGAATTTGGTGCAAAGCGGGAATTCGGTGCACAGGACTCTTTACATTTTTTCCTTGCTAACCAACTTCTTAAATCTTCAGAGCGTGCTGCAGCAGTAGCGGCTACAAGGGAAAGGAATCACTGGTAAGTATTGGGTAAGGTATTTACTACTTTAATCGCTTATCGTTTAAGGTCTTTTTGTGGTTTACAGTTTGTATACTCTACAGTAACGAGGATCAGGAAAGAAGGGCCCTAGAGTAATTTACTTAAAAGGTTTAATTTAAAGGGATAAGTCATGGCAGGAGCACTCAAAGCCATGGTGTGCTCCTCGTGCTCCATGTGGGAAGCTTAGGACATTTCTAGTGCCCAGGACCAGCATGTGTGCTGGAAGTGTGTCCAGCTGCAGCTCCTGGAAGCTCGGGTTTCAGAGATGGAACGGCAGCTGGGGACACTGTGGACGGTCTATATCTGAACCAGAGCGGGACTAACATCCTTGAGGGCGGGTTTGCTAGTGCTGTTGGGAGGAGTTTAAACTAATTCGGCAGGGGGAGGCAACACAGAATGTTAGCAGAATAGGGACACATCATAATACAGTAAAACAATCAAGTCAGAGGGAGTACAGCTGCAATAAGCTTCAAGGGAGTAAGGTAAGGCTGGATGGCCTCTTTTTTAATGCTAAGAGTATTACAGGTAAAACGGATAAGTTAAGGGTGAGGATTGACATGTGGAATTGTGATATAGTAGCCATCACTGAGATGTGGTTGATGGAAAGGCAGGATTGGCAGCTCACATTCAGGGATATAGAATCTTCAGGCGAGACAGGGGAGGGGGTAAAAGAGGAGGAGGCGTTGCATTATTAGTTAAGGAGTCAGTTACTGCAGGAAGGAGAGATGATATCTTCGAGGGGGCATCGAATGAAGCTTTGTGGGTAGAGCTTAGGAATAAAAAAGGGGCAACCACATTATTAGGTGTTTACTATAGACCCCCAGATAGTCAGCGGGAAATTGAGCAGCAAATATGTGCACAATTTGTGGAGGTGTGTAAGAACAATAATAGGGTAATTATATTAGGTGATTTCAACTTTTTCAACATTAATTGGGATAGACATAGTGTTAAGGGCTTGGATGAAGTGGATTTCTTGAAATGTGTACAGGAGAACTTTTTAGGTCAATATGTAGAGGGTCCAACACGGGACGGCGCATTGCTGGACCTAATTCTGGGGAATGAAGCCGGACAGGTGGCTGAGGTGGTGGTGGGCGAGCATTTCAACGATAGCGACCACAACATGGTACAGTTTAAGTTTGTTATGGACAAAGAAATCGACAAGTTACAAAAAAATGTTTTGGATTGGAGGAGAGTGGATTTTAGTAAAATAAGGCAGGATCTGGCTAAGGTAGACTGGGACCAGTTACTTTTGGGGAAATCTACAGTGGAACAGTGGGGGGTGTTCAGAAAGGAAATAGGGAGGGTACAGGCTCAACATGTTCCCTCTAGGGTGATAGGAAGGAGTAACAAGCCCAGAGAACCATGGATGACCAGAGATATTCAGGTTACAATGAGAAGGAAAAGAGAGGCTTTTTAGCAGGTACAAGGGAAGCCAATCAGCAGAGGCATTAGTGGAGTACAGACAGGGCATGGTGGAGCTTAAGAAAGCAATTAGGAGAGCAAAGAATGGGTTTTAAGAAAGCTCTGGCTGGTAAAAGTAGGGAAAATCCCAAAATATTCTGTAAGTATATCAATGGGAAGAGGATAACCAGGGAAAGAGTCGGGCCCATTAGGGACAAGGGGGCAATCTTTGGGTGGAAGCAGAGGACGTTGCTAGAGTGTTGAATGAATACTTCACGTCTGTCTTCACCAAAGAGAATGAGGATGAAGGTATCGAACTCGGGGTGAGAGACTGCGAGGTTCTTAAGCAAATTGATATAGGGAGTGACAAGGTATTGGAGGTGTTGGCAGGCTTAAAAGTAGACAAATCTCCAGGTCCGGATGATTTGTGTCCCAGACTGCTGAGGGAGGCAAGGGAGGAGATCGCAGGGGCTCTGACCTGAATTTTTAATTCCTCTCTCGCCACGGGGAGGTGCCAGCTAATGTGGTTCCACTATTCAAGAAGGGTTGTAGAGATAAGCGAGGGAACTACAGGCCAGTGAGTCTCACATCAGTGGTAGGGAAACTATTGGAGAAATTTCTGAAGGAGAGTATCTATCTCCACTTGGAGAGGCAAGGTTTGATCAGGGATAGTCAGCATGGCTTTGTCAGAGGGAGGTCACGCCTAACAAATTTGATTGAATTTTTTGAGGAGGTGACCAGGTGTGTAGATGAGGGTAGTGCAGTTGATGTAGTTTACATAGATTTCAGCAAAGCCTTTGACAAGGTCCCACATGGGAGACTTTTAAAGAACGCAAAGACACATGGGATACAGGGTAATTTGTTAAGGTGGATTAAAAATTGGCTTAGTTGTAGGAGGCAGAGGGTGATGACAGAAGGATGCTTTAGTGACTGGAAGCCAGTGTCCAGTGGCGTACCACAGGGATCTGTGCTCGGTCTCCTATTATTTGTCATTTATATAAACAACATAAGTGACTATGTGGGGGGTAAGATTAGTAAGTTTCCAGATGACACAAAGATTGGCCGGGTGGTTAACAGTGAGGCTGAGTGTCTTGGGCTACAGGAAGGTATAGACGGGATGGTCAAATGGGCAGATAAGTGGCAGATGGATTTTAACCCTGAAAAGTGTGAGGTGATACACTTTGGAAGGAGTAATTTGACAAGGAAGTATTCAATGAACGGCATAGCACTAGGAAGTTCTGAGGAATAAAGGGACCTTGGTGTGTGTGTCCATAGATCTCTGAAGGCAAAGGGGCATGTTAGTGGGGTGGTGAAAAAGGCATATGGGACACTTGAGGCATAGATTACAAAAGTAGGGAGGTCATGTTGGAGTTGTATAGAACCTTGGTGAGGCCACAGCTGGAGTACTGTGTGCAGTTCTGGTCGCCACATTATAGGAAGGATGTGCTGCACTGGAGGGGGTGCAGAGGAGATTCACCAGGATGTTGCCTGGGGTGAAACATTTAAGTTATGAAGAGAAGTTGGATGGACTTGGGTTGTTTTCGTTGGAACAGAGAAGACTGAGGGGCGGCCTGATCGAGGTGTACAAGATTATGAGGAGCATGGACAGGGTGGACAGGGAGCAGCTGGTCCCCTTAGTTGAAGGGTCAGTCACAAGGGGGCATAAGTTCAAGGTGAGGGGCAGGAGGTTTAGGGGGGATGTGAGGAAAAACCTTTTTACCCAGAGGGTGGTGATGGTCTGGAATGCACTGCCTGGGAGGGTGGTGGAGGCGAGTTGCCTCACATCCTTTAAAAAGTGCATGGATGAACACTTGGCACGTCATAACATTCAAGGCTATGGGCCAAGTGCTGGTAAATGGGTTTAGGTAGGTAGGTCAGGTGTTTCTCACGTGTCGGTGCAGACTCGATGGGCCGAAGGGCCTCTTCTGCACTGTGCTTCTGTGATATTCAACACTGGACAGAGCAGCCACGTTGGGGATTGTAAGCGTTTTCAGCCATATTGTGGTGACATTGGCCTGAAGGTTTTGGGTTGCAGTCAGAAGAAGGGTCCAGTTTGGTCACCTTGACTCAGGCCTACAGTCAATACCAAGCAGACTAGCTGTGTTGATGATTTTCAGTTTCAGCCATAATGTAGTGATATTGGTCTGAGGGTTTTGTGAAGGTTTGGGGTGAAAACCTAACGTTTTTTTTGCTGGTAACCTGTAATTTGTTTCAGCCATATCTTGGTGATATTGGTCTGAGGGTTTTTTCCTTAAGGTCTCAGGACAAGATGTGATGTTTTGCCTGTGTTTTTGTGAGTTTAAACCAAGTTGTGGGAACTTTGTGTCGGGTACTGGGAATGGGTTGTTTTAAATTTTGAGATTTTGTATTGTGAGGTTGTGGGTGAGTCAATAAGGCAATTGTCAATTACTAGAAGAAACTTGTCTCGCTGGTCATTCTGTTCAAGCCATGCAGACATGAATCTGGTGTCACAAACTTTGCGTAGGGAAGGTCTCTGAGGGAAAAGGGGAACCCCTACAGTATATATAGCAGTTGATGTAAGACAAGCACAGTGGTGGGGAAGGCATTTTGGGTAACTATGGCATGCACATGTGGACAGAACTGTTTATGCAGTGGGTGGATCAGGAGCTAAGATAAATGCATCATTGACCAAAGCCTGGAATAGAACTGTTACTGGTTACAACTGGTGCTCAGCAGGCATATCTTCAGATTTAATCTCACTGTCCGTTATGGCTGGGCACCTTCTTCCATCTGCACCATGGTAACTCTTCTTTGCATGGTGGTGCACCATGAGCTACTTTCAACTTCCTATTGATATCTTTCAACATGACCCTGGTGGATGCACAGAGTCATCAAACTACTATTCATCTCTTATTCATGGATGAGAATCATTTGAGAAGTAAGTGGATTCTACAGTGGGAGGATGATAGGGTCTCTCTGGGTGATAACTTTGTAATTATCTATCAATTTTATCACGCATTAAGTATTTTAGGCCTCTTTGCTCTAAAAATTGTTTTGTTGGGAAATATGTGGGCAGAAGAGATTGGATTGTGCAAGAAAAAGGGATATGGCCTACGCCCTCACTCCAAAATCCCTTGCCTCTGCTACAACAAGAGCTTACATTTATATAGCACATTCGACATACAGAGGTGCTCTCATTAGTTAGTAGGTAGCACCACTCCTCCCCTCATCTCCCCCGACCTCCACTCCCCATCTCTGAGCCAAAAGTTCTGGGTCCAAGTCCCGCTTCAGGACTTGTTGACCATGGAATGAGCGTTCATGATGTGGTTCAACGTAGCTTGATAGTCAACCTACTAATCCTTCCAACACTTCTCCGCTATTGCCCAAAGGGGGAAGAGTGTGCGTGAAGTTAGGGAACAAACAAACAAATATGTAGCATAGCAAAATGTCCAATGTGGTGCTTCACAGGTATATTATCAACCAAAATTTGAAACTGAGTCACATAAAAGGAAATTAGCGCTGATGACCAAAAGTTTCAAAGAAATCAACGGAGGGTCTTAAAGGAGGAAAGAAGGGTAGAGACAGAGAGCTTTAGAAAGAAAACTCCAGAGCTCAGGGCCACAACAGCTGAATGCATGGCCACCAATGATAGAGCAATGAAAATCAGAGATATGCAAGAGTCTAGAAATGTAGGAGCACAGATGTATTGGAGGGATGTAGGGCTGCAGCTGATTACAGAGTTAGGGAGGGGTGAAGCCATGGAGAGATTTGAAATTAATGATAATTTTAAAATCAAGATAATACTCAACTGGAAGCCAATGTATGTTAATGAACACAGGGGTGATAGGTGAATAGGGCTTGGTGCACATTAGGATACAGGCAGCTACAGAATGAGCTCAAGTGTATGGAGGGTGAAAGACATAAGGCTGGCCAAGAGAGCAAGGAAATAGTAAAATCTAGAGGTAACAAAGGCCTATATGAAGGTTTCAACAACATAGGTGGGGAGGGGGCATTGAGGATGGGGAAATCAGGTGATG
This sequence comes from Cetorhinus maximus, assembly GCF_964194155.1. Lineage (NCBI taxonomy): Eukaryota > Metazoa > Chordata > Chondrichthyes > Lamniformes > Cetorhinidae > Cetorhinus > Cetorhinus maximus. Next base: position 98,719,943 of record NC_135882.1, read on the forward strand.
TTACTGAGGTAGAAAATGGTAGGTTTAGTGATGGTGCTTATATGTGGTGAGAAGCGCATCTCAGGGTCAAATACAATGCCAGGTTTGTGAATTAAAAACAGTAAATACTAGAAATGCTCAGCAGGTCTGGTAACACCTGTGGAAAGAGAAACAGGGTTAAAGTTTCAGATTGATGACCTTGCTTCGGAACCGGGAAAAGTTAGAAATTTAATAGGTTTTAAGCAAGTGAAATGGTGGGTGGTGGGGGGAGAACTAAAGGAAGGGGCTGTGACAGAGTGAAACACAGGAATGATTAAATGACAAAAGAGTTGGTGATGCAAGGCCAAAGGGACAAGTAAACAAAAAAAAAGATTTAGTTTAGAGGAGGTGTGAAGAACAGAATCAAGAACAACTGCTGTCTGAAAACAGAAAACAAGATAAAACATGAGAATAAATTTATTGGAGTTCTCTGAGGAAGTAACAAGCAACAGGATAAAGGGGAGCTGATGGATGTGCTGTACTTAGATTTCCAGAAGGCATTCGACCAGGTGCCATATCAAAGGTTACTGCACAAAGTAAGACCTCATGGTTTAAGGGGTAACATATTGGCATGGATAGAGGATTGGTCAGCTAACAATACCAGAGAGTAGGGATAAATGGGTCTTATACGGTTCGACAAGATGCAATGAGTGGAGTGCCACTCATCAACTATTTAAAATTTATATCAATGACTTAGATGAAGGGACAAAATGTATGGTTGCTAAATTTGTTGATGACACAAAGATAGGTGGGAAAGTAAGTTGTGAAGAAAATGTAAGAAGTCTGCAAAGGGACATAAATAGGTTAAGTGAGTGGGCAAAAAATTGGCATAAGGAGTATAATGTGGGAAAATGTAAACTTGTCCAGTTTCTTAAGCAGGAAGAATAGAGAAACAGCATATTATTCAAATGAAGAGAGAGTGCAGTACAGAACCCTGCAGTACAGAGGGATCTGGATGTCCAGGTACACAAACCAGGAAAAGTTAGTATGCAGGTCCAGCAAGTGATTAGGGAGGCAAATGGAATATTGTCATTTATTGCCAAGGGGATGAAATATAAAAATGGGGATGTTTTGCTGCAGTTGTATAGGGCATTGGTGAGACCACATCTAGAGTACTGTGTACAGTTTTGGTCTCCTCATTAAAGAAAGGATATTAGAAACAGTTTAGACAAGGTTTACTCAACTGACACCTGGGGTGTGGTGATTATCTTATGAGGAAAGGTTGAACAGGCTGGGCCTGTATCCACCAGAGTTTAAAAGATTGAGAGATGATCTTATTGGGCAGAATTTTGCCCTTGGTGTTCGGGCTTGGTGGGTGCAGTCAGGAAACCAACCGTCACCCACGATGGGGCCCGGAAGGCAATTTCACGCTGGTGGGTCAAGTAAGGCCCACCCAGTGTGAAACGCGAGCAGCAGCGCTCAGTGCTGCCTGTGAGGGCGGCGGGAGGAGGGCGAGCGGGCCGAGCGTGAACTTAACACATGTGCGTGAGTGCGTGCAACATAAGGCAGGATATTGAGGTCAGCAAGCGGGGGGCTGGGCCCGCTCACTGATGCGTGAAATGACGAGGGATGATGTCGGGCAGAACTCCTGATGCTACCCGCATCATTTCCATTTTCAGGTGTGTGGGGGCGCTGCCGAATTGGCTGTGCGCCCGTTGACCTGTCAACGGCCTATTGAGGCCACTTAAAAAGTAATTAGACTGGTTAATGGACCTGCCCCTCCAACCTTAAGGTTGGCGGACAGGCCGGGAGCCCTGGCGGGCTTCAGAGAAAGCATGAAACCTCATCCATGGGCGGGATGAGGTTTCACGTAGGTTTTTAAAAATGTAATAAAAGTTTACTTAAAAGTGATGGGCATGTCCCAACTCATGTGACAGTGTCATATCAGGGACATATCAGATAAATTTCATTTCTCTACATGTAACATTTTTAAATTTGGCGCTGATCTCCCTGAGGCAGCACTTAGCCTCAGGGAGATGAGTGCGCTCTTTCGCGCACATAGCGCTTCCTGGCAGGCGTCACGCTGGGTGGGCCTTAATTGGCGGCGCACCCCCGACCAGGGATGCCGATCGGAAGCGCACATGCATGCGTCCACTCCTGCACTTCCCCCCCCGACGAGGGAAAATTCTTCCCATAACCTCCCTGAGGCAGAGAGCTGCCTCAGGGAGATGAACTGATTTCAAAAATAAAGATTTTATAAATGTTATGAAACATGTCCCCTCATGTGTCTCTGTCACATGAGCAGGGACATGTTATTAATGAAAAAACAAAGTTTTTATTTGATTTTTTTATGCCTTTGGAAACCTCATCCCGCCCGTGGATGAGGTTTCCAAAAAAGTGCAAAGGCCGCATGGCCTTATCACCTGCCTGTCAACCGTAAGGTTGGATGGGCAGTGAAAAATTTCTTTCAGTTAACTTTTCAAAGATCTTAAAAGGCCTTTTAATTGTTGGCGAGCGTGCTGCTGACTCTGGCGCACTCCCGCTGACCGAAATATCGCGTGAGTGCGTGATGATGTCAGGATGCACGCCCGGCATCATTGCGCATCATTTTATGCATGGTCAGGTCGGGTGCGCACCCGCCCGCCCACCAAGCGAAAAATTTTACCCATTGGAACATATAAGATCCTGAGGCAGGGTTGATGCTGAAAGGATGCTTCCCTTTGTGGGAGAGACTAGAACTAGGGGATACATTTTAAAAATAAGGGGTCTCCCACTGTGAATCTTTGAACCCTATTCCCCAAAGGGTGGTGGAGGCAGGGTCATAGATTCTTGACTAACAAGGGAGTCAAAGGTTATCGGGGGAAGGTGGAATGTGGAGTTGAGGCCACAATCAGATAAGCCATGGTCTTATTGAATGGCAGAGCAGGCTTGAAGGGCTGAATGGCCTATTCCTGCTCCTAATCCATATGTTTGTTATGTTGGTTAAATCAAAAAGAGTAACAAAAATGGAAACAAAATGGAAGCACAGGTTACTGTCTGAAATTGTTGAACTCAGTGTTGAGTTCGCAAGGCTGGAGCATGCCTAATTTAAAAATAAGATGCTGTTCCTCAAACTTTCATAGAATTTCATTGGAATACTGCAGGAGGCCAAGATCAGAGAGGTCAGAGTGGGGGCAAAGTGTGAGTGGTCTGGTCCAACCTTAGGCAGACGCCAGGGAGAAGGATGGAGTCAACAGCCACAGAACGGAGTTTGTGGTGGGGACTGAAGGCAGTGGTTTTGGACTTCCCAACATTAGTTGTAAGAAATTTCTGCTCATCCAGTACTATAAATTGTTAGAAAAGCTATGATTTCATTGCCAATGGACTGAACATCTCCACCTAATGGCAGAACAAGGTTATTGTCAAACATTCATTGGCTCTGACTAGACTGCTTGAGGATGTATCTTTCTGCTCAATTCCTGCTTATACTTCTGTTGGCAGAGTGATAGAAGAGCTCAATACAAATTCAACAGCCATGAGGGTGACTAAGTAAAGTGTTATGGAGTGCTAAGTGTGGTCAGGCACTTAGGGTACCAAGATCACCTATTGCATCGACAATCGTCTCCAGCCATCCTGATTTTGCCTTGCTACTGGGCTCAGATTGCCTGGGCAAGAGAGAGGTTTTACCCTCACAGGGAGAAATCATGTCACCATTGTTAGTGCTTGTGCATCAACAACGACAAGTCCTGAAGAAGTGAAAGATGAATTTTATGAAGAGATAGAATTTTTGCTTGCTGCAGTGCCAAAAACTCACCACCCTCAATGATTTCACGACCAGAGTTGGCACAGACCATCAGAACTGGGAGAGAGTTAAAGAGAATAACAGAATTGCTGAAGATGTGCGCAGAGCATGACCTCCACATTACTAACATTGTATTCTGTCTGGCAAATTGAAACAAAATTGGATGCATCCATGCTCTAAGCACTGACATTTAGTTGATTACGTTATTGTCAGAAGGAAGGACAGATGGGATGTCAGAGTGACCAAAGCCATGTGTGGAACAAATTAATAGATACATTTTCTCAAAACTCAACATTCATATTCAGCCAAAGAGATGCCCCCAGAGAAAAATAAGCGAATAAGAGACTCAACATCTCATAAGAGACTCAAAATGTCTGTTGCATGAGAAACACTGGGCAGAATTTTGCCCCTGGTGGGCGTGAAGCATTGTGTGTTAACGCAAGAGGCGTCCACATTAGGTATCACACAGACAAGAAAGTCTTCAATTTGAGGAGATTAGAAATAAAAACCAAATGAAGCTGCAGTTTGTGACTTTCTTTTCACTGAAGACTATATCCTGTTCAGAAAAAGAAATGAAACACAGCCTGGACCGATTCTCATTGGTATGTCATAGCTTCCACCTCACCATCAGCATCAAAAAGACTGAAGTCATGCACCAACCTGCCCCACAAAAGCAGTATGTGAAGCCAACTATTACAGTCAATGGTCAAAGCCTTGAAGCAGCCAACAAATTTACCTGCCTTGGCAGCACCCTCTCCAGAGCAGCTCACATTGACAATGAAGTCAACTCCAGAATAAGTAAGGCCTACATTGCTTTGGGAAAGCTACAAATATCTGTCTCAGGGGGAAAAAGGAATTAGTCTCTCAACAAAAGTCAAGGTACACAGAGCAGTTATACTCCTCACTCTCCTGTATGCTTGTGAGATGTGGACAGTTTATTCCAAGCACACAAATGAGCTATATCACTTTCATATGATCCGTTTGTGGAGGCTATTCCAGATCAGATAGCAAGACAAGGTTCAAAATACTGAGATTCTGTCCCTGACTGACATGCCTATCATCCACACTCTGCTGAAGAGAGCTCAGATAAGATGGACAGGACATGTTCCCAGAATGCCTGATGATTGCTTGCCTAAAAATACTCTTCTATGGCAAACTATTTGAAGGAAACGTTTACATGGAGGTCAGCAAATATGCTTCAAGGGCACCCTGACATTCTAACTGAAGAATTTAAATATTGCCCTGAGACATGGCAGAACTTTGCACAGGATCTCTTCATATGGTGCAGTTACATAAGCAAAAGTGCCATCTCCTATGAACAGAGTTTCAATGACCAACAGGAAAAATGAACTTTTCAAGTCCAGAGCTGCAACCACCTCATCTGCACCAATACATTTTGTCCAACATGCAACAGATCTAATTGTGCTCAAATTAGGCTGATTAGTTATCTTCAGACACATTGCATATGAAACCTAACTCAATAAATTATAGTTGATGCCATAGTCATCTTCGACTACAAAGGACAAACACATACTCCTGCCTAATAATAAATTAATGTACAAAGGAAAAGATATCCTGTGGTTTCTTTTGTTTTAAGTTTCAATTTTCTTCTACATTTTGCAGGTATAATTTCCATTGAAAGTAACAGAAAATCAAGCAGAGGAGCTCAATATTTATTCCTGGAAAAATCATGATGGGTGAGAGGGATCTTCCTATGTACAATTTAACAAAAGGATTGCTAGCAGGAACAACTGAAAATGAACTTGTCACAATGCACCTATAATAACATTTCTCAGGGTGCTAAACAACCACTGAAGTGGGAGAAGTGATGGAAGTTGAATTTTTGTGATTATTTCATGGGATGTGGACGTCACTGGCTAGACCAGCATTTATTGCCCATCCCTAATCGCCCTTGAGAAGGTGGTGGTGAGCTGCCTTATTGAACTGCTGCAGACCATGTGGTGTTGGTACACCCATAGCGCTGAATAATCCAGCTGTCAAGAATCCTTGTACATAATAGCGCCATGGAAATGAAAGACACCCGCTTCAGTTCCTTTCGAGAAAACATTCACACAAGGAGGTACATTAGAATCTCTTATTTGCCAGTTATTAGCTATCTGAAAATGGTTGCTGGACATCCACATTTCCAATTTAGTTACACATTAGGATGAAAAAAAAATCAACATAATGCACAAAGTGGAACTGATCCTAATAAATGAAATAGTTAAAACTAAAACTTAGAAGGAGACAGCTTCTCCACGTAAAGCATTATTTTTAGTACTCTACACTTTTCCAGGTGCCAATCAGTCATTCTGAGTAAGTGCAGCATTTCCTAACAATTTTAACACATGAGGGTAGAATTTCTGCAGGTGTTCTCTTGACCTCCTGCCATAACCTCCACCCCATAATATTTAATTTTAATGCAGCACACAATCACAACTTTGAACTTGCAAAGAATCCTTTCCACATTCAAATGCATTTTGTCATTATGCGGTAGCAAAACTAAGTTGTAAAAGTAACTAAAACACGATTTACTTCAAAGCACATTTGATAAGGACATGCGGGAAAAAGGAATGGAAGACTTAACTGATAGAGTTAGATGAAGAAGGGTGGAAGGAGGCTCATATGGAGTGTAAACACTGGCATCGACTAGTTGGGCCAAACCTGTGCTGTAAATTCTTTAATGTCATCACTTTTTCTTCCAATTTCTATCCTTCCTTTCTTTTTATTCATTCATGGGATGTGGCTTTTGCTGGCTGGGCCAGCATTTATTGCCCATCCCTGGCTGCCCTTGAGAAGGTGGTGGTGAGCTGCCTTCTTGAACCGCTGCACCTCGTGTGGTGTAGATCCACCCACAGTACTGTTAGGAAGGGAGTTTCAGGATTTTGACCCAGTGACAGTGAAGGAACGGTGATACATTTCCAAGTCAGACTTGGAGGGGAACTTCCAGGTGGTGGTGTTCCCATCTATCTGCTGCCCTTGTCCTTCTAGATAGTACTGGTCATGGGTTTGGAAGGTGCTGTCTAAGGAGCCTTGGTGAATTCCTGCAGTGCATCTTGTAGATGGTAGACACTGCTGCTACTGTGCGTCGGTGGTGGAGGGAGTGAATGTTGGTGGATGTGGTGCCAATCAAGCGGGCGGCTCTGTCATGGATGGTGTTAAACTTATTGAGCGTTGTGGGAGCTGCACTCATCCAGGCAAGTGGGGAGTATTCAATCACACTCCTGACTTGCACTTGGTAGATGGTGGACAGGCTTTGGGGAGTCAGGAGGTGAGTTACTCGTCGCACGATTCCTAGCCTCTGCCCTGCTCTTGTAGCCACAGCATTTATATGGCTAGTCCAGTTCAGTTTCCGGTCAATGGTAACCCCGAGGATGTTGATAATGGGGGATTCAGCAATGGTAATGCCATTGAACATCATGGGGCGATGGTTGGTTTCTCACTTGTTGTCGATGGTCATTGCCTGGCACTTGTGTGGCACGAAAGTTACTGCCACTTGTCAGCCTAAGCCTGGATACTGTCCAGATCTTGCTGCATTTGGACATGGACCGTTTCAGTATCTGAGGAGTTGCGAATGGTGACGGACATTGTGCAATCATCAACGAACATCCCCCCTTCTGACCTTATGATGGAAGGAAGGTCATTGATGAAGCAGCTGAAGATGGTTGGGCCTAGGACACTACCATGAGGAACTCCTGCAGTGATGCCCTGCAGATGAGATGACTGACCTTCAACAACCGCAACCATCTTCCTTTGTACCAAGTATGACTCCGACCAACAGATTCCCATTGACTCTAGTTTTGCTAGGGCTCCTTAATGCCACAATCTGTCAAATGCAGCCTTGAAGTCAAGGGCAGTCATCCTCACCTCACCTCGGGAGCTCAGTTCTTTTGTCCATGTTTGAACCAAGGCTGTTAAGAGGTCAGGAGCTGAGTGGCCCTGGCGGAACTCAAACCTGATATCAGTGAGCAGATTTCTGCTAAGCAAGTGCCGCTTGATAGCACTGTTGATGACCCCTTCCATTACTTTACTGATCATTGAGAGTAGACTGATGGGGTGGTAATTGGCTGGGTTGGATTTGTCCTGCTTTTTGCGTACAGGACATGCCTGGGCAATTTTCTACATAGCCGGGTAGATGCCAGTGTTGTAACTGTACCGGAACAGCTTGACTAGGGGCACAGCAAGTTCTGGAGCACAAGTCTTCAGTACTATTGCCGGAATATTATCAGGGCCCACAGCCTTTGCAGTATCCACTGCCTTCAGCCGTTTTTTGATATCATGTGGAGTGAATCGAATTGCCTGAAGACTGGCATCTGTGATGCTGGGGACCTCCGGAGGAGGCCGAGATAAATCATCCGCTTGGCACTTCTGGCTGAAGACTGTAGCAAATGCTTCAGCCTTACCTTTTGCACTGATGTGCTGGGCTCCTCCATCATTGAGGATGGGGATATTTGTGGAGCCTCCTCCTCTTGTGAGTTGTTTAATCATTCACCACCATTCCCGACTGGATGTGGCAGGACTGCAGAGCTTAAATCTGATCCGTTGGTTGTGGGATCACTTAGCCCTGTCTATCACTTGCTGCTTCTGCTGTTAGGCACGCAAGTAGTCCTGTGTTATAGCTTCACCAGGTTGACACCTCATTTTTAGATATGCCTGGTGCTGCTCCTGGCATGCCCTCCTACACTCGTCATTGAGCCAGGGTTGATCCCCTGGCTTGATGGTGATGGTAGAGTGGGGGATATGAAAGGCCATGAGGTTACAGATTGTGTTGCTGCTGATGGCCCAGAGCGCCTCATGGATGCTCAGTCTTGAGCTGCTAGATCTGTTCAAAATCTATCCCATTTAGCATGGTAGTAGTGCAACACAGCAAGATGGAGGGTATCCTCAAAGTGAAGGCAGGTTTTTGTCTCCAAATTGACTGTGCAGTGGCTACCCGTACCGATGCTGTCATGGACAGATGCATCTGCGGCAGGCAGGTTGGTGAGGATGAGGTCAAGTATGTTTTTCTCTCACCACCTGCTGCAGACCCAGTCCAGCAGCTATATCATTTAGGCCTCAGCCAGCTCGGTCAGTAGTGGTGCTACCGAACCACTCTTGGTGATGGATATTGAAGTCCCCCACCCAGAGTACATTCTGTGCCCTTGCCACCTTCAGTGCTTCCTCCAAGTGATGTTCAACATGGAGGAGCATTGATTCATCAGCTGAGTGAGGGTGGTACTTGGTAATCAGCTGGAGGTTTCCTTGCCCATGATTGACCTGATGTCAAGAGACTTCATGAGGTCCCGAGTCGATATTGAGGACTCCCAGGGCAACTCTCTCCCGACTGTATACAACTGTGCCGCCACCTTTGCTGGGTCTGTCCTGCTGGTGGAACAGGACATAGCCAGGGATGGTGATGGTGGTGTCTGGGACATTATCTGTAAGATATGACTTCATGAGGATGACTATGTAAGGCTGTTGTTTGACTAGCCTGTGGGGCAGCTCTCCCAATTTTGGCACTAGCCCCCAGATGTTAGTAAGGAGGACTTTGCAGTGTTGACAGGGCTGAGGTGCCTAGGTTGATGCCGGGTGGTCCGTCCGGTTTCATTCCCTTTTTCTGACTTTTGATACAACTGAGCAGCTTGCTAGGACATTTCAGAGGGATTTAAGAGTCAACCACATTGCAATGGGTCTGGAGTCACATGTAGGCCAGACCAGATAAGGACAACAGATTTCCCTCCCTAAAGGGCATTAGTGCACGAGATGGGTTTTAACAACAATTGACAATGGTTGATTGTCATCGAGTAGAATTCTGCCTAATCATTGTCTAATGACTCATTGCCATGTTAATGGTCATCATTAGACTTTTAATTCTGGATTTTTATTGAATTCAAACTCCACCATCTGCCATGGTGGGATTCGAACCCAGGACCCCAGGGCATTACCCTGGGTCTTTGGATTACTAGCCTAGCAACAATGCCACTATACTGTCACCGCACCACCCCCTTTGCCATCATATGTTCCATCTTAGGTTCTTCCCTTCCCCTCCTTGACTTCTCTGTCTCCATTCCAGGGATAGGCGAACGACTAATATCGGTCATAAATCCACTGGTTCCATTTACACAATTACATTTGACTACACCTCCTCATACCCTTCTTCCTGTAAGGACTCTTTTATATTCCTTTAGCTCCTCCATCTCTGTCGTATCTGTTCTTCCATACCAGTGCTTAACCAATGCCTTCCACTCCTCACCCTCCACAATGATTGGCAGGGCCCTTGACTATGCCCATCGCATTTCCTGCTCTTTTGATCTCACCCTTCCCCTTCCTACCAGAATCATGATAGGGCTTTCCTTGTCCTCCTCACTTTCTATCCTTGCAGCCTTCACATTCATCAGATCATCCTCCAGCATTTCTGCCACATCCAGCATGATGCTGCCACCAAACACATCTTCCCCCACCCCCCACCCGTTTCAGCATTCTGAAGTTACTGTTCCCTCCATAACATGCTGGTCCACTCTTCAATCATCCCCACCACTTGTTCTTCTTTCCACAGAACTTTCCCTTGCAAACGCAGGAGATGCTCCACCTGGCCTATCACTTCCATCCTTTCCAACTCCGAGTGCTCCAAATGCTCTTTTCAAGTGCAACAGCGATTGACTTATACTTCTTCCAATTCAGTATATGTAATCGCTGCTCACAATGCAGTCTCCTCCACACTGGGGAGACCAAAGGCAGGTTGGGCGATTGCTTTGCAGAACACCTCTGTTCAGTCCACAAGCCTGACTCTGAACTTCTGGTCGCTTGTCATTTTAAATCTCCAGCCCACTCACACTCTGATCTTTTAATCCTCAACCTCCTACACTGTTCCAATGAAACTCCACAGAAGCTCAATGAACAGCACATCATCTTTCAATTAGACATTTTATTGTTGCCATTTACAGCTCCTCTAAACCCACCATTTCTTCTTGCCCCCTTACTATCCCATTTTGCCTTGCACCTTCATCCCTTTTGTCATTCAATCTCTCCTGCCTTCCACCCTATCACAGAACTTCTCATTTGTTCTTTCCTCCACTCCCCCTTTCACTGCCTCTGCACTTAATAAGTTAGAACCTCTTAAATCTCTCGACAGTTAGTCAGCCTGCAGTTAGCGGCAAATTAAGGTCCCTTGCTAGTGATCTCTAAGACAGTTTCCTATAAAGATCTAATGAACTCTGTGGCAGGAATTTCCCCTTTTCCAACATCATTTTATATCTAGCACCAGATCATGGGGTGTCTTGACGTGCATCAGTAATGATGTCAGCAATAAAGTGAGCGACCAATCACATTGAAGTATTCACACCTAGCAAACTAGGGTTAAAAGCATTAAAATATTTCACCTTTAATTTAAATTTTCAGATAGAGAAATAACTTTATTACTCAAAAAGAAAGCGACTTCTCTTAAAAAAACAATATTTTTAAAAATGTATGGGCCAGGAACTTTCAGATGGCAGAGTTTCTCTTCCCGCTGTCCGAGGAGTCAGTGGTGAAAACATGGCCACGATAGTCACTGCCTCATAGCCATTTCATGCTCCAAAGAGCATTAATTGACTGGAGGTGGGGCTTCAACACCCTCACTCGGGAGGAAGACCTGCCTCAGAGAGCTATCAGCCAAACTGCAAGTAATTCCCAGAGTCCAAGTCCCATGAGTCCAGAACCAGGTAGGTTGTGGAGGTCCAAGCCGGGGAAGGGGTGATGAGGCCTGGGGAGGGTGGGCAGTGTGAGGTGTTAATGAATAGGCCATGGGGGGAGGAAGCACACGCAGTGACCAGAATTTTTTGGGGGTATGGGGGGGCACCCGATGTTAAAAGGAGGCTGTTGGAAATGGCACCCAGCCCCACTTCCCACCCGAGACCTGAGCAGGGTCACTTTTTGGGCTTCCCGCCTGCCCCAAAATGCTTCCCACCAGCCTGGAAACTGAGGCTGGGCACGAAATGGCCCTTAAGTCATCACTATTTGGCCACATAAGGGCCTCAGCTGGGGCAAGGGTGGGAGGTAGGTGGGATTGCCTCGGCCTCACCTGTTCCACTGAAACATTGTGGAGAGGTGAGGGCGGGTGGGCACGAGCCGAGTGGGAAAGCCATCTAAGAATTTTATGGTCAAACCCACCTACAAACCTGCCAGTGGGGGAACACAAAATTCTGCCCATGGAATTTTTAATCACCATAGGGAAATATGACATTCCACATAAATAAAATTAGCATTTCAGGGCCAGTGAAGGTGTTCTTAAGTAATTAGGATGTTAACATGTCATCAGATATCCAATTACACCTCATTCAACAATGTGTAACATTTTCTAGGGTTTTACTGCGAGACTAACAGTGTTAGAGTGGAAGTTCACCTCAATCTATGATCTCAAGAGAGAAAGCAGTCTGTGGAAACCTCTGCACAGCACCCTATGAGGAAGTGTAGAGTTGCTGTCAGTAAACTTTAGATCTCCATGTTATTCTGCACATGTTCAAACTCCTGGGCCAGGATTTTTAGAATGATGGCAGAGTTTCCTTTCCCAACATTCGAAGAGTTGGCTGCGAATGCATCCTTGCCAATACAGGCTGCCCTGCAACCATTTAATGTTCCAAGTGTTACTTGACTGGAGATGGATTTGTGACCTCACTTGGGAGGAAGTCCCGCCTCAGAGAGCTGTGAGCCTATCCGATTGCCATTTAAACGTTGCCAACTAAATTAGGCTCCCTGTTCCATTGAGGTGGGTGTTCTTCCCATGTCTGAAATCAGAGAAATAACAATGTTTGGGGTTTGGAATGCTGCAACCTGCCATTTTACCCCCATCTGCACAGTTTTCTACACCAACCTAACTCATGGTACAGCTGGAAGAGGAACACAGATCTTTATCTCATGATGTAAATATTGCAATATTTCAAGCCATTGTACAAGTTGACAATTCTTCCAATTTTTTAATGACAAACAGTAAAAGAAAACAGAGCAGTAATTATTTCAAATTCCAGTGACTTAGTGGGGAAAAATGTTTAAATGAAAACATCATCCAGCTTTAAGAAGTTAACCTACATCACGTGTGCCCCTTGTGAATCCAATACACTCACCAAATGACACTATTGGACCTGCATTAGATCCTCACCATCAGTTTTGACCTGAGCTAACAGTCACAGTAAGATGTTTTGTAACATGCACAACTGCAATACACCATGCGCAATGCTACAAAAGGCTTCGGTCCCTGCAAGTGCCCCATGTTGACTTTATTGCTAATAGTTCCAGTCCTACCCATGCCTTCTGCTTCATGACTCATCATTCAACCACTCAGAATCATTGCTTTGAATTAACAGATCAAGTCTTGTCTACAAACATACAAGTATAGGGCAAATTGAATGCACAAAGTGCCTAAGTGCCTGGCACTGCTGAAGTAGCAATTTTGTTTCTGTAGAGCAATGATAAGTTGTCAGTTCCATTATTAGATGTCAGTATTATTGCTGTTGTCAGGCAACAGAAGTGACTAATAATAAAGTTGCCATGTTCCCGATTATTTGTATTACAGGAACTCTTCTGTTAGATCAGGCTCATTACAGTTCACACTTACTGTCAATCATTTCTACCAAAAGTAATTGCAGAGGGTTGGCCTTAAGTTTCCATTTCTCCTTAGATGCAGGGGTGGACTGGAGAATTACAAATGTTACATGCTTGTTCAAAGAAGGGGAGCAAGATAAACCTGGCAGTTACAAGCCAGTCAGTTTAATCTCAATGGGGGATGCTTTTGGGAACAATAATCCAGGAGAAAATGAATAGTCATTTGATCAGGTATGGACTAATAAAGGAGAACTAATGTGGGTTTGTTGGATAAAAGCAGCATAGTTAATGTATATGGTCATTCAAAAGCTGTTGGTAAAGTACCACATAATGCACTCAACAGCAAAATTGAACCCAGTGGGATAAAAGGGACAGTAGCAGCATAGACAAAATTGCCCAAGGGATAGATTTGTGGTGAATGGCTGTTTTTTGGGCTGAAGGGAGGTATACAATGGTGTTCCCCGGGGTTCAGTACTTAGAGCTGCTGCTGCTTTTGATATACATGAATGACTTGGACTTAAGGGGTACACAATTTTGAAATTTTCAGGTGACTTGAAACTTATAAGTGCAGTAAAGAGTGAAGAAGATAGTAATAGACTTCAAGAGGTCATAAATGGGATGGTGGAATGGGCAGACACATGGGAGATGAAATTCAATGCAGGTAAGTGTGAGGTGCTACATTTTGGTGGGAAAAATAAGGAGAGAGAATACCATAGAGCCATAGAAAAGTTATAGTGCAGAAAGAGGCCATTCAGCCCATTGTGTCTGCGCTATCCAAAAAGAGAAAAAAGAAACTAGCCGCTCATTTTAATCCCACTTTCCAGGTCCGTAGCCTTGCATTACAGCACTTCATATGCCAGGTACCTTTTAAATAAATTGAGTGTTTCAGCCTCAACCACCAACTTAAGCAATAAATTCCAGATGTCCACCACCCTCTGGGTGAAAATGTTTTTCCTCATCTCCCCTTGAATTCTTCTACCAATCACCTTAATTCTATGCCCCCTGGTAATTGACCCCTCAGCTCGGGGAAACAAGTCTTTCCTGTCTACCCTATCTAGGCCCCTCATAATTTTGTACACCTCAATTAGGTCACCTCTTCGCCTTCTCTGTTCTAAGGAAGACAACCGTAGCCGATCCACTCTCTCCTCATAGCTGCAATTTTCAAGCCAAGGCAACATTCTTGTAAATCTCCTCTGCACACTCTCCAGAGCAATTATAACCCTCCTGTAATGTGGTGACCAGGTCTGTACACAAAATTCCAGTTGTGGCCTAGCCAGTGTTTTATACAGCTCCATCAGTACATCCCTGGTTTTGTATTCAATACCTCGCCCAACAAAGGAAAGCATCCCAAATGCTTTCTTGACCACCTGTCCTGCCACTTTCAAGGACCTGTGGACATGCACTCCAAGGTCTCTCACTTCCTCAATCCCTCTCAATAACTTCCCATTTATTGAATATTGCCTTGCTTTGTTTGCCCTCCCCAAATGCATTACCTCACACTTTTCCAGATTGACGTTGATTTAATTCTGGAGTCGACAGCTATCCTCTTTATTTTCAACTACACGACAAATTTTTGTGTCATCTGCAAATTTCCCAATCATGCCTCCCACATTTAAGTGTAAATCATTAATATGTACAACAAACAGCAAGGGCCTCAACACTGAGCCCTGTGGAACACCATTGGAAACCATTTTTCATTCGCAAAAACATCCATCAACCATTACCCTTTGTTTCCTGTCACTGAGCCAATTTTGGATCCAACCTGCCATCTTCCCCTGTATCCCATGAGATCTCACTTTCCTGGCCAGTCTACCATGTGGGATCTTGTCAAATGCCTTACTGAAATCTATGTAGACAACATGCACTGCACTACCCTCATCAATCCTCCTTGTTACTTCCTCAAAATTTCTATTAAGTTAGTAAGGCATGATCTTCCCCTAACAAAACCATGCTGACTATCTCTAATCAATCTGTGCCTTTCTAAGTGACAGTTTATCCTGTCTCTCAGAATTGTTTCCAATAATTTGCCAACCACCGAAGTCAGACTGACTGACCTATAATTTTCTGGCCTATCCCTCACACCCTTTTTAAATAATGACACAATGTTCACAGACCTCTAATCATCTGGCACCTTGCCTGCATCTAGTAAGGATTCAATCCTCAGGGCATCCGCTATTTCCTCCCTGGCTTCCTTCAACAGCCTAGGACGCAATCCATCTGGCCCTGGTGATTAATTCCACCTTCAAGGATGTCAGTCCCTCTAGTACTTCCTCTTCCTAATATTTCATGCTCCTCTTTAACTAGAATGTCTGCATCGTCCCTCTCCTTAGTGAAGACAAAAACAATGTACTCATTGAGAACCCTGCATCAAACTACAAGTTACCATGTACATCTCTGATAGGCCCTACCTTTCCCTTGTTATTTTCTTACTTTTAATGTACTGGTAGAACATCTTAGGATTTTCGTTGATTTTACCTGCCAATTTTTTTCATATCCTCTCTTTGCTTTCCTAATTCCCATTTTTACTTCACCCCTGTACTTTCTATACTCTTCTAGACTTTCTACTGTATTAAGTCTTTTGTGACTCTCATAAGCTTTCTTTTTCTGTTTTATCTTGGCCTGTATGCTTCTGGATAACCAGGGGCCTCTAGATTTGGCAGTACCACCTTTAGCACAATTTTAAAGGAGGTGTAAGAACAGGGAACAGGTGTTTGTGCACAAATCTTCCACGGTGACAAGACTGATTAACAGTGCAGTTAATAAAGCATATGGCCTTTATTAATGGAGGCATAGAGTACAAAAGCCAGTAAGTTGTACTAAACCTATATAAACCACTAGTTCGGCCCCAGCTGTGGTATTGTGTCCAATTCTGGGCTCCAGACTTGAAGAAGGACATGAAGGCTTTACAGAGGATGCAGATGAGTTTTACTAGAATGGCTCCAAGGATGAGGGATTACAATTAAGTGAATAGACTGGAGAAGCTAGCATCATTCTCCTTAGAACAGAGAAAGCTAAGAAAAAACTTGATTGAGGTGTTTAAAATGATGAAGGTTTAGATAGAGTAAATAAAGATAGGTTATTTCCAATAGCTGAAGGGTCATTAAGCAGAGGGTACAGATGAAGAAAAACTTTTTTATACAATCAGTTGCTAGGAATTGAAATGCATTGTCTGCACTGGTGGATATGCCTCTTTTGTAAACCCATTACCAATTAAGTGTCCCATTTGAAAGGGGCACTAGTGACCCACTAACAAAAACAAACCAAACAAAAACAATCCAAAATTTTAAAGGTGTTGTACCCAAGGTTGATAATGCATTCCAGTCCCTCGGTGCCCATCAGTCATGGAAAGCCTCAAGTGTACTGTTGGGTACTGCGCGTTCCCTCTCCAGGGACACCATGGCATGGATAAAATTACAGAAGAGTCAAGTGGAATGACTCCCTCAACCAACCACTGTCTGTACCTGTTAATGCCCACATTGGCAGGGCCAGGTGGTGGATATAGATTCAATGTTAGCTTTCAAAATGTAATTTGTTAAATTATTGAAGGAGAAAGAATTGTAGAGATATGAGGAAAGAGTGGGAAATGGGACTAACTGGATCTTAGTAGTGAGGACTTCAGTATTGCTGAATCAGAGACATGCTATCTAAGCTTTTCACCTTGCACTCTTCAAGTAGCTCACAAGAAATTACCAAACTGTAATGGTGGAATAACAATTTATACTGCATGAGAAGAGAGTGTTGATTGGTTGGCAAATGGAGTCTGATTGGTGGGTGTATTGCCATGGAGACTGCAGCATGGGGCATTTAGCTGCCCAGCTTTGTTCAAATTCAAACTGGGCAACTCTGGTCAACTCTGATTGGTCAAGGCATTGCTCTGGGGAATGAATCAGGATATCACTATTCCCTAAGTTTTTGTTCAGGTGAAAAAGGTGTAAAACATGCACATGGTCCTTCTGCCTGCAAAGGACAGCACCCTGTGCGTGAATAGTTGTGGCTTCCAGCATGTGTAAGTGAGCCATGCTGCAGGCCCGACTGACAATCTTAAGTTGGTTTTCAGTGTAATCCTTAGCACAATCAGGATTGTTTAACAGGTGTTGTCCAATCGCAGAATCATAGCTAATGTTGGACTCTATGGCCAGGATTTTGCAGCCCTGTCATGGCAGGACCTGCCACAGGTGATTCGGTGGCCCAGCCAAAAGTCCATTGACTTTTGGCGGGACCGGTGACCCGAGCAGCAAGTGGGGTGGAAAATCTCACCCTATATTTTGAGTTTTGCAAACACGGGCTGGTTGGTTCCAGCCAGTACTTTGCCCATTGCGAACAGCTGAAGGGACATGCTGTTTGATGTGATCTGCCAGTCTTTGGGACATACGGCCTATATACCTAGCATCACACTGGCACTGAAATTCATACACCACATTGCTCGTTTGTGTGATAGGCAGGGCATCTTTTTGGCTTGACAGCAGCACCCTGTTCCTGGAGAATACCACTCGTGTTGCTACTGCATAGTAACAGTGTGCAATTGCTAGCCTGACCCGTTGCTCAAATTTTTGAGACACCTTACCCTTCCAGGGTAGAGGTAGACTGGGCACTTTTCAGGACTGAAAGTGGAGGCCTTATGCCTTGTTCAGAGGCAGTTAAGAGTCAACCACATTGCTGTGGGTCTGGAGTCACATGTAGGCCAGGCCAGGTAAGGGTGGCAGATTTCCTTCCCTAAAGGACATTGCCAAGAAAGGTAGATTGCCATTTGGTTTTTATGACAAACAACAATGGCTTCAAGGACATCATTAGACTTTTAATTCCAGGTTTTTTTATTGAATTCAAATTCCACCATCTACCATGGCAGGATTCAAACCCAGGCCCCCAGAGCATTACCCTGGGTCTCTGGGTTACGAGTCCAGCAACTACGCCATCACCTCCCCTAAAGAGTGCAAGACAAAAAGTTTAAATAGCATAGTATGTCTCTTTTTTCAGCAATACTAACTGGATTGCTCATTGAAAGAGCCAGTGCAAACTGATGGGCCAAATATGTGCTGTATTGTTCTATGAATTTATAATTTTAATAATATATGAATAAATAAATAAGTGGTTCTGCACACAAAATGACCAGTCAGCTTGGTAATTTCTTAGTCACTGAAGTGAATTAAAACATAAACCTAATGTATGTTACTTAATTAATTTTTAGTTTACTAATCATGAATTACCAGTTTGCATTGAGATGGATTTTTCTGAGAGCACAAATTGGAGGGATTCAATGAGAAGTTTGCCTTCAAGCATGTATGTTATTTAATATTTTTTGTTCCCTTTACTGAAGCTAGCACCCTCACCTTCTATGAGTCCCATATAATCCATGTCTGTCCCTGACCTTTCATCCTCTGTGGTGAAAAATCCCATTCAATGAAAACAAGCATTGTCTTCTGCATTCAGCAGTTGTATGCTAGGTTAAGGAACTACCCACAGGACCACACATTGATATGTTTGCTCCTTTGGCATTTTTTAGATGATGATGTATCCCTCAAAGAATAAGATAGTTTACTGGTAGGGACATAGGGTGTAGTGGTGGTGATCAGTTAAGGTGGGAGGAGAAGCGTCAGATTCTGTCAAATAGTGCTTGTGGTGGCATTGGGTTGGGTTATTGCTAACTAAAATACCTCGAGTAGGGTGTAAGCCCCCATGAACCAGCCCATGTAGCAGGTGAATTTGTGATTCAAAACTCAATAAAAATCCCGGAGACGATCGACAGAGTGGGATGGTTTTTACTATCACAAGTAGTACAGTATCTTGTTTTTTGCTATTTATTCAAGTCCATTCCTAAGTGAGCTTATATGCATCTACAGATGAAAGGTAAACTGGCCTACATTTTTGAGTAGGGAGGAACAATTGGAGCAATTCAGGAGACACCAGATTGGCTCTGTAGGAATAGCAAGGCTATTCATACATGTTTTGTGGGAGCTAATGGCTGTATGTACTAGGCATGCTGAAACACATGTTACAACTTAAGGGCCATCTACAAGGCACAAGTCACGAGTGTAATAGAGCACTCTCCAGTTGCCTGGGTGAGTGCAGCTCTAACAACACTCAAGAAGCTCAGCATCATCCAGGACAAAGCAGCCCACTTGATTGCCATCCCATCCACCACCTTCAACATTCACTCCCCCCACCACCGACAAACACTGGCAGCAGTGCGTACCATCCACAAAGTGTACTGCAGCAACTCACCAAGGCTCCTTCGACAGCACCTTCCAAATCCACGACCTCTACACCTAGAAGGACAAAGGCAGCAGGGGCATGGGACCACCACCACCTTCAAATTGCCCTTCAAGCCCCACACCATCCTGACTTGGAACTATATTGCTGTTCCTTCATTGTCGCCGGGTCAAAGTTCTGGAACTCCCTTCCTAACACTTGTGGGTGTACCTACAATGCATAGTCTGCAGCGGTTCAAGAAGGCAGCTCACCACTACCTTCTCAAGGACAATTAGAAATGGACAGTAAATGCTGGCCCAGCCAGCGATACCCACATCCCATGAACAAATAAAAGAAATGGCACCGAGGCCTCATTAAGAGTCACTTTCTTTAGGAGAACAGGCAGAATTAAAATTTCAAATTTCAAAATAAGCGTTATCTTTCTAGGTCTCTTCTCTTTTTAAGTTTTAGAGATTTACATTAAACCAGTGAATACAGATGGCGACTTCATTAGAATTTTCTGCATGTTATGCTGGAGCTAAGGAAATGTATGAGAAAAAATTCTGATATGAGTGAAAGCCATTCTACTTTAAAGTCAACAGTGAAAAGTTATGCCCAGTAATAGCCTGACTAATGTGCTATAGGTTTCCCTTATCAGTCAGTTATAGACAACTACTAATTAAATACTGAAAACATCCAAAATTCTGTGAGGCACATTTGAATCAAATACTGACTACATCTAGAGATGCAATTACTGCTGTGGTATTTAAATTGTCTTTGCATGTAAACAATTTAATAGCTTAATCTTTTCAGGACTTTAAGTAACATAATGAAAACAGGAATTCTAGATGTGATATTACACTTGTGTGTTCTGGTCTTTACACAGAAGAATCATATTAAATAACCATTGAAGGAGAATGTCTGGGCAACATAATTAAAGCCGAACAGGAGAAAAAAAAGTTAAGAGTATAAGTTTGCCATAGAATTCAATTTAGTTTCTGTAAAACAAAATACATGCATTGTAAACTAAGCCCTGTAACACCGAAGGATCCCATGATTGCAGACAAAATGTCTAGGTAGCATTTTTACCACAAGAGGGGATGAGCTTCCCGTGGATGTGGAAAACCTGACATTGGGACCAGTTCTGGGTTCTAACCCTATGCATTTCAAATGCATGCCTGCAGCCTCATTTTACGGCCACATTCATCATCCAATTAGTGAGGGAGGATGGGTTCTGGAGGTTCGAGCGCAGGACATCTCCCTTAATGGAGTTAAACAGCCCCAACTGTGAGACCAGTGGGATTGCTGCTCAGGAACAGATAGATGGAGCAGAGTGAAGGCGCTGCAGCCACCATTAGTGTTAGTGGATTGAATTAAAAGTAAAATTCTTATGGCTATTGGTGACATCCATTTTCACAATTTCATTGCTCAATGTCAAGGCTACAGTATGGGCAAAAAGCAGCCACACCATTTGCCGCTGGTGAGCTCTTCAACAGCCTCAAAGTTAACAACTCACTGGCCTCCCATTGTGAAGCTGCCTGTCTCATCTCAGCCAGGAGACTATGCGTTACTCAGAACATTTCACGTGTGCCCAAAATTAAGGGCTAATAAGTGCTTTAATTGGCTACCCACCACTACCATGCAGATAGCTGCTGGGAGCCCACCTCTGGGAATAGTGCACAGATGCAGGGAGACGTCGTGGAGCTGACCCAATACGTTGGGCTGGATTTCCACCCTTGAGGCAGGTAACAGGAGTTGACAAAATTCCCAGCTTGGCCTTGTCCCCCTCTGGAGAGAGTGCCTGTAAGGATGAGATTTTCATTGTTGGGGACAGGTGCAGGCTGCAGTCGGGCCAGCCGATTCAGGGAAAAGTTTGGAGGCAGCCACAGGGGCTGCCAGGTGTGGAGGCAGGATGTTTAAAAGGCCCACCTCAGTGCTGTTGGACTTTGTTCCAGTTATAACAAAAACAGAAAGGCCCTCCAGCCCTCCCCCCCATCCTTGCCCCCCACCCACATACTCCCATCCATGCCACCTCATTCCTTCCCCTGCCCAACCCTATGGCCCCTCATGCCCCCATGCCAAGCTATGACACTTACATGCCCATTCACCCCTATACACTGTATAGAAGCAATGAACACTATTGTGACAGTAGTGTCACGGACAGAGGGGGGTTAATTTAAACAGCCCTGATTTCCCCACTCGCTACCCATCCGCAAACAGAAAGGTGTTTTTGATTTCTGATTTCCCACTTTGTAACTCGTGGTGTATTTTCCTCAACCCTTCAGTTTTGGAGTGATCCAATCCCCTAATAACTCCACAGCAAACTCAAGATAAGGTGAAATAAGAGGGGTAGTTTATTTTACACAAAACATGGGAAGGGGTTTTGCAACATTGCCCCTTTTGCATTCATACAATAAAAGAGGGATAAGGGAAAGAAGGGGGTTCGGGGCAAAGACCACAATAA
Source organism: Cetorhinus maximus (assembly GCF_964194155.1). Lineage (NCBI taxonomy): Eukaryota > Metazoa > Chordata > Chondrichthyes > Lamniformes > Cetorhinidae > Cetorhinus > Cetorhinus maximus. The sequence goes on from NC_135882.1 coordinate 98,741,887, forward strand.
AAATAAGAATTATGGTTTCACGTGAGTCCGGAATCAATGTCCAAGGAAGGTTCTTTTAGGTGGCTTTGTCTGGCAGGATTCCTGGTCTTGGTCCTAAGAACTTGGCTGCAGGTCAAGTCCGTTGAAGATGCAGCAAAGTATTCTTGTATCCAAGGTATTTGTTCACTCTGTAGGCAAAATGTAGGGTTCTTTCTAGAGATCAGACTTTGACAGAAATGGAGGTCAGAGAGGCAGGCTGCTAGCCTTGAGTCCGGTCTTCTCTTCTTAAGTTAAACTGCAACTGAAGATGGAATCTGAAAGCTGTATGCTGAAAGCAACTCAAACAACTCAAGTCTCGGCCATGTGACAGGGTGGTTTTGGGTTGAGCCCTTCAGCTACTGGTGAACTTTAAGGACCCTTGTCAAAACCCATTGTACTTTATTGTACTTTGAGTAGGTAACTGTGGAACCATTAGCACAACATTGGAGATGAGGATCCCAATAGTTCTGCCTTTGTCCAGCCATGCAGAAACTTTGTCTACTAGTTCTTCGCGTTGACTTGGCTGGAATGTTTATACAATGAAAGAAGTGTTACATTCCAGGAGTTTGATCAGTTAGCCTTTGTCCATGTTTAAACTGCTCAGGAGCTTCCAGGACTGCCATCATGTGGTCATCTGTGGCCATTTTATCAGTCCAGCCATTTGTCCATGTTTTAAAAAGTAGTAAGTTTATAAAGTAGCCAGGATGATATAGATACATAATTTTTCCTTTCTGTCTTCTGAGCATGACAGTAGTTGTGTAAAAAATATTTTGAGGAAAAGTCATTCATTATTAACTTTTCACTTTCTTAAAAATTCATTTTTACTATAGGCCAAGAAAAGTTTCAGTCACTCAGGCCCTTTAATGTACCAACAGCAGAAACTGCAAGCACTTGAAATCTCTTAGCCATGTGTAAATAAACATTGTGAAATTGACAGCAGAGATCACAGACCAGAGCTATCAATCAGGTAATGTCTTCCTTAGGGCTCAAGTGTTTTAGTACTCTAATGGATTTCTGGGCTCTCAGCTAAGAATACTAAATGAGGCTCAACTGAGAGTCTAGAAATGCATTAGTCTTTTGAAACACATGAGCCCCAGAAAAACATTGCTTAACTGACAGCTCTGGTTTTCTGATCTATGCTGTCAATGCCTTGGCATCAGGGATATAGGGGTTGTTTTGGGATGGGGGGCATGAGGAGTCATAGGGGATCGGTGGGGGAGCATACTTTGGCATGAGGAGGCATGAGCAGGACATTTTAAACTTACCTTTCAAAAGGTTCCGTCATGCAGAGTATGGTTCACAGCACCTCTGAGTTGTTGTGAACCACGACCTTTTGTAAAGCCAGCCCAACTCCATGAAAATTGCGGAGGACTAGGACATGCCTATCCGTGCAATGGAGTCAGCCAGGTCAGGAGTGCAGCCGAACCAACCCTTAAAAGGTACTGCTGAAAATTGGAAACCCTGGGAATGGTGTTGCAAATTCTGGAACCGGGACCCAGCTGCCATTTTTAAAAGGATCCTGAGTCATCCCGACAAAGCAAAAATCTAGTGCATTAAATCAAAGGGTTTTTTCTAAGTAAAGTTGCTCATGACATCACGTTACATGGCAAAGGCATGGCACTGAGTGCAGCAAAATTGCAGATTTATTTAACTGAACTTCCAATTTCATAACCATCAGAGGAAATCTTTGCCAAGTACTTAAGGACGAAATTAGCCTGTGGTCCACAAATATTCATGGTCCCTTCATTTCTTCAATTCTGGATCTCAATCTTTTATCACCAACCATATTGCTCCTGTTACGATTGTTTTAAGAACTTTTTATCTTATCTTCCCAATAAACGACAGACACAATCTGAGCATTGGCAATATATCCTTATTATGGTTTGCTTTTTTTTGTTCTCACTTACCTCATGTTACTCCTCTTGGGTTAAGGTAAACATCTTTGCAGCAAATATGTGAATGAGACAGCAAAAACCAAAATCTAAAGCGCCTTTGACATAGTAAAATATCCCAACCTACTTCATTGGAGAGTTATCAAACAAAATTTGTCCCCGAGCCACATGAGCAGCTATTAGGAGGGGTGGCCAAAAGCCTGATTAAAGAAGTTAGTTTTAAGAAGCATCTTAAAGGAGGAGAGAGGTGGTGGAGAGGCATAGGGAGGGAATTCCAAAGTTCAGAAGCACAGCCATCATGGTAGAACAATTAAGATCAGGGAAGGGCAGGAGGCCAGAATTGGCGGAGTGCTAATATCTTAGAGGGTTGCAGGCCTAGAGGAGATTACTGAAATAGGGAGGCGTGAGGCCATGGAGGGGTTTGAAAACAAAGGTGAGAATTTTGAAATCTAGGTGTTGCCAGACTGGAGCCAACATAGGTCAGGAAGGACAGGGGTGATGGATGAAAAGAACTTAGTTAAAGTTAGGATATGGGCAGCAGGGTTTTATGGAGGGTGCAGGGTGGAATGCTGGCCAGGAGAGCATTGAAATAGTCAAGTCTAAAAGTGATAAATGCACTGATGATCCCTGTCAAAGCCTTGTAGTGCAGGGCTCCTTTATTTGAATGAGTTCACTTGTATTTACATATACAATTTGATATTTCAAATAATGGAGCATGTACAAATAAATTACTTATACTTTCTTATGTTAGCTGCTATTTTAGGAACAATTATGACCCACTTATGAGCCTAATAAATAAAAATGTTTGTACAATGGGAGCTGCAGCCTAAGGCCTCAATATTAAACTTGTCACAAGGGGCTAGGGGTGGATTTAAATGTTAAATTAATGTTAAATGCATTCCCAAACTGCTGCCATATTGCTGTTGTTATGGTTGACAGGTTTGAGCTGTGTAAGTGTTCATCTTGAAGATGCAGGAGCGTCATTTTCATATTTAAATCAGGCTCCAGTAGTGAAATTGGGAGCCTGATTTAAACTTGATTGCTGATCAAATTACCTTAGACTCAGGAAAGATGGCAGTGAAATGGAGGTGGGAACTGCTGCTTCTAGAAACAGCACTCCTTGTGGGTCAAGAGGAGCAACTGTGCTCACCAGCCATTCAAGCAAACCTTTGGCCTCCCTTCTGCCAATCATGGCTTCCCCCTGCCTTCCCCCACTCCAGCCCCCAAAAAAAGCCTGCCAACCACCCCCTCCAACTGAAGTCTGGTCTGTGATTGCTATTGCCAGGGATTGTTCCCAAGGATTGCAGGCTGTAGCCTCCTGCCCTTGATTTTCCCATTCAGAAGCCAGTTAGTCTGTCATTTGACCAGCTGTTAGGCAAGAAACAGAAGATAAATATTGTAATGAGAGCCTGCTATTAAATTTGGCAAGCGGCCTACCCCCCCATGACCCCCTGATTCTCCTTGTAGGTTCTCCCAACAACCGTACTCCATCCTCACATCCTCCTAAATATCAGGGTATTGGGCCACAATGTCTGGGATGAACATTGACTGAATGAGCTGCTGAACCTATTATGCTACTATAATCTTCAAATATGCTCTATTTGTCCTTATTTTAAACCTCGACAATTAAAAAACAGTGGGATCTTTAAGCACCTCATTGTGAATTTAGCATATGGTAAACACCTGTTTAATTGTAGAAGGTTTCTCCCTGAACCCCAGTTCACAGATAATTAATATCTGCTTCAAATCTAACCTTTAAGCTGATTAAGTGATACAACGGAACATAAATCACTTTCTCTTTCAGATACTAACTGACCTGTGTGCATGTCCAGTATTTTCCTACATTCATGGTAATGAATGTTCATTTTCAGCATATGAATGAGCAAAACACATTTCATGTTTTGATAGGCATTCCTGGTGCATGAGGTCCTGTATCAGGAATGCTCGATACAATTTATTTCACAGTTTTCTTTTTTGTTTTCAGTTATCAGTCTTCAGTTCCAAAGGATTGTGAGAACATCTCAAACATTAGCTCAGGTGACAGGTGTTAAATATCTGGTACTTAATTCATTATTTTTCAGCTCACAACTATCATGGCCACAGCCAACATGGATTTCATTTTCTCAAACCTAATGCAAAAAAAAAGCTATTCATCAAACTGAGCTGCAGCCCAAAAACCCTGACCTATTCATCCACAAAGACAGAATAAATAATTGTTTTATGCTTTGTGGAATCATAAGTTTTACGGGACCTTTCTTAAGTGGGGTAATTTATCTTACTTCAGTCACTGGCCTTCAACCAGCTGTCACCAAACAAGTTAACAAATATTTAGCCATCATGTCATTTTGTAAAATAGGAGAGTTGTCAGGGTTATCAATCCTACACATTGAGATATAACCTTGATTGAAATGGGTAAGATTCCACACTTTTTTAAGTTTCTTGGTCCAAATTGATACTGCCCTGATGTACAACCACACTTTTGATCACTAAACCAGCTTGTCAGGAACAGCATAATTTAAATGGCCTCTTGAAATCAGACTCTTTAGAGTGGCAATCCATTCTGCTTGTTCCTTTGAAACTGTCGGCCCATGAGGTGGTCTCCAGAAACTGAGGAGACTCTTTTTCTCGGCAGAATTAATAGCAGTTACTGGGAAAAGACTTTGAAAATCAATCCAGAACCTAGATGTTATGACTTAAATATGTTGGAAAATGCAACAGGGTAGATTTTAAACATAAATGCAGATTGGGTGTTAATGGAGGATGTTGGTTACAGTTCGGTAGGCCTGAAGAAGTCTTCGTAGTCATACATAGGTTAACTATAAGCTTGTATTGACTCTGAGAACTATTTACAAATATACAGTAAAGGGTACAAGCTAGGAGCTGTCTCCATGCTTGCTGGTACACACAGCTCTGTCCAACACTCAACTGAACCTGGGTGCACGTCATGTGGTCTCTTACATCACAGTATGGGCGGTGCTGTACTCAGTCCCACATTAAACCTCTGTGAGCATTAATGCACATCCTAATTGTCCTTGAGAAGGTGGTGGTGAGTCACCTTCTTAAATTGCAGCAGTCCATCAGGTGTAGGTGCATCCACAGTCCTGTTAGAAAGGAAGGGAGTTCTAGGATTTTGATTTAGTGACAATGAAAGAATGGCAATATGGTTCCAATCAGGATGGTGTATGGCTTTCAGGGGAACTTACAGGTATTCCTATGCATGTGTTACCCTTGTCCTTCTAGGTCACGGGTTTGGAAGGTGCTGTTAGAGGAGACTTGAGTTGCTGCTGTGCATCTTTTATATGGTAAATACTGCTGCCACTGTGGGTCGGTGGTGGATGAAGTGCCAATCAAGCAGGTCGATTTGTCTTGGATGATGTCGAGCTTCTTGAGTGTTGTTGGAGCCACACTTGTCCTAACAAGTGGAAAGTATTTCATCGCACTCCTAGGTTGTGACCTGTAGATGCTGGACAAGCTTTGGAGTCAGAAAGTGAATAGCTCGCTGCAGAATTCCCAGTCTCTGACCTGCTCTTGTAGCCACAGTATTTTGTCCATTTCAGTTTCTGGTCAATGGCACCCCCCAGGGATTTAATGGCGAGGGATTCAGCGATGGTAATGTCATTGAATGTCAAGAGAAAATATTTAGATTCTCTCTTGTTGGAGATGGCACTTGTGTGGCATGAATGTTACTTGTCAGTTATAAGCCCAAGCCTGAATGTTGCCCAGGTCTTGCTGTATATATATAATTGTCAGGAAACATGCTCACTTCTGACCTTATATGGGAGGGATGGTCATTGATAAAGCAGCAGAAGATGGTTGGGCCTAGGATACTACCCTGAGGAACTCCTGCTTCAATGTCATGGGACTGAGCTGATTGGCTTCCAACAACCACAACCATCTTCCTTTGTGTTAGGTATGACTCCAAAAGTGGAAAGTTTTCCCCTGATTCCCGTTGACTTCAATTTTACGAGGCTTCCTTGATATCATACTCAGCCAAATGCTACTTTAATGTCAAAAGCAATCACTCTCACCCCACCTCTTGAATTCAGCTCTTTTGTCTATGTTTGGACCAAGGTTGTAATGAGGTCAGGAGTCAGGAACATTTGCTTTTCAAAGGCAATGCCAAATTCGTTTCAATCATAAACAGTTAAATCATCAGAAAGCATTTTATTTTGTATGTTCGTTTACGGGGGGCGGATGTTGCCGGCTAGGCCAGCATTTATTCCCCATCCCTAATTGCCCTTGAGAAAGTGGTGGCAGCTGCATTCTTGAACCGCTGCAGTCCATGTGGTGTAGGTACACCCACAGTGCTGTTAGGGAGGGAGTTCCAGGATTTTGACCCAAAATCTTTCAAATGACCTCTGGAAGCAATATACGCTTGTGAATTTAAATTGTATTATCATGAAAGTTGAAACTTCAGCAGCTTATTTTAAGTGCAGTACAAGTGACAAGGAAAAGCATTCATATATACTGCCAAATTCAAACTCCATTTCCAATACTATCGATAGCCCCGCAGAACATTCAGAAAAAGATGTGCTTTTTAATTCAGACAGCTGTTATCATGTTCAGCACAGACCTATTAATTCACAATTATGAGCTCAATTATTAAGCATATAGTTGAATTCAGAACCTCAATCCAAGTTGGTCAAATTCACAGCAGAAACAATACTGTGTAATGGACATGGAAGAGATTATAGGCAAAGCTCCCCTTCTTTTTCACTTATCCTCTGACTGAAGACAGTGTGCTAAAAAAAGGTATTTTAACTCCTGAGTGCGTTAATTGTCAGGAACAGGCTTTTGTAAGTTTTAAAAGAAAGGTAAATGTTTCTTGTTCAACACCTGAATATACGCCCACATTCAAACTCACACAGATACACACACACACACACACACACACACACAGGAAAAGACTGTAATTATAAAAGTAGCATGCATTTACGTTTTATGATTTCAAGAGTTCTCTGTTACACTTGCTTTTTCCCAATGTTAACGATGCAGGCCTGTAATCCTTTCTGTCCACCGGAGAAAAGCTCTGATATTTTAAAAGAATGATTTGCTGTTGTTTTATGTTCTAAGTAGCAGATTTCTCTTTTGATTCTACAGCCAAGGCACAATGGCAGAGCTCTGGTATGATTCCTCTGGTAGATAGTTCTAGGTAGAGACTCTAGGTAGAGACTGGCATTGATGTGACTTAAGAGGAGGCGTTTTAGAGAAGGTCTTTTCCCTTCATCAACAGAGATGTGTCTACATATCTGACCAGGACATACCTTAGCAGAAAACTTGGGCTGAATTTCAGGGAGAGACGTATTGCTTGATACACGCCAGCCCCTCCCCATGGTAGAAAAGTCAGTCAGCTCTGCAAAAAAAGGCTGCCCCACAGCGGTAATACAGTGGCATGGCCTTAACGTGGTAATTGTGGTGCCTCTGCATCTCAGGGAAAGAAAGTCACACTCCAGACAGCTGTCGGGCAATCTGATTAGTCCCAGCAGTGGCCACTACTGAGTTCTGGCACTGCTAGAACTACAAAAGTAGTCCCGAGGAGGAAGACAACACGAATATCGGATCTACATGAGTCCGAGACTTTTGGTCGGAGAGGGATTGGAGACCCTAGGGAGGGGATTGTGGTGGGTTCATGTTTTGGGGGCCAGGGGTGGAGTCACAAAGTTGGGGAGTAACATCTTGGGGGTGCCCCCGCAAGAAACTGGGCACTCCCTAAAGGAGGTACCTCTCCTCCCTTCCTGCTTTTTCACCTGAGATGGTGATGTAGCAGGCTGACCTCCTTCAGGGTGAGAGAAACTAAACAGTAGGGTCACAGGCTCAGGGTTTCCACAATAAATAGAAAAGGAGAGTTAAACGATTTTTATTCACAGAAAGCTATTAAAATATGAAATGTGTTACCATACGCTGTGGTGAGACATAGGAACATAGGAGCAGGAGTAGGCCATTCGGCCCCTAGAGCCTGATCTGCCTTTTATCTAGATGATAGCTGAACTTCGACCTCAACGCCATCTTCCCGCATTATCCCCGTATCCTTTGATGTCATTGGTATCTACTGACCTCTGCTTTGAACATACTTAATTACCGAGTCTCCACAGCCTTCTGGGTAGAGAATTCCAAAGATTCACCACTCTCTGACTGAAGAAATTCCTCCTCATCCCAGTCTTAAATTTTCTGCCTCTTATTCTGAGACTATGTCCCCTACTTCTAGACCCCCACCCCCAGCCTGGGAAACATCCTTTCTCCATCCACCTTGTTGAGCCCTGTAAGAATTATGAGATCACCTCCCGTTCTTCTAAACTCTAGAGAATACAGGACCAGTCTCCTCAACCTCTCCTCATAGGATAATCCCGCCATCCCCGGGATTATTCTGCTGAACCTTCACAGCACTCCCTCTATAGCCAGTATATCCTTCTTTAGGTAATATAAGTTAATATAACCTTAGACAGTTGATATAACTTTAAAGGGAAACTGGATAAGTACTTGAAAAGAAACAATATAAACAATATAGAACAATATAAAACAATATAAAAAGATAAAGGAAAAGAGCAAGGAAATGCAGGCTGGATTATACCAGCCACCTGGGAACAGGCTGGGAGGCAGGTAGCCCATAGAAAAGCATGGGAAAGCAGGGATGACACACCCATTGTCCTCCCGCCATTGTCCTCTCTTGCCAGCGATGGGTAAGGTCCTCCCAACCAGAGGCAAACTGAGGCACTTAAGTGGCCAATTAAGGGCCTCTTCCCACTGCCACTGGCATTTTACCAGTAGCAGGGGGACGCTCTATCAGGAAGATATAATCATTTCCAGTTATTTGGGATTTATTGTAAGGTAGAGTAATAGTGAGGTCTGTGTCTACATATGTGTGCGTCAGTGTGTGTGGGATTTAATTGAATTGGAGGCAACTGGTCTGAAGGCTTTGATGTGTCAGAAGAGAAACTGGGTTTGAAACGTTAAGTAGGTAAACATGGCTGAAGTTTTAGAATGTGACGTGTAAAGGGAACATTTGTGTTTTTAAATAAATCAGAGTAGCTTGAATTCAAAAGAGGATGTGAAATGTTTCACTTAGCCAGAAGAAGTTAAGGAATAGTGTGTTTATTTTGCCCAGAGATGATTGGTAAAATTGGTACTATGAAAGATTTTTATTAGAAAAGTAGAGTTGAAAAGGCATATTGGGGCAACGGGATTTACATTGAAAAGGGAGAAATCTGTATAAAGGAGATGAGGTTGTGTATAGAAAAGAAGGCATTTTAAGATCTAACATAAGTGTGAAAAGCCTCCAGCACCTAAGCCTCAAGCTACTGTCTACAAGGAACCGAAGCTGAGAAAAACTCATTTTGAATTTGACTGTCCAGGGTGTATGCTTAGCCTGAGTCTGTTTAAATCTATGGCCAGAATTTTACGTTTGACAGGGGGCGGAGCGGGCGCAGGCAGGCGCAGACACGATCGCCGTCCACGATCAGGTCCATGCCGCCATTTTACGGGGGCGGGCCAATTTAGGCCCACCAAGCATATCTCCCGACTCCCATGGATAGCGGGAATGTGCAGGCGGCAGCGGGTGTGCACAGATCGCTGGGCCCAATGGCGATCTGGCAGTCCATTTAAAAGAAGGCCTGGCAGCCTTTTGTAGGCTGCTCACAATGGCCAGTGCTAGACCGCAGCAGAGGGGTTCAGGTGAGCAGGCCAGGCTGGAGGGTAGGCCAGCGGAGGGCCAGTGCGCCCCTCATTTTTCTGATGACTGCCTTGCTGTCCTCCTTGAGGAGGTGGCAGCACGGCAGGAGGTGTTGGTCCCCCAGGATGGGAGAAGGAGGCCCCCCCACATGACGAAACTTGCCTGGGTGGAGGTGGTGGAAGTGGTGAGCTCCCGCGATGTGGTACGGCGCACCTTGATCCAGTGTCACAAGCGCTTCAGTGATTTACTCTGGCAGGGTGAATACCATGTTGTCATTGGGCATTTAACCCAGCAGGTAGCCTTATCCTCTACGGCCCCCTACCGCCAAGTCTCAGTGTATTCAACTGCATTGAATCACTGACGGCATTTTTCCTTTGCTGGGTGAGCAAGCAGATAGTGCCCATGCTGAGGTCAGCCTGAGTGGGTCATGAGGAGATGAGTTTTTCCCCACAGTATGTATTGATCTGAGTCCCACATGACTGGTTTGGGGGCAAACTGGGGGAGCTGCACCTAGGCGCAGACTCAGAGCTCCAGGACCTGTCCTAGTCAGGTGATGACATGCTGGAAAGGGAGCTTCAAGATGGTGTGGCAACGAACCATCTGCTACCCTCTACGCTCCAAGTACTTGCGTCTCCTTGCTATAGAAGGAAATACCGTGTGGTTCCTAATGTGATGTAGGCAGCATGTGTCCAAGGGGACGGTGGGGGGTGGGGAGCAGACCTAGCATCTTTGCCTGAGTGATCGGCTGCAGCGGGGTGAGGAGGCATTGGAGGCCTGATATGTCCCACTCTGGTTGGGGTGGGCCGTGCGCGAGCAGAGTCCATGTGCAATTTGCCATGATCAATGGTCTTCTCTCTTTTTCGGGAGAAGAATGCGCAGAACATGGCCGAGCGTGTGAGGACTGGAGGCGGCCAGGCACAGCTCTCCGTATTAAGCTGCTTCCAGCAGGAAGCCCTTGAGCTGGAGAGGCACCAAGCACCCAGGTCTACTGGTGTTGATGAGGCTGGGGTGCCACGGCCAGGTATTTATGCCCAAGAGTGAGGTCAGCATTATCCTCCCAACAGCCATAGCACTGATGATTGTTAAATTAGTTATTGTTGCAACATTGCTGCGCCATTGGTAATGGAAGGTTGAGCGCATAATGAGCGGGGGGGACAGGGATGAACTTTGTCATTGTCTGCACGTTAACTGATCCACTGTCCTTGTTCTTCCTTTCAGCGTCAGCAGAGCAGCGCCGGGAGGAGAAGCAGCAGGTGTCCCCTCTCACACCTAAGGGGCCTGAAGCCTCACCAGGCATCACACCATTTCTGCGAGGCAGGCACCAGCGCAGATATTAGCAGCTCGGTGGGAATTAGAACAACGGCTAGCGTCCTGGGGCACAGCAGTGACAGCACTTCATACTCGCTGGAGGAGCTGGCAGAGAGAGAGAGTGCCCATGGCGCCAGCAGCCTGGAGGATTGCTGGTACATATTGGTACCAACGACATAGGTAGAAAGAGGGATGAGGCCCTGCAAGCAGAATTTAGGGAGCTTGGAAACAGATTAAAAAACAGGACCTCAAAGGTAGTAATCTCTGGATTACCTCCGGTGCCGCGCGCTAGTGAGTATAGAAATAGGAGGTTAGTCCAGATGAATGTGTGGCTGGAGAGATGGTGCAGGAGGGAGGGCTTTAGATTTCTGGGACATTGGGACCATTTCTGGGGGCGGTGGGACCTGTACAAGGCGGACGGGTTGCACATGAACCGGAATGGGACCAACATCCTTGTGGGGAGGTTTGCTAGTGCTGTTGGGGAGGGTTTAAACTAACTTGGCAGAGGGATGGGATCCTGAGAGGAGGTTCAGCAGAGGGAGATGCACAGCCAAAATTAGAAGAGAGAGCAAGTGAGTCTGGAAGGCATAGGAATTATAGGTCAGTTAAGGCACAAGGGAGTTTGGCAAGGTTGGATGGTATTTATTTTAATGCAAGGATTCTGATGAATAAGGCAGATGAGTTGAGGGCACAAATTAACACATGGAAGTATAATGTCATTGGTGTCACAGAGACATGGTTGAGAGAGGGGCAGGATTGGCAGCTCAATATTCCAGGATATAGGGTCTTCAGGCGAGACAGGGAAGGAGGTAAAAGAGGAAGGGGTATTGCAGTATTGATCAAGGAATCAATTACAGCAGTAAGGAGGGATGACATCCTAGAAGGCTCCTCAAATGAAGTCATATGGGTAGAACTGAAAAACAAAAAAGGAGCAATCGCATTGCTGGGAGTGTACTATAGGTCCCCAAACAGTCAGAGAGAAATAGAAGAGCAGATATGTAGGCAAATTTCAGAGAAGTGTAAAAATAATAGGATAGTAAAAGTGGTGGATTTCAACTTCCCCAACATTAACTAGGTTAGTCATAGTGTGATAGGTTTAGAAGGAGCGGAATTCTTAAAATGCATCCAGGAGAGCTTTTTAAGCCAGTACGTAGAAGGTCCAACAAGAGACGGGGCGGCCCTGTACTTAATTTTAGGGAATGAAGCCAGGCAAATGGTAGAGGTATCAGTGGGGGAGCATTTTGCAGATAGTGATCATAACTCCATTAGATTCAAGGTTGTTATGGAAAAGGACAAGGATGGGACAGAAATTAGAGTTCTAAATTGGGGAAAGGCCGATTTTAAAAAGAACAGATATGATTTGGCCAGAATGCACTGGGAGCAGCTGCTTATAGGTAAATCTGTGTCAGAGCAGTGGGGCTCATTCAAGAAGGAAACAGGGAGAGTACAGGGCCAACATATTTCAGTAAAGACAAAGGGTGAGAACAACAAATCCAGGGAACCCTGGATGTCGACGGACATACAGGATTGGATAAAGAGAAAAAGGGAGGCATATGGCAAAGACCAAGGGCTCAGAACAGTGGAAGCCCTAGAGGAGTACAGAATGTGTAGGGGGGAATTTAAAAAGGAAATTAGGAGAGCAAAAAGGGGGCATGAACAAACATCGGCATGTAAAATAAAGGAAAATCCAACGTTATTTTACAAGTACATTAAAAGTAAGAGGATAACTAGGGAAAGAGTAGGGCCCATTATGGACCATAGTGGTAATTTGTGTGTGGAGCCGGAAGATGTAGGTAGGGTTCTAAATGAATACTTTGTGTCGGTGTTCACAAGTGAGAGGGACGACGTGGGTATGGAAATCAGGCAGAAGGATTGTGATATAATTAAATAAATTAGTATAGAAAGAAAGGAGGTTCTAAGAGGCCTGGCAGACTTAAAAGTAGATAAATCTCCAGGCCCGGATGAAATGTATCCCAGGCTGTTGAGTGAGGCAAGCGAGGATATAGCAGGGGCGCTGGCAATAATTTTCAATACCTCTCTAGCCACAGGAGAGGTGCCAGAGGACTGGAGGATAGCCAATGTGGTACCGTTATTCAAGAAGGGAGGAAGGGATAAACCAGGGAACTACAGGCCAGTCAGTCTAACCTCAGTGGTGGGGAAACTATTGGAAGCAATTTCTGAAGGACAGAATTAATCTACACTTGGAGAGGCAGGGACTAATCAAGGACAGTCAGCATGGTTTTGTTAAGGGGAGGTCATGTCTGACCAATTTGATTGAATTTTTCAAAGAGGTGACCAGGTGTGTAGATGAGGGCAATGCATTTGACGTAGTCTACTTGGACTTCAGCAAGGCTTTTGATAAGGTCCCACATGGGAGACTGATAACAAAGGTAAGAGCCCATGGGATCCAAGGCAATTTGGCAAATTGGATCCAGAATTTGCTGAGAGGCAGGAAGCAGAGGGTGATGGTCGAGGGGTGTTTTTATGACTGGATGCCTGTGTTCAGTGGGGTTCCACAGGGATCGGTGTTGGGTCCCTTGCTGTTTGTGGTAGATATAAATGATTTAGACTTGAATATAGGAGGATTGATCAGAAAGTTCGCGGATGACACAAAAATTGGTGGGGTGGTAAACAGTGAGGATAGCCTTAGATTACAGGAGGATATAGACGAGCAGGTCAGATGGGCTGATCAGTGGCAAATGGAATTTAATCCAGATAAGTGTGAGGTGATGCACTTGGGCAAGACAAACAAGGCACAGGAATACAGGAAGAATGGTAGGGCCCTGGGAAGTACCGAGGATTAGAGGGGCCTTGGCGTACATGTCCACCGGTCCCTTAAGGTAGCAGGACAGGTAGATAAGGTGGTTAAGAAGGCATATGGGATACTTGCCTTTATTAGCCGAGGCATAGAATATAAGGGCAGAGAGGTTATGCTGGAGCTGTATAAAACACTGGTTAGGCCACAGCTACAGTATTGCGTGCAGTTCTGGAATGCGCATTATAGGAAGGATGTGATTGCACTAGAGAGAGTGCAGAGGAGATTTACCAGGATGTTGCCTGGGCTGGAGAGTTTTAGTTATGGGGAGAGATTGGATAGACTGGGGTTATTTTCCCTGGAGCAGAGGAGATTGAGGGGGGACATGATTGAGGTGTATAAAATTATGAGGGGCATAGATAGGGTACACAGGAAGGAACTTCTCCCCTTGGTGGAGGGATCAATAACCAGGGGGCATAGATTTAAGGTAAGGGGCAGGAGGTTTAGAGGGGGTGTGAGGAAGAATTTTTTCACTCAGAGGGTGGTGGGAATCTGGAATTCACTGCCTGAAAGGGTGGTAGAGGCAGAACCCTCATAACATTGAAGAAGTATTTGGATGTGCACTTGCGATGCCATGGCATACAAGGCTATGGGCCTAGTGCTGGGAAATTGGATTAGAATTGTTAGGAACTTGTTTGAACAGCGCAGACTCGATGGGCCAAAGGGCCTTTTTCTGTGCAGTAGGCCACGATGACTCTATGATTGCAGGGGCCCAGGCACATGCTCAGTCGGTGCCTGATGATGTGCCTCTGGAGTCGCCTGCGACGCAGCAGGTGCAGGAAATGCGGCCAGGTGTGCAGGAGCATCTAGGGAAGAAACATGAGGATATGCTTGGCATGGGCTTCGTGGCGGAGGAGTCAACGCGGACGCTCGCCGAAGCAATGAGCCACATGTCTGAGTGCCAAGCATCCTCCATAGAGAGTGGCAGCTCTCATGGAGAGCCTACTCCAGGAGACCCGTCAGGGCTTCCTGGGGATGCGCTCTGACCAGCAAGCCCTCACATCGGCAATGACCTCAGCTGGTCACTGCCAGTGTGAGAGATATTGTGGGCATCAAGCTTCCCAGCTCGTTGCCCATCCATCCACGGTAAGCAGGGAGGTCCGAAGCGACCTTACATCAGCGCAGCAGCTGCCTGTCGTCTCTGAGGGCTCATCCCAGGGCGCTCCGGATGAGGGCAACAGCTCCTCCGCTCCTCTGCCAGTGACCGTTGCATCCGATGAGGCTGTGATGACTGGGGAGATGCCAGCTGTGGAACTAGCAGCTCCCTCCCAGGCGGGGCCAGCACAGGCTCCACAGGCCAGAGGAGGACCGCCAAGGTCATCGAGGCCAACAGGACAGTGGAGTGAGCAGGCTGTCTCACAAGCCACTCTGAGTGATGGGGCAGCACCAAAACGTAGCACTCGTAAACAAAAGCATAAGGCACCTTAGGCACACCATGGGTTTTTCACTGGTGCTTTTGTGTTAGCCCGAGATGAGGTCCTTATGATTTATTTTTTATTGTTAACACTATTGTTTTCTCTTTGTGATAAGTTCTTTTGCTTCACACATTAAATGCAGATGAGTGACCATGGCTGAGGGTGTCTCGTTTCTTCTGTATGTGTATGTTTAAGAAAAGTGTAATGAGTGATTTGTTGGACATTCAGCTTTATGTACAAGGCCCTTAGTTAGTGCTGCTGACGTGGCAGATTTTGCACTTTGGTGTCGAGTATCGAGGCAGAAGGCCAGGCTTGTCCTGGTGATCCATCTGTGGTGTGCTAGCTGAAGGTTTGTTGGCTTAAAGCATCCCAGGTGTCCCTGCCTCCCTGGAGTATGCCCGGGTCAGCGTCTACCCCCTTAGCATTTCCCTGTGCGTGCTCATCCTCGGACTCACTGCTGGACACGTCGTGTGCAGCCACATCCACTGCATCAACGTCTTCATTGTCCACTGCATCCCCCCTTTCCAGCGCAAGATTGTGGGAAGTGCAGCATGCAACCACTATCACTGAGACATGATCTGGAGGGTACTGGAGTGCGCCCCCTGAGCGGTCCAGGCATCGGAAGCGCATCTTGAGAAGACCGATGGCTCTCTCCATCACAGCCCTTGTGCAGGTGTGGCTCCTATTGTAGCGCTGCTCAGCTTCTGATATTTGATGGTGGAGAGACGTCATGAGCCACCTTCTGATGGGATAGCCCTTGTCACCCAGCAGCCAGCCATCATTGAGGAACCCTGGCACCTGGGAGTGTCTGAGGATGTAGGTGTCATGGGAGATGCCTGGATACCTGGCACAGACTTGTAGAATCAGCATCCTGTGATCACACACTATTTGCACGTTCATGGAGTGGAAGCCCTTCCTGTTGACGAAGGCACCGGGCTCACCTGCTGGCGCCTTGATGGCCACATGTGTGCAGTCTATTGCACCCTGGACACGGGGGAAGCCAGCAATGGCCGCGAAGCCTCTGGCTCACTCTGTCTGGCTTGCCTAGTCCCAATGGAAGTGGATGAAGGTCAATGCACAACTGAACAGAGCATCTGTAACCTGCTTGACACAAGTGTGGACAGCTGGTTGGGACACACCGCAAAGATCACCCACCGAGCCCTGGAAGGAACCAGAGGCATAGAAGTTGAGGGCAGCTGTGACCTTCAGTGCCACTGGCATGGGGTGTCCACCCACACAGTTAGGGGAGACCTCAGGTCCATCATCTGAGAGATATAAAACAAAAACAGAATTACCTGGAAAAACTCAGTAGGTCTGGCAGCATCGGCGGAGAAGAAAAGAGTTGACGTTTTGAGTCCTCATGACCCTTCAGCAGTCGAAACGTCAACTCTTTTCTTCTCCACCGATGCTGCCAGACCTGCTGAGTTTTTCCAGGTAATTCTGTTTTTGTTTTGGATTTCCAGCATCTGCAGTAGTTTTTTGTTTTTATCTGAGAGATATAGTTGACTGTCTCCCTGGAGAGACAAAGCCTCCTTCGGCACTGCACCTCAGACATATTGAGGTAGCTGCTTTGCCACCTGTATACCCTGGCAGCAGGATAGTGGTGTCTTCTGCAGCCCCTTTCACCTTGGACTACCTCTTGGCCCTGTGCCCCTTGTGCCTGCGCCTGTCCTCCCAAAGGTGGCTCCCCTGGAGGCTGAATGTGCACTCCTGGCCACCTCCCCATTCTAGCCCTCCCTTCCTCTTCAGAGGAGCTGCCTCCAGTGGACAGGTCAGCTCCCATTCCCAGGCTAAGTGAAGGCTTCCAGAAACATAACATAAAGAACATAAAAACATAAGAACTAGGAGCAGGAGTAGGCAATTCAGCCCCTCGAGCCTGCCCCGCCATTCAATAGGATCATGGCTGATCTCCTTTCACCCTCAACTCCAATTTCCTGCCCTCCCCCCATAACCTTTCAACCCTTTACTAATTAAAAATCTATCTATCTCCTCCTTAAATTTATTCAGCGCCCCAGCATCCACTGCACTCTGAGGTAGTGAATTCCACAGATTCACAACCCTTTGAGAAAAGTAATTCCTCCTCATCTCTGATTTAAATCTACCACCCCTTAGCCTAAAACTATGGCCTCTCGTTCTAGAATGCCCCACAAGGGGAAACATCCACTCCACGTCTACTTTGTCTATCCGCATCTTATATACCTCAATTAGATCTCCTCTCATCCTTCTAACTCTAGCGAGTATAGGCCTAAACTGCTCAATCTCTCCTCATAAGACAAGCCTGCAGGCCCGGAAAAGATTCCTCATTGCAGAGTGCTGACCTAAAGGTTAAGAGTCCAGAAAAAGCAGCTGGGGTGCATTCTGAAGTACTGCAGATCACACAGGCAAGTTTGAAAAACTTTCAACAATAAATACTTCACAGAACAGCTTCATGACCCCACAGAGCCCTTATCCCGCCCATGGATGAGGTTAATACAAATGTCTCCTACCCACTTGACCGTTGCGACCCAGCATCGATTAAAGACTAAAGGGCCTTAAGTGGCCCATTATTTAATGGCGGGTGCACATCGGATTTCATTGCGCGCCCGCCCAGCGAAATACCACAATGGCACGTGGTGACATCGGGACGCTCACCCAATGTCACTGAGCATCAAACGGAAAATTCTGCCCTATGTGTTTTACTGTTGCCTTACTGGAGGTGTAACTGGAAGTTAGATTGTTTAAGGGATTTAGAAGTTATCATAGTAATAATTCGTAGATCTATGTATGTGCTTAAAATCATTTCTTCTGTTAATAAAAGTTTAATTTAGTTTTGTCAATGACCTTACTACTACTGAATTCAAGGCATCTCAAATTATACAAATTACAAAACAGTTGTGGCGGTTGTTTCACGTTTCCCTTTGGGATCTGAGCAGCTCAGCATTTACCATCGGCTGTGCCATAACATGCTCCATCACATGAGAAGACTGCCAGGTGAACCCTGGTGACCTCCGAGCACACATGGGGGGCTAGGGCCCCATACCAATGATGCCACCTGCCCTCACCAACACTCTCCCCACCACCCCACCTTTATACCAGGGACTGCCTGACTGGTTGTGAGGGTGCTGTCTATGTATCGTATCCTCTTCTTCCAGATGCAGTACCAAAGGTGACGACCACTCTTGGTGGTACTGCTGAGGCCATTGAGCTGTAAGCTCTCCAAATGGTTGGCAGCTCTTGTGGACAGGACCATCCGTGTAATGACAGCCATGACGGCCCACAGACAATATGCAGCCCTGGGTCTTGCAGACCGCTGAAGCAGAGTCGCCTCCTCCCCCCACCATGATGACTAAATCCAGTCCAGGGATGCAGTAGATATCTCTAGTTGAAGAAATAGCATCAACACAAACACAATTGGTCAAATGGCCAATTGTTCAGTAATCTTTATGAAACTTCAGAGAAAATTTACAATAATCATTTTGTTGATGTTGATGCTGCAACGAGCCATCGCCACTCAGTAATTTAGACTGTTTATGGTTCTTGATACCGGAATCATTACTGATCAATTTTCATGTATCTAAAAAAATGTCTCAAATCCCAATTGCATTTTCGTGACCTAAGCCAAGTAATTACTTTTGGTAATGTTAGTGGACAAAGCCTAAAACATCAATGTAACATTCCCTATCCATTATTTTAGCGCATGGGTTTATTTGAATTGGCTTATAACACATAATCAATGGAAAAAATATACATCATGCAAATATGGGGAGATGATGGTGTATTGATAATGTCACTAGACTAGTAATCCAGACACCCAGGCTAATGTTCTGGGGACGTGGGTTCAAGTCTCACCATGGCAGCTGGTGGAATTTAAAATTCAATTAATAGATCTGGATTATAAAACTATTCTCAGTAATGGTGACCATGA
Organism: Cetorhinus maximus; assembly: GCF_964194155.1. Lineage (NCBI taxonomy): Eukaryota > Metazoa > Chordata > Chondrichthyes > Lamniformes > Cetorhinidae > Cetorhinus > Cetorhinus maximus. Next base: position 98,760,905 of record NC_135882.1, read on the forward strand.
AACTGTCGATTGTTGTAAAAACCCATCTGGTTCACTAATGTCCTTTAGGGAGGGAAATCTGCCATCCTTACCCGGTCTGGTGTATATGTGACTCCAGACCCCACAGTAATGTGGCTGACTCTTAACTCACAAGCCACTCAGTTCAAGGGCAAATAGGGATGGACAACAAATGCTGGCCTTGCCAGTGACACTCAAATCCCATCAAAAAAAATAAAGGAAATAGATTCAGTTGTTATTCAGTAATATCACCCTCAGTAATTTCTATGTACTGATGGTTTTACTGCTTTTAGAATGCTGAAGCAGAGCTGCAATATCATACCTTACTAAGCTTTTATTTTAATAAACTCTTCATGCCAGTTTTGTGCAGTGTGCTTACAGTGTACTTATATTTAATAACTGAACAAAACACTGGCATATCATTTACCATTGGTGAGTTTCCAAGACATTTTGGTCCAAACAGTTACTAATAATGATACCTCTTCACCACCCTTTTGATGTGATTGGAGTACATGTGAATTTCTGCCAAAGTTTTACAAAATGCTATTTAAGCCATTATTCCAGGGTTACTGCAACACTTTCAATGAAGTTAGATAGTTCTGTGATAAAGTAAGCAGAGGGCTGATGAGGATAGTGCGATTGATGCACATATGGACTTTCAAAAGACATTTGTTAAAGTGCTGCATGGTTTGTGAACAAAACTAAAGCCCATGGGAGTGAAGGAATACTGAATGTGTAGATACAAAATTGAGCAAGAGACAAACAGGAGAGAGTGATGATGAACAGTTGTTCTTCAGGCAGAAGGGAAGTGTGTAGTTGTGTTCCCTAGGGATCAGTATTAAGGCCACTGCTCTTTTTGATAAAGGCAATTAATACCAAACGGAACAATTTCAAAGAGGATGCAGGAATATAGCAACCTGGAAATGTACATAGACAAATCTTTGCAAGTGGCAAGACAAGTTGATAAGGCTATTAAGAAAAGCATATGGGATCCTTGACATTAGTGATGGAAGCATAGTGTACAAAAGCAAGGATGTTATCTTAAACCTTTATAAAACACTGGGTTAGGCTTCATCTGTAGTATTACAGCCAATTCGGGATACCACTCCTTAGGACCTTCTTTTCCAGAAGACATATTGAGACTCTCAAACAGCCCAGTCTGTGTCACAAGGGTAGTACAGTGTATCCCTAGTGATCTCTGCTAGCAGCTTGCCTATAACCCAAGTCAGAGAGATGGAACTCTCGGGAGGGAACACAGAGTTGGAGCAGATTCCAGAGATATGGCAGGCAAGACCAAAGAGATAAAGATTTTGAATGTAATACTTTCAGGATGAACAACCAGTGTTGGTTAGTATGACTGGCAGGATGAGGAATGAATTAGAAGGCCGAGAGAAGATGCAGATGAGATTTACTAAAATAATATGAGGGGTAAGAAGTTTCAGTTATTTGGAGAAACTGGAGACTGGTTAACCCTTTTGAGTACTGAACGTTTTTGGATCTAGAACATTTGTTAACTCCTAAAAATCACTTTTTTTCTTATTAAAGTGGAGAAGGTTATGGGGAGATTTGATAGAAGGGGAAAAATCATGAAGAGCTTTGATAACATGAGAAATCGTTTCCCGTGGCAGAAAAGAGTCGGTGACCAAGGGATAGAGATATAAGGTGATCAGCTGAAGAACTAGCATTGACGAGGAAAAAATGTATTTACACAGCGAGTTGTTGTGATATGGAATGCACTGCCTGAAAAGGTGATGTAAACAGATTCAGTTGTAACTTCCAAAAGGGAATTGCATAAACACTTGAAGAAGGAAAACCCCAGGACTATGAGGGAAAGAGCAGGGAAGTGGGACTAATTGGATAGCTCTACAAAAAGTTGACACGGCTGCAAGGGGCAGAATGGATTTCTTCTGTGCTGCATCATTCAATGATTCTAGATTACAGCAGATGAATAGGACAATCTTCATGCAAATTTACCTCTGTAATGTTTTGAATATTTCAAAGGCAAAACCACCATCCAGAACGTACTATTCCAAGATGCTGTACTCCACAGAACACGTTCCAATGTTTTTGATTATTTAACTTATTTCTAAAATATTGCAAGTGACAAATGGAGAACAAATTATGAGTTAGCGATTCTGGCATGCAGCCTCAAAGGATGACAAAGCAGAAAAGTCATGGTCTTTCCAATTTTCAGTTATTAATTTAATCGCAAGAAAAATCAAGAGGAACAAAAATCATCCACAACCAACTGTTTGATCTGCCTTTCTATTGAACAAAGCCCTGTACCAAGAGTATGAGTTCATAAAATTTACCTGATTGTCAAAATTCATTTTTCCAGGAACTTCACAAGAAGCTAATTAAAACTGTTCAGTTTATTATGCAGAAGAACAAAATCAAACTTCATGTCTCTTCTTCTCCAACTCTTGTCAAATATTTGTCATAAATGTAAGTGTAAATTCCCCATTTTGCACTGCAATGGGAAGCCTTAACCACTGCGAGAATATATTTAAAAATTGATTTCGCACTCAGTTTCTCATGTGAAATTCAAGGGACTGGGTTGAAGATTTTTCACATTTTTCCTTCTGCAAACCTTCTGCTTATGTTTGTATCATGGTAATATTCCTGTTTGGAATATATGGTTATCTTTTTGTTTGGATTAATTTTCTTTACATTTAGCAAAAGTTGTAGTGGAGAAGATTCCAGAGATATGGCAGGCAAGATCAAAGAGATAAATATTTTGAATGTAATACTTTCAGGATGAACAACCAGTTAGGATGACAGGCAGGATGATGAATGAACTAGAATTGGTGCAATAGGAGTTTTGACTATGTTGGAGTTTATGAGAAGTGGAGGATGGAAGACAGCATTAAAGTAGTCAGGTGAGAAAGGAGCTGAGGGGCTGTAAAGGTTGGTAATATTGTTTAGAAGAAGTGAGAGGTCTTGGCCATGAGGGGTTGCAGGATTTAAAACATAGGGAGGAATTTTCGGGTCGGGGAACGGGGATGGGGCTCGCTCGCCGACGTGTAAAATGACACGCGAGTCGGCTGCGCGCCCACCGAAGTGTCAAAGGCCAATTAAGACCTGATCTATCCGTCCAACCTTAAGGTTGGCGGGCAGGCGATGAGCCCAGGCGGCCTTTGCATTTTTCATGAAACCTCATCTACGGGCAGGTTGAAGTTTCATGAAGGGTTTATTAATTAATTAAAGAATTTTCAAACATTTGATAAACATGTCACATGAGGGGACATGTATAAATAATTTTTTTTTGACTTTATTAAAAACTTACATTCCGAAATTAATCTCCCTGAGGCACGGAGCTGCGTCAGGGAGATTTCTGCTCTTTCGCGCACATGCACGAAACAGTGCAGGCCCTGGCTCAGGGAATCCCCCCCCCACCCACACAGGGAGTGCTCAATGCTTCCTTAATTGGCCCGCCCACGTAAAATGGCGGTGCAGCCCCGATGTGGGGCGCCGATTGGGGTCACGCCCGCCCCCGCACAACCCCCCCAATAGGGGGAAATTTATGCCCATAGGGTTTTATAGAGAAAAGGGAGGTTGAAGAGGGAGGAGGGTAGAGGAAAAGATAATAACAGTGGTTTTGAAAAATAAAGGAACAGTGTCTGAAGAATTTAATTCATTGATACTGTTTGTTATCACCAGGGAGATAGGAAGGAAAGTTGACTGGCCAGCAATTTAGTGGAGGGGTGATTGAGGGCTGGAGTTGGGTCTTACAAATGAGATGAGCTTTGCAAGAGCAAGCAGAGATGAGTAAGAAGATGCAAAAGTACTGGGCTAAGAGCAGTTGGAAAATTGAGGGAAGACTGTGGGCTGAAAACAGGAGAAAAGGGGGAAGTAAGTAGTGGTTTCAATCCTGGAGAAAAAATAATTCATGGGATCCTCCCATTTGGTGCTTGTGGGGAGATTGGTTTAGTATGTGATTGATCCTGGAGAAGAGGATCAGGGATGATTGTGGTACAATCAGTGATTTTGGCTGAGAAGAGAAAAGTATAATAAATCATCTAATACTTACTTAAAAGCAAATGTACTCCATGAGAAAATACCTTCCTCTTATTATTTGTAAAAATAATTATTATTTTGCTGATATTACCACCCTTTACAGAACATAGTTCCCTTTCTGAAAGATTAAATCCCTACATAAACATAAGCAAAATGAAATAGGGCAGTAGGCAGATGTCATGTCAAGCAGACAGAAGGACATGACAAATTAGTAAGAATCGTGCTTTCTTTAAAAAATGGACATTGTTGGACTTTTAAAACGGCTGCCACAGATCACCTGACTTTTAGAGCTGCAAGACATCCAAGCTTCTCGAAGCTTCTAAAAGTGGAGCACAATGACCACAGCCTGGTGGAATGTTGCAACTGCCATTGTCAGGACTCACCCCAAAACAGCAAGGACAAGGCAGCCACAGGTGTCCTGCCTCCAGAACTGCCAGGTAACAAAAGTGGAGCTACTGAAGGACAAGGAAGTGCTAAGAACTCCTATCTACCTCCGTTGCATGTCGATGGTTTTGACCAGTGGAGGTGGAAGCTACTTCATTAATATGATCCGATTATTGATTGCTTCCCATCGTGTATCAATGGCCAGACATTATCTAACTGAAACTCCTTCATTTCTGAAAGCCTTTTAAATTATACATCCTACTTGCTTGCAGACAGAGACAGAGTACTGCAGAATGTAGATGAAGCATCACCACAGAAACCTAGTTATTAACATCTAGTTTTTTTTATCAAGCCGGAAGGCTTAAATTATAAAGCCTTCTCGAACCTTGCTTTCCAAAAAATCCTAATTTTTTCTGCTAGTAAAACAACTGATTACATATAAACATGGTTTTGGAAACAAATCTCAGCCTTATAAAATTGAACCACTCTGATTATGGACAGAAGATTACAAGAATTAGCGAGTTCAGTCTGTCTCTCTCTCCTATACATAACACAGAGAAATGCTATGTGCTATTCATTCTGAGTAGAAAATTTTGAAAAATCCATTCAGCTACAATGGTCCTGATATTGGCAGGGGTGGGTTTGGTGAACCAGGGGCAGGAATCCAGTTGGGGACCTGGAAGTCCAGGTTTCTCCACTTGCATCATGCACATTTTGTTTACAACAGGATCCCTACCTGGAAATCAGCCTGGTTGATAGGCGAGGCTTCCAATTAGACAAGGAGCACTGTGGAGCAGGCCACAGCTCCAGGTAAGGAGTCTGCAGCTGGTAACGGGAGCATTGGATGGGGGAGGGCGCAGGTGTTCTGGCTCCCGATTCTAAGAGAGTGGGGGTTAAATCCTGGGTGATCTAATACCCGATCATGGTGAGAAGTCCTTATGGAGGGGTCCGATCCAACAGAAGGTCAGAGGGCTGTGGGGAAGCACTCCTGCCCTTTCTGGCCCACAAGCAGTGCTGGAAAGGCACTTACTTTTCCCCTGAAATTATCCTCAACTCCCTTGAGCTGCCAGGTTTCCAGAGGACTGTGAAAGCCGGCTGTCCCTGGCTAAACCTTCAAAGGAGGTTAAGTCTGAGGCTGTCAGCCTCGCTAAACTGTTTAAATGGATTTCCTACTTCCTGGGAGCAGGACGACTTCCCACCCTATGGGTGGAATTTTCCACACCCACTGGCATCGGGCGTGTCCAGCGGCGTGAGCGGACAATATAGCGAGAAGACCAAAAATCAGTTTCACAATGTCCTGAAACCAGTTTGAAATTGTCCACTCAGCCCGTTTCGGGCTACGTTTCCCACCGTCAGACATCGGGAACCTCATTGTAATACACCTGCACATCATTATAAGACCATCCCGCCGGAATCATCCCTCCATGCTGGATCATCGGCCCACACACCGACGTGTTTCACAACAGGACATAAAAGGTGTGCACTTGGCGGGCTGCACTTCGAGGGGACCTCGGAGGTGAGTGCACAGTAACGTTGTGCAGCGCTCACCTGGGTTGCCTGTTGGACTTCAGGGTTGAGGCACATTGCGGGGGTGGGGGGTCAAGGGCTGCCCTGCAGTTGAAGGTAGTGCACAAGGACTGGGGGTGAGGGAAGCCACCATGCATTAGGGAAACCTTATCTAAAGTGACCATGCCCCACAGCTGAGACAGCTCAGACACAACTACACTGATATGCTTGGAGTCAGGCCTCTAACTTCTCTGCCCACTCAAGCAATGCAAAGGCATGCAAGTGCCACTAAGTGCTCCAGAGATGTTCACCTCTCGGGCACAGACTGCAAACTAATGAGCATTTTAGTGGAGTGCCAAGCAGTTGGACAACTGGGCATGTTGTACAATCTCCTTGCTAAAGCTGGCCATGGAGCAGTCACTGGTGGAGGCGCTCACAGCTCCTTGCAATGTCATCATCCCGGTTTGGACCAGTCTCCCTCATGGTTCAAGCTAACAGTGCAGCTTTGCAGTGTGGGTTAGGAGAATGTCTACGCCTGAGCTGAGAGCACAGCATGCAGTCCATTGGGCAAAGCTGCCGCCAATCGGTCAGGTGGAGTGGGGCAGAGGGTGGGGTTTCAGGCAGCCATGCAGCGCACTAAACTCTGGCCATCCAAGTGGTGGCCAGCACTCTCTGGGATATGTTAAGGGGCCTTCAGACTTAAACAAGACAGGTTCTTAGAATACCCAAGCAAACCCATGCGTCTCTCTCTCTATCATCCTGCAGGAGGAGTATATCAGGAGCATGGAGCCTGGTGAACTAGCTGTATGCCTTGTGGCTTACAGAGAGCAGAGACGAAGCAAAAGAGGGCGACGGAGGCACCTGGCTGCACAGAGGGAGGAGCAGAACCCTCAGGAAGAAGGGGCGGCTGGGCGCACACCACTGAAGGTCTAGAGAGAGCAACCTCTGGTCAGTGCCTAGCTAAACTCAGGGTCTAAAGATGACGCCAGATGACCAAGAACCAGTGTCTCCGAAGACTGCGCAAGTTTGGGAACTGGTCGGTCACATCTGCCAGCTACTGCAGGATTTGATGCCATGGGTCATGGAGGGCATCCACTGCCAGTGGCCGTGAAAGTGCCCACAGTGCTCAATTTCTAAGTCAGTGTCTCATTTCAGGGCTCCATAGGAGACCTCTGTGGGATATCACAAGCCTCCACCCACAATTGCTTCCATGAGGTCATGGATGCCATCTTTGCGAGGGCACACAAATTTGTGCATTTCGCCTGGGACAAAGGCAGCCAGGATGCAAGAGCAATTGCATTCGCTCAGATCTGAATTTCCCACAGATACAGGGTGCGATCGGGTACACTCATGTGGCACTCAGATCTCCATTGCAACAAGCAGTCAACTATCTCAACTGCAAGGGATTCCATTGACTGAATGTGCAGCTGCTGTGTGACCACCACAAATGCATCCTGCAGGTCAGCGCACGGTTCCCAGGGAGTGTCCACGACTCCTACATTCTCAGTAGTTCTCAGGTCCCTGACATCTTCCAGGGTCCACAGAGGCTGCAGGGATGTCACCTCAGGGACAAGGGCCACCCACAAAGGCTGTGGCTGATGACATCCGTGCGGCGGCCTCAGACTGCAGCAGAGTGAAGGTATAATGAAGCTCATACTGCAACCCGCAGTTTGGTGGAGCAGACCATCAGGATGCTGAAAATGAGGTTCCAGTGCCTGGACCGATCTGGTGGAGCCCTGCAATACAGTCCACAGAGGGTATCACACATCGTCATTGCCTGCTGCACCCTTCACAACCTGGCGCTGCAACGGGGAGAGGAGCTGGCTGAGGAGGAGGTGCAGAAGCTGGAGGTCTCCTCCGATGTGGAGGATGTCGACAGTGATGAGGGTGAGGAATTCCTCGAAAGTGAGGATGATGGCGATGAGGCCCTCGCACTGACGAGACGAGGCAGGCTCACTCAGGAGGCCCTCACAGCTGCTAGATTTGTGGAGGATGATGATGACATGTAGTGAGGAGACACCATAGATCCTCACATTGGATCTGTGAACATTATACTCCTGTCTGGCTGATGGCAGTGCACATACCCTCTGGTATAATGCTCCTGTCATGGGGACACAGTGGAGGCCCTAATAGTCATTCAATTCCGGGAGGATGATGACGACATACAGTGATAGATATTCGCATGACCTCTGTGAATGTCTGACTCTTGTCTGGGTGAGGGAAACTTGCTTGCGCTCTGTGATCAGGCTCATATAATGAGGTGCAGTCAGGAAACTTTAAATGTACCTGATCCTTTGTCTGCCTTCAGCGCCTGACCCCTTCAGGAGCACAGTGTCACTGGTCACAGGCGCTGCAGAGATGGGGGCCAGCCCCACCTTAATGGTGCTGAGAGCACACAGAGAGAATGACGGAACTCTGTGATGCCTGCCCACAACATTCTGGCAGCAATGACAAGTACCATCAAGGTGCAGAAGCCACTAATGTGTCCAGGGAATGTGAGGCTGGACCATCACTTTGGTCTGAAGGCTGCACAAAGCACAGGGAAGAGGCCCTGGACTGAGACACCTTGCTTTGTCTTGTCCAGAAAGGTTTCACATCTGAGTAACATGAACACTGCTCATCAGATCAAGGAGCCATAGGCAGGGAGACATTCTTGGGAGTTTATTTACAATAGTAAACATTATGTACAAGTGATTAACACCCATACCCAGAGTGTCCAACTACATCTTCTTAACCTTCCTAACCCTGCCACTACGTCTTGGTGCTCCTCTGACATCCACAGCGGAGGTGAAGGCCCTGTCTCTGATAACCTTAGCATTGCGTCCTCTGGAGGGTGAATACCTGAAGGGCCTTGGCCTGCTTTCGGGGTCCTGCTGTGTGGCTGAGGCATCCTCCTCAACCTGTGGAGCTGGAGCAGCTGGAGTCACAGGAAGAGGGGGTTTGGTTGGGCCGGACACTCCCAGCGTCATCTGGGTGGATGGCCCTGGGGGGAAACACCTGCTGATCCTCCTCTCTATTGGTGCCCGTGGGCTCTTAGCTGACTCTTTGAGGAGTAGGGTAGCTAGAGTGAGATCAGGCTGTCCCATGCCCCTCTCACATACAGACTGTTGGAGGTCAACTATGGTGTCAGCGATGTCGTGCAGCTCCTGCAGCAGTGCAGGACAAATGTCCTGGACCAAGGTCTCCATGGTGGCCACCATCCTACTAGTGTTGACCTCAGTGCGTTGGCATGCCAGCACTATCACCTCAACCTGAAGGAGGATGGACTCCTCTATTGTTCCTTGTAATCTGAGAACTGCAGCGGACATCCCTTCCTGATGTTCCTGAGCTTGCCTTTGCAGCTCCAGCAACTGTGACATGACCGAGTCCAGAGGCTTGTCATCTGAATCGGACTCAGCAGATTTCTGGTCTCCAGCAGTCCTCCAAATACCGTGGACCTGGGAAGTCCTTGCTGCTGACTGCTGTGGATCCAACAGTGTGATGTGCTCATCAGATTGCGACCGCAAGGCTACTGCAAAGCTAGGTCCCACTGAGGTGTATGTCTCTGCACTGGTGGAGGGTGCAGGTGAGGGCTGTGATGGGGCTTCAGTGAAGGTGCCATCAGATTTCTCTTAGGAGGATACTTCGGAGCTTGATTGGAGGCCCTGGGCCATGGATTCTGTCAGCTGTTCCCTAGATGTGCCTGTGAAAGCAAGGGGAGATAATTAGTGCACGGCAGTGGCCTGTGAAAGAGGACACATCACTCACAGCATGGTTGTCTGATGGATGTTGCACTGCTGGACCTTCACTTGGTACAGCAACGCCGACCTCACCATCAGCACAGGACCGGTCCCGGTCATCGCCGGCCAGCTGGATGCCTCTATTTTCAAAGTGCATGAGGACCTTGATTTCAGGCATTCCTCCACCAGTCAGCGATCTCTCTCTTTGATATGTGCCAGCTTGTCCTGCATGAATACAGATGCAGAGAATGTGAGCAGGATATGCCTGCAAGGCCAGATGATAAGTGTGACTGGCCTGTGAAGTTGATGAGTGATCCCATGGATGGAATGAGGACAATGAAGGTGTGTGTGAGTGTGAGAGGGTGAATGGTGATGTCCCTTGAACTGGCAGTGAGTGAGATCCTTGTGGATGTGTGATGGGTTTGTGAGTATGTGACTTGAAATTGTGAGAAGAGTGACTTACCCTGGTGGAATGGAGATCATCCATCTTCTTGTGGCACTGGGTGGCAGCTTTTGCAGGGCATTGGCACTGACCACTGCTTCCCATTCTGGATCGGTGATGTTACTGCCCACCCTGCAGCCAGAGCGGGGGTGGATGCACGCCTCCACTGTGTGCGAAAGGCGCTTGAGGGACGCGTTATTATACCAGTTTGGCGGGGGGTGTGGGGGGGGGGGGGATTGTGGCAGGGAGGTGCTGCCGTAGTATCGTAGTATTGCCTTTCGGGGGAAGATCTCCTTTGCAGCAGGTCCTGGGCTGGAAGCACTGTTCAAAATACCGTTAAGACAGGTAAGCGAAATTCAAGATTTTGCAAGGAGCTGCTCCTCCAATTGCAGGCTGCTCCTTTCCCGCATTTGCTGCTAATCAGCTCCTAGTGCGCCTATCAGCAGCAAATGAGGGAGAGAAACAGTCTCTGATTCAAGGAGCAGTGAACACCAGTAGCAGTGAGGCAGTAACTGTGCTGAGAGCTACTGGGGCCAGGGGGAGAGAAGGTGCAGTGGGCCTGGGGTGGTTGGGGGCGAGGTTGTGGCCGGACTGGGGCAGTGGGGGTGAGGGGAGAAAGTGCGGCAAGGCCGGGTGTGGGGCAGAAGAAGTGGCAGCCTCGCCCAGGGACTGGGAGAGGCTGGGGGTCCCAAGGAGGTACCATGGGTTGCGCACTTGGGAGCGAGAGTGAGTACGTGTGAGCGATTGTGCGCGTACACTGGAGCAGGTGAACGAGTGCGTGTGCGCCGGAGCGGGTGAACAAGCATGAGGGCGCGCGCCAGAGCGCATGAACGAGTGCACACACATGTGCGCCCGACGCACTCCCAGGCCGGAATTTTCCGGCACTGCTGTGGCAGCACCATCGCAGGATATGCGGTGGGCCAGCCAAAATTCCATTGACTTTCAGCGGGACCGGGTGATCCTGGCGACAGGTGGAGCTGTAAAATCCCACCCCCAGTCTCAGGATTCTCAGTCACCGTCAATTCCACACACCAACACGTACTCTCACATACACAGTGGGTGAGGGTGAGTGAGACTGGAAGTGAGCCAGAAACACTCCCCCTCACCCTCTTACAGTCTAATGGTTATTCTTATTAATTACTCTTTTTTATAAATGTCAATTTATTGCTTTGACATTGCTTTATTTTTGCTCAGCAAGCTGTTTCTTTTCTTAATACTCAACTTCTTTTTGAAATTTGTGTATCTTTCCGAAATTTGCTCATCAGCCCCTTGAGTGAGCAAAAGATGGAAATGTGGCCTCCCACGCAAAAAGGCTGGACAAGTCTGACTAAGGATGAAGTTGTTGAAGAATATCAGGTTGCAAAGATTCCGGTATGATGATGTGTCTGCCTTTAAAAATGATTCCCCCAGAGATGTTTGGCTCATCCGATAAAGCCAAAATGGTCTCACATTTTCATGGGCATTCTATGTTGAATCAGGCCACCCTTCACTGATGGCTTTCCACCATTTCTGTAGAATGGAATCTTTCACCATTTCTTCTTGTAGCTGTTGGCAGTTGCATTTTGCAAAATGTACCAGATCAATTTGGAGAATATCTTCAATTTCAATATTAATGATGTCGACTTGTATACCCAAGGATACATCTTCTTTTCAATGGGTTAGGCAATCTGCTAAGTGTATCTAATGTAACCATCACGTTACCTGGCTTGTAACTAATGTCACAGTTGTAACCTTGAATCTTAATTAAGAGACGTTGCAACCTTGGTGGTGCACTTGTCAATGGTTTTCACCAAATCATCTCCAGTGGCTTTTGGTTGGTCTCTACCATAAATCTTTTGCCAAATAGATAGGTATGAAAATGCATGATTGCAAACACTAAAGCTAAAGATTCCTGCTCAATGGTGGAACAGTTGGATTGTGTTACAGACAAAGATTTTGAAGCAAATGCAATCGGTTTGCCTTTTTGTAGTATGCACGTTCCCAGGCCTTTCTGTGAGGCATCTACCTCCAGGGTAGTTGTCTCCCTAAAATCATAAAATTGCAATGTCGATTCTTCTGATAATGACAGTTTCAGGGCTTCAAAGAGGTATTCGTCGTCTTCCTGCCACAGGAAAAGCACATCCTTTCTCAACAATCCCCTTAGTAGGGATGATTTTTGAACGAAATTGGGAATTTATGGAGACTGGAAATTAAAGAGACCTAGACACTTTCAAAGATCATCCTTATCTTGAGGAGTTGGCAAGGCTTTAATATCCTCTAACTTCAATCGAGACATATGCCAGCACTGGAATAAATAAAACCGAAGACATTTGATCTGCTACACCTTGATGGCACATTTTGAACTGTTGCACATTAATAAGTGCAGATTATGGTCATGTCCTTGCTTTGTTCTTCCCACAATGGCTATGTCAACAATGATACAGGTGCATCCTGGCATGTAATGTAGTTCATGTGAGCGTGAAAGAGATCCTGTCTAGCAGACAGCCCAAAAGGAAGTCATTGAGAACAGTATCGTCTGAATGGGGTACGAAATGTAGTAAGCTCTTGGGACTTGTCTGCGAGATGTCCTGGCCATGTTTGGCATCAAGCTTCAAGAAGAATTTTGCAACTGCAAACCTCAGATTTAAGCCTTTTACTGTGGGTATTTTGTAAGGACAACATTTCAAAACTGCATTTATATGTTGTGGATCGAGGCATGCTACAACAAAAAGCAGAGCACTGTAAGTGGAAGTGCACTCTTAAGGTCTGAATGAAGGTAGATATCAGTGTTGGTTTAAGCAAGCTAGATAACATAGTCAGCTACAAATGTTTGGTCTGCTCTGGAAATTTTTGACACTGGGACTAGATCAAAATGGAGAAGCAAATATTACCTTGATGAGAAGGCAAGAAAGTTCCAGAAAAAAATTACAAACTTAAACTACTTTTCATTTCAATCAAAAGTCAGAGTTCAAAAAAACCTTGATAAAAATTGTCTTGGCTTAAACATGTGCAGCAGGAGGTTTGTTTCGCTGTAGTGGCAGGCACATCCATTCTGCTCCAGTGGCATGTTAAACGAGATGTACCCAAGCACATACAAGGTGAGGCTGCAAAAGCACATTGCAAAAAAGCCACTCTTCCTTTAGATAGATGGCTGCTGAATCATCAGGATTCTGCCATCATCAGCAGGGCAGAGACACACATTTTCTGACTGTTCAACAACATCTGCTTACTATGCATTTCTTTGCTTTTATGCTTCAAAATATAGAGTCATGAAATCAATAAAATGCTTAATAGCTCATATGTCAAAAGAAAAAGAATTTTGTTCATAATCGTCACGGAGCGATTATAACCTGATTCCTTTTCCCCTCATTCCTTTCCACTGAAGATCTAAATAAATGAGTAGAATAGACTCAACTAATATAAAATTGTATTTTGACTAACTGTTGCTTTTTAAAGAGCCCTTTGTTCAGTAGACATGTTCCAATTTAACAAGCAACGACACATTTGCGGCAGTTTTAATTAAAGATACTGAAACAGTGCCATTCACTCCATGCATCACTAATATAAAAGTATGTTTCACATTCAGTATGTGAAATGGTTAATTGGAAAAGAATGCAAATATTTTTTGCACCAGGTTCTGCCTGCTATTTAGCACTGTGTGGTATCTCTGAAAATCCCAAGGGTAATATATATCAGTGGTCAATGCACTTTAAGTACTATTGGGCCCGAAGGTGGAATTTCATGTCCCCTCCTGCTGGCGAATTTTCCAGTCCTGCTGAAGTCAATCAATGGCTCACCACATTTTCGGGTCCCATCCCTGCTGTAAAGGGGCCTAAAAATTCCACCCCATTTTTTCCCAGTTTTGTGACTAAGCAATAGTTGTCTATGGTGTCAATGCACTGTTTTTGAATACAAAGCTGCTATCATTAACTGAATCAATTTTTATTTACTTTTGTGCAAAGGATAAAATAAAAAAAACCTTTCTATGTTTAATACAGAAACATGATTGATGTTGACACCTTCTTGTGAGAACAAATAAAAAAGAAAACTTTGTTTTAAACTGTTCTGAAATACCTATATTTTATTTATAAAAATTAATCAGTGAAATCCATCCACCCTTTCCAACATTCCAAAGGGAGTCCAGGGCAATGGGTTATAATGGTAAGCAGGATTGGTTACCAACAGAAAATGCAACAAATGCACTTATCAGTTTGGGATAGAACAAGAAAGAACATGTCAGGATCAAACATTTTAATGAAATCTTACGCTATGTTTTCATTCAATTGTTGATTAATCTGCAACTCAATCATTCCCTGAAAATTAATTTTTGCAGCTTTTCTTTTCATTTCCAGGGTTTGATAAATAAGACATTAATAATCCCCAATGTCATAAAATGTGACACAAACATTTTGCAGTATGTCAATTTTGATTTTATTCTTATATAAAAGCAAAAGATAAAAGCAAAATACTGCAGATGCGGGAAATCTGAAACAAAAACAGAAAATGCTGGAAAAAACTCAGCAGGTCCTAGCAGCATCTGTGGCGAGAGAAACAGAGTTAACGTCTCAAGTCCATATGATCCTTCTTCAGAGCTAAAGAGAAGTAGAAATGTGATGAATTTTATTCTTCTTGTGAGCTACACTAAGATTAATACATGCTCAACATGTAGATAGCCATTATTGAACTAACTTTATTTACAGCTTACCAACAAAGAAGGCAATGTAACAAAATGCTCAGATTTTGCAATACACCATTCTCCCTTTAAGGTCTTGTGGCACGGTGGGCATCACCCTTACTTCTGAGCCAGAGGCTCTGGGTTCAAGCCCCACCCCAGGACTTGTCAGCAGAAGAAGGTGCATTTATAATATGGCCAAACACGTTGATTAGCAATCTGCAAATCCTTTCAACACATGCCCATGGCAGGTGGTAAGAGTGGGAGAGATTCCTGGTCAACCATGTGATGGAAACAAAGTTACAGCCTCTACCATCACTATCCAAAGCTCCGGCCTACAAAGCATATATGTAAAAGTGCATGCTGCCACAACAACCCAGGCTCCCTTGCCTGAAATTTTCACTCAGCGGGCAGGCGTGCACCCGACCTGCTTGAGCGTGAAACGATGCATGTTGGTGTCGGCCGAGCGTGCCAACGTTGCATAATAAATCAGTCGGCGGGCACACGCTGGAGCCAGCAGCACACCTGCCGATAATTAAAAGACCGTTTAAGGCCATTAAGTAATCAATTAAATTAAAATTTTCGCTGCCTGTCCAACCTAACGTTTGCTGCAACCATGTGGGGAGACCACCAGATAAAACTTAGCTGTCTCCTAGAAGGCTCCAGAGGGGAAGAGTGCCCACCTATTCAGGCAACTTTGGCCCACAGAATGGCCACCTGGCAGCAACGCCTGTCCCCACGGTAACAGCACCAAATGCCCTTTGTGACACCTGCCCATCGCTCGACTCACTGGGGCCTGCCTGACTGGCACCAATGCCCCCAGACCCCACTTACCTGACTTTAAGATTGCACAGCATTTGATATGCCCTCTTTCTCCAGGCATAGCACGAGCAGTGGCCGCCACTCCTAGTGATGATGCTGTGGTTGCTAAACTGTTGGCCCTATGATCAGCTGGCAGTTTTTTAGAGGGGTTGGGGTGGGGGGTGCAGGTCACCATCCTTAATAGGGATGGCAGCCCTGGCAGCAGCCACCAAATTGACTGCAGCCAACAAGATGCGGCTCTGGGTCCCACGGACTGCCAAGGCAAGGTCACCCCTCCGACTCCTGGCCCCGATAGCAGGACCACTGCTATCTACCAGAAAATCCAGCCCAATGTTTCATTATTGATTCAGTAATGTCAGCTACAAAAGAAAGAAAACCTATTGCATTGTGCCTCCCCTGGATTATTTTGCACTAAATAGCAGGTAGTGAACATCAGCTTTTCTACCAAACTTGTTTATGAGTAGATGAAGTAGAAATTGAATACTGTTAGCTATGGGGTCAATAGTACAATCTGTATTGCCATTGTACTACTTGTCCTTCGGCACTGCACAACGTCCATTTTATCATTTGACACTGCTCCAGACAACACAAGCTTGAAGTGCCTTAAGCAAATAAAATGTGATCACAAAATCTGCAAACCTCATAAAAGCCCCAGTGTTATTTTATGGAATTACAAAAGTTTATTGGACAGATTGTGATCACTCACATCTGCTCCTGTTCTTTGAAAGGTATATCAACATAATCCTCCCTTACTCTTTTCCTATATCTGTTTTTTTATAAACTTTTCAAATGTGTATCCATTTCCATTCTAACAGCTATTATGGGTTCTGCGTCTGTCTTTGTTTTTGGTAGGTCACTTCACCTCCTAAACAACAATGTGTGCAAAAAATAAACCTTGTAGTCCCTATTTGCTTGGTAATTATCTTAAATTTGTACTCTTTAGTTCCCAACTTGGTAGCCAGTGAAAATAGTCTTTCCTGATTAACCTTATTAAAACCTAAATAAACTTAAACACGTCCATTAGTTTCCTTCTAACCTTCTTTGTTCCAATAAATAAGTCCCAGTTTCATTAGTTTCTCTTTATAATTAAAGCTTTTCATCCTTGATATTATCACAATTTTCCTAAATGAAAGTACTCAAAGTGGACATAACATTTTAAATGTGCCTTAACAATGATTGGTATATTTTTAGCATTACCTCCTGTACTCTGTACTCCTTTCTGTTAAAGTTAGGATTCTGTATGTGTTTTTAACTGCTTTATCAACATGTCTTCCCACTTTTAAAGACTTGTGTACCTTTCTGCAGCAGTGAGCAATGGTCCGCTGTATGCATGTGCATGAGAGTAAATCACAAGTGATTGAATGAATGTGAGAGTCAGGGTACTTTTGAGAAGTTAATGAATGAGTGAATGATTGCATGAGTGAAAGCGATTGTATGAGGAAGTGAGTAAATGTGTGGGTGGTTGTGTGAGTAAGAACGCAGTACTGCCTGTATGTGAATGAGTATGTGAGTAAATGAATGAGTGATTCAAGGATTAATTGTGCAAGAAGTATGAATGATGGAGTGATTATGACCGATTGGGTGACTGAACGTTAAGTGATTGTGTGAATAGATCAATGAATGGTTGTGAGAGTAGGTAAATATGTTAGTGAATCTGTGATTTTGTGAGCAACTGATTGCATTTTCAGGCTTCTTCATCAAGCTTTCAACAATTGCATTAAAATAAAAATCTGCACCAAAACATGAATTAAAATTCCAAAATAGTAATACCAAATTATTACAATTCTTTGGTAGAAATTGATTGCCATTTATAAATACTTAAGCACTTTTCCATTTGGCAACAGAAATTCTTAATTAATCTTCCTGAGATCAGCTACTATAAATATTACAGACATCCAAGAAAACAGGAGACATCGCTTGAGGGGCTAGTGTTCTGATAAAGGACTACCAAAGAGGGATAGATTTTAACCTGCCTATGACGGGTATGAATGCATACAAGGAAGCAACTGAGATGGAAATATGCAATGTTATGTGTCAAAATATTATGTTTTGGCATTCCAGAAATTTGGATCAATTATAAGGGAATTGTTTATTTACTTAGAATGTTGCACAGAGTTGATTGATATCGATGAAACAATCTAGTTTCCATTGGGTGCTATAGGCAAAACCAGGAGGAAACCAGGAATAATAATAAAACCACAATTAAAATATTACCTGCAAACTTGAAATTACAAACATGAATAATATAGCAGGGTAAATTGTATGGATATACAGGCCCAGATTTTGCTTCAGTGGTGATTGAACAGTGCTAGATATTCATTACACCTGATCTTACCCACAGATTGAGATTTTGCACTTGAACTTATTGTAATTCAGAGTCAAAATGGTGTGGCACCCTCTACAGGGGAACAGGGATGTCTGAACAGATCAAGCAACTGTGACTCTCCTTCACCAATCTGACTGAACAACCCACTAATGAGCACTGCAGAGTTTTACCACTAAGTTTTTCCTTATTCTTTCATGGGATGTGGCATCACTGACTAGGCCAGCATTTATTGCCCATCCCTAATTACCCTTGATAAGGTGGTGGTGAGCTGCCTTCTTGAACTGCTACAGTCACTGTGGTGTAGGTACACCCACAGTGCTGTTAGAGAGGGACAGCATTTTGACCCAGCGACAGTGAAGGAATGGTAATATAGTTCCAAGTCAGGGTGTTGCGTGACTTGGAGGGGAATTTCCAGGTGGTGGTACTCCCATGCATCTGTTAGCCCTCTAGATGATAGAGGTCACGGATTTGGAAGGTGCTGTCGAAGGAGCCTTGGTGAGTTCCTGCAGTTCATCTTATAGATGGTACATACTGCTGTTACTATACGTCAGTGGTGGAGGGAGTGAATGTTTGTGGATAGGGTGCCAATCAAGTGGACTGCTTTGTCCTGATGGTGTCGAGCTTCTTCAATGTTGTTGGAACTGCACTCCTGGCAAGTGGAGAATATTCCATCACCCTCCTGACTTGTGCCTTAGTGGACAGGCTTTGGAGGATCAGGAGGTATATTACTCTCTGCAGAATTCCCAGCCTCTGACCTGCTCTTGTAGCCACAGTATTTATATGGCTGGTCCAGTTCAATTTCTGGTCAATGGTAACCCCCCAGGATGTTGATGGTGGGGGAATTGAGCAATGATAATGCCATTGACCGTCAAGGGGCAATGATTAAATTCTCTTTTGTTGGAGGTCATTGCCTGGCACTTGTGTAGTGCGAATGTTACTTGCCACTTGTCAGCCCAAGCCTGAATGTTGCTCAGGTCTTGCTGCATTTGGACAGGACTGCTTCACTATCTGAGGAGTCATCAATGGCACCAAACATTGTGCAATCATCAGTGAGCATCCCCACTTCTGACCTTATGATGGAGGGAAGGTCATTGATGAAGCAGCTGAAGATGGTTGGGCCTAGAACCCTTCCCTGAGGGACTACTGCGGTGATGTCCTGGAGCTGGACCTCCAACAACCACAACCATCTTCCTTTGTGCTAGGGATGACTCAAACAGTGGAGAGTTTTTTTCCCCCCTATTCCCATTGATTGCAGTCTTGCTCGGGCTCTTTGATGCCACACTTAAATGATGTCAAGGGCAGCCACTCTCGCCTCACCCCTGGAGTTCAGCTCTTTTGTCCTTGTTTGGATTAAGGTTGTAATGAGGTCAGGAGCTGAGTGGCCCTGGCAGAACCCAGTGTCAATTAGAATATTTAATTCAATGTCAAATCAGGTATAGAAAGCAAAATAAAGAGAGGGAAAGAAAGATGGGATTAAAAGAGAGGGATAAATGAAGCAGAAAGAAACAATTACAAAAAGATTCCTTCTTTAAAAATTTACAACAGTACTTAAAATCTGAAACAATAAGATTCCACGTTTGCAGGAGTTAATTTTCAGTGTCAGAGAGGTTGTTTGGCAGTAATGAAAACTTACCACCCTATTAAAATTTTGTTTACACTGCAACGGACAAGCCACAATTTTTTCTAACAAAATTCATGTGAATATATCGCATAAATATTGCAACTTCATACCGAAATAGAAAAATGATCAAGTGTCTGGAATTCGCTGCCAGAGGAGGTGGTGGAAACAGGTACGATAGTGGTGTTTAAGAGGCAGCTTGACAAATGCATGAGTAGGATGGGAATAGAGGGATACGGACCCCAGAAGTGCAAAATGTTTTAGTTTGACAGGCAATATGACCGGCGCAGGCTTGGAGGACTGAAGGGCCTGCTCCTGTGCTGTACTTTTCTTTGTTCTTTGCAATTAGAAATCAATACAACTAATCGGGCCCACAGTAAGCACCATACTGACAGCATATATTCTTTCTTCGAACATGAAAATATATCTGGCTATCACTCATCCACGCTAGGGAAACATGTTTAATAAGCCACAACTGTTGAAGCTTTGAAGTTTTTAACATGACTTCTACTGATGCTATAGGAACACATTCAAAGAAACAGAAAAAAAAATGCAAGTGACACTGAGGATTTGCTTTTAAACTCGCTCTACAATTACAACAAAATACCAGAAAAATTATTTTGATTCCTGCTGTGCCTAAAATTTGAGGCCCATTTTGAATCAGGTTAAGTGCAGGAAATTCGTGTTTAGATCTCAAACCAGAGGGCGGGCTATTATAATGAGCTGAGGTGCATTCTGGAGCAGGGATCAATGTAATAACGTGAGGAAGTTCAGGAGTATCGTCATTACATATGGATGAACGAGTTGCCATGATCTGTACTGGGTATTTTCCTCATGCCTCATTACACATGCGTCTGGCTGCAAAATAGACAAGAAATCCAACTAAGTTAGATTCAGATTTTGCCTTAATTTGACTGTCACTGATCTACATTTATGCTGAACCAAACACCTCCAGGATGACACTCAATTTAGTTTTTGCTTTCAATGGTATCTTTATATTTGGGCCAATTATTGAAATGTCAGGCCTGCATGACATTGCTTGAATAAACTATGCACAAAATAACTGAAAATTCTGAAAAATATTGAAATGCACTGAAGTGATTGTAAAATAGCAATCAAACGGTAGCCTGCTATTACCAAACATGGTATACAGAATTTATTTTATTAGTAGACAATTGACCCCACAATATTGACTCTCAATTCTTGCATATATCCAAAATTGCTGAAGGGTAGTCTGCAGCACACTTATAATATTAAGACAGAACTTTCTTTATTAAAAGGGCCTGGCTTTTTTTTATTCTTTCATGGGATGAGTGTGCCGCTGGAAAGGCCAGCATTGGTTGCTCATCCATAGTTGCCCTTCAGAAGGTGGTGGTGAGCCGCCTCCTTAAACTGCTTCAGTCCTTGTGGTGTAGGAACACCCACAGTACTGTTAGGGATGGAAGTTCCAGCATTTTGACCCAGCTACAGTGAAAGAATTGTGATATGCTTCCAAGTCAATATAGTGTATGGCTTGGAGAGGAACTTGCAGGTGGCGGTGTTCCCATGAGTCTGGTGCCCTTGTGCTTCTAAATGGTAAAGGTTGCAGATTTGGAAAGTGCTGTCACAGAAGCCATGGTGAGTTGCTGCACTGCATCTTGTATATGGTACACACTGCTGCCATTGTGTTGCAGTGATGGAAGGAATGAAAGTTTAAGGTGGTGAATGGGGTGTCAAGCAAACAGACTGCTTTGTTAAGAATTGTGTCAAGCTCCTTGAGTGTTGTTGGAGCTGCACTCATCCAGACATGTGGAGAGTATTCCATCACACTCCTGACTTGTGCCTTGTAGGTGGTGGACAAGCTTTGGGAGGTCAGTTGTTCACCATGTAATTCAAAGCCTCTGACCTGCTTTTGTAGCCACAGTATTTAGATGACTGGTCCAGTTCACTTTCTAGTCAATAGTAAATCCAAGGATGTTGATGGTGGTGGATTCAGCAATGGTAATCCTATTAAATGTCGGGTTGGGGGGAGATGGTCATTGCCTGTCATTTGTGTGGTCCAAAGTTCTCCCTCTGAGGAAGTGGTCTTAATCCCAGAGGTCAATAAAAGGCCTGTTGTTTGAGGAAAGCCCCTGTAGCTTGATAGTTTTTACTAAATTCCTAGCTGCTGACCTTGGGGAATCATCAGGTTAAGAGGCTTAAAGGAAATGACTGACTTTCTTTCTTTTATACTTTCAGCACTTTAAAAAGGAATCTGAAATGTGGCATCTAAAGTGTGACAAACACATACTAAATTCAAAGCCTTATGCAATTATAAATCTATTGGCATTGCACACTGAGTCAGAGATTACATGGCAACACAGTGATTACGACAATAACACACAATATAGAAACATGGTAGCAGAGCTACAGTGGTAGTGGTGGGGGGCAGGGGGCGGTGGGGGGAGTGCGCAGGTTCAGGTGGGGTGGTAAGATTAAGCCCAGGAAACTGGCATTGTGTCAAGAACCTGGCAAGATCTCACCCATTTCCAGTGAGTTTCTGGGCAAGTGGGGAACCCCTGTGGAGCTACGGTCAAAGTAATTAAAATATGTAAATCCCCAAATAACTGAGGATTTAATGCAGCATTCTGACTTTAACATCTAGTGCATGGTTTTCCAGAGCTCGGTGAACTCACCAGGGTCAACCAACTGAGAGGACAACAGGGAGTGTTTCATCAGTGAAACTGAAAGGCTGGGAAGCCTTCAAACTGAATAGCTGCATCCCTGCCTAGATGAGAGGCTGGTGCCAGCATGGCTTCTTCTGACAGGTGCACTTACTGCTGTACAGGAGATTTCCTTTTTCCTGGAAGCCAGTTCACCTCTTTTGCACTTCACACATGTTGATTAGCACTTTCCCTGTTGTCAGCCTTCAGTGCAGCATGGGTGCAGCTCTGATGAGGAACAGCAGCAGGAGCACTGGCAACACCAACAGAATCGGGAGAAACAGGAGCAACATCAGTAGCACTACCTCATCCATACACTGCTCCACAGGATCCACAGGAAATGGACACAGATCTAGCTCCAAGGAAGTGAGACTCCCAGGTGCATTGATATGATTGGAGCCAGGCCTGTAGCTTCTATGCCCACTCAAGCAACGCAAAGGCATCAAAGTGCCACCAAGTGCTCCAGAGCTTTTCACCCCTCGGACAAAACTGCAAACTAATGAGCATTTTAGTGAACTGCAGAACAGTTGGACAACTGGGCACATTGTATAATATCCTTGCTAAAGCTGGTCATGGAGCAGTCACTGGTGGAGGCGCTCACAGCTCCTTGCAATGTCATCATCCCGGTTTGGACCAGTCTCCCCCATGGTTAAAGCTAACAGTGCAGCCTTGCAGCATGGGTTAGGAGAATGCCTGCACCTGAGCTGAGAGCGCAGCATACAGTCCAATGGGCAAAGCTGCTGCCAACCGGTCAGGTGGAGTGGGGTGGAGGAAGATGAGGTTTCAGGCAGCCATGCAGTGCACTAATCTCTGGCCATCCAAGTGGTGGCCAGCACTCTCCGGATGCGTTAAGGGGCCTTCAGACTTAACCAAGAGAGGTTCAAATCTGGGACCATTCTGCCCAATATTCTACTTGTGGCCTACTTTTCACAACAATGGTGAGAACCTCCATCATGGGGTAAATCATGGAAATGGCCAGAAGTTCTAAGTCCCACCTCCGAACATGGCATGTTCCATTTTCATTGGGGCAGGAGTGGAGTCAGGCCGGGGTTTGCGCATGCGTAGTTCACAGAGACAGCTGGCCATTTAAATCACAAGCGGCCTCTACCTGAAGTGGGATTTTGATAGCCCAGGAGTGTGAAACTCAGTGTGTGCAGATTTGACCAGGTAAGGGGAGGTATGAACTTGGCGGATTCTGTTGGATAGCCAGGGTACCCCTTTGGAGAGGTAAGGTACCCCTTTCAATATGGCCCCGTGACACTTTTGGGAGAGGTAAGGCACCCTTTTGGAGAGGTAAAAGTAAACATGATTGTGCATAAAAACTGCATTAACTCATTGGAACTGTCAAGCTTTCAAAGAACTATCAAAGTGCTGTCAAGCCATCAAGGAACTGTCATAGCTGTCTATGTTAAAGAACTAGCCAAGGATACTAGGTGAGCTGCATGAGGTGGGTGGGGGGGCATGGATTGGCATGAGTTGGCACTCAGTTGGCATAGGGTTTATAAAGGGCCATGGGAATGTTGGGATTCAAAGGGTGTATAAGGGGCCACGGGATGTGTATAGAGGGGCATGGGCTGGCATAATGGTATGAGAGGTAATGGTGGTGGGTGGGGTGGCATGAGATGGCATAGGTTGGCATGGATAGGGTATGTGGAGTGTCGGAGAGTGTGAGGGGGTGAAAGGTGAAGGCTGGAGGGATATATTTTCTTCTATTCTTTTTTTAAAATTTAATTCAACACAGTGTCAGAGCACAGAGGCAGACCTTTCGCCCAGCCCACCTCCCCACCTGGCAGCCTCCAAACTCATTCTGGGGGTGGCAGGCTCGACGTCCAATCCAGCCCATCTCACCACCACCCCCACCAGAACAAAAATCTGACCTGAGGCCATTTTTAAAGGTCGAGTTCTCAGGGCCGGGAATTCTCCCGTCTCTGCACACCCAACCCAAGAGCGACAATCTGGGCCAATATTTTTATTTATGCAGCCCAAGATCCCACGTGCTTTGCTAATCACTCTCTCAATATGTCCTGCCATCTTCAAGGATCCATGCACATCAATCTCAAGTCCCTCTGCCCTTGCGCACCTTTACAACTGTGTCAATTTAGTCTGTACTGCCAATTCCTATCTATTCTGCCAAAATGCATCACTTCGCATTTCTCTGTATTAAATTCCATCTGCCACTTGTCTGCCAATTCTAATAGTTTATCCATGCCCTGTTGCAGTCGATTGTATCATCCTCATTGTTTACTACACTTCCATGTTTGCCATCATTGGCATATTTTGAAATTTTACTCTGTATTTGAATATCTGAGTCATTTACATGTATCAAAAACAGTGGCCCTCGCACTGACTCCTGGGGAACACAACTTTTTACCATCCCCCAGTCTGCAAAACAATAATTTACTCGCTGTTTTCTGCCCTTAAGCCAATCTTTTATCCAAGCTGACAATGATCCTCATATTCCATGTGCCTCAATTTTGTTAACCAGCCTTTTATGTGGCACCTAATCAAACATGTTCTTAAAATCCATATGGACAACATCCAGTCCATTCCCTTGAACAACCTTCTTTTCAACAAAAATCTGAGTAGACTGATGATCTGCCTTTTACAAATCTGTGCTGGCTGTCCTTAATTAATCCTCTAAGTACCGTTGATCTTCTTCACCGATTACTGTATTATATGCATCATGAGGCTCAGGTTATCAAGGTAGATAGTTGTTGACAGCTGAAGCCTTCTGGAACAAGATCTTCTTCCCTGTGGTTGATGATCGCTGGAGGCTACCCCCACCCTTCCTTTTCCAATTTACCGAACCCTTCTAAACATCAAGTGTTATGAAATATTTAGTTCCCAACCTTGGTCACTCTGCAATCATGCTCTGTAATGGCTATGGGATCAAACCCTTTCATTTCTTTCTGTGCTATAAATTCTGTGTTACATACAGAATTTGCTCCATACTTTCACATATAGTGCCTTCAGCTTTAACCTTTTTTGTTCCTATTTTTTCCCCAATGCCAAATTAGTAATTAATATCCTGTTACCTTTGTTAAGTTTGCTGTCCCTTTCTGGCCAACTCTATTGACTTTTACCCATTTAAGTTGGGTGTTTGTGGTGGTGGTGGGGGGGAGGGAGGGGCTGCTGGGTGGAGTTAGAGGTAGAAAAATTTGGAAAGGGAATTCTAAAAGTAGGGCAACTGATGAAGATGAGGACATAAGGATAAAAAAGGGTGCCTAGGTAGTGTTGAGCAATTTGTAAATGGCAAGATTTTTCAATTGGATGCAATGGGGCTACTGAACCAGAAGCAGGGGGTAATATACAAACAGGCCTTACTGTGGGAGAGTTTGGAGAGTATGGAGCATCACATAATTTGGACTTTATGGCCACTAGATGTCAAGGGACTGTCAAGAAGGATGTTGAAGAAACCAAATCTAGACATGACAATGTATGCTTAAGGATTTCAATGGCAGTGAGAATAGAGACAGAGACAGGCAATATTCCAATGATAGAAGTGAGTAACCCAATTATCTCCTTATTTGGCTCAAAATCAATTTTTGCCTGATTAATCTTCTGTGAAGTGCATAGACATTTTTCTACATTAAAAGGTACTGTATAAATCTTAGTTGTTCTTTTGGTGAGTAGGCCATAAAGGTTGAAATTCAAGTTTAGGATAAAAAGAGTGTGTGGTGCTGCTCTGCTGAGTTGTTCACAACCAACATACCAGAAAACAGTATTATGCTCTAAGAAGGTTTTAAGCGTTGTTATTAATCAGTAATTTTTCAAACATGGCTCATTATTGGAAGAACCTGGACCAATTTCCTTTGCAAATGTCACTTCATCCTGAATATTGGAAACATTATCTGAATGAAGATTTTAAAAAGGTTAGTTCCTGATACAAGTAGTATTGAGATAACGTCATATTGCTGCCAATCTTATCACTGCATGTTCCCTGTTTACAAAGACAGGAAAACATTATTCTCAGCATTTTCCCATGACAGTGCCACCTGTTTGGCATGTTGTGTTTCTTTGACACCTGCTAGTGTCAAAATATACAAGTAATGGCTGTACTTATAGCATATTCTTTCAGTATTTTATTGTTGCAGCTTTCTTATTAAAAACAATGAAAGTAGAAATTATTTTGAATCAGTTAACTTCGCAGTTAAAATGCCAGAAGAACTTGTGATGAGTGTGCTAACCATCATGGACAGTAATCACTATCCTTAAATGTTTCTACTATGATAAATAAATATGCTATCGCTCTAGCAGAAAAGAGTATGCTAGACAAACATAAATGCGTTTCTAACTGTTTAAACAGATATTTGGTCCAATCTTTCACCTCAGAAGATTGCTTTTGATCTCCTCAAGTTATCTCTCTGCAACAAATACATTCAAAGGAAAATGCTTACACTGGGGAAAATTTCCTCTGTGTGCTCTGTCTAACGGAATTATAAACTCATTATTTATAAATTTGACCATATCCACTGCTCGAACTGTTTATGATGGTGCTATAGCTCTCATTTTCAGGTCACATTTTGGCTTCATCATATTCTTATGGTGTCTTTTTGCCTGAGTGCCACATTCTTTTGCACCTCTCCTTCCCCTAATGCTCACATTGTCTATTACCCTTCCATGAACCACAGTGACTTTCCAACTGAGATGGTCCACCTTCTGTATTCTACCTGACTTTACACCAAGAAACATCTTATCTTTACTGATTTCAATTGATATTCCCTTGCATCTTCTTCTACGAAGTCACTACTGTTCATTGCTCATGCAATCTCAGCCCTACACACCAGTTTGATTCAATGTTAATGCTCTTGCTTCTGAGTAAGACACTTATGAGTTTTAGCCCCATTCTAGATTTTTTTTAAATATATTTTTCTTTTCCCACCTATTTTTAAATTTATTTCGATCTATAGTTTTATCTCCACCTTTCAGCCCATTTCGATCCCTTCCCCCACCCCACCCCCACTAGGGCCAGCTGCCACTTGTTTGTCCTGCTTTCTACCCTTAATGTCACCATTAGCACATTCCTTAGCTAATATCGCCACCATCAACACCCCTTTGTCCTTTTGTCTATGACATCTTTGGCAATCTCTTCTTTGCCCCCACCCATCACTGGCCCCCTATCCAGCTCTACCTGTCCCACCCCCCTCAACCAGCTTATATTTCATCACATTTCTATATTTCTTTAGTTCTGATGAAGAGTCATTCGGACTCGAAACGTTAACTGTACTCCTCTCCGCAGATGCTGTCAGACCTGCTGAGTTTTTCCAGCTATTTTTGTTTTTGTTTCTAGATATTTTTTATTGATTCATGGGATGTGGGCATCACTGGCTGGGCCAGCATTTATTGCCCAACCCTAGTACCCTTGAGAAGGTGGTGGTAAGCTGTGTTCTTGAACTGTTCTAGTCCATGTGGTGTAGGTACACCCACAGTGCTGTTAGGGAGGGAGTTCCAGGATTTTGACCCAGCGACAGTGAAGGAACAGAGATATATTTCCAAGTCAGGATGGTGAGTGACTTGGAGGGGAACTTGCAGGTGGTGGTTTTCCCATCTATCTGCTGCCCTTGTCCTTCTAGATGGTAGTGGCTGTGGGTTTGGAAGGTGCTGTCAGAGGAGCATTGGTAAATTCCTGCAGCACATCTTGTAGATTGTGCACACTGCTGCTGCTGTGCGTTGGTGGTGGAGGAAGTGAATGTTGCGGATGTGGTGCTAATCATGTAGGCTGCTTTGTCCTGCACGGTGTCAAGCTTCTCAAGTGTTGTGGGAGCTGCACTCAACCAGACAAGTCCTGACTTGTGCCTTGTAGATGGTGTATAGGCTTTGGGGAGTCAGGAGGTGAGTTACTCATCACAGGATTCCTAGCTTCTGACCTGCTCTTGTAGCCACAATATTTATATGGCTAGTTCAGTTCAGTTTCTGGTCAATGGTAACCCCCAGGATGTTGATAGTGAGGATTCAGTGATGGTAATGCCATTGAACATCAAGGGGCAATATTTGGACTCTCTCTTGTTGGAAATAGTCATTGCCTGACACTTGTGTGGCACGAATGTTACTTCCCACTTGTCAGCCCAAGCCTGGATATTGTCCAGGTCTTGCTGCATTTGGATATGGACTGCTTCAGTATTAGAGGAGTCGCGAATGGTGTTGAACATTGTGCAATCATCAGCGAACATCCCCACTTGTGACCTTATGATGGAAGGAAGATCATTGATGAAGCAGCTGAAGATGGTTGGGCCTGAGGAACTCCTGCAGTGATGTCCTGGAGCTGAGGTTTACTGGCCTCCAACAACCACAACCATCGTCCTTTGTGCTAGGTATGACTCCAACCAGCAGAGAGTTTTCCCCTGATTCCCATTGACTCCAGTTTTGCTAGGGCTCTTTGATGCCACACTCTGTCAAATGCAGCCTTGATATCAAGGGCAGTCACTCTCACCTCACCTCAGGAGCTCAGCTCTTTTGCCAATGCTTCAGCCAAGGCTGTAATGAGGTCAGGAGCTGAGTGGCCCTGGCGGAACCAAAACTGGGTGTCAGTGAACAGCTTATTGATAAGCAAGTGCCGCCTAATAGCACTGTTGATGACCCATTCAATTACTTTACTGATGATCAAGAGTAGACTGATGGGGCGGTAATTGGTTGGTTGGGTTTGTCCTGCTTTTTGTGTACAGCACATACCTGGGCAATTTTCCACATACCTGGGTAGATGCCAGTGTTGTAGCTGTACTGGAACAGCTTGGCCTAAGCGTGGCAATTTCTGGAGCACAAGTCTTCAGTACTATTGCCGGAATAAAGTCAGGGCCCATAGCCTTTGCAGTATCCAGTGTCTTCAGCTATTTCTTGATATCACATGGAGTGAATCAAATTGGCTGAAGACTGGCATCTCTGATGCTGGGGACCTCTAGAGGAGGCTGAGATGGATCATCCACTCGGCACTTCTGGCTAAAGATGGTAGCAAATGCTTCAGCCTTATCTTTTGCACTGATGTGCTGGGTTCCTCCATCACTGAGGATGGGGATATTTGTGGAGCCTCCTCCTCCAGTGAGTTGTTAAATTGTCCACCGCTATTCACGATTGAATGTGGCAGGACTGCAGAGCTTAGATTTGATCCGTTGGTTGTGGGATCGCTTAACTCTATCTATCACGTGTTGCTTATGCTGCTTGGCATGTAAGTAGTCCTGTGTTGTTGCTTCATCAGGTTGACACCTCAGTTTTAGGTATGCCTGGTGCTGCTCCTGGCATGCCCTCCTGCACTCTTCATTGGACCAGGGCTGATCCCCTGGCTTAATGGTAATGGTAGAGTGGGGGATATGCTGAGCCATGAGGTTACAGATTGTGTTTGAGTACAATTCTGCTGCTGCTGATGGCCCACAGCGCCTCGTGGATGCCCAATCTTGCATTGCTAGGTCTGTTTGAAATCTATTCCATTTAGCACAGTGTTAGCGCCACACAACACGATGGAGGGTATCCTCAAAGTGAAGGCGCGGCTTCATCTCTAGAATGACTGTGCGGTGGTCACTCCTACCGATACTGCCATGGACAGATGCATCTGCAGGAGGCAGGTTGTTGAGGATGAGGTATAGTATGTTTTTCCCTCTTGTTGGTTCCCTCACCACCTGCCACAGACCCAGTCTAGCAGCTATGTCCTTTAGGACTCGGCCAGCTCGGTCAGTAGTGGTGCTACTGAGCCACTTTTGGTGATGGACATTGAAGTCCCCCACCCAGAGTACATTCTGTGCCCTTGCCACCCTCAGTGCTTCCTCCAATAGGTGCTCAACATGGAGGAGCACTGATTCATCAGCTGAGGGAGGGTGGTATGTGGCAAACAGCAGGAGGTTTCCTTGCCCATGTTTGACCTGATGCCATGAGACTTCATAGGGTCCAGAGTCGATGTTGAGGACTCCGAGGGCAACTCGTTGCCAACTGTATACCCCTGTGCCACCACCTCTGCTGGGTCTGTCCTGCCGCTGGAACAGGACATACCCAGGGATGGTGATTATGATGTCTGGGACATTATCTGTTAGATATGATTCCGCGAAGATGAACATGTCAGGCTGTTGCTTGACAAGTCTGTGAGTCAGCTCTCCCAGTTTTGGCACTAGCCCCCAGATGGTAGCAAGGAGGATCTTGCAGGGTCGACAGGCTAAAGTTGCCGTTGTCATTTCCACTGCCTAGGTTGATGCCGGGTGGTCCATCTGGTTTTATTCCTTTTTTGTGACTTAAACACATAAACATATAATCCAGGTTTGCACTTCATTATGGCAGTAAGGAGGTGCTACATTGTAAAAGTTGCTGTCTTTTGGATGATATGCTAGACTGAGGGTCAGTCTATATATTAAAGTGGGGATATAAAATATCTTGAAGAAATTATGCGTTCTTCCAGCACTCTAGTCAGTCTTCACTGTGCTGCACTTGCAAAAAAAAAGACCAGAGTGACGAGAAATCAAGAGTGATTTATTTTCCGTGAAGCTGCATGGATTGTTGTAAGGATGTGAGAAAATATAATATACATGCAAGTTCTTTATCTCTACATGTCAACTACACAACCATTCCCACGTGCTTACTTCCCATTCCCACTCCTACAGTCCTCTACCAACAAAAATAACACTTCCTCTGTTGACCTAGTTAGCAATTCCTTTTGTACAATCTTTCATGTCCTCAAATGGACAAATCATTCTGAATCTCCAATCCCCACTAGTGAACCTGGCACATGATTTCCTCATTCACTGATTGCCAGCTCTGGCTTTACTATTTAAACAAAAGCTCACCTTCACTTTTACAATCAAATTCTACTATTCCAAGGATAAGAAAACCCTAAAGTTCTCCTCTCAAATCATCAAATGCCTCATTGGGTCTCTTTCCCTACCTTTCCTGTCCTTAACTCCCATGCCAAGAGCAGAGACCTTAGGGGCTTTCTTATTTCTATGAACGTGACAATCTGGAAAGCTGTCTTAATCCTCATCACTGACTCCCCAGTCTCTTCCTCGTTCCTATTACAATTCTTTGTCACTCTCTAGTTTCACTTCCATCTCCACTTCAGCCCTCACCAGACTCATCTAATCAGAAATCCACCTCCTGTCCTCTTGACCTTCTCCTCTCCCAAGTGCTGAACACTTGCCTTGCTGCAATGCCCGCAAACACTGTAAATGGCTCCCTTTGTATGGGTTTTCTCTCCTTTAAAAGTACTGTTATCACCATCCTTTCCAAAACCTCCATTCTCATCCAATTCTATTTTTTAAAATTACCATCCCAACTCTAACAGCCCTTTCCCCTCTGATTCTTTGAATATACCATTGCCATCCAGATCCATCAAAACCTCCCCCATCGTTTTTGCCTCAATGCCTTTGATGCTTTCACCATAGTTGCAGCACAGAGCCTCCTCTGAATAAAGTCAGTATTCACGCCCTCTGTGGCTGTGACTATGACTCAGCATTTCCATTTAACCTCTCTTGACGTTTAACATGGCAAACCATGCAGTCTTCCTCAAATGTCTGTTCTCAGTATGTCAGCTTACCGAATTTCCAACTT
Source organism: Cetorhinus maximus (assembly GCF_964194155.1). Classification (NCBI taxonomy): domain Eukaryota; kingdom Metazoa; phylum Chordata; class Chondrichthyes; order Lamniformes; family Cetorhinidae; genus Cetorhinus; species Cetorhinus maximus. The sequence goes on from NC_135882.1 coordinate 98,792,587, forward strand.
GCCCCAATATAGCCAGTGTATCTCAGCAGTGGCTTCTCCGCCCATATCCATGTATTCACTCGGAACAATCCCAAGGGGCTACATTGCTTTCTTTCTTTTTCCCTTGTTTATATGTTGCCTCTCAACAATATTGTCTATAGGCATGCAGCTAGTTTAAATATGTATGTTGATAATACCCAATGCGACCCCTCTATTACCACCGTCAACTCCACATTGTCAAACTGATTGTCTGCCATTGATTCATGGATGAGCAACAACTTCCTCAACCTGAGTTTTGATAACAGGAATCCCATTTTATTTGGGTCCCACTAAAACCACTGACTCCCCAATGACTCCCTCCACAATTGCCATCTTAATCTTAATCCAATGGTGCAAAATCTGAATGTTCTGTTTAACCATGATGTCATGACTATAAGAGATGAAAGAGATCATAAACTGTTTAAACCAAACCTTACTTTCTGCTTATTTAAAAATGGACTTTGCTGGTCCAAAAACATGGCTGCTGCAGGTCACATGATTTGCAAGTTGGCTACAGTTCTGGAAACTTTCAACAATAATTACAATTCGAAGCTCAACCGTCATCCTTGTGAAATCTCATACCTATCATTGTGGGGACCCATTACAATCAATTAAACAAGAGAGCAGCAGGCGTCTTTTTGCCCCCCACCCTGGATAACAAAGAAAGAACCATCGAAACTCATTATAACTGCTGAAGCATTAATAGCCACCATCTATCTTCTAAGGTGAACAATGGATTTTGACCAGAAACATAGAAACTGATTGTTAACTTGAAACTATCTCATCAATGGGCAATACTATATGACCGAAATCCCTCTGACCTTTGAAAAGTTTTAATGTTAAATTCCTTGACTCCCACGGCGCATCCAGGCTATCAATACCAAAGGACTCCAGGCTGTTAACCAAGCCTTCCTCAAGTCCAAACCTCCTCTGGAAGATTCCTGCCATCACCTGCACAGCAGGCCAAGTCTTTGCATACCAACCTCATCTTGCTGCGTCTGCAACTGCTGCTTTCATCTAGTTGAACCTGCCTGAACCTTAACTCCTACATGAAGAAACCCTCACTGAACTCTGAAATTCTGGGACTCTTGACATTCACATGAATTAATATCCATATCTTTGGTTTTTTTTAAGTTATTCCTAGTTGTAAAACTCATTTCTTTCCTATTTCCTTCTTGTGTGTTTTTGTACCTGTATGTGGCCATGATCCCCATCCCCCAGGTTTGAATGTATGAATAAACAATACTTCTGATTTAATCCTAAGGAGAGTTTGCTACAAGTCACTTTAAAATTGACTTCACAAACAGATGGCTTGGGGAAATATGCCACTGCCTATTTCAAAAAATTAAAACACTTCTGCTTATGGGCAAATAGTGAGAAAAATAAAGGAGTTCAATTTGCCTCCCTCCCCTGTCCATAACACTTAATTGAGCTGTAAGCCTCACATCCTATTCATCACCAAAATTGCTTATTTCAATCTCCACAATATCACCAGTTTTGTTGCACTGCTGCTGAAAATCTTGTCCACAAGTTCCTGGTTTCCAAATCCAACTTTTCTTGCCCTTCCCATTATCCTCTTGACCATTCTGCAATCAAAGTGCAAATTGCCAATAATTTTCTTTCCTGAATTCTGCCATGCACTAAGTCTCATTTGTCTATTATTCGCATTTTCACCAACATTCACTGTCTCACGTTCCAATGTTGCATTCACATCTCATTTTAAATTCCTGTATGGCTTCATCCCATCTTACCTCTTAACCTGCTCTACCTCTCCAACTGAACTGATTCTCTTTAGTGCTGTGATTCTGACCTACATATTACTACCTTTCACATCTCTACCATTCATATTAAATCCTTCAATCATCTGTTTTACTCTTTGCAACTCTCATACCTAGACACCTCCCAACTTTGCTGGTTTTTTAAAGGCCTCTTGGTGATTTTGTTCTATCACCGCTCAGTATTCATGTTGGAGTTTTCATTAACATTAGAAATTGTTTTAAACATAAAATGTTGCACACAGTGAAATGTTCCCTCATTGAAATTTTATATCTAAAAAATGTAAACAAACAATGTATATGCAGATACATAAAAAGGTTAGAAAGGGCAATCAAGAGAAAGGGAGCTCTCCATATAATTCATTATTATACTGTGCCTTATTATTCACCTGTTAAACAAACTACATTAAGCTGTAGTATCAGATTGGTTTGTCATTGAGTTAGTGCTTTGTAATTTATTTCCTGGAGATAACTGCAAATGAAATGAATTTAACGATAGTTAATTTGTGACTAAACTGCAGTTTATCACAGTAGGTAAAAAGCAATAAATAACAAGCCACCCATTGCTTTATGCACATTAATGTTGAAAGCAAATATTTTTACTATCACTATCAACATTTTATCAAAAATGTTTATAGTGCATAAATTTTAATTACAGATTTTCAAATAAAATGCTCTTGACATTCTAACTGCATTTCTTACAGCTCTTTGATGAAAGAGTCCCCATTACAAGTATTGCTATTAATACTAAATTGTTTTACAGCTTTAAAATCATGCACACTTTCTACTATTTCACTTCCTATTAAAATTATTGCCTATAAATTTCAATTTCCAACACAATAGCACAGGCATTCTTGAGATTTCTCGATTCTAAAGGGGAACTGTAGGGATGGGGGAATAACTGATGTTTTGCTGTTTGTTTTTCCGTTGATAAAAAAATCCCTTGAAAACCGAGGTGATAACATGAAAGTAGGGAGAAAAGCCTTCTGTTCAAAAATTGTCCTTTCGGTGTCCATCAGTCAATGACCATTGGAAAAATCATTGCCCTTCAGTTTCTAATCTTTAATATAGTAGATGAGAAATCATTGGAGACATAGACAACAGCTGGTACTATAGTTTTGTGAAATTACTGCTTATAAATCTGAAGTAATCATACTGAAGCTAAACAGTGTTCTGGTCAAGATGCTGTGCACACACTAGTTTCTAATCTGATCCTGAGGTACAAATGAAACATCTCAAGTGGTGCAGAAGAGGGCTGTTTCTTAATGTCAGAGGATTAGGGAATAATTTAGGTTAAAAAATGAGGACCTTCCACATTGAAAAATCAGTGCAAAGGGCCTTACAGAGATTTATAATCTACTAGGTGGAATGCAAAAGGTTAATCCTGAGAACTGCTTTGAGGCAAAACATGGCCGCAGGATATGAGGATATAGGTAAAACATTATGTGAAGCAATATCAGGACTGATTTCATAACACAAAGAGTGAATACTACCTATCAGGCAGGTGAGGAAAAACTCTGGGGCCATTAGGTTTGCCAGCTCAGTTTGCACATATTCCTGAAGGCTTCACCACATCACTGCCCACCTTCAAATGCTCTTGCCAAGTCAAACAACTTATTATTTTCCAACTCCAATATTTCAACTAATAACTTTAAATTTACAAAGAAAATGAAGAAAACACTGGCCAATATGGGTTCAGTTAGCAAATTGAAAGATTTTAGATCCTTCAAAACTGAATTTGAAACCGGAAAAAACTCAATAAAGGCCTCGCTAATTCAAACTAACAGGTAATTTATTTTATAAAAACAAAAAACTACTGCGGATGCTGGAAATCCAAAACAAAAACAGAATTACCTGGAAAAACTCAGCAGGTCTGGCAGCATCGGCGGAGAAGAAAAGAGTTGATGTTTCGAGTCATCATGACCCTTCAGCAGAACTGAGTGAAGTTAGGAGAGGGGTGAAATATAAGCTGGTTTAAGGTGTTGGGGGGTGGGGGGGGGAAGAGAAGTTGGGGGGGTGGTGGTGGTTGTAGGGACAAGCAAGCAGTGATAGGAGCAGATAATCAAAAGATGTTACAGACAAAGGAACAGAGAGGTGTTAAAGGTGGTGATATTATCTAAGAGAATGTGTTAATTAAGAATGGATGGGAGGACACTCAAAGTACAGCTCTAGTGGGGGTGGGGTGGAAAGACTGACAGGGTATTATAGTTATAGATTTAAAAATAATGGAAATAGGTGGGAAAAGAAAAATCCACATAAATTATTGGAAAAAACAAAAGGGAGGGGGAAGAAACGGAAATGGGGGTGGGGATGGGGGAGGGGGTTTAAGATCTAAAGTTGTTGAATTCAATACTCAGCCCGGAAGGCTGTTAAGTGCCTAGTCGGAAGATGAGGTTCTGCTCCCCCAGTTTGCGTTGGGCTTCACTGGAACAATGCAGCAAGCCAAGGACAGACATGTGGGCAAGAGAGCAGGGTGGAGTGTTAAAATGGCAAGCAACAGGGAGGTTTGGGTCTTTCTTGCGGACAGACCACAAGTGTTCTGCAAAGCGGTTGCCCAGTTTGCGTTTGGTCTCTCCAATGTAGAGGAGACCGCATTGGGAGCAACGAATGCAGTAGACCAAGTTAGGGGAAATGCAAGTGAAATTTCTTCACTTGAAAGGAGTGTTTGGGCCCTTGGACGGTGAGGAGAGAGGAAGTGAAGGGGCAGGTGTTGCATCTTCTGCATGGGCATGGGGAGGTGCCATAGGTGGGCGTTGAGGAGTAGGGGGTGATGGAGGAGTGGACTATATATACATGGACTATAGTGGACTATATATAGTGGACTATATATATATGTGGACTATAGTACCACTATATTTTGTTGGCTCCTTGCAGGATTAAGCTATGTGTTTGCCGATATTAACAAGTTAGGAGCCTTGTTTTTACTTCCAAAATATATTGCTTCTCATTTTTCTACATTGAATTGCATCTGCCTATTCTTCAATCCTATTGATGTTCTACTTTAACAGCACAATAACTTGTGTAAGTCAGAGCAGAAAGTCACAAAATGACATAGACAGTTTAAGTAACTGGATAAAATTGTGACGAATGGAGTTCAATGTGCGGAAGTCTGAGGTCTTCCAATTTGGATACAAGAAAGACAAATCAGAATATTTCCTTAAAAGGTGAGTGACTACTATTTGTGGAAAAGCAAAAGTTATCAATGTAAAAAAACACTAAAAGGTAGTACAGGTCCAAAAAATAACCAAAAAAGCTAAGGAATATTGGCATTTATCTCAAATCGATTGGAATTCAAAAGTGAAGAAGCGAGACTTCAGTTGTCCGAAGACTTAATAAGACTCCATCTGAAGTACTAATCTCAGTTTTGGTCAGTAAGCCTGATGGCTGGTATATTGCCCTTGGACAACACAAATTTACTAGAATAATACTGAAGCTTAACAAGCTAAATTATGAGGGCAGTTGGGTAAATTTGGCCTTTCACTTGAGTTTAGAAGGCTGAAGAATGATCTAATAGAGATGCATAAAATGATAATGAGACTCAGATAGTGTTGATACAGAGAAACTATTTCCACTGCTGAGGCAATCTAGGTCAAAGGGATATAATCTTAAAAATTAGAGTAAATGCCCTTGAGGAGTGAAAGCATGAAACACGTAGTGAAAACATGGAATTCCCACCTCCAAAAAATTGTAGATGTGAGGTAATTGAAATTTACAAGACTGAGGTTGATAGACTGTTGTTAGGTAAGGAAATTAAGGCAAGGGATCCAGGCCAAAGGTGGGTAGATCCGCCATCATCTGACCGATTGAACTGATTCCAAGGACTGAATATAATTCAAAAGTAGCTGATTGCATGTAAAGTATTTTAGGTGATCCTGGGGATATGACAAATTGCTATGTCAGCACAATTTATAGCCATATTTTCTGAATTTACCTGAATTTGCTCTAAATTTAACCAATGTAACATTGTGAGTTGAAAGCCCATTTGCCACTGAGACACGGTGTAAGCGGCTCCTTGTCGCCTCCTAGCCGAGGTTAGCGGAAGGTCTGGCGTATATACTGCGAGGAAACTGAAAGGTACAGTGAAGTTTCCGAGGGTGATGCAGCTTCATAATGGAAAGTCTCTTCGAGCCTTCAAACTATCTACCAGCTTCCTGCTGGCCATATGCAATGCTAGAAATCTTCACATTTATTAATGTCGAAGTACCTCATTCTGTCTTATGACCATCTCCCTTTTTAAACTCTACGGTGGAGAACACCAACCCTTTGTTAAAAAAAAAACTAGAGGCAAGAGAAAGATGCCAATGTTTTACCACCCCCTTTATCGACAACTGTTTCTGGTGTGAGCTGCATAGCGGAATGATCTATTATTTGACCTATTGTTAACAGATCCCAATAAACAAGCAGCAACTCGGACAGCAGCGAGTCCGCAATCTATTACAATCGAAAGCAAATGCGCGAAGATCCTGGTACAATGCCCTTTGCACTTTGTTATTCTTAACACTTTTACTTTTTCACGCCTAGCGCCCGCGTGTAGTATTCAACGTGTCCAGTCGGAGGAATAAGGTGAATGCCTGTTACATGGTGCAAGTGTGTTAGTGAGCCGCTGTCACAGGTACACACCGCTCTGTACCGTGTTTCCCACTGGGACTCGGGGCTAATCTAAATAATGGGGAAAACGGCCAACCAGCAGGAACATTGCGGCGGCCGGCGGTCGGGTAAACTCAGCGCTGCAGCCTGGATGTTTCTCCAGGTCCGCTGGTTTCTGCAGCATCTCCGTGTTTCGGAACCTATAAATCATTACTCGTGTATTTAAAACAAAACATACACAGTGAACATCATCAATGTACGCACTCACTCCACACACACGTGTGAACTCTCATCATGAGAAAAGTGGCTGTTTCCCATCCACTGCCCGCTTTCCAACCAGGTTATAACCGCGGGCCATCTGAAAACTAACGACTTGTCCACTACAGCCGCCCTGTCACCCTCAACATTCCTGTTTAACACCCCGAGAGTGGAAATCTCAAGGCGAAGTGTATTTAAATCGGAATGTGTTGCGCACACATTTGTCCTCTCCCCAGTGAAAAGTTTGACATTCACAAGACAAGCATTGCGTATCGAGATCCTCTTGAAATCGCTGGTACAACAGCGAAATGGTCTTTCTTCTTGGAGTCCCCCCGCTACCGCACACCGTCACTCTCTCAAGTGGCAGTGAGTTTTAAAGGCTGAGGGTGAACGATTCAGTTTCAACGAGAAATGCCGCTCGCACATGATTTACCACAGGGCACAAGCACTTAAAAGGCGGATAAACTATAGCAGTGGGTGTCAGGAGAAACATCTTACCTGATGTGCTGGTAACAGGTGTTGCTCTGACGCCAGTGACTGATGCACCGGGTCCCACAGAGACCTCCAGCCGGTACCTGGATCAGATAGAGAGCTTTCCACGTCTACACCACGGCCCAAATAGAGCTCCCGAGGTCCATCTCCGTCCGCCAACACTCAGTGGTAACTTAGGGTACAGTAGCTCGGGCGGATAGCCTCTCGCAGCTGTGGTTAAATCATACTAACAGCGAACCTTAGGTTCCTCTGTCCAGCCGTGGGCTCCAGCTTAACCCAGGACAATGTTCTCTGAATGAAAAGCTCTGTTACATTTCTTCAGCGTAATTCCCAATGCCAAGCCAGCGGCGAGATAGACCTTGCTTCAGCCGGATTAGTTTTACTTGCGGAGCAGCGGCAGATGGCTAAATTTGCCAAGATGGGAGAGTCTTACAACTTGTCTCTCTCCATAGTCTGGGGACCACCTGACGGCTGCGATTGGAGCTGCTTTGTAGCGGTTGTTTCGTTTTTGTACGTGTTTGCCTCCGTGTCCCCCCCCCCCCCTCCCTTGTGTGACTGCACGAAGCAGTGAATCAGCAAGACTTCTGTGAATGAGATGGCTGGCTGAGGCTGCAGGGAGCAGAATCTGAGTGATGTGACACCGCCACTCAGCGCTGGGACTCAGTACACAGCAGCTCAAACCTGAACTGAAGCTGTATCATTGTGGCAGCGTGTTCTAGTGCTGTTGTGCGATATTGCAATCGCGCCGTATGGCCGCGTAGCTCCGGGCTGGTTATAACGGGGATTTTTAACACCAAATTAAAAAGAAAACTAGCAACTCTGAAAGACTTAATCCGAATGATATGTTAGGTGACATTCAGTGTATCGGAACTAAAAGTGTGATAATTTCGTGCAAAATATAAAATGCCAAGTAATTAGAATGCAATGCAAACCATACAAGATAACTGACATTGACATGTTCCTCCAGTTTGGGGGGGGGGGGGGATAATGAATGTTGCAGCGTTGTAAATACTGGAAAACAGATTGACTCTGATGTGAGGCAACCTGTCTGAGGGGCACACACTGACGCCGGGTATTAATGTACCAGGTTGTTATGTGCCCGGGGAGATCGCACACATAGCTCGCTGAAAACACTGCCACTCTCCTTAAAGTGCCACTTTCCACCACTACCTTGCCAATGTGCTATGATCAGGTGGAAAGTTGCAGTTTCTGCATCCGGCCAACCCTAAACAGCGCCCCTCTCTTCCTGTGTTAGGCAGCAGTAATGTTGGAGCTATCCGCACGGATTTGCAAAATCACCATGGGATTTTCGTGTGACTAACTCGTGGCTGCGTTGGAGTAAAATATTTGTTCCCGCTTTGGGAAAAGCTCTCATTTTAAGATTTCACTAAACCATGCCCGCCTTATCTTGTTACAAAAATACTTTCATTTTCTATTACAACAGGCACTTGAATAGAACCGATTTATACTGTTATTTAGACGCAACAATAATTGGCCCTTTTGTACGCAGAGTTCAGAAAAGTTGCTTTCTCAAATCTCAATGTTGCCTTCATCAACAACATGGGAATGTTACGCTGACATTCCGCATCATTATTAGGTATTGCAGTATACAAATAATTGGAAGGCATAAAACTATTTCTGAGGCATGCCTACTTAACAATACATTAATTCAACCTTTCTTTGAATTGGATAATGAGGGCGCTTCACTTGTATGTAATAAATGTTTAATTAACTGTCCATTTATTCCTCTAACGCGTGCCAGAGCGGTTGAAATCCCATTGTAACATTCACCCCAAATTAATACATTAAAAACTAGATATGCTTAAAGTTGAGTTCCCCTTTAATCAATGTTGTTTGTTCAACAATTTGAGACCTGTTCGAATTTCCTAACCCCATTTAAGCGCTTTTTAACTGTTCTATTGAGATGACATTGCACCATTATTGACGAGGCCAGTTATCTGACTTTAATAATGCCATCTCTATAAAAAAAATGTTGTATAAATTATTATGATGCCTGTTCATTTCAAAGTTAATTTCCCCAGCATAGGACAAACTGAAGGTAGGCTGGCAAATCCTGGAAACTCGGATTGCACTGAGTAACGACTTCATACTGGGAAAGCATTATAGCTAAGCCTGCACAGTAACTAGGCGATGGTGAAACCAGATGGGATGGTTTTGAAAAGCTTCCCAATTCCAAGAACATGAATGCGGTGATCCCGAAGAGGGTACAACGTGAAAGTATCGCTCACTTCACTGCAGTAATGTGCATGAATTTTAAATTATTGGAAAGTAACAACAGCCATTTGTCAATCATGAGCTTTTTGTTTAGCGTTTCAAAACAGTCGAAAATGCACCCTGAGCTGTAGTTGTGAGATAGATGAATCCGATGAGACAAATGTTTCATTTCTTACAGGTTCTAAGTAAAGGTCTGGGCAGATTTGTTGTTTTCGGATGTGAACCAGCATAAGGTTGGGCAACAAATGCTGGCTTTGCCAGCAACGGCCACTTCCTCTGTAAAAAAAAACCCTTGGGTTGTCCGGAATCCCTGCTCAAATCGTTGAGTCTGAATGAAGAAAAACACCATACCCCGTCACCTCCCTTGTTCTATAGGATAATATATTTTAACTCAACTTCAAAGGGATTAAAAGAAAGATCCCAGTGGCCCTGGTGAGGTATAAAATCAATATTTACATCCCAACCAAATGCACGCTAAATGGGATACATTGATGTCTTAGACATGAATACGCACATTTACCCCTAGAATTAATTTTGAACATATTCCCGGTGAATTTATTTCTCAGAATGATTAAGGGAATGTGCTGTAAAACATTTTCAGGAAACTAAACAGTCTGTGGAAACAACCTTGTCATTCCATTTATCAATCCAAAGGAGGTTTGTGCGGTGAAAATTTGAGGGCACATTTGTATCCTTTTAAATCCGTGCAAATTCAAGAAATTCGCGTTCGGTCATTTCAGATAGAGGATTGAAGCTGCACTAATGAGGGGTGCAGGTTTTGGGCGAACGTTTTGGAAAACCAGAGCAAACAATCGAGGAAATTCTTACGTAATGTAAGAATCGTTAGTCACGCCTGAAATTCCTCGATCTATTGTGCTCGAAAGGGCAATGGAACTAGGAAATTCTAGGCTGCTTATGGACATTTACTGCTCCCGTGACAGCCATTGGAGCAAAACTCGTCCAGTCCTGCTTCGAGCGTCCTGCCTAGTGCTCGGGGCTCAGCAGTTCTATTGACAGGTTATCCCTGCTTCCCATTTCCAGAACCTGCCTGCACTTTTCATCGTAGCAAGCCCCGCGTAGCGCACTTGGAGAAGTTACGGCAGCAAAGTCAGTCCACAGCCACAAGGAAATTCCAAGGCTAACCGAGTAAGACTTTCAATTGTCCAACCAAGTGCAGCCAGCACCTGGTAAGCAAAATCGGCTGGGTTGGTTATGAAGCAACAGTGCCAGCATCTGACCTGGAAGAAAACTGCGCGCAAAAGTGCAGCGATCTTCTTTAAGAAACAATGAAGGCGCCATTACTATAATGGCTATATTCTATAGGCCACAAACTAGTGGAAAGATATAGAGGAACAACTTTGAAAGGAAATTACAGAGGGGTGCAAAATCCATAAAGCATGGATAATGGGAGATGTTAATTATCCCAATATAAATTGAGATACTGATAACATAAAGGATAGGCGGAGGGAAAAGTTTTTGATGTATGTTCAGGAGAATTTTCAGTATGTTTCTGGTACAATGAGAAAGGAGGTATTGCTGGATCTGGGGAATGAGCTGGGTCAAGTGCAGCAGATTTCAGTAGGGGAGTATTGAGGGATTAGATTTAAATTAGCTAAGGAAAAGGACAAGGTGCAATTCACAGTTAAATATGTCATTAGAGGAGGGTCAATTTCAATAGTGTGAGAGTGGATCTAATGCACTGAATTGGAATTAAAGATTGGCAGGCAAATAACTGGATTAAAATAATAACCATCTGTCATTAAAGATGAGATAGTTTGGGTACAGTTGAGGTACCTTCCCACAAGGAGGAAAGGGAAGACAAACAAAGCCAGAGCTCCCTGCATGTCAAAAGAGGTAGAAAGTAGGTGGAACAAGCATGAACGATGTAAGGTTGATGACCCAATTGAGAACCAGGCTGCGTATAGAAAATACAGAGCGGAGATGAATACGGAAATAAGAGAGGCAAAGAGAGAGTATGAGAAGAGACTGCCAGCTAACATAAAAGGGAATCCAAAAGCCGTTGATAGACATATAAATAGTAAAAAGGTGGTAATAGGGGGATTGGGACCAATTAGGGACCAAAAAGGGGATCGACACATGGAGGCAGAGGGCGTGGCTGAGGTAGTGAATGAGTACTGTGCATCTGTCTTTACCAGGGAAGAAGATGCTGCCAAAGTCATAATGAAAGAGAAGGTAGTTGAGATACTGGATAGGCTAAAAATTGATTTTTTTAAATGTGACATTGAAAAGAGTGGCTGTATTTAAAGTTCATAAGTCACTAGGACCAGATAAGATTCATCCGAGGATACTGAGGGAAGTAAGAATGGAAATTAGGAGGCACTGACCATAATCTTTTAATCTTCCTTAGATACTTGGGGGGTGAGGAGGGGTGGTGAATGGGGGTGGGGTGGGGTGGGGTAAGGGGACAGTGGTGGAGGACTGGAGAATTGCACTTCTTCAAAAAAGGGTGAAAAGAGTGTAAGGATAAGCCCAGTAACTACAGGCCAGTCAGCTTAAACTCGATGCTGGGAATACTTTTACAAATGATAATCCAGGACAAAATGAACAGTAGCTTGGACAAGTGTGGATTAATTAAAGAAAGCCAGCAAGGATTTGTTAAAAACAATTTGTGTTTTACTAGCTTTATTGAGTTTTTTTTTGATGAGGTAACAGGGAGGGTTGATGAGGGATATTTTTTTCTTTGGCTATTTCAACTCTGGCATTGAGTCCACTGGAATATAGCAAAGGCTATGGGCCCCAACAATATCTGGCTGTAGAAATGAAGACTTGTGCTCTAGAACTAGCTACTCCATAGCCAAGCTGTTCTGGAATGGTTACAACATGGGAATCTATCTGACAATATGGAAACTTGCTCAACTATGTCCTGTTCACAAAAAGAAGAGAAAATCCAATCTGACCCATCCGTCTACTCTCAGTCATTAGCAAAGTGATGGAAGGTATTTTCAACTATGCTATCAAGTGGTATTTACTCACCAAAAACTTGCTCAACAAGGGATTCTTAACAGCAACTTCTAATCCCACAATTTCTATCAGCAGAAGAATAAGTACAGCAGGTGCATAGAAATATCACCACCTGCAAGCTCCCCTTCAAGTCATGTATCATCTTATGATAAAGGAACTAAATCACTGTTCCTTTACTGTTGCTGGTTCAAAATCTTAGAACTCTAGAGTCATGGGTGTACCTATGCCACATGGATTTCAACATTCCAGAAGGCAGCTCCCCACCATCTTCTCAAGGGCAATTAGGAATGGGCAAAAAATGCTGGCCTTGCCAATGATGCCCACATCCCCTGAAGGAAAAAGAAAAAAGAGGCGAGTGCCTTTGAGTAGATGGTGCCTCAGTGAATGGGATAATAGTAGTTGAGGAAATTATAAGAGGTGAGTACCTCAGTGATAGGAAAATTATAGGGGGTGAATGGCTCAGTGGAAGGGGGATTAGAGTAGGTGAGTATCTCAGTGAAAGGGGATGAGATGGCATTCATGCCTCAGTGAATGTATAGTTAAAAGAGGTGAGTACCTCAATGAAAATGGGAGAGGGAGGATTGGATAGGTACAGTATAGTAAGTCCATTGATTTTCCTGATTTTAAACTTTTAAAGATGCATAATTTAAAATGTATAAGTCCAATTTTTAATGGGTGACCCCTTAATCCATTTGGAAAGTGAATGTACAATTTTGTCCGGTAAAGAAGGCAAATGGTATGTTGGCCTTCATAGTGAGAGGATTCGAGTACAAGGGCAGGAATGTCTCACTGCAATTCAACAGGGCCTTGGTGAGACCACACTTGGAACATTGTGTGCAGTTTTGGTCTCTTTATCTGAGGAAGGACGTTCTTGCTATAGAGGGAGTGCAGTGAAGGTTTACCAGACTGATTCCTGGGACGGTGGGACTGACACATGAGGAGAGGTTGAGTCGGTTAGGATTATATTCACTGGAGTTCAGAAGAATGAGGGGGGATCTCATAGAAACCTATAAAATTCTAACTGGACTAGACAGGGTAGATGCAGGAAGGATGTTCCCGATGGTGGGGGAGTCCAGAACCAGGGGTCACAGTCTGAGGATACTGGGTAGACCATTTAGGACTGAGATTAGGAGAAATTTCTTTACCCAGAGAGTGGTGAGAGTGGAATTCGCTATCACAGAAAGTAGTTGAGGCCAAAACATTATATGTTTTCAAGAAGGAGTTAGATACAGCTCTTGGGGCAAAAGGGATCAAAGGATATGGGGAGAAAGCGCGAGCAGGCTATTGAGTTGGATTTCAAATCAGTGTGGAGCCAAGAAACAGCTACTTTCTTTGAAACTACCAAATTTTCACTCTCCAGAGCTGTCTTGGCACTCATTGAGACTCAGATACAAAGGGCAACATTTTCCCCCATCGGGGGGGAAGTGCAGGAGCGGGTGTGGGCAGGCGGCCTTCCGATCGGCGCCCCTGGTCAGGGGGGCGCAGCCATTTTAAGTAGGCAGGCCAATTAAGGCCCGCCCAGCATGACGTCCACCAGGAAGTTCTATGCGCTCCCTGTGCAGGTGGAGGGGTTTTCCCTCAGCTGGCAGTGCGCTCTTTCGCACATGCGCGTTAAAGAGCACACAGGTCTCCTTGAGGCAAAGTGCTGCCTCAGGGAGATCAGCTCTGATTTAAAACTTTTAATAAACATATTTAAAATTTTCTCCTGCCATGCCCACTCATGTGACACTGTCACATGAGTTGTGACATGTCCATAAGTTTTATTGAAACCTTTCTTAAAAATTTAATTACCCTCATGAAACCTCATCCCACCCATGGATGAGGTTTCATGTTTTTTCCGAAGCCCGTCCGGGCCCCCAGCCTGCCTGCCAAACTTAAGGTTGGACGGGCAGGTCCATCAATGTAGTTAATTAGTTTTTTAATGGTCTTAACAGGCCGTTGACAGTTTGGCGGGCACGCAACTGAATCGGCTGCGTGCCCACTGAACTGACAATCTAAATGACGTGGGGTGACTTCTGGATGCACGCCCGACGTATCCCCGCGTCATTTTATGCGTCGGTGAGCAGGCTCCCCGCTCACCGACCGGAAAAACCTGCCCAAAGTGTTCTCTGTGACATATTTTTAATAGGATACTCATAAGATTCACTGTGATGTGAGTGGAAGGACAAGGACTTCAGATCTTACCTACAAAGGGAACTTGTCTTTTATGATTTAAGGTGTGAAGGCTGAACGTGCTCGCTGCTTTCCCTACAATTTTACAATTAGCATACAGTTGATGTGTTAAAGTGGCTGCATGTAGCATGAGATGAGATAGTGGAGGTGACTGCATTATCTTGGAGTTATGTGTGGGTGTGAATGAGGGAGTGAGGAAGTTTGTGAGAGAAAGTCATACATGCCTCCATTATTTGTTTTGTGTGGTTCATAAAGTGTTTGAATTTATTGTCCGTGCCATCTACTTTTGCACTTCAAATTCAGCACAAAGCCAAGTCACACTGCCCCCATTGAAGCTATGGCCTGAATTTTCCCCTTGTTGGGCGCGCGCAGTCGGCGGGCCCGCGAATGGTTGGGGAAGAAAGAGCCCCTGACTGCAATCGAGCCCCAACCATGATTTCGCACTGGATGGCCATTAATTGGTGTGAAGCGAATGCTGAAAAGCTCAGCGCTGCTGGGGTGGGGGCGGGAAGAGGGCTGGCGACGTCACCGCGGGTGTGAGTCAGTGCTGTGAGAGAGCTCCCTGAAGGCAGACAGCTGTCTCAGGGATCTGTAGACCTACAAATAATAAAATAAAGCATAAAAAAGCTGGAAAAATGTCCATGCAACACAATCAAGTACCTGAAAGCATACCTCATAAAAAGGCCGTCCCCAGATATTTATTTTTATTTTATTTCCTAACGGAGATTTCACCCCGCCCTTGGATGAGGTTTCATGAAAAATGTAAAGGCCGTCTGGCCAATTGGCCCATCTGCCAACCGTAAGGATGGATGGGCCATGAAAAATTGCAGACAATTACACCATTAATGGGTTCTTGCACTCTGCGGAACTGCCCATCATGCACCATGATTCTGTTTCAATGCACATATAGTGTTTCTCACATGGGGCAGTAAACTAGAATCATTTGATTCCTTTGCTGATAGGAGGTGAAGGAGCGAAGAATAGGGCAGCAGACAGCAAGTGAACCAAGTGACTGATAACAACTTGCAATAATAAAGAGAATTGGCAAGGGCTATTTAAAAAAAATCAATTGATTGATAAGCAGATTGGGAGTCATTGGATTCTTCTAATTCCATTTTAGGCTCCTCTGAGAATATGATTTCCACACTGCCAGCTATCACCATTTTATGCTGCTGATCAACATTTAGAACCTTTGCCTATATTACAGTTTAAAAATGAACACTGCTACCTCGTTGACCTAAACTGGAATTCTCCACTTCTACTCAGCAAACAGGAATCTCCCATGCTTAGCATATTGGATAGACTTTTTGAAGAAATGTTTTAGAATCATCTTATGTAGGCATTTATTATGCATGCCAGAATTTAAGTGGTCAAGGAGAAAATCTATGGCAAGCTGCCTATCTATTTCAGGAACTTTGTATAGGTTCCTAAGAACTATTTTATTGTCACAGGCTAGTTTTAGAATGTAAAAATATTGTTGGGAAGGCTCACTTCATCCAAAACTCTGACACCTCAATCTGGGTGCAGCACTGTGAATATGTAAGCTGGTGGAGAGGAACTGACCCAGTTGCAATGGAGTTGCTCTCTCATGGAGTTTGAACAACTCCACAAAGGCAACTTTTGCTTGTCTCGCAACCAGTTTCTCTTCTCTAACTTTTATAGTGTGCAGAGGAAAAAGCACATGGTAATGATTCACATTTAAAATTGACTTCAAGCTGGACCCTGTACATATATGTATAACGTGCTTCACCGGTGCATTTTTTAGGCACAGTGACCAATTGGAGTGCAGGACGTTTTGACACACATATTCTAATAACCTGATTAGATTGCATATAAAAGGTCCATTCTCTCACATTTGTGCGTTTATAATAATGGCTCTGATTTTTTGGTGACAATGGCAACAAAACTGTCAGCAATCACATCACTAAGCCATTGAAATTGACAGCAACATTGGGGCTCTATCTATCTGATGAATAACATGGAAATCCAGAAGTCGATGTTAGTGATTCAACACTGCTTCAGGTGGCCTGCTGTTGAAGTTCACCCAGAGTTCAATCCCTAAGCAATCAGTGAGGTGATGAAAACTTCCATATTTGCACTGTTAGCCTCATTGTAAAAACCGTTGAAAAAGTTGCACCTTGTTAAATGAGTTGCAACTGGATTTTTAATGGCATGCTAATTTCATAATTACAGTTTATATCCCTATTCACTAAGGCACCCACCCCCTCTAATTCCCCACCCCCTTACTAAGGCACTCAACTCCTCTAATCCCCTCCTCCTTCAGTTCTGAGCCATCTGCTTTCCTCACTCCTCTACTTCTTTGATTTCACTTGTGTATAAATTAAATGTGCACCACACTCATTAGAGCAATTATTACCGTTACATTCATACTCTATACACAAAATGGTAATGATCTTCCTTTAAGGTCAGGTTGAGTAAAAATCAATAACTTTATTTCTTAATCTATCCAACTGCACAGTTCAGAACAACAACTATGTCAACACTCCCAGCCTTATCTCTTGCAGTGATAAATGTGTCACCGCGATCCTGCTGTGATCTACACACATTTCTCCAGTGTGGTTGGATAATTTGCAGCTTAGCTTTATGCAGTTTGAATTCAGCTTAAATTCCTGATGTAACAGGTTGTACATTTTCCTGCTAAATTTTCATTACTTTTAATGAGAAAAGAAATGAAAAACGGCCTGAGTTGTCAAATGGGATGTGTAGTATAAATTACACAGGACAGGGTATAGTAACTTTACTGAAATAAAATTGTATAAAATGCTTAAAAGTAGTCTGTTACATTTTTTCCTGCCAATGATGATACGTTGGAGAAAGTATGGACATTATTGTGACTTTGAGACAGTACATGGGGCAAATGAGCCATAGACTGCTGAAGACAGCCAGCAGTTTCTGTTGCAAGGCATTCAAATCAAGTCAGGGAGGCAGACAAAAGAAATGTAAAAATGTTACATACTCAAAGTCAGAGAAAGATCAAGTCATTATGAAGGCTAGTTGGCTGTCAGTGAAGTGTAGAATAGTTAATTTGCATTGAGTATAGTCTGATTATCTCACTGCAAGCAACTGCATACATTTTGTGTATAATGTTTCAATCTATGAAATATGTGAAACAGCATATCCACTTCAGTACAACCCCATGAAAGTGCAATTGTTTAAACTATTTCAGCATTAGTTCATTGGTGTGATCATGTAATGGCAATGTTCCTTTTACATAGAATTTACAGCACAGAAACAGGCCACTCGGTCACCTGACCAATGTCTGTGCTAATGCTCCACAAGAGACTCCTCCCACTCTATCAGCATCTCGTTTTATTCCTTTCTCCCTGTTGTAATTATCTAATGTGCTTTAATGTATGAAGCATGATTTATTTATGAGGGGCATGTGTCAGAGGAGAATATGCTGAAACTATTATTTCTTGGTTGGAGATGGTTATGTACAGACTAAGGACTATTTTGCTTCAGGCACAGTATGAATTTTAGGCTCCCTACATTTCACCTTGCTTCAAGTAATCTTTCCAATCATAGTTTAAGACACAAAGTGAACATTCAATCCCAATTTCAAAGAAGGAAGAAAAGGAAGTAATGGTATAAATATCTTTTTAATGCCTGATGAGGACAATTTTAGAAGACTGGTCAATTCCACACTTTCAGTAAGAAATTAGGTTAAATTGGATGACTCTGTAATGCATGTATAACTCACATCCAACCAATGTAACACAGGTAGCATGCTAATTTTGTGCTGCTCACTCATAATGATTTCTGTGTGCTAACTGTACATTGGTTGCATGCATCAACAGGGGGCCCAATATCATTAGTAACTTGCATTACTTAAAGCTAGCCTGCGCTATCTGAAGCTAACCTGCACCTCTTAAAAGGAATTGTTCGATAATCAATCTGACCTGGGAAAGAGTGCAAAATGACTGATCTGGGAAAAACCAGGCACACAGGTTTTTGCGTGCTGCACTGGATGCCTTGGTGGAGGAATTGTAAAGGAGGGAATAGATCCTGTATCCTCAGTGGAGAAAGAAGCCCTCCAAGCAGACAATCGTGGAGGTCAATGCCAAGGGCCTGGATGCAGTGCTGCAAGAAGTTTAATGATCTCACAGAAGTTGCCAAAGTCAGAAAAAGCATCTTCAAATGCCATATTCCAGCAAATTTATCAGTGCTCAACTTATCACATGCTCAGCACTCACTAACCAACAACTTCTATCAATCAGGACACATACCTAACATTTACTTCACCTACACATTGCATGACACTTACGCACATTCCTCTCTTTTGCAGGAGAAGGTGGAGCACAACTGGAAATCGCAAAAACTAACTGGAAGTAGAGACATGCATCTATATGTTCTAACCCCTATGGAGGAGATGGTACTGGCCACTATGGGTAGGGCCATTGCTGAGACCATGGACAGAGGTAGGAGGGAACCTAGTGAAGGTGATGGTATCCTAATACTTAAATCCTTCTTCTCAAATCCCACTTTCCCCTCATCTCCTGCACTCTTCTGACTCACAAGCTGCATATCATATAATCTGGAACCACACTGATGCCTTTGTTATCTCTAGACTTGATTGTTCCAATGTATCCCTGGCTGGCGTTCCATGTTTTACCCTCTGTAAACTTAAGATCATTCAAAACTTTGTTACACATGTCCTAACTAGCACAAAATTCAGTTTATCTTTCACCCCTGTGCTCACTGACCTACATTGCCTCTGGTTAAGCAACACATTGAATTTAAAATTCCCTGATATCTTTGCTCCTCCAATTCTAGCATCTTGAGCATCCTTGCCTTTAATTGCTCCACCATTGGTGGTCGTGCCTTCAGCTGCCAAGACCTGGAGCTCTAGAATTCCCTTCCTACACCTCTCCACCTCTCTTCTCTCTTTCCTCCTTTAATATGCTCCAGAAGCACTACTTCTTTGAACAAGCCATCTGCCTGAATAACTCCTTATTTGGGTCAATGTCAATTTTTTTTTACAGCATTCCTGTGACATGCTTTGGGATGTTTTATTAAGTTAAAGACCCAATATATTGTTCTTGTTGTTGTAAGAATGAACTTCTTAGTTTTTCCTCTCTCCTCACCACAAGACAACCCTCATTACAGATACCCCAGGAGTGCAATATGCCCAGGCAGCAGTAGAAGACAGTGATGATGAAAATACATCATGCCTCAGTTTCATACTCGCAGCCTCATGCTCAGAAATTGATACTGTGCATATCTTAGAGGATAACATAGGTGTGGGACCTGCATGTGCTGAGACACCAGGCACAAGAGCGATGCAGCCAGGGCAGGGGCAAGGGTAAAGCAGGTGTCAGCTTGCAGATGCTGCAGTCACAAATGTATTCTGCTGCAGAAGGCTGAGATGAGGACTTCAGTGGACCTGGCTACTGATAAAGATTGATAGGTGTGAACACCAAAATGTTTGGTGTATTGGGAAGCCTGACACAAAGCCTGTGTTCCATGTCTAGATGCATGGAGGTGTTGCACAGAGCTTGGAGCCCATCCTTTCCTGCATGGGTTTGGTGTGCAACTCCATCAGCACATGATGGAACTAACCATGATGTAGCACCAGATGCCTAATGTTTCAGTTTCCATTGCAGTGCAAATAAATTCCACCCAACATCTGAGTGCTGCTATGCAGGCTCAAACTCCTACCACTATGGCTCTGGGTACCAGTGTTCAAAGGAGTTCTCAATGTGTCACACCAGGGCAGCAACCTGTCCTCCAACAGATTACTATGAGCTGGTAGATGCTCCAAGGGAGTAGCATTGGCTCCACAGAAGACAAACCTGGTCCCCTCTCTCAGAATGAGTTGCTTCTGCTCTTGTCACTCCACTCATGCACTTAGTGTTGCCAGCCAGCCAACAAACTCATGCTGAGATGTTGCAGCCTGAAGTCTGGCCTTTTAGGCCCAGAGCTACCTGAGGTCATAAGAGCATAAGAACATGGATCATTTCTCCAAGGCCGTTTGTAGCCTCCTCCACTGGAAGTCATCAGCCTTCCGCCAACCATGTGGCAGCCAGTGGGATAGCACCTCATCAGGGCATTGGATAGGCAAGGCACAGAGAAAGCAGGCACTAAGGAGTGCACAAGGATGATTAGTTTAATTTAGAATGCAAATTGGCATGATTTAATTTATAAATTTGGATTGGAATTTGTAATTTGTATTAGTTTTTGTTTTTGCATTGTGCCCAAGAGAATGATGTGATGGTCAGTGACACATGGAAGGTAAGGATTCTGAAGCTGTTGTGGAATCAGAAATTGGGGTTGTGGTTATTGGTATCATACTTGAATTAGTTCTGCACATAACAGCCTGGGTCGAACGGTTGCAGCCTCCCTTCCTATTCCTCCTCTTCCCTCTCCAGCTTCTTTTTAAGTTCCAGCTCCTCAGCTTCTTGTCTGATAGCTGGCGATAAGGGCTATTCTATCACTTTGGCAAGGTGGTGCAGGTTACAGCTGACCAGCACAAACCCTGGGTCCATTCAGTCGAGTATTGCAGTGTGTCTGCATAGCAGTCTCAAAAGTGGATTTGATGTTTGGAATTGAAGCCAAGAGTCTGTTCTATCAGATACCTTGTGGCAACATGGCTCTCATTGAGTGAAATCCTACCGTCTTTGAAAATGTCCTTCCATTGGAGACAAATGCAAATCCCTACCTCACTGGTCTGTGACTCCCACCCGCCTACATGATGTTCCCGGGCATGGCCTTTTAATTGGATGATTCAGGTAGCCCCATCCAATTAGAAATGATGGGTGGGCTTTGCAAGGCCAATGAGAATGCCCGAGGCTCTTGGTGACTGGTAGCCTAATTGGGAAAAGTGGGCACTACCACTGTAGGTGGGGACTATCTTGAGACGCCCTCCGAAGATTGCAATAAAAACTTAAAATAAACAATGGCCACAGCTGCCAGGCCATCACTGTGGCTGCAGATTTGGCCCTCTGGAACCCAAGGCCCGGTAGGGGCGAATTACAGGAGTCCCCACTGCGCCCCCCACCTCCCCTCACCCACCAACCATCAGGTCTGCCATCAGGAGGCTGCTCCCAGTCACCTGCAGAGCTTCAGTCTCAGTAGGGGCCCTTTACCCTATCAGGAAGATCTCAACCTCTTCACCAATTTTCCCCTAGGTTGGCACCTAATTGCTGGATAATTAGCTACTCGTCACTGCCAGATGGGTAGCTGGTGCCAGTTTCAGCCTGATTCCAGTAACATCTCTCAGAGGCGGTGTTACGATCCCATTAGGGGCTGTAAACGTTTAAAGAACTATGCCACATGATTTCGTACTTTTTAACAGAAACAAACTTTATTGTAAATCAAAAAGAATTAAATAAAGTAACACTATTAGCTTTACATTATAACCTATAAAGACTTACATTTTAACTCAGTTCAACTTTCTATATCACCCCCCACCCCCCCCCCCCCCCCCCCCCCACCCCCCCCAACCCCAGGAATTCCTTTATATTACGAATACTTTAAGTTTCATTCACGTTTCCTGGGGCCAACTCAAAAGGCAAATTAACGCTCATCAGAACTCACCCTGGCTTCTCTTCAGTGTTCCAGCTATTTGTCAAGGTACAAGGTTTCATGGGGTCCTTCCATTAGCTTTTGGTTAAGCAACCCTCCAATTTCTTTACCAACCTCATAACTTTGGGATTCCACAGCTCCAGTTCGGGCCTCCCTGCGACCCCTACTCAGTGGCTTAAAAGATTAGGGTGGAATAATACAGGGAGCAGATGGCATCCCCCCCCACAACCCGGAAGCCACTTCAGCGTTGAGCTGATACACTCTACGCTAAGCTGGCCTGCAGCCATAAAACATTGTGGGGCAAACTAATGGGGTTGGAGTGGGACTTCTGCCCCAGCCTTCTGGAGATGCCGGGCATCAGTTTTGGCAGAGCCAGGAAGGCATCACTGGCAGCTGTCGGCACGGCTGTCGGCAAAAAACAGTAAAAACTGGCGAAGAAGAGCACTGGTCCAAACTAGTCCTGTGTACCTTAAAATGGAACGCCAGTTCGGACCTCTGCTCTTATTTCCCAGTTTTTACTCTTTTTTCCCATGGATGGTCAGAGCAGTTAAGTCTTGGGTCAGGAGGGTGTGGGGACTGAACAAGTGATAAATTTAACTATGCAGTAACCTATCTGGTAAAATATTCCTGTGAAACACGGTGAACAAAACAACTGACCAAGTCTCAAATCAGGTTAGTGACTCCAGTAACTGTAAGGACTGAGAGATCCGGGAGAGGGGCAGTTGGGTGGCTTTAAGGGAGGGAGCGGGTAGGAAAGGAGGAGGTTTCAGTCTAACAGGAGCTGTCCCGCGATTTTCAAAGGGCAGCTCCTGAGAGCAACCGCCTCTCCCTTCCCACCCTTTAAGCATTTCATGCAAAAAATTGGGCTTCCTGGTCCCGCCCTACTGCCTATGCCAAACGTATTATAGCGTGGACAGCATATAATCAGGGTCAATAGGCTTGATAACAAGCCTAATCGATCCTTAATTGTTCACTTAAATAAGTGATTTCACTTATTTTGCCGATTTCGGCACCTGCCCTTCCCCTGAATTATGGGGGTGAGCTTCGGGGTGGGTGGGAAGGTGGTGCGAAGGGCGCCCACCCCATTTTACCTGCCCCCGCCATGGGAAACACTCCTTCCAGGGCATGTAAAACTCATCCCCAAAAGCACCCTTGCTTTCCAGTAGCCCACTGCTTTGGTTTCAAACTGCAACCGAGCTGATGACTTCAGGAACTCCAGCTGCTACAAAGTTAACTGCCTTTTACTGAGGATTATTGTAGATTTCTTCTTTTAGCTCAGCTATATTTCACTCGCTTTTCCCCTTAATATAGTAATATTATTAATAATAATAATCTACAATACTTTGTGCATGCTGTCAATGGCACTCTGAACCATGGGGAAGCCTGCAATCCTTACAAATCCTTGTGCTCATTCCACTTGCTTCTTTCTGGCAAGAGAGAATGAAACGAAGCTATCTCACTTTGCATTCAGAGCTCCAGTGACCTCTGTAGTGCAACAGAGCACTGCGAACTGCGAAATGTTGCAAAAAATCTCCAGCAGCAGCCAGGTGCATACAAGTTCACTATGGCTGTGAATGTGACAGTTACTAATAATATGGTCCTTGCTCTGTTCTGAGGTTGGAGTTGTGGCAGCATCAGATGGCAGATTTCAATGATGATCCTCTTAGTGAAGCGCGGACATCTCACACATTCATCTTTGCTGCAGTTCAGGGAGGAGAATTGCTCCCTGAAAATCCTCGGAGGATATGGAATCCTGGTGAGAACCCTTCTCCCTCTTTGCCTCCTCCTTCTTTTAGAAGCTTGTCCTGCTCTCTGTCACCTCTGCTCAGTCACCCAGTCATGCTTGATTCTAAGAATTATTACACCAATATGTCTTGGAACAACTGGTTTCTGCAGAAGTCTTTAAGTCAGCAGAAGTCCTCAGCACCTGTCATACCTGTCGACTTTTACAACTTAAGCAATAATGGAAAGGATCAAAAATATGTAGAATTATAGCAACAGTCAGAAGAAATAAATCAGCAACTAGCCTGCAAGTAGCTGATGATCCTTTTTAAATTGTAAATAGTACTGGAGGCAGTCCTTCATATTATATAATGCCATGTTTAGCTATGCATGGTTAAAAGAGGGCATCCACACTAAATTGAGATAGTCACAACTGAGTTGGGACTGGTCTTGTAGCCAGAATGCCTGACACTTGCTTACCAAAGTGAATCTAGAGCTTGAAGCTCCAAACTGGCAGCTCTGTTGCACACTATTTGACATCATGATTTGACTGCTCTGCATACTTCTGGTAGACATTTCATGTGCACTTACTAACTGCTTTACTGGTATTGCATTTTGTGTGCTTTGTGTCACCGAACCAAATTTCACCCCACATGTGTCTTAAGTGAAATATCTTTGAGCAATCAATACTTTTTACAGCTCCTATGGGGTACAACTCCACTACGCAACACCACATATATTTCACTCAAATTGAAACTAAAATATCAAAGCCACTTCAAAATAATACAATGGTAGCAGAGGCGGGAAATTGGAAATTCACCCCAGCATTGTTCAAGATCATTTCTGTGCCTTGGTTGATCACAAAGGATTGAGAGCACTTTTCCCAGCATCGAAACCTCTCACTTTGTTGAACAAAAAATGTGGACACCAAACAATACTGTAAACTGAGTGCAATGTGTTGGGAATCATTAAATATGCATTAAGTACAGAGGAATTGGAACATGACAGATAAATTGATGGAAGCCAGCACTTGTAGCACTCTGGATTACATTTCTTCAAGTTCTTAAATGCTGAAGTATAATTTGTGATAAATGGAAATAAAATAACGCTTGACCTTGAAATTGTCTTGTGTAAATATTAGCATAGGAACATTTCACATTTTAACTTTTACCATAGGATAGAAAATGAATAATAAGGAATTAGCAGCCTGTTTTGCAAGAAATTCGGGTGAAGTGGAAAACGGGCTATTAATTTACCATCACTCATTTCTCAGCCTGCAATAAAAATTAAAATATTCCCCTTTGTGTAAAATGTTTCCCCTCTTGCCTGTGAACCAACAAGTCATCGGTCAAGGCCCATCTTAGACCTGAGCCTAAAATCAAAGTTGACACGTTCTGAGGGAGTTAGAATATTAGAAGCACTAGAGGGAATTTTAACTCCATGTCCCAACATACTGCCTTGTTTGTCTCCATATTATCTGCATCAGCTGGAAGCAAGCAGGTGCCTCATGAGCACATGAAAAGTTCTTTTCGTAGACCCTTCGAGGCAAAGATGACCATATTCATCATCTGGGGTGTTTACCAGGGTTTCAGTGGGAATGTAGATGACTGCTAAGGCTGATCTGCACCCAGAAGGTTCCGCTACAACTAGGGCATGATACCGTAGACGATTAAGTTTTGGATGAGTTGCTGGCTCGGGATTTCCTTGCACTTTCTCTCAGCCTTTGAGATGTATTTGCTTCCAAAGGAGGCCACACCTTTTTTTATTTGGTTAAGCCAGGTGCAGCTGGGTGAGGATCACTCAGATTCAAAATCAATATCAAAACTCCTAAGTGAAACCTTCAGAACTTCCTTGTAGTGCTTCCTTTGACCGAATGAGAGCGCATCCCTGACTCAAATTGTACATAGATGATTGACTTTGATACATGAGTGTCAGGCATCCTGGCTACATGACCAGCCCAACTCAATTGTGACTGTCTCAATATGGTGTGGATGTTTGGCATGGCAGCTCGGGTGAGCCTTCAGTGCCCAGTATTTTGTCTTGCCATCTGATTTTCAGAAGTTTCTGAAGCTACACACAAACTGATGTCATTAGGGCCTCATGCGATTTTAACACATGCAAATGAAAGTTCCACTCATTGCTGGAACAGTAATATCTAAAGAGATTGGTTTCTAAGTGTCGTTGGATGCAATATTTAAAGTAGTCCTCATTTGTAAGCCCTCAAACAATGAGCATATGTTTCCCATTATATAGATTGGATTTCCAAAGAAGTGTTCCTTCTCAAAAATGTATTTTCTGCACCTTTCTGTTTACAGTGTGCTTGCTACTTTGATTTGGTTTCGTGGAAAGGAGAAAAGAAGAGAAGGGCAACCAGTAGATTGAAGGATTGGAGTGTAAGAGTAGAGAAGTCTCACTACAAGTTAACAGGGCATTGGTGAGGCTGCATCTAGAGAAGTGTGTTGGTCTCCGCATCTAAGGAAAGGTATATTGCAATAAGGGTTCACTAGACTGGTTTCTAGGATGAGGGAATTGTGTTATGAGGAAAGATTGAGTAGAATAGGCCTACATTCCCTGGAGTTTAGAAAAATGAGATGTGATCTCATTAAAATGGTTAAGGAGTTTGACAGGGTAGATTGATGAGAAAATGTTTCCCCAGCTGGGGAATGTAGAACATGGGTTTACAGTTTCAGAATAAGGGGTCAGCCATTTAAGGCTGAGATAAGGAGAATTTTTTCACTCAAAGGATTATGCATCTTTGAAATTCTCTACCTTGGAGATCCATGGATATTAGTCATTCAGCCCATTCAGGACAGAGGTCGATCGGCATTTGGGTACTAAGGGAATTAAGGGATCAATAGTGCGGGAAGGTGGAGTTGAGGTAGAATATCAGCCATGATCTTGTTGACTGGCAGAGCAGATTTGAATGGTCAAATGGTCTATTTCTGCTCTTATTTCTTATACTTTTATACTGTTATGTTCTTATGTTATTATGTAGATGGCGTGATAGTGTAATGGTTATGTCAGATTGCTAATCTGGTGTCATGCCCAGCACAGGCATGAATATGTTACAAATTTTAAAGCTATAATTTAAAAAATGAACACAAAAGCTTTTAAGGTGGTTGCAGAATGCCAAGTGATATTTGGCATTTGAACTGTAGACGGTAGATTCTGCGGCCAGTACCTGATTAAATATGGAGCAATATTATCCCCCCGTTGGAGGGGATGTGCAGGAGCGGGCTTGGGTGGGTGGGTTCCCGATCGGCGCCCCCGATTGGGGGCACGCCGCCATTTTACGTGGTCAGGCCAATTAAGGCCCGCCCAACGTGATGCACAGCTAGTAGCGCTCAGCGTTACCTGTGTGGGCGGGGGGGAGAAGGGAGAGCGCAGAAATCTCCCTAAGGCACTGAGATGCCTCAGGGAGATTAAGCTCACATTGAAAGGTTTAAATAAAGAAAGGTGAAAATTACTTAGACATGTCCCTTCATGTGACAGTATCACATGAGCCGGGACATATTTATGTATTGTGACAAAAGTATTGATTCATTTAATAAAAGCTTCAGGAAACCTCATCCTGCCCATGGATGAAGTTTCCTGAAAAATGCGAATGCTGTTGGGGCTCTTCACCTGTCTGCCAACCTTAAGGTTGGACTGGCAGCATTGATAATTACTTTAATTGGTTTATCAATGGCCTGAACAGGCCTTTGACAGTTCAGTGGGTGCGCAACCTCCTCCGCCGCACACCCGCTGAACGAAAGATCTGAATGATGCGCAGTGACGTCGGGAAGCACGCCCGATGTCGCCGCATGCCATTTTACGTGTCGGCATGCCAGGCCCACCCCCACACGCCGACGTAAAAATTCTGACCTATGTTTCACCAGGGCCAAATGAGGCATCGAAACTCAATGGGTGTTAGATAAATGTGAAATGGATCCCATTGACCTTTCATTATATTGTCATGGCTCCTCATGCAAATACAAAGACCTTGGCTGTCTCAAGCTCTCAAGGCATGAAAAGCCACAACACAGGATGTTTATCAGCCTAACACACTATCTTATTTGGAAAAGGATTTTGGACTCCTAACAAGTCACATGGGTAAGTCAGTCATGTTTGTTGCCTGCTTTAAAAGAACAGCAGAAGCTGTTGTGGGTCAGAGAGACCAGCAAAATGTCATCAAACCAGCTGCAGTCAGCTAAGCAGCCAATGTAATAAACAGCAATACATTGAAAGTGGAAGTAGGACTCTCTCCAACCTGTTGCAACTTAAAGTTCCCCTGAGAACCAACCACCTGGAAATTCAACTACAAGGAGCTCACAGCTTACTAAGAATCCCTTGCTTTTCAAGAACTTCACTCCAGCCAAAGCATCATCTCATCTTAGAAACTAAAGGCCTGCTAGAAAAGAGACTGAAATAATGCCAAATTGTAGTTGTATTGCTTTTCTTTTCATCTGCATCTAATTTTTGTGTGAGTGATAGTGTGTGTGTCGGTCAAGTGAGTGAGACACCACGTTTTTAAACCTCCGAGGAAAGTATGTGATAATAAATAACTTCCTTTATTTTTAAATTCACAAAAAGCTTGCTGCTGAAGATATTTAAATTGGGACAAATCACTCTGGGGATAAGAAAAATATGTACACCTTAAATAACAAAACACTTTGATCACAGACAATAAGAAAACATATAAATTCTGTCAGTGACACTAGAGAATATAATTCAAATTTTGTCATGGCAGCTTAAGAATTTAAGTATTTTTTTTAAAAGACTGGAAATAAAAATCTAAAACCACAAAAGGTGAAAGCTGTTAGATTGCCATAGAAACCCAATTGTTCTCAGGTGTCCTTCAGGGAAGGAAATCTGCCATCCTTACTTTGTCTGGCCTGCATGTGATTTCAGTCCCACACCAATGTGCTTGACTCATAACTACCCCCTTGATGTAGCCACTCGATTGTATGTATTCACTGAGAAAGGAACAAAAGAAAACAGGGCAAGCCACTCACATTTAAACAGGTAAGGAATTGTTTATCAAAAAGCAGAAAACTGCAGATGCTCGAGATCTGAAATAAAAACAGAAAATATTGGACATACTCAGCAGATCTGGCATCATCTGTGAAGAGAGAATAGAGTTAACCTTTCAGGCCAATGACCTTTCATCAGAACTATTCATTGACCTGAAACGTTAATTCTGGCCCGGATTTTCACCACGATAGACAGCCTCTCCGTTGTGGTGAAAATCCTGGAAAAGGCTGAAATTTCTAATTCCTGCTCCCGAATCCAGCATCTCCCACCTTCATTGGGGTGGGACTGGAGTCAGGCCAGTGTCCAAGCACACACAATTTGCAGAGGCAGCTAGCCATTTAAATCATCAGCTGCCCCCATTGAAGTGGGATTTTGGTAGGTCAGGAGTGTGAAACCAGGAGTGTGAAACCCGGAGTGTGCAGATTAGAATGGGTAAGAGCAGGTCTGAACTTGATGGATTTATTTGGATAGCCAGCCCTTTGGAGAGATAAGGTACCCCTTTGGGTAGGGTCCAGGGACACCTTTATGAGAGGTAAGGCACCCTTTGGGAGAGATAATGCATCCTTCAGGATTTTTAAAAGTGAACATGATTATGCACTTTTTACACACAAACTCCTTAGAACTCATTGGTGCTATAGAAGGAGTGCAGCAAAGGTTTACCAGACTGATTCCTGGGATGGCGGGACTGACATATGAGGAGAGATTGAGTCGGTTAGGATTATATTCTCTGGAGTTCAGAAGAATGAGGGAGGATCTCATAGAAACTTATAAAATTCTAACAGGACTAGACAGGGTAGATGCAGGAAGGATGTTCCCGATGGTGGGGAAGTCCAGAACCAGGGGTCACAGTCTAAAGATATGGGGTAGACCATTTAGGACTGAGATGACGAGAAATTTCTTTACCCAGAGAGTGGTGAGCCTGTGGAATTCATTACCACAGAAAGTAGTTGAGGCCAAAGCATTGTATGTTTTCAAGAAGGAGTTAAATGTAGCTCTTGGGGCGAAAGGGATCAAAGGATATGGGGAGAAAGTGAGAGCAGGCTATTGAGTTGGATGATCAGCCATGATCATAATGAATGGCGGAGCAGGCTCAAAGGGCCGAATGGCCTACTCCTATTTTCTATGTTTCAATCAAACTGTCAAAGAACTGACCAGCTGTCAAAGAACTATTAAAGAGATGTCTAGCTGTCAAGGAACTGTCCAGCTGGCACAGAACTGTTAAAGAGCTGTCCAGCTGTCAAAGAATTATCCAGCTGTGAAGGAACTGTTAAAGAGATATCCAGCTGTCAAAGAATTGTCCAATTGTCGAGGAACTGCTAAAGAGCTGTCCAGTTGTCAAAGCTGTCAAAGCTGTTAAGGAAATGTCAATGCTGTCAAAGCCATCCAGACAGTATCAAAGCTATCCAGGAAAGTGTCAAAGATGTCAAACTGTCCAGGAACTGTCAACGCTCTGCAGGAAGTAGCAAAGCTGTCAAATCTGTCTAGGAGCATGTAGGTATGAATGACATAGGCAGGACAAGGGAAGAGGTTCTCTACAGTGTTATGATCAATGGCAGATCCGGAGATCCAGTTAGGGACCAGTAATGTTTTGTTTAAAGTGAATGAAGGTTGAGATTCAAGACACTTGCTTTTGGAATAAAGTCACAAGACCCCATGAACTTTGAACAATCTAAAACAAATTTTACTATACAAGTTCAGAAAGATAAGACAATTTACAATATGTATCTTATACTCTAACATTCGGGTTAAGTATGAGGTACAATTGAATTAATAGATGAATTGTGGTCAGGTACACCACATTACAGAATAAATGACAGATGTAACCAAACCAGATTCCATAGATTTCTCAACAATTCACCCAGACATTAGTTCCACTGTGAGACAAGCAATCTCACTGAAATGTCATCTTTCTCACAACGTTTTCCAATCTTCACCTTTGAAGATCTCTCCTTGGAATTCTCTCCAAAAGTTGCTCCCACTCCGATGACTTTAAGAATGGCCTACCTCACAGGGTTTCAATCTCACCTTCCGAGATTCCTCCTCCCTGGATTCCTGAGTCTGTGCTTCAGCCTCTGCTTACTGATATAATTTTAGCTCTTAGCTAGACAGCTAGCTTCACTGAGTTGGCACTGTCCCTGAGTTTCTCCAAACACCTGTCTCCCGGCTGCATCCCTCCATAAATGACTCCCAGGGCTTTCCCAGAACCCTCTTCAATTACCAGGGCTTCCCCTGGACCCCCTTCAATTACCAGGGCTTTCCCAGAACCCTCTTCAATTACCAGGGCTTCCCATGAGTGCTTTTCTCAGCCCCTCAGAGCTAACAGCAGTACTTTGGCCACATGGTGCTTCTTCCCCTGCACTGACTCTCGTGAAAATGATCGACTGCCAACTGTTGTTTACTGACCCTTAAACTGATCTGGGGTCTATCAAAACATTCCAAGAGGGTCCCATCCTTGTTACTAGGCAGGAACCAACGTAACAAGCATTGGAACATCCTGTACCTTAAATGTTGCAATCTCCACAGGCTGCCTATTTAGCAACCAGGGATACAATGAATTGAATTCATAACAATAGCCAGTATGAGGGGCTAGACACTAAATTAAGAAGCAAAACCTCAAATAATCCAGAGATTATTACCTGAACCATGTGAAAATTGACATAGGGAAAATAAGATTAGAAAAATAAATGTGTGACTCAAAGACTGCTGTGGTAGAAGTAGATTCCAGTTCATGGGGCACTTGCGCCAGTAATGGGGAAAGTGAGGGGGAGTGGGGGGGCACTGTGCCATTGGAACAGTCTGCGCCTGAACCATGCTGGAACCGGTGTTCTAGCATAACTGGGAAGCAGAGAGGATTTTAAACTGAATAGTGGGGTCAAGGGATCAAAGGGAAGTTGTGGTAAATCAAAGAGTAAACACAAGGTAAGAGAGAAAGGTATTAATGTGGGAAATGATAGACTGTGGCAGGAAGAGATAGAGAGTACAATTCTAAGAGCAAATCAGCAGTTAAGGTTAGAAGTTGCAAAAATAATAAAGGATAAAATTAAAGGCTCTGTATCTAAAAGCACATAGCATTCAAAACAAAACAAGTGAACTGATAGCACCAATAGAAATAAATAAGTATGATCTGATAGCCATTACAGAGACATGGGGGAGAATTTCTCCGATGGCGGGCAGGCTGGGCAGGGGCAGGCGCATAGCTGATTGCCGCCTGCGCGCTGCCATTTTACGCAGGTGGGCCAATTAAGGCCCGCCCAGCGTAACACGTGGCCAATAGTGCTCAGCACCACCTGTGCGGGCGGGGGGAGGAGGGAGAGCCAGGGCCTGCACTCTGTCCCACATGCTTGCGGAAGAGCTCAGCAATCTCCCTGAGGTGTGCAGCTGCCTCAGGGAGATTGAATGGATTAGAAAACTTTTTAATAAATAAAGTAAAAATGTATTTAAACATGACCCCTCATGTGACTGTGTCACATGAGCTAGGACATGTTTATGAAGTTAGGATAATTTATTTATTTACTTCATAAAAGCTTTAGGAAATCTCATCCGCCCATGTATGAGGCTTCCTGAAAAACGTGAAGGCCGCCTGGGTCCTTCATCTGCCCGCCAACCTTAAGGTTGGATGAGCAGCGTTCTTAACAAGTTTAATTACTTTTTAATGGCCTTAATAGGCCGTTGACAGTTCGGTGGGTGCGCAGCCGCTTCTGGCACGTGCCCGCCTAAAGAAATATCGAGATAACGCACAATGACGTCAGGACGCACACCCAACATCATCGTGCATCATTTTATGCATCGGCATATTGAAGGGCAGTTGACATTGAGGAAGGACAGGAAGCTGAGGAAAGGTGTAGGGTGGCTCTGTTAAGTGATGATGGTATTAGCACAATATAGAGGGATAACCTAAGTTCAAGAAACCAGGATGTATAGGCGGTTTGGGTAAAGATGAGAAACGATAAAGGCAAGAAGTCACTTGTGTGATTGGTGTCCAGGCCCCCCAACAGTAACCACACAGTAGGACAGAGTATAATGGAAGAAATAATGGAAGCTTGTCAGAAAGGTACGGCGATAATCATGGGGGATTTTAATCTACATACAAGCTGAAAACATCAGATGGGCAAAGGTAGCCGAGATGAAGAGTTCATGGAATGTTTCATGGAACAGCATGTTCCGGAGCCAACCTATACTAAACCAGGTATTGTGCAATGAGATAGAATTAATTAATGACCTCATAGTGAAGGTGCACCTAGGTAACAGCAATCATAATATGATTGAATTTTGCATTCAGTTTGAGGGAGAAAAGAGTAGGTCCAAGACCAGTATTTTAAACTTAAATAAGGGCAATTAAAAGGGCATGAATGCAGAGCTAAACAAAGTGAATTGGCAAATTAGGTTAAGGGATAGGTCACTAGAGATGCAGTGGCAGGCATTTAAAATGATATTTCAAATACTCAATAGATGTACCCCAACAAGAAAGAAAAATTCCAAAGGGAGGACCCACCATCTGTGGTTAACGAAAAAGTTACAGATAGTATCAAACTTAAAGAAAAAGCATATAATTGGGTAAAGATGGGTGGCAGGTCAGGAGATTGGACAGAATAGAAAAGAATCAAAGAATGATTAAGAGATTAATAAAGAATGAAAAATTAGAGTACGAGATAAAGCTAGCTGGAAATATAAAAGTAGATAGTAAGGGTTTCTGTAGATATTTATTAAAGAAAAGGGTTCACACAGTGAGTGTCTGGCCCTATGGAAAATGAGTCTGGGGAATTAAGGGAAAATAAGAAGATGGCAGATGAATTGAACAGGTATTTTGCACTGGCATTCACTATAGAGGATACAAGCAACATCCCAGAAATGGCTGTAAATCAGGAAATGGGAAGGAGGGAGAGCCTCAGGAAAATTACAATCACCAGGGAGGTGGTACTGAGCAAATTGTTGGAGCTGCGGGTTGAAACTTCCCCAAGTCCTGATGGACTTTATTCTTGGGTCTTGAAAGAAGTGGATAGGGAGATAATTGATGCATTGGCTTTAATTTTCCAAAAGTTTCTAGATTTAGGGAAGATTCCATTAGATTGGAAAATAATGAATAGAACTCCTTTATTCAAAAAGGGAGGAAGACAGAAAGCGGGGAAACTACAGGCCAGTAAGCTTAACATCTGTCTCAGGGAAAATTAAAAACCTTGTTAAAGGTGTTATAGCAGGGCACTTAGATAAATGCAAGGTAATTGGGCAGATTCAACATAATTTTGTAAGAGGGAAATCTTGTTTAACCAATTTATTGGAGTTGTTTGAAAAAGTAACATATGCTGTGGATAAAGGGGAACCAGTTAATGTACTGTACTTTGATTTCCAAAAAGCATTTGATAAGGTGCCACATCAGGTGTGGAAAATTAAAGCTCATGGTGTAGGGGGTAACATATTGGCATGGATAAAAGATTGGCTGGCTAACAGGAAACAGAGAATAGGCATAGAGGGACCCTTTTCTAGTTGGCAAGATGTAACGAGTGGTAAGCCACAGAGATCAGTGCTGGGACCTGAAAGTTTCACAATTTATATAAGTGACTTGGATGAAGGTATGGTAGCTAAATTTGCTGATGACACAAATATAGTAATGAAAGTAAGTTGTGAAAAGGACAGAAAGAGGCTACAAAGCAATACAAATAGGTTAAGTGAGTGGGCAAAGACCTGGCAAACAGAGTATAATGTGGGAAAATGTGAAATTGTACATTTTGGCAGGAAGAATAAAAAGGAAGCATATTATTTAATTGGGAGAGGTTACAGAGCTCTGAGATGCAGAGGGATGCACTGGGTATCCGAGTGCATGAATCACAAAAGGTTAGTACACAGGTACAGCAAGTAATTAGGAAAGCTGATAGAATGGTATTGTTTATTGGAATTAATAGAAATGTAGAGTGGTTATGCTTCAGTTATACAGGACACTGATGGGACCACATCTGGAATACTGAGTACAGTATTGACCTCCTTATTTAAGGAAGGGTATAAGGAAGCAGCTCAGCGAAGGTTTATTGGACTAAAACCTGGAATGGGCAAGTTGTCTTGTAAGAAAAGGCTGGACAGGCTAAGATTCTATCTGCTCAAGTTTAGAAATATAAAAGGTGACTTGATTGAAGCATTTAAGATCCTGAGGGGACTTGACAGGGTGGATGTGGAAAGGATGTTTCCTCTTGTGGTAGTGTCTAGTACTAAGGGTTGCCCATTTAAGACAGAGATTAGGAGAATTTTTCTCTAAGAGGGCTGTGAGTCTTTGCAACTCTTCCTCAAATGGCAGTGGAAGCAGAGTCATTGAATATTTTTAAGGCAGAGCTAGATAGATTCTTGATAAACAAGGTGGTGAACGGTTATCGGGGGTGGGCAGGAATATGGAGTTGAGGTTACAATCAGATCAGCCATGATCTTATTGAATGGTGGAGCAAACTTCAGGGGTCAAGTTGGCCACTCCTGCTCCTAATATGTATGTTCGTAACTGTCCAAGGATACTAGGTGAGTTGGAATGGAGGGGGTAAGGGCAAAGGCTGGTACGTGGGAGGCATGGATTAGCATGGGTTGGAACTAATTTGTTATGGAGCTATGGGGGCAATAAAGGTGGATGGGGGGGTGAGGGTTGAGGGGTGAGAGCTGGAGGGACATTTTTGTTTCATCGTTAATTTTTATTTATTTAAACTCAGTACCGGAGCACAGAGGCAGGCCTTGCAGCTGGCCCGGCAGCCTCCCCACTTGTTCTAGGGTCGCCTGCTCCAACTCCTATTTGAGCCCCAGTGACCACACCCCCAAATGAAAATCTGACCCGTGGGTGGTCATTTTTAAAGGTCAGATTCGTGGAGCTGGGAAATCTCCTGACTCGGTGAACCTGACCCGGAGACAAAAATCTGGGAGCCGTTTCTCTCTCCACAGTTGTTGCATGATCTGTTGAGTATTTCAAGTATTTCTGTTTTCATTTTATATCAGCAATTATTTAGTTACTACATATTTTTTGTGAAAAAAGCTTATTATTGCAGCTACATTTGGTATTCATGTGTCAGTTGTGGCTCAGTTGTAGCACTCTGACCCTTAGGCAGAAGGCTGACATTCCAGTGCGGTGCTGAGGGAATTCTCCATTGTTGGAGGAGCTGTCTTTCGGATGAGACGTTGAAGAGGGACCCTGCTGTTCTCTAAAATGGAGTTGAAAGATCCCTTGGCTGTTTTTGAAGAAGTGCATGGTGTTCTCTATGGTGTCTTGGCCAATATATACCCCTCATTACCCCTAAACCAGATATCTGGTCATTATCACATTGCTGTTTGTGGGAACTTGCTGTGTGGAAATTGGCTGCCACATTTCCTGCATCACAACAGTGACGCAGTGACTACTTCATAAAGTACTTCATTGGCTGTAAGATGCGTTGGTATATCCCGAGGTTGTGAAAAGCATGACCACCTGCAGTCCTCTGACAGAAAGTCAGCAGTCTTCCACCAGCCATGCTGCAGTCACTGAGGTTTGCACTGTGTAGGAGCACTAGGGCAGACCAAGGGCAGGAAGGGAGGCACTGTAGGGATGTACGTGGGTGAATAGTTCATTTGGCTTGTCTTATTAGATTTTCTTTTGATAAATATGTTATACCAACTGCTTTCTTGGTGGGTTTTTTTGTAGGATTCTGGCCAAAAGGGCACTGCGATGGAACTTTGCAGGGGAATGGGAAGTGGTGTATAGTGGAGCAATGGTGGTGAATGGTTGTTGACGTAAGGGAACCAGAGCCTGAGTAGGTGCTGAAGGATAGCCCGCCCAGTGCGAAGACATTCAGGATACTTTCTCCTCTCTGTGTACTGAGCTTACCCTCTCCACAGCCTCTGCTCCATCATCCTGTCGTGTTACAGCCTTTGAAGTGCCACAACTGCAGCATCCACACTATTGCAGCCTATTGTGGCCTGCTCACCAAACCCTCTGCCTTCCCTGTGAGGATGCATTAACACTCTCTGCCAAATCCAGAAACTCACAACATCTCCAAAAGCACTTCACAAACTCTTAAAATAGCAGTCAGCCGTGGTTCAGTTGGTAACACTCTCGCTTCTGAGTCACAAGGTTCTGGGTGCAAGTTCCACTCCAGGGGCTGCATATTATGGGGTGGGGGTGGGGGGTTGCGGATGG
Source organism: Cetorhinus maximus (assembly GCF_964194155.1). Classification (NCBI taxonomy): domain Eukaryota; kingdom Metazoa; phylum Chordata; class Chondrichthyes; order Lamniformes; family Cetorhinidae; genus Cetorhinus; species Cetorhinus maximus. The sequence continues at coordinate 98,829,520 of NC_135882.1, forward strand.
CCTGCCACCACCACCCCACCCCCCTCCCCCCACCACCTCCCACACCCCCGGAAGCCAAGTCAGGTGAAAGCTGACTCGCTCCAAGGCAACCTGCCCCGCAGCCATAACCCATTGTGGGTAGGCTAAATTGGCTGACACTAGGACTTACGCCCCTCATATGCTAAAACTGCCAACTGTAGCAACCATGTAAACAATCAGGAAAGATACTTTTTTGTTCTAGGATCTGTGCTTCATTAACGCTATGCACTTCTCAGAAGAATTCAGTGTGGGCAGTTATTCTTTTTTGACTGCAGAGATCCAGGTAGTGTTAAACCCCTTTCATATTCCTCCCCAGATCTTGCAGCATTTTTCACATTGGCACAAATGTGGCTTACTGAGGCGCTGGTCAGGCAAAAGTTGCAGCTTAAAAGCAAGCTCTGCTGAGCACCGAATCCCAAAGCAGGAAGTATTCTAGATCTGTGGCCAGCTGATGGTTGCTCTGAAAAGTCTATACAGCTTGCTCCTGATTACCTGTGCAGTGTGACTCCCTGAGCTTCCTCCACATCCCCACTTGTTGCATCTTCTGGGGTGTGTATCTATGCTGCTGTATGGCTGAGGAGATCATAATTGTATGGGTGAAATGTGGGTTTGCTCAAAGACACTGGTTGTGCTCCATTCTTCAGAAAAGAATCACTGTAAACAACTGCCATGGGTTTCCCAACACTACTTCACCTGCTTAAATGGCTCATTTTTGACGTTCATAGCTGACAGTTTGTATTATTGATTCTGCTGCATCATTGAATGGCTGCTGTGTGGGTGTTAAAGAATATGTTTTAGAGCAGCTCCAGAAAACAGTAAAATGAGGAATTAACCAGCACGCTTAATAATTGTCTAAAACATTAAACAATGATCAATTGACCAGTTAATGCTGCAGCAGTAATTGCTAGACCGTTTTATGCAAAATGTAATTCATCAAAGGGTCAGTTTTTATCATCTAAATCTAGCTTTACTCTGCATGCAACGATTTTGCTATTCCTCGTGCCATTGTCTCATGGTTGTTAAAGGATTGTCTTACTGAGTTTTTTTAATGATCTTTGTATTATGGGCATGTGATTTGGCATATTAAAAACATTCTTTGCATGAGGGATATAAATAGGTATCACTGTTTCTATTAAACCAAAGTGAAAATGTTACATGATCAAAATAATGCTGCATCAGAACACTAGTTTGCAGATTTTTTGCTGCAAATTTAGCCTTTTCCAAAACACATTCTACTGATTTAGTGTAAATGCACAGTTATGCTTTTACTTCTAAAATTTGGTTTACCTGAATTGTGGAATCAGTTACCTATTTTGAATTAGAAATAATGGCACATATTGAAGACATCCATATAAGGACTCAGAATTTTCTACACAACTGGTGCATTACATTTAATCTTAAAATGATTAATCTTTCTTCAGTCTATCTTTGTAAGTAAAAGTCTTCAGTCCCCATAGCATATTTACAACGCTTGGGAAAACAGCCATTCATAAAAATTATACAAATTATAGCAAAAGAAGCACCAAAATTGATCAGATGGGATAAGGTTGATATTTAGAATTCAAGACAATAGATATTTAGAATTCAAGACAATACATTTGCAATGTATTGTAATTATTTTTGTGGTTTAAAGCATTACCTGTTTAAGTAGCCAGAATAATAATTAAGGCCAAATGGTAGACCTTTCTTGTGTTTATCACTATTTTACATCTCTTGAGCATCCATGCTTAAAAACAGTTCATGAGAAAATCTTAATAAGGGGTGGTCAAAACAAGGAGATATACCTTTTGAGATTAAATCTTAATATAGTAATATATCAAAGACGGGAAAGTTTTTATACTTTTAGGTTAAAAGCAAGGATCAAATTCTAAAATAGGAATGCAAGATAAAATACATTTCTTTGATCACGCTGCTGTTCAGATACTAGAAAAAAGCTTATTGCTTCAGAAAACGTTGAAGGATAAAGACTTGAGGACTTAGGGCAGAATTGTCCCAGATTTACACTAAGTGCGGTAGCGGACGGGTAGATTGATGTTTTGCCCGCCGGCTGCAATGGTGGCTTTTCATGCCATATTGTCACAAACCCGGTGCATTAGTTATGCATTCCTGGGAAACACACTATTTCCATGGTGGGCAGGCTCTCATTCGTCTGCCATATCATCAGTTAGCTGTTTCATCACTCTGCGCGCCACATTTAAAGTGCAGCCATGCGTACACCTCTCAGTGCTTCCAGCCCAGGACTGCTGCACAGAAGACAAGATGGCCCCAAAAGGCAAAAAGACTGCAGCCCCCTGCTTCAGTGACATGTCCCTTGAGCACCTTTTGAATGCTGTGGAGGCCCATTTTGATGTCCTCTACCCTGCCACTGGCTGCAGGATGAGCAGCTGCATCACTAATCCAGCATGGAAGATGGTGGCAGTGGTGGTCAATGCCAGTGCACTCCAAAAGAGGACAGCCATCCAGAGCCGCTAGATGCTGAATGGCCTCCTCTGTTCCGCCAGGATAACTCACTCTTCTCATCGCTCTCAACTCACACATTCACAAACCCATCACACATCCACAGGGATCTCACACCTCAAGGGACAACACCACTAATTCTCACAAACACCCTCACATCTCCATCAGGCTCATACCCTCTCGAGCTCATGTCCTCATCCTGTCCATGGTTCCACTCACCACACAAACATTCCACGCAGTGCCATATATTCTGCTCACACTCCATCTGTTTTCATACAGGAGAAGCCTGCTCACATCAGCAGGGAGAGGTCCCAGACTAGGGGTGGAGTGGCCCAACTTAGGCCACTGACTCACGTTGAGGAGCGTGCCATCAAGGACATGGACTGTGGTGACTGTGAGGTCAGCAGTGAGGATCCTGCACCACATCATCCTTCTCTCAATGCAACTGTGAGTGCTCTCTCTCCTGCTTCTGACTCTGCTGCCATGCACTAATTATCTCTACTTTGGTTCACAGGGAGCTCTGCCAAGTGACTGACGCCCTCAGCCAGCGAGTCCCTCAGGTCCATCCACATCCTCACTTCCAGTCAAGAGGATACCTTCTTCATTGAGGAGCTGGAAACAAGCAGCATGTAAGACCCATCACAGTGCTTACCCACACCTTGCATCAGTGCAGAGACACACACCTTGGTGGGACCTAGATCTGGAGCAGGCTTGGGTTCATAATCTGGTGGTCACCGGCGGCGGGGGTGGGGGGGGTGGGGGGTGGGAGGGGTGATTCCGGTGGATCTTATAATGATATGTAGATGTATTACAATGAAGTGCCCGAAGTCCGATGGTGGGGAACTCGGCCCACTATTGACAGGCTGAGTGGACGATTACAAACTGGTTTCACGATTTTTGGCCCTCTCGTCATATTGTCTGCTCATGCCGCCAAGCACGCCAGACGCCAGCGGGCATGGACGATTCCGCCCTTAATTCAAGACTCAAACTTATGACAATTCAATCACAAAGAAGAGTGCCAGCGCAGCCTAGAAGACTGAAAGATGAGAGAGAACTATCCCAATGTAAGGCTGAAAGGCAAAGGAGCCCATAGCTCAGAGAACTCAATTTAGAGTATCATAGAATGATAGAAATTCAAAGCATGGAAGGAGGCTATTGAGCCCATCCTGTCTGTTGTGGCTGACAAACAGCCACCCACTCTATCTCAGTTTTCACCCCTTGGTCCATAGTGTAGGCTAAGGCACTTCAAGTGAACATCCAAGTAATTTTTAAATGTTCAGGTATAGGTCAAACCATACAGCAATGAGAACAACAGTGTACATTTATTTAGCACCTTTAAGCACAATAAAACATCCTAAGGTGCTTCACAGAACTGCTATCAAACAAAATATGGCATTTGATAGATTCATTGAACAATCATCATGGCAACAGGTGCTGAATTATGATGATGATTCAAATGAACAAGTAATCATAATTCATGACATTGTTATAGACAAACATTAAAAATAATAATAAAGTATAAAATAATAAAAGGACTGTGCAATTCTGATCATTTCAGCATTGAAAAATAATTACAATACATTGCGAAATGCAGGTCTCATTAATTTACAGAATAGAAATGAAAGATTGACTGTACTTCGCATTTTGTATTAAAGTCGATTGATCATATGCTATCAAGTTGAGTTCATTAAATTCTTAATCATTTACATACTATTTATGAGTTTTATATTATACTGAGGCGCATAAGAGGATATTAGAACAGGTGTCCAAAATCTTGGTCAAAGAGCAAGGAGTGTTTTAAAGGAGGGGAGGGATGTGCTGAGGTGGAGAGGCTTTGGGATGGAGGACTGGAGTGGGGTAAACTTCATGGAGGGTGAAAATAGTGGTTGAACCCTATTCCGTGATACCCCACCCCTTCCTGGGGAGTGTGTGGGGGGTGAGAGGGTATGAGGGGTGAGGGCTAGAGGACCTTACATTTCTCATTATAACTGGGGCAAATTCCCGCAGCACCGAGGCGGGCCCTTTGAACAGCCTGCCCCGGCACCCAGCAGCCCCAACAGCTTCCTCCAAACTTTCTCCCAGGTCAGCTGGCCCAACGGCAGTCTGGACCCATACCATCTACCCCCTGCTCCCCCCCCACCCCCCACCGCCACCAAGGCGGGAAGGCTGAGCCAGGAACTTTCTCAACTCCTGGATGAAAATGCAGCCTGGAATTCCAAAGCTTAGGGCAGAGGTAGCTAGGCACAGCTCCAATGGTCGGGTGATGAGAATTGGCAATGCACATGAGCTCATAATGGATGAATGCTGAGATCGCGGAGGGTTGTTGGACTGGGCTGGACAAAAATGCCTGCTTCGCAAAAATATTGAATTGCCTTCAAGTGCTTCATGACATCCTGAGGATGCAAATGGTATTATATAAATACAAGTGCATTCTTACTTGCTCACAAAAATTGACAGAAATGATTTTGACCTGACTCGGTACATACTCAAGTATCCTAACAGTTCAGAAGCAGGACCATGACTGCTGTTTTAATTTCTATTAGTTTCATTATTTTCTCATTTATGCTTAGTATATTAAGTAATTGCACTGAAGCTATTTATATATATTTTGTATAAGGGCATATATGGTCAGCATTATTAGGCCTTGCAGAATAAATGAGCAACACATCTCATGATGACTTCACCTCTTAAAAAAGGAAATGTCATACGAAGAAAACCTCTGAAAGTTGGGATCGAATGTGTTTTCAAAAGAGTCAATAAAAGACAGGTGGAGAAATGTGATTTTGGAACATTTATCCAAATTAAGAAAGGAAATTTTGATTTAATGTTCCAGCCAAAGTATTCCGAAAGAAACTAGAGGAAAGTTAATCCCAACAAATTAGTCCAGTGGGAAATCCTTGGCTGAGATTGGTACATTGGTATAAACTAGATGAGATCTGGCAGGGACTAATAAGTCATGGTGTCTGACATGGAAAAAATGAACACCTTAGACATTCTTCTCTCAGTAACTCTTCAAGGAAGATTATATTGGCTCCTTAAATGGCTATCTTTCTTTGATAAAGGGAGATAGAGATTGAATGAAAGCCAAGTACCAAGCACAGTCATGTGGGAAAAAAATCTGTACAATAATAATTTTATCCTTAGCCCTAATATAGCCTGGGTAGAAGGATGAGAAACAGTAAATCATTTAAGAGGATGATCATCTGGAAGAGTGAAAGTGCTATAGTAGTAGGGGATTCCATAGCTAGGGGGGCAGACAGGCATTCCTGTGGCTGTAGACTTGACTCCAGGATGGTATGTTACCTCCCTGGTGCCAGGGTCATGGATGTCACAGAGCGGCTGCAGGACATTTTTATGGGGGAGGGCGAGCAGCCAGAGGTCGTGGTCCACATTGGGACCAATGACATGGGTAGGAAAAGGAACGAGGTTCCTGAAAGCAGATTTTAGAGAGTTAGGAAGGGAATTAAAAAGCAGGACCTCAAGAGCAGTAATCTCAGGATTACCCCCAGTACCATGTGCTAGTGAGCATAAAAATAGGAAGATTGAGCAGTTCAATATGTGGCTGGAGAAATGGAGTAAGAAGGGGGTTTTAAATTTCTGAAGCATTGGGACTGGTTCTGCGTCAGGTGGGACCTGTACAAGAAGGACTGATTACAGCTTAACAGGACCGGGACTAATGTTCTCATGGGGTGGTTTGCTTGTGCTGTTGGGGAGGGTTTAAACTAGATTGGCAGGGGGATGGGAGCTTGAAGGGAAATTCAGAGAGGTCAGGAGAAAAACTGGCAGTGGGGAGTAGAAAATTATTAACTTATAAGGAGGAGCTATCAGGGAGTAGTATCAAGGTAAATAGAATACTTGGAGAGTTTGATAGAACTAGAGTGGGCTGTAGTAAGTCATTAGATGGGGTCAGAGCAAGAGGGAAAGTTAAAAAGCCTAAATCAGAATTAAAGTGAATGCAAGCATGTGAATGCGCGGAATGTGGTTAATAAGATTGGTGAACTACAGGCACAGGTTGACAAATGGAACTATGATATTATTGCTATAACAGAGGCCTGGGTCAAAGAAGGGCAGGACTGGGTGTTAAATATTCCTGGGTGCAATGTGTTTATGAAAGAAAGGAAAGGAAGAAAAGGGGTGGGTGGGGGCAGCATTGATTAAAGATGGTATTACAGTTCTGGAGAGAGAGGATGTTCCAGAGGGGTCAACGACGGAATCCCTCTGGCTAGAGGTAAGGAATAAAAATGCAATAACATTGATCGGTGTAGTATATAGATAACCAAATAGCAGAAGGAATTTAGAGAAACAAATTTACTAAGAAATTACAGGGAGGTGCAAGAATTAAAGAATAATTATAATGGGGAACTTCAATTATCCAAATATAGACTGGGATAGGAATAGTACAAAGGGAAAAAAGGGGTGAGAGTTCCTGGAGTGTATTCAAGATAATTTTCTGCAGCAATATGTTTTTAGTCCAATGAGAGGGCAGGCACTGTTGGACCTGGTTCTGGGAAATGAGTTAGCATAAGTAGATCACATAACAGTGGGGGACCATTTAGAGGACAGTGACCATTGTATCATAAGGTTTAGGTTGGCCGTGGAGAAGGACAAGGAGTAATCCAGAGCAGGGATAATTAATTGGGGGAAAGCCAACTTTGATGGGATGAGAATGTCTCTGAATTGGGTGAGTTGGAATCAAATGTCGGTAGAAAAGACAGTGTCTGAACAATGGGCTACTTTCAAAGAGATAGTATTGCAAGCAATATCAAGATATATTCCCCTGAAGGGGAAAGGTAGGACAAATAATTAATGACCACTTAAGGGCCTCATCCCGCTGCTGCTGGTTTTAACCCAGCGGTGGGCAAGGGACTCACCACACAGAGAGCATGGCAAGCAAACCCAGGTGTGTTTCCTTGCGGGCTCATGGGTGGGAGTCCCTTGTTCAAAGGCACTCAATGTCTGATCGAGGGACCTGACATCTGGAAGGGTGGGTCCCACTGAGAGCCACCCCCACTGCCCTTGCTGCCCATCCCACCCTGCTCCCTCACAACCCCTGTCCAGAGGCTGGCTAGCTGTTGGGTGGGTAGGTCTTCCTCACCAGGCCACAACTGGAGACAGAGGGGAGGGAGGGAGGGATTGGAAGTGACAGAAAGCAGATCATAAGGGTTAGGGGAGTTGGGAAGGGTCAGGGGGACTTGGGAATTATTGGAGCTAATCGGAATGGATTGTGGGGTAGATGGGAAGGGTTATAGGGTGATTGGGAGTTTCAAGGGTGAGATAAATAGAGTGGGGTTGGAAGCAATAGGGGAAGATCAGAAGGGTTAGGGAAGACTGTAGGCTACACTTGGGGACTGCAGAGTGGGAAGGGAGGAATCGGACAGACTAGAGTGTGATTGGAGGGAGATGGGAAAGGTCAAGATGGTGGAGATTGCCTTGGGGGGTGGGGGCGGGGGGTGTCGGGGTGACAGTATGTCTTAGGAAGACAGATCAAATTGTTGGGTGAGAGCAACCCAATTGCGTTGTTGCGGGGGTGGGAGCAGGTTAGCTTATAAGGGGCAAAGAAAACCACCCTTGCTTCTTCTGGCCCACAAACATTGCTAGAAAGTTAGTTAGCTGCTGGATCCAGCAGTGCTCACCTTCCTTCAACTGCTGGAATTTCTTTGGTTGACCAGATTTCTGGAGCCTATGTTAAATATAAATTGGAGGAAAAATCTGAGGCATACAGCCTCACTAAAATTTAAATAAGCAACTCACCTCCTGAATTGGCTTTGTCTCCCACCTCTGTCCCGCCCCTGTTCTGCTTCCATTAAAACCGGAAGTGGGGGGCTCCAGTTGGATCGGGTTCAGATTTGAGATTTCCTTTACATTTTAACATCCCACCAAACCCACCCATTTTTGGAAGTTAAAATGATTCTAATGTGACATGTTCTTCACATAAGGAATGCAATGTCCCGCTATTCTGCAGGTATCACTAAAGGCTTTTTAGTACTCTGAGTTAAGAATAAGTTTTTCAACTTTTGCTACCATACCATAGCCTAGTTTGCAAGATAAATTCACCTATGTAATTGCAGAACTGTGGAAGTTGTCCAGCAGAAAGCCATGGACAAAGGCATGGCTCAATCCAGCATAGCACTCGAATTATAGAGCATGCCATATCCCTGTCACACTACGTCTGCCACTCTCATGCCCACACATGCAAGTTCTCAGACTCCATTCCCTGTGCTGCATTTCTTAGTATTTAGTGTTGTGTGTGGGTGGCAGGCAGCCAGAAGCAAAATCAAAGCAGCAACATAAGTGAGTCTCTGGTGATTTAAGCAATCACTAAATCAATTGTTTTCTGGGGCAAAGTTGTTTGGGGGAACAGGAGGAACAGTACCTCATCTTGTGATTAGGCACTTTGCAGCCTTCTGCACTTCTCATTGAGTTCGACAGCTTCAGGCCATGAACTCTGCCCTCAACATTTTAAAATTCTTTTCCCAATGCCCTCCTTCAACAGGGCCAGCCTGTAACTCATTCTTATGTTTTACTTTCAAGGAGCCAAGACCTTTGTTCTGTTATTAACACATTCTGCTATCTGACATTTATGCAACTATTAGCACCTGCCTTAGTCTTTAACACTATCATTACCACACCCTTTGTCTTGTATCCATGACACCTTTGTCAAATCTCTCCTGAGCTCCACCTATCCCTGACCTTCTATTTTGCCCTACTTGCTTCACTCCCTCTCTTCAACAGTATAAAACTATCACATTTTACCTCTCTTCAGCTCTGAAGAAGAGTCACACAGACTCGAAACGTTAACTCTATTTGTCTCTCCACAGATGCTGCCAGACCTGCTGAGTTTTCCCAGCATTTTCTGGGGTTTTTTCGGATTTGCAGCATCCGCAGTATTTTCCTTTCATTTTCGCTAAAATTTAAATTGACTTACATGGCCAGACTGGAAGATGTACAAATCTTCACTATGGGCAGGATTTTTCAGTCGGTGTGCAGGCGTGGGCCTGACACGCCAACGTGCAAAATGACGCCCGATGACGCCAGGCGTGCGTCCTGACATCATCGTGCAGTCCCGCGATATTTCGTTTGGCGGGCGCGCGCCGGAGTCGGCTGCACGCCGTCGATATGTATACGACCTATTAAGGCCATTAAGAAAATAATTGAAGTAATTGTTAATGCTTCCTGTCCAACCTTATGGTTGGGGGCAGGCGAAAAGGCCAAGTGGCCTTCATGTTTTTTCGAAAACCTCACCCATGAGCAGGATGAGGTTTCCTAAAGCTTTTATTAAATAAATATTTTTTTTCCCGAAATATCAAAACATGTCCCATCTCATATGAGGGGACATGTTTAAATAAATTTTTAAACCATTTATTTAATTATTTCGATATCAATTTGATCTCCCTGAGGCTGCTCCGTGCATGCATGAAAGAGCACTGACCCCGACTCTCCCTCCTTCCCCCACCCGCAAAGGTAGCACTGAGTGCTACGGCTCACGTATTACGCTGGGCGGACCTTAATTGGTCCGACCGCGTAAAATGGCAGTGCGGAGCCAATCACAGGCGGCGATCGGCTCCACGGCCGCCACCGCCGCTCCCGCCAAGCTCACCTGCCGCCTGAAAAATTCAGGCTCAGATAAAATAGATGCACTCGATTGATCGTCTGATGAGTCACTTGACACTGTCAACTGCCACGGGGCCCTTTAAAATACTGGACATTGCCTTGTTCCGGGTACCTGCAGCTTTTGAGACTGGATGCCCTGCCCTCCAGCACTCTTTGGGCGGGGCGACTGTCCGTAAGCCACCTTTGCCGCTAATTTGTGGCAATTAGTGCATCATTGGGTGTGCACCGATGGCGGGCCCAGAAGTCGGAATGCTGCAGACATTCGGGTGTGGAACCCACAGTTGGCTAGCAACTGTATTATTCAGCCCAGTGTACGTGAAGGGAGACATTGCTGTTTGGATTTTGAGTAATAGACATTGGAGACTGTACAACTTAGATATGATGGGGCCTAGTGTTTTAACAAATTATACAATTATCTTAATCTGGCAGGTTGACTGCAAGGGTCTTCATGTGATGGAAAATTACTGAAAGTAAGCTAAAGAAAGATGGACAACATTCTGGGCAGCTACAAACCCTATGTTTTAAACGAAAAGCCCAGAATATGTTTGGGCATTGTGTTTTTAAGAGAAGCCCCAGAGGACTGTATTATGTGTCAATATAGTAAAGCAGGTCCATCCCCAGAAAAGGATTATAAAAGATTGAAAACATCCGAGACCTTTACTGGAGGTGTTCCAACATGGATCGGAAACCGAATCTACAATCAACAGGAGCTCACAACTTTGGGGCCAAAATTTTCCGTTAGGTGGGCAGGCGGAGTAGGTGCGGACGCGGGCGGCCGTGGACCTGATCGCTGCCCGCGATAGGGGCCGCGTCGCCATTTTGCGCGGGTGAGCCAATTAAGGCCTGCCCAGCGCATTTCCGACTCCCGTGGAGAGTGGGTGTGTGAAGCTGGCAGCGGACGTGTACAGGCTGCCGTGTCCAATGGCGACCAGGCAGTCTGTTTAAAAAAAGGCCTGGCAGCCTCCTGTAGGCGGTTTGCTATTGCCAGCTGCAAGTGGTACCGCAGGGAGTCTGTACAGCAGATCAATGTTGAGGGAAGGCCAGAGGAGGAGGGCAGGCTGCAGGGTAGGCCAGCGGGGGGCCAATGTGCTTCTCTGATGATTGCCTTGCTGCCCTTGTAGAGGAGGTGGCAGCATGGCGGGAGGTGCTGGTTCCCCAGGATGGGAGGAGGAGGCCCCCCCCGACATGATGAAGCGTGCCTGGGAGGAGGTGACGGAGGTGGTGAGCTCCCATGACATGGTGCGGCGCACCTGGATCCAGTGCCGTAAGCGCTTCAACGATTTGTTGCGCTCTGGAAGGGTGAGTACCATGTTGGTGTTGGGCATTTAACCCAGCAGGTAGCGTTAGCCTTTGAGGGCCCCCCCCAAGTCTTACTGTTGTGACTACATTGAATCATGTTGGGCATTTGTCGTACGCTGGGTGGGCAAGCAGATAGTGACCATGCTTACATCAGCCTCAGTGGTTCATGAGAAGATAGGTTCTCCCCCGCACCATGTGTTGGCCTTAGTCATACATGACTCGTCTGGGGGCAACCTACAGGAGATGCAGCTAGGCGCATACTCAGAACTCCAACACATGCCATATTCACGGTGATGAGATTGTGGAAGGGGAACCTTAAGGCCTCATGGCCAAGAGCCATCTGCTGCCCTCGACGCTGTACCTAGTTGCGCCTCCTTGCCATGGGAGCTAAGACCGTGTGTTTCTTAAAGTGATGGAAGCAAAATGAGTCCAAGGTGGCCGTCGGGGGGCGGGGTTGGGAGCAGTTGTACTATATTTTTGTGACTGATCAGCAGTAGCGTGGAGAGGAGGCACTGGAGGCCTCAGATGGGCCACTGTGGTTGAGGCATGGCGTGCGTGTGCAGAGTCCATGTGTGATTAGCCCCAATGAATGTTCTTCTCTGTTTTGCAGGAGAAAAATGCGCACAATGCCTCTGAGCGTTTGCGGACTGGAGGCAGCCAGTCCCAGTTGTTGATTCTGAGCCATTTTGAGCAGGAGGCCTTGGAGCTTGAGAGGCTCTATGCGCCCAGGTCCACAGGTGTCGATGAGGCTGGGGTGGAGCAGCTAGGTATTTGAGGTCTACAGTGACATCCGCTCTGTCTTCCCACTATTCAAAGCACTGATGATTGCTGGAATCATTAATGTAGCAACATTGCTCATTCACAGACTGATAGAGTCAGACGTGTGGGTCATAGACAAAGGTCCCTTGGCCCTTCGAAGATGCGCACGTCAAGCACCTTCCAAAGTCGCCTTATCCCATTTCTGACCACTATCCCCATGGCCTTGTATGCCATGGCATTGCTACTGCACATCTAAATACTTATTACATGTTAGGAGGGTTCCTGCATCCACCACCCTTTCAGCCAGTGCATTCCACATTACCGTGTGCAAAAGTTCCTCATCACCTCACCTGTCAATCTCATGCCCCTTACCTTAAATAAATGCCACCAGGTTACTCATCGCTCCGCCAACAGGAGAAATTGCTTTCTGTCCACCCTATCTATGCCCCTCGTAATGTTATGAAGTTCAATAATGTCACCCTTCAATCTCCTGTGCTCCATGGCAAATTTCACCAGCGTATGCTATGTGTCCTTATAACTCTAACTCTCCAGGCCAGCTTGCATCCTGGTCAATGACCTCTGCACTCTCTCCACCCCAATCACATCCCTCCCATAAAACCCCGATCACAACTGAGCGCAAAACTATAGCTGTAACCTAGGCAGCGTTTTCTGTACTTGCAACATGACCTCCCTGTTTCTACATTCTATTCCTCGGCTAATAAAGGCAAGTATGGCTTTTACCTGCTTAAACGCCTTATGTACCTGTCCCACTACCTTAACGGGCCTGTCGACATGCTCAACAAAGTCCTCGAATCGTCCTTACTTTCCACGGTCCTACCATTCCTCGTGTATTCCCGTACCTTGTTTGTCCTGCCCAAGTGCATCACCTCACACTTATCCACATAACATTCAATTTGGCATTCCTTAGGCCATCTGACCAGCCTATCTGTATCCGCCTGTAATGTTTGGGTCTCCTCCTGACTATTTGCCACCCCACCACTGTTAGTCTCCTTAGGTTCTGGAAGGTAGAGCACATTATGAGCCTGGGGGAAAGGGATGAAGTGTGTCACTGTGTGCACGCTAACTGATCCACTGTCCTTGTTGTTAATTTCAGCATCATCAGAGGCTGGTGACCAGGCTTGATTCCAGATGCCCCCTCTCACACCTGTGGGCCCAGAACTGTCACCTGCATCACACCATTTCTGCCAGGCAGGCACCAGCGCAGATACTAGCACCTCGGTGGGAATTGTAACATCGGCTAGTGCCCCGGGGCACAGTGGGGAGGGCACTTCACAATTGCTAGAGGAGATGGCAGAAACAGGGAGTGCCGATGGCACCAGCTGTCAGAGGACTGCAGGAGACCAGGCACATGCTGAGTCGGTGCCTGATATTGTGCCTCTGGAGTCGTCCGCGACGCAGCAGCTGCAGGAAATGCGGCTGGGTGTGTGGGAGCATCTGGGGGAGATACATGAGACTATGCTTGGCTTGGTGTCTGTGGTGGAGGAGTCCACGCAGAGCATGAGTGATGCCATGAACCTCATGTCAGAGCATCATGCTTCCTCCATGGGGAGATTGGTGACTCTCCCGGAGAGGGGCTTCCAGAAGAACAAGCAGCTTCTCCTGGGGATATGTTCGGACCTGCAAGCCCTCATAGCGCCAGTGGCCACAGCTGGTCATTGCCAATGTGGGAGATGGTGTGGGCACCAAGTTTCCCAGCACGGTGTCCATCCATCTATGGTGAGCAGGGTGGTCCGAAGCGACCTCACATCGGCGCAGCAGCTGCCTGTCATCTCTTCAGGCTCCTCTCAGGATGCTCCAGATGAGGGCAGCAGCTCCTCTGCCCCTCTGCCACTGGCTGTTGCATCCGTTGAGGCTGCGATGACTGGGGAGATGCCAGTTCTGGAACTGGCCATTCCGTCCCAGGCAGGGCCAGCACAGGCTCCACGGGCCAGAGGATGCCCGCCAAGGTCATCGAGGCCAACAGGACAGCAGAGTCAGTAGGCTGTCTCACAAGCCACTTCGAGCGATGGGGCGGCACCAAGACGTAGCACCCGCAAACGTAAACATAAGGCACCTTAGGCACACCGCAGGTTTCTTAATGGTGCTTTTGTGTTGGCCTGAGATTAGGGAATTATTATTTTTTGCTGTTGTAAAAACGTTTTGCTTTCATTTTGTTGGACCATATGATGGATCAAAATAAAATCCAGATATGTTACCTTGGCTGAGGGTGGCTTCTTTTTGCTGCTTTTGTATGTTTTACATACATGTCATGAGTGTTTGAGTGGACATTGAGGTTTATGTCCAAAGCCCTTAGTTGCAGCTGATGAAGTGGCAGATGTAACACTTAAGTGCCGCATATGGAAGTGCCAGGCAAGGCTGGTCCTCCTGATCCATTTGTGTGGAGCTAGCTGAAGGTTTGTTGGATTAGAGTCTCCTTGGTGTAGTCCCGGGACAGCGTTCAGCCCCTCATCATTCCCGTGTGCTTCCTCATCCTCAGAATCAGTGCTGGATTCATCATGTGCAGCCGCATCCACTGCGTCAACATCTTCATCGTCCACTGCGTCCCCCCTTCCCAGCGCACGATTGTGCAGAGCGCAGCATGCAAACACTATCACCGAGACACGACCTGGGGGGTACTGCCTGAGCGGTCCAGGCACCGGAAGCGCATCTTGAGAAGACTGATGGCTCTCTCCACCACAGCCCTTGTGGAGGCGTGGCTCCTATTGTACCGCTGCTCAGCTTCTGATATTGGATGGCGGAGAGGCGTCATGAGCCACCTTCTGAGGGGATAGCCCTTGTCACCCAGCAGCCATCCATCCAGCCGGGCTGGAGCACTGAAGAGCCTCGGCACCCGGGAGTGTCTGAGGATGTAGGCGTCGTGGGAGCTGCCTGGGTACCTTGCACAGACTTGTAGAATCTGCATCCTGTGATCACACACTATCTGCATGTTCATGGAGTGGAAGCCCTTCCTGTTGACGAAGGCACCGGGCTCACCTGCTGCCACCTTGATGGCCACATGTGTGCAGTCTATAGCACCCTGGACATGGGGGAAGCCAGCAATGGCTGCGAAGCCTCTGGCTTGCTGTGCCTGACTTGCCTGGTCCCAACGGAAGTGGATGAAGGTCAATGCACGCCTGAACAGAGCGTCTGTGACCTGCTTGACACAAGTGTGGGCAGCTGATTGGGAGACACCGCAAAGATCACCCACCGAGCCCTGGAAGGAGCCAGAGGCATAGAAGTTGAGGGCAACTGTGACCTTCAGATTCGCTGGCATGGGGTGTCCACCCACACAGGAGAGATCTCAGGCCCTATCATCTGACAGATGTAGTTGACTGTCTCCCTTGTCAGTCAGAGCCTCCTTCGGCACTGCACCTCAGTCATATTGAGGTAGCTGCTTCTCCACCTGTATACCCTGGCTACAGGATAATGGCATCTTCCGCAGCCCCTTCCACCTTGGACAACCTCTTGGCCCAGCAGCCCTTGTGTCTGCACCTGTACTCCAAAGATGGTTCCCCTGGAGACTGATTGTGCACTCCTGGCCTCCTCCTTATTCTAGCCCTCTCTTCCTCCTCAGAGGAGCTGCCTCCAGTGGACATGTCAGAACCCATATCCAGGTTAAAGGGAGGCCTCCAGAAAGCTGCAGGCCTGATAAAGATTCCTGACTAAAGAGCGCTGACCTGAATGTTCAAAGTACACAGAAAGCTGCTGGAATTCGGTCTGAATTGCTACAGATCACACAGGCAAGTTTAAAAAACTTTCTGCAATAAATACTTCACAGGCCAGATTGACAACCCCACTGAGCCCTCTTATCCCTCCCGTGGATGAGTTTTGTTAAAAAGCCACTTACCCGCCTGCCCGTTGCACCCGTGCGCCATGCCGAAGATCGCACAGGCGCCTGAAAATCGGCGTCGATTGCCAAGTTAAGGGCTTTAACTAGCTCGTTAATTAATGGCGGGCGCGCGTTGCACGTCATCGCATGCCCACCCAACAAAATATCGCAATGGTGCGCGGTGACGTCGGGACACTCGCCCGATGTCACTGCGCGTCATTTTACGCGCTGACATGTGGGCCCCGCCTCCCCCCCCCTGCATGTCACCCAGAAAATTCTGCCCCGCATGATTAAATTTACTGGAAACATATTTGAGCTTTCAGGTGCCAGATATTGTTGAAGCATTTGCTGGGAGTACAGTAACGAAGCTGTTTAGTTTTAATGTTTTCTTCTTTCTCAACCTGTTAAATCTGTAATCATTTTCTGTAATTATTTTAAATCTGTGCCCATTTTAAATCTGTCATAATGAGTACAAATAAACTATAATCCCTTTTGAGTGAGTTATCAATTTGTTCTCTTATAATTCACAGGTTAAAATGAACAATAAGCCTGAGTGAGTGCTTTAAAACAAAAAGGCTTACTATGGTTTCAAACAAAAAAAACTTATCTTTATAGACATTTGCCAATTTTCATTTAGAGCACACAAAAGGCATACAATAAGTGGAATGAGTTCAAATTCAGCCAAGGCAATTGTGAAATTTAAATTCAGTCAATTAAATAAATCTGAAATAAAAAGCTAGAACTGTATTACTAACGGTGACCATGCAACTACGAGATTGTTCTAAAACCCATCTGGCTCACTAATTTCCTTTAGAGAAGAAAAGCTGCTATCTTTACCCAGTCTGGCCTATATATAAGCCAGACCACAGCAATGTGGTTGACTCTTAACTGCCCTCTGAGATGGCCTGGCAAGTGTTATGATACGGCAGTTGGTATTTGCCAGGCTGACCAAATCCACAAGGGAAACTTGACCACGCTATCACAACGCTTTTACAATTTGTATTTATTACGAGAAGATTTGTGCACTGAATTCAGATGTAATGAGTTCACTAACACCTTTAGAGATGTTAAAAATTAAATTAAAATATGTATCAACATCAGAAAAGAATAAAACACAGACACAAGTTTACAATTGCACGGTTTCTTAATATTATAACAATTCCCAAATTTCCTAGTTAACCAGACTCCCAACTACACACCCCCTTTAAGGCAACAGTCCAAAATAGATTTTAAATTTATATAGACAATCCAGCAAGGCTACCATAAGCACACACTCAACAGTGGAATTCCCACTTTAGTTACTGGAACAGCAGACTTCTGCAAAGTGGCTCAGGGCTTTTCCCCAAGTCTGTTTCACATCTTTCAGACCTTACATGGCCACACCACACACAGCCTTCCATCCTTCTTTAAATATATTTCTTCCCTTTAACCTGTAAATCCCATTATTTCCTCATGTCTTTGGAATTTACTTTTCCCATAATATAAAAATCTTTTATGTTGTCATTATGGCCAGCACTTTTGGGAAAAATCAACACAATAACCTGCCTTATTTATCTTGTTAGTTGTAAACACCCTATCATGTCTCTTTGAAAAGCAATACCTCTCCACCTATCTTGAAATGCAAATTTCATTTACACCCTATCTGCTGAGACTTTACCCTAGGTCACTCATTAGCATTTCACATGCTCTGTTACACCTAACTCTTTTGACAATTTCAACCTTGCAGTCTACCCATCTCTAATTTAATTCACAAACATAAGCCTACTTTACAATATTCCCCAATAATACTATGAAAAATATAATAATTTGTGACACAAGTCACTCAGCGGTATTCAAGAAGGCAGTTCACCACCCTCAAGGACAATTGCGGTACTTAATTAATATCAGCATTGAAGAAACTTAAGGGATTGAATTCAACAAATCCCCAGGGCTTGATAACCTACACCCTGGGGTTCTAAAAGAGATAGCTGCAGAGATAATGGTACGTTGGTTATGATTTTCCAAAATTCCCTTGATTCTAGAATAGCCCCAGTAGATTGGAAGTTAGCAAATGCAATACCGTTATTCAAGAAGGAAGGGAGGAAGAGAGAAAACATGGCACTACAGGTCAGTTAGCCTGACATTGGAAAAATGCTGGAATCTATTACTAAAGAAGTCTTAACAATGTGCTTAGAAAACCATAGTATGATCAAAATCAACATGGTTTCATGAAAGAGAAATTGTGTTTGAAAAATGTATCCTAGTTTTTTGAGGATGGAATGAGTAGGGAAGATAAAGGGGAATCAAAGAGTCATAGAGTCACAGAGGCCGACAGCACAGAAAAAGGCCCTTTGGCCCATCAAGTCTGTGCCGGTCAAACAAGTACCTAACTATTCTAATCCCATTTTCCAGCACTAGGCCCATAGCCTTGTATGCCATGGCATCGCAAGTGCAAATCCAAATACTTCTTAAACATTATGAGGATTTCTGCCTCTACCACCATTTCAGGCAGTGAGTTCCAGATTCCCACCACCCTCTGGGTGAAAAAATTCTTCCTCATATCCCCTCTAAACCTTCTGCCCCTTACCTTAAATCTATGCCCCCTGGTTATTGGTCCCTCCACCAAGGGGAAAAGTTCCTTCCTGTCTACCCTATCTATGCCCCTCATACTTTTATACACCTCAAATATGTCCCCCCTCAATCTCCTCTGCTCCAGGGAAAATAACCCCACCTATCCAATATCTCCTCATAACTAAACCTCTCCAGCCCAGGCAACATCCTGGTAAATCTCCTCAGCACTCTCTCTAGTGCAATCACATCCTTCCTATAATGTGGATTCCAGAACTGCACGCAATATTCTAGCTGTGGCCTAACCAGCATTTTATACAGTTCCAGAATAACCTCCCTGCTCTTAAATTCTATGCCTCGGCTAATAAAGGCAAGTATCCCATATGCCTTCTTAACCACCTTATCTACCTGTCCCTCTACCTTAAGGGACCGGTGGACATGTACACCAAGGTCCTCCTGATCCTCGGTAATTCCCAGGGTCCTACCATTCATCATGTATTCCTGTGCCTTGTTTGTCCTGCCCAAGTGCATCACCTCACACTTGTCCGGATTAAATTCCATTTGCCACTGATCAACCCATCTGACCAGCTCGTCTATATCCTCCTGTAATATAAGGCTATCCTTCTCACTATTTACCACCCCACCAATTTTTGTGTCATCCGCGAACTTACTGATCAGCCCTCCTATATTCAAGTCTAAATTGTTTATATATACCACAAACAGCAAGGGACCCAACACCGATCCCTGTGGAACCCCACTGGGCACAGGCATCCAGTCACAAAAACATCACTCGACCATCACCCTCTGCTTCCTGCCACTCAGCCAATTCAGGATCCAATTTGCCAAATTGCCTTGGATACCATGGGCTCTTACCTTCGTTATCAGTCTCCCATGCAGGACCTAATCAAAAGCCTTGCTGAAGTCCAAGTAGACTACGTCAAATGCATTGCCCTCATCTACACACCTGGTCACCTCCTCGAAAATTTAAATCAAATTGGTCAGACATGACCTCCCCTTAACAAAACCATGCTGACTGTCCTTGATTAATCCCTGCCTCTCCAAGTGTAGATTAATTTTGTTCCTCAAAATTGCTTCCAATAGTTTCCCCACCACTGAAGTTAGACGGACTGGACTATAGTTCCCTGGTTTATCCCTTCCTCCCTTCTTGAATAATGGTACCACATTGGTTGTCCTCCAGTCCTCTGGCACCTCTCCTGTGGCCAGAGAGGTATTGAAAATTATTGCCAGCATCCCTGCTATCTCCTCCCTTGCCTCACTCAACAGCCTGTGACACATCATTTGGGCCTGGAAATTTATCTACTTTTAAGCCTGCTAGGCCATTTAGAACCTCCTCCCTTTCTATACTAATTTCTTTAATTATATCACAATCCTTCTGCCTGATTTCCATACCCACGTCGTCCCTCTCACTTGTGAGCACCGACACAAAGTATTCATTTAGAACCCTACCTACGTCTTCCGGCTCCACACACAAATTACTGCTATGGTCCTTAATGGGCCCTACTCTCTCCCTAGTTATCCTCTTACTCTTAATGTACTTATGAAATAACTTTGGATTTTCCTTGATTTTACCTGCCAATGTTTCTTCATGCCCCCTTTTTGTTCTCCTAATTTCCTTTTTAAGTTCCCCCCTACACATTCTATACTCCTTTTTTGAGCCCTTGGCATCTGCCATAAGTCTCCCTTTTTCTCTTTATCCAATCCTGTATATCCCTCGACACTTTGGGTTCCCTAGATTTGTTGGTCCCACCCTATATCTTTACTGGAATATGTTGGCCCTGTATTCTCCCTGTTTCCTTCATGAATGAGTCCCTCTGCTCTGACGCAGATTTATCTAAAAGTAGCTGCTCCTAGTGTACTCTGGCCAAATCATATCTGATCTTATTAAAATCAGCCTTCCCCCAATATAGAACTCTAATTTCTGGCCCACCCTTGTCCTTTTCCATAACAACCTTGGCTCGAAACGTTAACTGATTTCTTCTCCGCCGATGCTGCCAGACCTGCTGAGTTTTTCCAGGTAATTCTGTTTTTGTTTTGAATCTAATGGATTTATGATCACTATCTGCAAAATGCTCCCCCGCTGATAACTCCACCACTTGCCCGGCTTCATTCCCTAAAATAAAGCCCAGGGTTGCCCCCCTCTCTTGTAGGACCTTCTATGTACTTGGTTAAAAAGCTCTCCTGGATGCATTTTAAGAATTCTGCTCCCTCTAAACTTATCACACTATGACTAACCCAGTTAATGTTGGGGAAATTGAAATCCCCCACTATTACTACCCTATTATTTTTACTGCTCTTCTATTTCTCTCTGACTGTTTGGGGGCCTATAGTACACTCCCAGCAATGTAATTGCTCCTTTTTTTGTTTTTCAGTACTACCCATATGGCTTTGTTAGGGGGAAGAAAGTAAGTAAGAATTTATGATAAGGGAGAATTTATTGAAAAGGAATGAATTACTTAAAATCTCCGGGCAACCAGGGCTACCAAGCACATTGGCAGTTAAAGGTTACCAGATGACCCTTGCACAGCCTTAGGGCCTGCAAACAACAGAAAGGCCTTGGGAGCCGGACTGCAGTCAGAGATTTGGCAAAAACGACTAAGATTAAGTGAGCTCTTCAACAGATAGGGTAAGAACAGATGGTCCCAGCTTAGATAGGAGGGAAGGTCCCTGCCTGGATGAAAAATAGGGATATATGGTGCATGTACCTGTTACGAGATGTCTGTTTAAAGTAAACCTATATGTTGACGAGATTGGAATCTGGAAACTGTTCTTGTACGTGACCAATAATGTATAAATATGTTGAACATTTGTAATTTAGCAGAGTACTGTCTCAATCTGTATTGAGATGGTGTTCTCCTTGCAATTGCTCGAATAAGCGATCGTAACCTGTACCTGAGACCCCTGTGGTCCGTTCATCAAAGTCATCACATCAATTTGGCATAGTCGGCAGGATACTTGGATCAGATCCTCAGGACAGCTCTGCAAAGTGGGTGAGTATATTTATTTACCCCTGTAGTTAGTGCAGTAAGCCTACCCGAGAACGGTCCGGTCAAGTATCAAAAAATCAGGAGGAGGCCTCAGGACAGGAGATAGGAGGTGCCAGGGGTAAGAGGCGGAATCGTGCAGGTGGGCTAGCGGGTCCAAAGCCATGCAGGGAGGGCCAGATATAGGAGGCAGAGCCGTGCTGGGGGTTACGGTTAGAAATATAACCTTAGCCGAAGCCACGCAGGCCAGACCCCAGTTAAGAGGAGGGCGGAGCCGTGCTGGCAGGCTACGGTTTGAGATATAGCCTTAGCCAAAGCTGTGCAGGGAAACCAGGACCCAGTAAGAGGAGGGGGGAGCCATGCTGGCGGGTTATGGTTTGAAATATAACCTTAGCCGAAGCTGCGCAGGGAGGTCAGGTCCCAGTGAAACCGCACATACCTCAGATAATTAAGTTGTTAGGACCGTGCGAACGTACTGCGCAGAGATAGACGGAAAATAGGAACAGAATGCCGCCAGGGAAACAGAATAGTGCTATGGAACTCGACTGGGGAACCGCAGACTCCATTACGAGGTTCATAGTGGAACAGCAGTCAGAACTTATCACTAAAATACGGAAGGAGGGGTGGAACAAACAGGGAACCCCCGGAGAACAAAAACAGTGGTGGGTAGAACTAAAAGGATAAGGAAAAGAAAGGGATGATGGTTATTATCACACTGTACCTACAGTTGTGCAGACAGGTTAATACTAAATTCCAGTCGATTAGAGTCAGATTCAGGACAGATTAGATCAGTGGCGGCAGCTTGTAGTAATACTGATCGAGAGGAGGAGAGCTCCGAAGGAGAAACCTATGATGGAGTTGGGACAAAACTGCCCTCATATGAACCAACCGCCCCACTGTGCCTGTTGAATCCCATGGCCCCTATGGCAGTAACTGTTAGGAAAAGTAAAGTCAGGAAAGGCGAATTAAAAACCGAAGGGAGAAAGGGGGCTGAGGAATAGGGGGAGGATGAGGAGATTGAGAGAGTTACGGAGAAAGTTAAGCACGTACCGTTCAGCCCAGGGGAGAAGCAGGCTTTGCTTAAAGAACTGCTGAGACTTAAAACTCGGCATAACAACCCAGATTTTTGGACCAAACTACGGGTAATGCAAGATTTCCATGCAATGCACCCCCTTGATACCCATATACTGGTGAAGGCAAAATGCCCAGGGGATATCTGGGGAAGATTACCCCTACAGTTTAGAAGTGGTGACTGGGCGAAACCTGGGGACGTCCCAGGTCAGGAGAAGGCGACAATCCTGCACAGGGACTTTGAGGAGGCAGTTAAGGAAGCCTTGGGGGAGGGAGAGACGAATTGGGGGTGTATAATGTCCCGTGCGGGATGACGAGATTTTCCTGAAAATGTGGAAGGATGATTGGGACCCGAAAGGTCCGCTACTGAATTTTCTGTAACTTAAAAAATGAATTGATCTAAGTTACAAGAGCTGCTTGTGCTGAAGAGAGAGAGAGAGAGAGAAAGAGAGAAAAGAGGGTAACCCTAGGGAGTTAATAAACACTAACAGGCAGGAGCTGGGGAAATGTGAGCTTTCGTCAGTTTGATTGTCCCTATAGGTGGAGCCTTCAAGATCCCTTTATTTCCCCCACTGCTATTTGAAGTTTCATTTAGAATATGAGAGTTTTAAACAGGGTTAGATGAACCAACCTTTGTACCACCCTCTTGCAGACTAGCATCACCAGCTCCCAAGCTGATTGGGATTGATACATACGAGTTACATTAACTCATACGAGTTAGTATTCTAAAGTTCTGAAGGAAAAAGAAATTATCTGAAATTCAAAGGGATTCTATGAAAACCAAAAGGCATAAACACACGGTCTAAGTGGTTCCAATGGATAAAAGGGGGCTTCTTTTGAAGAGATAAATTAAATATGAAAGGAAATCTGCATCCCAACAGCACTGTAGTTTAAATTTGGGACAAGGCTTGAGGTGTAAAGTGCAGTGTAGTTTAGAAGATTATTTTTGAATCACTAGGATGCTGTCTAAGATAATGTATGTGTCGATAAACATACGGTAATTATAACTTGGATACAAATCAATACATATAAGAAAGAGGTAGCTTTAATTTTGATAGCGTAAATTACATTTCTTACAAAGTTTAAAATTTGAGGTTTGGTTCATGATAAAGTTCTCAAAAGGGAATTTTCATTTTAAAAGGTTTGACAACAATTGGCACTAATTCAAATGCTGCAAGCTTTTGTATTTGTAAGTCTGTTCCCAAAATATGAAGCTAAACCCAAGACCTTGACAAAGTTTGGCAGAAATCCAATTTTTGGCCGAGTTAATGAATCTGGGATAATTCTAAAAGAAATGGGTCAGACACAATTTAGTGGGTTACTTTTGAGACAATAAAATGTTGTTTGAGAAGAAGATAAGAAAGCAAAACATGTCCCCATCCCGTCTTCCAATCCCAGCCCCGGCCGTGTATTCACTATACCCCCTGCCCTTCCCCTCTCTGATGCTGAACGTTCAGTGCTCAGCATATGAATCAGTTTCATACCCTTACGTCCTCATCTCAATGAATTTCGGGCTCGGCACGATGCTGAACTCTTCTTCCGCCGCCTTCGTCTCCGTGTTCACTTCTTTGGGCAGGAGCCCTCTCCCCGTTCAATGGATCCTTTTACCCACCTCCAATATTCTCCCTCCACCTGGACGCCTCCCTCTGGATTCTTACCTTCTCTTGATCTTTTCATTGAGAACTGTCGGCGTGACATCAGTCGTCTTAATTTCTTTGCTCCTCTCACCCACTCTGACCTGTCTCTCTCTGAACTTGCTGCACTCTGTTCTCTCAGGTCCAACCCTGACATTGTCATCAAACCTGCTGACAAGGGTGGTGCTGTTGTTGTCTGGCGCACTGACCTCTACCTCGCAGAGGCTGAGCGTCAACTCGCAGACACTTCCTCCTACCTCCCTCTGGACCATGACCCCACCACTGAACATCAAGCCATTGTTTCCAGGACTGTTACTGACCTCATCTCCTCTGGAGATTTTCCTTCCACAGCTTCCAACCTCATAGTCTCCCAACCTCGGACGGCCCGCTTCTACCTCCTGCCCAAAATCCACAAACAGGACTGTTCCGACAGACCAATCATGTCAGCCTGTTCCTGCCCCACGGAACTCATTTCTTGCTATCTTGGTTCCATTCTCTCTCCCCTTGTCCAGTCCCTTCCCACCTACATCTGTGATTCCTCTGACACCCTACATCATATCAACAATTTCCAGTTCCCTGGCCCCAACCGCCTCCTCTTCACCAACCCCTCTACACCTCCATCCCCCACCGGGATGGTCTGAGGGCTCTCCGCTTCTTCCTCGAACAGAGGCCCGAACAATCCCCATCCACCACTACTCTCCTCCGTCTGGCTGAACTTGTTCTCTCACTGAACAATTTCTCCTTAAACTCCTCTCACTTCCCCCAAATAAAAGGCGTGGCTATGAGTACATGCATGGGTCCCAGTTATGCCTGTCTCTTTATGGGGTATGTGGAACATTCCTTGCTCCAGCCCCACTCCGGCCCCCTCCCACAAGTCTTTCTCCGGTACATCGATGACTGCTTCATTGCTGCTTCATGCTCTCGTCTGGACCTGGAAAAATTGATTAATTTTGCTTCCAATTTTCACCCCTCCATCAATTTCACGTGGTCCATCACTGACACTTTCCTTCCCCTCCTTGACCTCTCTGTCTCAATTTCTGGTGATAGACTGTCCACCAATATTCATTACAAGCCTACCGACTCCCACAGCTACCTCGACTACAGCTCCTCACACCCCGCTTCCTGTAAGGCCTCCATTCTATTCTCTCAGTTCCTTTGCCTCCGTCGCATCTGTTCTGATGATGCCACTTTCAAAAACAGTTCCTCTGACATGTCCTCCTTCTTCCTTAACCAAGGTTTTCCACCCACGGTGGTTGACAGGGCCCTCAACCGTGCCCGACCCATCTCCCGCGCATCTGCCCTCACACCTTCTTCTCCCTCCCAGAACCATGATAGGGTCCCCTGGTCCACTCCTCCATCACCCCCTACACCTCAACCCCCTCCCACTGCACCACAGAAGGTGCAACACCTGCCCCTTTACTTCCCCCCTCCTCACCGTCCAAGGGCCCAAACGCTCCTTTCAAGTGAAGCAGCATTCCACTTGCACTTCCCTCAATTTAGTCTACTGCATTCGCTGCTCCCAATGAGGTTTCCTCTACATTGGAGTGACCAAACGCAGACTGGGTGACCGCTTTGCGGAACACCTTCGGTCTGTCCGTAAGCATGACTCAGACCTCTCTGTCGCTTGCCATTTCAACACACCACCCTGTTCTCATGCCCACATGTCCATCCTTGGCCTGCTGCAATGTTCCAGTGAAGCTCAGTTCAAACTGGAGGAACAGCACCTCATCTTCCGACTAGGCCCTTTACAGCCTTCCGGACTGAATATTGAGTTCAACAACTTTAGATCATGAACTCTCTCCTCCATCCCCACCCCCTTTCCGATCCTCCTTTTTTCCAATAATTTATATAGATTTTTCTTTTCCCACCCATTTCCATCATTTTTAAATGTATTTCCATCCATTGCTTTATCTCTTATCTTTTAGCCTATTTCGATCCCTTCCCCCCACCTCACTCCCACTAGGGCTATCTGTACCTTGCTCGTCCTGCTTTCTACCCTTAATGTCACCTATTAACACATTTCTTAGCAAATATCACCACCGTCAACACCTCTTTGTCCTTTTGTCTATGACATCTTTTGGCAATCTCCACCTATCACTGACCCTCTATCCAGCTCTACCTGTCCCACCCCCCCTTAAACCAGCTTATATTTCACCTCTCTTCTATTTTTCCTTAGTTCTATTGATGAGTCATACGGACTTGAAACGTTAATTGTATTCCTCTCCGCAGATGCTGTCAGACCTGAGTTTTTCCAGGTATTTTTATTTTTATTTTTGTTTTCCTTTTGCCTTAACTGGCCTATAATTTCTATGCCTTCCAGAGTCACTTGCTCTCTCTTCTAATTTTAGCTGTGAATCATGGGTGCAGTACACCTGGATTTCCAAAAGGCATTTGATAAAATTTCACACAAAAGGTTAATATACAAGATCAGGACTCATAGAGTTTGTGGACAATATATTCACATGGATAGAGGATTGGTTAACAGAAAGGAAGCAAAAAATTAGCGATAAATAAGCCATTTTCAAGTTGGCAGGCTGTGACTAGTGGAGTGTTACAAGGTTGGGGCTTCAGCGCTTCAGCTATTTACAATCTACATTAATCACTTAGATGAATAAACAGAGTAATGTATCCAACTTTTCTGATGATACAAAGTTAGGTGAGAATGGTAAGCTGTGAAGAAGGCACAAGGGGGATTCAAAAAGATATAGACAGGTTAAGTCAGTAGGAAAGAAGGTGGCAGATGGCGTATAGTTTGGGGAAGTGTGCATTTATTCACTTTCTCAGGAAGAGTAGAAAAGTTGAATATTTTTTAAAAGGTGTGAAACTTGTGAATGTTAATGTTCACAGGGACTTGGGTGTGCTCATAAGGAACACAGAAAGTTAGCATGCAGGGTGCACAAGCATTTAGGAAGGCAAATAACATGTTCACCTTTATTGCAGGGGATTAGAGTACAATAATAAGGAAGACCTGCTACAATTGTACAGGATCACATGGAGTACTGTGTGCAGTTTTGGTCTCCATAATGGAGGCGGTACAATGAAGGTTGACAAGATTGGTTTCTGGGATGAGATGGTTGTCATTTGATAAGAGGCTGAGTAAATTGGACCAAAAATCTCTAGAGTTTAGAAGGATGAGAAATTACCTCATTGAAACTTAGAAGATTCTCAAGGGACTTGACAGGGTAAACTCTGAGAGGTTGTTTCCACTGGCTGGTGTATCTAGAACACAGGGGCACAGTCTCAGAAGCAATCATTTCAGACTGAGATGAGGAGAAATTTCTTCAGTCAAAGTATTGTGAATCTTTGGATTCTACCCCAGAGGGTTGTGGATGCTTCATGGTTGAATATGCTTAAGGCTGGGATAGACAGGCTTTCAGTCTCTCAGGGAATCAAGAGATATTGGGAGTGGGCGGGAAAGTGAAATTGAGGCTGATGAATAGCCACAAATGTATTGAATGCAGAACAAACTTCAGGGGCCATGTGGTCTATTCCTGCTCCTATTTCTCATTTTCTTACGCAATTAGGGACGGGCAATGAATGATGGCCAGCAATGTCCCAAGTCTTGAGAATGAAAAATTAAAGGAAAATAACACTGCCCACCTGATGGCACTAGAGAAAGGCTCAAACAATTTTCATAATTGAGTCTCATTTGAGATGCTTTTTGTTACAACTGTGATGATTATATTGAAAATTGCCTTAGTAAATATGTAGATTGTAGCGTTGATTTCCTCATCAGATTCTCCCATTGATGAGTGCCACTCTCAGGGTACACCAATCACAAATCAAAACTTGCAAAGTCTCTGATTTTCCATCCATTAATGTTAGAAAATCTGGCACCGCAGGCTTCAAATTCCCAATAACTGCTCCCTGTGAGATCCTTTCTCACCGGCTAATTAGGGAATTAGCCTTGTAGTTAAATGCTTCTGAAAAGTGTCCAGTCCAGTCCTTGATGTCCTTGATGTCTCCAGGATGGTCTATGTTGAATGTTATTCCATTCAATAACATGGCAGTGTTGTATTATGTAGGATGATTCTGGAGCTGGAATTAGGTATCACAAAACAACTCAAGGCAAATTCTAAACAATTTGTTCTACATCTGGTAGGAACTTAATATTTACTCCTACACTTGACCTGGCAGCATGACAGTCACTTTGTTCACAAACATGATATACCAGAGAATCTGAATGTTATTTTTGCATTGCTTTTTATATCACCTTTTCTTATATAAGAATTTATCTAATAGCCAATATTAATTTTAACTTACAGTATGTAGGATCATTTTGACCTAAAACCATATTCTTCTTGTTACTCCCTTATGCAATTGGCAGATATATATTTATTTCAATCCGTGAGCCACCTACGCATTAATCAGCACTGCTTCAATAAGTCGTGCTTGAAATGGTACAATTTTGTCACAAAGGAACTAATTGGAATACTAAAAGTAGGAATATTTAATGGTGCAGAACCCTTTTCTAATGCCTCCTGGATCTTTATCATTCTAGCGTGAAACAAACTAAACTGCACCACCCAGTCACATAGTACTTGCATTCATTTTTAAAGAATATTTGCCACAATTTTAAAAACAAATCTGAACGTACAATTGGGTATTCTTGGTTGTGGTCCATTAGTTGTTCTAAATATATGTTCCTAATTTGTATCTCATTTTTATTCCATAATGCAACTGGGCTGAATTACATCATTCAGGCTAGTTTGTGACATATTGGCATGGTTATTTTTGATCACCTGAATGTCTAACAATGTGTGGAAACCTATCACCATGCTTAAGAGTTTTCAACCAAATGACTGAGAAATCCATATTATTGGAGCCTCCATTTGCCTGATACGGAGTGCATGGTCTCTTCCCATAAATAGAGATTTGTAAGAAGCGAGTGGGAAAGTGGAGTTGAAGATCAAGATCAGGTGTGATCGTGTTGAATGGTGGAGGAGGCTCAATGGGCCATTCAGACTATTCGTGCTCCTATTTCATATGTTCTTATGTTCTAATGAAAAAATAACAACCAATTAAACTCTTCTTGTATTTGAAGTAGCAAGTCAAGGATGGGTTGGAGGAATGGAGGGTAGAACTAGGGTAAAATTATGATAAACTTCTCGGGATAATTTTCTAAGTTTACACTATTAACACTACACATATTAGGAAATGGGAGTGCACTGCAAAACATGATGACTGAAGGCTTTTGCAGATAAGTGTGAATCTTCAATACTGACCCTTGGGAATCCTTCACATGCAATGAAATTTTAAAATATATATTCTAGAATAGTATGGATTTATCAGAGACAGTCAGAGTGGGTTTGTAAACGTCGTGTTGAACTAACTTTATCGACTTTTATAACAAAATAGCAATGTATAAACAAAAGAAAAATGCTGCGGACATTGTGTAGATTGGAAGTGGTGTTCCCCAGGGCCTTGTGCAAGAACATCTTTAGCTTTGTGCTTACAGAAATGATTAGGACAAAGACACAAGAGGAATAAGTGAACAGGGCACCCATTAGAGTGCATATTTCTATCATGCTTTTTTAAGTCAGCATTATTACAATTATACTGCTTGGTTGATGCTCTGTAGCTATAAAGCTGAAAAAGGAAATCTTTCTATTAAGAGCATCCATGTCAGTGAGGAGGGTTCATGCCAATCCACATTCAACAACCTGCCCTGAAAACTCTGTTCACATTTTGATAGTTGTGACATATTGCATCACAGCAGCTGAGACAATCTACAACATTCCATAGCAATTAATCAACATTCTAAATAGAACAATCCACAACATTATAAACAAGTAAATTCACCCTGTCTCCCATTGTTAACAGATCCTTTAAAAAATTTCAGGATTTGGATGCAGATTCACATCTTTATGAAAAACTAATCACTTCTTCCTTTGAACACACCCTATCTGTGTACCAAGTTTTGTTGAAATCTGCTCATTACTTTTTGGGATATAAGGCCAGATTTTTATCTCCTCATTGAGGTGGGAATGGGGTCGGGAAAGTAAAAAACTTAGGTGTGAAGAAGGGTCATACGGACTCGAAACTTTAACTCTGTTTCTCTCTCCACAGATGCTCTCAGACCTGGTGCGTTTTTCCAGCATTTTCTGTTTTTATTTCAGATTTCCAGGATCCGCAGTATTTTGCTTTTATAAAAAAATTAGAGGCAGAATTTTTCACTGAGCAGGCAGGCGCACGCCTGACCCGCTCGAGTATAAAATGGCACGTGATGATGTCGGAAGAGCATCCCGACGTCATCGCGTTATATTTCGGTCAGCAGGCACGCGCGGGTGTCGGTGCCGCCCCACCATCAATTATGAGGCCAGATAAGGCCATTAAAAAGGCTATTAAGCTAGATTTTACATTGCCTGTGCAATTTCACACTCATCTCATGGGAAAAACAGGCAGGCGGGCAGCCGATAATTTGCTAAACCTCATCCAAGGGCCGGATGAAAAGGATCAGCAGTATTGCCAGTGTGTAGTAAGGAGTTTGGAGATAGTTTGCTGCTGGCTTCTTATTGGTACTTGGCAGCTTCATCTCTGTTCAGGGCTGCATTCTTAGCATTTTCAGGTTTTGTTTCAGGACTTATTGGTGTGTGCAAGGCCCCTGGAGGATTCAGACCATGTGGACCATTCCAGGTGTCAGACAGCCTTCCGTTACCCTGGTAATGAGGATTGTGGTCTCCACTGGAGGCACATCCTCTCAGGATGAAGAGGGGAGTAGAAGATGGAGGAGGTCAGGTGTCCCGGCAGGAACTGAGGAATCTAGACTGGAGGCGAATGTTTGAGGGCAAATCAACAACTGACATGTGGGGGTTTTCAAATGTCAGTTGATAAGAATTCAGGACTGGCATGTTCCTGCTAGGATGAAGGATAAGCATGGCAAGTTTCAGGAATCTTGGATAACGAAGGATATTGTGAGATTAGTCAAAAAGAAAAGGGAAGCATTCATAAGGGCTAGAAGGCTGGGAACAGATGAAGCCCATGGAGAATACAAAGAAAGTAGGAAGAAACTTAAGCAAGGAGCCAGGAGGGCTAAAAGGGGTCATGAAAAATCACTGGCGACCAGGATTAAGGAAAATCTCAAGGCCTTTTATACATATGTAAAAAGCAAGAGGGTAGCCAGGGAAAGGGTAGGCCCACTCAGGGACAGAGGTGGGAATCTGTATGTGGAGCCAGAAGAAATGGGAGAGATACTAAGTGAATACTTCTCATCAGTATTCACCAGAGAGAAGGACTTAGCGGTCGATTTGTCTAGAGAAGAGTGTGTAGATAGCTTGGATCATGTTTAGATCAAAAAAGAGGAGGTGTTAGGCGTCTTGAAGAATATTAAGGTGGATAAGTCCCCAGGGCCAGATGGGATCTACCCCAGAGTACTGAGGGAGGCAAGGGAGGAGATTGCTGGGGCCTTGACAGAAATCTTTGTATCCTCATTGGCTACGGGTGAGGTCCCAGAGGACTGGAGAATGGCCAATGTTGTTCCATTGTTTAAGAAGGGTAGCAGGGATAATCCAGGAAATTACAGGCCAGTGAGCCTTACGTCAGTGGTAGGGAAATTATTGGAGAAGATTCTTCGTGACAGGATTTACTACCATTTGGAAGCAAATGGGCGTATTAGTGAGAGGCAGCATGGTTTTGTGAAGGGGGGGTCGTGTCTCACTAACTTGATCGAGTTTTTTGAGGAAGTGACAAAGATGATCGACGATGGAAGGGCAGTGGATGTTATATACATGGATTTCAGTAAGGCCTTTGACAAGGTCCCTCATGGCAGACTGGTACAGAAGGTAAAGTCGCATGGGATCGGAGGTGAGCTGACAAGATGGATACAGAATTGGCTTGGTCATAGAAGACAGAGGGTAGCAGTGGAAGGGTGCTTTTCTGAATGGAGAGCTGTGACTAGTGGTGTTCCGCAGGGATCAGTGCTAGGACCTTTACTGTTTGTAGTATACATAAATGATTTGGAGGAGAATGTAACTGGGCTAATTAGTAAGTTTGCAGATGGCACTAAGGTTGGAGAAGTTGCAGATGGTGAAGAGGATTGTCAAAGGATACAACGGGATATAGATCGGTTGGAGACTTGGGCGGAGAAATGGCAGATGGAGTTTAACCTGGACAAATGTGAGGTAATGCATTTTGGAAGGTCTGATACAGGCAGGAATTATACAGTAAATGGCAGAACCCTTAAGTGCATCGACGGGCAGAGGGATCTGGGTGTACAGGTCCACAGGTCACTGAAAGTGGCAACGCAGGTGGATAAGGTAGTCAGGAAGGCATATGGCATGCTTTCCTTCATTGGCAGGAGTATTGAGTATAAAAGCTGGGAAGTCATGCTGCAGCTGTATAGAACCTTGGTTAGGCCACACTTGGAATATTGTGTGCAATTCTGGTCACCACATTACCAGAAGGATATGGAGGCATTAGAGAGGGTGCAGAGGAGGTTTACCAGGATGCTGCCTAGTCTGGAGGTTATTAGCTATGAGGAGAGGTTGGAGAAACTCGGATTGTTCTCACTAGAGCGACGGAGATTGAGGGGCGACTTGATAGAAGTTTACAAAATTATGAGTGGCATGGACAGAGCAGACAGTCAGAAGCTTTTACCCAGGGTGGCAGAGTCAATTACTAGGGGACATAGATTTAAGGTGAGAGGAGAAAACTATAGAAGAGATGTGCGGGGAAAGTTTTTTACGCAGAGGGTAGTGAGTGTCTGGAATTTGCTGCCAGAGGAGGTGGTGGAAGCAGGTACGATAGTGATGTTTAAGAGGCAGCTTGACAAATACATGAATAGGATGGGAATAGAGGGATACTGACCCCTGAAGTGCAAAATGTTTTAGTTGACGGGCAATATGATCGGCGCAGGCTTGGAGGGCCGAAGGACCTGTTCCTGTGCTGTACTTTTCTTTGCTCTTTGTTCTTTGTTCTTCCAATCACTCGTTGACAGTGGCATTAAGCTAGTGACAGAAGCTCTGTTCAGGCAGGTACTGACATTTATTCTTACAGTACGGACGAGGCCAGCCAGGCTGACCGAGCCAAAGGTATTGCAGCAATTGCTAGGTTCCCCCGCGTCCAGGGTGCAATAGACTGCACACATGTGGCCATCAAGGCGCCAGCAGGTGAGCCCGGTGCCTTCGTCAACAGGAAGGGCTTCCACTCCATGAATGTGCAGATAGTGTGAGATCACAGGATGCTGATTCTACAAGTCTGTCAAGCTCCCATGATGCTTACATCCTGAGACACCCCCAGGTGCCGAGGATTTTCAGTGCTCCAGCCCGACTGGATGGATGGCTGCTGGATGACAAGGGATATCCATTAAAGAGGTGGCTCTTGACGCCTCTCCACCATCCAAGAACAGAGGGAGAGTAGTGTTTTAATAGGAATCATGCCTCCGCAAGGGCGGTGGTAGAGAGGACCATAGGTCTTCTCAAGATGCGCTTCCGATGCCTGGACCATTCAGGGGGTGCACTACAATACCCCCCAGGGCGGGTGTCACTGATAGTGGTTGCATGCTGTGCTCTCCACAATCTGGCACCGGCAAGGAGGGACCCACTGCCACCTCCATCCCAGATGTCTGAAATGACCCTTTTATTTGCACCTAAGGTCCACTCAATGCCTGTGTAATAAAGTATCGAGCCACTCACATCCGGCATTGCATACTGGTGTATCCTGCGCCAGAAAGAAAAAAGGTGAAGCATACTCAGGCCATCAGAACCAAAACAAATTTAATGTTATTGTCACATTGAATGCATAATGACATTAACATTACTGATGTTGATGTGCACACCAGCAGACATATAAACCAAACATAAATGAACAGAAAATCGCCCGTGAACTGTCCCTCTTGTGCACATGGTGCCATTAGCTTGCGTTTCTGAGTGCTACATCTTGGTGCTCCTCCCCCACCTCTCTGGCACCGGCATTGGAGACAGCCTGCTGACTCTGCTGTCTTATTGGCCTTGATGACCTTGGCAGTTCTCCATTGGCCAGTGGAGCCTTTGCTGGCCCCGCCTGGGAGGGTGCAGCCAGTGCCATGGCTGTAATCTCCCCAGTCATCGCAGCCTCATCAGATGCTGGCGGAGGGGGGAGGAGCTGCTGCTATCATCCAGAGCACCCTGAGAGGAACCCACAGAGATGACAAATAGCTTATGTGCCAATGCGAGGTCACTCTGGACCTCCCTGCATACCATTGATGGATGGGACCTAGCTGGAATACTGGGTGTCTCATCCATCTCCCATACTGACATTGACCACCTAAGCTCCGTGCCTGTGTGAGGGCTTGCAAGTCTGAGCACAACCCCAGGAGACCCTGATTCTGTTCCTGGAGCTGCCATCCCATGAGAGTCACCACTCTCTCAATAGAGGAGGAACTGCGCTTGGCCATGAGGGTGAATGCAGTGCTCATGCTCCGCATGGACTCCTCCACAATGGAGACCACGACACACAGACCTTCATGGATCTCCACCAGATCCTCCCGCACATCCCGCTGGACATCTAGCATCTACCGCCTAATGGACGACTCCACAGGCTCATCATCTGCCTTCAACCCAGCATCATCCCAGCCCCCAGCAGTCCTCCAACTGCCAGCATCCTAAGCACACTCTGCCTCCGCCTGCACCTCAAGCGAGTGTGAAGTGCCCTCACCAATGTGCACCGACATTCTAGCCACCAATCTAACGCCCACGAGGTGCTGGTATCTGTACTGGTGCCTGGTTCAGAGGGCGGATGTGATGCAGGTGCAAATGAAGCCCAGTGGTCCTCTGGTGCCTGGGTGGCTTTTCAGGGTCCAGAGAGCAACTGCGTGCTGGCAAATCTAAAAGGGAGAACAAGGACATGTCATTAGTCATAGTCATCACACTGTCACTGTGCATGCCAGGCACCCTGTGAGACAATGGAGATCTGCATCACGGTGCCATTGTCTTCCAATGATCGATGGGGACTCCAGGTTTGAGGCTTCCATCAATGAAGAGACTACACTAGAATGGGTGCACAATCTGAAACTCTCACCTCTGTGCACTGCACTCTTACCTTCGTCTGGCACCCCCACCTTTCCACGCCTAGTTGCACGTGGAGCGTGCCGGCTCTCCAGCTCAAGGGCATCTTGCTCGAACCTGGTGAACAGCAATATGTTGGGCGGGCATCCATCTGTCCGTGACCTCTCCGATTGGTTATGGCACGTCTTCTCCTGAAAGAACAGGGGAGCATTGATAAGTCCACTCTCTACCTGCAGCGTCATTGCAGCCTGGCCAACCCCAGCTGAGGAGCACCTCGCAGAACACATCCAAGTCGTGGCCCTAGAGCCACAAGACACTCAGTCCAAGCAACCAGGGCTCACCCTCTTGGCCAGCTCCGGCATCATTGACAATTGGCACTCAGGCTCTAGCGCCCCTGAGGTCCATGAGGGGACGGCCACACTTTAACACTTCTGCACACTGACCCATGCCAACACGGTACTCACCCTTCCTGAATGCAGCAAGTCATTGAACCTCTTCTGGCACTGCACCCACGTGCACCACACCACGTCATGGCTGCTAGCCAGCACTGCAACCGCCTTCCATGCCCTTTTTGTGAGGTGCGGTGGCCTCTTCTTCCCATCTCTGGGGACAAGTGTGTCCCTCCTGGCAGTCACCCCCTCCAGGAGGACCATGAGGCACTCATCTGAAAAGTGGGGGGGGCCGAGTGCCCACTTGACCTGCCCTCCCGCCTGCCGTGTCCAGCACTCGACTCCACAACTTGGATGTTGAAAACACAGCGGAGATGCTCTTCCATGGCAGTCTTCCAGGGGCTGCCTGGGACGTTTTTAAACCGGCCTCCGGGCTGCCATTGGACCCATCCTCGCTCGCCCCTTCCCAACCAGTGAGGAGCCGTGTTTCACGCTGGGTGGGCCTTAATTGACGCGCCAGCGTGAAATTGTGGTTGGGGGCCGATCGCCGGCAGCAGGTCATTTCCTGGCTGCTCCCAGGCCTGCCAACCACGCCCACCCGCCGACCTCAAAATTCTGGCCTTAGAAAATATCAGTGTCAACATGGATTTATGAAAGGGAAATCATAGTTGACAAACCTGCTGGAGTTTTTTGAGGATGTAGCCAGCAGAATAGGTAAGGAGGAACCAGTCGACACGGTGTATTTGGATTTTCAGAAAGCTTTTGATAAAGTCCCACATAAGAGGTTAGTGTGCAAAATTAAAGCACATGAGATTGTGGGTAATATATTGACATGGACTGAGAATTGGTTAGCAGACAGGAAACAGAAAGTAGGAATAAATGGGTCTTTTTAGGAGTGGCTGACGGTGACTAGTGGGTTACCGTAGGGATCAGTGCTCAGGCCCCAATTATTCAAAATATATATATCAATGATTTGGATGAGGGAACCAAAGTAATATTTCCAAGTTTGCTGATGTCACAAAACCAGGTGGGAATGTGAGTGGTAAGGAGGATGTTAAGAGGCTTCAAGGCAATTTAGACGAGTTGAGTGAGCTGGCAAATACATGGCAGATGTAGTATAACATGGATAAGTGTGAAGTTATCCACTTCGGTAGGAAAAACAGAATGGCAGATATTATTTAAATGGTGAAAGATTGGGAAATATTGATGTAAAGAGGGACCTGGGTGTCCTCGTACACCAGTCATTGAAAGCAAGCATGCAGGTGCAGCAAGCAGTTAGGAAGGCAAATGGTATACTGGGCTTTACAAAGGGATTTGAGCGCAGGAGCAAGGATGTCTTACTGCAGCTGTACAGAGCCTTGGTGAAACAACATCTGAAGTATTGTGTGCAGTTTTAGTCCCCTTACCTAAGAAAGGATATAATTGCTATAGAGGGAGTGCAGCGACGCTTCACCAGGCTGAATCCTGAGATGGCAAGATTGTCGTTTGAGGAGAGATTGGGCTGATTAGGCCTGTATTCACTGGAGTTTAAAGGAATGGGATGGGATCTCATTGAAACGTATAAAATTCTGACAGGGCTGGACAGACTGGATGCAGGGACGATGTTCCCCCTGGCTGGGGGCACTAGAACAAGGGGTCACAGTCTCAGGATACGGGGTTGGCCATTTAGGACTGAGATAAGGAGAAATTTCTTCACTCAGAAGGTGTTGAACCTATGGAATTCTCTACCACAGAAGGCTGTGGAGGCCAAATTACTGAATATATTTAAGAAAGAAATAGATAGATTCCTAGACACTAAAGCATCAAGGGGTATGGGGAGGGAATGGGAGTATGGTGTTGAGGTTGAGGATCAGCCATGATCATATTGAATGGCGGAGCAGGCTTGAGGGGCTGAATGACCTGCTCCTGCTCCTATTTTTTATGTTTCTATGTTTCTTCACAAAGGCACAGAACTTTGTATATTTCGACTGGGATCAGGAAAGCCAGGATGCAAGAGTGCTGGGATTTGCGCTGAACTCTGGTTTTCCACAGCTGCAGGGTGCCATCGATTGCTCTCACATGGCGCTCAGTTAGCTGTGGCAACAAGCAGTCAACCACATCAACCACAAGGGCTTCCATTCACTGAATGTTCAGTTGGTGTTCGACCACCATAAATGCATCCTTCAGGTCTGTGCATGATTCCCAGGCAGCGTGCATGACTCCTACATCCTTGGCAGGTTTCACTTCCCTGACATCTTCCAAGGCCACAGAAGCTGCAGGGTTGGTTCCTTGGGTACAAGGGCTACCTACAGAGGGTGTGGCTAATGATGCCCGTACGGTGGCCTCAGACTGCAGCAGGGTGATGGTGTAATGCGGCTCATGCCGCAACCCAGACTTTGGTGGAGCAAATGATAGGTGTCTTTAAAATGAAGGTCCGGTGCCTTGACAGGTCTGGTAGAGCACTGCAATACAGTCAACCGAGGGTGTTGCGCATTATCGTAGCTTGCTGCGTGCTCCACAACCTGCTGCTGCAACAGGGAGAGGATCTGGCTGAGGAGGAGATGGAAGAGCTGCATGTCTCCTCCAATGAGGAGAATGTCGAAGGGGATGAGGGTGATGAGGTCCTCGAAGGTGAGGATGTCGCAATAAGGCCATAGCATTGGCCAGCCAAGGAGGCACACTTGGGAGGCCCTCATAACTGGAGGATGATGTTGAGATGCAGTGAAGACTGTCCTGACATCCTCACCTTGCATCTGTGAAAGTTTGATTTCTGTGTGGCTGATGGCAGCGCACATACCCTCAGTGCTCAGGCTCATGTCATGAAGATGCAGTGGAGGCCCTAATAGTCGCAAGGTACAAGGAGGATGATGCCAACATGCAGTGAGGACACTCCATAGATCTTCACATAGCCTCTGTGAATGTCTGACTCCTTTATGGCTGAGGGCAGCTTGCTTGCATGCTGTGATCATGGATATGCAGCCATGAAACTTTAAATGCACCTGATCCTTTGTCAGCCTTCAGCACCTGTCCCCTTCAGGAGCACAGCATCACTGGACACAGATACTGAAGAGATGGAGGGCCAGCCCCACGTCAAAGATGCTGAGAGCACACAGAGAGAATGACGGAACTCTGTGACACCTGCCCACGACATTCTGGCAGCAATGACAAGCACCATCGAGGTGCAGGTATCACTAATGTGTCCAGGGAATGTGAAGCCAGACAATCACTTTGCTCTGAATGTTGCACACTGCACTGGGAGGAGGCCCTGGACTGAGACACCTGCTTTATCTTATGTGGGAACCAAGGTTTCACATCTGAGTGACACGAACACTGCTCATCATAACAAGGAGCCATAGGCAGAGAGACATTCCTGGAAATTTATTTACAATAGTGAACATTATGTGTAAGTAATTAAGACCAATGTCCAGGCTGTGCAATTAAATCTTCTTAACCTTCCTAACCCTGCCGCTACATCTTGGTGCTCCCCCGACACCCATCGTGGAGGTGGAGGCAGCCTGCTGACTGTGACGCCCTGTCTGTGATGACCTTGGTGGGGATCCTCTGGAGGGCCAAAATGTGGAGGTCCCCGGCCTGCTTTGGGTATCCTGCTGTGGGCCATGTGCACCCTCCTCGGCCTGTGGAGCTGGAGCTGTGGGGGTCACAGGAAGAGGGGATTTGAATCAGCCAAATGTTCCTGGAGCCACCTGGGTGGATGGCCCTGGGGTGCCAAGTTGCTTATCCTCCTCCCTATGGGTGCCTGATAGCCCCTGGCTGACTCCTTGATGAGAAGGGGGAGCTGGAGTGAGATTGAGCTGTCCTGCACCCATCTCACATTGGCACTGTTGGAGGCCAACTATGGTGTCAGCGATGGAGTTGAGCCTGCACAGCAGTGCAGGACTGATGTCCTGGACCAAGGCCTCCAAGGTAGCTGCCATCCTGCCAGTGTTGATCTCGGTGTATTGGCATGCCAGTGCTATCACCTCAGACTGAAGGCAGACAGACTCCTCCATCGTCTCTTGCAATCTGAGGAGTGCACCAAACATCCCTTCCTGATGTTCCCTTAATTGTCTTTGCAGCCCCACCAAATGATTGAGAGCCAAGTCCAGAGGCTTCTCATCCGACTTGGACTCAGCAGATTCCTTGCCTCCAGCAGTCCTCCGAGTGTCGGTGACCTCGGATATCCCTGCCTCTGCTGCCGTGGAACAGATTGTGTGTTGTGTTCACCAGATTGTGATCCCAAGGCTGCTCTACGTCTAGATCCCACTGAGGTGTGTGTCGCTGCGCTGGTGGAGGGTGTGGGTGAGTGCTGTGACAGGCCCTTGGGGACCTCATTCAAGGTGCTCTCATCGCTGGGATCAGGGTCAAGGTTGCCTGAGGGCGATGCATCAGATATGCCCAGGAGAGAAAGTGGAGATTATTAGCGCTTGGCAGCTGTGTCACACACAGAACAGTTTACTCAGAGTAGCATTGCCAGAGGGATCATGTGGTGCAGGATCCTCACATGGATGCTTTCCGCTGACCTCACTGTCACCTCAGGTGCAGTCCACATCCTCTCCAGCCAGCTCCAAAACGCGACTCTTGAACGGCGTGATGCCTGGCAGTCCCCTCCTGGTCTGGGACCTCTACCGTTGATTGTGTGCGATCTTGTCCTGCATAAAGA
This sequence comes from Cetorhinus maximus, assembly GCF_964194155.1. Lineage (NCBI taxonomy): Eukaryota > Metazoa > Chordata > Chondrichthyes > Lamniformes > Cetorhinidae > Cetorhinus > Cetorhinus maximus. Next base: position 98,869,757 of record NC_135882.1, read on the forward strand.
CAGATGGAGAGAGTGTGAGCAAGGAGCATGCCAGGCCAAATGAGAAGGATGCCAGACGTGCATGTGTGCTGAATGCAGCCATGGATGGGATGAGGAGGTGATCTCCAAAGTAGATGAAGCCAGATGGAGATGTGAGGATGTGTGTGGGAGAGTGAGAGGTGACATCCCTTGAGCTGGCAGTGAGTGAGATGCCAGTGAATGTGTGATAGCCTTGTGAGTATGTGAGTTTAGAGTGATGAGATAGTTGCCACACCCTGGCGACACGGATGAGATCATTCATCCTCTTTCTGCACTGGATGGCCAACCTTTTGTGTGCAGCATTGGCACTGACCACCTCTGCCACTCCCTCCCAAGCCAGAATGGTGAGACTGATGGGCCTCCTGCAGCCAGAGCGGGGTAAGAGGAAAATGTGGCGGGCCTCCACAGTGCCCAAAAGGCATCCCAGGGATGCGTCACTGAATCAGGGGGTTGCACTCTTCTTGGTTTTTGGGGCCATGTCTTCACTGGAGCAGTCCTGGGCTGCAAGCATTGAGAACTGTGCATGCGGCTGCAGTTTAAATATGGTGCTCTGCGGGAGGAAGTGGTGAGGTAATGGCATGATGGGCAAATCAGAGGCCGGCAGCCAGTGATCCGTTGTGTTTCCCATGGCTGTATAATTTATGAGGCGGGAAGGGTATGATGCAGCGAGAAAATCCACTACTGCCAATGGGTAAAATGTACTTTTTCACGCCTGCTACTGCACTTAGTGCAGATCTGGGGCAATGCCACCCATAGACTGGTTCTTACCAGCCCTTAATCACAATGTAATGCTGTCAGCATTTTGAGCACTTGGCAATAATATACGTGCTGGATCATTTTCCCAGAAATCCCAGTCCTTCCCGAGTCCTGTCTGCTATCCTCTCAGTGCTACAGCCAACACTCATGGCTGGGAATGAATTCTAGACTGGAAGCTTCAATGAGAACAGGAGTTCCTACCTATGGATTAAATAATGACAATTTCTGTGAGTAGTGCTGGAAGAAAGGTTGAAAGGAGAGAGGAATGGGTGCATCAACAGTTGGCATAAAGTAGGAACCGGACTGCGAAAGTTGGGGGCCAGCATTTAGCGTCAAAGAAAGGGCAAAAGGAAAGACAAAATTAATGGAAATGAAGAGAAGGAAATGTTGGGGGGAAATGAAAGAAATGAATGGTAACAAAGGGAAATGACTCCAAGTGAGGGAAAGAGGAAGTGGATATTGAAAAATGAGGGAAGAGATGAGAGTTTGGTTGAGAAAGAAAGGAAGGTATCAACATTAACAGGGATTGGGGAGGCAGAGAGTTAGCTTCAAATGCAAGTGGGTAAGGGGTGGTGACAGAGGAGTGTGACACTGTTGTGAGTGGTGGCTGATTTTGTACAATTGCTAGAGTTGATCAGCAGGCACTCCTTAGGTGGAAACTTTTAGTCTGTTTACAAAAGTACTCAGCAGCAACCTAACATGAGCTTTCACTTCAAACTTTATATCTACATTGCCAACTACTAACTACTGACTACTAACTACTAACTACAGAAGTAGCCTGCGCTATTCTCCTATTGGGTACTGAGATCATGTCTTCCTTAACAGCTTTCTTCTTAAAGGTATATTACACGTTAGATAAAACCATAATCATCACATCCCTCCCCCTTTCCTCGGATAAACATTTTGTATTTACAAGTACAACTTTCTCGAAACAGCAAAATATTTACACTGGTAAGTAATTTACAAATTCTGTCTTTCTGGGTGTTTTCTAATGCGTGTAGAGCATCTCAGCTCTACAACTTCAGATGCCTTGTCAGGAACCTCCTTTTTAGGTGGGTACCTGCAGATCCTCAACTTTTACAGGAACATCAGACATGTCTGTACTGGGTTGTGTTCTCTCAACAGGAAACGCTGACCCGTTCGTGAACACTGGTGGAATCAATTCTTGGTGATTTATTTCTTTCTTCCTTAGATGATCCACATGTCTCCATATGACTTAGCCTTCCACCTCCACATGGTAAGATAGAGGTCCAGTCACTTATTTCACTCGGTAACCAATTTGGTCCTTCTCCAAAGTTCTTCATGTACACTGTCTCTCCCACAGTAAATTTCCTCTCAGGATTATGCCAGTCTTGTCTAGTTTTCTGACTTCCCTGACTCCTTTCCACCATCCCCCCTAAATTCAGCATTATTAAGCTCAATCTCGTCATGAGACGGCGTTTCATCAATAACTTCGCAGCTGTGACACCTGTTGTTGTGTGAGGGATGGTCTTATAATGGAAAATAAAGCTTGGTTGTTAAGGAAACTTCAGTTAGCTTTCTCATGCCTGCCTTGAATTTTTGAACCGCCCTCTCAGCCAGTCCATTTGAGGAAGGGTGGTACGGTGAAGATTTTATGTGAGTGATACTGTTGAGGCTGATAAACCGCTGAAGCTCAGTACTTGTAAATGCCATGCTGTTATCAGAAATGGCTACTTCTGGTTGTCCGTTTATGGCAAAACTTTGACGTAGCTTCTCAAGTGTACCAGAAGACATTGGTGGCTTCACCTCATATACGTCCATCCATTTTGAGTGGGCATCAACAATGAGCAGAAACAATGTTCCCATGAAAGGTCCCACATAGTCAATGTGTAATCGTACCCATGGTCTTCCTGGCCACTCCCATGGGTGTAATGGAGTTGTTGAAGACAACTTTTGCAGTTGCTGACATTGCACACAATTCTTCACTAAACTCATTATTTCACCATCCATCCCATGCCACCATAGGTAGCTGTGAGCAATGGCCTTCGTTCGGGATATTCCTGGATGTGTGCTGTGTAGTTCAATTAACAGTGGCTTTCTTCCCTCTGGAGGAAATGTCACTCATGCTCCCCACAATAAGATGCCATCCTGGCTCGTAATTTCATGTCTTCTGTTGAAGTACAGTTTAATTTCGTCAGATACGGGCTTCTGTGACCAACCATGAAGCACTTGTTCTAGTACTTGAGATAGGACTAGGTCCCGATTGGTCCAGCCTCTGATCTGGTGAGCGCATGCCGGCAAGGAAGCTAAGAAATTTAACAATAAAACAAGTTCCTGTGGAACTGGAACATCCTCATCATTTTCTTGTAAAGGCAAATGACTAAGTGCATCGGCATTCGTGATTTGATTACCAGGCCTATGTACAAAAGTAAATTCATATGCTGCCATGATTAGAGCCTTACTTGTGGTTCTGTGTCCTCTTTCTACATGCCTTCTTCTTTCTAGTGCGGACTTTAATCTCGCCTTTCTTTTCACCTTCAATATTGGCCAGACTACTCTCAGACGCAAGTCCGACTTGAGTGAACTCAGTGGCTGTCTCCCAAAATTTCATCATCTGCCTGCTTCTTAGAGAATTCTGTGACTTTTGCCTCCAAAGCCTCTTTGGCTTCAACTCTTCTGTCTCTTTTTTGTTTTTGTTTGCTGCCTTCTGGAAAATTGAACATTGTTGTGTCTTCTCTGCCAACTCATTCTTCAGTTTATTCAGAGAAGTGCTGAATTTTTTCTGTTTCTCTTCATATTTTTCCAGAGGTACACACTTAGACCTGAGGGAATCTTATAGTTTGTGAAGGTCCTTCAGTAGGTTTTCTTTTTCCTTTCGAAGGTTGCTCACCTCGTCTTGAACCTTGTCCTTAAGCATGGTCTCTTCGAGTTCCTTCTGCTGTTCTACCAGGTTTTGGTTTAAGACAGCCTGCATTTCTTCAGGTTGTTGAGTCTTTACACACTCCTCTTTCAAAACAGGAATGCTTCCAGCTTCCTTTTGGAATCTCAGTGGCCACTCAAGGTTGATTTCCCTTAGCTAGTTTCACCCTAGAAGGCTTGGTCCTCTGCCTCTCAATACCAACACTGGTAGCTTTACCGATTGGCTTCCACAATGGACAATTACTCTGCTTATGCCTTTTACTTGGGTGTCTTCACCCTTGTATGCTTTTAATTGGGCAGTTGTTTCTTCTAAATTTAGTTGATCTTCACCATTATTCAGATACCTGAAGGTATGTTCCCCGATTACTGTAGTGGAAGCTCCTGTGTCCACTTCCATTCTAACAGGTCTACCATTCACTTTCACTGTTACATATATTGGTTCTGTCTTTCTAACCTTCAAATTAAACAATGAGTAAATATCTGAATGTGTTACTTCAGGCTCTTCTACATTATTGATCTCACTGGATTTTTTATTTTGTTTAAAAGTCTGCTTGACTCTTCCTTGTACTGTCTCATTACGTGTCCATTTCTATGACAATAAAAACATTCTATTTTTTTAAACTGGCAATCATTAAAAGACTGCTTGTTTCCACTTCTCCTGAAATTATTCCTTGTTTTCGCTGCTAAGTCATTTTTTCTTATTTTCCAGCCAGTGGGGGCTGTTTGCCGCCTCTTGGCAGAGTCTTTCATTTTTGCGCCCTTTTTGGCTGGGGCTTCCCACCCAATGTGGGGGACGGCGCCATTTTGCGTGCCCTGTATGTCTTTTGAATCTCTTACTGTGCTTTTCACGGCCAACGCTATCTCTAGCGCTTTCTTGAAATCCAAATTTGCTTCGGACGTTAATCTCTTCTGAATCGTGTCCTCTTCAAACCGCACGCTAAATGACACCTGAGCATGCCATTTAGAGATGTATTAAACTCACAATGTTCCGTTAACTGCTTCAAACGTGCCACATAGTATGTAATTGTCTCCCCCGGGACTCTATTTTCTAGTTAAACTTGAACCTTTGCATCACTACTGAGGGTTTTGGTTGATAATGACCCTTTACAAGGTCCACCAATTCATCAAGAATTTTTGAATCTGGGGCTCTTGGTGCCATCAAACTTCGACTCAAGCCATAGGTTTTATTCCTACATGTACTTAAGAGGATCGCCCGCCTCTTTTCTTACCCCATAATCTCGTTCGCTTGGAAAAAGGACGTGAGATGTTCAATATAATGAGACCAATCGTCCGTTGCTGGATCGAAAGGATCAATTCTTCTGAATTGCGGCCTTCTGAGGGAACAACTTCATTGATTTGAACGGAACTTCTACTCACAATTGCCATGTGAGGTACAGTGACGATTTCATTTCACTTAATTTCTTTTGTTAAACTTGTCTTATCCACATCGCCAGTTTGTTGTGAGTGGTGGCTGAGTTAGTACTATTGATAGAGTTGATCAGCAGACACTCCTTAGGTGGAAACCTGTAGGTTATTTACAAAGGTAATCAGCAACAACTGAACATGTGTTTTCTCTTCGAACTCTATCTCTGCACTACCAACTACTAACTGCTGATTACTAGCTACTAATTACAGAGGTAGCCTGCACCACTCTCCTATTGGGTACTAAGATCATGTGATCTTCCTTAACAGCATTCTTCTTAAAGGTATATTACACATTAGATAAAACCATAATTACCACAGACACCTTGAACTAGCGGAGTGAAAGGTAATATCAGATTAACTGTATTGGAGAGGGCGAAAAGTACCAGGTTGAAGAAGGTGAATATCAGGATGAACTGGGAGAGTTGAAGAAGAAGGAGAAGTTGAAGAAACAGTATAAAACCCATCACATTTCTACTTCTCTTTAGCTCTGAAGAAGAGTCATATGGACTCAAAACTATAATCCTGTTTCTCTCTCCACAGATGCTGCCAGATCAGCTGAGTTTTTCCAGCCTCTTCTGATTTTATTTCAAACTTCCAGCACCTGCAGTATTTTGTCTTCATCAGAGTTGAAGAACAAGTGGAAGGAGGCATACTCAGAATAGTAAGATTCTTGGAGCGGGATTTTCCGGTCCCGTCAACAGTGGGCATAATGGCTCATGGGACCGGAAAATGTGGAGGAAGCTCCAAAATCTGTTTCACACCAGCATAAGAAGATGTTGCGATTGTCCGCTCCTGACATTAATGGCGGCACTCGTCTCCTGGCGCACCATGTCGGGAATGGTATTTGAATACATTTAAATATCATGAATGCTCATTATGAAGGCAGCTCACCAGAATCACGCCCTCATTTCTGATCAAAAGGCAACACCAGCGTTTAAACGGACCGGTATCATTCACAATCAGATATATTGACGTGCGCCTGGTGAACTGCACTTCCCTCATAACTTTGAGGAATGCTTGCTTACCTTTCAATGCACTGTGCTCGCAGTGGCTCCGACTCATGCCAGGCTGTGCAGGCAACAGCAGAAGGAGTTTGGTGGCAGTGGAGGCGGGGGGGCGGAGGTACGGGTTCAGAGTCGAGGTTCTACACACCAGGCCAGTAGTAAGGCCAGGGTGGGGGGAGGTTAAAGGGGCTGGAGGGAAAATGCTTGTCTGAGGGGTTGTGTGACACAGGACAGATGCAAGAGAAGGTGCTGGAGGGCAAATGCTCGTTTGAGAGGGGAAGAGGTGTGACACAGAACAGAGGCAAGGGGAGGGACTAGAGGATAAAGGCTTGTCTTGGGTGGGGGGGAGACTGTGAAGGGTGCACACAGACACATGTCTAAGGGGAAGACTGTGGAAAGGTGCACACTGGCACATGATTTTGCGAGGTGGGTGGGTAATGTCCTCGGGGTCAGAATGGAAAAACAGTCCAGTGCAGAAGTGCCACAAATTAGATTGCTGACTGTGGAAAGACTGTCCTTGAGCCAGAACAGTGAGGGGGAGGGGCAATCAGTCCTGTGTCAGCTGTGCCCTGCATGGCATGGTAACCATCTCACAAACGTCAGTCGGGTGGGTTTCTGGCAGAGCACTGGGCTGCAGATGGCACAGTCACAGTCAGGGGAGGCATCTGCAGCCTGTAGATCGCGAACAGATAATGTAGGGGTGGACCCTCGATGGTCTCATGGAGGTGGGGTTTCTATATGTGACTGTGCAAAGGCCTCAAGATAGGAAGGGGTCAGGCCTACATGGGGCATCGGCACATCAACATCAAAGGGTTCAAGGGGCAAGACAGGGATATCCACCACTATGACAATGGGATCAAGGATTAGAGGGGGAGGACTGAGAGTGATTGGAGGGATGGATTTCCACAGCCACAGGGCGAGGGTTGAAGCTGGTATGGTAGTAGAACCTAGGCACCACCATTTCCCAACCTGAAGCCATGTTGCAGCTGAAAAAGAAAGTATCAAAAACTCTGAAGGCTTGTCTCTGTGGGCTTGTGGGAGGAGTTGAGCAATGCACTTGTGGACTGACTGAAGGGGCACCCAACTGAAATCTATATTCCCTAATAAAGAGGAAGGCACAGCTGAGACATGTTGGGAGCATTTCAATGACAATAGAGAGGATCAGGAACCTTAACTGTTATAGCGCATTCATGCAACGCTAATCATGATTAGTCACATGAATCCACATTTTCTTGCAATAACCCATTTGTCCCATTTGTGGGAGATCCACATTTGAAGATAAGGAGGCAACGGGACAAATTTCAGGTGCCTATTGTCGGCAGAACATCTGAAACTTACAGCTGGCAGGGTCAGAGCTGGGAATCCCCACCCGACCCCTTAAAAAAAATCTCATTCCCTCACTGGATGTTCAACCTGCTGTGTAAACCAAAAGATGCAGTCTCAGAGTACACTGCCTGAGGCTTCCAGCACCTGCCAGAACTCTTGCAGATCCAAGTGCCTGTTCGAAGCCCTCTCATTGCAGTAGGGTCAGCTGGGGAATGGGGGTATTTGCACTTCACATGATCCTGAAGGTTGTAATCACACTGCCAATGGACTAAGTGGGGATCTAGTGCCTGCACTGAAAGTAGCCCATTGGCGCCCCAGTCAATCCCTAGTCGGCAACAGGAAGACGACCTTCAAAGGCCAATGCTCACCCATGTTTTTGTTCAAAGTTTCTACAGAGAGGAGGTTGAGAGAAAGATGGTTGGTGGACCTAAAGTTATGGTAATCCTGGCACACAGGGAACACCAAAGACGGAGAAGATTGGCATTTCGGCACCAGGCTCGCCTCACCCTGATGCGCAAGGAACAGCAGGGTCCCTCCATTCCAAAAAGTTGAGGCCCACAGAGCTGCTGAGCATAGGCACCTCGCAAGAACGAAGGGGGTACAGAATATGCTTGCCTTACCTCCAGATAAGTGAGAGACAGTGCCATCGACGCCGCCACATGTCTGGGGATCTGGTGGTTCACATCTGCCACATTCTCCAGGAGGTGATTGAAGCCGCAGGAACTGTGAGGACATCCACTGCCAGTGGCTATCAAAGTCACCGCCGCTCAGAACTTCCACACGAGTGACTCCTTTCAGGGCTTGACTGGGGGCCTCTATGGGATCTCTCAAGCTTCCAGTCACAAGTGCATACAGGAGGTCACCAGCGCCCTATTAACCAAGGCCCACAACTACATGCAGTTTTCTCGAGATGAAGCCAGCCAGGATTCCAGAAAACTGGGCTTTGCTGCTATTTCCAGATTCCAACAGGTACAGGGTGCCATCGACTGTACTCATATGACTTTAAGAGCTCCCTGCAGCAGCTACTACAATTCATCAGCAGGAAAGGGTTGCACTCTCTCAATGTGCAGCTGGTCATCAAGCAGGACTGTGCCAGATACTCAGGAAGCTGCCATGATGCGTACATCTTGAGGCAATTGCAGATCTCGCAAATCGTTGAGGGACCTCAGCACATCCAGGGTTGGCTACTCGGGGACAAAGACTACATGGAAAAGACATGGTGGATGACCTCTGTCGGGCATCCAGAAACTGCCTCTGAGGAAAGGTATAATGCTGTTCATGCCACAACATGATCATCATTAGAACAGACCATTGCCATCTTGAAGAGGCAATTCTGATGTCCAGACAGGTCAAGCGGCGCTCTGCGGTACACTCCTCAGAGAATCTCACACATCGTTCTGGCTTGCAGCGCCCTATACAACCTGGTGCTCCAAAGAGGGGATGTCTTGCCAGATGATGAGATGAAGAAGCTGCACAATGATGGTGATGAAGAAGTTGAGGGAGCAGTGGAAGAGGCCATTGCGCTGGCCAGGAGCAGCAGGCGTGCACACTAATCACCACCAGATTCCAGGAGGATGATGATGACTAGCTACAATAATCCTCTCTGACCAGTGCCCTCCATGCTGGGCCCAGCTTATTACCTGCATTCCTATCCTTCTCATTTGAACAATCCACTTCAATCTTTGAATGAGTAGTTCCACTCTAGCTTCACCATGTCCTCATCCTATGAAGGTCAGGCAGCCTTGGGAGCATGTGGCTTTTCTGAAAGGTGTTCATAACTGCAGAAGGGCCTTTTGTCAGCATACCTCAGATGGTGCAGCCTCTTCAAGCATTTCTCCAACAATCCACTCACTATGGCAGCTGACAAGAGGCAGGAGCACCACTGTATTCCTCAGTTCAGTTGTGGCAGTATGTCTGTATTCAGACAAGGCGCCTCAAGGAGATCAATGTCCACTTAGGGGACATGTGTGAGTTTGATGGTGATATTTGGGAAAATCAGCCAATAAAGCAATAGAAGTGTTGATGACTCTTTATAATACCCAGTCCTCAATGTCACAAAAATCCTCAAGACATCATCATCCGAAACTTTCAGGGATGTGAGGCTGCAGCTACCCTAAACTTTCAATGGACATCAAACATTTTACGAGCACAATATTCTGATGGCAGTCTGCCAGTCATGAACATGCCACTGTTTGGAATCTGTCAATTTCCCCTAATGCCCAGCCCTGGCCTTTCTGATCCTGAAAATGCAGAAACACTATGTGGACCTCAATGTTACTAATCATTGATAATAAAGAGCACACATCAGCTGCATTGCATCCTCACTCTTAGCCCATTTCAGGACAATATATTTTCATCCCCTCTGCCTGACACATGAACACTGAAAACAAGCATAAAGATGCCATTGTCTGTTCCACACAACCATTTGGAATTAGCATCTCGAGCTTGGAGAAGGTTTAAGTCAGGGGACTCTAACTGGAACTTAAGGCCCATAAGCATGATAGCCTTGTAGGTAGAATGCACACAACTCCAAGGTCGCTAACTTCCCAGCCTCTAGGAGGAAACACCAGGACAAACATGTGTCAGTGAGGTCCAGAGCTCAAAACCATAGAGGTAGGAAGGTGGGTACTACTACTGGGGTGCTGTGCTGATTTCCACTCGGAGATTAGAGAATGCTGAAGGGAGGCAGGAGCGTAAATGAGCTCTGAGTTAGGGCTGATAGATAGACCAGAAAAATGCCCCATCTCCAAGCGCATCTCCATTTCATCATCTATACCACACATTGATCATTCCACAATGTATACATGTTGGGGGATTACATGAGCCTCCAGTTATACAGTCAAGACTGAACATTACTGAAACCTGCAAGGCATGTCTCAGAGATGCCTTGTGCAACCACACTTTTCCCGCTGCACCACTGATGTCGGTACAGAGCAGAGAGTGGACACTCACTGGTATGAGATGGTTGCACGCAACATCGAGACTTCTGTAAAAGGCGGGGAGATTGGGTGGGGGGCGGAAACATTGTGTGACACTTTATTACCACAAAACAGTTCATCAGACGGGAGATGCATACACAGCAGAGGAAGTGGAATGGGTGTAAATCTAAATACATTAGTGGAAATGATGTACGCCTTGTGAACAGCTGTGCAACCTCTGTGCTCCTGGTACTTCTTGATCATCCTGAGGGCTACGTTTTGGTGCAACCCCAACACCCACAGCTGATGTGGAGCCAGCCTGCTGGCTGCCACCCACTGTTGCCTTTGATAGCTTTGATGGGTGTCCTCCGGAGGGCTGAGCGATGGAGGGCCCCGGCCTGCTTTGGCGTCTTGCTGTGGGGCAGGTGCACACTCCTCAGACTGTGTAGCTGGAGATGATGGGGTAACAGGCAAGGAGGATTGGGATCAGCTGGACATTTCCTGAGTAATCTGGGTGGATAGCCCTGGGGTTGCTGCTGGTCCTCATCACTACGGGTGCCCAAGGGCCCCTGGTTTACTTCTTGAGGAGAAGGGGCACCTGGAGTGAGATCAAGGTGCCCTGTCCTCCTTTTGCTTAGCCACTGATGAATGCTACCAATGCCTACAATGATGCAGTGCAACTCCTGGAGTACAGCAGGCTCTATGTCCTGCACCAAAGTCTTCATTGCGGCTGCCATCCTACCAGTGTTGACCTCTGTGTGTTGACCTCAGGCTGAAGGTAGATGGACTCCTCCATCAGCTGTTGCAATCTGTTGACTCATCTGACAACCCTGCCTGATATTCCCATGTCTGTCATTTCAGCCCTAACATCTGTGTTAGGGATGAGTCCAGGGGCTCGTCATCTGACCAGGACTCAGCAGAATCCTTGCCTCCAGCAGTTCTCCAAGCACCGGTGGCTTTGGATTTCCCTGCTTCCGCCTGCCGTGGACCAGAATCTGCGCTTTGCTCACTAGATTGTGACCCTGAGTCTGTTCCAAAACTAGGTCCCACCGAGGTGTGTCTCTCTGCGCTGGTGTACGGTGTAGGTGAGTGCTGTGACAGATCTTCAACTGGTATGTCCTCAGGATCCTCATCTGAGGTTGTGTGGGGGCTGAAGCTGAGGGATTGACTCCCATTGTCCCTTCTGCGTTTCGTGCTGATGCCTGTCAAAGAGATGAGATAATTAGTGAATGGCTATATAGTTAACAACATTACAATGCACTCACAGTATCGTTGGCTGAACAATGTGCTGTTGCAGGGTCCTCACTTGGTTGGGAAACGCCAGTCTCACCATCGGCACATGCACGTCTCTGGTCCTCTCCAGTCAGCCCAACAAACACAAGCCCACGAAAACTACCATCTAGAAGGACAAGGGCAGCAGATGGTTGGGAACACCACCACCTGGAAGTTCCCCTGCAAGTCATTCGCCATCCTGACTTCGAAATATATCACCGTTCCTTAACTGTCACTGGGTCAAAATCCTGGAACGCCCTCCTTAACAGCACTGTGGGTGTACCTACACCACATGGACTGAAGCGGTTCAAGAAGGCAGCTCACCACCACCTTCTCAAGGGCAACTAGGGATGGGCAATAAATGCTGGCCCGGCCAGCGAAGCCCACATCCCGTGACTGAATTTAAAAAAACAGCATGCTCCTCATACGGAGTGAGGGCCGTGAGTTCTGGTATCCTCCCACCGACCTGGGATCACACCCTTTGTTGTGGGTGAGCTTGTCCTGCATAAAGGCAGATGGAGAGACTGTGAGCTGGGAGGATGCCAAGGCAGATGATGAGGATTTCTGCCTTGTGTGGGTGCTGAGTGGACATGTGTAAGGGCTGAGAAGGCGAGCTGAACATGACATGAGACCAGATGGAAATGTCAAGTTGTGTGAGGGAGTCAGTGGTGATGTCCCTTGTGCTGGTAGTGTGTGAGATCCCTGTGGACTGTCAGACTGCGAATGCCTGATGGGCTTGTGAAAGTGAGAGTTGTGAGTTATGAGAAGGTTGACTTACTCTAGTGGAGAGGATGAGATCATTCATCCGCTCCCTGCAGTAGATGGCTGATCTCTCCTGGGCTGAGTTGGCCCTTACCACGCTGGCCACCTGCTCCCAAGCTGGAGTGGTGAGGTTTGTGGACCGCCTTCTCCCATCACGGGGGTAGAGTACATCCCAGCATTCCTCCACCAAGTCCAGAAGTAACCCCAGTGCTCTGTCACTAAATTTGGGTGCACTACTCTTCTTCACTTTAGGGGCCATCTCTCTCTCTCTTCCAGCAGTCCTGGGCTCCAGACAGTGAAGATTGTGCACGGGTGCAGCTTAAATATGGCACCCAGAAAGATGAGCCAATTACGTCGTGGCAGGGCGGGCAAATCACAGCCTGCTCTGCCACGAGATCGAACATCCTTCCTGCTGACGTATATCTAATGACCTGGAAGATCTGGCGTGGAAACCCAGCCATTACGGCTGACGGGAAAAGCACCGCTTTTGTCACCCACACTGCACTTAGAGTGCAGAGGGGGAAATCCCGCCCTTAGAGTGTAAGAAAAAGGGATTCACCAATGTAGGCATTCATTTCTTTAAAGGTGAGACTGCAGGAAATACAAAGTACATATTTACACCACAGAAACAGGCTATTCTACACAACAGGTCCATTTTGCTGTTTATTCTACACACAAGCCTTTTCCCATGCATCTTCAGCTAGGTTCTTTTCTTTTCTCCCTCTTGGGCTTAGCTAGCTTCCCCTTAAGTGTATCTACACTAATCACCTCAACTATTCCTTGTTATAGTGAGTTTCATATTCTAACCACTCATTGGGTAAAGCAGTTTCCCCTGAATTTTCTATCAGATTTATTAGTGACGATCTTATACTTACAGCCTCTAGTTTCTATCTTGTCTGCGAGTATTAATCTTAAAGGCCTCTATTAGGTCACCCCTCAGTTTTCACTTTTCTAGAGATAGGAGCCCCAGTCTGTTCAATCCTTAGTATAACCTCTTAGTTCTAGTCTAATTCCAGTAAATCTGTTTTCACTTTCTCCAATGTCTCTATATCCTTTTTGTAATATAGAGACCAGAACTGTGCATAGTGCTCCAGGTTCGAGACAAGTTTAACATAAATTCTCTGCTTTTCAAGTCAATCCCTCTAGGAATGAACCCCAGAGTTATGCTTGCTTTTTTATAACCATATTAACCGTTGTCACTACTTTTAATCATCTGTGCGTCTGTATTCCCAGGTTCCTCTGTTCCACTTATTTTCCAAGGAATGTGTAGTGTGACCTCCTTATCCCGCTTACAAAAATGTGCTACTTATCAACACAGAAGTTAATTGGCCAATTACATGCCAATCCTGCAAGTTTATTAGGGGGCAATATTCACTGGGTACTTTAGGCACTAACTGCAAGAACTCATAAGTCATGCATCTGTTAATGTCCAGCTGGTGGCCAAAGTCATCCACAGCCTTAAATTGGTGGTAATTGGACATGACAGCACTCATGGTATCTAGGCGGCTCAAGTGTGTGGTAGACTCCCATCAGAACTGACCCTTGTTCTGATGGAATTTCACATTGGTCCTGAGTCCAGACACCTCCCTCAGGAACCACAACCCCACAAGGAAGAATAGAGGAGCTGAATAGTATTTAAATGGAGAAAGACTGCAGAAAGGTGCAGCACAGTGGGATTTGGGGGTCTTCATGCATGAATCACAAAAAGCTAGTATACAAGTTCAGCAGATAATAGAGAAGGCAAATGGAATGTTGGCCTTTATTTCAAAGGGAATGGAGCATAAAAATAGGGAAATCTTGCTAAAACTATCCAATACACTAGTTAGACCACACCTAGAATACAGTGAACAGTTTTGGTCCCCTTATCTAAGGAAAGATATACTGGTATTGGAGGCAGTCTAGAGAAGGTTCACTAGGTTGTTCCCGGATATGGAGAGATTTTCTTATGAGGAGAGGTTGAGTAGGTTGAGCCTGTACTCACTGGAGTTTAGAAGAATGAGAGGCGACCTTATTGAAACATATAACATTCTTAGGGAGCTTGACAGGGTAGATGCTGAGAGGTTGTTTCCCCTTGTGGGAGAGTCTAGGACCAGAGGGCATAATCTCAGAGTAATGGGTTGCCCATTTAAGACAGAATTGAGGAGGAATTTCTTCTCTCAGAGGGTAGTCAATCTGTGGAATTCTTTACCGCAGAGGATTGTAGAGGCTGGGTCGTTAAGTATATTCAAGGCTGAGATAGACAGATTTTTAATCAGTAAGGGAATCAAGGGTTATGTGGAAAAGGCAGGAAAGTGGAGTTGAGGATTATCAGATCAGCCATGATCTCGTTGAATGGCGAAGCAGACTCGATGGGCCGAATGGCCTACTTCTACTCCGACATCTTATGGCCTTAATTTGAGCCAACTCGTGGAAATTCCCTCTGTTCCTTTCCATTCTGCATGGAGAGATTCCCTGTATGACTTGCTGCTGTACACCCTCCATTTCCTTGCCTTCCCCCACTGTCAGGACATGCCATGGAGTTCTGTCCTGCCATTTGCCAGTGGGTGGGGGGTCCCAGTGGAGGGCTGTCTACATGGGAGTCCTCCTCTTTCCATCGGGGACCTGGCATGGAGGGTGCTGCATGCAGCAGTGACATGCAATAGGAGATTAAGGTGGTTCACAGACTCCCAGACAGCACGTGTTTTCTGCAGCCAAGGGGAGTCCGTGTTCCATTCTTATGCAGTGTGCCCGAGGCTGCAGCCCCTTTTTTAGTCATTTGTAGGGGCTGCTCCTCAACCTTTGGTTGCACCTCAGCCCCTCGCTCCTGATCTTTGGTCACCTGGTGCGGATGGAGGCGAGGAGGGAGGAGGCCTTCCTCGTAAGCCTGTTCCTGGGCCTGGCCAAGGTGGCCATCAACAGGTCCATGCAATGAGTGGCTGAGGGGGTCATCTTCCCCTCTGCCATGACTATTTTCACAGCTGGGTGGCCCTGGAGAGGGAGCACACGATATCCACTGGTACGCTTGAGGTCTTCCGCGGACGATGGGCACTGTTGGGGCTGGGGTGCATCTTCACCCCCGAAAATGATATTTAGACTTGATTCAGTAAGGTTTCTTTCGAAATTTTGATTTTTTGTAATAGTTCCCCACCAGGGGCTATCACCCTCTCTCGTTATTTTATTTTTGATTATTGGTTTCACTTTAAAAGAAAATTCCAAAATCAACCTATCCCACGGCTCTGGACAATTTCAGCTTTATTCTTGTGAAGGTTAGGTAGTGTTACAGATTATCACTGAAGAGTGTGCTTCATGGTCCCTGGCTGCTTCACTATTTAATCACCCTGAGGATCTCATTTCACCGGGAGCTGGGACACCCATGGTTGAAATGCTGATTTCTCAATGCGGCTTTTAATCATGAGTTTCTGGCCTTTAAAATTAATTTAAAATTAATAGGAAACTATCAAGCCTATTTTACTTAAATGATTCTTGATTCTCAGTTTAACAGTGAGAGAAACAGTGCTTCGTTATTAAGACTTTTAGATTTAACGGCAGTGATTCCCAGGGGATTAGTCGCTGTCTTGTCTTCATGTGAAGGTCTAGGCACTAGCAACATCTGTTTTAATAAGTTGCAGGAACTATTTACATTTTTCTAAATTCATATCCCCATGCTTTGGACACACTCTCCTGTCTTGGCACCTGGACATCAGCGCATCACTGATTTCACCGACCCTATATCAATTTTATCAGATTTCTGACTTTAAATCGAGTTTTTCCCACATGTTGTCTCCTCACTACTCCCTGTGCATTTCAAAACATAGCTATCTTGGTCTAGCATCTAATCATGCACCAGGTAGCTTAGTTACCCCACGTCCATTCACATACACGTTTTACCTGCCTCTCCAGACTCAAGCCCATCAGTTCTAGTTCCTCTTATCTCTACATTTCCCACTTTTCTCTTTACCCATCCTACCATCATCCCTCTTTTCATTTCTCCAGTCTTAGCTACTTTACCCTTACAAGGCCCAATCATTCAGCATTCATCCTGTTCTCCTGCCGCCATTCCAGGATTGACTCCCTGCTAAATTATCATACAGATTCCCTCAGTGCCTGTCTTGACATCCTCCAAAAAACCCACCAGGGCACTCATCACTGCCACCTAACTAGTTGCAACTCCATGTGTCCCATCCTACTCCTGCCCCACCCTTCCCACCCTGTGCACCTGTCAAGGGATAATCTGGCCAACCTCTGCTTAAGCACCGCTTAAGGGCCTCATTCCATTGCCGCTAGTATTTAACCAGCAGTAGGCAGGAGACTTGCCATCTAGGGAGTCAGCCCAGCAAATCCTATTGGTCTTGGGCACTCTGTGCCCAATCGAGGGCCCTGGCATTGGGAAAGGGTGCCCCACAGGAAGCCATCCCCTGCCCTTGCTTCCAACTCCCCTACCTCCCCCTTCATCAGCGACCCTTTCCCCACAACCCCCATCCCACTCATACTCACCTCTGTCTAGTGATCCATGGCTGGTCCCTCCTGAGGCCCCACTGTAGTACTGGCGGTAGCTGCCACTCCCGGTGGCACTACTGGTACTGGAGAGCTGCTGGCCTCTGATTGGCAGGAGGCTCTCAAGGGCAGGCTGCCCATCCTACTGGGGGCTTAATAGAAGGGGAGCCCCTTTGGTGCCCAGATAAGTTCCTGATTAGAATCTAATAGCATTGTGCCTCTTGGAGAAAAGCTAGATGGGGCTCTAACCGATTCTCTAACTGGCGAGCAAGACCCCATTGCCCATATGAAATCCCGGCCAGTGAGTGAGGAAATATTGAGGAGCTTAGCACCTTTGAAAGTGGATATGCCACCAGGCCTTGATGAAACATATCTCAGGAAGTAAAAAGAAGCAAGAGAGGAAATGATGGGATGCTGACCATCATTTACCAATCCTCTGGCTCCAGGCGAAGTGCCAGATGACTGAAGGACTGCTAACCTTATAATGTTGATTAAAAAGGGAGAAAGGAATAGATTAAGTAGTTAAAGGTCTGAGCTAATGATCCAGGGAGCAGCTAGAGAATTTAAATTCAGTTAATTAAGTAAGTCTGGAATAAAATTTTAGCTCTAGTAATGGTGGCCATGTAACGATTGGATTGTTTTAAAAACCCATCTTGCTCACTAATGTCCTTTAGGGAAGAAATCTGCCATCCTTACCCATTCTGGCCTACTTGTGACTTCAGACCCACTGCAATGTGGTTGATTCTTAGGGCAGGACTTTTCGGATGGCAGGGTTTCCCGCCCCACTTCCGCCGGCAGGAAATGCATCTGCACCAATCACAGCAGCCCCGCAGCTTTAAATGCTCCAAGGTGTGTTAATTGGCTGGAGACAGGATTTCTGACCTTCACTCAGGTGGAAGTCCCATTTCAGACAGCGAAGAGGTCAATCTTATTGGTCAACAGCTCTGTAGTCCCATTAGTGCTAGTAGTGCAGTAGCTAGGACTGGAACTACAAGCAGTCCCCAGATTCAAAGTCCTGGAGCCAACGGCCAGGTAGTTGCCGGGGGTGTCTCATAGTGGGGCGAGGTGGTGAGACCTGTGGGGGCTGGGAGTCTTGATTCAGAGGCCGTTGAGGGGGGGGATGCAGGGTGTGGTCAGGGAGAGCAGACCTTGGGGTGGAATGCCCGAAGTGGAAAGGGAGATTCCGGCCCTTCCTGCCTGAGGCCCGAGCAGGTGACCTGCTGGCCTTCTGGCCTGCCCCTGAACTCTTCCCACAAGCCTCAAAATTGAGGTTCTCAATTGGAGCGAGGACAGGCAGGCCATTCTAGGCCTTGCCTACCCCACCTAAAATTGCAGACACTTTGGACAGGTGGGAGGGTGGTGGATGGTCACCTGGGGAATATAATGGGCACCCCTCACCTGCATACATGCCAACGACAGATGGTAAAATTCTGCTCTTAACCTCTCCCTAAAATGGCCTAGTAAGCCACTCAGTTGTCTAGAGGATGGCTACCACCTCCTTATCAAAGGGTCATTGAAGATTGGGCAATGAATGCTGGCCTTGCAAGCAATGCAAGTATCCTGAGAATGACTAAAACGAGGCCCGTCTGCCTAACCTTAGTGGGGGGCAAATTATTGGAAAAAAATTCTGAGTGACACAATTAGTCATCATTTAGAAAGGCATGGATTGATCAAGAACAGTCAGCTTGCATTTGTTAGGAATGATCATGTCTGACTAACTGGATTGAATTTTTTGAGGGCTTAACGAGGTTTGATGAGAATAGCACATTTGATGTAATTGAGATAGATTTTAGCAAGGCCCCACATGGCAGATGGGTCAAAAAAGTAAAGCCCATGGGATCCAAGGGAAAATGGCAAGTCGGATCCAAAATTGATAAAGTAGCAGGAAGCAAAGGGTAATGGCTATTGAATGTTTTTGTGACTAGAAGACAGTTTCCAGTGGGCTTCTGTACTGGATCCCTTGCTTTTTGTGGTATATATCAATGACTTAAACTTAAAGGTAGGAGACATAATAAAGAAATTTGCAGATGAGAGAAAAATTGGCAGTGTGGTTGATATTGAGGAAGAAGGCTACATGGATTGGCCAGGTGGGCAGAAAAACGTGAATGGAATTCAATTAGGGGAATGCTTTTGGAGAGGGCAAACAAGGCAAGGGAACGAAGTGGAATGCTGAGAAAAAGAAATTCTTCCATTTATATAATGCCTTTAACAACTAGACCTGCCAAGGAACAGAGGGCCATTGGTGCACATATTCACAGATCCCTGAAAGTAAAGGATAAATAGATACAATATTTAAGAAGGCGGACGGAATGCTTTCAGGTTTTAACTGAGGCATAAGCTGGAATTTTCCAGTCCCGCCCGCAGCGGGAGTTGCCATGGGTGGGACAGAAAAATTTGACCGACCCGCCTGCTGACTTTGGGCAGGAGTTTCCAGTCCCATGGTGGATGAGACCAGAAAATCCTGGCCATAAGAGTGTAACAGCAGGGAAATTATGCTAAAACTGTATAAAACAGTTAGAATGCAACATACAGTTCTAGCCACCATATTATAGGAAAGACATGATCGCACTAGGAAAGGGTACATATGTGATTTATAAGGATGTTGCCAAGACTGGAGAATTTTAGTTACGAGGAAAGATTGGATAGGTTGGTGTTGCTTTCTTTGGAACTGAGGAGGTCGAGGGAAGATTTAATTAAGGTGTATAACATTATGAAGGATCTGGACAGAGTTTCCCATAGCAGAGAGGTCAACAACCAGTGGGTATGGAGTTAAAGTAATTTCTGGGAGTTGAGGGGAGCCTTTTTCCACCAGAGGGTTGTTGAGGTCTAGAACTCACTGCCTGAAAGGGTGATAGAGGTAGAAATCTTCATTGCTTTTAAAAAATACTTGGAAGAGCACTTGAAGTGTCATAACGCACCAGGCTACATACCAGGAGCTAGAAAATAGTGTCATGGAGTCCGTGGTTAACAATCATGTGTTTTTTTGAGGCAGACCCTAACTGAAAACAGACACTGAAAGGGGAAATTGAAAAAGGAAACAGAGAAAGGGAACTGATACACCAAGTTTCTAAAGAAACAAAAACTGAAACTAAGATTTGGAAACCAACATTTCTGGACAGACTGAAACTGGGTGAGGCTATATAAAGGGGCACAGAGCCATCCAAAGCTTAGTAGTTGTAACTGATGTTGATTCCAGTGGGGCAGTACAGGCAGTTTGAAGAAGATTGAGGCTAGGTCCAGAAGCTGAGAATAAGCAAAGATACAGTTGCTGCAGCTGTTTCTGTAACTTGAATATAACATTAGTGGATCTTCTCCATCCAGACCAAGTTGAAGAGGTTCTGCAGACACATGCCATTTTTGGTGACGATCTTCACCATGGAACTAGGGTTGGTTGTGCACTGCTGTCGGCTGGGGCTCAGCCTAGCTTCTAGAAGGAGAGGAGCTGAAATTCTTCATGAGAGAGACAGAGTTTTGAAGAACTTTGCTGCCGAGATTGATGACCTATATGCCTTGTGGGCTGACAAGCTGATTCGTAAGTTCTGTTGTAGTTGTATCTGCCATTTAATGTAATGTTTAATTTATAGTTTATAATAAACCACAATTTGTCTGATAATTCATGTTTAACTTAAGTTGATCCTAGGTGTTGGAGTATAGAAGTTATCTAAAATAGTATTTAGTGTTTGCTTTGTTTGACTCTTGCATAGTAAAATCTTGAAAGTGTGTTAGCGGGCAGGAGAAGGGACGTTTTACCTGCCAGCCGCAATGGTGCTTTTCACACCGTATCGCCTGCTTCCTGCCTCATTAATTATGCAGCTACAGGAAACACGCCGTCTCGCTGGCGGGCGGCCTCTGAACCATCTCACCACTCTAAGCTCACACACTTACAAGGCCATCACACATTTTCTAGCATTTCACTCACTACCAGCTCAAGGGACATCACCATTCGTTCTCTCACACACCCCCTCACACCTCCATCTAGCTTCCTTTCCTCTGGAAACTGCCTCCTCAGCCCTCACCATCTGGAGGGCACTTGCACAGATCAACATGTGCCCCCACAGACACCCTGGGATACCCCCCTTCCCCAGTACAGCCCTCGCCCTGCAGCCTCTTCCCTTGCCTGAGGCCATTTCTCCCCCTTGCTCTGCAGCTGTTGAAAAGCCACCCCCGCCTTATGGCTGGTCTGGTAGGTAGAGACCTACCCATGAGCCCCCCATAAAAGTGATGTGGTGCTGCCTGCAAAGCCTGACACTGATGACCGTGAGTGCTGCCTGAAGCAAGGTAGGCAAACAAATCTCAAAGTCCCAAGTGAAGTGCAGCTTGCCAGGTGCATGTTGCTTATGTACGATTGTGAAACACGTCGGTGTGATTGTGTCCTGATGATCCAATGTGGGGGCATGATTCCGACAAGCAGGGCTTATAATGATATGCAGATGTATTAAAATGATATATCAGATGTATGGCAGTGGGAAACACGGCCCGCCATTGACGGGTAGAGCAGACGATCGCAAGCTGGTTTCACGACGCCGTGAAACCGATTTTTGACCTTCCCGCCACATTGTCCACTCACATGCACCATGATACCCCACACCAATGGGGGTGGAAAATTCTGGCCAAAGGCTCTTTTTGCCTAGCACAGAGACAGTGGATGAATAGCCTCCTCTGTGCATAAATTTTATGATTCAACGATTTCGCAGCTACCTATCTGCTATTCACATCCTTTTCACCACATTTGATGCTGTTGACCCATTAAAACCTTTCCCCTTTCCCAACCTAATTATTCCCCTTGTTTTCCTCTCAGCTCCACTCACTTAAGTCGAAGGGAAACAACTCTGAATGCATTTACAGACAACTGTTTTAACCATCCATCACCAGAATTGGCTGGATCTCTTAACACATTATTCTGTCCCCTAAAATTATTTGCCATTCAAATATCATCCAAGAATGCAAAGATAACCACCCAGTTCTCTTCAACACAAAGCATCTTCTCAAAGCCCACCTCCACTAATAATTGTGAGGAACTCATGGATTTCTTTGTCACTAAGACTGAGACCATCCACTCCGCTGCCTCTGCTCCTTTCCTCCCACATCTCTGATTTTAATTGCTCCACCATTGGCAGCCATGCTTTTAACTGCCCCAGCCCTAAGCTCTGGAATCCCCACTGTAAACCTCTTTTTTTTCTTTAAGATGCTGCTTAAAACATACCACCTTCACCAAACATTTGGTTATCTCCCTTAATATCTTCTTTTGTGGCTTAATGTCAATGATGTTTTTGTTTGCATCTCTTGTTAAGAGTCCTGGGATGTTTGGCTCCATTAAAGGTGTGATATAAATGCAGGATGTTGTTTTACTGTTCACTTGCTCCTGAAGGTTTGAAGAGGACTTTTGAAACACATTGGGAGACTTTCTGAGGCACTTTGTAAGTGCTTCACCAAAACTACATCAAAACTTATTTTGGAAATTGTCTGAGGGTTGCATGTTAAAAGAGTAAGTACTGTGCTATTCTGCCTCATAGGAGTGACCAGGGGAATGGGAATGCTTGGTCATCAAGAGTGCTCCTGGTACAGAGTGGAATTGTTGTGAGTTTGGTGAGAAGGGAGTTGAGTGAGGAGGGGAGGGAAGGGCTCTTTTCTTTTTCTTCAAGTGGTTGAAAATTAGAAAAACACATTCTTTTTAAAAGAAGGAGCTATTTAGATTTCAGTAAGAAACACAAGCAATAGAGAAGTAAAGTTAAGTAAAGGTCAGGTAAAATAAAATAGTCTAAGTAAACCACAGTAAAATAAAGTTAACATATGGAAAATAAATTGAAGCCATGGCAGGACAGCTTGGTCATGTGGAATGTGTGCCTTGTAATGTGTGGGAAGTTGTGGACGTTATCAGTGTCCTAGATGACCACAGCCACCAGCTGCAGAACTTTGAGCTCCGAGTTTCAGAGGTCAAGCGGTGGCTGGAGTCGCTGTGGCACATCTGCGAGGCTGAGAGCTACGTGGATAGCATGTTCAGAGAGGTGCTCACACTGCAGCTTAGGCGCCTGAAGGCAGAAAGGGAATGGTGACCACCAGGCAGCCCAAGAAAACTAGCCACATAATGCAGGAGTCACTTGGGGTCCCACTCACTAATCAGTTTTCCATTTTAGATACTGGTGAGGGTGTTTGTTCCTCAGAGGAGTGCAGTCAGAGCCAGGTTTGTAGCACCACAGGTGGCTTTGCTGTACAGGAGGGGAAGAAGCAGAGGGGAAGGGCAGTAATAATAGGGGATTTTTTAGTAAGAGGAACTGCCAGGTATTTCTGTGGCCAAAGACATGACTTTAGGATGGTACAATGCCTCCCTGGTGCCAGGGTCAAGGATAGGCTTTTTTTCTTATTCATCGGATGTGGGTCTCACTGGCTAGGCCAATATTTGTTGCCTATCCCTAGTTGCCTCGGTTCAGAGTGCATTTAGGAGTCAATCACATTGCTGTGGGCCTGGAGTCATATGGACATTAGTGAACCAGATGGGTTTTTACAACAATTGGCAATGGTTTCATGGTCATCACCAGACTTCTAATTACAGATTTTTATTGAATTTAAATTTCACCATCTGCTGTGGGATTGAAACCTGTGTCCCCAAAGCATTATCTTGGGTCTCTGGAATATCAGTCAATGACAATACCAATATGCCACAGCCTCCCTGCAGGATATTCTTCTGGAGGGGGTACAGGGGGGCTGGGGGGTGGGGTAGGTGGTAGGGAGGAATGATTAGCCACAGGCCGCGGTCCACGTTGGTACCAATGACTTAGGTAGGAAAGGTATGAGGTCCTAAAAGCAAATTTTAGGGAGCTGGGAAGGAGATTGCAAGGCAGGACCTTTAAAGCAGTAACCTCAGGATCACTCCCAGTCCCATGTGCAAATGCGTATAGAAATAGGAGAATTGAGTGATTGAACATGTGGCTGGAAAGCTGGTGTGGGAGGGAGTGCATCAGGTTTCTGAGGCACTGGGACAAGGTCTGGGGAAGGTGGGACCTGTACAAGCTGGACGGGGCAAATATCCTCGCAGGGAGATTTACTAGTGCTGTTGTGATGGCAGGGGCGGGTGTTAAAACAGATTTGGCAGGAGGCTGTGAACTTGAGGGCAAATTCAGAGCAGGGAACGGGAAATGGAGAATTAGTGAGTGACTCTGAAAGACAGGAGAAGCACACATTAAAATGTGTGCAGCACAGGAATTTGGCAGTGTTAAAAGGTATATATGTAAATACAAGGAGTATAACAAAGCCGATGAGTTGAGGGCAGAGATAAACACATGGCAGCATGATATCATTGCCATAATGGAAACTTGACTTAAGGAGGAGCAAAAATGGCAGCTCAACGTCACTGGATATAGAGATTTCAGGTAGGATAGAGAGGGGGATAAAAAGGAGGCGGGTGTAGCATTATTGGTTAAAGAATCAATTACAGCTGTGAGGAGGGATGATTTACTCAATGAAGCAGCAAATGTGGCCATATGGGTTGAGCTCAGATATAAACAACGGGCAGACACACTGCTAGGGGTGTACTATAGATCCCAAATAGTGGAAGGGAGATAGAAGAGCAAATACTTAGGCAAATTCCTAAGTGCAAAAACAATAGGGCAGTAATCGTTGGGGACCTCAACTACCCTAAGATTAATTGGGATGCTTAACAGTGTGAAAGGCACAGAAGGCACAAAATTCTTGAACTTCTTTCAAGAGAACTTTTTTCAGCCAGTGGACAGCAAGCCCAATGAGAGGGGGTGCAATTCCAGATTTAGTCTTAGGAAATGAAGCTGGACAAATGGATGAGGTAGTACTGGGGGGCCATTTTGGACATAGTGACTATAATACAGTTAGATTTATCATTATTATGGAAAAAGACAAAGATAGAACAGGAGTAAAATTTCTAAATTGGGGGAAGACAAAGCTGAGACGTGAACTAGCGAAATTGGACTGGATACAGATACTAGAAGGGAAAATGGTTTAAAATCAGTGGGAGGCATTCAAAAGTGAGATTCCAAGGGCAGAGTGTAGGCATGTCAACACAAAGTAAAAAGGTGGCACTGCCAAATCTAGAGCCCCCTGATTATCCAGAAGCATACAGGGTAAGATGAAGCAGAAAAGGAAAGCTTATGATAGTCACAAAAGGCTTATTACTGGAGAAAGCCCAGAGGAGTATAGAAAGTACAGGGGTAAAGTAAAAAAGGAAATTAGGAAAACAAAGACAGAACACAAAAAAATATTGGCAGGTAAGATCAAAGAAAACCCAAAGATGTTTTACCAGTACATTAAGAGCAAAAGAATAACTAAGGAAAGGGTAGGGTCTATCAGAGATGTACAAGGTAACTTGTGTGTTGGTGCAGAAGATGTGGGAAGGGTTCTCAATGAATATTTTGTCCCTGTCTTCAATAAGGAGAGGGATGATACAGATATTCTAGTTAAAGAGGAGGAATGTGAAATATTAGATACAATAAGCATAGTGAGGGAGGAAGTACTGGAGGGACTGACATCCTTGAAGGTGGATAAATCACCAGGGCCGGATGGATTGTATCCCCGGTTGTTAAAGGAAACCAGGGAAGAAATAACAGATGCTCTGAGGATCATTTCCCAATCATCACTAGATGAGGTACTGGAGGATTGGAGGCATGTGAACATTGTACCATTATTTAAAAAGGGTACAAGGGATAGAGCAGAAAATTATAGACTGGTCAGTCTGACTTCAGTGGTGGGCAAATTATTGGAATCAATTCTGAGAGACTGGATAAACTGTCACTTAGAAAGACATGGATTGATCAGGGATAGTCAGCATGGATCATTGTGTCTTACTAACTTAATATAAATTTTGCAGAGGTAACAAGAAGCATTGATGAGGGCAGTGCAGTGGATGTTGTCTACATGAATTTTAGTAAGGCACTTGACAAGGTCCCACACGGCAGACAGGTCAAAAGATGAGATCATGGGATACAGGGGTTATAGACTCATAAACTCATAAACGCCTACAGCACAGACAGGGGTCATTCGGCCCATTGTGTCCATGCTGCTCAACAAAGATCAGACTACACTAATCCCATTTTCCAGAGCTTGGCCCATAGCCCTGGAAGTTATGGCAATGCAAGTGAATGTCTAGATACTTCTAAAATGTTATGAGAATTTCTGACTCAACCACCTTTTCAGGCAATGAGTTACAGACTCCCACCACCCACTGAGTGAAAAGATTTCTCCTCAACTCACCTCTTAGCCTTCTACCTCATACCTTAAATCTATGCCCCCTGGTTATTGGCCCCTCTACTAATGGAAAAAGTGCCTTCCTATCCACCCTATCTATGTCCCTCATAATCTTATATACCCCTATCAGGTCCCCTCTCAACCTTCGCTGCTCCAAGGAAAACAACCCCAGCCTATCCAATCTTTCCTTATAGCTCAGACCCTCCAGCCCAGGCAGCATCCTGGTAAATCTCCTCTGTACCATCTCCAGTGCAATCACATCGTTCCTATAATATGGTGACCAGAACTACATGCAGTACTCCAGCTGTGGCCTAACCAGCGTTTTATACAGTTCCAGCATAACCTCCCTGCTCTTGTATTCTATGCCTCGGCTAATAAAGGCAAGTATACCATATGACTTCTTAACCACCTTATCTACTTGCCCTGCTACTTTCAGGGACCTGTGGATATACACACCAAGTTCCCTCTGATCTTCAGTACTTTCTAGGGTTCTACCATTCATAATGTAATCCCTTGCCTTGTTAGCCATCCCCAAGTGCATTACCTCACACTTTTCCGAGTTGAATTCCATTTGTCACTGCTCTGCCCACCTGACCAGTCCATTGATATCCTCCTGCAGTTTACTGCTGCCCTCCTCACTATTTACCACCCTACCAATTTTCGTTGAATTCAAAATTGGCTCAGCGACAATTGGGGCCTTTGCTGTTTGGTGTATATATTAATGATTTGGACTTAAATGTGGGAGGCATGATTGGGAAATTTACAGATGACACAAAAATTGGCCGTGTAGTTGATAGTGAAGAGGATAGCTGTTGTGTCCAGAATGATAGCAATGATTTGGTTGAGCGGGCGGAAAAGTGGCAAATGGAATTCAATCTGGAAAAGTGTGAGGTAAAAAGGGGAGGGCAAGCAAAGCAAGAGCATATTCAATAAACAGAAAGATATTGAGAGATGTTGAAGAAGTGGGAGACCTTGGAGTGCATGTCCACAGGTCCCAGAAGGTGGCAGGACAGGTGGCTAAGGAATGCTTTCCTTTTTTGGACGAGGTATTGAAAATAAAATGCTGGTCAGGCCACAGCTGGAATTTTGTGTACAGTTCTGGTCTTAAAGGAAGGACATGATTGTTCTGGAGAGACTACAGAGGAGATTTACAAGAATGTTGCCAGGGCTTGAAAATTGCAGCTATGAGGAAAGATTGGACATGCTAGGGTTGGTTTCCTTAGAACAGAGGAAGCTGAGGGATCACCTAATTGAGGTGAACAAAATTATGAGGGGTCTAGATAAAGTAGACAGGAAAAACCTGTTTCCTCTAGCTGAGAGGTCAATTACCAGGGGGCAAAGATTTAGGGTGATTGGTAGAAGGATTAGAAGGGACATAAGGAAAAACGTTTTCACCCAGAAGGTGGTGGGCGTTTGGAATTCACTGCCTAAATTGTTAGTTGAGGCTGAAACACTTAACTCACTTAAAAGGTACCTGGAGCTGCACCTGAAGTGCTGTGACCTGTGAGGCTATGGACCAGGTGCTGGAAAGTGGAATTATAAATGAGTGGCTAGTTTCTTTCTTTTCGCTTGTTTTGGCCAGTGCAGACATGATGGGCTGAATGGCCTCTTTCTGTGCTGTGACCTTTCTATAGTTCTATGGTTCTATGGTTCTATCAGTATCTTGCCTGGGGTTCTCCTTAGTTTGCAGGAAGGAGAATTGGGAGGAGGGCATGAAAACAGGCAGAGTAGCACCAGCTTCTGCGAGCGAGAGGGACAGAAGGCTGAGCTGGACTCCTTCCCTTGTAGCACACAATATTCCTCCTCCACTAGGACCTCCAATACCATGTCTGAGAATCTACCACTGTCTTTCTCAGTCCCTGAGCCATTCTAAAACATGCAGCACACTCCATACTTTCATTGAGTTCATGAAGCCCACATATACAGCTCAGTGAGTGTTAAACCTGCAATTTTCTCTGTTTCAGCACTTCCTACCTGATTTAAATTATGGTAATCAGTAATTAGGATCAAAATTGTGCATTAAATCCAGATTTTCAAACAGGATCTCTTAGTAGGAGTACCCATTTAACATCTGTTTTCACCCTTTCGCCAAAGTAACTCCCATTACTATAGATAAAAACAAAAAACTACTGCGGATGCTGGAAATCCAAAACAAAAACAGAATTACCTGGAAAAACTCAGCAGGTCTGGCAGCATCGCCGGAGAAGAAAAGAGTTGACGTTTCGAGTCCTCATGACCCTTCAATAGAAGGGTTATGAGGACTCGAAACGTCAACTCTTTTCTTCTCCGCCGATGCTGCCAGACCTGCTAAGTTTTTCCAGGTAATTCTGTTTTTGTTTTAACTCCCAATACTTCCTGTAAAACAAGGCCCTAATATGGCAAACTGGGAGGGGGAGGAACAAGAGGAGGGAGTGATCACAGCTGGCAGCAGTCCTCAGGAGTACTGTAGAGCCAGGAGAATAAGTTGCTATATAAATGTACATAGTCATTCCTTTCTACCTTGATAGATGCTCACTGAACTTAGGTCAACTTGATCAGAACCAGCTAATATTTATTTCCATTCAAATAATCAGCTTCAGAAATTGAGTATTGCTGAAAAAAGAGATATACTGTCGAGGCTTTTTGTCTTGCACTCATCAGGATAGACACAAGAATACAAAATTTCAATGGGAGCAACAATTAATACTGCATTAGAAAAGGGGTGTTGATTGTTTGGCAAGCCAGTTCTGGTTAGTCAAGAAACCTGACAAAAGTTTGAATTTTAATCTGCTTAAAATTCGTTTTTGCAAGCATAAATATTTTAGAATTGTCATTGAACTGTGATCAACTAAATCCTGAATGGTATTAATGTGGATCCCAAAGGGAAGTGCAGAGCAGTCAGAATACATCTGTGTTGAGTTTAAACTAAAAGTTGATTTCACAAGTAATAAATTGATGAAGGCCTGGCCTTGAAGGTAACTTTTTTCGTATAACCAATCAAATAAAATGTCTGTAGCTTTCATATTTATTTGAGATTCTGTTGTGTGCATTGGAACAAACATTGTGTGATTATGTGGATTGACAAAATATTTTCTCTGGCTATGAATAATTTCTATGGTAACAGAAGAATCAAAGTAAATCCATAAAAATCTGTAGCTGAATAGAAAATTTCTTGTCACACACTTTCTGTCAAGTAATCTCCTGCAGCTAGAAAGTCAGTAAAATTATTATTCATCAAGATTTAGGAAGATGTGTAATCACTGAAGAGTGATGAATAAATTTATGTGATCCCTGATTTTGTGTGTCTTTATTCTGGAGCAGAGTGATTGGGAAAAAAACTTGACATTACCTCCGTACATCATATCCAAAGCTAAATATTATTCAAATGATATATATTTAAAACTAGCAAAACCTGAAATTAAACTATTGTTTAACATCTCACAGTAATAATGATAGGTTGGAAAGCTTTATATCCAGGCTACTTATAAGAAGTTATTTTGCATTTACATGTAATTTATTATCCCATTGTAATTTTTAATACTTGCTCATTTTTTCATTTCGTTTTCAAGCAGTTTGCATGAGTAGTTCAGAAAATATGATAAAAGCAAAGATGGCAGAATGTTTCTTTTACAAAATATTTGGTTCAAGGTAGTCCTAAAGATTACAAAATTGATAAAATGATTTCTATTTTACCAGAAAGATCAGAAGCATTATCATGAGAGTTATAAGCCTCTAAGCTTGACATCTATAAATGTGGTAAACAGTGCAGTTTATTATAAAGGCAATAACTCAAGCGCAGCTAATGAGACAAAGGAAATAATTTTAACGCAACAGATTTATGCTTGTCAAGTTAATTGGAACTCTGACAAAGTAATATATTTGGTTGGAAGAGATAACGTGGTGGACATAATGGGCTAAAAATTTGACTGCTCCTGTTTTTGGGTGTGGGAGTTGTACTTTGCAATTTGCCCACCCCCACCCCTGTTGAGTCAGATCACATGCAAACTTTGTGCTGACTCCTCATTACAATGCTTTCAGCAAACTGCCCAGCAAACCTGCACTTCTGGCTGGCTGCCAACACAACAGGCGGCTGAACAGTATGCAAGGCTATTACATATTGTAGCTAGACTCCAGCTCATCAGGCCCTCTTCAAGGGAAGTTGCCTTTCATTCCATGAGGCTGCTGCTGAATGCTGTTGCTGCAATTCTACACAAGGGAAATAAAGCACAAGGTCAGAGAGAGAGAGAAGGCTACCAGGTTTACCAATGTAGCACTGGAGGCTTTAGTCATGGAGGTGGACAGAGAAGCCATGATGTCACAGAGGGCCAGGAGGCCCTCAAGGCAGACCCTTCAAGGGACTGGGAACTTGCAAAGGAGTTCAACTCCCAGGATCTGGCCCTGAGGACCTGTCAGTAATGGAGTATGAGGATTAATGACCTCACATGATCAAGGTCAGTGAACACATTTTCACGTATCTCCTAGTCACTCACCACCAACTGCGCACACTGCTCAATGCACCTCGATCACTCAATCATCAGCAATTTCCAGGACGCAAGACCCATTTTAGTATTAATTTTCTCCACCTCATACACTTTCCAATGCTGCCAGCCTTACACCCACCTCTCGCAGCCTCCACATACTTCCAATTTTTCAGCTGTGGCACGCACATTAAGCAAACACAGTGCAACAAAATCCTGATATTTTGCCATCTCTCATGGAGGATAAGGTGGCCAATAACAGGAGGAAGCAGCAGAGAATTGGCTAGGGCAGGCATACCTGCATTGACTGAGCCCAACAAATGTAATGGAGTGGCTGCAGCACCATTCAGGCTGATGCTTTCTGCTTTTTCAACTCACTCCTCACTCTCATCCTGCTCCTGGCATGATGAACAAGCTTCAGATGGTGTGACTAAGGACCTTGTGCATTCATCCTCACTGATCCCTTTCCCTCACCCCATACCTCCCCTTCTGATTTTGTGGCCGAATTTCACACTTTCTTGCTGGTGGGAGGTGAGTGCGAAATAGCATGAATTGGCTTCCCACTGGGTTCCTGCCCACTCCGACCTCTGAGCACTTTTATGCTGGGGCGGGCGAGGCCTCAGACGAGTTGCCTGCCCTTGCCCCCATTTGATGCCCCAATTATTGGCCATTTAAGGGTTGCTTCCTGCCCAGCCTCAATTTTTAGGCAGGCGGGAGGATTTCCCGGGTATGGGGGAAGATCGAAAATGAACGGGTTTAGACCTCAGGTGGGAAGGGGGGCACCCCCTTTTAACCTTCGGCCCCCCCCTTAAGGTCCAGTCGTTGCTGGATGTCCCTCTCACCACCTCCTTCCCCACTGGCCTTTCCCCGGGCACCCCAATCCCCCACTATCCTCCCCCCCCCACCCCACCCCCAGGTCTCCCCTACCCTCCTACTCTGAGACCCGTAAAAATGACCTTTTCCTGCATTCCCGGCTCTGGGGACTGCTTGCAATCCCAATCGTGTCCACTGCAGCTTCTGGTGCTGCAAGGACTAAAGAGCTGCCGGCCAGTCAGATTGGACTTCCTCCAGATTGAGGGGTGGATTAACACTCATTTGAGCATGAAATGGCTGCAGGACAAGCAGTGTCAGCAGGGAGGTGTTCCCCACCAACCCTTCGGATGGTGGGATGGGAAACCCCGCCATCCAAAAAATCCTGGGCTATGCCTTCAGATACTCAAGAACTGCTATCTAGGTAGCTGCTGCAACCCCAAGAGGAAAAGAGACAGTAAACTTATCCCAATGATGAGGAAGCACCTTCGCTTGATATGATGACACTCAAAGCCGTTGGCTCAGATACTGGCACTGCACACACCTTAGAGGGATCTGCACGTGATGAGTCACCAGGTGTGAATGGGCTGCAGCCAAGGCAAGAGGATAACACAGTCCGTGTGCCAGCTCACCAAAGGGTGAGGTTGGAGCTGCATTCTGCTGCAGGGGATTCAGATGAGGATTTCAATAGGATGAAATACAAGAGAACGCTGATGAACATGCACATTGAGATGCTTGGAGCACTGGCAGGTCTGTAGACAGTAATCTGTCACTGTCAAGGAACGTGGAGGAGTCAAGCTCCAATGTGGCACAGGGCATCACACAAAATGCTGAGTCCATCCTTTCCAGTGTGGAAGTGGTGGCCAATTCCATGGCAGCACTAGCAGGTCCAACCATGATGCAGCGTCTGATGACTGATGTCCCAGCTTCCATTGCAACACAAGCAAAGGCCATGCATCCAATATGCGAGAGCTGCAGTGGAAGCTCAAACTGAAGTCATGAAATCTGTGGCTGCTGGCATGCAGGCTCAGACTGCTGCCATCATAGGTATTGATAATAGTATTCAAAGAGGCATGTGGGCTCTCACAGCAGCCCAGCAATCAGTCCTCCAACACAGTATTAGGATTGGTAAGGTGCTACCCTTTGAGAATTGCAGGGGCCCTGTGATGTATTAACCTGCTGCCCTCCCTCAAGATGACAGCATTCACGCTCCTGCTCCTGCCTTGCTCCCAGTGGCTTGATGTTGTTTCTCAGCGAACCAGCTCAGTATGCTGCCACCCATGCCAAGGTTGTACAGTTCCATCAGGGCTACTCAACGTTGCCCTGCAAGGCCATCTACAGTATCCCCCACTGAAAGTCAGCAGCCTTCCACCAGCCATGCAGCCACTGGGCTAGCACTGTGTAGAAGCACTAGGACAGACACCTGGCAAGACAGGCATCAGGGTGAATGCACAAGAGTGGGTAGTTCATTCCTGTCTGTATAATTGGATGTTGTCAGATAAAGGGATAATGGGAAGATTTTTGTGGGTGGCCTTTACTATTGAATGCTGCCCCGATGTCAAGGATAGTTACTCTCACCTCATCCCTTGAGTTCAACTCTTTTGTCCATGTTTGGGCCAAGGCCCAAATGGTCAGGAGCTGAGTGGCCTAAACTGAGCATAGTGAGCAGGTTATTGCTGAGTAAATGTCAATTGATAGCACTGTCAGTTGAAGGAAGGGGACGCAGGGAAGAGGCATTTTGGACAAGGGTCACTGCAATTGGGCGTCTGAGATGGGTGTAACTAGGGAAAATGGTGGATCCATGGAAGTAGTTGTTATTAAGAGTGGAGACCCTGAAGCTGCTCTTGGAGACTGATTCAGAGCAAAGATGTCCAAAATGCCTCTTCCCTGCGTCCCCTTCCTTCAACTGACAGTGCTATCAATTGACATTTACTCAGCAATAACCTGCTCACTATGCTCAGTTTAGGCCACTCAGCTCCTGACCATTTGGGCCTTGGCCCAAACATGGACAAAAGAGTTGAACTCAAGGGATGAGGTGAGAGTAACTATCCTTGACATCGGGGCAGCATTTCACTGAGTGTGGCTGCAAGAAGCCCTCGTAAAACTGTGGTCAATGGGAATCAGGGGGAAAAGTCTCCACTAGTTGGTGTCATCCCTAACACAAAGGAAGATGGTTGTGGTTGTGGAAGGTAAATCATTTCAGTCCCAGGATATCGCTGCAAGAGTTCCTCAGGGTAATTTGCTAGACCCAAACATCTTCAGCTGCTTCATCAATGATCTTCATTGCATCATAAGGTCAGAAATGGGGATGTTCGCTGATGATTGTACAATGTTCAGCACCATTCACGACTCCTCAGACACTGAAACAGTCCATGTCCATGTGCAAGAAGACCTGGACAACATTCAGGCTTGAGCTGATAAGCAGCAAGTAACATTTACACCACACAAGTGCCAGGCAATGACCATCTTCAAGAAGAGAGAATTTAACCATCTCCCCTTGATGTTCAATGGCATTACCATTGCTGAATCCCCCATTATCAACATCCTGGGGGTTACCATTGACCAGAAACTGAACTGGGCTAGCCATATAAATACAGTGGCTACAAGAGCAGGTCAGAGGCCGGGAATTCTGTGGTGGGTAACTCACCTCCTGACTCCCCAAATCCTATCCACCATCTGCAGGGCACAAGTCAGGAATGTGATGGAATAGTTTCCACTTGACTGGATGAATACAGCCCCAACAACACTCAAAAAGCTCCAGCTCGACACTATCCAGGACAAGGCAGATCGCTTGATTGGCATCCCATTCATCATCTTAAACATTCAATTCCTCCACCACCAATGTCCAGTGGCAGCAGTGTGTGTCATCTAAAATATGCATTGCAGAAACTCACCGAGGTTCCTTCCACAGCACCTTCCAAACCCACAACCTCTATCATCTAGAAGAACAAGGGCAGCAAATACATGGGAACACCATCACCTGCAAGTTCCTCTCCAAGTCATTCACCATCCTGACTTGGAACTGCATCGCCAGTCCTTCACTGCCGCTGGGTCAAAATCCTGGAACTCCTTCCTAAACAGCACTGGTATACCTACACCATATGGGCTGCAGCGGTTCAAGAATGCGGCTGACCACCATCTTCTCAAGGGCAATTAGGGATGGGAAATAAATACTGGCCCAGCCAGCAATGCCCACACTTTGTGAAAGAATAAAAAACCCTCCTGAGATGGCTTCCAGATTCCTAGAGACAATAGCTGTACCATCTCAGTGGCACTGTTATAGAGGATTCAGCAGATCACATCACCATGGACCTCTAAACCTGCTCCAGCGTGTACTGAAAGGCTCACTGTGCACAGTCAAGGCAGTGCAACCATTGCTTCAGCAGGTTGATTGTCTGTTCTACAACATTTTTTGTGGTTCTGTGGTTCTCATTATATGCCTACTGGATGGCAGAGGAGGACCATCAGCCACCTCTACAGGAAATAACCTTTATCCCCAAGCAACCAGCCTCTGGTGCACAATGGAGGCTCAAAGATGGTGAGTAGATTTGATTGAGACAGGATGAATTTATCATGGCTGCTGTCTGGATAGTGGGCATTCGTTAACATTATATATAGAGAGTGGTTACAGACCAACTGCATTTTTATAGAATTATAGCCCTTGCAGTTCTTGTACCACTTCCCGTTGTCATGGAGCGGCCTGCAGGTGATGACTCTCTGCAGCATTGGGAATTCTTCTTTACTGGCAAAGCCCTCTCATCCTGCTTGCCCTTGCTGAGGGAGAAGATGATGTACTCTTGAATTCTGGAATAGATGGCCTCTGTAACCTCCCAGGTCCTCCAACGCACAGCATCCTGGGATGTGTTTGAGATGTCGCCTGCTTCTGCCTGTAAAAGTCCAGATGCATAAAAGTTCAATGCTACTCTGACTTTGAAGTCGACAGGCAGGCTTGACCTTGCCCTGGTATGATGCTTCAGGTCAGGTGTAGGAGGTGGTGCAGATTAGTGACTACCTCCTGGATGAATGTGAGTTGCCTCAGGCATTGCTCCTTGGTCAGGGGAACATAGGAGAAGTACTCCCGATAAGCTCTTGCTGGATAGGGTCTTCTGTGGAGAGTCATTGTCCTCTTCCTCCTCCTCCTCCCTCCTCTTTGCAGAGTTTCCCCTCTGTATTGCCTTTGCTTCATTTGATAGTCATGTTGCTGATGAAAAGGCACTGCAACCACAGTGCCGATACCTCGGCCACCAAAACTTGTGTCCTTCTCTTAAACCTGCAACCTTCACTATCTAGAAGCAGTAGGATAGCAGGTGCCAGAGAATATTACCACCTGCAAGTTCCCCTTAAAGTCACACACCTGCCAGAAGGAAAGGAGTCCAATTCATCCTCCTGTCCCTCCCTCTAGCAGCAGCTTGTACTGCTTTGATTGACCCAAAGTCCTCCTCCCCATTCTTTATCCAGACATTCTTCTTCCATCTAAGCAAGATGCCAATGACCAACCAGTCCCCTTCTCCTCGGCACTCCAATGAAGTATCCAATAAGGTAGAGTAGCACAGCAGTCATTATTTTTAGCTGAAGTCCCCAGAGAATTTCCAGAGTAAAAGACTATCTGGGTATTCGTGAAGTCTTTGCACAGCCGTCATCTCTGAAAACTTTTCAAATCTGGGCACAAAAATAAGAAAATAGAATTTACTTTATAATAAAAACAGAAAATGCTGGAAAAGCTCAGAAGCTTTGACCTCATCTCTCACCACAGATAATGCCAGATTTTCTGGTTTTATTTCAGACTTCCAGCATCCACAGTATTTTGCTTTTGTAGGATTTACTTTATGCTCCCTAATGGTTCAATGTGTTCATTCATTCAGCAGAGTTATTTCTCAACGTTACTATATCAGGCAAATTTCCAAGGTGGGAAGTTCAATCCCATTGTGATCACCAGGAGTGAAATATTAGATGTGTGGGGGAGACAGTGACCTAGTGGTAATGTCATTGGACTAATGCCATAGGCCCAGGCAAATGCTCTATGGACATGGTAGCTGGTGTAATTTAAATTCAATTAATTGAAAGCTAGTCTCACTAATGGTAACCATGAAACTATCATTGATTTGCCATAAAAACCCATCTGGCTCCCTTTAGGGAAGCAAACCTACTGTCTTTATCTGGTCTGGCTGACATGTGACTCCAGTCTCACACAGCAACGTGATTGACTCGTAACTGCCTTCTGAAGAGTGAGTCTGGAGAATTGGTAATGGAAAACAAGGAAATGGCAGATAAATTGAACAGGTATTTTGCATCAGTCTTCACTATAGAGGATACAAGTAACAGCCCAGAAGCAGCTATAAATCAGGAAATGAAAGGGAGGGAAGAACTCAGGAAAATTACAATCGCCAGAGATGCGGAACTGAGTAAATTGTTAGAGCTTCGGGCTGACAAATGCCCAGGTCCTGATGGACTTCATCCTAGGGTCTTAACAGAGATAGCTG
This sequence comes from Cetorhinus maximus, assembly GCF_964194155.1. Taxonomy (NCBI): domain Eukaryota; kingdom Metazoa; phylum Chordata; class Chondrichthyes; order Lamniformes; family Cetorhinidae; genus Cetorhinus; species Cetorhinus maximus. The sequence goes on from NC_135882.1 coordinate 98,906,548, forward strand.
ATGCATTGGTTTTAATTTTCTGAAACTCACTAGATTTGGGGAAGGTCCCATCAGGTTGGAAGATACCAAATGTAACTCCATTATTCAAAAGGGGAGGGAGACAGGAAGCGGGAAAGTACAGGCTTAACATCTGTTAGAAGCTATTATTAAAGAAGCGATAGAAGGGCACTTGGATAAATTCAAGATAATCAGGCAGAGTCAACTTGGTTTTGTGAAAGGGAAATCATGTTTAACCAATTTATTGGAATTCTTTGAGGAAGTAACATGTGCTATGGATAAAGGGGAACCGGTGGATGCACTGTACTTAGATTTCCAGAAGGCATTTGATAAAGTGCTGCATCAAAAGTTATTGTGTAAAATAAAAGCTCATGGTGTAAAGGGGGTAACATATTGGCATGTATAGGAGATTAGCTGGCTAACAGGAAGCAGAGAGTAGGCATAAATGGGTCTTTTTCAGGTTTGCAAGATGTAACAAGTGATGTGCCACAGGGATCAGTGCTGGAACATCCACTGTTTACAATTTATATAAATGACTTGGATGAAGGGATGGATAGGTTGGTTGCCAAATTTGCTGATGACAAAGATAGGTAGGAAAATAAGTTGTGAAGAGGACAAATGGAGGTTACAGAAAGATGTAGACATTTTAAAAAAGTGGGAAAATGTGAAATTGTCCTTTTAAGCAGGAAGAATAAAAGAGAAGCTTATTATTTAAATAGTGAGAGATTGCAGAGCTCTAAAATGCTGAGGGATCTGGGTGTCTTAGTGCATGAATCGCAAAAGGCTAGTATGCAGGTACAGCAAGTAATTAGGAAAGCTAATAGAATATTATCATTTATTGTGAGGGGAATTGAATACAAAAGTAAGGAATTTATGCTTCAGTTATACAGAGCACTAGTGAAACCACATCTGGACTGTGTACATTATTGGTCACCTTATTTAAGGAAGGATGTAAATACATTAGAAGCAGTTCAGAGAAGGTTTATCAGACTAATACCTGGAATGCGATGGTTGTCTTATGAGGAAAGGTTGGATAGGCTAGGCTTGTATCCACTGGAGTTTAGAAGAGTAAGGGGTGACTTGATTGAAACATATAAGACCCTGATGGGTCTTGACAGGGTGGACATGGAGACGATGTTTCCTTTTGTGGGAGAATCTAGAACTAGGGGTCACTGTTTAAAAATAAGGAGTCGCTCATTTAAAATGGAGATTTTAAGGCAGAAGTGGATAGGTTCTTGGTAAGCAAGGTGGTGATAGGTTATTGGGGGGTAGGCAGGGTGCACATTTGAGGTTACTATCAGATCAGCCATGATTTTATTAAACGGTGGAGCAGGCTCGAGGGGATGAATGGTCTATTCCTGCTCTTTGTTCATATGTCCCTATATTGAAGTAGCCTAAGGCACTCAGGGATGGGCAACAAATGCTGGTCTTTGCAGTGATGCCCACATCCCATCAAAGAGTTTTAAAAATATAATTATAAAGACATTCTTGGAAGTACCTAACATTAGAGACATTGGGCTGTACTTTACCTGTCCCATGGTGGTGGCCTGAAGGTGGGTTTGCTAGGGAAATAGTGGAGGGTCATGTCAGGATGGCTCCTGATGCTTTCTTGTTGCTAGGGAACTTTCCCAGGGCAGGAAGGGACCTGGATCAGCTGCCTGCGCCACAGAGACGCTCAGACAATTTCCAGGGGCAATTTTATGATCTCGCTGGCATTTTGCTGAAGGTGGAGCAACACACCCCACCCCCCTTCCTCCCACTTCTCCCCACCAAATGCGAAGGACACCAGCTCAAGGGAGGCAGCCCATCTGGAGTAGTCTGGGGAGTCATTGGAGCCAGAGGCTTCATTACCCATTGGCAGGGCTGCGAGCATGAAAGACAGCCCGTACAGCCCTAATGGTCCAACTGAAGGGATTCCTCTGTGATTCCCCCCCAACCACCTCACCCCCTTGATTTGTTCCTTTAATTTTACACCTCCGACAGCACCTCCATTTTGCGGTTCCCCAAAAGTCTCTGCCCAGCCTCAGGAGCACCCGCTTCTCATCTGGCACTGACGAGGTGACAAAGGTGCCGGCTCTCGGCTTGGGCTCACCCAGCGTCCTTTCAGAATAGCAAACATAGAGGCAGCCGATCAGGATGCCGCCTCCTGGATGATTGCTTTGCCTGTCTCACTGCCAGCAAGTGCGGCCTCGGGACCCACACTTGGTCCTGACGTCAGGGCCCCAGAGTGTGTGGAAAAAATCTGTTCATTGTATCTTGTTTGTTTTTGGGGTAAAAATCTTGTCTGTATCAATCATTCTCAAATAGCATTTGGGTTCAGGTACAAAAGTGAAAAATATCCAGGTCCGCTGACTTCACATATTACAACAAGAAATTTATTTTCCATCATGAGCATTTGGTTCATTTTCAGGATTCATGCCTTTAGTTATTTAAAGGCTGTTGGAAAATGCATTGAGATGAATCATATCTTATTTTTGGATTTGCATAGATCTGTCTTCTAGACTTCTTGCTACCTCCCCCAAGATAAGCCAAATTTCTTCATGTAGCAATCATTCTAGGTAGCTACAAATGAAATAAAATACAGTGGCCCAGGTTTTTGCAGAGTTGCTATGACTCGACGCCTTATTGAAAATGGCGCCAGGGCCCCAAATCTGGAAACCCCTCCCCCTATCATGTATCATTTACTGGGGGGAGGCGGTGGGGGCAGGGCTGGAGGGAAGCAGGTTTTATACGTGGAAGTGGCAGCAGACTTCAAAGTCCGGCTGACTGCCAGCAGAAGTGATTTTCATCATTGGCCTTTCCACAATCCAGCTCGCCAGACACAGAGGGACAGGGGGGTTGCTGAATTAGCAGGCTTCCCTCAAGTACAACGGCGATCGACTGCACCCACATCGCCACAAGGACACCAAGCCATCAATCTGGCACCTTCATAAACAGGGAATCCTTCCACTCCCTGAATGCGCAGGTGGTGTGCGACCACATCAAGGTTTTCCTGCATGTCGGTGCACGGTACCCTGGAAGTAGCCATGACTCTTTTATCCTGAGGTATTCCCAACTGCCTCAGCTTTTTCAGACACCATCACAGGTCCACGGTTAGCTTCTGGGTAGTTGGCCTCCTTAAGGAGGTGGCTGATGACTCCCTTTAGGTGGCCATATATGGAGACTGAAAGGTACTACAACAACAGCCATGTGCTGACCCACAACACAATAGAGCAGGCTATTGGTATCTTAAAGATGTGCTTTAGGTGTCTTGACCATTCTGGAGGATCTCTACAATATTCTCCTGCTACATCCCTCTGATGTGCTTGTATCTGTGTTGGCAGAGTGTGGCCTGGTCTAATGTGATGCTGCCTCCTCGGACATCCCTTTTTTCTCCTGATGATGAAGGGATGAGGTGGCTCAAGGGGGTGAATGAACAGTGCTGGACCTGTGTGAGACACAAAAGGAGGGAATGAGATTTAGCCCTTTACATTGTGAGAGCACACTCGGATACACACCACTGCCTTTAACCATAATCACGGTGACCTTGTCATGAAACCTAACCTTTGCACTCCCTCTGCTTCCTTGTGAGAATCCAGACTTAGGACATTCTACAACATGGTGTCAGTGGTGGCAGCACCAATTTAGTTGATTTTTGATGCCATACGATGAATACCATGGCCCAAGATGACCATGATTCCCAGTTGGCAGGATACCTCGTTAGGCATCTAGACGACCCTCACCAAAGGCAGGCAGCAAAGGTAGCACTGCAAGGACAGGCACTGCCCCTACCCTGCCCACTTCCAAGCCTTGAAGATCCACATAAATATTACCGCTGGAAGACGTGGCACAAACATTTTCTTCAGTTCTGAGTGGCCTCAGGACTCTTCACCCACCCACAACCAATTCAGGTTGACTCTTTCCTTTTTTCCATGGGACCAGGCATGCATCAGAATCAAATCATTCACACGCAGAGGCTTGACTACCTCACTGTGGATTTTAACTCAGTTTTGAAAGCCTTTGACACGTTTTTAGTTCAGCCAAGGGGCACAGCCACAGGACAACAATGCTGTGATCATGTCTCCCATGCCTCAAATGAGGTCAATTATTTGTCTCTGACCACTCCAGGCCCAATAACTAGCCTTTACCAACAATAGTCCTCCACACAGCATTGTCTTGGTTATCTTGTCCCAACCAAGCCAATTCGGTCCACCACCTCACTATATAACCAGGTGCCGATAAGGCCCACTTGCCTTTCAGGCCCAAATTCAGTAACTCTGCCCATGCCGAAGCCCACCAAAATGGTACGAAAGGTGGGAAACTGGTCTGCTGGCATTTTGAAATGTCTGCACTGTGATGTGAAACAACAGCACAAATGTTATGATTACCCAGAAGGGATGCTATGTGTTTCAGATGTGGCAGGGCAAGAAATTTCCAGTACATCTGCTCAATTAGAGTCTCCAAAAAATGGGGCAAACAATGACACCATGAGATGATAATGCCTATCTCACACTATCTAGGTGAAGGTTGTCAGCATTCCCAGGACTTCTGGTCTGTCACTTTAGAGGCCAGAGTATTACCAACATACTTCAAAGTTAACACAGGCACAGGAGTATTTATACTGGCTGATCAACTTGTATGGCTCCACATAACTCTTGATCAGTCTTCCAATATAAAACTCCAGGGCCGGAAGGAACAAGCCCACACGTTAAGGTCAGATTACAGCCACACTATGCCACAAGGGCCAACAGATCACAGAGACCCTTTATATAATTCACAACCAAAACATTTCCTTACTTAGTAGGAGTGCATGTAGGCATCTTACAGAAAGTCAATGAGATTCTTCCGTTGGACAGCAGGGCCACATTCCGCCAGGAATTTCCACAACTTTTTCAAGGGCTGGGGAAGCTGAAAAATGAATATCATATTTCTCTGCTCCCAGTCACCATGCTAGTTTGTCTGTTCAACCCTAGGAGGTGCCACACCCCTTATTGCTGAAGGTTAAGGAAGAGCTTGACCTCATGTTACACGGGAGAATTAGTTTCCTGGTGTTCCGGCCTGGTCACTGTTCCTAAACCCAATGGCCATCTCTAGTTTAGTGTGGATCTTACGCAGCTTAATAAAGCCATGCAAGCTCACCAATAGCATCCTTTTTACTAAATGATGTGAACAGCAGGTTTTGGCTAATAACCTTGACAAGGATTCTAGGCTGCTGACAACCTTTATCATGCCCTTCAGTCAATCTTGCTCTAACTGCCTCCCTTTCGGCATTTTGTTTTCCCCTGAGATATTCCGATGTCCATGTCAACAATTCTTGAAGGCAAACAAGCTGTTATCTGCCACAAGAACAACACCCTCATAGATGGCTCTAGAAGAGTGGAACACGACCATAGGGTAAGAAAGGTCCTCAAGGCTCTCCAGGAAGCAGGCCTCATGATGAACAACAAGTGCAAGTTCACCAGGACCAACATAAAATTTTTAGGACACATCATCCAATGGCATGGCATTATGGTCGACCCATTGAAAACAAAGGCCGTTATTGAGTTTCCCCAATCGACGTGCACCACTGACATTCAACGTTCCCTTGAGGTAGTAAACCAGGTGGGAACATTTATCCCTAACTTGACCACACTCGCCGAATCCTTAAGAGACCTACCGCAGAAAGGCCAACACTGGTTCTGGAGCACTGAACAAATCAAGCCTTTTCAATCCATTAAAGAGCGACTAGTCTCCTCAGATGCCCTGGCACACTATGACCCCACTTTGCTTAATGTTGTCGCTGCTGATGCCTCCTCCACTGGTCTTGGTGCTGGTCTCACCCAGCTACGACAGAGTGATGATAGAAAACCTGTCTATTTTGCTTCTAGAACCCTCACAGAAACCGAAAGAAGGTATGCCACTATTGAAAAAGAGGAACAGGTGGTTAAATGGATGGTAGAGTGCTTTTTTGATTACCTGATGGGGCTGCCCTTCCAAGTGGAAACAAACCACAAGCCCCTCATAACACTCCCAATTCCAGGAAGATTGTTAAAATGCCTATCCGCATTCAATGATTTTTGCCTCCAGTTGATGTGGTACCAATGTACAACTGTCTATGCTCCATAGAAGTCACAAACCAGAGCCACGATCAACCATGCTGATGCCCTCGATTCTACATTGGTGTCAGAAGTGAAAGCATTTTCCTCGACTGTCATGAGCCTACTACCCATATCCACTATGAAGCTCCAGGATGTTCAACGCGCTGAATACGTTCAAGTCCGGCAGATCTGCAACCAAGTGTGGACTAAATACAGCCCCACCGACCATCTTAATGCAAATACTATGAGCGCGAGCCCATTGCACTATTGTGGATAACCTCCTGGTTTACGACCATCGCTCAGTCATTCCACACCCCATATGACAAGATATTATTCACAGCCTCCGTGGAGGTCACCTCGTCACCACTAAATGCAAAGTGAGAGTCCTGCAATTGATGTGGTGGCTGGGCATCACACATGTCATCCAGGATGTTGTCCTATCCAACCACAACTGCCACATTCACGCTCTGACACATACAGAACTCCTGGTGACATTGGTCTTTCCACACCGCCCATGGCAGAAGTTAGGGCTTGACCTCTTTGACTTCCATGGCAAGATGTACCTCATGGTTATTGATTATTATCCTTGATGTTTAGAGATAATCAGGCTTTATACAACCACATCAGAGTCCGTCATCAGGGTGCCACAGGCCATCTTTTACACCCACAGGTTCACAGACAAAATTATTTCAGATAATGGATCCTGGTTTGCCAACAACCATTTTCGAAAGTTCACGGTTGATAATGGGATCTCCCATATTATGATCTCTCCTTTTTATCCACAAGACAACGGGGAGGCTGAGCGAGCAGTGTGGACCAGTAAGGTTCTGATGTCCAAGAATTCAGATTAGGCTTCACCTTTCATGCATTACCGGGCTACATCCCTAGCCAATGGATTCTCTGGCTAAACTCCTCATGGGCCGCCATTTAAGAACGCAGGTTCCCCTTGTGCCTGCGGACTTTCAGCTTCACATCACCCCTGCTGACCGTAACACAGTGAGAGCTAAGGAGCTGAACCTTTGGGAAGAACAACACCAATGGTACAATACCAGACACAGAACGAAAGCTCTGCCACCTTTAACAGCAGACCAGTGAGTTTGGATTCGGCACCAAAAAGCTGAAGGCATCATTCTCAGCACGACAGAGCACCCATGCTTGCATTTGGTCCAGACGCCATCTAGTACTGTTTAATAAACCAGACAAGCTCTCATTGCCCTTACATCCACCAGATCACAAGGTTTCGGCTACTATGAGGTGCAGACTGAAGACCCTCAAAATACTCCAGGTGCTTTGAGAGGTGTTGACCCGCCCCAGAACCCACTCCCAGATCCCCAACCCAGTGTAGCAGTTAGCAGGACATGCTCAGGGAGAATGGTGAAGGCTCCTTAGAGACTCAACCTATAACTGTGAGACCCTATGGTGGGGAGAAGAGGAGGTAGTAATACGAATAGTTCAAAAACAAATGTAATGCAAATAGTTAAAGGTATGGTTTCATACTGTTATTGAAAATAGTGGGGAGGTGTAGTATAAAGGGTTAACAGAATGGCTATGCTAATCTATGATGTACATGACGATGTAGCACTGACATCAGGCAGTCATGTTCTAGTTTCTGTAGGCAGCAGATAGGCAGCCCTGAGGGGAGATGTGCCTTCCCTGTGACCCATTATGTACATGCTGTAAATAGTATAAATAAACTACTTTTTAAAGAAACACCCTGATATGCCCTATAGCTCTTCCTTGTTAGAATCCAGACTTAGCACATTCTACAATAAGCATCACTTTTGCCATGACCATCATGTGCCAAGTGCCTCTCTTGCCGCCTTTAGCACCTGCTGCAGGTGATTCTCCATCCCCGACAATGAGCCGGGCTGGCACTCTGGTTACCTCCATTGCTGATTCCTCAATGTTTCTAATTACCCGTAGCCTCGTGGACCCGCCCTCCAGTCTGGGCCATCTCCCTGCCATTGTGGGCCCTCTTGCCCTGCAAATACTACATACAGAGTGATGTATAGCTTATTATGTACTGCCACCAGAGATAAAGCTCTTAAATATGTCAGTGCATCACAGTGGACATTAGCTTTACCACTGTGTGCACCTATAGGAGTAGCTTAGACATACAAACCTCCATGCTATAGGACAGATATGTATCTAGTCTCCCACCATATGTGTAGCATTAAGATATGAACAATTGCTTGGACATCTGTGGCTTCTGACAAAAAAGTTTACCTTGCCGATTATGCAGCAGATGTAACAGATTATGAAACTTCTTCCTGTACTGAATCCAAGGTCTGACATGGTCCCCTGCTTAACTCACAGTGGCGACTATCTTCTGCCATTTCCTCTAGGTCACTGTGGGTAGGTTCCACAACCTATTTTGGTACAATGGGTTGTGGAGATCCTGGTCACTGAAGCAGGGTGCTGCCCCACCTACTCCTACCACACTTGGCTTTCTTTGAGACATTCTGGCATGACAAATAAAAACAAACAAAGTGATGTAACAAATAAAAAGAAAAAAGCTTCTATTGGTCTCACATTTCCTTTTTCATTCATTCATGGGATGTGGGCTTCGCTGGCTGGGCCAGCATTTATTGCCCATCCCTAGGTGCCCTTGAGAAGGTGGTGGTGTGCTGCCTTCTTGAACCGCTGCAGTCCATATGTAGGCACACCCACAGTGCTGTTAGGAAGGGATTTTGGCCCAGCGACAGTGAAGGAACAGCGATATATTTCCAAGTCAGGATGGTGAGTGACTTTGAGGGGAACTTCCAGGTGGTGGTGTTCCCATCTATCTGCTGCTCTTGTCCTTCTAGATGGTAGTGGTCATGGGTTTGGAAGGTGCTGTCTAAGGAGCCTTGGTGAATTCCTGCGTGCATCTTTTAGATAGTACACACTGCTGCTACTGTGCATCGGTGGTGGAAGGAGTGAACGTTTGCAGATGTGGCCCAATCAAGCGGGCTGCTTTGTCCTGGACAGTGGCAAGCTTCTTGAGTGTTGTGGGAGCTGCACTCACCCAGGCAAGTGGAGAGCATTCCATCACACTTCTGACTTGCACCTTGTAGATGGTGGACAGGCTTTGGGGAGTCAGGGGGTGAGTTACTTGTCACACTATCCCTAGCCTCTGACCTGCTCTTGTAGCCACAGTATTTGTATGGCTAGTCCAGTTCAGTTTCTGATCAATAGTAACCCCCAGGATGTTGATAGTGGGGGATTCAGTGATGGTAATGCCATTGAACATCAAGGGGTGATGATTGGATTCTCTCTTGTTGGAGATAGTAATTGCCTGACACTTGTGTGGTGCGAATGTTACTTGCCTTTTGTCAGCCCAAGCCTGGATATTGTCCAGGTCTTTCTGCATTTGGACAGGGACTGCTCCAGTAAATGAGGAGTTGCGAATGGTGCTGAACATTGTGCAATCATCAGCAAACATCCCCACTTCTGATCTTATGATGGAAGGAAGGTCATTGATGAGGCAGCTGGAGATGGTTGGACCTTGGCCACTACCCTGAGGAACTCCTGCAGTGATGTCCTGGAGCTGAGATGACTGACCTCCAACAACCAGAGCCATCTTCCTTTGTACTAGGTGTGACTCCAACCAGCGGAGAGTTTTCCCCCTGATTCCCATTGACCCCAGTTTTGCTAGGGCTCCTTGATGCCACACTCAGTCAAATATAACCTTGATGTCAAGGGCAGTTGCTCTCACCTCACCTTGGGAGTTCAGTTCTTTTGTCCATGTTTGAATCAAAACTGTAACAAGGTCAGGAGCTGAGTGGCCCTGGCGGAACCCAAACTGGGAGTCAGTGAGCAGGTTATTGCTAAGCAAGTGCCGCTTGATAGCACTGTTGATGACCCCTTCCATTACTTTAATGATGATCGAGAGTAGACTGATATGGCAGTAATTGGCCAGGTTGGATTTGTCCTGCTTTTTGTGGACAGGGCAATTTTCCACATAGCCAGGTAGATGCCAGTGTTGTAGCTGTACTGCAACATTTTGGCTAGGGGTGCGGCAAGTTCTGGAGCACAATTCTTCAGTACTATTGCCGGAATATTGTCAGGGCCCATTGCCTTTGCAGTATCCAGTGCTTTCAACATCAAACATAAGTTTTCTTAAATACACAAACCACGCCCTCTAGCTCAGCAATTCCTGATGTTTGGGGAGGGGAGTAGGAAAATGGGACTGCATGAATGCAGGGTAGCCTGGCACCTGTTCCTGCCGCTCTCAAATGGCATGTTGCACTCCCAAACACAAACTGGACTGCTCTTTCTGAGTCACACCATTCTGCCATGACAGAGTGCAGCTGTGAGGGTCCTGTGCATGGCTCAATTTCATGGCTGCATCCTGAGAGATAAGGGGAAAGAGGGTTGGTGGAAGGTCAAAGGTTCTGTGTGTATTGTGTATTAGTCTTCTCCTGAGGCATTATGGTAATCTGAGCAAATACAAAATGCCTTGAGCAGCTGGTGGTGCCAAGATGCTGCCATCTCCATGGCTGTTTATCGTGAAGCTTTCCCAGGCTTAACTTTGTCGAGTATGCTCCTTCTGAATGATGTGATCTCATGCAGTGATCTCTATATTTTCCTATGGAAGGCTCATGAAGTGCCATCTGTTACAGTGTCAGCAACCGGTTGGGCAATTATTACAGGTTGTGCTCACCTGACTCTTGATTGACGTCTCCTCCCAGCAACAGTAGCACTTCCATCCACTTCCTGCCTCACAGCAGGAGCTCCTTAAAGGAGGTTATACCGCACCTGAGATGTGTTACCCACACATGGGGCAGAATTTTCTGCCTGTCGGGCGGGCGGGCCCAACCCAATCTCCGGCGGGCGGGGAGTCGATCCCCGCCGGAGAAGTGGGCCCCGCCGACATTTTACATGGGTGGACGCGTGACATCCGGCGGGAAGCGCTATGCGCTTCCTGCGCGGATGGGGAGGGATTCCCCAAAAGTGAGAGTGCGTTCTTTTGCGCATGCGCACGAAAGAGCGCACATCTCCCTGAGGCTAAGTGCTGCCTCAGGGAGATTGCTTACGCTTTTAAAAATATTAAAGATAGAAAAAAAAAATTCCTTAACATGTCCCCCTCATGTGACAATGTCACATGAGATGGGACATGTTCGTAATTTACATAATAAGCTTATTAAACTTTTTAAATCTCTACATGAAACCTCATCCCGCCGGTGGATGAGGTTTCATGTTTTTTCTATTGCCCGCCGGGGCTCCTGGCCTGCCCACCACATCTCTTCAAACCTACCCTGCAATTGTATAATTGATCCTGTCAATGGCCTCAATTGGCCATTGACAGGTCAGTAGGCGCACAGCTGATTTAAATGTGGCAGGATGACATCGGGGGTTCCTCCCGACGTCATCCCGCGTCATCTTACATGTCGGCGAGTGGGCTCCATCCCCTGCTCGCCAGTGGCAAAGTTCTGCCCATGGTCCGCCTCGGCATCTCTACTGCTTCTGGGCCAGTATTTATCATTTAACTGTATAAAGATGTAACTACTGAGAGTCCATTTCTAATTTCAAGTCTGAGATTAACAAGTGAACTATTATTATTTTATGTTGATATTACTTTTGGAAGAGAGTTTTGCAAAGAAAGTTGTGGCCTCCTCTTCCTTGGCAGGAGCAGCAAACCATCATTTAGAAAGGACTTTGAACTCAATTTCATTTTCAGTCTTCTGAAACATAAATAATGGATGGATGCAAGTTATTTGTTGAAAACGGCCTGCAAATTCTGCCCTCTGTCGATAAACATGAGCACAATTCTCAATAGCAATGGCTGGCGGGGAGTGTCATTGTAATTTTTTGGTAGAACCTTGACACCATCCCTCCTCAGTTTTGAGGGCCCCCATAATTTTGCCCACCCCTCAGTTTTGTGCTGCCCTTAATTTTGTCCCAACCCCCCCCCATTTTGGGGGGACACTCAACCAACTTATGATACACCTCTTCAAACCTACCCTGCAAATTATGCAATATGAAGGAGTAGGTGCTATGTTTATCTGCCACTTCGGGTTTTGTATAAGGGCATTTCCAGACCAGACTACAGGAAACTTCAACATGTCACCTAACAGGGTGGAGACAGATATATTTAAGTACCACCCTAAATTCCATCTCCACTATTTCTTGAATGCGCCCAATATCCATGGACAATGGTCTTGATTTTAACCCCTGCTTCCAGTGCGAGTGTAGTCCATTTACTAGCCTGAAGACCTGCCATTCCCACGCAGCAACATTTTATCCTCACCAATTTTGAAGCCAGCCAAGGTTCCTGCTGCAGGTAAGGAAGGGTGTAATAAAAGGTGTCATTTAAATTTTAAAGCACAGAGGACGGTTTTAAGATGTCCATGCAAAGTCAACACCTCCAATCAATCCACAGAGGGATGCGAGAACTGACCAGAAGAGGGTAACATAAGTTTGAAAAATTGCTTTTATGTGAAATCCCTGTGGACCAGGAGGAACAAGCATGCTTTCCCCAGGCCCAGTATGGAATCCTTCAACTTCTTCAAGCCCTGGCTCTGCCCAGCCCTTTATGCACTAATCATGGCCCCTGCAGCCAACTGGAAACAGCTGGATAGGACTTTAGGTTCACAGAGATTGTAGGTTTCACCCAGGTTTGGAGTCTCATTGACTACATCCATGTTGTTCTGCAAGCTTCTTCAGATGAGCTGACTGCTTTCAAAAATGACAATATCTCCCACTCCATTGATAATTGGTATGTTATCGAACCTGAGCAATGCATCATGCACGTCTGCTTTCAGATGGCTGCCATAACGCAATTACATTGTGCCAAACCTCCATCTCTTCTACTCTTTGTCCCCTTCAATCTGTGGTTGCAGGGCTTAAGTCATCTGAATGACCTAGAGAAAGGACTGTGGAACAAGGGTTAACAGGTAATGGCAAAAATAAGCAGAGAAGTAGCAGCTGCAGGTTGACATGCTGTGTATAAACTAGAGAGTTAGTGGAGTTAAGTGGAAAGATAAAAAGGAAAAGAAAGTCTTGTATTGATATAATTGCTTTTCCGAACCACCAAATGTTCTAAAGGACTTACATCCAATGAAGTACTTTTGAAGTGTAATCACTGTTTTAATGTAGGAAATGTAGCAGCCAATTTGTTTATGGCAAACTCTCACAAACAGCAATGTGTTAATGACCAGACAATCTGTTTTTGTGATGTTGATCAATGGATAGATATTTGCTAGGGCACCTACTCTTCTTCAGCATAGTGCCATGGGATCTTTTATATTCATCTGAAAGGGCCGACAGTTCAGCTTAACATCTCGGCTGAGAGTTAGCACCTCTGACAGAGCAGCTCTCCCTCGAAAGGGTTTCAGCTTTGGACTTGTGCTCAAGTCCTGGAGTGGGATTTGAACCTAGAGCCTTCTGACTGAGAGGCAAAAGAGCTTCTACCTAAGCCACAGAGAAAAGGAATGTCTGAACACCTTACTGTGCATGATCTCCAGCTTCATCATTCCTCAATGCTCTGAATCCTCCATTTGCTAATAAAGTTAATTAGAATAAAAGTTTATCTGATGGGAGCTCCTTCTGTTCTTGACATCTCCCATGTGCCAGTTTCTGCTGCAAGAAGAGTTGGAAGTATCAGATGGGGGAAGGAGCAAGAAATCATTATGAGGGCAAGGTACAGCAATCAAGTTTGGGAATGCAAGAGGAGCTGTAGTTCTGTCTCTAGAAAGAGACGCTTTTGAAGTGAGGGAGAGGAATGCTACTGCTGGATCTAAAGTCCGCTAATTCAGGGCAGTGTAGAGAATAGGAGAGATGTGAAGAAAAGTTTTACCTTGGTAATCCTAATAATGTTATTAAATTTCTTCCTCCACTATGGCCAGATTCTATCAACTATGCTGCTAATATTGACATGCCCAGTCCAATTCTCCACTGTTGTTCATTCATTTGATGGGGTGCCCACCACCCATCTGAAGGAATCTTGGTCCTAAATAAAAACAGAAAGTGCTGGAAACACTCAGCATGTCTGGCAGCATCTGTGGAGAAAGAGAGTTAACAGGTGGAATTTAATGTTGGCTGACAAGAGAACCGATGGAAACCCCACATCGACTCCGTTAGAGAAGGCCCACTGGAGTTAAGTGCACATCAGGCACTTAATTGGACAGTGTCAGGCCTTTCCAGGAATTTAGGACACCAGGGGCAGTAATCCCACCCACTGAGAGCTGCTGGATAATCAATCAGAGGTCGGCAGCTCTCCATTGCCTGTCAACGCCATCAGACTAGAGGCTTAGGATCGATGAGGTGCCCAGGCCACAGGAGAGTGAGGAGGGGTGGATGGGGCTCATATGGAGGGGGTCACTTGCTGGGGTGAGGGGAGGAGGCTCATAGGAATGGACAGGGAGTAGTTGTTAGTGGGCACACTCTTTCCACCACTGGGTCCCTTGATCAGGCACTAAGTGCCTTTGAATGAGGAATGAAGTGGGCATTAATTGCTTACTTAAGGGCCTCAATTAGCATTTGGGCGGGAAGGCCATCCATATGTCTTGCTGCTCCAGACTTAATTGGGAGGAGGACCTGCCCCCAACCTGCACCCTCCCAATTAAATGTTCCTCCTGCCTCCAAACTCACTGTCAGGGGGGTATTAAATTCCACCCAACATTTCAGGTCTGTGACCTTTCATCAGAACCCCCTCCTTGATTCTGAGTTGTTTCATTAGAACCTCCATATCAGTATCTGAAAGTTAAGATGCCCTCAATCTACAAATTACCTCAGTAATATGCTGTTGACACACGATCCCTGAAAACCCTGCCTCCCCTTTAAGGACAGCATGCTAGCTTTAAAAATTGCCAAACCCACTGGATTTCCTGTCCTTCCAAACAGTGAGCTGACTTTAGTAGCACAATTTGTCCTGGCGGCTAGGCTTTAATATTCATGATTTAAATTAAGCCCATTTGAATGAAGGTCTCCCACCAACATGATTGGGTAAACTGAAAGGATTGCCCATTGTCTTCTGCCAGATTTGCACCACATACAAACATCAGGGTCAGAGGTTAGAAATTGTCCTTTGTTGTACCCATATTCTGGAAGATGGGGGAAGAAATAGACCAATTTGATATCTTGGCCTATTTTGAGGCATGCCATGTTCAAGGTGTAACTTTGGTCAGAGGCTGCGCAGAGCAGTCCCTGGGCCTGTTCCACCACAGTTTTGATGCTGTGAAACAATTGCAAACAAAAAGTTTTTAAAATCCTTACCTTCATAAGGAGCCTGAAGAGCGATTCCCCCCTCGTTTTCATTTTCTCCCCCTCCTTTATTTGAGGGACGCTGCTGGAAAGGCCCAAATTTCAGCTCTGACTTCAGGTGAGCTATCCCTGGAGACAATGACAGGCACAGGCTGCTTGCGTATTTTCTTAAAATGAAGGCTAATGTCCAATTTTGAGTGAGCCTCAGGACTCTGGCATTGAGCCCAAAAGAGAGGCAGAACCCAACTTCTATCTGTGAATTTTAAAACAAAATATTAAGGGAAAGAAAATAAGGAAGATCAAAGCATGGATGCAAGGTTGGAATGAAATGTTGACATTCTTGCAGCATTGGAGGATTTCTGGGACAATCAAAGGCTTTACCAGAGTGGTGGTTTTCATTTTGACTGAAGTGGTAACAACCTGCTTCTGGTGAGGGTAAAAAAAGCAAAGGTGAGAATGTAAACTAATACAAGGGGTAGGTGGGGAAAATCAACATTTGAGACCAGCACTATTGGTTGAAGGGTTCTCAAAATTCCCACATTTTTCATATCATCAACAAGGATAAGACTTTTGGACTTTTAAACTGCTGAGTTAAGTGTAAAACCCTGCAGACAAGGAGGCTAGGCCCATGAAGGCCTGTAACTGGACATGCCTGGGCTTGTTGAGTGCAGTGTGTTTTTTTTTGCCTGAAACCAGACAACGAGAGGAGACAGAATATGCATTCTTCCCTTTAAAACAATCAAACCAGAGAAAGACTTCATGTTACACGAAACTGAAGCCCACCAAAATCAAACGAAGGACTAACCTTGATTTGGATTCTGATAAGAATTTCAAAGACAGTATAACTGGCCCAGTCAGTTATGAAGGAGAGAGAGAGAAACCAGCTAGCAGGAGGGTGGCCAGTTTTGAAACGATTGAAACAGAGTGTAAGCATGAAGATTTGGAGGTTTTGCAGGCCCACAGGCAACATCATGGTGAGGGACACAGGGTTGCAGGCTCAACCGAAGACAACAAGGCCGCAACCGCAGCCCTCCACGAAGATCGACCACCCACAACCGCGCCCTCCACCCAACTGAAGAACCTTCGTAGATTCCACAGACCAGGACCACGTGGGGATGGCAGGCCCCAGAGGACACAAAGAGCGTACCCCAAAACTGCAACCGGCTTACCTGGCTGGATTTCGAACTGTCAAGGAACCCTGGTTGATGAGTATGATCCCTGACCTCTCCTAGTTCAATTTAGTTAGGTTTTGGGGGTGGGACAAGGGTAAGGGGATTAGTAGCGTGATTTTCCCTCATTATGCTGTGTGTTCCCCATTCTTAACTAAGTGTACTTTGTAAGTCTGTATAATCTCAGTGTAATCCTAATGTTATAAGTTCATTTGTGACTTCAATAAACCCAGTTTTTTCTTGCACCAAAACCAGTTGTCTACTGCACTTTGTCACAACCCCCAAATAAGTCCAAGGTCTAGAACCCAGGGAGTGGGAACGATTCGAACCGCTCAGAAGTCAGAGGTGAAGCTGACACACACCACCACCCCCTACATGGTAAAGGTGTTGAAATAGAAGCAGAAGCTTTATCCAAAATAAGCAGACCCTGAATTTCCTCACACTTCCCGCCCACTGCACTGATAAAATCACACCAGAAATATGTCGGAAGCTTGGTTTACGGCTTAGAGAAGGTTTCCCCTGCACTTCTGCTGAAAGTACAACTATGCAGCAACAGTAAGTTTCGGGGATTTCAGAGTCATGGTGAAAAAAACATCATCGAAGGAGAAAGGGAAATAAAAGAGCTTTTGAAATGCAATGAAATAAAAACAGTTTATAGGAGAAGAAAGAGAAATCCAAGCACAAAATGAGAAAACCAGAAAAAGAAAATAAAAATGGTCAAGGCTTCAAAACACTGAAAGAATGATGAGTGGTTTGTATGTGTAGTAATTATGGTTTTATTTAGTGTGTAATGTACCTTTAAGAATAATACTTGTTAAGGAAGATCACATGATCTGTAGTAACCAATAGGAGAGCGGCACAGGCTACCTCTGGAGTCAGTGTAGAGATAGAGTTGGAGCTGAAAGCACAGGAGTAGTTGCTGCTGAGTATATTGTAAATAAACTTAATGTTTCCACCCAAGAAGTGTCTGCAGATCAACTCTATCATTCACAGCACAATTCAGCCACCCTACAACAACATATAAATACACACAGCATTGAAAACAAAATTGATGTGTTAGAAACATTAATAACTGTGGAGAAATATGATACAGTAATGCAGCATTCCGAAGTAGTCAAGTCAGCACACAGAGCCAGAGGCTCCTGATTTGAATATTATCAGGGTCTTACGTCCTGGGCCACTTATTAGTAACAATAGGGCAGTAAGCCTAACAACATCATGTTGAACCTGTTACTGCTCCTGTTAATGCTGTTTGTGACATGTTAAAATCGACTCTGTAAAATACGTAATTTGAGACAAGATGAATAGACTTCTGAGGAGCTGACTGATTAGATAGATGAAAGGGATGCAGTAGTAACATGTATTGATTTTCAGAAGGCATGCGATAAAATGTTTTACAGACATTTGTTAGAAAAATTCAAGGGTATGGTCTAAAAGGAAATATAGCTCCATGGGTAGAAAGTTGATTAATGGACAAGAAACAAAGGGGGAAATTTTTGGCAGAAAGGTAGCTCACAGAAAGTTCTGCAGTAGAACTAATTACATGTTCCTGTCATTGGCATGGTCATCACCATTTTGACATCTGAAGCAAGTGCCCACCTAAATTAGGTATTTAAATTGGAATCCTATGCAATCTGAGGATCCTAGAGCCATTTTAGAACTCAACTTAATGCAGCCTGCACTGGGCACTCTCCATCTAGTATCAGCTGGAGGTTCAGTCAAAGAGAGGTTTAAAGGTAAATACTTGATTATTTTGCACTGCCTTCAAAAACAGAAGCAGCAACGCAATAATTAGATGTTTGGACAAAAAGAACAGCTGCAAATGCTGCATATAAATAAAACAATCACCAGTTGCAATTTCAGAATGAACCTTTCATCAGATAAGTTCTGCTGAATGTTATGCCTGAAACATTAACCTTTTTCTTTCAAATGTTGATGAGCATTGATGTGAGTAATCAGCCTTTTTATTAAAAATTTGAATCAAACATTGTATTTTTTAAAAGTAAAATGTGTTGTTTAATAATGGAAAGGTTAGGACATTCTTTTAACCAGCAAAATTGATTTTCATTCATCTGTTGTGGTTAAATGGCATACATGAAGATTCAATCAATCAATGTGACTTGTATTTGCACCAGATTTTGTGTTTAATTGTGAAGGTTAACACCTGGAATTAATTGCCTGCAGGAGGAAATATGATGAGAATAGAACTAGCATTGTCAGGACCAAAGTGGCTTTGATTTTATTCAGGGAAATATTTTTGGAATATATATTTTGCAATATGGATTCATTATCATTTCACTATCCATTATTGAAAGAAATAATATATTATTCAATAATTGCTCTCAACATGATGAAAATGTTCTAATAAAAGCAGCTTTTCATTCAAATTCTAAATTGTATATCACATGCTTTTAAAAATAGCACTTTTTTGCCCTCACATTGTACAATCAATTCACATTTATCAGTATACGACCCTGCAGGTTACAAAAATATTACTTAAGGATTTCTTTAAAGAATGCAATTTAATCCTGATAAGAATTCCAACTGTGAGCCCTGTAAACATCTAATAAAAATATCTGATTCATCTAAAGACTTCGAGATTATTTAAGAATATAATTTAGACAATACTCTAGAATGTCCAACTACAGTGAGGAACCATTATTATTTTATCTTATTCTGTTATTAAAAGAAAACTTTCAGGGTAATATTACTGAGGAGATGTTTTAATTTATAAAAAATATCCAGGACTGCCTCTTTAAAACTGATGTAAAAATTGTATAAATGTTCATTCATATATTAATGACATGATTAATAAATTATGTATAACAGGGCTTTTACATACTTTACTGTATCTAGTAATTGATTTACTACTGTTATATTATTAATCCCTATAGATTGCAATATAGTAGATGTATTCCTATGTTGGCCAAAAAATATATCTTTCTATAAAATATCTTGGGGTGAAAGACAATAATCATGTAAATGAACTATCTTTAAGGAGGAATTATTCAGTTGTGCTGAGAACTTGTCCCTTTTTGTCCCTGGCAGAAATTCTAGTGGATATAGGGACAGATGCTTAACATGCCTGCCTCTAGGTTACCATGAAATAAGGGAAATGCATCATATCAAGTGTCTGTATCCTGGTAATTGTTGTATTGAGAATTGTCAAGAGCTTAGAAGGGATTGAAACTTGAAAAGGCCAGTATTCCAAAAGCAATCAAATATAAGGCGATCAACTTCCTACTGGAAAAGCGGCCAGCCGAGAAAGCAACAACATTTATTGCTAATTATTCTTGCAATGCTGTATTCAATGCCAGAAATGGTGCATGTACCTGTCATGTTGTTATACTGATATAAACACCAGTTGCTTATAAGGGATTCTGTAAACACACTGTGGGCTCATTTATTTAGAACAGGCACAGGAGAAAGGTAGAAAGCTTGAAGACATCAGCAGCAGAGCTGTGTGTGTGTATGTGTATGTTCTGTTCAAAGGCAAAAGTTAAACTAAGAATGGATCGCATACATACTTCCTTTGTAGTGATGTCATACTTAAAGGCATATCACAACATACCCCTTTCTTTTTAAAGAAATACTTTCCCTCTTCTAAAGAAGTATAACTATTTACAATACATGTTCATATTTAGTTACCATTATATAAGTTTATAGAACTGATGAATCTGAGTCTCTAAAGTTTGGAGGTAATCTGCTGGTACTCCCAGATCTTGTAATGGTAACCCTGTCAGGAGGTGTCTTTAATTGCTGACAGTGATCTGTGGGATTGTCTTTCTTGGATTTGTTCCTGGTTGCATTTGGGATCTTGTCCTAGATGCAATAAGACTGTACAGTGGCTGAGGAGCTGGAATGGACCTGATTTGCCCTCAGCTACATCTCACAGTTGCGCCTTTGTGTATAATGACTTCATAGGACCTTGGTTCCGAACAAATCCATGTCACCTTGGCTGGTTGCCATGTACCTTCTGGATGTGAACTTTTCCCAATTGTAAACTTGGCAATTCTGTACCTGCATTTTTATTGTGCACTTTGGGCATCTTCTCTTGTAGTTTTCAAAGTTGCTGTCTAGTTTCTTAGAGAGTAGAATGGATAGAAGAGTCAGTAAATTTGTACCCGCTGGTCTGTCAAACATGAGCTCTGCCGGTGATAGAATAGTTCTACTTAAAGGTGTTGCTCTCAGACGTAACATTGCAATGTGTAGATCTTGCTAGTTCTGTCTATATTTGTGAATTAGGGGTTTTACCATGCAAATCATTTGTTCAGCTAGGCTGTTAGATCTAAGGCAAGGAGGAGAAGAAGCAGTGTGATCAATGTTCCACTTCTCACACATATCCTGAAATAGCTTACCAATAATTTGTGGCCTGTTATTTGTAATGATCTCTCCATGCACAACAATTAAACTGAAAATAGCACTCAGAGTATGTACAAGAGTTGTGCTTGAGGTTTAGTGCAATTGATGAATAATGGGGCACTTGAAGAAGTAGTTGACAATGACAGTGAAGTCAGTGCCATGGATATGAAAGAGGTCTGGTGTGATTTTGGACCAAGGATGGGTAGGAACTTCATGCGGGATCAGTGGTGCTTTGGATTAGTGGTACTTTGTGCTGACTTGGCATATGCTTTTGACATGCCTCACACTTCTTGACGATGACTTCAATGTCATTGTTCATATCCAACTAATACACTGTCTCTCTTGCGAGTCTTCTTGTCCGATCAATGCCCACATGTGATGATGAACTTGTCGAAGAACATCAGGCCACAAAGATTCTGGTGTGATGACCAGCTTGCCATTTAAAATGACTCCCTAGGAGATGCCGAGCTCATACTGATAAGGCCAAAATGGTCTCAAGTGTTCGTGGACATGCTGAATTGAACCAGGCCATCCTTTGAAAATGCTTTTCCATAGCTTCTGTAGTGTAGAATTTTTCAATGCTTCTTCTTTTAGCTGCTGGCATTTGTATTGCGCAAAATGTACAAGGTCAGTTGACGGACTTGTATTCTCTTGTAACTCTGCAGCTCCCTTGAAACTGCCAATTTTGTTGAAGCATTCTGGGTGTTTCGATACTAGGTCACGAACTGAGGCGATAGGAGTAGTTTCCGAGGCTGATCTACCGTATGAGGTTTGACTGATTCCATGGATTGTCACTAGTGAGAGGTCATGGCATGCCAGTACACCTGCAATCACCGGGCCTTTGGCGTCCATCTGTGGCACCAAGGAGTATTGATTGGACTTGCACTCCAGGAATAAAGATCCTGCACATGGAATTAGTGAACTGTCATACGCCAAAAGTTGCTCAGTAGTAGGTTTCGCCACAGCCTTCCATGCCTGTGGATACATGCCTTTCAGAATCTGCAGAGTTAGTATGATTTCACTTGTCCTTGTGTCATTCTTGGCCAATAATAAATAGCTACCAATTTTCTTAGGACAAATAATTTGAATCTTGGCAAACACTTCGGACACATCATTGTCATTTTCGGTCTGTAAGTCACCTCATTTACATGTTTTTGATGGAATACTGGATGGTCATTCTTATTGCTTGAAGGCACCTGTTGTTTACAGTTTGTTTGGATCAGTGCATGGCTCTTTGTAGCTGCATCAGTCTTTGCTCTAGTGCACTGCTGCTGCCAATGGCCCTTTCTGACACATGCTTTGTAGAATTGATGGAAACCTGGTCATTTCCTTGGTGGTTACAGAAGCCCACACTTTCTACATGTCTTGCTAGGTTTGAGTGTTCTAGTAAGTGCGTCAACAATTGGGGTTGTACTTGGGACCTGTAAGCTTTTTGAACTGTAAGGATTGCTTCAGGCTTACATCCATCCTTGAATGGCTATTTACTGATATATGTTTTGGCCTTGTCTAGCAGATCTTTCTGGAATGCTACCATGGGAGTTGATGTGATCACCAACTCAACAATTCTGTCTGTTAGCTCTGTGTTTGAAAATCACAGTACACACCCTTTTCTCTGAATCTGCTGATGAAGTGGTCCATCAATTCTGTAGGTTGTTGTCAAAATGACATGAACACTGGTCGATGAATATGGCACTTCAACTTGATACTGAACCAGTCTTCCAACGTAGTCCATATCTTTTGGGGATCCTTTAGCTCTTCTGCTGTTATTCCTGATACATTCAACTTATGTAGACCTTCATTCCCAATTGCTAGGTGAATTTTTATGGCTTGCCTCTCTGGTACAGACACATCTGATTCAAGAAACTATAGCTCTGTATGCTGTTTAAAAATGTTGAATTCAGTTGATGTGTCAGCTGCAACTCAATTCAAACTGGGGAATTTTGTGGACATTCTGATAATATCCCTTCGACCTTCCTGGAATGCTGGCCCCTTGGCCTTCCACGTGAATGTTGCCTCCAGGCAGCTGGCCTGTTGCCCAATACCTCAGGGGGCTTGGCGGCTGGTTGGAAAGTTAACCTTCGACCATTGTTAAGCAGCTACCCACCGCTGTTTTCATGGAATCTTATAGCTCCCGTGTCTTGTCCAAACATGAATTTTTAGGTTTTTTTAACCTTATCGTTGCTTACAGGCAGATAACAGTGCCTCCCTCCTCCCGCCTCTGAGGAAATGACCCAAGGCAGGATGGTGCAGGCAAATCAGCATGCCAGTCAGGAGCGTGAATTTTCATGCCCTCCCACCTCCATGCTCTCCCCCATCAGAGGCCAAAAGTCTTGCTCAGTGCTTCAGACCCAGATTATGCATGAGCAACAGCACAGGAAATCCATTGGTATGATCGATAGCTATCGTAGATCACAGCATATAAGTTGACCTTTGAAGCATCCAAAAATCCTTCCAAAATGGGGTTGACTTATACACCGGAGTATAAAATGTGTGGGTCTAAATGATTGCCATTTTGAAATGTAAAACGAAACATAACCTTGGTAATTCTTTCAGTTTAAATTATTGTGGCATGTTTTATTGAATGAATTATGAAGATACCTTTAACCACCATCAAAGTATTTTAAAATCATTAAATTCATTGTCTTCAGCATCTAACACAAAGAGTTCATAAAAATCATTCTGAGTCACTTTGGCCATGGCATCATTGTAAGGATAACACTCTGGATCAGATGTGGTTCTTTCGCTTTCAGAATCACCCCTTCTCAACAAATCATCTCCTTCTCCATCCATTGAATTGGATACTCTGCATTTTTTGAATGATCCAATGACACGTGGTGCACCAGTAGCATCCCATGATTTGATAATGAAACCACATAAAACATCAAGCAAGGCAACACACCTATTTGTGTGTTCCACTCTTTGTGGAAGTTTTTCCTCCATTGACATTCCATCTATTCCATTCAGCATGAACTCGATCCTTGAATGGCTTGTTGAAGCATGCTCCCAGAGGTTGAACTACAGATGTTACACCCCCTGATATAACTGCAATGTGGGTGTTACTTCTTTGCAGACGCCTCTTGATCTCATTGGTTATATGGGGTCTGAACATGCCCGACACTAATAAGCTGCATTCTTTATGTATGTCACACATTTCTATTGTCTATTTCACACATGATCAACCCATAACTTCACTCCATCCTCATCCATCCAACCATGTCATGGACATGCACAAAACCTCCTGCAGGGAACTTGATGTTCGGTATGGTTTTACGTTTGAAAATTACCATAGGCTTTAATTTAGTTCTGTCAGCCACACAGGCTAGTACCATTGGGAAACTCGTCTTCTCATGCTCTGTCATTTTTCACTGGAATGATTTTTGAACTTTTCCATCCCACAGTTTGGCTGTTGGGCACATTGAAATCTGTGGGAATTTCAGTCATATTGCTGATGTGACTTAATGGGTATTTTTGCCAGGGGCAGGTGTTACACCTTCTGTGACTGCATGGAAAGGTGTCATGGGAAGGGAACCTCACCCCCAAACCTCATCCCCTTCCCATGGCACCTTCCCATGCAATCGCAGGAGGTGTAACACCTGGCCCTTTACCTCCTCTCTCCTCACTGACCAAGGTCCCAAAAACTCCTTCCAGGTGAAGCAGTGAATCACTTGAACTTCTTTCAATTTAGTCTTATGCATTCGCTGCTCCCATAGCGGTCTCCTCATGGGGAGACTAAACACAGATTGAGCGATCGCTTTGCAGAACACCTTCTCTCAGTCTGCAAGCATGAGCCAGACCTTCCTGTCACTTGCCATTTCAACAAACCAGTTTGCTCTCATTCTCACATGTCTGTCCTTAGCCTGCTGCAATGTTCCAGTGAAGCCCAACGCAAACTGGAGGAACGGTACCTCATCTTACGATTAGGCGCTTTACAGCCTTCTGGACTTAACATTGAGTTCAACAGCTTCAGACCATGAACTCTGTCCTCCATTTTGAAATATATTTTTCCCAACCCCCTTCACCCACAGGGCCAGTCATAAACTTGTTCTTATATTTTGCTCTCAGAGAGTGCTGACTCTTGTTCTGTTATTAACACATTCTGCAATCTGACCTTAATGCCACTATTAGCACCTGCCTTGGTTTTTAACGCTATCATTACCACTCCCTTTCTCTTGTGCCCATCTTTGTGATATCTTTGTCAAATTTCTCCTGAGCTCTCACCTACTACTGATCTTCTATTTTACTCCACCCGCTCTACACCCTCTCTTCAACAATATAAAACCTATTACATTTCTACCTCTCTTCAGGTCTGAAGAAGAGTCATACGGCTGTGAAATGTTAACCCTGTTTCTCTCTTCACAGATACTGCCAGGCCTGCTGAGTTTTTCCAGAATTTTCTGTTTTTACACCAACTAGCTGTTTGTCTGAAATCTTTGCTGGACTCAGGATTTGATTTAGCCTACATAAGATGCATAAATGTCTTGCATTTCTAATCAAGATGAAAACATTTAAAAAGTACCTGGATAAGCACTTGGCACGTCATAACATTCAAGACTATGGGCCAAGTGCTGGTAAATGGGATTAGGTAGGTAGGTCAGGTGTTTCTCACGTGTCGGTGCAGACTCGATGGGCTGAAGGCCTCTTCTCAACTGTGATTCTGTGATTCTGTGATTTTGATGATTTTCAAGGACCCGTTCCAATACATGCTTCTTGAGATCAGGCCAGTGGCTGGTCCCTGTTCTCATGGCGCATTTGGTCTTGGGCATCTTCATCAGGGTAGATTTGATCTTCTTCCATTCTTGCACCAGTTCTTCGCTAATACTGAATTCCCTCGCTGCAGCAGTTATTTAATGAGTTAGCAAACGGAAAATAGCAAATGTAACACCTTCATTCAAGAAAGAAGTGAGATAGAAAGCAGGAGGCTATAGGCCAGCTAACTTAACATCTGTCTTGGGAAATTGTTAGAATTCTTTATTAAAGAGGTTATAGCAGGATAATTAGAAAATCATAATGGGAACAAACAGAGTTAATATGGTTTTGTGAAAGTAAAGTCATGTTTAACAAATTTATTAGAGTTTATTGAGGAAGTAACAAGCAAGATGGATAAAGGGAAACCTGGAGATATGCTGTACTTGGATTTCCAGAAGGCATTTGACAAAGGTGCAACATCAAGGATTACTGCACAAGATTACTGCTCATGTTGTAGAAGGTAATATAGTAGCATGGTTAGCTAACAGGAAACAGGGAGTAGGGATAGAAGGGTCTTTCTCGGGTTGGCAAGCTGTAACTAGTGGAGAGTCACAGGGATCAGTGCCAGAAGCTCAACTATTTACAATCTATGTTAATAACTTGGACCAAGGGTCCAAATGTATGGTAGCATCATAGATAGGGAGGAAAATAAGTTGTTAAGATGAGTTAAAGAATTTACAAAGGGATGTGGACAGGTTAAGTGAGTGGGCAAAAAATTGGCAGATGGAGTAAAATGCAGGAAAATGTGAACTTGTTCATTTTGTCAGGAAGAATAGAAAAACAGCATATAATTTAAATTCAGAGAGATTGCAGCACTTAGTGGTACAGAGGGATCTGGGTGTCCTGGTACATGAATCACAGTTTGCAGGTGCAGCAAGTGATTAGGAAGGCAAATGGAATGTTGGCATTTATTGCGAGAGGAATTGAATATAAAAGTAGGAAAGTTTTACTGTAGATGTAAGTGCCTTGATGAGGCCACATCTAGAGCACTGTGTACAGTTTTGGTCTCCTTATTTGAAAAAGGATATAATTGCATTAGAAGCAGTTCACTGAAGATTCACTTGACTCATTCCTGGGATGAAGGACTTATCTTATGAAGAAAGGTTGAACAGATTGTGCCTATACCCATTGGAGTTTAGAAGAATAAGAGATGATCTTATTGAAATATATAAGATCCTGAGGGAACTTGATAGGGTGACTACCGAAAGGATGTTTCCTCTTGTGGGACAGACTAGAATTAGGAGACACCATTTAAGGATAGGAGGTCTACCTTTTAAAATGGAGATGAGGAGAAACTTTTTCTCTCAGAAGGTCGTTAGTCTGTGCAATTCTCTTCCCTAGAAAGCATTGGAGGCCAGGTCATTGAATTTATTCAAGGCTGAGTTAGATAGGTTTTTGATAGACTATGGAGTCAAGGCTAATGGTGACCGACAGGGAAGTGGAGTTAAGATCTTGATCAGATCAGCCATGATCTTCTCAAATGATAGGGCAGGCTCGAAGGACTGAATAGCCTACTCCTACATTCCTATGTTACGACTTTTAGTTTGAGAGCAACTCAAGGACTTATTTCTGTTCATCATTCAACAGCCCGGATTTGTCCTGCCTGCCTGGACATTATGGTATGCCAAACTGAATGGTGATTTAAGTGGCTCACTGCATCTGTCAGGGGGGTGACACACTGCGCCAGGACCGTAAAATCCTGGCCAACATGTGCGGTCTGCTCTGTGTGGACCCTTCTTAAACTCCCACACATCTTCACAACACAGCCCGTATCACTTGCTTGATCGCATGCGCAGACTTACATTATAAGGTAAGTAATGCATGCATTTCTGGGGTGAAAAATTGAGGCTAACTATTAATGCTAGTATAGCATTTCGTAGCTGAAAAGGAGGTTGACTTGTACGTCGTATATATGAAAAAGCATGATTTTTGCACCAAAAAATGGAGTTGTCTTATACGCTGGGTCATCATATATGCTGTGATCTATGGTACTATGTTACAAATGCAGTCAAAGTATAGTGTTACATATGTAAATTATGCTTAATATGCCATTTTCAATTTCATTCTCTGTCATCGTGACAAGCCATATAAGCACTGTTATTGACCATATTTTTCTTGTTAACCCAACTTTTGAAATACATAGGGGCACTTCCTAGTACAGTTTGTCAATATTTCACCAGCACATTATCAGCATTTATTCAGAAATTCTCCAAGGTCATTACCTAAAAGAAGTAAGTGCTGTGCTACTGTACCTTATTCGTCACTCACTAGGACTGACCAGGAGAAAGGGAGTGCTTAATCATTGGCACCTTGATCGAACCTGCCTCCACCACCCTTTCAGGTAGTTTGTTCCAGACTCCAACCACCCTCTGGTGAAAAAAAAAATTCTCCTCTTATCACATTTATTCCCTTTGCCAATTATTTTAATTGTGTCCTCTCATTCTTGATGTACTCTTGAGTGGTAATAGTTTCTCTATCCATACGCCTCAGGATCTTGAATACCTCTATAAAGTCTCCCCTCAGCCTTCTTTTCTCCAAAGAAAACATCCCAACCTCTCCAATCTATCCTCATAGCTACAGCTCTTTATCACTGGAATAATTCTTGTGAATCTCCTCTGTATTCTCTCCAAAGCCTTCACATCCTTTTTCAAGTATGGTGCCCAGAACTGGACGCAGTACTCCAGATGAGGTCTAACTGGTGTCTTTTACAAGTTCAAAATGACGTCCATACACTTGCACTCAATGCCCCTATTAATAAAGCCTAATATACTATATGCTTTATTAACTGCTCTCTCAACATGCCCTGCCATCTTCAATGACTTATGTACGTATACACTGAGGTCCCTCTGTTCCTGCACCTCCTTTAGAGGCTCTCCCTTTACTTTAAACTGTCTCACCATATTTTTCCTACCACAATGAATCACCTCACACTTCTCTGCATTGAACTTCATCTGCCACTTGTCTGCCCAACCCACCAACATGTCTACGTCCTTTTGAAGTTCAAGACTATCCCCATCACAGTCGACAACATTCCAATCTTCATATCATCTGCAAATTTTGAAATCATGCCCTGCACACCACAGTCTAAGTCATTAATTTATATCAGGAAGTGCAAGGGTCCCAACATTGACCCCAGGGGAACTCCACTATAATCTGAAAAACAACCATTTATCACTACTCTCTGATTTCTGCCACTCCACCAATTTCTTATGCAAGTCTCTACTTTCCCTTTTATTCCATGACCTAGAACTTTGCTCACACCCCCTTCCTTCTTGCCTGTTCTCCAAAACCCATCCCCCCACCTCCCCTCTCTAAGCTGGCCAAATCCTGCTCACCAATAGCCCAGACTTGCTTCACTCCTGGTTCCATTGGACCTTCTTCTTGGGAGTGGTTGCAGTCCTGGCAGCACCCACTAGTGAGCTGTTGGCACTGCTGGGACTGCTGGAGCAGCTGACCAGTCGGGTTGGTTGGCAGTTGCCGAAGGCAGGTCTTCCTCCTCAGAGAAGGGGAGAAGTCTCACTGTGAGCTAATTTAGCCTGCCCACAGCGTAGTATGGCTATGGGATGGGCTTGCATGGAACGAGTCAGCTTCAAGTCAACTTTCCTTCTGGGGGTCAAGCCGTACGTCCTGGTCCCGTAAAATGCAGCCCCAAACCTTTTGTGCAAGTGGGTGTGTGAAGCCCACATGTATGCTGCATGGAAAAACAGAATGGCAGGGTATTACTCAAATGGTGATAGATTGGGAAATGTTGATGTACAAAGGGACCTGGATGTCCTTGTACACCAGTCACTGAAAGTAAGCATGCAGGTGCAGCAAGCAGTTAAGAAGGCAAATGGTATGTTGGCCTTCATTGCGAGAGGTCTTGAGCACAGGAGCAAGGATGTCTTACTGCAGCTGTACAGGGCCTTGGTGAGGCCATGCCTGGAGTATTGTGTGCAGTTTTGGCCTCCTTACCTAAGAAAGGATATACTTGACATACAGGGAGTGCAGCAAAGGTTCATCAGGCCGATTCCTGGGATGGCAAGATTGTCGTATGAGGAGAGATTGGGCCGACTAGGCCTGTATTCGCTGGAGCTTAGAAGAATGAGAGAGGATCTTACTGAAACATATAAAATTCTGACAGGGCTGGACAGACTGGATGCAAGGATGATGTTTCCTCTGGCTGGGGGTATAGAACAAAGGGCCACAGTCTCAGGATATGGGGTCAGCCATTTAGGACTGAGATGAGGCGAAACTTCTTCACTCAGAGGATGGTGAACCTGTGGAATTCTCTACCACAGATGGCTGTGGAGGCCAAGTCGCTGAATATATTTAAGGAGAAAGTGGATAGATTTCTTGACTCTAAAGACATAAAGGGGTATGGGGAGAGAGCAGGGGTATGGCGTTGAGATAGAAGATCAGTCATGAACATATTGAATGGTAGAGCAGGCTCAAAGGGCCGAATGACCTACTCCTGCTCCTATTTTGCTATGTTTCTTTCTTCCGATGTTTCTATGTAACAAATGCTTGAGTGTTAAACCTGCTTTAACACTTCCATGTTGATGGGGGATGTTGATCAGCGAGCGTACATGGGCGTGCTTCTCATCAGCAACCCCCTTTCGGAGGCGTGGCGCCATTTTACGTGGGCGAGCCAATTAAGGCCCGCCCAGAGTGACGCCCGCAGGGAAGCGCTATGCGCTCTCTGTGCGAGTGGAGGGGATTCCCAAAATCGAGAGTGCGCTCTTTCGTGCATGCGCACGAAAGAACGCACTCATCTCCCTGAAGCTAAGTGCCGCCTCAGGGAGATTGTCTCCACTTTCAAAAATAGTGAAAATAGAAAAAAAAAATTTCCCTTACATGTCCCCTCATGTGTCCATAATTTTTACAAAATCTTTATTAAAATTTTTTAAAGCCTACATGAATCCTCATCCCGCCGGTGGATGAGGTTTCATGTTTTTTCTATTCCCCGCCGAGGCTCCTGGCCTGCCCACCAACCTTAAGGTTGGAAGGGCAGGTCCTTTAATGACTTAATTGACCCTGTCAACGGCCCCAATTGGCCATTGACATGTTGGTGGGCCCGCAGCTGATTTTGCTGCGCTCCCGCCTTCCTGAAAATTTAAATGGGGTGTGGTGACGTCGGGAGTTCCCCCCGACATCACCGCACATCATTTTATGCGTCAGCCAGTGGGCCCTGCCCCCGCTCGCCGACTCGTAAAATTCTGCCCCATGGATCCAAGGCTTGTAATTTTTGAGACAGGCCCTGATTGAAAAGGGAAATTGAGAAAGGAAATTGACTCTTCCAGTTTGTCATGACAGCAGGAAATTGTGACTAAGATCTACCTATAACTTCACCAGCTAACCAACAACATACTGAACAGTTTAAAGAGGACCTGTGTATCTTTTTAAAAACAATACAAGAAAAAGCATTGGCCAAAGATGGCTAACACCAGCCACCTGGGGCAGAATCTTCGGGTCGACGAGCGCGGGCAGGCCCTGCTTGCTGACATGTAAAATGACGCGTGGTGACATTGGGCGTGCGTCCCAATGTCACTGCGCGTCATTCAGATATTCATTTCAGCGGGTGCACACCAGAGTCGGCTGCGCACCCGCCAAACTGTCAAAGGCCTATTAAGGCCATTTAAATATCAATTAAAATAATTAACTGAGCTGCCCGTCCAACCTTAAGGTTGGCGGGCAGGCGAAGAGCCCAGGCGGCCTTCGCATTTTTCATGAAACCTCATCTACGGGCGGGATGAGGTTTTATGAAGGCTTTTAAAGTTTAGTAAAATTTTTAAATAAAATCAATTGACATGTCCCAGCTCACGTGACACTGTGAGGGGACATGTTTTAAAAAGTTTTTTTTGTCTTTATTAAAATTTTTACAAATTAACTGATCTCCGTGAGGCAGCTCTTTGCCTCAGGGAGATTTCTGCGCTCTTTCGCATGTATGCGTGAAAGAGCACAGGCCCCGACTCCCGCACAGGGAGTGCTCAGTGTTTCCGGGTGCGCATCACGCTGGGTGGGGCTTAATTGGCCCGCCCACGTAAAATGGTGGCGTGCAGCCGGTCGTGGGTGGCAATCGGCTGCGTGCCCCTCTGCTTCCAC
Organism: Cetorhinus maximus; assembly: GCF_964194155.1. Lineage (NCBI taxonomy): Eukaryota > Metazoa > Chordata > Chondrichthyes > Lamniformes > Cetorhinidae > Cetorhinus > Cetorhinus maximus. Next base: position 98,938,148 of record NC_135882.1, read on the forward strand.
CCAACCCCCATGATGGAGAAAAAATTCACCCCCTGATGTCTAGTATTGTAAGTTAGCCACTTTTCTGGAAAGTTCCTATATGGATTGCACTGCAGACCTGCCCTGATATGTTGCATGGTATTTCGCACCAGGGGGTGTCAAGGTCCACTTCCGAAAGGAACTCTTGAAAGGGAAGCACTAAAAATGCAAAGCACTGGACTTTAATCAAGGGTAATTCTATCAAGATATTGGAAACTGTGAACCAGCCAGATACACCCACAGACACTCAAAACTCCCTGTGGAGAATGAAATAACCCCATCTCCTGATGGCTTCTACTAGCTTGAAATGTGTGAAAAGTTTCTGAGATGTAAGATCAAAAATGAGATTACTTGTTCTACAATAATGACTGCAAGACATGTTAATCAAATTATTCTAGGGATATACAGACAGGAGTTTTAAGAACTGGTTTTGCCAAGCCAGAAATAAGCCAGGAAGTTATTTGGCAACATTGCTGAGGGAAACAGTAAGGAACCTCTCTCTCTTTCTTTCTGAGGTTGTCTCCAGCAAAGTGCGGTTACCTGAACTTCAATTCAACTTCAGGATTTTAAAGGAAACCTGCTAACTTTAATGGACGCAATGTCCAGCAATCTATGCCTCAAGGACATACATCCCTTTAACTTTTATTTGAACTTTAACTTTTCTTACTTCTGGGATCTGTGTGTGTCATCCCATCTCTAGTTTAGTAGCTCATAAACATACTCTTTCTTTGACACAAGAAGACCTGGTTTGGTTTTTTTTCTTCATTAATGGGATGTGGGTATTACTGGCTAGGCCAACATCCCTATTGCCCTTGTTCAGAGGGCATTTAAGAATCAACCACATTGCTGTCACATGTAGGCCAGGCCAGGTAAGGACAGCAGATTTCCTTCCCTAAAGGACATTAGTAAGCCAGTAACAATGGAATTTTAATTCCAGATTATTATTAAATTCAAATTCTGTGGTGAGATTCAAACCCAGGTACCCCTGGGCATTACCCTGGGTGTTTGGATTACCAGTCCAGTGACAATACCACTATGCTATTGCCTCCCTAATAAAAATAAATGCACTTGGATTTGGGAAAGGCATCTATGGGGGGAAATAAATTTTAAAAACACCTTTGTGACCAACCGTGGAGGCTGAATAAAGGTGAGCCAGTTCTCTGCTCCTCACTCAGTCATAACAAGTTCCTAAGGAAACTAAAACTGAAACTAAGATTGGCAACCAAAGCTTCTAGGGAGACTGAAACTGGTTGAAAGCATATAAAAGGACACAGAGCCTATTATGACACTGTCAACGGTAAAGGCTGAGTTGCTCAAATCCCAGAGGGAATCTTGAAATAACTGTCATAACCCATTTTTGAAATTTGTATGTTTGGAGATGCAGGCTTTGAATTCAGTAGTAATAAGACCACAGAGTCTCAAGAGGTTTTTTTTACATAAAACTAAATTAAACATTTATTAATACAAGGAAAATTGTAAACGCATACATATGTCTACAAAATTACTACTATAATAACTACAAAAATCCCCAAATTAATCTGACTTTCAATTACACCCCCATTAAGACAACAGTAAAACTCATTGATTTAAAGAGACACCTGGACAGTCACATTCAAAATGAGTTTCTTTCAGCCCTGGGTCCTTGCAGAGAGACTTGAGGTTTACAGGCTAGTGGCTTCTCGCACTTGATGGGTCTTAAAATGCCTCTGCCTTACACACAATCCCCTTTCTCCTCTATACAAATCTTCCTCTTTGAATGTAAATTTTCCATTGTATTACTAGGTTTTTAATTTTACCTCTTCTAACAATAACATCCTTTGGTTCCAGCAATTTTATTAGTAAGCTGAAAAAAATAAATGCATTGCTTGGCGCCTTCTCGCTTGGTGCAATATTTCACCCATTCTTTTGAATGCCTTATTTAAAAATGCAAATTGCCCCCTTGAGAACTATGTTTCTAAACTTGCTCATGTTTATCTAATTACCTTTTCAAACCTACTTCTTTCTATACATCAAAGCTTTAATCCAATGAAGACACACAGACACACACGTAAACACAGACCCCACTAGAACTTTATTTAAAAAAATAATTTCCAACAACATTATAGGCATTAATCTCTTCATGACAGAGCGATCAAAGCTCAGATGTTGATCCCAGTGGTGCAGTAGAGGCAGGCTGAAGAAGATAGAGGCTAGATCCAGAAGCTGAGAATAGACAAATATACAGTTCCTGCAACTGTTTCTGTTATTTGAAGATAACATTGGTGAATCTATGTCATCCAGACTGTCACAAGCAAAACTGAGGAGGTTCTGCAGATGTGTACTATTTTTGGTAAGGACTGTGCCTGTAATGTTAGCGGAATATGGATGTTAGTTTGTGATGCCAACACAACTAAAGCAGAAACAGAAGAAGCCTGAGGAACTTGGGCTAGTTGTGCCCTGCTGTTGGCTGGAGATCAGGACAAGTTCTCAAAGAAGAGGCAATGAAATCCTTAGTGTGGAAGAAAGAGTTGTGAAACACTTTTACTGAGAATGATGACAGATATACTGAGTGGGCTGCCGAGCCAATTTGCAAGATCTGTCTTCGTTGTACCTACCATTTAACATATAATTTAGTGTTTATAATCAACCACAATTTGTCTGTTAAGTCATGATTAACATATTAATTATGGGTTTTAAAGTATAGATGGTTACCCAGGGTAGTATTTAGTGTTTGCTTTGTTTGACTCTTGTATTGTAAAAATTCTTTTGTTTTAAACTATGGAATCTTGTGGCTTAATTCTTTCATTAAATAACTGGGATTTCAGATTTTTTTTAAAGTTACAGTTCTCGGCCAAGATCATAACACATATCTTATTAGCACAATATCTAGTTAATGCCCTTTCTACCCCTTTCACCAAAATAATTCCTAGTTTAGTTCCAGAAGATTGCACCAGAATAAAAAAGTTTTATTTATTATTAATATATTAATTCTACTGTGGAGAAATTGCTACTATAAAAAGACAGTGCCTGATGTTTCATTTGAGCTGCAAAGTTTTTTATTTTAAATTATAAAAATTTATAGGGAAGAATATATCACACAAAGTAGTAATGGGAACACTTAATGGTTGGGAAGAAATACTTCAAATAAAATAGTGAACACGATGAATTGTTTGGCTTTAACAGCTTAACATATTCCAAGCCTTTAAGCAAAATTAATAATGGATAGGCTGAAACATTTTCTTACCCTCTTGTATCTAATTTCTTCAAGTGCCCGACAGGAATATATCTCGAGTTTTGCGATTGGTTTCATGTAACCAATTATAAAGTAGTTTGTTTGTGTGAGCTGTACAAAATCTAAATTTAAATTGTCCATTGATTATTACAATATTTTAATTCCCTTAGTGCGTAATTGCCAAAAGCTTCGTTAGAGTAACGGCTTTACAACAGTAGCATGCTGCAAAGCTCTTGATGACTCAATTCTACAAATAGAAGGGAACAATGAAAAAAAAACATCAAGTAAGATATATGCTAGAAACTCATGGGTGGAAACAACAAGCATGTGGATGTGCAGCCCTGGGTTCTGTTGACTGACTGAAATGGAGACTTTCTTCGACATCTGTGCTTCATATACTGAACTCTCCAACCTATGTTATTTATATATTATCTATATTACCCTATTATTTGTCATTTATATAAATGACATAGATGACTATGTGGGGGGTAGGATTAGTAAGTTTGCGGATGACACAAAGATTGGCCGGGTGGTTAACAGTGAGGTTGAGTGTCTTGGACTACAGGAAGATATAGACGGGATGGTCGAATGGGCAGATAAGTGGCAGATGGAATTTAACCCTGAAAAGTGTGAGGTGATACACTTTGGAAGGAGTAATTTGACAAGGAAGTATTCAATGAACGGCATGGCACTAGGAAGTTCTGAGGAACAAAGGGACCTTGGCGTGTGTGTCCATAGATGTGTGTCCATAGATCTCTGAAGTTAGTGGGGTTGTGAAAAAGGCATATGGGACACTTGCCTTTATCAATCGAGGCATAGATTACAAAGGTAGGGAGGTCATGTTGGAGTTGTATAGAACCTTGGTGAGACCACAGCTGGAGTACTGTGTGCAGTTTTGGTCGCCACATTATAGGAAGGATGTGATTGCACTGGAGGGGGTGCAGAGGTGATTCACCAGGATGTTGCCTGTTCTGAAACATTTAAGTTATGAAGAGAGGTTGGATAGACTTGGGTTGTTTTCTTTGGAGCAGAGAAGACTAAGGAGTGACCTGATCGAGGTGTACAAGATTATGAGGGACATGGACAGGGTGGATAGGGAGCAGCTGTTCCCCTTAGTTGAAGGGTCAGTCACAAGGGGGCATAAGTTCAAGGTGAAGGGCAAGAGGTTTAGAGGGGGGTGTGAGGAAAATCTTTTTTACCCAGAGGGTGGTGACGGTCTGAAATGCACGGCCTGGGAGGGTGGTGAAGGCGGGTTGCCTCACATCCTTTAAAAAGTACCTGGATGAGCACTTGGCATGTTATAACATTCAAGGCTATGGGCCAAGTGCTGGTAAATGGGATTAGGTAGGTAGGTCAGGTGTTTCTCAGGTGTCGGTGCAGAGTCGATGGGCCGAAGGGCCTGTTCTGCACTGTGTGATTCTGTGATTCTGTGATATGGTCATTGAAACATCTGATATTTCTGAAATGTGGTGCTCTGTTGACTGTGATGCTGTTCCACTTTTCACTGAGCCCTACCTAAATAGGATTTTCATAGGTTTGAATATTAGATCCCCCCCACTCCCTCTCTGGGCATGTTTTTGGCAGGGGGGAAGGCGTGTAAAATATGAGAGTTGGCGAACCCACCACCTTCCGATCTGATCCACCCCTGACCCAGTCCCAGTTACATTAGGCAGACGGAAGCTGAAATCGGAAGCCCACCTGGTATTTTGAAAAAAGTCATTAATAAGCAATTGAGCTTGTAAACAAGCCAATTGACCCGAATATTATGTGGCCTACGCCATAATGCAGTTACTGTAGTCAGGCAGGCAAGAATAGGGAATCTGTTTTTTCACCATCTGAGGTGATAAAGGTTGGAAGGAAGGGAAAGCACCTTTTAGGCACACCTCTCCTCCAAGATTATACTCCCCCTTTGTGCCTTCCCATCTGGCCTCCAAAACCCAAACGCCCCCACCCCCACCCCAGCCCAGGTGCTTGATCCCTTCCTGTCCTAAAAGTCCAGGACTTACCTTAGTTTGGGATCCATTGCTCTTCTTCCCCTAACCTTCTTACAGTCCCAGCAGTGCCCACTACTGAGCACTACTTGCTGCTGGGACTGCGAGAGTTGCGAGACAATTAAATTGCCTGGCAGCTCTTGAGGGCGAGACTTCTTCCCACTGAAGTCGAAAAGCCACCTGGTAGAGGCCCGGGCCACAATCTTCCAGTCCTCCTAAAATATGGGAGTGGCACAAGAGGACTAGAGGATTGTAAATGTTACATCCCACGGAGGGAGATAAATCCAAAAACTACAGGCCAATTAGCTTACTGATGATCTGGAAACTTTAAGGGACACTAATCCAGGACAAAATTAACAGGCACTTGGAAAAATATGCATTAATGAATGAAAGAAAGCATGTATTTGTTAAAAAGAAATCATGCTTAACTAACTTGCTTGAGTCCTTAAAGTCATAGAGGGTTGATAGGGATAGTACGGTTAATGTGTAAATGAACTTCCAAAGACATTTGACGAAGTTCACATAATAGGTTTGTAAGCAAAATTAACTCCCTTGGGATTAGAAGGACAGTGAGAGAGTAGTGGTGTTTGGTTGATTTTCAGGCTTAAGGGAAGTACAGAGGTGCCCACCCTCCAAAGATTCATGTTGGGGCCACTGTTCTTTTGGATATAATAGATACAATGATGACTAATACTTGGGTGTACAGGGTAAATTCAAAGACAAAACTTCCAGATATAGTGTATACTGAGTAGGATAAAAACAGACCACATGAGAACATAGGCAAACGGGTGAAATGAGCAGACTCACGGCAAATGAAACTCTATGCAGAGAAGTATATGAAGTGATTCATTTTGGTAGAAAGAATTCGGAGAGGCTATATAAACAAAATGGTATAATTTTAGATTGAGTGCAGGAACAGAGAGACCTTGGGTGTATGTATATGAATCTTTGAAGCTGTTTAAAAGGGATAGGAATCCTTAGCTTTATGTTAAATCTTTATGAAACACTTGTTAGTGCTCCATTTGGAGCATTGTGGCCAATTCTGGGCACTACGTTTTAAGCAGGATATTAAGTCCTTGGAGAGGATGTAGAGATTTACTAGAATGGTACCAGGGATGAAAGACTTGATTTATGTGGATATAGAAACGTGAGTTATTTTCCTTTAAGAGCAGGGAAGATTAAGGGGAGATTTAGTAAAGCTATCAAAACCCTTCATGATTTTGAGCAAAGTAAATAAGAAGAAATTATGTCCAGTGGCAAAAGGTTGATAATCAGAAGACTCAGATTTAAGGTAATTGGCAAAAGAACCAGAAGTGATATGAGGAAAAATAAATATACACACTTGAGTTGTTATGATCAGCAATGCACTGCTTGAAAGGATGGTGGAAGCAGACTAAATAAATAACTTTCAAAGAGAATTGAATAAGTATTGGAAGAGGGAATATTTGCAGACTGAAAGAGCAGGGGAGTGAGACTTTCAAATAACCAGTGCAGGCAAAATGCAGCAAATAGCCTCCTTCTGTGTTGAATCATTCCATCATTAGTCCTATTTGTGCTGGGTTTGCAGTCTTTATCAATTAAAGTTCGGCCCCAATTTGGTGTTTGATTTTTACATGAGCATGGAAGCGTCATTGACCACTCTTGACTACTCACCCTGGTCTTTTTTGACAATAATTGGAAAATTAGGCTGTAATTCAATTTACCAAAATAACCTCAGGTAATGAGAATGTGTAAGGGTTCTATGTTTCTTAGGTATCACTTAACTCCAGTAAAGGCGAGTAAAATACTTGGGCATTTAGCAAAACTAGGTAATGTAATTAATAAACAACTTTTAGAAAGTGCTGACCATGTCTTACAAGTTATCCCTGCTCCTGTTTCTACTATAAGTGGTGGTAGTTGGGAAGGGGGCGAATAGGTACCTTCGTTTCAATATTTAGTTATTCAGTGGAAAGTTAAATATCCAGAACAGGTCCAATTTTGTGAAATGATTCCTACAAACATAGCGGAATGAATATTGTATAAATTATTATAAAATGGCCCGAATCTTCTGAGCAATCATCGTTGGATTGACACTCTGCTCCTACCTTTCTGCACCACACCGGAGCGCTGCATTTCTGGTTGGGACTTCCGATCCCGGTTTCTCCAGGATGCAGAGCATACCTGAATTAGAACTGCTGCTTTGTAGTGCTGGATTGTCAAGGGGAGATAAGCCTTGCTCCTTTTTAACGGCACTAACTGCCATCTTCTGGTAAGTAAAGAGTTTAAATGGCCCAAAGCTTCTTAGAAAAGATGGGAGAGTAAGTAAGAGGGTAGGGTGGGTGATTATTAAAAATTATTATTATTCATTCACGGGATGACATGGGCTTCACTGGCCGGGCCAGCATTTATTGCACATTCCTAGTCGCCCTTGAGAAGGTGGTGATGAGCTGTCTTCTTGAACTGCTGCAGTCCATGCGGTGTAGGCACACCCACGGTTTTGTTAGGGCGGGAGTTCCAGGATTTTGATAAGGAGTAAGGGAGTAGGGTAGGTAAAATAAGTGGATAAGGGGGTAGGATGGTTATGGTGGCATGGTTGGTAAGGGGCTCAGATGGCAGATGGTAGGGTGTTGAGATCGGGTCAGGTTAGGTGAGGGGAAGTCAGGAGGTTGCAGGGATAATCGGGTGGTGACGTCAGATCAGATCGGGTTGGGTGGAGTCGGGGCATCGTTGGGGAGTCGGGTAGGGGACCTACTCAGGTTGGGTCAGCAGGGAGTTGAGGCATCAGGGGGAAGTCGGGTGGTGGGGGCTAGTCATGTCGGGTCTGGGGGCAGTCAAGGCTTCAGGAGGGAGACAGGGAATTGGGTGGACTCGGGGCACCGAGGAGGAATCAGGTAGTGAGGTTAGGTTAGGTTGGGTCAGGGGGAGAGTCAGATGGTGGTGCCCAGTCAGGTCAGGTCGAGGGGAATTAGGGGGTCGGGGAGAAGTTGAGAGGTCAGGGGGAGTCAAGAGAACAATGGGGAAGTTGGATTGTGAGGGGGCAGGGTCAGTTGCATAGCTACCAGGAGTTAGACTAGGATTTCTCTGTCCAACATTTCCTGGGTAACTATTCAGGTAAGTTGGAACTGCCGAACTCTCCGGCTCCAACTCCAAGATGGAGACATTTTCGGAGGGTTCCAGGGAGCAGGGAAATTGGCCATTGGAAGTTCAAGCTTTCAAGCAATTCCCATGGATGCATTGCCTTGGAATGTTCAAGGGGTTCTGTAGTGCGTCTTGGAGGGTATGCTGGTCTCCGGCTATCTGGAGATTAAAAGATCTGGGCCAATATTTCACTTGAAAAATGAATGTTATATAAATCCACAAATTTCCAAAGTCTATAACTTGGATAAATATGAAGTCAGTTATCCCTTAGACTATGGAAAATGTTAGGTATTTTGTTATTAATTCAGTTAAATGTTGCTCAGTAAGGGGCACTTCTTTCAAAGAAAAATAATGATCAGCAATCAAAAGACAAAGATACTTGATTTTATTAATGGTGATTTGTGCATCATGATACACTAGTGGAAATGACTGACAATTGGTTAATCACAAGGCAGCTATAATAATGATGTTGAACATTTCTTAATTCAAGCCACTTAGTCTGTGGGTGGAATCGTCCCAGATTTGCATTAAGTGCGGTAGCGGGTGGAAAAAAGGATGTTTTACTCACCGGCCACAACTGGGGGCTTTTCATGTCATATCATCCCATTCTTGCCTCATTAATAATGCATTCCCAGGAAACATGCCAGATCGCTGGTGGGGTGGTCTCTGATTCACCCACCCCGCCGTCTCCTCAGGCCTTCAGTAAAACGGCACTCTTAAAGTTCGCCTCTGTACAGGGCTAGCACTCTTCAAGGGATAGGAAGTTGCTGGGAACTGATGGCTATCAAAGGGAGGAAACATGCTGCCCCCAGATTTAACAACACCTCCCTCCAGTGCCTACTTGACACAGTGGAGGCCCGCCGCAATGTCCTGTGCCCCCGCTCTGGGAGAAGACCAACAAGCAAGCTCATCAATCCAGCATGGTAAGTGGCAGCATTGGTCAGTGCCAACGGCCTGCAAAAGGGACAGCCACCCAGTGCCACAAGAGATCATTCTCCTCTGCTCTGCCAGGGTAAGTCATTCTTCTCATTACTCTCAACTTACGCAAACCCATCATACATCCAGAGGGATCTCACTCACTGCCTGTTCAAGGGACATCACCACTCAGACTCTTACAGACACCTTCATCTGCTGTGCGGATCATGTCCTCATCCTGTCCATAGCACCGCTCACCACCCACACACATGATAGGCATCCTTGCTATCTGGCCTGGTAGGCGTTCTCTTTACACTCTCCCAATCTGTATCATGCAGGAAAAGCTGGCACACAACAAAAGGGAGAGGTCGCAGGCTGGTGGAGGAATGCCTGAAATCAAGGTCCTCATAGACCTTGAAAATAGAGTCATCCAGCTGGCCAGCAATGATCTGGACCGTTCCTGTGCTGACCGTGAGGTCGACAGCTCTCAACCAAGTGATGATCCAGCAGTGCAACATCCATCAGACAACCATGCTGTGAGTCAGATCCCCTGTTCCGCAGTCCTCTGATGTGCCCTAATTATCTCTCCTTGCTTTCGCAAGCACATCTGGGAAGCAGCTGAGGGAGTCCATGACCCAGGTCCTCAACTCAAGCCCCAAAGAAACATCGGAAGAAGAATCTGATGACACCCTAACTGAAGTCCCATCACAGCGCTCACCCACACCCTCCACCAGCGCAGAGACACACACTTCGGTGGGACCTAGTTCTAGAGTAGCCTCGGGGTCACAACCTGGTGATTATATTGCACTGTCTGATCCACAGCAGGCGGCAGCAGGGACTTCCCAGGTGTCCAGCATTCGGAGGACTGTTGGAGACCAGAAATCTGCTGAGTCTGAGTCAGATGAGGAGCCTCTGGACTTGGTCATGTTACAGCTGCTGGAGCTGCAAAGGTAAGCTCGGGAACATCAGGAAGAGATGTCCGCTGCACTCCTCAGATTGCAAGGCATGATGGAGGAGTCCATCAGTCTTCAGTCTGGGGTGATAGCGCCGGCATGCCAATGCACCAAGGTCAATCCTGGTAGTATGGCAGCTGCCATGGAAACCTTGGTCCAGGACTTCGCTCCTGCACTACTGCCTGGCCTGAACTCCATTGCTGACCCCATAGTTGGCCTCCGATAGTGTCAATGCGAGGGGGGTGCGGAGCAGCTCAATCTCACTCCAGCTTCCACTTTTCCTCAAGGAATCAGCCAGGGGCTGTCGGGCACCCACAAGGAGGAGGATCAGCAGGTTCATATCCTGGGGCCATCCACACTGGTGACTCCGGGTGTGTCTGGCCCATCCGAATTCCCTCTTCCTGTGACCCCAGCAAATCCAGCTCCACAGGCTGAGGAGGGTGCCACTGCCACACAGCAGGATTCCAAAAGCAGGTTGGGGCCCTCCAGGTCTCAGCCCTCCAGAGGATGCCCACCAAGGTGATTACAGACAGAGCATGGCAGTCAGCAGGCTGCCTCCACCTCTGCTGTTGATGTCGGGGGACAACCAAGACATAGTGGCAGGGTTAGGAAGGTTAAGAAGATGTAGTTGCACATGGGTGTTAATCACTAGTACATAATGTTCACTATTGTAAATAAACTCCCAAGATTGTCTCCTTGTCTATGGCTCAATGTTATGATGAGCACTGTCCGTGTCACTCAGATGTGAAACTTTGGTTCCTGCACAACATAAAGGCAGGTGTCTCAGTCCAGAGCCTCTTCCCTGTGCTCTGTGTAACCTTCCCAGCACACTGATGGTGCGCTTTAATTGTCACTGGTCACATCAGTCATGCCTGCACTTCGATGGGTCTTGTCAATGCTGCCAGAATGTCCTGGGCCGGCGGCACAGAGTTCCATCATTTTCCCTGTGTACTCCCAACGCCTTTGAGGTGCGGCTGCCACACCCATCTCTTCAGCATCTGTGTCCGGTGACAGTGTGGTCCTGAAGAGTTCAGCTCATGAAGGATGCCATAGGATCAGAGGAAGTTAAAGTTTCCCCGCTGCAATTCCATGATATGACCCTGTTCACAGAGCACAAGCGATCTGCCATCAGACAGACAGGAGTCAGACATTCACATAAGCTATGTGAGGATCTATGGAGTGTCCCCACTGCACGTTGTCATCATCCTCCTGGAATGTAGGGACTATGGGCATCCACTGCATCTCCATGACAGGAGCCTTATCACAGAGGATATGTGCGCTGCTATCAGCCAGACTGGAGTCAAATGTTCACAGATACAATGTGAGGATCTATGGTGTCTTCTCCTCACTGCATGTCGTCATCATTCTCCATGAATCTAGCAGCTAGAAGGGCCTACCAAGCACTCCTGCCTTGTCTGGCCAGTGCGATCGCTGTCACCATTTGAGGACCTCCTCACCTCTTCCCCTTTGATGTCCTCCTCATCGAAGGAGATGTGCAGCTCCTGCATCTCTTCCTCAGACAGCTCCTCTCCCCATTGCAGCGCCAGGTTTTAAAAGGCGCAGCAGGCGATGCCAATGCATGACACCCTCTGTGGACTGTATTGCAGGGCTCCACCAGACCGTTCCAGGCACTGGAACCTCACTTTTAGCATCCTGATGGTTTGCTCCATCAAAGTGTGAGTTGCGGCATGAGCCTCATTGTACCTTCAGCCACGCTGTACGTAGGTAGCCCCTGTTCCCTGTTATTAGTACACCCATGCGAACCCACATGTCTCACTCTTTCATCCTGCAGGAGGAGTACATCAGGAGCATGGAGCCTGGTGACTTAGCTGTATGCCTCATGGCTTACAGGGAGCGGAGACAAAGGAGAAGTAAGCAACAAAGGCACCTTGCCGGACAGAGGGAGGAGCAGCACCTTCAGGAAGAAGGGGCAGCTGGGAGCCAACCCTGCAGCCTCTGTGGACTGTGGAAGACGTCAGGGATCTGAGACCTACGGAGAATGTAGGAGTCATGGACACTCCCTGGGAATCGTGCCAGAACCTGCAGGATGCATTTGTGGTGGTTGCACACCAGCTGAACATTCAGCAAGTGGAAGCCCTTGTGGTTGACGCAGTCAACAGCTTGTTACCGCAGAGGTCTGAGTGCAGTCGATGGCACCCTGGTGTAAAAATTGTATGCCGCGGTCACTTTCATGGCCATTGGCAGTGGATGCCCTCCATGTTCCCATGATGCCTAATCCTGCAGCAGCTGGCAGCTGTGACCGACCAGTTCCCTGGACATGTGTAGTCTTTGGCGACACTGGTTTTCGGTCATCTGCATGACTGACAAGTGCCGATGATAGATGCTGGGTCTAGCTAGGTACCGACCAGTGACTGCTCGCTGTGGCTCTTCAGCAGTGTGTGATGGAGCCCCAGCTGCCCCTTCTTTCTGAAGGTGCTGTTCCACCCTCTCTGTCCAGCCAGGTGCCTTCGTCGCTCTCTTCTCTTTCGTCTCTGCTCCCTGTAAGCCATGAGGCATACAGCTAGGTCACCAGCCTCCATGCTCCTGATGTATGCCTCCTGCAGGATGAAAGAGTGAAACATGTGGGTTAACATGGGTGTACTAAGAACCTGTCTAGGTTAAGCCTGAAGGCCTCTTAATGCATTTGTGAGAGTGCTGGCCACCACGTAGATGGCCAGAGATTAGTGTGCTGCATTGCTGCCCAAAACCCTAACAACCTCTGCCCCACCCAACCTGACCGATTAATGGCAGCTTCACCCATTGGATTGCATACTGTGCTTTCAGCTCAGGTGCAGGCATTCTCCTAACCTGCACTGGAAGGCTGCACTGTTAGCTTGAACCATGGGGGAGACTGGTCCAAACTGGGATGATGATATTGCAATGGGCTGTGAGCACCTCCACCAGTGACTGCTCCATGGCCAGCTTTCACATGAAGATTGTATAATGTGCCCAGTCATCCAATTATTCTGCAGTCCACTAAAACGCTCATTTGTTTTCAGTCTATGCCCGAGGGATGAAAAGCTCTGGAGCATTTTCATGCCTCTGCGTTGCTTGAGTGGGCATGTAAGCTAGAGGCCTAACTCCAAGCATGTCAATGTGGCTGCACCTCAACTGTCTTCAGCTGCGGTGGAATGGTCACTTTATACAAGGTTTCCCTAATGTGTGGCCGCTTCCCTCCCTCAGCCCCTCACCCCACCCCCTGCTTGTGATTGTGCACTACCATCAGACAGAGTTGCCTTGCCCCCTCCACAACTCACCGGACTGTCAGCCAGCCGGGAAATAGCAACTTGACTGTGCCCTCGTCTGAATGCGTGATGCCTCAACTTTGAAGTCAAATGGGCGACTTGCAAGCACTGCGTAACATTAGTATGCACTCACCTCAGAGTCCCCTTCGAAGTTCAGCTCGCTAGGCGCACGTCTTTTCAATTCTGTTGTGAAACACGTCAGCATGTGCCTAGATGATCCAGGGGGGGGATGATTCTGGCAGGCAGGGATTATAATTATACGCAGATGTATTAAAATGACATTCCCGATGTCCGGTGGTGGGAAACATGGCCCGCCATTGACGGGTGGAGCGGATGATCACAAACTGGCTTCAGGACATCGTGAGATTTTTGGCCTTCCCACCATATTGTCCACTCACACTCGCCATGATGCCCGATGCCAACAGGGACGGAAATTTCCGGCCTGTATCACTGTTGACAAGTTTTTCCATCCATTCTTTAATGGAGTGAGCAAAGCCTTTCAAAAATGTCTTCAATTTGTAAAGCCAATTTCCCCAACCAAGTTATGGTTATCTCTTTCAGGACGAGGCTATTCCACTATTTAATTAGACATGTCTGATCTATACATAACTTCTTTTACCCACATTTGATCAATATCCCTTGATAGCCTTACCAAACAATGATGTGTCAATCTCAGGCTTGAAATTTTCAAACATTATCCAGCATCCAAAACCTTTAGAGGAAAAGAATTCCATATTTCCACAACACTTCTTTCTGAAAAGGGTCAGGTGGTGGGGCTAGTCAGGTCATGTCGGGGGATAGTCAGGAGGTCTGTGGAAGTGTTGGGGAGAAGTTAAGGAGTCAAAGGGAGGGTCAGAGTGTCAAGGAGGAAGTTGGAGCCTTTTTGGGTGGGTCCTGTGGACCAGGGGCAATTCCCATGAAGTCAATGTGCCGGGACGTCCGGTGGGTCCCATAGCGCAACTTGGAGGGTCAGACTGTCTAGAGACCAGAAGTTCTGTACCTCTGTCTTTATATTATTTGGGGGAGGCGATGGCGTAGTGGTATTTCCGTTGGACTAGTAATCCAGAGACCCAGGGTAATGCTCTGGGGACCCGTGTTTGAATCCTGGGTTCAGATGGTGGAATTTGAAAAAATCTGGAATGCGAAGTCTAATGATGACCAGGAAACCATTGTCGATTGTTGGAAAAACCCATCAGGTTTACTAATGCCCTTTAGGGAAGGAAATCTGTCATCCTTACCTGGTCTGGCCTACATGTAACTCTAGATCCACAGCAATGTGGTTGACTCTTATATGGCCTCTGAAATGGCCTAGCACGTCACTCAGTTATATCAGGCCACTACAAAGCCTCAAATAAGGAATGAAACCGGACTGACCACCCAGCATCGACTGAGGCACCGGAAACAACAACAGCAAATTCAGCCCTGTCGACCCTGTAAAGTCTCCCTTACTAACATCTGGGGGCTAGTGCCAAAATTGGGAGAGCTGTCTCACAGACTAGTCAAGCAATAGCCTGGTATAGTCATCCTCATGGAATCATATCTTGCAGAAAATGACCCAGACACCACCATCACCATCACTGGATATGTCCTGTCCCTCCAACAGGACACACCCAACAGAGGTGGCGGCACAATGGTATACAGTTGGGAGGGATTTGCCCTGGGAGTCCCCAATGTCGACTCCAGACCCCATGAAGTCTCTTGGCATCAGGTCAATCATGGGCAAGGAAACCTCCAGCAGATTACCACATACCACCCTCCCTCAGCTGATGAATCAGTCCTCCTCCATATTCAACAGCACTTAGAGGAAGCACAGAGGGTGGCAAGGGTGTAGAATGTATTCTGGGTGGGGGACTTCAATGTCCATCACCAAGAGTGGCTTGGTAGCACCATTATTGACTGAGCTGGCTGAATCCTAAAGGACATAGCTGCTAGGCTGGGTCTGCAGCAGGTGGTGAGGGAACCAACAAGAGGGAAAAACATACTCATCTCATCATCACCAACCTGCCTGTCGCAGATGCATCCATCCATGACAGTATCGGTAGGAGTGACCACCACATGGTCTTTGTGAAGACAAAGTCCCGCCTTCACATTGAGGATACCCTCTATCGTGCTGTGTGGCACTAACACCATGCTAAATGGGATAGATTTCAAACAGATCTAGCAACTCAAGACTGGGCATCCATGAGGCGCTGTGGGCCATTAGCAGTAGCAGAATTGCACTCGAACACAATCTGTAACCTCATGACCCGGCATATCCCCCACTCTACCATTACTATCAAGCCAGGGGATCAGCCCTGCTTCGAGTGCAAGAGGGCATGCCAGGAGCAGCTCCAGGCATACCTAAAAATGAAGAGTCAACCTGGTGAAGCTATAACACAGGACTACTTGAGTGCCAAACATAATAAGCAGAAAGAGGTAGACAGAGCTAAGTGATACCAAAACCAACGGATCAGATCTAAGCTCTGCAGTCCTGCCACATCCAGTCGTGAATGGTGGTGGACAATTAAACAACTCACTGGAGGAGGCTCCACAAATATCCCCATCCTCAATGATGGAGGAGCCAAGCACAGCAGTGCAAAAGATAAGGCTGAAGCATTTGCTACAATCTTTAGCCAGAAGTGCCGAGTGGATGATCCATCTTGGCCTCCTCTGGAGGTCCCCAGCATCACAGATGCCAGTCTTCAGCCAATTTGATTCACTCCTCGTGATATCAAGAAATGGCTGAAGGCACTGGAAACTGCAAAGGCTATGGGCCCTGACAATATTCTGGCAATAATACTGAAGACTTGTGCTCCAGAACTTGCTGCGCCCCTAGCCAAGCTGTTTCAGTACAGCTACAACACTGGCATCTACCCAGCTATGTGGAAAATTGTCCAGGTATGTCCCATATATAAAAAGCAGGACAAATCAAACCCGGCTAATTACCGCCCCATCAGTCTACTCTTGATCATCAGTAAAGTAATGGAAGGGGTCATCAACAGTGCAATAACCTGCTCACTGGCGCCCGGTTCGGGTTCCGCCAGGGCCAGTCAGCTCCTGACCTCATTACAGCTTTGGTTCAAAATTGGACAAAAGAGCTGAACTCCCGAGGTGAGGTGAGAGTGACTGCTCTTGATATCAAGGCCGCATTTGACTCAGTGTGACATTAAGGAGCCCTAGGAAAACTGGGAATCAGGGGTAAAACTCTCCGCTGGTTAGAGTCATACCTAGAATAAAGGAAGATAGTCGTGGTTGTTGGAGGTCAGTCATCTCAGCTCTAGGACATCACTGCAGGAGTTCCTCAGAGTAGTGTCCTCGGCCCAACCATCTTCAGCTGCTTCATCAATGACCTTCCCTCATCATAAGGCTAGAAGTGTGGATGTTTGCTGATGATTGCACATGTTCAGCACCATTTGCAGCTCCTCAAGCACTGAAGCAGTCCATGTTCAAATGCGACAAGGCCTGGATAATATCCAGGCTTGTGCTGACAAGTGGCAAGTAACATTCATGCCACACAAGTGTCAGGCAATGACCATCTCCATCAAGAGAGAATCTAACCATCGTCCCTTGACATTCAATGGCATTACCATTGCTGAATCCCCCACTACAAAGATCCTGGGGATTACCATTGACCAGAAACTGAACTGGACTAGCCATATAAATACTGTGGCTACAAGAGCAGGTCAGAGGCTAAGAATCCTGTGGCGAATAACTCATCTCCTGACTCCCCAAAGCCTGTCCTCCATCTTCCAGGCACAAACCAGGCGTGTGATGGAATACTCTCCACTTACCTGGATGAGTGCAGCTCCCACAACACTCAAGAAGCTTGACACTGTCCAAGATAAAGCAGCCCACTTGATTGGCACCACATTCACAAACATTCACTCCCTCCACCACCGGCACACAGTAGCAGCAGTGTGTACCATCTACAAGATGCACTGCAGGAATTCACCAAGGCTCCTTCGACAGCACCTTCCAAACCCATGACCACTACCATCTGGAAGGACAAGGACAGCAGATAGCTGGGAGCACCACCACCTGGAAGTTCCCCCCCAAGTCACTCACCATCCTCTTTGGAAATATATCGCCGTTCCTTCATTGTCACTGGTTCAAAGTCCCAGAACTCCCTTCCTGACAGCATTGTGGGTGTACCTACACCACATGGACTGCAGCAGTTCAAGATGGCAGCTCACCACCACCTACTCAAGGGCAACTAGGGATGGGCAAGAAATGCTGGCCCAGCCAGCGAAGCCCACATACTGTAAAGGAATAAAAATAAATAAATATATATACATTGCTCTTGTATTTTTGAGTTTTCACATAGTAGGAGTTCAGAGAGTGGAACTGCAATGGATCCTAGCAGGAAGGGACTTTCATTAATTGTAAAATGAGAATTGCAGAATTTATAACAAAAGAGGCTTCCAAGGCTGAATAAAGTTAGATGGTTGTGTGGAACAACTGATATGGACAACATCAGTCATATACTCTGGGCTAACATTTGTAGATGATTAATAGACGTTACTTCAATGAATCCATTAAACACCAATACTTAATAATTCATGTAATGGAAGAGCAATACCAAATACATGTGTTTATGTACTCGTAGGAATAGCTTCCTCAGCATTATCCTTCCAAGGCTGATCCTCATCAAAATCTATGACAAGGCTTTGGCATTATTGCATGTGATGCCACATTTGCGCAGGAAGTAATGCGAGTGCTTGCAACAACGCAGGGCATATCTTTGTTGCATTGATGATTTAAAGTAAAACCTATCCATGTTGGAAATATTCTTTGTCTGTGAATTAATGTTTGAATTAAGTTAATTTCTGTTAGTTTGTTACAGTAAACATTTTTTAAAATGAAGTCTTGTCCATTGGTTTTCTCTCCATTGGATTTGTGGGGATTCCTTTCCTTTGAAAGTTATCAGTCTCTGCAGGGATTGTAACAGCCCCAAGGACCTGGTTGCAGTGCCTGAAAAGTTCAGTGAACTCATACAAGTGGTCAAGGTCAGTGAATGCATCTCCAAATGCCATCTCCTACCAACCACACCACTAACCTGCTCCACACCTCCACCACTCACCAATCAGCAATCAGGAGTCACGTTCATCATTCATATTATCCACCTCACCCTCACACACTTGCCACTGCATCAAGCCTCACACTCACATCTCACAGCTTCCACATACAGCCAGATGTTTAACTATGGCAAGCACATCAACCAAAGATATTGAAAAACACTCACTGTCACACTTCCCTCTCTCTTGTAGATCCATGCTTGTTGACATGCAAATCCAGCTTGGTCCCATGCTGACTCAGACTGCTGCCATCATAGCTGTGGATACTAGTGCTCAAAAGGGACAGAATCCTGCAGCAGTCCAGCAAACTGTTTTGCAGCAGGTTACTAGGATTGCTGAGACAATGCCCAGGCAAATGACTCTGCAATCTAAGAACCTGCTGATCTCTCTCAAGGGGAAAGCATTTCATCTTCTCACCACTTCCACTCTGCCTGTTCCCTGATTCTCAGCCAGCCCCCCAGGCTGCTGCCGCTCATGCTAAAATGGAGCAGTCTGAGAGGTGCAGAACTGCATGAGGCCTTCTTGAAAGATCATCTGTGGGCTCCCAAACTGAAAGCCAGCAGGCTTCCACTTGTCATGCTGCAGCCATTGGGGTAGGCAATAAGAGAAAGCACAAGAATGCATAGTTCAGTTATTATGTATTATTGGAAATGTTGTTGGATAAAGTTGTTATGTTGGAATTTTTTTGTGGTGTCTTTTTCAGGATTATGGCTCAGAAATAACAAAGATGGAAAGATGGGGAATTGTCCAGTAATAGTAATTTGAGAGGTTTTCAGGGGAACCGGAGTCTGATTAGCCATTTACAGATAATCCATCCAGAGTGATGGCCTCCTAGATGCCTCTCCCTCCTCCTTTTCCTTCTCCTAAGATGCTCGCCAAAGGTCTGGTGACAAAGCTGCACTCTTATAAGAGCCAGTTTGCGTAGAGTGCAGCAGACCACCAGTAATTTGGAGGCTCACTCCAATGAGTATTGTATGTCTCCCAGCGAGTGGTCCAGGTAGTGGAACAGTTGTTTAAGAACACAGTAGTTTTCTCCACAATATTCCTGGTAGCAGCATGACTGTAGTTTTAATCTGCTGTCTATGTGTGATCAGGTGGCAGAGCAGAATCATGAACATGTAGAGCAGGAAGCCCTTACGCTTAACCTTGACTACACCCCAGATTTTCACTACTGAGTATAAAATTCCCACCTTGCCGAATTCACCTCGCTCCGGCAGGGCACGTGTGGAATGGAGTCGGGCCCATCGCCCCTCCAAAAGTGGGCTGCAGGCAGCCATGGGAGTGGCTGAATGCTGAAGCCGGCCGGTTAAAAGGTTGGCCTCAGTACTCTGGGAGTTTGCCTTGGTTGCACAGTGACATTTTAGGTGCTTTAGCTCTCACCAAAAGGTGCTAAAAGCATCTTTGCCTGTGGCACCCACATGCCAAGAATATCTTTTACAAAATTAATAGAAATGATTATTTTGAATAAATGCCCACCTTGGGCAGCGGTCCTATTCATGAGATTTGGGTGTCACTGGCTAGGCGAGTATTTGCTGTCTATCCCTAATTGCCCTTGAGACGGTGATGGCGAGCTGTCCTTTGAACCGTTGCAGTGCATCACAATTTTCTCTAATTGCAAGTGAGCTCATGAGGCAACATTTTCCCCAGACAGTCCCCTTCACTCCCCTATCCATCCCCATGTCCTTTATATCCTCCGTACCAATTCACCCAGTATCCACGATGGGGAAAACTTCAGAGTCCTATTGAGATGCAATTAAATAAAGTTTTAAAAATCCAGTACAGCCTTCACTATATATAAAAAGCTCACATCCAAGAAAGACGATTCAAACCTCTTAAATCTCAAAAGCTTCATCTCATATAAAAACAAACAAAATTCTATTTATACCGCAAATCAAAGCCAGCTAATCCTTTAAGAACCTCCTTAAGCTGTCAATCAAACTGTGAACTTGGAACCCCAGCTGAGATGATTGTAACTTTTGGAAATCAGCCAAGCATTTATAAAGAGCACTCAGGGAAATCTCAAAAAACAGCTATTAAAACTGCAAGGACAGATTTTTTTTTTAAACTCTCACTGACCTGCAGCCTGTTTTTTTTTTCCCTTTGTGAAGGGCTGGTGATTTAAATAACTTCACATTTTCACAGTTATACAGACCTTAGCTGCACTTCAAGAGTGTTTATGTCTACTTCATAAATTTGTGACTCTCACGCTACGGGCTAAGGCCATTGCAACAGTCAAAATGAGGTATGCTTGAACTCAGATCAGATGACCATGCTAAATTTGGGAATCCCTCATGTATGAATCATGCCCTGCCCTCTTTTGCCTGCTGGCCAGATGAGGTCTCTGTAA
Organism: Cetorhinus maximus; assembly: GCF_964194155.1. Taxonomy (NCBI): domain Eukaryota; kingdom Metazoa; phylum Chordata; class Chondrichthyes; order Lamniformes; family Cetorhinidae; genus Cetorhinus; species Cetorhinus maximus. The sequence goes on from NC_135882.1 coordinate 98,958,999, forward strand.
GTGTGGGAGAGCAACTGCATAGATACTTAAAACAAATAAACTTACCACAAAACTGTGTTTCCAGTTCACCTTGCTAATTAAGATGTTTGCTGAAATTTGTAAGTTAATTTGTGTATGGAAATAGAATAGAAGTTACTTCAGTGGACAACACTATGATTCATTTGTCTGATAAGGAATTAGACCACTTAGACAGGTGTTGTCTATTGTATACGCCCACACAACGACCTTAGGTATAAATAACTGAGTTGAACAGATACACATAATGAAACTTCTACGATTTAGTTTGAAGGCTGGAAATGGTATGTTTCTAGGGACAATACAACTGATCAGATGAGAAAAGGAAAGGATGATGGAAGACCTGATTGATCAAGTATAGAAGGTACATGAGAATGCTCAAGAAATTAATAGCAGGTAGATAATATTAAATGCTTCATTTCAACTCTGATTTAGACAAAGAACTTGAGTTTTATTGGGTAGTTCAGAATAAAATAAATATTTATAGGGTGAAAACATCTTGTTAATAATCTATCCAGGTCCACCCCTGAGAAAGGACATAAAGCAAGAGACTTTGGGAGGCTTCAGTGCAGTAGGTATTGGAGAGAAACTCCTCAGAGTAGATCCATGCTGACACTCTTGGGTAATTTGACATGAGACAACAAAAATAAAAGGAAAAAAGAAGAAAGAAAGAGCAGTTTGTGCTTGCCAGCCATCCTTCCCGACCTGGATCGGTACTCGCTGCTTGTCGCGGTTGCATGTTATTGCTTTGCAACGAGTATGTTATATCCCATTTTAACTCTGATTAAACTGAACCTACCCATTATATTGCAGTCGATCCTGACTGAAGGATTAACATTGCTAGACTGATGCAGCAATGCACAGCAAAATGTGAGATGCTGATGTCACTGGCTCCAAACTGATAATATCCTGAGCTGCAAAAAGTAATGGCCATAGTGACCTTAATGGTCACTGGCAGCACCGTTCTTGCTAGCTCTGTGACTGCAGGTCTGATTAGAGGAGGTGGTACAGTTCAGTGAATGGTACTCATCCCAGACATTGCTCCTGGCTGAGATGGTGTTAGAAGGTACTTCAAGTTGACAGGCCTACTCCTCTTCAACTGCACACAACTTTCCCTCACTGCTCCCTCTGCCCCATCTCTCTGTCATACTGCCACCCAAGATGATCAGCAACTATAGTCCCCATCAGTGATAGCAGGCTTTCTATTGAGAGGCCTTTAAACACCATTGAGCCCATTGAAAAGCCCAGCACCACTCCTTTTTGACTCTAGGTACTTTTGAGCTTCGTCACAGCAAGCAGAAGGGTAGAGGAAACGTTTCAGGGGTATCCTCAGAGTCTCCCTGAAAAATGTAATCTCCCCACTGATTTGTGGGAATCTCTTGCTCGAGACTGTCCAAACTGGAGAAGAAGCATCCACAAAGGTTCCGACCATTTCAAACATCTCTGACAGGCCCAGGCGAAGACTAAGCACAAACAGCAGGAGTGTACCAAAATCCGAGCATCCCAGCCACCCGCCTCATCAAACACTACCTGCCCCACCTGTGGCAGAGTGTGCAAATCCAGTATTGGACTTTTTAGTCACCTTAGGACCCACAACCCCAGAGTGAAAGAAAATCATCCTCAGTCCTGAGGGTTTGCCTAAGAAGAAGATTTTTGTGAACTCCACTCCCAACCTAGTGCACTGTACTTCTACTAACTCTGCAGCAGCAAAAAGAAGTCGGAAGTGCCTCACCTGAAATTGCCATGCTGATGTCTTTAAATTGTGCTAGTGTGGTGAAGATGGGGCTGATGGGTATAAATGTAAGTTCAGCTGTGAGTGTTTAAAAACAGGGTATTCACAGGATCTGTGAGGCGCACAATGTCAGATCAGGCACCAATTCAGTGTTAGCAACAAATGTCACGTTGTGGCCACACTGCATGTTTTTGGTGCACATTGACTACGTTCGTGCTAGTACCCTTTCAAGCACGGTTGCCATGGGTACAACACCAAAAATGACCAGAATCAGATCAGATGCCATTTTCAGGGTTTCCAGTCTCCTAATGCTACAAAGCCAAAATAGCCTCTTCCCTGGATGGTTTCATGATATTTTGTTCCAGAAAACTGTTTTGAGTACACTTCATCAACTCTCCCCCAAACTACTTTTGCTATTTTAATTTTCCCAATCTACATGAATAATAAAGTCCGCCACATTTGGCCGAGTGTGGAATCAAGGAGCCCTAACAAAACTGGAGTCAATGGGAATCAGGGGGAAAGCCTCCACTGGTTGGAGTCATACTTAGCAGAAAAGAAGATGGTTGTGGTTGTTGGAGGTCAATCATCTCAATCCAAGGACATTGCTGCAGGAGTTCCTCAGGGTAGTGTCCTCGGCCCAGCCATCTTCAGCTGCTTCATCAATGACCTTCCTTCCATCATAAGGTCAGAAGTGGGGATGTTTGCTGATGATTGCACGATGTTCAGCACCATTCGCGGCTGCTCAGATACTGAAGCAGTCAATGTCCAAATGCAGCGGGACCTGGCTTGGGCTGACAAGTGGCAAGTAACATTCATGCCACACAAGTATCAGGCAATGACCATCTCCAACAAGAGAGAATCCAACCACCGCCCCTTGATGTTCAATGGCATTACCATCACCCCACTATCAACATCCTGGGGGTTACTATTGAACAGAAACTGAACTGGGCTAGCCATATAAATACTGTGGCTACAAGAGCAGGTCAGAGGCTAGGAATCCTACAGCGAGTAACTCACCTCCTGACTCCCCAAAGCCTGTCCACCATCTACAAGTCATAATTCAGGAGTGTGATGGAATACGCTATGCTTTCCTGGATGAGTGGAGCTCTATCAACACTCAAGAAGCGCGACATCATCCAGGACAAAGCAGCCTGCTTGATTAGCACCACATCCACCACCGCCAATGTCCAGTCCCTGCACCATTGATGCACAGTGGCTGCAGTGTGTACGATCTACAAGATGCACTGCAGTAACTCACAAAGAATCCTTCGGCAGCACCTTCCAAATGCCCCCTACCACCTGGAAGGACAAGGACAACAGACAGATGGTCTGTATCACAGTCAGCCCTGAGGTAGATGCGTATGTTGAAAATGCTGTTGAGAGAGTCATGTCTGGTGATGATCAGATCCAGCTGGTGCTAATGCCCTAATCTTGGACATCTCCAGGACACCTTGTGGCATGGGTTGTTCTGAAAGAAGATATTAGTTACCCAAAGTTCATGCTGGCAACGAAGATCGAGTGGTCCTTGCCTGTTCTAATTCATCTTTCCCAGACCGTGATGTCTGAGGCAGGAGGCCCATGCCTCATGGTCCATGCCCACTCTTGTGTTGATATCCCCCAGTAGGTAAAGATGTTCTGACTTAGGAGTTCTGATGATAGCAGGGTCAAGGTCCTCATAGAACTGGTCTTTTGCCTCTGTAGTGGAGCACAGCATTGGGGTATAGATACTCAACAGGTTAACTGGCCCTGTTTGAGTTGAGAGGGGGATGGAGAGAACATGTTCTGAACTATTTGTAAGGGGTTCTATCATCAAGAGCAGCAAAGTCTACATGTTGCTCCTCTTCTCCTACTAGATGAACATGTGATATTTTTCTTTCAGTGATTCGCTCTTGGCAAGCCTGGTCTCTTGTAGGAAAGTTATGTCAGTGTTCAGTCAATCATGGTGGTGGGCAGTGGCTGACCAATGGGACATGATAGACCCTCCAATCATCAAAGGCAGCCCATAGCACCCATTCTCTAAGCCAGTCTATTTAGGGTTATCAATCATAATTGCTATTTGACAACCATGTTGTATTAAAGCTCTGCAGAAAACTGAAGTGTCCTCTCCCAGGCTCAAGCCTGAACAAAATTTATGGTGGCCTTGGGCTGCCCAAACATCAAGGTCCCCCCTCTCAACCTCCCTGGTTGAGTCCAAAGGAATGCAAAACACTACATTTGGCACCAGCTTGGTTGCCGGAAGGATAACATATTTAGCGTTCAGTCCGCCTTAGCCTTCCACTCTTTCGAGCTATCCACAAAGCAGTGGAGCTATTTACCCATTGATGGGAATTTGGTTCATGAGTGTCAGGACATGTCCACATGCCAGTGGGCCTGCACACTGCAAGTCTGGGGGCCAAACCTCCTCCAAATCACTCTGAAGTTTTAGCCTGGAGCTGTGAGGGACCCATTTTCCATGTGTCGTCACAAGGAGGCACAGCCAAGGACTTGCTGATGGAGGGGCTGTGTACTGAGAGCGAGTGACTTATACATTTGACTCTCCTTTTGATTTGCTGCTAGCCAGTGGTGTAGGCTAAAAATGAGATTCAAACTAGCGCACAAAAGTGGAAAATATGCTAACACTTGCTGAAAAAAGACACATGTTGTCAAAGCTTTTTGTATTGTACTCATCAAGACAATTCAGAAGAATTCCAAATGTAAAGGGAACAACAATTTACACTGCATAAGAGGAGTGCACTCATGCAGTATAAATTATTATTCCTTTTACATTGGACATTCTTGCAAATTATTTTGATGAGTGCAAGATGAAAAGCTTTGACAACATTTTTATTCAGCCATACTCTAATTCTGTACCACTAAAAGACTACATGTTAACTTTCTTCACCCACACATACATTACACTGACCCATTGGACGCACAGGTAATAATCCAGATATTGTTACCTTTGAGGTTCTATTTTTCAATATGAGTTCTATCACCTCAAAGTCTGTCAGCAGAACCCCATCCCTTGTTCCATCTATGTGTTTAGTTCACATGTGGACCCAACAACTGCATCCTCTCCATCGTGCTTCAAGTTTATTTTTCCCAGACAAGGGATCTCTTTCACCCAGGCACCAGGCAGGTAAAACAACCTTCGGAACTCCTGGTTACAGCTGGAAAGAACAGTACCTATCCCCCTACCATTACCACATTCCTTTTTACTCTTCCCACATGAATGGCCTCATGGTGCCGTGGTCAGTTTTCTCATCCATCCTGCAGGCTTTGCCTTCATCTTATACTGTAAAAACATTAATGGCTGCATATGTACATCCAAACTTAAAGGAAGTAGCCACCTGGATAAAATTTTAACTGCCTCTGCTGTGCTGTGCTAAAGAGTGTGTGGGTGGATGCATAGCAAAACCTAAATGGAGTGATGTTTTGCAAAGCTGCTGTTTTCTGTGATAACCACTGTTGAAGTTTGAAATGATTTTTGTGTGATGAAATTTGAGGACAATGGTGACCTTCATTGATAGTGCAGTTTGGATGCTGGGCCTGATCCCTACAAATGTGGTCAACCTCTATCACAGCCACTCTGCTCTGCATAACCTTCCTCCTTCTTTCCAGTTAGTATACTGCATGAACTAGTTTGTTTTGTACTTATCACCTCTGCACTATAGACTACCCATTACTCCTGCCTCTGGTGCATTAGGACAAAGCTGGGGTTGGACATCACATGCATTCTGTAGGGCTGAATCCTCCTCTGCACTAATAAATTCTGTCGGTATAGCTATACTGCTTTATTCAGATTATGCCAGTTTTGAGCTGGAGTCAGTCATTCCCCAAATAATCTGATATGATTTGCTCTGGGTTATCGTTTGCCAAAGCGTTAATAAACAAAACCATTCCAATATGAGAATTTCTGCAAACACAATAGGACGAGAGAAAGACTCAGATTAACAAGGCCAAGAGACAAATGATTATTTACTTTTTTTACCAATCCTGTATACGTTTTACACTCATTTACTTTTCTCTCAAAGTCAATACAAAGTAGAAAGAAAAGACTCCTTCAGGTGCATTTTATGAATATACATTCTAATTCGTAGCTTCACCCACTAGGGAATGCAATTATGACTGTGCTCTGACTTTCCATTCTGGAAATATTTGTAGGATATCCATTTTTGTATCCAATGTTGACCACTAGATGCTCTCTGATATACAGTAATATTCGGCAAGGGTGAGGAGTAATTCACATTATCAGTAAGGTCGCATTATTCTGGGCAAAATGTTGGAATCATACCTCTCAAGACTGAAGTTTTCTTTTACAAAACGGAAGCATTTGGCACGATCTGGACATCTAGATGCTAACCTGGGATTTTTTAAAAAGGTCATAAATTCACCTTGGAACTGTAAACAAGCAGGCCTCTTCCAAGAAATCACCTGACCTATATGGTAGTTGAGAAGGAGTTGTTTGTTTTTGTTGGTCTACAAAGCTCTTTTATTAATGAAAAGCTCAGAGACAAAAAGGCAATCACATGGCAGAGGAAACAAAAACTTAAGCTGTGAACCTGATTGTTTGGAAGGCAGTCTTGTTGGAGAATAAGCTGAGGAAAGAAGGCTACCTTGACTGGCTCCCTCTCTCTATCTTGCCTAAAATTGTGTGTGGATACTAACCTGTAGCCAGAGAGCCCTCATCTTAATGTAACCAGTCTGCATTTGGACCTGCAAAGCTGAGAGTGGGTGAGAGCTTCCAGGCACTGGGACCAGCAGCCTGTCTTTACATGAGAGGACTCCAGTTGACAGCATCAATACCCTGTGGACTTTATCTTTTATTTTATAATGTCCATCCTCCAAAGCCCATCTCTGCAGAGAGAGACTATCTGTTTGTCCTTTGTTTATCTGTGTTTGTGTGTCTGCGCATGTGTGTGTCTGCGTGTGTGCTGGGGGAATTCTTTGGGAAGCGGTAGATAGTTAGACTTCCCAATTACAATTGTGTGTTAACCTGTATTTGTGACTTGTTAAAAGAAGCCTGGTCAGAGTCTCATTTCTTCTGGGTACTAGAGGTATAGGTACACAATTGGCCATTTCAGTGTATTTATTGAATCACAGCATCAATAAAATATTAATGATTAATAGATCCTACCTCAATATTTTTCAGATTCACTCATATGTCAGCATGATTTGACATTACCACAATATACCACCTTATGCCGAGCATATTGGTTTCTGATGACATTACATAAATCCACTGCAAGTAAAGTACAACATGATAGGCTTCATTAGTACATTATTTTCATCAATCCCTCAATTTAAAAAAAACACCTGTACCTTACTGTATGGAAGTCTTAATGCAATGCTAACCAGAAATATTTGACAGTAATATAAATAAAGGTAATATAGATTTATGCTGTCAGAGACATGATAAATTTCAACTGTAATAATGTGTCTTCCCAAAGATCAATATAGTCTTTCAACCTTCCCTGTAACTGTCCTTATTTCTTGTGAGCTAGGTGAAATTATTAATTGGCTGTTACTCTAAATCATCGTTGTACGAGTTAGAATAATCAAGCTAATGATACCAAACCAACTGAGCAGCTGAAGTAATGAATCATTACTTACTTGCAAGAGAACTGTATGCCAGTTAAGATTAAAAATAGGAGCTGGAGTAGTTCACACAGTCCCTCAAGCTTGTTCCACCATTTAATAAGTTCATGGTTGAATTTCTACATCAACTTCCCTTTCCCACCCTTTTCTTGATTCCCTTGGTGCCCAAAAATCTATCGATCTCAGGCTTGAATATACTCAACTGAGCATCTCTGGGGAACAGAATTCCAAAGATTTGAAACCCACTGAGTGAAAGCAATTTCTCATCATCTCATCCCTAAATACCCAACTCCTTATCCCGAGACTATGGCTCACTAGCTCTCTACTCTCCAGCCTGTCAGCATTTCCCTTGCCAGATCTTCTATAAATTTTATATGTTTCAATTTCAATGTAATCAGGCTAGATTTTCATCCTTGGGACAGGTAGCGGGAATCAGGAAAAATCTCGGCTTGGCCCACCCACCCTCAGGGAAATGTGCCCACAAGGACAGGATTTTCATTGTGAAGGGGTGGGCGCAGGCTGCAGTCGGGCCAGCCGACCCGAGAAAATGTTCAGAGGCAGCCCCGTGCGGAGGTGGCATGTTTAAAAGGCCCACTTCGGTGCTGTGGGAGTTCATCCCGGTTATAATAAAAACAGAAAGGCCCTTCAGCCCTCACCCCGACACACTCCCCATGCCCCATCCATATCACATTATATCCTCCCAGCCATCCCCAATGGCCCTCTATGCCCCTTGCAAGCTATGCCCCCAAACAATCCTTATGCCCTCATGCCCCACATGCCAAGCTATAACACTGCCATGCCCATTCACCCACTATACACTGTATAGAATCAATGAACCATATAGTGACAGTAGGATGTGTAATAAAAGGCTTTAAGAGAAACAACCATTGATCACTTTCCATCTTTTTTTAAAAAAAACAGCATTTTACTACAATAAAAGTGCCAATCACCAATACTCTTTGAAGTCACAATAATAAAATATTAATAACAACAATATCAATAACAAAAACTGCAAGCACTTGAAACCTTTTCATCTTGTGTAAATAAATATTGTGAAATTGACAGCATAGATCAGAGAGACAGAGCTGATAATCAAGAAATGTTTTCTCTGGGGCTCAGGTGTTTCAACAGTCTAATGGATTTCTGGGCTCTCAGCCAACAATAAAAAATGAGGTTGAGGACGTCCTTCCCCCCCAGGGGTCAATTCAGGCCCTCAAGTAGCTAAATAAGGACCTCTTATGGGCCTCATTCCTGTGCCACTGGTGTTCTGACAGTTGCAGTTGCTATACCATGTGTGAAGGTCACCCAGTAAAAGTTGGCGGCTTCATTGTGGGCTCGGGGGATACGTGGAACTCCTGATTGGGCATTCTGTACCCAATGTCACTAAAAAGAGGATAAAATGAGCTTGCGGTGGGTGGGTATATTGCATCCAAACTCTTTTGATTTATTAACCAAAATAAATTTGTACTTGTAACTCACTTGTTACAAAATGGAACTCCAAACAACTCTGGCTGCTTGTTATTCTTTCACAGGTTGTGGGCGTCACTGGCTAGGCCAGTATTTATTGGCCATCCCTAGTTACCCTTGAGAAGGTGATGGTGAGCCGCCTTCTTGAACTGCTGCAGTCCCTGTGGTGCAGGTACACCCACAGCGCTGTTAGGAAAGAGGTTCCAGGATTTTGGCCCAGCGACAGTGAAGGAATGGTGATATATTTCCAAGTTAGGATGGTGTGTGGCTTGGAGGTCACTTGCAGGTGGTGGTGTTCCCATGTATCTGCTGCCTTGCCCTTCTAGGTGATAGAGGTCACAGGTTTGGAAGGTGTTGTCGAAGGAGCCTTGTTCAGCTGCATAAAGCATTTGCAGTAAATAGCTTTTAATAAATCAATGGTTCATATTCTGAGCAGGATCTATTTTTAATAGCCATGAAATGTAATTTACAGATTTGAAATGGAAGTGAATATGACATGACATACTGTGATACCTGAACTGAAAACTGGAAAGGGAAAGAAAATTGTTTGATCCATAGTAATTTGTGCAATTTTACACGTAGATCAGGATATACAATGTATTAAAGACGGATAACAAAATCTGTTCAAATGTCTTGCTGAAAATGTTTTACACAGGGTGCCTCAAAGCAGGCAGCAGTTCCTGATATTTGTCGCTAACATTCTTATTTTGCTAGTTAATGCATAAGACTGCCAGCATTAGAATGGTGGAAATAATAGCAAAGGAGGTGACTTCAGGCTCTATATTTGAATCAGCTGGTGTTCAAATAGTTTGGACAATAATAAAGTAACAGCCCCTCTCAGTTTGGTCTTGAACTACAGGAGAGCAATTTTCCAATCTAGCACATGACCTTAATTTACCTTTGGCAGAGCTTAAGCCATCCAATGTCAAATTAATGAAATGATTCAAGTTTCCCACATTAGAAGCTAGAAATAAGCCTCTTGATATATTTAAGTCAGCCTCAGTTATACCAATCCAGCAGCTATAATGCAAAATCGTGACTCCAAGCAAGCCTACATGCAGACAGCATTTTTATGAAATTTACTTTCCAGTTACAGAACATATGGAAACAATCATTTTTTTATACGCCACAAAAATACTTGTTTCAAACTGCCAAAAGGTGCCTGGGTGAGTATAACCCATGAATTTAAACAAATATGAAAATATATATGTGACGCAGAGCACCACCAATAGAGTCTGTCAATAGCTCTCCTACATTAAATTCACATTTTCTTTTCTTATATGTTCTTTTTGTATAATGTTATTCAGACTCTCAAGTGTGATCTGCACTTTGATTTGTTTTCAATTACCTTAAATATTGAGCTCTGAGAAGCAACATAGAGCTCCAAGGAGAAGGACTGATCATTTCTGACCAGCAGCCTCAGAAGATAAATCATACAGTCAGCCTGCTCAGCAACTGTGTCCAGCCAAATTGGGTTATGCAATCTAATATTGCCCTGTTAGTGTGTGATGTGTTGATAAAACTAGTCTGCATATTTTCTAAGACATGGGGCAGAGCTTTTCGCTCAGCATGCCAGCGCGTGCCCAACATGCTCGAGCGTATAATAGTGTGCGATGACGTTGGGCAAATGTCCTGTTCTCATCATGCACTCATGCAATTTTTGGTTGGTGGGCACATGCTAAACTCAGAAGCGCGCCTGCCAGCAATTAAAACAGCTATTAAGCCCATTAACGGACCAATTAACTGGGATTTTTCGCTGCCCCTCCAACCTTACAGCTGGTGGGCAGGTGAATCGGCCAAGTGGCCTTTGCATTTTTCAGGAAACCTCATCCAACGGCGGGATGAGGTTTCCGTCATTAAATAATTTTTAAAAATGTTTGGACAGAATTTTCATGTTATATATATTCAAGTGACTGTTTCCGATGCGTATGCATTTTGTTCGGTTTTTAAAATCTTTATTTTCTGTATTTAAATTCTTCAGCAACCTGAGGCAGCTCTCTACCTTCAGGGAGCTTTCATTCCGCATTCCCCTGTGCCTGTGCTGACTTCAGCACATGCTCTCCACCCACCTCCAACCCAGGCAGCGCTGATCGTCGCGCGCTTCACGCTGGCTGGCCATTAAATCACGGTTGGGGGTCAATCGCGGTTGGCGGTCCCTTTCCCGAACGCTCCTGGGTCCGCTGATTGCGCCTGCCTGCCGAGCTGAAAATTCAGGCCATGGAAGCATTGTGCTACATTTTGAACTCCCGGAGCTATGGAGAAAAAAAACCACCCGATATATTTTATGGCTGGGTGGCAAACCAATCCACTTTGACGAATATGATGTAGTTTTTTTTTAAACATGCCTTTCAACCTCATAGATATAATTCAAAGTTTGGCTCATTCGGAGTATATAGCTTCTAAAGATGCACTTCCTGACAGCACAACATCCTCCTTCTCTTGGAGGTTTGCTGGGTGCTCTGTTTTGCAAACTGTTTTCTATTAGCTTAAAATGACTATTGCGGCTTTAAGTTGTGAAGCTTGTATCAGTTAAACTCTCCATTCTACATTCACTTAGCAACAGTTTGAACCTTTCATCTGGTCATATACTAAACCAAATCATGCAACTTACTTATGTAACACGTGATGATGTAACAGGATGTAATAACCCTTGCAGTTCCTCCAGGTTGCACTAACATAATGTTGGACATTGCAATCACCAAGGCAGCTCCTTTCTAATCCTATGAAATGTTGATGGTTACTTCAAAAGCAGACTTCTAAAACAAAGATGTAAAAGAATCATTGTAGAAATAGGAAAGAAAAACTCAAAGTAATTGCATTTAAATTGACAATGATGCAAACAAATTTTTACAATCTGGTGTCTGAAGCAGCCTGAGTTCCAGTTCTTCCTTTGTGTAGCTCACAGTTCTAAGAATTTTCTGTCAAATATGATTTCCCTTTCTCCTCTAGGTCCTTCTTCTCATGAATATATTCATGTTGTGATGTGTGCCAGCTGGAATATATTTGTAACCAAAGTTTAGCATTTAGAAACCTTTCAAAAATTAGAAGAACTGTATTACATTATATACTAAATTGTAAGCATAATGCAAGCTGCATCAAATAAAATACATTATTAAAATTTAAACAGCAATTTTATATTGGTAAGCTGCTCAGTTTTAAAATGAAGAATGTACCAGATTAAGACCATGTAAGGTATTGAAATTACTTTTGAATTGGTCTTCTGGCATACAAGGGCCGATATTGTGATCCTGGCATAACTGCTTCCTAGGCTACCCAGTATATTTTGAGACTGGACGCTCCACCATTGACAGAGTGGTGAACTGGCCTCACATTACGAACTGAACACATACATAATAAATTCCATCTGTCATAGTTGGCTTGTGCAAGGGGACATGACTACACAAAGGGGGAGGGGAGAGAGAGGTAATCAAGTAAGCTTTCAATCCTTAGAAATTGCAATTCCTATCTAACATAAAAATGACCACTTCCTGGATCTTAATTGAAGATAAAGCCACATTAAAGGCTCAAAACTGAATTCAAAATGTTGTTGGTCCTTATAAAGGCTGGATGGGGGAAGGGGGGAATGTAAAGGGGAAATCACAAAAAAAGCTGAAAGGAAGGAAAAATCAATATGGAGACATCAAATGGAGTCTGTAGACAAGTGGCTAAGTGACTTGAAATCTTGTTTGATGGCTGGTGAATGGATGTATGATGAAGTGAACACGTTACTGGTACTACTCCAAAACATGACAGTACACCAAGTCAGGCAAAGTTTTGCAACCTAGTTCAATGACTATAAAGTTTCATGACATTGGAACAAGCACAAGAAAAGGTGAAGAAATAATTGCAACTAATTGCTGTAATATGCCTTTAAGGGATATCAGCTTGACATCACTAGAAGGGAAATGTGTCAAACATGTCATATGCTAGGCATCTCCCAGGGAGTCATATTTAAAGGCAGGCAGGTCATCATACCGGAATCTTTGTGATCTGATATTCTTCAACAACTTCATCACTCACAAATTTAACACCATAAAATGCTTTATTTTTAATTTTCAAAAAACTTCATCTCCCTGAGGCAACTCTGTGCCTCAGGGAGCTTTTCCTATGTGCACCTGCATGCATGCACGAACTTGCACGCTTGCCCTCCCCCCAGCCACCCAACACATGCAGCGCTGCATGCTGCAGTGCGCATTTCACGCTGGGCAGGCCTTAATTGCCCTGCCAGTGTGAAAGTGCGGTCGAGCCCCGACCTCAGGTGGCATCGGCTTCCCAACTGCTCCTGCTTGCCCCTGCTGACATGCCCGACGAGGGCAAAGTTCTGGCCTTTGAGTGGAACACACACACGTACAGACACGCACACTTCTGATGCCTTCAAGCTTTATACATATGTATAACTGTTGTTGTGTGCCTAGTTTTAATAAATGAACTGACAACATATTTACCTAATCCCCTGTGAGTGGTTAGTGCTTTGTATCTTGTACAGTAAATAATCCCAAGGTATTATATCATTATAATAACACAACACTAAAAAGCACCAAAATATTATTCAACAGTACGGCTCTATGTAATAGCTCTATCTCTCAGAATTTCCATCTCCATCAAAGTAGGCAAGCTGATCATCACAAATGTCAACAAGCCACCAAGTGACCTGTGGCCCAACATCATAATACAGCCTGCACCACACACAACCATCTATGTTGGCGACTACATGTGGGGGCACCTCAATAACAACACTTCAGGAGAACAGCTGTCAGGTTGGGCATCTGGGCATTACCTAAAACTTGTATACGATGTGAAGAAACCTGGCATATTGCATTCCACCAGGTGGAAGAAGGACTATCCACCTAATCTTTGCTTCACAACCCACGACAGCAATGGCCATCTACTGATGTGCTCCCAACAAGTGCAGCCCATCTTTCCCCAGTCTCAACATCAGCCAAGCTTCATTCAAATCTGTCTCAAACTACCACCCATAAACCCAAAGCCAAAACCAGGTATAATCTGTGGAAGGGTAACCCGAGATGCCTAGCAAACACTTTGAAACCACCATTAACCAGATCCCAACCCTCCCCAAAAAACTCCAACTGCTTTACTCGACTTTTCAAACTGGCAGCCACCAAATTTGTTCCCCATGACTTCAGAAAAACTTTCAGTCCCTCCTGGACCCTACAAAGTGAACGACTCCTGGAAGAATTCAGAGAAAATGAAGACCCTGATGTGGCAACAGCACTCCTCAAGTCCCTTGATGAAGGAAACAAGAAGGCAGGGAACAGCAGAGAATATGGACTTCAGGCACTCAAATTGAATGACATTAAAAAGCCACCTGGGAGCAGATAGGTAACAACCACATCAGTGGCTCAAAATCAATGCTGATGCTGTCACTTCACAGCACCTACTAAACTCAAAAGTATACCGGTCAGCAGGGAAGATAAGCGGACAGTAGAAACAGCCCTGGTGCAGCCTCTCAAGACTGTTATAGAGCAGACAAACATCTCAAGCTCTTACACACAAGAGGAAGTAGACAGCAGCCTGACAGTGACCAGGTCAGGCAAAGCAGCAGGAATTGATGGGATTTAGCCAGAATTCCTGAGGAACATCGGATCACAGGGATGGACAACAAGCAGGTTTTCCCACAGGTTGCAACTGCTCCCAGCAGGATCTGACATTGACCTCATACATTGAGGCCGATTTCCAGAAAGGCCAGAAGACAGCAACCATCTTAGTTGATTTATCCTGGGCCTATGACACAGTGTAATGCATCAACATGCGGCTGAAACTCTCCAAAATCATCTGTTGTGTAAAATCCCTACAACTAATCAACTCCATGATCAGCAACCAACAGTTCCATGTGCATCTTGGAGATCAAATCAGTTGCCCACACATAACCAACAAACAGCACCCACCAGGATCAGTCCTCATGCCAGTACTCTACAACAGATATATCAGTGGCACCCCCCTCCAACAAAGTCAGGGCTCTCCGCATATTCTGCCAACTTGGCCCTGGCTTTCCAGGCTAGACTGACCACCCACTCATGACCCTACGCAAAAATATGTTGGTATCACTCTTGACCATACATTAATCTACTGACAAAACCTCCAGAACATTGGAGCCAAGGTCAAGATGAGAGTGAATCTCTTGTGGAAATTGGCAGGTGCCACCTGTGGCAGCAGAGCCAAAACATTACACATTGCTTCACTCGCCCTGTTTTACACAACAACAAAGTACTGCTGCTCAACCTGGCTCAGGAGCTGCCACACAAACGTGGCAGATATCCATCTCCAGGAACTCATGAAGATCATTTCTGGGATGTTGAAAGCAACACAGCTCAAGTGGCTTCCTGTGCTAGCACATATTGAACCTCCTGATGTCCACGGGGCAAACATCCTCCTCAAAGAAGACCACTGGCTGACAGCTAATAAAGAACTCCCTTTGACACAGGACCTCAAAAACAAACCATGCACTGGTCTGAAATGCCATAGCCCCTACTGGAACATGCTCCATGTCCTACAAACTAACAACAGCCTCACCTCTTGATGGCGTACCTCCTGGTTAACTGAAACCTGGTAACTGACCCAAGTGGTGAAGTCCCAAGTTTCAACCTTCCATAGAAAATTTGGACAATGCTTAGCCACTTGAGGGCTGGCCAGGGAAGATGTGGCCACAAGTAGAACATGAGGAAAAGCTGAAATTGTGACTGTGGCCATCCAAGTCAGACCATTGCCCATAAACTGAACATCTGCCCCAAGAAATCCATTCCTGGTGGCATCACAACCATTCACAATACTTCACTTGAAGCCGTTGAATGGATTGTTAACCTCAACATCGAACTATAACTGCTTCTCCAGTCATACGAATATAAAAAATCTATCAGTAGGCTAAGTACTGAGATGTCATTTATATTTTTTGTGATATTCCATGCTTAAACTGTTAATTGTCAAAATGTTCCATGTTTATTCTCATCCATGTCTAATTTGAATACACCTTACAGATCAATCCTTGCAGCTATTGGATATCCATACCTCAGAAGGACAAGGTGCAGCACCACATTGAAATGTTTACCACACTCATATCTTTGTCGTTCTTAATCCATATTATCACTTACTGACACCTTCATCCATGCATTCTGAACCCTATTTCTTGTGATACTTCCGTCTCTCAGTGCCCAACACTTAATCTTCTCGTTCTTATTTTAACCAAGAGAACCTCCTACAAATATATCTGAGAATCTGGAAGCCCTTTCAAATACTGACACCTTCAGGATTCCTGTACAATTGGAAATTTTAGCCTTTGCTGTCTGCTGTTGTGTAGAGACACCTGTTTCCCTTTAAATGGCTGCAGTTTTAAATCCTCCAGCTATGAGATTCTCTCCCCTCCCCCTCCCCCAATGGAAGAATTACCTCTCCAAACCTACCCCACTCGCATGATGAAGGCCCCAGGGGAAACTGGATAGATTAGAGGCAGACTCACGAGGGTAGGTTTTTACTCAGGCTCTGCTGTTATTGTACAATGGGAGGAGAAACCAATCCATCAAACCCTAAAAGGAGAAAAGGTCACAAATTACAAACTGTGAACATCCCAGCATCTCAGAATATGGAAGCTGTAAGGAAAGGAGAAAGGTGAGGCAGCAGGGCTCTCCCAAGCTCAGACTTGATATTATTCTCCTCTTACATTTTATCACCTTATCATTCACTCCCACACAGGCTTATGCACAACACACAACTATTACATGTAATATCTCGTAATCTAAACTGTTTGAAGACATGTCAGGAAGCTGGCAGTCTAACATTTGTCCCTTTTTTTAATCATTGTAGCCTGGAAGAATATGCTATCAGCACTGACAGTTTCCTAGAGCAAGGCAACCTCACACAGCATCATTTGTCCCTTTACTAAAGCCAACCAACACCTATATGGCAATGGATGCAGTTAATGAGCTTGAGTTGTGGCAGCGCGTACACAAGGCAACAGTGTGGTTTTGCCCAAATTGTGTGATTCAGTGTCAAACAAACACCCCAACTTGAAAAAAAAAAAGCATGCAGGACCCTGCACCTGATTGTGGAACCTGGAGTCCCATATTGTAAGGCCAACAACAACTTGCATTTATCTAAGTGCCTTTAATGAAGTAAAGTGTCCCAAGATAATGGTTTCACAAATTAGAAAGGCGACTTTGGCGAATTCAAATAACTGAATGGGTGTCAAAAACTGGCGGAAGGTCAAAGCTGCATGCATAAAGGAGGCTTCCCCTAAAGTTACGCTGGCCAATCAAGAGAACCACCATGGATGAAATTTATCATGCTGCGAATTTTAGCAGATATTTTGTTATGAGTATTTAGTCTGATGCAAAACATTTGTTTCTTAAGTGGTCGATTGTTACTTCCACAGGGAACTAAAATTGGACAGAATTATGGATTAATTTTCAAATTTCCCCTGCCCATGCCCTCACACCAACCTCCTTAAAGTACCAGGAATAGCAAGTAATAAAACAGAATTTAGCTGTGACCAATTCAGTCAATATAAATCACAGGTCTTGTGTAAGACTTCCTGTATCAATTCTGCAGTTCCAGGCTGTTGAAGCTGTTTAGATGTATGGCAAAGCTGATCTCTTTGCTGATATAAATGGCTGACTACACTACACAGGTGTTGGGCTCAGGTGAGCATTACTCCTGCCCTGGGCCATTTCCACAATGATGTACTGATTCTTCTAAAGTAGGGTGGGGCAGTGGGGGATGGCAGGCAAGATAAATGACTTGGGATTTACTAAAACGATTAATGCATTCTATCAGTATCTCTTCAGGGTCTATATGCCTGATGTCATGAAACAGTTCATACCCAAATCTATGTAAAAAGCTAAATAAACTACATTCATTGTAATTTGTACTCTATTCAGGTCACTGTCAAGGCCTCATTGTTAAAAAAACAAAACAGCAGGTCTCTCATAGTATTGTTACATCATAATAGGGGGGCTGTGCCATTTAATGAACAGTATATAATCAGAGCTAATGATTTAAGATGATATAATCTATGAAATGCTGGCTTTATTGTGAGGTATTGTGAGACATACAGCAGTCAAACTCTAATCATTTTTTGATGAAAACACTAAATGAATGGCCTTGCTTAAGGCTATGTTCCCTACCTGTGTATTCAATGTCTAGTTGTTACCTTTGTTAAAACCTAGGGGATTATTTTTGTGACACCCACCGCCACCTCTTTTGCACTTAAATTTGGAGGAATAACAAAAACTTTGACTTATTGCTGTGTTTTTGCACAATCTGAGGAGGGACAGACTACGATTTGGGCAACCAGAGCATCCAACAGAAATAGGTGTAAGCCTCATTAATATACAATTAAATAATTACTTGGAAAATTAATATAAATTAGGCCTTTGGTCAGTGCAGTACATAGCTGCACACTGCCTGCTTAATATGAACTCTGCATGAAATTACTCCTGGGTATGCCTAAAGGTTGTGGGAATACATTGTTCTTGGTAGGCAGGAGGTGTAAAGTAAGAATTTGCATTTATACAGAAACTTTCACAAGCTCAGGATATCCCAAAGCATTTTTATAGCACCTTTAATGGAATAAAATGCTCCATGGTACTTCAAAAGAGCATTATCAAGGAAAATGTGACACTGAGCCACATAAGGCAATGTTAGGGCAGATGCGCAAAAACTTAGCCAAAGAGGTAGGTTTTAAGGAATGTCTTAAAAGAGAAAAGAGAGGTAGATAAATGGAAAGGTTCAAGGAGGGAATTTTAGATTTAGCGCCTTGACCACTGAAGACATAGCCACCATTGGTAGATCAAATAAAATCAGGGATGCTCAAGAGGCCAGAATTTGATGAGTACAGATACCACAGGCAGCTGGAGGAGAATACAGAGTTAGGGAAAGGTGAGGCCATGGATGGATTTGAAAATAAGGATGAGAATTTTAAAATAAAGCATTGCTTGACTAGGAGCTAATGTTGGTCACTAAGCACAGGGGTGAATTGGGGAGAGTAAGGATATGGGCAGCAGAGTTTTGGAAGATTTAAATGTTACAAACAATTAATAACTTTTGAAACACTGTTGCTGTTGTAATATAGAGAAATGTGGCAACCAATTTTTACACAGCAAATCGCAATGAGATAATGACAATTTTTTTTTAAGTGATCTTGGTTGAAGGAGAAATATTGGCTCAGACGCTGGGAAAATTTGCTTGCTGTTCTTCAGTATAGTACCATGGAATCTTGTACACCTATCTAACAGGCGAGAAGTGGTCTCTATTTGACATTTCATTCAAAAGACAACACCTCTGGGGTTCAGCAATCCCTCATTAGAGTGCAGGAATGTCAGCCTGATTATGTGCTCAATGTAGTAGTAGGGTCTGGTACATAAAGGGTTAATGCGGGACTGAGTACAGTACCTCCCACACAGCGATGTAAGAAGGCACATGACCCAGAGCCTGGGTCAGTCTAGAGATGGACAGAGATGCATAAAGACCTAGGATGGAGTCAGCTCCATACATGTACCCTCCACTGTATATATGTATATAGTTATGAGTTGCTCATAAAGACTTGCTGTTGATATACTCAAGACCATGAAGCCAACTTCATGGTGTCCGAAGCAGGGTTCTTCGTGGTGGCAGCGGCCCAATCAAAAACCCCTATCCTCACAAGAATGTAGAAAAACTAAAAAAAAAAGACATCTTCAACAGATTCTGAAGTGAAACAAACAAACTGAATGTACAGATGTGGACAAAATTCACCAGAAAGAAAAAGCTCCAGAGAGAAATGAGGCTGGAAGCAAAAAGGTAGAAGTTTAACTCCAGCGTAAGACTCCAGTGAATCTCCCTTGGAAGTCCAGCTTCAGTGAGCAGAGCTCAGCCTGCAAGGGTGAGATAAGTATTTTAAAATTCCAGGCGAGCCAGTCCTGAGAAACCCTTTTTAAGTCATTCAGCCAGAAGTGTTGTTTGAAAGAAACCTGTTGCTAATCCCGATCCCTGACTCCAAGTCTCAACATGCGGCTCCCATGTTAGGCAAAGAAAATAAAAAAATAATAATTAATTTTGTCTACTTTGGGTACCTCGCGACCGTCCGATTTCCTAACAGCAAACCTACGGTTCTTTTCTACTTGCCCCGACTCGCAACGCTGTACCGCTGATTAAATTAAGTTGGCAGCCAGCCGACCCATGCAGCCATTGCAGACCCTTCTTCTTCAGGCAGAAGCATGCCACTGCCGTTTTGGAAAACCCACCCAAAGCCAGCAAACGCTGAAAGATCCATCGTTCGGCAGTGAACAGCGACGCCATTTTGGAAACCTGTAATCTCATAAAGCTGTACTCACACTTTTAAAACATCTTCAAAATGGATCACAATTCCACGCTTCCAGCTCCATTGGTATTCACCCATAGCCCAGGCCAGTCATGGAATTGAAGTCCTCAGAGTGAAATATTTTTATGGGACAGCGATGCTCCAGACTTCAGCAAAAATTCTGCAGATCTGCAAGCTAAAGGCTATCTTACCCTAGACAAGGCAATCCAGCTAGTTCAACTGTCTGAGTTACGTGAGCAATATAGGACCATCCTAAGGGGAGAGAATGCAACATGGGACAGAAGCCAACCCTCAGTCCAGATTATCAAATGTTGGCAGAAAAGATGGTGGCTGAATAATGGGCCACCTTGAAAGAAAAAGTATTGCAGGCAATGTCAAGGTATATTCCCTTGAAGGGGAAAAGTAGGGCAAGTGAATCCAGAGCAACCTCTGGATGACGAGAGAGATAGAGAAAGATAAAAAAGAAGAAATGTGCGTGTGTCAGATGTCAGGTAGAAAATGCAATGGAGGATCAGGCTGAATATAGAAGGAACAGAAAGGAAGTGAAAAAACTAATAAGAAAAGCAAGGAGAGAGCATGAAAAGAGGCTGGCAGCGAACATAAAAGGGAATACCAAGGTCTTCAGTGAGCATGTAAATAATAAAATGATGGTAAAAGAAAGAGTAAGGCCAATTAGGGACAAAGAAGGGGACTTGCATGTGGAGGCTGGAGAAATAGCAGAGGTGTTGAACAAATATTTTGCATCTGTCTT
Organism: Cetorhinus maximus; assembly: GCF_964194155.1. Taxonomy (NCBI): domain Eukaryota; kingdom Metazoa; phylum Chordata; class Chondrichthyes; order Lamniformes; family Cetorhinidae; genus Cetorhinus; species Cetorhinus maximus. The sequence continues at coordinate 98,979,849 of NC_135882.1, forward strand.
TACAAAGGGATAGGATCCTACCCAGGCCGAGGTGAGAGAGGAGGTTACTGGTAAATGAGAAGAACTTACAACTGAGAGGAAGGAGGTGTTGGAAAGGCTATCTTTAGTTAAAGTAGGTAAGGTACCAGGACTGGGTGAGATGCATCCAAGGGTACTGAGGGAAGTGAGTGGAAATTGCAGAGGCACTTGTAATAATCTTTCAGTCTTCCTTAGACACAGGGGAGGTGCCAGAGAACTGGAGAACTGTGAATATTACACCCTTGTTCAAAAAAGGCTGCAAGGATAAGGTTGGCGACTGCAGACCAGTCAGTTTGACCTCAGTGGTAGGGAAACCTCTGGAAACAATAGCATGGGATAAAATCAATAGTCACTTAGACAAATGCAGAATAATTAAGGAAAGCCAGCACGGATTCATTATTGGAAAATCGTGTTTAACTAACCTGCTGGAATTTTTTGAGGAGTTTGATAAGGGGAATACTATTTATGTGGTACATATGGATTTTCAAAAGACATTTGATACAGTGCCACACAACAGACTTGTGAGCAAAATTCTAGGCCATGGATAAAACGGAAAGTAGGCACTTGGATAAGAAATTGGCTGAGTGGCAGGAAACAGAGAGTAGTGATAAATACAAAAAACTACTGCGGATGCTGGAAATCCAAAACAAAAACAGAATTACCTGGAAAAACTCAGCAGGTCTGGCAGCATCGGCAGAGAAGAAAAGAGTTGACGTTTCGAGTCCTCACGACCCTTCAAGGAGTTCTTCTGATGTCCTGGTTCATGGGGCCACAGTGGAAGAGCATGGCGAAGGCTCACTGCAGTCTGGGAGTGACAGCAAGAGGCAGGGCTGATGACAAACGATAATGTGAGTTTAACAAAACTTCTATCCAGTTACTGGCCATGTCATCAGCAAAGGTATCACAGCAGACCCACACAAAGCCAAGGCACTCACTGACTTCCCCACACCCTCCTCCATCCCTGAGCATCTCCTAGGGATAGTGAACCAGCTGGCGAAGTTTTTGCCTCACTCGGCAAAAGTCACAGACTGTTGAGACAGCTGCTCAAGAAAGACCAAGCATGGGATTGGGACACTCAAAAAGAGCAGGCGTTTGCTCGTATCAAGGAGACATTGCTTTCTACTGACATTCTGGCCCACTACGATCTGACCCTGCCCACCACCATAGCAGCTGATGCTTCATCCACAGGCATCAGGGCAATTCTCTTTCAGGAGCAAATCGACAACACACAGTGACCCATCTACTACGCTTCTAGAGGATGATCAGACACGGAATCCTGATGTTCCATCATCGAGAAGGAAGCTCTAGCGGTCACATGGTCTGTGAGGAGTTCTCTAATTACATCATCGACCACAAAATCAGAATTGAGACAGACCATAAACCACTGGTCTCCTTGTTGAACGAAAAAGGTGCTCACAAAGATGCCTCCTCAGATCCAGAGTTTCCGTCTATGCCTCATGAGATTTGCCTAAGAGACTGTCTATGTCCAGAGAAAGAATCAGACGTTGGCAGGTGCACTTTCAAGGGCCACTGTGGGACTACCAACGAAACACAATACTGCCTTCATTGCTGGGCTGGAGGCCAACTCTCAGACAACCACCAAACACCTACTGCAGGCATGACCAGGCTCCAAGAGATCTGCCAAGAACAGCTCTGTGATGAAGAACATGCCAGCATCCGCACCTACTGCCAACAGGAATGGCCTCGTCAGAACCAAGTGGTGCTTCAACCACAGCAGAGCCACTTCACGGTCATAGATGACCTCCTGGTCTATGATGAACGGCTGGTCATTCGGCCTCTCTGTGGGCAGATGTCCTTCAGAAGATACACCAGGGTCATCTGGAAATCTCTAATTGCAGGCCAAGGACCCAATCAGCCATATGGTGGCTGGATATCTTCAAAGCAATAGAAGAAAACATCACAAATTGCCAAGTTTGTGCATTGCACCACCAAGACCAAGGGAGCCACTCATCCCCATACAATTATCCAATAGGCCACGGGAAAGGCTGGCTGTGGACCTGTTTGTCTACACTGGCAGGTCCTTCCTCATTGTTGTACACTGCTTCTCCAGATGGGTGAAGGTAAATCAATTTCATACAACCACCATGGAGATGGTCATCAAAGCACTCAAGGAGATATTTGTAAGCCATGGCATCTCGGATGAGCTCATATCAGTTAACAGCCCTCAGTTCTCTAACAAATGTTTTGCACATTTTGCAGCTGTAGCCAGCTTCCGTCACCGCACCAGTCCCCCAAGATACCCACACTCAAACAACAAAGTGGAACGAGGAGTCCGTATGGTGAAAGAACTTCTGAAGAAAAATGAGGACTTCCTCACTGTATTGCTTCCCTATCCCTCCCCTTACAGTGTGGTCTGTGTCCCTCTGAGCTCCTGCTGGGTAGGAAACTTTGTGCACAATGCCTGATCCTGCTCAAGAAACTCCTGCCAGGCTTGGTAGCCATGAACTACCAGACCCATACAAGCAAGAGAACAGTCCTACAGACAGGGGCAAGCTTCTCCTTACAACAGACTGCACTGCACCAAACACTTGTCACAGCTGTAGAAGGGTGATAATGTCTGGATCCCGGACCTCAGAGAACAAGGGATAGTCCTCTGCCAGAACGAGGGCCAACCCCGCTCCTACCAGGCTGGCATGCCAGAGGGCACAGTCAGATGCAACAGAAGGAGTCACCACCTCCCTGGACAGGCTCCCTCCACTGCGCAATGGAGGACTATTGATAAAGATGCCCAGATGCCAGTCAAATCTCCAAGCCAACAACAAGAACCAAAACTATCAGAGCCTACCACTTTCCAAACAGAATGGCAAACGAGATGTGAAAGCCCTCCAGACTGCCTGAACCTCTAACTTCAAGGGCTTGTGGGAGGAGGCAGGGTGGGGGGGATGGGGTAATGAGAATATTGTTAATGTATAGCAATAATGTTGGAATAGCATTAGGGTTTTAACAATAAGGTAAATGCACAAGACTTATAACAATGGTACACTTGAAATAAACAGAAGTAACTCATTATCCATGGGATAAAGACTTGGGAGGAGGTGTAGTAGTAGTGTCTGGTACATACAGGGTTAATGTGGGACTGAGTACAATGACGTCCACACAGTGACACCCGCACAGTGACGCCCGCACAGTGACGCCCGCACAGTGACGCCCGCACAGTGACGCCCGCACAGTGACGCCCGCACAGTGACGCCCGCACAGTGACGCCCGCACAGTGACGCCCGCACAGTGATGTAAGAAGGCACATGACCCAAAGCCAGGGTCAGTCTAGAGATGGACAGAGATGAGTAAAGACCTGGCATGGAGTCTGCTTCATACCTGTACCATCTACTGTATATATGTACATACCGTAATGCATTATTAATATATCACCGTTCCTTCACTGTCACTGGGTTAAAATTCTGGAACTCCCTTCCTAACAGCACTGTGGGTGGACCTACACCACAGGACTGCAGCGGTCAAGAAGGCAGCTCAACACCACTTTCTCAAGGGCAATTAGGTATTGGTAATAAATGCTGGCTTAACCATTGATGCCTACATCCTGTAAATGAATTTAAAAAAAATAAATACTTGCTGTTAATATACACAAGAATGTGGAGCCTACTTCATGGTTTCCAGAGCAGAATTCTTCACTCAGGACTCTGGAGTATGACCTGAACCCACAGTCTTCTGAGACAGTGGCAAGATTGCTACCACTGAGCCAAGCTTCTAGGAAATAATGGGAAGTAGTGGTGGGTGGAGCTCATGCAACCTAGCAGTGATGGAAATTTTGCTGGGTTTAGATGTTCTGGGAGTGGAACGCACTGGGTTTGACAGAACTGGAGTTCTGGCATTGGATGTGTAGCAGTGGGATGGTGTTAGATTAGGTAACACTAGGAGGTAGTGTTGAAGTTGAAGTTCTGTGAAGGGGAAGGCTGGGCTGGACAGAAGGAGCAAAAGATGTTACAAAAGCCAGGCAGTGGAAGATATAAATGGCTGATTTGAGAAGGAGGTAATCAGAGATCAAAATGATGTGAAAGAAAATCTACTGGGCAGAAGGTGCTAGGAAGTAAATTAAAATATCTGATCGATGCAACAGATTGAATGATACTGATGAATCCTGTGGCTGAATTTTATGTCCCACGGGCGGGCGAGCACCTGACCCGATCAGGCGTACAATATTGTGCGATGATGTCAAGTGAGCGTGCCGATGTCATCAGGCACTCGTGCGATATTTCAGTTGGCGGGCGCGAGCGAGAGGCCTGCCAGGCTGGCCCAGCAACCTCAAAATTCTGCCCCTGGTATATTAGATACACTTCAAACGCTTAGCCTGAGAAATCTAAATTTACCTCAGAGTCACAGGGTCTTCAACTAAAAACTAAAAGACACAAAAGATAATCCACTGGACAAATTAAATCGTATCTTGTCTTATGTAACTTCAAAGTATTTTATTTAATTTAAACCCTGATAATGGACACTAGAAATTTTACTTTCTGAGTAAAAGTAGCAGCTGAAAAATACCAGAAAGCAGTTTGACCGATTTATGGGAATGAAGTTTCTAGATTGTATTAACCTTGACAGCTATTGTGTGATTACTGAGTGACACATTTAATATTGGAAATAATATTACATTGTCATCTATGGGAGTATCAGGTCATAAGGTACATAAAATGGGGCAGAAATTGTTGCTTCCATTTTTCAGGCTGCAGAATTATGGTGTATCTGAAACAACTCTTTCCTTATCGCAATACATTATTTTTATTTAAATCATCACTAAATTTGACTTGACCTGAACGTGGTTACAAAATGAGAGAAAATGCTTGATGTGCATTTGAGACACTAGAGATAACAATACAGCATTATTTGCAATGTTAGCTAGACCAATACCTTCTAATGTATAGCCTTACATGCCATTTCAAAGCACTTTGATAAAATGCACTTCCTTACCAGATCATTAATTTCCAGACTGAGTTGCTTTCAGAAATAAGAGTATGAGTGAAATATTGATTTATGTTCCTCCCACATATTGCAGGCCATAGTGACATGAATAAAACAGATGTCTTTTATAATCAGTTGTCACAAAGAATACTACGTACAATTCAAAACATAAAGAATGGGGAGAATTTTACCTACCTGCGTAATCACTAAAGTGTACACAACATAATACAATAGAGATTTAATTCCTTTTGCTTTTTGTGGCTGTATAGTAACAGATGTTAGTAATTGTACTTCACTTTGATTTTGTGTACATCAATGTACCATACTATTGTCAAGTGCAAGATCTCAAACTGTATGTACATATAAATATGATGTAATTGTGAAGAATCCAAACATCATGCAAAGAGCTTTAGAATGAAATACAAATGATGGGTGTTACTGTTCATGTAAATCCAGCTAAATTTGTTTTCAAAAAGCTGAGAAATGATATATTCAGCTTTCACTGCTCCAAGTGTGTTGATTAAACTGCAAAGAAACAATGGAATAATCCAAAACTGAGGAAAGAAACAAATTAGGTTGTTTTAAAACATGGGAGATGCCAAAACCACCCTTCCTACTGCATCTGAATGAATAATAGTCTTTTTCCAAGGGCAGAAAGATATTGAAATACTTGAGAGGGGTCATTAAATGAAACTAACCAAAGTGTCACACATTTCAAGAAAACATTAAACATCAAGTCCTTCAGATTTCGATGTCACTCCAAAAACACGCCTCCATTAGAGCGAATAAAGTAGGGGCTGAAGGGATGGGACTGAATTACAACGAACAAACCATTTGGGACCTGGTAACCAAGTGATAAGTTAAGTATCCTTAGATGCATTATACTTGTATATTTTAGCATATCAACATCCAAATTATTATCCTGCTTGTTTATCATCTTGCCCCTGGGGATTGAAGATGCTTTGTATAAAGGGCAAATAGTAAAGGGCCTCATAAGACATTGATAGGGACCACCCAACCAACCAGAAATCTTTTCTAAAAAATCTACTGATACACAGATCCTCCTGGACAAGGTTTGCCACAGGAAAAAAGGAGACATGCCAAACCAGTCACCTGGAGGGAGCCGGCAACAGCACTCGCTTCCAGCTTTGTGACTCACAGGAGAGTGGAAAAGTGCTGCAAAAAGCCAATGACAAGATCAGGGCAGGAAGGGCACCATGTGACCCCTTTCATTGCTGCATTCCCACAGGAACCCAATAGTGTCTTTTTCTGCAGGTGCCTGTGGAATAAAAGGAAATGATAATGAGGGTAATAATGAGGGTGATAGTGGTGATGAGAAGATGGAAGGAGGTCACAGGTTGTTGGGTAATGACAATACAGAATCAAAATATTGTAAATGCTAGAAATATTCAGCAGGTCAGGTAGCATCTGTGGAGGGAGAAACATAACTAATGTTTAATAACCTTCCATCAAAACTGGAAAAATTGAGATGTAAAAAGTTTCACCAAGTAAAGAGGCAGGGAAAGGTGGGGGGTGGGGAGGGAGGAAAGAACAAAGGGGAAGGTCTCATTGGGCTAAATAACAGGAAAGCTTAAATGACAAAAGGGATGATGGTGCAAGGCAAAAGTCAATAAGAATGGGACAAGTAAAGAAACAACAGGTGGGTATAGAGGTGGTGTAAACAGGGTTAAAAGATTCATTATCAACAGACCTTCTGACCAGCACTGAACTCATGCCTCATTTATCATGACACATCTTCACTTTGTTTTGCATTTATCTTACTTTTCTATTAATGCTAGGCTTAGAAAACTAAACCGTGTCCTAGGAGAATGTATAAGCACTAACTCATAAGGTGATTGTGACGACTGTCACTTTAAGATCAGTTCGACGGAGTAGGGGTCACGGTGATTTGCTCAACCAATGTCTAGCTAGCGTGGGAGAATAAATTCTGAGGGAGGAGTTTCCTAGGAGATGGTTGTATGAGGGGCTGGCCAGATACAAGCAGCTACAGAAGTTCTCATAAATAAAATTTGTGTTGTTTGACTAAGAAGCCTCCCAGAGCATGTTTCTACAGTGATCAACTGTTATAGATTGTGAAGATATTCTATAAGAGAACAGAAAATTGTCTAGCCTGTGTCAAAGAGAAACATGGAAATTACTGCCCAGCACATCACCAAACAAATACTTCTACAAAGACCTCTTCACAATCTGTACAGTACTTTCTGCAGTACCATTTGATGCTGGGTGATGTGGTGGTATTAGGGTGTGTTTGACTCCATTCTTACTCAGAGATATTTTAAACTCTTCTGACATAAACTGTGGACCAATATCTGACACCATCACCTCTGGCAACCTATAAATTGCAAACCAACTTCTCAAAACTTCAATAGATTTGGCACTTGTGGAATTGTGAAAATACAATGGTAGAGTTTGTCACTCAACATAGATACTTTCGCGCCAACATCAATAAGAAAAGACACTGAGATACCCATGACCTCGACTGAGCACTTTTCAAAATGACCTGGTGCTTTGATGGTATACACATGCTGTACCTCACTCTCAGGAAGAGACTCCTCTACATGTCAAACCAATGAAGTTTTCTTCTTCGATGACCTGCACATCTTTGCAAAAGGATGAGTTGCACTTTTTCCCTCAAGCAGGACATGGTGTTGTGAATTGATCAGCATTTCCACAATTTGCTCACAGTTTTGAAGATATCTGACCATGATGGGGCATGTGTTGATGAGATTGCTGAGGTCTCCTTGTCTGTAACCCTTCCACTGGAGCTGGTTGGGCAATTTATGTCTACAACTCTGAGTCTAAGGGCGCATTGCTGTATAACCTCCTTGAGCCCAACGTGGCATATTCAATTTGGACTGCTAAGGTTGTGGCTTTTTCCAAGGTTAAATCATCATCCTCCAGGAGGAGACATTTCCTAATTCATGGAATTGAAGCCTTTTCAATTAATTGGTCACAAATTAGTTCATTGGTCAGTGTGCCAAATTTACTTGTAGAAGTAAATTACCACAATTGTTTAATGGCATCTCTAATGGAATGCATATTGCTCAATCATTATGGTTTCCTTTGGCCTGAAGTATTTTTTGAGAGCACTTACCACCACATCAAATGTAGATGTGTCTTCTGTGAGATGCTTGAGTATTTGCTGGGTTTCTGCTCCAAGATAGCAGATCACTGCTATATCTGGACTGTCCATCCCTCTAGTAAGCAAGTAGGTCTTGAATCCCAAAATCCATCACTCCCACAACATGGGAGGATCCCCAGTGATGAAAAAAATGGTTCTTGAGCTGGTAATGTTAAACTTCCTCAACCGTCCTTATTGCCATTTTCTTTCTAATGTATTTGCTGGTTTGCAGTATATGTTATAGATTTTATTTATCTCAGAGCAATGCAGAAATGATGCTAGTTCTAAGTCTACAACAGGTTTATTTACAGTTCTTTAAAATATCTCAGCTATCACAGGATTTCTACATACATGTTCTCAGCCAAGGTTCTGGAACCTTCTGTCTGACGTCAGTTACTTCAGTTCTCTAGCTCCACTCAGGCTTAAGTAATTAAGCACAGTGAATGTAGATCAGTGAACAGGCTAAAACAATCAAACACAGATCAATTAAACCATTTAACAAAGTGTTCTTTCTCTGTCTTACAGCTGATTAAAATGTCATCTAAGAAATAGCACACTCCTTTCATCCCACTTAGAACCTGATCCATAATGCTCTGGAACACTATGTGAACAGTAGACACCCGAAGTTGTAATCTTTCGTACTTATACAACCCCTTGTGTGTATGAATGGTAAGGAGTTCCTTGCTATCTTACTGAACATCTTTCCATTGGTTAAATTAGAAAACAAATCTTCTCTGGTAGGCAGTGGGTAAATAGCATTCTTGATCACCTTATTTACCATTAGCTAATAATCTTCACAAATCTGAATGGACCAGTTTGCTTTTTCAAATAACACAATGTGTGTGGCCCATTAACTGCCCTTTACCTTTATTATAATAGGCATTGTAACACATTACAATGAGGAATTTGGCTAAAAGGACAGTTGGACAGCTTGTTATAACTCAAGTTGCACATATAAGCAGTAATCCGAAATCTTCTTTGCAGGGGGAAGCATTTCAGGTACATAAGAGCAGTTTTTAGGGTATGGTGAACATACAATTCACTAAGGTTGGAGTTAGCACTTAGGAGGTCAAATTTATTATTTGGGAGATCTGGAGACAGTCTCCAACCCAAAAGCTTTAATGTTGATCTTTAATTTTGTTGCATTTTCCAGCTTTTTGGGGCCCACAGTAATTATCCTTTTCAAGGTGAAAATCTTCATTCTGTGAAGGTTGCCGGTATTTTGAAAATGTAGCTTGTTACAGGGATTTCAATAAAACCTTACAAGGTAAATTCATGCCCTCCATTAAAATAGTGAACAGGGAAATGTCAAATGAATGCATTAAGCAATCACGTGCTATTAATCTCAAAGGTAATTCCTGGTTTATGCTGCTCTTTTGAACTTGTCAAAATGGTTTATTTTCTTGTAATGGATTGCAAGAACAGGCAATGTTTAGCAGAATTTTCCATTCTCAGGTGCACCCAATTGACTGCCTGCAGTTTGAGTTGCTATGTATTATATATTTGCTGTTTACTATGGTCCCAGGTTTGGAAGGAAGCAGAGAGGATTTGGGGGAGCTCGGTAGTGAGGGCAAGAGGCAGAAATCCTGGAGTCGCGGATGTCATGCAGAATTTAATGACATACCCTCAATTTCAATTTTTTACTCCTTGTCTGCTCAGCAGCCAGCCACATTGACAGGCTGACCAGCTGCCAGGCAGGAAAGACAGTGGTCGAACAGTGCAGCCAGGCGATGTTGGGGAGAGTCCCCAGAAATCAGGAAAGAGTGGGTGGAGCCAGTCAGACTGGCAATCAGGAAGGAGAGGAAATCAAGATAGATCTTGGGAAAGAAGGCTTGGAATCACAGATTTTAAGGGCTGGGTGGTTTGCTGGTGTGGCATAAGATATGCATGAAGGGCGAGGGGAGTATTCCAGCTCCTGATGGCTAAACTGCAATTAAAAAGACACTAAAAAATCCCCCTTTGTTCCTATATCCATTTTAATGCAAAGTTTCTGTTGTAGGGTTGCCAAGTTGTACTATTAGTAATAGAGTTGAACCGCAGACCCTTAATTAACTTTATTTACAACATACTCAGCAGCAACTACACGTGTACTTCCAACCCAAACTCTATCACTACACTGACTGCTCAGGTAGCCCGTGCTACTCTCCTATTGGTTACTACAAATCATGTGATCTTTCCTAATAAGTATTAATCTTAAAGGTACATTACATACTTAATAAAGCCATAATTACTACATTCCTCCCCTTTTAACTTGGCTATACATATTATATTCACAAGTACATATTCTTCAAGACAACACAATATTTACACTGGATAAGGAATTTACAAGTTTAGTCTTTCAGGTGGTTTCCTGGTACACATGGAAAATCACAGCTCCACAACTTCTGATTCTTTGTCAGGAGCCTCCTATTCCAGAGTTGCCTGAACATCAGACATGTCAGTCCTGGTTTGAGTATCCTCAGCAGGAAACGCAGTCCTGGTCATGGTCACTGGTGGAACCATCTCTTGATGATTTGTCTCTCTCTTCCTTAAATTGTCCCCATGTTTTCAGATAATCCAGTTTTCCACCTCCACGTGGTAAGGTAGAGGTCCAGTCACCTCACTTATTGTACCCGTTAACCACTTTGGTCCTTCCCCGAAGTTCTTCACCTATATCAGCTCTCCCACGGTAAATTTCCTCTTGCGACTTTGCCAGTCGTGTCTAGTTTTCTGGCTTCCCTGACCCCTTTTCACCTTCCTCTCGAAATTCGGCATTATTAAGCTCAATCTCACCCTGAGACAGCATTTCAACAATAACTCCACAGGTGTGACACCTGTAGTTGTGTGAGGGGTAGTCCTGTAGTGAAAAAGAAAGCGTGCTAGCTTGGTTGCTAAGGAGATGCCAGTTAGCTTTTTCATGCCTACGTTGAACGTTTGAACTGCCCTTTCAGCCAGTCCATTTGAGGATGCAGTTTTTACATGAGTGATACCACTGAGGCTGATAAACCGTTGAAACTCAGCACTCGTAAATGCTGTGCCATTATCGAAAATGACTACTTCTGGTAGTCCGTGAATGACAAAACTCTGACGTAGTTTCTCAATTGTAGTGCCGACGTTGGTGGCTTCACCTCATATATATCCAACCATTTTGAATGAGCATCGACAATGAGCAGAAATATTGTTCCCAAGAAAGGTCCAACATAGTCCAACATAGTCGATGTGTAACCATGCCCAGGGTCTACCTGGCCACCTGATGTAATGGAGCTGTCACTGGCAACTTTTGCAGTTGCTGACATTGCCCACAGTGCTTTACCATACTCTCTATTCTGCCATCCATGTCTGGCCACCATAAACAGCTGCGTGCTATGGTCTTCATTTGGGAAATTCCTGGATGGGAACTGTGTAATTCAACTAAAAGTGGCTCCCTTCCCTTTGGAGGAACTATCAGGCATGCTCCCCACAATAAGATGCCATCTGGCTGGTTATTTCATGTCTTCTGTTGAAGTACAGTTTCATTTCGTCAGATATGGGCTCCTATGAGCAACCATGTAGCACTTGTTCTCGTACTTGAGATAGAACTGGATCCTGACTTGTCCATTCGCTGATCTGCTGAGTACATACTGGCGGGGAATCTAAGAAATTTAACAGTAAAACAAGTTCCTGTGGAACGGGGATGTGCTCATCATTTTCTCGTAAAGACAAACGACTAAGGCATCAGCGTTTGCGATTTGATTGCCGGGCCTGTGTACAAAAGTGTATGCGTATGCTGCCAGTATTAAAGCCCTTTAGTATTTCTGTATCTTCTATCTACGTGCCTTCTTCTTTTTAGCACAGACTTTAACCTCGGCCTTCTTTTTGACTTCACTATTGGCCAGGATTCTCTCAGATGCCATCTCAGCTTGTCTGAGCTCAGTGGTTGAGTCTCCCAAAATTTCATTATCTGTCTGCTTCTTGGAAAATTCTGTGACTTTTGCTTTCAAAGTCTCTTTGGCTTTATTTAGCTGATTCTTCAGCTCTTTCGTCTCTTTTTTGTATTTGTTTGTTGCTTGCTGGAAAACGGAGCATTGTTGTGTCTTCTCTACCAACTCATTCTTCAGTTTATTCAGAGAAGTGCTGAATTCTTTCTGTTCCTCTTCATTCATTTCCAGAGATACAGACTTTGACTTGAAGGAACCTTGCAGCGTGTGAAGGTCTTTCAACAGGTTTTCTTTTTCCCTTCAAAGGTTGCTCACCTCGTCTCGAACTCTATCATCCAGCGGGGTCTCTTCGAGTTCCTTCTGCTGTTCTTCCAGGTTTTGACTTAAGACAGCCCTCTGCATTTCTTCAGGTTGTTGAGTCCTTACACACTCCTCTTTCAAAACAGGAATGCCTCCAGCTTCTTTTCGGAATCTCATTGGCCAATCAGTGTTGATTCTCTTTAGCCAATTTCGCCCTCGAAGGCTTGGTCCTCTGCCTCTCAATACCAACACTGGTAGCTTTGCCAATTGGTTTCCATAATGGACAGTCACTCTGCTTATGCCTTTTAGTTGAATGTCTTCACCCGTATATGTTTTTAGCTTCGCAGCTGTTTGTTCTAAGCTTAATTGATGTTCACCATTTTTCAAATATCTGAAGGTATGTTCCCCAGTTACTGTAGTGGAAGCTCTTGTGTCCACTTCCATTCTTACAGGTTTGCCATTTACTTTCACTGTGACAAATATTGGTTCTGTCTTTCCAACTTTCAGATTATACAGCGAGTAAATGTATGAATTTGTTGTTTCAGGCTCTTCTACGTTGTGGATTTCATCAGGCTTCTTCTTTTGTTTACAAGCCTGCTTGAATCTTTCCTTGTACTGTCTCAATATATGTCCATTTCTCTGACAATAGTAGCATTTGATTTGTTTAAACTGCCAATCGCTAAAAGACTAATTGTTTCCACCTCTATTTAAAGTATTCTTCGATTTTGCTGCTAAGTTGCATTTCTTTATTCTTCAGCTAGCGGGGGCTGTTTCCCGCTTTTCGCAGAGTCGCACTTTTACGCGCCACCTTCACTTAAGGTTTCCCACCCAATGTGGAGGGCGGTGCCATTTTGCGCACCCTGCATTGCTTGTGAATCGTTTACTGTGCTTTCCATGGCCAATGCTATCTCTAGTGCTTTCTTGAAACCCAGATTCACTTCAGACATTAAACTTTTCTGAATAGTGTCCTCTTTCACACTACACATTAAACAATCTCTGAGCATGTCGTTCAGAGTTGTACCGAACTAATGTTCCATTAGCTGTTTCAAATTTGCCACGTAGCATGCAATTGTCTTACCTGGGGCTCTAATTCGTGAATTAAACTTGAACCTCTGCATCGTGACTGAGGGCTTGGGTTGAAAGTGACGTTTCATGAGGTCCATCAATTCATCAAAATTCTTCGAATCTGGGGCACAGAGTGCCATCAAACTTTGAATTGAACAGTATGCTTTGCTCCCACAAGCACACATGAGGATTGCTCGCCTCTTCTCTTCCCCCATAATATCATTCACTTGAGAAAAGAACGTGAGGTGCTCTATGTATTGAGACCAATCATCTCAGGCTGGTTCAAAAGGATCAATTCTCCCAAATTGTAGCATTTTGAGAGAGGATAACTTCTACAATTCTAACGGAACCTGCTACTTACAGCCACTGAGCAAGGTACAGTGCCGATTTCTTCTTAACTTGATTTATTCTGTTTAATCCTGTTTTATCCTCATCACCAGCTGTGTTGTACTATTAGTAATCGAGTTGGACTGCATACCCTTCTTAAGTGGAAACATTAAGTTTATTTACAATATACTCAGAAGCAACTACACATGTCCTTTCAACACAATCGCTATCTCTACACTGACTGCTGAGGTAGCCCGCACTACTCTCCTATTGATTACTACAGATCATGTGATCTTTCCTAACAAGTAATATTCTTAAAGGTACATTACACACTTAATAAAACCATAATTACTACAGTTTCCCATCTGGCCAGCATTTAATTTAAATCAGCTTCCTGACAATACTGTCATGGGCAGACCCCGCGGCAGTAAAGTGAAGTTACATTCCCCCATGTTTACATTTTTAACTCAACCCGCTGTCACTTGTTGTGATGAAAATTTAAACTCACCCATTTCACCTTCATAGCTTTCTATGTAACTTCTCATGTTTGATCAGGTATCTACCAAAAATTGCTTTCACAGCCACATTTCTTTCCTCAGTAACTCCTCCACCTCTCACTTATTCTACGTGGATTCCAGCTGAGATTCATTCTTCATGTTTTGGATTCACCATGATTACAGACATCTGCATTATATTCAGTGTATAGCGAACATCTGCACTTGCTGCTTCCGGAGATCCATGTTGATCATCATGCGGTGTTATCTGCACGCTCTCAACCTCTCTCTTCAGCAGCAACCATTCACTCTGTCTCAAAGCAGTGGTGTGCAGTTTCAGTTTGTCCTCCCCCACATCCAATTCTTTTTTTCCTTTTCTTTTCGGGTGTTAAGAATCGCAAGTTTCAACAACCCTTGGAAACCAATGTTCCTCCAAATCCTCCTTCCCCTTCAACTTCCTCTGAACCCAACCTTCCTCCAATCTCACCCTTTGCCATGTTTTCACTATCCCACTCTGACCTTCCCCTCTCTGATCCTGAAAGATCACTGTACACCAAAGGCATCAACATTATCCCCTTACCCCAACACCAGTACCTCAATGAGTTTTGAACTCAGGATGACGCTAAGCTATTCTTCCATTGCATTTACCTTCTTCCACACAGCAAAACCTTCTCTCTTGTCTTCTGAATTCTCATTTCACATGAATACCTCTGGCACAAAAACAGAAAATGCTGGAAAAACTCAGCAGGTCTGGCAACATCTGTGGAGAGAGACAGAGTTAACGTTTCGAGTCCGTATGACTCTGTTTCTCTCTTCACAAATGCTGCCAGACCTGCTGAGTTTTTCCAGCATTTTCTGTTTTTGTTTCAGCTTTTCAGCATCTGCAGTATTTTGCTTTCATCTCTCTCTGGCCTCTTACCCTCTCTAGGTCTTTTCATTGCAAACTGCCAGTGCAATGGCCATCTCAATTTTTCCACTCATTCGGTCTCTTTGAACATACTCTGTTATCTCTTGTCCAACCTTAATATTTTCGTTAAACCTATTGACAAAGGTGATGCTGTTGTTGTTCAGCAAACCAACACCATCTTGCAGAAGCTGATTACCAATATTCTAACATCTCCTCCTACTTCCCCTGAATCACGACCCACACCCCCGAACAAGCTAATGTTTCCCAGACTGTCACTAGCCTCATCTCTTCTGGAGATCTTCCATCCATGTCTCCAAGTACATAGGCCCCCAACCCTGCTCAGCCTATTTGTACCTCCTTCCCAAGAACCACAAACAAAATGTTCCGGTTGACTTATTGGGCTGAACTTTACAGGGGAGGCATATTGCTTGCCCCCATTAGAAAAGTCGGTCACAAACCGACCGACTGTGAAAAAGACTGCCTCGCAGCGATATTACGCTGTGGGTAACCTCAACAAGCAGAGAGTGGTACTTCCACCCCTCAGATCTGAAATGTTAATTCTGTTTCTCTCCAGCAATGCTGGGTATTTCCAGCAGTTTTTGTTTTCATTTCAGACTTCCATCATCTGCAGTATTTTGCTTTTGCAATAGCCTAGGCTTCTGAATTACTAAATAATATAACTACTGTGCAACGGTAAATTACAATTTTTGTACGTATCAATGTGAAAGACCTTTGGCCAGTGGCATGGAAAAGTTTCTCACAATTTTGCACCCAATGTCACCACAAGGTTCTTCCAGCTCAAGTATATTACGGCAGAATTTTCTCATCGGCGTGCGAGAGCGGGCCCCGCACACTGATGCGTAAAATGATGCACGGTGACATCAGGCGAACGTCCCGATGTCACCACGCACCATCGCAATATTTCGGTGGGCGGGCAAGCGAAGATCTCCAATGCGCACCCGCAATTAATTAACAGATCACTTAAGTCCCTTGAGCCAGTAATTGATGTCAATTTTTCGGGGCCCGTGCAATCTTCAGGTCGTCGCACAGGTGCAATGGGCAGGCGGGTAGGACACATTTTTATAAACCTCATCCACGGGCGGGATATGAAGCGTGAGCGGGGTCGCGAGTGTTATTTGTCAGATATTTAATGCTTAAATTTACTGCTACTTGCCTGTGTGAGCAGGAATACTTCAAAGCTCATGCCAGCTGCTTGGACAGGAGTAAGAGGCTTCAGGTCAGGACTCTGGAATAATCATCATTTTTTGGGCCTTGCTGGTTACAGGAAGCCTTCCCTTAGCTTGGTAATGGGAGTTGTGCTTTCCAATGGAGGGACCTCCTCTGAGAAGGAAGGGAGAGCCAGAGGGGGAGGAGGCCAGGATCCACATTCAGCCTCCAGGGGAGCCACCTTTGGGAGGAGAGGCGCAGGCACAAGGGGCACAGGGTCAACAGGAAGTCCAAGGCAGAAGGGGTCACAGAAGACGCCACTATCCTGCTGTCAGGGTTTACAGGCAGCGAAGCAGCTACCTCAATATATCTGAGTGACGTAGGGGGTTCTGTCTCTCAAGGGAGACAGTGGCCTCCATTTGTCAGATGATAGGCCCTGAAATCTGCGCCAACTGTGTGGGTGGGCACCCCATGCCAGTGACACTGAAGGTCACGGCTGCACTCAGCTTCTATGCCTCTGGCTCTTTCCAGGGGTTAGTGGGTGATCTTTGCGGGGTCTCCCAATCAGCTGTCCACACTGTCAAGCAGGTGACAGACTGTCTGTTCAGGCGTGCATTGACTTTCATCCACTACCGCTGGGATGAGGCCAGCCGGACAGAGCGAGCCAGAGACTTTGCAGTGATTGCTGGCTTCTCCCGTGTCCAGGGTGCAATAGACTGCACACATGTAGCCATCAAGGTGCCAGCAGGTGAGCCCAGTGCCTTCGTCAACAGGAAGGGCTTCCACTCCATGAACGTGCAGATAGTGTGTGATCACAGGATGCTGATTCTACAAGTCTGTGCAAGGTACCCAGGCAGCTCCCACGACACCTACATCCTCAGACACTCCCAGGTGCTGAGGCTCTTCAGTTTCCCAGCCCGGCTGGATGGATGGCTGCTGGGTGACAAGGGCTATCCCCTCAGCAGGCAGCTCATGATGCCTCTCCACCATCCAAGAATAGAGGCTGAGCAGCGGTATAATAGGAGCCACACCTCCACAAGGGCTGTGGTAGAGAGAACAATCGGTCTTCTCAAGATGTGCTTCCGATGCTTGGACCATTCAGGGGACGCACTCCTGTACCCCCCAGATCGTGTGTCGCTGATAGTGGTTGCATGCTGCACTCTCCACAATCTGGCGCTGGAAAGGGGGGACACAGTGGACGAGGAAGATGTAGACGCAGTTGCTCCGGCACATAATGAGTCCAGTAGTGATCCTGAGGATGAGCACGCACAGGGAAATGCTGAGGGGGTAGACGCTGACCCAGGCATATTCCAGGGAGGCAGAGTCACCCGTGAGGCTTTAATCTAATGAACCTTCAGCTAGCACACCACAGATGGAACTCCAGGACAAGCCAGGGCTGCAGGCTCCATACTCGATACCTGAGAGCAACATCTGCCTGGTTAGGAACATTAACTATGTGCCTTGTCAATAAATCTCAATGACAAACAACTCACTCATAACATCATGGGTTCCTGTCCACCTGCAGAAGTAAGGAATCATCCTGAGCCATGCTCATAAATCAAAATGTAATGAATTAACAAAATAAAGCAGAAAAGAAACTGAATGCAAAGGTGTTATGCACTTTTGTCATCAACTCATAGTGGGCCAACATAAAACCACTAGCGAAAAGCCCGTGGTGTGCCTAAGGTGCCTTAAGTTTACGTTTCCGGGCGCTATGTCTAGGTGCTCCCCCCTCGCTGTTACTGGCATCTAAGACAGCCTGCTCACTCTGCTGTCCTGTGGGCCTCGATGACCTTGGCGGGTGTCCTCTGGCCTGTGGAGCCTTTGATGGCGCCACCTCAGAGGGAGCGGCTCGTTCCATGGCTGGCATCTCCCCAGTCGCCGGAGCCTCATCGGATCTCCACGGTCACTGGCAGAGGTGCGGAGGACCTGCTGCCCTCATCTGGAGCGCCCTGAGAGGAGCCCACAGAGACGACAGGCAGCTCATGCACCGATGCGAGGTCGCTTCGGACCTCTCTGCTCACCATTGATGGATGGGCACCGAGCTGGGATACATGGTGCCCAGTCCATCTCCCACACTGGCACTGACTAGCTGAGGTCAATGCCACTGTGAGAGCTTGCAGGTCCGAGCGCAACCTCAAGCGGCCCTGATTGTTCTCCTGGAGGAGCCTCTCCATGAGAGTCGCCACTCTCTCCATGGAGCAAGCTTGGTGCTCGGCCATGAGGCTCATTACATCTGTGATGCTCTGCATGGACTCCTCCAGCACGGGCACCATGCCACGCATAGCCTCATGTATCTCCGCCAGATCCTCCCCAATACCCTGCTGCATTTCCAGCATCTGCTGCCTCACGGACGACTCCAGAGGCACATCATCAGCCACCAGCTGAGCATGTGGCTGGTCCCCAACAGTCCTCCGACTGCCGGTGCCATGGGCACTCTCTGTCTCTGCCCGCACCTCAAGCAAGTGTGAAGTGCCCTCACCGCTGTGCCCCGGGACACTAGCTGATGATCTAATTCCCACTGAGGTGCTAGTATCTGCGCTGGTGCCTGCCTGGCAGAGATGGTGTGACGCGGGTGATTCCATTTGTTCTGGGCCCTCAGGTGTTAGTGGTGGCCCCTCTGCTTCCTCCTCCCGGCCCTGCTCCGGTGATGCTGAAAGGAAGAACAAGGACATTTGATTAGTTACAGTGCAGACAATGTCAATGTGCATGCCTGGCCCCCGGATCAGTATGCACTCATCCTTCCATAATCAATGGTCAACCCATGTTGGAAGCTTCACTCACTGAACATTCAACAGTGGGATGGCTGCTGGGACGCACATGGTGACCTCAGTGCACGGCAATCATACCTCCCCATGGGCACCCCAGCCTCACCGCCACCGATGGACATGGGCACATGTCACCTCTTCAGCTCCATCGCCTCCTGCTCGTATCTGGTTATAATCGCCAACTGGGCTTGGCCTCCGCCCGTCCGCATCCGCTTGGCGGTGTTGTGTGCTGTCTTCTCCTGAAAAGGACAGCGAAGCATTGATTAGTCCACCCTGTACCTGGATTCTCAACGCATCCCTGCCACCCTCACCTGAGTGGGACATTGCAGGGCTCCAGTGCTTCATCACCCCGCATCTGCTGCACACTCACATCAAGAAACCAGGACTGACCCCACCTTGCCCACATGCTGCCTCCATCACATTTGGCACTATACGGTCTAGCCTTGCAAAGCAAGGAGGCACAAGCATGTGGAACGCCAAGGGCAGCAGATGGATTGGTGCCCCGCCACCTGGAAGCTCCCCTCCCAGTATGTCAGCAGCCTGACTTTGACATATTTCACAGTTCCAGCACTGCGCCTAGGGGCAGATCCTTGAGGTAGCCTCCAAAACAGTAATGTGGGTGTCAGTCTAAAACATGCTGTGGGTGCAGAACACATCTCAGCATTACCCTCTCAGGGTGAACGAAGCATGGGCAATATCTGCTGGCCCACCCAGTGAGAGAAACATGCCATGAATGATTCACTGCTGTAACTACACTCAGAGTTGGCGGGTGTGCGGCTGGGGGAAAGCCTACCTGCTGTGTTAAGTGACCTCTGCCAGCACGGTACTCACCCTTCCCAAGTGCAAGAGGTCATTGAATCACTTGCGGCACTGAACCCATATGCATCGCACCATGTCATAGGAGCTGACTATGTCTGCCACCTCTTCCCAGGCACGTTTGGTCAGGTGGGAGGGCCTCCTCCTCCCGTCCCTCAGAACGAGGACCTCCTGGCATGCTGCCACCTCCTCCAGGAGGGCAGCTAGGCATCCATTAGAAAACTGAAGGATACACTGCCCTGCTGACCTACCCTCCAGTCAGGCCTGCTCACCAGCAGCGCTCTCGGAAGCCGTTCTGTTGGCCATATTGAACAGCCTTTGCAAGGCTGCCTGTGCGCTATTTGAACAGGCCGCCGGGTTGCCATTGGACCCGGTGGTCATTGCACTCCCATCCACTCCTGCTGTCCTTGGGAGCCGCACTTCACAGTGGGCGGACCTTAATTGGCCTGCCCAAGTAAAGTGCCAGCGCGGAGCCAAACGAAGGCAGCGATTCGCTCCGTGCCTGCCCATTCCCGCTCCCGAACAGTCCGTCTGACAGGAGAAAATTCTCCCCTACAGGTTGAATGTAGCTCCTATTAGTCAGGCTAATTAATATCTCAACTCCAACCTACCGACATTTTTACAACTAGTTGTCCCTGTGACCACTGAATCGATTAACTATTAAATTAGGGACAACTGTAAACTCACTTCAGTTAGAAACTGAGTAGAGATTGCTCAAACTTATTCTTCTTTGGGCCTCACGAAAAGTAGAGGAAGGAAGTACTTTTTATACAAGACTGGCTGAACACACCCTGAGGCATGAGACTTGAAATGATGATAGACAAGAAATTAGGCTTATTACCATTCGTTTTTTGGAAGCTATGAGTGCCACTAGAGTTCCAAAATGGTGTCTCCTGCACACACACAAATACAGACGTGGGGCAAATCATGCTGAGTTCATATTGGTGAAGGTGTTAGTGTAACTGCAGTGAATATTCATCAGCAGTATCCAGAGCAGGCACATCATAAGACCATAAGACCTAGGAGCAGAAGTAGGCCATTTGGTCCATCAAGTTTGCTCCGCCATTCAACGAGATCATGGCTGATCTGATAATCTTCAACTCCACTTTCCTGTCTTTTCCCCATAACCCTTGATTCCCTTACTGATTAAAAATCTGTCTATCTCAGCCTTGAGTATGCTTAACAACCCAGACTCTACAGCCCTCTGTGGTAAAGAATTCCAGAGATTCACTACCCTCTGAAAGAAGAAATCGCTCCTCATCTCTGTCTAAAATGGGTGACCCTTTACTCTGAGATTATGCCCTCTGGTCCTAGGCTCTCCCACAAGGGGAAACAACCTCTCAGCATCTACCCTGTCAAGCTCCCTAAGAATCTTACATGTTTCAATAAGGTCACCTCTCATTCTTCTAAGCTGCAATGAGTACAGGCCCAACCTACTCAACCTCTCCTCACAAGAAAATCCCTCCATCCCCAGGATCAACCTAGTGAACCTTCTCTGGACTGCCGTCAAAGCCAGTCTATCTTTCCTTAGGTAAGGGGGCCAAAACTGTTCACAGTATTCTAGGTGTGGTCTAACTAGTGCCTTGTATAGTTTTAGCAAGACTTCCCTATTTTTATACTCCATTCCCTTTGAAATAAAGGCCAACATTCCATTTGCCTTACCTATTACCTGCTCAACTTGTATGCTGGCTGGATTCATGCATGAGGGCTCCCGATTCCCTATGTCCTGCAGCTTTCTCTATTTAAAAAATATTCAGCTCTTCTACTCTTCCTGCCAAAGTGCATAACCTCACATTTTCCCATGTTATATTGCATCTGCCAAGTTTTTGCCCATTCACTTAACCTGCCTGTTTCTCTCTATAGACTCTTTGTGTCATCCTCACCACTTGCCTTCCCACCGATTTTTGTGTCATCCACAAAATTGGTGATAGTACATTCACTCCCCTCATTTAAGTCATTAATATATATTGTAAACAATTATTGCTCCAGCACTGGTCCCTGTGGCATTCCACTGGTTACAGGTTGCCATCCTGAAAATGCCCCCCTTATCCCAGCTCCCTGTCTTCTATTAGTTAGCCAATCCTCTATCCAAGCTAATATACTACCATGGGCTCTTATCTTAAGTAACCTTATGTGCAGTACCTTATCGAACGCCTTTTGGAAATCCAAATATATTACATCTACTGGTTCCTCTTTAACTATCCTGCCTGTTACCTCCTCAAAGAATTCTAATAAATTTGTTAGGCATGATTTCCCCTTCATGAAGTCATGCTGACTCTGCTTGTTTATATTATGCATTTCTAAATGCTCTGCTATTACATCCTTTATAATAGACTCCAGTATTTTCCACATGACAGATGTTAAGCTAACTGGCCTATAGTTACCTGTTTTTTTGTCTCCCTCCCTTTTTGAATAAGGGTGTTACATTGGCAGTTTTCCAGTCCTCTGAGGCTTTTCCAGAATCTAAGGATTCTTGGAAGATTACTGCCATTGCATCCACTATTTGTGTAGCTACTGCCTTTAACATCCTAGGATGCAACCCATCAGGTCCAGGGACTTATCGGCCTTTAGCCCCATTATTTCCCTAATAGTTTTTCTCTAGTGATATTTATTGTATTTATTTCCTCCCCCCTTTTGCCCCTTGATTAATTAGTATTTTTTGGAATGCTATTAGTGTCTTATACCGTGAAGACTGATACGAAGTATGTAATCAACTCCTCTGCCATTTCCTGGTTGCCCATCATTATTTCCCCAGCCTCATTCTCTAAGGGGCCTATGTTTACTTTAGCCTCTCTCTTCCTTTTATATATTTAAAGAAGCTCTTACTGTCCGTTTTTATATTACTTGCAAGTTTCTCCTCAAAGTTTATTTTCTCCCTCTTTTTTGTTGGTTTTTAACCATCTTTTGTTGGTTTTAAAGCTTTCCCAATCCTCTGGCTTACCACTAATCTGCCACATTGTATGTTTTTTCTTTCAATTTGACATGCTCCTTGACTTCCTTGGTTAACCATGGTTGGTTTATCCCCTTCCAAGAATCCTTCTTCCTCACTGGGATATATCTTTGTTGTGAGTCATGAACTATTTTCTTAAATGCCTGCATTTGTTCATCAACCATCTTTTCTTAAACTTCTCTCCCAATCCACTCCAGCCAACTCTGCCCTCATCCTTTGATAATTACCCTTATTTCAGTTGAGCACAGTTGTTTCAGACCCAAGCTTCTCACTCTCAAACTGAATGCTAAATTCTACCATGTTATGGTCACAAATCATGATGACTTGATGCCAGTGGTGGCATTTTGGTGCACAATTCTTCAGCCAATGCCCTCTCCTAAACTCAAGCATTTAAAAACACATTTATCCGCCCTTCACTAGCATTATATAAATGGATCATCAAAGATTTACAGGTTAGTTGCTGGTTGATTTCTTCTGGCTCTTGTCATAATTTTGCATGCAATTAGTGCTATGTATAGTTGCTTCAAGTTGTAAAAGACTATACGAATTGATGTGCCAGGTGCTGAAGGATTTTTTGCTGACTTCATGGCCTCTGCATAAACCACTTGTTCTCAGAAATAGGTGCACTAACAGGTATTCCCCTGTAAATACAGCATGACTTGGCAAATGAACAGAGGTCATGCAGAGTAGCACAAGCTGCAGGAAGACGGAGGAGGTAGAGGGGGTATTGGACTCTCGAAAGGATACCATATCCACCCAGGTGTGCACAGTGCAATTCTCATTTCCGAAACTCAGCAGGGAACATTGTGTGAGACGTCTGTGCTCCAGTAATTATGTCCTCACTGAAATCTGCCACCTGCTCCAGCCACAAATGCAAGGTCAGAGGAGGACAAGGACCACATTGCCAATGGCTATGAAGGTGATTGTGGTGATGAATTTTTATCCATCTGGTTCCTTCCAAGTTGGAACTCAAGACATTTACAGCATTTTGAAGTTTGTCATCAACTGTTGCTTAAGAAAAATCACTAATGCTCTCTATTCAGTCAGAGCTAACTTCATTTCATTCCCTCTTGCCAGAGATCAGCAGGTGGAGTGAGCTCTGGCAGAAGGCTGCTGACTTTTGGAGGAAATGACTGTAGGTGGCCTTAGAGGCCTGAGCATCTCTAGCATGGGAAGCAAAAGTCTGGTCTGGCTGGCTAACAGGCAACAGCAAGGACTCTGGTGGAGTGGCAAGGGTGAGCTGACAAATGCTGTCATCCTGAGAAAGAACAGCAGGTTAAAGCTTCATGGGGCCACTGCCACTTGCTTGGGTTGGTGTGTCAGCAATCCTAGTAAACTGTTGGAGGACAGATTGCTGAAACGCTGTGAGACCCTGCAAGCCCCTTTGAACATAAAGCCACAACCATAATGAAGTAGTCTGAGTTTGCATGGCAACAAGCTGACCATGCATGACTTTAGTCTGAATTGCCACTGCAGCATTCAGACCCTGGTGGCTGCTGTTTATGTTGCAATGGAAGCTGAGGCATTGGTCATCAGGCTTTGCATTATTCTGGGAAGGATGGGCTCCAATCTCTGCACAAAGCCCTGTGCCAAGTTGGTGCTGGATCTCTCCATGCTCCTTGGCATTGAACACAGGCTTCCTGGCAGGCTTACCAATGTACCAAGTATTTCATTGTGCACATCCATTAGTGTTTTTCTCTAGGCAGCCCCATGAACTCCCTCATCTGAGTGCTCTGCAGCAGAACCTGTGTGCAACCTTGGTCTCTGGCAAGCTGTACCTGTGCCATTCTTGCCCGCTGCCTTGGTTGCAGCACACTTGCGCCCAGCATCTCACCAGTCGCTGATCCTTCCTCTAATCTATCCTCAAAGATACACACAGTCTCAATATCTGAGTTGGTGACTGTAAATGTGAAATCATCACTGTCTTTCTGTTGTCCACCCACTGCCTGGTCAGGTTACACCTCTTGGGTACCTAAAGGAAAAGGGCACAAGGGTGTGTGGTGTGTGGTGTGGGGAGGCGAGAGAGCAAGAGGTGCATGCTGACGTCATCTGCAACTTATAAATCAGAACAACGTGCGGGATGAGGGGGAAGTGGGATGTGGGAGGAGCATTGGGTATCAGGAAACCAACATCTTCAAAGGCCTCAGACCTGTCACTGGTCATGGCTTCATGGTTGTCCCAATAATAACCAGCACCATCTCCTACATGGGGGTTAGGACATGCAAGTGTTCCTGTCCCCTTCTGGCTAGCTCCTGCTGCCTCAATTTTTGGAGTGCATTATCCTGCAAGATTAGGGGAAAATGTGTCAGTGAGTGTTGTGCAATGTATTTGCTTGATGTGCCTGTTCTGGTTGAATAGCTGGCTGTGTGTGCAACCTGTGAGATGTGGGTGTGAGGCTTTCAGAAATGCTAAGTGTGAGAGCAAAGTGAAGATATGAATGTCAGATATGAAGATTTATAGATAGAGATTGTTTGGGGGGGGTGGGGTGGGTGTTGAGGGTGGTGGATTGAGCAGTGGCTGAGGCTGCTGCTGCAGTTGTAAGGTTATGGCATTTGAAGTTGCCTCACTGACCTTGACCACTAATGTGAGATCATTTGAACTACTTCATGCACTAGCTGTGCCCAGGTCCTAAGGGCTAAACTGGCATTGCCCTCCCAGTACATTTTGACTATGCCCCTGGAGGGCATCCTTCTCCTCCCTCCATTCACATCCCCATGTCCCCATGGACACAGGACATCTCACCTCCTTTCCACTTCCTCCACCATGACCCCTGAAAACACTGCAGCCCACACTCTGCCCTGTTGTTTCATTCCTCATTGTTTCTCAGGTTAGATCCTATTCAACTATGACTAGAGCACCTGCTCCAGACTCAATTGCCATCCCCTTTAAAAGGTGATTTATACAGTGCAGGGTGGCTTTAAGTGGTGCTAGCCACTCACAATGTTGGTACCCTGCTGGGCAGCACAATTAGCGCTGGCTGGGTGCAGAGATCATTGAAATGAGTATGGAGTAGTACGTTGGTATGCTGCCTGCATTGAGGTGCAGGTTAATCACGCATCATGATCCCCATGCCTGTTTTTAGAGGCTGTACAATCTAGCTACAATATTGTTACACCTTCTCCAGTGCATAGTAACTTGTATATTTTTTTTCATTACTTGAAATAGCCACTTGAGAAATGGGTAATTTTCTCAGTAAATGATCATCAGTCCGGCCCATATCCCACGCATCCGCCCTCACGCCTTCTCCTCCTTCCCAGAAACATGATAGGGTCCCCCTTGTCCTCACTTATCACCCCACCAGCCTTCGCATTCAAAGGATCATCCTCCGCCATTTCCGCCAACTCCAGCATGATGCCACCACCAAACACATCTTCCCTTCACCCCCCCTGGCGGCATTCCGTAGGGATCATTCCCTCCGGGACACCCTGGTCCACTCCTCCATCACCCCCTACTCCTCAATCCCCACCTATGGCACCTCCCCATGCCCACGCAGAAGATGCAACACCTGCCCCTTCACTTCCTCTCTCCTCACCGTCCAAGGGCCCAAACACTCCTTTCAAGTGAAGCAGCATTTCACTTGCATTTCCCCTAACTTAGTCTACTGCATTCGTTGCTCCCAATGCGGTCTCCTCTACATTGGAGAGACCAAACGCAAACTGGGCGACCGCTTTGCAGAACACCTGCGGTCTGTCCGCAAGAAAGACCCAAACCTCCCTGTCGCTTGCCATTTTAACACTCCACCCTGTTCTCTTGCCCACATGTCTGTCCTTGGCTTGCTGCATTGTTCCAGTGAAGCCCAACGCAAACTGGAGGAACAGCACCTCATCTTTCGACTAGGCACTTTACAGCCTTCCGGGCTGAATATTGAATTCAACAACTTTAGATGTTAAACTCCCCCTCCCCCCATCCCCACCCCGTTTCTCCCCCCTCCCTTTTTTTTCAATAATTTATATAGATTCTTCTTTTCCCACCTATTTCCATTATTTTTAAATCTAAAACTAAAACTTTGTTAGTCTTTCCACCCCACCCCCACTAGAGCTGTACCTTGAATATCCTGCCTTCCATTCTTAATTAGCACTTTTCTTAGATAATATCACCACCTTCAACACCTCTTTGATCCTTTTGTCTGTGACATCTTTTGATTATCTGCTCCTATCACTGCTTGCTTATCTCCACAATCATCCCACCCTCAACTTCTCTCTCCCCCCGCCCCCCCACATTAGACCAGCTTATATTTCACCTTTCTCCTAACTATACTCAGTTCTGCCGAAGGGTCATGAAGACTCGAAACGTTAACTGATTTCTTCTCCACCGATGCTGCCAGATCTGCTGAGTTTTTCCAGGTAATTCTGTTTTTGTATCAGTCCATTTTACTTTGTCATTGTCAAACCCAATAATCAACTGCATTGTGTATTTCCTCTTGCCTGGACTTTATAGGTGGGGTGATTAACTGTCTGTTTCTTCCAGGTTTGACATCTGTAGCTGTTCAGTATTGAGTGCACCATATGTGGTAACTAATTCAGAGAGTGAAAGCTCTGAGGTGCAGAGTATGCAAACTGCATGCACTGTCACCTTACCCTACAGGCTCAAGTGCAAAGAGATCACACCTCCAGCAGGTTTGTTCTGCCTGAAATTAATAAGCCTGTGATTTAGTGTATCACATGGCCTCAGTTGCTCTCAAGACTGGATCTTTAATAATGGAACAGCATATGGGATCTCTTGAATTATGTTCGAGCAACGCTTTTGACAGCTTTGTTTTGTATTAAGTCAGGAATCAGAGTAAAAACAAGCCTTTTGTTTTCTGTTTTCTGTGATTATGTCATTTTATTTTTCAAATTCTTTAGCAGAATTCCTTTTACTGTCACCTTGACAGGATTAAATAAAATATTATCTAAGGTAGAATAAAAGCAGCTATCCTGCCATCTGCGATGAGCCATTTGCCAAATAATAAAAAAATATCCATTTCTTGGATACCTGCAATGAATAGCAACTGTGGAAAGAAGTGATTTGATTTGTGTAACAAGAAATTAAAAATGGTGAATATTTTATACTTTCAGGGTCAAAAATAGATACGGATAGAGGTTTAGCCCATTTTACCTCACACATCCAGAACAAAATTATAGTCATCTCCCCAACAAGTGCAGCACCTGAAAATCCCTTAAAATTCCAAATTATTTTCTGCTACTATCCAGAAATCAGTTCTAAGTGTTGGCCACTGAGTGTAAAATTGAGTCCTTAATTGCCCTCCACTAGTGTGAAGATGGGCCTCATAGTTCTACGTTGGTGACATACCTCAAAGCATTGTTGTGGATTTACTTTCTTCTTTTATAGTTTAGTACCAGCAGAGATAAAAAGAAAATCATGAACATTGTAAGTCTCAAATCAGTGGTGGAAATAGACAGCTGACCGGTGCCTGAAAGTGTGAGAGAGATTAATGTTTCAGCTAGTGCACTCCATTAGAAGGTTCCACCCAACGGTTAACTCTATTTGCCTTTCACATCTTTACCATTTTCTGTTTCTGTTTGGTTCAGAAAAACCTTTGTGTAAGCAGGCGTACACAATACTGAAGGAACAGTTTTATCATGAGGGCCCCAGTAGTCCTTTCCTTTGTGCTTGGAAACCCTCAGCAGAGGAAAAAAGAGCAGAGATTTGTGATTATGCATATCTGCTCTCTTTGACGATCTCAGCCTTACACTCTGAACTTTCTAACTGAAACCCTTCCACCTCTTTGCTTTGCTCTTACACTCTACAAAGGCCATGCAAAGACTATCATTCTGACCAATCTTTCAGTCACCTCTTCTAACTCACATCATGGCTCAATTTTCAGTTCCTTTCTTTCTTTATGATTTTTTTTTCGCTCCCATCACTGACCTTGGGATGGTTTCCATGCTAAAGAAATTACATAAGTACAAGTTGTGATGTGATGAAGGTGTAGCTCCTCTCCACTTAACCAATAAAAATAGGCTGGTTCAAATGGAAAACCCTGGAAAACCAGTGCAGGGATCAAGATGAGTGATTAACCCACTTTTGTTGCATCCAGGGTGCCACTTTCATGCTGCCTGCACAGTTCCATGATTTTGTGTCCAGCGAGCAGTGCCCACACATCACACGCAAGTCCTATAATGTGAGTACCTACTATCACTTAAAGCTAGCCTGTACCTCTTAAAGGGGAGGTGTATTGCGGCTGCTGATGCCACCGAGATCATTCTGAATGAATCAACAATGGCTGGCTATGAGAGAAAGAGAGAGCCTGAACCAAAGTTTTCAGGTTTTCCCTGTAGGTCTTTGTGGAGGATATGGAAAGAAGGAGAGATGTTGTGTATCCTCATGGGGGTTGGAGCCTGTCCAGACTCATGCTTAGAAGGCAGTGGCAAGAGAAAGTGGTGGAGGTTAATGGCAAAAATGTAGCCTAAGGACACGGTAGAATTTTAATGATTTCACATCAGTTGCCAAGTTCAGTGAGTGCATTCTCAAATGTCAAATCCTACCAACGGCACCACTAGCCTCACACACTGTTCAATTCATTACACTCCTACCATTCACCTACCAGCAGTGTCTGTCAACCAGGAGTCATGGCTTACCTTCATCTGCTTCACCGGAGCCCCACTCACTTAGCAGTGACCGGGATTTTCCCACTGCGGGAGATTTGATGGCCCAGCCAAAAATCCATTGGCTTTCAATGGGACCGGATGATCCTGGCGGTGGGTGGGACCAGAAAATCCCGCCCAATGACGCAGGCCTTGCTTAAAGCTTACAAACATATTGCATGACACTCACTGGCACATTTTCCATTTCCTTGCAGAAAGTGGCACACAGGAGGAGGCGCCAGGAATTAACAGGAGTCAAGAGATGCATCTGTGTGTTTAAACTCCCATGGAGGAGATAGTGCCAGCCATTAAGGAAAAGGTCATTGGTGAGGCTGTGGCCATTGACTGAAGTAATCAAAAATGAACTATAGCCGCATACCTAATTTTCCTTCTCTTATTCCATTTCTCCCTCATCCCACAATCTCTTCTGTCTTACAAGCTGCAGATGTTGCTTTCACTTCCTAGTTCCTCCTCTCCCCCACAACCCAGCGCAACCTTGTGTTTTTTCCATTTCAGATAGTCAAGGACTGGAATCTGCCCAAGCAGTGGAGAAAGAGCAAGAAGTCAGTGAAGATGAAAGGACACCAGGGCCCAAATTTTCCAGGCCCTGATCGGACAGGAACAGAGGTGGAACGAGAGAAATAGGGCCATGGGTTTTAAAAGGTGGGTAAGAATGTTTCTTAAAGTTTAAAGTGCTCACTCCTTTGTAGTTAACATTCTATTACAGGTCGGGGAGGAGCCAGAATTAAGAACTTTGCAAATTCAGGGAGTCTTCAATGTCCTGACATCAACTGGCATTGCATTGGGCATTAGAGCAATGGACATGGATTTATGGACTCTATCTGAGCACCAGGAAGGGTGCAGCTGGAAATAGGGGCTGCACCCTCACAAATCAAGACCATTGGAGATCAGGAGCAGCAGCCTACAAAGAAGGGCAGAGCACGGGCATTAGGAGGTCAGATGAGAGGAACGAAGGCTACGAAGGAGAAGGAGACTCGACCCTGTGCACAGGACCTACAGGCAGTAGCAAAGATATCTGTAGGTTATTGTGGACCAGTGGCAAAGGAGACTGCGGCTCTCGAGGCAGATGGTCACAGACATCTGTGCCCTTGCCAGCTGTGGATGTCTGAGGCATCTCACAGGCAACTGCACAACAGTACATCACCCAGATGATAGATGCCCTCTTCATCAGAATCAAAAAAGATCAGGCATCACAGCTTCAGATGGCACTGTGCCCAGTGCCTGGAGCAGTCAGATAGTAACCTGCAATACCCTTAGGCAGACAAAGATGGTGCTGAAGAGAGGTGCCCCTGCTGCACGACGAGGTGACCTCCTCCTGCCACCCTCTGGGAAGGGGACCTCCATCCTCTCCCTCATGGCTGTCAGGCCTCTGGCTTGCCTGTATCATGTCGCGTCCTGTGGTGCCGTGACAGGTTTGGCACAAACTCCCCCTTAGGACAAGCAGCAACTTCAGTGATGGCTGCCCCCACTAACTTTAATTGGACAGGAAACTCAACTCCATCCCACTTAAGGGCTCACCCCTGGGAAAATCTGCATCTCAGTCGGGTTCCCATCAGAGTTTTTGATACAAAAACAGATACTACTCCTGTTTCCCGTTTTCAAGGGGAAAATATAGCACCATCACTCAATTTTACAGTTGCATCTAACAGCTCAGATACTCTCACTGTGGACTGGATTTTTAGCCAGTCAGGATGACTCAGGAGACCGTGATCTGATTCTGGGATTCCTGACCCCATTCCTGTGGTTTACGATTTTAATGTGTGCCTTTTAAGAGTGCGGGCTGGTTTGGATCAAAAGATCCAGAGCTGGGGAAGAGTCATATGGACTAGAAATGTTAACTTTGTTTTTCTCTCCACAGATACTGTTAGACCTGTTGAGTTTTTCCAGCATTTTCTGCTTTTGCTTAATACATAATGAGGTTTGGCTGAGAGCCCAGAAATCTATTAGCCTGTTGAAACACCTAAGCCCCAGAGAAAACATTGCTTAATTGTAAGTTCTGGCTATATAATCTCTGCTGTCAATTGCACAATGTTTATGAACACAAAGATAAGAGGTTTCAAGTGCTTGCAGTTTCAGCTATTGAAACTTTAAATGATCTGGGTGATTGACACTTTTATTGCTCTGTAGTAAAAAGTAGATTTTTTTTAATGGGAAGTTATGGATGAATTACTCTCTTTTTGAAGCTTTTTAAAACCTATTTTCACTGTAGGGTTCATTGGGGTTTTATATTCCGTATAGTGGGTCAATGGGCACAGAAGTGCTACAGCTTGGTATGGGCGAAACAGGGGCCATGGAGGTGGGTGGAGAGGCATAGATTGGGCTAGGGGTCATGAAGGACCATAAGGTCAGGTGGGGACATGATGTGGCATGGATAGGCACGGGGAGTGTGGTGGGGGGGTGATGAGGGGTGTGAGGGGTGAGGGCAGGAGGGCCTTTCTATTGTCATTTTAAATGAGACAAGGTCCTACATCACCGAGGTGGACCTTTTAAACAGCCCGCCTCCACACCCGGTAGCCCCTGTGGGTGACTCCGGCCTTTTATCCTGGGTCGGCTGGCCCGACTCCAGCCTGCATCTGCCCTCCCACAATGAAAATCCCATTCTTGTGGGCACTTCATCCTGAGGCGGGTGAGCTGAGCCAGGAATTTTCCAGACTCCTACTACCTGCCTGCAGGATGAACATCCAGGCCTGTTGTAAGATAAAGGATAACACAGAGGGAGGACCAGAACAGGGTGAGACACCAGGATCAGGTGTACTGGAAGCAGGACTGAGGGAAAGGATAACACAGGTGCTAGCCTATTACAGCAGCTTGTCTTGCTCTGTGCAGGCTCTGTTTGCTCTTCCATACAGACAGGGGAGCATATGAATTAGGAGCAAGAGTAGGCCATTCAGCCCCTCGAATTCTCCCAGGCATGCCAACAGGAAGCTACAAGGCCACCCATGTTTGAAAGCAACTGGCTTGTGCACAGGGCTTTAATTCCTCAAGAAATAATTCAGCAACAAACTTGTAAGTAGTTCTTGATCCCTTTAAATAGTACTGCTGGGTGGAGGAGTGGTGTGATGGGGGAAGGTGAATGTGTGTTTATTTGTGCAAGGTTAATAGATGGCAAAGGCTGGAGCGTGGAACTCCAAAATGGCAGCACT
Source organism: Cetorhinus maximus (assembly GCF_964194155.1). Lineage (NCBI taxonomy): Eukaryota > Metazoa > Chordata > Chondrichthyes > Lamniformes > Cetorhinidae > Cetorhinus > Cetorhinus maximus. The sequence goes on from NC_135882.1 coordinate 99,012,385, forward strand.
GCCATCAAATCAGCATATACATCAGTATCTACCTGCTCTGCATACTTTCCAGGGTTCAGTTTATACACACAAGCTCCTTTACATAGATGCCATCAGGTGCACTTCCCCTTTGAAATCTATTTGCACATCATTTTCATAGTTTAAGAGGCTTCATAAGGTCCAAAAAATAGGTGCTACAGAGCCCAATTTCACCCCCAGGCTTATTTTATTATTTTGTGCTTCCAACGTGGAGTTGAAGTCGAAAGAAGCAGGTCTTAGAGATGGCTATAGTTCTCTGACTCTGACCTGCATTCCCTTTGAGTGTGGCTTTCCGGCTGGGAGCACTGGATTAGTAAATTACCCTGTGTGGTTCCATTCAATAAGAAATAATGGCCCATATAATAAGGCAGTGTATCTTAGTGTAAGTGCTGAGATGCATCTGTCTCAGACTTCCAATGCTGACTTTGGCAAATTTTATGATGTCAGGCAAGTCCTTTCATTTCTTTACCAGTGACAGGTTCATCTAAACTATGCCTCATTCTGAACTCTCCAACATGAAGAATTAACTTCTCTTGATCTACTCTATAAAATCCTTCACTCATCCTAAATATTTTAATTAATAACCTCTTTATCTTTATTTAATGGAATACCAGCAGAGTGTATGCAACCTTGAATCATAGTACCATAGAATGGCTACAGCACAGAAGGAAGCTAATTTGCCCATTGAGCCTGTGCCAACCTCTGCAAGAGCAATTTAACTAATCCCACTTTCCTCTCTTTCTGCCTCGCTCTGCAATTTTTTTTCCCCTTCAGCTGCTAATCCAATTCCCTATTGAAATCCATCTTTCAGGAAGTGCATTCCTGAACATAACCACTCACTGCATAAACAAAGTTCTTTCTCAATTGTCTTTGATTCTTTTGCCAGTTACTTTAAATGTATATCTTTTGGTTCTCAATCCTTCCACCAAGGCAACAGTGTGTCTATATACTCTGTCCAGACCTCTATTAAATTTCAACTCCACTTGCAGAAGTATGAATTATGTAGGGAGGCGCGAGGGCTATTCAATCAATCGCTGGCCACAAATGGGGGATATAAGCGTCAAAAGGATTAGGGCCATCAGACAGGAGAAGAAACTCCCCTATTGTAACAGGTACTGCCACAGTTGTGAGCATTTATTAGCACCTTCCTCACTGAATGGTATCCCTGGATCCAATTGCACTTTGGACTGTTGCAGGGAGGCCACAACTATTTAGCTGGTGACCTCCAATCATGGTGGGGGCCACTCTGACACTGGCAAAATGCTGGTGACATCCCAAAATCATGCCTAATTTGGGACTTAGCTATGTAAATTGGCTGCCTGCCTCCATTGTGCCAGGTTCCTGCTCACCCCTGGGAAAAAAACATGGAGCAGTGGGAATTATTCGGAAAATGGCTCAACAGGGCCCACGCTTACTTTCCTGCCTTTAGTGCAGGAAGCACTTTTACGACCTAACCAGACCCGAAATTACTTACTGCAATTCTATGGTGAGGTCTTGTAGCACAGCGTTAGTGTCCCTACCTACGGGCCAGATCCCAGGGTTCAATTCTCAAGTTGGAAGGATGACCATGGAAGGTGCATTGATAATGTGGACAAACAGGTTGATAATCAGCCTGTAAGTCCTTCCTATATGCCTGATGGCAGGTGGTAAAGAGGAGAAGAGTGGTCAGCCATATTGCAGAAAACAATGGCAAACCACTGCAGTACCCAGCATAAGCATGGACCAATCCAGTGGAAGTCCATTGTTGCCAATGCCCTCTTAGGGCATGGTACCTGAAGGAGGAAGAGGAATCCTACCATGCACATCAGGCTACCTCCTTGTCAAGCATGCTCCAACACATCACTCCTCACACCCACTTACACTGCAGATGCACTCATCCTTCTCTTACTTTGTACTTCCTTATATCCCCATCTATCCATCCACTAATGCCACTCACTAATGCCACTCACCCTCATTCTTATGCAATTTCACGCCTCTCCAAATGCACTCTATCCATCCTCACCCTCATCAAATGCATTTGATCCATCAGGTGAACACCTACCATTACAATCATACATAGGTCGGTTCTTTACCCCAAGGCAGGGAAAGTGCAAAACAAGGGAGAGAGAGAAATGGAGATGGGCCTCCACAGGTCTCAAAACTCACAACTGCACAGGAGGCAATGCTGGAGATCAATGGCATCTTACTGTCCCTGGTTATCAGAGGTGGGAATCTCACAACTACCTGGTGTCTGAAGCAAATATAATGCACTCACGTGTCAAACAATATTGAGTTATGCTGACTTTATTTCCACAGAAAGCGAAATGTGATCATCTTCATAATGATAAATTGCAACATTCTTACCTTGTCAGTACTAATTCATATTTTCTCTTTGACAGCATCTCCACCTGTGCAGCAGAAGTCCGTGGACCTCGTGGATGATGAATCCTCTGAAGAATTGATTTCTTCTGAGGGTGCACCATCACAGGACTTATGCTTACCTTGCACCAGCTCAGATTCTTGCACTTTGGTGAGGCAGATAGTTGGATTTTCATACTTCACAGTGAATAAAAGCTAACGGTAGTGGCAGAGACAGCATGGAGAGTCTGTGTCAGAGGACACAGCTGGACACAGCTGCAGTATCCTGTGATATTTGACTCAGTAAATCACAAGGCTTTGTGGATTGTGCTCCAATGATTTGGATGGTCAAGAAACTTCATCATAATCCTGCAATTGCTTCATGATGAATTGTTTGCAACTGTCTGAGATCTGAAACAGATGCCTTCAAAATCAGGATTAGGATTAAGCAAGGCTGTGTGAGAGCACCCATATTTCATAACCTACCCTACATTTCTATTGACCTCAGCAAAGATCAACTGCCCTCTTGTGTCCGTATTAAATACTATCTAGATGGAAAACTATTTAACCTCAGTCGCCTTTGTACTGAAACAAAACTAACCACCATAGATATATATGATCTACAGTTTGCAGATGGTTGCAGTGTCGTTGCCCCCATCCACCAGATTCCCCATCTCTCTTGATCGTTTCAGTTCTGCATACAAGAAACACAAGGACACAAAAGATAGGAGCAGGAATAGACCTTACGGCCCACTGAGCCTGCTTCGCCATTCATTACAATCATGGCTGATCTTGGGTTTCAACTCCACTTTCCCACTCGCTACCCATATCCCTTGATTCCCTGAGAAACCAAAAAATCTGTATATCCAAGCCTTAAATATAGTCAATAATGGAGCAACCACAACTCTCTAGGTTAGAAAATTCCGAAGATTCACAACTCTTTGACTGAAGAAATTTACCCTTATGTCAGTCCTAAAGGATCGTCCCCTTATCCTGAGACTGTGTTTTAGATTCCCCAGCCAGCATTTACCCTATCAAGCCCCTATATATGTTTCAAAGAGATCATTCTTCTAAACTCCAGAGAATATAAGCCCAATTCATTCAGCCTATCATCATAGGATGACACTTTCATCCCAGTGACCAATTGAATGAACCTTTGCTGTCTTGCCTTGAATGTAAATATATTCTTCCTTTAATGTGGAGACTAAAACTGCACACAGTATTCCAAGTGTGGTCTCACCAAAGCCCTGTACAATTATAGCAAACCTTCTTTATTCCTGTACTCCAATCCCCTTGCAAAATAAAGGCAAACTCAACCTGTCCTTGAATTTTGCTAAAATAAAACTCATATCAGCACACCTGGTCTGCCAAATATTCCACCTCTTGAAGAAGAGACTCTGGAATATGTTGACCGTTTCCCATACCTCGATAGTCACCTGTCTCTAAAGGCCACCATTGAGAAGGAGATACGAGACAGGGTCAGCTATACCAGTTCATCCTCCTACAACCTATAGCAATGAGTGACAACAAACACCACTGCAATTCATCAAAAGTCTTAGCGTACAGAGCAGTTGTCATCACCACATTTCTGCACTGCAGCGAGACCAGGACTCTCAAATGGGCAATTTTCCAGGGAAGAGCTAAAAAGATTCTACAAAGACACTATAAACTCTCCTTAAAGCGCGGATGCATTGACATTATTGACTGGCAGAACCAATCACTCAGAATAGTGACAATTGTGACATTTTCTTTCTCATGCTGCACCATCTGTGCAAAGCGCAGCACACCTCAATCACTATGGGCAGCCTGGCTGGTGAGTACTGAAGGGTGTTTCCAAATCAAACGCATCTTCAGCGTGCTGAATTCATGCTGAATTACACATCTGGTGGTCATTTGACATTCATTGTAGCACTCCTGAACCTCACTGGTCGGGTTTCTAAGCCAGACATCAGTGAAGTTTGAAGTGAATATTGCTTTCTCCTAACAGCAACACCTTAAGTCTGATTCCTGGTCCAAAGACTTCAGGAAGCTTGGACTGCTGCAGGGTGAAAGCATCATGGCAGCTGCCTGGGAATCTTGCACATACATGCAGAAATATCCTTTTGTGGTTGTACATCAATTGTACATTGATGGATCCATGTGGTTGCTGAATATTACTGGGTGGATGAATTGCCACGTGTGCAGTCAACTATGACTTGCAACTGAAGGGCTACAGACAAAGTGACAAACATGAGCGCCTACTCATTCTGGCTGACATCATTACAGGCAAAGTTCACATAATTGCTGACCCAAACAAACAGCCCATCAGTCTTCTGTCTTATGTATTGTGGGCCACTGACTGAATGTTTCTGGATATGTCTCTTGCTGAGCCCTAGAAGAACCTGGAGGCAAAAGATCTTGAGATCAGTGGTGGCTTTGGCACCCAATGGTAAAATGTGACTACCAGTTTGAGCAGGGATCAGGTCTTCATCCAGGAGGCTGCAGATGTCTCCCAACACTGGACGTGACAACCTGAGCCTCCTGAAGCACTGCTGTTCCAACAGATCATGGAAACTCAGCATCTGCCTTTAGACCCTGTGTCATGGGTAGTGCCCCCTGCAAGCTGAACCCCTCTACCTCTCTCCTTCCTGCTGTCCAACTGCAAGTCTGTCAACATTAGGCCGTTCATCACCATTAGGTGATGTTCATATTGTTTTAATTGGGACTGTTAGGCCAGTTTGTACAACCGTCTTGGGAGAGGCCAGTTACCTATTAACCTATGTCAAACTCTCAACTGGAGTGATATTTCAACACACTTATACATTTAACACAGCAGGCATGGGTTTCCCAATCTTCCTGAAACTCACCAGTGAAACCAAGGTTAGAACGAATCGGGTATGTTAAAAATCAAGCCAATACTCCAATAAATACTCAGTACTTGGAGCTGCTTTTTTACCTACCAGTGGGAAAGTGCTCACAGTGCTCCTGCTGAGAGCTTACTTTTTACACTGTGGAGGTTTTTTGAATTAGATCCGGGTGGATGGTGCCTTTTCTGCTTTATCTTGAAACTTGCATGAGCAGAGGTCAGCAAGTCGAAGCCAGTGTCTGGCTCCACTTGCATTTTTGCTGACTGCAACATCCCACCCTAAATCCAATTGCTTCTCCATGTTGAAACTCTTCCTCCACATGTTGAATTAATTTTCTGCCCACCCGCCCACAACAGAATGAGAGCCAGCTGATTTTCAGAGACAAGTTTTGTTTAAATCCCACCAGCCAACTTTACAGCGGCTCAAGTAACAAGTCAGTGCCAACCTGTGGCCTAGTTGCAGGTTATTGACAGCAAATAAGTAGGTGGATCAACTGTGGGACCACCCATGGGGTCCAAGCTCTGGTCTGCTTAGTGAAGAAAGAAACCAAAAATTGATTGAATTTTTTGAGGAGGTAACCAGGTAGATGAGGGTAGTGTAGTTGATATAGTTTATATGGATTTCAGCAAAGCCTTTGACACAGTCCCACATGGGAGACTTATAAAGAAGGCAAAGGCACATGGGATACAGGGCAATTTGATAAGGTGGATTCAAAATTGGCTTAGTTGTAGGAGGCAGAGAGTGATGACAGATGGATGCTTTAATGACTGGAAGCCAATGTCCAATGACGTACCACAGGGATCTGTTCTCGGTCCCCTATTATTTGTCATTTATATAAACGACATAGATGACTATGTGGGGGGTAGGATTAGTAAGTTTGCGGATGACACAAAGATTGGCCGGGTGGTTAACAGTGAGGTTGAGTGTCTTGGGCTACAAGAAGATATAGACGGGATGGTCGAATGGGCAGATAAGTGGCAGATGGAATTTAACCCTGAAAAGTGTGAGGTGATACACTTTGGAAGGAATAATTTGACGAGGAAGTATTCAATGAATGGCATGGCATTAGGAAGTTCTGAGGAACAAAGGGACCTTGGCGTGTGTGTCCATAGATCTCTGAAGGCAGAGGGGCATGTTAGTGGAGTGGTGAAAAAGGCATATGGGACACTTTTCTTTATCAATTGAGGCATAGATTACAAAAGTAGGGAGGTCATGTTGGAGTTGTATAGAACCTTGGTGATGCCACAGCTGGAGTACTGTGTGCAGTTCTGGTCACCACATTATAGGAAGGATGTGATTGCACTGGAAGGGGTGCAGAGGAGATTCACCAGGATGTTGCCTGGGATGAAACATTTAAGTTATGAAGAGAGGTTGGATAGACTTGGGTTGTTTTCGTTGGATCAGAGAAGACTGAGGGGTGACCTGATCGAGGTGTACAAGATTATGAGGGGCATGGACAGGGTGGATAGGGAGCAGCTATTCCCCTTAGTTGAAGAGTCAGTCACAAGGGGGCATAAGTTCAAGGTGAGGGGCAGGAGGTTTAGGGGGGATGTGAGGAAAATCTTTTTTACCCAGAGTGTGGTGACGGTCTGGAATGCACTGCCTGGGAGGGTGGTGGAGGCGGGTTGCCTCACATCCTTTAAAAAGTACCTGGATGAACACTTGGCACATCATAACATTGAAGGCTATGGGCCAAGTGCTGATAAATGGGGTTAGGTAGGTAGGTCAGGTGTTTCTCACGGTGTCGGTGCAGACTCGTTGGGCCAAAGGGCCTCTTCTGCACTGTGATTCTGTGAAAAAGTTTAAAACATATTTGTGGGCCATTTGTGTCCCCGAGCTGCTTCCTTGTTGGGTTTGCCTGACAGGAAGCTCACTGTTGTTTCCCGCTCAGGGTGCTTAGTAAAACCTTCAATCCAGTCCCGATGATGACAACAGGGCCTAACAGGTACATGGACACTGCCAGCTCAGTTGTGAGGTTAAAATGGCAATTTTTAGGCTTCCTGTGGCTCCTGGGAGGTAAGTGAAATCGGCTATTTTAGGTTTCCACTTGTCCAGTTTCTGCAGGCTAGTCGGATTAGAATTATGCTCCCATCAATTCTTTTTTTTAAATTTCTTGTCAAGATGGAATATGAAAAAGGATAGGGAGCGTACAGGAGAGTGGGAATAGATAAGATAGTGCATTTGGCCAAACACACCAGCGCAAACATGGTGGGTCAAGTGGTCTATTTCTGTGCTGTAACATTCTATGATGACACTTCATCTCCCACCATTACTTCACAAGTAATTATTTATCTCCCTATTAAATACTTCAATTGATTCTGCAACTATGACCTTCTCAGGAACCATTTTTCTTGTGTATGCATTTTCATAACATTCAAAGTAATCCAGTATTCCACATTCTCACAATCCCATTGTTTTCCTCGATTCATTTATAACCATTTTTTTCTCAAGCACTAAGATCGAGTTCCCCAATTCAGAAAAGGGGTGAGTCATTTCCTATTTACCCCGTCAATTCTCTTCATGAATTTAAACACCTAATAAGCTCACTCATCAACTTCCTCATCTCCATGGCTAATTCCCTTTACCTTCACCATACTAGTGAATTGTTGCCACTGGACTCATCCAAAGTTAATGCATCCTTCCTAAGGTGAGGCACCCAAAACTAAACACGTTGCTCCAAATTGAGGAGTCAAAGGGCTAAAAATTCTCCTGTTTCATTTTTTGTGTAGGGGTCACAATTTGGGACCTGCCATACTGATTCCCTTGCAAGTGGGCAGATCACAGTCTTAGTACTTCCACCATATTTACCTGATTGTAATGTGGGCTGAGTGGGTTGCTCACTGCTGACTATCCATTGCTGACCTTCCCTGCACTCAGCAGGGGGTCAAGCAGTGTTGTGCTAAGAGCAAATGGTGCAGCCAGCACTCTATTCTTAAAGGCAGGCCGTCCCTCTTAAAGGGAAGATGCACTGAATAATATAAATGAAATTTAAAACATGAAAATGAAAGATCAGGGCAGAGAGGGGGATTGCAAGGTGACAGCGCAGAACTGGTGGCATTAATGGTAGAGGTGGACAGGAGAAGAGAAGCCATGGTTCCATAGGTGGGGCCATCAGGCCCTCAAGGATCATCTTCAGAATGGAGAGGGAGCAGACGGTCAGGGTGCTCAGTTCCTCGAGTCTGGATCTGAGACCCTGACACCAGTGCCAGAAAAAGTGTAATGATCTCACACAGATGGTCAAGTTCAGTGAATGTAACTTCACATGGCATCTCCTAACCATCATACCACCAACGTCTCATGCTGTTCTGGGAAATATTCCTTACATGTATTCTACGACACATTTGAAGAGACCCAACAATGAGATAAAAACAGAAAATGCTGGAAAAATTCAGCAGGTCTGGTAGCATTTGTGGAGAGAGAAACAGAGTTAACATTTCGAGTCTGTATGACTCTCCTTCAGAACAACACAGTTGGTAACTCGGAAGGGTCGGCCCTTAAATCAGTGTGGTACCAAAGCCCCAGTCCTCAACATAACACCAGTGCAGCCCATGGCTCCCCAGCTGTGGAAATGCCAAAAGTTTACAAAATGTGGATGAGCTGCGTAAAGACTCAGATTAGGCACTCGCTTGAGTGTTTTCTGAAGAAGATTCATACGGACTCGAAACGTTAACTCTGTTTCTCTCCCTACAGAAGCTGCCAGACCTGCTCAGTTTTTCCAGCATTTTCTGTTTTTATTTCAGATTTTCAGCATCCACAATGTTTTGCTTTTATCCCAACATTGAAACCTTTGCACATGCTAATCTGCTGTCAGTGAGCACTTCTATGGAGACAAATCAGTAGTTTTACTCAAGAGTGCAATTCAGAAGTTGGCAACCATTAAAGCAACCATCATTACTGCAGGAAACTGGTTCTGCATTTGCACAGTGGGATATTGGGGTCAGATTCCATGGAAATAGCAGTGGCGGCCGAATTGTAGCATGGTTGACCTCTGTCCACGGTTGCGGCCCCCCATTGACCCCATCCAAAATTCCAGATATGGCATCGTTTGAATATTCAAATCTGGCACTCACGCTTGTAGATATTTAATAGACATTGAAGAGGCAGAACACGGAGGCATTCAAGGCCTGGGCTGAAGAAAGTTGATCAGAAATATTCTTAGTTGTCCTTAGGGGTTTGAGGGATAACTTGCTTAAAGCAGCTATTTCCTCTAGTTACCTTTTGCTTTGATGAGATCCTCAGTCAGTCCACAATGGAACCTCGGCTATCTCTAGCATGTATTGGTCCTGAATAATAAAAGTTATTATTATTATTATCCTTTTCTATCAGGCGTGAATAGGATGGGATTCCCTGGTAAATCCAGAACATACCCCAGACAGAATGCTCCCTCTAAGTATGCTTATTCTACTTACTTTCATTTGGGCAGAACTCTGACACATTTATGTTCTGGTTACATCCCTACCATAGGAATCACGTCCCGATTCCACCCACCTTCTCACCCATAAGTCTTGGAATCTCTATCTTCCTGTATTCCTTGTGCCTGTGCCTTCACATATATATTGATACCCAAAGTGGTTCAGATCTGAAATACTTCAGGTTAGCCTAACTTTAATTGTGTTACAATTAGGAATTAATCAAATCCCAGAAGATCCCAAGGAGAATAGGAGAAACTGGTTGCATGCATGGTTTAATGAGCATATTTCTCACTGCCGGGACTGAAACCAGGAAAGTTTTTGAACTGCACTGATGCAGGAATCATCATATTAAAATGTATTATTCTTTTCCTCCTTTTGCCCTCTTCCTGGATACTTACTTGCATGCACTTTGCTCTAGCTGCAAGTAAATAGGCAGATTCATCCATGGAGCCATGGATCTAACAGTAGATGCTATCTCCAATGTTTGACTTTGACAAACTGCCAGCCTCTTTTGTGCCAAAATGACCTGACTCATGTGCCAGCTGAGAATTCACCATACTCCATATATAGTCGTAATTTTTCTAGCAATTTTTCCTCATGAAATCTAAGTGCCAATTTCAATGAATTTAAATCTATTGCCATAGTGAGGAGCATTTTACCAATTAATCCACATAGATTTAGTGACTGTAAGAATAATTTGTGCCTCCTCAAGTCAATCATAACTCTGTCCCAGTGACAACTTTTCATTCAGCAATGGAACTGACTGTATAAAGAATGCAGCAAGCATCTCCTTCATGTTGAATTCTCCAGCAGAACATTATCAATAATTTCTAATCTGGCTCACAGATTAAAATTTTGCATGTCAAGTTATCCTGTCTCTTTATGGGGTATGTGGAACATTCCTTGTTCCAGTCCTACTCAGGCCCCCTCCCACAACTCTTTTTCGGTACATCAATGACTGTTTTGGTGCCGCTTCATGCTCTCTTCTGGACCTGGAAAAATTTATCAATTTTGCTTCTAATTTCCACCCCTCTCTCACCTTCACATGGTCCATCTCCAACACCTCCCTTCCCTTCCTTGACCTCTCAGTCTCAATTTCTGGTGATAGACTGTCCACCAGTATTCACTACAAGCCCACCGACTCCCACAGCTACCTCGACTACAGCTCCTCACACCCCGCTTCCTGTAAGGACTCCATTCCTTTCTCTCAGTTCCTTCGATTCCATTGCATCTGTTCCGATGATGTCACTTTCCATAACGGCGCTTCTGACATGTCTTCCTTCTTCCTTAACTGATGTTTCCCACCCACGGTGGTTGACAGGGCCCTCAACCATGTCCAACCCATCTCCCGCACCTCTGCCCTCACACCTTCCTCTCCCTCCCAGAACCACTTTTCACTCCACCAGCCTCCACATTCAAAAGATCATTCCCCGCCATTTCAGCCAACTCCAGCATGACGCCACCACCAAACTCATCTTCTCCTCACCCCCCTGTCAGCATTTCATGGGGACCATTCCCTCCAGGACACTCTGGTCCACACCTCCATCACCCCCAAGACCTCAGCCCCTTCCCACGGCACCTTCCCATGCATTCACAGAAGGTGCAACACCTACCCCTTTACCTCCTCCCTTCTCACTGTCCAAGGGCCCAAACACTCCTTTCAAGTGAAGCAGTGTTTCACTTACACCTCCTTCAATTTGGTCTACTGCATTCTCTGCTCCCAATGTGGTCTCCTCTAGATTGGAGAGACCAAACACAGACTGGGTGACCACTTTATGGAACACCTTCGGTCTGTCCACAAGCATGGCCCAGACCTCCCTGTCGCTTGCCATTTTAACACCCCATCCTGCTCTCATGCCCACATGTCCGTCCTTGGCCTGCTGCAATGTTCCGGTGAAGCCCAACACAAACTGGAGGAACAGTACCTCATCTTTCGATTAGGCACTTTACAGCCTTCCAGACTGAATATTGAGTTCAACAACCTCAGACCATGAACTCTCTCCTCTATTTTCACCCCTTTTTTACCCCCTTTTTCAAAATTCATTTTTATTTTTTATCCATTTATTTTTATTTTTAAAAAAAAATTTTAAATTATTTTTATTCATTTATTCATTGTTTTATCCCCTTTTTTATACCCCACTTTTACCCCATTTTCTATCCTTTTTTCCCCACAACCTCCCCCTCGCCCTGCCCCACCCCCACAAGGGCCATCTATTACTTGTTCATGTTGTTCTTTTCATGTGTGCTTACCCTTGTCCTGCTATTATCACATTCTGCTTTCTTACCTTTGCCACTATCAACACCTTACCACTACCACTAACACTTCCTTTGTCCTTTTGTTCATGACATCTTTGTCAATCTCTCGTTAGCCCCCACCTATCACTGACCTTCTATCCAGCTTCACCTGCTCTACCCACTTAAACAGTATGAATTTTATTACATTTCTACTTCTCTTTAGCTCTGAAGAAGGGTCATACAGTCTCGAAACGTCAACTCTGTTCCTCTATCCAAAGATGCTGTCAGACCTGCTGAGTTTTTCCAGCATTTTCTGTTTTTGTTTCAGATTTCCAGTATCCACAGTATTTTGCTTTTATATTAAAATTTTGAGTGTTGTTTACACACCAGTGTTTGGAAAAAAAAAAACTCTGGTCTCAGTCCACAATCCTGCCTCCACTACATATATTATTGCATGAACATTTAAGAATTTTGCATCAAAACTTTCCAGTGCTTCCCTATTTTTATTTAGTCACAGCAGCTTGCATCGATATTGACCAGGATTTTATGTGGAGGCAATTGCCCCACCCACTGGCCAGAAAGTCGGTGGCAAGCCCACCTCCCCTGGCCCTGGAAGCCATGACTCACTTTTACGTTGCTCAGTTAATTCATTGCCAGCAGTTACAGTTTCTGCCTCCAAGAGCTGCTGGCCAGTCAGGAGACCGGTAGCTCTCTAGCCCCAGCAGGTGTCACCGGGATTGGTGGTCACTGCTGGGACGGCAGCAGCCCCTAGATCAGCCATGATAAAGGAGGACCAGAGTGCAAGTAAATGGGGTGGGGAATTGCCAGGACCATTCAAGCAGGCCCCAGTGAGGGGGCGGGGTGGGGAGTTTTCAGTTGGGAGGGCCGTGCCACCTTCCAACGAGGGCTGCTCCTGCCGCTGGGGGCTCTCCTTGCACCATGGGGTACTTGATCAGGGGGAGCAAATCCTCACTGAGTCTGTAGGGAGGTCACTACATTTTAAACAGCCTCCCCAGGTGGTGAAGTGCCAATCTGCCATGGTATTTTACCAGTGGCAGGAGGAGGAGGCCCAGTGCCATGGGATCTTTTACATCCACTCAAACAGACAGATGGGGTCTTAGTTTAATGTCTTATCTGAAAGATGATACTTCCAACAGTGCAGTGCTCCCTCAAAATGTACTGTAGTGTTAGCCTTAATTTTTGTACTCAAGTCCAAGAGCAGGACTTGAACCCAGAATATCTAAACATCGATCGACCTCTGTCGATTTTGTACTCAATGACTGAGCAATCACAGCTGTTTGGGATAGAGAATTCCAAGGATTCACAGCCATCTGAGTGAAGAAATTTCTCCTAATCTCAGTCCTAAATGGCTGATCCCTTATTCTGAGAGTGTGGCCCCTGGGTTTAGACTCCCCAGCCAGGGGATGCATCTCCAGCATGTGCCCTAGCAAGCACCTGAAAATTTTATGTTTAAATGAGATCATCTTTCATTCTTCTAAACTCCAGGGAATATAGGCCTACTCTACTCAATTTCTCCTCAGAGGAGAATCCCCTCATCCTAGGAATCATTCTAGTGAACCTTCAGTGCCCACTGTCCAAGAAAACTCTGCCCTTCCTTAGGTAAGGAGGCCAAAGCTATACAGTACTCCAGGCATAGTCTCACCAAGGCTCTATATAATTACCAGTAATACTTCTTGGGGAAAAAATTGTCCAGGCCTGTTTTCAGGCATGTGGTTCACAGTGCATGATCACCTCAAGCCCAGTCCCATTGAGAAAGACAGTGCACATACTTCTTGCTGCCTCCTCATCAAAATGATTTTGGCATACAACCATGACAGCTGTTGACAGATTGCATGCGCTTTAGGGGGTCGAGCAATGTGCATGGCTAACACAATATATACTTCTTAAAGGCAGCCAGTCCCTCTTAAAGGGAATCTGCATTCATTATACAGAAGTAGCTCTAGACTGTCTGTGAAAGACATGGACAGAAGCAAATGCACAGAAAATCGAGCAAAAGACGCGAGATAGAGAGTGGGGGGCTCCCAGGTTTTCTAAAATGTCACTGGAAAAATCCATCCAGGAAGTGGAAAGAAGGGGAGAAGAGAGAAGCATTGTTTCCACAGGGAGCAAGCCAGCCCACAATGCACACACTGAGAAGGGAATAGGAACAAGTAGCCAGACTCAATCCCCAGAGTCTGGACCCAAAGACCTGGCAGTACTTTTTTAAAAATTCATTCATGGGATGTGGCCATTGTTGGCTAGGCCAGCATTTATTGCCCATCCCTAACTTGTTCAGAGGGCATTTAAGAGTCAACCACATTGCACTGAGTCTGGAATCACATGTCGGCCAGACCAAGTAAGGACAGCAGATTTCCTTCCCTAAAGGACATTAATGAGCCAGATGGGTTTTTACAACAATCGGCAATGGTTTCATCATCTTTGTTAGGCTTTTAATTCCAGATTTTTATTGAATTCAAATACCACCATCTGCTGTGGCTGAATTCAAATCCAGGTCCCCAGAGCATTACCCTGGGTCTCTAGATTACTAGTCCAGCGACAATACCACTATGCCATTGCCTCTCAAAGAAGTCCCTGCAAGAAGTTCAATGACTTCACAGAAGTGGTCAAGGTCAGTGAATTTATCTTCACATGACATAGCCTGCACATTACATCATCAACCTCTCATGCTGCTCAATGTGCCATCAAGGCAGCATTTGAACAAATGCAGCATCAAGGAAAATGGAGTTCAGTGAGTTTCAGGGAAAAACTCTCCACTAGCTAGATTCATACCTAGCACAAAGAAAGATGATTGTGATGGTTGAATGCCTATGATTTCAGTCTTAGGACATCACTGCAGAAGTTCCTCAGGTTAGTGTCGTAGGCTCAGCCATCTTCAACTGCATTATCAATCACCTTCCCTCCATCACAAGGTCAGAAATGGGGATGCTTGCTAATGCTTGTAGGTGTTCAATACCATTCACAACACAGTTACAGAAGCAATCTGTATCCGCATGCAGCAAAACCTGGACAGCCATCAGCCTTAGGTTGATAAGTGATAAGTTACAATCATGCCACACAATTGCCAGGCCATGGCCATCTTCAGCAAGAGAGAATCTAAACATCTTGCCTTGACATTCATTGGCATTACCACTGCAGAGTCATTGTGGAGACGAAGCTCCGCCTTCACATTGAGGATACCCTCCATTGTGTTGTGTGGCTTTACCACTGTGTTAAATGGGATAGATTTCGAACAGATCTAGCAACTCAAGACTGGGCATCCATGACGCGTTGTGGGCCATCAGCAGCAGCGGAATTGTGCTTGAACACAATCTATAACCTCATGGCCCGGCATATCCCCCATTCTACCATTACCATCAAGCCAGGGGATCAACCCTAATTCAATGAATAGTGCAGAAGGGCATGCCAGGAGCAGCACCAGCCATACCTAAAAATGAGGTGTCAACCTGGTGAAGCAATAAAACAGGACTACCTGAGTGCCAAACAGCAAAAGCAGCAAGTGGTAGACATAGATAAGCGATCCCAACGGATCAGATCTAAGCTTTGCAGTCCTGCCACATCCAGTCCTGAATGATGGTGGACAATTAAACAACTTACTGGAGGAGGTGGCTCCACAAATATCCCCATCCTCAATGATGGAGGAGCCCAGAACATCAGTGCAAAAGATAAGGCCGAAGCATTCACAACAATCTTCAGCCAAAAGTGCTGAGTGGATGATCCATCTCAGCCTCCTCCGGAGGTCCCCAGCATCACTGATGCCAGTCTTCAGCCAATTCGATTCAAGGTGAGAGTGACAGACCTTGAAATTGAACTAGCATTTGATCAAGTATGGCATCAAAAACCCTATCAAAACTAGAGTCAATGGGAATCAGGGGAGAATTCTCTGCTAGTTGCAATCATACCTAGCTCAAAGGAGATGGTTGTGTTTGTTGGAGGTCAATCATCTCTGTTCCAGGACATCACTGCAGGATAGGGTCCTAGGCCCTCCCATGTTCAGCTGCTTCATCAATGACCTTCCCTCCATCAAAAGGCCAGAAGTAGGGATGTTCTCTGATGATTGCACAATGTTCAGCACCATTCACAATTCCTCAGATATTGAAACAGTCCATGGCCATATGCAGCAAGACCTGGACAACATGCAGGCTTTGGCTGATAAATGGCAGCATTTGACCGAGTGCGGCATAGGGAGCCCTAGCAAAACTGGGGTCGATGAGAATCAGGGGGAAAACCCTCCGCTGGTTGGAGTCATACCTAACACAAAGGAAGATGGTTGTGGCTGTTGGAGGTCAGTCATCTCAGCTCCAGGACATCATTGCAGGAATTCCTCAGGCCCAATCATCTTCAGCTGCTTCATCAATGACCTTCCTTCCGTCATAAGGTCAGAAGTGGGGATGTTCGCTGATGCGCTGATTGCACTATGCTCAGCACCATTCACGACTCCTCAGATACTGAAGCAGTCCATGTCCAAATGCAGCAAGACCCGGACAATATCTAGTCTTGGGCTAACAAGTGGCAAGTAACATTCGTGCCACACAAGTATCAGGCAATGACCATCTCCAACAAGAGAAAATCCAACCATCGCCCCTTGATGTTCAATGGCATTACCATCACTGAATGCCCCCTATCAACATCCTGGGCGTTACCATTGACCAGAAGCTGAACTGGACTAGCTATATAAATACTGTGGCTACAAGAGCAGGTCAGAGGCTAGGAATCCTGCGATGAGAAACTCACCTCCTGACTCCCCAAAGCCTGTCCACCATCTACCAGGCACAAGTCAGGGGTGTGATGGAATACTCCCCACTTGCCTGGATGAGTGCAGCTCCCACAACTCAAGAAGCTGGGCACCATCCAGGACAAAGCAGTCCTCTTGATTGGCACCACATCCACAAACATTCACTCCCTCCACCACTGACGCACAATAGCAGCAGTGTGCACCATATACAAGATGCGCTGTAGGAATTCACCAAGGTTCCTTAGACAGCACCTTCCAAACCCACGACCACTACCACCTAGATGGACAAGGGTACCATATAGATGGGAACATCACCACCTGGAAGTTCCCCTCCGAGTCACTCACCATCCTGACTTGGAAATATATCGCCGTTCTTTCACTGTCACTGGGCCAAAATCTTGGAACTTACTTCCTAACAGCACTGTGGGTGTACCTACACCACATGGACTGCAGTGGCTCAAGAAGGCAGCTCACCACCACCTTCTCAAGGGCAACTAGGGATGGGCAATAAATGCTGGCCCAGCCAGTGAAGCGCTCATCCCATGAACGAATTTTTAAAAAATTACCATCACTGAAACCCCCACCATCGTGGTGACAATATATTCGCTGACATTATATCACAGGCAGAAGCAAGTCGATGTCTCTGTGCTGCAGTGTAATCACACTGAGTTTATGAGGTCCATGCTTGTTGTCATGGAGGCTCAGCCTGCTACCATCATGGTTACAGATACTGGTATTTACAGTGGAATGCAAGCTCTCACAGCAGTCAAGCGATCTGTTCTCCAACAGAATACTAAGATTGCTGAGGCACGCCCAGGGCTCCATGGTGCACAAACCTGCTGCCCTCTCTCAGGATGACAGCATTTGTGAATCCAACACTGCCAGTCTGACTGTAGTGTCCTTGCTGATGTCTCTCAGACATGTTGAGCTGGTGTATTGTGAAGCCAGACCCAAAAGACTTAGAGCTGCTCAATGTTGGCTTGCAAGGCAACAGTCTCCCCCACTGAAAGTCAGCAAGCTTCCAGCAATCACTGGTGTGGCACTGTATAGGAGCAGCACTAGGTCAAGCAGAGATACCTGCAAGAGAAAACCAAATGGAATGCACGAGGATGAAAAGTTCAGGTTTGCATGTGTTATATTTCTATATTATTCAAAAAGAGTTAGAAACCATGTTGTTATGTGCATATATACATATATATCCAGAATGCCACAACACACACTACTGTGCTATATCAGGATACTGAGTAACAATGTATCAGTCTGCAGCACATGGTGTGATCTGAGAAATACATGTGATGAAGCTCCAGCATTTGAGTCGACAAGTGTGATTATTTCCAACGTAGAACCATAGAAAAGTTACAGCACAGAAGGAGGCCATTCGGCCCATCTTGTCCATGCCAGCCCGAGGACAACCAGGTGCCCTTTCTAATCCCACCTACCTGCACCCGGCCCATAGCCCTGCAGCTAACAGCACTTAAGGTGCAGATCCAGGTACTTTTTAAAAGAATTTAGAGTTTCTGCCTCAACCACCAACTTGGGCAGTGAATTCCAGACACCCACTACTCTCTGCGTAAAAAAGTTCTTCCTCATGTCCCCCCGACACCTTCTGCCACTTATCTTGAGTCTATGTCCCCTGGTTCTAGAATTCTCCACCAAGGGAAACAATTTTATCCTGTCCACTCTCTCTATTCCCCTCATAATTTTGTACACCTCAATCAAGTCACCTCTCAGCCTTCTTTGTTTTAAGGAAAATAACCCCAACCTACCCAATCTCTCCTCATAGCTACACTTTTCTAACTCTGGCAACATTCTTGTAAACCTCCTCTGCACTCTCTCCAGAGCTATTACATCCTTCCTGTAATGTGGTGACCAGAACTGCACACAATACTCCAGTTGTGGCCTCATCAGTGTTTTATACAATTCCAACATTATATCCTTACTTATATATTCTATACCTCTGCCAATGAAGGAGAGCATTCCATATGCCTTCTTTACAACCTTGTCTACTTGAACTGCTGCCTTCAGGGACCTGTGTGCTTGTACGCCAAGATCTCTCACTTCATCTACCCCTCTTAGTATATTCCCATTTATTGTGTAATCCCTGTAACTGTTTGACCTCCCTAAATGTAAGACCTCACACTTCTCTAAGTTAAAATCCATCTGCCACTTTACCGCCCACTCCACCAACCCATCTATATCATTTTGTAGATTATGGCTATCCTCTGCACTATCCACTACTCAGCCAATCTTTGTGTCATCTGCAAATTTCCCAATCGTGCCCCCCACGTTCACGTCCAAATCGTTAATATATAACACAAATAGCAAGGGTCCCAACACCGAGCCCTGTGGAACACCACTTGAGACAACTTTCCATTCGCAAGGGCATCCATCGACCATTACCCTTTGTTTCCTGTTACAAAGCCAACCTTTTATCCAGTTTGTCACATTACCCTGAATCCCATGGGCTTTTACTTTCCTGACCAATCTGCCTTGTGAGACCTTGTCAAACTTCTGGGAGCCACAAGACGCAACAGAATGCATGGTTTGAGTGTTAGCTGTTGATGTCTTGGTAGTTCTCTTGCCCATAAGAATATTATGGGTTTAAGCCCCAGTCAAGTGCTTGAACAAAGCAATTTAGGCTGATGTGCCACTTGAGAGAGGGCTGCACTGTCAGCAGTGCCATTTGGATGGAACATTAAACCAACATTTCGTCTGCCCCCTCAGATGGATGTAAATGATTCCATGATCTTCTCTGATAATTTCACATTTTCACACATTACGCTCCATTTTTCACCTTCTCGCCCAGTCACTTAACTTGTCAATATTCCTTTCCATTTCTTTAAATCTTCCTCACAGTTTTCTTTCCTCCATAAATTTGTCTCATCAGAAAATCTATATGCATTACACTTGGTTGCCTCATTGAAGTCACTGAGAAGCCTAAATACGGATCCTTGTAGTACCCCACTAGTTACAAGCTTTGAACCCAAAAATGGCCCATTTATTCCTACTCTCTGTTTTCTGTTATTAACCAGTCCTTAATCCAGATATTACCCCAAGTCCATGAGCTCTTACTTTATGTAAGAACCTCTTGTGTGGCACTTTATTGAATACTTTTGAAAATCCAATTACACTACATCCACTGGTTCTGCTTATCTACCCTACTAGTTACATCCTCAACAGATTTGTCAAAAATGATTTCCCTTTCATACTTCTGTGTTAACTCTACCTGATCATGCTTTGACTTTCTAAGTCCCCTGCTAGCATTTTGCCCACTATTGATGTCACACGAATTGGTCTATAGTTTGGTTTTCTCTCTCCCTCCTTTCTTGAATAGTGGGATCAAGCTTATGACGTTCCAACCCTGTAGGAAGTGTTCTACAATCTAAGAAATGCTGGAAGATCAAAACCAATGCATCCACTATCTCTGTAGCCATCCTCGGCTGTAGGCTATCAGGTCCAGGGGATTTATTAGTTTTAGTCTCTAACTTACAGATATGGGTCTTTGCCTAATGTCTAACTAAGCGGAAGACTAATTTCCTACCTTAAAAAACATTGACAGTTTCTGGGCTTTTGTTCCCTTAAGACTCAATTATGGTTTTGCAGCTTGGCACATTTCCCATAAACAGGATCACGGGAGATCAAACCTTTATCAAGGTTCCCAGTGAGGATAAAAGACTGCATTTTTTTTCAAGAACTCATAAGAGTTCCTCATTCCAAAACACATTTTTCTTCATGTGTCACTTCAAAGTAATTATTAGCAGCAAATCATCCAAACATTCAACCTTGCAATATTTATGTTCCCTTTTAACAATATGTATTGTGTGCAACATTATGGTTGGAATCGTCCCAGATTTGCACTAAGTGCAGTAGTGGGTGAGTAAAACGACGTTTTACCCGCCGGCCACAATGGCGGGTTTTCTTGCCGTATTGTCCCAAACCCGCCGCATTAGTTATACATTCCCGGGAAACACACCGTTTCAATGGCGGGTGGGCTCTCATCTGCCCGTCACGCCATCACCTCACCACCTCACTGGGTGCCATGTTTAATGTCCAGGTGTGTGCACACATCTCAGTGCTTCTAGACCAGGACTACTGCAGGAAAGATGTCCACGAAAGGCAAAAAGACTGCAGCTCCCAGGTTTAGTGTCGCGTCACTGGAACACCGTTTGGATGCCGTGGGGGCCTGCTGTGATGTCCTCTCCCCTTGTTCTGGCTGCAGGATGGGCAACAGCATGGCCAGCCAGGGTTTGGAGGTGGCAGTAGTGGTGATCAGTGCCAATGTTGCACAGAAGAGGTTGGCCATCCAATGCAGATAAAGGATGAATGATCGCATCCATGTATACAGGGTATGGCAACCATATCATCAACTAAACTCACACCCAAACCCATCACACATTCACTGGCATCTCATTCACTGCCAGCTCAAGGGAAATCACCACTCACTCTCTCACGCACATACCCTCACATGTCCATCTGGCCTCAGCTCCTCTGGACACTGCCTCCTCAGCCCTCACCGTCTTAAGGCCACTTGCACAGATTAACATGTGCCCCCACACAGACCCTGGGATACCCTCCTTCCCCAGTGCAGCTCTTGTCCTGCAGCCTCTTCCCTGGCCTGAGGCCACTTCTCCCTCTTCGCCAAGCAAGCCCTAGCCCTGCAGCTATTGAAAAGCCACCCATTTATGGCTGATCTGATAGGTAGGGGCCTACCCATGATCCTCCCTAAAAGTGACGTGGTGCTGTCTGTGAAGCCTGGCGCTGATGACTGCGAGTGCTGCCCGAAGCAAGATAGCAAACAAACCTTAAAGTCCCGAGCGACGTGCAACCCGTCAGGTGCACATCGCTTATGTGCTGTTGTGAAACACGTTGGCGTGTTTTCCCACAGAGGTGGGTAGATGATCCGGCGGGTGGGGGCATGATTCCGGCAGGGTGGCCTAATAATGATATGCAGATGTATTACAATGAGGTTCCCAACATCTGATGGCGGGAAACGTGGCTTATCATCAGTGAGCTGAGCGGACGATTGCAAACTGGCTTCACACTGTCGTGAAACCAATCGCGCCATATTGTCCGCTCGCACCACCAAACGCGCCCGATTCTGGTGGGCATGGAAAATCCCAGCCTATATTAAGAATATTCTCACAAAAGCTGAATTCTAACTCCAACACTATCTGATTTACATAAAGAACAGAAAATGATAGAAATTCAGTTCATTTGGTTTCTGAAATAGGAAGAAAAATGCAAATTTCTGCCAAGACCCTTTGTCATGAGTTCTAATAAGACCCATATCCAATATATTAGCCTATCTTTCTCTCGACCTGGTTGATCAGCCTGTTATGCATTTCCACGGCTTTCTATTTCAAGTTTGGTTGGTCAGAGTGCACAATATTTGTTTTTGCCTGCCTTTGTTTCCATGTATATCTAAGGAGATGCTGTAACTACCTCCAGTGGAGTTTTTAGAAGCATGACTGTTACAAATACAGCTGTCTGCAAATAAAATAAAGAGTATTTCTGTCACTTCTTGTCCCAAGAAGGCAAACATGGGAACTATAAATGCAGTGATGTTGAGAATTTGCTTGAAGCGCGACGATTGACTTCAAATCAGTAGCACATTCAAATCTCCTGAGGGTGAAATGCCCCTTGATTTTGTAGAGCAAAATTTGTGATAGCAAATCAGCAGTCAGCTTTACACCTGACTTGATTTAAATTGGAGGGACTGTAAAATGAAGTTTCAATTCACTATCATCTGGTTTGTGCTATCAGTGAAGACCAATTTTAACCTCCATCCCAGACCTCCTACAAGTAGCATAAAGCTTCTTACCACTACTGATTTGCAGTGTACAAACTATATGCCATAGGACACCACAGAATACATTGCATACACAGCAAAATAACATTGTGATAGCATGTAGCATGTACTGCTTGCACTACTCCAGGCACTTGTGTGTTAACAGTAGCATCTGCTTATCCTTTAGGATGCCTTACATTTTGGTTAAAGACTCCATAATTTCAGGAGGACTTTCAGATATCTTATCTACTTGCTCTATGTGAATGTAACATAATGTGTTGTTTGCTGTGGTCGACATCTGTAAATCATGGCAGCACCTTGTGAGGCCGAATCCATTCTCTTTTCCACCCCAAATCTCTGCTAAGTGCTGTAGTTTCAGCAACAAAGGAGTCCTCTTCCTGGCTTGTGAAATACAAATTAACGATATGGAGCATGCTACTTAAAAGCAATGAGGACTGTTACACTTTGTTGAGGATTTTTTCTCAGCCAAGGACTTCCCACTGCACCATGGTTGACGGCCCTCAACCGTGTCTGACACTTTTCCCGCACTTCTGCCCTTAACCCTTCCCCTCCCTTCAGGCCCCTTGTCCTCAATTTCCACCCCACCAGCCTCCCTATTCAAAGGATCATCCTCCTCCATTTCCGCCAACTCCAGCATGATGCCACCAACAAATAAATCTGCCCCTCACCTCCTCTATCAGCGTTCTGAAGGGGCTGTTCCCTCCATGACTTCCTGGGTCCACTCTTCTATCACCCCCAACACCTCATTCCCTTTCCACAGCACCTTCCCATGCAATCGCAGGGGGTATAACACCCGCCCCTTTACTGCCTCCCTCATCACCGTCCAAGGCCCAAACCACTCCTTTCAGGTGAAGCAGTGATTTACTTGTACTTCCTTCAATTTAGTCTACTGCAATCGCTGCTCACAATGCGGTCTCCTTTACACTGGGGAGACCAAACACTGACTGGGTGGCCACTTTGCGGAACACCTTTGCTCAGTCCGAAAGCATGACCCCGGCATTCTGAAATTGCCTTTTCAATTCACCATCTTGCTCTCGTGCTCACATTTCTGTCCTTGGACTGCTACAATGTTCCAGTGAAGCCCAACGCAAACTGGAGGAACAGAATTTCATCTTCTACTTCAGTGCTTTTCCAGCATTTTCAGTTACCCTGAAATGTTGAGATGGCTGCAGGATACATCTCTTCGACTAGAGACCGTCTTCCACCTGCATCCGACTGTGGTAGCTCACAAAGTCAAGCAGCCTTTTCTTCCTGCTGACCACTCAGAACTTCTGTCTGTCTGCCTGTGATATTCATTGGCCTATAGGAAAGCCTGTAATCTGATTCCTAATATGGCTTCCTCTTCCCTCTTTCCCATGGCAACATGAAACACGTTTACCATGCATCCAGGTAGAAGTAGTAATTAGATATCTTTGATCCCAACTCTCTTTCTTCTTTTCATCAGCTTTTCAATGGGTGTACGACCTTCAACGCTCAGTGACATCTTCATCTCATGGTTTACTGAGATCAATTGTGGATCTTCATTACTGCTCAACTCCAGGATAGCAGGACTATTTGTTCATGATGCAATTATTATGCAGTTGACGTCTTTCCTTAGTGTGACCCTCTGACTTGGGTCATTTCTAGCTGTTGAATCTCAGTTCTCCTGTATGCCATTAACATGCCCCCTGGAATTTAGTAGTGGTTCAGGGCTCTTCTGTGCCTCCCAAAGGCCACTCAATAAACCCTATTGCCAGCAGCCTATTGGCTGGAGTCCCTCGTTGTCAGACACTCAGTGCCCAACATTGGGAAAGGTGATGGCTGCTCTAATCCAAACCCTGCCCTTGCCTCCAACCGCCCTGTGATCTCCATCTCACAACCTGACCCCACCCTCATTAACCTGTGTCTGGGGATCCAATGACGATCCCTCGTGAAGCCCTTAGAACATTACCACCAGCAGCCACCACTCCCAGTGGTGCTCCTGGCAGTGGAGACCTGTGGACCTCTGATTGGCCAGCAGCTCTTGGTGGACAGGATTTCCACCCCATTCGTCCTAAATCCCGGTGAAAGCTGGTCAGTTAAGTGCCTGAATTTTGATCGGGTGACATGGAGTTCCCACCAGCTCTCCAAACAGTATGCAAGAACCCCATCGCCAACATTAAATCCAGCCCACTGTCACCAAATTTCTCAGTTTGATAAATGTGTGAACAAATAATAAATCACGAACATGGTGAAATCTGGGGAGTTTCTCTGTTAATGAACTATTCTCCATGAATGACCCATTCTCTGGTACATTCCTACCATCCCAACAATGGTTTAACCAAACTTAATGAAAAGGATTTCATATAAAACTTTGTGTGTGTGTTAACAGCCAATCACGGGGACTCACGTAAGTTATATACACCAATGGAGGATTCCTCCTCCTCCTCCCAGGTCTTAGCAGCTGAACATCCTTTAGATGTGCAGGAGAAATGCAAACATTCAGGGGTTAGGAGTTTCGCACTTTTCATCCCAACCATGCTTAATGTGGAGCTCCATCTGTCCTGTGGTGGACACATGCGTACTATGCCTCACATGTCACCCAGTTGCATCCTTGTGCCTCTGCACTCATTCATTCACTCTCCAGTGATGACACTCCTGTCTTGCCATCTACAATTGTGCTGCTGCACTGAGACCCAACCAGTTTCAGGGCCCCATGCTCTGCCAGTGTCAGAGTACAAATATCTGGCATGCCTCCACTAGTCTTGGCCCATTCCATGTTACTGTGGGCCTGTTTCTCCTGCAAGCAAAAGGCGGAACACTCTTAGTTTCCCCATGAAGACTAGCACAAAACTTTCATGCAGGTGGCAGCCCTTTGACCCAGGATGGGTGCTCACAAATGCTTTTTACATACATCCACTTTCAAGAGACATGATGAGAGTCAGCAAAGACAGACAGCTGTCTGTCGCCAAGATGCAGCCACAACTGCTTGCCACCGCATCGGTGGTCACTCGCTCCCTATCTGGCAGGCCATCTCACATGCAAACCCCAAAGTGGTGAGCAGTATGGTGGACTCACCCTGACAGAACAAAGGAGGTAATTGACCTGACGTAGCACTGCATATAGGATCAGGGGGTGACCCCATGGCTGCTAAACTGTGCTGTAATCTCCGTACCGGTTTGTTTGGTCATTTCCCATCCCTTCGGAAAGGGACCTCCCAACATTCCTTTGCAGCCTAGAGGAGAACATGCAGAGAGACATTGCTAAACCGTGGGGCCATCCCGTGTCTTCCCTCTGGCATGTTGGCAGCAGCCTCCTGTCCTCAGTTGAGCCAAAGCACTGCTACTGCAGCAATCCTTAGCACCAAGGCAGCACTGCATTCAGCACCGGCAGCTCTTTAATGATGGCACCACCATCTGCCTTTAATCAGATGATGCCGGACTGGTGCCTCCTGCCCCCGCTCATCAGTTGGACAGGCCCCATGCCTCCAGTGCACTAAATGTCCGGCCGCTGTGTGATCACGGTCGGTCAGAGGCATGTCACTCATGTGAAGCAGCACACACTTCTGGTGCCATCATCACATCCTGTACCATCCAAATAAAATTCAACTTACTACGAGCATTATCTGGATAATGGGGCGTCTCATCAATCCGCTAAGCACTATCCTGGCAGCTACCAGTTGCCAGTATGCAGTTTGAGATGTTACCAGGCAGATATTCTTTGTGTCTTCAAATGACCAACCTGACAAAATTCTTGGGGTAGAATGAAGTGTTAGCTAACATGACTCTCCTTTCAGTAGATGACCTTTCAAAGGAACTTGTACTAAGTTTTTTGTGGCATACAATTAATCAGCAGCTTTTGTTATAGTGTAAGTATATTAAAAACAGCTACTAAACACAGCAGGACATCAAGGCCCATATTTTCCGTTCCCTGGTGGGCCATAATTCGGAGGTACCCTGGAAGATGTGATGGGGAATCCCTCAGAAGTCCCCATGAACGGACTGCATGGGAATTGTCCAGGAAGTTTCAATTTCTGATGGGCAATTGCCCCGTGAATTATATTCAGAGACTTGGATGGTTCCTACTCACTGAGCAGAATAGTTACTCAGCGAGAGTTAGAAGTAGTTGTTGGGTAGTGCAGAACTTCAGTGTCACTGAAAAAAGAGACGTGTCTAAGTTTTTCATCTTGCACTCATCAGGATACTTTACAAGAATATCAATATAAGGGGAAAACACAGTTTATATTGTATGTGAAGAGAGTGCTGATTGAATAGCAAGTGGACTCTGATTGGTAGAGGTGTTGCCCTGGAGAATTCACAAAAGATGATGAATGGCATTTAACTGCCAAGAATTGTTTGAAAGTTAAACCAGGCACCTTAATCCTGATTGGTCAAGGCACGGCCCTGAGGAATAAGTCAGCGAATGTCTGACACTTATTTTGTTTAACTGAAACAGGCGCAATGTGTGTACTTGTTCCTTCTGTCTGCAAACAGTAGGGTTCTGCATATTAATATATGTAGCTTCCATTAGACGCAAATACGCCACATGCAAATGCAAGTCTGACTGACAATCTTAAATTGGTTGACAATGTAATTCTCAGCACACTGAGGATTTTTTTTAGCAAACGTTGGCCAATTGCAGATTCACATCAGAGCAACATGAAACAGCTAGCTTTACATTTTTTTAAATTCATTTATGGGATGTGGGATTCACTGGCTGGGCCAGCATTTATTGTCCATCCATTTTTGCCCTCGAGAACGTAACGGTGAGCTGCCTTCTCAAACTGCCACAGTCCATGTGTTATAGGTACACCCACAGTGCTGTTAGGGAGGGAGTTCCAGGATTTTGACCCAGCGGCAGTGAAGGAGCGGCGATATATTTCCAAATCAGGATGGTGAGTGACTTGGAGGGGAACTTCCAGGTGGTGGTGTTCCCATCTATCTGCTGCCCTTGTCCTTCTGGATGATAGTGGTCATGGGTTTGGAAGGTGCTGTCTAAGGAACCTTGGTGAATTCCTGCAATGCATCTTGTAGATGGTACACACTGCTGCCACTGTGCATTGGTGGTGGAGGGAGTGAATGTTTGTGGAGGCAGTGCTAATCAAGCGGGCTGCTTTGTCCTGGATGATGTCAAGCTTCTTGAGCGTTGTGGGAGCTGCACTCATCCAGGCAAGTGGAGAGTATTCCATCATACTCCTGACTTGTGCCTTGTAGATGGTGGACAGGCTTTGCAGAGTCAGGAGGTGAGTTACTTGTCACAGGATTCCAAGCCTCTGACCTGCTCTTGTAGCCACAGTAATCTAATGGCTAGTCCAGTTCAGTTTCTGGTCAATGGTAACCTTCAGGATGTTGATAGTGGAGGATTCAGTGATGGTAATGCATTAGAATATCAAAGGGTGATGGTTGGATTCAATCTTGTTGGAGATGGTCATTGCCTGGCACTTATGTGGCGTGAATGTTACTTGCCACTTGTCAGCCCAAGCCTGGATATTGTCCAGGTCTTGCTGCATTTGGACATGGACTGTTTCAGTATCTGAGGAGTTGTGAATGGTGCTGAAACATTGTGCAGTCATCAGTGAACATCCCCACTTCTGACCTTATAATGGAAGGAAGATCATTGAAGAAGCAGCTGAAGACATTTGGACCGAGGACACTACCCTTAGGAACTCCTGCAGTGATGTCCTGGAGCTGATATAACTGACCTCCAACAACCACAGCCATCTTCCTTTGTGCTAGTGTGGTAATCTGAGATATAATACACCTTTAAGAGATTGTGAGCATATGACTGTAAGACCCAGTAGCTGTGTAGCGCGTGCTACCATGTTAATGTTACTCTAGGGTAGGGTCTGGCTGAAGAAGCACAAATCATGTTAGTGCTGTTGTTTGTGTAAATAAATAGTGTGTGCTTCATTTCATATTGGTCTTGCATCTGCAGTATACTGTAATCGACTCGCCTGCTGACAGATAAGCGTGCAACCTGTTTGCAAGCAAAGCAACCTCATGGTAAACCATAACAACTGGCGATGAGGCAAAGCTCAACCAGTCGACGACACCAAGGAAAGCCTTGAAAACTCAACTGTATTAAATTAGCCGTGCCCTGCAGGCCGATTGTAAGTACATTAAAATTGTAAACCCTCATTGTAGTCTTCGAAATTATTGCCCTCCAGTATGCCACAATTTGGCTGCATTGAATCGTTTGATCAGACCACTGATGACTGGTCACGTTATATTGAATGCTTCTCTTTTTTTTTTAACAAATGACATATTGGGGGAGGAAAGAGGTGGGTAATCCTCTTATCGACATGTGGCAGTAAAATGTATGGCCTAATTTGTGGTCTATTCGCACCCAACACCCCAGGTTTCAAGAGCTTTAATGAGTTGGTGAACCTAGTGAAAGGCTATTCCCAACCAAAACCCTTGGTAACAACACAGCGTTTTAAATTCAATTCGAGGTGTCGCACCCCTGGAGAGACAGTCGCTTGCTATGTAGCAGCCTTAAAACAACTGACAGAGCACTGTGAGTTTGGGCTATCGATTAATGACATGTTAAGAGACTGATTAGTGTGTGGGATTAACAAAGACGCCGTTCAAAAAAGGTTGTTGTCTGAGACAAATTTGGATTTCAGCAAGGCACTGGAGTTGGCGTTCACAATGCAAAGCACAGTCAGGGACTCAGAAGAAATCAAAGGAGCACAAAATGGCGCCGTTCTTCACGTCGGGAGAAAGGCACCGGCTAGAAATGGCGTGAAAGTGCAGGGCTCCGCAGAAAGGCGGGAAACAGCTCATTAACAGACCAGCAAAAAGCAATGGCTTAATGGATAAAAACCACATTCATAATAGCAGAATTGGAACCAGACAGCCTACAAATGACCAGCAATTTAAAAGAACTGAGTGCTTCTACTGACATTGCAATGGGCACATTTTGCAATATTGTAAAGAAAGATTGAGGCCAAAGTTTAAACACAAAGACAGAAGTCGTGAAATTTATATAATGGAAGAGCAAGAAGAAACAGAGTCAGATATTTACTCCCTACACAAATTAAAAATGGGTAAAACAATCTATGTGACAATAGAAGTCAACAGAAAATCCCTTTGAATGGAGGTGGATACAGATGCATCCACGACAGTCATAGGGGAACACACATTTAATTATCTGAATGGAGGAGGCTACTCACTAAAGTGGAAAACTCAGATGCCAGACTAAAGACATATATTGGCAAAAACATACGAGTGAAAGGCATATGCAAGGTTCCAGTACAATATGGAACCCAGTCTGCTAACTTACCCCTGATAGTGGTAGCAGGGGAGGGTTGAACTGTACTTGGTCGGAACTGGCTTAAGGAAATAAAATTGGTGTGGACTGAGATTTTTCAACTCAGAATGAAAGACCTGCAAGAATTATTATAGAAATATGCCCCTGTTTTCAGGGAAGAGCTCGGAAAGATTCAGGGACTGCAAACTAAAATCCACGTGGATCCCAGAGCAACCCCCAGATATTTGAAGGCAAGGCCAGTCCCCTATGAGTTACGAGCAAAGGAGGATATTGAATTAGACAGGCTGGAAAAGTGGGAGTCTTACAACCTGTACAATTTTCCGAATGGGCAGTGCCCATATTTCCAGTTCTAAAGCCTGACCAGTGTGTGCGAATATGTGGGGACTACAAGTTGACCATTCATAAAGTGGCCAGATTTGATAAGCACCCTATACCAAAAATTGATGAATTGAACTCCAAACTGGCTGGGGGAACGCATACATAAAATTTAACATGAGCTACACTTACCAGCAAGTCTAGCTAGAAAAGGTCTCTCGGGATTTTGTGACTATCAACACACATAGGTGGTTAAGCCAGTATACCAGGTTACCCTTCGGAGCCTCATCGGCTTATGACATTTTCCAATGGACTATGGATAATTTACTGCAAGGTCTAATCCATGTGGTGGTTTATCTTGATGATGTCCTAGTAACAGGACTAACTGATGAAGAACACCTGGCTAACTTGGAAGAAGTGTTGAAGTGTTTCTCACAAGCCGGAGTACGCTTGAAAAGGGAAAAATGTATCTTCCAAGCAAAAGAAGTGACTTACCTGGGTCATAGGGTCGACTTGCAGGCCCTCCGATCAGCAGAAGACAAGTTGAGAGCTATTCATGAGGCGCCAGCACCGAAAAATGCCGGAGAGCCCAAGACCTTTTTGGGAATGGTTAACTACTATGGTTGTTTTCTCCCAAATTTGTCGACAGTGCTGGCTCCATCATACGATTTGCTCAAGAAAAACCAAAGGTGGACTTTGCAAGCCCCACAATGACAGGCTTTTACGGCAGTAAAGCAGTTACTACATTCATCTGCCCTGTTAGTATATTTTGACCCAAAGAAAGAACTGATTTTAACCTGCGATGCATCCCCTTATGGATTAGGGGCAGTATCTCCCACCAGATGGCAGATGGCTCCGAACGGCCCATTGGCTATGTTTCAAGAACACTTAGTGAGGCAGAATGAAGACACTTACAAATACATAAAGAAGGCTTAACCATCGTATTTGGCGATAAGAAATTCCACCAATACATCCATGGTCGCCACTTCACCATAGTATCTGACCACAAGCCATTATTAGGCTTGTTTGGGGAAGATAAGACAATACCCCCAATCACCTCAGCACGCATCCAAAAGTGGGTGCTGATTCCAGCTGCTTACGAATACACTTTTATCCATAGGCTGGGAAGCCAGATTGCCAATGCCGGCGCGCTGAGCCGATTACCCCTGAGGGACAGCAATGTGAACGTCCCCATCCCTCAAGAATTTGTCTTGTTATTAAACTTTCTGGATTCATCACCAGTGAATGCCAAACAGAACAGAGAATGGGCAGACCGCGATCCAGTTTTGTCTCACGTCAGGGAACAAGTCTTGCAAGGATGGTCTAATGAGCCCAAGTCAGATGAAATGAAGCCCTATTTTAACAGTAGATACAAGCTCACCTGCCAGGATGGCATCTTACTGTGGGGAGCGAGAGTCCTTGTGCCTCCCATAGGAAGACAACCATAATTGATAGAATTGCATAGTGCTCACCCTGGCGTTTCCAGAATGAAAATGCTGGCGTGCAGCTACTTATGGTGGCCAGGGATGGACACTAAAATCGAAAACATGGTCAAGAGCTGCATGAAGTGCCAACAGGTGCAGAAATTGCCTCCTTCGGCTCCACTGCATCCTTGGGAATGGCCAGGAAGGCCATGAGTCTGTCTCCATGTTGACTACATGGGACCTTTTTTGGGCACAATGTTCCTCTTACTTATCGACTCCCGCTCCAAATGCATGGATGTATATGAGGTGCAAACACTTACACCTGCCGCCACCATAGACAGATTGCGTCAGAGTTTTGTGATACATGGTTTACCGGAGGTAGTAGTGTCTGACAATGGATCGGCATTCACTAGTGAGGAGTTCCAAAGATCTACGACTCTCAACGGCATAACACATGTCAAGACCTCACCATGCCACCCTGCATCCAATGGGTTGGCCGAGAGGGCAGTCCAGATCTTCAAGGCCGGAATGAAAAACTAGAGGGGGACTCTATAGCAATGAAGTTATCATGCTTCCTGCTCAGCTACAGAACCACGCTACATATGCCCCCGCAGAGCTATTAATGAAGCGACGTCTTAGGACATGGTTAAGTCTCATAAGACCAAATTTATGGGGGAGGGTAGAGAGAAGCCAGGAGGCCCAGAAAAAATGAATACAATTACCATAGTCGTGAAAGAAACTTCACTGTAGGGGAAGCTGTTTTCGTGAAGAACTTTGGAAATGGGCCCAAATAGCTATCAGGTGAAGTCAGTGCAGTGGCAGGACCCCTGTCCTATCATATATCGATTGAAGGTCGGATAATCAGGAGGCACATAGGTCACTTCAGGAAACAGGATACAGATCAACAAGAACAGACCTGTCAAGCATTTCCGTTGGAGTCGACACCACAGGTAGAAGGAACTCCTCTTGCTTTGGAAGTACCTGTAGAATCCATTGGGCCTGAGAGAGTTGAAGAGGCAAACTTGCAGGTTCCTACTGGGGAGCTTAGTGGACAGATAACTCCTGAGAAGTCGTCAAACTACGATGGTTGACATGTTTGAAAAAGCCTCCCGAGAGAATAAATTTATAAATAGTTCATTTCTGTAAATAGTTATATATTGTAAAATGTACTTTCAATTAAAACAGGAGGGATGTGGTAATCTGAGGCGTAATACACCTTTAAGAGAGTGTGAGCAGATTGACCACATGACTGTAAGACCCAGTAGCTGTGTAGCGCATGCTACCATGTTAATGTTAGTCTTGAGCGGGATCTGGCTGGAGAAGCATGCATCATGTTAGTGCTCTGTTGTTTGTGTAAATAAATAGCATGTGCTTCATTTCATAGGGCAAGTTATGTCAAAAATTTCAGCAATCTGAGGTGAGAGTGACTGCCCTTGACATCAAGGCCACATTTAACTGAGTGTGGCATCAAGGAGCCCTAGCAAAACTGGAGTAACTGGGAATCAGGGGGGAAACTCTCCACTGGTTGGAGTGATACCTAGCTGTTATGTTTTACTATGGGGTCAAGGGCAGTCACTCTCACCTCACCTCGGATTGCTGAAATTTTTGACATAACTTGCCCTCCCAGGGTTAAATCTGAGGCAGACTGGGTGCTTTTAAGGCCAAAAATGAGAGTCTTCGGCCCGTTCATGAGTTTGCGCACTATACAGTGCAAAATGATCTGATCAGGATAGACATTATCTTGCAGGATGCCTTTGATGCATCCTATTTCAACATCAAGCTTGCATGGTGAGCAAATGGCTTGGGCCATATTTAAAAGGTTGCCGATAAGACTAATCTTATAGTGTGTGGAGCTGTAAGTATCCCAGTGCATATATAGACCAATGAAGGTAGGCTTGTGGTAGAGCGTGGTAGAGAATGCCCTGGCAGATCTCTTAACTAGTACGTCAAGGGAGGTGAGTTCATTTGACTGCTCCATTTCAAAGGTGAATTTGAGCACAGGATTGAGCTAATAAGACATGTATGGAAATTGCTATGTTTCAGTGCGGATTTAAATATAGCAAACATTTCATTCACTTTTCAGAAATTTGCGAGGAGTAGGAAGTTTGGCACCATTTCATCGTAGATACGTTTCTCATGGAAACCAACAAAGATGTTTGCAAGAGCTGGGCTTAGCGGGGACCCCATGGCAACACCAAACATTTGGGCATACATGATGTCATTAAAACTGAACTCAACTGTGTGAGTTGCCGAGTTCGTAAGTTCAATGAATACTGATTCATGCAATGGTGGTGAGTCTAGGTTGCCATGATATAGTGCTGCAGTGCAAATATCTATGGCTTCCTTAAGTGGAACATTGGTTAATAGGATAGCAATGTTAAATGAGCACATGGATACAGCATTGCTATCGATATGCAAGTTCTGTATGGCCTTCACAAACATGAAAGAGTCCTTCACTGTGCATGTGGTAAACTTGGTCAAAACTTAAGACTAACTAGGACATACACATCAGTAAACCTGTCAAAGGAAAGGGAATAGTCATCCCTAACAAGTGTGGCTTTATCAACAAAATGCACGTCATTCTTGATGACAAGTCCAAATTCATATCCATTGGACTTGCCGCTCAACATGACCGGACAGCCTTGCTTGAAAGTAAACTAAAACATGCTTGCTGGATTTGTGTAAGTGCGATGAGCTACCACGTGATATATATGACAGAGTTCATCCTCACAGTTCGCTACGTTCGCGTATGTATGGGCTGCCCAAGACACATAAAAGTGATGTCCCTCTACTCCCCGTCTTACCTATGACCGGTTCTGCACAACATGAATTGGTCAAATGGCTGGGCAAATTCTTACAAACAGTTTTGACCAAATTTTCCACATACACAGTGAAGGACTCCTTCACATTTGCGAAGACCATACAGAACTTGCATATCAATAGCAACACTGTGTCCATGTGCTCATTTGACATTGCTAGCCTATTCACCAATGTTCCACTTAAGGAAGCCATAGATATCATGGCGATCTAGACCCGCTGCAATTGTGTGAATCAGTATTAATTGAACTTATGAACTCAGCAACTTGCACAATTGAGTTCAGTTTTAATGACATCATGTGTGCCCAAATAGGTGGTGTTGCCATGAGAACCCTCTAGACCCAGCTCTTGCAAACATCTTTGTTGGGTTTCATGAGAAACGTATCTTCCTCCCCATTGCATATTTCTGGTATGCGGATGATACGTTTGCTATATTTAAATCCACAGCTGCATGTAATAATTTCCTTACGTATCCTAATGGGCTCCATCCTGCACTCAAATTCACCTTTGAAATGGAGCAGTCAAATGAAAGTCCCTTGCTTGACATACTAGTTGAGGAATCTGCCAGGGGATCCTCTACCACAGTCTACTGGAAGCCTACCTTCACTGGTTAATATACGCATTGGGATTCTTACAGTTCCACACGCTATAAGACTGGTCTAATCGGCAACCTTGCAAATAGCTGGGCCTGAGCCGTTTGCTCACCTTGCAAGCTCGATGCTGAAATAAAGCGCATCAAAAACATCCTGCAGTATAATGGCTACCCTGGTCAGATCATTTCGTGCTGTATATCGCACAACCTCATGAATGGGCCTAAGGCTGTCCCTTTTGGCCCTGAAAAGTACCCAGTTTACCTCAGATCACCCTGGAAGGGCAAGGCATCTCAAAGATTTAAGCAGCGGGTGTACTTAGCTGTTTCACTCTGCTGCTATGCAGTAGCAACATGATTCATAGCGTCATAGACTCATAGAGGTCTACAGCACAGAAAAAAACCCTTCAGCCCATCGAGTCTGTGCCAGTCAAACAAGTACCTAACCATTCTAATCCCATTTTCCAGCTCTAGGCCCATAGCCTTGTATGCCATGGCATCACAAGTGCACATCCAAATACTTCTTCAATGTTATGAGGGTTTCTGCCTCTATCGCCCTTTCAAGCAGGAGTTCCAGATTCCCACCATCCTCTGGGTGAAAAAATTCTTCCTCACATCCTCTCTAAACCTCCTGCCTCTTACCTTAAATCTATGCCCCCTGGTTATTGATCCCTCTATTAAGGGGAAAAGTTCCTTCCTGTCTACCCTATTTATGCTCCTCATAATTTTATACACCTCAGTCATGTCCCCCCTCAACCTCCTCTGCTCCAGGGAAAATGACTCCAGTCTATCCAATCTCTCCTCATAACTAAAACTCTCGAGCCCAGGCAACATCCTGTAAATCTCCTCTGCACTCACTCCAGTGCAATCACATCCTTCCTATAATGCGGATTCCAAAACTGCAGGCAATACTCTAGCTGTGGCCTAACCAGCTTTTTATACAGTTCCAAAATAACCTCCCTGCTCTTATATTCTATACATCGGCTAATAAAGGCAAGTAGTGGTATTTGCCACTAACAGGATGCTGCTGTCAAGCCATAAAGACGTTCTGCCTATCACAGAAATGATAAATATGGTAATATGGTATATGGATGTCAGTGCCAGTGTGATGCTAGGTATGTAGGCCGTATGTTCCAAAGGTTGACGGATCATATCAAACAGCATGTCCCAGCCACTGTTCGCAATGGGCAAGGTACAGACTGTACCCAACCAGCCCGTGCTTTCAAAATTCAAAACACAGTGTCCAACATTAGATGTGATCCCATGATTGGACAGCGTTTGCTAAATAATCCTCAGTGTGCTAAGAATTACGCTGACAACCAATTTAAGGTTGTCAGTCAAGTTCACATTTGCGTATGGCGCATTTGCATGTACTGGAAGATACATATATTAACACACGGGGCCCTGTACTTTGCAGACAGAAAGAATATGTACACACATTGTGCTTGTTTTAGCTAAACAAAATAAATGACAGCCATTCGCTGATTCATTCCTCAGGGCAATGCCTTATACAATCAGGGTCAAACTGCCTGGTTTAAATTTCAAACAATGCTTGGCAGTGAACTGTCAGTCACCATCACTGGTGCATTCGCCATGGCAATGCCTCAACCAATCAGAGTCCACTTGCTGACCAGTCAGCACTCTCGTTATATACAGTATAAATTGTTATTTTCCCCCTTACATTGATATTCTTGAAAAGCGTCCTTGTGAGTGCAAGACAAAAGGTTTAGGCAAGTCTCTTTTTTCAGCAATACAGAAATAAGAAGGATGAAAACTGGTCCTGACTCCTGGTAACTATACTACTGACACATCCCGCCCCTCCAATCCCCCGACTACCCCTCCCTGACTACGTGACTAACCACACCGCCCTCTGACTATCCCCGATCCCGTGACTATGCCCCATCCCCGACTACGTCCCCAACACCCTCCACTCCCTGAGAACCCTCCCGACCCCCCAATGCACCACCCCCACTATTTTCCTGATCCCCGCCAACCCCTCCACTACCTCACTACAACCCTGGCCCCTGGACTAACCCCCAACCACCCCCTGACCCCTGTATGACCCCCAACAACCCCCACTCCCTGACTAACCTCATGACTCCCAATTGCCCTCTCGATTACCCCACAACACGCTCTGACCTATTGATCACTCCTCTTCACCTGACTACCCGCGCACCCCACAACTACGTCCTGGACTACCGCAACATTCCCTGACCACCCGACTATCCCCATCACCCAACTACCCTCCTTGACCCCCAACTACCCTCATCCCCTGACTGCCACCCCGACACTCTGACCCCCCCAACCACCGAAACTCAACCGCCCCCTAGCAAATAAACCACCCACCCACTCCCCAACCACATGAGCTGCTCCACCTCCGATGACCGAACCACCACCCCTTCTATCCACCCAACCACCCGCCCTCATCCCTGACCACCCGACCCCTCCCAGCCACCTGAACCCTGAGCCCCTCCGTCACAGACCACCCGACCCAAGCACCCAGCCCCACCACCCAACCACCCTTCCGACTCCCCATCCCCTGACTATCCTCCTGACCTCCCTGACTACTCCCTCCACCCCTACAATCCCCGACCACCGATTCATCCACCTCCAACTATCGCCTTACCACCCAACCCCCTCAAACCTTGACATTGCCCAACCACCTAGCCCACCCACCCATTCCCCAACTAACTGACCTCCTCATCCTCCTCTGACGCCCAGCCAACCACCCCATGATCACCTGATCCCCCCTGACCACCCAAACCCCTGGCCCCTGCCCACAAACCACCCAAACTCTCCCCAAGCGTCCACCCTACTGACCACCCAATCCCGCCCCCCGACCCATTCTACTGCCTCAACCATTTACCTTAAACAGTTACCTTTTCTCCTAACTTGTCAAAGTGTCTGGGACATTTAAACCTACTGGAATACAGCAGCATGTGCCATAAAAAGGGGGCATGGCTTCACTTCCTCTGACACTCCTACACTACACTGAAGGACTCCAAGAGCAGCTATTCCCCATGTTTCTCAACAGGCCCAGGTCAGAAGTCCAGTCAAGAAATGTGGAACTCCAGACTAAGGTAAGAATTAGGAGAAGATTGAAAATCTGACAGTGATTGCTACCCCATGGAAATTTCAGCCCAAATCTATTTCCAGTGTAGCTAAGTTGTCTTAAGTCTACGCTCAACCACCACAGGTTCCACTTCCACACTTACAGCTTTCCTCATCACCATAACATTTGTACCCCTTCAACTGTGTGTCTCAAGCTGCAATGTGCAAGGGAGAGGATGACGGATAACATGGGTGTGTGTTCCCAGTGCTGTCAAAGGCCCACATTACAGTCAAAGGCCCACATTGCACGCAAGAGGATGAGGACCAATAGGGGAGTACCAAACCTGGCCATCCTAACAAAGGTGGAGGAGGGCATCCTGGATCTGGTCACTCAAGAAGGGGGGAAATCAATTGGATGAGGAGAGGCTGGAATTAGTTGCCAGGGGTGGTGAGTATCCAAGGGACCATTTATCAGCCCTGGGAGGGCCAAGGGACAGTATCTGGGATAGGGGAAGGAATGATTGTGCGTGAATGGCTGGAGATGTACATTTCTGTGCCAAACATCATTTGTGGAACTTCTTTGTCCAAGATGCAGCGACATTTGCAAAATGTTTACCTGCAGTGTTGAGTATTACTTGTTCTTGCATTTTCTTCAACAAGTCCATGGAACAGGACTTCACCTCTGAGGGTGAGGAGGGGACCTGAAATAGTGCAGGTCCCATCCGTGCTCTGCACCTTCCATCAGCTCAGACACT
The DNA here is from genome assembly GCF_964194155.1 of Cetorhinus maximus. NCBI lineage: Eukaryota > Metazoa > Chordata > Chondrichthyes > Lamniformes > Cetorhinidae > Cetorhinus > Cetorhinus maximus. Next base: position 99,050,976 of record NC_135882.1, read on the forward strand.
TGTGTCTCGTTTGGTTTGTGCATGTCAACTGATGCAGTTGCACCAACTGGTTTGAGCACCACACAAGCCCTGGAGCAATTGTCAGGGGCTGTGACAGTCCAGGCCTCTAACACTCAGAGGAGTGTGACAGACCAGGAAGATGCTGAGCTCCCAGGCAGGTGAGTTGATAAGCCTTTGGAGTCATCTTTGAGGTGTCAAATGTTGGATAGCCAACAGGAAGTGTGTGAAAATCTGACGGAGGTTCCAGAGGGTATGTTTGTCCTGGCAAGGACAGCAGAGGGGTCCATCAAGGCCATGAGCATTGCTATCTCCCTCTGGTCTGCTCGCATGGCTTCTGCTTTTGGGAGACTGGTAACTCTCATGGACAGCCAGACCAAGCAGCATAATCAGGGGATGATATACGTGCAGGCTTGCAAGCCATTACATTGACACTGAACTTAATAAGGCGGTGCAAATGCAAGAGGGGTGCGAGGCACCTGGGGTCTCCACCAGCTCCTCATTCCTCTCAGGTAAGTAGAGAGCACCAATTGGACCTTATGACGGCAGATGAGCAACAGCTGTCTGAATCTGGGGTTTCCTACAAGAGCACTCCTGATGGTGACACCTTCCCTCCACCCCTCTGCCAGTGAGAACAGAGTTTCAGGGTGCCATGGCAACAGAAGAGACTCCTGCCATTGGGTAGGATTCTCTCAAAATGCCAGGGCCCTCACTGTCTCAGATGACCAGAGAATGCCTGCCAAGGTCACCCAGGCCAATGGGGCAGAAAGGCTAGCAGGCTGCCTCCAGTGCTGCTGGCAGTGATAGGAGAGCACCATGGCACAGTAGACAAACAAAGAAATCACTGTAGACACAGAAGGGTCATCACGAGCGCTCATTTAATCTGTTAAACTGAGTGTTATGTGGTCGTGATCCTCTTTATTAAGTGATTGTCACCTGTTGTAATTGCGTCGTCTTTGTGAGGAATCTCAAGGTTACATGATAGTGATAAGGGCAGCAAGTCCAGGGCCTCTTCTGTTGGACCTCAGATCTTCCCTTAAATAGAGATGTGATGATGTGGGCCTTTGGAATGATGTCAGTGTCTTGACAATCGAAGCTGATTGACGAAAGATGACATTTCACTACTGCTGGTGGACAAAGGCCTCCAGATGTTTAAGTGAATCACCTCATTACCACGAATTCCCATGTCTCCCTGGCACCAATTCTCTGCTGCCCCTCATGTGGTGCGGCATACTGGTCTGGAGCCTAATATTTCTCATCCGACTCACCACTTGATTCTTCATCTGAGGAGGCTTGACAATGAAAGATGTCTTCATCTGACAGTTCTTTCCCCAACTGCAGAGCCAGGTTGTGCAGCTCATGCACAGCAAATGAAAATAACCAGGGAGAACTGAGATTTGGCAGGGCATGCCAAACCTTCAGTCCAGGCATCATAATCTCATTTTCATATGATCAATGGTCCTCCCCGTAGTTGTCCTGGTGGAAGCCTGGCTTGCGTTGTATCATTTTTCTGCATCAGAATAGGGATTCTTGATTGGTGCCATCAGCCACCTCTTTAACAGATGGCATTTCTCCAAACAGTCATCTGTCTAGCTGCACTGGTGGTGCAAAGAGCTGATAGTGCCTGAGGATATAAACATCATGATTACTCCAAGGTTAACGCGCACAGACCTGCAGGGTATGCATACAGGGAATTAAATCCCTTTTGGTTGATAAACATTCCTAGCTGGTCTGGGGATGCTTTTTTGGCCACGAGTGCAGTTGATGGCCCCTTGTACTTCAGAGAATCCCACGATAATCCCAAAGTCTTTTGTTTTCTCAGCCTGGCTGTCCTCATCAGTGCTGAACTTCATGAAGTTATCCACTCTCCTGAACAATGTGTCAGTGACAAGCCTGATACAATGATGGGCCGCTGATTGTGATACACTGCAGAGATCTCATACTGATCCTTGAAAGGATCCCGAGGCAAAGAAATTCAGTGCACCCGTGACCTTCAGTGCCGCTGGCATCGGATGGCCACTCACACAATTGGAGCTTATTTCCCTTTCAAACATGTCACAGGTAGATGTGAGTGCCTCCCTGGAGAGATGCCCAAGACACCGGCGCTCAGACATCTGGGGGTAATTTGAGAGCTACCTGTATGCCCTTCCTTCAGCATAAACTCTTCCCCTTGGCAGAGCTGTCCACAGTGCTCTCTGTGCCCTTCTGGCTTTTCTGCATCACCATGCCATGCAAGTGGCTAGCCAGCAGGTTGCTGCTGTCCCTGGCCAGTTGCCCTCCTCTCCCTCCTTCTCTCCTACTTGCTTGAGGAACCTCCACCGAAGTGCAGTATTCCCATGGTCCCTACTCCCTATGACTCCTTCCGATCAGCCTGTCCTAAGGGTGCCTCTGTGGCTGCAGCCCCTCTTCCAAATTACTCCCTTCAAGATGAACTCTTTAGTGACTCCCCGTCAGAAGTGTGTACAAAGTGACTGAGAACAATACCCTCACCTCTCATGCAATTTCAGCTGCAGCCTCTAACTCCACGCTGTCCTCTTCTCATCAGCCCTTATGTTCCCCCTTTGTGCCCCCCAGCCCCCATGGAGCTTTTACAACCAGTGTAAAATTGTACTAGCAACAGAAAATTACAGACAACTGCCTATTTAATTACCTCCACTATATCTTAAATTGCCTTTATTGGAAGGCAGGTGAGCTGTCGGCTTTGTGTCCTGCTTGCCTTCTGTATTATTGCAGTCGGGTGTGATGACATTGGGAATTGGACCCAACGTCACAATGTCTAATTTTACGGAGAAGTGCCAGGGACAGCCATACGAATGGCAAGTGTTAAATTCTGCTCACTGGGATAATCTCCTCCAGTAGCCTGGCAGTGCCTGGAATTGAGCGTTTTCTTACGCCAGGAACAATTTCATGTAAATTTTCAGCTTGCTACCTAGAAGTAAAACTGGCATTGCAGTTGGCTGATAATCCTAGAAATGGTCCAAATATTATTTTTACTCCGACAATGCGGACAATCCACAACATTAGCTTTACATCGAGAGAAGTTGAAAATCTACTTTTTTACATTTAATTCCATTAAGTTTTATTTGCTTCAAAGAAATTTGTAGTTTTGAATCTCCTTGCACCAGGAGAATGGTTGTGGTCCAATCAACGCATTGTTTTGTACAAAAGAATGCAGTTACCTAGTTTGAAAGCTTCAATCTGTGTTGAAATGATTGACAGTTATTTGTAGCTCTCTGCCAGGGACAAGTAGAATGGGTTCGGAGAACGGATGTGACTTTCCCTTTCCATGAAGATATGTGAACACCTTTTAAAAATGCCTTCAGAATAATTCCAGTGCATATGTTGCTTTCAATTTTATGAAGTAGACATCATGAGCTGAATTTTACCAGTCCGCTGGGGCTGGGCTGAGAAATGCCCATAAAGTGGTGAGGGGAGGTGGGGGGTGGTGCGCCTGTCGCCCTTCCACCGCCATGCCATCTTGCCAGTGGCAGGGAAGGTAGCAGACGGCCCTCCCATCCCAGAGGCCAACAGAGCCACTTAAATGACCAATTAAGGGCCTCTTCCTGCCTTCGCTTGCATTCTAACAGCGGCATGTGGGCCCTCAGCCACATGGGGAGACGATGAGGTGAGCCCTGGTGGCTTCCCAGTGGGTCCTGGTAGGTAGGCCCACCTAGTCGGGCACTCTTTGACCCACAGTAGGGTGTCCCAGTGGCAAAGGCCACCCCCGAAGCAATATGCTACATGTTCTGACCAACCAGCACCCCCACACTACCCACCCCCACCCCGTTCCTGCCAGACCCACCTGGCTGGCCCCAATGCCCCCAGACCCTCCTTACCTGGTTGCAAGGGCACAAGACCAGTACTGCACTCTCCTCAGCAGTGGCCAATGCATCCAGTGGCGCTGGTGAGGCTGCTGATTATTTTTTTCTTAAATTCAATTTTCAGGATAGATCCAAATGGATTTAATTAGATCAGTTCAGGACCTTTCTCTGTGGGTTCTTAGCTGGTATTTAGTATGCATGGCCACAAAGCCATGATTAATGCAAACACTTAAAGGAAGCTGTCTACAGAGCTAATTCAATAAGATCATCTCTACCAACTCATTCATGTAAATCTCGGAACCTAAAATTTGTTGCTGTTCTTTGACGGTGCGGGATTTCAGGCAGAGAATCTAAGTTCTGTCAAATCAGAGTATGAAACATGCACATTTATTGTTACGCATTTTAGAAGAATCAGTTTTGCAAACCTGAATGATTTTCCTACCTCAAAAGGCAAGAAAGCTTTCCAATTAGGCCTAAATTCAAATTTACTGAAATTCTGCATCTAGAAATAATTCTTCTCTCAGAATTGCTGTCATTTTAGTTAGTTTCCTGCCAGATTTATTCCCCTTAAATCCACCCTTAATCCCACAGTGTGTAAAAGCTTGAAGTTTTAATGCCTGATATATTGTTGATGTTATTTTAAGATCTGCTACATGAGTAATCCACATACTGGGGGTCATTTTGACTACATAATTGCCACAACTTCAACATGTTTCCTGCAGTCACTGTGCAACAAGCTTGAACCAGCTTTCTGCAAATTGGGTAGCTCCAATTTTCGGGTGCGGGCATTGCAATTCCATTAAATCTAGGTGAGCAACATGCAAAATTCATATACTGACTCATCTGAATAATTGAGGGATTAGCTGGTGCTTTTGAATGCCGCCAGTGAGCTCTGAACACAGCAGGAGGCACCTACAGCCTTGTTTTATGGTCATGCGGTACAGGCAGACTAGTCTTCTTAAAGGAAGGCTGTCTCCTAAAGGGAAGCTGCACATGAAGATTACTGCAATGTAAATTCTTGAAAACTGAACACAGAGGGATCCATCGTGATAGCTGCACAACTGCAGGCATTAGTGGCGCTGGTGGGCATGAGGAGAAATGCCACGGTCCCACAAGGAGGCCAGGTGACCCTCAGATCATTCTCAGAAAGGAGTGTGAACAGGTGGCTAGGAATAGCAGCTTCAAGAGCCTGGATCCAAAGACTTGGCAACAGTGCCACAAGGTTTAATAACCTCACGTAGTTGGTCAACACCAGTGAATGAATCTTCATGGGACATCTCCTACCCACCATTCCACCAGCCTCTCACACTGCTCAATATATCACAGCCTCATCATTCACCCATCAGCACTTACTGGCGCTCTAGACTCATCCAGATACAAAATTTGCACCCTCACACATCTACCAATGTTTTTAGCCTCACACTCACCTCTTAGAGCCTGGAATACCTTCCAATTTCCAGTTATGGAAGGTACATCACCCAAACACAGTGCTATACAGCCACTGATATTCTGAACTCTCTTTTGTAGGACAAAGCGGCACACAGTAGAAGGAAGCAGAGCAGAACGGGTGGGGGACAAGGAGACCTGCATCTCCTAAGTCCCACAGACGAGATGGTTCTCAGCAGCATGGGGCCTACTGTGATGGCCCCATGGTATCTGGCATCACTGAGAACATTGAAGATGACAACATGTTCATACCTTATACCTTTTCTCAACTCTGTGCACACCATCCTGTACCTGGCATGATGAAAAGGTGCTGATGGTGTGGCTATTCATCTTTCCCATCTCGCTGAAGGACAAGGTAACAGGTGAGTAGTGCTGTAGAGGAGCCAGAAAAGGACCTCCATGAGTGGCATACAGGAGACTGCTAAATAGATTTGCACACCAAGATGTCGAAAACCTAGCCTGGCCTGTCAGAGAGCCTTCTTTCACTGTTAGCATGGAGGGTTCCAGGTCCAACCTGGCAAAGGGCATGGTGCAGAATTTTCCCTCTCTGCACCCTCTGCTCCAACTCTCTGTGCTGCAGATCCAGAGGCATTTCCACTGCTGCCCCCATACATGTTGCTGCCTTTGTGTACACAGGTTACCTGCTCTTCTGCCATCACAGAGTGAGGATTAGGCAACATTCTCTGGCAAATGTAAGAAATCATCAAAACACCTCCAAAAATACTCCAGCATACTTCAGACATGTTTTAATAGGGAACGTTCCAAAAATGTAACTTACCTTCAATCACATTGCCTGGCCCTTTACATACTGGCACTACAGAGTCCATCTTGCAATTTCATGCCTTCTTTTTTTTATGAGTACACAACTCAGACATTATCTGTTCATTCATTGTCCAAATTTTGAATCCTGGCATCACATCAGCTGTTTGGGCTGTGTAAAGTCATGATAGCGCCAAATCAACATCTTCCAAACCTTGTATTCATAACCTCAGAGAATGTCATCTAGGCCATGCTTGAAGTAAACGGCAGCATTCCTCTGAGGTAGGAGTCTGTAGCATTGCCAGAAGCACTGTGGAACTGAAATTCTTACCCAATACATTTAAGCAAAGTGAGGTTTGTAATTTTGAGTTTAGCTAATAGTGCTAAATATGCAATAATGGCTTGGCCATTACTTAGCACCTTTCTTGATTTTCATTTCCACTTTGGCTAAAAATAAAAGCTGTGATAGCAGATTCAACCCTGGTGTACAGTGACTGGAGAAAATCAGACAGTGTCATGGAAAACGTCCATAACTTGCAGCCTTAATGAAGTTTCTTGATGAAAATATGTTGGAGGTCAATCATCTCAGTTCCAGGACATCATTGCAAGAGTTCCTCAGGGTAGTGTCCTAGCCCAACCATCTTCAGCTGCTTCATTAATGACCTCCCCTCCATCATAAGGCCAGAAGTGGGGATGTTGGCTGATGATTGGACAGTGACTCACCAGGGTTCCTTCGTCACCACCTTCCAAACCCATTACCTCTACCACCTAGAAGGACAAAGGTAGCAGATGCATGGGAATGTCACCACCCAAGTTCACCTCCAAACCACACACGATCCTGACTTAGAACTATAGCGCCATTTCTTTACTGTCACTGGGTCAAAATCCTGGAACTCTCTCCCTAACAGCACTGTGCATGTACCTACACCACATGGACTGCAATGGTTCAAGAAGGCAGCCCCCACCACCTTCTCAAGGGAAATTAGGGATGGGCAATAATGATGGCCTAGCTAGTGATGCCCACATCTCATGAACGAATAAAAACAAATAAGCAGAAATTACCATGATGATGAGCATGCAGCATATCCACTGATAGCATATTAAAACAAAACACATTGGGCCAGAATTTGTTGTAGGAGTAAATCTAATGATGTCTGCTGTTAGTTAGACTTCCCCTTTGCATGTTTAGGTTTTTAAATTTTTTGGGGGCAAGTTGTTGATAACAGCACAATGAGAGAAACAAAGGATGTGAATTAACAGGACAAGCAACTGGACATTTCCTTAATCTGATTGAAGGATTGAGAAATAAACAAGAAGTGCAATTGAAAGTGGATTAACTCAATGTCAATTTTTTTTATTATTCAATTACGGGATGTGGGCTTCGCTGGCTGGGCCAGCATTTATTGCCCATCCCTGGGTGCCCTTGAGAAGGTGGTGGTGAGCTGCCTTCTTGAACCGCTGCAGTCCATGTGGTGTAGGTACACCCACAGTGCTGTTAGGAAGGGAGCTCCAGGACTTTGACCCAGTGACAGTGAAAGAACGGCAATATTTTCCAAGTCAAGACTTGGAGGGGAACTTCCAGGTGGTGGTGTTCCCATATGTCTGCTGCTCTTGTCCTTTCAGATGGTAGTGGTCGTGGGTTTGGAAGGTGCTGTCTAAGGAGCCTTGGTGAATTTCTGAAGTGCATCTTGTAGGTAGTATACACTGCTGCTACTGTGCATCGGTGGTGGAGGGAGTAAATGATTGTGGATGTGGGACCAATCAAGCGGGCTGCTTTGAATTGGATGGTGTCAAGCTTCTTGAGTGGGAGCTGCACTCATCCAGGCAAGTGGGGAGTATTCCATCACACTCCTGACTTGTTCCTTGTAGATGGTGGACAGGCTTTGGGGAGTCAGGAGGTGAGTTACTCATTGCAGGATTCCTCTGACTTACTCTTGTAAGCCACAGTATTTATATGGCTAGTCCAGTTCAGTTTCTGGTCAATGGTGACATGATAAATCTGATAGAAAAAGAGGAATAAAGAGTGAAAAGGAAAAACAGATCAAGTAAGAATAAGAAATGAAGAAAGAAGTAAAGAAGATATTAAACGCTACAGGGAAGAATTTTCCCCCTGTTGGGGGGGGGTGTGCAGGAGCGGGCGTGGGCTGGCACGCCTCCGATCGGTGCCCCTGATCAGGGGCACACCGCCATTTTACGTGGGTGGGCCATTTAAGGCTCTGTGCTCCCTGTGCGGGTGAAGGGGGGGGATTTCCTGAGCTGGGAGTGTACTTTTTCATGCATGAATGAGAAAGAGCGCACTCATCTCCCTGAGGCTAAGTGCTGCCTCAGGGAGATCGGTGCCAAATTTTAAAATGGTGAAGGGGCAAAAATAAAATTTCCCTGACATGTCCCCTCATGTGACGCTGTCACATGGGTGGGGACATGTCCATCACTTTAAAGCATACATTTATTAAAATTTTAGAAACCCCCATGAAACCTCATCCCACCCGTGGATGAGGTTTCATGCTTTTTCTGAAGCCCGCCAGGGCTTCCGGCCTGCCCGCCAACCTTAAGGTTGGACAGGCAGGTCCATTAAGTATCTCAATTACTTTTTAAATGGCCTCAATTGGCTGTTGACAGGTCAGCGGGTGCACAGCTGATTCAGCTGCGCCCCCGCCGACCTGAAAATTGAAATGCCGCGGGGTGACGTCGGGTGTTCCGCCCGACATCATCTGCATCATTTTACGCATCGGCAAGTGGGCCCCGCCCCCTGCTTGCCGACCTAAAGATCCTGGCCACAATTTTAATATCTCCAACAACAATTAAAACATGAAGGAATGGGACTCCCCACTTGTAATAGTTATTTTTCAATACCACAAAGGTTGACTGGCAAAAATTTTTTATCAGATCATTAAAAGTATACTTTGACTGAAATGGACAAGACTTACATTTCTACAGTGACTTAGTTCGTATCTATTGTACAAATACAACAATGTCATGCTGTTTAATGCATTTCAATGGTGAGGCAGACGGTGAGCTGCCATTCTCATGAAACTAATAGTGGAGTGGTGCAGCTTGGGCCTCAACGTTTGGATTCGCACATTTACCCTCACATCTGCCTTTGCCTGAAACTGTCAAAGCATTTCTACATAATTACGGGTGAGTGCCATTAGCCCCACTGCTGTTTTAATTGCAAATTATATCCCATTGTTTTAGACCTTGCTGAGAACACAGCCAGTAGGAAAGAAAATAATGTGCAGTGACAATCAGCAATTGCTTCCTTCCTGACCATTTAACTCATACTCAAATATAACTCTATGTTCTGGAAATTAAAGTAAAGAAAGGCTTGAAGTCCTTACCAGACCTAAAGGCATTGAAGGTACAATGATGAAATGTGTCATGATACTTTGCTGTGCCAGTGTGCAAAACTTCTGATGCTTTGCCAGGAATAAGGGTGGAGAAGAGCTATAGTTAGATGAAAGCAACGCTTACAAATCAATTTTCACAGCTGAAAATCCTCACTGCAAAATCTGTAAATTCAGACAGACACAGCAACAAGCTGGGGAAAATGTAGTCAAATACTGTGAAGGCTGTTGCAGCTGACCAGCACGTGCAAATTCACAGACATGGATGAAATTGGTCTGCACTGAGAGCTGGTGAGTGAGTGTTTTTCTGATTTTTTAAATTCTTCTCAGTCAGGTAGGAAGGCATTGAGTTTCCACAGAAGTTCTCTTGATTATCCATTGTAACTTTGGCTGGTGATCAAATCACGGAGAAGTGGCATAAATAATGTCTATACGATTCACCAGAATTTCCACAGATCTCCCACTAGTCTTCACATGAACTGGGATGCCTGACAGGATGACACTGGGGAAAATTACAGCACTAACATTCTTTAACTCCTTGTGCAACATGACACTGTAACCTCGGTTGAGGGTTTACCCTCATTCAGCCCACACTCACAAATACTTTGTGAATTTTGTACCGATGTAAATGTGAACATCGGTGCTGGGTGATCAGCAGCCTGGGAAAAATGTGAACTGAGTCGTCAATTTGCTATCACATACTTTACACTGCTGCACCGTCATAATCCCCCCTGCCCCCACCACCCCCCCCCCCCCCCCCCCCCCCCCCCCACCCTCACCCCCCCAACCCACCCACCTCCCAATGTTAGCATCAACCATTTCCAGGTCAGGTTTTACATTTACAGATGAAGAATTAAGTTCTCTCTACACAGCATCATTACTGTGCCTTGGCTCAAGCTCCTCAAAAGATTTCCATTTGCTGCACCAGTCTGATGTTTTCCCTCTCCTACACAAGCCAATTTTGTGGTCATCCTGGGTGAGGTGGGTAATCACAGAATCACAGAATTTTAATGGCACAGAAGGAGGTCATTTGGCCCATCATGTCTTCACTGGCTCTCCAAATGAGCATTATGACCTTGTGCCATTGCCCTGGCTTTTCCCCATACCCCTGCAAATTATTTCTATTCAAATAATCATCTAATGCCCTCTTGAATGCCTCGATTGAACCTGCCTCCACCACACTTCCAGGTAGTGCAGTCCAGACCCAAAACACTCATGTGAAAAAGTCTTTTCTCACGTCACATTTGCTTCTTTTGCAAATTACTTTAAATCTGTGCCCTCTCGTTCTTGATCCTTTTATGAGCAGGAACAGCTTCCCCCTTTTCTACTTTGTCCAGCCCTCTCATGATTTTGAACATCTTTACCAAATCTCCTCTTAGCCTTCTTCTCTCCAAGCAGAACAGTCCCAACCTCTCCAATCTATCTTTGTAGCTGCAGTTTCTTATCCCTGGAACCATTCTTGTAAACCTCTTCGGCACTCTCGCCAATGTGTTCACATCCTTCCTATAATGTGGTCTCAGAAAAGTACACAATACTCCAGCTGAGGTCTAACGAGTGTCTTATATAAATTCAGCATAACTTCCTTGCTCTTGTACTCTAAGCCCCTATTAATAAAGTCCGGGATACTATATGCTTTATTAACTGCTCTCTCCACCTGTCCTGCCATCTTCAATGATCTATGCACATAGACACCCAGGTCTTTCTGCTCCTGCACCCCCTTCAAAATTTCACCTCTTATTTTATATTGTCTGTCCACGTTCTTCCTACCAAAATACATCACCTCACACTTCTCTGCATTGAACTTCACCTGCCACCTATCTGCCCACTCCACCAACTTGTCTATGTCTTTTTGAAGTTCTACACTGTCCTCCTTGCAATTCGCAACACTCCCAAGCTTCATATCATCCACAAACTTTGAAATTGTCCCCTGCACACCAAGATCTAGATCATTAATATATATCAGGAAAAGTAAGTACCGAACCCTGGGGAACTCCACTACAAACCTTCCTCCAGCCCAAAAAATATCCATTGACCATTACTCTCTGCTTCCCATTTTTCAGCCAATTTTGTATCCATGTTGTTACTGTCCCTTTTTTACCATGAGCAACAACTTTTCTCACAAGTCTATTGTGTGGCACTGTAACAAATGCCTTTTCAAAGTCCATGTACACCACATCAACAGCATTACCCTCATTGACCTTTTCTGTTACCTCTTCAAAAAACTCCAGCAAGTTAGTTAAACATGATTTCCCCTTTAGAAATCCATGCTGGCTCTTCCTTATCAACCTATATTTTTCTATGCGACTACTAATTCCATCCCGAATAAGTGTTTCTAGAATCTTGCCCACCACTGAAGTTAAACTGACTGGTCTGTAATTGCTGGGCTTATCCTTACAACCTTTTTTGAACAAGGGCGTAATGTTTTCAATTCTCCAGTCTTCTGGCACCTCCCCTGAGTCTAGGGAAGATTGAAAGGTTATGGCTAGTGCCCCTGCAATTTCTACTCTCCCTTCAATATCCTTGGATACATCTTGTCTGGTCCCGGTGCCTTGTCAACTTTAAGTACCAACAGTCTATTCAACACATCCTCCTTATCAATTTTGAACCCTTCTAGTGACAGAGTTTCCTCGTCTGTCACCATGGCCTGGGTAACATTTATCTCATGTTTTATGCGGATGCTCTATGATTAAAATGGGTGCTTTTGTAACTGCCCATAATAATTTCATGTAGAGCCCTCACAGAAGAGTAAAATTTGTGCTTAGGCTGGTTCTGAAAATGGCCAGTTTGACTCAGTGCAACATCTAGTGCCTAAAGAACATTACCTTTCTTCAACACCTATATACCTGGAAAAAAAGATGAAAGGAGAGGCACTATAATCAAGAATTAAAGCTATTTTCATAAAGGAGTATTGTGAAGGGTTTCGAAAGATAAAAAGCTTTCTTCGCTGTTTCCTTCATTTCACAGATATTTCTTCTATTGTCTGATCAGAAACATGAAAGAAAAATAAATTAAATGAAACATTTCAAACAGATATTCGCGATTTTATTTCTTCCGCCTGAATTTGGGATTTTAACTGATTTCTCTTTAATGCCTTTTTATAATGAAGGACTTCCCTGCAAATATAAAAAATGTGACATGGCCTGTTAAAATGCATCATATATACATTCCAGGTGCGTGCATAAACAGGCTCCTTTTCAGAATGAGCTGAAGTGAAAAATGTGGTTTAACATCCCATGAGCAAACGGCTGTGGGCACTGGGTGCAAACATTTGCCACCCGTTTCTGAGGACCTGCTTGCCCAAATCTGGATCATGGTACCAATACTGCAAGATGAAAAATGCTAGCATCATACACTAATTTTTAGGAAGTTAAATTTGATAGCATTTGATTCTAATTCTATCCAGAGCCTCCAGAAGGTAACTTTGATTTCCTGGCCATCATACTTGAAATCTGACTTGTCCTTCAACTCACCCTTCTTTTAAAATGGTGGTGTCTGAAAATAGGTATTCTTCTGAGTGATCCGGTGTTCTCAGTCACTGACCAATGCAGGTGGAGGGCAAGCACTAGTGGCTCACAAAGGTCATAACATTGAATGGAGGGGCAGAGGTAGCCACACAAATGAGGCCTAGGGGAATTGTGCAATGTGCAAAAATTGTAGCGTCCTCATTCTGCTGCTGGTTTTCTAAGGTGAAAGTGATGATCGGGTGTTTGTGCTGGTAAGCAATACATCAGCGACCTACGCACTGCAGATATATTAATGTTACTGATGTTTCCTTGTGGAATGAGCAGGAGGAAGAAAAGTGCACGGCTTTGGTAACCCTGCCAGTTATTGGCAATGCCCTTCCTGCGGTGGAGCTTGTCTGCACATCATATTTCAATTGATAACATAATTCTGTCACTGCTTCCCCATGCAGTGGGGAAGTTATTCTCTTAGGATATTTCTAGGTAAGATGTTTCCGAATCTATACAGATTTTGTTGCAAGCTGGTCTGCTCCCCCTTCCTTCAGCTCATTGTTCTTCCCCGGAATAACAGAATTAGGAAGAAAATGTCCCCTAATTCTAATTTATAATCGTAAATGCATCAAATTGTATCAAAATTGTTTCTACCAAAAATATGGACAAGAAAAAGTCAAAAATCAACCATTCAGAAATCCATCTCTCAGCAATCCAATGTTAAAGTCCATTTTCAGAAATGATCATGTGAAACATCAAGGGCAGAATTTTACATTCAACGTGCAGTGTCGAGCCCGACACGACAGAACATAATGTGACGTACAATATTTCGTTCGGCGGGCGCACCCTGATAAATGAAAGGCCTATTAAGGCCATTAACGTACTAGCTAACTCCAAATTTATGCTGCGTCCAACCTAACAGTTGGTGGGCAGGTGAAAAGGCCAAGCGGCCTTTACATTTTTTAGGAAACCTCATCCACGAGCGGGAGGAGATTTCCTAAAGCTAATACTGGTTACATAAAAACTTTATTTTGAAAGTAAAAACATGTTCCATCTCATATGACACAGCCACATGAGGGGAGATGTTTCATTAAATGTTTAATGTTTTTAATAATGTCTTTAAAAAGCGCTTCAATCTCCTGGAGGCAGCTCCATGCCTTAGGGAGATTGAAGCGCTCTTTCGCGCACATGCGAGAAAGAGCGCTGGACTCGACTCTCCCTCCTCCCCCAGCCTGCACAGGTAGCGCGCTACCACTCGCGATCTACGTTGGGCGGGCCTTAATTGGCCCGCCCGGGTCAAATCGCAGTGCTGAGCTGATTCCGCCCGACGCATGGAAAATCCTGGCCCAAGTTTACCACCACTCCACCCTGAATAATTTCCCAGAACTAACCTGACCTTCATTGGCCTTTTCGCAGTGAGCGCACAGCCCCTCCCCGGAAAGAATTGGGAAATTGCAATTGTTCAACAAACTGTCATTAATATTAATTTAAATATTTAAATGAAGCTTCTGCATATTTCAAGTAAGAAAACTTCAGGCCAGTCTCAGATTCCAAACAAAAGGTTGTAATCTGCACAAAATGGTCAGGGGTCTGGTTATAAGGGTCTCTGCTTTATTCCCTAGCTCCCATTTACTCATTCCTCAACAGTTCTACCGGCCACGCAGAATAGAAAACTTAACAGGTCTGATTTTAACCCCACCTGGTGCCCAATGAGATCGGGTTATGTTTAAATTAGAATAGTGCCTTATTCACCAAGCCCTTGTCCACGTCCAACCACAGACTACTTGTACTGGTGTGTTTTGCCAATGTGTAAGGCCCTTGCCCCGAATAGGCAAAAGCCTCACTGAGTCACAATAGTCAGAGTCTGACGATAGCAATCAGACCACATCATACTTGTAACATCGGGCTGCACAACCTGTGCACAGTGCCTAATATACCTGGGGAAACTGGCATGAAAAGGTTCTATGATCAAAAAAAGTCCACATAAATAAGAATGTTTGCTTTTCTGATGGAACTTGCAGGTGATTTTGCATAATGCTGTCACCAAAACAGTGCTTAACAAGTAAGCAGTAAAAATGCAGGGTTGGATTTGCGCTAGGTATTTGTTGGAGCCTTGCAATTGATTTTAACAATAGAAATGAAGTCCTGGTTTAAGTCAGGTGAGGAACATCCTTTGTGTGTGATACACATGACTAGTGCACAAGCACAACAGAGGAACATAAAGAACATTTGTATTCCTACAATTAAGGTACAACCGCGGAGGGCTAGCATGTTTTTTTTTGGGTGCCTTGTGCTGCCAGTTGCTTCTTGTGCAGGCTCATGCCATTCTGTGAGGAAAAGGGTGCATGAAGGAGTGGCCCCAGCTCAAAGGCCTTGAATGAATGTTATCGTGATGTCACATAGCTCAACCAGCAGTGAAAGAAGAATCCAGCATTATATTGAGCTGGGAATCATCGGGGTGAGGAAATGAAGTTGAGAACAATGCTGAGAATAAGTGCTTCAGAGTCAGGGAGAGAAGAGGAAATAGTGAAAATTCAAGAAGGGTTGAGATAGGAGGAGGAATTAGGTCAGAAGAAGGAGAAGGGGAAGAGAAATTAGGTAGTTGGAATTTAAAAGGTGTTAAAGCTTGTGGTCCTTGCAAGATGAACAGAAGAAAAGGAAGAGGTGAAAATAGTTTTCGCCAGTAACATGAATTGTACTCAAAGGGAATCATCAGTGCAGCCATGCCCAATTCTTTCTCAGTGAAGAAAATCAGGCACAACACAAAACAAGCTGCCAATTCACTCCATGTGTGTTTCATGCTACTGTCAAAGACCACTTTCATCACCAAATTATTTTTGTTAAAGTGCTGGATGATGTGGAACTGAGGACCTGGTTGGCTCTAAAATGAAATGAGCTGGTGCTTTTGAAAAGGAAGATTGAGAGCATGCAAGGAAGGGCATGTGTAGAGAGGATGGATCTCATGAAGTGGTGACAGAAGTGGTTAAGAGAGATTGCATATTAGGCCAAAATTTGAGCTGGAACCCATGTGAAATGAGCTGGAGATAATTACTGAGAAAAAAGATATGGCTATGATTAAATGCTAATGCTGGATTCAGATTTTTAAATTAAAGAGAACTGCTAAAGCAAGGGATAGTCATATAGCAAATGGCTGCAAGAAGGATGGGATGGGTGGGTGAGAAAATTAACTTTGCCAAGTGCGATGGCCTACTGAAATGGAATAGTGCAGCTTTTTCATTATTTTTTGTTATGTGAAGACAAGTAGTATTAATGGAATTAAATGAATCTAAACCATTAATGTTCTTCTGTAAGTTTGGCTGATGGAGAGTATTCATTTCAAGTTTTATCTCATCAAGTTTTTGCTCGGTCAACCTTTGGAGAGATTGGACAAAATAATGTGCAAAACATATTAGTATCCAATCCAGATCACAACGTGATTTTACTGTTACATCTTTGCATCTTTGGAATATGTTATTGCAGAAATAGATAGAGATCAGTGTAAATCAACTCCAATAAAGGTAAGGCACTCAGCCTGCTTAAGGAACCAACTGATACTGCAGTTGGAACCAAAAAGGCATCCACAGCAGATGTCATTTCAGTGACAGAAAGGCAGTCTGTCATGACCACGGATCCTATCCCAGAATTATTAATAGACGTATTGAACTTTTAAGTAAGACGTGTTTTTTTTTAAAAAACGGACATACAAGCAAAAGTTAGCTGAGGCTGTAAGATAACCGCTTATTGGAAAATTTCTATGTGGATTACTTGATCAACTAGTTCAGAGAGAATGGAATGTCGCACCTAAAAGATGTGACACAGCCTACTTCAGACAGAGGCACTTCAAAGGTAAAGATACAATGCTAACTGAACTGTAATCTCCTGTGGTTGCAGAGATAGTGGCCATATTCAGAGGCCAGAATGGTTGATTTCTGTTGATGATGCCCATTCTGGGGTTGTCATCACCCGGTGTCCAGATACTAAGGTATACAGGCACCCATGGTCAAATTAATCAATTGTTATTCAAAATAAATTCGGTTTAAATTAGTTAGAAATCCTGGTCAAATGATCTAGTTAATTGATCTGGTCCACTAATCTGTTCTTGGTACACAAGGTATGTAAAAGCAAAAAACTGCGGATGCTGAAAATCCAAAACAAAAATAAAAATACCTGGAAAAACTCAGCAGGTCTGGCAGCATCTGCGGAGAGGAACACAGTTAACGTTTTGAGTCCGTATGACTCTTCAAAAGAACTAAGTAAAAATAGAAAAGAGGTGAAATATAAGCTGGTTTAAGGGAGGGGTGGGACAGGTGGAGCTGGATAGAGGGCCAGTGATAGGTGGAGATAGCCAAAATATGTCATAGACAAAAGGGCAAAGAGGTGTTGAAGGTGGTGATATTATCTAAGGAATGTGATAATTAAGGGTAGAAAGCAGAACAAGCAAGGTACAGATAGCCCTAGTGGGGGTGGGGTGGGGTGAAGGGAAGGGATCGAAATAGACTTAAAGATAGAGATAAAACAATGGATGGAAATACATTTAAAAATAATGGAAATAGGTGAGAAAAGAAAAATCTATATAAATTATTGGAAAAAAAGGGGGTGGGGATCGGAAAGGGGGTGGGGATGGAGGTGAGAGTTCATGATCTAAAATTGTTGAACTCAATAGTCAGTCCGGAAGGCTGTAAAGTGCCTAGTCGGAAGATGAGACGCTGTTCCTCCAGTTTGTGTTGAGCTTCACTGGAACAATGCAGCAAGCCAAGGACGGACATGTGGGCATGAGAGCAGGGTGGAGTGTTGAAATGGCAAGCGACAGAGGTCTGGGACATGTTTGCGGATAGACCGAAGGTGTTCTGCAAAGCGGTCACCCAGTCTGCGTTTGGTCTCTCCAATGTAGAGGAAACCGCATTGGGAGCAACGAATGCAGTAGACTAAATTGAGGGAAGTGCAAGTGAAATGCTGCTTCGATGGAAAGGAGCGTTTGGGCCCTTGGACGGTGAGGAGAGGGGAAATAAAGGGGCAGGTGTTGCACCTTCTGCGGTTGCATGGAAAGGTGCTGTGGGAGGGGGTTGAGGTGTAGGGGGTGATGGAGGAGTGGACCGGGGTGTCCCGGAGGGAACGATCCCTGCGGAAGGCCGCCGGGGGGGTGAAGGGAAGATGTGTTTGGTGGTGGCATCATGCTGGAGTAGGCAGAAATGGCGGAGGATGATCCTTTGAATGCGGAGGCTGGTGAGGTGATAAGTGAGGACAAGGGGGACCCTATCATGGTTCTGGGAGGGAGAGTAAGGTGCGAGGGCGGTGCGCGGGAGATGGGCCGGACACGGTTGAGGTATGTAACTTCAGCTTAGGAAAACTGGTGCAGTGTCCAGTGTATTTTGGGTATATTTTCCATCCCTTGTGAAACTCCATCCCTTACTGGTTAGTAAAACAACAACTTGCATTTAGATAGTGCCTTTAACATTGGAAAACATCCCAAAGAGCTTCACGTGAGTGTTATCAAAGAAACTTGGACTGATTTTATTTGTACTGTTATTGCCAGGAATTCACTTGCTGCTGCTTCCATTCTGCCACTGTAACTTTGCTGGAAGCACTGCATAAATCCCATTTATACACATAAGCAAGATTTCCATCACACTTTCAGTAAAGTTCCAGTGAAGTTCCTGGCTATAATCTTCTATCAGTTAAACAACCATAAAACATTCTGGTTGCATCCTCAATCCAGAACTGCCTTATCACCAAAGCTACATGTTAAATGAAATGCTAGACTGCCCTTAACATCACAAGACTATCTTATGTGTTTTTACCCTTAATAAAATATGCACAACTCTTGCAGTCTGCTGGAATTTCTGCTGGTATAAAGACAGGAGGTTTTTGCTTACACACAAAGAGAGGAGCATAAAGTCCAGCTCGAATGGAGTGCCTGCTTTGACGGAGTATTTACTTGACTTGTGGAATTAGGTGATTGAGGGAATTTGGTGCAGAGGGAAGGGATGTTGCTGTGGTCTCTTATAACACAAGGGGTTGGGGGTGTGGGGGGTGGGGGTCAAGAGAGAGGGAGCAGGAGACCTGAGAGCTGAAGGTCCAAAGGCATTAATTATGTAAGTAGGCTGGTGATTAGCTTAAGGTTTCTTTTTTTCCTCTAAACTAGGGCAGTAGTTTAAATTAGGATTAGTATTAAATGTATAGCTTAACTCATTAAACTTCTTTGTATAATGACAAATAATAATTGAATAAAGACTTTAATTAATTAAATAAATAATTTAAGGCTAGCCTAAGATATGGCAGAGCAGTTTGTGTGTCTGGACTGCTGAATGCGGGAGTTTGTGAATGGCGAGACTGTCCTAAGCAAACACATCTGCAGGAGATGTCTCCATCTCAAATCTCTCCAACTCTGATTCATTGAGTCAGGCTGTGAGTTGGAGAGACTCCGACACATAAGGGAGGGGCAAGAATGTCTGGACAGTTTTATCCAGAATATAAACATGCCCAAGGGCAAAACACAGGTTTCTGAGTGTGACTAATGGGAATCTGGGTACTGGTGATTTAGGAGAGGCTGAGAAGGAGGTCCTGTCAGTACTGGTCCTGTCCAATAGGTACTCGCTACCTGACAGGACAAGGAGAAAGACTGCAGGGAGGACAGCCACATTGCAAATCAAGGCACCATGGCTCAGAAAGCTGACCAGAGGGGGTTTGGGAAAGCAGGGCAGAAATATGGGCCGCCTCTTTCCATCCCCATTGTGGCAGGGTCTGCCGCGGGAGATTCGGCAGCCCAGCCAAAAGCCCATTGACTTTCGGCAGGAACGGATGATCCGGGCGGCGGACGGATTCGGAAAATCCCGCCCATAGCAGAGATTGGAGATTCTATAATTAGGAGGGTAGATACTGTCCTCTGCAGCCAAGAGCGAGAATCCTAAAGGGTGTGTTGCCTACCCAGTGCCAGGGTAAGGGATACCTCACAGCAGCTGGAGAGGAACTTGGAAAGATTGGGAGTAAATTCAGTTGCTGTAGTCCATGTCAGAACAAACACATTGAGGGAGGAGGTTCGACCAAAAGAGTATCAGGAGTTAGGCCCTAAATTAAAAAGCAGGGGACCTCAAGGGTAATAGTCTTTGGATTATTGCCTGAGCTACATGCAAAGTGGCATAGGAGCAGACAGATCAAGAGAATTAACCCATGGCTAAAAGCTGTCACCAGTTCAGGGACAGGTTGGAGCTATACTAATGGGATGGGCTCCACTAGAATTGGGATGGCACCCATGTTTTAGCAGAAAGGGTAAACAAGTGAGATGACAAATGATTTAAAGTAGAAGGTATAGGGAGGAACCTACAAGAAACATAAGCAGTCTACATATAAACAAAACATAGCAGGGGAGCATAAAAAAGAGCAAAGTAAGGGAGAACATTGAGATAAAAACAAAAAACTGCGGATGCTGGAAATCCAAAACAAAAACAGAAATACCTGGAAAAACTCAGCAGGTCCGGCAGCCAACAACCCCCCCAACCCCCCAACAACCCCCTCCCCCCCACTTCTTCCCCCCCCCCCCCTTAAACCAGCTTATATTTCACCCCTTTCCTATTTCTACTTAGTTCTGTTGAAGGGTCATGAGGACTCGAAACATCAACTTTGCTCTTCTCCGCTCGGGGGGAGCCTTCTTTGCTTGGGCACTCACTCAGCAGCCATTTAACGGTCACCACCACCATCAGGGAGGAAGCCCCACCTCTGAGAGCGGCTGGCCAACCAAATAGTAATGTGCACCCTATCATCCAGAAAAACCAATTAGTATTACTTGTGTTATTCTGTAAATTGCCACCCGAATTTAATGACCCAGTTTGTATAAACTCTTTAAACTTGTCTTGTTATTAACTCAATAAATTGTGTTCATAATAAAGCCAAATGTTTCTTGAGTCCAAACCTGTGAAATTCTGACAAATAATTGTTGACATGTTGCAGGACTTAACATGTTGTGAACGAATCTTTGAGAGAAGACACGGATCTTGAGTTCTTGTGACTGGCCAACACAAGTCTTGAGAGGGGAACTGATAGGACTGTGAGGACCTCAAATTGTAGGACCCACAGGTAATAAGAGGCACAGTGTATTTGAGTTTTGGTTACTTAAGGTAGTGAGAAGGTTGACAAAAACAATCTACAGAATTTAATGGCAGAATGTCTAATAGAGGGTGAAAGAAAGCCCTATCATGTAGTAATAGAATACAGACAGAAAGAGATGAATGAAGAAGAATTGAAAGAGAAAGTGTTAGAAATTTAAGTTACAGTGCTCATTTGTGTGTCTATCGAGGTGGGGTTATAGAAGAACAGCAGGAAGATATTGAACAATTTAAAGCAACCCAGCAGGAGAAAGAGCAGAACTCACAGTCTAAATTAATGTTGCAAATACAATACGAGAACCTGCCTTTGCAACCATGGCAGAGGCAGAGAAGAATAAGTTGCAGTTAAAACAGCTCAATAAGAAAAGCAAGAAGATGCCTAGCAGATCGAGAGACCGAATCCGAACTGAGAGAAGTGTCACCCTATTGTCCAGAAGAAACGGATTTTATTACCCGTGTTATTCTGTAAATCGCTGCACAAGTTTAATATTCCAGGTTGTAAAAACTTTTTAAACTTGTCTTTTTCTAACTCAATAAATTTGATTCACACAAAGCCAAAACTTTGTTGAGTCCAAACCTGTGAAAATTCTTATAGCCCATAGACAGATTTCAGAGCATCGGAGAATCACTTCCAGTCTTTGATAGAGGAAGAGCATAACTGGAGGCCATCAACCTCAAATAGTTACCAAGAAATCCAAGATGGAATTCAGAAGAAACTTCAGAAGAAAGATTGGCTGAAGTGAATAATATAAATATATTTAAAGGGAAACTAGGCAAGCAGAGAAGGGAGGAATAAATAGATGGTTACAATAGTAGATTTCAATGAGGAGAGATGGACGGATGCTTGTGTAGAGCATAAACACCGGCATATGGACATACAAAATAGGCTATTCAGCCCCTTGAGGTTGCTCCACCATTCAATAAGATCATGGCTGATCTGTTTGTGTTTTGAATTCCACATTCCCATCTACCCCCGATAACCTTTGATTCCCTTGCCTAACAAGGATCTATCTACCTCTGTCTTAGAAATACTCAATGACGCCATTTCCACCATCTTCTGGCAGAGAATTCCAAAGTCGCACAACCCTCTGAGAGAAGAAAATTCTCCTAATTTCTGTCCTAAAGGGGCAACCCCTTTTTTTTTGAAAAATATACTTTATTCATAAAATATCTGGAAGAACATTACAAAACATTTCTAAATCGCCATCACAAAAAGTACAATCAGATTCAACTTTTACACATGGATCACGAGGTACTAAAGGGGCAACCCCTAATTTTAGAAGAATGCACTCTAGTTCTAGATTCATCCACCAGAGGAAACATCCTTTCGACGTCCACCTTGTCAATACCATTCAGGGTCTTGTATACTTCAATCAAGCCACCCCTCACTCTTCTAAGCTCCAGTGGAAACAAGCCCAGTCTGTCTAACCTTTCCTCATGAGATCACCCCCTCATTCCAGGTATTAATCTAGCAAACCTCCTCTGTATTGCCTCCAACGCATTTACATCCTTCCTTAAATATGGAGACCAAAACTGCACACAGTATTCGAGCTGTGGTCTCACCATTGCCCTGTATAACTGAAGCATAACATCCTTACTTTTATGTTCAATTCCTCTCATAATAAAGGATAGCATTTCATTAGCCTTCTTAATTACTTGCTGTACCTGCATACTAACTTTTTTGACTCATGCTGTGAGAATGGACGTTTTTCTAAATATTTTGGGGAATATTGTGCTATCATGCAAAGAAGGCTGGGGGGGTGAGGGGCAGGCGGGGGGTGTGTGTGTGTGTGTGTCTGTGTGTGTGTGTGTGTGTGTGTGTGAGATTTAATTAAGCTAGACAAGAGTTTGATAGGAGTCAGGTTGTCTGGGGGTTTGGGAAACATGAAAAGGATAAGAGGTGTTAAGTTGAGGCCCAAGTAAATAGGTTAGATCTAACATTTGCATTTTTTAGATAAGTTGAGAAGTTGTTTGAATTTGAAAGGGGAGTCAGAGGAGTCAAGGAAAATGTTTGGGTTTTTCAGGAGCCCATGGGTAAGTAGTAGTGGGGGTACTATATTTTTATTGGCCCAAAAGCAAAGACAAGATGGAAACATGAAAGATCTTATATTTGGAAGGGTTTGCATTTAAAGGGGTGTGAGAACAATGGGGCTGAGATGAAAGGGGGAAAAGGTATATGAGAGTTACTGTGGATAGCTGGTTTTTAGCTAGTGAGCAGGAGACTGTTAAGCTGGAGAGAGAGCTAGAGATGGCTGAATAGCTGTATTGCTTTATTTGGTACCTAGCTTCTCATACTGACTCTGCAGAACATCCTTCCTTGTCTTGCCTACGTCGTTGGTACCTACATGGACCACGACAACTGGATCCTCCCCCTCCCACTGCAGGTTCCTCTCCGGTCCTGAGCAGATGCCCTGAACCCTAGCAATGGGCACACAACACAACTTTCTGGACTCTCGTTCTTCACTGCAGAGAACAGTGTCAATCTCCCTCACTATACTGTCCCCTGCTACCACTACATTCATGTTTGCTCCCCTTGCTTGAACAGTTTCCTGTACCATGGTGCTTTGGCCAGCTTGCTCATCTACATTGCAGTCCTCGCTTTCATCCACACAGGTTGTGAGCACCTCAAATCTGTTTGACAATTGTAAAATCTGAGGCTCCTCCACTACTACCTGCTTGGTCCCATTACCTGCTTCACTGATGGTCACATCCTCCTTTCCTTCACTGCTGACCAAAACAGATGACCCTATTCTAAGAGGCGTGACCATCTTCTGGAATTGTCCAGGTATTTCTCCCTCTCCCTTATGTTGCACAGTATCTGTAGGTCAGCTTCCAGATCAATAATCCTCATCCAGAATTCCTCTAGCTGCTTACACTTTCTGCAGACGTGTTTGTCATAGATCACCTTGGCATCAAAAGAACCCACATTCCACAGCCGCAACATAACACCTGTCCTGCCATTGTTTCTTATGTTATTTAGTTAACTTAATTTAGTTACTCACTTAATTAACTTAGAATAATTCTTACATATACTATAGCTCTTTCCCCTGTGCACTGAATTCCCATGTGAAACTAATTCGCTACTCACTCAGTCTCCGTCTCACTCCGGTGTAGTCGCCTGTCTCCTTACGCGCCACTTACTGGTTGGACTGGTTAGGCCAAATGGCCTGTTTCTGTGCCATGTATCTTATGTAATCCTATGTAGTCACAGAACGAAAAGGAAATTCATAGATTAACAAGGGAAAAGTGTGCTTTAGCAAAAGATAAATTTTGGATTATTACATATTTTAAAGTTGCAATTTGTTCTAGGTCATTAGACGGGTAGTAGCTCAGGAAAATGGAAAAGATATCTGAAACTTATCAACATTATTATATATGAGAATTTAAGTGCATTTTATAAAGTCAGTGATAAATTGTTGCTTGGATTGTCAATTTCTTTTATTAAAGTAAAGGATCGATAAAGTTAAGATTTTAATCCAATTTATAACTTGCTGCAATTCTCCAGTGAAGCATGAAAATAGATGGCAGTTCAGACCAAAACAGAGCTGTGCCCTATTCATGGCTCATCAGTTTTGTTAATATCAAGGCAAGCTAAAAGTTTTAGGTTGGCTTTGTCTGCTAATGACTGACTCAGTTTTAGTAGTTTAAATATGATGCATAACAGAAACTGTAAGGAATGTATCATCTCAGAGGTTAAACTGACAGATGGACCTGACATTATTTTTCATTTTGCCTTAAGCCACCTTTCTTCCTGTTCTCTTTACTCCCACTCCCACTTTGTGAAGCTCTGTGAGATTTTCAACTGCTTCCTCTGTATAAGAGGAAGTTGCTGATGTTTATTCCCTCAGTAAAATGCTGTTCACTACTATGTGTTATATAGATGTCTGTTCTGAAAGACTGTAACATTTTAGTTACAGAGACCCTCTTTCGGCTTTTATCTCTGCTCACCATTTCCCCCCACTCACCCAGCTAAACACCTGAACAAGGGAGACTATCGGCAGCACTTCCTTAAAATTGAAGTTATTTAGGGTCATTTTCTGGCCTACAATCCACCTATGGGCCCCACAAATGTTGTTTTAGAAACCATTACTTGTCCACTTACTTGGCATGCTGATCACCACTGTGAAACTGGGCCCCCTCCCAGATTGAGGAGTGACATACCCTGCAGTAGGAAATTCTCTCCCCTGGATCCACTCTAGTTGCCTTTTCCTTTATGAGGGATGTACAAAATTTTGCACCTTATGAGGCAAAGAGAGAAACAAGTGCATCTGGGTTTCCACCACCTTCCTGTGAATTCCACAAGTCTCGTACTAGAATTCCACTGGGCTTTCACCTGAGTTACAGTGGGAACTCCTGCAGAATTTAAGCCCAGAATTATTGGGTGGAATTTTAAATAATCATACTTGGTAAAGCAACAAGACCTGTAGCAGGTTGGGAGCAATTGCTGCCAGGCCAGGCTTTGTCCTGTGCCTTTAACTGAGCAAGAGCTTTAGCATCCGGGTTTAGGCCTGTTCAATTGGTATATACATTACACAGCATTGTATACTATACCCAAGATATTTCATCACAACTATTAGGCACAGTCTGTAGGAGTACTTCTAATTTGCAACATAAGAACAGGATATTCAGCCCAAATGGTCTGTACTTGTTCCTAGTGGTGGGTAAAATGGTTTCTGCTCTCAAGCCTTTCGACACAAAGGATGACATTAAAGCTCAAATGACTATGGCAACCAAAGGCAAGCCATAGTGCACAAAGCCACTTCTCCAAGCATCCCTATTTTCACAGAAAAAAAGAGAAAAACCACCTGCATACACTATCATTTTCAGTTGCAAGTCAGGCACATAAATGGTCTACAAGGAAAATCGTCACATATGTATAGAAAGCTATTTGTTTATTCTAGTCTGTCTCAGTTTCATCTGTCCCTACACATGCATTGCACACATAATCTTTAAAGTTATTAGGTCTTCTAATGGTATGTGTGTGGGCTGTTATTGGTTGTTTGTCTGGTGTCTGCTCCTTACTGGGGTTATGTTGCCTCTCTGGCGAATGTTGTTGCTGTGGTGATTGTAGCTGCTGTGGTAACTATTGCTGCTGTGGTAATTATTGCTGCCGATCATTGCATTTGTTGGGAAACGGTGACCTCTGGGAGTAATAGTTGTTCAGTTTCTTGTGCGGTTGGCGAAATCACATCTTCCTCATCAGCTGTCTGCTGTGAAGGAGCAGCTTCTCCAATTGCATATATATTTATGCGGTTAAGATGATCAAACTGGCCATTCATTTTCAACATGTACGATTGAGGTGGCAACTTCTCTGCACAGGTTCCAAGTTGCCAAGTGACCATAAGACCATAAGACATAGGAGCAGAAATTAGGCCATTCGGCCCATCGAGTCTGCTCCGCCATTCAATCATGGCTGATAAGTTTCTCAACCCCATTCTCCCGCCTTCTCCCCGTAACCTTTGATCCCCTTACCAATCAAGAACCTATCTATCTCGGTCTTAAATACACATGGGCTGACTTTTATTGAGAGCATTGAATGTTTGCACTCTGACTGGCTCTCCAACTCTCAGCTCTGGCAAGGATTTGGCAACTTTATCAAAGTGGCATTTGGCTTTCTGTTTTTTCATCTTGATTTGGTCACTCACTACTGTTCCTACTTCTGGCTTCAATAGATTTTTAGCGATTGAAACAGTCTCCCACCCGCCATCACCTCGCCACGGCATCACGCCGGGCGCCATGTTTAAAGTCCAGCTGCAAGCACACATCTTAGTGCTCCAGCTCGCCACTGCTGCACGGGTGATATGGCCCTGAAACTGAAGAAGACTGCAGCCCCCTTTTGGGCGACTTTTGGATGCCATGGAAGCCCGCCAGGTTATCCCCCACCTTCACTCTGGCTGTAGGATGGCAACAACAGCAGCAACCCATCTTGGGAGGTGGTGGCAGCGGTGGTCAGTGCCAATGCCCTGAAAAAGAGGACAGCCACTCAGTGCCGCAAGAGGTTGAATGATCTCCTTTATTCCGCCAGGGTAAGTCACTCATCTCATCACTCTCAACTCACACACTCACAAACCCATCACACATCCACACTCACTGCCGGTTCAAGGGACAACACCATTCACTCTCTCACACTCACCGTCATTGTCCTCATCTTGTCCATGGGGCCACTCAACAACCACACATGCCAGGCATACATATCATCTGGTCTGGCAGGTGTCCTGCTTACACTTTCTCCATCTTTATCCATGCAGCACAAGCTGGCACACAACAAGAGTGAGAGGTCGCAGACTGGTGGCGGAATGCCCAAAATCAAGGTCCTCATGTGCTTTGAAAACAGAGCCATCCAGTTGGCCAGTGAGGATCTGGACCAGTCCTGTACTGACAGTGAGATCAGCACTGCTTTACCAAGTGAGAATCCAGCAGTGCAACATCCTTCAGACAGCCATGCTGTGAGTGATGTGTCCTGTTTCACAGGCCACTGTCATGCACTAATTATCTCTCCTTGCTTTCACAGGTACATCTGCCAAACAGCCAATAGAGTCCATGACCCAGGGCCTCCAACCAAGCCCTGAAGAAACCTCTGAAGAGGAATCTGGAGGCACCCTCCCTGAAGTCCCGTCACAGCGCTTCCCCTCACCTTCAAAAGTCGCCTCAGAGGCAGGGCTGCACCTGCCCCCGATCCTCCCCTCCCAACCAGTCAGGCAGGGCGGCACTTAACCCCGATCCCCTGATGCGCCTGAAGCCTGCAAAGCAACAGGCGACCCTGGCAAGCCCTACAGAACATTGCTGTGCACTCACCTCCAGTTTACCCAAAGTGCAGGCCGCAAAGTGCACGTCGCCTCTGTGCTGTTGGGAAACACGTCGGAGTGCTTTCCTGCCACCGTGGATGGATGATCCAGTGGGGGTGCAAGCGCCTGGCGGGATGGCCTGATAATGATATGCTGATGTATTACAATGAGGTTCCCGATGACCGATGGTAGGAAACACAGCCCGCCGTTGGCGAGCTGAGTGGACAATCGCGACCTGCCTTCTTGCCATCATGAAACCAATCGCACCATATTATCCACTCATGCCACGTATCATGCCTGCCGCCATTGGGCACGAAAAATTCCGCCCAATATCCCTGCTGGGTTGATGACTTCCAGAGCATGTCATGCTGTTGCTTCTCATTGAATCTGGAAGATCTCACACACTGTATTAGCATCATCAACTTCCTTCAAAGGGAAAGCAACTCTTGACAGCATGTCGGAGATGTATATCCATTTGCCCTGCTTGCACTTCGCTTCCAAATGATATCTCTGCAAATGAAGACGCATCCTTTGCAGATGCTTCAGAGCAAATAGAAGTGGTTTGAGAAAGATGCTTTGAA
This sequence comes from Cetorhinus maximus, assembly GCF_964194155.1. Taxonomy (NCBI): domain Eukaryota; kingdom Metazoa; phylum Chordata; class Chondrichthyes; order Lamniformes; family Cetorhinidae; genus Cetorhinus; species Cetorhinus maximus. The sequence continues at coordinate 99,079,260 of NC_135882.1, forward strand.
GTGGTTAATGATCAGGCTCTACTGTCACTTCATCTCTCCCAAAACAAGTGCTGATTAAAATGCTCACAAGCAAAGACAATAGCCAGGCACTCTTTCCCGACCTGTACATGGCTCAGATCAGTTTACATTAACACTCTGGATACAAGTGCAACTGGTTGTCCTTGCTGCATGAGGGACACTCCAAGTCCTGTCTCACTGGCATCAAATTGCAAGGTGACCTTACTGTTAATATTGTAGTACCTCAGCACTGGCATTGTCATTAATTGTTTGATGCAAGTGAAAGTTGCTTGGTCTGTGCCTGAATATCACTGGACATCCTTTGCAGTGAGTGGACGTAGAGGTTCACATTCTGATGACAAATTGGGCAAGAACTTTGCTAGGTGGTGAACACATCCAACAAATTATTGAGCTAGTTTCACATCTGCTGGTTGCTGCATCTCTGCTACAGCTCTCACCTTATAAGGATCAGGGTGAACGCCTTTCACTGTCAATACATGACCTACGTATCTGGCTTCAGTCATCTTCAGTTGCAGTTTTATCTTACTCAACTTCAAGTACATCTGGCGAGCTGTCCCTAGCAATCTCACTAGATTCTGATCATGATCTGCAATGATTTCTTCCATTGTATCTCCACATCCATGGACTAGCAGATCACCCACGATCTCTTCCACTACAAGAAGACCATTGACTATCTCATGCTGTCAGCATGGATACTTTTTCGAAACAACAGAAATATCGAACCGCATGTGTAACCCATGTGTACCTTTCATCCATCATCACGTGCCATTATCAATCCTTCGCACCTAGGGTGGTAGAGACTTATGCCTTGGCGAGTTGTGGCTAAATTTCTTCAATGGTTGGCATGGGGTAGTGAGATTTCTTCAACCGTTAGTGAGGTCCTTTGGATCTATGCACACTCCCAGCTTTCCAGGTTGTTTCACTGTTGCCATGCTGCTACTGCAGTCTGCAGGAGTTGTTACATCCTTGATTACTCCCATCTTTTCAAGCTCCTCTATCTTGTCTTTCAGGTTGGACTTGAGGGCAGCTGGACCTCTCCTAGGAAGATGCTGAGTCGGCCTCACACTCTCATCTAGGAAGGCATTCAAGACTCGTGAAAACATCTTTGTAATTTTTTAGGATTTGCTCTGCAGTCAATGCCTTGCTGTAGTGCAAAATTCCGCATAACTCTTTTGGTGCATGGAGGGTTACCGCTCCAAGCTTTTGAGCGGCATCATCCAAGATTAGCACTAAGTTCAATAGCGGGTGGGTAAAACGACATTTTATCAGCTGGCCGCAATGGCAGCTTTTCATGCTGTATCATCCCAAACCCACCGTATTAATTATGCATTCCCAGGAAACATGCTGTTTCCATGGCGTGCAGGCTCTCATTTGCCCGCATTGCCATCATCTCACAGCTTCATCACGCCCGGCCCCACTTTTAAAGTACAGCCACATGCGCACCTCTCAGTGCTTCCAGAGCGTGATTGCTGCAAATAAGACATGGCCCTGAAAGGCAAAAATACTGCAGCCCCCAGGTTCAATGATGCATCCCTCAAGCACCTTTTGGGTGCAGTGGAGGCTCGCTATGATGTCCTCTAACCCTGCTCTGACTGCAGGATGGGCAGCAATCCGGCTCGGGAAGCAGTGGCAGCGGTGGTCAGCGCCAACACCCTGCAAAAGAGGACAGCCACCTAGTTCCGCAAGAGGATGAATGATCTCTTCCATTCTGCCAGTGTAAGTCACTCTTCTTATCGCTCTCAATTCACACACCCACAAACCCATCACACATCCAAAGGGCCCTCACTCACTGCCGGTTCAACAGGCACCACCATTCGCTCTCACACACACCTTCATTGTCCTCATCCTGTCCATGGGACCACTCACCACCCACACATGCCAGGCATACTTATCATCTGGCTTGACAGGTGTTCTGTTTACACTCTCTCCATCTCTATTCATGCAGGACAAGCTGGCACACAAGACGGAGCAGTCAAAGACCATGGAGGAATGCCCGAAATCAAGGTCCTCATAGACATTGAAAACAGAGCCATCTAGCTGGCCGGCGAGTATCTGGACTGTTGCTGTGCTGACGGCGAGGTCAGCGGTGCTCTACCAAGTGAGGATCCAGCAGTGCAACATGCATCAGACAGCCATGCTGTGAGTGATGTGTCCTGTTTCACAGGCCACTGTCATGCACTAATTATCTTCCCTTGCTTTCACAGGCACATCTGCCAAACAGCTGACAGAGTCCACGACCCAGGGCCTCCAATCAAGCCCCAAAGAAATCTCTGAAGAGGAATCTGAAGGCACCCTCCTCGATGTCCCATCACAGCCCTTACCCACACCCTCCACCAGCGCAGAGACACACAGCTCGATGGGACCTAGCTTTAGGATATCCTCGGGACACAATCTGGTGAGCACATCGCACTTTCTGATCCACAGCAGGCAGAGGCAAGGACTTCCCAGGTGTCCAGCACTCGGAGGATTGCTGGAGGCCAGAACATTGCTGAGTCCGAGTCAGATGACAAGTCTCTGAACTCGGTCATGTCTCAGTTGCTGGAGCTGCAAAGGCAAGCTCGGGAACATCAGGAAGGGATGTCTGCTGCACTCCTCAGGTTGCAAGGCAAGTTGGAGGAGTCTTTCCACATTCAGTCTGAGGTGATAGCACCAGCATGCCAATGCACCGAAGTCAGCACTGGTAGGATGATGACTGCCATGGAGGCCTTGGTCCAGGATGTCGCTCCTGCACTGCTGCGCAGGCTCAACTCCATTGTTGACGCCATAGTTGGCCTACAACGGTGTGTATGTGAGAGGGGTGCGGGGCAGCCGATCTCACTCCAGCTACCCCTTCTCCTCAAGGAGTCAGCCAGGGGCCCTTGGGCACCCACAGGGAGGAGGGTCAGCAGGTGCAACCCCCCCTCCCCAGGGCCAATCATCCAGGTGACTCTGGAAGTGTCCAGCCCATCCAAATCCCCTCTTCCTGTGACCCCAGCAGCTCCAGGTCCACCTGTCAAGGAGGGTGCCAATGCTACACGGCAGGACCCTAAAAGCAAGCCGGGGCCCTCCAGGTCTCAGCCCTCCAGAGGCCTCCACCAAGGTCATCACAGACAGGGCGTAGCAGTCAGCAGGCTGCCTCCACCTCCACCTCTGCTGTGGATGTTGGGGGAGCCCCAAGGCGTAGCGGCAGAATTACGAATGTTAAGAAAATGTAGTCGCACAATCTGGGCATGGGAGTTAAACACTTGTACATAATGTTAACTATTGCCGATAAAGCCCCAAGAATGTCTCCCTGCCTATGGCTCCTTGTTCTGATGAGCAGTGTTTGTGTCACTCAGATGTGAAACCTTTCTGCACAAGATAAAGGCAGGTGTCTCAGTCCAGGGCCTCTTCCCTGTGCTTTGTGCGACCTTCAGACCAAAGTGATGGTCCGGCCTCACACTCCCTGGACACATTAGTGATGTGCTGTTATTGCTGCCAGGATGTTGTGGGCAGGTGTCACAGAGTTCTCACATTCTCTCTGTGTGCTCTCAGCACCTTTAAAGTGGGGCTGGCCCCCATCTCTTCAGCATCTGTGACCAGTGATGCTGTGCTCCTGAAGGGGTCAGGTGCTGAAGGCTGACAGAGGATCAGGTGCATTTAAAGTTTCATGGCTGCGTCTCTATGATATGACCCTGATCACAGAGCGCAAGTGAACTGCCCTCGGCCAGACAGGAGTCAGACATTTTCAGAGGCTATGTGAAGATCTATGGAGTGTCCTCACTGCATGTCATCATCATCTTCCTGCAATCGAGTGACGATTAGGGCCTCCACTGCATCTTCATGACAGGAGCATTATCACAGAGGGTATGTGTGCCGCCATAGGCCAGACTGGAGTCAAACATTTATAGATGCAACGTGAGGATCAATGGTGTCACTTCGCTGTAGGTTGTCATCATCCTTCGCAAATCTAGCAAGTATGAGGGCCTCCCGAGTGCACCTGTCTCGTCTTGCCAGTGCGAGGGCCTCATCCCTGTCTTCGTTGCCTTCGAGGACCTGTCGATGTCCTCCTCACCTGAGGAGACCTCCAGCTCCTACATCTCCTCCTCAGCCAGCTCCTCTCCCCGTTGCAGTGCCAGGTTGTAAAGTGCGCAGCAGGTGACGACGATGTGTGACACCCTCTGTGGACCATATTGCAGGGCTCCACCAGACCGGTCCAGGCGCCGGAACCTCATTTTCAGCATCAGGGATGGTTGCAGCGTGAGCCTAGTTATACCGTCACTCTGCTGCAGTCTGAGGCCGCTGCATGGGTGTCATCAGCTATGGCCTCTGTGATTAGCTATTGTCCCCGAGAAGCCAACCCTGCAGCCTCTGTGGACCCTGGAAGACTTTGGGGATCTGTGACCAACTGAGAATGTAGGATTCGTGGACACTCCCTGGAAACTGTGCACAGACCTGCAGGATGCGTTTGTGGTGGTCGCATACCAGCTGAACATGCAGAGAATGGAATCCCTTGCAGTTGATATATTTGAGCACGTGTTGCGACAGAGATCTGAGTGCCACATGAGTGCAGTCGATAGCAACCTGCACCTGTGGGAATCCCGAGATCTGGGAGAATCCAATCGCTCTTGCATCCTGTCTGTCCTGGTCCCAGGCAAAATGCACAAAGTTGTGTGCCTTCGCGAAGATGGCACCCGTGACCTCATGGATGCATTTGTGGGTGGCGGTCACCTGTGGAGCCCTGAAAGGAGCCACTGGCATAGAAATTGAGTGCCACGGTCACTTTCACAGCCACTGGCAGGAATGAAAGGCGGCTTCTAAAGATCCTGGTTCTAGCTTGGCACCGACCAGCGACGGCTTGTTGTGACTTTTTGGCAGCGTGTGCGGGAGCCCCAGCTGCCTCTTCTTCCTGAGGGTGCTACTCCTCCCTCTGCACAGCCAGGTACCTCAGTCGCTCTCTTCTCAGTTGCCTTCGCTCTCTGTACGCTACGAGGCATACAGCTAGCTCACCAGGCTTCATGATCCTGAGGTACTCTCCCTGCAGGATGAAAGAGAGAGATGCATAGGTTAGCATGGGTGTGCTAAGAACCTCTCTTGGTTAAGTATGAAGGCCACTTAACACATCCCTGAAAGTGCTGGCCACCACTTGGATGGCCAGAGTTTAGTGCACTGCATGGCTGCTCGAAACCCCATCCACCTCTGTCCCACTCCACCTGACCGAAGAAATCCAGGGGGAGGGAGGAGTTCAGAGGGGGGTTTTAGTTCAGGAGGGGGAAGGATTTGGGGGGAGGAAGAAGTAAGGGTGGAGGATGGAGTAAGGGGGGGGCGTGTTCAGGTGAATATTCAAGGGAGGGGTTTGTGGAGTCAATGACTGCCTCCTGGGAGAGAAATGAGGGTAGACATGGTGGGTGAGAATGGTGAGAATGAGAGAAGGCAGAGGGAGATGGTAGTGTGAGGGTGCAACGTTATCGATAGAAGGGACGGCCAAGGTGGTTGATGGGGCCTCGGAGGTGGATACGATCCTGGGGGTGGAAAGGAGGAGGTCAGGAAGGTCAATGTGCATGAGGTGGGATTCTCGGGAAGGTAACAAACGTGCATGTTCACCTGGACACCCCAGAACGAAAAGTGCTCTGGCTGGTAAATGACAGTGGGGAGGTGGAAAGTGGTGTCAGGGAGGGTCAACAGTGATGGGTGACTTGGGGAGGGGAAAGGATGGAGGAGCTGAAAACATTCTTAACTATCACCATGCTTCTAAAATCAAAAGTGAGCGGAGCCTTGTGTTGGATGGGCACAGGTGCTGCATGGGAGTGTGATCAGTGGGTGGGCGGAGATGCAGGTCGGCTCAGATGGACAACTGACAGAGAACAGGCAGTGTTGAAAATGCTCAGGACACTGAGATAAGTGAGATGGAGGAAGGCTCCATGTGTGTAGGAGAGTGCTTGCACGAGTCTCCTAAAAGCACCCCCACACCCCACTCCCCACCCTCCACCCCCCCACCCCCCCGCCCCCCCCCACCCACCCACACACACACACACACACACCACACACACTTCTCCCTCCAGAATTACTCGCAGTCCGGCTGCATGCAGCTGAAATGTTAGTGGAGGAAATGCAGGGGGAGGACTCGCAAAGCCTATCGATGAAGCTGAAAGACACTATTGCACATTATTCAATGAAAGTGAATATATTTTCAGATTATAACGTGACAAAAAATATTCACCCATTCAACCACTTGTGATCAGAGATTCTTAACTTTTCAGAGCCTACCACTTCTTCTAGGTGCTGCCCTGGCATCTGCAGCAGGGATGGAGACAGCCTGTGCAATTGGCCTTGTTGCCTATGATGACTTTGGCATGTGTCTTCTGGTGAACTGAGGCCTTGAGAGCTCCGGCTTGCTTTGGCTGTCCTCCTGTGGGCCAGCTGCTCCCCCTGCGGTGACAGAGGACGAGGTTGAGGGGGTCACAGGCAAAGGGGACTCGGAGGGAGGGGACAACCTCTGAGATTCCTGAGTGGATGACCCAAGGGCGTCCAGCTGCCGCTCCTCCTCTCTTTGGGTGACCGAGGGCCCTGGCCTGACTCCTTGAGGAGAAGGAGCACCTGGATGGACATCGAGGTGCCACATTTCCCTCTCGCATTGCTCACCCATGAATACAGCGATGGACTGCCGGTCTGCTGGACAAGGGTCATCTTTCTCAGGTAGACTTCCATATGTGCACATGTGGGCACCACTTCATCAGATAGCAAGTGGACACTCTCCTCCAACTCGCATGCCACTCTGTTGAGGGCTTCCAACAGCTCTGTATGATGTTTCCCCCGCCTTCTGCTAACTCTCCAGGATGAGCTGGAAGGCCAAATGCAGAGGCTCGTCATCTGATTCGGACCTCCTAGATGTCTCTTCCTCAGCAGTCCTCCCAGTGCAGGTGAGCTCAGCTGAACCTCCCTCCTCCTGCTGTGGAAAAGTATCTATGCGATGACCACCAGATTGTGAACCTGAGCCTGCTCTAGATTTAGGTCCCACCGAGGTGTGTGTCTCTGCGCTGGTGGAGGGTGTGGGTAAGCGCTGTGGTGGGTCTTCCAGGCTGCTTATTTCCAGCTCTTCAATGGAGGAGGTGTCCTCTTGGCTGGAGGTGAGGATCTGGATGGAGCTGAGGGGCCGGCTGGCTGAGGGTGTCAGTCGCTTGGCTGAACTCACTGTGAACCAAAGTGGAGATGATTGATGTATGGGAACAGAGTCAAAATCAGGGGAGAGAGCACTCACAGATGTGGTGAGAGTGGGATGATGTGGTGCAGGATCCTCACGAGGGTGTTTGCCCCGACCTCACTGTCACCGCAGGCACGGTCCATGTCCTCACCATATCGACAAAGTCCCTCATTGTGTTTAATGAGAAGTTTTCAAGGTCCGGTGGAATGCTAGGAGGCAGAGTTTGACCTATTTCTGAAAATTATCCACTACAAATAGCCATTTTTTGCAGTGCTGTTTTTTGGCTTTTAAAAGTTGGCTTCTGTTAAGTTGAATACATTCTTGCTGAAGGGCCAGCTACACTTGTATGTCAGACATGGCCCAGTTGATAGCGCTCACACCTCTGAATCAGATGGTTCTGGGTTCCAATAACATTCTAAGCTGTCACTCCAGTGCAGAACTGATGGGGTTTTGCACAGTTAGAGGCGCTGTGGTTTGGATGAGATATTAGACAGAGGCCCTCTCCACACTCGTAGGTGGATGTAAAAGATCCCATGGCACTATTCTGAAAAAGAGCAGGAGAGTTATCCCCAGTTGAGGGGCATGTTAGTGGGGTGGTGAAAAAGGCGTATGGGACACTTGCCTTTATCAATCAAGGCATAGATTACAAAAGTAGGGAGGTCATGTTGGAGTTGTGTAGAACCTTGGTGAGGCCACAGCTGGAGTACTGTGTGCAGTTCTGGTCGCCACATTATAGGAAGGATGTGATTGCACTGGAGGGGGTGCAGAGGAGATTCACCAGGATGTTGCCTGGGATGAAACATTTAAGCTATGAAGAGAGGTAGGATAGACTTTGGTTGTTTTTGTTGGAGCAGAGAAGACTGAGGGGCGACCTGATCGAGGTGTGCAAGATTATGAGGGGCATGGACAGGGTGGATAGGGAGCAGCTGTTCCCTTTAGTTGAAGGGTCAGTCACAAGGGGGCATAAGTTCAAGGTGAGGGGCAGGAGGTTTAGGGGGAATATGAGGAAAATCTTTTTTACCCAGAGGGTGGTGACGGTCTGAAATGCACTGCCTGGGAGGGTGGTGGAGGCGGGTTGCCTCACATCCTTTAAAAAGTGGCATGTCACAACATTCAAGGCTATGGGCCAAGTGCTGGTAAATGGGATTACGTAAGTAGGTCAGGTGTTTCTCACGTGCCGGTGCAGACTCGATGGGCCGAAGGGCCTCCTCTGCACTGTGATTCTGTGATTCTGTGATTCAGTGTCCTGGTCAATATTTACTCCTCAATCAACATCAAAGAAACAGATAAACTGGTTGTCATCTCATTCCTGTTTGTGGAGTTGCTGTATGCAAATTGTCGGCTGCATTTCCTACATTACAGCAGTGACTATGGGCAGGATTTTACCACCTCTTTGGGTATGGGGTGGAGACAGTGGGGGAGTAACATAGCAAGGGATGGCCTTAAGGGTGGAATACCCGTTGTCTTCCTGCCGCTATGCTATTTTGCCAGGGGTGAGGAAGGAGAGGACAGTCTCCTGCCCAGAGGTCAATTGAGATACTTAATTGGCTAAATAATGGCCTCTTCTCGTGGCTGCTGACATTGTACCATGCTGGGTGGGCCCGCCGCCATGTAGGAAGATCACGTGGTGAATCCTGGCGGCCTCCCTGCAGGTTCGGGCGCTTTTTGGCCCAAGGGGGCAATGATTGCACCAATGGCAAACTCCCCTCCCAACCCTTGCCAACTACCCCCTCTCATTGGTGTTTCCCTGACTTGGCCCGACATCCCCAGACAGCACTAACCTGATTGGCAGGGCAACATCCTTCCATGGCATCCTCCTCTTCCAGGTGTAGTCCCAGCAGCGGTCACCACTCCTGGTGGCGCTGCTGAGACTGCTGAACTACCAGTTCTCTGGATGGCAACTCCTGGGGTGGGCAGGCATCATTTAAAGGGATTGCAGCACCAAAGTCAACCAATTTCTTGCCTGCCACTCCATAAAATCTGATCATGGGTCCCACAAATAGCTGAGGCAGCTTTGTACCTGGCTTTCTGGCCCATCATTTATAAAAGTACTTCATTGTCTGTAAAGGACGTAGACATCTGGTAGTTGTGAAAGGTGATATACAAATGCAGGCCTTTCTTTCTCCCCTTAAATACATCTATGTTATTCGCTTAACTTAATGCGGCAGCAAGGTGCACATTCTCAGCACTCGGAGTAAAGGCCATACATTTCTATTTCAGATAACGTGTCGAAGCTGTTGTGACGCTCATGTATTTTCAGCATGAAAGGAACATCCCTTCACAATACCAAGCACTTCTTGCAATGTTATTTCATGCTTCCAATTTATTTACAATATAAGATATTAATAGAATACTATTAAACATCCATTTTAATGAATAGTTTTGTGAGAGCTATTATCATAGGAACATATGGACATAAAAAATAGGAGAAGGAGTAGACCACTCGGCCCCTCAAGCTCTGCTGCACCATTCAGTATGGAGATGGCTGATCTTTTACTTCAAGTCCACTTCGCTACCACCCCCCCTGCACACCACCCTACTCCCCATCTCTCTTGATTCCCTCAGAGACCAAATGTCTATCAATCTCAGTCTTGAGTATATTCAAGGGTGAAGCGCCACAGCCCTTGGGGTAGACAATTCCAAACATTCACAACCCTTTGAGTGAAGAAATTCCTCCCCATCTCAGTCTTAAATGATTGGCTGCTTATCCTGAGGCTATGCCATCAATTTTTAGATTTTGCAGGCAGGGAAACAACTTCTTTGCGTTCATCCTGTCAAACCTCTTCAGAATGTTTCAAAGAGATCTCCTGTCATCCTTCTAAACTCCAGAGAGTATAGACCCAATTTACACAGCCTCTCATTGTAGGAATACCCTCCCATCCCAGGAAGCAGTCTGGTGAACCTTTGCTGTGCTGCCCCCAAAGCAAGTATATTCTTCCTTAGATATGGATATCAAAACTGCACATTGTATGTCAAATGTGGTTTCATTAACGCTCTATATCCTTATAGCAAGATTTCCTCATCCTTATGCATTCCAATTCCCTTGCAATAATGGACAATATATCATATCTCTTCTTAATGACTTGCTGCACCTGCATGATATCTTTGTGTTCCTTGTACAAATACACCCAAATCTCTCTGAGCATCAATGTTTAAAGTTTCAAGCCTTTGAGAAATATTTTATTCTTATTACCAAAGTGAATAATCTCACATCCACAATAATATTCCAAACACCACAGGTCCAGTGGCCTCATTTAAGACTATGCAATGTTGTTAACCAAATAATTTTTAGCCATTGTTAATTTGCTGCAAATGTGGACAGAATCATTCTTGTGTCATGTCTGTGGTGAAAATAAGGGTCAGCCAGTGCAGCATTTAAAGAAATGAATATTTATTGATTTAAAAATCAAGATCTCCAGGAAATCAGAACGTAACATTGGGCTGAATTTTCTGTTTGGCGGGCAGGCTAGGCCGGAGGTTATGCCATGGGAGCAGGCGTGGCTGGAGGGTAGGGCAGCGTGACAGGCCAGGCCGGAGGGTAGGGCGGGGGGGCCAGTGTGCCCCTCATTTCTCGGATGACTGCCTTGCTGCCCTCCTCGAGGAGGTGGCAGCATGGCAGGAGGTGCTGGTTCCCCAGGGCAGGAGGAGGAGGCTCCCCCCACTTGACCAAATGGGCCTGGGAGGAGGTGGTGGGCTCCCGCGACGTGGTGCGGCGCACCTGGGCCCAGTGTCGCAAGCGCTTCAATGACTTGTTGCACTCTGTCAGGGTGAGTACCATGCTGGCATTGGTCTTGTAACCCAGCAGGTCAGCTTATCCCCCTGCTGCCTGCACCGCCCCCCTCACCCCCAAGTGTGAGTGTCGTGACTGCATTGAATCATTGACGGCATATGTCCTTTGCTGGGTGGGCCAGCAGGTATTGCCCATGCTGAGGTCAGCCTGAGAGGGTGATGAAGAGATGTGTATTGCCCCCACAGCATTTGTTACACTGAGTCCCGCATGACTGGTTTGGGGGCAACCTGGAGGAGCTTGTTTGAACTCCAGGACATGCCCAAGTCAGGGTGGTGACATGTTGGGAGTGGAACTTCAAGGTGGCGTGGCAACAAACCATCTGCTGCACTCTGCGCTCCATGTGCTTGCGCCTCCTTGCTACGGAAGGATATACCATGTGGTCCCTAATGTGATGTAGGCAGCATCTGTCCAAGGGGGAGGGGGTGGGGGTGTGTGGAGCAGACCTAGCATCTTTGTGTGAGTGTTCAGCAGCAGTGGGGTGTGGAGGCACTGGAGTCCAGATATGTCCCACTCTGGTTGGTGTGGGCCGTGTGTGAAGAGAATCCATGTGCAATTTGCACTAATCAATGCTCGTCTCTCATTTTCAGGTGAAGAATGCTCATAATGCGGCAGAGCGTGCGCGGACTGGCGGTGGCCAGGCGCCGATCGCTAATCTTAGCCGGTTCGAACAGGAAGCTCTGGATTTGGAGAGGCGCCATGCACCAAGGTCCACTGATGTCGGTGAGGCTATGGTGCCATGGCCAGATAATTGTACCCAATAGTGAGGTCAGCATTGTTCTCCCAACAGCCATAGCACTGCTGAATGTTAACTGATTTAATTTTGCAACATGGCTTGACCATTGGTTATGGAAGGTTGGGCGCATAATGATCCAGGGGACAGGAATGCACTTTGACATTGTCTCAACGTTAACTGATCCACTGTCCTTGCACTTCCTTTCAGCATCAGTGGAGCAGGGCCGGGAGGCGGAGCAGCAGAGGCCCCCTCTCACACCTGAGGGGCCTGAAGTCTCACCAGCGTCACACCGTTTCTGCGAGGCAGGCACCAGCGCAGATACTAGCACCTCGGTGGGAATTCAAACATCGGCTAGTCTCCCGGGGAACAGCGGTGATGGCACTTCACAATCGCTGGAGGAGTTGGCAGAGACAGAGAATGCCCATGGCGCCAGCAGTCGGAAGACTGCAGGGGACCAGGCACATGCTCAGTCGGTGCCTGATGATGTGCCTCTGGAGTCGTCCGAGACGCAGCAGGTGCAGGAAATGCGGCCGGGTGTGCGGGAGCATCTGGGGGAGATACATGAGGCTATGCTTGGCTTGGTCTCCATGGTGGAGGAGTCTACGCAGATGATCGCCGAGGCAATGAGCCACATGTCTGAGTGCCATGCGTCCTCCATGGAGTGAGTGGCAACTCTCGTGGAGAGCCTCTTCCAGGAAACCCATCAGGGCTTCCTGGGGATGTGCTCTGACCAGTAAACCCTCACATCAGCATTGACTTCAATTGGCGTCTGAAGGGCCTAAAGTGGCCCGTTAATTAATGGCAGGCGTGCGTCCTGATGCTCGCCCAATGTCACCGCATGTCCATTTACGCGCAGACGTGTGGGCCCTGCCCCCTCACACCAAAGGGAAAATTCTGCCCATAATGACCTAGACTTAGGGTACAGTTTTAGAATTTGTAGATGACACAAACTTTCGCGTATTGTGAATAGAGATAGTCCTGGAGAGAACATAAACAGTCTATTGAATGAGCAGAATTGTGAAAGATGTGGATATGTGTGAAGGGGTATATTTTGGGAAGAAGAAGAAAGAGAGGCAACATAAAATAAAAAGTGCAATTCCAAAGGATCTGCAGGGCCAGAGGGACCTGGGGTATGTGTGCACAAATCACTGAAGGTGGCAGGACGGCCAAGAAATCTGTTAATAAGGCACACAGGATCTTGAACTTTATAAGCAGAACTATAGGACAGAATTTTACAACCCGGGGGTGGATGCATGCCTGACCCATCGGGCGTAAAATAGTGTGCGATGGCGTTGAGCAAGCATCCAAACGTCATCGCGCACTCGCACGATATTTCTGTTGGCAGGTGTGCGTGAGAGTTGTCAGCGCGCCCACGGACAATTAAGAAGGCTATTAAGCCCATTAATCAATTAATTAAGTAGTATTTTTCACTGCCTGTCCAACCTTACAGTTGGCAGGCGGGCGAATTGGCCGAGCGACCTTTGGATTTTATTGGAAATCTCATCCATGGGCAAGAGGAGGTTTTCAATAGTAATTTTTTTTAAAATAACAAATTTTAAACATCATTTTTAATGTGTCCCTGTTCATGTGATTGAGTCATATGTGGGGACATGCTTCCCTTACTTTTAAAATCTTTATTTTTGATTATAAAATTTTTTAACTCACTGAGGCATCTCTCTCAGTGCGCGCTCCCCCATGCATGCGCAGACATTAGCGCTCGCACTCCTCCTGCCCCCATCCGGCAGCACTGAGGTTACCAGCGTGTGTTTCACACTGGCTGGCTGTTGATTGGCCAACCAGTGTGAAATCGTGGCCAGGGCCCAATCGTGGGTGGCAGTCTGGTGGCCACACCCGGGCCTGTCCGCCATGCCTGCCCACCTGCCAAAGGGAAAATCCTGCCCATAGAATACAAAAGCAAGAAGGTTACAGTGAACATTTCTGAAACATTGGCTAGAATTTTCCCATCGGCGATTTGGTTGCGGGGCCCGCTCGCCGATGGCAAATTGACGTGGGATGACGTTGGGAGGAACCCCCGACGTCATCCTGGTCCCTTTAAATTTTTAGGAAGGCAGGCGGACAGACTTAATTGGCCATTGACAGGATAATTAAGATAATTAAAGACCTGCCTGTCCAACCTTAAGGCTGGCGGGCAGGCCGGGTGCCCCAGCGGGCTTCTGATTATACATGAAACCTCATCCACTGGCGGGATGAGGTTTCATGTCCGTTTGTAAAAACTTTAATACATTTTATGTGATGTTTATTAACATGTCCCATCTCAGGTGACATTGTCACATGAGGGGGACATGTTAATAATTTTTTAATTTTTCTATTTTTAAAGTTTTGTGCACTGTCACTAATCTCCTTGAGACAGCACTTGGTTTTAGGGAGCAGTGCGCTCTTTCGAGCGCATGAGCGAAAGAACGCACTTTGACAGATGGGGAATCCCTCCCACCCTGCACAGGAAGCGCATAGCACTTCCTGTCAGGCAGGCCGCTGGGCGGGCCTTAATTACCTTGTTCACTCAAAATGGCGGCGGGCCCCGTTTCGGTGTCGGCCCGCCGCCAAGCCGGTGGGGCCCGCACGCCCACCAAGGGCAAAATTCTGCCCATTGGTTGTAGGTGATGCAGTGGGCCAGGCAAAAGTCCATTGACTTTCAGCGGGACAATCCCTGTGGTGGGTGGGGCCAGAAAATCCCACCCATTGCTTCAGCCTGAACAAGAGTATTGCATCCAACTCTGGCACCAGGAAGAATGTGAAGACATTGGAGAAGGTGCAGAAAAGATATATGAGAATGATTCTAGGGAAAAACGGCTTTAGTTACGTGGATAGGTTGGAGAAGTTAGTGCTGTTCTCCTTATTGAAGAGAATATTGAGAGGAGATTTGATAGAGATGTTCAAAATCATGATAGAATAGATAGAGGGAAACTGTTTCCATTGGTGGAAGGGTCAAGAAACAGAGGACACAGATTTTAGGCGATTGGCAAAAGAACCAACTGTGATTTGGGGGAAAATCTTTTTACACAGCAAATGGTTAGGATGTGCCTGAGAGTGTGATGGAGGCACATTCAATTCAGCCCTTCGACAGAGAACTGGATAATTATCTGAAGAGAAAAGAAGTACAGGGCCGTGTGGAAAAGACACGGGGGGCAGAATTTTGCCTTTGGTGGGCATGCGGGCCCCACCGGCTCGGCAGCAGGTGGACAGTCGACCCCCGCCACCGAAACGGGGCCCGCCGCCATTTTGAGGGCGGGCCAATTAGGGGCCGCCCAGCGGCATCCCCGACGGGAAGCGCTTCCTGTGCGGGGGTGGAGGGACGGAATCCCCAACTGTCAAAGTGTGCTCTTTCGCGAATGCGCACGAAAGAGCGCACTGCTCCCTGAGGCAAAGTGTTGTCTCAGGGAGATTATTGACAGTCCATAAAACTTTAAAAACAGAAAAATTAAAAAATTATTAACATGTCCCCCTCCTGTGACAATGTCACACAAGATGGGACATGTTAATAAAAAGGACATAAACTTTATTACACTTTTTAAAAACGGACATGAAACCTCATCCTGCCAGTGGATGAAGTTTCATGAATAACCTGGACCCCGCTGGGGCTCCTGGCCTGCCCGTCAGCCTTAAGGTTGGATGGGTGGGGTCTTTAATTATCTTAATGAGCCTGTCAATGGCCTCAATTGGCCATTGACAGGTCGGCGGGCGGACAGCTGATTTCGCTGTCCGCCCGCCTTCCTAAAAATTTAAAGGGACTGGGATGACATCGGGGGTTCCTCCCAACGTCATCCCGCATCATTTTCCTGTTGGCAAGCGGGCCCCGCCCCCAAATCGCCGACGGGAAAGTTCAGGCCGGGAAGTGGAGCTTGCCGATTTCCTCTTGCAGAGATCCGCCACTGACAGTCCGAATGGCCTCCTTCTGTGCTGTAACCATTTTATGATTCAAACATCATAAGATAACTTGGGTCCTAAGTAGGAATAAATTGCTTTCAGAATAAAATAAATACATTAAATTGATTAACAAGCAGCTATGAAAAAAAATTATAGTCTAAAAACAGTTATCGAATCTACATTAGTGGATACGTTAAATGATACACTACCAGGTGCAATGTAGAACATAGCAGTTAAATATTTAAGAAGCGTATTAATCCTAAAGTAAAGTCAACATTACTCTCACTAATTAGTAAAAAGATTTATTCCAACTATTAGCTTTTTTTAAACCATAGATGATCCACACATGGACCATCAGTGAAAACACAAAATCATTAAAATGCAACATTAAAAATATAACTTTCAGATGATAATATACTGTATGAAAGCCTATGGCTATATATTTGGCCAGAATACTGCAGTAATTTTTAATCCAAATGACAACTATTACAGTTCTGCTGCTCAGAAGCCCCATTTAAGGCTTTGCAATGCGATTAACCAAACAATTTTTCACCAACCTTATAGAAGCTGTGGAAAGACTATTTCACTAGGGAATAGTGATAGCTGTCATCTATTACTGTGAAATTCAGAGAAACCCATCCAGCGGCTTAATTTGTCAGCTTCAAATAGCGCTATGGGAACATAGAAAGCCCCGGAGCACAAGAGCATTCACAATAATTACCCAACTGGAATAATTAGACTTCCCAATGGAATCAGCAACCCATCAAACAGGAATACATGGCTTTCTCAAAAGGCAAGCAAATGCAACACTGTAAGTGTAACCAAGAAGTTACTTGGGACCCTTTCTTGTCTTTTATTGCCTCCAGGAGGTTCAGGGGAGATTTAATAAAGGTGCTCAAATCCTGAGTGGTTTTGAAGGAGCAGATACAAGGTCAATAGCCAGAGAACACAGATTTAAGATAATTGGCAGAAAATGCCAGGAGATGAACAGATTTCTTTTTAACTCAGTGAGTCCTTATGATCTGAAATGCACTGCCTGAATGGGTGATCGAAGCTGATTCAGTAGTAACTTTAAAAAGGGGATTGGATATAAACTAAAAAAGCAAAATATTTACGTGGCTAAGGGGAAAGAGCTGGCAAGTGGAATTCATTGGTATGTCTTTCAGAGAACCGGCACAGGTATGAAGGGCTGAATACTGTGGCCTCCTTCTGCACTATGTGACTTTGTGATTCTATATTGTCTCTACATTCTTTGTTGATAGTAGAGTGGTAATGTCCTCTCTGAACCTTTCCCTCTTATTTCTGGTAAACTTCAAGAATGCCATCTCACACACTCTTCCTTCTCCCATTATTCTCAATTCATTGAAATCAAGGGCGGAGAGCAGGTGAACATGTGGACTTCATTTAAAATAAAGAGCGAGGAAACTTCATTTAAAAAGAGTGTGGAGAGCAGCTGATTGGTAAGTTGGATTGGTGACTATTTCTAGGGCAGCATTTTCCAGTCGGCAAGCGGAGGTGGGGCCCGCTTGCCGACGCGCAAAATGATGCAGGGTGACGTCGGTTTTGCGTCCCGATGTCACCGCACGTCATTTAGATTTTCAGTTCGGTGGGCACGCAGCTGACTTGGCTATTAAAAAACTAATTAATGAACTTAATGGGCCTGCTCGTCCAACCTTAAGGTTGGCGGGCAGGCGAGGAGGCCAGGCGACCTTTGGATAATGCATGAAACCTTGCCATGGGCGGGATGAGGTTTCATGTAAGATTTAAAATTTCACGAAAATTTTTTAATATGAGTAATGGACATGTCCCATCTCATGTGACAGATTCACATGAGGGGACATTTCCTTAAATTTTTTTCCGTCTTTCATTAGATTTTTAAAAGTAACACTGATCTCCCTGAGGCGGCACTTTGCCTCAGGGAGATCTGTGCGCTCTTTCGTGCACTCGCGGCTCAGGGAAAACTGCCCCCACCCCCCCACCTGCACAGCGCTCTGGGCAGATGTCACACTAGTCGGGCCTTAATTGGCCCGCCCATGTAAAATGGCTGCGCGCCCCCAACCGGGGCCACTGCCCACTTGCGCCCGTTCCCGCACAACGCCCCCGACAGGGGGAAAATGCTGCCCCTAGTCTTTAGGTTAAAATTAAGGTCTATAGTTTATGTTTAGGCCTCTAGCCTTTGTTTTTTCTTTCTTAAAAATAACTTGTTAAGTATAAGGTCGATACTGTTGTAAAACATTAATTCCAATAAAGTGTAAAGAGTGGGGATTCTTAAGAGTAAAGAGCAGGGATACTAGAATAATAAATTAATAAATTAGATAAAATAAGATAGAGATTGCAGGATGGGTGATGTGTTGCTGCTGCGGCATGTGGGTCCTGCTGGACACCAATGTGATCCGGAGCAAACATATCTGTCGTAAGTGTTTGCAGCTTGAGGAACTTCGGATCTGAGTTAAGGAGCTGGAGTCGGAGCTGCAGACATTGTGCCACATCAGGGAGGGGGAAAGTTACCTGGGCACTTTGCTTCAGGAGGTGGTCACACAGGTTAGATAATTCGAATTTGCTCTGTGATCAGGGACAGGAGGGTGTGACTGCAGGTGAGACAGGTATGGGGAGCCAGGGGGTGGCGTTCAAGGAACCTCAACCCCTGAAATTGTCCAACAGTTACGAGGTTCTTGCCAACTGTGTAGACAAGAGCAGGAACTGCAGGGAAGATGAGCAAACTGACCACGGCACCGTGGTATGGGGAGCTAGTCAAGTGGGGGGAGGAGATAGGAATGTAGTAGTGGTAGGGGACAGTATAATTAGGGGGATAGATACTGTTCTCTGCAGCTGTAAGCGTGAGTCCCGAAGGCTGTGTTGGCTGCCCTATATCTCCTCAGGGCTGGAGAGGAACTTGGAGTGGGAGGGGAGGGATCCAATTGTCATCATCCATGTTGGTACCGATGACATTGATAGGACTAGCAAGGAGGTTCTGCTGAAAGAATTTGAACAGTTAGGAGCTAAACTAAAAAGCAGGACTTCCAAGGTAATAATATCGGCATTATTACCTGAGCCATGGGCAAATTGGCCTCAGGTAAATAAAGTCAAGAAGTTAAATGTGCAGCTCAAAGATTGGTGTGAGACAAATGGGTTTCAGTTCATGGGGCACTGGCATCAGAATTGGGATAGAAGGGAACTGTTCTGGTGGGATGGGCTTCACTTGAACTGTACTGGAACAAGTGTCCTGTTGAACCGAATAACTAGGGCTATAGAGAGGGCTTTAAACTAAATAGAGGGGAGGAGGGGTCTGGAGAGGGGATAAGTAGGCTTACAAAGCAAAAGGATATGGCAGCATGGCAGGGCAGCTACTTAGGTAATGATACCCAGAGTGTGACAGGAAGGGACAGAGTGTACAAACATAAAAAAACAACAGCAAATAGGGTCAAAGAGGGAAAATATAGTAAAGAAGCAAAATTAATTACTCTTTACGTAATTGCATACGTATTCAGAACAATATAAATGAATTAACAACATGAATAGAGGTTAATGGGCATGATCTTATAGCCATTACAGAGATGTGGTTACAAGGAGATCAAAGCTGGGAACTAAATATTCCGGAATATGTGACTTTTTGAAAGGACAGGCTGGAAGGGAAGGGTGGTGGGGTAGCTTTGTTATTACGAGATGGAATAAGAACGATAGCAAGAAATAATCTTGGATTGGAAATTGTGAAATCCATGTGGGTGGAGGTAAGAAATAACAAGGGGGAGAAGACACTGGTGGGAGTGGTCTATAGGCCCCCTAACAGTAGCTATGCTGTAGGACAGAGAATAAATTAGGAAGTAATGAGGGTGTGTATCAAAGGCAGTATATTAATCAAGGGTAACTTTAATCTTCATGTAGATTGGGAAAATCAAATTGGCAGAGGTAGACATGAGCAAAAATTCGTAGAGTGCATTCTGGACAGTTTCCTGGAACAATATGTTGTAGATACAACCAGGGTCAGACTATTTTGGATCTGGTAATGTGTAATGAGGCAGGTTTAATAAATGATCTCATAGTAAAAGATTCCCCAGGAAAAAATGTCAATAACATGTGGAATTTAGCATTCAGTTTGAGAGTGAGAAACTTAGTTCGGAAACAACTGCTAAACTTAAATAAGAGTAATTACAAAGGAATAAGGGCAGAGTTGGCTGGAGTGGACTGGGAAAGGAGTTTATCAGAAAAGACAGCTAATGAACAATGGCAAACGTTTAAGAAAAGCGTAAAATGACGTGCATCCCAATGTCATCGCGCACTCGTGCGATATTTCGGTCGGCAGGCCTATTAAGGCCATTAAAAGGGTAATTAACATAAATTTTTCACTGCCCATCCAACTTTACGGTTGGCAAGCAGGCAAAAAGGCCAAGTGGCCTTTGCACTTTTTTGGAAACCTCATCCACAGGTGGGATGAGGTTTCCAAAAGCAAATTTTAAAAAACCTATGATTTTTCATTCATAACATGTCCCTGCTCATGTGGCAGAGTCACACGAGGGGGCATGCTTCATTATATTTTCATTTTTAAATTTTTTTTTCACATACCTTCATCTCCCTGAGGCAGCTCTCTCCCTTACACTCCTCCCTGCTGCCTGCACAGGCAGCGTTCAGCTCTGCCGCTCACGTTTCACACTGGGCGGGCCTAATTAAGGCCAATTAGGCCTGCCAGCGTGAAATTGCCTTCCGGGCCTGATCGTAGGTGGCGGTCAGCTTCCCAACTGCCCCCGCCTGCCCCCACCGAGCCCGCATGCCAAGGGAAAAATTCTGCCTTTAGAGTCTATTATAAAGGGTGTAATAGCAGAGCATTTAGAAATGCATAATATAAACAAGCAGAGTCAGAATGGCTTCATGAAGGGGAAATCATGCCTAACAAATTTATTAGAATTCTTTGAGGAGGTAACAAGCAGGATAGATAAAGGGGAACCAATAGATGGATTATATTTGAATTTCCAAAAGGCATTCGATAAGGTACCACACATAAAGCTACTTAATGAGATAAGAGCTCATGATGTTGTGGGTAGCATATTAGCATGGATAGAGGATTGGCTAAATAATAGAAGACAGAGAGCTGAGATAAGGGGGGCATTTTCAGGCTGGCAACCTGTAACTAGTGGAATGCCACAGGGATCAGTGCTGGAGCAATAATTGTTTACAATATATATTAATGACTTGGATGAGGGAAATGAATGTACTGTCACCAATTTTGCAGATGACACAAAAATAGGTGGGAAGGCAAGCGGTAAGGATGACACAAAGAGTCTACAGAGGGACATAGACAGGTTAATTGAGTGGACAAAAACTTGGCAGATGGAATATTATGTGGGAAAATGTGAGGTTTTGCACTTTGGCAGGATGAATAGTGGAGTTGAATATTATTTAAATGGAGAAAGGCTGAAGAACACTGCAGTACGGAGGGATTTGGGGGTCATCGTGCATTAATCCCAAAAAGTTAACATATAAATTCAATAGGTAATAGGTAAGGCTAATGGAATGTTGGCCTTTATTTCAAAGGGAATGGAGTGTAAAAATAGGGAAGTCTTGCTAAAACTATACAAGGCACTAGTTAGACCACACCTAGAATACTGTGAACAATTTTGGCCCCCTTATATCAGGAAAGATATACTGGCATTGGAGGCAGTCCAGAGAAGGTTCATTCGGTTGATCCTGGGTATGGAGGGACTTTCCCATGAGGAGAGGTTGAGTTGTTTGGGCCTGTACTCATTGGAGTTTAGAAGAATGAGAGGCGACCTTATTGAAACATATAAGGCAAAATTTTCCGGTTGGCGTGCGGGGGCGGGACCCGCATACACACGTGTAAAATGACACGCAGTGATGTCAGGCGAGCGTCCCGACGTCACTGCGCACCATCACGATATTTTGTTGGGCGGGCACGCAATGATATCCGATGCGCACCCGGCATTAATTAACGGGCCACTTAAGGCCCTTGACACTCCAATCGACCGTGATTTTTCGGCGCCCGTGCAATCTTCGGGTCGGCGCACGGGCACAACGGGCAGGCAGGTAGGAAATATTTGTATAAATCTCGTCCACGGGTGGGATAGGAGGGCTCGCTGGGGTGGCGAGTGTGCACTCTCAGGTATTGATTGTTCAAAGTTATTGAAACTTGCGAGCTGCAATACTTCAAAACCCATACCAGTTGCTTGGTCTGGACTCACAATCTTCAGGTCAGCACTCTGCAGTGAGGAATCTTTTTGGGCCTGCAGGTTTCAGGAAGCCTTCCCTTAGCCTGGGAATGGGAGCTGAACTGCCCACTGGAGACACCCCCTCTGAGAAGCAAGGGAGGGCTAGAAGGGGGAGGAGGCCAGGAGTGCACATTCAGCCTCCAGGGGAGCCACCTTTGGGAGGTCAGGCGCAGGCACAAAGGGTGCAGGGCCAAGAGGTAGTCCAAGGCAGAAAGGGCCGCAGAAGACCAGGGTTTACAGGCGGTGAAGCAGCTACCTCAATATGCCTGAGGCGCAGTGCCGAATGAGTCTCTGTCTCTCAAGGGAGACAGTCAACTATATCTGTCAGATGATTGGGCCTGAGATGTCCGCTAACTGTGTGGGTGGACACCCCATGCCAGTGACTCTGAAGGTCACAGTTGCCCTCAACTTCTATGCCTCTGGATCTTTCCAGGTCTCGGTGGGTGATCTTTGCATTGTCTCCCAATCAGCTGTCCACACTTGTGTCAAGCAGGTTACAGACACTCTGTTCAGGTGTGCATTGACCTTCATCCCAACCGTTAGGACCAGGCAAGCCATACACAGTGAGCCAGAGGCTTCGGGGCGATTGCTGGCTTCCCCCGTGTCCAGGGTGCTATAGACTGCACACATGTGGCCATCAAAGCGCCAGCAGGTGAGCCCGGTGCCTTTTTCAACAGGAAGGGCTTCCACTCCATGAACGTTCAGATAGTGTGTGATCACAGGATGCTGATCCTACAAGGGCTACCCGCTCAGAAGGTGGCTCATGACGCCTCTCCGCCATCCAAGAACAGAAGCTGAGCAGCGGTACAATAGGAGCCACACCTCCACAAGGGCTGTGGTGCAGAGAGCCATCGGTCTTCTCAAGATGCGATTCCAATGCCTGGACTGCTCAGCAGGTGCAATCCAGTACCCCCCAGATCGTGTGTCGCTGATAGTGGTTGCATGCTGCGCTCTCCACAACCTTGCGCTGGAAAGGGGCGACGCTGTGGATGATGAAGATGTCGATGCAGTGGCTGCGGCTACACACGATGAGTCCAGCAGGGAAATACTGAGGGGGTAGACGCTGACCCGGGCATACTCCAGGGAGGCAGGGACACCTGGGAGGCTTTAATCTAATGAACCTTCAGCTAGCACACCACATGTGGACCTCCAGCACAAGCCTGGGCTGTAGGCTCTATACTTGACACCTAAATGCAAAATCTGCCAGGTTAGGAACATTAACTAAGGGCCTTGTTGATAAAGCTGAATGTCCCACAATGCACTCATTACAGTTTTGGAAACCATACACTTGCAGAAGAAAAGAGGCACCCCCGGCCATGGTGACATGCCTGAAGTTAATATCACGGACAAAGAAACTTAAGCAAAACAAATGACAAGGGTGTTCCAATTCAAAGCAAATAATAAAGACCTCCATCTTGAGCCAACACAAAAGCACCAGTGAAAAGCCTGTTGTGTGCCCAAGGTGCCTTATGTTTACGTTTCTGGGTGCTACGTCTTGGCGCTGCCCCATCGCTCAGAGTGGCATCTGAGACAGCCTGCTCACTCTGCTGTCCTGTTGGCCTCTATGACTTTGGCGGTTGTCCTCTGGCCCGTGGAGCCTGTGCTGGCCCCGCCTGGGAGGGTACTGCCAGTTCCACAGCTGGCATCTCCCCAGTCGTCGCAGCCTCACCGGATGCTACGGTCACTGGGAGAGGGGCAGAGGAGGTGCCGCCCTCATCTGGAGCGCCCTGAGAGGAGCCCACAGAGATGACAGGCAGCTGCTGCGCCAATGCGAGGTCACTTCGGACTTCCCTGCTCAACGTGGATGGATGGGCACCAAGCTGGGAAAATTGGTGCCCAGACCATCTCCCACACTGGCACTGACCAGCTGAGATCAATGCCGATGTGAGGGCTTGCTGGTCAGAGCGCATCCCCAGGAAGCCCTGATGGGTCTCCTGGAGGAGCTTCTCCATGAGAGTCGCCACACTCTTCATAGAGGTTGCTTGGCGCTTGGATACGTGGCTCATTGCTTCGGCGATCGTCCGCATAGACTCCTCCACCACAGAGACCAAGCCAAGCATTGCCTCATGTATCTCCTCCAGATGCTCCCGCACACCCGGCCGCATTTCCTGCACCTGCTGCGTCTCGGACGACTCCAGAGGCACATCATCAGGCACCAACTGAGCATGTGCCTGGGCCCCTGCAGTCCTCCAACTGCTGGCGCCATGGGCACTCTCTGTCTCTGCCAGCTCCTCCAGTGACTGTGAAGTGCCCTCACCGCTATGCCCCGGGACACTATCCGATGTTTGAATTCCCAACGAGGTGCTAGTATCTGTGCTGGTGCCTGCCTGGTAGAGATGGTCTGACGCCAGTGAGACTTCAGGCCCCTCAGGTGTGAGAGGGGGCCTCTGCTGCTCCGCCTCCCGGCCCTGCTCTGATGATGCTGAAAGGAAGAAGAAGGACAGTGAATCAGTTAACATGGAGACAGTGTCAATGTGCATCCCTGTCCCCCGGATCATTATGTGCTCATTATTCCATAACCAATGGTCAAGCCATGTAGCAAAATTAAATCACTTAACATTCAGCAGTGCTATGCCTGTTGGGAGAACAATGCTGACCTCAATGCTATGCATACATACCTGGCCGTGACCTGCCCGTGGCACCCCAGCCTCACGGACACCAGTGGACCTGGGCGCATGGCGCCTCTCCAGATCCAGGGCCTCCTGCTCAAACCGGCTGGGAATGGCTAACTGCGCCTGGCCACTGCCAGTCCTCACAGGCTCTGCTGCATTATGAGCATTCTTCTCCTGAAAATGAGAGAAGAGCATTGATTTGTGCAAATTGTATCTGGATTCTCTTCGCGCACGGCCCACACCAGAGCGGGACATATCAGGGCTCCAGTGCCTCCTCACCCCGCTGCTGCCGAACACTCACACAAAGATGCTAGGCCTGCTCCCCACCCCCCACACCCCCTTGGACACATGCTGCCTACATCACATTAGGCACCACACGGTATATCCTTCCATAACAAGGAGGTGCAATCATGTGGAGCGCAGAGGGCAGCAGATGGTTCATTGCCACGCCACCTTGAAACTCCCCTCCCAGCATGTCATCACCCTGAATTGGACATGTCCTGCAGTTCAAACACAGCGCCTAGGTGCAGCTCCTCCAGGTTGCCCCCAAAACATCATAAGGGTCTCAGTGTAACACATGCTGCGGGCACAGAATCCATCTCTTCACCACCGTCTCAGGCTGACCTCAGCATGGGCAATATCTGCTGGCCCACCCAGCAAAGGACAAATGCCATCAATGATTCAATGCAGTCACTACACTCAGACTTGGTGGTGGGGCGGGGGGTGGGGTGGGGGAGCAGCAGTGGGGAAAGCCGACCTGCTGGGTTAAATGCCCAATGCCAATATGGTACTCACTCTGCCAGAGCACAACAAGTAGTTGAAGCGCTTGTGACACTGGATCCAGGTGCGCCGCACCACGTCGCCAGAGTTCACCACCTCCGCCACCTCCTCCCAGGCACATTTCGTCATGTGGGAGGGGGGGGCCTCCTCCTGTCCTGGGGAGCCAGCACCTCCTGCCCTCCTCGAGGAGGGCAGCGAGGCAGTCATTGGAAAAACGAGGGGCACACTGGCCCCCCGCCCTACCCTCCGGACTGGCCTGCCCCGATGGCCTACCCTCCGGACTGGCCTGCCCCGATGGCCTACCCTCCGGACTGGCCTGCCCCGATGGCCTACCCTCCGGCCTGGCCTGCCCCGATGGCCTACCCTCCGGCCTGGCCTGCCCCGATGGCCTACCCTCCGGACTGGCCTGCCCCGATGGCCTACCCTCCGGCCTGGCCTGCCCCAATGGCCTACCCTCCGGCCTGGCCTGCCCCGATGGCCTACCCTCCGGCCTGGCCTGCCCCGATGGCCTACCCTCCGGCCTGGCCTGCCCCAGTGGCCTACCCTCTGGATTTGCATCACCTCCATTGCCCCTCGGCAGAGCCCTTCTCCCAGCCATTGCGAGCAGCCTTTCTAAGGCTGCCAGGCCTTCCTTTTATACAGGCCGTTGGGTCGCCATTGGACCCTGCGGGCTGAGCGTGCCTGGTGCTGCCCGCCCACACACGCTATGCACGGGAGTTGTGAAGAATGCTGGGCAGACCTTAATTGGCCTGTCCACGTAAAATGGCGGCACGGACCCGATCATGAGTGGCGATCGGGTCGATGCCTGCCCGCACCTTCTCCCGCTCTGGCCCCCTGCCAGCCAGATAATTCAGCCTATAAGATTCTTAGGGGACTTGACAAGGTAGATGCTGCGAGGTTGTTTTCCCTTGTGGATGAGTCGAGGACCAGAGGGCATAATCTCAGAGTGAGGGGTTGTCCATTTAAAACAGAGATGAGGAGGAATTTCTTCTCTCAGAGGGTTGTTAATCTGTGGAATTCTTTACCATGGAGGATGGCTGTTAAGTATATTCAAGGCTGAGATAGACAGATTTTTAATCAGTAAGGGAATCAAAGGTTATGGGGAAAAGGCAGGAAAGTGGAATTGAGGATTATCAGATCTGCCATGATCTCATTGAATGGCGGAGCAGACTCCATGTTCGAAATGGCCTACTTCTGTTTCTATGTCTTATGGGGCAGAATTTTGCCCTTGATGGGCGGGCGGGCCCAATCAACTCGACAGCGGGTGGGCAGCCGATTGCCGCCGCTGTAACCGGCCGCGTCGCCATTTTGTGCGGGCAGGCCAATTAAGGCCCGCCCAGCGGGTTAGTGACTCCCATGTAGAGCGGGAAAATTGTTGCGGAGGCGGGCGTGTTCAGACCTCCGGTTCCAATGGGGAACCAGCAGTCTGTATAAAGAGTGGCCAGGCAGCCTCGTTGAGGCAGTGCACCATGGCCACTGACAGAGAGAGACAGGCTGCTCTCAGGGCACAGGAGCAGGAGCAGGAGCAGGAGGAGGAGGAGGGGGGCAGGCTGCAGGATAGGCCAGCGGGGGGCCACTGTGCCCCTTGGTTCTCAGGTGCCTGCCTTTCTGTCCTCCTCAAAGAGGTGTCCAACCATCAGGATATTTTGTATCCAGAGGATGGAAGGAGGAGGGCCCCCCACGTCACCAGGCAGGTGTGGCAGGAGGTGGGGGAAGCTGTAAACGGCCATGACGATGTGCAGTGCACCTGAACACAGTGCCGCAAGCAATTCAATGATTTGTTGTGCTCTGGAAGGGTGAGTACCATGTCAGCCTTGGCCATTTGACCCAGCAGGTAGCCTTAGCCTTTGAGCCCCCCATCCCCTCCCAAGTCTTACTGTCATTACTGCATTGGGCAATTTACGCACGCTGGATGGGCAAACAGATAGTGACCATGCTTACATCAGCCTTAGTGGTTGAGGAGAAGATGGGTTCTCCCCGCAGCATATGTTGGTGTTTATTGCATTTGAGTAGCCTGGGGGCAACCTGCAGGGGAGGCAGCTAGACACATACTCATAACTCCAACACATGTCTTATTGATGGTGATGAGATGGTGGAAGGGGAGCCTCAAGATGTCGTGGCCAATAGCCATCTGCTGGCCTCGGCGCCGCACCTAGTTGCGCCTCCTTGCTATGGGCGCTAAGACCCGTGTGTTATTCAAAGTGATGGACACCGAATGTGTCCAAGGTGTCCGTTGGGGGAAGGGGTTGGGACCAGCCGTACTATCTTCTGGGGACTGGTCACCAGTAGTGGGGACAGGAGCCGCTGGAGGCCTCAGATGGGCCACTGTGGTTGGGGTGCGGCGTGCACGTGCAGAGTACATGAGTGATCAGCCCCAATAAATCCTCTTCTCTGTTCTGCAGGCAAAAAGTCAACACAATCTCAGGAAGTGCCAGAGGACTGGAGGTGGGCACGCCCTCCTCCAGCGCCTCATCACCTACGAGGAGCAGGCCATGGAGCTGGGGAGGAGGCAGACGGCCAGGGCAGCCGGTGGCGGTGAGGCTGGGGTGCAGCGGCCAGGTATTTGATGTCCACAGTCCCATCCACTCTGTCTCCCCACCATCCAAAGTACTGATGGTTGCTGCAATCATTAATACTATAACATTGCTCATTCACAGACTGAGACACTCAGACATGTGGGTCATATACAAAGGTCTCTCGGCCCCTTGAGGATGCGCGTCTCCAGCACCTTCCAAAGTTGCCTTATCCCATATGTGATCACTATCCCCATGGCCTAACATGCCATGGCATCGCTGCTGCACATCCAAAGACTTATTGCATCTTAGGAGGGTTGGTATCTCCACCACCCTATCAGGCAGTGTGTCCAACATCACCCTGTCCAAAAGGTCCTCAGCACCTCACCCGTCAACCTCATGGCACTCAACTTAAATAAAAGCCACCACGTTAGTCATCCCTGTGCCAAGGGGAAATGTTGCCTTCTGTCCGCCCGTTCTATGCCCCTCATAACGGTATGAAGGTCAATAATGTGACCTGTCAATCTCCTGTGCTCCACGGCAAATGTCACAAGTGTCTGCAATGTTTCCTCATCACTCCAACTCTCCAGGCCAGCATGCATCCTGGTCAGGAACCGCTGCACTCTCCCCACTCCAATGCCACATAACATTCCATGTGGCATTCTTTGGGCCATCCGACCAGCCTGTCTGTATGCGCGTCTAATGTTTGGGCTTCCTCTTGACTCTTTTCCACCCCACCAATGTTCGTACCCTTAGGGTCTTGAAGGGTGAGCGACTTATGAGGCTGGGGGGGGAAAGGGATGAAAGGTGTTACTGACTGAATGCTAACTGATGCACTGTCCTTGTTGTTAATTTCAGCATCACCACCGCATGGCCGCGGCCAACAACACTGGAGCCCCCACCTCCACACCTGAGGGCCAAGAAGTGCAACTTGCATCACATCGTTTCAGCTAGCCAGGCACCAGCGCAACCACATCACTTCGGTGGGGAATATAACGTCAGCTAGTGTCCCTGGGCACAGTGGAGAGGGCACTTCACAATCGCTGGAGGAGATGGCACGACAGAGAATGCCGATGGCGCCAGCAGCCGGAGGACTGCAGGGGACCAGACACATGCTGAGTCCGGCAGTGATGATGTGTATCTGGAGATGTCAGCCATGCAGCAGCTGCAGGACAAGCAGCAGGATTCACAGGAGCATCTGGCAGGGTTGCATGAGGGTGTGCTTCAGTTGGTCTCTGCGGTGGAGGAGTCCAGGCAGAGTGTCAGTGATGGCATGAACCTCAGGGCACAGCTTCACGCTTCCTCCACTGAGAGATTGGCGACTCTCATGGAGAGGGGCTTCAATCGGATTGAGACTCTTCTGATTGGGTTACGATCTGACCTGCAAGCCCTCACAGCGGTAATGGCCACAGGTGGTCATTCCCAATGTGGAAAATGTTGTGGGCACCAAGTGTCGCCGCTTGGTGCCCATCCATCTGTGGTGAGCAGGGGGTTCAATGTGACCTCACGTCGGCGCAGCAGCTGCCTGTCGTCGCTATGAGCTCCTCTCAGGGTGCTCCGGATGAGGGCAGCAGCTCCTCCACCCCTCTGCCAGTGACCGTTGCATCCATTAAGGCTGCGACAACTGGGGAGGTGCCAGTTCTGGAATTGGCTACTCCCTCCCAGGCGGGTCCAGCACAGGCTCCATGGGCCAGAGGACGCCCGCCAAGGTCATCGAGGCCAATAGGACAGCAGAGTCAGCAGGCTGTCTCACAAGCCACTCCAAGTGATGGGGCGGCACCAAGACCTAGCACCCACAAACGTAAGCATAAGGCACGTTAGGCACTCCACGGGTTTGTCACTGGCAATTTTGTGTTGGCCTTAGATTAGGGAACAAATAGTTATGTTTGTAATAGAGACATTTCTCTTTGATGTTGGACGGAATAAAATCCAGTTTTCTGACCATGGCTGAGCGTGTTTCCTTTGTGCTGCATTTGTATGTTTCACAGACATATCATGAGTGTTTGAGTGGACATTAATGTTTCTGTACTAAGCCCTTAGTTGCAGCTGATGAGGTGGAAGATGTAGCACCGAAGCGCCACATGTGAAAGCGTCAGGCAATGCTGGTCCTGCTGATCCATGTGTGTGGAGCTAGCTGAAGGTTCGCTGGATTAAATTGTCCCGGGTGTCCCTGCCTCCTTGGTGCAGTAGCGGGTCGGTGTGCTGCCCCTCATCATCGCCCTGTGCTTCCTCATCCTCTGAGCCACTGCTGGATACATCATGCCTCATCTACTGCTGGATACATCAGCCTCATCCACTGCGTCAAGGTCTTCATCGTCAACTGCATCCCCCCTTTCCAGCGCAGGATTGTGCAGAGCACAGCATGCTACCACTATCAGAGAGACGCGATCTGGGGGGTACTGGAGTGCGCCCCCTGAGCGGTCCAGGCAACGGAAGCGCATCTTGAGAAGACCAATGGCTCTCTCCACCACAGCCCTTATGGAGGTGTGGCTCCTATCTTGGCGCTCCTCAGCTTCTGTTCTTGGACAGTGGAGAGGCATCATAAGCCACCTTCTGAGGGGATAGCCCTTGTCACCCAGCAGCCACCCATCCAGCCGGGCTGAAGCACTGAAGAGCCCCGGCACCTGGGTGCGTCTGAGGATGTAGGCGTCGTGGGAGCTGCCTGGCTACCTGGCACAGACTTGTAGAATCAGCATCCTGTGATCACACACTATCTGAACGTTCATGGAGTGGAAGCCCTTCCTGTTGACGAAGGCACCGGGCTCACCTGCTGGCACCTTGATGGCCACATGTGTGCAGTCTATAGCACCCTGGACACGGGGGAAGCCAGCAATGGTCGCGAAGCCTCTGGCTCACTGTGCCTGAATTGCCTGGTCACAGCGGAAGTGGATGAAGGTCAATGCCCGTCTGAACAGAGCGTCTGTAACCTGCTTGACACACGTGTGGACAGCTGATTGGGAGACACCGCAAAGATCACCCACCGAGCCCTGGAAGGAGCCAGAGGCATAGAAGTTGAGGGCAACTGTGGGCTTCAGAGCTGCTGGCATGGGGTGCCCACCCACACAGTTAGGGGAGATCTCAGGGCCAATCATCTGACAGATATAGTTGACTGTCTCCCTTGAGAGTCAGAGCCTCCTTCGGCACTGCACATCAGTCATATTGAGGTAGCTGCTTCGCTGCCTGTATACCCTGGCAGCAGGATAGTGGCATTTTCTGTGGCCCCTTCCACCTTGGACAACATCTTGGCCCTGCGCCCCTTGTGCCTGCACCTGGCCTCCCAAAGGTGGCTCCCCTGGAGGCTGTTTGCCACTCCTGGCATCCTCCTTATTCTATCCCTCCCTTCCTCCTCAGAGGAGCTGCCTCCAGTGGAGATGTCAAAACCCATACCCAGGCTAAAAGGAGGCCTCCGGAAAGCTGCAGGCCCGATAAAGATTACTGTCTGCAGAGTGCTGAGCTGAAGCTTCAAAATACACAAAAAGCTCTTGGAAATCGATGTGAACTGGTAACAATCACACAAGCAAGTTTAAAACACTTTCCGCATTAAATACTTCATGAAAAACATGAACAACTCCTCTGAGTCCACATATCCCGCCAGTGCATGAGTTTTGATAAAAAATCACCTACCCGCCTGCCCGTTGGGCCCGTGCACCGAGCCGAAGTTGACATTGGCCCCTCAAAATCCTCGTCGATCAGCAAGTTAAGGGCCTTAACGAGGCCTTTAGTTAATCGCGGGCGCGTGTCCCGCTGCTGAGCGCGCCGGCCAACCTAAATATCGCGATGCCGCGTGCCGACATCAGAGTGCGACATTTTAAGCGCTGACGCGTGGGCTCCGCCACCCGCACATCAGCCAAAAAATTCTGCCCATGGTCTTATGACGGGATTTTAAGCTGGCGGAATTTTATGGTCCTGCCGAAGTCAATGGACTTCTGAGTGGCTCGCCACATTTTATGGCCTTGAACCCCCCCACCCACCCCTGCCACAAGGAGGCTATAAAATTCCGCCCCAGGGATTATAATTGGCCCTTCATCTAGGTTTATCAATTTATAAAAAATCCTTGTCAAACTAATGGGAAACATTGACAGATCAGATTTCCGACAGGTCCCAATTCAGATTACTGTAGTTAGCATTCATAGCTTTAACGTGATTCCTCAAATGCAATTAAATATATTAGTTGGGAGTCTGGACCATGAATAAATATTTATAACAACAGTGAGATGCATCTCTTTTTGTATTAAACTCCATAAATCAAGAGACAACTACTATAAGGGCACATTTAGAATTTCACTGTTGATATTGCAATAAGGAATTCATCTTGTGGACGTTTAACAAAATTGACATAAATGGCAGCTGTGAAGGTAAAAGGAGCATGAGCTGAGCTACAACAAAGCCTTCCCTTAGCCTAGTATACACTCTATTAATTGAATTTAAACAACTACTAGTTAATTGCATTCAAATTTTTGCATATAAAAGACAGACCTCCAGGTAATTGCCCATGTCTGAGAAAGGGCTTCGCAAGCTGCAGAAATGGTAATGTAACTTTCCAGGCTTAATGTTAGGCTGCTAAATTAGGATTGTGGGAGCATTTAAAGAAACACAATCACTTACAGGTAATATGGGGTAAAATTGTGTTAGTCTTTTAAAGGAAGCTATAAATATTAATGAGGCATATTTATACCTTTTTATAAGACTGTTTGGATAACAAAGTTTGGCGTACAAGATTCTGATTCAGGCAATATGGAGGCAGGAAATGGAGTCTTTGGTGAGTGATTTAATATCCTTAACTAACAAAAACACATTAACTTTATATTTAAAATTTTCAGTTGACTTGCCTCAACCGAAATTTGGAGGGAGAGTGTTCCAGATTTCCACTACCTTTTTATGAAGGCATGTGAACAGCTTAGCTCTGATTTTCACCTAAGAAAGAGGAGCAGTAAACCAAATTGCTCATTAAGCCTGCTCCACCATTTTCAATAAGGCCAAGACTGAACTTCTAAATCAACTCCCTTTCCTGTCCTGTATGCCCATAACCCTTTACTCCATTAGTGCCCAAAACTCTATCAATCCCTGTCTCCAATATACTCATTAACTGAGCATCCACAGCCCTCTGAAGTAGAGATCACCTAAGATTCACAACCACTGGGTGAAGAAATTTCTCAGTCTTAATTAGCCAGCCCTTTAACCTGTTCTAATTATATGCCTCATTAATATTTATAGCTCCCTTTAAAAGACTAACACAATTTTACCCCATATTACCTGTAAGTGGTTGTGTTTCTTTAAATGCTCCCACAATCCTAATTTAGCAGCCTAACATTAAGCCTGAAAGTTACATTACCATTTCTACTGCTTGCAAAGCCCTCTCTCAGACATGGGCAATTACTTTGTCTTTTACATGCAAAAGTTTGAATGCAATTAACTAGAAGTTGTATAAATTCAATTAATAGAGTGTATACGAGCCTAAAGGAATGCTCTGTTTTAGCTCAGCATGAACTCCTTTTCCCTTCACAGCCACCATCTATGTCAATTTTGTTAAACATCCACAAGATGAATTTTTTACTATAATGTCAGTAGTGAAATTGTAAATGCCCTGGTCTAGACTCCAGCTGAATTTTCTTGGTCCTGCAGAGTTGGGTTTGGAGGCAGGACTGGGAGCAAAATGAGAGACTCTTGTGTCAGGTTCCCAGATGTAAATCTGCCTCCAAGCAATCTTGTCGGAGGCAGGGTCTCCCCGACACCATTAACCCGCATCACAGTGATGGCCAGCTAATTATAATTAAGTGCCCATTTAGCGGCAAATTTATGACACTGCCAGGATCTTCCTGGTGGCAAATGGGTCCCCTACTAAAGCCAAAGTCTAGCCAATGCCTGGAAGTGGCCTCCAAGTGTTAGGCAGGGTCCCGCAAGGACACATTAAATGCTCCCTACACCCACCCCGATCGTGGAGCTGCGGGTTCCAGAGCGCCACAGCCGGCTGAAAGCTGTGACCACACTTACTTTTTACAGTTTTGTAATTCTTCAGAGGGCACCTCCATCTTGAGATGCTCTCATGTTCTTCTACTTAGATTGGCAGCACCCACCTTTCCCAGTGGGCATGCCAGATGGACATTGCTGTGGGCCCTGATTGGGCCTGTAGGCTCCCTAGCCTATCCACTGTCCTTAATTCTATGTGGCTTCTGGAGGAAGCTTCTTAATAGGCTGTCTCCGGGAAGATCACAACTGATGTCCCACCATGGCCGCTTCCAGGTTTGTGATCCAGAATTGAGCCTGATTTTGGGGTCCTGACGATTTCAGAAAAAGCCGGCCCAATCTCTCAGCACCTACCCTGTCAATCTCTCTAAGGGCTAGAGTTTCAACTCAGCCTGCGGGCACACGCCCGGCACACACGAGCGTGAAATAGCGTGTGATATTTTGGTCGGCGGGCGCACGCAGGAGTCAGCAGCGCATCCTCTGACAATTAAGAGGGCTGTTAAGCCCCTTAATAAATTAATTAAAGTGAATTTTCCCCTGCCTGTCCAACCTTAGGGTTGCTGGGCAAGCAAAAAGGCCAAATGACCTTTGGATTTTTGAGAAAACCTCATCCACCGGCGGGATGAGGTTTCCGATGTTAATTAAAAATAAAATAGAAATTTTGAAATCTCATTTCTAACATGTCCCTGCTCATGTGACGAAGTCACACTGAGGGGACATGTTTACCTTAATTTTAAAATCGTTATTGTTAATGTTAGAAATCTTCAGCTCCCTGAGGCAGCTCTGTACCTTCAGGGAGCTTTCACTGAGTGTACCCGTGCGCATGCGCTGACTTCCGCGCTCGCCCTCCTCCCCCCTGCCCCCCCACCCACCCCCCACCCCCCCGCCCAGGCAGCATTGAGTGTTTCAGTGCACGGTTCACGCTGGCTGGCCGTCAATCGCAGTCCAGGCCCCGATCAT
Source organism: Cetorhinus maximus (assembly GCF_964194155.1). Lineage (NCBI taxonomy): Eukaryota > Metazoa > Chordata > Chondrichthyes > Lamniformes > Cetorhinidae > Cetorhinus > Cetorhinus maximus. The sequence continues at coordinate 99,113,892 of NC_135882.1, forward strand.
GGGCAGCGGTTGGTTTCACGGCTGCTCCTGGGCCAGCCCGCCGCACCCGCCCAATGAGGTCAAAATCTTGCCCCAAGAATTTTATGCTGGCGGAATTTTGCACTGGTGGAATTTTACGGTCCTGGTAAAGTCAATGGAATTTTGAACAGCTCCTAGGAAAAATGTCTGGAGGTGGGAACATAGAAACATAGAAAATAGGAGCAGGAGTAGGCCATTCGGCCCTTCGAGCCTGCTCCACCATTCATAATTATCATGACTGATCATCCAACTCAACAGCCTGCTCCTGCTTTCTCCCCATATCCTTTGATCCCTTTTGCCCCAAGAGCTATATCTAACTTCTTCTTGAAAACATAGAGTGTTTTGGCCTCAACTATTTTCTGTGGTAATGAATTCCACAGGCTCACCACTCTCTGAGTGAAGAAATTTCTCCTCATTGCAGTCCTAAATGGCCTACCCCGTATCCTCAGACTGTGACCCCTGGTTCTGGACTCCCCCACCATCGGGAACATCCTTCTTGCATCTACCCTGTCTAGTCCTGTTAGAATTTTATAGGTTTCTATGAGATCCCCCCTCATTCTTCTGAACTTCAGCGAATATAATCCTAACCGACTCACTCTCTCCTCGTATGTCAGTCTCGCCATCCCAGGAATCAGACTGGTAAACTTTCGCTGCTCTCCCTCTATAGCAAGAACATCCTTCCTCAGATAAGGAGAACAAAACTGCACACAATATTCCAGGTGTGGTGTCACCAAGACCCTGTATAATTGCAGCAAGACATCCCTGCTCCTGTACTCAAATCCTCTCGCTATGAAGGCCAACATACCAATTGCCTTCTTTACCGCCTGCTGCACCTGCATGCTTACCTTCAGTGACTGGTGTACGAGGACACCCAGATCCCGTTGCACATTTTCCTCTCTCAATTTATAGCCATTCCTGTTTTTGCTACCAAAGTGGATAACCTCACATTTATCCACATTATACAGCATCTGCCATGCATTTGTCCACTCACTCAGCTTGTCCAAATCACATGAAGCATCTCTACATCCTCCTCACAGCTCACCCTCCCAACGAGCTTTGTGTCATCTGCAAATTTGGAGATATTACATTTAGCTCCCTCATCTAAATCATTAATATATATTGTGAATAGCTGGGGTCCCAGCACTGATCCCTGCGGTACCCCACTAGTCACTGCCTACCATTCGGAAAAAGACCCGTTTATTCATACTCTTTGTTTCCTGTCTGCCAACCAGTTTTCTATCCATCTCAATACGCTACCCCCAATCCGATGCGCTTTAATTTTACACGCTAATCTCTTATGTGGGGCTTTGTCGAAAGCCTTCTGAAAGTCCAAATAAACCACATCCACTGGCTCCCCCTCATTAACTCTACTAGTTACATTCTCGAAAAATTCCAGTAGATTTGTCAAGTATGAATCCCCTTTTGTAAATCCATGCTGACTCTGTCTGCTTTTGCCACTGTTTTCCAAGTGCTCAGCTATTAAATCTTTTATAGTGGACTCTAGAATTTTCCCCACTACTGACATCAGGCTGACTGGTCTATGCTGGCAAACCAGCCCAGTGCCCACCCACCTCCAAATTCGCCTCCAAAGGACTGGGAAATTTCCCCACATCATGTCAGCAACACCAGATTCAAACCTGTTACATTGTTTATTTCATTCTAGGGCAAGGGTAGCTTTTACAAAGGTGTAATGAGATAAGGCCACCCACCCCCCCAAGGCCTTTCAGCCATTGTATACCGAGGGGCTGGAAACTGGGTAAAGCCCTTTCTTCTGTACGTTCAACATGTGATGAATCTTGTAAATATTAACTGTAATTGTAAATGTAGTGAGTAGCATAGGGTAGTGGAAGAAACTAATTTGGTTTGCACCTTATGTAATATCAACTTTGAACTGTCATGCAATGTACTTTTATAAATTTTATGAATAAGTATTAAAGGAATATATTTTTGGAAAAAAAATCACAAGGAAGGCTGAATGAACCACAATAGCAATTTAAAAGGTTTGGAGCTTATCATTGATTAGCATGAATGGATCTTAAAATATACGCAACTTTATAGAGCATTATAAAACTGTACAGTTGTTCACCATGTCGCTCAATTCATTTGTTTCCCTTCAAGTCTTGTCCATTATTTATCCGTCAAATTACATGATCAAGGTATCACCAATTAAAAATAAACTAGTCAAGTGAGAATGAATATAGTATTGCAGCACTATTTTCCATGCTAATGATTTCATTGCACTTAGTCAATGAATGAGCATCTTGAAAGTGATCTGGTTAAGAATCAAATGCCAATGCAGTGAAATTGTACAATGCATCAACTTCCTCTTTCATTTACATTGTAATCACTCACTTGCATGTAACCCATAAATTTACATTAAATCCATAACTCCAATTAAGTAATGTAATAAACTAGGCAGCAATATTTTGGAAGCTATATTTTGTTCAAAATGCAGTCAGGATAATCCGCAAGTGACCTCAGTTTTGTAATTTAACCCAAGTTTGACATTGGAATTCTACCATTCTCTGATTACCCATGATATTTCTAGCCAACTGATCCCTTAAACGGTCTCTTCCCCACCACTGCCACCTCGAGGGCAATGTGCAGAGGGGTTGAGAGTCCTGGCGTGTAGGAAGGATCTGACGGGGAGGTCTTTCTCACCACCAGCCAGGCAACATCTTGGTGCTTGTTGGAAAGCTCTGGTGATGGTGCATTCTGCCAAATGACTTTGACAGTCTGCTCAGGGAACCATCCGACAGGATCCACCATTTCCTTTTCCCGCAGGGCCTCTAGGATGTTAAGTGTCGACCACTGCCTGATGGACTTGTGGTCAAAAGTGTTTCTCTGCATAAATTTTTCCACGAGGGACAGGTGGTACAGCACAGTCCAACTACTTGGAGCGTTCCGCGGCAGCGTGGCCAGACCCATCCTTCATAACACCGGGGACAGGTAGAACCTCAGCACGTAGTGACACTTGGTGTTTGCATACCGAGGGTCTATGCACAGCTTGATGCAGCTGCACACAAAGATGGCCATCATGATGAGGACGATGTTGGGCACGTTTTTTCCCCCTTTATCTAGAGGCTTGTACATCACATCCCTGCGAACACGATCCATTTTTGACTTCCAGGTTAAGCGGAAGATGGCTCGGGTGATTGCCATCACCCAGGAGTGAGGGATGGGTACAGCAACAGCGAGAGTGCCTCACACCTGATGACCAGGTTCTTACCCACAATGGAGAGGAAGCGTCGCTCCCACATGCCTAGTTTCCTTTCCACCTTAGCCAATCACTCCTTCCAGTTTCCAATGCATGCCCCGGTCCCTCCGAACCATATCCCCAGCAACATCAGGCCATCTGACGTGATGGTGAAGGGGTCAAATGATCGGTCAGCCCAGTTCCCAAAGAACATCACTCACTCTTGCCATGATTTACTTTGGCTCCCGAGGCCAGTTTGAACTGGTCACAGATGCCTTTGCAAAGAAGGTCCAGAGAGAGATGCAGTGGTTTTTGTCGAGGTTCACCCCGAGCAGTTCTGTGACACAGGACTCTGTGCTCTACGGGCTGTTCCCAGGGACACACACCGAGACAAACATCAACTGCAGCTGGAGGATCATCAACTCGGTGAAAGATGCTCTTTGGCCTGCCTGAAACTTGTTGGTTTTCCAGTGAAAAGAATTGCCCTCGACCAAGTGTTGCAGTCTGGCACATTCCAAGGTCCAGGACTACGTGCTGAGGGACGCACTAAAGCTTGGGGCAGCCGCCGCAAAGGCACAATGGGGAAAGGTCGCTGTCTAAGACCTTTCTGTCATAGTGCACCGAGGGGCTGGGAAAGGTATAGACCCCTTGGGCTGTACAACTCACAATAAATGTATGCATTGAATACTAATTGTATTATAATTGAATTGAAGCACCTCAGAGTGCAACATGATGTATGTCAATAACTCCAATACCATTGCACTGTCTGACTGTCTGTAATGACCATATTGAAATGAAGAACCTCGTGATCCATGTGTAAAAGTTGAATCTGATTGCACTTGTTGTGATGGCCATTTAGAAATGTTTTGCAATGTTCTTTCAGATATTTTATGAATAAAGTATACTTATCCAAAAAAAAAACTGTTCCCTTAAAAGACAATATGGGCCTTCAGCATTGTAGAAGGTAGACCAGTTGAGAGGATGTTTTGTTATAATTAAAGCCCCGAGATTCTCAGGGACTTTGATAAAAATAATTTTGGAAGAGATGGGGAGGGGGCATCATGGTATTGTCACTGGACTAGTATTCCAGAGACCCAGGGTAATGCTCTGGGGACACACATTCAAATCCTGTCATGATAGGTGGTGGAATTTGAATTCAATAAAAATTTGAAATTAAGGCCAGGATCTTCAGGCCGGCATGCAGGGTCGGGCACCACTCACCGACGCGCGGTGACATTCAGCCAGCGTCCCGATGTCATCGCGCGTCATTCTGATTTTCAGTTCAGCGGGCGCACAGTGGAGTTGGCTGCACGCCCGCCAAACTGTCAGAGGCCTATTAAGGCCATTTAAAAATTAATCAAAATAATTAACGGAGCTGCCCATCCAACCTTAAGGCTGGCGGGCAGGCGAGGAGCCCAGGCGGCCTTCGCACTTTTCATGAAACCTCATCCACGGACGGGATGAGGTTTCATGAAGCGTTTATAAATTGAATAAAATTTTTTATTAAAGTTCATTTATATGTTGCAGCTCATGTGACACTGTCACATGAGGGGACATGTCTTAAAATTTTTATTTTCCCTTTATTTAAATTTTTGATAATCAAACTAATCTCCCTGAGGCAGCTCTGTGCCTCAGGGAGATTTCTGTGCTCTTTCGCACGCATGCGAGAGCGCAGGCCCTGACTCTCCCTCCTCCCCCCGCTCGCACAGGGATGGCTTAGCACTTCTGGGTGCTCGTCACGCTGGGCAGACCTTAATTGGCCCGCCCACGTAAAATGGTAGTGCGCAGCCGATTGCGGGCGGCAATTGGCTGTGCGCCCACCCGCGCCTGCTCCCGCTCAGCCCCCCCGATGGGGAGAAAATTCTCCCCTAAAAGTCTAATGATGACCATGAAACCATTGTTGATTGTTATAAAAACCCATCTCGTTCACTAATGTCCTTTAGGGAAGGAATCTGCTGACCTTAACTTGTCTGGCCTACATGTAACTCCAGACCCACAGCAATGTGGGTGACTCTTAAATGCCCTCTGAACTAGGACAACTAGTGGGTAATAAATGCTGGCCTGGCCAGTAAGTCCCACATCCCATGAGTGAATTAAAAAAAAGATATGGGTAAGAGTGGTGTTTTTTTTAAACAGGCTGTCTACAGATTCCAGACAAGGTCAAACGGACCACCAGCAGACTTTGAATCTCCCACCCTTTCCATGCAGTGAGGACCTCTCAGGATTAGGTATGTTAATCTCTGTGGACAAATCCTTATATACCAATGTCATGATGGAGAAGGAGAAGCAGTGCATAATGGAGCAATGGGGAGTCAGGCAACATTTAAAGAGGGTGCAGCGCACCAAATATTGCTCCCTGCCCACAAAATATTGATATGGTCTCAGTAGAGACCAGTAACTTTTTTTAAATAGACGAAATTCAAAATCTCAGTTATTTGCTAAAAGAACAAAGCTGCAAAATGCCAAGGTTTAAAACATTATTTTTACTATACAAGAGTCAACAAAGCTACAACACTGGTATCTGCCTGGCTATGTGGAAAATTGCCCAGATATGTCCTGTACACAAAAAGAAGGACAAATCCAACCCGGCCAATTACTGCCCCATCAGTCTACTCTCGATCATCGGTAAAGTAATGGAAGAGGTCATTGACAGTGCTACCAAGTGGCAATTGCTTAACAATAACCTGCTCACTGACACTTAGTTTGGGTTCTGCCAGGGCCATTCAGCCCCAGACCACATTACAGCCTTGGTTCAAACATGGACAAAAGAGCTGAACTCCTGAGGTGAGGTGAGAGTGACTGCCCTTGACATCAAGGACACATTTGACTGAGTGTGGCATCAAGGTGCCCTAGCAAAACTGGAATCAATGGGAATCAGGGGTAAAATCTCCACTGGTTGGAGTCAAAGGAAGGTGGTTGTGGGTGTAGGAGGTCATTCACCTCAGCTCCAGGACATCACTGCAGGAGTTCCTCAGGTTAATGTCCTCAGCCCAACCATCTTCAGCTGCTTCATCAGTGACTGTCCTTCCTTCATAAGGTCAGAAGTAAGGATGTTCGCTGATGATTGCATGATGTTCAGCACCATTCATGACTCATCAGATATTAAAGCAATCCATGTCCAAATTCAGCATGACCTGGACAATATCCAGGCTTGGGCTGACAAGTGGCAAGTAACATTTGTGCTACACAAGTGCCAGGCAATGACCATCTCCAACAAAAGAGAATCTAACCATCGCCCCCTTGACGTTCAATGGCATTACCATCACTGAATCCCCCACTATCAATATCCTGGGGGCTACCATTGACCAGAAACTGACTGGACTAGCCATATAAATACTGTGGCTACAAGAGCAGGTCAGAGGCTAGGAATCCTGCAACGAGCAAATCACCTCCTGACTCCCCAAAGTCTGTCCACTGCCTACAAGGCACAAGTATGATGGAATACTCCCCACTTGCCTGGATGAGTGCAGCTCCCACAACACTCAAGAAGCTTGACATCGTCCAGGTCAAAGCAACACATTTAATTGGACCACATCCACAAACAATCACTGACGCACAGTAGCAGCAATGCGTACCACCTACAAGATAGGTAAGCTGGAAAAGAATAAACACATTGCTTGACATCTCCTAGCTAGATTTCACCTGCAGTCTTGAATGGTTTCTTTTAACAGATGCAAATTTACACTGTACCTGCTACCCTCCTTATGTTTATCTAATTAACATCTCAAAACTACCATATATCAAAGCACCCAGATGAGCTGGCTTTAATCCACTTAAGACACACACACACACACACACACACACACAGACCGCACCAGAACTCTATTTTGAAAAATAATTTCCAATAACATTATAAACATTAATATTTCTTCATGACAAGTATATCAGGGGCATGGAGCCTGTTGAACTTGCTGAATGCCTTGTGGCTTAAAGAGATTGAAGACGACAGAAAAGAGAGTGACAGAGGCATCAGGCTGCACAGAGCGAGGAGCAGTACCCTCAGGAAAGAAGGGTGGCTGGGGCTCCCACACACGCTGCTGAAGAGCCACAGCGAGACGTTGCTGGTCAGTGCCTAGATAGACCCAGAGTCTATAAACGCCGCCTTTCATTCCTGCAGATGACCAAGGACCAGTGTCATCGAAGACTGCACATGACGAGGGAACTGGTCAGTCACATCTGCCAGCTAATGCAAGATTTGGCACCACGGGACATGGAGGGCATCCACTGTTAGTGGCTACTCAATTTCTACACTCGTGGCTCCTTTCAGCGCTCCACAGGTGACCTCTGTGGGATATCACAAGCCTCCACCCACAAATGCATCCATGAAGTCATGGATGCCACCTTTGTGAGGGCACACAACATTGTGCATTTCGCCCAGGGCCAGGACAGCCAGGATTCAAGAGAGAATGGATTTGTCCAGGTCTCGGGTATCCCACAGGTACAGGGTGTGATCAACTGCACTCATGTTGCACTCAGATCTCCGTCACAACAAGGGGTCAACTATGTCAACTGCGAGGGCTTCCACTTGCTGAATGTACAGCTGGTGTACGACCACCAGAAACGCTTCCTGCAGGTCTGCGCACGGTTTCAAGGGAATGTCCATGATTCCTACATTCTCAGTCAGTCTCAGATCCCTGGTGTCTTCCAGGGTCCACAGAAGCTGCAGGGATGGCTCCTCAGGGACAAGGGCTACCCACAGAGGATGTGGCTGATGATACCAGTGTAGCGGCCTCAGACTGCAGCAGAGCGACAGTATAATGAGGCTCATGCTGCAACTCACAACCTGGTGGAGCAAACCATCTGGATGCTGACTATGAGGTTCTGGTGCCTGGACCAGTCTGGTGGAGCCCTGCAATACAGTCCACAGAGGGTGTCACGCATCATTGCCACCTGCTGCACGCTTTATAACCTGGCGCTGCAATGGGGAGAGGAACAGGCTAAGGAGGAAGTGCAGGATCTGGAGGTCTCCTCCGATGAGGAGGGCATCATTGGTGATGAGGGTGAGGAGGTCCTCGAAGGTGACAATGAGGCCCTCATACTGGCCAGACGAGGCAGATGTGCTCTGGAGGCCTTCATAGCTGCTAGATTTGTGGAGGAAGTTTACAACATGCAGTGAGAAGACACTATAGATCCTCACATTGCATCTGTGAACGATTGACTCCAGTCTGGCTTATGGCAATCCAATACCCTCTGTGATAAGGCTCCTGTCATGGAGATGCAGTGGAGGCTCTCACAATCACTCGATTGCAGGAGGAGGAGGATGAAATGCAGTGAGGAATGTCTGACTCCTGTCTGGCCGAGGACAGCTCATGTGCACTCTGTGATTAGGGTCATATCATGGAGACTCAGCTGTGAAACTTTAAAAGCATCTGATCCTTTGTCCACCTTCAGCACTTGACCCCTTCAGGAGCGCAGAGTCACTGCTAACAGTTGTTGAAGAGATGGGGGCCATCCCCACCTTAAAGGAGCTGGAGCTGCTGAAGTGACAGGAAGAGGGGATTCAGATGGGTCAGACACTCCTGGAGTCACCGCGATGAATAGTGTCACGACTCACTGGGGATAGTGCCCTTTAATATCAAGCCCCACTGTTCCCCGAGCCATGACCAAACTACCAGGTTACCCCAATTCTATCTAACTGTTTAATTTAGGTTAACAGAATACAAGCACCAGGTTTGTAAACTTAATCAGTAAATAACTGTTTATTGAATGGATTGTTTTTAACTGGTGGCAAAGAAAATAAATATGAACTGCTAACTTCTAAGATATAACTTAAACTCTAACACATACACACCCACGCACGCATGCACACAAACACACACACACACACACACCACGGATTTTAAGGGTGGGATAAAACAGTTCAATAGCACCAATCTAGAGTACAGGATTTGATGGGTTGATTTTGATCCATGTCTTCCAAATTCCTTTCAGTCCTTGTTGATGACACAAGGTGAACTTCCAGCACTTTCAATATTTAGTTCACTGGTTGAGCACTTGCCTTTCAAAGTCTCCAACAGTGGTTTTCCCTTTTTCCTTTTTACAGGAGTTTCCTCAAAGAGAGAGAGCAGGTTATAGAGATATGAGGAAGAGAAGTTTTAGATGTTTTCTCTTTGCAGGCCAGGAGCTTTCTGCTGCCCTGCTCTTCACACAAAACCTTGGTCACTCGGTCAGGAGCCAATTGAAATGCTGTTGTCAGGCAGCTCCCTTGGTCAGGACTCCTTTCTGGCACTGTCCTGTCTGTCATGGCACTTTCTGTTCCAGGACTGCAACGTTGTATATATCTCTCATCCTGTTCCAGAGGACATGTCTTTCAACATGCAGCCATTGTAATAATAATCCACAGTCCAACAGAAAATAAAAAGATATGTTCTTTACAACAGTCCAACAGAAATAAAATGATATGTTCCTTACAATGGCCCCGGGGGGGGTACACCTCCTGATCCTCCTTCCTATGAATGCCCAAGGGTCCCTGGCTGACTCTTTGAGGAGAAAGGATAGCTGGAGTGAGATTGGGCTGCTCCGCACCCCTCTTGCCTACACTGTTGGAGGCCAACTATGGAGTCGGCGAGGGAGTTCAGCTAGTGCAACAGTGCAGGAGCAACGTCCTGGACCAAGGTCTCCTTGGCGGCCACCATCCAACCAGTGTTGACCTCGGTGCGTTGGCATGCCGGCGCTATCAACTCAGCCTGAAGATGGACGGACTCCTCCTTGCGATCTGAGGAGTGCAGCGGACATCCCTTCCTGATGTTCCCGAACTTGCCTTTGTAATTCCAGCAACTAAGGCATGACCGAGTCCAGAGGCTTCTCATCTGACTTTTCACAGCAAATTTCTGGCTTCCAGCAGTCCTCTGAGTGCTGGGGACCTGGAAAGTTCCTGCCGCTACCTGCTGTGGATCAGAAAGTGCGACGTGCTCAACAGATTGTGATCCTGAGGCTACTTTAGAACTAGGTCCCACCGAGGTGTGTGTCTCTGTGCTGGTAGAGAGTGTGGTGAGCACTGTGACAGGTCTTCAGGGAGAGTATCAGTGGATTCCTCTTCTGAGCTTCCCTCGGGGCTTGATTGGAGGCCCTGGGCCATGGACTCTCTTGGCTGTTTGGCAGATGTGCCTGTGAAAGTAATGGGAGATAATTAGTGTATGGCAGTGGCCTGTGAAACAGGACACATCACTCACAGTATGGTTGTCTGATGGATGTTGCCCTCATAGAGTCATAGAAATCTACAGCACAGAAAAAGGTCCTTCGGCCCATCGAGTCTGCGCCAGTCAAACAAATACCTAACTCGTTTAATCCCATTTTCCAGTACTAGGCCCATAGGCTTGTGTGTCATGGCATTGCAAGTGCACATCCAAATACTTCTTAAATGTTATGAGGGTTTCTGCCTCTACCACCCTTTCAGGCAGTGAGTTCCAGATTCTCACCACCCTCTGGGTAAAAAAATTCTTCCTCACATCCCCTCTAAACCTCTTGCCCTTCCTTACCTTAAATCTATGCCCCGTGGTTATTGATCCCTCCACCAAGGGGAAAAGTTCTACTGCTGGATCCTCACTTGGTGGAGGACTGCCGACCTTACCGTCAGTTCAGGAACGGTCCAGATCATCGCTGGCCAGCTGTATGGCTCTGTTTTTGAAGCCCATGAGGAACTTGATGTCAGGCATTCCTCCACCAATAAGCAACCTCTCCCTATTGTTGTGAGCCAGCTTTCCTGCATGAATAGGAATGGAGAAAGTATAAGCGGGATGCCTGCCAGGCCAGATGATAAGTAAGCCTGGCATGTGTGTCCGGTGAGTGGTCCCATGAATGGGATGAGGACAATGGAGGTGAGTGTGAGAGAGTGAATGGTGAGGTCCCTTTTACTGGCAGTGAGTGAGGGCCCTGTGGATGTGTGATGGGTTTGTGAGTTGTGAGTTGAGAGTGATGAGAAGAGTTACTTACATTGGCGGAACAGAGGAGATCATTCATTCTCTTGTGGCACTGGGTGGCTGTCCTCTTTTGCAGGGTGTTGGTGCAGACCACTACTGCCACCACCTCCCAAGCCGGAATGGTGATGCCACTGCCCCTCCTGTGGCCAGAGTAGAGGTAGAGTACATCACGGCGGTTCTCTACGGCGTCCAAAAGATGCTCAAGGGACGCATCACTAAACCGGAGGGCTGCAATGTCTTTGCCCTTTGGGGCCATCCTGTCGTCCTTGCAGCAGTCCTGGGCTGGGAGCACTGAGAGGTGTGTGCGCAGCTGCACTTTAAATGTGGAGCTCACCGTGCTGACGCAGCGAGGTGATGGCATGGTGGGTGAATGAGAGCCCGCCCACCATCGAAACGGTGTGTTTTGTGGGAATTCATAATTAACGTTTGGGACGTTACGGTGTGAAAACCCGCCATTGCGGCTGACGGATGAAACGTCGTATTCCCCGCCCGCTACCGCACTTAGTTCAAATCTGGGACAATTCCCCCCTGTGTTTTTCATATGTTCAGCATAGAGTAAATCCATTAACTGCATTCAGAAAGCACAATTTGCATTTGAAAATGAAATTTATTTATCCACTCACAGTAATTTCCATGGCCTGAATTTCACGCTTGGCGCACAAAGTCAGCAGGCCCGATGGCGGATGTAGAATCCACTCCCTGGCGAGATCGCATTTTCAATGTGATTTAATGCTGGGTGCCCAATTAAGGCCCGTCCAGCGTGAAACGTGTCTTCCGGTTGGCCTGACAGTGCCGGCGGAGGTAGAAACGAGTTGGGCACCAGGTCTAATGGCGTCCCCCAGGACTTTGGTAACCTCAGTTAAACTTCCAGTGGAAAAACAGAGAGGTCCTACAACATGGAAACAAATTTGGTGTTAATTCTGGAGCTTCTTGGCTATGAACTGATTCTGACTAAAGCCTTCACTGACTCAGTGGGCGGAACCATCCCAGATTTGCACTAAGTGCGGTAGCAGGCAGGTAAAACAATCTTTTACCCGTCGGCCACAATGGCAGGTTTTCATGCCATATCTTCCCAAACCAGCCGCATTAGTTAAGCACTCTCGGGAAACACGCCATTTCCAAGACAGGTGGGCTCTCATTTGCCCACCACGCCATCGCCTCACCACTTCATCACGCTGGGCGCCATATTTAAAGTTCAGAAGTGCGCACACATCACAATGTTTCCAGTCCACGACTGCTGCAGGGAAGATATTCACGAAAGGCAATAAGACTGCAGCTCCCAGGTTTAGTGACACGTCACTGGAACGCCTTTTGGATGCCCATGGAAACCTTCTGCGATGTCCTGAGTCCCCACTGTGGCTGCAGGATGGGCAGCGGCGCGATCAACCAGGCTTGGGAGGTGATGGTAGTGGTGATCAGTGCAAATGCTGCACAGAATAGGTTGGTCATCCAATGCAGATAGAAGATGAATGATCTCACCCGTGCAGCCAGGGTATGGCAACCATCTCTAAGCTCACATGCTCAAGCCCATCACACACTCACTCACAGCTCAAGGGAAATCACCGCCCATTCTTACACATATACCCTCAAATGTCTATCTGGCCTCATCTCCACAACTGGGGTTGTTTTCCTTGGAGCAGAGAAGGCTGAGGGGGGACCTGATTGAGGTGTACAAAATTATGAGGGGCATAGATAGGGTAGATAGGAAGAAACTTTTCTCCTTAGTGGAGGGGTCAATAATCAGGGGGGCATAGATTTAAAGTAAGGGGCAGGAGGTTTAGAGGGGATTTGAGGAAACATTTTTTCACCAAGAGGGTGGGGGGTATCTGGAACTCACTGCCGGAAACTTGGTAGAGGTGGGAACCCTAACAACATTTAAAAGTATTTAGATGAATACTTGAAATGCCATAGCATACAAAGATATGGGCCAAGTGCTGGAAAATGGGAATAGAGTAGATAGGAGCTTGATGACCAGTGTGGACATGATGGGCCGAAGGACCTCTTTCCATGCTGTAAAACTCTAATTCCGGGATTTTCCGGCCCCATCCTGTGAGGGACCCACCACGGGCGAGGTGGCACCCCAGCTGAAGACCATTCACTTGAGATGGGACCGGAAGATCACGACGGCGGGCGGGTGCAGAAAATCTCGCTCCATGTCTCTCTGACTTCTCTGAGATTTGCCTATATAGTTGCCCTTCTATCTTTCCCTGACTGTTTGGGGGTCTATAGTACAGTCCCAGCAATGTGATTGCCCCCTTTTGTTTCTATGCTCCACCCATATGGTCTCATTTTAGGAGCCTTCAAAGATATCATCTCACCTTATTGTAGTAATTGACTCCTTGATCAATATTGCAACACCATCTCCTCTTTTATACACCCCCCCCACCCCATCCCCCACTGTTCCTCGTCTCGCCTGAACATTCTACACCCTGGGTTATTGAGCTGCCAGTCCCGTCCCTCCCTCAACCTTGTCTCCATGATAGCAATGATATCATATCCCCATGTGTTAACGAACACCCTCAACTCGCAAGACTCCTTACATTAAAATAAATGCCATCCAGCCTTGCCATGCTCCCTTGTACCTTAACTTGACTATATACACTATGTCTTCCAGAATGACTTGATTTTTCTCCTATACTTGTCAGTGCATCACCCCCACTATACCTCCACTCTGTATCCCACCCCCCTGCCAAATTATTGGTCACACACTATCTGCACGTTCATGGAGTGGAAGTCCTTCCTGTTGACAAAGGCACCGGGCTCACCTGCTGGCACCTTGATGGCCACATGTGTACAGTCATTCGCGCCCTGGACGCAGGAGAAGCCAGCAATGGCCGTGAAGCTTCTAGCTCGCTGTGCCTGGCTGGCCTGGTCCCAACGGAAGTGGATGAAGGTCAATGCACACCTGAACAGAGCGTCTGTAACCTGCTTGACACAAGCGTGGACAGCTGACTGGAAGACACCGCCAAAGATCACCCACCGAGCCCTGAAAGGAGTTAGAGGCATAGAAGTTGAGGGCAGCTGTGATCTTCAGAGCCACTGGCATGGGGTGTCCACCTACACAGTTAGCGGAGATCTCAGGTCCAATCATCTGACAGATATAGTTGACTGTCTCCATTGACAGTCGGAGCCTCCTTCGGCACTGCACCTCAGTCATATTGAGGTAATTGCTTCGCCGCCTGTATACCCTGGCAGCAGGATAGTGGCACCTTCTGTGGCTCCTTCCACCTTGGACAACCTCTTGGTCCTGTGTCCCTTGTGACTGTGCATGTCCTTTCAAAGATGGCTCCCCAGGAGGCTGAATATGCTCACCTGGCCTCCTCATCCTTCTAGCTGTCCCTTCCTTCTCAGAAGAGCTACCTTCAGTGGACAGATCAGATCCCAAAACCAGGCTAAGGGAAGGCTTCCTGAAAGCTAAAGGCCTGGAAAAGATTCCTCATTGCAGAGTGCTGACCTGAAGGTTAAGAGTCCAGAAAAAGCAGCTGGGATGCGTTATGAAGTGTTGCAGATCGCACAGGCAAGTTTGAAAAACTTTCAAAAATAAATATTTCACAGAACAGCTTCACGACCCCATTGAGCCCTCTTATCCCTCCCGTGGATTTGGTTAATAGAAATGTCTCCTACCCGCCTGCACATTGCGCCCATGCGCCGACCCGAAGATCGCACGGGCACTGAAAAATCGGCACCAATTGAAGACTAAAGGGCCTTAAGTAGCCCATTAATTAATGGCAGGCGCGCGTCAGACTTCATCACGCGCCCGCCCAGTAAAATACCGCGATGGCACGTGGTGACGTCGGGATGCTCGCCCAATGTCACCGCGCGTCATTTTATGCAACGGTGTGCAGGGCCCTTCCACCTGCACGTCAAATGAAAAATTCTGCCCATAGACACAGACCCCACTGTTACTCTACTTTACAATAAATTCCAATAACATTATGAAAATTAATATATCTCCCTGACATTAGCCACAACCTACCAATCAGCCCTCTGCTTTGCGCTGGCGTCACTTTCGTAAGCCTTTTCGAATTTTGGTGGGGTTCCTGTTGAGGTTAGCTGCTGCTCAGACTGGCTCGATCTGGGCCTCAACCCTCAGGCCACTTGAGGCCACTTGCACAGATCAACATGTGCCCCCCATCCCCCACCCCACACACCCTGAGTTACCCTCCTTCCCCAGTACAGCCCTCATTCTGCAGCCTCTTCCCTTACCTGAGGCCACTTCTCTCCCTTCGCCAAGCAAGCCCTAGCCCTGCAGCCATTGAAAAGCCACCCACATATGGCTGATCTGGTAGGCAGAGACTTGCCCGTGAGCCCCCTAAAAGTGATGTGGTGCTGCCTGTGAAGCCTGGCGCTGATGACTGCGAGTGTTGACCGAATCGAGGTAGGCAAACAAGCTTTGAAATCCCAAGCGAAGTGCAGCCCAACATGTGCACGTCGCACATGTTTCACTCTTTGTGAAACATGTTTGCCGTGTTTTCCCGCCGATGTGGGCAGACGATCCAGTGGGGTGTGGGGGGTGGGGACAATTTTGGTGGCCAGGCCTAATAACGATGTGCTGATGTATTACAGTGAGATTCCTGATGTCCGATGGTGGAAAACGTGGCCCACCATCGGCGAGCTGAGCAGACGAATGGGAACTGATTTCACGTTGTTGTGAAACTGATCACGCCATATTGTCCGTTCACCCCACTGAACACACCCAACGCTGGCGGGCACGGGAAATCCCGGCCAATATATTTGTATATAGTATTTCTGAAATATACCCTGTAAATCTACAGGTCATGCCCAGCATCTGCCACTGATCCAACTAAACATAGTGGCAGCAGTGAGGAAACTGTGGGAGGGAGGGGGGAAAGAGTTGGAGAGGGGGTTCCCTTCATCTATTTACACCAGTGAAGAAATAAAAAATAATGAATAACATTTCCCCAGCATCTTTCATGACTTCAGGGCGTCCCAGAGTGCCTCACTGCTTTTGAAGTGTCGTCACTGCTTTAACGTGGAGAATATGCCGATCAGCCAATTTTCGCACAGCAAGCTCCCATAAACAGCAATGTTGGATCTCTTACATCCACCTGAGAAGATAAGATAGACGTGGTCTCAGATTGAAATCTTACCTGAACACTAGCACCATAGACAATGCAGCACTCTCTCAGGACTTTGCTGTGCTCAACTCTCTGCAGTGGGACTTGAACCCATAACCTACTGAACTCCAGAGAGCAGAATGTGCCAACAGGGTAGACACCCATACCATCAAGGGTGCATCTGGTCTACCTGCTATTGCAGCAGCTCTGGACTGCCTGGCTGAGGTGGCGCAGCTAGGGCTAGTGGCTGTGGTTGGGGTGAAGTGAGAGAGGGGGTGCTGGGGGCTGCAAACGAAGTGTAGTTGTTCTCTTATGTAGGGAAATCCTTTTTTAAAAAACTGTTTTTAATTATGTAGGGATCTGGTCATATTCCACATCCACAGCTGGGTCAGTCGGGATCCCTCCAATGACAAACCTGCAGTATCTGTATGCTGGGCCATATTGAAGGCCTGGCTCATGGGGAGTCTGACATTCAGAGAGCCCCTACCCCCAGCTCAACACCACCACCACCCCCCACAACTTCTCCATATAATTATAGTGGCAATGTGCCAAACGGCCATGGATTTTCAAGGCCGATATCTTTTCTAAACATCAGCGTTCCCCATGGTTTGTACAGACTGATCTATTTTGTTAGAACTTTGGCACAGATTTGTAGGTGAACCAGTTTAGAAAGCCAGTGCAATCAAAATGAAATCGGCCAAAACTCAGAAACATGACAGCAGCAAAATCACCAATAAAATGAAAGTGCTTGTGCTCCAGGGAGCTTTTATCCTGCACTTGGGTGACAATTTGATAAGAACGTGCTGCCCGCCTGCCAGTTTTGCCCATGCGACGAGTGCAAAATCAGGCAGGCAATGTAAAATCTCGGTCAATAGGCTTTTTAATGGCCTTAATTGGCCCTTTAGCTGCCAGCGGGCGTGGCTCTGACTCCTGCGCGCATCCGCCGACCTCAATATTGCATGTGTGCACAGTGATGTCAGGATGCATGTCCGACATCTTTTCGCGCAATTTTATGTGCGTTCGGGTCAGGCACATGCCTGACCTCGGAATGTAAAATTCAGGCCCACAATTAATAGGAGAAAGAGTAGTCTCTTCCTTGAACCATAAACATTGGCAAACACATTAAATCCATTTAACCTCAATTAATTATTATTTTTAAAAATATGCAGGAAACTAGTAAATCTAATGACTGTATTTTCCATCTCGGGGAATAAAGTATTCACCTGTGTCTTTGTACCAAAGAAAAGTTTTAGCAATTTAGGCCTGTTCTTGACCTCTTTCATACAAGAGAGCCTTACTGTTAAATGGAAGTCAGCTTTGTGTTTCATTGTCAACCTAAATTTAGCAAGGTTAGATATTTGGAGCCATTAAGCAAATTTATTTTTTGTGCCATGTTGCATATAGAATGAAAAACATAATTTCCGTCACGTTAAGTAAAAGTTATGCACTCTTTTGTACTGCTGTTATGGCTTAATGCATGGTGACCAAATTTTCATCAAACCATTGACAAGAGTCTAATGGAATGTGGGCTGAGATGCAGATTCATCGGTTCCTGACCTGATTTGGGAATTCCCCCTTGGCCTTACTTGACTTGGACCTCTATCCAGCCCTCGTAAAATCAAACACGTTGGAGTTCTACTTTCTGATCCCATAAAGGAACTTGATGTAAACCGTTAGGCAAAGTCAGGTAAGGCATACCAACCTCTGGAAAGGTACAAGTGGGCCCCAGCTACAGTGGTCCAGGCCAGGGATGCATGTTGAGTTAGAAAGAGAGCCAATTTTTTTTTCCAAGTCTTAAGTATTGGTCCCTTAAGTAGCAAGCCCAAGGAGGTAGTAAATGGGGTCTGACAGCTGAGGAAGAAGCACAGCTAGTAGCAATTAGTAGCCCAGGCAGCCACCTAGCGAAATTAAAATGAGTCTACGACCCCCTGCTATTTGAGAACTCAACTCAGTGGATCTTGCGCTGTGCATGTTTCGTCCAGTATCAACTGGCAGTCCAGATAAAGAGAAGCATAAAGGAGCCCAAAGGAAGTTATTCTGAGCTCCACAGAAACAACCTCGCTCATTTCCACACTAGGTTCTCCCTTCTCAGAATAGGTCCCCACCAGCCTATATTTCTCTGTGCATGAAGGTTGGCCAGCCCACCTGTTATTGAGATGGTTTAGAGTTGGTGGACTGCTCCAGGGCTTTTGTTGATGCCTGTAGCCTGCTGACAGTGGGCAATATTGGACAGTTAGTTGGAATGCTCCACCATCTGGCCACCTGAGAACTACACAGAAGGAAAGTCTACCCCTTCATGTCAGACTTTGATACTACTCCTACCATTACCTGTCTGCACCATGAGATTGAAATGTTTACCAGGAATCTAATGAATGAATTTATAGCAAATTAGTAAAATAAAATCCTCAGGGAGATTCTCTTAGCTCTAATTTAAACTTAAATTAACTTTGAATCCAACCCAAGCTTCTGAAGTAATTTGTATGATCACTTCCTAAGGCTGTTTATTAACATTTCCACACTATCCAATTGTACCTCCTGCCAGTTAACCAAGATGTAATAATGGCAAAAGCAAAATACTGCAGATGCTGGAAATCTGAAACAAAAATAAAAATAAAAATAGCTGGAAAAACTCAGTAGGTCTGACAGCATCTGCAGAGAGGAATACAGTTAACGTTTCGAGTCCGTATGACTCTTCATCAGAACAGTTCAGTTCTGATGAAGAGTCATACGGACTCAAAACGTTAACTGTATTCCTCTCCACAGATGCTGTCAGACCTGCTGAGTTTTTCCAGCTATTTTTATATAATAATGGCAGTTTGCTTAAAGTCTATTACCCAACCCATTCTGGTCTACAAACAGCAGAGAAAAAAAATGATACAAAGTGCGTGTTAAAAGAAGTAAACTCAAAGCAAATCACCAGAGAAAAATATTATTTATGAAATTTTTGTGGTTGTGACTTAAAAATCCTGTTGGGCACCATGGTGAAAGTAATTCACATAAGTGGTCTGAACATCTTATATTTTAGGGTGTCTCTTTACTGCCCAGTATCTGACTATATGATAGCATAACCCAGGAGAGCCCAATAAAGCATGCATGATCCTGGGCTTTATAAATAGGGTCATAGAGTACAAAAGCAAGCAAGTTATGATGAAATTGTATCCAATTCTGGGTATCACACTTTAGAAAGGATATGAAAGCATTAGAGAGGTTGCGGTAAAGATTCATGAGAATGGTTCAAGGATGTGGAACTTGAACTATGTGGATAGATTTGAGAAGCTGGGGCCATTCTCCTTGGAGAAGCAAAGATTAAGAGGAGATTTGATAGAGGTTTTCAAAATCATGAGGAGTCCGGGCAGATTACAAAGGGAGAAACTGTTCCCATTGGTGGAAGGGTCAAAAACCAGAGGATGCTGACTTGAGGTGATTGGCAAAAAGAAGCAACAATGACAGGAGGAAAACGTTTTTTATGCAGCATGTGGTTAGGATCTGGAATGCTCTGCCTGAGATTATAGCCGAGGCAAATTCAATTGAGGCATTCAAAAGAGAATTGGGTAATTATCTGAAGTGAAAAAAATATTGCAGGATTGTAGGGAAAAGGCAGTGGAGTGGCACTAGGTGATTTGCTCAAGCCAACACAGAAATGATGGGTCAAATGGCATGCTCCTGTGCTGTAATCATTCTATGATTTTAGGATTCTATGAGAGTGTTAATATAGACTTCACACTTGCATTTGTTCAATCACTTTGAGCAGGGCCCAAGGGAATATCTAGTACAAGATCATTATGCTGTTTTATTTAGCAGTGAGTGAATATACAAGCTACAATTATGATCAGATCCACTTTGTTAGTATGCACAGTTTGTGTTCAGGTAATAATGGACATGTTATGCTTCCCCACCACAATAGGTCACCTTGCATAACTTAAGTACAATGACTCCTGGCCACCCTCCTGCATTCTTCTTTTGAACATTGTTGAAACCTGCCTTCACAGATTTCTATTGAAAATTTGACCGATTTTGAAGCCTTTGTTAGACCTGACAGAGTCTCTGCCTCTATTTTTATTTCCCTCTGTTCACGGGCGGAAGGGAAAGCCTGGCAGACTACCTCTGCCAAGAGCTCAGAAGCCGAATTTCCAACAGAAGATGTGAGTTTTTTATCAATTGCCAAGACAGGCTCACAAATTGCTTGTTATTTAGCCTATGGGAAAACAACAACAAAGCTTAGCTCATTGGTATTTCCATTACCTGTTTTCTCAGTGCCTATTTTTAATGAGTATGTACAAACTCTGGTTCAAAAACACAACATTTAAGGGTAATTTCTCTTCAAATCCTCTTTGTGGAAGGGTGGTTTTAAAAATGCCAAAATGTGACAAAATCTCAGGGGAATGTCCTACATCAGATAATATTAAGGGAAATCACTTTGAAAATAACATACAATAAAGCAACGTTTCATCTACACCTTCTGGGCAGTAATCTGGAGCAGATTGTCTGTTCTTTGGAGAGGCCACCAGATTTACACTCATTTGAAATCAGTAGAATGCAAATGGAGAGATTTCTACAAAAGGCAAGCAGTCCACTCCAGTAGATTACCATGCAAGTGGTGAAGATGAAAATTTACCCCAATGTCAATAATTATCAAAGATTTAATGCCACCTAAGAAATCTGATAATACTATAAACCCTGAGCAAGATGTACTTTTATATGAAATGCTTTTATTCAGACAGAGGACTTTATTGAGCATGGATTTTCAATTTTCACAGTGATCACCATTTTTATAAGTGTGAGATGGCACCATTTACTCTCTTGTGGCTGTTTTCAGTTTGTTTCCAAGGCATTAAAAGGTTTTTTTTAACTCCAGCCTACATTTTACATACAGTCTGTTGTGCTAATTCTTCCACCCTAGCATCAGTGACAGAGCTCTTGAATGGTTTTGAATCAGGGTCTTGACTCCCCACAGGGCTGCAGTGTCAGAAAGGATTACAAATGGAAACCAAATTCCAGTAAAGGAGGCAAACGAGCTTGGGACTCAGCTTCCTAAAGATCAGTACTCAAAGGATTCTTCTGTGCCAGCTGTCAGGGACTTCATAGTGAAATAATTAATAATGCATTCTCCTCTGATTAAAATAGCACCCATGAACATTTTTGTCATGACATAGTCAACTCCAATTATTTCCAACAAAAGCATCAGTTCATCTGCCTGCATCCCGCCACCAAAACCCATCCCCCAGTGACCAATTCATGTCAGCTTCAGCTCACTGATAGCATTCTTGCCTATAGCCTGAATTTCACGCTTGGCATATGCGCCAAGTCGGCGGGAGCGAAAGAAGATGTGGAATCCGCTCCTGGCCGCGGTCGCGTTGCAAACCCGATTTCACGCCAGATGGCCAATTAATGTCCACCCAGCGTGAAACTCGTCTTCTGTATGGTCGGGAAAGGCCAGGCGGGGGCGGGGTCAGTCGGGTGCCAGGTCCAATAGCGACCTGGCGGGCGCTTTAAAACCGACAAAGGCAGCTCCCTGAAGGCTGCCAGGGGAGGATCTTTGGAGTCGGTCCAGAGACTGGAACAATGGCCTCACCAGCAGCTGGTGGGATAGTAAGTCCGGTGGGCACTCGGCACCCCCCGTTTCTTGGAAGAGTGCCTCGTGGTCCACGTGGAGGAGGTCGGTGTCAGGCGGGACACTACCGCACCCAGCGATGGCAGGAGGAGGCCACCGCACCAAACATAAAAAGCCTAGGAGGAGGTAGCAGCCGAGGTCATATGGGTGCAGTGCCACAAAAGGTTAAACAACCTGCTGTGTTCGGCAAGGGTGAGTACTGTGTTGACATGGATCAGTGTGGTGAAGTGTTAACGTCTGGCCGTACCCCCATGGAGCTCAGGGGTATTAGAGTGTGAGTGCCAACTGTCAATGACGCCAGAGCTGGCCAAGGGGTTGAGCCCTGGCTGCTTGTCCTGAGTGCCTTGTGGGTCAAGGGCCATGACTCAGATGTGCCCTGCAAGATGTTCCTCAAGTGGGGTTGGCCAGACTGCAATGGCGCTGCAGGTAGAGAGTGGACTAATCAAAGCTCCTCTGTCCCTTCAGGAGAAGAAGAGCCATAACATCATCAAGAGGTCAAGGAAAGGCAGAGGCTCCCCAAACCTTCTAATCATGATCAGGTTTGAAATGGATGCTTTGGAGCTGGAAAGCCGCCACCCACCTTAGTCAGCTGGCCATGGACAGGCAGGGGTCTCTGACGAAGGTAACAGTGCAGTGCACAGAGGTGAGAGTGTCGGATTTTGCAAACACTCTTGTGTAGTCTCATTATTAATGGGAGCCTCAAACCTGGAGTCCACATTGATCATTGAAAGACAATGGCACCATGAAGCAGATCTCCATTGTCTCACCAGGGTGCCTGGCATGCACAATGACAGTGTGATGACTTAAACCAATGACATGTCCTTGTTCTCCCTTCGATTTGCCAGCACGCACTCAAACGAAGGACCCCGAAGAACAACCCTTGACACCAGAGGACCGCAGGTCTTCAGATGCACCTGCGTCACACCCGCTCTCTGAACCAGGCACCAGCGTAGATGCCAGCACCTCGGTGGGAATTAAATCATTGACTAGAATGTTGGTGCTCAGTGGTGAAGGCACTTCACACTTATTTGAGGAGCAGGTGGAGGCAGAAAGTGCCCAGTGCACCAGCATTTGGAGGACTGCTGAAGACCAGGGCCACGCTGAACCAAAGGCAGATGATAAGCCTCTGGAGTCGTCCATTAGGCGGCAGATGCTGGATGTCCAGCGGGATGTGTCGGAGGATCTGGCGGAGATCCATGAGGTTGTGTGTGCCATGGTCTCTGTTGCGAAGGAGTCCACGTGAAGCATAAGCAATGCTTTGGCCCTCATGGCCAAGCTCACTGCCTCCTCCATTGAGAGGGTGGCGACTCTCATGGAGAGGCAGCTCGAGGAACAGGATGAGGGTTTCCTGGGGTTGTGCTCAGACCTGCAAGCCCTCACACAGGCACTGATCTCAGGTGGTCAGTGCCAGTATGGGAGATGGATAAGGCACCTAGTATCCCAGCTATGTGCATGTCCATCAATGGCGAATTGGGAGGTCCAGCATGACCCTATATTGGCGCATGAGCTGCTTGTCGTCTCTGAGGGCTCCTCTCAGGGCAGCTCCTCTGCCCATTTGCTAGTGATTGTGGCATCTGATGAGGCTGCAATGACTGGGTAGATGCCAGCCGTGGCACTGGCCGCACCCTCCCAGGTGGGGCCAGCACAGGCTCCACTGACCAGAGGACAACTGCCAACATCATCAAGGTCAGCGGGACAGCAGAGTCATCAAACTGTCTCCAATGCCGGTGCCGGTTTGGGAGGGCGGGAGGGTGGTGGGTGGGGGTGGGGGGGGCAACAAGATGCAGCACTCACAAACGTAAGTTTAACGCACTATAAGCACATGAGGGACTGTTCACAGGCGATATGTTTACTGGTGTGGCCATTAACACCAGATATAATTCTGTTCATTTGTTGTGAGTGTCAAAATGATATAAATATTGCTTTTGTCTTAACGGCCTGAATATGCTTCACTTGTTTTGTAGTTGCAGGGCATGCCAGTATCTAATGCTGGATGTGAGTCGCTCTAAACTAGTGGCATCGTCTGCGGCCCCTTACACCTTGGATTACTTGTTGGCCCTGCGCCCCTCGTACCTGCGCCTCTCCTCCCGCAGGTCCCTCTCCTGGAAGCTGCACAGGGACACGTGGATCCTCTCCCTTCTGCCCCTCTCTTTCTCCTCAGAGCAGGTGCCACCAGCAGACAGCACAATCCCTATTACCAGGGTAACAGAGGCTGTCTGATACCTGTAAGGGTCCACATGGTCAAAATCTCCAGGGGCCTTGGAGACACCAATGAGTCCTGAAATGAAGCCTAGAAATGCTAAGAATGAAGCTCAGAACAGAGATCAAGCTGTCAAGTTCAAATAAGCAACCAGCAGCAAACTATCTCCTAAACTCCTCATTTCTCACACTGGTAATGCTGCTGACCCTTTTTATCCTACCCTTGGATGAGGTTTAGTTAAAAGTGGGCAGTCTGCCTGCCCGTTTTGCCCGTGCGCCGAGCGAGAAATCGCGCGGGCAACATAAAATCTGGATCAATTGCCTTTTTAATGGCCTTAAGTTGCCTTTTCATTGTTGGCGGGCACGACTCTGACATCCTCGTGGGCCCACCGACCTGAAGATTATCCGCACATGGGATGACATCGGGATGCTCACTCGACGTCATCTCGTGCTATTTCACATCCTTTCGAGTCGGGCACGCGCCCACCCGCGTGGCGTAAAATTCTGCCCTATGGGTTAGAATGTTAGAATGGGTTCAAGCTCTACTTGAGTCCATATTCTAAGATGATGCTTCAGGATTGCACTGAGGGAATGTAACACTGCCGGATGTATTGCCTTTCAGGTGAAACATGGAACTAAAGTCCGATCTCCCCTCAAGTAAATGCAAAGGTTCCCATCGCACTAAAGAAGGGAATTGTGAGCCAGTTTCTTCTGGAACAACATGAACAACTTTAGTGAAAGCAGCCAGATGAGGGATAAATCCAAGATGATAGCAGACTGCTGAGGTAATAGCTGAGAAAAAGCAAGTTCTATGTACGATTCTGTACTATAAGAGGTTGGAGTTGCAAGGGACTTGCATGCAAGAACAACTTATGAGAAGAGTTCCAAACGTTATTTCCAATTGGGAGACTTAGAAAGTCATTGAACCATGATGCAATATGAACAACGAAGAATGTAGTGGAGATGATTAGTGGAGGGATTCTCCTAGCGTCAAAGTGAAATGCGAAAGATTATGTTTCTCATCTCTTGGCTACCCTTATCAGATCATTAGACTTCTCCTGGCACTGGACTACTGTACTGAAGTTGAGAGAAGTGGCATGCCTGTTTGTTCTGGCACCACTTGCCTGAGGCCTTCCTCGTGAACCTCCAGTACCTTATTTAGATGACATGACAACTTCAGAAAGAACAAGGAATTCTTTGGTAATGACATTCTTGTCAAAAGCTGGAGAAGCAAGCATACCACTTACCCACTGTGTCTCCAGGAATATGCTTCTACATTAAGTCATTGCAGGCCTTTAAACCTTGCAACAACAATGTTCTTCCGCCTGCCCCAGCTATTTACTCCTATAACATATGAAAGTTATGTCTCTACTCCTCCAATCAAAATGGTGATGAGCTAACGCCGTGAAATACAACATGGTCAGCAACATATTTCACAGGCAGGAGAAGTTCTGCCGCATTAGGGTGTGGTAGAGGAATGGCCCAAGCTCTTTGGCACCTCAAGTGTTTTTCAATTAGTCTTACATGATGGTTTGCAGAGTTTCACAAATAACTGACATGTGGATGGGCTGGATTTTCAATTGCCAGTGGAGGCAGGAATGGGTGCAGGCGCAATTGTAAAATTGCATTCCCAAAGGGCAGCATTGGATCCTGCCACCTCTGGCTTAGTTTGCAATTTTCAAAGGGCCTGCAGGGCAGAAGGAATGGGTAAGCTGCTCAATCCCAATCAATAGCGCCTTAAGGAGTTTGGAAAGGGGCCTGCCTGTCTTTTTTCCAGACAAAGTCAAACAGTCTGGTGCACTAGTGCACAGTTGTTGGGGCCACCAGTATGCAAAAGAAAGTTCATTTCCATCTGTGCTTTTTTGTGAAATTTGAGGGGTCAACTGGTGCAAAATTGAGCATTGTACCTCGACTTGGAGTCCATGTCCTCTTTGTGCCATCTTTATCCTCCTGGCCTTTGTATGAGCTGTCTGCTGTCTTCGGCAGCCCCCAACATGGTTGCCACCTGCCTTTGCTGCTAGCGCCAGGCCGGCAGCTCCCACCTCCTGGAGAGGCTCACCACATCTAATTAAGCACCAATCTCGCTGCCCATTTAAAAATTGCGTCGTAAGAGTTCAGGCATAGGGTTGAGACCTGGAATTCATCTTGGTGTCAGGTTCCTGACACTGCTTTGAAATTCCAGCCTGTGTTTCCTAGGGTCATCTTTCATGTTGGCCTTCAACTGCCAAATTACATTCACAACTGTTGCCTTCCATGGTTTCTGATGAGCCGCTGAAGATCTCAGCCAAACATTCTCTGCTATTCCTTTAAATAGTTTTAAAATTGAATACAAAACACCTTCAGCTCATCTACTTTCAGCCTGTTTTTTCTTAATTTTCTTCATTTTTTCCTCATTTTTAGCAGATTAATTATATATTCTTCTAACATCCAGAAAAAATGCCAGCAAGGTTTGAAATATTTCTATAATATCTCTGGTGTTAACATTAATAAAATTAAATGATTTGAATTCTCATTCATGGTCCTTTTTCACATATTAACATATGTACTTGTTCTCCTGTGACCTACCTCCCACATGTAGAACTGACAAATCATTTGAGATTGCATGTGAGCCATTTTCTCTATTCAAATTTATTTTTAATTTGCTTTTTAGCGACTCTTCATTTTCCTTCTGAATTTATTCCAGTAACTCTATTCCCTTATAGTTTTTTTTTAATTCTCTCTATCCTATTAGCTCCTTATTTAATTGCCTTGAATTTACTCGTTTAACTCTCAGTCGTACACACATAGATATAACCTTTCCCTAACAGGAACCTATTTTTCCACTGCTATTGTCTCATAAATTCAAATACCAAATCAATCTTTCCGAAGATTTGTTTTCCAGTTGCAAATTGGAAATTTTTAAGGTATCATTGATTGCAAGGAATGCATTAAGTTTCAAACAATCGTATAGTTCACTTGTAGCTTAAAGAAAACCTTGGGCAGAATTTTGCCCTTGTCGGGTGGGCTTGGCGGGGGGGCGGGTGGGGGCAGTCGGGAAGCCAACCGCCGCCCGCGATCAGGGCCGGATCGCGATTTCATGCTGGCGGACCAATTAAGGCCTGCCCAGTGTGAAACGCGAACGGCAGCACTCAGCGCTGCCTGTGCGGGCGGGAGAGGAGGGTGATTGTGAACTTCATGCATGCACGCGAGTGTGCACTTGAAAATCTCCCTGAGGCACAGAGTTGCCTCAGGGAGATGAACAGTTTTCAAAAAACATATATAAGATTTTACAAATGTAATAAAACAAGTCCCGTCACGTGACTCTGTCACATGAGCAGGGACATGTTATAAATTAAATTTAAAATGTTTTATTTAATTTATATTTGCTGTTAGAAACCTCATCCCACCCGTGGATGAGGTTTCCTAAAAAGTGCAAAGGCCGCTTGGCCTTTTTGCTTGCCCGCCAACTGTAAAGTTGGACAGGCAGCAAAAAATGTAAGGTAATTATCTTTTTAATGGCCTTAATAGGCCTTATAATTGTCGGCGGGCGCGCTGCTGATTCCCGCATGCACCCACCGACCGAAAAGTAGCGCGACTGCACATTTACGTTGGGATGCTCGCCTGACCATGTGGTGTCCACCCACTGAGGTAAACCTTCTGCCCCTTATAAATGTTATAAATTTCAGATTGTGTGAAGAATAGCTTGTGATCTGATTTAAGGATTTCTGGTTTCTGTATTTTGCCTGATCGTTCATGCATATCCTTCAAATTCCAATCAGATCATTCCATATTTTTGCATCATTGAATTTAGTAATAAATAATTTCTTATGCTTGCCATTATGCATTGCAAATTAATTCATTTTTAACCAAAATCTTTGAGAGTTATTTCTTCTGCCGGTGACTCACAAGTCCTTCCTTAGAAGTAGAAGGCTACACAAATCATGGAATTAGTCAGATTATTTCAGAATATTTCATATTTTTCAGTTTTAACTGAACTTTTGACACTAATCAGTTTTCATCATGCCTTCATTTACTGACAACGAAGTTTTTAGTTAAACAATTTATTCAGTTTTCTGCCCACTATTCCAGTGGAAACAAAATAAATGTGTTAATGCTTCTATTAGCATCAGGAAACAATTCTCTCAAGAACATGATATTTCTCAGCCTAACATTCTGTGTCTATCTGTTTCTAGGACACTAGGCAGAACAAAATGTTGTGGAGACATGCTATGCCAGGCTTTGATGCACATTCACTGGGAAGCGTGTAGTTGAAGCAGACGGGCTCACTTAAATTTTATGTGAATGGCACAAGAATGATGTTACAATGCCATCTGTGGAATTTTCCTGTGGTTTTATGGGGCACCTGCCAACCAAGAAAACCAACTAAAGGAAATGGACACAATGGATGAAGGGACCTACAGTCTACTGGAACCCGATAAGTTTAATATTTTCTTTCCAAGAGCCCACTGTGAAGCTGGGGGCGAAATGGCTGCAATTTTTTGTAAGAACCAGCAGGTCCATTAGGTTGGGAACTTGATTGGAATACATCTGTTTTACTGTCCTTTGTGAAGATTCAAGTTTTACCATAGCAACCTGTATAGTTTCCAATGTGAGCCTCATTAGTAAAAAGATTTAATGTTCACCCTGGGGTCCACTGTCCTGATAATTTTACACATATAGAGCAGACTTTTGCATGCCCGCTGAGGCAGTAAAGGCGTAGCCACAGTGATTTGCTTGGGGTCAGGCTCCTAGCCTGCCCACCCACACGAGCAATGTAGAGGCATCAAAGTGCCACCAAGTGCTCTAGGCCCTCCCCCTCGCACCCACCCCCCCCTACCCCTGGCACAGACTGCGAGTCCTCGACCTCTTTACTGGACCACACAGCAGTTGGACTGCACACGTTGTACAGTCTCCTCAACAACGCTGGCCATGTAGCAGTCACTGCTGGAGGCGCACACAGCCCCTTGAAATCTCAGCAACCTGGTTAGCAGCAGTGTCCCCCATGCCGCAGGTTGACAGGGCAGCCATGCAGCGCACTCATCTCTGGCCATCAGAGGGGGTGACCAGCCCTCTCTGCGAAGCCATCACACTGGGCCAGGAAAGGTGATAAGTTCACCTATGCTAACCACATCTCTCCCTCTTTCATGTGCAGGAGGACCACACCAGGAGCATGGAGACTGGTGACCTAGCTGTACACCTGGTGGCCTACAGAGAGTGAAGAAGATGGAGGAGAGAGCGGCTGAGATGCCTGTCAGCACAAAGGCAGGAGCAGCAACCTCATGGAGAAGGGCCACCAGGGGCTCCCGCACACGCTGCTTATGAGTGACAGTGAGCCATTGCTGGTCGGCGCCACCCAGGGTCTAAAGATGCCGCCTGCCATTCCTACAGATGACTGAGAACCAGTGTTGCCAATCACTGTGCATGTCAAGGGACCTGGCGGCTCACATCTGCCACTTACTGCAGGATTTGGCGCCACGGGGACATTGGAGGGCATCCACTGCCAGTGGCTGTGAAAGTAACCGTGGCGCTCAATTTTGGTCCCAGTGGCTCCTTTCAGGGCTCCACAGGTGGCCTCTGTGGGATATCACAATCTGTCACCCACAAATGCATCCATGAGGTCACGGATGCCATCTTCTCCATGGCACACAACTTTGTGCATTTTGCCCAGGACCGGGACAGTCAGGATGCAAAGGCCATTGGATTCGCCCAGACCTCGGGATTCCCACAGGTGCAAGATGCAATTGACTGCACTTATGTGGCGCTCAGGTCTCCATTGCTACACTCAGTGGACTACATCAACCGCAAGGGGTTCCACTGATGGTATGCAACCACTAGAAACACATCCTGCAGGTGTGTGCGCAGTTTCCAGGGAGTGTACACGTTGCCGATATCCTCAGTCATTCACAAATCCCTGCAGTCTTCCAGGGCCCACAGAGGCTGCAGGGATGGCTTCTTGGGGACAGAGGCCATGGCTGATGACAACCATGCGGTGGCCTCAGACTGCAGCAGAGCGATGGTATAATGAGGCTCATGCTGCAACTCGCAACTTGGTGGAGCAGACCATCGAGAAGCTGAAGCTGAGATTCCAGTGCCTGGACCCATCTGGTGGAGCCCTGCAATATAGTCAGCAGAGGGTTTCACACATCATCGTTGTCTGCTGCGCCCTTTACAACCTTGCACTTCAATGGGGAGACGAGCTGTCTGAGGAGGAGATGGAGGAGCTGCACATCTCCTCCGATGAGGAGGACACTGACGGGGATGAGGGTGAGCAGTTCATCGGAGGCGATGATGAGGGGGAGGAGGCCCTCTCATGGCTAGATGAGGCAGGCGTACTCAGGAGGCCCTCATAGCTGTTAGATTTGTGGAGGATGATGACGACATGCAGTGAGATGTCCCCATAGATCCTCACATCACATTTGTGAACGTTTGACTCCAGTCTGGCTTATGGCAGCGCAGGTACCCCCTGTAAGAATGCTCCTGTCAAGGAGAAGTGGTGGAGGCCCTAATAGTCGCTCGATTGCAGGAGAATGATGATGACATGCAGTGAGGATACTCCATAAATCTTCACATAGCCTCTGAAAATGTCTGACTCCTGTCTGGACGAAGGTGGCTGGCTTGCTCTCCGTGATCAGGGTCATATCATAGAGATGCAGGCAAGAAACTTTAGAAGTTCTGATGCTTTGTCTGCCTTCAGCACCTGAGCCCTTCAGGAGCTGGGGCACAGCATCAGTGGTCACAGGTGCTGAAGAGATGGGGGCCAGCCCCTCCTTAAAGATGCTGGGAGCACATTGAGAGAATATCGACATTCTGGCAGTAATGACAAGCACTGTCGAGGTGCGGGCATCCGTAATGTTTCCAGGGAGTGTGAGGCCGGACCATCACTGTGGTCCGAAAGCCGCACAGAGCAAAGGGAAGAGGCCCTAGACTGAGACACCTGCCTTTATCTTGTGCAGAAAGGTTTCACATCTGAGTGACATAAACACTGTTCATCAGAACAAGGAGCCATAGGCAGGGAGACATTATTGAGAGTTTATTAGTAATAGTGAACAGTATGTACAAATGATTAACACCTGTGCACAGGCTGTGCAACTAATTCTCCTAAACTTTTTATTTTGTCCCTGATTTTGTTAATTTAGTTTATTTCGTGGACTCCGAAAGAGTTAATTCTCCTTAACTTTCCTAACCCAGCCGCTATGTCTTGATCTGCCCACACATCCACAGCGGAGGTGGAGGCAGACTGCTGACTGCGACACCCTATCTGTGAAGACTTTAGTGTGTGTCCTCTGGAGGGTCGAGACTTGGAGGGCCCCGGACTGCTTTTGGGGTCCTTGGTCTGTGAAGCTGGAGCTGCTGAGGTCACAGGAAGAGGGGATTCAGATGGGCTTGGAGTGTGCACCTACTGATCCTCCTGCCCGCAAGCCCCTGGCTGACTCCTTGAAGGGAAGGGGTAGCTGGAGTGAGACCGAGCTGCCCCGTACCCCTTTCGCGTATACACTGTTGTAGGCCAACAACGGTTTCAGCGATGGAGTTGAGCTCACGCAGATATGCAGGATCGACGTCCTGGACCAAGGACTCCATGGCTGCCCTCCTACCAGTGTTGGCGTCAGTGTGTTGCCGGCACTAGCACCTCAGCCTGAAGGTGGATGGACTCCTCCATCGTGCCTTGCAATCTGAGGAGTGCAGCTGACATCCCTTCCTGTTGTTCCCTAGTTTTCCTTTGCAGCTCCAGCAACTGTGACATGACCGAGTCCAGACACTCATGATCTGACTCGGGCTCAGCAACATTCTTGCCTCCAGCAATCCTTTGAGTGCCGGGGACCTGGGAAGTACCTGCCTCCGCCTGCTGTGGATCAGACAGTGCGATGTGCTCACCAGATTGTGATCCCGAGGCTACTGTAAAGCTAAGTCCCACCAAGGTGTGTGTCCCTGCGCTGGTGGAGGGTGTGGGTGAGCACTGTGACGGGACTTCAAGGAGGGTGCCTTCAGATTCCCCTTCAGAGGTTTCTTCGGGGCTTGATTGGAGGCCCTGGGTCATGGACTCTGTCGGCTGTTTGGCAGACGTGTCTGTGAAAGCAAGGGGAGATAATTAGTGCAAGGCAGTAGCCTGTGAAATAGGACACATCACTCACAGCATGTTTGTCTGATGGATGTTGCACTGCTGGATCCTCACTTGGCAGAGCAGCACGACATCACCATCAGCACAGGAACGGTCCAGATCCTCACCGGCCAGCTGGATGGCTTTGTTTTCAAAGTCCGTGAGGACCTTGATTTTGGGAATTCCGCCACTGGTCTGTGATCTCTCTCTCCTGTAGTGTGCCAGCTTGTCAGGCATGGATAGAAATGGAGAAAGTGTAAGCAGGATGCCTGCTGGTAAATGCCAGATGATAAATGCGCCTGGCCTGTGTGGGTGGTGAGCAGTCCCATGGGTGGGCTGAGGACAATGAAGCTGTGTTTGAGAGAGTGAATGGTGATGTCCTTGAACCGGCAGTGAGTGAGGGCCCTGTGGATGCGTGTTGGGTTTGTGTGTGTGAGTTGAGAGTGATGAAAAGTGTGACTTATCCTGGTGGAACGGAGGAGATCATTCATCCTCTTGCGGCACTGGGTGGCTGTCTTCTTCTGAAGGGCGTTGGGCTGACCACCCCTGCCACCTCCTCCCAAGCTGGATTGGTCATGTTGCTACCCATCCTGCAGCCAGGGCGGGGTTACAGGACATCCCGGCGGGCTTCCAGGGCATCCAGCAGTCACTCGAGAGACCTGTGATTAAAGCAGGGGGCTGCGGTCTTTTTTCCTTTGCTGACTATGTCTCCCGAGCAGCGGTGCTCAGCTGGTAGCGATGACCGATGCGCTGGCGGCTGCCTTTTAAAGATGGCGGCCAGCGTGATGCAACAGCGGGGTGATGGCGGGAGGGCGAATGAGAGCCTACCCACCATAGAAACAGCATGTTTCCCGGGAATGCATAAATATTGAGGCGGGTTTGGGACGTTACGGCGTGAAAACCCCCCATCACTGCTACTGCACTTAGTGCAAATCGAGGAAAATTCCACCCATAGAGTGAACTGAAGCCTTCAATGTTTGGGCAGTAATCTGACACAGTGCATTGGCTGCGAATTGTAGAACCACCTGATTTTCATTTCAGTAGGATGAAAATTGGGCAGGTTCTAAAACGGGTGAGTGATTTGCTCTGCCAGATTACCACACAGGAAAGCGAAGATGAGCATTTATCCCAGTGTGATAGTTTGATTCACAGGAGGTGCAGACCTGTAGGTGGAAGCATTCCATTGCAATTTGCTTGAGAAACAGCCACTGTACTTCACTCAAACTGTAACTTAATATTTTGAGACATAGGGAAATAATTTTTGCTTTCTAATGATGGTGGGAATCTGACTTTTGTGATCGCTATTTTGGAGTGCCGTCCTTGACATTGGTTGCCATCTTGGAACTAATTAACTGTACAGATTGCAACAAACAAATAAATCTTGTCTATTGCAAGGTCAATATGTAATTGCATCCAAGTATTTAATAGAATCGTAATTCTGGTGCCTCTGCCACTCCTGAGAGCTTAGAATTTATCTGGTCAATGAGCTTAGCAACATCATAAATGTGGTCATGAAGGCTTCCTTGGGTATTACTAACAAAATCAGATACACATTTTTTAAAGCCAAATGGGTAGAAATGTAGCATTGCACACTGTAGTGCAAGCAAAGATTAATGTAATAATGTGCATGTGACATTTTAGTCAATACATACTGAATATCCAACAACAAATACCACCTTCAACAGGTTTTACAGCCTGAGTACCTAGGATTTCTGACATAGTAACCCACAGAGTTATAGTTTATACTGTCTGTGAAGAAATTAGGTGGAACAGAACCAAACGTTGCCATGGTGCTTCATTTTAGGACCCAGCGCAGCGACTGTCATTGTTATGGATGTTAAGCTGTCCTAAAGGTCAGCTCTTTGATTATATCCTCAAGGAGACTTCCTTCCTCAGAAAATAATCTACACTGAAATCATATGCAATCACTTCAAATACTGCTCAGGATGTTTTTAACTGTGACACAGTTCACAAGAATAGAAGTGGCGTTTAGAAACAAGGAATGGTCATTTCCCTTAATTAGCTCATTTTATTGTGGAAATGTCATGATCTTTTCCATAGGTAATGACCACAAACTTATTCTTCATGAATAATTTGACCAGTCTCCAGTGAGTTTAAACCCTTTCATTATTTATGCTGGAATTAACTAGAAACCTTGAGATGATAAAGTTGAGTTGGTCGTATGATATACAATAATACCAGCTGCAACATGGCTGATAAAATAACGCCCTCACTAGGCAACAAACTTGTTGCAGTCAGTCAGCTACTTGTTATACATGTCTCTTAATTTTCCTAGCTATTGAAGACAACTAACAAATTTTCCACACCACCCGCATCCCCCGCAACCCCACCAACCCATTCAGGATGGTCGAATGATGAATGGGACCAAAGGTGTGGTTGTTAAATTTGCTGATGACACAAAGAGAAGTAGGATAGTAAGATGTGAAGAGGACATAGGGAGGCTACAAAGGGATATAGATAGGTCAAATGAATGGGCAAATGGGGTATAATGTGGGAAAGTTTGAAATTGCCTATTTTGTTAGGAAAAGTAAAAAACAAGCATGTTATCTAAATGGTGAGAGATTACAGAGCTCTGAGATGGAGAGGAATCTGGGTGTCCTAGTGCATGAATCCTAAATACTGGTATGCAGGTACAGCAAGTAATTAGGAAAGCTAATAGAATGTATTTATTGCGAGAGTATTGAATACAAAAGTAGGGAGATTATGCTTCAGTTATACAGGGCATCTGTGAGGCCACATCTGGAGTACTGTGTACAGTATTGGTCTCCTTATTTAAGAAAGGATGTAAATGTGTTGGAAGCAGTTCAGAGAAGATTTACTACACTAATACCTGGATTGGGCTGGCTGTCTTACAAGGAAAGGTTGGACAGGCTGTGCTTGTATCCACTGGAGTATAGGAGAGTAAGAGGTGACTTGATTGAAACAAGTAAGATCCTGAGGGGTCTTGACAGGATTGATGTGGAGAGGATGTTTCCTCTTGTGGGAGAAACTAGTACTAGGGGCCTCTGTTTAAAAATAAGGAGTCGCTGATTTAAGATAGAGATGAGGAGATTTTTTTTTCTCAGAGAACTGTGTGACTCTTTGGAACTCTCTTCCTCAAAAAACAGTGGAAACACAAGTCTTTGAATATTTTTAAGGCAGAGGTAGATAGATTCTTGATAAGCAAGGGGGTCAAAGGTTGTTGGGGGGTAGGCAGGAATGTGGAGTTGAGGTTACAATCAGAGCAGCCATGATCGCATTGAATAGCGGAGCAGGCTCATGGGGCTGAGTGGCCTACTCCTGCACCTTGTTCATATGATGAAAATAGCAACACAGTATTCACTGACCCATTTGGGAAAAAGAAGGCAGCCTCAGAACAAACAGGTAATTATGGAAGTGGCTGACAAGTTCAGAAGCAGGACTGTGGTGCCTTGCTCCTGGATAAATTACTGCAAGAGGATGAATGATCTGATCAGGGCAGGAACGTTGAGTATTATGCACAATCAAGCACAAACCCCCTCACTCTGCCTTCTCCGGTTTTTTCCTGAACACCACTCTTCCAAACAACAAACTCTGCAGTTGCATCCATCCTTCTTTGCAAGACATATGTTGTAAGGGTGGTCGAGTTGCTACTATTGTTGATAGAGTTGATCAGCAGACATTTCTTGGGTGGAACCATTAAGTTTATTTACAATATACTCAGCAGCCACTACACGTGAGCTTTCAACTCCAACTCTATCTCTACACTGACTGCTGAGGTTGCCTGCGCTACTCTCCTATTGGTTACTACTGATCATGTGATCTTCCGTACAAGTATTATTCTTAAAGGTACATTACACACTAAACAAAATCCATAATTATTACTACATTCCTCCTCCTTAAACTCGGCCATACATATATTTACAAGTACGTTTTTTTAAGACAACTTAAGATTTACACTGGGTAAGGAATTTACAAGTTCAGTCTTTCAGGTGGTTTCCTGGTATGTGTGGAATTTCACAACTCCACAACTTCAGATTCTTTGTCAGGAGTCTCCTTTTCTGGAGTTGCCTGAACATCAGGTGCTTCAGTGGGCTCCTGCAGTTCTGTATCCTCAACTCTTACAGGAACATCAGACATGTCAGTCCTGGGTTCAGTATCCTCAACAGGAAACGCAGACCTGATCATGATCACTGGTGGAACAAAACCTTGGTGATTTGCCTCTCTCTTCCTTAAATGGTCCACATGTTTATGGATGATCTGGCCTTCCACCGCCACATGGTAAGATCAGTCCAGTCACCACATTTATTTCACCCGAACTTCTTCGAAGTTCTTCACATATTCCGGCTCTCCCATGGTAAATTTTGTCTCACAACTATGCCAGTCATGTCTAGTTTTTTAGCTTCCCTGACTCCTTTCCACCTTCCCCTCTAAATTCGGCATTACTAAGCTCAATCTTGTTCTGAGACAGCGTTTCAACAATAAGTCCGCAGCTGTGACACCTGTTTTTGTGCGAGGGGTAGTCCTGTAATGAAAAAGAAAGTGTGCTAGCTTGGTTGCCAAGGATACACCAGTTAGCTTTACCATGCCTACCTTGAACATTTGAACCGTACTTTTGGCCAGTCAATTTGAGTAGGGGTGGTATGGTACAGTTTTTACATGAGGCTGATAAACCGTTGAAACTCAGCACTCGTAAATGGCATGCCATTATCAGAAACGACTATTTCTGGTAGTCCGTGAATGGCAAAACTTTGACGTAGTTTCTCAATTGTAGCAGCCAATGTTGGTGACTTCACCTCATATACGTCCAACTATTTTGAATGGGCATCAACAATGAGCAGAAACATTGTTCGCAGGAAAGATCCAACGTAGTCAATGTATAACCACACCCAGGGTCTGCTAGGCCACTCCCATGGGTGTAATGAAGCTGTCACTGGCAACTTTTGCAATTGCTGACATTGCACACAGTGCTTTACTAAACTCTCAATTTTGCCATCTATCCCAAGGCACCATAAATAGCTGCGTGCTATGGTCTTCATACGGGAAATTCCTTGATGTGCACCGTGCAGTTCAATTAAAAGTGGTTCCCTTTCTTTTGAAGGAACTATCACTCATGATCCCCACAATAAGATGCCATCCTGCCTGGTTATTTCATGTCTTCTGTTGAAGTACGGTTTCATTTAATCAGATACGGGCTCCTGTGACCAACACTGTAGCACTTATTCTCATACTTGAGATAGTACTGGGTCCCGACTTGTCCAGTCTCTGATCTGTCAAGCACACATCAGCAAGGAATCTAAGAAATTTAACAGTAAAACAAATTCCTGTGGAACTGGGTCGTGTTCATCATTTTCTTGTAAAGGCAAATGACTAAGGGCATTGGCATTTGCGATTTGATTGCCAGGCCTATGTATGAAAGTGTATTCGTATGCTGCCAGAATTAAAGCCCATCGTTGTATTCTTCCTGAGGCTATGGTGGTATAGCCTTGGCCTCACTAAACAATCCTAGCAACGGTTTGTGGTCTGAAAGGATTGTGAAATGGCAGCCGTGTACACACTGGTGAAATTTCTTGACACCAAAGATGATGGACAGGCTTTTTTCTCTATCTGCACATATCCCTTTTCCATTGTGGTGAGCGTTCTTAATACATAACCTATTGGCCATTCCGTGCTGTCATCCATCTGGTGAGAGAGCACAACTCCCACTCCATAGGGAGATGTGTCACATGTCAGCACCAATTCTTTCATCTGGTTGTAATGCACTAATAGATTGGACGAATGCAACAATTGTTTCACCTTTATGAAAGTTTCTTTCTGGGACAGCTCCCAAAGCCAACGTTTGTTCTTTTTGAGTAGGGAATGCAGGGGGGGCCAGCACTGTAGACAAATTGGCTAAGAACTGCCCATAGTAGTTCATCATTCCTAGGAATGATTTGAGCTCTGAGGCGTTCTTTGGTGCAGGTGCCTGTCTTATGGCTCTCACTTTCTCCTCAACTGGGTGGAGGGTCTATGAATCTACCCGGTGACCCAAATAGATTACCTCCCTCACTTGGAATATGCACTTTTCTTGTTTTTAATACACTCCAGCTTGCAAGGAATGTTTTAAGACATCTTCTAAGTTTGCCAAATGCTCTTTTTCAGTGAATCCTGTCACTAGTACATCATCTAAATAGACTACAACCTGGGGCAGTCCTGCAGTAACTTTCCATTGCTCTGTGGAAGATGGCACAAGCTGAGGAGACACCAAAAGGCAATCGTGTATATTGGTACAACCCTTTGTGGGTATTAATTGTGACAAATTCCCTGGAGGCCTTCTCTATCTCTAGTTGTTGATAAGCATAACTCATGCCAAACTTTGTGTAGGTGGTTCCCCCTGCCAGCTTGGCATACAGGTCTTCAATTTTTGGAATGGGGTGTCTGTCTAGCTTAGCTACTTTATCAACCGTCAGTTTGTAGTCTCCATAAATTCGGACGCTTTTGTCGAGTTTAAAGACGGGGACTATGGGTGCTGCCCATTCCAAGAACTGCACAGGTTGTATAACGCTCAGTTTCTCTAGTTTGTTCAGTTCAATGTCGACTTTTTCTCACAGGGCATATGGCACCGGTCTCGCCTTCATGAAGCGAGGGGGTGCTTCCGGATCCCCATGAATCTTGGCCTGCAGACCCTGGATTATCCTCAGTTCATCCTTAAAGACGGTGGGATACTTTCCAAGTACCTCTGGTAGCCCACTTGCTCTCAACTGGAAAATTTCGGCCCATTCTAACTTAATTTCCTTTAACAAATTTCACCCCATGAGGCTTGGCCCTTCACCTGCTACCACCATCAAGGGTAGCTTTGTTGATTGGCTTTCATAATGGACAGTTATTCTGCTTATGCCTTTTACTTGAATGTCTTCGCCGTATATGTTTTGACCTTGGCTGTTGTTTCTTCTAAGCTTAATTGATATTCACCATTATTCAAAAAAATGAAGATATATTCCCCAATTACTGTAGTGGAAGCTCCCGTGTCTACTTCCAATCTAACAGGTTTGCCATTTATTTTCACTGAGACAAATATTGGTTCTGCCTTTCCAGCTTTCAGTTTAAACAATGAGTAAATATCTGAATCTGTTGTTTCAGGCTCTTCTACGTCGTAGATTTCATTGGGCTTCTTGTTTTGTTTACAAGCCTGCTTGAATCTTTCCGTGCACTGCTTCATTATATGCCCATTTCTGTGACAATAGTAGCATTCGATTTTTTTAAATGCCAATCGCAAAAAGACTGCTTGTTTCTAACTCTATTAAAATTATTCTTTAATTTCACTGCTAAGTTATTTTTCTTTATTCTTCGGCTAGCGGGGGCTGTTTCCTGCTTCTTGGCAGAGTCTTGCATTTTCCCGCCCTTATCAGCTGGGTTTTCTCACCCGAGGCATCTTGCACAGACATGTATGTGGAAGACCGGGCCATTTTGTGCACCCTGTATTGCTTTTGAATCTCTTACTGCACCTTTGAAGGCCAGTGCTATCTCTAGTGCCTTCTTGAAATCCGATTCACTTCGGACAATAATCTTCTCTGAATAGTGTCCTCATTCACACCACCCACTAAACGATCTCTGAGCACATCATTTAGAGTTGTACCAAACTCACAATGTTTCGTTAGCTGCTTCAAATTTGCCACATAGCATGCAATTGTCTCACCCGGAGCTCTATTTCATGAATTAAACCTAAACCTCTGCATCATGACTGAGAGCTTTGGTTGAAAATGACCCTTCATGAGATCCACCAATTCATCAAAATTCTTTGAATCTGGGCCACTGAGTGTCATCAAACTTTGAATCAGACTGTAGGTTTTGTTCCCACAAGTGCTCAAGAGGATCGCTAACCTCTTCTCTTCCCCCATAATCTCGTTCATTTGAAAAAAGAACGTGAGGTGTTCTATGTAATGAGACCAATCATCTGTGGCTTGTACAAAAGGGTCAATTCTCCCAAATTGTAGCATTTTGGGAGGAGATAACTTCTTCGATTCTAATGGAGCTTGCTGCTTACAATCACTGGGTGAGGTACAGTGCCGATTTCTTTTTCAGTTTGATTTCTGTTGTTTAATCCTGTTTTATCCTTGTCACCAGTTTGTTGTAAGGGTGGCTGAGTTGCTACTATTGTTGATAGAATTGATCAGCAGACACTCCTTGGGTGGAAACATTAAGTTTACTTACAATATACTCAGCAGCAATTACACTTGTGCTTTCAACTCCAACTCTAACTCAACACTGACTACTGAGGTAATGCACCCTACCCTCTTATTGGTTACTACAGATCATGTGATATTACTTACAAGTATTATCCTTAAAGGTACATTACACACTAAAAAACCCATAATTACTAGAGCATACCTGCACATCCCTTTCTAACCAGCCACCACTCAGCCTTACCTTGTGCAGTGTCACACCCATCCCTCAAAATGACACTCTGCTCTTGTCCTTCCATTCCCTTAAAACATCCAACTTCTCACACTCATAGGTCTCTTCCCCTATCTCCTTTCAGGAGAAGGGGTTGCTACATTAAATTATTGCACAAAATAAGAGCTCATTGGCATAAGGGGCATATTAGCTTGGATCGCAGATTGGTTGGCTAACGGGAAATAGAGATTAGGCATAACTGGGTAAATTTTGGGTTGGCAAGATATAATGAGAAGAGTGCCACAGGGGTCAGTGCTGAGGCCTCAACTATTAACAATCTATATAACATTTAGCTTGGGAATTGAAGATTTTAAATGCAAGTTAAATGAAAACACCTGATTTGAGAAGCTGGTAAGCAGATATAAAGTAATTGCAAAATCAAGGGTAGCCTATATGGGTCACATTGGGATGCATTGGAAGCTAAACAATGTGCTCTCTGATCTTCTTGGTGGAGACAGGATGTCTCTGACTGTCTCAGTAAGGGGTTTAGATTATTCATATGGTTTCACCAAACAAAGTGAAGGCTTGGGAATTGGGGACATTGAGTTGAACCCCTTTCAGTTGATGGATAAACTGGAGGTGCGTTGATTGCCACATGTGCCCAATCTATGACTCGTGGACCTGTGAAAACCCCTGGGAAACACAGCATCCATCATCCTGCAAACACCTTGAAGCAGAAGATTGTGAGATTTGATAGTTGTCACCAGCAGATCCCTGAAAGAAGCCAGAGGTGTAGATCTTGACTGCCACTGGCAATGCATATCCATCTAGCCCATTTTCAAGGAGGGCTTAATCCAGGAACCTGCAAAAGTCAGTGACCATCTGATGGGAAAGTCTGAGCCTCCTGAGGCACTGGTGCT
Organism: Cetorhinus maximus; assembly: GCF_964194155.1. Classification (NCBI taxonomy): domain Eukaryota; kingdom Metazoa; phylum Chordata; class Chondrichthyes; order Lamniformes; family Cetorhinidae; genus Cetorhinus; species Cetorhinus maximus. The sequence continues at coordinate 99,155,259 of NC_135882.1, forward strand.
CAGTTATGTTCAGAAAGCTGACTCTCTGCCTGTATAAACAATGCTGCTTCCTGCGAGCAAGAGCTCTGTGTTCATTCCCTCTGAGATGGTTGAGCAGAAGTCTGCTGCTGCTGTTGCCCCTGCTAGTACTGTTCCTGCAGCTGGTGGTGCTGCTCCTGTTGTTCCTCTTGTTCCTCATCAGAGGTCCAAGGTAGAGCTGCATAAGCTGCTCCTATGCTGCTGTGAAGGTTGATAGCTGGGGAATACAGTTTGAAGGCAAAAAAAACTTCAAGGTAATAGAAATGACCTCTAAATTATTTGAAATCACCTTCAAAACAGTGAAAGCACATTCTCAGAACTAGTTCTGTAAGTAAAAGTCTCTCAGTTAGGCAAAGAAGTCTTATCTCAGTATTTAGAGCCTATTTTTCCTGTCAACTGCTCAACTCTGTCAATCATCACTGTTCTCTTACCTTGTTTTACCTGGAAACCTGTGCAATCTGGGTTAATGGCAGAACCCTGGGTTAAAATTGCATTTAGTTACACTTTAACATATATAAATCGCAGACCTGCTTGTCCCAGTGGGGTTCTGTGTGCTAAAAAGTGAGCTCAGGTTAAAGGTGGAAGTTGATGGGTTCCTACCAGCTTCCCAACATGCTGGCAGTCTCTAGTGCTTTAATTTGCCACTCGCACAGAAACTCACCAACCCACCTTGGCAGGTTAAAATTCCCCCATTATGTCCAGGTCTTGGAAACTCACAACTAGTTCAGGAGCAATAGTTATCAGACAATCAGACATTACCAAAAAACATTTTATACAGACTGCCACTTAAGGTCCAAATGTAAATGACTACCAGAACAGAGAAACTGATCGAGCAGTCAACAAGATTAATTTTATGTTAGTTTCTTATACACTCATAAGGAATTAGATTGTGAATGTCAACCTGAGAAAAGGTATCTTCTTAATATATGAGTTCATTTTTGATATTCTGTTGTTTTACATGACTTACCAAACTAATACTAGATTTAACACAAAATGAACATGACTGTCAGCAGAGAGGGAAACAGAGTGACTGTTGTCTGCCAACCATTAATTGTCAAACTAGAAATTATTTTACTCAAATTATTTCATTTTCCTTGGAGAAAAGAAGGCTGAGAGGGGATTTGATAGACATATTCAAAATCATGAGGGGTCTGGAAAGCGTGGATAGGGAGAAACTGTTCCTACATGTGAAAGGATTGAGAACAAGAGGGCATATATTTAAAGTAATTGGCAAAAGAAACAATAGCAATATGAAAAAGAAACCTTTTTATGCAGCTGGTTGTTCAGGTCTGGAATGCACTGCCTGATAGCCTGGTACAGGCAGGTTCAATTGAAGCATTCATAAGGACATTAGACTGTTACCTGAAAAGGAAGAATGTGCATGGTTGTGGGGAGAAGGCGGGAGAATGACATTAAGTGAATTGCTCATTTGGAGAGCTGGCGCAAACATGATGGGCCGAATGGCTTCCTTCCACTGTACTGGAGCAATTCTGTGACTGTGAAGTGAAATCCAATAGGAGATTTGACTTCAACACTGGCTATGGTTTTAAAAGGAAGAATCATTCTTTCCCATTCTTGTTCAGCAAAGGATGAAATCATCACTGTTGGTTCCCTGGGGTATATAATAAAGTTGTTCCTGCTGGCAAATGAGCAGCTAAAGAAACATAAGCTTAGAGTATTTATCATTCATATATTAATTCCTGTATCAAATAATATGTGCTTGTCATTGCTTCAATTTTACCATTAAACAATTTCAGTGTTAGTGTATGATGATCAATACAGTTATCACAAAAGGTGCTTAATCACATGAAGTCACTTAGAAACATAACCACATATTACTATATTATAATTTAATATAAATCAATTAGATTTAATATAAATCTACTGGCTGTAGAAAGTATTTTGCCAGTGAAAAGCAACCTAAATGCAATGTTAAAATCCCCATAGGCTCTAAATTGAATTGCTATTATGGACGTTCAGATATGATATTCTCTTGCAGAGCTTAATAACATTAAATGGGATAAGAGAGATGTTAAGAAAATACACCAGGAGCATCCACTGGCAGTTTTAGTGACATTTCAAGACTTTGACCACCTGAAAAAAATAATTTATTAGCAATAACATTCTGAAGTGCAATTTAGTTTTTAAGTGATGGGAAATCATAAGTCCCTTCTTCATAAATGTCTTTCTGATTTTACAGCGTCTAGGACAAATATAAAATTCCCTCTCGCTGATGTTTAATAATATTTTCCGCCTTTGCACAGTGGGGCACAGTTGCCTCTGAATCAAAAGATTGTGAGGCTCAAGCAAAGGAAAGCTGCATTGTAAGAGGTGCCGTCTCTTGGATGAGATCTTAAATCATGTTTACCTTCTCAAGTGCTTGCAAAAGATCCAATGATACCACTTCAAGAAATACAAGATGTCCAAGCTAATATTTATCCCTTAGCCAACATCACTAAAACAAATCAGGACATAGCTGTTAGACTGGGCATGTAGCAGGTGGTGATGGAACCAACAAGAAGGAAAAACTGACTTGACCTCATTCTCACAGATCTACCTGTCACAGATGCAACTGTCCGTGACAGTATTGAAACGAGTGACCACCACACAGTCCTTGAGGAGATGAAGTCCCACCTTCACAGTGAGGATACCTCTATCGTATTGTGTGGCACTATCACTGTGATACCTGGGATAGATTCCGAATAGGTCTAGCAACCCAAAGCTGGGCATCCATGAGGTGCTGTGGGCCATCAGCAGCAGCTCGAACACAATCTGTAACCTCATGGCTTGGCATATCCCCCACTCTACCATTACCATCAAAATAGAGATCAACCCTGGTTCAATGAAGAGTGCAGGAGGGCATGACAGGAGCAACACCAGGCTTACCTAAAAATGAGCTGACAACCTAGTAAAGCTACAACACAGGACTACTTGCGTGCCAAACAGCAAAAGCAGCATGAGATAGACAGAGCTAAGTGAACCCACAACCAAAGGATTAGATCTAAGCTCTGCAGTCCTGCCACATCCAGTCCATGAATGGTTGTGGACAGTTAAACAACTCACTGGAGGAGGAGGCTCCACAAATATCCCCATCATCAATGATGAGGGGGGCGGGGGGCAGCACATCAGTGCAAAAGATAAGGCTGAAACACTTGCAACAATCTTCAGCCAGAAGTGCCAAGTGGTGATTAATTTCAGCCTCCTCCAGAGGTCCCCAGCATCACAGATGCCAGTCTTCATCCAATGTGATTCACTCCACATGATATCAAGAAATGACTGAAGGCACTGGATACTGCTAAGCTGATAGGACCTGACCACATTCCAGCAATAATACTGGAGACTTGTTCTCCAAAACTAGCTGAGCCACTAGCCAAGCTGTTCCAGTACAGCTACAAGACTGGCAAATACCAGGCAATGTGGAATCTTGCCCAGGTATGTCCTGTACACAAAAAGCAGGACAAATCCAACCCAGCCAATTATTGCCCCATCAGTCTACTCTCGATCATCAGCAAAGTGATGGAAGGGGTCGTCAACAGTACCATCAAGCAGCATTTACTCAGCAATAATTTGTTCACTGATGCTCAGTTTGGGTTCTGCCAGGGTCTCTCAGCTCCTGACCTCAAACAGCCTTGGTTCAAACATGGACAAAAGAGATGAACTCAAGAGGTGAGGTGAGAGTGACAGACCTTGAAATTGAACTAGCATTTGATCGAGTATGGCATCAAAAACCCTATCAAAACTAGAGTCAATGGGAATCAGGGGAGAACTCTCTGCTGGTTGCAATCATACCTAGCTCAAAGGAGAAGGTTGTGTTTGTTGGAGGTCAATCATCTCCGTTCCAGGGCATCACTGCAGGATAGGGTTCTAGGCCCTTCCATCTTCAGCTGCTTCATCAATGACCTTCCCTCCATCAAAAGGCCAGAAGTAGGGATGTTCTCTGATGATTGCACAATGTTCAGCACCATTCACAACTCCTCAGATATTGAAACAGTCCATGACCATATGCAGCAAGACCTGGACAACATGCAGGCTTTGGCTGATAAATGGTGAGTTACATTCGCGTTACACCAGCGCCAGGCAATGACCATCTCCCCTTGACATTCATTGGTATTACCATTCCTGAATCCCCCACTATCAACATCCTGGAGTATTACCATTGACCAGAAACTGAACTGGACTAGCCATATAAATGCTGTGGCTGCAAGGAATGATCAGAGGTTGGGAATTCTGCAGAGAGTAACTCTGTCTCCCCATTGCCTGTCCACCAACTACAAGGCACAAGTCAGGAGTGTGATGGAATACTCTCCACTTGGCTGGATGAGTGCAGCTCCAACAACACTCAAGAAGTTCGACACCATTCAGGACAAAGCAGCCCACTTGATTGGTACCCCATCCCAAACGTTCACTCCCTCCATCACTGATGCACAGTAGCAGCAGTGTGTACTATCAACAAGATGCACTGCAGCAATCACCAAGGCTCCTTCGACAGCACTTTCCTAACCGGCGACTCCTACCACCTAGAAGGAGAAGGGCAGTAGATGCATGGGAGCACCACCAATTGCAAGTTGCTCTCCAAGTCGCTCACCATCCTGACTTGGAAATACATCGCCGTACCTTCACTGTCGCTGGGTCAAAATCCTGGAATTCCCTTCCTAACAGCACTGTGGCTGTACCTACAACACATGGATTACAGCAGTTCAAGAAGGCAGCTCACCACTTCTCAAGGGCGATTAGGGATCGGCAATAAAAGCTGGCTTAACCAGCAACTCCCACATCCCGTGAAAAAATGAAAAAAGATCAGCTACCCATTTAGCTGATTTCTGTATTTGGAGCCTTGCTGTGCACTTACTGCATTTTCCTACATTACAACAGTCACCACATTTCAAGAAGTACGTCATTGGCTGCAAAATGCTGTGGGAAGTTGTGTGGTGATAAAAGGCATTATATAAAAATGCAAGCTCCTTTAATAATGCCAATTAAGGGTTATTAAGGATGCTGAACACTGATTGGCGTGCCTTTTATTGAATGGCACAATTTCTTCATTGCACTGATCAACTGGAATGCAGAATTATTCACCTGTGTCAGATTTTGCAATCCCTTTTCCAGAATGTTCTTCAGCCTCACTGATTGAATTAAAGTTGTTCAACACAACTTGTTGTATTTTTCACCCTTTCATCTCATAAAACATTGGCTTGTGCCATTGTGGTCAGCTCTGTGTTAAACATTCCTTGGCGTAGCTCGGGACCTCCACTCTGGCATGGTAATCTCTGTTGCATTATCTGTGGAGGAAGACAGTGCGCTGAGAAGGTGTATGATTTGCTGGTCTCTGTTTTCTCTTTGGCCCTTTTCTCAACCAGCTGAGCTTTTTGTTTCAGCTTGCATCTTCCAATGCCCTAGCAAACAATCAGCCTCCAGATGTCACGGTCATCAATGACTGTCTCCTAGGTGCCAGCATCAATGCCCACCATCTTCATATCTTGCTTGTAGATGTCCTTGTAGCAGAGGTATGAACGCCTGAGAGGTAATGACCCAGTGGCCAGTTCACTGTACAGAATGTATAACGCTATCATCCACCCATTGTATATGGCCGAGCCAGCGCAGACATTGTTGGTCAGCAATGAGTATATACTGATGAAATTAACATGCTCGAGGACCTCTGAGTTGGTGACTTGTCCGAACAAGAGATGCTGAGAATACATATGTGATAGCCTCTTATCGCTGTTGTGCGATGTGCTCACCAGATTGTGATCCCAAGGCTACTATAAAGCTAGGTCCCACCAAAGTGTGTGTCCCTGTGCTGGTGGAGGGTGTGGGTGGACGTTATGACGAGGCCTCAAGGAGGGTGCCTCCAGATTCCTCTTCAGTAGCTTCACTGGGGCTTGATTGGAGGCCCTGGGTCGTGGACTCCATTGGCTGTTTTCCAGATGTGCCTGTGAAAGCAAGGGCAGATAATTAGTGCATGGCAGTGGCCTGTAAAACAGGACACATCAGTCACAGCATGTTTGTCTGATGGATGTTGCACTGCTGGATCCTCACTTGGTAGAGCAGTGCCAACCTCACTGCCAGCACAGGACTGGTCCAGATCGTGGCCAGCCGGCTGGGTGGCTCTGTTTTCAAAGTCCGTGAGGACCTTAATTTCAGGCATTCCTCCACCAGTCAGCAACCTCTCTCTTTGTTGTGTGTCAACTTGTCCCGTATGAATAGAGATGGAGAGAGTGTAAGCAGGACACCTGCTTGGCCAGATGATAAGTATGCCTGGCATGTGTGGGTGGTGAGTGGTCCCATGGATGGGGTGAGGACAATGAAGGTGTGTGTGAGAGCGTGAATGGTGATGTCCCTTGAATCGGCAGTGAGTGAAGGCCCAGTGGATGTGTGATGGGTTTGTGAGTGTGTGAGTTGAGAGTGATGAGAGTAGTGAATTATCTTGACGGAATGGAAGAGATCATTCATCCTGTAGTGGCACTGGGTGGCTGGCCTTTTTTGCAGGGCATTGGCACTGACCACCAAGCCGGATTAGTGATGTTGCTGCCCATCCTGCGGCCAGAGCAGGGGTGAAGACATCGCGGCGAGCCTCCACTGCATCCAAAAGGTGCTCGAGGGACACATCATTGAACCTGGGGGCTGCAGTCTTTCAGGCCATGTTTTCTTTGCAGCAGTTGTGGGCTAGAAGCACTGAGATGTGTGCACGCAGCTCGACTTTAAATATGGTGCCCGGCATGATGAGGCATCAAGGTGATGGCCTGGCGGGTGAATGAGAACCCACACACCATGGAAACAGCGTTTTCCTGGGAATGCATAATTAATGCAGCAGGTTTGGGACGATACAGCATGCAACCCATCATTGTGGCCCACGGATTAAACATCCTTTTTCCCACCCACTAATGCACTTAGTGCAAATCTGGGATGATTCCACCCTAGGTGGAATTATCAGAAGGATCTTGCTCAGTTCAACCAGGAATTTACCCCATAGGAGGAGGCCGAGAGATTTTGGTAGAGAGGGATGGTGGGGCTTCACTTGCCATTCTCGTCCATCATGTCCCTTCCCCCCGCCCTCTGCACTGCCATCATAACCACACATCAAGGGAACATATCCTGGGGAATTACTTCCTGTTCTTTATCTATTACCTCCACCCAGTGGAGCCTGTGTCTATTGATAGCAAGGAATATAGAAATCACTAGATGAGAAAGGACCATAGCCAATCGAGTTCAGCTTCCATCATCCTGGTATACAATGATGTTGTTGACTAATCATAGCAATAAATCTTTATCAATTTGTCTACAACACATCCAGGCATAAAGTCATAGAACTGGATTATACACACCCTGCCAGTGGGTTTGAAGACAGAGGGGGCATTTAATATCGAGAAGGCACTGTGCCTGCCACCCACCCACCAGCCCCTGCCCCCATTGCAATTGAACAGGGAGATGGGAGAGCCAACAGGAGGCTTGCCTGTCCTTAGGGCATTGAGCAAGGTGAGTGAGTGCCTCCTTTGTGAGTCATCTGGGTAGCAGAGGTACCCTCCCAAAAGATCATCCGTACCCTTTAACACTCTCCCTGGCCTCTTGAACATGGCCCTCCATCATTGAGCTCTAGGCCAAAGCGAGGGTATGCAGGTCCGCATGTGTCTCCAGCATTCCCCTGGCTGGTCTGCTGGATCTGGTTCCCCATGGGGTCGCCAATCTCTCAATGGAGGAAGACAAGCACGCATCCATTCAAGACATGGCAGCATTCAAAACCTGGATGGGCTCCTCCACTATCCATACCAGGATTCATATTCCCACTGGAATCTCCACCAGATGTTCCTTTACCTCATGCTGCAACTCCAACTTGTTGGCAACTCCAGAGGCCCGCCATCAACTAGGGCTCAGCATCGTCCTGGCCACCCAAAGTCCTCTGATTGCCAGTGGCCTCAGCTGTCAAAGTCCCTGTCAGCTGCTCGTGTGTGTCTATGCTGCGCTCGCCAGTCTGTAACTCGGAATATATGCACAAACGGACACCCTGCAATGTGAAAGCAACTGCACTGGTGGAGAGTGAGGGGGAATGATGTGACACTGCACCCTCTGAGGTCCCCTCCTCCACCTCAGAGGTTGGTGGCTGTTCACCTGCCTGACCTACATGAGAGAAAAGATATATTAAAGGATTATGTGCTTCCCATTTCGTCCTCCTAACAACTCATTGTGTGGAGATCCATGTGACCAGTGGTGGGCACTGAGCACTAAGACTTGTGTGCGCCAGAGGCTCCCTTGTGCCTCTGCACTCAACTATTCAACCTCCTGTGTCTGTACTCCTGTCTCACCACCTGTGAGGGAATGGCTGCCATTCTGCCCTGCCAATCCCAACGCCTCCTCTGCCATGGGGGTTAGGATGGCCAGGAATGGAACCCCTCTGCTGGTCTTGGTCCTTTCCTTTGTGATATGTGCTGTCTTCGGCAAATACAAAGATGAATGCTGTAAGTCACCCCACGGAGATAATTGGAGGAAAAATAAGTTCAGACCAATTCAAAATAGTCAATAACCAGTACTACTAGTCAGAAGCCAGTAAAACTGTCAGATGACCGGTATTAGTAAACCTGTGCTGAACTGGTTTTGTATACCCCAAAATGGAACTCCACTAGTGCTGCAGGGAACAGCACTACTGGTAAGGGATCATCACCAGAGGAATTTCTGAGAAATTCAGCAGTGCTGTGTGGCAGTTCAGTATCTCTGCCAGGACATTTGATGAGGGAACCCCTGTTCCTCTGGTGTGAATGTATGGAGATAAGTTGGGGCTAAGGCCCGGACTTTCATGGAGTTGTAAAGATTCCACAGAGCTTCCAAAGTTTCTAAAAACTGTAATTATCTCAGCAGAGAGGGTCCTGAGTTCACAGTTTGATTGACAAACAAACTCAAAAGAAACTGTTAAAGGGTTAGCTGTCTTTGATGAAGAAATAAGAAATTTACAAATAGATATGAACAGGTTAGGTGAATAGGCCAAAATTTGGCAGATGGAGTTTAACGTGGATAAGTGTGAGGTTATCCATTTTGGTTGGAAGAATAAAAAGGCGACTTATTATTTAAATGGAGAGAAACTTCAGAATGCTTCAGTGCCAGAGGGATCTGGGTGTCCTTGTGCATGAATCGCTGAAAGCTAGTATGCAGGTACAGCAGGTAATAAGGAAGGCAAATGGAATTTTGGCATTTATTGCTAAAGGAATAGAGTATAAAAATAGGGAAGTGTTGTTGCAACTGTACAAGGCATTGGTGAGACCGCACCTGGAGTACTGTGCACAGTTTTGGTCCCCTTACTTGAGGAAGGATGTAGTTGCACTGGAGGCAGTTCAGAGGAGGTTCACTAAATTGATTCCAGAGATGCGGGGCTTGCCTTATGAGGAAAGATTGAGCAGCTTAGGCCTATACTCGCTAGAGTTTAGAAGGATGAGAGGAGATCTAATTGAGGTATATAAGATGCTAAAGGGGATAGACAAAGTAGACGTGGAGCAGATGTTTCCCCTTCTGGGGCATTCTACAATGAGAGGCCATAGTTTTAGGCTAAGGGGGGGTAGATTTAAATCAGAGATGAGAAGGAATTACTTTTCTCAAAGGGCCGTGGAATTCACTGCCTCAGAGTGCGGTGGATGCCGGGACGCTGAATAAATTTAAGGAGGAGATATAAAGATTTTTAATTAGTAATGGGTTGAAAGGTTATGGGGAGAGGGCGGGAAATTGGAGTTGAGGCCGAAATGAGATCAGCCATGATCATAATGAATGGCGAGGCAGGTTCGACAGGCTGAATTGCCTACTCCTGCTCCTAGTTCTTATGTTCTTATGAATCGGAGTTTGCTCTTATAAGAGATTCAGCACTTGAGATTTATAAGGTTTGAATGAACTTTCATGAATAGGAGTTTTTGAAATATAGTGAAGGCTATATATTTTAGAACTATATTTCATCCGAACATGGGCCCTAAGATCTACCCATGGTGGATACCTGGAGCATTGGCATGGAGGGTATAAGGGCCATGGATGGTGGGTGAGTTGTATTGGCATGGGTTGGCATATGGAATAATTTAGTGAATTAACATGGGTTGGCATGATTTGGAATTGGGGCTTTAGGGGGCCATGGGGGTAGGGGGCATACACTGGGTGGGGGGTGATGAGGTGTGAGGGGTGAGGGTAAGTGGGCCTCAAATGTAAACAAACAACTGGGACAATGTCCCAGAGAGCTGAGTTAGGCATTTTAACCAGCAGGTCTCAAGACTCGGCTGACTATAAGGCCACCTCCCATCTGCTTCTGTCGTGGCTGTAGGTATGCCCACATTGCTGTTAGGGAAGGAGGTCCAAAATTTTGACCTAGCAGCAGTGAAGGAATGGTGATATAGTTCCTAGTCAGGATGGTGAGTGACTTGGAGGGGAACTTCCAGGTTGTGATGTTCCCATGCATCTGCTGCCCTTGTCCTTCTGGATGTCAGAGGTTATGGTTTTGGAATGTGCTGTCGAAGGAGCCTTGAGGAGATGTTCAGTGCATCTTGTAGATGGTACACATTGCTGCCACTGTGCGTCATGGTGGATGGAGTGAATGTTGAAGGTGGTGAATGGGGGACCAATCAAGCGGGCTACTTTGTCCTGGATGGTGTCAAGCTTCTTGAGTGTTGTTGGAGCTGCACTCGTCCAAGCAAGTGGAGAGTGTTCCATCACACTCCTGACTTGTGCCTTGTAGATGGTGGACAGACTTTGGGGAGCCAGGAGGTGAGTTACTCTCCATAGAATTCCCAGCCTCTGACCTGTCATTGTAGCCATAGCATTTATATGACTGTTCCAGTTTAGTTTCTGGTCAATGGTAACCCCCCTGGACATTGATAGTGGGGGATTCAGTGATGGTAATGCCATTGAATGTCAAGGGGAGATGGTTGGATTCCTTCTTTTTGGAGATGGTCATTGTCTGGCACTTGCGTGGCATGAATGTTGCTTGCCACTTCTCAGTCCAAGCCTGAAAGTTGTCCAGGTCTTACTGCATACTGGCATAGACTGCTTCATATCTGAGGAGTCACAAATGGTGCTGATGTTATGACACAGCAGTTTGTAAAGGCTGTTATTTAAAATCTCAGAGGGAAACTTTAAACAACTGTCATAACCTATATTTTCAATTGGTATGTTTTGAGTTGCAGCTCTAAATTCAGGAATAAGACCACCAGCTCTCGAGAGGTTTTTATATCAAATTAAATGAAATATTTATTGATGTACAACAAATTAAACACCTACGCATGGCTACAAATTACTACCATCATAACTTTTAACGAATTCCCAAATCTCCATAAGGCAACAGTAACCAATAGACTTAAACAGACACCAGGCAAAGCATTTTCACCTTACAAATTCAGAATGAGGTTCCTTTCAATTTTGTTCCTTTGCAGACAGTTGTAGGCTTACAGACTTAAATCTTACATTGCCTCTGACCTGTACACACAAAACTCCTTTCTGTTATACCCAGCCCTCCCCTTTGAATGTAAATTCTCATTGTATCACCAGGCCCTTTGAACCCCTTTCATAGTACCAATTTTATTAGTAATATAAACATTGATTAGTGTCCCCAAGCTAGGTGCAAAATTTCACTCCCGCCCTTGAATGCCCTATTCAACAAAATGCAAATGTACCCTCTACCTACTGTTAACATCTCAAAACTAGTACACATCAAAGCACCCAGACCAGCTGGCTTTAATCCAATGAACACACACACAGGCTAAACCTCTATTTCAAAAAAAAATAATTTCTAATAATGTTATATACATTAATATCTCTTCCTGACATTGAAAATTGCGCAATCATCAGCAAACATCCTCACTTCTGACCATATGATGGAGGGAAGGTCATTGATGAAGCAGATGAAGATGGTTGGGCCGAGGACACTACCCTGAGAACTCCTGCAGCGATGCCCTGGGAGGTAACTGGAAAAAGTGAAACAGAAGCGAAGAACACTTTCTCTCCCACAGTATGGTTGCAATGGGTCTTTCCCTCCTGCAACAGAGCAAAATACTGTGGATACTGTATACCTGAAATTAAAACAGAAAATGCTGGTTAAACTCACCAAGTTCATCAGCATCCATAGAGAGCAAAGTGTTATTAACCCTATAACAGATACTCACTTGGCTCCAATTGCACAAGAAATCCCATTGTAATATAATGGGTTTGTAAAATCTACTCTACATCTGCTGAAATATGATAATATTCTTCTACTAAAGCAAGGAAAACCATGAGAATAAGGTAGGAAAATGATACATGTTAGTAAATTCCCATCCGGTCTGACATAGAATGAATGGAATGAACAGCAGTTTTGTAGTCACCGAGAATCACATTATCAGCTCCATGGTCATAATTAGCCACATTTAGTTGTCTTTGCATATTCAAGTCTGTCGGGTTGGAGTAACATGCATTGCCACACAATTGGGAACATGGCCTCACGCCTGCACAATACATGAAGCAATGGAGTGGGCAAATGCCTATTATGTGGCAAAGTTTTTTTCAATTAGGTGATTGCCCTTTGTGCACTGGAGCAGCATTTCAAGCATTCGGTGCCTGCATGAAACAGGCACTGAAAGGGAATCCCTTTCCTTATGTTGGACTCTTTAGTTTTATTATGAGAAACATGCTGCCAATCGCTGCTGTGGTTATTTGCATGGCCAGGATTTCCCTGTCGGTGAGCTGGGGGAGGCCTGCTCGCCGACACATAAAATGACGTGGGATGTCGGGCAGAACTCCTGACGTCACCCCGCCTCATTTCAATTTTCAGGAAGGCGGGGGCTCAGCAGAATCATCTGTGCACCTGCTGACCTGTCAATGGGCAATTGGGGCCATTGACAAAGTCATTAATTAGTGGACCTGCCCTTCCAACCTTAAGGTTGGCGGGCAGGCCGGGAGCCCCGGCGGGCATTAGAAAAAGCATGAAACCTCATCCACGAGCGGGATGAAATTTCATGTAGGTTTTAAAAAATGTAATAAAAGTGTATTTGAAAGTGATGGACATGTCCCAACTCATGTGACAGTTTCACATGAAGGGACATGTCAGGGAAATTTTTTTCTTCTTTTTTTCAGATTTTTTATTGTGGAGCTGATCTCCCTGAGGCTGCACTTAGCCTCAGGGAGATGAATGCGCTCTTTCGTGCGCATGCGTGAAAGAGCGCACTCTTGGCTCAGGGGATCCCCCCCGCCTGCACAGGGAGTGCACAGCGCTTCCTGGAGGACGTCATGCTGGGCAGCCTTAATTGGCCCACCCACATAAAATGGCGCTGCGCCCCTGACCAGGGGCGCTGATTGAAGGCACGTCTCCATGTTCCCGCTCCTAAACATCCCCCTCAACGGGGGGAAATTCTGCCCCATGTATTTCTGTACTTTTTGGTGTTCGTCTGTTTGCCTGCATGTTAATATGTTAATCTGCTTATCTGCTTTGCAAGTTAGTAAATTAACTTCCTAAAGCTGGAGCTCAGCTTCCTCTGAATTTTGCTTCTAACATTTTTGGAATTTTGAGTTAGTTTCTCAGCCCTTTGAAAGTGCTGGAAGTGTTAATTAGTTGTTATGTTACTGAATGAGTGACCCAGCTAATGTGAGTTAAATCATATCATGGCAGTTTACAATTTTGTTGAAATTTTAAAAATATGGAAATAAAAAAACTGATACCTGTAAATGTGATCATGAAACCATCCAGTTGTCATAAAATCTCAGCTGGTTTATTGTCCTTTAGGAAAGAAAACCTGCCATCTTTATCAAGTCTGACGTATGAGTTGCCCTGGTCCCACACCAATGTGGTTGCCTCTTAACTGCCCTATGCTAACCCACTCAGTTGTATCAAACTGCTTCATGACTGAAGCAGTTCAAGAAGAAAGCCCAACACCAGTTTGGGGGTCTAGGAATGGGAATAATTCTGGCCTTGCCAACGATGGTCATACCTTGAGAATGAAAACACAAATCCTACCCCTTTGATGTCTTTTGGTACCAGTATGTTGCGTGTTATAAATTGGGAGTGTTGGGCTAATGTTCAAGTAAGCTAACCTTGCATTTAAGAGCAAGGTCATTAGTCTAATGCAGGTAGGTGCAGTCCTTGAAGAATAATAATCCCACAGTCACTACACTGGGAACACGTTATCAGTCATGGCATATCTGGTACTACATCTTGATTTCATTGTGTCAGTCATTTTTCTCTTCCATAAGAATTCTGCCAAATGTCCACTGTGCCTTGATCAATCCATACCACCCCAAGCCAGCTTTTTCTGTGTTCATAAGATTCCTGAATCCCCTTTTAAAGCTGCAAAATGTAACTTAATTAAAAGGAAATGTCAATTGCTACATTCCTGACTCTGCAGTAATTGCTCCTTTTGATCTTTTAAGAAAGCTATCTTGCATAACTATTCTGAGTCTTCCTTTCCACTTCTCTTTCATTATGCTGTTGCAGAAATAATCCTTCCTAAAGGCAAAGCTAACCTTTTTGTCTCAGCTTTGTCCTCTGAATGTAATCTTAACAATCTTGCTAAAAAAACTTTCATACATTCCTGAAGTCTAGTCAGTTATGATTACTTTCATCTTTTATCCCTGATATCTGTACTCAATATAAGACTTCAAGGACTATAAACTTGATTGAGCTAGGCCTCTTTTCTTCTTCTTCTTAGTTAGTCCCTCAGAATAGAAGATGACTTGCTTCCACTCTGCTTCAAGGGGCTATGGGATGGCTGATGAGTCCAATGTGCGGTCTGTATATGGTGTCACATATGGGGCAGGTGGTGCTTGAAGCTTTGGGTAGATGAGTTGTTTGGAAGTATATATGCTCTCTCCAACACCTCAGCTTCACTTCTGTGTGTTCCCAACAGAATCTCTTGATGTGTCTACTGCCTTCCCAAATAAACCTTCTACGTTTCAATCAGTCAGGGTCTCCCACAAATCAGCGGGGATGTTTGAAATTTTTGTCATATATTGCGCGATCTGAGCATTTTGTTACATAGTTCTCTCTGCCGCCCTCTTTGCTGGGGAGGTGTAAATAAAGTTGGCTCAATAATGGTTGCCTGCAGTTGTGCATTTGTTGGTTCTGTCCAGTGCAATACACAACAGAAAAATGATGATGAGGCTGAGACGGAATTTCCTTTTACATTTCATTTGAGAAATTAAGGATTGAAGAATATTGTGACACATTTTTGGAACCCCTAAAGATGATTTTGAGGTAGTTTGAGCAATTTGAAAGATTGTTTTGTGTGCACATTGTGTTCAGGTACAGTGAGTCAGCACAGTATGTGATTGAAAAAAATGACATTGAAGACATATGTGGGGACAATGGGGGAATTCAACCCTAATAAAGAGGTCTGGTACAATTAGGAATGAAGGTTACACACTTGGCTGAAAGTGAATAAAATAGAGGATAGAGATATTAAAGAGTTGAAAAGTATGAAATGTGTCTCAGAAAGAGAAATGATCCAACCAAGGTTCCTTTCATTCCATGGTCAAACACAAGAAAACTGTGGGAATAAATACATGCGAATCACTTTGAAGTACAAGGGAATGTGTACCTTGTTTTGATTGATTGTTATAGCAAGTGGATAAAATGTTGAGTCTATGGACAATTGATGTTTTGAGAAGTTAATTTGCAATTTATGGGTTGTCAGAGGTGATGGTGTCAGATAATGTTCCACAGTTTATGTCAGAAGAGTTTGAATTATTTCTGAGTAAGAATGGAGTCAAACACACCCTAATGCCAGCATATCCTCTGGAATTCAATGATGCTGCAAAAAGGGTACATATTGTGAAGATCTCTTTGCAGAAGTATTTGTTTGGTGACAAGCTAGACAGTATATTCCATGTTTCACTTGAAAAAAAGCTAGCCAATTTTCTGTTCTGTTACAGAATAATCCCACAGTCTACAACAGGCTGCTGACCTTATAAGTTCGTGTTTAGTTTGCTGAAGCCTGACATCAATAACAAAGGAAGAGAAAAGCAGAACAAAGTGAAGATGAGTCATGATACATCAGGCTTGAGACTTAGAGAGTTCAGTGCTGGTCAGAAGATCAAGGTGAAAAACCATCAACGTGATAAGTATGTGATTGGATTTGTTGTAAAGAGACCAGGTGCATTCACATATTGAGTGAAGATTGAAGAAAGACTCCAGCAGTATCACAGAATCACACTCAATCATAGAACTGTTACAGCACAAAAGGAGGCCATTCAACTTTGCACTGGCTCTCCAAATGATCAGTTCACTTAGTGCCATTCCCCTGCCTTCACCCTGTAACCCTGCATGTTCTTCCTTTGCAGAAAACAATCAAATTCCCTTTTAAATATCTTGATGAACCTGCCTCCACCACACCCTCAGGCAGTGCATCCAGTATGGCAATGGGAGAGCAGGTGA
Source organism: Cetorhinus maximus (assembly GCF_964194155.1). NCBI lineage: Eukaryota > Metazoa > Chordata > Chondrichthyes > Lamniformes > Cetorhinidae > Cetorhinus > Cetorhinus maximus. Next base: position 99,171,631 of record NC_135882.1, read on the forward strand.
AACCTCCTATAGTCCAAATTCCTCCTCCAGTCCCAAGTGAAAGTCAGACAGAGAGCGAAAGTCACAAAGGCCTGAATTTTTCAGGCGGCTGGTGGGCTCGGCAGGAGTAGGCAGGGTGAGTCATGGAGCCGATCGCCACCTGTGATTGGCTCTGCGCCGCCATTTTACGCAGGCGGGCCAATGAAGGCCCACCCAGCGTAATACACGAGCGCTAGTACTCAGTGCTACCTGTGTGGGCTGGGAGAGAAGGGAGCGTCAGGGCCAGCGTTCTTTCGTGCGCATGCACATGAAAGAGCGCTTCAATCTCCCTGAGGCACGGAGCTGCCTCAGGGAGATTGAATCGATATTGAAATACTTAAATAAAAGGAGAAAATATTTAATTAAACATGCCCTCTCATGGACTGTGTTACATGAGATGGGACATGTTTTTATATCTCGGATAATTTTTTCATTTATTTAATAAAAGCTTTAGGAAACCTCATCCCGCTCGTGGATGAGGTTTCCTAAAAAACATGAAGGCTGCTTGGCCTTTTCGCCTGCCGGTCAACCTTAAAGTTGGATGGGAAGTGTTAACAATTACATTAATTACTTCCTTAATGGCCTTAATAGGCCATTTAAATATCGGCGGGCGTGCAGCCGATTCCAGGGCGTGCCCGCTGAACAAAACATTGGAGACAGCGCGATGGCGTCGGGACACATGCCTGAAGCCTTCACGCGTCATTTTATGCGTTGTCATGTCAGGCCTGCCCCCACACGCTGACTGAAAAATCCTGAGCAAAGAAACTGGAAGTTCGCTGCTATTACAGAATTCACCAGTCGAGCAAAGTGAGTCAGGGTCTTTGATTAAGACAAATCAATCAATGTCACAGTCCCAACCACTAAGTGGAGTTGGTAGTCAAGGTCAAAGTTCAGACACAGTTGACACAGTCAGAGATGTTGTGAAACAGAGTCAAGCTTATGGAAATAGAAGGAGATACCTAGACTGAAAGAGAAAGAAGCCAAGTTGGTTCATTGAAAGTTTGTAGGAAGGAAGGAGAAACAAATTGTTCTTTTCATTCTTTCTTGTCAAGTGATATTTTTGTTAAATACATACTGGTGTTAAAGAAAAACATTTTTTTCACATGTAAATTACACTGTCAGTATCGGTCATATATGTTTTGGTTGTGATTACAGTAAAAGCAAATATGCAACCCTACCTATTTACCATAGATGTTGGCATATAGGTCATCTTTGATGCCTTGAAAAATCCCTCCAAAAATGGGGGTCAACTTATATGCGAATTATAAAAGTAAATCACTGGCATGGGTGTGTGTGGTGAAATGTCATCAGCATCCGATGCAAAGAATGAGCATGTCTTAAATTCCTGAACATCTTCGCAACACAACTTCCTTGTTACCTGCTTGATTCCTTACCCCCAGTTACAAGGTACTAGTAATTAAAACATGCATAATACACAACATTCTTCAGGCATATTTTGAGGGCATCTCTGAAGCCTTTCAACTGCCCTCCTGGGAGTCTCCTGCAGTGACCAAGTTCCAAGTTCTGGGGGTCTGGTGTCAGGCATACAAATGACAAATCCCACCCAGCAGAGCTGGTTTTGAGTGATTTATAATCTAGATTAATTACTTAAATGAAGAGATAGAGAATAATGTATTTAACTTTGCTGATGATACAAAGCTAGGTGGGAAAGTAAGCTTTGGGGAGCATACAGAGAGGCTGCAAAGTGATATAGACAGGTTAAGTGAGGGGGAAACACGATAGCAGATGGATTATAATGTAGGGAAATGTGAAGTTATTCACTGTGATCAAAAAAATAGAAGACCTGAATATTTTTTAAAAGGTGAGAAACTTGTAAGTGTGGGTATTCGAAGAGACTTGGGTGCGCTCGTACAAGGAACATAAAAAGTTAACAAAGGGCACAGCAAGTAATTCGGAAGGCACGTGACATGTTGGCTTTTATTGCAAGGGAATTGGAGTGTAGGAAAAACAAAGTCTTGCAAGAGTTGTACTGGGTTTAGTGAGACCACATTTGGAATACTGGTGTAGTTTTGGTCTCCACATTTAAGAAAATATATACTTGCATTGGAGGTGGTACAGCGAAGATTCAATAAATTGATCCCTGGGATGAGAGGGTTGTGATATGATGACAGGCTGAGTAAATTGGGTCTATTTTCTCTGGCATTTAGAAGAATGAGAGGTGATCTCATTGATATATATAAGGTTCTGAAGGGGCTTGATAGGTGGATGCTGAGAGATTGTTTCTACTTGTCAGGGAATCTAAAACAGGAATAGTCTCAGGATAAGGGGCCGATCATTTAGGACCGAGATGAAGAGAAATTACTCCACTCAAAGGGTTGTGAATCTTTGGAATTCTCTACCCCAGAGGGTTATGGATGCTCCATTGATGATTACATTTAATAATGGGATGGACAGATTTTTGGTTTCCCAGGGAATCAAGGGATATGGGGAAAGGGAAGGGAAGTGGAGTTGAAGCCCAAGATCAGCCATGATTGCATTGAATGGCGGAGCATGTTCAAAAAGCCATATAACCACTCCTGCTCCTGTTTCTTGTTTTCTTGATTTCTTGTGATGCTGGGCATGTTGGCTTGAGAGAGGACTCTGTTGTTGGAACTCCAGATTTGGAGGATTTTGCGAAGGCACGACTGGTGATACTTCTCTGGTGCTTTGAGGTGCCTGCTGTAGGTTGTCCAAGTCTCCAGAACACATAGGAGTATGGGGATCACGGCTTCTGATAAAACATCACCTTAGTCTCAGGTTTGAGATCCAGGTCCTCAAATATTCTTTCCTTCAGTCAGCTGAAGGCTGAGCTGGCAGTATGGAGGCAATGATGAATTTTATCGCCTATGTCTGCCTTTATCAAGAGGAAGCTCCCAACATACAGAAAATGGTCCATGTTTTCCAGGATTGCACTATTGTGGAGTCCCCTTGCAATAACAGTTGCAGAGGGAAGTGTTGTGATGTGGGAGCTGGTTGGAAGAGGAGCTCAGTTTTCTTAGTGTTTAGTGAAAGCCTATTTTACAGAAGTAAAGGGTGGTTCAATGTCCAATATTTCAGTGTCAGAAAAATTGGAAGTCCCTTGGGGCTGTTTGTTTAATTACTTGCAGCTGACTCCATATTGGTAAGACTTTTATGATTTGTTTAAGCCTAAGTGAGACGTAATACATTATAGTATTTGAAAGCAAATACAAAGAAAAATTTAGGAATTATAATGCCCATTATTGGGTAGGAGATGTGGCCCATTCCCAGTTCTTTTTACTGATATATGCATCTCACCTTTCCAGATCGGTGCTGTTCCTGATCTTTCTACACCAATGACAACCCAGCACAGACCTGCCCCATGAGCCAGAGCTAAAGAAAAATCTATCCAGTCAGTTCTCTTCCCTACCCATCCCCACCCATTGCCAGCATATCACCCCCGCGCCACTGCCCTCCTCTTCCCCACACTGCCCCCAACACCCTCCATTCCACCCCATCAAGAGCCTGGCAAGATTTGTGGCCAGGCAGACCTTGTGCCTTCTCTATGTGCTTTTAGCCTCACAGCAAGATTTTTCTGCTTCCATGGTAATAACGTAACTGACATAATCTAGGACTGAGGTGGCACCAGGTTTGAATTCAAGTTATCAGCCCGTAGCTTCTGTGGAGTGGCAATGAGAGCCACTCTGCCTCCAACTTACTTAATGGAAATGAAGCCAATCCTTTCTCACCAGACCTTCCAACTCAGGCTGGGTGAGGATAGTATAATGTAGCGGGTTCCCGAGGCCTTGTGTCAAGGGCAGGCAAGTCAGAAGTAAGGAAACCACACCCCCTTTTTCATGGAAATAGCTACCATAAAGCAGGTAGGTTTAAAGATCCAGATTCTTTGAGAAGGTAAGTGGGTAGGATTGTGGGTGATGGGTGGGGGTGGGGTGGGGTGGCTGGGGGGGGTTGAGTGGTCAGTGGGGGATGGTCAGTAGGAGGGTCAGGTGAGTAGGGGGTGGTAATGGGGGGGGCGGTCAGGTGGTCAGAGTGGGGTGGTCAATAGGGGTGTCAGGTGGTGAGAGGGTGATCAGTAGGGGGGGTCAGGTGGTCAGTGGGGTGGGTCAGTGGCAGGGTGGTCAGTGGGATGGTGGTCAGTGAGAGATCAGTTGGTGAGGGGGAGTGGACAGTCATGGCTTAGGTGGTCAGCAGGGTGGTCAGTGGGGGTGGTGGGTATTGGGTGGGTCAGGTGGTTGGTGGTTGGTCAGTGGTGAGGTGGGGAGGGTAATCAGGGGGAGGGCAGTGCAGTCAGGGGGTCCCATGGGGGGTTCGGGGGAGTGGGAGGTGTCCTGTGGGGAATTGGGGGGGTAGTCAGGTGGTCTTGTTGGAGATCTGGGGAGTGAGGGGAGCTGGGGTAGTCAGGGTTGTCTCTGGGGTTTTGGGGAATGGTGGGGGTCCCAGTGAGGTTGTGTGGGGAGCTGGGGAGTCCAGTGGCGGGTTGGCGGTGTTAGTATTAAAGTTACCCAGAAGTTAGAAGATGTTTTAATTCTTCTAACTTTTTCTGGGTAACTATTACTGTAAGACAGTCGGAACCATCCAAAGTTTGGGATTTATATTGTACTTTCAGATGGTTCCCATTGCAGGGCAATTGCCAAATGGAAGTTTGAAATTCCCAGGCAATTGTTGTGCAATGCTTACCTGGGAAATTCCAGGGAGGGGGGAAACAGTGGAGGTGGAGGGATGTGGTGCAAGGTGGGGGGACTTCCCCAGCGCATCTTTGGGGTACCTCCCAGTTGCGATGTCCCAGAGCTCGGAAGGTATGGGCCATCATACTTCCCCCCCATCTCTAACTTAAATAGTTCCAAATTAATAAAACAACGTTAACTTAATATAAACTGGCCATCTTAATATTAAGTTACGATCTAGCAAAGTTTAATATTGAAAGTCAATAAAGAATCAAAAATTAGTTAAAGGAATTTAGTTGGTTATGTTTTAATGGCTCACATAAGTTTCATATTACCACAGACATGAGCCGGTTAAGGGATAAAACTGAGATAGTTCTGAGCTGACTTGTTCTTTGTGCTTTTATAGTAAAACAACTACATTTCGTCACTCACAAAGGCATTTGTGATGCGCCCAGCACCTGCAGCCTGAAAGTTGTAGAATTCTGTAGAATGGCCATTCGAATGATAGTTTTGGAGCTATTTAACCCTTGCAATGCCTGAGCCTTTAAACTACCCTAAAAAGCTCATAATCATACAGAAGCCTGTGTACACGCTGTTGTTGCACTCCAGAAGTATACTGCCCATGATATTAGTAAAGGTTCTTTCGTAGCCATCCAGGGCAGATGTTAATCCATTTGCATATAAAAATTGGGGGGCCCTAACGTCTGTTTGAAGTCACCTTAGCAAAAGTGGATTGCACATGATCACAGCACGCACAACGCAATTTATTTTTATTAAATTTTCTTACTGTGGAGCCAGGAGGGGCAGGAGTGCTGCACTTGCCTCTACGATAAATTCATGGGCCACTGTCAGCCACTGCTTATTCCCCCTCTTGATCACCTCCATCTCCTCCCACGCTTTCTTGTCAACCTTGTCCAGTTTCTGAGCTGCCTGTTTTGGTGCCCTTGAAACCAGCAAGCTGTCTCTGAGGCTGTGACTGGTGCCTGCAGCTCACTAATAATAAGTAAACAAAGCTGGCTAACCAATTTGCCATTTTGACATTAGGTGCATGTAATGTACACTGCACCAAGGTGATGCTCCAATCTCAGCAGCATCAAATTCTCAGCCTAATCATTGTCAGAACGTGTGTCTCTGAATGCATTACAGTCCTATTGCATTACTTTAGTCTCTTTATCCAGTTAATCTTTCCTTCGATTTGAATTTGATCATAGTCACCCATTCACAAAGATAGATGTTCAAGCTGTCACTGATTGCAATTTTATCATTTCTAAAGTTTGATGCTATAAGCCCTGTAGATCGGTTACTTTTGAAATTAAATTCAAACTTCCGGTTAATATCTGAATGGATGTCATGATAAGATTGCACATTTTAAGATGCTTACCATAACAAACAGAATAAAAGCACAATTGACTAAACACTATTTTTGTAGGCAGCTTATACTTTAAACCACAAGAATAGGATGCCACCCCCCCCACCCCCCCCTTTTCATTTTAGCATGAAAAAAAACACTCTTCACAGGTATACGTTACACTGTCCTTTAAGTCCAAAGTGATTCTTAGCTCCTGAGAGTTTACTTCTGTTGTTTTTCTTTCTCAGCCTGGTAACTTCTAACCCCAGAACTGTTCTTCAAGATGGAAGTATTACTGGAGATCCTCCCTCTAGCTCGAGCTAGGCAAATCTTCCATCCTCATTTAACTCCTCAAGAATTTGGTCTGTCCAATCCAAGCACGGATATCCACCCACATTCCTTCAAGATGAACTATAGAGACTTTTGGCCCCTAGCTGCTCTCTCTGTCCCAGACTCTGGCATACTAACCTGTCTGTGATGTTCAATTATACTTTAGGAAAGCCTGTAACCTGATATCACAATGGCTTCTTCTGTACCCTTCCCATCTCAAAGCCTATCACCATGGCAATGTGAATCACGTGGGCCTTGTATCCAGCTGAAAATGCTGATTAGCTATTCTTTAGGCCTCAACTCTAGTTGATTGAGAATTAAATAGACAGTCCAAAGTATACCCTTTTACAACCTAACATTCTTAACAGTTCTCTAGGACTAAGAGACTCACAGTCCACCGACATCACAGCTGCCTTCTTCATTGCCTGCAAATGTGAATATCTTACACGTTTTTCCCAGTAAAACAATTTAGGACTTCTTTTAATATTTAGCAGCCCTATCAGTCAGACCTGCTGTCAGGCAGACTTCAGCACAGATCACACAATTCCCTACATTTTACCCTAAATTTAAAGACACAGTCCCGAAAGACTCTTATGAGCCTTATAATTGTAACACTGATAATAGCACCTGTATGTGTATAGTGCAGGGTACTAACTTTGTAAGGTCCAAAATAAGAAAAATATTACTTGACAAAGATGCTACAGTGTTCAAGGCCTTCCTTTTTACATTCTAGCTTGGTTCAAATTCCAATATTTTAAACTGATGCTTATTTGTTCTTAAAAAGTGGTCATAATCTCTGCATCTAACTGCAAGAATCAAAATTCAACCATTTCTGATTATAAGTAGTGACACCTCACTAATGCTAGTAATTCAAAGATAGTCTCAGTGAAACTGCAATTAACATATACTTGCACTGCACAGGATACAGGCAGGCACACAAGTCAATGCGATTTTTAAAAGATTGTAATATTTCAAATGTTAGAGCAAAATATCTTACTCCCAGGACATCACTGCAGGGCAGTTTTCTAGGCACAACCATCTTCAATTGCTTCATCAATGACCTTCCATCCATCCGAAGGTCAGAAGTGGGGATGTTTGCTGATGATTGCACAGTGTTCAGCACCATTCGCAACTCCTCTGATACTGAACAAGTTCCAGCCCTCATACATCAAGACCTGGGCAACATTCAGGTTTGGGCTGATGAGTGGCAAGTTGTTCACAAGTGTCAGGTAAGGACATCTTCAACAAGAAAGAGTCTGACCATCTCTCCTTGACATTCAATGGCATTACCGTCACTGAATCCCCCACTATAAATATCCTGGGTGTTACCATTGACCAGAAACTTAATTGGACAAGCCATAAAATTACTGTGACTACAAGAACAGGTCAGAGGCTGGGAATTCAGCAGCAAATAACTTACCCACTGACTTCCCAAATGACTGTTCACCATCTCTGGCAGTGCAATCCAGATATTAACAAATTGCAGCGAAAAAAAAGTTTTCCTCATGTCTTCATTGCTTCTTTTGCCTTAAATCTGTGCCCTCTGCTCCTCATTCCTTTCACCAATGAGAACTGTTTCTCCCTATCTACTCTCTCAAGATCCCTCATGATTTTGAATAACTTTATCAAATCGCCTCTGAACCTTCCTTTCTCCAAGGCCCATTCCACCAACTTGTCTGTCGCCTTTTGAAGTTCCGCACTAAACTCCTCATGCTTCACGATACTCCCAAGTATTGTATTGTTCACAAATTTCGAAGTTGTGCCCTACACGCCAAGGTCTAGGTCATGAATATATATTAGGAAGAGCAAGTCTCCTAAAACCGACCCCTGGGGAACTCCAGTATAAACCTTCCTCCAGCTCAAAAAACAATCAATAATCACCACTCGCTGTACCCAGTCACTCAGCCAATTTTTTATCCATGTTGCTACTGCTCCTTTTATTCCATGAGCTATGCGCACAAGTCTGTTGTGTGGCATTTTAAGTCCATGTATATCATATCAACAGCATTACCCTCATCAACCCTCTCTGTTACCTCTTCAAAGGTCTCTAGCATGTTAGTTAAATGTGATTTTCCCTTAACTAATCCATACTAGCTTTCCTTAGTTAACCAGTATTTGCCCAAGTGACTATTAATTTTGTCCCAAAATATCATTTCTGGAAGCTTCTCCCCCACTAAGGTTAAACTGACTGAACATAACGTTACACCTTTTTTTCAACAAGACTATAACATTTGCAGCTCTCCAGTCCTCTAGCACCACCCTTGAGTCTAAGGAAGATTGAAAAATTATGGCCTGAGCCTCCACAATTTCCAATCTCACTTCCATCAGTATCCTTGGATGCATTTCACCCGGTCCTGGTGCCTTATCAGCTTTAAGTACAGACAGCCTACCCAAAACCTCCTCCTTACCAATGTTAAGCCCTTCCAAGTGCCTGAGCAACCTCTTCTTTCACCATGACCTAGGTACCATGTTCTAGATATTTCTGAACAATAAATATTTTATTGTGTGAACATAACTATTCACAGATATCCAAGACCACAGGTGTTACTCAGCCTAAACCATGAGCTTCCTCCTTCGCAACTCCTAGTCACGTGACTCTCTTACACCATCATGTGCGTGGCACTGTTTCTCCAGTCCCACACATTAACCCTTTCAGCCCTGAACATGCTAATGCTACACTATCCACCTGATATTTGTCATAAACACACTGTTTCTTCTTCATCTAAATTTCTACCTCATTTGTCTGTAATGGAGTGTACCTGACTGTAGAAACTGGGTGATAATTAGTAAAGATCAATGGGAAGACTCAAATTGTACATTCGCATTTACAATTTACATTTGAGGGCAATCGTAGTTGTTGCTATGTCAAAAGACTTTAAGTCTCCCGAATCCCACAAAGGTGTTACCAGTATCAAGATCGTAAAAACTTGTGCTGAAACCTGCCCTTTGTTTTTAAGATGAAAGGCTATTGTGGTCAGAGTTAGAAGAGTGAAAACTTAATCAATGGGCGGCCCATCACTGAGCTTTTGGTAAGGGCAGGAGGTCTTCAATTATTGGGATTTGGAGTATTCATGTAGTTCCCAGATCAAAGAAACTAAAATAACCTTTGTAAACAATGGGCTTCTTGTTGGAACCACAAGTCTGGAAAGAAGGCCGTTAACGCCATTAGAGATTTAAGTTATTCATGTGGGTCTGTGTCTCTCCAAAGCCAGAACAGGGAGATTAGAGGCCATTAGGAACCAGAGTGTTTCTGATTTTTAAATCACAAAGTATGATTGCAATGAGGCCTAAACTTCACCTGAGAAGTTTATAGTTGGAAGGTTTTGAAGGAAAGCTGGAGGGTTGCTTAACCAAAAGTTAATGGAAGGATCCCCTTGAAATTTCATACCCCAGAGAAAAGCTGAAATATTGAGGAGAAATCAAAGAGAATTCCTGAGTGCTGTGGCTTACTTGGTTTGATTCCATAAGAAGCGAATGAACCTTCAAGACCTCATAATGTACAATGGAAACCTTGGGGGAAATTAAGACGTAAAAGGGAAACTGGATTTATACCCTACCTTTTGACAAGCTATAAGCCCATATGTTCTGAACTGTGGGCCGTCGTAACTGGGGGGTACCCCAAAGATGCACTGGGGGACCCCCTCCCCCACCCCACACATACTGGAAGGCCTCAGGTAAGGATTGCACCGCAATTGCCCAGGAAGTTCAAACTTCTGTTTGTCAATTGCCTTGCAATGGGAACCATCTGAAAGTATAATATAAATTGCAAACTTCAGATTGTTCCGACTGTCTTACGGTAATAGTTATCCAAGAAAACTTTGAATAATTAAAACCATTTCTAACTTCTGGGTAACTGTAGCACTGACCCACTCCTGACCCCATCCAACGGACACCCTGCCCGTCCCAGCCCCTTTACTACCCCCCACCCCACCCCCACCGGCTACCGCCCGCCAACCAGCTCACCCCTCCACCCCACCAGCTACCCTCTGACCCACAATGTGACCCGCTGATTACCCCCTTGAACTCCTGCTGGCCTCCACACCCGACTACGCCCGCCCTTCACCCTACGGCTCCCCCCACTCCCCCAACCTCACCCCAGGACTGCCTGACAGCCAACAGGACTCCCCCGACATCCCCAACACCACCACCCCCCCCCAGTGGAATCCCCCAACTGCAGCCCTTCCCCTGACTGCTCTTCCTACCTACAGTGTCCAAACCCCCTGACCACCTGAACCCCCCCACTTGACCACCACCCCCGATCACCCTCCCGATCACCTGACCCCCTCCCCACTGACCATTCCCCCACTGACCACTCCCCAACTGACCACCTCCCTGACCACCTGACCCTTCTCACTGACCACTCAAACTCACCCCCCCACTGACCACCTGACCCACCTTACCCCTCCCCCACTGACCACCCCTCACTGACCACCTGACCCCAAACCAACCCCCCACCCCCTCCACCCCCAGATCCTACCAACTTATCTTACAAACTTACCTTCTGCCTGGTTTCTCAAAGTAGCTGGACCTTTAAGCCTACCTGCTCTATAGCAGCTAGTGCCGTAAAAAAAGAGGGGGTGGCTTCCTTACATCAGACTCCCCTTCCCTCGACAGGAGATCTCAGGAACTTACTGCACTGTACTGTCCTCACCTGGCCTGAGTTAGAAGGTCAGGCAAGGAAGGAGCGGCTTCATTTCCAGGTAAGTGAGTTGGGGTGGAGTGGCAATCCAACCCTGATTGTATTCCACTGAAGCTACGGGCCATGGTGTGAAGTTAGTAGTGCTTGCTTTGTTTGATTTTTTAATATACAGTAAAGCTTGTTTTTGTTTGAAAACATGAAATCTTGTGGCATAGTTTTTTCAGTAACTTACTGGGTGTTTGAATTTCTCTTTAATCTTTAAAAGTTTCTATGGAAATCATAACAATGCAATGATCACTGGCCCCTAGATGTTCCCCTACCGATGCCTGATCCATTTGGCCCACCTCATTCCCAAGAACCATGTTTAGCAATGCTTTCTTTCTCATTGGAGTGAACGCATACTGCTGTAGAAAATTTCCCTGAACACACTCTCAGAATGTGTGCCCCTCTCTGCCCTTTATACTCGTTGGTAGCCTGTAGACTGCACCAAGCAATGTAATTGCACTTTAACTATTCCTTAGCTCTAGCCAAATAAATTCTGTCCCTGACCCCTCTGGGATGTCCTCTTTCTCCAGCACTGCAATGTTCTCCGTAATAAATACTGCCACATTCCCCCACCTTTTTCTTTCCTTTCTTAATTTTCCTTTACACCTTGTATGCAGAAATATTTAATGCCCAATTCTGTCCTCCTTTGAGCCAGATCTCCATTATTGCCACAGTCATATTTCCACATGGGCATCTCCATCTGCAATTCACCAATCTTATTTACCACACTCCACATATTCATATACATGCACAGTAACCATAATTTAAACTTTATTATTCTCCCCTTACTGTGAACCCATCTAACACCTTACTATTTGCTACTCTGGTGCTGTGTACATTTCCCAGTACTCTGTGCACCTGGGTATTCATCTTTGATATTACCACCTGGTTCCCACACCTCTGCCAAAAGGTAGTTTAAGCCCTGCCCAATAGCTCTAGAAAAATGCCCACAAGGAAGTTGATCCCAGCTCTGTGTAGATGCAACCCGTCTGGCCTGTACAGGTGCCGTGTGTCCCATCACTGATCCCAATGTCCCAGGAATCGAAAGCCTTCCCTACTGTACCATCTTTCCAGCCATGCACTCATCTGCTTTTTCCTCCTATTTCTATACTCACTTGTGTGTGGTACTCTGAGTAATGGGAGATTACTACTTTTGAGGACCTGTTTTCCAACTTCCTACCTAGCTCCATAAATCCTGGCTGCAAAGCTACATCCCTCTTTGTACCTGTGTTGTTGGTACTAATGTGGACCATGACCGCTGATCGTTCGCCCTCCCCACTTCCCCCACTTCCCCCACTTCCCCTCCCACCCCCACCCAGGATATTCTGCAGCTGTTAAGTAACATCCTTGACCCTAACATTAGGGAGGCAACATACCATTCTGTATCCACCTCTGTGGGCATGGAAGTGCCTGCCTGTTCCTTATCTCCTCTCCCAGTTGGACTTGCAGTCACCTTTACGTTCCCCATACTAACAACTATTGTCAGTTATTAATATGGAATCACAGAAAAGAAGAGGCCACTCAATCCTGTGCCCCTGCATTGCTCTGAAAAAGCTAGACACTTAAGTCCCATGCCCTTTGCTTTTTCTCCATACTTCCATTTTCCCATATATTTTCCAAATGTTCTATAGAATTTTAAGGAACAATATCCTCCTATTTTTAAGACATCACTTGTGAATTGGTGAAACAGCAGCAATTTCAAACTATTGATGTAGTTCCTAAAAGTGAGCGGGCAAAGGTTTAGCAGATGGAGTATACATGAGAAAATGTGAGGTTGCCCAATTAGTGGGACTAATAGAAAAGCAGAATATTATTTAAATGGAGGGAGACTGCAGAATGTGGTGGTACAGATGCATTTACATGTCCTTGTACACAAATCACAAAAAGTTAGCATACAGGCACAGCCAAATAGTTAGCAAGCCAAATGCAATGCTGGCCTTTATGGCAAGGGGGATGGAGTATAAAATTAGGGAACGCTTGCTATATTAGTGAGGTCGCACCTAGAGTATTACATACAGTTTTGGTCTTCTTACTTAAGGAGGGGTATACTCGCATTGGAAGCAGTTCAGGGCTGATTCCAGGGATGAAGGAGTTGTCTTATGAGGAAAAGTTGAGAAGATTGGGCCCATGCTCATTGGAGTTTAGAAGAATGAGAGGTGATCTTATTGAAACCTCAATGGGCAGGATTTCCGGGTCGTCAGGCGGACGTGGCCGGCAGTCCCGGGAGCAGCTGATAAATTGCCCGCTGCCTGCGATTGGCCCCCGACCACGATTTCACGCTGGCTGACCAATTAATGGCCAACCAGCGTGAAAGGCACGCTGAGAAGCTTAGCGCTGCCTGGGTGGTCGGAGGAGGAGTGCGAGCACAAAAGTCTGTGCGTGCGAGGGGGAGCGCACACTGAAAACCCCCTGAAGGCAGGGAGTTGCCTCAGGGTGCTGAAGAATATTAAAATCAAAAATAAAGATTTTGAAAATCAGGAAAAAAATGTCCTCACATAGGACTCACTCATATGAACAGGAACATAACAAAAATTATGTCAAAAGTGCAAAGACCGCCTGGCCGATTTGCCGTCCCGCCAACCGTATGGTTGGACAGGCAGCAAAAATAGCAGTTAATTAATACTTTAACTGTCTCAATAGGCCTCTTAACTGTCAGTGGATGTGCTGCCGACTTTCACATGCACCTGCTGACAGAAATATCACGCGTGTGCGATAACATTGGGACACTTGCCCAATGCCATCACGTGCTATTTCACACTGGGGCATGCCGGGCGTGCGCCCACATGCCCTATGGTTCTGAGGGGTCTTGACAGGGTAGATGCTGAGAGGATGTTTCCCACTTGGGGTAATCTAGATCTAGGGGGCAGAGTTTAAAAATAAGTTGTCTCCCAATTAAGACAGAGATAAGGAGAAATTTATTTTTTCAGAGGGTAGTTAATCTTTGGCATTCTCTTCCACAGAGAGCAGTGGAGGGTAGGTCACTGAATATATGCAAAGCTGAGTTCAACAGATTTTTGATTGACAAGGGAGCCAAAGGTTATAGGGTCCTGGCAGGAATGTGGAGTTAAGATCACAGTCAGATCAGCCATTAGATCTTATTGCAGGTGGAGCAGTTATGAAGGGTCAGATGGCCTACTGTCGTTCCTATTTCTTATGGTATTATGGTCTCATAAAACCCTGTGGCAGGTGGAGGTTGTGGGGTGGTGGGACCTGTCACTGCTGTCACGGTTAAAGCAAAATGCCACAGGATGAATTCCAGATTTCCAAGTACCACCAGCCCCACTAGCTGTGCTCCCGACTGGTGAAAAATGAACACCCTCTCCCCACTGTACTCAAACAGCCAGCAAATATTATAAACATCTCGGCATAGATTAAAATCACCCTGCAGTAAGACTTAGAAATTAATGAGATGTAGAATTTAACAGAAGATCTCCACTTCGAAATGTGTTGTTAATTACATGTTATTGCATTCACCAATAATAATGATTGCAGTGTTTCTGCAGTATGACACTCTCAATGGCAACAATTGATTTTAGCGATGAGGAGATAATCGGATATCACTCTTGCCTGATTGTTCAGCGCCACAGAAGGAAATCAAATGGAAAATTCATTTTCTCTCCATTTAACTGTTATTAGTGGGTGTTATCAGACATTAAAGGTGTGCATTGGTTAACTGAAATCTGAAAAGATACATACATTCTTTCTGAACTAATAACTTTTTCCATAACAGCAGTTTCCTATCCTTCGAATTAAATGTCAAACTACCTGTTCCAGTGATTCAGATGGATGTTAAAGATTGCATAACAGTACAATGCACAAACAGATTGTCAGTGATACCTAGAGCATATGTAGAATATAATTTCATTAAATTAACATGACTACTCTTACAATTTGACCCCTCATTCATTGTCTTTGCAGTAAAAAGAACATTGAACATTCTTGAGATATTTGTTTTGTGCTTTGCTGCTAGCATTATATTCCCATTCACACCCAGTAATAAATTTAATTATCCATTCGTAGAAGGCTGCAAAGTTAGACAGATCCCCAGAAGGTGTAACTTCAGCCATCTTTTCATATTTAATTCTATTTGTATTTTGCTCTCTTAACATTTTCTTCTGTTTAATCAGTTAAGTGACTTCAAACACAAGTCAAGATAGATGAGTCTAGAAGTTGAAATTTCCATCTTTGCATTTTAATCAGGCCCTCCTCCCATTAGTCTAGAAGCCATTGCATTTCTTACTAGGTTGTTATCGAAGAATATTTTCCATTGCAGAATGGCCTAGTGTAGGTTTTGCCTTCAAGTTCAAGGCTCCATATCACACATCTATCCAACAGATCGAAGCCCAATTTTGTGTTTCTTAGCTGTTACTGGTATAGCTACTTCGGTGAAGTAAGTGATCCATCTCGATAGAAGAAAACTAAGGCAAGCAGTCCCTTGGCAGTACAGAACTTGGGTATTGTTGAAAAGAGAGACATGTTACCAAAGCTTTTTGTCTTGCGCTCAACTGGAAAAACACAAGAATGCCAAATTTCAACCCATCACAACAATTTATACTACTAGAAAAAAAGGTGCCGATTGGTTGATAATTCGACTCTGGCCAAGGCATTGCCCCGGAGAAAGCAACTGGGAACTATAGGCTTCCCAAGTTCCCAGGTAATTCAAAAAATATACAAGGGCTGAATATGTTCCTTTTGTTTGCAGGGAACAGTCTCTGTATATGAATAACTTGCTTTTAGCAAATGTAAGTAAACCACATTACAAATTTGACTTATTATCTTAAATTGGTTGTTAGTGTAGCAATTATAGCTATGTGGGGATCCATTCCCTGTAAACAAGAAGGAATATATTCAAGCCTTGCACCTTTGTTGAATTACCCAGGAGCTTGGGTAGCCTACCATTCCCCATTGCTTTCTCCATGGCAATGCCTCTGTTAATCAGAGTCAACTTTCCAACCAATCAGCACCTTTTCTCCTGCAATATAAATTATTGTGAATCTGAAATTTGTCATTCTTGTGTTTGTCTTGATTAGTGCAAAACAAAAAGCTTCACAATGTCTTTCTTTTCAGCAATAAAACTAATACAGCTCCTCCACAATCACCTACCCATTCAACCAACTAAACTGCAGCAGTGGTAGCAGCATTGGAGAATCCTGTGGTGTCAGTTTTCAGGGGTTGAAGAATTCACCACAAAGATGATTGACCTCCTTGGAAGGCATTTGCAAATTTTGGACCTGCACTAGATATTTTCTTGTGTTTCTCCATGAGACAGATGCTGTGTACATTATAGTCAGGTTCCTTCTACTATACAGCAGCAACAATGATGTCCTCTGGTTACAGGAACTGAATGGTATTCTCCCATGAGTTACCATGTACACTTCACCAACCTTTAGTAAGACAAGGCTGGATTTCAATCCAACAGACTGATTTAAGTTGCAAGCAAGGAGTGAACAAATAAAGTAACATTCACAAAGACCAACAGAGGACAACTAAAAAAGAAATAAGGAGGGAGAAGATTAAATATGAGGGTAAACTAGCCAGTAATATAAAAGAAGATTGCAAGAGTTTTTTAGATATATAAAGGGTAAGAGAGAGGCAAAAGTAGACATTGGGCCGCTGGAAAATGACGCTGGAGAAGTAGTAGTGGGAAACAAAGAAATGGTGGAGGAACTGAATAGGTACTTTGCGTCAGTCTTCACAGTGGAAGACACGAGTGACATCCCCAAAGTTCAAGAGAGTCGGGGGGCAGAGGTGTGTATGGTGGCCATTGCCAAAGAGAAGGTGCTAGGAAAACTGAAAGGTCTGAAGGTGGATAAATCACCTGGACCAGATGGATTACACCCCAGAGTTCTGAAGGAGACAGCTGAAGAGATAGTGGAGGCGTTAGTGGCGATCTTTCAGGAATCACTGGAGTCAGGGAGGGTCCCAGAGGACTGGAAAATCACTAATGTAACCCCCCTGTTTAAGAAGGGAGTGAGGCAAAAGACGGGAAATTACAGGCTGATTAGCCTGACCTCGGTCGTTGGTAAGATTTTAGAGTCCATTATTAAGGATGAGATTTCAGAATACTTGGAAGTGCATGGTAAAATCGGGCAAAGTCAGCATGGTTTCATCAAGGGGAGGTCATGCCGGACAAATCTGTTAGAATTCTTTGAGGAGGTAACGAGTAGGTTAGACAAAGGAGAGCCAATGGATGTTATCTACTTGGACTTCCAGAAGGCCTTTGACAAGGTGCCGCACAGGAGGCTGCTCAGTAAGATAAGAGCCCATGGTGTTAGAGGCAAGGTACTAGCATGGATAGAAGATTGGCTGTCTGGCAGGAGGCAGAGAGTGGGGATAAGGGGGTCCTTCTCAGGATGGCGGCTGGTGACTAGTGGAGTTCCGCAGGGGTCAGTGTTGGGACCACAACTTTTCACTTTATACATTAATGATCTAGTTGAAGGAACTGAGGGCATCCTAGCTAAGTTTGCAGATGATACAAAGATAGGTGGAGGGACAGATAGTATTGAGGAGGCGGGGAGGCTGCAGAAGGATTTGGACAGGTTAGGAGAATGGGCAAAGAAGTAGTAGATGGAATACAACGTGGGGAAGTGTGAGGTCATGCACTTTGGTAGGAAGAATAGAGGCATAGACTATTTTCTAAATGGGGAGAGAATTCAGAAATCCGGAGTGCAAAGGGACTTGGGAGTCCTAGTCCAGGATTCTCTTAAGGTTAACTTGCAGGTTGAGTTGGTAGTTAGGAAGGCAAATGCAATGTTGGCATTTATTTCGAGAGGACTAGAATATAAAAGCAAGGATGTGCTGCTGAGGCTTTATAAGGCTCTGGTCAGACCACATTTAGAATATTGTGAGCAATTTTGGGCCCTGTATCTCAGGAAGGATGTGCTGGTCCTGGAGAGGGTCCAGAGGAGGTTCATGAGAATGATCCCAGGAATGAAAGGCTTAACATATGAGAAACGTTTG
This sequence comes from Cetorhinus maximus, assembly GCF_964194155.1. Classification (NCBI taxonomy): domain Eukaryota; kingdom Metazoa; phylum Chordata; class Chondrichthyes; order Lamniformes; family Cetorhinidae; genus Cetorhinus; species Cetorhinus maximus. The sequence goes on from NC_135882.1 coordinate 99,189,614, forward strand.
AGGACTCTGGGTCTATACTCGATGGAGTTTAGAAGGATGAGGGGAGATCTGATTGAAACTTACAGAATACTGAAAGGCCTGGATAGAGTGTACGTGGGGAAGATGTTTCCATTAGTAGGAGAGACTAGGACCTGAGGGCACAGCCTCAGAGTAAAGGGAAGACTTTTTAGAACAGAGATGAGGAGAAACCTCTTTAGCCAGAGAGTGGTGAATCTATGGAATTCATTGCCACAGAAGGCTGTGGAGGCTAGGTCATTGAGTGTATTTAAGACCGAGATAGATAGGTTCTTGATTGGTAAGGGGATCAAAGGTTACAGGGAGAAGGCGGGAGAATGGGGTTGAGAAACTTATCAGCCATGATTGAATGGCGGAGCAGACTCGATGGGCCGAATGGCCTAATTTCTGCTCCTATCTCTTATGGTCTTATGGTCTATGGTAGGTCTGATCTCCCTTCAACATATTTGTGTTACCTTCTGCCTAACACAGAAAGTACAAAGTATGCCACATTGTCCTGTTGGTGGGCTAAATGCCCTTTTTTGACCAGAAATTTACTTAAAACTAGTTGGCCCTGGTCTTAAGAAGATAATTTTTCATTCTCAAGTTCTAGCTTCCCCACAGGCTCAAATTAGACCTGGTCCAAGACATTTTGTTAAAAGCTTCCCAGTAACATTAGGAGACTAGACTTTGAAAAGTGATAGCTTGTTCAGTAGGTCAGTACTTGGACACAGAGAAGGTCAATGCATCAAGAACATGGTTATCCAGTTAGGATTAGGGGCCCAGAACTTCTGATCTCCAGGGTGGTGCTACCTGGGAGGTACCCCAGAAGATGTGCTAGGGGGCCCCATCGGAGGTCCCCACCCAAGGACTGCACGAGAGATGGGCAATTACAGTCCACTGGGAACCATCAGGTTCTCTGATTTAAATCAGGAACTTCAGATGGTTCTGATTGTCTTAGCAGAATAGTCACCCAGGAAAAATTAGAAGAATTAAATCCACTTCTAACTCCTGGATAATCATAGCACTGACATCCACTGACCTCCCACTGGACAGCCCAAAACCCCAACTGACCTCCCACCTAACCCCCACCCACTGACTACATCCCCCACTCCCAACTACCCCCAACACCCGACTACCCACTGACTACCCCACCGACTACTCCCACACCTCCTGGCCACCCCAAAAAATCTCCCCCCTCCCAACCGGCTACCCCGACTGACCACCTGACATTCACCCCTGGCTGACCACTTGACCACCCCCTACCCATCCAACCTCACCCCCTATCCAATCTCTCCAACTGACCACCCAAATCCCTTCTCCATCTTACCTACCCACTGGCCTCTCAAAGTGGCAGGGACATTTAAACATACCTGCTTTACAGCAGCTAGTGCTGTAAAAACGGGTGTGGCTTCCTTTCCTCCAATGCTGCTGCCCTAGACAGAAAGCCTGGGGAACCTGCAGCACTGCACTTTTCTGAGGAGGCCCAAGTCAGAAGGCTAGGTGCAAAATGTGCAGCCCCCCAACAAAAGTAAGTAAAAAGGAGCAGAGTGGTAATCCGACTATGGTTGCCACTCCTCGGAAGTTCTGGCCCATTGGCCCAGAACACCCCGTCTCTGGGTGGTCGGAGACCGGACGTACTTCAGAAGATGCGCTACAGGACCTCTTGGAAGCCCCACTGCAAGGACTCTGCGGGAATTGCCTGAAAAGTTTCAGCGTCAGATGCGAAATTCTCCTGCTCCCTGGGATCCTCCAGAAAAGCTTCCAACTCTGAGTTAGGGTCAGATAATTCTGAGAGGTCCTACTCAGTTCCTGGATTGTTATTCAGGAAATATTAGACAGTAAAAATCATGTCTAGCTCCTGGGTAGCTATACAATTGACCCCCGCACCCCCAACTCCCCCTGACGCCCCTGATTTCTTCCCAACACTCCGAACCCTATGACCCTCCAAACTCCCAAAGCCTGACTCCCCCCGATCCACTAAGCCCCCCAACCTTCCGACTTCCCCCAACACTCCCTCGATCCTCCAACCCCTCCTGACCCTTCAGCTCCCCGAACGATCTGATCCACCCTGCCATCCTGCTACTGTACTGCCCCAGCACTCTGCCAGCCTAGCATCCAGCCATCCTACCGACCCTGCACCCTACCACACTACCCACCCTGCACCCTACCCACATTGCCACTTACCCCTGCCACCCTACGCACTTATCTTACTCTCACTCATTCACTAACATTTTGAAAAGCTATTTAAATGTCCCAAAGCTTTTCAGTGTGTTAGTGAATGAAAACTTACCAAAATGCAGCAGCTAGTGCCATAAAGAGGGGGCATGGCTTGTCTTTGACTGACAATCCTGCCCTACTAAGAAGGGCTCCATGAGCAGGTACACTCCACATTCTGAAGACAACCAGTTTGGAAGTCTAGGCCAGAAATGCAGAGCTCCATCTTAGTGCAAAAAATTAGGAGTGGAGCGGGAACTGGAGGGTGAGTACCACTCTTTGGAAGATTCAGCCCATTGTTTTGAGCAATCAGGGCAGACACTTCATCTGAATCTAATCTGCATTTCCCTTAGCTGTGTGTAGTGGAAAGGCAAATTTAATTCAATATCATTGCTCTTCCAAAAATGACACCAACATCATGGTAAGACAGTACAAAAAAATCCTGAAAAATGACAGTTTGCATTAAAGAAAATCTCTGAATCTAAACAAATACTTACGTGTTAATACATTCACATTTCCCAGAGGTCCTGATTACATCACTGTCAAGTTGAAAAACTACTGAGCAAATATTTTTATAATAAATAGGTACAGCTGCAATTCGGTCTGATGTAATATTCATGAAGGTGAAAACTGCCTCTGAAAGTGGATTTGAATCCAAGTCAGACTGATGTTATGAAAACCTGGTGTCTATGTTGGATTTAAAGGTCCTCTTGAAATGAATTTGGGAATCCTTATCCTACTGGGCATAAGTCAACAACACAAACTGCTCATAATCCAGCACTAACTTTCAAATTTAATCAGATTATAAAGATCAATGTTTGAGAAATGCAAAAGATTCATACGTGTGAGGCGGAAAATCATAGAATGTAACAGTACAGAAGGAGGCCATTGGGCCCATCAAGCCTATGCTAGCTCTTTGAAAGAACTATCCAGTTAGTCCCAAACCTCTGCTCTTTCCCCGTAGCCCTGCAAGTTTCATCTTTTCAAGTATTTATCAATTTTTAAAAAGTTATTATTTAATCTTCATCCAGCATCTGTTCAGGCAGTGCATTCCAGATCATAACAACTCGCTGTATAATAACCTCATCTTGCTTCTGGTCCTTTTGCCAATTAATTTAGATCTATATCCTCTGGTTATTGGCCCTTCAGAGACCTGGGACTTTTCTGGGTGTTATGGTGCAATTATACCTTGGAGAGAGAATTTACCACATTTATGGACTTTAAAAGCAACTTCTCTGCAGCTGTGGTCAAGGCACGTTGATGAGACATATCTCACCTACTTCATTCCTGGCATGCACTACTGACACTGGAAAATGAAAGTTTAAAATATTTTGCATTCCCAGCACTGGAATTTATTCACTATGAAGAATACTCCAATATTTCAATACATTTTATACATTAAAAAAGCTCTGCTGTCTCTACTCCCATTATATAAATGCAGGATACAATTGTGGGAAACAGTGGGGTGTGATACAAGTGGCCAACAGAGGGAGCCACCAGCAGCAAGGGCCACCCCTGAGGCAAGAACCCTCTTCCCTCAAAATAGATCCCCTACCTTGCCAGATGAAGCATCCTGATAGGCCCTGGCGAGGCCTTCTCATTTACCTAGGTTCCAGGTCTCCAGCAATGTTCCTCCTCTCAGGCCTCCTGCAGTACTAGCAATGACTGCTGCTCCCAGTGGCATTGCTGTGTCTGAAGAGCTGACAGCCTAGTTGGTGGGTTCCATGTCCTGAAGGCCCAGGAACCCCAACACAAGCCAGTTATGATTGGCTTTTAACCGTGTCAGGGCTCCCAAGAATGGCCACAGTGGAGTTGCCACTAGCTCTCCAGCTGGTAGAAAGGCCCATCACCCCAGCAATTAATTCAAGCTCTTTGAGGAGTTCAATTGGTTCACCAACAAACTATAACAGCAAAATATTTACACATAATTATATGGTCATTTTAAAATCTATGGATTTCACTAAATGTGGTGAGCATTTCCTATATACAAAGTTTAGTTTCTATTAAAAAAATAGAAATTATAATGGAAAATTACTTAGGAACATCTCAACATGTCATAGAGGACCCAAGTGAATCACTCAAAATGCTTTTTGCTAAAAACCTCCTTTGCCTCTTTTCTTCAGTAATTGAAATTTCTAATGTCCACAATATAATTGAGACAAAATTAAAACTTTGAAATAATACATAATACGTTAGGCAAAAAAGGGAAGCTTATTTCAGATATTGAGTTCAACATTGCAGAAAACCTAAAAGAGTTTGGGAAATGTTGGGTGAAATGAAAAAAGAAACCAGGAAAGCAAAGACGTCAGCAAGTAAAATCAAGAATAACCCAAAGATGTTTTATAAGTAAAGAGCAAGAGGAGAAAAAAGGAAAGAGTAGGGCCTGTTGGTGACCGAAAAGGTAACCAGGGTGCTGAGAGAAAAGAAGTGGGCGTGGTTCCCAATGAATATGTTGTGACTGTTTTCTCAAAAGAGGGGTGTAAGACTCTCTACTGGGTCTAAAAGTTCTTGCCTCTACTTAATATCAATGACACACAATCAGCTTGGATACTGTCCCACTAAATACGGTACACCTTTATTAATATCAATAAGCAAAACTACATACTCACAATAATACCAGTTGCTTTACTTTCCTGTGAGCTGGAGTCCATCTGCTGACGAGCTCTCCATGCGCAACTTCAGGTGACTGACCAAACCATTTTAACCACTGCAGCAAAGATGTTACTGTTGGCTCTTTCCTTATACCTTTTTTTTGCCATGGTCCTATGCCATATAAGGTAAAGCCTGCTTTTAGTCCATTTAAGTGGTTTTCAATTACATCACTGTCTATCTCATGCTTTCTCCAGATGCCTTCTGGTTATGCCCCCTTTGAAGGTCACAATTGAGGTACCATAGCCAGCTTGGCTCCGCTTTGTTATCTCCAACACTGTTATCAAACTCCAAAACTGGGGGAAGGATGCACATATATTGCTGTTAATGAAGCACGGTGTGTTTCTCTTCCATGGTGTGAGCATTCCCAGAGTTTAAGTCATTTTGCAGAACTTGCTAAGCCCTCCAAGGCTTTATTTTGGCTACACTAACTTTGTGTCTTCGAGGCCACAGTGCAGCTCAGTACAGTTCTTTAGATACCTTCAGTCTGGGTTTTTCTTTCGCCTTGATGTTCCATGTTGCCACCATGAGACAGAAGCTGCACACAAGGCTACACCGCAACCAGTCTGCATTAATTAAGATAAAAGAAATAAAGAAACTGTTATGTGGTTAAAAGTGATTGTACATTAAAAGATAGATTAATCCGTTGGCTTAAAGGAGGATGAAGCAGACATTGTAGTCAAGGAGGAATGTGAAATATTGGATAGGATAAACATAAAGAGAAAGGAAATAGTAAGGAGTTTATCTTTGAAAGTAGCTAAATCACCAGGCCTGAATTAAATGTGTCCCAAGCTGCAAAGAGAAGCAAGGGAGCAAATCACGAAGGCTCTGACTATCATTTTCCAATGCTCCCTGTCTATAAGCATTGAGGAGGAGGAAGAGGAGGAGCAGGAGAAAGGGAGGTGGTAACCAAAACTTGCCCTTTGACTGGTCTGTCCGTGATCACCTCAGCTAATTATGTTGCCAGTGAACACAACCCAAATTCCCCATTCGACAACTTATCTTCCCTCTGACACTGATGATCATGATGTCCTTTTGGTCACACTGCTGAAATAAAAGCTATTACAAAAGAAACATTCCAAACTAACTTTGTCAAACAAACCATTTAGTATCCCATACAAAGGCCAGCTATGCCCTTAGTGACAGCCTTCCATGTGCCTTCGCCTGGCCCCAGGCTCCAACGCAGTGCTTGCAGCATGGCTGGCAAAAGACTACTAACTTTCATTAGGAGAGACTCCTGATGGCTTTGCAGGTGCCCTCAAGCAGCTCTGCTTCAGGAACATTGCAATAGGTTCTGGAAACACTTGCGATAGCGCTGGAACCTGGGAGAGATATCCTGGGACCCAGGGACAATAAGGGGGACTCCACAAGGTGTGGGAGCATTGGGAGTAATTGAAGGATTCAGATGCATTTGGAATGCAGCCTAGAGGAGTTTCTGAGCAAAGAATTGTGGGATCTGGGAGGAGGAAGTATGAGGAAGCAGGTCCAAAGATCAAACAGCTGGAGCAGGAGGGAAGCTTGGAGAATTGGGAGCAGTTGGGATTTGGCAGTATTGTGGAACATGCAGTTACACTTAAGGAGCCCCAGCAAATTGGATCCAAATGAGCATTTGCCCCTTTTACACTCACAGGTCCCCAACCCCCATAAATGTCAAATGCTCTAGCCATTATTTTCCCCATCACTATCAATCTCATTTTCTTTCTGTTCTTCTCCTTAAGCATTCAACATAAATGTTCTGATAGTAACAGTAAATAGTCAGAAAATCATGGACTGGGATGTACATTCTTATGACATGCGCCTCTAGCATGTTGAAGAAGCACACTATCAATGAGTGTGATGATGTTAGACTTGAAATATTCTTCACTATCCAACCCAAAATTGGGGGATAGAATGACCAAAAAAGCAGAGAAACTGGGCATCGAGGCGTAATCTCAATCCAAATTTCAATTTTACTCCCCACCAGGTACAGAAATGATTTCTAACTTCCCAACCACATATGCAAATGCCAGCAGAGAGGTGGGGGCAAAAGCTGCTGGCCTTCCCTCCTTCTCGTCGCTGTTTCCACCAATTTTAGGATGCACCAGAAGGATATAGAGAGTCTTTGAAGTTGCTGAATGGTGGAAAAGGGCTTCATCAAGGCCTAGTCTCCCTCCACATAGGGCCCATCCATTAATATTTTCACGCATCGCAACTCACTGCGCCGGCAAGATGGAGTTATGGCTGGGTGAAGCGGTACACAGAACAGATCTTAATAAACATAAATTTTCATAAATAGATGAAAATTACTACAGAATGTTTCAAATAATTTGTTTATACCATTTCTATGTTTTAATATATATATAATTGTTAAACCTCAATAACAGCTTAGGGGAGGTTTGTTTCTCTGGGCATACACAATCGAAAGCAATAATTCACTACAAACAAGTCTCTATAAACAACCACTGCTTTACTTTCTAATCATCAATAAAAAATCATGAACAGCTGTTAATTTCCCCACTGTTATTCTTCACTATTATTCCCATGTGCTTTTCTATATGAGAATTTCACAATAAAGATAGCACAAATGTAGTATATTTATAGAAATTATTGTTTGCCTTAAACACAAAGGCCCAAATCTTCCGAGGATTGTCAATCACTGTCAGATTTCCGCTCTGCTCATACTCTCCTGTGCCACGGCAAAGCTCGCTTTCCTGGCTGGGACTTCCATTCCCGGTTTCTCCAAAAATGTAGAGCATACGTGAAATAGAACTTCTTCTTCATAGCGCTGGTAAGTAAAGAGTTTAAATGTTCCAAAGCTTCTTTGAAAAGCTATGGAGGGAAGGTAAGTAGGTAGGGTGGTGAGGTAAGAGGGTAAAGATGGGTAAAGTAAGGGGGTAAGATGGGTGAGATAGGGACATAAGGGTAGGGTGTGTATGGTAATTGTGTTTAGGAGTAGGGTGGGTAAGGGGGTAAGCATGAGGATGGTGAGGGTTTAGGGTGGCAGCTGGGTAAGGTGGTGAGGTCAAGTCAGGTTGGAGGGAAATGTGGGGGGGTCAGAGGGAGTTGTGGGGGGGGTTGGAAGGGAGTTGTGGGGTCAAGGGGAGTCAGGGCATCGGGGGTAAGCAGGCGGTGAGGTCAGGTCGGATTGAGGGATAGTTGGGCAGTCTTGGATGGGGAGTTGGATGGTGAGGTCGTGTCAGGTTGGGTTGGGAGTCAGGGGGAGTCAGGGGGTTAGGGAACTTTCAGGGCATCAGGGGGCGCCCAACTATTGCAGGGAGTCATGTGGTGAGATCGAGTCAGGTCAGGGGTTGGAGCCAGGGGTAGGGGATGCCAGGGCATCAGGGGGAGAGTCATGCGGTGGGGTTGGGCCAGGTCAGGTCAGGTTAGGGGGTGGAGCCGAGGCATCGGGGGGAGCTGGGTGGGGTCAAGAGGAGTCAGGGGTGTAGAATGGGGGTGAGTCAGTGGGTTGAAGGGGGAGTCCGGGGGGTGGCTGGGGATGGGTAAGTGGGGGTCAATTATATAGTTATCCCCAGGACTTAGACTAGGGCCGGAATTGACGTCACTGCGGATGCGTGTGAGCATTTCCACTGAGCTCCCAGAAGGCAGACAGATGCCTCAGGGAGCTGCGGACCTCCAAATAATAAACGAAAGCACAAAAATGCTGCACAAAATGTCCATGCATCACAATCAAGCACCTGAAAGCAGACCTCATAAAAACAAACAGTCCCCAGGTATTTCTTTTTATTTTAAATCCTAATGGAGATTTCCTCCGCCCTTGGATGAGATTTCATCAAAAACATAAAGCCCACCTGGCCGATTGGCCCATCCGCCAGCCACAATGTTGGACAGGTCACGGTAAATTGCTTACAATTGGGCCATTAATGAGTTTAATTTCACATTTAAGCGTAGGCAAGTACTCGGGGGGCACGCGCCCGCCGAGCAAAATATCGCACGAGTGCGCGATGACATCGGGACCTTCACTCGACGTCATCTCGTGCAATTTTACACCTGTTAGGGTCATGCGCACACCCACCCACAGGACATAAAATTCTAGCCAATGTCTTTCTCACAGCTTCCAATCTGCCTTCATTTGGCGGAAAAGTCACAATTTGCCTAAATTTCCCATTTACTTCTAGCAGGTACCTCAGCCACCTCGCAGCAGAACTGGAATAAGCTTTTAACATGGCGGTCAATGGGAAGGTTGAACATTCAATTTTATTCATTCATCCTCACCCCTGGCCTGTTCCCATTGGCTGGGGTGGGTGAGCTTTTTTTTAAAGAGGTTGTGCAAACGTATTTCTGTGTGACAGCGTAAGAGAAGAATGGCAGTGTACTAATAGCTTTTCTTTTGTGTTCTATGGGCTTCATCAGCTGTATTAAGCTGAAAGTGAGTGAGTGAGAATAAGAATGGGATGAGAGAGTGCGTGAGCGAGCATTGAAATCAATGCACTCAAAATCAGGTGGGTTCTACCACAGGCAAGCAATGCACTCCATCATATCATTGTCCAGGCAGTGAAGGTGAATATTTGTCCCAGTCCCTTTGTTCATGCTAATATTCATTATTCTACATAAGCTGAGTTGAATTTTGAAGCCAACTCAGTATCACCACCTCAACACAAATTGTGTGCTCCTGAAGGTCAGACATTCTCACTTCTAATAAAAAAAGACAGAGGAGAGATAGAAAGCGCAAAATACAATAAGCAAAATACAGACAGCAATTTCCTTCCCCATTCCCCATAGATGCATGTTAATGCATCTAATATTTGAACTCTTCAGGCACGGTGACTTTAATAACTGTTTGGTAAGCAGGAAATAAAATTGCCGGTTTCAAGAGGAGGAGATCAATGTGTCTCATTCTGCAAGTTTTGTTTAGCTACAGCAGACTGTGAGTTCCTTTCATCTCGCTCTTTCATAGATCTTCTTCAGTCAATCTTTATGAAGTTAATCAACTTAACATTTTTTAAGGTTTTTTTCTGTCTTCCATGGCTTTGATGTTATTTTATATATCATTGTTTCAGGCAACCCTGTTGCATAATGTTATGTAATGTAAAATTATGCACACAGCACCACCTATAGGCAAAATACCTTTGGAACGTTGCGTCTATGTGTCATTTTTGAATACATAATGATGCTCATTTACAGTTTTCACAGAAGAATAAGCAGTGGAACTCAATTCGCAATTAGTAAAAATGTCAGTGGTAGTACATTGTTTGTTGTATGGTATAAAACTGTATTGTCTCTGACCAATCTTGAGTAATATATGGGAAATGTGCTAGTAATTATTATTACTGATGGCATATTAGATGCTATCTAAACTGTGTGCCATTATATTTGTGAGGCTTGAACATCAGAACGTAAGAAAGAAAGGACTGATTACAATGCCAGTTCTTTCTCATCATGTATCAATACATTTGCAGCATTATTGAGTAGTTGATGAATAGGATAATCAAAGTGATTTTGATGAATGTCAGTGAATGAAATTTAAAGGGTTAATGTCACTTATACAGTAGATGCTTGTGTATTTATTACTGTATGCTTTATGCATACTAATTGAAATGTTACTCTGTCACATTTAAGAGAAACTAGAATGAGAACAAAATCATAGTTTTGTGCATGTATGCTATAATGAAATAAGTGAGATTACATCAAGGACCTGTATTTATATGGTATCTTTAATGGGAAATCTCTCATGACCTTCATTGGAGCATTAACAAATTAAAATTGACACTGAGACACATAAGTTGGCATGAGATGGCTCTAAGTTGGCATAGGGGTTTTAAGGGACCATGGGAGCCACAAGAGACCAATCAGAAGCCGGCAGCTCTTTTGCTCACCTGCGCCACCGGTGAGGCGATGGCTCTGTTGGAACAACACTCACCGGAGGTTCAGGATCACAGAGCGACCCAGGCCAGATGTAAGTGATTACAGGAGAGTTTCGTGAGATGGGGGTCACTGGGAAGGGTCAGAGGAGGTACAGCAGCGAGGGCATAGGGTTGGCTGTCAGCAGGCAGCACCACCCCCACCTGCTCCACCCCCACCTGCCCCACCTCCACTTCCTGATGCCACGTACCTCAATCAGACACTGAGTGCCTTGGAACTAGGGACACCAACCCCCTACCCCTCCCCCTCCCCCCACCCCAACCCCCATCACATACTCCCCATGTGACAACAAGCCCACCCTTAATCCGGCCAATTAAGGGAGAGGCTTTTAACTTGCCACTAATTGCTCCTAAAGGGCCTCAGTTGGCAGCAGGGCAGGAAGGATTTTATCAGGGTGGAGGGGGAAGGTGGTAGAGTCCCCACCCACCACCACCACACCCGATTAAATGTCCACCACACCTCTAAACCTGCCATGGGAAGATAAAATACTGCCCTGTGACTCTATGACTGTTAACATGAAGGCACACAACCTGATTACCATATCTAAATGACACGCAAGTGGGTTGATCAGCTGCCCCTTCTTCCACCTCTATTACAATTGGATGTGGGTGAGTTTGAGGTGTGTTAGGTTCCTGTTCCAGATTTTTGCATTTCAACCTTTGATATGACCCCAACCCATCAGTTTTGAGTGTTAAGAATCAGCATTGCAGCAAAAAAGCATATCCCTGCTTCTCTTGTTGACAAGATCAAATTCATACCTTTAACACATAGCATGATCTGTTTGCAAAAAAAGGGTTCAAACAGTTTGTTATCACATTCTGCCGTAATTTCTTTCCAAAAACATACAGCTTAATTCTTTCAAAACAAAAAACAATGGCTGGGTATTTTCTCTGAACAGTTTATACTCCAGGGGCAGGATTTTACATCCCGCAGGCGGGCGCCCACCTGACCTGATCAGGCGTAAAATAGTGCGTGGTGATGTCGGGCAAGCATCCCAACATCATTGTGCACTCGTGACATTTCGGTCAGCGAGCGCTTACACGTGAGAGTCGGCAGCGTGCCCATTGACAATTAAGAGGGCTATTAAGCCCATTAATCAATTAATTAAGTAGTATTTTTCTCTGCCCATCCAACCTTACGGTTGGCGGGCGGGCAGGTGAATCGGCCAAGTTGGCCTTTGGATTTTTTAGGAAACCTCATCCACGGGTGGCTTGAGGTTTCCGAGATTAATTAAAAGAATAAGCATGTTTTGGCAGAATTTTTATTATCTATATGTGGAGGTGAGTGAGTCCTCAGTGTGGAATTTTTTCCTGGGACTTTCAAGTCTTTACTTTTGCTCCTAGAAATCTTCAGCTCCCTGAGGCAGCTCCCTGTCTTCAGGGAGATTTCAGTGCGCACTCGACCGTGCATGTGCAGACTTCTGCGCTCGCGCTCCTCCCGCCCCACCCCGGCAGCGCTGAGCTTCTCAGTGCGTGGTTCACGTTAATTGGCCAGCCAGTGTGAAATCGCGGTCAGGGTCTGATCGCGGGTGGCGGACGTTCCCGGCCACTCCTGGGCCCGTCCACCCGATGACCTCAAAATCCTGGCCCAGCGCTGTAACATTTATAGAAGGGCAGTGGGGAAATCCCTACATACACTGAGTTTCCAATGATGTAATGGAGGCAGAGCCACAGCACCTCTGAGGAAACTCAGCCAACGATTAAAAGTTTTACTTCAGCCAGAGCTTTATTTATCTGTGTTTCAATTAAAGATCTACAGGGCCAATACTTTGCGTGAGACATTCTTGTTGTCCTCTTTGAGATGAATCATATGTCCTCATTTTTGTCAAAGTGTTTTAGTGCTGGTTCTTCATGCAGAAACTTTTCATGGTGAGTCCAAGGCAAAGGCAACTTCTTTCTTCAGTAGGTCACAAAGAAGAGTTTTGAAGCTAACCAATGCAAATAGTCATTCCAAGAAATTTCTGAATCATTTGTACAGCTTTAACTTTAGTAAAATCTGATTTTGGTCTATTGTCAAGGAGTTTGTGATCCAAAAACTACATTTCTCATTCCTTTATCTTAGTTTCACCCTTGTTCGAGTTTGAGATTGTCTTGTTGAAATTGCTTCAGCAGAGTTTCCAGTTTTCAATTATGTTGTTCATCTGTACAGCAGACTAAATGCCATCCATTATGACAATAACTCCTTCAAGACATTTTCATGTCCTGCGAAGTCTTCTCTGAAATTCATCAGAAGCTGGAGAAGCCCTGAAAGGCATGAACAACCATCTGTATCTTCCAAATGGTGTAGAAAGAGTAATCTAGAGATTCAGTTCTTCATCTAATAGAATGTGTCAAAACCTATTCTTTGTATCCACAACTGTGAATAGTTTCATTTTCACTGGTTCAGATAGAGTATCATCTGTGGTTCAAAGTATTCAATCATTATACTTCAGGATCTTTTAAATAGCTTTGGATTGGCACATAGATGCACTGAATCATTTCTTGCCACCAGTAAAGGTCTCAATCAGTCTGAACACTTTTTGATTAATGAACTCATTAAGCATGTTTCTTTATAAGTTATTTTTCAGGATAGAGATATTTCCCTGGATGATAATTATGTAGGTGAGATCTTGAGATTAATTTAGTGGTTCAGTTTATCTTCTAACTTCCTCTCTCTTGATGACATATTAGTACTTGACCACTACATTTTGTTTTTGCTTTCATCATTATGATGTCCTGATATTTATTGACTACTATTTGATTACTTTGTTTCTGTTCTTTTAAACATGAGCAGTGGGATGAAATTGATCCACACCAGTAATGGGAAATGGGTTTATAATGAATTGGTAACCCATTTTAAACACTGCCTGATTAACCGTTCTATTGAATCCAGTTTCACCCCCACCCCGGAACTTTAGAATACTGAAGTTCTCCTCCACTTGGATCATCAGTTCTCAGATAGAAAATTAACAGTGCCACAGTCTAACTGAAATCTGGCTTGCTTGTTCTTTATGAGCATATTGGAATATAATTTCTTAGTTGTATTTTACAATGACCAACAACTTCAAGCAAGAAAATATAACTTTGATTGGTGTCACATATAACTTCATTTACAGCATGTAGTCACTGTTTACCTTTTTCCAATTTCGGACTTCGAACACGTAAATGAAAAATGGTTTTCTTCTCTACATGTGTTACATTTCTGTGCTTCAGAAAGACATGATATTTTCCACGGTTTTCACGATCTATTTTAAGAATTTTCCAAAATGTTTTAGGCTTCTTAATCCAAGATCATTTGCCCTCAAAATCCTTAAACCTGTAATCCCAGCAATTAAGTCAGCATCATGCCCAACAAGAACTTCCATTGCTGACTTGACGGACTATCCAAAAGTGATGCAGGGGTGAGGCTGGAGCATTCCGTATTAAGGAGCTTTCAGGACCTGGGGATCCTTAGAGGTATCTGGTGTGGGACTGGTAGGATCCACATTGTACTTTGCATGGATGGGCATCAGTACCAGCAGAGTTACATCTTGTGCACAGCTCGCTTTGGCAGAGAGATCAGAAATCTCAATGTAATTTATTATTTCTAGTGAGGGAAGTTGAGGATTAATGAAAACAAAATTGTTTCTTTTTCAATGGTCCAGGCCATGATCCTGGCTTGAATCCCTATGTAAGGCCCAAGCTGACTCTTTGACAGACCACTGTGCCGGATCCTACCAGTCCCACACCAGATACCTCTAAGGTTCCCCAGGTCCTGAAAGCTCCTTAATACGGAATGCTCCAGCCTCACCCCTGCATCACTGTGCCCCCACCCCGCACCACCCCACCACCCCCTGGGTCCCAGGCTAAATTCCAGCTCTTCTGGTACACTCCCACCAGAGTTACAGTGCCTTTTCTGTGCTAAATTTTGCACTCCTTCCTGAATACTTCTTCCTGAGTGCTTTTCTGTCAATTCACTAACTTTGCATCTATTGATGCAATTTTTCATTGAGTTTGGTCCTTATAAACATCCCGTCCTAGTACCACAGTTCTATATAACAATAGCTATTCTATATCTGCTTACACTTACTTCTTACTAGCCTATTCATTAATGTACCGTTCAAAGAAGCCATAGACATTCACACCACGTTGCTATATCATGGCGATCTAAGGCCTCGGGCTATCAGAGGATACCCGCCGAAGTCATCTCAGACAACAGGACATAGCAGTCAGCTGGCTACCTCCACATCAGCTGTGAATGTCGGGGCTGCACCTGTACATAGCAGTAGGGTCAGAAAGATTAAGAAGTATTGGATGCACACTGGCAGCACCAGTTGATGTTCACTCATTGTATATAGTTTTCACTTGTGTAAATATATGTTGCATCAAAAACCCTCCAAGTCTCACGGATTCCATTTCTATTCAATTGGCTTCAACGTCTCACTTTCATTTAAGGGTCCAGAATGTAGCCTCCCAATGTAAACCCATCAGGATCTTCATTTGCATAAATTCTCACACATTTTCACCACAGTGAGTAGTCTATAATTCCACATCTGCAACTTCAGGCAATGCACATTATTCGGGACAGTGCTGCAAATACACCTTTCAGCCTATTACCACAGAAAACCATGCTTTGGCCTCAGGAGAAGAGTTCGAGGTTATTGATTTTACTGCTGCTAGTGCACTGATGTCTGTTGTTTGTGGATGACACACGTGGTCATCGTGACTAGGCAGGCCCAATGTGTCATTTAGAATGACATTTACTTTATGAGAATTAGTTTATGAAAAGGTACTGAAAATCTTTGAAGCCCATAGGCTTCCATACCTCTTTACAGGAAGATGAAGAGTCCGCATTAAAGGCTGAACATCATTCCTTGCTGAGTTCTCACTCTCTCATGCTGAACTCGACAAGTAAGTATTCAACGGGAAGTTTAGATTTGACAGCGAGAGGGGTTAAGAGGTGTGCGTTCATCTTGGTGAACCTGATTCCTTATCTCCCACGATCTTTATTTGGACCTACGTGGCTGCTTAGCGGGGCTTTAAATGCTCCTTGGGTAAAGGCACAGCGCCCAACTCAATGTGGAATTCCTTGCATGACAGGGCTCTGAGTGACCTAGAACATATAGATAGGATTGGCCTTTGTGAGCTGGACCATCTCAGGCACTGTGATACTCTTAAAGTAATGCATATGCAACTCTCCTAAGGCCTCAGCAGGGTCTATGAAGGAGCGAATTAGTCATTGGCTGTTGTATCAAGAAGGACTTCTCAAGGTTTCACCCTAATGCAAAGGTCATCCAGGGCAGACACTTTTAAGGCTTCCAATGATTGCAGAGTCCCAAGTGGCTGCACCTTAGCCAAACATTGTCCTGGTGAGGCACTCCCAGTGAGGATAATGCAAACAAACCTTGAAACTTTACTACATGATCTCGATGTCAATGGTTACTGCTTCATGATGTACAAATGATGATTGGAGGACAAAAGCAAGATTATTATTCCTCATCATTCTGCATTGAGGTGAGCTGGCGATAGGACATATGGTGCTCTCATGATGCTGCTTCCTGCTGAGCCGTCTATCCGGTAATGCCTGAAAGAGTGATAGAAATATAGAAACATATAAAATAGGAGCAGGAGTAGGTCATTCTGCCCTTTGAGCCTGCTCCACCATTCAATATGATCATGGCTGATCCGCTAACTCAATGCCATAGTCCTGCACTTTCCCCATACCCCTTGGTGCCTTTAGAGTCCAGAACTCTATCTATTTCCTTCTTAAATATATTCAGTGACTTGGCCTCCACAGCCTTCTGTGGTAGAGAATTCCATAGGTTCACCACCTGAGTGAACAAGTTTTTCCTCATCTCAGTCCTGAATGGTCTACCTTCTATCCTGAGACTGTGACCCCTTGTTCTAGACTCCCCAGCCAGAGGAAATATCGTCCCTGCATGCAGTCTGTCCATCCCTGTCAGAATTTTATATGTTTCAATGAGATCTCCTCTCATTCTTCTAAACTCTAATGAATGCAGGCCTAGTCGACCTAATCTCCCCTCGTACGACAATCCTGCCAACCCAGGAATCATTCTGGTGAACCTTCATTGCACTCCCTCTATGGCATGTATATCATTTCTTAGGTAAGAAGACCAAAACTGCACACAATACCCCAGGTGTTGTCTCACCAAGGCCCTGTACAGCTGCAGTAAGACATCCTTGCTCCTGTACTCAAGTCCTCTCACAATGAAGGTCAACATACCATTTGCCTTCTTAACTGCTTGTTTCATCTGCATGCTTGCTTTCAATGATTAGTGTACAAGGGCACCCAGGTCCCTTTGCACATCAACATTTCCCAATCTATCATCATTTAAGTAAGATTCTGCCATTCTGTTTTTCTTACCAAAGTGGATAACTTCACACCTATCAACGTTATACTGCATCTGCCATGTATTTGCCTGCTTACTCAACCTGCCTTAATCACCTTGAAGCCTCTTAACACCCTCCTCATTGCTTACATTCCCAACGTGTTACGTGTAATCAGCAAACTTGGAAATATTACATTTGCTTCCCTCATCCAAATCATTGACATATATTGTGAATAGCTGGGAGCCAAGCACTGATCCCTGTGGTACCCCACTACTCACCACCTGCCACTCCTAAAAAGACCCATTTATTCCTACTCTCTGTTTCCTGTCTGCTAACCAATTCTCAATCCATGCCAATAAATCACCCCCAATCCCATGTGCTTTAATTTTACACGCTATCTCTTATGTGAGACTTTAGCAAAAGCTTTCTGAAAATCCAACTACACCACATCCCCTGGTTCTCCCTTATCTATTCTGCTAGTTATGTCCTCAAAGAACTCTAGTAGGTTTGTCAAACATGATTTCCCTTTTATAAGCCCATGTTTATTTTGTCTAATCCTGTTGATATTTTCTAAGTGTCCTGTATTAAAACATCCTTTATAGTGGACTCTAGCATTTTCCCTACTACTGAGGTTGGCTAACTGGTCTGTAATTCGCTGTTTTCTCCCTCCCTCCTTTTTTTAAATGGTGGGGTTACATTTTCCACCCTCCAATCTGCTGGGGCTGTTCCAGAATCTACAGAATTTTGGAAGGTGACAACCAACACATCCACTAATTCCATGGCCACCTCCTGGGATGTAGATTATCAGGCCCTGGGGATTTATTGGCTTTCTGTCTCATTAATTTCTCCAGTACTATTGTTTTAGTAATGCTAATTTCCTTCAATTCCTCCTTCTCACTAGACACTTGGTTCCCTCGTATTTCTGGGAAGTTATTTGCGTCTTCCTCCGTGAAGACAAACTAAAGCAGTTATTTAATTGTTCTACCATTTCTTTGTTTTCTATTATAAATTCTCCAGTTTCAGACTATAAGGGACCTACCTTTGTCTTCACTAATCTTTCTTGTTTTACACACTTATGAGAAAAAAACTTTTTCACACATCGAGCAATTAGGGTTTGGAAAGCACTGCCTGGGAGTGTGATGGAGGCAGGTTCAATTGAGGTATTTAAGAGGGCATTGGATGATTATTTAAATAGAAACAATGTGCAGGGTTATGGGGAAAAGGCAGGAGATTGGCACTATGTTAAAATGCTCAGAGAGCCGGTGCAGACATGATGGGCTGAATGGCCTCCTTCTACACCGTAACAATTCTGTGATTCTATGAAGCTTTTACAGTCTGCTTTTATGTTCCTTGCAAGTTTACTCTCATACTCTATTTTTCCCCTCTTAATCAATCTCTTGGTCCTCCTTTGCTGAATTCTAAACTGCTCCCAATCCTCAGGCTTGCTACTTTTTCTAGCAACTTCATATGACTCCTCTTTGGATCTAATACTACCCTTAATTTCTTTTGCTAGCCATAGTTAGGCCACTTTTCCTGTTGTGTTTTTGAGGCAGACAGGAATATATAACTGCTGCAATGCATACATTCGTTCCTTAAATATTAGCCCTAGTCTATCCACCGTCATGTCTTTTAATGAAGTTCCCCAATATATCTTAGCCAACTCATGCCTCATACTCTAGTTTAAGATCGGACTACTTCATTTTCCATCCTAATGAAGAATTCTATCATGTTATGGTCACTGTTCGCTAAAGGATCCCGCATGACAAGATTTTAATTAACCCCTTCTCATTGCTCAATACCAAATCTAGGATAGTCTGTTCCCTAGTCGGTTCCTCAACATATTGGTTTTAAAAAACCATCTTGTAAACACTCCAGAAATTAATTCGCCACTGTATTATTGCTAATTTGCCCAGTCTATATGTAGATTATGATTACTGTAGCACCCTTGTTACATGCATCTCTAATTTCCTGTTTAATGTCATCCCCTAACTTATCACTACTGCTTGGAGGCCTATAGACAACTCCCACTAATGTTTTTCACCCTTTATTGCATTTTAGCTCCACCCAGACTAATTCCACATCTTGACTTTCTGAGCCAATATTCCCCCCTCACTATCGCACTGATTTCATCCTTAACTAACAACGCCATGCCACCTCCTTTTCCTTTTTGCCTGTCCGTCCTAAATATCGAGTCCCTTGGATATTCAGCTCCAGGCCTTGGTCACCTGCAGCCATATCTCTGTAATCACAATCATATTGTATCCGTTTACATCTATTTGTGCTGTTAATTCATCCACCTTATTGTGAATGCTCCATGCATTCAGATACAGTGCCTTTAGACTTGTCTTTTTTACACAGCTTTTTTTCTGCTATGGTCCTATTTGCTGCTAGCCCTTGTTTTCTCTGCCTTCCATTTTTGCTTTCTACTTTCCTGTTTTTTACTCCTATCTTTGTTTCCCTCTCTTGTCGCTCCCCACCCAGGTTCCCATCCCCCTACCAATCTCATTTAAAACCTCCCCCACAGTACTAGCGAATACCCCTGCGAGGATATTGGTCCCGGTCTTGCTGGGGTGCAACTCGTCCAACTTGCACAGATCCCATCTTCGCCAGAATCGGTCCCAATGTCTCAGAAATCTAAATCCCTCCTTCCTACACCATCTTTCCAGCCACGCATTCATCTGGTCTATTGTCCTATTCCTGGTCTCGCTAGCACGTGGCACTGTAATCCTGAGTAATCCTGAGATTACTACCTTTGAGGTCCTGCTTTTTAATTTATTTCCTAGCTCGCTATATTCTGCTTTCAAGACCTTATCCCTCTTTTTACCTATGCCGTTGGTACTGATATGGACCACGACATCTGTCTGTTCACCCCCCACCCCCTTCAGAATGTCCTGCACCCACTCAGTGACATCCTTGACCCTGGCACCAGGCAGGCAACATGTATGGTCAGGTCAACCTTATTCAGCAGGTGTCAGACTGACATGAGTGCGTTCCAGTGTAATTTGGAATTGCAGCCACTTCGAAGCTGCCATGCGCACTGACTTAGTTAGGCCTTGGTGAAAGAGTTGCTCAGCTACATGCACGAAGGGAATGCTAATCAGATTCCACAGCAGCCAAATGTTGCCCTGGTTTAATCCTTCCAAGAATAATCCCATCATTAGGGTACGTGGTGAGTACTGATAATTCCATAATCATTGTGAGAGAATTGAACTTTCAGGATATCTTCTCGCTGCAATTGAAGGTATTGGCCATGCAGCAAAGCTCATAAATTATTGATTGTGAGAATTTGTCAGCTCATTACTCCTCGTGGAATCTTGTAGCTATCAAGTCACCCTGGGCACGTCTACCACATCATACCCGTGCAATGGCCTCTTCATGTGGCTTGTCTAAATCCTCGCCCTCGTCAGATCCATCACCTTGAACATCCTCCTCTTCCTAGGAGATGGCTCACTCCTCTATTTTTCCCTCAGGCAACACATTCCCCCTTTGCAGCGCAAGGCTGTGCAGGGCACAGCAAGCAATGATAATGCAGGATACTCTCTGCGGTGAGTAGTAGAGAGGCCCACCTTTCCAGTCCAAACATCGGAAATGCATCTTCAGGAGGACAATCATTTGGTCTATCAAGGATCTTGTGGCGGAATGTGCAGCATTGTACCTCTTTTCAGCAGCACTATGTGGACGGCAAACGGGCGTCATCATCCAGGTCTTCCTGGGGTACCTTTGTACCTGAGGAGCCAGCCCTGTAAGTGCTGAGGTCCCTCAAATGTCTGTGGCACCTGTGAGTGTGTCAAAATACAAGAGACGTGTGAGTTCCCTGGGTATCTAGCACAAACATGCAGGATCTGCTTTTTGTGGTCACGAACTGGCTGGACACTAAGAGAGTGAAATCCTTTTCTACTATTGAATCTCACAGGCTGCTGCCAGGGAGATCTCAAGGCCATGTGTTCAGTCGATGGCGTCCCACACTTGCGGGAAAACTGAGATCTCTGAAAAAAGACACATGTTGTCTTGCACTCATCAGGGCAATTTGTAAGAATAACAAATGTAAAGGGAATAATAATTTATAATTCAGGAGAAGAGAGCGCTGGTGTTTGGCTAGTAGGCTCTGATTGGTAGAGGCATTGCCATTGAGGATGCACCAGTTAGCTGATGACTGACAGTTTACTGCCAAGTTTTGTTTAAGTTCTAACCAGGTAGGTTGACTCTGATTGGTCAAGGTATTGCCCTGGGGAATGAATCAAAGAATGGCTGTTGCCTATTTTGTTTAGAATCAATGATTCTGTCCTCTACACAGTATGGAGGGAAACATTCCTCTTGCTCCGGTGAGGTGGTAGTGGCCACATGGTTGGGCTCGTCACCTGCAAAGAGAATGAATGAGAAAATGGTGAGCAAATTACTGTAACTGTACCATCAAGGCAGAACATACAGTTGTTGTTTACTGCCTGGATTCTCTTGATGCTAGCATAGCATATGAGGACAAAGGCAGCAGGTGCATGGGAACAACACCGCCTGGAAGTTCCCCTCTAGCCACTCACCATCCGACTTGGAAATATATCACCGTTCCTTCAATAACGCTGGGTCAAAATCCTAGAACTCTCTCCCTAACAGCACTGTGGGTATACCTACACCACATGGACTGCAGCTGTTCAAGAAGGCAGCTCACCACCACCTTCTCAAGGGCAGTTAGGGTGGGCAATAAATGCTGGCCCAGCCAGAAATGCCCACAAGCCATGAATGAATATATTAAAAAAGAGGTACTACCTCAAGGGATTCTACAATTATAGGGTCTTATATTTCATAAACTCAATAAGTCAGTACAGTCTTCTCCTAGAACTTTATCCCTCCGGTATTGCTGCTACCTCTGACACTGCAAAGCAGCTCCACATAGACAAGCCAAATGTTAACTGATAAATGAAAGTACAAAGATCTTAAAGCTATTTTACCCACACGTATAAGTCAGGCTAGTAGGACAACATTTGTTGAATCACACATAGGGCATTCTAAATAATTCATACTATCTCAAATAAAGGGCATGAATACGATAGAGGATCCATATGTTTTCTTTTACAACACCTTGCTCTTCATTTCAAGTTATTCATCTGCTTTTTCTGAAAATATGAAATTATATCAACATCCAGATTGATTGCTCTGCCCATCTGTGCACTTGCAATATAGTCCACTTGCCTACTAATTTTAACGATTCAACCTTATTTAATTAATGTAATGATGATAACAGAATGCTTCTATTCATAATAGCTTGTCATAATTAACTTTAGAGTTCATATCTGCTCATTGATTTTTTAATGTATTAATGTTAGCTTACCTTTATATCATTAGCAAGTCATGGCGGGGTAGGGGTTAGTTCTTGTTTCGTTTGCTATATCCATGGACCAAGGACACAACATTCAAACTTTCAGCAACATTCACACCTGGAATTGGTGATTGTAAATCATCTCTCTCCATTCAAGCAGCATATTCACAAGTTCAGTCAAAGTCTGTGTGCGAAAAAGGTTTCTAAATTCACAGCCTGAAACGTAGTCGCTCTAGAAATATGCTCTCTCTGCTGGGTTAATGGCAGTGAGTATCACACATTAAGTGGTTGTTAAATGTAAATCTAAGGTTGTCAGAGTTAAGTAGGCGTTTGTCAGGTGTTCAATTTTGACATTAATGTGAAAGTAATAAAAAATATTTCATGTGAAATAGTGTTGGCAAATTAAACTTGGAAAACCATGTGGAGAAACATGTTCCAACAAGTTTTAGGAACAGAAAGCAATCATTAAGCCCAAAAAGCCGATCTCTTTTTGATTGATCTATTCACCTAACCATCATCACCAAGGGAAGAATTTTCCCGTTGGTGTGTGGGGGCGGGTCCTGCATGCCCGTGCATAAAATGATGCGCAGTGACGTCAGTCGAGCATCCCGATGTCACCGTGCATCATCGCGATATTTCAGAGGGCAGGCGCGTGTTGATCTCCGATGCCCGCCCACTATTAATTAGCGGACCACTTAAGGCCCTTGAGGCCCCAATTAACAGCGATTTTTCGGCGCCCATGCGATCTTCAGGTCGACACATGGGTGCAACGAGCAGGCGGGTAGGACACATTTGTATTAACCTCATCCACATGTGGGATAATAGGTCTCACTGGGGTCGCAAGTGTGCTCTGTCAAATGTTGTTTTTTCAAAGTTACTGATACTTGCCTGTGTGATCTGCAATACTTCAAAACGCATACCAGCTGCTTGGTCTGGACTCACAACCTTCAGGTCAGCACTCTGCAGTGAGGAATCTTTGTTGGGCCTGCATGTTTCAGGAAGCCTTCCCTTAGCCTGGGAATGGGAGCTGAACTCCCCTCTAGAGGCACCTCCCCTGAGGAGGAAGGGAGGGCCAGAAAGGGGAAGAGGCCAGGAGTGCACGTTCAGCCTCCAAGGGAGCCACCTTTGGGAGGACAGGCGCAGGCACAAGGGATGCAGGGCCAAGAGGTAGTCCAAGGTGGAAGGGGCCGCAGAAGACGCCACTATCCTGCTGCCAGGGTATACAGGCGGAGAAGCAGCTACCTCAATGTGTCTGGGATGCAGTGCTGAAGGAGGTTCCGTCTTTCAAGGGAGACAGTTATATACATTGACCTCTACCTCGCGGAGGCTGAGCGTCAACTCGCAGACATTTCCTCCTACCTCTCCCTGGACCATGACCCCACCACAGAACATCAAGCCATTGTTTCCAGGACTGTCACTGACCTCATCTCCTCTGGAGATCTTCCTCCCACAGATTCCAACTTGATAGTCGCCCAACCTCGGACGGCCCGCTTCTACCTCCTACCCAAAATCCACAAACAGAACTGTCCTGGCAGACCGATCGTGTCAGCCTGTTCCTGCCCCACGGAACTCATTTCTCGTTATCTTGACTCCCTTCTCTCTCCCCTTGT
Source organism: Cetorhinus maximus (assembly GCF_964194155.1). Classification (NCBI taxonomy): domain Eukaryota; kingdom Metazoa; phylum Chordata; class Chondrichthyes; order Lamniformes; family Cetorhinidae; genus Cetorhinus; species Cetorhinus maximus. The sequence continues at coordinate 99,213,562 of NC_135882.1, forward strand.
CCAGTCCCTTCCCACCTACATCCGTGATTCCTCTGACACCTTACGTCACATCAACAATTTCCAGTTCCCTGGCCCCAACCGCTTCCTCTTCACCATGGATGTCCAATCCCTCTACACCTCCATCCCCCACCAGGATGGTCTGAGGGCCCTTAGCTTCTTCCTTGAACAGAGGCCCCAACAATCCCCATCCACCACTACTCTCCTCCGTCTGGCTGAACTTGTTCTCATGCTGAACAATTTCTCCTTTAACTCCTCTCACTTCCTCCAAATAAAAGGTGTGGCTATGGATACCCGCATGGGCCCCAGCTATGCCTGTCTCTTTATGGGGTATGTGGAACATTCCTTGTTCCAGTCCTACTCCGGCCCCCTCCCACAACTCTTTCTCCGGTACATCGATGATTACTTTGGTGCTGCTTCATGCTCTCGTCGGGACCTGGAAAAATTTATTAATTTTGCTTCCAATCTCCACCCCTCCATCATCTTCACATGGTCCATCTCTGATACGTCTCTTCCCTTCCTTGACCTCTCTGTCTCAATTTCTGATGATAGACTGTCCACCAATATCCATTACAAGCCTACCGACTCCCACAGCTACCTCGACTACAGCTCCTCACACCCCGCTTCTTGTAAAGACTCCATCCCATTCTCTCAGTTCCTTCGCCTCCGTCGCATCTGTTCTGATGACGCTACCTTCAAAAACAGCTCCTCTGACATGTCCTCCTTCTTCCTTAACCGAGGTTTTCCATCCACGGTCGTTGACATGGCCCTCAACCGTGTCCGGCCCATATCCCGCGCATCCTCCCTCACGCCTTCTCCTCCTTCCCAGAAACATGATAGGGTCCCCCTTGTCCTCACTTATCACCCCACCAGCCTCCGCATTCAAAGGATCATCCTCCGCCATTTCCGCCAACTCCAGCATGATGCCACCACCAAACACATCTTCCCTTCACCCCCCCCGACAGCATTCCGTAGGGATCGTTCCCTCCGGGACACCCTGGTCCACTCCTCCATCACCCCCTACTCCTCAACCCCCACTTATGGCACCTCCCCATGCCCACGCAGAAGATGCAACACCTGCCCCTTCACTTCCTCTCTCCTCACCGTCCAAGGGCCCAAACACTCCTTTCAAGTGAAGCAGCATTTCACTTGCATTTCCCCTAACTTAGTCTACTGCATTCGTTGCTCACAATGCGGTCTCCTCTACACTGGAGAGACCAAACGCAAACTGGGCGACCGTTTTGCGGAACACCTGCGGTCTGTCCGCAAGAAAGACCCAAACCTCCCTGTCGCTTGCCATTTTAACACTCCACTCTCTTGCCCACATGTCTGTCCTTGGCTTGCTGCATTGTTCCAGTGAAGCCCAACGCAAACTGGAGGAACAGCACCTCATCTTCCGACTAGGCACTTTACAGCCTTCCGGGCTGAATATTGAATTCAACAACTTTAGATCTTAAACTCCCCCTCCCCCCATCCCCACCCCGTTTCTTCCCCCCCCCACCCGCCCCCGCTTTTTTTTCAATAATTTATATAGATTCTTCTTTCCCCACCTATTTCCATTATTTTTAAATCTAAAACTAAAACCTTGTTAGCCTTTCCACCCCACCCCCACTAGAGCTGTACTTTGAATATCCTGTCCTCCATTCTTAATTAGCACTTTTCTCAGACAAAACACCTCTTTGACCCTTTTGTCTGTGACATCTTTTGATTATCTGCTCATCTCCACAATCACCACACCCTCAATGTCTCTCTCTCCCCCCACCACCACCCCCCCCGCTTTTTTTTCAATAATTTATATAGATTCTTCTTTCCCCACCTATTTCCATTATTTTTAAATCTAAAACTAAAACCTTGTTAGCCTTTCCACCCCACCCCCACTAGCGCTGTACTTTGAATATCCTGTCCTCCATTCTTAATTAGCACTTTTCTCAGACAAAACACCTCTTTGACCCCTTTGTCTGTGACATCTTTTGATTATCTGCTCATCTCCACAATCACCACACCCTCAATGTCTCTCTCTCCCCCCCCCACCCCCCCACCCCCGCCACCTTAAACCAATTTATATTTCTCCCTTCTTCTAACTATGCTTCAGTTCTGCCGAAGGGCCATGAAGGCTCGAAACGTTAACTGATTTCTTCTCCGCCGATGCTGCCAGACCTGCTGAGTTTTTCCAGGTAATTCTGTTCTTGTTTTGGATTTCCAGCATCCGCAGTAGCTTTTAGCTTTTTGTTTTTAACTATATCTGTCAGATGATTGGGCCTGAGATCTCTGCTAACTGTGTGGGTGGACACCCCATGCCCGTAGCTCTAAAGGTCACAGCAGCCCTCAACTTCTATACCTCTGGCTCCTTCCAAGGCTCGGTGGGTGATCTTTGCGGTGTCTCCCAATCAGCTGTCCACATTTGTATCAAGCAGGTTACAAACGCTCTCGCTCTCACGCATTCGCCTTCATCCACTGCTGTTGAGACCAGGCAAGCCAGACAGAGCGAGCCAGAGGCTTTGCAGCCATTGCTGGCTTCCCCCATGTCCAGGGTGCTATAGACTGCACACATGTGGCCATCAAGGTGCCAGCAGGTGAGCCCGGTGCCTTCGTCAACAGGAAGGGCTTCCACTCCATGAACGTGCAGATAGTGTGTGATCACAGGATACAGATTCTACAAGTCTGTGCCAGGTACCCAGGCAGCTCCCACGACGTCTACATCCTCAGACACTCCCAGGTGCCGGGGCTGTTCAGTGCTCCAGCCCGGCTTGATGGGTGCCTGCTGTGTGACAAGGGCTATCCCCTCAGAAGGTGGCTCATGACGCCTCTCCGCCATCCAAGAACAGAGGGTGAGCAGCGGTACAATAGGAGCCACAGCTCCACAAGGGCTGTGGTGGAGAGAAACATTGGTCTTCTCAAGATGCGCTTCCGATGCCTGGATCGCTCAGGGGATGCACTCCAGTACCCCCCAGATCGTGTGTCACTGATAGTGGTTGCATGGTGCGCTCTCCACAATCTTGCGCTGGAAAGGGGGGATGCAGTGGACAATGAAGACGTCGACGCAGTGGATGCGGCTGCACACGATGAGTCCAGCAGTGAGTCCGAGGATGAGCACGCACAGGGAAATGCTGAGGGGGTATACGCTGACCCGGGCATACTCCAGAGAGGCAGGGACACCCAGGAGGCTTTAATCCAATGAACCTTCAGCTAGCACACCACATCTGGACCTCCAGGACAAGTCTGTGCTGCAGGCTCCATACTCGATACCTAAGTGCAAAATCTGCCTGGATAGGAACATTAACTAAGTGCCTTGTTAATAAAGCTGAATGTCCCACAAAACACTCATAACATTTTTGGAAACCATCCAACTGCAGAAGAAAAGAGGCACCCTCAGCCATGATGACATGTCTTAATTTAATATTACAAGCAAAGAAACTTAAAGAAACAAAATAACAACTCATAAAAACAACATTGCTGGCCAACACAAAAGCACCAGTGATAAACCTGTGGTGTGCCTAAGGTGCCTTATGTTTATGTTTTCGGATGCTACGTCTTGGTGCTGTCCCCTCGCTGGGACTGGCATCTGAGACAGCCTGCTCACTCTGCTGTCCTGTTGGCCTCGATGACCTTGGCGGTGTCCTCTGGCCCGTGGAGCCAGTGCTGGCCCTGCCTGGGAGGGAGCTGCCAGTTCCACAGCTGGCATCTCCCCAGTCATCGCAGCCTCAACAGATGCAATGGTCACTGGCAAAGGGGCGGAGGAGCTGCCACCCTCATCTGGAGCACCCTGAGAGGAGCCCGCAGAGATGACAGGCAGCTGCTGTGCCGACGTGAGGTCGCTTCGGACCCCCCTGATCACCGTGGATGGATGGGCACCGAGCTGGGAAACCTGGTGCCCAGACCATCTCCCACACTAACACTGACCAGCTGAGGTCAATGTTGATATGGGGGCTTGATGGTCAGAGCCCCTCCCCAAGAAGCCCTGATGGATCTCCTGGAGTAGCCTCTCCATGAGAATCGCCACTCTCTCCATGGAGAACGCATGGTGCTCGGCCATGAGGCTCATTGCGGCGATAGTCCACGTAGACTCCTCCGCCACGGAGACCAAGCCAAGCATAGCCTCATATATCTCCACTAGATGCTCCCACACACCCGGCCACATTTCCTGCACCTGCTGCATCTCGGACGACTCCAGAGGCACATCATCAGGCATCGACTGTGCATGTGCCTGGTCCTCTGACTGCTGGCACCATGGGCACTCTTTGTCTCTGCCAGCTCCTCCAGCGACTATGAAGTGCCCTCACCGCTGTGCCCCAGGACACAGTTTTAATCCCCACCGAGGTGCTAATATCTATGCTGGTGCCTGCCTGGCAGAGATAGTGTAAAGCAGGTGACACTTCAGGGCCCTCAGGTGTGAGAGGGGGCCCCTGTGCCTCCTCCTCTTGGCCCTGCTCCGCTGATGCTGAAAGGAAGAACAAGTACATTGGATCAGTTAACATGGAGACAATGTCAATGTGCATCCCTGACCCCTGGATCATTATGCGCTCATCCTTCCATAAGCAATGGTCAAGCCATGTTGCAAAGTTCAATCACTGAACATTCAACACTGCCATGGCTGTTGGGAGAACAATGGTGACCTCATTGCTGGGCACATATACCTGCCCATGGCACCCCAGCCTCACCGACACTGGTGGACCTGGGCACATGGCGTCTCTCCAAATCTAGGGCTTCCTGCTTGAAGTGGCTGAGATTCACCAACTGTGCCAGCCCTCTGCCAATCCTCACCCGCTTGGTGGCATTAGGTGCATTCTTCTCCTGAAAAGGAAGGAAGAGCATTGATTAGTGCTACTTGTACCTGGACTCTCTTCGTGGATGGCCCACCCCAACCAGAGTGGGACATTGCAGGGCTCCAGTGTCTTCTCACCCCGCTGCTGCTGAACACTCTCACAAAGATTCTAGGCCTGTCCCCACCCACACCCCCTGCCCCACACCCTTCCCCCCACTCCCTTGGCCAAATGCTGCCTACATCAGATTAGGCATCACACAGTCTAACCTTCCATAGCAAGGAGGCGCAAGCACGTGGAGTGCAGAGGACAGAAGACCAATCGGTGCCACGCCACCTTGAAACTTTCCTCCCAGCATGTCATCACCCTGACTTGGACATGTCCTGGAGTTCCAGCACTGTGCCTAGGTGCAGCTCCTCCAGGTTGCCCCCAAAACAATAATGTGGGCCTCAGTGTACCATATGCTGTGGGAGCAGACCCCATCTCTTCACCATCCGCTCACGGTGACCTTGGAATGGGCAATATCTGCTGGCCCACCCAGCGAAGGACACATGCAGTCAATGATTCAATGCAGTCACTGCACTCAGACTTGGAGAGGGGCAGGGGGTGGAGCACCAGGAGGGAAAGCCTACCTGCTGGGTAAAGTGACCAATGCCAACATGGTACTCACCCTTCCTGAGTGCAACAGGTCATTGAAGCGCTTGCGACACTGGACCCAGGTGCGCCGCATCACATCGCGGGAGCTCACCACCTCCGCCACCTCCTCCCAGGCACATTTGGTCATGTGGGGGGGCCTCCTCCTCCTGTCTTGGGGTACGAGGACCTTCCGCCGTGCTGCCACCTCCTCAAGGAGGGCAGCAAGGTGATCATCTGAAAAACGAAGGGCACAGTGCCCCCCTGCCATACCCTCCTGCCAGGCCTGCTCACCAGCAGCACTCTTGGAAGCTCTTCCGCTGGCCATGATTCACAGCTTTGAAAGGCTGCAGTAACTTTTTAAAACAGGCTGCCGGGTCGCCATTTGACCCGGCGGTCATTACAGTCCCGCCGCCGCCCGCCCATTCCTGCTGACCTTGGGAGCTGCGATTCATGCTAGACGGGCCTTAATTGGCCCATCCATGTAAAATGGCGGCACGGTCCAGATCGCTGGTAGCGATCGGGTCCACGCCCACCCACTCCAGACCGCCCGCCCGACAGGCAGAAAATTCTGCCCCATATCCCTTAGCCCTTGCTCTTTCTAGATAAGTATAATAGACAAAGAAAAACAGATAAATAACACAAGAACAGAAGTAGATAAAAGCTTTTGTCTACATCATTGCTGAGTATCCTCTTGTAACCTCAAAACTTTACTAAACAGTGGATAAATCTTAATGATTTGCTGATCATTCAGGGCTTTGATGTTGTGCACAGTTCTGTTGTTTTCCCCTTTTCCTGGATCATGTTTGTTCAAAATAGCTGCAAATAATTTAAATTCAAGTAGTCTTTTTACCTGCTACATAAACTTCCTTTTGGGCTGTTAGTATTCCACCTGCTCCTATGTAGGTGATGGAATTAATTTGCCACAGTATCAACAACAGCTAACATTTATATTCTAACTTTAACATGAAGAGGTGTACCAAGAAATTCTACAAATAGCTGTAATGAAAATAAAACTTGAGCTTGGAAGAAAGAGATTAGGATGTGTAACCAAAATCTAGTTCATGGAAATCGAGATTGAGGAAGTTTAAATCATGGAGAGTTTTGGAAAGGAAATGCTTAAGAGTTCGACCCAAGTAGCTGAAAATTCTGCACTAATAGTGGGATAACTGGAGAGGGAGATGCACAAAAGGCTGGAGTAAAAAAAATAAAGTGGTAATCAGAATGTTACAGAGAAAGGTTAGAACAAAGCCATGGAGGGATTTATAGTCAAGGTCAATTATTTTGAATTGAATTAGTTGAGAAATGCAATGGCAGTGTAGGTCAGTGATGATGAAGATTATAGACAAAGAGGGTATGTTATGTGCAGCCAAGTTTTGAAGAAATTGAAGCTTATAGAGGTGCAGGGTCAGAGACCAGTAAGGAGCGCATTAGAACTGCACTCTTGGAGGTAACAAATTAATGTATAAAGGTTTCAGTGACAGACACGCCGACGGAAACCTGCTGCTGTGGTGAAGGCTAGTAATCTTGCTGATGGATAGGATGTGAGGTTTAAAGTTTTGATCAAATTTGAGCAAAACAATAAAATTATGAGATTGTAACTAAGCAGCAGAATGGTATCAGTGGCAATGGAACAGAGCTTGTGGTAGGATAAAAGACAATCATTTTGATCTTCCTAACGTTGATGTTGTGGCTTCTTTAAAACTTTATGGAAGACAAGGGGCAGAATTTTACATCCTGCAGTCAGGCATGTGCCCGACCCGATTGGGCATAAAATTGCACGAGATGACATGGGCGAGCGTCCTGGCGCCATCGCACACTTGTACGATATTTCACTCGGTGAATGCGCACAAAAGTCAGAAGCACACCCGCTGACAATTAAGGGAGCAATTAAGCCCATTAATGGCACAATTGTCTCCACTCCTTCGTGGCCTATCCAACCTTACGGCGGCAGACAGGTGAATCAGCCAGGTGGCCTTTGCGTTTTTCATCAACCCTCATCTAAGGGCAGGATGAAATCTCCGTTATGAAAAAAAAAATCTGTGCACAGCATTTTTATGAAGTGTACTTTCAGGTGCTTGATTGTGATGCATGGTCATTTTTTTGCAGATTTTTAAACCTTTATTTCATTATTTAAAGGTTTGAATCTCCCTGAGGCAGCTGTCTGCCTTAAGGGAGCTTTCTCGCAGTGCTCACCTGACTGCAGCATGGACAGAATTGAGAGTTCAAGAGAAGTGATGGAGAGGCAGATCATGTTAATGATATGGGGGTAATCTACAGACCACCTAGTAGAAGGGAAGTGGAGGAAGAAAATATAGGCAAATCTATGAATGCATGAAAGACAAGGGCAGGATTTTGCCGTCAGCAAGCAGGGGGCGGGACCTGCTCGCCGACGCGTAAAATGACGCAGGATGATGTCGGGTGGAACCCCCGAGGTCATCCCGCCCCATTTAAATTTTGGGGAGGGGGGGGGGGGGCGCAGAAAAATCAGCTGCTGGCCCGCCAACCTGTCAATGGCCAATTGAGGCCATTGACAGGATCATTTAAACAATTAAAGGACCTGCCCGTCCAACCTTAAGGTTGGCGGGCAGGCCAGGAGTCCCGGCGGCAAATAGAAAAAACATGAAGCCTCATCCAGCGGCGGGATGATGTGTCATGCAGGGTTTTAAAAAGTTTAATAAAGTTATAGTGTAAATTATGAACATGTCACATCTCATGACATTGTCACATGAGGGGGACATGTTAGGGAATTTTTTTCTTTCTATTTTTAATCTTTTTCATAGTGGAATCGATCTCCCTGAGGCTGCACTTAGCCTCAGGGAGATGTGTGCTCTTTCGTGCGCATGCGCGAAAAAGCGCACTCTCGATTTTAGGCATTCCCCTCGCCTGCACAGGAAGCGCATAGCACTTCCCGCCGGACGTCACGCTGGATGGGCCTTAATTGGCCCGCCCACGTAAAATGGTGGCGAGGCCCGCTTCTCTGGCGGGGATCGGCTCCCCGCCCGCCGGAGATTGGGTTGGGCCCGCCCGCCCGGCAGGCAGAAAATTCTGCCCATAGAATACCAACCATGCAGGATTTCAGCAACCCCCACAATAAACTGCCAAGAAGAGGTAGAAAAAGGAGGAAAGTAAATGGAATTTTATCAGTATGTTCAAGACTCTATTCTTACATAGGGCAGGATTTTCCTGTCGGCAAGCAGGGGGAGGGGCCCACTTGCTGATGGGTAAAATGATGCGCAGTGACGTCGGGCGGAACCCCCGATGTCACCCTGCCCCATTTAAATCTACCAGTAGGCGGGGGCGTAGCAAAATCAGCTGTGGGCCCGCTGACCTGTCAATGGGCAATTGAGGCCACTGACAGAGTCATTTAACTAATTAATGAACCTGCCCATCCAACCTTAAGGTTGGCAGGCAGGCCAGGAGCCCCGGTGGGAATTAGAAAAGCATGAAACCTCATCCACAGGCGGGATGAGGTTTCACATAGGTTTTTAAAAATTTTATTAAAGTTTTTTAAAAAATTATGGACATGTCCCAACTCATGTGACAGTGTCACATGAGGGGACATGTCAGGAATTTTTTGTCTCTATTTTTAATATTTGTGATAGAACAGCCGATCTCCCTGAGGCAGCACTTAGCCTCAGGGAGATGAGTGCGCTCTTTCGTGCGTATGTGCGAAAGAGCGCACTCTCAGGTTTAGGGATCATCCCCCCCGCCCGCACAGGGAGCGCATAGTGCTTCTGTGCAGCCGTCATGCTGGGCGAGCCTTAATTGGCCCACCCACGTAAAATGGTGCTGCGGCCCCGATTGGGGGCGCCGATCAGAGGCGCGCCTGTGCGTGCCGATCGGAGGCACGCCTGTGCGCGCCTGCAATTCAACTTCGCCCCCAGCGGGGAGAAAATCCTGCCCACATTGTGCCAAAGAACCCCAACAAGAGAAAAATCACAACTGGATCTTGTGATGGGAAATGAACTAGAGCAATTAAAAGAAGCAAGCATAGGGGAATATCTAAGCCATAGTGCTCATAAAATATTAAGGTTTAAAATAATGAGTGTGAAAGACAAAAGTAATGTTATGAACTCTAAAAAAAAGGAAGAAAAGATTACCCTTTAAAATGGAGATCAGGCCTTGGAGTTTGGAAACTGCAGTTCCCAGCGGACCCCGGCAGTCTCTGCGCATGCGCAGGCCTCGGAATGGCCGCACGTGTGCAGAGAGTTCTTTTTTGATATTCTTTGGCTTCTGTGCATGTGCCAGCCGGAGAATGGCCGCACGTATATAGTTTGTACATAAAAACAGAAAATGCTGGAAAAACCCAACAGATCTGGCAGCATCTGCGGAGAGAGAAAAAGAGTTGACGTTTTGAGTCTGTATGACTCTTCTTCAGAGCTAAATAGAAGTAGACATGTGATGTACTTTATACTGTTTAAGAGGGGGTGGAGCAGGTGAAGCAAGATAGAAGGTCAGGGATAGCTGGGAGCTAAGGGGAGATTGACAAAGATGTCATGGACACAAGACAAAAGGAGTGTTATAGGTAATGATAAAGACTAAAGAAGGTGCTGATAGTGGCAGAATATGCTAATAGCAGATCAAGGCTTAGTGCTCTGTGAAAGCACAACATAGGAACAAGGGGTGTGGGGGTTGGGGGAAAAGGAGTAAAAATATGAATAAATAAAAAAAATGAAACTAAATAAAAATTAAAACTAAAATTGCAATAAAAAGTAAATTTGAGTAGGGGTGGAGAAGTGAGTTCATATGGGCTGAAGTTGTTGAACTCAGTGTTAGGTCCAGAAGAGCAGAACAAGGGTGAGAGCTCTGTGAAGGCTCCATGATATCTTTGGCAATCTCCCCTCAGCTCCCACCTATCCCTCATTGGAACTGTTAAGCTGTTGAGGCATTTAAATCCCTTGGAACTATTGAGCTATCAAAGCATTTAAATCTCCTGACCTTTAAATTAAAAAATGTCTGTAGTTTAAAAAAAGTCAATGCTTGCTATTTTATTCCACTTTGACATAGACCTGATGGTTCTCATTATAGGATTTGTGCTGCATGACTGATTCCATAACCTATCAATATCACAGTGGGGTGCCTTTCAGGTCACAGTTTGATTGGCAGCTCCAAGTGGTTATAAAGTCATTGATGTGGTTCTATGAATAGAAATGCTTACTTTTATGAGGGATTAAGTAGTTGAAGGAATGTAAATGTAGTGGACCTTTTTTTTAATCAATGAGAGCATTTGTTAAATAGTGAAGTCATCAATAGACACTTAGAACTTTATTTCATCTCAGCATGGGTCCTGAAGTCTGCACGTGGTGGGTACTGAGTGAGTTAGCATGGGGGCTGTAAGGGCAAAGAGTGGTGGGTGGGGCATATGGGTTGGCATGAGTTAGCACTGAGTTGGCATTGGGGCTATAAAGGGTCATGGGGGACGGGTAGAGGGACATAGGTTGGAATGGAGGGTATGAGGGGCCAAAGTGGGGTGATGAGGTGGCATGCATTGGCATGGATAGGACACGTGGAGTGTGTAGGGGGTGAGGGGTTGTGAGAGATGAGGGCTCGAGGGCTGTTCTTCATTTTCTTGTATTTTTTTACAGCTGAAAACAAAGTGTCAGAGCACCAAGGACAAACTTTCACACAACCCACCTCCACACCAGCAGCTCTTGTGGCTGCCTCCACACTGTTTCCAGGGTCGGCGGGCCTGACTTCCATTCACACCAGTGCCCCGCAGAACAAATCAGGCCACCTAGGGCACTTTTTTTCAAGTCGGTCTTATGGAATTTTCCTGACTCTGCACTCCTGACTTGGGAGCAAAAATTCAAGCTTTAGTGTCTTGAATCTAGATGAGGTGGTAGGTACAGCAAAACGTAGCTTTGTGCTTTCTAATGTGATTGATAACATGGGTCTTTGAGAAATATACTGGGCTTTATACAATATTGAGGGATGGAAGCTCCACTATTTAATCACAAACACAGGCTTTCTCAGTGTATATGAATAATTACATAATGACAGTATTTGCTTAAGTGCACTCCAGCACTAACAATTAAAGATTCAGGAAATCGTTAATTATTTAGCTGGAAGTAGCCTATGATTAATTTGTGTATAAATGTAGAAAATATCTACCAACAGTCAGTTTTCACCAAAAGTACTATTACATAATGGAGATAATAACTTATTTAAAATATGTGTTAATATTGCTACTAAAATAATAGAGGAAAAATATCAAATAAATTCATTTGTTACTGTGTGATTTCAAGGTGTAATTTCAGGGGTTCCTGGATATATGTTTTTAATGCAGCACCACCAAGAATTTCCCCCACAACACTGGTGGACCCCATGTTCATGCAAAATGACCCCTGACCCGGAAAATGTGTTGGAGCTATTTTGATGTCAAAGGGATAGGTGGATGTGCAGCCAGGCTTGAACACACTCAGAAGGAGAACAATCCAGCCAAAAATGTCCAACAGAATTTGTTATTTTTGGCCAAGGCCTTAGTATCCTTGTCAGTTATTGATTACTGTAAACAGCGCATTTAGTTTGTACTATTATTTTGCCTATAGTGTTTCTATTTCTAAATGTAACATGCTTTTAGTGGGAAGATATTTTCATTTTTACTGAAAGCGAAATTTATCTTGAATTCCACCAGTGCACACCCCAAAGGAAAACAAATGGCAGAGAATGGTAACACGTAGTAAGAGTAATGTTGGTGTGGAAATAGAATACGTAAGTAGTAGTTGTGTAAAATTTATAATGTTTAATTTATAAAACACTTGATCAAATATTTGCCATCTTGTTGAACTGACATTTTAAATTATCATATTAAGGCTATTATATTGAATTATTAAATCTGTTCCTTTCTAACACATCTACCTTATGATCCATCTTTATCTTTAATACCAAAATTCTATTATTTTTAACCTTTAAATTTATTTCTGCAAGAAAATGAAGGAGTTTATTTGCTTTTGACTCTTTCTGCATCAAGTTTTGTAGTTCATCATTTTAATTCCCTGTCACATTGTTACACCAATTTATTTCCAAAAATACAGTAATGATATCTGTATTAATGTTGCATTTTGTTAAAAAAATCATGGTCAATTCATTTTGTAGATATGTTTATTTAAAATAGGAACAACATAGTGAATTCTGTTGCTACTTCTTCATAATGTGAGAGTCACCACTGCATAAGTAGTGGAAGTTCAAGTGAATACACTGACTTCATTGCATGCATGTAGAACTAACATTTATTGATTGGTAAAAGAGCCTGTCAAATTAGATGTGTGTGTTTATTAAAGCAATTTTTGCCTCTAAGTGCCAACATGTGGAGTGTTTCAACTTGTTGTGGTCCACACAAATGCCATAATAGCCTTAAATTACAAATGACATAACATCAAAATTAACATAATTCAGCTAAACAGAAATTAGTCAAAAGTGAGTAATGGATGGTCTACATTATCACAATACAGCACAGTATTTACATAAAACACCAGAACAAAATAAGGACAAATATGATTGTGTTTTATTCTTCAAACGAGACTTTTCTACATGAATGTTCATTATTAGCAGAATTACACAAGTGAGAGAACAAAATTAATGTTAAATTGGCTGACGTCCTTTTTATTGCTACAGATAATGTGCATTCATGATGAACAAAGGTTCACATGAGTCATTAATTGCTAATCTTGCTGTTTAAGCAGTGAGGATGGCTAGGTTTAAAGCTGACATCAGGAATAGTCCACTATAGCAGTAATGACAAGCTCAGCATGTTCGAAGGTTTCCAAAAGAAGATCCACATTGGGAGCAACGAGAATCGAATTATATCCAATCGGGAACTGACAGGATAACTCATGAGCAATGAAGTCAAGAGTGAATTATAGTTGGTATCACGAGCACCACATAAATCATACTCTGGTTTGTAATCATGCATTCTGTTTGTATTATATACAAGGTATATAACTAAAATGACATGGTAAACATTCAATTTAAATGTAGACTGTTTTAATGCATGAATGAGGCTGAGTTCCAATTCTCTTGGTGTAGCTGTTCTGTGAATTAGCATCTAGTGCAATTAGATTTGAATTGGCATTAGTGCAAAAACATAATCTTGGTAAAGAGTTGAAGCCAATGCTAGGAACACCTACCCAGAAGCTGATTCAACAGTTAATTACCACTTAAAATGGCTGCTAGTGCCCATTAAAGAGGCTGCTTTGCTTTTTTTTTTGCTACTGCTTCAACTAATACTCTTTCTTGACCTGCCATTTGGGAGTAAACATGGGGGGTTGCATTTTCCCCTCATCGGGCGGGTGCAGCAGGCATGCCCGGGAGCGGCCACGCAACAGTCCGCTGCCCATAATTGGGCCCTGGCCGTGATTTCACACTGGTTGGCCAATTAACGGCCTGCCAGTGTGACACCGCTGATAACCTCAGCGCTGCCGGGGTGGGGACGGGGGGAGGGCAAGCGCAGAATTGTGCGCATAAGCATGGGTGTACTCAGTGAAATCTCCCTGAGCTGAAGATTTTTAACATGAGAAATAAAGATTTTAAAAATAAGGAAAACATGTCCCTCCGTGTGACTCTGTCACATGAACAGGGACATGTGAAATATGAGTTTTAAAAAATGTTACTGTTTTTTTAATCACCGTTCGAAACCTCATCCCACCTGTGGATGAGGTTTTACATAAAATACAAAGGCCGCCTGGCCTATTCGCCTGCCCACCAACCATAAGGTTGGATGAGCAGTGAAAAGTTCAATTTAATTAATTGATTAAGGGGCTTAATAGCCCTCTTAATTGTCACACAATTGCGCGATGATGTCAGGATGCTTGCCCGTGTCATTGCGCACTATTCCACACTCGTGCTTGTCGGGCACGCGCCCACACCCCGAGCTGAAAATCCTGCCCATGATGTTGATGTTGATTTCAAGTGTTATTTAAAGGGTCACTCACCATTTAAAGGCATTTTCTCCATTTCATGGCCATTGCTGTTGGAGTTGTGAATGGGAGCTACAGGTCAGGAGATTTTCCTCTGGAGACTGCCCTCTGAAATGGTGTGGCAAGCCACTCAGTTCAAGAGCAAATATGCATGGGCAACAAATGCTGGCCTTGTCAGCAACACTCACATCCTATGTCAGAATAAATATAAAACAGTTTGTGTCACTTGGCTAAGACTTCACCAACACTCAAGTCACATTTATTCCACAAATTCTATGAAGGCTTAATCTAAAAAGTGTAAGTGCTGTGCTGCTCCACATTATTGAATGCAATAAAGGAGTCAAGGGAAAGGGAGTGCTTGACATGGGTGTCCTCCGAGGGGTCCCACTTGGGCTGGACGAGGAATGGGAGGGGGAAATGAGATCAGGCAGAGCCACACCAACTGCTACAGGAGAGAAGGGCTGGAGGCCAAGGAGGATAAAGTGAGCTCCTTCCCTCCTGTGGGTATAGTATATCCCTTCTCCTCTGGCCCTTATCCACCAGGACCTGTAATGCCTTTTCCAAGAACCAGTGCACCCCCTCCCTCGGTCCATGAGCCATCCTGAAATATGCCACTATGTGTGCAACCAGGGCACTCCACACCTTCAGGGGAAGTGGATGAGTGGAGCCCACTCTGCTGCTCCAAGAAAATAGTGTCTAATCTGTATTTAAGTGCTAAGCTCAGGGGGAGGATTTTTCTCTCGTCGGGTGGGCTCGGCAGGGGCGGGTGGGGGGGCGGTCGGTAAGCCGACCACCGCCTGTGATCAGGGCAGGACCGTGATTTCACACTGGTGGGCCAATTAAGGCCCGCTCAGCATGAAACACGTGCTGCAGCGTTCAGTGCTGCCTGTGTTTGGGGGGTGGAGGAGAGCGAGCATGAGCTTCGTACATGCGCACGGGTGCGCGCTTGAAAATCTCCCTGAGGCACAGGGCTGCCTCAGGGAGATGAAGAGATTAAAATATCAAAAATAAAGATTTAAAAATGTTATAAAACATGTTCCCTCATGTTGCTCTGTCACATGAACAGGGACATGTCATAAATGAAATTTAAAAGTATTTATTTTATTTTTATTTTCTGTTGGAAACCTCATCCCACCCGTGGATGAGGTTTCCTAAAAAGTGCAAAAGCCGCTTGGCCTTTTTGCCTGCCCGCCAACTGTAAGGTTGGGCGCGAAGCGAAAAATTTGTTTCAATTACTTTTTTAATGGCCTTAACAGGCCTTTTAGTTGTCGGTTGGTGCACTGCCGACTCCAGCACATGCCGGCTGACTGAAATATGGTGGGAGTGCGCAATGACATCAAGACGCCAGCCCGACGTCATCGCACGTCATTTAATGCTCGGTCGGGTCAGGCACGCACCCGCCCGATGAGCTAAAAATTCTCCCCAGATTTTCGTTTAACAGTTCCAGGCAAGTTCAAATTATGGTACTCATCAACTAAATTGTGTGTTAAATCTGAACTTTCAAATAGCTTTCCAAACAGCCCTTTAGTTCTGCTCCCATTTCGCACCTGTTTCACCCCTTAGCCAAAATAACCCCTCCAGAAATCAGACCAATATATTTAATATGAATACGACATTTGTAATGCGTGTCTGCTAAGACAACATATGCATTGCATATAACAGCAACAGCTTCCTACTCAGTGGGAGTAAAATAAATAATAGCAGTTGTTTGCTCGTTAATCAAACAAATTAAACAACACCTGTCCAAAATCTTTACGTGGATTCAGATTTGTAGCACAGAAAGGGTACTAAAGCTTATGTAGCTTCATTTATACTTTTTAAACCTTCTATAATTAGGGATGAAAATACAGGGATCTAGCTTATATTTATCTTGTAATATTAGTACCGTGTGCGTGTGATCCTCTAGGTAGTACCTATTATGAATAACCAGATGTCTGTTGAGAGGGTGGTTGGGTAATAAATTGTGCATGTTAATGACGATTGAACACAGAAGCTAAAAGTAATAGAACTTAAACTGGTCAATATAGTTTTGACTTTTTTGTGTAATTTGGCACCCTGGGTGAAAGACAAACCACAATTGGGCTCCCGCCACCCCCTGCCTCCCCCCACCCCCAACTCAAAGAATGCAAGCACTTGCTGATGAGGGGTTTAGCTCACCCCTCACCAAGCAGAAAATCAGAACTAGGATGGAGGTAAGTTAACTTCACTGCCCTTTGCTCCTCACTGCTGAGGCAACATTGCCATAATTGTTCCCTCATCATTCCCCATCTTCCCTTCACAGCCTGCTTACTGCTTCCCTCCTTCCAACTCCTCCCTCTTCTTCCAGCTTTACCTTTCTCCTTTGCCCTCCCACTATCTTTCACTCACAGGATTACAGAATTGTTACAATGTAGAAGGAGGCCATTTGGCCCAGCATGTCTGCACCAGTTCTCTGAAAGAGCAATTCACTTAGTGCCATTCTCCCACTTTCTCCCCATAACCCTGCACATTCTTCCTTTTCAGATAACAGTCTAATTCTCTTTTGAATGCCCTGATGGACCCAGCCTCCACCACACTCTCCAGCAGTGCATTCCAGATCTTAACTACTCGCATGAAAAAGTTTTTTCTCATGTCGCTTTTGCTTCTTTTGCCAATTACCTAAAATCTGTGCCCTCTCATTCTCGATCCTTTCATGAGTGGGAAGTTTCTCCCTACCTGTTCCGTCCAGACCCCTATGATTTTGAATACCTCTATCAAATCTCCTCTCTGCCTTCTGTTCTCTAACTTCCTCAATCTATCTTCATATTTGAAGCTCCTCATCCCTGGAACCATCCTCGTGAATCTTTTCTGCATTCTCTCCAATGCCTTCACATATTTCCTAAAGTTCTGCGCCCAGACCTGGATGCAATACTCCAGCTGAGGCTGAACTAGTGTCTTATACAAGTTCAACATAACCTCCTTGCTCTTGAACTCTATGCCCCTATTAAAGCCCAGGATACTATATGCTTTATTAGCTGCGCTCTCCACCTGTCCTGCCACTTATGCACATATACACCCAGGTTCCTCTGCCCCTGAACCCCCCTCAGTGTTGTATCCTTTATTTCATGTTGTCCCTCTTCCTACCAAAATAATTCACTTCATATTTCTCTGCACTGAAATTCATCTGCCATTTGTCCTCCCGTTCCACTAACTTTTCTATGCCCTTTTGAAGTTCTGCACTATCCTTCTCACAACTGACAATTATTTCAAGATTTGTGTCATCCACAAATTTTGAAATTTTGCCCTTGTACACCAAGGTCTAGGTCATTAATATATATCAGGAAGAGCAAGGGTTCCAACGCCTGACACCTAGGGAGATCCACTAACAACCTTCCTCTAGCAGGATAAACATCCATTAGCCACTGCTTCCTGTCACTCAGGCAATTTCACATCCATGTTGCTACTGTCCCTTTTACTCCATGAGCTATAACTTTGTTCACGTCTGTTGTGCAGCACTACATCAAATGCTTTTTGAAAGTCCATCTGCATGATGGACAGCATTGCCCTCATCAACCCTCCCTGTTACCTCTTCAAAAAACTCCAGCAAGTTAGTTAAACACAATTTTCCCCTAACAAACCTTCCTTTGTCCTCTATCTCACCCTCTCACTTTCCCTTCCCCCTCTCCGCCCTACATTCTCCCTCACATTACCCTCCTTCCTCAACTGGTTTATCTCTTCTTTCCCTCTCCCATCTCTAATGCCGCCTCTTCCTCTCTTCCCACCAACCTCTGTACATTCTCCTCCTCCTTTGCCCTCTCAATCCCACTGCTGTCCCCTCCCCCTTCCCATTTCCTTCTTCATTACCACTTCACCTAACCTCCTTTCCCTCCTGCTCACCGCTCCCTCTCTGCTCCCTTATCCCACATTCCTCTCTCTGCCACTTCTCTTGCCTTTCCCCCTTCATTTCTTGCCCTCCCCAATTATCTCCTTCACATTATCCTCCTTGGGTACAGGGTTGTGCCAGGCGACTGGCGAATAGCAAAATTTGCGCCCTTATTCAAAATAAAAGAGAGAAGGATAAAGCTGACAATTACAGGCCAGTCAGTTTACGATTGTTTGGTAGGAATTCTTTTCGGAACAATAATCTCGGTGAAAATTAACAGTCATTTGGACAAGGAGGACTAATAAAAAAGAGCCAATGCAGATTTGCTAAGAGCAAAACACATTTGACTGACTTGATTGAATTTCTTGATAAGATAACAGAGGGCAGATGAAAGCGGCATAGTTGATCTTGTGTATATGGACTTTCAAAAGGTAAAGTGCCACATTACGGGCAGAGTATTGCCGTCGGCGTATGGGGGCAGGCCCAACATACTGATGCGTAAAATGACACGCAATGATGTCGGGCATGCGTCATTTTGATATTTCATTCGGCGGGTGTGCATCGCCAGACTGTCAACGGCCTATTAAAGCCATTAAAAAAGCAATTAAACTTGTTAACAACGCTGAACAAAAACAAAAATACCTGGAAAAACTCAGCAGGTCTGGCAGCATCTGCGGAGAGGAATACAGTTAATGTTTCGAGTCCGAATGACCCTTCAACAGAACTGTTCTGTTGAAGGGTCATTCGGACTCGAAACGTTAACTGTATTCCTCTCCGCAGATGCTGCCAGACCTGCTGAGTTTTTCCAGGTATTTTTGTTTTTGTTTTGGATTTCCAGCATCCGCAGTTTTTTGCTTTTATCTTAGTTGTTAACAACGCTGCCCATCCAACTTTAAGGTTGGCGGGCAGGCGAAGAGCCCAAGCGGCCTTCACGTTTTTCAGGAAACCTCATCCACAGGCGGGATGAGGTTTCCTGAAGCTTGTATAAAATAACTAAATAAATTTTCTTGACTTCACAAACATGCCCCAGCTCATGTGACACTGTCACATGAGGGTACGTATTTAAATAATTTTTACTTTATTTATTAGAAACTTTTATAATCCATTCAATCTGCCCGAGGCAGCTCCGTGACTCATGGAGATTGCTGCGGCCTTTCGCGCGCATGTGCAAAGGAGCGCAGGCCCCGACTCTCCCTCCTCACCCCGCCCGCACAGGTAGCGCTGAGCTACCGGCCGCGCATTACGCCGGGCAGGTTTTAATTGGCCCGCCTGCATTAAATAGCGGCACGCAGCCGATCGCGGGTGGCGAGCGGCTCCATTCCCGTCCACTCCCGCCCAGCCTGCCCGACATAGGTAAGATTCTACCCCATAGGTCCATTAACAACACTGAAGCCCATGAGATAAAAGGAGCAGTAGCAGCCTGTCTACAAAATTGGCTAAGGTCTAGAAAGCGGAGTTGTGGTGAATGGCTGTTTTTCAGACTGGCAGAGATATACAGTGGCATTTCCCAGGCTTCAGTATACTTGTACATTGCTGTTTTAGATATGCTTTAGTGACTTGGATTTGAAGGTACAGGGCACAGTTTTGAAGTTTGTAGATGATACTGAACTTGGAGGTGCAGTAAACAGCCAGAAAGATAGTGATATACTTTAAGAGGACATAGGCGGTCTGATGGAATGAACGGACACATGGTGGGTGAAATTCAACATAGAAAAGCGTGAGATCATATGTTTTTGTAGAATGAGTGAGAGGGAGTAAGAAAAACTAAATGGTACATTTTGGGTACAGTTTTAAGGGTTGCAATAAAACTGTGAGTGTTTCCTCACAAGTCTTTGAAGGTCACAGGCCAGTTTAACAAAGCAGTTGATAAGGCAAATGGGATCCTGGGCTTTTGTGAATACACGCATAAAGGACAAAATCCAGGAAAGGATGATGAGCCTGGATAAAATGCTAGTTTAATCCTTGCTGGAGTATTGTGTTAAACACTGGGCACCACACGTTAGGAAGGAGATAAAGGAGGAGGTACCAACAAGATTTGCTAAAATGGTTCCAGGAATGGGTGATCATAATTATTCCATCCCATCTTGATGTCCACCCCTGCCACCCACCGCTGATTTATTTAGTTTCTCCTACAACATTAATTAACCTACTGAGAAAGAAAGTATATTTTACACCCATCTGAGAGGTTTAACACCTCATTTGAAAAATGGTACCTCTGACAGTGCAGCAGTTCCTCAGTACATAACTGGAATGTCAGCCTAGATTATGTGCCCAAGTCTCCGGAGCAGGGCATGAACCCATGACCTTCTGTCTCAGAAATCAGAGAGCTACCAGAAAGCTAAGGTTGCTTCAGCACGGTTAACCCTAAAACATTTAACCCCATTGGACACACATACCACAGTTGATCTTAACTTCCCATTGTGCAATGTCAAAGGAGACCAATTGTACGAATGAAAAAATCAGCTCAGAAATATCACTGCAGGTAAGGTATCTTGTTGTGTTGAAATGTTGCCACCTTGTGGCTCTTTGGAGAAACAGAGGTAGATATTAAATACCGGGCACTACACTGTAGGAAGGACATGTAGAGGGTACAGACAATTTCAACAGGAATATATGCAATTGGCTAGAACGTTCTACTGGCAGTTGACAAAAGGACTAAAATTAGTTCATCTGCTCAACTTCTTTGGAAAAAATATGGGAGAGAATTGAAAAATCAGCCAAGTAATTGGAAAGCAGTAACAATCTGTGATAAAAGCTATCTCCACTGAACTAACTTAGTCAGTCACCCTCTGCCTTTTTCTATCTCTTGACTTTGACCTCAGATCCAAAGATAAATGTAAGTTATCCCTACAGAAAGCCTCAATGCTTCACTGACAGGTGATGAGAGATAAACCCAAGGGCTTCTTTGGAAGTCTCTTCCCTGTGGCCTATGGATAGTCAGTCCTTCAGTATATTCAAGGCAGATATAGGTATATATATTTGGACTCTAAAGGAATCAAGGGAAATGGAGATAAGGCAGGAAAGTAGCATTGAGGTAGAAGATCAGCTGTGATCTTATTGAGTGGCGGAGCAAGCTCAAGGGACCATAAGGTCTGGTTTTATTTATGTTCTTTCAATATCCTAAAGGGAAAAAGAAGACAGTATCAATAATTAAGATATCTATTGCATTGCATATATTATTAAATATATGCTTAGCTGTTGAAAACATTGATAACAGTTTGGGTAAACACCAAGAGTTATTTCTTTTAGTTATAAAATGGTCCAGTTTATTGCTTGGTTGAATTCTGATAACTTAGGTAATCAATTATCCTGATCATAATTAACTGTGAGATTAAACACAAGAAACCCGCTGAAATGTCCATAAACTAATATTTACACATTTGACTGAGGTAGTGTTCTTTTACAATACTGTAACAGACCTCTGGGCTGGGGGTGTGTGTTGCTATACAGCTCAGTTTAACTGCTGAATTAGCTCAAACTGAGGTGACTTCATGAATTTGAAGCCTCCCTTTTCTCCATGCACAATTTTAAAATCACAACTCGGTGTTTAGATTGTTTGAAATCTTAAAATATACCGGTCCTCCAGCATGACAATTCCACCTGAAATCTCATTTCATCTGACTCCAACCTCTACCCATTTACCTCACAACTGTCATGCCTCAACTACCTAAACCTTCCACCTCACCCCCTCCTTTGCCTCCTTTATGACCCCTAGAACATAGAACATAGAATGGTTAATGTTGCAATATGGGTTCTTTAGGTGTCTTAATGATGAGATCTTGAGACTTCTACATTTAAACATGAGCCACTTATTGACCTTTAACGATTTACAGATCCCAGGTTACTGTCATGCATGGTGCTGTTACCTCCATGAAGGCTGGTTCCAGACTGTTCTTTCTAGACTGTTCTCTCTGAGTAAATTACCATGTGACTTTATACATCATACCCTGGGCGGTGCTATTCTCCAGTCTCACATTAACCCTTGCTCTGCCGAGCACTTTTACATTGCAATGGCATGCAGGCACATACAATATCATACAACAGTTACAGCACAGAAGGAGGTCATTTGGCCCGTCATGTCTGTTCCAGGTCTCTGCGAGATTAATTCACCAAGTGCCACACCCTCAATTTTTCCCTGTAGCACTGCAATTTTTTTCTTTTCATATAATGATTCAAATCCCTTTTGAAAGCAACAATTGAACCTGCCTTTTATGGCGCAGCCGATGGTAAATGCTGAGTTGTTCAAATCCCAAAGGGAAACTTGAAACAGCTGCCACAACCTGTTTTGCAATTTGTATAAATTTCGAGTTGCGTGCCTTGAATTCAGTAGTAATAAGACCGCCAAGTCTTTTTGGATTTTACAAAACTAGATTAAACATTTATTTATAAGAGAAGTGACTCTAAAGCACATACACAGATATACAAATTACTACTATGATAACTTCTAAATCACCTAATTAACCTGACTCCCAGTTACACTTTCATTCAGGCAACAGACACATAGATTTTTAAAGACCCTGGCATGGTGACACACAATACATTGAACCAGTCGAATTAAAAGTGAATTTTCTTAACTTCAGTTCTATGAAGACAACAGCTTGAGGCATAGAAGCTGAAGGCTTTTCACACTTGTTTGATCTCAAAATGCCTCCCCTTACACACCTTCGCTCCCTTATACATATTTTTCCCTTTGAATGCAAATTCCCATTGTTTCATTATGTCTTTGGGTTTTATATCTCTGATAATAAAAATCTCTCATAGCACTATATTTTACCAGTAATCTTTGGGAAAAATAAACACACTGACCAGAATTTTTCCCTTGTCGGGTGGGCTCAACAGGAGCATGCGGGGGCGATTGGGGAGCTGACCACAGCCCGTGATCAGCTCCGCACCGCCCTGCGTGGATCGCGAGCAGCACTGCTCAGTGCTACCTGTGTGGGCGATGGAAGAAGGGAGAGTGGGCCTGGCACGCACTTTGTACACCAGAGCAAAAGAGCACTTCAATCTCCCTGAGGCACGGAGATTGAAGCGCTTCTTTAAAAAATTAATAAAGGCAGTAAGAATTGAAAAAAACATGTCCCATCTCATGTGACTTTGTCACATGAGATGGTACATGTTTTTAATTCCAAAATAAAGTTTTTAGTTAACGTTTATTTGCTTCAGAAAACCTTATCCCGCTCATGGATGAGGTTTTCTAAAAAATGTAAAGGCCGCTTGGCCTTTTCATCTGCCTGCCAACAGTAAGGCAGCATAAATTTGAATTTAATTAGCTTGTTAGTGGCCTTAATAGGCCTTTTAATTATCAGCAGGCGCACAGCCGACTCCGGTGCACGCCCACCGAATGAAATATCGTGTGAGTGCGCGATGACGTCGGGACACACACCCAATGTCATCGCGCGTCATTTTACACTCGGGCATGTCAGGCGCGCGCCCACACACCGCCCACTGTTTCTAAACTTCACCTGGCTAGGTGACATATTTCACCCCGCCTTTGAAAACAATCTAGTCTGGTTTATTTAAAAATGTAAATGTCCTTTTGCACCTTACATTCTAAACTTCCCCCATGTTTACCATGTTTAGAGAAAGTGCCTTTAATCCAGTTATGTCACACACACAGATACCACAATAAATTCCAATAACACTATGAGAATTATTATGGCCTATAACTGCGCTCCCCAGCGTTGGATTTGGACAGTACCTCAAAGATGCACTAGGGAATTCCTCTGGCAAGGTCCCAAGTAAGGGTTTGCACGGCAATTGCCCAGAAGTGCACACTTCCTCTGGACAATTGTGCTGCATTGGGAACCATCTGAAAATGCGATTTAAATCGTAAACTTCGCATGTTTCTGCCGGGGTTATACCAATAGTTACCCAGCAAATGCTAGAAGAATTAAAACCTCTTCTAACTTCTGGGTTTTCTTAATTCATTCACGGGATGTGGGCTTCACTGGCTGGGCCAGCATTTATTGCCCATCCCTAGTTGCCCTTGAGAAGTTGGTGGTGAGCTGCCTTCTTGAACCGTTGCAGTCCATGTGGTGCAGGTACACTCACAGTGCTGTTAGGAAGGGGGTTCCAGGATTTTGACCCAGCGACAGTGAGGGAATGGCAATATATTTCCAAGTCAGGATGGTGAGTGACTTGGAGGGGAACTTCCAGGTGGTGGTGTTCCGATGTATCTGGTGTCATTGTCCTTCTAGATAGTAGTGGTCATGTGATTGGAAGGTGCTGTCGAAGGAGCCTTGGCAAATTCATGCAATGCATCTTGTAAATGGTATACACTGCTGCTACTTTGTGTCGGTGGTGGAGGGAGTGAATGTTTGTGGATGTGGTGTCAATCAAGTGGACTGCTTTGTCCTGGACAGTGTCAAGCTTCTTGAGTATTGTGGGAGCTGCACTCACCCAGGCAAGTGGGGAGTATTCATCACACTCCTGACTTGTGCCTTGTAGATGGTGGACAGGCTTTGGGGAGTCAGGAGGTGAGTTACTAGTCGCACAATTCCTAGCCTCTGGCCTGCTCTTGTAGCCACAGTATTTATATGGCTAGTCCAGTCCAGTTTCTGGTCAATGGTAATCCCCAAGACGTGGATAGTGGGCGATTCAGTGATGGTAATGCCATTGAACATCAAGAGGCGATGGTTAGATTCTCTCTTGTTGGAGATGGTCATTGCCTGGCACTTGTGTGGCATGAATGTCACTTGCCACTTGTCAGCCCAAGCCTGGATATTGTCCAGGTCTTGCTGCATTTGGACATGGACTGCTTCAAGACCTCGACAATAACTATTGTAAAGACCCAGACCGACCCCACAGAACTCCCTCCATCCCCTCCACCGACCTCCAACAACCCCACTTCACCCCCACACCATCCTCACCCCCCCCACACTGGCCTCAGACCCACTCCCTCCCTCAGACCTGCGGATTCCCCCGACATCTGGATTTCCCCAACCGAACACCCCAATGCCCCCTTGAACACCCCCAGCAGCCCCCCAAGCATTCCCAATCCCCCCCCAAGCATTCCCAATCCCCCCAAAACACCCTCAACCCCCTCCCCCGAACACCCCCGATCCCCCCCAACCCCTCACCTCCAGCCACCCTCAACCCCCAAATCCTATCTACTTAACTGAGACACTTACCCCCTGGCCTGTCAACTTCCTGGCCCTTTAAACTTACCTGCTTTACACCAGCAAGCGCTGTAAAAAAGGGGGCGTGGCGTCCTTGAATACGATGGATCTAGACTTCGCTGGGGCGTGCAAGGAGTCTTTCGATGCAGGCCCCAATCAGACCCAGCAAATGGAAGTGGCAATGTAATTTTCAAGACCACGTGAGTGTGCATTTATTTCTTCTAATTTCTGCGGGCCAGCACTTTCTGATGCTAATCGGAAATTATAGGCCTATATCTTCCTGACACTGCCTCAATATCACTCTTAGGCAGTGCATTTCAAATCTTAACCATTCGCTGTGTAAACAAGTTTTTCAACATATCATCATTGCTTCTTTTATCAATCACCTTAAACTGGTGTCTTCTGGTTCTCAATCCTTCCACCAATGGGGACAATTTCTCCTTGTGATTTGGAAAACCTCTATCAAAACCCCTCTCAACCCTCTGTCTTCTCCAAGAAGAACAGCCCCTGCTTCTCCGATCTGTGTAACTGAAGTTCCTCATCCGTGGAACCCTTGTCCTGAATCTTTTCTGCACCATCTCTAATGCCTTCACATCCCTCCTAAAGTAGTTCTCAGAACTGAACAGAATGCTCCAGTTGTGGCTGAACTTGTTTTAGGCAAGGCTATAACAACATCCTTGATTTTGTACTCTATGCCCCTATTTATGAAGTCCAGGATCACATGTACTTTATTAACTGTCCTCTTTCAACCTGTCCTGCCACCTTCAATGACTTATGCACATACACACCCAGGACCCTCTGCTTCTGCACCCCAAATAGATTGTGCCCTTTATCTCCTTCAAACTTGTTTTTGGTCCAAAAGTTTAGAGTCACCTCTCCTAATATCTCCTTCTTTGAGTCAGGAAGCATCTTTTTTCATTGTATCTCTATGAAGTGCTTTGGGTTAATTTTCTACATTAATAAGTCTCTCAATAAATACAAGCTGTTGTTAATTTCAGGAATCCCATACTGAATATGGAGACTGTGTGTGTAGCTACAATTCTACAAAAAGAAATGTAAAAAAAAAGGATGCAAATCTGAATGGAAATGGCAGATAATTAGTTTACTCATTGATCTTCAAACCTGGCTGGACTGTAGGAAGTATAATGTGATCTTGCTTTCTGCTGCCAAAACTGGTCACTTTTTCAGGGTCATCCTGGATTGCAAAGGTAAGCTTTCTCTTTTCCATTACAAATTGTCTTCTTAAATCCCTCTCCCCTGTCTCCTCCACCCTCACCTGCAACAACAAGTATAAGGAGCTCAAGAGCATTAAGATTGAGACCATTCACTCAGCTACCTCTGCAACTTCCTTCCCTTTCCTTAGCCCGTTGAGTCAAACATCCCTAATGTTCCCCCATGCCCTAGCCCTGAACTCATATCTTTTTCTAGGCTCTCTTTGATTTTCCTTCATGTGCCCTCCAAGCTCATCTAGCCCATGAGATGCACTTCTTGTTCCCTCAACACTATTTCCACTGAATCGGTCGGTGGGGTGGGGGGGGCGGGGCTGCACGCTTCTTGGCTTTTGTGCCTGGGGGAATTATGGAATCATTGAATCTTACAGCTCAGGAGGAGGCCATTCAATCCATTGTGCCTGTGCTGGCTCTTTGAAAGAATTGTCAGATTTAGGGTGGAATCATCCACTCCCTTTGGCAGTGGGTGTCATGGCGGGCGTGACTGGACAAGGCGGCGAGAAGGCCAAAAATTGAATTATGCCATCGTGAAACCAGTTTGCGATCATCCGCTCCACCTGTCAATGGCGGGCTGCGTTTCCTGCCGCTGCATGTTGGGGACGTAATTTAAATACTTTAGCATCTCACTATAAGCCCTGCTTGCCAGAATCATTCCCCCATGTCAAATTGACCACCCACATCGGCGTGACTTCCAAACGCGTGCTTCATGACTGCCACGTACTTGGAAAAGTTTGTCAAAAGTGAGCGTTCTTCCACAGCTGAGGCTGTTCAGCAGCAGCTCCATTGACATGATTGGAGTCAGGCCTCAAGATTTTCTGCCCACTCAAGCAAGGCAAAAGCATGAAAGTGGGATTAAATACTCCATAACTTTTCAAGCCTTGAGCACAGACTGCAAATTAATGTGCGTTTTAGGGGGCAACAGAACAATTGGCCAACTGAGCAAGTTGTAGGGTCCCCTTGCAAAAAGTGGCATGGAACAATCACTGGTGGAGGCACTCACAGCCCCTTGCAAAGTCTTTAAGGTTTGTACCAGTATCCATCATAGTTCGACAGCGCAGCCTTGCAGTGCAGGTTAGGAGAATGCCTACGCCTGAGCTAAGAGGACAGCACAAAGTTCAATGGTCGAAGCTGCCACCAATTGGTCAAGTGGAGTTGTGCAGAGGTGGGTAGGGTTTCAGACAACCAATGAGCGCACTACACACTGGCAATCCAATTGGTGGCCAGCCCTCTCCTGCATGCGTGAAGGGGCCTTTAGACTTAACCAAGAGAGATTCTTAGGGCACATGCTAATCCACACGTCTCTCTCTTTAATCCTGCAGGAGGAGAACATCATGATCTTGGAGCCTGGTGATTTAGCGGGGTGCCTCATGGCTTACAGGGAGCAGAGAAGAAGGAGAGAACATTGGAGGCGCCTGGCTCGGCAAAGGGAGGAACACCTCCCTCAAGTTGAAGGGGTGGCAGGGCCTGCTGCACATGCAGCTGGAGATCCACAGAGAGCCGTTGATCGTAGGCGCTTTGCTAGACCCAGAGTCTATAGACTGTGCTTGTCATTCCTGCGGATGACTGAGAATCAGTGCCGTCGAAGGTTGCATATTTCAAGGGAACTGGTTGGTCACATACGCCACCTGCTGCAGGATTTGGCTCCAGGGGGACATAGAGGGCATCCACTGCCAGTGGCTGTGAAAATGACCGCGGTGCTCAATTTTTGCACCAGTGGCTCCTTCCAGAGTTCCACAGGTGACCTGCGCAGGATCTCACCAGCCCACATGCACAAGTGTATCCAGGAGGTCACCGACATCATCATCGCGAAGGCACAGCACTTTGTACATTTTGACCGGGATCAGGAAAGCCAGGAAGCAAGTGCGCTGGGATTTGCGCAGATCTCAGGTTTCCCACAGCTGCAGTGTGCCATCTACTGCACACACATGGCGCTTAGATCTCCATGGCAACAAGTAGTCAACTACGTCAACCATAAGGGCTTCCACTCACTGAATGTTCAGCTGGTGTGCGACCACCACAAACACTTCCTACAGGTCTGCGCACGATTCCCATGGAGTGTTCACGTCTCCAACGTCCTTAGCAGGTCTCACATCACTGACATCTTCCAGGGTCCAGAAAAGTTACAGAGTTGGCTCCTCGGGGATAAGGGCTACCCACAGAAGATGTGGCTGATGACGCCTGCGTGGTGGCCTCAGACTGCAGCAGAGCGATGGTATAACGAGTCTTATGCTGCAACCCTAACTTTGATGGAGCAAACAATAGGCATATTGAAAATGAGGTTCTGGTGCCTTGACGGGTCCGGTGGAGTGTTGCAGCAAAGTCCACCAAGGGTGTCGCGCATCATCTTAGCTTGCTACGTGCTACACAATCTGGCGCTGCAACAGGGGGAGGACCTGGCTGAGGAGGAGATGGAAGACCTGCAGATCTCCTCTGCTGAGGAGGATGTCGAAGGGGATGACGGTGATGAGGTCCTTGAAGGCGAGGATGCTGGCGATGAGGTCATCGCACCGGCCAGATGAGACAGGTGCACTCGAGAGGCCCTCATAACTGCAAGATTTGTGGAGTTACAGTGAGGACTGTCCTGGCATCCTCACCTTGCATCTGTGAACGTTTGACTCCTATGTGGCTGATGGCAGCGCACATACTCTCAGTGATCAGGCTCATGTCATGGAGGCAGCAGCAGAGGCCCTAATAGTCGCTAAATTCCAAAAAGATGATGACGACCTGCAGTGAGGGCACTTCATAGATCTTCACATTGCCTCTGTGAATATCTGACTCCTGTCTGGCTTGAGGGCAGCTCACTTGCGTGAACATACGAACATATGAGTTAGAAGCAGGAGTAGGCCACTCAGCCCCTCGAGCCTTCTCCAACATTCAATAAGATCATGGCTGATCTGAATGTAACCTCAATCCCACATTCCTGCCTACCCCCGATAACCTTTCACCCCCTGGTTAATCAGAATCTATCTAGCTCTGCCTTAACAATATTCAAAGACTCTGCTTCCACCACCTTTTGAAGAAGTGAGCCCCAAAGACTCAACTCTGAGAAAAAAAATTTCTTCTCATCTCTGTCTTAAATGAGCGACCCCTTATTTTTAAACAATGACCCCTAATTCTAGATTCTCCCACAAGAGGAACCATCCTCTCCACATCCACTCTGTCAAAACCCTTTAGGATCTTAAAGGTTTCATTTAAGTCTCCTCTTACTCTTCTAAACTTCAGTGGATTCAAGCCTAACCTGTCCAGCCTTTTCTCATAAGACAACCCGCCTGTTCCGGGTATTAGCCTAGTAAACCTTCTCTGAACTGCTTCTAACACAGTTACATCTTTCTTTAAATAAGGAGACCAGTACTGTACACAATATTCCAGATGTGGTCTCACCAATGCCCTGTACAACTGAAGCATAACCTCCCTACTTTTGTATTCAATTCCCCTCACAATAAATGATAACATTCTATTACCTTTCCTAATTACTTGCTGTACCTGCATACTAACCTTTTGTGATCCATGCACAAGGACACCCAGATCTCTCTGAATCTCAGAGCTCTGCAATCTGTCACCATTTAGATAATAAGCTTCATTTTATTCTTCCTGCCAAAATGAACGATTTCACATTTGCACACATTATAATCTATTTGCCAGATCTTTGCCCTCTCACTTAACCTATCTACATCACTTTGTAGCCTCCTTACGTCCTCTTCACAATTTACTTTCCTGCCTATCTTTGTGTCATCAGCAAATTTTGCCTCAATTCCTTCGGCCCCTCCATCCAAGTCATTTATATAAATTGTAAAACGTTGAGGCCCCAGCACTTATCCCTGCAGCACACCACTCATTACATCTTGCCTAGCAGAAATGACCCATTTATGCCTACTTTCTGTATCCTGTTAGCTAGCCAATCTTCTAGCCATGTCAATATGTTACCCCCTCCACCATGAGCTTTTATTTTCTGCCATAACTTGTGATGTGGCACTTTATCAAATGCCTCCCGAAATCTAAGTCTGGTACATCCATCGGTTCCCCTTTATCCACAGCTCATGAGTCCTTCAAATCACTCCAATAAATTGGTTAAACATGATTTCCCTTTTACAAAACCATGTTGACTCTGCCTGATTATCTTGAATTTTTCTAAGTGCCCTGCTATAACATTTTTAATAATACCTTCTAACATTTTCCCTATGACAGATGTAACCAGAGTCATATCATGGAGATGCAGTCATGAAACTTTAAGTGCACCTGATCTTTTGTCAGCCTTCAGCTCCTGACCCCTTCAGGAGCACAGTGTCACTGGTCACAGATGCTGAAGAGATGGGGGGCCAGCCCCATCTCTAAGGTGCTGAGAGCACACAGAGAGAATGACGGAACTCTGTGACACCTGCCCACGACATTCTGGCAGCAATGACAAGCACCATCGAGGTGCAGGGATCAGTAAGTGTCCAGGGAGTGTGAGGCCGGACCATCACTTCGGTCTGAAAGCTACACAAAGCACAGGGAAGAGGCCCTGGATTGAGACACCTGCCTTTACCTTATGTAGGAACCAAAGTTTTACATCTTAGTGACACGAACACCGCTCATCAGAACAAGGAGCCATAGGCAGAGATATTCTTGGGAGTTTATTTACAACAGTGAACATTAAGTGCAAGTGATTAACACCCGTGCCCAGGCTGTGCAACCACATCTTTTTAACCTTACTAACCCTGTCACTACATCTCCCCCTGACATCCACAGTGGAGGTGGAGGCAGACTGCTGGCTGTGATGCCCTGTTGACTGCGACACAATTTGAAATGCATCCTCTGGAGGGCCGAGACCTGGAGGGCCCTGGCCTGCGTTTGGCGTCCAGCAGTGGGCAGGCTGAACCCTCCTCAGCCTGTGGAGCTGTAGCCTCGGGGATCAGGAAGGGGGAACTTGGATCCCCCAAAAACCCCCGGAGTCACCTGGGTGGAAGGCCCCAGGGTGTCAGCTCCTGATCCTCCTCCCTAGGCTCCAAGGTTCTTGGAAGCTGCATTAGTGGCCCTGGTGGAGGAGATGCAAAGGAAGAGTGATGTCCTGTATCCACAGAGAGGCAGAAGGTGCTCCAGGCACGAGCTCAGAAAATAATCTTGGTGATCAACACCCAGAGGACATAGATGCAGCATCACAAGATGTTCAATGACCTCACACAAGTCGTCAAGATCTGTGAAAGAATCTGCAAATGCCATTTCTTAGCAACAGCGCCATTAAACTCACCCATTTCTCAATTCACCACAGCCTCATCACTCACCTACCAACAATCTCCATCAATTAGAACTCATACCTGACATTCTCCTTCACCTCACCCTCATACTGAGCATGACTGCCAGCCTTACACCCGCATCTCACAGCTTGTTCATATTGCCAGATATCCAGCCATAACAGACTCACATCTGCCAAAACGTCTGCATAGCAGTTCCTGACACACTTCCATCTCTTTTGCAGGACAAGGTAATGCATAAGCAGAAGCAGCAGGAACTAAACAGTGGGGAACAAATGCACCTGCATATCTGATCCCAGTGGAAGACCCGGTGCTAGCCATTATTGTAATGCCCATTGCTGAGGCTGTGGCCAGTGGAGAAGCTGAAACCATCGAAGATGATGGTATCTTCATCCCTTATCCTCCTTCTCACATCCTACCTCCACTCAATCTCACAATTTTTTTTAATTTACAAGCCACAGTTGATGCAAGCATGAACCTTTAGCTTTCCCCCTCCCCCTCACAATCCCCCCCACCCAACTCACTGTCTGCACCAGAGCCTGACCCTTGTGCCTTTCTCCTTTCAGGGCCAAGTTGTACAGGGACAGCAAGAAGAGACTAATGATGAAGACATAGCCTTGTCATTTGATTTGACCCTCACAGCCACTAGCTCAGATACTGACTGCACGTAATTTAGAGGGTAGCACTGAAGTGCGATTTGTATATGATGAGACACCGAGCGTGAGTGGCCTTCAGCCAGGGCAGGAAGAAAGATAGCACAATTGCCAACTCACCAAGGGTGAGGTTATGCTGCAGAGGACTCAGTTGAGAACATTGATGGGGCAACCTACACAGGCAAGCTGATGGGTAAAATGTCAGAGCAGCCCACCTTGAAAAATACAGAACTAAACACTTGTAGAATCATAACAACAGCCAGAAGAAATCAATCAGCAACTAACCTGTAAGTTGCTGATGGTCCCTTTAAATAATACCGGTGTGAAATCCTTTCTGCTGTTGAACACATGTTCAGCTATACTTGATTATGACAGAGCATTCACTGGAGTGTGGAGCTCCAGAGTAGCAGCATTGACATTAAATCAGCATTGTACACTGATTGACGCCATGATCTTCATACTCTGCATACTTCCAGTGATTTACGATTTTTTTTAATGGCAGAATAGGCTCAACAGGCCGCATGGTGTATTCCTGCTCCAAGTTCTTATGTTCTTATTTAAGACCATAAGCCCATGGGCAGAATTTTACCCCTGGCATGCAGGCACATGCCCGACAAGCCCACACGTGAAAGAAAACACGTTGATGTCAGTCAAGCGTCCCGGCGTCAACATGCACTCTCAATATTTCGGTGGTGGGCGCGTGATGGAGACAGATGTGCACCTGCCATTATTTAAGCGGACAGTTAAGGCCCTTGAGAGACCAACTGACTCCGAGTTTACACAGCCTGTGCAATTTTCAGGCCGTCACATGGGCAAAACGGGCAGGCGGACAAGCCACAATCAGCAAAGCCTCATCCACAGGCGGGATAAGAGGGGTCAGTGGGCTTCACAAGGTGAATAGTGAGTAGTTTTGGATATCACTTGGTGCTGCTTGCTTCTGTGAACAGGACAACTTGATTTTGCTTCAGAGCTGCATTCAGAGCATTTAGAGGCTTCAGTTCAGGACTCAGTGTTGTCTTCCAGGCCCCAGAGGATTCATACTGCCTGGGGCCTTCCAGGTGTCAGACGGCCTTCCCTTACCCTGGTAATGGGGATTGTGGTCTCAACTGGAGGTAACTCCTCAGAGGAGGAAGAGAGGGCCAGAAGGGGGAGGAGGCCAGGAGTGCACATTCAGCTTCCAGGGGAGTGACCTGTCGGAGGAGAGGTGCAGGCACAAGGGGCACAAGGCCAACAGGAAGTCCAAGGCAGAAGGGGCCACAGAAGACGCCACTATCCTGCCGCCAGGATATACAGGCAGCGAAGCAGCTACCTCAATATGTCTGAGGTGCAGTGCCGAAGGAGGCTCCGTCTCTCAAGGGAGACAGTGACCTCCATCTGTCAGAAACAGCCCTGAGATCAGCTCTGACTGTGTGGGTGGACACTCCATGCCTGTGGCTCTGAAGGTCACAGTGTCCCTCGACTTCTATGCCCCCAGCTCTTTCCAGGGGTCAATGAGGGATGTGTGTGGAATCTCCCAATCAGCTGTCCACAGTTGTGTCAAACTGTTGACGAAAGCTCTGTTCAGGTGTGCATTGACTTTCATTCATTACAATATAGCGAGGCCAGCCAGACACAGCGAGCCAGAGGCTTCACAACGATTGCTGGCTTCCCCCGTGTCCAGGGTGCAGTCAACTTCACACATGTGGCCATCAAGGCGCCAGCAGGTGAGCCCGGTGCCTTCGTCAACAGGAAGGGCTTCCACTCCATGAACGTGCAGACAGGCTATAGGATGTAGATTCTGCAAGTCTGTGCAAGGTACCCGGCAGCTCCCATGACGCTTACATCCTCAGACACTCCCAGGTGCCGGGGCTCTTCAGTGTTTCAGCCCGGCCGAATGGATGGCTGCTGGGTGACAAGTGCTGTCCCCTCAAAAGGTAGCTCATGATGCTTCTCCACCATCCAAGAACAGAGGCTGAGCAGTGGTACAACAGGAGCCATGCCTCCACAAGGGCTGTGGTAGAAAGAAACATCGGTCTTCTCAAGATGCGCTTCCAATTCAGGGCTCAGTGGGTGCGCTGCAATACCCCCCAGATCGTGTGTCACTGACCATAGCTGCATGCTGTGCTCTACACAATCTGGTACTGGAAAGGGGGGACGCAGTGAAGGAAGAAGGCTTTGACACAGCTGTACAGGCAACAGACAATGAGTCCAGTAGTGAGTCCGAGGATGAGCACGGTGAGGAGAACGCTGAGGGCATGGACGCTGACCTGGGTAACCTCCAGGGAGGCAGGGACACCTGGGACGCTTTTATCCAACACTCCTTCAGCTAGCCTACCAAATAAGAACCACCACCAGGTACCAGGGCTGCAGGCTCCATATTCGATCCCTGACAGGACCAGTTCCTTGGCCAACAACATAAACTTTTTTGCACTGGCACATAATGTAAGGAGTCACACATCCAACATAACATCATGGCTCACCCTGCCTCTACAGAACAAAGGAAGCATCCAGAGGCCAGTTGCACAAAATAAAACTCATTTACTTCTAAGGGACAAACATTGCAGAAATTAACACTGACCGATGTTTTACATCACACCATTAAAAAAACCCAGGAAAATGGGGGAAAACAAATATCATCCGTGATCAGGCCGTTGTCCTAAGGTGCTTTAAGTTTTCGCTTGCGAGTGCTCCCTCCTCGCTGGCACCAGCATTGGAGATAGCCTGCCGACTCTGCTGTCTTGTTGGCTTTGACGATTTTGGAGGTCGTCCTCTGGCCCGTGGAGCCTGTGCTGGCCCCGCCTGGGAGGGAGCAGCCAGTGCCACGGCTGGCATCTCCCCAGTCGCCACAGCATCATCAGATGCCACGGTCACTGGCAGAGGGGTGGAGGAGCTGCTGCCAACACACGGAGCGCCCTGAGAGGAGCCCACAGAGACGACAGGCAGCTTGTGCGCCGTGAGGTCACTCTGGACCTCCCTGCTCACCATTGATGGACGGGCACTGAGCTGGGATACTGGGTGCCCAATCCACCTCCTACACTGACAGTGACCAGCTGAGGTCAGTGCCGCTGTAAGGGCTTTCAGGTCTGACCACATCCTCAGGAACCCCTGATGGTTCTCCTGGAGGAGCCTCTCCATGAGAGCCGCCACTACCTCCATGGAGGAGGCAGTGCGCTCACCCATGACGGTCAACGCAGTGCTTATGCTCTGCATGGACTCCTCCACAACAGTCACCATGGCACGCATTCCCTCCTGTATCTCCACCAGATCCTCCTGCACACCCTGCTGGACTTCCAGCATCTGCTGCCTTAGGGATGACTCCAGAGGCTCATCATCAGCCAACAACTAAGAATTGTCCTGGACCCCAGCAGTCCCCCCACTGCCGGCGGCCTGGGTGCTCTCTGCCTCCGCCTGCACCTCAAATGAGTGTGAGGTGCCCTCACAAATATGCACTGAGATACTAGACACTGATCTTATGCCAAATGAGCTGATGGTATCTGCGCTGGTGCTTGCTTGACAGAAAGGGTGTGATGCATGTGTGTGCTCAGCATGCTGGTCCTCATGGGTCAGGGGTGGGCCTTCAGGCTCCTCATAACGACCGCCTGCTGGTGAACCTAAAAGGGAGAAGGAGATGTCATTAGTTTAAGTCATGAAACTGTCACTGTGGATGCCAGGCACCCTGAGACAGTGAGACAGAGATCTGCATCATGGTGCCCTCGTCTTTCGATTATTAATGGAGATTCCAGGCTCGAGGCTCACATCAATATAGAGACAACACTGGAATGGTAGCAAAAACCCACATTCTCACCTCAGTGCACTGCACTCTTACCTCCCCCGGCACCCCAACCTCACCGCGGCCGCTTGACCAAAATACATGGCGCCTCTCCAGCTCCAGGGCCTCCTGCTCATATCACATGAGGGTTAGGAGGTGTGAGGGTCCTATGCCAGTCTGTGACCTCTCTGCATTGTTATGGGATGCTTTCTCCTGAAAGGACAGAGGAGCATTGATTAATCCACTCTCTACCTGCAGCACTATTGCAGCCTGGCCAACCCCACCTGAGGAACACCTCACAGGGCTCAGCCGATTCGTGACCCTGGAGCCGCAAGGCACTCAGTCCAAGCAGTCAGGGCTCACCCCCTTGGCCAGACCCTGCCTCATTGACATTTGCCACTCACAGTCTAACACCTCTGAGGTCCACAGGGGGGAATGGGCAGCTCTTACGTGTTCTGAAAAGTGACCCATGCCAACACGATATTCACCCTTCCTGATCGCTGGAGATCATTAAACCGCTTCTGGCACTGGACTGGGAGGTGGTGGCATAGTAGTATTATCACTGGACTGGTAATCTAGAGTCCCAGTGTAATACTCCAGGGACCTGGGTTCAAATCCCACCATGATAGATGGTGAAGTTTGAATTCAATAAAAATCTGGAATTATAAGTCTGATGATGATGACAACCATTCTCAATTGTTGTAAAAACCCATCCAGTTCACTAATGTCCTTTAGGGAAGGAAATCTGCCGTCCTTACCTGGTCTGGCCTACATGTGACTTCAGACCCACAGCAATGTGGTTGATGCTTAAAAGCCCAATTAGGGATGGGCAATAAATGCTGGCCTAGCCAACGATACCCACATGCCATGAATAAATTTTAAAAACCACGTCGTGGCTGCTGACCCTGGATGCCACCTCTTCCCAGCCTTTTTAGTGAGGTGTGTGGGCTTCCTCGTCCCGTCCCTGGGGACAAGTGTTTCTCTCCTTGTTGCTACCTCCTCCAGGAGGGCAGTGAGGCACTCGTCCGAAAAATGCGGGGCCGACTGCCCCGCCGACCTGCCCTCCCACTTGCCGTGTCCACCCGCTGCAGCATTAATGGACACGACTTCCACGTCCTTCAGGGGCTGCCGAGGCTGAATTTGAATCAGCCGCTGGGTGGCCATTGGACCTGGCGGACATTAAGCCCTTGCCCCCGCACGACTCCTTCGCACTCATTCAAAGGCCGCGTCTCACGCTGGGCGGGCCTTAATTGCAATGCACTGCCGATCGCAAGTGGCAGTCGGCTTCCCGACCACCCCTGCCTCCCCCAGCCGAGCCCACATGCCAAGGGTAAAATTCTGCCCCATAAGACTTAGGTGCAGAAGTTGACCATTCGGCCCATCTAGTCAGCTCTGCCATTCAATGACATCATAGCTGAGTTGATAATCCACAACTCCACTTTCCTGCCTTTTCCCCATAACCCTTGATTCCCTTACTGATTAAAATCTGTCTATCTCAGCCTTGAATATACTTAACAACCCAGCCTCTACAACCCTCTGCGGTAAAGAATTCCACAGATTCACTACCATCAGAGAAAAAATTCCTCCTCATCTCTGTTTTAAATTATTCTGAGATTATGCCCTCTGGTCCTGGACTCTCCCACAAGGGGAAACAACCTCTCAGCATCCACCCTATCAAGTCCCCTAAGAATCTTATATGTTTCAATAAGGTCACCTCTCATTCTTCTAAACTCCAATGAGGACAGGCC
This sequence comes from Cetorhinus maximus, assembly GCF_964194155.1. Classification (NCBI taxonomy): domain Eukaryota; kingdom Metazoa; phylum Chordata; class Chondrichthyes; order Lamniformes; family Cetorhinidae; genus Cetorhinus; species Cetorhinus maximus. Next base: position 99,251,438 of record NC_135882.1, read on the forward strand.
CAACCTACCCAACCTCTCCTCATAAGAAAATCCCCCCATACCCGGGATCGACCAAGTGAACCTTCTCTGGACTGTCTCCAATGCCAGTATATCTTTCCTTAGATAAGGGGAACAAAATTGTTCACAATAGTCTAGGTGTGGTCTAACTAGTGCCTTGTATAGTTTTAGGAAGATTTCCCTATTTTTGCGTCATCCTCACCATTTGCCTTCCCATCTATTTATGTGTCGTCTGCAAGTTTGGCGATAGTAACTCATTCTGATTGTCAGAAATCCACTGTGCACAACTTTGATTGTCAGCCTTTTAAAATAAAATCTGTGTGAGAAAGCTTAATTCTATTCTTTCTTTTAAAATTGGCCCCTCCATACCATGCACCAATCCTCACTTACCAGCCATCCAATCAGCATCCCAACCTGCTCCTTGGTCTCTGATGACAACGTTCTGTAATCAAACACTTGGAGTTATATCAAGAGTGATTTCCTCTGTGAGGAAAATGCTTCATTTGTAAGGGGTAATTTAACAAGTCCACAAAGCGCTACATCAAGCATTAGAGGGGCACTCCCAATGGATTTCCAATGATTAAGCTCCTAGCTAACAATATAGACTACTAAAATAACATCTCAGTTTGACATCTCTCTTTATCGATTTTGTTATTCCAATTTGCCTTTTATTTTAACACCTAATTTTTATACATATCCTAATAACTTACATGCAAATCTACTGAATCAGTAATTTGCATGAAGGGAGCCAAAAGCCTAAAGCTCAAAGTTAGGAAACACAAAAACAACCCTACAAGCACTTCCTGCATAGCAATATTCTATTATAATAGCGCCTCTCGATGCTTGATCCATGCAAAATTCAGATTGGAATTCTTCATTCAGATGATCCAATACTACTACATTCATATGACGGGAAAAGTCTATAATGGCATGTCTAGTTTGGCTATCAATTTGGCCTCCTGAGATACCAAGTGGAGAAATGGGGCTGATGTGATGCATCCATGATCTGGGCCTCATGGTCATAATCGCACTTTGGGTCGTCCCTCTTCCACTTATGGAACAGGTGACTGCACCAGCCATGCCTTGTGTGGATTCAGTTGCATGCCGTCCACCGTATTCAAGAGATGTCAATTCAGTGATGAGATGTTGGCTCTTTGTGCTTCACATGTTCCACAATACCATCCATCTGCATAGTGGGTTAATACGAGCTGTGGCTGCGTTTGCTGCCACCACAATTACAGGGGACACACTCAATACACTGCCAGCTGCCTGCATCAAAGAACAACGAAATTTCAAGTTCGAATACATCACTAATTATTAATGAGGGTAGAAACTGATTATGCCCATGTTCTGGAATGAACCAGGTACAAAGCACACCAATTTAGCAGTGGGTCTGCGTCCAGTTTTCACAGACGTTGGTTCCACAGCTATATTTGCGGAGCATTAAATAGGCATTAGGCCCCTTGGATATGTAAATAATTGGCCTAACACGTACTGAAGGGCCCATTTATAGGGCCCCCCTGACTCAGGATCCTTTGACGGCACCTATGGATGCCAACAAAACTTTGTAAATTTATCCTTTTTTAACATTACTATGGCACAGATTTTCCAGAAGTTCCAGGTCATCAATGTTTAGGCCATTTGAAGGGTATCATACTTAACAATCTAATGCACTTAGAGTAACTTGACATCATAAGATCACAAGACAATTACAGATGAAGCAGGCAATTCAGCCCAACTTGCTTGATCCATCTAGAAAGAACTCTGAGTTTCCCCATTTCAAGATCCAGTTGTTTCTTATAAGATTCTTATGTGGAAAATTTTTGGAAATTTAATTATTGTGATACTATAATGTGTAAAACCACAGCAGTAAGATGCTGATTATACTTTTAATTAATTTGCAAATCATATTTGAACAAAACAGACAAACAATAAACAACAAACTTCCCCCCACCACCTCAGTGATAAGACTTGTTTACTGGAAGACTGCTACAGGCCAAGTTCAGCATTTCTTTCTCTACCTTATCCTGTGGCACTGAACATGGAGCAAACATGATTTACAGCTATGATTTATTTTGGAGATTGAATAATGTTCATTTACTTGAGTAAACTATGTAAATCAGAAATTGTAAAATTAATTATGTAACAACCTATACCTCCAGGCAGGTGGTATAACTAAAATATCGATAGTAAGTGGCTTATACACCTACACCCAATATTTGGCAGTATTTTAGGCAACATATTTTCTTTCTCGATTGCACATGTATCTTGTTACAAATATGCAGGGAATCCAGACCAATATAAGGTAAACTTCAAAAGTGTACGATCCTTGAAATGAAACCTTGACCATCAGCACATAGAGAAATCATAGGGTCACTCCCCATGATTCCTCAGTGGTAAATGTTATCCTTGTGTGTTCAGATGTTAAAGGTGATATGTTTTTTGAATAGCATAAAAGCTTATTTATTTTAAATCAATGCATTTAAAGTCTATAAATGTGGTAAATTCTCTCCCTGATGTACAATTGAACCATACAGTCCAGGAAAGCCCAAGAAGGGTCAGTAAACAAAGGGCACAGGTCACCATTCTGAAATGTTAACTCAGTTTCTCCCTCCACAGATGCTGTCTGGCCTGCTGAGTATTTCCAGCATGTTCTGTTTTTATTACAGATTTAAAGTAATTGGTAAAAGAGCCAGAGATGACATGTGGAAAATATTTTTACACAGTGAGCTGTTATGATCTGGAATGCACCATTTGAAACAATGGTGGAAGTAGATTCAATGATAATTTTCAAAAAAAAAAAAAAATTGGATAATTACTTGAAGGGGGAAATTTACAGGGGCTTGGGCAAAGAACAGGGGGGGGGTCGGACTAATTGGATTACTCTTTCAAAGAGCTGGCACAGCCATGATGGGTCAAATGACCTCTTTCCTTGTTGAATCATTCCATGATTCAATCACTGCAATGTTCCAAGTTAACTCACTTAGCTCAGGTCAGATGCAGGCGAGATACAATAAGGGATCAAAACCCATTTGGTACAAAAGGGAAAATGGCTAAGATTCCTGATCCTGATCACTAACCAGAGCCCTCTGCTGGAATATGTATGCAAAAGGACATGTGTGAATGCAAGGCAATGCATGTATGTATGAAGATGTTTTACACTAAAAACATTATTTTCTCTCACTAATAAACAAAGCAAAAAATATCTGTTGGTGATCAGAGAATCTTATTCAAATGTTCTGAAAATTCTAGAATTCCCTGAGATTTAATTCATACTGACAACACTTGCTTATATGAGATTTTCTTGTAGAATATCAGGATATTTGTGCTGTGGGTAATGCTTTATTTTTCACTATCATCTGTTTGTTTCAACTAAACCTGAGGAAAAAGGAGATTTTTGCCAACACAGAGTCCCTTGATGGTTTATGCTGCATTACACAGCTTTTAAAACAGCAGGAAGCAGAGTCATGTGAAATTAGTATTTATTCCAGTATAAATGCACTTTACACCGGCTAGATACAGAGAACCATTAGAAGTGGTAGCATTCACCTTTCTGCAAATACTGACACACTTTACAAAAAACATATAAGCAACATTATGGTCACAAAGCTGTTCTGTGATAACACTACAGTCACCTTTCCCTGCCAGTGAAAAGCACCCGCAAATGGTGAATGATCCATAGAGAGCAATGGGGGTGCTGGGGAAGCAGTTAACAAGTAAGAATTAGATGTAGGGGAGGATGGTTGGATTATTCACTTATTTCTACCTTCCACCTTAGAGCAATGCTGTTCTTTGTAAATTAGATCATTCTGGTGACAGATTTAAATTGAACTACTTGACATTCCTGGAATTAGCATAATACCCAATCAGATTTGTTATTCCTCACGTCCTTTCCCAGCAATATTGTAGGAACCACAAAGTTGATGCTGATTAAAAATCAGCCCCCAACAGCCCCTCTGATAACTCATTAGATAATTTGACCATGTGATGTACTACTGCAGCAGACAGACCAAAGAGGTCTAGTTGTGCCCTGTAACAACAACTTGTATTTATATAGTACCTTTAACAAAATGAAGTATCACAAGGCATTTCAAGGGATCGTTATAAACAATGTATGACATCAAGCCGTACAAGGAGATATTAGGATATTAGAAGTTTGGTCAAAGAGGTAGGGTTTAAGAAGTGCCTTAAAGGAGGAAAGCAAGGTGGACAGGTGTAGGGAAGGAATCACAGAGCTTGGGGCCTAGGCAACTGAAGGAACGGCCACCAATGGTGGAGCAATTATGATTGGAATGCACAAGAGGCCAGAATTAGTGGAGCACAAATATCACAGAGGATTGAGAGACTGGAGGAGATTACAGAGATAGGAAGGGACCAAGGCCGTGGAGGGATTTGATAACAAAACATGTGGTTTATTAGTCAATCCCAGCTAGTCTGGTGCTGGAGATAGTAAACTTGGCCTTCACATCCTGAGCTAAGGCGGGAAAAAATCTGACCAGCTGATATGTCTATATGATTAGGCATTGACTAAGAACAAGACTGAGCTTGGCTATGATATCTCCAATGGCTAGATAACCTGCTGGCACTCAGAGGGTCATTTCTTGAGAATGTGCTGTTGGCAAGGAACTTTATCAACATGTTGAGTGCATCATATCAAAATACTATGCACTCTGCCGCAGTTTTCTGATATGTATGTTGGTGTCTTCACATGTTCAATAACTGGACTGTTCAGTGCTAAGCCTCACCATGAGAAATGGCTGCAAAACCAAGATACTGGAGGATTATCAGCACTTGTGGATCTATAAACACCACAAGGTTCAACACTCTCAGCTGAAAAGAGGAGAAATGGGAATCATGCTGAAAAATATCAATTACAGATGGAGCTATTTAATTGAGAAAGCACGACGACAAGCTGAAATAGAAACCACAGGTGAACTTGTGAAGGAATCCATGTAGAGAAATCAAGCCATAATGAGGGTGATAAGGTTGAAATATTTATAAAAGCTTAAAATTTTAAAAGGGTAAATTCTGTTCACAAGACCTGACCACAGGTTCCTGCATGTAGGGATGTGTCTCTCCTTACAGCAATAAGAGAATCCCTGATAAAAAAGATACACTCCCAAAGTTGCAGAGTAACACATTTTTGTTGCAAACTGTCAGGAAATCCAGCACAGTGTAGTATTTCATAAAATTATTTGATACTGATCATCCTAGACCACAGTCAATTGGAATTTTTACAACCTAGCCCAACCTAAGAGCTATACTAGAATTTTAAAACACAGACACATGATTAATGAAAAAAATTATCACCATGCATTTGTGCAGCTTGGTTTCCCTGGTATCAATAAGGGCCAGGCCTTATGTGGAATTTAACAAATAAATAAACTTTCTTGGAATCAAAGAGGGCCAGGCCTACTTAGAAATTACTGATTATCAAAACCATATTTGGAACATGAAGGATCTGAGCCTAATTACAATGAAGATACCACCCCTACATGTAAGATATTAGTTGTGCAGTCCAAGGCACATTATAAGTACTGACAACATACATCAGATTATCAGATACACTTCACTCGCTTGAGCATCTCTCATGGTAAAGGTACAGCTGTTAGAGATCAGCAGAGATAATTATTTCCTGAACTGGGACAGGAGTCATCTTGCTAACTCTGTAGCCTTCACTTGGGATTTACATTAAATGCTACTTTAAAAATTGATGGATATTAAATTATTTTACTTTAACAATAATTAAAATTTAAAAACTGGATCCTCTATTAGAAATAACATTGTATTTTCTCTCTTTTTCTAGAATCTATTTAAATAAATGTAATTGACTGTTTTCACCTGACTTGTGACTTGCATGTTTGGTTCTTTAGTACACATTTTATGGATTAGAATTTGTATTGTCTCACATAGTCTGCTGATTCACTAGTTCGTGAACCTGACTCCGTACCCTCTTTGATACGAACATACATACATATGAACAAAGAGCAGGAGTAGGCCATTCAGCCGCTCAAGCCTGCTCTGCCATTTAATAAGATCATGGCTGATCTGATAGTAACCTGAAATCTGCATCCCACCCACCCCTGATAACCTATCACCCCCTTGCTTACCAAGAATCTATCCACCTCTGCCTTAAAAATATTCAAAGACTCTGCTCCCACCACCTTTTGAGGAAGAGAGTTCCAAAGACTCACAACCTTCTGAGTGAAAAAATTTCACCTCATCTCTGTTTTAAATGGGTGACCTCTTATATTTAAACAGTGACCCCTAGTTCTAGATTCTCCCACAAGGGGAAACATCCTCTCCACATCCACCCTGTCAAGATCCCTCAGGGTCTTATATGTTTCAATGGGAGGTACATTAATGAGAAATTATACCTGGACCCTAAAAATATTTGGGATATTATAATCTATGTGAAACTTGTTAAAGAGGCTGTCTGGAGGACAGTATTACTCTCAGCAGCATTCTTTCCTTTGAGGAAAGATAGATCAGTGTTCCGGGCCCATTTAGCATCTTTAGGAATATACAAATTAGAAGCAGGAGTAGGCCACTCAGCCCTTCGAGCCTGCTCCACCATCCAATAAGATCATGCCTGATCTGACTGCTACCTCAATTCTACATTCCCAACTACCTCCAATAATTTTTCACCCCATTGCTTATCAAGAATCTATCTACCTTGGCCTTAAAGTATTCAAAGACTCTGTTTCCATTGGTGAAGAGTTCCAAAGACTCACCACCCTCAGAAAATATTTCTCATCATCTGTCTTAAATAGGCAACCCCTTATTTTTAAACAGTGACCCCTCGTTCTAGATTCTCCCACAAGAGGAAACATTCTTTACACATCCACCCTGTCAAAACCCCTCAGGATCTTATATGTTTCAATCAAGTCGCCTCTTACTCTTCTAAACTCTGGCGGACACGTGCCTAGCCTGTCGAACCTTTCCTCATAAGACAACCCTCCCATTCCAGGTATTAATTTAAACCCTCTTTAAACTGCTTCCAATGCATTTACAACTTTCTTTAAACAAGGAGACCAATTCTGTACACAGCACTCAAGATGCAGTCTCACCAATGCCCTGTATAACTGAAGCATAACCTCTCTGCTTTTGTATTCAATTCCCTTTGCAATAAACAATAACATTCTATTATCTTTCCTAATTACTTGTTGTATCTGCATACTAATCTTTTGAGATTCTTGCACTAGGACGCTCAAATCCCTCTGTATCTCAGAGCTCTGCAATCTCTCACCATTTAGATAATAAGCTTTTCTTATTCTTCCTGCCAAAATGGACAATTTTACATTTTTCCATATTATACTCCATTTGCCAGATCTTTGGCCTCTCACTTAACCTATCTATGTCCCTTTGTAGCCTCCTATGTCCCCTTCACAACTTACTTTCCTACCTATCTTTGAATCTTCAGCAAATTTAGCAACCATTCCTTTGGTCCCTTCATCCAAGTCATTTATATAAATTGCAAAAAGTTGAGGCCCCAGCACTGATCCATGTAGCACACCACTCATTACATCTTGCCAAGCAGAAATGACCCATTTATGCTTACTACCTGTTTCCTGTTAGCTAGCCAATCTTCCATGCATGCCATATGTTACCCCATACATCATGAGCTTTTATTTTCCACAATTATCTTTGATATTTCACCTTGTCAAATGCCTTCTGGAAATCTAAGTGCAGAACATCCACCAGTTCCCCTTTATCAACAGTTGTTACTTCTTCAAATAACTCCAATAAATTGGTTAAACATGACTTCCCTCTTACAAAACCATGTTGACTCTGCCTAATTACCTTGAATTTATCTAAGTGCCCTGCTATAACATCTTTAATAATAGCTTCTAACGTTTTCCCTATGAAAGAAGTTAAGCTAACTGGCCTGTAGTTTCCCTCTTTCTGGCCACCTCATTTTTGAATAAAAGAGTTACATTCACTATATTCCATTCAATTGGAACCTTTCCCAAATCTAGAGAATTTTAGAAAATTAAAACCAACACATCAACTATCTCCCTAGTCATTTCCTTTAAAGCCCTGGAATGAAGTCCAGCAGGATGCTGGGACCTTTTAAGCCACAGCCCCAGCTCAGGGCCAGTTCCCTGGTGATTGTAATTTTCTTGAGTCCTCCCTTCACAGCTATTTCTAGGATGTTACTTGTATCCTCTATAGTGATGACCTATGCAAAATACCTGTTCAATTCATCTGCCATCTCCTTATTTTTCACTATTAATTCCCCAGACTCACTTTCTATAGAACCAATGATCGCTTTGTTAACTCTTTTCTCTTTTAATTATCTATAGAAACTCTTACTATCTGTTTTTATATTTCCAGCTAGCATTCTTTCATGCTCTAAATTTTCCATCCTTATTAATATTTTAGTCATTCTCTGCTGGTTTTTATATTCTGTCCAATCTTCTGACCTGCCACTCACCTTTGCACAATTATATGCTTTCCCTTTGTCAGAACTTTTCGGTCCCTCTGGCTGGTAGTATCTTCCAGTCCCACCAACGTGAATGGGCTTTTCAATGGCTCGCCACATCCACCGTAGTGTGACCCATCGTGCTGTGGCCAGAAACTCCTGGCCCTTAAGCTTGATATTATCTTTAACTTTTTTAGTTAACCATGGATGGTAAGTTCTCCCCTTGAAATTTTTCTCTCTCATTGGAATGTAGATATTCTGTAATATTCCTATAGATGTCTGCCACTGCATCTCTGTTGGCCTATTGCTTAACCTAATTTGCCAGTTCACTTCAGGTGTTGCTGCTTTCATGCCCTCATAATTGCCCTTATTTAAGTTTAAAATACTAGGCTTGGACCCACTCTTCTCTCCCTCAACCTAAATGATTCTGTGAAATGTAAAATTCAATCATAATATAATCACTGCTACCTAGGGGCGCCTTCACTAGGAGGTCATTAATTAATCCTATCTCATTGCACAATACCAGATCTCTGATTGGCTCCAGAATGTGCTATTCTAAGAAACTATCCCAAAAACATTCTATGAACTCCTCATCTAGGCTACCTTTGACCATCTTATTTTTCCAGTCTATATATAGATTAAAATCTGCCATGATTATCACCATGCCTTTCTGATAGGCTCGCATTATTTATTTCTTTATACTCTGTCCTACCATGCAGGTAATGTTATGGGACCTGTACACCACTCCCACAAGTGATTTTTTGCCTTTATCATTTCTCATCTCTACCCAAACTGATTCTACATCCTGGTTTCCTGAACTTAAGTCATCCCTCTCTATTGTACTAATATTTTTTAAAATTCATTTACAGGATGCGGGTGTCACTGGCTAGGCCAGCATTTATTGCCCATCAGAAGGTGGTGGCTGCCTTCTTGAACCGCTGCAGTCTCTGTGGTGTAGGTACACCCACAGTGCTGTTAGGAAGGGAGTTCCAGGATTTTGACCCAGCAACACTGAAAGGAACAGCGATATATTTCCAAATCAGGATGGTGAGTGGCTTGGGGGGAAACTTCCAGGTGGTGGAGTTCCCATGTACCTGCTGCCCTTGTCCTTCTAGTAGCGGTCATGGGTTTCGAAGGTGCTGTCGAAGGAGCCTTGGTGAGTTCCTGCAGTGCATTTTGTAGACCATACACACTGCTACCATCATTAATTAATAGAGTCACCCCTTCACCTTTTCTTAGCTTCCTTTCCTTCCTAATTGTCATGCCCCCTTCAATATTCAGGTCTCAATCTCTGTCATCCTGCAGCCATGTCTCTGTAATGGCTATCAGAACATACTTATTTATTTCTATTTCATCTGTTTTGTTTCAAATGCTAGGTGCATTTAGATACACAGCCTTCAGTTTTGTTCTTTTATTATGTTGTAACCTCTAGCCTTATCTGCTGATTTATTCTTAGATTTGTACCCTCTATCACTTCCAGACATGGTCTGTTTATCATTTCCCATGTTAGTAGTTTTCTCTCATCTTGTCCCTACTCTTTAAATTACCACATCTTCCCAAATTTGATCCCGTGCCCCCATGATTTAATAAATCCTCTCTACTTGCCTAGTTATGCGACTTGCTAGAACACTGATCCCAGCATGGTTCAGGTGTAGACCGTCCTAACAATACAGCCCCCACTTTCCCCAGCACTGCTGCCAGTGCCCCACAAACCAGAAGCCACTTCTCCCACACCAGTCTTTGAGCCACACATTCATTTCTCTAATCTTATTTGCCCTATCCCAATTTGCACGTGGCTCAGGTAATAATCCAGAAATTATTACCTTTGAGGTTCTGCTTCTTAATTTGGTACCTAGCTTCTCAGACTGGCTGTGCAGAACCTCGTTCCTTGTCCTGCCTATGCTGTTGGCCAGAACAACTGGATCCTCCATCTCCCATTCCAAGCTCCTCTCCAGCCCTGAACAGATGTTCTGAACCCTGACACCAGGCAGGCAACACAGCCTTCTGGACTCTCGCTCTTTACTGCAGAGAACAGTGTCAATCCCCGTCACTATACTGTCCCCTACTACCACTGCATTCCTCCTTGTTCCCCCACGAATGTCTTTCTGTGTCACAGTACCATGGTCAGATTGCTCATCCACCACTGTCATCCAAACAAGCTGAAAGAACCTCAAACCTGTTGGACAATCGCAAAGGCTGCACTCCTGCCCTCTGGGCCTCCTTACCTGCCTCACTCGCAGTCACACCCTCCTGTCCCTGACAACTGACTAAATCAGAAAACCCTATTCTAAGGGGTGTGACCACCTCCTGGTACAAACTGTCCAGGTAACTTTCCCCCTCCCTGATGCGATGCAGAGTCTGAGGCTCGGTCTCCAGCTTGATGACTCTGAGCCAAAGCTCCTCAAGCCACAAACTGCACTTACTGCAGACGTGTTTGCCCTGGATCACAATATTATCCACGAGCTCCCATATGTTGCAGCCTTGACATATCACATGTTAATATGTTTTCATTAACTCATTAGTTATTTTATTTAATTAATTATTTTCCTTTTTTATTTTATTAACCTCACCACCAGTTTGAATCCCATTTTAAACCTTGGGAATAAAATAGACCTTGACCACTTGCCAGGTGCTCATCAGATACTCACCAAACAGTTAGCTTCTTCCTCTGTAGTAGAGCAAGAACCAATTCCTACAGCCTGAAAAAGTTAGAAAAAGCAAAGAAGCACCTGCCTCCCCTAACTCTCTCACCCAACTCCCAGCACTCTTGTTCAAAGTCCCACTCCAATCTTTCTCAACCTAAAGCTGAGAATTATCACCTGAGAGGTACACCTGATCTGGCATTGTCAGATGAAAGAGCTAGGCTTGTGATCCACCAGAAATTGTAGAGTACTAACGGAATAATTTACTGAAATCATGCTGTCAGGAAAGAATCTTGCACACTGGAAATGCATATTGGAGATTTGAGTGTGTATTCCAATTTCCTACCATTATAGATGAGGAACACTTGCCCGAATTTCCCACATGCATTCCGATTGGGTGAGGCTGTGTCAAGAATGTTATTTTGTAAAGTTATCCCAAAGGGTTTTAACTTCTGTCACAGGATCATCATTAAATCTAACCAATGTGATTAAAATTGCCTTGAACAGCTGCTTTAAGGATTCTACGTGGAAACTAAGTTTGGGCAGTCTCAATCTAGTTCCTAGTGGGCATTGGGCTGGATGTCTCATTATCAGAGACACAAGATTACAGGATTGACTTACAGAAAGTGGATGGTGCAAGCATCTCTGTGGCATGTTTTTGAGGCTGTTTTACTCTACTCTAACTCTATTATAATTGACTGGAAATGCTACGTGCCTATGCCAGATGCTGGCACGTGATAAGTGTTCTATTTTCCAAATATTAACAATTTGCATTTATATAGCACCTTTAATGTTGTAAAACATCCCAATGCACTTCATAGAATATAATCAGACAAAAACTGACAAAGAGCACAAAAGGAAATAGAAGGACAGGTGACCAAAAACATGGTCATAGGGATTGGTTTTAAGGACTGTTTCAAAGGAGGAGAGAGATAAAGAGGGAATGAGATTTAGGAAGGGAATTCCAGAGCTTACAGCCCAGGCGGTTGAAAACATGGCCAGCAATAGTGGAACAATTAAAATCAGGGATGCATGGGAGGTCAGATTTGGAGGAGAGCAGAGATCTTGGAGGGTTGTAGAGCTGGAAGAGTTAACAAGTTGGGAGGGACAAAGCCACAGAGACATAGATGAAAATTGTAAAATCGGGGCATTGCTGGGTATGTAAATCAGCAATTACAGGCAAACTAGACTCGCTGTGAGTTAGGTTACGGGCAACAGAGGTTTGAAGTTCAAGCTTATGGAAGGTGATAGATTGGAGACCAACCAGGAGAGCAGTTGAATAGTCAAGTCTAGAGGTTTAAGCAGCAGATGAGTGGAGGCAGAGTTAAGTGATGTTAGTGAGATTCAAGTAGGCAATCTTGGCAATGGAATGGATATAAGCTCATTGCAGTGCAAATAGGATGCCAAGGTTACAAGTGGTCTTGTTTAACCTCGGTCACTGACCAAGGAGTGAGATGGAGTCAGTGGCTAGGAAAAAGGGTTTGTGAACACAAAATTCACCAAAAATAAACGTTTTACACATTTCCTGTGACAAATGTTCGAGAACAAATGTCTCATTCAACTGTTGTCATCAGCCGCAGCTTTAATTTCCTCCGACAGTGAGTTGCAATTTTACGCACAGGAAGTCATTAACTCAGGCTTGAGTCAAGTACTATAATGGGAAGGTTTTTTTCCATCAACAGGTGGAGGATTCTGGCTACATAACTTTTGTGGTCACTCTGTGACACAGAACTCTGCTAACCTATTAAAACTGGCAAACAAAAAAAGTTTGACTTTATTCACAATAATATTACTTTTCACCTTTTGCCCCAAAAGCACACTGGGTATTGCAGACATATTTACAGAAGTGAGCATTGGCTTTGAGCTATTACTCTATCTTGGTCATAAACGACATGTGAAAATAAAAGTTGTCAGTGCTGAAGTGATTGATGCTGCCTTAAATTGCTAAAAGCTTCTAAATGCAATTTCATTTTGAAACAGCAATGTAAGGAAACCATAAATGTCAGATTTTTACTGATATTTCTTTTGTAAGTAATTCTCTTTCTTCACGTGTGCTGCAATTGGTTGTTTTACACCCTACTCCCCTACTTAAAGAGAATGGCCTTTGAGGCTATATTCAGGGGATGGATTCAAATCCCTTATTCCAATATTAACTTCACACCGGATGGGGCTGACCTCCTATTCCTCTTTCTTGCTCTACAGCTTGGTCATTCAAACCAGGCAGGGGGAAGTTGAATATTAAAGCATATGGTAAGCAAAAATTGAACATGAAATATTACAGTAACCAACAACATTTATAACTAATTACGTCACCACAAGCTTCAATATCTTCCAAACCATGTGAGTATATGTGCAAATTCAAGAACTGCAAAACAGGCAGTCTGCTCCTTATTCAGAATCATGTGATCATGTGATCTGCAAAGGGTTTCAGAAATCTAGCAACAGACATTGGGGTAGAAATTCTTTGGCACTCTGCTGACATTTCGATTTACAAACTTCGTGGTTGGACATCACATGCCGAAAATGTGAACAAAGGGGAGATGATGTCATATTGGTAAAGACAGGTACTGGGTATCTGCCAAGCTGGTCTTATTAAAGTATGTTAATAGGCTTCCTGCATTTTAGTTAGGGGGCTTTTCATTCGCAATCTTGGATGTGACCAGAAAAACATCACACCAATATTCGGGAAGCTAGTTAAAGCTGTGCCCTTAAAAAGGGGTCCCATCTCCAAAAAGTGGCTAAAAATTATACTTTTGACTTCTGGAGATTTTTAATGTTTTCTTTGGCTGTTTAGGCAGCACTTTATACTCTGAATTATTGCTTAAGTAGTTGGTTTGTTGACTTTTGGCAGCAGCTGCACTGTTTATTCCATTGGCAGCAGGAGACCCAAAAGAGATGGGAATGTTGCTGTGATTGCCATTAAAGCAGCAGACACAGCAGCACAGAATTGCACAGGCAAAAGAGGTCTTACTGAACGTGAGCCTTCTTGAACGGAAAGTCATCCTTCAATAGGTCAGAGGAGCAGTGTGGGAGGAGGTTAACTTCCGATCTCTAATTGCCTGGGAAGTTTAAACTTCCGATGGACAATCACCCTGCACTGGGAACCATCCAATACTCAGATTTAAATCACTTTGGATGGTTCTGACTGTCTCACCAGAATAGTTACCAAGGAAATGTTAGAAGAATTAAAACCACTTCTAACTCCTGGGTAAGTATAATACTGGCCCCCTGCAACCCCCCCATTGGATCTCCCAACTACCCTCCCGAGCCCCACCACAGGATTCCCCCAAACTCCTGACTACACCCCGCTCGACTACCACCCTCTCCCACCCCACTAACCACCCAAGCCCCACCCCCACTGACCATCCTAGTATTTCCCCACCCCGATCTATACTACCACCACCACCACCCCCATCCTATCAACTTACCTTAAACACTTACCCTCTCCCTGGCTTCTCAATGTGGCTGAGACATTTAAGCTTACATGCTAGTGCCGTAAAAAGGGGGCATGGCACCCTTTCCTCTGACTCCGCTGCACTTGACTGAAGGCCTTGGGAACTCGCTGCACTGCACCCTTCTCAACCGGCCCGAGGCAAAAGGTGAGGCAAAGAAGGTGCAGCTCCCAACTAAGGTAAATAAAAAGGAGCAGTTTGACAATCCAACTGCGATTGTCAATCCACAGACGTTCTGGCCCAGAATATGAAACTAAACTACCCAGGAATTTGAAAACAGATTGTAAGAGCTTTTATAAATATATAAAAACGAGTAGAGTAGCTAAAGTAAATAAGGATCTCTTGGAGGCCAAGACAGGAAAAATTATCATGCGGAATAAGAAAATGCTGATGGTCTGTAACTAAATAGATTTGCTTTGGTTCCAACAAGACTTTAACCAATTAAGGCAAAAGCATATCTCTGGATAGTAAATTTTAAAGGAAGTTTATTTTTACAAGGAAAAAGGTATACTTATCAATACACGACAGACTCTTACAACTTCAATCGGGTGATCAAGCTAGATAAAAGTGTAAATCCCTCCTGTTCCCTCGCTGACAGTGATTTCCCCAAAATCTTGCCCCAGGGAACACTCAGTACCTCTTGTGACTAATTAGTAAAGATGGCACTCAAAACCTCAATTTTTAAACCTTGAATTAGCATTACCTCATCTCGAATCAAGCCTGTTGTAATTATTCAATTGGTCAATGTTGTAACTGGATTATTTTTATTGGATTTAGCCATTTACTCACATTGTCCCATCAAGTGGAACAATGAGGCTGTTCAGGATATTTCTCTTATCTGAATTTGTACAAGTCTCTATTCATTACCCTGCATCTGTTTCAACCTACCAAGGCCAATGGAGGTCCTGCACTGACACCATATCTGATTGCTCCCTTTCCCACAGCCAAAGCTTACAGCAGCAAATTAATACTTTTAAAACTTCAGACATTACAATATTATCCAGCCTCAGTAATTACTTGATTAATTACCTATTCTTCAATCGTAATATAATTGAGGTTTATTCCTGTTCAATCATCTGTTTCTGGCTGCTTATTAATTACACAGTGATTCTTGATTAACACATGTGAGTGGTTTTGTAGGTTGTATACTTATACAGAGTACAAAATGGCTTCTTTGGCCCAGTGTAAGTTCAAAATGACATCTTCACCTTGTTAGCTTACAACAGTGAATATGGGAAAACATCATAAAACTGGTCAAGTTAAACTAAAATCTACTACCCAGGCCTACTTACTATATCTGTGTAGTAGAAAACACAAATTACACATGAGAAATAGAGGGTAACCAAGGGGTTAATGAGGGTGAAGAACTTAAAGAAATCAAAAACAGCAGAGAAAAAGGACAGAATTTTCCCCCCGTTGGGGGGGAAGTTGATGGGCGGGCGCATACAGGCGTGCTTCCGATCAGCGCCCCCAATCGGAGGCACGCCGCCATTTTACGTGGGCGGGCCAGTTAAGGCCTGCCCAGCATGACATCTGCACAAAAGCGCTATGTGCTCCCTGAACAGGCGGGGGGGATATCCCAAATTCGAGAGTGCGCTCTTTCGCGCATGCGCACGAAAGAGCACACTCATCTCCCTGAGGCTAAGTGCAGCCTCAGGGAGATGAGCTGTACATGTAAAAAAGACAAAAATAAAAAAATAAAATTTCTCTTACATGTCCCCTCATGTGACAATGTCACATGAGTTGGAACATGTCCATAATTCTTACAAAATCTTTATTAAAATTTTTAAAGCCTACATGAAACCTCATCCCGCCCGTGGATGAGGTTTCATATTTTTACTCGTTCCCGCTGGGGCTCCTGGCCTGCCCGCCAACATTAAGGTTGGACGGGCAGGTCCTTTAATCACTTAATTGACCATGTCAATGGCCTCAATTGGCCATTGACAGGTCGGCGGGCGCGTAGCTGATTTGGCTGCGCTCCCGCCTTCCTGAAAATTTAAATGGGGCGCGGTGACGTCGGGAGTTCCCCCCGACGTCACCGCGCGTCATTTTACGCGTCGGCGAGTGGGCCCTGCCGCTCGTAAAATTCTCCCAAAGTATCAGAGAGACTTAAGGGGCTAAATCCCCAGCACCTAAAAGCCTACATATTAGGCTATAGGTAGCTGCAGCAAGGATGTGCTGATTATGATTTTCCAAAATTCCCTAGGCCAGAATTTTTAGGATAGCGGGGAATCTGAGAGCCCCGCTACCATTTTACACTCTACTGAGTATTTGATTGCAGTAGGCAGGACCGCTGCCCCTCATTTAGGAGGAAGTTCCGCCTTGGCCTGTGGCTTTCCAGTACCTCCAGGAAGAGGCACTGCAAGAAGCTTCCCGAGCCTAAGTCCAGGGAACCGGAGAAAAAGGTGTCAGGTCTCCAGGGGGGAGTGAAGGGAACGCGGGGGGGTCGCGAGGAGGGCAATCAGAGTCTCGGGGGCAGGCTGGGGTGGGGGAGGGAGGTCCACAGGTCAACGGTCCTTAAGGGGAGGGCGTCCCCAGTCAGAAGGGGTTTCTGGAGGAGGTGCACTCCCTCCCCCACCCCTCCGACCCGAGATCTAACTCCCTTCACTTCTGGCCTTCCCCTCTGAGCTGTCACCTGCCCGCCAGCCTAAAAATTAAGGCTGACAGGAAACGGACCTTAAGTGGCCAGAACTTGGCAGGAGGCAAAAAACCTGTTTTGGAATTTTGTTCCCCCGACTTTTAAGGCGGGTTAAAGGCAGACCAAGCTCCCTGACAAACAATGTCCGGAACTCTATTTGCATGCATTAGCATTTCATGCATGCTCATTAAAAGTCCACCTTGGTGGAATTAAGCTCCCCTCCAAATTAAGTTCCCCGCTAGCGGGAAATTAGAATGCTCAGTTTTATGACTGTATATAAGTGGCGTGAACCTGGCGAGCTTCACCTTTTCCACAACTTTGAAGTCAGTAGATGTTCTTGTCTCCTTCTTGGGACCTCACATAACTTCATTCATATTGAGGGCCATTAGCAAACTCTGAACCAAGGCTGGACAAGGGAGGTAAACAAAATCTGGAAGAGCAGTTGTAGGTTGGAAGAGGAGTGCAAAAGCTGGACAGGGGAGGCAGGCTGATAGGGGAAGGTTGGGGAGAGTGCCCAGGGAAGAGGGGAGGGCAATGTCAGGGGAAGGGAGAGGAGAGAATATCCAGGTAAGTGGGGTGGTGGTGAGAGTGTCTGGGGAAGTGGGAGTGGTGCTTCTGAGGGCAAGATCGGTGGTGCTGCCGGTGGGGACCTACATGTTGAATTCAGAGCACAGGTAATAGGAGGGAACAGTCACAGTCAGAGTGGGGAGTGGGATGCAGTAGGGTGGCAGGTCCAGGGTGAGAGTCTGGTAGGTGAAGGCCTCATCAGGTGGGTCACAAAGAGGGACAAGACAGCTGGCTCGGATAACAGGAAGGGAGAGGGTCAGGGTGGGCATGGGTAGCAGGTGTTGGCTCTGAGGGGACGGAAGGCAGATGGAATTGGATCATGATAGGGTCCAGGGTAACAGCGGGAGATTCAAGGGTGACAGAGGTGAGAGGAATGGTGATACTGGGTGAGTCAAAGGTGATGGGGGAAGTTGGTGGGTGACAGGGGGAGGGTAGAAGGTGGTGGACCGAGTTTGAAAGGTGACGCACACGACTTTTAAATCTAACCTTGACGCAGTTAGCCATTCAGTGAGATCTCTCGAGATGGGAGGAGGAAGAACCTTTTCAGGTGGGTGGAGTTCAAGGTCAGCACGTGCTGCCAACTAAAGGGACACCCTAATAATTATGAGGCAATTGGATGTCAAAGATGCTCAGTTTGTTTCTCCTCTCTATGGCGAAGGCCACAAGGCAGCAGGTTTGTTCCCAACTCATCGGTCTCATAACATCGCGATCCCAGCAAGGTGTGGAGCGGCCGACTATTCTGTGCCATTTGCCATTGGCTGCCGGCAGAGGCCGGGATGAAGGAAGGGAGAGAGGAAAGTGGATGCCTCCAAGGGGCACGGCTGATGGAGGGCAGCGAACTCACCACTCCAGACCTCCATCCTCCTGGGTGAATGGTCATTGCTGACAAGGGACCATGCAGTTAATCTTTCTAAGCTTCCAAGGCAATGGTCAGACTCCTGTTCTCGCCGCATCATGAGATCCATACTCAGTGCCATGCGCCACCATAGGTACATACCTGACCTTTCTTTCCAGCAGCACTGACTCACCCTATTTCAAGGCTGTCCTGGCTCCCAGTTTAATTTCATTCTTCATCGCATCTGACGCCTTAGCAAACATCATTGGCCTGAATTTTTCAGATGGCGGGCTTGCAGAACATTTCACACTCACTGTCCCACCTGAGATCTAAGCCTGTTGATTTTCGGGCTTCCCCCATGCAAGGTCAATCCTCCCAACAGCCTAAAAATTGAGGCTGGGTGGGAAATAGCCCTTAAGCGGCCAATTATTGGCCACTTGAGGGCCTCAAGTGGTGCAAGGGCGGGCTTCCCGGCTGAGGCTTTATCCACCACAGCGTAAAATCGCTACGTGGTCAAGGCAGGCGGGAACCTGGGAGGGGATCCTGTTCCTTCAATTTCACACTTCCCCTGCCTAAAACCTCGCTGGTGGGAGAGCGTAAAATTCAAACAATTTTCTTTCATTTCAGGTGATAAGGAACGCAAATTCCAACAATTTAAGAGCCTTAATAATACACCCAGCCTGAAATTTTAGGCACGCAGGAGGATTGACCTTGCATGGGGGAAGTCTGAAAATTAATGGACTTATATGATGGGTGGGAATGGGGGGTTATATTGGATTTGAAAGAATTCAAGAAGCCCCCTTTTGAAGTCAGGAACTGCCCCCACTTCAAGTCTGGTGGCCTCCAGATCTCTCTCCCTGCCCTACCACTCCCCTGAGACCCCTTCGTGCCTGCCTCCAAGCCTTCTCTACCCTCCCCACCCCAGGACCCTTTAAAATTACCTGCGCCTCCAGTGCTTGGATCTAGCCTCAGACGTCCTCGTGCAATTCCTCTTCAGTCCACTGCAGCTCCTGATGCTGCAGGGCCTAGAGAGCTGCCAGTTGTCTAAGGCAGGACTTCCTCCCAAGTGAGGGTCAGAAGTACCACCTGAGCCACTTACCACTCATTTGAGTATGAAATGGCTGTAGAGCACTCGGGCATGTGTTCCCCATTGACTTTTCGGATGGCAGGAAGAGAGATCCCACCATCCAAAAAATTCAGGCCATGGGTACCAACACCTCTCTGGATCCTTCTCCCCTTCTCTTTCCTCTGGCCCCATCCCTTCTTCTAACCCCAGCTCTTGCTGTGTGTTCACTGTATCCCCTGATCTTCTCCTTTTGATGCTCAGCAAAGGGCTCAGTTTTATTCCATTACGCTCCATCTCAGTGAATTTCGGGCTTCACACGACGTTGAATTCCTCTTCCATCACCTTCACTTACATGCTCACTTCTTTGGGCAGGAATCCTTGCCCTGACCAGCGGATCCTTTCAACTGCCTCCAGTACTCTCCCTCCACTTGGACCCCTCCTTTTTTTCTTACCCACTCTTGATCTTTTCATTGAGAAATGTTAGCATGACATCGCCCAACTTAATTCTTCTACTCTTCTCGCTCATTCAAGGCGTGATAGTGGCGTCGTGGTAATGTCTCTGGATTAGTAACCAAGAGACCCAGGCTAATATGCTGGGGACATGGGTTCAAACCACACCCCGGCAGCTGGTGGAATTTGAACTCATAATAAATCTGGATTATGAAGCTAGTCTCAGTAATAGTGACCATGAGACTATAATCGATTGTTGTAAAAGTCCATCTGGTTCACTAATGTCCTTTAGGGAAGGTAATCTGCTGTCCTTACCTGGTCTGGCCTACGTGTGACTCCAGACCCCCAGCAATGTGGTTGACTCTTGACTGCTCTGCAATGACCTAGCAAGCCGCTCAGTTCAAGAACAATTCAGGTTGGGCAACAAATGCTGGTCTTGCCAGCGACTCCCACATCCCATGAAAGAATTAAAAAAAACTCTCCAATCTGTCTCCCTCTGAGCTTGCTGCACTCTTTCAGGTCTAACCCCAACATTGTTATCAAACCTGCTGACAAGGATAGTGCTGTTGTTGTCTGGCATATTGACCTCGCAGAGTCTGAGCACCAACTCTCAGACACTTCTTCCTGCTTCCTCTTGAATCCTGTTCCTGCACCACTGAATTTATTTGTTCCTATCTTGACTCTATTTTTTTTCTCCCTTTGTCCAGTCTCCTTCCACCTTTGTGGTGCTTCTAATGCCCTACACCATTTCAACAATTTCCAATTTCCTGGCCCTAGCCTCCTCCTCTTCACCCTGGACGTCCAACCCCTCTAGACCTACATTCCCTACCAGCATGATCTGAGGTCCCTCCGCTACTTCCTTGAATAGAGGCCTGAACAGCTTCTATCCACCACCATCCTCCTCCATCTGGTTGAATGTTCTTTCATTGGACAATTTGTCCTTTAACTTGTCTCACTCCCTCCAAATAAAAGGTGCAGCTATGGGTACCCACATATGCCCTAGTTACTCTTGTTTTTGTGTGGGATATATGGAACATTCCTTGTTCCAGTCCTACTCAAGGCCCCTCCCACAATTCTTTTTCCTGTACATCGATGACTGTATTGGTGCCACATCTTGTTCTCAGGTGGAAATGGAAAAATTCATCAAGTTTGCTTCCAATTTCCACCCTCCTCTCATGTTCATATCCAACACTTCCCTTCCCTTCCTTGACTTCTCTGCCTCCATTTCTGGAGATAGACTGTCCTGGTAATATTCATTATATGCCCACTGACTCCCACAGCAACCTTGACTACGCTTCCCCACACCTTGCCTCCTGTCAGGACTCCATTCCATTCTCCCAGTTTCTCCATCTCTGTCCCATCTGTTCTTATGCTGGAACTTTCCACAACAGCACTTCTGACATGTCTTCTTTTTTCCTCAACCAAGAATTCTACCCCACCTCCCCACCACTGTGTTTGACAGGACCCTCAACCTGTGTTCGACCCATTTCCCGCATTTCTGCTCTCACCCCTTCCCCTCCCTCCCTGAATGGCAATAGGGTTCCCCTCTTCCTCACATTCCACCCCACCAGCTTCCACATTCAAAGGATCATCCTCAGCCATTTATGCCACTTCCAACATGATGCCACCACCAAACACATCTTCTCCTCCCCAACCCTGTCAACATTCTGAAGGGACTGTTCCCTTTATGACACTGTGGTCCACTCCTCTATCACCTCACACCCTTCCCATGGCACCTCCCCATGCAATCCCAGGAGGTGTAGCACCTGCCCTTTTACTTCTTCTCTCCACACTGTCCAAGGTCCCAAAACATTCCATCCAGGTGAAGCAGTGACTTACTTTTTTAAAATTCATTTACAGGATGTCTAGGCCAGCATTTATTACCCATTCCTAATTGCCCTTGAGAAGCTGGTGGTGAGCTGCCTTCTTGAACTACTGCAGTCCCTGTGGTGTAGGTACACCCATAGTGCTGTTAGGGAGGGATCTCCAAGATTCTGACAAACAATGCTGTCTCCTCTACAGTGGGGAGACTAAACACAGACATGGTAACCACTTTGTGGAACACCCCCATTCAGTCTGCAAACATGACCCCAATCTTCCAGTTGCTTGCCATTTTAATTAACCGCCTTGCTCTCATGTTCACATTCCTGTCCTTGGCCTGCTGCAGTGTTCCAGTGAAGCTCAACACAAGCTGGAGGAACAGCACCACATCTTCCAATTAGGAGCTTTACAACCTCTGGATTCGACATTCAGTTCACCAACTTCAGACCGTTAACTCTCCTCCGATTTGCTTCATTCATTTTTGCCAAGTGCCAGTCTGTATCTTGTTTTCATGTTTTTGCTCTCAGACAGAGCTGTTCATTATTCTGCCATTAACACTTATCCTGGGCCAATGCTTTGTTTCTTTGCTACGGCCATTACCACTCCCTTTGCCCTTTGTTCCATGATACCTTTGTTATTTAATCTCTCCCGCCCTCTAACCTATCCCAGACGATCCCTTTTGTTCTAACCCCCTTTTCCCTTACAACAGCATAAAACCCATCAGCTTCCTTTACTTCTGAAGAAAAGTCATATTGGGCTCAAAATGTAAACTCTGTTTCTTTCTCCACAGATGCTGCCAGACCTGATGAGATTTTCCAGCATTTTCTGTTTTTATTTCAGATTTCCAGCATCCTTAATGTTTTGCTTTTATTCTCTCAATCTTCTTTTGAGAGATATTGAAGTGTATTTTTATCTTCAGCACTTGGGTAGTGATCTAGTAGGGCGGGTCTCCAATGTGTTGATGAACTCGACAGATTTACATTCCATGGGCTGTAGAAGCAATGCAGTCTCTATTTGGCAAACAACTGCAGACTACCCTTCGCAGTCATCACTCATCAATACTCCCAGGGGTACATGGTGCCTTGATCGAAAAACAGGGGAAGGGGAAAGATGCCCATGACCAGCGTGTGGGCAACAAATTACTCAACATGAACATCGGACAAAAAGTTCAAGTGCAATACCCAACTGGTAACACATGGAATCCAATGAAAATGGTCAGCATATACCCAGAGCCAAGGTCATATCAAATGGCATGACAGTGTGGTGAAACAGATGCCAAATTAGGCCAATGCCACAACCAGAAACACTGAGTAATCCTATTGAGAGTAGAATATGCTCTAAGATGCAGCCAAAATACAGCTGCCAGCATTCTGAAAGCATACAGCAGTCTCCAACCAAGATTAGCGTAACTAAGTCCAGATTTCTTTTTTATTTATTCGTTCATGGGATATGGGTGTTGCTGGCTAGGTCAGGATTTATTGCCCACCCCTAATTGCCCTTGAGAAGGTGGTGGTGAGCCACCTTCTTGAACGCTGCAGTCCATGTGGTGTAGAAACACCTACAGTGCTGTTAGGAAAGATGTTCCAGGATTTTGACCCAGTAACAGCGAAGGAACGGCGATATATTTCCAAGTCAGGATAGTGAATGTCTTGGAGGGGAACTTGCAGGTGTTGGTGTTCCCATGGATCTGTTCCCCTTGCCCTTCTAGGTGGTAGGTTTGGTGTATGAAGGAGCCTTGGTGAGTTGCTGCAGTGCACCTTGTTTATGGCACACACTGCTTCCACTGTGTGTCAGTGGTGGAGGGAGTAAATGTTAAAGGTGGTGGATGGAATGGTAATTAAGTGGGCTGTTTTGTCCTGGATGGTGTTGAGCTTCTTGAGTGCTGTTGGAGCTGCACTCATCCAGGCAAGTGGAGACCATTCCATCACACTCCTGATTTGTGCATTGTAGATGGTGGATGGGTTTTGAGGAGTCAGGAGGTGAGTTACTCACCACAGAATTCCCAGCCTCTGACCTACTTTTGTAGCCACATATGGCTAGCCCCATTCAGTTTCCGGTCAATGATAATGCCCAGGATGTTGATAATGGGGGATTCAGTGATGGTAATGCATCAAACGTCAAGGGGAGATGGTTAGATTCATTCTTGTTGGAGATGGTCATTGCCTGGCACTTGTTTGGCACAAATGTTACTTGCCACTTGTCAACCCAAGCCTGAATGTTATCCAGGACTAACTGGATATGGACAAGGACTGCTTCAGTATCTGAGGAGTGACGAATGGTGCTGCATATTGTGAAACATCCCCACTTCTAATCTTATGATGAAGGGAAGGTCATTGATGAAAGAGCTGAAGATGGTTGGGTCTAGGACACTACATTAAGGAACTCCTACAGCGATGTTCCAGGGCTGAGATGATTGCCCTCCAACAATCACAACCACCTTCGTTTGTGCTAGGTATGACTCCAACCAGTGAGAGTTTCCTCTGATTCCCATTGACTTCGGTTTTTCAAGGACTTCTTGATGCCACACTCGGGCAGACCTCACCTCACCTCTTGAGTTCAGTTCTTTTGTCCATGTTTGGACCAATGTTGTAATGTGGTCAAGAGCTGAGTGGCCCTGTCGGAATCCAAACTGAGCATCAGTGAACAAGTTATTGCTGTGTAAGTGCCAATTGATAGCACTGTCGATGACACCTTCCATCACTTTGCTGATGATCAAGTGTGGACTGATGGTGCAGTAATTGATCAGGTTGGGTTTGTCCTTTTTGAGGACAGGACATACCTGGGAAATTTTTCATATTGCCGGGTAAATGCCAGCGTTGTAGCTGCACTTACATAAAAGTAAACTGCCAATATGTTTCAGAAACTTATAAATGTAAAGCTTTATATAATGGTATATTCAAATACAAGTGGAGAGAGTACAGAGAAGATTCACAAGAATGATTCCAGGGATAAAGAACTGTAGCTATGAGGATAGATTGGAGAGGTTGGGACTGTTTTCCTTGGAGAAAAGAGGGCTGAAAGGAGACTTGATAGAGGTGTTCAAGATCCGGAGGGGTATGGACAGGGTAAATTGTGACAAACTGTCCCCTCTCAAGAGTACATCAAAAACTAGAGGGCACAGATTCAAAATAATGGGCAAAAGGAGTAGAAGTGATATGAGGAAAATTTTTTTCACCCAGAGGGTGGTTGGAGTCTGGAACGAACTTCCTGAAAGGGTGGTAGAGGCAGGTTCGATTGAAGTATTCAAAAGGGAATTGGATTGCTATCTGAAATGAAAGAATGTGTAAGGTTACAGGGATAAGGCAGGTGAGTGGGATTAGGTGGATTGCTCTTTCAGTTAGCCAGTGCAGACTCGATGGGCCAAATGGCCTCCTTCTGCACTGTATAGATTCTATGATTCTGTGAAAGATTCTGTGATTTTCTTTTGCTCTCAAATAAGTAGTTTTTAATTTGTCAAGGATAAAACCTATAATTTAGAAAAAGGGGAATGTTGTGATGTGATGTACATGTGGATTTAAGGGGGTGTATCTTAGAGTGCTGTCAATCACTACCCACCTCAAGACATGATGTGATATGTTAGTTCCATGACTCTGTACACAGAATACAGCAGCAGTCACAGAGGTCAGACATGTCTACATAGCTTCCCAGATACCAATATCTGTATATAGTCTTATCTTCAAATAATGAACCCACATTATTGTTTTACCAACCCTTGTTGTATGATCGATCCGTTTTCAATAAATGGAAGAATGAAACACCAGTCAGAAACCCTCATTGTGAGGCCAAGGAAGGTACAACGCCAGCCACGGATCAACACAGCCAATAGGACTGCTCAAGATGACATTCTGTTGCCTGGACCTTTCCGGTAGGGCTCTGCACAATGACCCAGTGAGGATTTCATGAATTATCATTGTCTGCTGGGCCGTTCACAACCTAGCACAGCAGAGGAGTGAGACTCGGCACTCTGAGGATGTGGAGGAGATACAACCCTCTTTGGACAAGGAGGATATGGAAAAGGTGCTAGAGGAGGCAGGAGTGCTACATCAGCCAACTGCAACAGAGAGGCATGGAAATACGTGCGAGGGAGCCTCATTCCCAGCCAATTCCAGTAGGCATCACTCATAAGAGTAGGCAGCTGTATTTCCAACTTACCTCGTCCCCCCTAAATGCCATGTGACATATTCCCAATCCATGAAGAGAGCCAGATTTTGCCCTCAGCCCTTAGCTATTCGTAAGGCATCACTCACAGAATGAAGGACCCATGAATAAAAGTACCAACTTATAAACAAACTTTAATCAAAGACAAATATTCAACATCAAAGGTTTAAACACCCTTGTCACCTTAGTGCATCTAAGCACTCTTTCTAATGTGCTTTTGAGTGCTTCGAGGAGGTGTGGTCCTGTCATCTGCAGTTGAGGTGGAGGTAGGCTGCTGGACACAATGCCATGTGGCCTGACACAACCTTTGTAATAAACTTAGAATGCAGGGCAGGTTTCTTGTAAGAAACAGTAAATTTTATTTACAGAGCTCCTGATGAAGCAACATGCTTGTTCTGAGACCAAGGCTAGGAAGCTCCGCCCCTAAGAATACCTGTGCTTAGGGCTGGTTAGTCTGAACAGTCACATGATCCCCATAACAGTATGATAGGTTTAACTTACAATTGCTACATTCCTCCCCCTTTAATTTTGTTTTACCTCTCTTATTTACAAAATTATCTTGACAGTTCATGCAATTATAGACAGTCTTTGAGGTGGTTTTCCAATTTGGGTAGAACTACGCAACACTACAACTTGAGATTCTTCCATTGGATTGAATTGATCAGGGGCTGCAGCATCAGGGACATCCTTAGGCAATGGCAGTTCAGACAGAGACATTGGGTATGTCTATTCTTTGTCGATCAGGCACCTCAGGGATCAAAGGTTCGACTTCAATTTCTGGTGGATTAACTGGTTGTTGGAGTGTGTCTCAACTTCTGAGATGATCCATGTGTTTCCTAACAATCCTGTTTTCCACTTCCACTTGATATGACAAAGGTCCTGTTTCAGAGATGATTGTACCAGGGATCCATCTCGGTCCAGTTGCAAAGTTTTGCCCAAAAACCGTCTCTCCCGCAGTAAATTCTCGACTTTTACTGTGAACATCATGATTAACTTTCTAACTACTCTGGTTCTTTTCCACCTTCCCCTCTAAATTAGGGAATACTAGGCTCAATCTTGTACGAAGCTGGCATTTCATTAGCAATTCAGAAGGTGTTGAACCTGTGGTTGTGTGAGCAATTGTGCGATAGTTGAACAGAAATCTTGAAATGCATGTTTCTAACATTCCCTCAGATAATTTCTTCATGCCTGTTCTAAAGGTTTGCACTGCCCTTTCTGCTAACCCATTGGACAAGGAATGATACGGTGATGTTCTGACATGTTTAATCCCATTTAGGATCATGAATCTCTGAAATTCCAAACTAGTGAAAGCAATACCATTATCTGACTGAATAACTTTTGATAGGCCATGTACACTGAAACATTGGCACAGCTTTTCAATAGTTGCACACAATGTAAGTGATCTCACTTCATACACATCCAACCACTTTGAATGTGCATCGATGATTATTAAAAACATGGCACCTAAAAATGGACCGACATAGTCTATATGCAGTCTAACCCAGGGTTGACCAGGCCACTCCCACGGACGCTGTGGAGCTGAAACGGGCAACGCCTGCTGTTGCTGACACTGGAGACAATGTTTAATCATTTTTTCTCTATTGCTGTCTGTACCTGGCCACCAGATATGACTTTGTGCGAATATCTTCATTTTTGAAAATACCTGGATGCGCACAATGAAACTCTGTCAATAGTGGTTGTCTTCCTTGCAAAGGGATGATAGCTCTTGCTTCCCATAACAAGATACCATCTTGACAACTCAGTTCAGATTTACGAGCATAGAATGGTTTTAATTCTGCAGAGACTTCTGCATTTGACTTTCCTTGCAATACTTGTTCTCGGACACTTGATAAAATTGGATCCCGGTTTGTCCAGTTCTTTATCTGTTTCACACAGACTTGTGAGGAGTCCAGGAAATTCAACATAAGTACAACCTCTTGAGGTACTGGAGCATGTGTAATGCTATTGGGCAAAGGAAGGTGACTGGGGGCATCTGCATTTGTTATATACATACCCGGATGGTGCACAAAAGTGTACTCATCTGCCAACAGAATTAAAGCACATCTTTGAATTCTAGCAGAAGCTGTTTGTGGGATTGCTTTATGTTCACCAAACAAACCCAACAGTGGCTTGTGGTCTGACACTATGGTGAAGTGTCGACCATACAAATAATGATAGAACTGCTTTATTCCAAATATGACAGATAAGCCGCCTTTTTCAATTTGTGAGTAACCTTTCTCGGTTGCAGAGGGGGTTCTGGAAACATATCCTATTGGCCTTTCAGATCCATCCTCCATTTTGTGTGACAATACTGCTCCCACTCCGTAGGGAGATGCGTTACAAGTGAATATCAATTCCTTAGATGGGTCATAGTGCAGTAGCAGAAACAACGAATGTAAAAGCTTCTTGACTTTAATGAAGGCTCCCTCTTGCTGTGCCTTCCAGGACCATCTGTGGTTCTTCTTCAATGATAAGTGTAGATATATTAGGCAGGAATTGACCGTAATAGTTTACCATGCCCAAAAAAGGCTTGAGCTCAGTGACATTGGTAGGAGAGGGCACTTCCTTAATTGCCCTGCCTTTCTCCTCTAATGGATGCAACCCTTAGACATCCACTTGATGACCCAAATACTTGACTTCAGTTGCTTGGAAAGTGCACTTCCCTTTTTTCAAATGTACGTCAGTCTCCAAAAATCTCTTCAGAACCTCTTCTAGGCTGGCCAAATGTTGTTTCTGTTGATTCTGTAATCAGGAAGTTGTGGTCACTTTGACAAATGGACCACTGGAGTCTCAGGTACAGGCCACGATCATTTATTCGAGCAATTGCAAGGAGAACACCATCTCAATACAGCTTGAGATAGCACTCTGCTAAATTACAAGTGTTCAGCATATTTATACATTATTGGTCACGTACAAGAATAGTTTCTAGATTCCGATCTTGTCAACATATAGGTTTACATTAAACAGACATCTCTGGTAACATGCATCGTACGTCCCTATTTTTCACCCAGGCAGAGACCTTCCCTCCTACCTAAACAAGGACCATCTGTTCTTCCACTATCTGTTGAAGAGCACACTTAATCTTAGTTGTTATTGCCAATGCTCTGACTGCAGTCCAGCTCCCAAGGCTTTTCTGTTGTTTGCAGGCCCTAAGGCTTTGCAAGGTTCATCTGGTAACCTTTAACTGCCAATGTGCTAGGTAGCCCTGGTTGCCTGGAGATTTTAAGTAATTCATTCCTTTTCAATAAATTGTCCCTTATCATAAATTCTTACTTACTTTCTTCCCCCTAACACAGGACATCATCCAGGGCACTATAACTCAGGGAAGTCGTTGAGGTAGGCTTTCCATGGTTCTTTGGAAAATCACACAGGTAGATGACACACCAAAGGGTAGGTGTGAATATTGGTACAGGCCCTTGTGTGTGTTGATGGCGACATACCCCTTGAAGTGTTGTCTAGCTCTAGCTGTTGGTATGCATCACTTATGTCCAGATTAGTGTAGGATCTTCCTCCTGCAAGTTTAGCACACAGATCTTCAATTCTTGGGATTGGATATTTGTCTAATTTCACAGCCTTGTTCACAGTTAATTTATAATCTCCACAGATGTAAATGGTTTGACCTGGTTTCATTACAGGGACTATGGGTGCTGCCCATTCTGAAAATTGGACTGACTGAATTATTCCTAACTTCTTCAAACAGCAAATTCCCATCCACCTTCTCCTTTAGGGTGTAAGGCAAAGGTCTTTCCTTAAAAAACCAGGGTGTTGCTTCAGAATCCACGTATATATTTGCTTGTAGGACTTATATTTTTCCCAACTGGTCTTGAAATAGTTGTCATTTTTTTTTAACAACTCAGTAATTCCTCCTGTTCTGACTTGAAAAATTTCTGACCAATTTAGTTTAATTCCTTTCAATCAATCACGACCCAGAAGGCTAGGTCCTTCACCTGTTACAACAATTACTGTTAGCTGAGCTGTCTGTTGCCTGTATGATATAGGTACAGAGGTGATGCCTTTCACCTGTATTGCCTCTACAATACACGGTTTTAGCTGAGCCATGTTTTGCTTCAAACTCAATGGCTGGGTGCTTTCACTGAGGTATTTAAAGATGTGTTCTCTCACCACTGTCGTTGATGCTCCTGTGTCAACCTCCATGGCTAGATGCTTTCCGTTTACTTGAAGTGTGACAGTGATTGGTTCAGTTTTCCTGGCCTTCAGATTGTGTAGGGAATAGATATCAGGGTCAGCAGTTTCTGGTTCATCTATATTGTGCACTTCATTCAACTTGACCTGCTGTCTGATTGGCTGTCTTGATCTCGCCCTGCACTGTTTTACAACATGCCCTTTTTTGTGACAGTAGTAGCATTCTGCCTCTTTAAATCCGGTACATGATTACCCCAATGTTGGTAACACTTTAGTTTTGGAATTACTGGTGAGCAGCTTCCAGTATTTCTTTTTGTTTTTCTAGCGGTAGGGACAATGTCCCACCTCACGGTTGCCTCTCTGGCCTTCATGCCACACCCAGCGGCAGGATCCCACCCTAACTGTAGGATGGCACCATGTTGCACACTCTGCAAAGCCTGCGAGTCCCTCTCAGCACTCTCCATTGCTAAATCTATTTCCATGGTGCACTTCAGATTAATATTAACTTCTACAAGTAAACGGTGCTGAATGGCATAACCTTTTACGCTGTAAACCAAACAATCTCGCAACATATCGTTTAGACTATCACCGAAGTCATGGTGCTCCATTAACTGTTTTAACTTCGCGACTCACCGGGGGCCCTTATTCTAGAGTTAAACTTAAATCTTTGCATGATCAATGAAGTTTTAGACTGGAAATGTCCCTTCATCAGGTCGACTAGCTCAGTGAAGGATCTGAAATTTGGCGCTTTCGGAGCCGTCAAACTATGGCTTAGGTTATATGTTTTGCTCCCGCAGACACTTAGAAGAATTGCTTTCTTTCTCCTCCACTATTATTTCATTTGCCACAAAGTAGAAACCTAGGCAGTTTATGTACTGACTCCAGTCCTCGATGGATGAGTCATATGGGTCAATTCTGCCAAAGGATGGCATTGCTAGTGAGTATACTTTTGTTTCTTCCCTTAAAAATCAAAATACTCTCTGTCACGAGGCGAGGTGCTGCATTAGCACTATTTATTCTCATCTCCAATTGTAATAAACTTGGAGTACCGGGCAGGTTTCTTGTAAGAAACAGTAAACTTTATTTATAAAGCTCTTGATGAAGCTACATGCTTGTTCCAAGGCCAAGGCTAGATAGCTCCGCCTCTAAGATTGCCCATGCTTAGGGCTGATTCAGCTATACAATCACATGATCCCCATAACAGTATGAAAGGTTTAACTTGCAGTTCCTACAACCTTGATGGCAGCCCTGTGGGTGCCCAGACCTGGGGGGTCCTGGCATGCTGCGAGACTCTTGCACCAGTGCAGAAGCCTCCTCTGTGGCCAATTCTGCTGGAGTGGGCTGTTCACCGGCAGAGGGTCTGAGAAGTGCCCGTCCACCCTCAGAGAACCTTGAGAGTAGCCCCAACCTCCTCTCTCTCAGTGTGCGTTGGCACCTCCCTGTATACTAGAAATGAAGAGGCACTTGCAGGAGACTCCAAGGGCCTCTACCCTTCTCACCTGGCCACTGCAACCAAGTGCTCATGGCCAAAGTGATGTTATGCACGTCTAAGCTCATACACAGCAGCCACTGAGTCATCTGCTGGATCTAGCTCTTCTTGATGGTCACCAATCTTTCCATGGAGGAAGCCATGCATTCACACACCTGAAACCTGGCAGAACTCCTGGCCAGGATGGACTCCATCATCCATGCTTGGCTGTACATAGCCTCTTGAAGCTCCACCAGATGATCCCCTGTCTGCTGTTGCAACTCCAGCAGATTCAGTTTGACTGCCACCAGAGGCACGTCATCAGCCTAGGGCTCAGCATGGGCCTGGCCTCCCACAGTCCTCCCATTGTCGGGGACCTTGGCTACAGCCTCCATCAGCTGCTCCTGTGTTTCTGTGAGGTACTCACCAGCATGTGACCCTGAGGCAATTTTCAAATAGCCACCAAGGTGAATGTATCTGCGCTGGTGGAGGATGTGGGGGAAGGATATGTCGCTGCATCCTCTGAGGCTTGGAGACCCTCTTCCCCAGAGGTGGACTGCAGGGTCTTTGTCAAGGCACCAAGCTGTCCCTCCTGAGTATGGAAATGTGCATAGGAGCACACAAGCAATTAGCTCCTCATCTTTCCCGTTCCCTCCAGCTAGCAACACCTGGCACATGCTTCCTTTCTGCCCAAGTTCTAGTCCTCCTCATTCTCATCACCCATCACTCCATTCTCACCATCAGCTTGTCCGCCCTGCTCTCTTGCCAGTTTGAACACTTCCACCTCAGCTGCTGTCAAGATTCTCAGACTTGGCGCACCTCCACCCATCTTCACCCTTTCCCTGGCCTGGTGGGCCCTATTAAACCGCAAATAGAAGGGAATATTGAGTCTCCAGGTGCTGATCGATTGGCCCCCTCCTCGCCTGGCATCCCTCCAGCCCACAATGCGTCCTCCCAGAAGTTTCTCTTACACATTCACTCTCAATGGGCTTGGAGGACACAAGCACTGAGGTCTTTGTTGTTACTGTTGCCTATCACTGTTTTGTGGGTTGGTCCCGTGGCCTAATCTATACTGGGAAGGTTTCCCTCTACACATGAGTAACTCTAGTCTGACTCAGGCAGGTCACTTCAAAATTACTTTATTAACACTATATACAAGATAGGCAGCAAGGTAGGTACATCTCTCGTGACTACAGGCTGTCTGATCTGCTCTACTGAGTCCCTAGCACATACTCATTACCACAGCTACTAACCCATTAAACTACACCTCCCCACCAAGTGCAATGTCAACTTCTTTAATAATAATTTGAGGCCATTTCCTAAACTATTTACATTAGTCACTGTTATAAAGGATTCAATCTCCCACAGTGTTCTCGCCTCTCTGGGAGGATGTCGTGGATACATGTGGGTGTTTGTCTTTTCCCTGGAAAGCAACAACATTGGTGAAGTGGGACAGCAGCTTTCCAGGACTGCTGGTAACCTGAGTGTGGTCTCCACCACAGGTGAACTGTAAAGACCGTGGAACCTTTTCAAAGAAAGGCTGATCCAAGAGAGAAGACTGAAAGACATCAACACTGCACTCTCTCAAACAGGAAGAAGATAGAATAGTATTCACTCAGGGATCGTCTGCTCCCTCTTGGCACAATCGGAAAGACCTGAGAAGATGAAATATCTTCAACTCCGACGTAGAATTGCACGGCTGTATCATCCACTGCTGCATTGAAAACGGAAAAGGTATGCAATACCTGAGATTCCAAAGGATTTGGTCGACGAGAAGAATGACAAAATTCCTCCAGACATTGCAAGAAATGAAGAAAATATAATTTCCCAACAACATTTCGGAGAGTACTTTCACTTTCTGTAGGCCGTGGTAACACTGCCTGAGTGCGAGGCAGCTCTGCTGTGGGCAACAGGGTGACTGTGTCAGCGTAAGGAGAAAAGACAAAACCATCTTCGGCAATGGAATGAACCCCCTTAACAACACTGAGACTAAGACCATAAGACATAGAAGCAGAAATTAGGCCATTCAGCTTATCGAGTCTGCTCCGCCATTCAATCATGGCTGATAAGTTTCTCAACCCCATTCTCCCGTCTTCTCCCCGTAACCTTTGATCCCCTTACCAAACAAGAACCTATCTATCTCGGTCTTAAATACACGCAATGACCTGGCCTCCACAGCGTTCTGTGGCAATGAATTCCATAGATTCACCACTCTCTGGCTAAAGAAGTTTCTCCTCATCTCTGTTCTAAAAGGTCTTCCCTTTACTCTGAGGCTGTACCCTCGGGTCCTTGTCTCTCCTACTAATGGAAATATCTTCCCCATGTCCATTCTATCCAGGCCTTTCAGTATTCTGTAAGTTTCAATCAGATCCCCCCTCATCCTTCTAAACTCCATCGAGTATAGACCCAGAGTCCTCAAATGTTCCTCATATGTTAAGCCTTTCATTCCTGGGATCGTTCTTGTGAACCTCCTCTGGACCCTCTTCAGGGCCAGCACATCCTTCCTGACATACGGGGCCCAAAATTGCTCACAATATTCTAAATGTGGCCAAACCAGAGCCTTATAAAGCCTCAGCAGCACATCCCTGCTTTTATATTCTAGTCCTCTCAAAATAAATGCCAACATTGCATTTGCCTTCCTAACTACCAACTCAACCTGCTCCCTCTTGGCACAATCGGAAAGACCTGAGAAGATGAAATATCTTCAACTCCGACGTAGAATTGCACAGCTGTATCATCCACTGCTGCATTGAAAACGGAAAAGGTATGCAATACCTGAGATTCCAAAGGATTCCAAGTCTCTTTGCACTCCAGATTTCTAAATTCTCTCCCCATTTAGAAAATAGTCTATGCCTCTATTCTTCCTACCAAAGTGCATGACCTCACACTTCCCCATGTTGTATTCCATCTGCCACGTCTTTGCCCATTCTCCTAACCTGTCCAAATCCTTCTGCAGCCTCCCCGCTTCCTCAATACTACCTGTCCCTCCACCTATCTTTGTATCATCTGCAAACTTAGCCAGGATGCCCTCAGTTCCTTCATCCAGATCATTAATGTATAAAGTGAAAAGTTGTGGTCCCAACACTGACCCCTGCGGAACTCCACTAGTCACCAGCCGCCATCCTGAGAAGGACCCCCTTATCCCCACTATCTGCCTCCTGCCAGACAGCCAATCTTCTATCCATGCTAGTACCTTGCCTCTAACATAATGGGCTCTTATCTTACTAAGCAGCCTCCTGTGTGGCACCTTGTCAAAGGCCTTCTGGAAGTCCAAGTAGATAACATCCATTGGCTCTCCTTTGTCTAACCTACTCGTTACCTCCTCAAAGAATTCTAACAGATTTGTCAGGCATGTCCTCCCCTTGATGAAACCAAGCTGACTTTGCCTTATTTTACCATGCACTTCCAAGTATTCTGAAATCTCATCCTTAATAATGGGATCTAAAATTTTACCAACGACCGAGGTCAGGCTAATCGGCCTGTAATTTCCCGTATTTTGCCTCACTCCCTTCTTAAACAGGGGGGTTACATTAGCGATTTTCCAGTCATCTGGGACCCTCCCTGACTCCAGTGATTCCTGAAAGATCACCACTAACGCCTCCACTATCTCTTCAGCTATCTCCTTCAGAACTCTGGGGTGTAATCCATCTGGTCCAGGTGATTTATCCACCTTCAGACCTTTCAGTTTTCCTAGCATCTTCTCCTTGGTAGTGGCCACCATACTCACCTCTGCCCCCTGACTCTCTTGAACTTTGGGGATGTCACTCGTGTCTTCCACTGTAAAGACAGATGCAAAGTACCTATTCAGTTCCTCCGCCATTTCTTTGTTCCCCACTACTACATCTCCAGCGTCATTTTCCAGCGGCCCAATGTCCACTTT
The DNA here is from genome assembly GCF_964194155.1 of Cetorhinus maximus. NCBI lineage: Eukaryota > Metazoa > Chordata > Chondrichthyes > Lamniformes > Cetorhinidae > Cetorhinus > Cetorhinus maximus. The sequence goes on from NC_135882.1 coordinate 99,286,980, forward strand.
TGCTTCTCTCTTACCCTTTATATATCTAAAAAAACTCTTGCAATCTTCTTTTATATTACTGGCTAGTTTACCCTCATATTTAATCTTCTCCCTCCTTATTTCTTTTTTAGTTATCCTCTGTTGGTCTTTGTAGGCTTCCCAATCCCCTGGTTTCCCACTGCTCTTCGCCGCATTGTATGCTTTCTCTTTAGCTTTTATGCTGTCCCTGACTTCCCTTGTCAGCCATGGTTGCCTCGTCCTCCCTTTAGTATGCTTCTTCTTCCTAGGGATGAATTTTTGCTGTGTCTCCCAAATTACTCCCAGAAACTCCTGCCATTGCTGTTCTACTGTCTTTCCTGCTAGGCTCATCTCCCAGTCAATTCTGGCCAGCTCCTCCCTCATGCCTCTGTAGTTGCCTTTATTCAACTGTAATACCGTTACATCTGATTCCAGCTTTTTCCTCTCAAATTGCAGGGTAGATGCGATCATATTATGGTCACTTCCTCCTAAGGGTTCCTTCACCTTAAACTCCCTTATCTAATCTGCCTTATTACACATCACTAAATTTAGAATTGCCTGTTAACCTAGTGGGCTCCACCACAAGCTGCTCCAAAAAGCCATCTTGCAGACATTCCACAAATTCCTTTTCTTGGGATCCACTACCAACCTGATTTTCCCAGTTTACCTGCATATTGAAATCCCCCCAGATCATTGTAACCTTGCCTTTCTTACACACCTTTTCTATCTCCTGGTGTATCTTCTGCCCCACATCCTGACTACTGATCGGAGGCCTGTACATAACTCCCATTATGGTCTTTTTACCTTTGTAGTTCCTCAACTCTACCCACACAGATTCTACATCATCTGACCCTACATCATTTCTTGCTATCGATTTAATTTCATTTCTTACTAACAAAGCAACCCCACCCCCTCTGCCAACCTGCCTATCTTTTCGATAGGATATATATCCTTGGATATTTAGCTCCCAATCCTGATCCCCTTGCAGCCATGTCTCTGTGATGCCCACCACATCATACCTGCCAATTACAATCTGCGCCACAAGCTCATTTACCTTATTTCGTATACTGTGTGCATTCAGAAACAACACCTTCAGTCCTGTATTTCCCGTCCCCTTTCTCATTGTCGTCCCTTTATTTGATGTGCTTGAAGTTAGATTCCTAGCCCTTTCCAAACACTCTGCCCTATTTTGTGTTCTGGAGACTTTAATAGCCTCTCCTGGGCTCTCCTTTCTTTTCAGTTTTTTCATAATTTTGAAGTTGAATCCACCCCCCCACACGCTAACCTGCTGCTTTGTTTCCCATTGGTCATACAGGAGTTTTACCCTTCCCTCCCCACCCCCACTTTCTAGTTTAAAGTCCTGTTGACCACCCTATTTACTCTTTTTGCTAGAACATTGGTCCCAGATCGGTTCAGGTGGAGACCGTCCCAACGGTACAGATCCCTCCTGTTCCAATACTGATGCCAGTGCCCCACGAAATGGAACCCCTCTTTCCCGCACCACTCCTTTAGCCACATCTTTACTTCCCTTATTCTCGTGTCCCTATGCCAATTTGCACGTGGCTCGGGTAGTAATCCAGAGATTATAACCCTTGAGGACCTGTTCTTTAATTTTGTTCCTAGTTCCTGATAATCCCCAAACAGGTCCTCTTTCCTAGTCTTACCTATGTTATTTGTCCCGACATGGACCACAACAACTGGATCTTCCCCCTCCCTCTCCAATATCCTTTCAAGCCGGTCAGAGGTGCCCCTCACCCTGGCACCGGGCAGGCAACATACCATGCGGGACTCTTGATCCTGCTTACAAAGGAAGCTATCAATTCCCCTAATTATAGAATCCCCTACAACTACCACTTGTCTTTTTGCTCCCCCCTCTTGAATGACCTCCTGTGCCACGGTGCCGTGGTCAGCTGGCTCATCCTCCCTACAGCCCTCTTCCTCATCCACACAGGGAGCAAGTACCTCGTACCTGTTGGATAAGGTCAAGAGCTGAGGCTCCTCTGTTCCTGAGCACAGGATCCCTCTACCTGCCTCACTTACAGTCACACCCTGCTGACCTTGACCACTGACCGGACTTGCGGTACTTAATCTACCGGGTGTGACCGCCTCCTGATACAAAGCATCCAGGTAACTCTCCCCCTCCCTGATGTGCCACAGCGTCTGGAGCTCGGACTCCAGCTCATCAATTCTGAGCCGGAGTTACTCCAGCAACCAACACTTGCTGCAGATGTGGTCACTGTGGCTCGCAATGGGATCTGCCAGCTCCCACATCATATAGCTACAGCACATCACCTGCCCAGCCATCTCTACTTAGTTAATTAATTTATTAATTAGCTTTGCAGTGTTTCTTTTTCAAATTTGATGCAGATTTCCTACCAACCAATCAGATCACAGCTTTCCTGTGACATCACTTTTTCAGTTTTGGCTTCAGTTACTCTGTGCCCCGAGGTTACTGCTCCAGTGCTCCTCCCTCCGAGTCTGCTTTCTAGAGACAAGGCCACGAATCCCCAAGGTAAGCTAGACTTATACTCACCGCTCCGGTGCTCCTCCCTCCGAGTCTGCTCCCTGGAGACAAGGCCGCGAATCCCCGAGGTAAGCTAGATTTATTCTCATCGCTCCGGTGCTCCTCCCTCTGAGTCTGCTCCCAGGATTTACTCACCAATCAGCTGCTTTTTCTTTAAAATCCACTTTCAGAAGAGTGTCCCTCGCAGGTCTGGTGCACTCCTGAAGGCACTGCCTCTTCCTCTCTCTCTTTTTTTTAGATTTGAGGAGGTGGGAGGGATGGAAACACTACAGCAATGTAATGTTTGGGGCTATTCCTTTCTTTGACAGTGGGTCCTCCTCGATTCCCTCCTGAGTCACGGTGGCTGCGATGACTTCAGAATGCTTCAGTCACTTCTCACCAGCGCTCTCTGTTGGATGACTAAACTTTATGTTTATGACTCTTCAGCTCTAGAAGCTCTGTAGATCTCTAGATTTGGCCTCTGCTTCTAGGCTGAAGGGCAACTTCAGTGGAAAAGAGATTTTCTGGTGAGATTGAAATGTGGGCATCACCCTACTTGCACCCAAGCTAATAGGCTCTACCCACGTTCTGGCAGTGTGATCCAATATAAAATCAAACATTTTGTTCTCCCTGGACAATTCCCTATGGCCAGGCAGTGATACGCAATTGGGTTCAGTGGGACAAAGATACGAATTCTGCTCTTCCACAGCAAACACAGCTGACTCCTCAAAACAGGCACAGAGACTTTGTGTGCTTCGGCAGTAGATTCAAATAGTGTACCAAATGCTAGGACCTCATCTTCTAATGGATCACTCATTGCTACAACAGCTTCTTTCTCATAACGTTTGTCATGTTTCTTCTGTCGGGTCACTTTGCTCAGAGAACACAGTTGCACATCTATCTACCTGTGAGTGAGTTGGTAAACAATATACTGCAAATGCAGAGACCTATATAAATTGAAGCACATGCTGTTTATTAACACAAGTAACAGAGCACTAACATATGTGTGCTTCTCAAACCGACCCTATTCTAAACTACAGATTAGCATTGTAGCCTGCACTACACACCAATTGGGTAATACAGTCACGTGGTCAATCTGCTCACATTCTCTTAAAGATGCATTGCACCTCAGATTACTACATCCCTCCCTTTTTACTCCAAAGTACAATTTACAACCTCTACAATATATCAACTATTTAAATAAATAAACTATTTACAAATTCAGTCTCTCTGGGGGCTTCTTCAAACGAGTCAACTGTTGTAGTTCTATGACTTCAGATGGTCTATCTGAAGCCTCCCTCTCAGGAGTTATCTGTCCACTAGGTTCTCCAATAGGAACCAGTAAGTTTGTTTCTTCGTCTCTCTCAGGCTCAACTGATCCTACAGATACTTCCAAACCAAGTGGAGATCCTTCCACACGTGGTGTAGACTCAAATGGGAATGCTTTCACCTTCTTTTGGGCCCAATCGTATGCATTCCTGCTGCCCCTCCCTCCAAATTCAACAATATGAAGGACAACTGTCAGCAAAGTTCTCAAAATCAGGATGTTGAGCAGGGTGAAATTCCACATGGTATGATCAGCTTCCTGTTGTGTAAAACAAAATTTTGCGGCCTTGTTAGTAATTCCGCTTCTTCTTCCTACATGTCTTCTTTTGGTGGGTTTTCTTCTTGGTGGCACTAACTTTAATCTTGGCCTTCTTTTCAATTTCCCTATTGGCCAGACTAGGCTCAAATACAAGCTCAATTTGAGTGAACTCAATGGTTGAGGGTCTGCCGAAGGGTCGTGAGGACTCGCAACGTCAACTGATTTCTTCTCCACCGATGCTGCCAGACCTGCTGAGTTTTTCCAGGTAATTCTGTTTTTGTTTTGGATTTCCAGCATCCGCAGTAGCTTTTAGCTTTTTGTTTTTATCAATGGTTGAGTCTTCCAGTATTTCCTCATCTGTCAGCTCCTTTGAAAACTCAGGGGTCTCTATTTTTAAAGCTTCTTGGTTTCCACGTAGCTGATTCTTCAGCTCTTCCATTCCTTTTTTATATTTGTTATTTGTTTCCTGGAGAATTAGGCATTGTTGTGTTTTCTCGGCTAATTTATTCATCACGGCCAGAGATATACTGAATTCTTTCTGTTCTTCCTCAAACCTTTTTGCGGTACAAATTGGAATCTGAGGGAATCTTGAAATATGCAAAAGTCCTTCAGCAGGTTTCCTTTTTCTTTTTGGAGGTTACTGACTTCAACTTGAACTCTGTCCTGAAGCATCACTTCTACGAGTTCCTTTTGTTGAGTCTTTACAAACTCCTTTTGCCAAACAGTAACATTTCCTGCTTCTAATTGAGATCTCAATAGTATCTCAAGATTAATCTCTCTTAACCAGTTCCTTCCGAGGAGACTCGGTCCTCTGCCTGCTACCACTATTAGGGGTAGATTAACAGACTGATTTCCATTCTGTACTGGAAACTTACACATACCTTTTACCCCTATGTCTTCACCAGTATACATCCTTAATTTGGTATCTGAATTTTCCAGATTTAATGAGTGGTCTCCTCCAGTCAGATATTTGAACGCATGTTCCCCTATAACTGTCGTGGATGCCCCTGTATCCACCTCCATTCGGATGTGTATCTCATTGACTTTCACTGTCAAGTAGATTCGTTCTGTTTTACACACTCTTAAGTAGTGAGTAAATATCTGACTGTGTTTCTTCTTGTTCATCTATTATGTGGATTTCACAGTTTATACCTTTCTGTTTGAAGTTTTGCCTCAATCTGTCTTTACAATATGGCATAATATGCCCATTACAATGGCCCTAGAAACACGCGATTCTTTCAAATTGTTGTTCGCTTGCAGGCTGCCTGGTTCCATTTCTACTATTATTAATGTGGGTTTTCTCTGTTAAACCATTGCTTTTTTCTGGTCTGTTAATGGCGGCTATTTCCTGCCTTTCCCTTGAGCCCTATACTTTCACCATTTCTACCCGTTGCTTCCCTCCGATCTGAAGGACGGTGCCATTTTGTGCTCTCTTGATTGCTTCTTAATCCCTGACAGCACTCTCCATTGTGAACACCAACTGCAGAGCCTTGCTGAGGGCTAAATTTGTTTCTCACAACAATCTTTTTTGAATGAAGTCCTCGTTACCCCACACACTAATCGGTCTCTTAACATGTCGTTAATCAATGTCCTGAACTCACAGTGCTCTGTTAGTTGTTTTAAGGCTGCTACATAGCAAGCGACTGTCTCTCCAGAGGTGTCACACCTCAAATTAAATTTAAAATGCTGCGTTGTTAACAAGAGTTTTGGCTGAAAGTGGTTTTTCACAAGATTTACCAACGCATCAAAGGTCTTGGAATCTGGGTGTTGGGTGTCGTTAAACCACGAATTAGACTGTTTTACTGCCACATGTCAATAAGAGGATCACTCGCCTCTTCTCCTCCCTCAATATGTCATTGGCCAAAAAGAACGTGAGGCATTCAAGGTAATGTGACCAGTCATTGGTGGTCTGATCAAATGGTTCGATACAGCCAAACTGTGGCATACTAGATGGAGATAACTTCAACGGCTATGATGAAGGCTATAGTCACAAGCACCGTGCAAGGTATGGCTGATTTACTTCTGTTTAATTTCCGCGGCTTTCTTTGGTGTCATCAACTGGTCATGTTTTGCCTTGCCACCAGTTGTTACGTTCCTTCTGTCGGGTCGCTTTGCTCATGAACACTATTACATGCCTATCTACCAGTGAGAGGGTCGGTAAACAATATACTGCAGACGCAGAGATCAATATAGGGTGAAACACATGCTGTTTATTAACACAAGTCACCAAACACTAACATGTGTGCGTCTCAAACCAGGCCCTATTCTTAACTACTGATTAGCATTGTAGCCCGCGCTACACAACGATCTGTTCACATTCTCTTAAGTTTTATTGAACCTCAGATTACCACAACCTTCTTCAGGAAAGAGCCAACCTAGGTCCAGAAGGTCCTCTTGTGCATGGTCACTGTTTACTGCTGTGCCTTCTGTGTCTGCATCCTCCAGCCTAGCTTCAAAAAGAACTGAGAGGCCCACCTTCTCGATCTCTGCCCGGGGTCTCGTATATGGTGTCTCTGTGATGGAGAGTGAACCTCCGCTCAATGGAGAAACCTCATCAGTTGCTGTTGGATTAAAATCCATCAGTTCTGCACATGACTTTGGAAATTCTTCCATGAAAGGCTTCCCACACTGGAAACACTCTGCTGGGCAATCTTGCCGTCTGTGCTGCTTCTTTGCGGTGCAGCTTAGGCACCTCAAGATGGCTGCTGTAGAGTTTCCAGTCCTTTCTCCCATTTTAGCAAGCTTTTAAGTGGGTGTGATTGCCGCTCTTGGGCCTACCCTAATGGAGTTATCCAAAGCCTGGGTAGCTTGATGGATTATAGCCCGATTTAGCTCTCTGAGTTTGGCCTGCTTAGCATATTGAACCATTTGATCAAGCGTTAAGTTACCTTTCCTCTGTAAAAAATCTAACAACTTTTCACTACGGGCTCTGACAATGCAGTTGCGAATAAATTCATCTTTCAATGTGCCATAACTGCAAGAATTGGCGAGGCGATATAGGTCGGTAAGAAACAATTCGATGCATTCCTCTGGTCTTTGGGATCTCCGACTAAATCATGCTCGCTCAATTATGAAATTTTGTTCCAGACTAAAATATATGTCAAACACTTTTAGGACAGTTTTGAAGTATGCGGAGACCCTTTTTCCCCTGTCTCAAGAGGACATTGTCAGTGACAGGGCCTACGGCATGGAGGAATGAACTAACCTGGTGCTTCAGCTATTTGGGATGCAAACCCCAACACTGCTTGATACTTTAGGAACTGTTTCTTCCACAACTCCCAATGCTGGATTCTCTGTGGAACTTTGAGGTTTTCAAATGGCCACAGAAGAGGCAGTGACTGCTTGATTGATGCTGACATTGCTACGATTCTCATTGTACTTCTCACTAAGGTAAGTCTGCTGATTCTTGCTACTAACAGGTCTTCTTCCACTTTCTCACCATGGGTGTTCTGTCGCTGGCATCAAATCATTGTTAGATTGATGTCACCATTGCTGCTACAAAGTTTTGTGGGTTGGTCTCATGGCCTAATCTATATTGGGAAGTTTTCTTTTGACACCTGAGTAACTCCAGGTTACTTCAAAACTTCTTTATTATAAACATTACATACCAGATAGGTGAAGGGCGGTACATCTCTTTTGAGTACAGACTGTTTGATCTGCTCGACTGAGGCTCTAACACATGACTGCTAATGTCACTGTTACATCATGATACACATCATTAACTCATTACCATAACTATTAACCCTTTATGCTACAGTCACCCACATCGAGCCATTCCTCATGATGCAGCTGTGGCTGGGGCATACTATTCTTTCACCCGCCAAGCCAATCCCTCCCCCAGTTTGACACCCATTGCATGCAGCCCACCTGGCAGCCACAACAAGCACATCATTCCCTGAGACTCACCCGAGTGTTGGGGAGGAGGTCATTGACCTGCTTCCTGCATAGGACCTAGTTTGTGCTGCTGGAGTCCCATGGCCACTAGCCTCTGCTGCTACATCCATCTTGGCTTTCTTAGTCAGGCAGGAGGGTATCTTCTTTCTGTCAGTTAGGAACAAGACCTCCTGTCATTTCCGGGTCATCTGGAGGATGTAGTATAAGGGTGTTTGACATAGCAGGGGTTAATGTGGGACTGGAGAACAGTACCACCCACAGTGTTAAGTAAAGGGTCACATGACAAGGGACCTGGGTCTGTTTAAGAGTGTGCAGAGACCTGTGTAGAAGTAACCATAGAACTGGCTCATAGTCTGAACTATATCTTGTACATATGTAAATAGTTATGTGTTACCAATAAACACTACTGTTCAACCTTACAAGCCTCTGAACCTCTTAGTGAGGCCTACTGAACAAATTCTTTCAACAGAAGAGAACCCACAGGGAAGCCTGTGGGGCCATTCCTTATCTGTTCTGTGCCATTCCCCCGCGATCAGACTCTTTCCTCTCTTTCTTCACTGAAGGCTGCACACATTGAGGATGCAGGTTGGTGTATTGGACACTGGCGTATCAAGATCCTCCCTCACAACTTTTTCTGGCTTGGAGTTGAATGCCGGTGTGTTGATCTGCGTGGTGACTTCTGTCAGCTGCAGTTGGTAAAACAGTCAGAGACCTTGGCAATGCTGCAGACAGGCCAGGCTGGTGTTTAAAAATGGTGCCAGTACCTGTGCTGCCACTAGCTGACACCCGGATTTCCATCTTCCTTCCTGCTCCCATCGCTTGATTGGATGGGCTCAGATTCACCTCCACCTTATTAATTGGCCAGTTGCTATGCATTGTGTTCAGCTGGCCGCTTCTGCCCCAAGCAGCAATGCCACCCACTTCTGGGTCCACCGCTGCTGGGACCTGCATCACTTGTATTAAATTCCTCCCCTTATATCCAGGAATATTTAAACCCAGCCCTGCCTTTTTTTGAGCCAGGTTTCCATTATCATGATAACATCATATTCCCATTTCTACTACATTTGTAGTTCACCAACATTATCTACCACACTCCAAGAATTCATATATGTGTCCAGTAAACCCAATTTAGACTTTATTACATTCACTCTTATTCTGGACCCACAGTACCTTACTATTTCTTACCTAGTGCTGTAGTAATTATGGTTTTATTTAATATGTGATATATCTTTAAGAATCAAGCTTGTTAGGAAAGATCACATGATCTGTAGTAACCAATAGAAGAGTAGTGTGGGCTACCTCAGTACACAGTGTAGAGATAGAGTGGAAGTTGAAAACACATGTGTAGTTGCTACTGAGTATATTGTAAATAAACTTAATGCTTTCACTTAAGAAGTGTCTGCAGTTCAACTCTATTACTAATAATACAACTCAGCCACCCTACAACAAACTGGCAACGAGGATGGGATCAAATTGAACAGAAGAAATCAAGTTAAAAAGAAATCGACACTGTACCTCACCCAGTGATAGTAAGTAGCAAGCTCTGTTACAATTGAAGAAGTTATCCTCTCTCAAAAGGCCACAATTTGGGAAAATTTATCCTTTTGAACCAGCCCCTGACAATTGGTCTCAATGCATAGAAAGCCTCACATTCTTTTTTTAAGCGTACAAGATTGCAGGGGAAGAGAAGAGGCGAGTGATCCTCTTGAGTACTTGTGGGAGCAAAACCTACAGTTTGATTCGAAGTTTTACAGCACCCAGTGCCACAGATTTGAAGAATTTCGCTGAAATGGTGGACCTTGTGAAGGGCCACTTTCAACCCAAGCCCTCAGTTATGATGCAGAGGTTCAGGTTTAATTTGCAAAATAGAGCCCCAGGTGAGACAATTGCATACTATGTGGAAAATTTGAAGCAGCTCACGGAACATTGGGAGTTCCGTACGACTCTGAACGACATGCTCAGAGATTGTTTAATGTGTGATGTGAAAGAGAACAGATTATGGCCCGAAGTGCATCTGGATTTCAAGAAGGCGTGAGAGATAGCATTGGCCATGGAAAGTGCTGTAAGAGATTCCCAAGCAATAGAGGGTGCACAAAATGGCGCCATCTTCCAAATTGGGCAGGAAACACCAGCTGAAAGTGGGGCAAAAAAGCGAGAATCCGCTGAGAAGCGGGAAACAGATCCCGCTAGCCGAAGAATAAAGAAAAATAACTTCGTGAAATCAAAGAATAATTTCAATAGAATTGGAAACGAGCCATCTTTCAGCGATTGGCAGTTTTAAAAAATTGAATATTGTCACAGAAATGGACATATGATGAGGCAGTGCAAGGAAATATTCAATCAGGCTTGTAAACAAAAGAAGCCCAATAAAATCTATAGTGTAGAAGAGCCTGAAACAACAAATTCAGACATTTACTTGTGGTTTAATCTGAAAGTTAGAAAGACAGAACCAATATTTGACACAGTGAAAGTAAATGGCAAACCTATTAGAATGAAAGTGGACACTAGAGCTTTCACTACTCTAATTGGGGAACATACTTACAGATATTTGAATTATGGTGAACATCAATTAAGTTTAATGTCAGGCTAAAGACATATACAGGTGAAGACATTCAAGTAAAAGGCATAAGCAGAGTAAATGTCCATTATGGGAGCTAATTAGCAAAGCTACCAGTGTTGGAATTGAGAGGCAGAGGACCAAGAGGACCATCTAGGAGGAAATTGGTGAAGGGAAATCAACCTTGATTGGCCACTGAGATTCCATAAGGAAGCTGGTAGTGTTCCTGTTTTGAAAAAGGAGTGTGTAAGGACTCAACAACCTGAAGAAATGCAGGCTGTCTTAAACCAAAACCTGGAAGAACAGCAGAAGAAACTCGAAGAGGCCCTGCTTGATAACAGAGTTCGAGATGAGGTGAGCAACCTTCACAGGGAAAAAGAAAACCTGTTGAAAGACCTTCACACGCTGCAAGATTCCCTCAGGTCAAAGTTTGTATCTCTGGAAAAGTATGAAGAGAAACAAAAAGAATTCAGCACTTCTCTGAATAAACTGAAGAATGAGTTGGCAGAGAAGACAAAACAATGTTCAATTTTCCAGGAGGCAGCAAACAAATAAAAAAAGAGAGGGAAGAGCTGAAGAATCAGCTAAATGAATCCAAAGAGGCTTTGGAAGCAAAAGTCACAGAATTTTCCAAGAAGCAGATAGAGAATGAAATTTTGGGAGACTCAGCCACTGAGCTCAGACAAGTTGAGATGGCATCTGATAGAAGTCTGGCCAATAGTGAAGTCAAAAAGAAGGCCGAGGTTAAAGTCTGTGCTAGAAAGAAGGTAGCACATAGAAAGAAGATACAGAAATACTAATAGGGCTTTAATTCTGGAAGCATACGCATATATTTTCGTACATAGGTCTGGCAATCAAATTGCAAACGCCGATGCCTTAGTCATTTGCCATTACAAGAAAATGATGAACACGTCCCAGCTCCACAGGAACTTGTTTTGCTGTTAAATTTCTTAGATTCCTCACCAGTATGTGCTCGACAGATCAGAGACTGGACAAGACGGGGCCCAATCCTATCTCAAGTACGAGAACAAGTGCTATATGGTTGGTCACAGGAGCTCGTATCTGATTAAATGAAACCGTACTTCAACAGAAGACATGAAATAACCAGTCAGGATGGCATCTTATTGTGGGAAGCACGGGTGATAGTTCCTCCAAAAGGAAGGAAGACACTTCTAGTTGAACTACATAGCACCCTTCCAGGAATTTCCCGAATGAAGACCATTGCACGCAGCTATCTATGATGGCCCGGGATGGACGGCAAAATTGAGAGTTTAGTAAAGCACCGTGTGCAATGTCAGCAACTGCAAAAGTTGCCATTGACAGCTTCATTACACCCACGGGAGTGGCCAGGTGGCCCCTGGGCACGGTTACACATTGACTACGTTGGACCTTTCCTGGGAACAATGTTTCTACTCACTGTCGATGCTCATTCAAAACAGTTGGATGTATACGGGGTGATGTTACCAATGTCGGGTGCTACAATTGAGAAACTATGTAAGAGTTTTGCCATTCACGGCCTACCAGAAGTAGTCGTTTCCGATAGCAGCACAGTATTTATGAGTGTTTTCAATGGTTAGTCAGCCTCAACATTATCACTCATGTAAAAACTGCACCGTACCACCCTTTATCAAATGGACTGGCCAAAAGGCCTGTTCAAACATTCAAGACAGGCATGATAAAGCTAACTGGTGACTACTTGGCAACCAAGCTAGTACACTTTCTTTTCATTTTACAGGACTACCCCTCACACAACAACAGGTGTCACACCTGCAGAGTTATTGTTGAAATACTGTCTCAGGATGAGATTGAGCTTAATAATGCTGAATTTAGAGGGGAGGATGGAAAGGAGTCAGGGAAGCCAGAAAACTAGACATGACTGGCATAGCCTGAGAGGAAATTTACTGTGGAAGAGCCGGCATACGTGAAAAGCTTCAGGGAAGGACCAAATGTTTACTGGGTAAAATAAGTGGGGTGACTGAACTTCTATCTTACCACATGGAGGTGGAAGGCTGGATCATCTGTCAACATGTGGACCATTTAAGGAAGAGAGAGTCAAATCATCAAGATTTGGTTCCACCAGTGACCACAACTGGGTCTGCATTTCCTGTTGAGGATACTCAACCCAGGACTGAAATGTCTGATGTTCCTGTAAGAGTTGAGGATACAGAACTGCAACTGCCTACTGAAACATCTGATGTTCAGTCAACTCCGGAAAAGGAGGTTCCTGACAAAGAATCTGAAGTTGTGGAGCTGTGACATTCCACATGTACCAGGAAACCACCTGAAAGACTAAACTTGTAAATTCCTTACCCAGTGTAAATATGTTGTCTTGAAAAAATATGTACTTGTAAATATAATATATATAGTTGAGTTAAAGGTGGAGAAATGTAGTAATTATGGTTTTATTTTGTATGTAATGTACATTTAAGAATAATAATTGTTTGGAAAGATCACATGATCTGTAGTAACCAATAGGAGAGTAGTGCGGGCTACCTCAGGAGACACAGAATCAGAGATGAAAGCACACATGTAGTTGCTGCTGAGCATATTGTAATTAAGCTTAATGTTTCCACTTAAGAAGTGTCTGCAGTTCTCCTTTCATGTTCCCTCCAGGTTCCCATCCCCTTCTAAGTTCATTTAAACTCTCCCCAGTAGTACTGGCAACATGACTCACAAGGACATTGGCCCTGGCTCTGTTCAGGTGCAACCCGTCTGTTCTGTACAGGTCCAATCTCCTGAAAAACTGGTTGCAATGCCCCAGGAATCTAAAGCACTCCTTCTTGCACCATGTTCCCAATCAAACCTTAATCTCCTCTATCCTCCTATTTCCGTATTCATTGAAGTGTGGCACAGGAAGTAATGTGGACATTACTACCGTAGAGGTTCTACTTGCTAGTTCGAACCTTGCTGCCTAAAAGCAGCCTACAGACCCTCATCCCTCTTTCTGCCAATGTCATTGGTGTCAATACTGGCACCAGTACTGACTGTTGGCTGTTCATTCCCTCCCCTCAGAGTGCCCTGCAGCTGCTCAGTGACAGCCTTGACAGCGTGGTAGCCCTGATAGATTATCATCACACAATAAATGAGAAAATCAGAATTTAGTTGGAGTTCTAAACTAAAGGGTGCTTCCATGGGTGTGCAAAGAAACCAAATGTGCTGCTGAATGCTTCAAAAAAATAAAAAATTCAGATAAATAAAATTTAGAACCTGAGGAAACCCTGACCTGGGTTTGCTTGTTTTACATGGAATCATAGAATAGTTACAACATTGCGTCCTTTTTGTGAGAGCAACACAGCTAGGCCAGGACTTTCTGTGTTCGCCGGTGTCATGCGTGATCGGTGGGGTGAGCAGACAATATGGTGCGATCAGTTTTACGATGGCGGGAAACCAGTTCGCCATTGTCTGCTCAGCCTGCCAACAGCGGGCCGCGTTTCCCACCATCGGACATCAGTAACCTAATTGTAATACATCTGCATATCATTGTAAGGCCAGCCCACTGGAATCATTCCCCCTGCACCCCGCCCGGATCATCCATCCACGTCGGCAGGCTAACACGCTTTCACAACAGCACATAAACGCATTTGGTGGGCTGCACTTTGAGGGGAACTCAGAGGTGAGTGCATAGTAACTTTGTGCAGTGCTCATCAGGGTCGCCTGTTGAAACTCAAGCTTTCGGACCATTGGTGGGGGGCAAGAGCTGCCTTGCAGTTGAGGCGATTGTGGGCAGGGGGGGCAAGGATAAGGGCAGTCCTGTCATTTAGGCGGCTTGTGTTGGGGGAGGGTCAAGGGCAGCCCTGCCATTGAATATAGCGCACAAGCATTCAGGGTGGGGGCTAGGGTGGGCGAGGGAAGTGGCCATGCATTAGGAAAACCTATATAAAGTGACCAATCCTCTGCAGCTGAGACAGTTCAAGCACAGCCACATTGATATGATTGGAGTTGGGCTTCCAGCTTATCTGCCCACTCAAGCAATGAAGATGCATCAAAGTGCCACCAAGTGCTCCAGAGCTTTTCATCCCTTGAGCACAGACTGCAAAGTCAAAAACATTTTAGTAGACTGCAGAGCAGTTGAATAACTGGGCACTTTGTACTTTGCTAAAGCTGGTGTGGAGCAGTCACTGGTGGAGGTTCTCACAGTCCTTGCAATGTCTTCATTCCAGTTTGGATCAGTGTCCCCCATGGTTCAAGCGAACAGGGCAGCTTTGCATGCGGGTTAGGAGAATGCCTGCGCCTGAGCTGAGAGCACAGCATGCAGTCCAATGGGCAAAGCTGCCACCAATTGGTTGGGTAGTGTGGGGCAGAGGTGGGAGGAGTTTTGGGCAGCCAGGCACTGCACTAATCTCTGACCATCCAAGTGGTGGCCAGCATGCTCCAGGATGCATTAAGGGGCCTTCAGACTTAAGCAAGGCAGGTTCTTAGAACACCCATGCTAACCACGTGTCTCTCTCTTTCATCCTGCAGGAGGAGTACATCAGGATCATGGAGCCTGGTGAACTAGCTGTATGCCTGATGGCCTAGAGAGTGCGAAGAAGATGGAGGAGAGAGCGACTGAGGCTCCTGGCTGTGCTGAGGCAGGAGCAGCATCTCAGGAAGAAGGGGCAGCAGGGGCTCCCGCACACGCCACCCAAGAGCCACAGTGAGCCGTTGCTGGTCAGCACCTAGCGACACCCAGGGTCTGTAGATGCCGCCTTTCATTCCTGCAGATGACTGCGGACCAGTGTCGCTGAAAACTGCGCAAGTCTAGGGAACTGTTCAGTCACATCTGCCAGTTACTGCAGCATTTGATGCCACAGGAACATGGAGGGCATCCACTGCCAGTGGTGCTGAAAGTGACAACGGTGCTCAATTTCTATGCCAGTGGCTCCTTTCAGGGCTCCACAGGTAACTTCTGTGGGATATCACAAGCCTCCACCCAGAAATCCATCCTTGAGGTCATGGATGCCATCTTTGCGAACGCACACAACTTTGTGCATTTCGCCCTGGTCCAGGACAGCCAGGATGCAAGAGCGATTGGATTCGCCCAGATCTCAGGTTTCCCACAGGTGCAGGGTGTGATCGACTGCACTCTCGTGGCAGTCAGATCTCCATCACAACACACGGTGGACTACATCAACCACAAGAGATTCCATTCACTGAATGTGCAGCTGGTGTACGACCACCAGAAGTGCATCCTGCAGGTGTGCACACAGTTTCCAGGGAGTGTGCACGACTCCTACATCCTCAGTCATCATAGATCCCAGAAGATTTCCAGGGTCCACAGAAGCTGAAGCAATGGCTCCTTGGGGACAAGGGCTGCCCGCAGAGGGTTGGCTGATGACAACGGTGCGTTGGCCTCAGGCTGCAGCAGAGCAATGGTATAACGAGGCTCATGTTGCAGCTCGCAACTTGGTGGAGCAGACCATCCGGATGCTGAAGGCGAGGTTCCGGTGCCTGATCTGGGCGGGTGCAGCCCTGCAATACAGTCCGCAGAGGGTGTCACACGTCATTGTCGTCTGCTGCACCCTTTACAATCTAGTGCTGCAATGGGGAGACAAGTTAGCTGAGGATGAGGTGGAGGAGCTGGAGGTCTCCTCGGATGAGGAGGTCCTCGAAGGCGACGATGATGGGGATGAGGGCCCTCGCACAGGCTAGTCAAGGCAAGCACGCTCGGAAGGCCATCATAGCTGCTAGACTTGTGGAGGATGATGATGACATGCAGTGAGATGACCCCATAGATCCTCACATTACATCTGTGAAGTTTGACTCCAGTCTGGCTTATGGCAGCGCACATACCCTCTGTGAGAATGCTCCTGTCATGAAGATGCAGTGGAGGCCCTAATAGCCGCTCGATTGCAGGAGGATGATGATGACATGCAGTCATGTCACTCCATAGATCTTCACATAGCCTCTGTGATCCGGGTCATATCATAGAGACGCAGTCATGAAACTTTAGAGGCATCTGATCCTCTGTCCACCTTCAGCACCTGAGCCCTTCAGGACCACAGCACCCTCCATGAGCTGGAGCTGCTGAGGTCACAGGAAGAGGGGAAACGGATAGGCCGGACACTCCCGGAGTCACCTGGGTGGATGACCCTGGATTGTGCACCTGCTGATCCTCCTTCCTATGGGTGCCTGAGGGCCCCAGGCTGACTCCTTGAAGAGAAGGGTTAATTGCAGCGAGATTGAGCTGCCTGGAACCCCTCTTGTTTACACACTGTTGCAGGCCAACTATGGTATCAACGATGGAGTTGAGCCCACGCAGCAGTGCAGGACCAATGCTCTGGACCAAGGTCTCCATGGCAGCCACTTTCCTCCCAGTGTTGACCTCGGTGCATTGGCATGTCGACACTATCACCTCAAAGTGAAAGCGGATGGAATCCTCCATCGTGCCTTGCAATCTGAGGAGTGCAGCGGACATCCCTTCCTGATGTTCCTGAGCTTGCCTTTGCAGCTCCAGCAGCTGAAGTATAACCCAGTTCAGGGGCTCATCATCTGACTCAGACCCAGCAAATTTCTGGCCTCCAGCAGCCCTCCAAGTGCCAGACACCAGGGAATTCCTTGCCGCTACCTGCTGTGGATCAGACAGTGCGATGTGCTCACCAGATTGTGCTCCCAAGGCTATTCTAAAACTAGGTCCCACCAAGGTGTGTCTCGTGCTGGTGGAGGGTGTGGGTGAGGCTGTGACTGGACATCAGGGAGGATGCCTTCAGATTCCTCTCCAGAGGTTTCTTTGCGACTTGATTGGAGGCCCTGGGTCATGGACTCCATCACAGATGTGCCTGTGAAAGCAAGGAGAGATAATTAGTGCATGGCAGTGGCCTGTGAAACAGAACATATCACTCACAACATGGTTGTCTGATAATGTTGCACTGCTGGACCCTCACTTGGTAGAGCACTGGCGACCTCACCGTCAGCACAGGACTGGTCCAGATCATCCCAGCTGGATGGCTCTTTTTTCAAAGTCCATGACGAACTTGATTTCAGGCATTCCTCCACCGGTCTGTGACCTCTCCCTCTTGTTGTGTGCCAGCTTGTCCTGCATGAATAGAGATGAAGAAGGTATAAGCAGGACGCCTGCCAGGCCAGATGATAAGTATGACTGGCATGATTGGGTGGTGAGTGGTTCCATGGGTGGCATGAGGACAATGAAGGTATGTGTAAGAGAGTGAATGGTGATGTCCCTTTAAGCGGCAGTGAGTGAGGGTCTGTAGATGCGTGATGGGTTTGTGAGTGTGAGTTGAGAGTGATGAGAAGAATGACTTACCCTGGTAGAACAGAGGAGATCATTAATCCTCTTGTGGCACTGGGTGGCTGTTCTCTTTTGAAGGGCGTTGGCGCTGACGACTGCTGTCATTGCCTCCCAAGCCTGGTTAGTCACGCCGCTGCCCATCCTGCAGCCAGAGCGGGGGTAGAGAACATCCCGGTGGAATTCCACAGCATCCAAAAAGCATTCCAGTGACATGTCACTGAACCAGGGGGCTGCAATCCTTTTGCTTTTTGTGGATATCTTCCCTGCAGCAGTCGTGGGCTAGAAGCACTGAGATGTGTGCGCGCGGCTGGACTTTAAACATGACACCCAGCGTGATGAAGCGGCGAAGTGATGGCGGGCGGGCGAATGAGAGCTTTGCTGCAGGTTATTTATTTTTTTCCCATTTAGCCCATCAAAGCACAACCTAAACATGGAAGTTACTCCTACCTCTTGCGAAATTCAGGGTCAAATCAGTATGGGACTCACATCCATTGTGCACAAGTGATTGGCACTCTTAGCATGTGTACAAAACCGATGGCCCTTATGCACCAGTACTCAGGTCTTCATGCCAGTGAAACTCTGTGGTACTCTCAAAATAACTCTCCGAACATTCTGGGTTGACTAGATTTTCATCAGCAGAGGTAAGAGTGGCTGCCCTTGACACCGAGGCAGCATTTGACCAAGTGTGGCATCAAGGAGCCCGAGCAAAACTGGAGTCAATGGGAATCAGGGGTAAACTCTCCTCTGATTGGAGCCATGCCTAACACAAAGGAAGATAGTTGTGGTGGTTGGAGGTCAATCATCTCAGTTCCAGGACATCACTGTAGGAGTCCCTCAGGATATTGCCCTTGGCCCAACCATCTTCGGCTGCTTCATCAATGACCTTCCTTCCATCATAAGGTCAGAAGTAGAGATGTTCGTTGATGATTGCACAATATTCAGCACCATTCGTAACTCCTCAGATACTGAAGCAGCCTATGTCCAAATGCAGCAAGACCTGAACAATATCCAGGCTTGGACTGACAAGTGGCAAGTAACATTTGCACTATTCAAGTGCCAGGCAATGACCATCTCCAACAAGAGAGAATCTAACCATCACCCCTTGATATTCAGTGGCATTACCATCACTGAATCCCCCGCTATCAACATCCTGGGGGTTACCCTTAACCAGAAACTGAACTGGACTAGCCATACAAGCACTATGGCTACAAGAGCATGTGAGAGGCTAGGAATCCTGTGGGATGTAACTCACATCCTAACTCCCCAAAGCCTGTCCACCATCTACAAGATATAAGTTAAGTGTGATGGAATAATCCCCACTGGCCTGGATGAGTGCAGGTCCAACAACACTCAAGAAGCTTGACACCAACCAGGACAAAGCAGCCCACTTGATTAAAACCACATCCACAAACATTCACTCCCTCCACCACCAATGCACAGGAGCAGTAGTGTGTACCATCTACTAAATGCACTGCAGGAACTCACCAAGGCTCCTTAGGCAGCACCTTCCAAACTCATGACCACTACCACCTAGAGGGACAAGAGCAGTTGACACATGAGAACACCACCGCCTGGAAGTTCCCCTCCAAACCACTCATCATCCTGACTTGGAAATATATCACCATCCCTTCACTATCACTGGATGTAAACCCTGGGACCCCCTTCCTAACAGCACTGTGGGTGTACCTACATCACATGGACTTCAGTGGTTCAAGAAGGTGGCTCATCACCACCTTCTCAAGGGCAATTGTGGATGGGCAATGCAATAAATGCTGGCCTAGCTAGTGATGCCCACATCCCGTGAATGAATAAAAAATAAAGCTGATGATCATCATTAACTGTTGATGATTGGTACCATAATTGGATTTACAGTCCATTCTGCTGTTGGCTTTTGCAGTGCAGTTTGTTGCATGGCTGTTTGGTTTTTTAGTTAATCTTTATGGGTTTTTACTTACTTACTTGGTTCAAATTTGTGATTCTGGCATTGCGTTTATTGGATGGGTGAGTTAGCATAATTGGCTGGCTGCACTATTTCCCCCCATATTGCTTATACTTATGAAGTTCCCAATTAGGAGTGCCAGAGAGTTGATCTCCCCTTTCCCTTTTCACTGCCATTTACACCTCCACAATATTGTCTGAAGATCTGGGGATCTTATCACTGCGGAGACCCCTGCTCTGCTAGTCCTTCTGACATTGTAAGCCTATTTCAGCTTCCTGAAGTACTTCTAGCCCATTAATCAGTTCCAACCACAAATGCTGAAGCTAGGTTGATTGTCTGTCCATTCCAGTGATGAAGAAGTAGTCAGGAGATGAAACCCTGCCCTGCATATTGGATGAGGCTCCCTCCAGGAAAATTATATTGATTTTCAGCAGTGTTAGGTCGGCACTGCCAGCGAGAGGGTAATCTAGCCCTTGGTGGGAGGACATCATTTAAATTTGATTTCTAAATGGCCAGCAGTATTTAGCTAGGTGCCATCACCTCGCGTGGAAAGTTGTTTTCAGTATTTTTGGAACAAAGGTACTAGCTGAGCTTTTAGCCTAGCCGCCTTGTCGGTCAGATGTCTGATTTACATTCCACCCAATTTTACGTTCTATTTTTTACCATGTCTCCACCCTTTATCCAAGCCCAGTCACCTTGAGGTCAAACAATAAAATAGACAAAAATTCCACCTTTACTTTTTTCAGCATTAATTGCTGTTCTGTACAATACTACATGAAGGTAACAGCTTCTAAAAGATTGATTTGCGTTATGGTAACTCCAATGTCAGTGCGTTTGAAATCGCAAAGATACAATCGCTGTCATTCCAGCTTTGACCATCAATCATGTGGATTTGATTTGACAGGACAAACATTGGTCATTACAAGTTCTAGACAGAAATTGAAGGTATCTCAGAGGGAAAAATAGTAGAAACACTCATGTATGCAAAAACAAATATAGTAACTTCCTCTTACTAATAATTTAATGGGATGGCAGCAGCCTTGAGAAAGTCCTTGGCCCACATTTTCTTGCCTTCCTAACAGGAGGTTGCAGGAGGAAGCAACTGAGCCAATTTAAGAAAAGTAATGTGAAAACAAATTTTAAACATTGTAGCTAACTATAGCAGGAAGTAATACTAAGGAACACCTATGCACAAGAAATATTTATCCACCCTTCTGCTTTGTTCTGCCCTAAGGTTTCCAGCATTTTCCATTTTTTATTTCAGAGTTCCAACATGAATAGATTTTCATTTACTCTCTCACACTCTGAGTTTAAAGTTGGTACCAGCTCTGGCTGCGTTGACAGGCACCTTCTTTAGTTTGTTATGACTGCAATTGACAGCTACCTTAATAGTTCCTGGTGAGATTATAGATTTCCATTTTGGTAAACTTAATTGAAATCAGCAATTAGAGTTGTAACTGATGTAATTATACATTTAGTCACTTTTGATCATCACGCTCCTGCCGCGCCCACCCTGGCAGCGCTGAGCGCTGCAGCACACATTTCAAGCTGGCTGACCATTAATTGGTCAGCCAGCATGAAATCGATGTTGGGGCCCGAACACGGGCAGTGGTCGGCTTCACGACCGCTCACGAACCCACCCACCACGCCCACCCAACAAGGGCAAATTTGCCCAAGATCTTTCACATGTTCTCTGACTTGCACAGAATTTTAAGTGCAAGCTGTGCCAAGCTTAAATTGAATTTCCACAAACTATACACATGTTTAACAAACATTGTGCTGAAACTCCACCCACAAAATTGGCCAGCTCCCCAGACTGAAAGAATGAACGTGGTGAGTTCCTGCTGATTGTGACTGTTCAAAGAAGGAGACTTGACAGGAAATAAAGCAAATCAGCTAACAAGCATAACCTCAGAATGGCATAAGAACACTTTCTTTTGCTTTGCTGGGCATTTTAAATAGACTCCTGCTTAAAAATCTACCTCAGAAGCCCTAAATGCCAAGTTACCTGTGTTGGACTTGGCCTAAGAAATTGTAAAGGCAACATGTTCCCTTTTTACATAATCTGATGAATCTCCCTCCTGCCTCTGATAAGAGTTTCTACCAGCCATTCCAGGTCTGAAGGGAACTTCAATGGGCTTGAAAATTTGCTGAAATCAAGCAGGATTAATTTTGCACCTATTTTATTACTCCATTAAGTTTAATCGGTGCTTATCAGATATAATAAAGACAAAATTGGCTTCATTTGGTCACAGTACAAGAGTTTTTGTTATCTTGTAACAACATTAATGCCTTGGTACCTCAGGAAATCCTGTTTGTACAACTCTACTTTTAATCTGTATCATGGAACAGGGTAATATCCTCAAAAGTGATGTCGTGATACTTCTGGCAAAGTAATACGGTGAAACGGAACAGTTCTGCGGAACTTCCTGATTTTATTTTCAATTTGTCCTTTGAGCTGAAAATGCGCAGAAAAAGTGAAATTGGTGAAATGAGAACTGAAAGATTCTTATTAAAATAAGTGGTATTCTCCAACCTCTTCGTAGTATTACAGGAAGAGAAATGGGGTTTTACCAAAGGAATTACACTTTACTACTAAGGCACAATAGGTACAAAGGAGAAAACAAACTTGCACTAGTGTTAATCTAGTAAAAATGATAGGATATTTTTTGTGGAACTATTTGACATTGTAATAATAGCCTGAACTGTTGTAATAGTGAATTGTTGAGTTTAACTGGCTGATTCAATATTCTGTCCTCACACCATAAGCACAGCTTGGCAAAGTTCACAATAAAGGCATAGGTTTGCAGCAGAGAAAGGTATTAGTTTGATTATAAACCTACTGGAAATGTAGAAAATTCCCAAATACTCTGATAAAACTACTCGTCATAAACTGGTATACCTTATGGGTCATTAATACAATACATAACATCTGTAGTTCTGCTGAGGCCTCCTCTGTGTCTAGTGCACACTATGGGGAGAGTAGGGGGGGAATTTCATGGAGCCTGCAAGAGAAGAAAACGTGGCGTTCCTTAAACATGACTTCATTAGGTGGGATCCGAAATTTCAATTCCCCAGCAGCTGCGGCCTGTGGTGGGTTTCTATTTTCAATATATTTGTATGCCATGAATACTCATTAATGTGAACTAGGTTTTAATAAAGTCTTACCCTGGGGATAAAGTTAGGGACGCACAAGAATCTTATGGCACCAGGTTCACAGGTCCACCAAAGGTGGCATGCACCAATTGGCTTTGTGCAGTTGTTTCTAAGGTGACGAGGTGGCACAAGGTGAAGGTGGCACAAATGGGGTAGGTGTGGTAAAATGTGTTCAGCTGCTGGGAAGTGTGGAGGAGGGAAGGGTCTAGTGTCCTGGGGGCAGTGGTCCTGTAAGGGGGCGGGGTTGGTGTTCTAGGCAGGGATGGCAAGATGGATGATGGGCCAAAAGGGCAGGGTTGTTGCTGCCAATATTGGGGTCCTGTGGGTCAAATTGAGGGTACTGGATAGAGGAAGGAACAGTCACAGTCAGATGGGGGATTTGGACTATGTATGGGGGCAGGTCCAGTGACAGGGTTTGGCAAGGTGCCATGGGATGGGTCACAGGAGCAGACAAGCTGATTGAGGAGGATAACAGGAAGGTTCTGAGTCAGAGTGGGCATTAGGATGATTATGGCTATGTGCACAGGGGTAGTGATGGGATGTTCAGGGAAATAGTAATAGAGCCCAAGGTAACAAGGGAGGTTCAAGGGTCACAGAGGGGAGATGAAAGGTTATGCTTGGTGGGATAAGGGTAATGGGGGAAAGGATGAGGGTGACAGGAGGAGGGTGGAAACACAAAATCAAGTTTCAAAGGTCACACGCATCATTGTTGGTGTCTTGTGAAAATTGCAGCTTCTCTTAACATTATCTCGATTGAAGTGGAAGGAGAATTGTTTTGGGTGGGTGGAGTTCATGTTGCACACAATTTGCTGATTAAAGGGCCTCTCAGATAATTAGTTGTATGGATGACAACCATGGACAATCATGCTTTCACATGTATATCTGCCCTCTTCACAAAGTACAATTACTGCAATAACCATGGATCTCATTCACCCGATATTGCTACAACCTCAAGGGCAGGAGGAGAGAAGGCAGAGAAGGAGAGCTTGTGGTGTCCAACAATAAAGCCTCAAGGCCAACAGCAGGCAATACCACAGGGGGAGGCTGGTGCGGACGCAGACATCCAGGGAAGGCATCGGCGAAGACGAGCACTGGTGCATCAATGCATTCAGAGGACAAGAACAAACTACCAACAGATGTCAGAGAGGTGACGCCAAAGATATCTGAGAATGTCCCTGTAAATGGTCACTGAGATATGTTGGATTGTTCATCAAGACGTGCAATCATGTGGGTCCGGTGGGAAACCCATGCCAGAGGCCCTCAGGTTCAGCAGTGCTCAATTTATACACTGGCACTGGCTTCAAGGATGTGACAGGCGACATATGTGGCATCTTAAAGGATGGCACACATCAGTGCATAAAGGAAGTGGCCGATGCCTTATTCCGTCATGCCAATGATTTTATCCACTTCACTACTGATGAAGACAGCCTGGCGACAAGCTCAGCCACTTTCGGTGTCATCAATAGCACTCATGTGGCCATAAAAGTTCCCTGGGAACAGTCAGCTGCATTTATAAGTCATAAAGGGTTTCACTCCATGAACATACAACTAGTGCAACCACAGGAGTAGAATAATGCAGATCTGTGCTCATTTCCCAGGGAGCTGCCATAACACATACATCTTGCACAACTCAAGGCTTCCAGAGCTTTTTGAGGCTTCAGCCCAGGTTACTGGATGGACCCTCAGTGACAAGGGCTATCCTCTGTGTACATGTCTGATGCCACCAGTGAGGCATCCCCAGGGTGATGCAGAGGAGTGCTACAATCAAGCTCATATGCCCACCAGGGCCATCATCAAGCACACTATTGGGCTTCTTAAAATACGCTTCCACTACCTTGACCGGCCTAGAGGGGCTCTGTAATACACACCCCAGAGGGTGTCATGAATAGCAGTGATCTGCTGTGCACTGCACAACCTGGTGCTGCAGCATGGACAAATATTGCAAGGGGAAGAGCATGAGGAATATCAACCCTCCTCAGATGATGAATATTTGTCAGAGCACAAGGAGGCCATGAATCCAAATCAGCATTTCACAGGTGCCAGGGCCTTGGAGAGAAATGCAAGGGATGCCAGTAACAACCTGATCTATGCAAATTTCGCACAACAATAACACATCTGCAGGACCATCACTCCATCACCAGACCTCCATTGCCTTCCTGGGGTGGACTCACCCTCCCATCCTCCCTTGCCGAGGTAACACTAAACCTGCATCTTCTACCACCTAGTATAGAATGCAGTGCAGAGCATTTTCCACACACACTTATTAGTGGGTGCTGGTACCAAGGACATCTTAGGGGTACTTGGACATAAATGTACAGTCTGCCTTGACAATTATTCTGATCAAGCATCACCTTTAAAGTGCTTTAATTTCAACTGTGACTGTCTCATTAATAACCACTGAGAATAAAGTGGGCCAATGTCCTCAAGAGTGCAGAGAAGTGTGGGGGCTGGGGGTGGTTAGCTGTGGCTGCATTTCAAGCCATGCTACAGAGAATGAGAATCACGGGAGTAACAATTCACATGAACATTCAATAAAGAATGCATGAAAACCCAACATATCTCATTCACGAATAATGCCTGTGTGCTTATCTCCTCTCTAGCCATCAAATTGCAACAAGCATGAGGCTTGCCATAATCATTACAAGCTGAAACAATGGCAGGTCCCAACACTTCTCTATAACCATGAACAATTATATAAATGACATGATATTGTGTGTATATTTACAAGTTATAAACACATGGGCCTGAATATTGCCGTCGGTGTGCGGGAGTGGGCCCGACAATCTAACATGCAAAATGACACGAGAAGATGTCAGGCATGCGTCCCAACATCATCACGCGTCATTTAGATCTTCCGTTTGGTGGACGTGCGCCGGAGGCGGCTGCGTGCCCGCCAAACTGTCAACGGCCTATTAAGGCCATTAAAAATCTAATTAAAGTTGTTTGCAACACTGCCTATCCAACCTTAAGGTTGGCGGGTAGTTGAAGAGCCCAAGCAGCCTTTGCATTTTTTAGGAAACCTCGTCCACGAGCGGGATGAGGTTTCCTAAAGCTTTTATTAATTAAGTGATAAAATTTTCCTAAATATAAAAACATGTCCCAGATCATGTGGCACTGTCACATGAGGGGACATGTTTAAACAATTTTGTACTTTATTTATAACTAAAATTTTTAAGCAACTTAATCTCCCTGAGGCAGCTCCGCATGCATGCACACGAAAAAGCGCAGACCCCGACTCTCCCTCCTCCCCCAACCCGCACAAGTAGCAGCACTACTTAATTGGCCCACCCACATTAAATGGTGGCATGCAGCGGGCGGCGATTGGCTCTGCGCCTGCCCCCACCCGTTCCCTCCCAGCCCACCCAACACAGGTAAATTTCTGGCCATGGGTAAATCACATGTCCCACCTTTGTGACCATAATTTTCTAGCTTTTATTTGCCTACCACTGCTTCATGGTGCAACCCCCAACATCAGCAGCTGCGGGGGAGACAGTCTGCTCCATGTGAAGCTCCATTGTCTTGGATGGTTGCGTCAGGTGTACTCCGGAGGCATGGGGCCTTGAGGGCTCCAACCTAATGGGGGTTTCCCACACTTACTACAGAGATGTCACCTTCGGCCCCATCTGCTGGAGCTATTGGGGTCAATGGTGGAGGGGATAACTCTGTGACTGTCCTAAGACGAAGGTCCGAGAACGGTTGGCACATGCTCCCCCTCCAGCTAGGTGTACAATCTACCTTGCTGTCTTCTCCCCACCCCCCTCTCGCCTAGCCACTCCTGCACTGAGCCCATGGCTGGAGTGATGGAATGCAGGTCAGAGCGCATATGGATCAAATGCTCAGCCTGGCTCTCCTTGGCAGTTGTCATCCTATCCATGGGTGAAGCCATGTGTTCAATTGCCTGAGACGTGGCAGTACTCATGGCTAGCATGGACTCCTCCATATCCCACACAAATTTGCGCATAATCCCTGGCATCTCTGTCATACTTTCTCCTAGCCTCGGCTGCATGTCCAGCATGCTTCTTGTGGCCATGACCAGAGGCCCGTCATTAGTGTGGGGCTCAGCAGGGACCTGATCCCCGCAGTCATCAGACTGTCTGGGGACCGGCTGTCATCTCCTTTCTCAGCTGTTGAGACGTGCCTTTGGTATGCTCGCCAAATTGCACTCCTGAATCTCCACAGGAACCCTCCACAGACCGTATGGGTGTAACTGCACTAGCAGAAGTTGATGATGAGGCAAATGACAGTGCATCCTCAGGAATATTGGCTTCTTCATCTCCACATCTGTTAATTTAGAAGCTTAAAATTTATAATACCAATTACATAAATTTACAATCAGCAATACAAAAGTTGTCTGGTGAATTAAATGAAAAAAACCATCAGCAGAAAGGGTTAACTTCTCTGCTTATTCTCAAGGGGGTGGAGCAAAACATTCTCAGATCCACACTACTATGTCACTTTACATAACTTTTTTGGAATCAAAAATAAATCAAACACAATTTTTAAGTTTTTACAAGTATTGGAGCCCTTTTTAAATTTGCGTAAGTTTTTCTTTTAATCCTATGAGTTGGAAACAACAAATATCATTAGTAATATAAAAACAGAATTACCTGGAAAAACTCAGCAGGTCTGGCAGCATCGGCGGAGAAGAAAAAAGTTGACGTTTCGAGTCGTCATGACCCTTCAACAGAACTGAGTAATATTAGGAGAGGGGTGAAATATAAGCTGGTTTAAGGGGGGTGGGGGAGTAGGGGGAGAGAAGTGGTTGGTGGGGGGGGTGTGGTTGTAGGGACAAGCAAGCAGTGATAGGAGCAGATAATCAAAAGATGTCACAGACAAAAGTGCAAAGAGGTGTTGAAGGTGGTGATATTATCTAAATAAATGTGCTAATTAAGAATGGATGGCAGGACACTCAAGGTACAGCTCTAGGGGAGGTGGGGTGGAAAGACTAACAGGGCATAAAAGGTATAGATTTAAAAATAATGGAAATAGGTGAGAAAAGAAAAATCTATATAAATTATTGGAAAAAACAAAAGGAAGGGGGAAGAGACAGAAAGGGGGTGGGGATGGAGGAGGGGGTTCAAGATCTAAAGTTGTTGAATTCAATATTCAGTCCAGAAGGCTGTAAAGTGCCTAGTCGGAAGATGAGGTGCTGTACCTCCAGTTTGCGTTGGGCTTCACTGGAACAATGCAGCATGCCAAGGACAGACATGTGGGCAAAAGAGCAGGGTGGAGTGTTAAAATGGCAAGCGACAGGGAGGTTTGGGTCTTTCTTGCGGACAGACCGCAGGTGTTCTGCAAAGCGGTCGCCCAGTTTGCATTTGGTCTCTCCAATGTAGAGGAGACCACATTGGGAGCAACGAATGCAATAGACTAAGTTGGGGGAAATGCAAGTGAAATGCTGCTTCACTTGAAAGGAGTGTTTGGGCCCTTGGACGGTGAGGAGAGAGGAAGTGAAGGGGCAGGTGTTGCATCTTTTGCGTTTGCATGGGGAGGAGCCGTAGGTGGGAGTTGAGGAGTAGGGGGTGATAGAGGAGTGGACCAGGGTGTCCCGGAGGGAACAATCCCTACGGAATGCCGCCAGGGGGGGTGAAGGGAAGATGTGAGGACATGTGAGGACCCTCCACCCCTGCCTGTCCCTCCGTCCCCACCCCATCTTCCAATCCCAGCCCCAGCTGTGTATTCACTATACCCCCTGACCTTCCCCTCTCCGACGCTGAACGTTCAGTGCTCAGCAAAGGACTTATTTTCATACCCTTACGCCCTCATCTCAATGAATTTCAGGCTCGGCACGATGCTGAACTCTTCTTCTGCCGTCTTCGTCTCCGTACTCACTTCTTTGGGCAGGAGTCCTCTCCCCGTTCAACGGATCCTTTTACCCACCTCCAATATTCTCCCTCCACCTGGACCCCTCCCTCTGGATTCTTACCTTCTCTTGATCTTTTCATTGAGAACTGTCGGCGTGACATTAGTCGTCTCAATTTCTCTACTCCTCTCACCCATTCTAATCTGTCTCTTTCTGAACTTACTGCACTCCGTTCTCTCAGGTCCAACCCCAACATTGTCATCAAACCCACTGACAAGGGTGGTGCTGTTGTTGTCTGGCGCACTGACCTCTACCTTGCGGAGGCTGAGCGTCAACTCGCAGACACTTCCTCCTACCTCTCCCTGGACCGTGACCCCACCACTGAACATCAAGCCATTATTTCCAGGACTGTCACTGACCTCATCTCCTCTGGAGATCTTCCTCCCACAGCTTCCAACCTGATAGTTGCCCAACCTCGGACGGCCCGCTTCTACCTCCTACCCGAAATCCACAAACAGGACTGTCCCGGCAGACCAATCGTGTCAGCCTGTTCCTGCCCCACGGAACTCATTTCTCGTTATCTTGACTCCCTTCTCTCTCCCCTTGTCCAGTCCCTTCCCACCTACATCTGTGATTCCTCTGACACCTTACATCACATCAACAATTTCCAGTTCCCTGGCTTCAACCACCTCCTCTTCACCATGGACGTCCAATCCCTCTACACCTCCATCCCCCACCAGGATGGTCTGAGGGCCCTTAGCTTCTTCCTTGAACAGAGGCCCGAACAATCCCCATCCACCACTACTCTCCTCCGTCTGGCGGAACTTGTTCTCACACTGAACAATTTCTCCTTTAACTCCTCTCACTTCCTCCAAATAAAAGGTGTGGCTATGGATACCCGCATGGGCCCCAGCTATGCCTGTCTCTTTATGGGGTATGTGGAACATTCCTTGTTCCAGTCCTACTCCGGCCCCCTCCCACAACTCTTTCTCCAGTACATCGATGATTACTTCGGTGCTGCTTCATGCTCTTGTCGGGACCTGGAAAAATGTATTAATTTTGCTTCCAATCTCCACTCCTCCATCATTTTCATATGGTCCATCTCTGATACTTCCCTTCCCTTCCTTGACCTCTCTGTCTCAATTTCTGGTGATAGACTGTCCACCAATATCCATTACAAGCCTACCGACTCCCACAGCTACCTCGACTACAGCTCCTCACACCCCGCTTCCTGTAAGGACTCCATCCCATTCTCTCAGTTCCTTCGCCTCCGTCGCATCTGTTCTGATGATGCTACCTTCAAAAACAGTTCCTCTGACATGTCCTCCTTCTTCCTTAACCGAGGTTTTCCACCCACGGTTGTTGACAGGGCCCTCAACCGTGTCCGGCCCATCTCCCGCGCATCCGCCCTCACGCCTTCTCCTCCCTCCCAGAAACATGATAGGGTCCCCCTTGCCCTCACTTATCACCCCACCAGCCTCCGCATTCAAAGGATCACCCTCCATTTCCGCCAACTCCAGCATGATGCCACCACCAAACACATCTTCCCTTCACCCCCCTGGCGGCATTCCGTAGGGATCGTTCCCTCCGGGACACCCTGGTCCACTCCTCCATCACCCCCTACTCCTCAACCCCCATCTACGGCACCTCCCCATGCAAACGCAAAAGATGCAACACCTGCCCCTTCACTTCCTCTCTCCTCACCGTCCAAGGGCCCAAACACTCCTTTCAAGTGAAGCAGCCTTTCACTTGCATTTCCCCCAACTTAGTCTACTGCATTCGTTGCTCCCAATGCGGTCTCCTCTACATTGGAGAGACCAAACGCAAACTGGGTGACTGCCTTGCAGAACACCTGCGGCCTGTCCGCAAGAAAGACCCAAACCTTCCTGTCGCTTGCCATTTTAACACTCCACCCTGCTCTCTTGCCCACATGTCTGTTCATGGCATGCTGCATTGTTCCAGTGAAGCCCAACGTAAACTGGAGGAACAGCACCTCATCTTCCGACTAGGCACTTTACAGCCTTCTGGACTGAATATTGAATTCAACAACTTTAGATCTTGAACCCCCTCCTCCATCCCCACCCCCTTTCCGTCTCTTCCGCCTTCCTTTTGTTTTTTCCAATAATTTATATAGATTTTTCTTTTCTCACCTATTTCCATTATTTTTAAATCTATACCTTTTATGCCCTGTTAGTCTTTCCACCCCACCCCCACTAGAGCTGTACCTTGTGTGTCCTGCCATCCATTCTTAATTAGCACATTTGTTTAGATAATATCACCACCTTCAACACCTCTTTGCACTTTTGTCTGTGATATCTTTCGATTATCTGCTCCTATCACTGCTTGCTAGTCCCTACAACCACACCGCCACCCCCCCAACACCTTCTCTCCCCCCACCCCCCCCGCCTTCCCCACCTTAAACCAGCTTATATTTCACCCCTCTCCTAATATTACTCAGTTCTGTTGAAGGGTCATGAGGACTTGAAATGTCAACTGTTTTCTTCTCCGCCGATGCTGCCAGACCTGCTGAGTTTTTCCAGGTAATTCTGTTTTTGTTTTGGATTTCCAGCATCCGCAGTTTTTTGTTTTTATCATTAGTAATATTCTCATTTCAAAGGAAAATATTCTTATCAGGTAAGACAGCATTTAAGATTATTCTTCCCCAGGTAGAATCCTTGACAATTTCAGGGTCGCCAAACCACTGCTTATACTGTGATTTTACTATGGGGCAGGGTGAGGAGGCAGGCCCCAAGTCTATCTCAGCCAGAAATGTGATTGAACCCTGCACTGTTGTTGTTATTCTGGACCACCCGCTAGCTGAGATAAATGCTCCCCCTCCCCCGCAACAAGGCCACATTTGACTGCGTGTGGCATCAAGGAGCCCTAGTAAAACTGCAGTCAATGGTAATCATGGGAAAACTCTCCACTGGTTGGAGTCATACCTAGCACAAAGGAAGATGGTTGTGGTTGTTGGAGGTCAGTCACCTCAGCTCCAGGACGTCATTGCAGGAGTTCCTCGGGGTACTGTCCTCGGCCCAACCATTTTCGGCTGCTTCATCAATGACCTTCCTTCCATCATAAGGTCAGAAGTGGGGATGTTCGTTGATGATTGCACAATGTTCAGTACCATTCGCGACTCCTCAGATACTGAAGCAGTCCATGTCCAAATGTAGCAAGACCCGGACCATATCCAGGCTTGGGCTGACAAGTGGCAAGTAATATTCACGCCACACAAGTGCCAGGCAATGAGCATCTCCAACAAGAGAGGATCTGACTGTCACCCCTTGACATTCAATGGCATTACCATCACCGAATCCCCCGCTATCAACATCCTAGGGGTTACCATTGGCCAGGAACTTAACTGGACTAGCCATATAAATACTGTGGCTACAAGAGCCGGACACAGGTTAGGAATCCTGCAGTGAGTAACTCATCTCCTGACTCCCCAAAGCCTGTCCATCATCTACAAGGCACAAGTCAGGAGTGTGATGAAATACTCTCCACTTGCCTGGATGAGTGTAGCTCCATCGACACTCAAGAAGCTTGACACCATCCAGGACAAATCAGTCTGCTTGATTGGCACCACATTCACAAACATTCATTCCCTCCACCACCAACGCACAGTGGCAGCAGTGTGTACCATCTAAAATGCACTGCAGGAATTCACCAAGGCTCCTTAGGCAGCACCTTCCAAACCCATGACCAGTACCATCTAGAAGGACAAGGGCAGCAGACATATGGGAAGACCACCACCTGGAAGGAACCCTCCAAGCCACTCACCATCCTGACTTGGAAATATATTGCCATTCCTTCACTGTCGCTGGGTCAAAATCCTGGAACTCCCTCCCTAACAGCACTGGGGGTGTACCTACACCACATGGACTGCAGCGGTTCAAGAAATCAGCTCACCACCACCTTCTCAAGGGCAATTAGGGATGGGCAATAAATATTGGTCTAGCCATCAACATCCACACCCCACGAATGTATGAAAAAAACAGCTTTTTTATGTAAGGTATTTCAAGGTTATTCTTTTGGCACAAACAGGATAATTAAAGGATGGCATGGTGGCACAGTGGTTAGCGCAGCTGTGTCACAGCTCCAGGAACCTGTGTTTGATCCTGACCTTGGGTGTCTCTCTGTGTGGAGTTTACACGTTCTCCCTATGTCTGTGTGAGTTTTTTACTGGGTACTCAGGTTTCCTCCCACCATCCAAACATGTGCTGGCTAGGTGGATTGGCTACGGTAAATCGTCCCCTAGTGTGTGCCCAGTGATGGACTGGCATCCCATCCTGGTGTGCCCTGCCTAGTGCCCATTTCCTGTTGGGATAGGCTCCGACTCCCTGCTACCCTGAATTGGGTGAAGCAGTTCTGGAAAACTGAGTGGGAGTAATTAAACAACCAGAATCAACTCAAGTAACCATATTCCAATTCACAAGGTTTAACATTCAAAACTGCCCATATTATATGAACGAATCCTATATCTGAAATTAAAGTTTCCTCCATATCTTTACATAACTAGAATGTCAGTGTGGCCACCAATGAAATTCTAGTCTCCACATCTTAACAAGTTAGTTAACCATAATACTCCCAATTTAATTCAAATAACACTAATTAATTACAACAGATCATAATAGCACACACTCTAAGAAGAAAAGATAAATTATGTAATTTTCCTGTTCCTCTTCTTTCTCTGTCTTTAAGTGCAATTGGTTAAGGAGATTGACTATTAGTAATATCATCCACCAAAATCCCAGATGCTGTGTTGACCTCTCCATCGCATTATCGTAATTCCAGCAATTTGTGGGTGCAAAAGGATTCTGTACAGAAAGGTAAAGGAATAAACCTGACAAGCGGGCACAAGTAGGTCTGCTCAAGAAAATTCCAAGCCATTATTGGAAATAATCCTGATATCAAAAGTTACAGTTTTGCTTTTTTATCAAAATTTAATATTAGAACTGTTTCTGCAAACATTCAGGATGGAAATTCTGGATGTAGTTGGCTTTAATGTCCTAAGTGCAATGTCTGGCTATTTGGTGTTGCTGAGGGCTGTGTTTCTGAAACCTCTCTTATCTATCACCATTTTAAATATACAAAAACTTAGAGGCAATTTTTGCTGAATGTTGAGTGCTAAAGAAGTAAAGAAGTGGCCAAGATGGAGTCTTCAGTTGAAACTTCGGTTTAGTCCATGCTTTGTGCAAGCCAGCACCTTGGTGAATAAGATAAAGCTGACGCCAGAAATAGCCGCCCAGAGTCTTGCTAAATAGCTGATTCCCACATAAAATGCCTGCTGGTGCTCATCAATGATTTAGCATTTTGTGGACTACTGCTTCAACTATCCCCTTTCCTTGCAGCTATTTTGGATTAAATACAGCGCTGGTGTTGATTTCAAGTTGCAGCTAAAGAGTTACATATTATAAGGGATACCCACCATTTCATGGTCATTGCTGCTAGTGTGGTGAACAGGTCTCCTGAAATATATTGGGAAATTTTCTCAAGCACTTTGTCAAGACTTCACTGACACTTAAGCAATATTTATTCCACAAATTCTCTGGGTTCTTACCATAAAAGCATGAGTGCTGCGTTACTCTATCTTGTCGGAGTCAACAGGAGAAAAGGATTGCTTGATAATGAACAACTTGCTTTGGGTCCCACTTGGTTTGGACAAGGAATAGGAACACAAAATGAGGCCAGGCAGAGAGCACAAGCTGCTGCGGGAGAGAGGGCCAGGTGGGATAGAAGTGTGAGTTATATCCATATACCCTGCGGATATAGAGCATTCCTCCTTCTCTGGACCACCTTCACCAAAAACATACGGTGTCACATCCAAGAAACTGTACACCATCTCTTTCAGTCCCTGAGCCATCCTGAAACTTGCCACAATGTGCCATACAGAGCAATTCATGACTTCAGTGGAAGTGGGTGCTAGGAGTCCACATATGCTGCTTCATCAAATTGCACAGGAGTGCTATATCCATAAGTTTTCGGTTATCACCTCCAGGCAAGTTGAAATCATGATAATCAGCATTTCGGGCCAAAATTGCGAGCTAAATCGGAACTTTCAAGCAGGCTGTCTTATCAGCAGATTACTCACTTACTGCCTGTTTTCATCTGTTGTTCAAAATACCACCCTCCCTCCCCCCGCCCCTTTGTCTATTGAAGAATACACAAACTTAGATTTGCTGCTTTTTGGCTTTACTGACAGGTCTATTTTACCCGTTCTTTCTTTACAGATTTTCTTACTGAGACTTGGAGTTAGTCATTCCCCACAACAGTACGACAGGACGGGATTTTCCAGCCCCGCCCATGGCCGGAAACGTCCAGTCCTGCTG
This sequence comes from Cetorhinus maximus, assembly GCF_964194155.1. Classification (NCBI taxonomy): domain Eukaryota; kingdom Metazoa; phylum Chordata; class Chondrichthyes; order Lamniformes; family Cetorhinidae; genus Cetorhinus; species Cetorhinus maximus. The sequence continues at coordinate 99,321,971 of NC_135882.1, forward strand.
AAAGTCAATTTTGACTTTTGGCTGAGCCGCCGAGTCTCCAGCGGCAGGTCCCGTCATGATGGGGCCGGAAAATCCTGGGCACAGTCTCACCCTGATCCTCCTGACCTTTTGCATGCTCAGATCAACTTTGGGGACAGTATGCCATTACTATAGGTTTATCTCTCAATGTCATCATGGAGGAAGATCAGCAATAGCTGAGCATGGAAAGGAATTGAATAAGGCAGTGTGGCAGGATATACTGGTTCAGCAGGCACTGCCCTCCATAGCACGTTTATAGGCAGCACAGGTCCTTTGAGGACCTCTCAGAGGAACTCAGATGGTTTGATTGTCCAAGGCTGCCACCATACATCTTTGTGACCATCTTCACAAAAGTTCTCCACTCTCGCAGAATTGCTTTGCCTGTGATCACTGCCCTGAATAGTTCTAGCACTGGATCTTCTCAAGCAGCTACAGGCGACCTGTGCAACATCAGCCTGAGAGCAGTAAGGGCTTCCTTTGGTAGGTTGCAGACATGGTCTTCAACAGAGCATCCAGACTTTGTTAACATTGGCATCACACTCGGGTTACAGGGGGAGGGAACCAGGGAGCTCTACCACATTCCTGGATTCCCAGGTGCAGAGTAACACACGTGTTACACATGAAGCCTTGAAGGTACCAGCAGAATAGCCACTAACATACAAAAACCCTGTGAAGCCAACCAGAAATCATGCATACGAATGCCAGGCATGTAGGCAACTGCCACGACAGGACCCACTGAGAGCTGCCAACAGGCAGTAAACTTTTTATGGGGTAATGAGGAGTATTCTTGCTCTTAGCTCCACAAAAATTAGAGCCTCAGGTTTTTTGGAAGAATTTGTGGGAAACCTGCAGTTGTCCCTTTAAGAACTGCTAGTTATGTCATTCTATATCCAATACCATTGGTGTAAACTTATTCAACACACCTTTCACCCATTGGCACCTGAAATTTGCTTCAGGATCTGACAGCCATCATTCAACTCAAATTTTAAATATATAAATCAGGCTCCTGTCTGTTCAGGTGGGAAAACTGGCTGCCAATTTCAAGGCCAGCATGAAAATTGAGTCAATTAGGCAATGGGCAGTAGCATTGTTTAATAAAATCTCCTTTGCCTATCGGTCCAGTTTTTAACATGAACAGAGCAGGATGCAGATGAAAATCACCTCCATATATCCTTTATTACAGTTTTATCTACTTACCACCTTTTTAGGCTGCAATGTCAAATGCATGCTAAGGTTTCTACTTTATTTTTAACATTTTTTTTACTCCATGTGCACACAAAATCTTTTTCGTAGAAAATTACAACATCCTAAATGATGGAAAACCCACAAAGGAGTTCCCCATTCAAGTAAAAAGCACTTCCTTAGCCCAACTTTAACTTTCATTGGTTAAAATGCAACTATTTATATTGGTGTAAGAACAGTTCTCAAAAGTCGGCAATTGTATTGACTCATTCACATCTACACTATGGCAGTCCTATGCTGTTGTTGTTTCAGCTATCCTGAAAATTCTAATTCCACTGTGGAGGATGAGAGAAGCGTAAAACCGGAAGGGTTGACAAGCCAGGCCACAACGAAATGCTCTGGAATTGCAGTGTCCACTCACGAAGCTAGGCCACTACATGTCCCAGCAAGGGATACTGTTGAACAGAGTACACAGAACACACATTGCATTTCTGCAAAGCCAGACATCGACAGGGGAGACAAAGGAATGTGCGAGAGTGAAGTTCCACATTCCTCAGAGATCTACATAGTAGAGTTTGATTACATGGCCAGGACTCATGAGGAGCTGAGCGTGAGAAAAGGAGAGCATCTGGAAATCCTCAGCAAAGAAGGGGATTGGTGGCTTGCTCAGAAATTTTGGGAAGGATCATTCAAACACGAAAAATGCTGCTCTGGCTTTGTGCCTGTCGAAATACTAGCAAAAGAGAAGAGCTTGGAGGGAGAACCGTGAGTATTAACTGCATGAAAAAGGATGGGTGGAGTTTAGAGTTGTGAGGGGGGTGGTGGTCGTGTGATCAGGAGGAAGGATGCAGATGGAGATCTCGCTTTCTTCCTACCTCCTTCCAATTACATCCGGGGTAGGAAGACGTTTGGGTGGCCTTCCCGCCCAGATGCCAATTGCAACCCTTAAAGGCCATATAAGGCCCTTAGCCTACCACCACTGGTATTCAACCAGCAGCGGGCAAAGGACTTACATCCACTTAGCAGGCCCTGCCAGGTTTGCCAGTGGCCTACTATCCTTCATTTATGGGCACTTTGTGCCTGATCAAGGGGCCTGGCATGGGAAGAGGGCCCCACAGGAAGCCACCTGCCCCCCACCCTTGATTCCCACCCCCTTGCTGGTGACTCCTTCTGCATGACCCCCAGGCCCACTTACACTCACCCATATCTAGGAATCCATCGCCAATCCCCCTGAAGGCTCCACTGTAGTACCAGCAGTGACCACCACTCATGGAGGTGCTGCTGGTACTACAGAGATACTAGCTTCTGATTGGTCAGCAACTCTCAGGGGCAGGATTTCCAATCAACAGGGGACTTAATTGCAAGACCTCCATTGCCCACATTAAATCCCAACTGATATCTCATCTGCTGGATTTCAACTATGAATTGGGAATAATTAGGTACAAGAATAAAAGGTTTGATCTAGCATTGTTAGCCCTTTACACCTTTTCCTAGGATTTCTGCCAAAGTTATGGTAGATCATCAGGAAAATCCCTGTGGAAAATCTATTACAAAGTGTTCTTTCATCTCATGGTCATTGTGGGCCTTGCGGTTTGCTGAATTTATAAAAGTTTGCTCTTGAGATTAGGGTTATTCTGACAATGCCCCAGTCATTGCCCCTAGGCTCCATTCATTGCTGGGGGCCCAGTCTTCTTGGCTTTTGGGGCCATGTTTTCAATGGAGCAGCCTTGGGCTGCAAACATTGAGAACTGTGTACACGGCTGGAGTTTAAATATGGCTCCCGGCATGAAGAAGCAGCAAGGTGATGGTGTGTTGGACAAATCAGAGTCCAGCTGCCAGCAATATGGCATGTTTCCTGTGGCTGCATAATTTGAGGCGGGAGTGGGATGATAAGGCGTGTAAACCCGCCATTGCGGCCAGTGGGTAAAATGTAATTTTTCACTCCCCTTACTGCACTTGGTGCAGATCTGGGATGATTCCACCCAAAGTTCGTGAGGATTTAAAATGAGACTGGAAGATTCACCTCGCTTGAACTAAAGGGAGAATCTCCAGGAAAACCCTCACCGTAAAAGACAGTTCTAGGGTCAAAAGTTTCCAGAATGGGAAAGGAAAAGAATGGAATTAAACCCTAAGGAGCTAAGAATCACTTTGGACTGGTTCTGGAAGAATTGAATATCTACTTAACAGACAGTGTAAAGCCTAACCATGGAGTGGGAGATTTTCAGTCATTTTAAATGTTAAAAGGGGAACGTTCTGTAGTTGAAGGTATAAGTTGGCTATGAAAATGGTGTTTAGTCAATGTTGCCTTTAGTTTGTTTGTTGCGGTAAAAGTTGTAAAAGGAGAAATCTATTCATGTGATACTTTCGGCTAGACACTGGGAATTCAAATTTCTTTTTAAAAATGACCTTTCTCTATGGAGATTATAACAGTGTGTCACAGCGCTCACCCACGCCCTCCACCAGTGCAGCGTCACACACCTCAGTGGGGCCTAGATGTTGAGCAGCCTTGGAATCACAATCTGGTGAGCACAGCACACAATCTGTTCCGCAGCAGGTGGAGGCAGGGACACCCTTGGTCTCCGGCATTCGGAGGACTGCTGGAGGCCAGGAATCTGCTGAGTCTGAATCAGATGATGAAACTCTGGACTCAGTCAGTTGCTGGAGATGCAAAGACAATCACTGGAACATCAGGAAGAGGTGTCTGGTGCACTCCTCAGGTTGCAAAGGATGACGGAGGAGTCTGTCCACCTTCATTCCGAGGTGATAGCACTGGCATGCCAATGCAATGAGGTCAACACTGGCAGGATGGTGGCCGCCATGGAGATCTTGGTCCAAGACATTGGTCCTGCACTGCTGTGCGGACTGAACTCCAGCACTGACCCATAGTTGGCCTCCAACAGTGTCAAATCAAGAGGGGTGCAGGGCAGCATGATCTCCCTCCAGCTTTTTCTTCTCCTCAGGGGCCATCGGGCACCCATAGGGAGGAGGACCAGCAACTTGACACCCCGGAACCAACCACCCAGATGACTCCGGGAATGTCTGGCTGATCCAAATCCCCTCTTCCTGTGACCATCACAGCACCAGCTCCACAGGCTGAGGAGGGTGCAGCTGGCCCACATCAGGACAGCCAAAGCAGGCCGGGGCCCTCCAGGTCTCGGCCCTCCAGAGGACACATGCCGAAGTCATCATAGTCAGCAGGCCTCCTCCACCTCCGCTGTGGATGTCGGAAGAGCACCAAGACGTAATGGCAGGGCTAGGAAGGTTGTTGTTGCATAGCCTGGCCATGGGTTTTAATTGCTTGTACATAATACTCACTTTGTTAAGAAACTCCCAAGGACATCTCCTTGCCTGTGGCTGCTTGTTATGATGACCGGTGTTTGTGTCATCTTCACAAGGTAAAGGCAAGTGTCTCAGTCCAGGGCCCCTTCCCTGTGCAGTGTGTAACTTTCAGAGCAAAGTGAAAGTTCAGCTTCACACTCACTGGACACATTAGTGATGCCTGCACCTCGATGGTGCTTGTCATTGCTGCCAGAATGTCATGGGCAGGTGTCAGAGAGTGTTGTCATTCTCTCTGTGTGCTCTCAGCACCTTTGAGTTGGGGCTGCCCCACCCCCCCCAATCTCTTCAGCATCTGTCCGGTGACAGTGTGGTCCTGAAGGGGACAGGTGCTGAAGGCTGATAAAGGTTTAGGTGCATTTAAAGTTTCACAGTTCATCTCCAAGATATGACCCTGCTCACAGAGCGCAAGCGAGCTGCCCTCAGCCAGACAGGAGTCAAACATTCACAGAGGCAATGTGGTGGTCTATAGAGTGTCCTCACTGCATGTCATTATCATCCTACTGGAATCGAGCAACTATTAGGGCCTCCACTGTGTCTCCATGACATGAGCCTGAGCACTGAGGGTATGCGCGCTGCCATCAGCCAGACTGAAGTCAAACATTCACAGATGCAAGGTCAGGAGGTCAGGACTGTCCTCACTGCATCTCATCATCATCATTCACGAATTTTGCGGCTATGAGGGACTCCCGGGCACGCCTGTCTCGTCTGGCCAGTGTGATGACCTCATCGCCAGTATCCTTGCCTTTGAGGACCTCATCACTATCATCCCCTTCAACATCCTCCTCATTGGAGGAGATGTGCAGCCCTTCCATCTCCTCCTCAGTCAGGTCTTCTCCCTGTTGCAGCGCCAGATTATGTAGCACACAGCAAGCTACGATGATACGCAACACCCTCTGGGGACTGTACTGCAGTGCTCCACCAGACCTGTCGAGGCACCGGAACCTCATTTTAAAGATGCCTATCGTTTGCTCCACCAAAGTCTGGGTTGTGGCATGAGCCTCATAGTACCTTCACTCTGTTGCAGTCTGAGGCCGCCACACAGGAGTCATCAGTCACATCCTCTGTGGCTATCCCTTATCCCTGTGCAGCCAAATCTGCAGCCTCTGTGGACTCTGGAAGATGTCAGGGATCTGAGACCTGCTAAGGATCTAGAAGTCATGGGTGCTCCCTGGGAATCATGTGCAGATCTTTAGGGTGCATTTGTGGTATTTGCAGACCAGCTGAACATTCAGCAAATGGAAGCCCTTGCGGCTGATGTAGTTGACTGCTTGTTGCTATGGCGATCTGAGCGCCATGTGGGTACAATCAATGACACCCTGCACCTATGGAAATCCTGAGATCTGCGCAACTCCCAGCTTTCTTGCTTCCTGGGCAAAAAGCACAAAGTTCTGTGCCTTCGCAAAGATGGCGTCTGTGGCCTCCTGGGTACATGTGTGTGTGGAGGCTTGTGAGACACCGCACAGTTCACTGGCGTAAGAATTGAACACCGCAGTCACTTTTACGGCCACTGGCAGTGGATGCCCTCTATGTCCCCATGGCGCCAAATCTTGCAGCAGGTGGCAGATATGACTGACCAGTTCCCTTGAAATGCACAGTCTTCGACAACACTGGTTCTCAGTCATTCCTGCAGATGACAGGCACCATTTATAGATCCTGGGTCTAGTGAGGCGCCTACGAGTGATGGCTCTTTGTGGATCTTCAGCTGCTAGTGCAGCAGGCCCTGCCGCCCCTTCATCTTGAGGGAGGTTCTCCTCCCTTTGCCAAGCCAGGCACCTCCACCGCACTCTTCTTCTTGTCCTCTGCTCCCTGTAAGCCATGAGGCATACTTTTAAATCACCAGGCTCCATGATCATGACATTCTCCTCCTGCAGGATCAAAGAGAGGGAAACATGGGTTAGCATTTGTGTCGTAAGAACCTCTCTTGGTTAAGTCTGAAGGCCCCTTCACGCATTCTGGACAGTGTTGGCCACCACTTGGATTGGCACTCATTGGCTGCCCGAAACCCCACCCACTTCCGCCCCACTCCATCTGACCAATGGAGGCAGCTTCGGCCATTGGACTGTATGCTGTGCTCTCAGCTCAGGCACAGGCGTTTTCCTAACCTGCACTGCAACGTTGCGCTGTTAGCTTGATTCATGGGGGATACAGGTCCAAACCTTAATAATGACATTGCAATAGACTCTGAGCACCTCCATCAGTGACTGCGCCATGATCACCTTGCGCAAGGGGATTCTACAAGTTGCCCAGTTGGCCAATCGTTCTGTTGCCCCCTAAAGCGCATATTAATTGGCAGTCTGCACTCAAGGCATGAAAAGTTCTGGAGCATTTGGTGGCATTTTCATATTATTGTGTTGCTTGAGTGGGCAAAAAAGCTTCAGAGGCCCGACTCCAAGCATGTCAATAGAACTGCTGCTGAACGGTCTCAGCTGAGGAAGGATGCTCACTTTTGACAAACTTTTCCAAGTGCATGGCCACTTCCCTCACACCCCCACCCCTCACCCCACCCACCGGGGTATGTTCTTGTGTACCCCCTTCAGCCTGTGCTTCCTTGCCCCCCCACCACCACCTCCCCACCCCCTTCCAACTTCACTAGCACTGGAGCCCTAGCCCCAGCATCGCACTGAAAGCCAGCCAGGTAAAAATGACTTGCCTGTGGCCCCTCATTGATGTGCTACGGGCGATGCTCACGAGCGCTGCACAAGGTTGTCTGCACTCAACTCCGAGTTTCCCTTGACATTCAGCTCGCTAGGTACATGCTTTTTAAAGGCAGTCATGAATAACGCCATTCTGAAGTCACGCCGACATGGGTGGTAAATTTGACGCATAGGGATAATGTTTGACGGCGGGAAATGCAGCCCACCATTGCTGGTGGAATAAAGCAGATGATCACAAATTGGTTTGACGATGGCGTGAAACCAACTTTTTGCCTTCTTGCCATATTGACTGACTGTCAGTGAAATTCAAGGATATCTTTTCAGAGAATCTTGTAATTCAATCCTCTCTTGGCTTCCCATCCACCCTTACCCTCTCAAAACCCATCTCCATGGCAATGTGAATCACATGGAACTTGTACCCAGGTAGAAATACTGTTTAGCTATCCTTTCGGCACCAACTCTATTCTACCTTAGAATTAAATGGACATTTAAAAGTTTAATTGGTTTCAAAACCTGACATTCTTAACATCTTCCTGGGCTTTGGAGACTAACAGTCTACCCACTTTCAGCACAGGTGATTCTGCTATTGTTGCCAGGTGTTGAATCTGCTTCCCAGTAAAATAACCTGGGCCCTCCTTTAATTTTTAAAAATCAAATCTCCCAGGTGTGCCATCAGCAGAATTTACAACAGGGCACATTACACCTTCATTCCTCAATTTTACCATAAATTACAACACAGTCCAAAGGCATAACAATTTTATAAAGCTTCACATTTGTAACACCTCCCCCTGAAAAATGAAAAGTCATCACTGCAGTGATGAGTGTTCAAAACCATTATACAAAATATAACAACTTATAATATTCTACACATTTTAACAACTAACTTATGTGATACAATGCAAGTAATATTCTCCCCCTGTGCTGTCACATTTTGCTATTAAACGGTCCATCTTGACAGTATCACAGTTTAACCTGTATTAACCAAGTGCATGCCACAGTTGAGCCCAAGTCCACTTTACATAGATTTTTTAAGTTCTTTCCCTCATATAAAGGAGAATTTATTTCGCTGCTAGTTCATTACTCGCTATAAATTGTCGTAAATCTCCTCTCTCATGAGTAAACTTCACAACATTTTCATGCCCTAGGTTAAAAGTTGGCACAACCGATTCCACCTGAGTAGCTTTGTCTGGACTGTTACTTGCAGACAATCCCTGTGACTTTCGAATTCCATTAGGTGTAAATTGAGATGAAATCCTCCCTCACAACTCTTTGTTTAATGTGGCTTCAACACGTCCTTTTGCTTTTCTTTAGAAGTAATGTGAACCACGTGGTGCAAACTTTAATTCCGGATCTCCATTCCAACTGTAGGTTGTTTTTATTGTCCAGATCAAAAAAAATCTCAGCCAGCCAAACAATGGATTTGTCTTTCTCCTGTTTAAATGACAGATTACAGTTTGCTTTCGCTGCTTTAAGAGTCTTGTTATGGTCACGTCGATGATCAGGCAAAAAATCCTGATACTGTTTTGTAGCCAGTTCCCAGATATCTTTAAATTCTTTTCCTCAGTTAGCACCAATTTTGCTCAACTGTTCTCTCACAAGCGCAATGGTGTCATCCTTCCAAACTTTTAATTCATGCTCCAAAACTTTAATGGGCCGTAACTTCTGTGCTCTGAGGCAGTGTATTGGGAGGGGAGTGGGGGGAGGGGTAACCCAATGATACACTGTGGAACAACCCCCACCCCAGAAGTTCCCAAGTAAGGATTGCACGGCAATTGCCAACGAATTTTAAACTTCCTTTGGGCAATTGTCCTGCACTGGGAACCATCCAAAAATGCAATTTAAATCGCAAACTTCGGATTGTTCCAACTGTCTTACAGTAATAGTTACCCAGAAAAAGTTATAAGATTTAAAACCACTTCTAGTTTTTGGGTACCTATTGTACTGACCTCCCCTGACCCCCCCCCCCCCCCACAGGACTTCCCCCCCCTAATCCACTACTCCTTCAGAACCCCTGCGGGACACCCACACCCGCCCCCCCCGACTACCCTCCTGCCCCGGCCTGACCCAACACCCCAAACCAGGCCAGACCCAACCCCAACCCACCAGTCCGAACTCCCCAACCCTTGCCCACCAACAAGATACTCCCAAGCCCAACCTGACCCAACCCCTGAGCACCCCACCAGGCTTGATATGACTCGACTCCACCACACCAATGCCCCCTCAGGCCTGACCTGACCCAACTCAACCCAACCTGACTCCCCCACTCCAGGCCTGACATGACACCACACGCCACCCCCACCACAGGCTTGACCCGACCTCCCACTCCCCCATTCACCTTATACACTTACCTTCTCCCTGGTTTATCAAAGTGGCTGGACCTTTAAACCTACCTGCTTCACAGCAGCTAGTGCCGCAAAAAAGAGGACGTGGCTTACTTACCTTTGACTGAGCTGCCCTCGACTGTAGGCCTCAGGAATCTGCTGCACTATACAGATCTCACCTGGCCTGAGTCAGAAAGTTGGGTGAGAAAGAAGCGGCTGGATTTCAAGGTAAGTACCCACGAGTGGAGTGGCAATCCGACTCAATTGCCATTCCACCTGAAGTTACAGGCCAATGTGTCCTTGTAATTCTACAGTATCAACATTAGTTGCAGCAAAGCCATTTTGTTTGAAAGCACTGCCTTTCTTTGTTTTTCCATTATCCTGGAATGTTGCTGTATTTTGGTTTACCACCTGTGGCTGAAGTTCTGCAAGTAGGTTTAATTCAGACAGCTGCAATCCATGTTCCGCTGTCTTTGACGCTACATTGTCAGTCTGAGGCTTCAATGTCTTATTAATCTCAGAAGTCTGAGCTTTTAACTCTTTGACATCCCTTGAGTCAAACTATTGTTCTTGACAACAGATTCAGAGACAGGCATATGTTTTCCCAAATCCATTGATCTTGCTGATACATCCTTATCTTTAATAATTTCACATGATTTTGTGGAAATGTTTGCAGGTAGCAGATGGTCTCCCACTAGATATTTTCCCAAGATAAGGTCAATGTTATTATTAGGCAATGTGGAAACCACTCCCACAATAACACAACCTGTTACTAAAGCACAGTTAAAATTCACTACACAATGGAACAGCTAAACAATTTCCAGCAATGCTCTGACTTCAATAATATACTTTTATTAACTAATTTTCTAAAGAGAAATTCACGTCTTTCGCTAACATTAGGGTTTGAGCTGACCCCGTATCTTTAAGAATAACAATCTCTTGATCCCTTTATCAGACAAAATTGGAGTTACTTCACCCTCAACGTAAAGTTCTCATGATCTTTTTATGTTCCAATTTATACCCACTGTAATTATCTTAGGTGGTATCAGTTTTATCACAAGCTTCAGTAACTAGTGCAGCATTTTCTGGAGAAACACTACGCCAGGCTTATCCAATCTTTACGCTTGGGGGCCATGTTTCCATTTTTTTCTCCCTCAAGGGGCTGATGAGCAAATGTTGGAAACTTAAGGCTTGGCACAACATTACACATGAATTTCAAAATAAAGTTGAGGTGTGAAGAAAAGACAACTTGCTGAGCAAAAATAAAGCAATGTCAAAGCAATAAATTGACAATTAAAAAGTGGAATTAATAAACATAACCATTAGAGTGTGAGAAGGACAGAGTCCATTTGTCGAGCTCACTCCCAAACTCTTGATGCTCACTCATTCACCCTCATCCACTGTGTAAGTAGGTGTGATTGTGTGTTGGTGTGGGGATGAGTGTGAGTGGGAATCCTGAGACTGCAAGTGAGCCAGACACACACACACACACACTGCCACATTCACCCACTCAATCACTCTCTCTTCACACCCTCTCCCTCTCCTAGTCTCAGTCTCTCTCTCCAGACCCTCTCCCTCTCCCAGTCTCAGTCTCTCTCTTCACCCTCTCCCTCTCCCAGTCTCATTCTCTCTCTTCACCCTCTCCCTCCCCTGGTCCCAGTCTCTCCCTTCACACCATCTCCCCATCCCAGCCTCTCTCTCCACACCCTCTCCCTCTCCCAGTCTCAGTCTCTCTCTCCACACCCTCTCCCTCTCCCAGTCCCAGTCTCTCTCTTCACATCATCTCCCCATCCCAGCCTCTCTCTCCACATCCTCTCCCTCTCCCAGTCTCAGTCTCTCTCTTCACACCCTCTCCCTCCCCTGGTCCCAGTCTCTCCCTTCACACCATCTCCCCATCCCAGCCTCTCTCTCCACACCCTCTCCCTCTCCCAGTCTCTCTCCTCTCCCTCTCCCACACTTACACTCTCTCTCTCTAACATTCACACACTCTCTGTCTCTCCCGCACTCTCTCTCTCTCTCCCAAAGCTCAGGTTGGCAAGTCCCTTCACCCTCACCACGCACCCTCCTGCCCGCCCACACCATTGCATCTACCGTCTTCCGGCCTGGCAGCCAGCCTCCTTCCCCACCCAGCCTGGCCCGGTGTGGCAGCCTCTCTCTCCCCGTCTCTCTCTCTCTCGCCCGGAGCACACTCACTGACACCAGTGTTATTCCTCCCCCAAACACAGACTGCTTCTTTTCCACATACTCCTCCTCATAGGTGAGCCCATCAGCAGCAAACGTAGGAGAGGAGTGGCCTGTGAGAGGAGGAGCAGTTTTTTTCAGAATCTTCGAATCCACTTACCGCCATTTTGAAAACTACCTCCAGGGTCCACATTGGGAGGCTTCGCAGGCCACATCCGGCCCGCTGGACAAACCTGCACTAGTCACACCTACAAACGTCACAATCTTAGCTTTTAATTTCCATCGATCTGCTTTTACATGCCCAGTCTTATAACAAGAGTAACATATTGGTCCCCTCGAATCATACTTATCTTCAACATGGGTCAGAATCGTCCCAGCTTTGCACTAATTGTGGTAGCGGGTGGGTAAAATGACGGTTTACCCATCGGCCGCGATGGAGGGTTTTCACGCCTTTTCGTCCTAAACCCGCCACATTATTTATGCATTCCCAGGAAACACGCTGTTTCCATGGTGAGTGGGCTCTCATTTACCTGCCCACTATCACCTCGCCGCTTCATCACGCTGGGTGTCATATTTAAAGTCCAGCCGCGTGCACACATCTCAGTGCTTCCAGCCCACGACTGCTGCAGGGAAAATGTCCATGAAAGGCAAAAATACTGCAGCCCCAAAGTTCAGCAACGTGTCACTGGAATGCTTTTGGATGCCGCGGAGTCCCATCGGGGTCTCTTCTACCCCTGCTCTGGCCGCAGGATGGGAAGCAGCATGATCAAGCTTGGGAGGCAGTGGCAGCAGTGGTCAGCGCCAAAAACCTTCAAAAGAGGACAGCCACCCAGACCCACAAGATGATAAATGATCTCCTCCGTTCTGCAGGGTAAGTCACTCCTCTCATCACTCTCAAATCACACACTCACAAACCCATCACACATCCACAGGGCACTCACTCGCTGCCAGTTCAAGGGACATCACCATACACTCTCTCACACTCACCGTCATTGTCCTCATCCCATCCATGGGACCACTCACCACCCACGCATGACAGGCATACTTATCATCTGGCCTACCAGCGTCCTGCTTACACTCTCTCCATCTCTATTCATGCAGTACAAGCTGGCACACAACAAGAGGGAGAGGTCACAGACTGGTGGAAGAATGCCTGAAATCAAGGCCCTCGCAGACTTTGAAAACAGAGCCATTCAGCTGGCCAGCGAGGATCTGGGCTGGTCCTGTGCTGACGGTGTGATCAGCGGTGCTCTACTATGTGAGGATCCAGCAGTGCAACATCCATCAGACAACCATTCTTTGTGTAATGTGTTCTGTTTCACAAGTCACTGTCATGCACTACTTAACTCCCCTTGCTTCTGCAGGCACGTCTGGGAAACAGCCAAGGGAGTCCATTACCCAGGGCCTCCAATCAAGCCCCGAAGAAACCTCTGGAGAGGAATCTGCAGGCACCCTCTTTGAAGTCCCGTCACAGTGCTCACCCACACCCTCCACCAGCACAGAGACACACACATTGGTGGGACCCAGCTTTATAACAGCCTTGGAATCACAATCTGGTGAGTACATCGCACTGTCTGACCCACAGCAGGAGGCAGGAGGGATTTCCCTGGTGTCTGGCACTCGGAGGACTGCCAGAGGCTAGAAATTTGCTGAGTCCGAGTCAGTATGGGGAGGCGATGGCATAGTGGTGTTGTGGAATTGTAGTGGTATTGTCGCTAGACTAGTAATCCAGGGACCAAGGGTAATGCTCTGGGGACCTGAGTTCGAATCCCACCATGGCAGATGGTGCAATTTGAATTCAATAAAAATCTGTAATTAAAAGCCTAATGATGACCATGAAACTATTGTCAATTGTTGTAAAGACCCATTTGGTTCACGAATGTCCTTTAGGGAAATAAATCTGTCGTCCTTACCTGGTCTGGCCTACACATGACTCCAGACCCACAGCAATGTGGTTGACTCTTAAAATGCCCTCTGAAGTAGCCTAGGAAGCCACTCAATTGTATCAAACCACTACAAAGTCACAAAAAAAGGATGAAACAGGGGGAAACCACCTGGGATCATCCTAGGCACCAGAAGCGACAACGGCAAGCTCAGCACTGTCCACCCTGCAAAGTCCTCCTTACTAACAAATGGGGGCTAGTGCCAAAATTGGGAGAGCTGTCTCATAGACTAGTCAAGCAACAGCCTGACATAGTCATACTTACGGATAATGTCGCAAACTCCACCATCACCATCCCTGGGTATGTCCTGTCCCACCAGCTGACAAACCCAGCAGAGGTGGAGGCACAGTGGTATACAGTCGGGAGGGAGTTGCCCTGGAGTCCTCAACATTGACTCCAGACCCATGAAGTCTAAAGGCATCAGGTCAAACATGGGCAAGGAAGCCTCCTGCTAACTATCACGTACCGCCCTCCCTCAGCTGATAAATCAGTGCTCCTCCATGTTCAACACCACTTGGAGGAAGCATTGAGGGTGGAAAGGGCACAGAATGTACTCTGGGTGGGGGACTTCGATGTCCACCACCAAGAGTGGCTCGGTAGCACCACTACTGACCGAGATGGCTGAGTCGTAAAAGACATAGCTGCTAGACTGGGTCTGCAGCAGGTGGTGAGGGAAGCAACAAGAGGGAAAAACATACTCACCTTATCCTCGCCAACCTGCCTGCTGCAGATGCATCTACCCATGACAGTATTGGTAAAAGTGAACACCGCACAGTCGTTGTGGAGACGAAGTCCCGGCTTCACATTGAGGATACCCTCCATCGTGCTGTGTGGCAGAAATTGCAACTCAAGACTGGGCATCCATGAGGCACTGTGGGCCATCAGCAGCAGCAGAATTTTACTCGAACACAATCTGTAACCTCATGGCCCAGCATATCCCCCACACTACCATTACCATTAAGCCAGGGGATCAACCCTGGTCCATTGAAGTGCAGGAGAGCATGCCAGGAGCAGCACCAGGCATACCTAAAAATGAGGTGTCAACCTGGGGAAGCTACAACACAGGACTACTTGCATGCCAAACAGCATAAGCAGCAAGTGATAGACAGAGCTAAGCGATCCCACAACCAATGGATCAGATATAAGCCCTGCAGTCCTGCCACATCCTGTCGTGAATGGTGGTGGACAATTAAACAACTCACTGGAGGAGGAGGCTCCACAAATATCCCCATCCTCAATGATGGAGGAGCCCAGCACATCAGTGCAAAAGATAAGGCTGAAGCATTTGCTACAATCTTCATCCAGAAGTGCTGAGTGGATGATCCATATCAGCCTCCTCCAGAGGTCCCCAGTATCACAGATGCCAGTCTTCACCCAATTCAATGCACTCCACATGATATCAAGAAATGGCTGAAGGCACTGGATACTGCAAAGGCTATGGGCTCTGACAATATTCCGGCAATAGTACTGCAGACTTGTGCTCCAGAACTTGTCGCAGTCCTAGCCCAGCTACAATACAGCTACAGCACTGGCATCTACCTGGCTATGTGGAAAATTGCCCAGGTATGTCCTGTACATAAAAAGCAGGACAAGTCCAACCCAGCCAATTACCGTCCCATCAGTCTATTCTCCATCATCAGTAAAGTAATGGAAAGGGTCATCAACAGTGCTATCAAGCATCACTTGCTTAGCAATAACCTGCTCACTGACGCCCAGTTTGGGTTCTGCCAGGGCCACTCAGCTCCTGATCTCATTACATCTTTGGTTCAAACATGGACAAAAGAGTGACTGCCCTTGACATCAAGGCTGCATTTGACCGAGTGTGGCATCAAGGAGCCTTAGCAAAACTGGAGTCAATGGAAATCAGGGGGGAAAACCTCCACTGGCTGGAGTAATACCTAGCACCAAGGAAGATGGTTGTGGTTGTTGGAGGTCAGACATCTCAGCTCCGTGGCATCACTGCAGGAGTTCCTCAGGGTAATGTCCTAGGCCCAACCATCTTCAGCTACTTCATCAATGAACTTCCTTCCATTATAAGATCAGAAGCAGGGACGTTTGCTGATGATTGCATAATGTTCAGCACCATTCACGACTCCTCAGATACTGAAGCAGTCCATGTCCAAATGCAGCAAAATCTGGACAATATCCAGGCTTGGGCTGACAAATGGCAAATAACATTCATGCCACACAAGTGCCAGGCAATGACCATCTCCAACAAGAGAGAATCCAACCATCACTCCTTGATGTTCAATGGCATTACCATCACTGAATCCCCCACTATCAACATCCCGGGGGTTACCATTGACTAGAAACTGAACTGGGTTAGCCATATAAATACTGTGGCTACAAGACCAGGCCAGAGGCTAAGAATCATGTGATGAGTAACTCACCTCCTGACTCCCCAGCGCCTGTACACCAGCTACAAGGCACAAGTCAGGAGTGTGATGGAAAACTCTCCACTTGCCTGGAAGAGTGCAGCTCCCACAATACTCAAGAAGCTTGACACCATCCAGGACAAAGCAGCCCACTTGATTGGCACCCCTTCCACAAACATTCACTCCCTCTACCACCATCGCACAGTAGCAGCAGTATGTACCATCTACAAGATGCACTGCAGGAATTCACCGATGCTCCTTCGACAGCACCTTCCAAACCCACGGCCACTACCACCTAGAAGGACAAGGGCAGCAGATAGATGGGAACATCATCACCTGGAAGTTCCCCTCCAAATCACTCACCACCTTGACTTGGAAATATATCAACGTTCCTTCGCTGTCGCTGGGTCAAAATCCTGGAACTCCCTTCCTAACAGTGCTGTGTACCTACACATGGACTGCAGCAGTTCAAAAAGGCAGCTTACCATCTCCTTCTCAAGGGCAATTAGGGATGGGCAATAAATGCTGACCCAGCTAGTGAAGCCCACATCCTGTGAATGAATTTAAAAAAATATGATGAACCTCTGGACTCAGTCATGTCACAGGTGCTGGAGCTGCAAAGGCAAGTTCAGGAACATCAGGAAGGGATGTTCACTGTACTCTTCAGGTTGCAAGGCACGATTGAGGAGTCTGTCCACCTTCACTCTGAGGTGATAGCGGCAGCAAGCCTACGCACCAAGGTCAACACTGGTAGGATGGCGGCTGCCATGGAGACCTTAGTCCAGGACATTGGTGCTGCATGGCTGCGCAAGCTCCACTCCATCGCTGATGCCATGGTTGGCTTCCAACGGTGTGTACGCGAGAGGGGTACAGGGTAGCCCGATCATACTCCAGCTACCCCTTCTCCTCAAGGTGTCGGCCTGGGTCCCCCAGGCACCCATAGGGAGGAGGATCAGCAGGTGAAAATCCCAGGGCCATCAATTCAGGTGACTCCGGGAGTATCCGGCCCATCCGATTCCCCTTAACCTGTGACCTCAGCAGCTCCAGTTCCACAGGCCGAGGAGAGTGACACCACCAGACAGCAGGACCCCAAAGGCCAGCCGGGGCCCTCCAAGGCTCAGCCCGCCAGAGGACACCCGCCAAGGTCATCACAAGGTTACAGTCACTAGGCTGCCTCCACCTCTGCTGTGAATGTTTCTGGGGGGGCAACAAGATGTAGCGGTAGGGTTAGGAAAGTTAAGAAAAATTAGTTGCAGAACCTGGGCATGGGTGTTAATCACTTGTACATACTGTTCACTATTTTCAATAAACTCCCAAGAATGTCTCCCTGCCTATGGCTCCTTGTTCTGATGAGCAGTGTTCTTGTCACTCAAGTGTGAAACCTTTCTGCACGTGATAAGGTTTAGATGCCTCAGTCCAGGGCCTCTTCCCTGTGCTCTGTGCAGCCTTCAGACCAAAGTGATGGTCCAGCCTCACACTCCCTGGAAACATTACTGATGCCTGCACCTTGGTGGTGCTTGTCATTGCTACCAGAAGGCCGTGGGTAGGCACCACAGAGTACCATCATTCTCTCTGTGTGCTCTCAGCACCTTTAAGGTGGGGCTGGCCCCCCATCTCTTCAGCATCTGTGACCAGTGACGCTGTGCTCCTGAATGGCTCAGGTGCTGAAGGCTGACAAAGGATCAGATGCTTCTAAAGTTTCCTGGCTGTGTCTCTATGATATGACCCTGATCACAGAGTGCAAGCGAGCTGCCCTCGGCCAGACAGGAGTCAGACGTTCTCAGAGGCTATGTGAAGATCTATAGAGTGTCCTCATTGCATGTCCTCATTATCCTCCATAAATCTATCAGCCCAAGCATGGCTGCCTCATCTGGCCAGTTACAAGGGCCTCATCCCCATCATTGTCACCTTCAAGGCCCTCCTCACCCTCATCCCCGTCAGCGTCCTCCTCATCGCAGGAGACTTCCAGCTCCTCCATCTCATCCTCAGCCAGCTGGTCTCCCCATTGGAGTGCCAGGTTGTAAAGGGCGCAGCAGACGACAACGGTGCATGACACCCTCTGCGGACTGTATTGCAGGGCTCCACCAGAGCGGTCCAGGCACCAGAACCTCATCTTCAGCATCCCAATGAGGCTTATTGTTACAAACTATCCCACAAATTTAAAGGTGGCAGCAAATCTTTATTTGCAAACTCACAGAGAATTTGGAGAGATAAGAGGTGTGATACTGAACATGACACTAATTACCATTTAAGCCGCCTCGTTTATTTAAGAAATGTTACGGTTTTATGGTTAGTACATGGTTCCTAAAGGAATGCTGTTTCTAAATTCTTTAATTAGCAACACCTCTCCAAAGTTTTCAAAATCTTGATCAAGTTCCATCACCTTTTACCATCTATAAAACACCATTTCTTTTTCTCTAGCAAATTCCACAAAAATCTGATTCTGTCCCTACCTCAATAAACTTTTGCCTGTAAGCTTTCAGAACTAACTTGTACTTATGAAGCACACAAGTCTTAACTGTATCATAAACTGCAGACTATTCATCTGAAAGCGTTGAATAAACCTCCAATGCTTCCCCTATCAAAACACTTTGTAATAAAATTGTCAATTTTTTTCTCTGCCATTCCAACTTGGTGGAAATTTTCTCAAACACTACAAAATACATTTCAACTCCTTCATCACTGTATATTGGCACTAGGCAAATTTTCCTTGCCAAATCAAAACCAGTAGTTAAATCAGCCCCATTGTCAAGTTTGCCTGCTGCTCCCTGTTCACATAATCAAAGCTTTTCTCTATCCAATTCAAATTTTCTGGCTTCCGTCTCTCTTTGAAATTCTAATTCAAGTCTTCACATTTCCCTTTCTTTTTCTTTTTCCTCCATTTCAAGGAATGGTTCAGCAGTAGACAGCCATTTTAACATTTCAATGAATGCAGCAAAGGTCACTGTGAAATCTTATTCATTTAAACTTTAGCAAATCCCAATGTACTCATCACAGTCTGTGGATTTAAAATCCTACAAAAGCCCCCAATTTGTTACAAGCTCCATAGAGACCGATAACTTATAAAAATAAATTTGAATTCCCAGTCATCAACTTCAAGGTTCAAATGACAAGATTTCATGTTTTGTAACTTTTGCAGCAACAAATAAACTAAAGGCAACCTTGACTAAACACCATTTTCATAGGCAATTTATACTTTAAACTACAGGATAGAACATTCCCCTTTTAACATTTAAAATGACCAAAAATCCCTGGTTATACTTTACAATGTCCCTTAAGTAGGCATTCAATTCTCCTGGAACCAGTCCAAAGTGATTCTTAACAAAAACAAAAATACCTGGAAAAACTCAGCAAGTCTGGCAGCATCTGCGGAGAGGAACGCAGTTAATGTTTCAAGTCCAAATGACCCTTCAACAGAACTAAGTAAAAATAGAAGAGAGGTGAAATATAAGCTGGTTTAAGGGGGAGGGGAGGGGTGGGGGTTGGGGGTGGGACAAGTAGAGCCAATGATTCTTAGCTCCTTAGGGTTTAATTCCATTCTTTTCCTTTCCCAAACTGGTAACTTTGAACCCCAGAGCTGTCTGTCATGGTGAGAGTTTTCCTGGAGAGTCTCCCTCTAGTTAAAGTTAGGTGAACCTTCCAGCCTCATTTTAAAACCTCATGAAAGTGATCTTTTTAATTGAGCACCAGCTCCCACCTGTATTCCTGCTTGGTGAGCTATCGAGATTTAGCCATCTCTTTCTTTTCCCCCTCTCTCTCTCTATCTGATCCTGGCACTGGGTAAAATCCCAGTGGCACCAGGAGGAGGCACTTCAGAAGCCATTAAATTGGTCTCTATTGCAACTGGGAAAATTGCAGTGGGGGCAGGTGGGTAAGCAGCAGGATGCCTCCCCTGCAACTGGGAAAATTGCAGTGGGGGCAGGTGGGTTGGCGGCAGGATGTTGCTGCTGACATGGCACCCGATTTTACAACCCCCCCACATGTGATCCCACCCCCAGGAGGCCATAGAATTCAGCTCGAAGACACGTAAGCTGATATTAGGGAAGATGGTCGATAGATTGGTCAAAGAGGTAGTGTTTAAGGTATGCCTTAAAGGAGGAAAGAGGGGTATAGAGGTGAAGAAGTTTAGTGAGGGAATTCTAGAGCTTTGCAAATGAATTACTGCCACTGACGATAGAACAATTTATATCGGTGATGCTCAGAGGCCAGAATTAGAGGAGTACAGATATCTTACAGGGTGTGGGACAGGAAGAGATTACAGGGGTAGGGAGGAGGGAGCTCATTGAGGGATTTGAAAACAAGGATGAGAATTTTCAAATCACTGCATTGCTTAACAGGGGGTCAATGTAGTTCAATCGAGACAGGGCTTATAGGTAAACAACACTTGGCGAGACTAAAGTCACAAGCAGTAAAGTTTTGGTAGAACTTGTGAGGCCGGCTAGCAGTGCATTGGAATAGTCAAGCCTTGAGGTAACTAAGGCATGAATAAGGGTTTCAGCAGCAGATCAACTGAAGCAGGGGCAGAGCCATTGCCCTCAATGGAAATCAAAATTAAGGATGATGTGAAACGGACTGTCACTTGCTTTCACACATTCCCAATGTGCTCAGATAAAGGAGAGATTGTAAGGTTGTTCTGAATGAGTGAGTTAAATATCAATGGAATGGTCTTTCTAATCTGTAGTCTTCATATGACTTCATGGCCAGAATTTTACTGGCCCCCACTGGCGGGTTTTTATGGGGGGCGCAGGGGAAGCGTGAAATTGAAGGGATGGGATTCCCTCCTGGTTCCTTCCTACCCTGACCACACAACAATTTTACGCTGGGGTGGACAAAGCCTCAGACAGGAAGCCCACTTAAGGGCTGTTTCCCACCAGCTTCAATTTTTAGGCTGGTGGGAAGATTGAGCTGGCATGGGGGAAGCCCAAAAATCAATAGTGAGCGGGAAGGGGGATGTGGGGCACTTCCATCAGAAGCCCCCTTCTGACTGGTGGTGCTCCCCCCCACCAAGATCCAGTGGCATCGAGACATCCTCCCCCCACCCCCAGCCTCTCCCTGGAGACCCCATTCAACCCCTTTGCATCCCCCCCAGCCCTTCCCTACCCTCCCCACCCCAGGATCCCATGAATTTACCTGGGTCTCCACTCCCGGGACCTAGGCTCCAACGTCCTCCTGAACTTCCTGCTCTGTCCATCACAACACTGTCGCTGCAGGGACTAGAGAACTGCCAGCCAACCTGATTGGCTGGCAACTCTCTAAGACAGGACTTCCTCCTCAGTGAGGGGCAGAATTCCCACCTGTAGCCACTTAATGCTCATTCGAGCGTGAAATGCACACGGGGCACTCGGAGTCAGCGGAATGTGTTTCCCGCAGACTCTTCGGAGGATGGGAAGCAAGACCCCACCATCCAAAAAATTCAGGCCTGTGAGTTAGCGCTAAGGATAAATTGTGGAGGTATTTGTCGAGCTCAATGGATATATTGGGCCCGATTTTCATGAACCCGATCGGGATTAAACAGAGGCGGGCATAGAAAAAAACTGGCTGACAAGCAGAATGGCCAGAGGACCCGCCTCTATTCCTGTCTTTGGCCATTTTCACAAGAATGGGAGGAAGCTGGAACTGTAATTTTCATGGAGGCAGCCAGACTTTAGCAGCTGTCAAGTTTTATCCCAGTTGCATGGAGGCATGAACCATGGAGTGGAGTTGGCAAGTGTTTAAAAGATAAGTAAAATGGTTTTTCCTCCTTTACAGTTCATCATTAAATGCTGTGGTGTGAGTTGTGTCTGTGTTCAGGAAGATGAGACATGACACTGCTATGATTGGAAGATGTAGCTGGATTTTAAAAATGTGTTTGCCAGATTGTTATTTCTGCCAACTGAGTACAGTGAAAGCATTGCTGAAGAAGAACGATGATATACCAGCTTGTACTTCTGAACTTTCATTCAACTCCACTCCAAAACGGTTTAGGACCATGCAAACTCCTCATGGGAAGAAAAATAAGAACCCAACTCCCTGCTCTCCTTCACATTCTCGCTGCAAGTACAAGCTGATGACTTAAACAAGGAGAGAGATAAAGAAAATGAGTATTATTCCAGCCAGATGTGGAACTTTGACAAACATCACAAAGCATGCAACCTGCCAGACCTCCAACCAGGAGAGCCAGTTTGGATCCGAGCCTAAGGTCTCTCTGGACAAGTGTTGAACATACACTAAATCCATGATCCTACCTTATCCAAACAGATAATGGTATGGTGAGACAGAGCAGAGATGCACTATTTGCCGCACAGAAGCAACCCTCTACACGGGCGCAGCAGTCATCTACTCAATCAAACAGACCAGAGATGCTGCATTCATTGAGACATCCAGCTGACAACCATATTGGTGAACCTGAGCCATCTAAAAATTCTCCTTCTGCCAGCAGAGACTGAGAGTTCTCAGAACTCAAATTCCCAATCTCCTCTAAAGGAGCTGAGCATCCATTTGGGTAGACCACCGCAGAGGTTATTCCGATAAAAAGAAATGGAAGTCAGAGACTTAGGGGGATGTAGTATAATGGGGAGAATCAGAGACTTGGGGGAGAATTTTCTCCCCACCGGACGGGACATTTGGGAGCCAGCGGGGAGCCAATCACCACCCGCAATCGGCTCCGCACCACCATTTTACGTGGGCGGGCCAATTAAGGCCCGCCCAGCATGAAGCACGGCTCCCAAGGATAGCAGGAGTGGGCGGGCAATGGCGGAAGTGCAATGACTGCCGGGTCCAACAGTGACCTGGCGGCCTGTTCAAATAGCGTGCAGGTAGCCTTGCAAAGGCTATTCAATATAGCCAGCAGAAGGGCTCCCCAGAGCGCTGCTGGAGAGCAGGCCAGGCAGGAGGGTAGGGCAGCCGGGCACTGTGCCCCTCGCTTTTCTGACGAGTGCCTAACTGTCCTCCTGGAGGAGGTGGCAGCACAGCAGGAGGTCCTCGTTCCGAGGGACGGGAGGAGGAGGCCCCTCCACATGACCAAACGTGTCTGGGAGGAGGGTGGCAGACATAGTCAGCTCCCATGACGTGGTGCGATGCACGTGGGTCCAGTGCCGCAAGCGCTTCAACAACCTCTTGCCCTCGGGAAGGGTGAGTACCGTGTTGGCATAGGTCACTTAACACAGCTGGTAGGCTTTCCCTCAGCCGCCACCACCACCACCCCCCCCACCAACTCTGAGTGCAGTTACTGCATTGAATGATTCATGACATGTGTCCCTAGCTGGGTGGGCCAGCAGATATTGCCCATGCCTAGTTCACCCTGAGACGGTAGTGCTGAGATGGGTTCTGCACCCACAGCATGCGTTAGACTGACACCCAGAGAACTGTTTTGGGAGCAATCTCAACGGTCTGCACCTAGGTGCAGTGCTGGAACTGCAAAACATGTCAAAGTCAGGCTGCTGACATGCTGGGAGGGGAGCTTCCAAGTGGCGGGGCACCAATCCATCTGCTGCCTTTAGCGTTCCACATGTTTGTGCCTCCTTGCTTTGCAAGGTTAGACCATTTGGTGACAAATGTGATCGAGGCAGCATGTGGGCAAGGGGGGGTTCAGTCCTGGCTTCTTGTTTTGAGTGCGCAGCAGATGCAGGGTGACAATTCACTGAAGCCCTGCAATGTCCCACTCAGGTGGGGGTGGCAGGGATGCGTTGAGAATCCAGGTACAGGGTGGACTAATCAATGCTCCTCTCTCCTTTTCAGGAGAAGACAGCACACAACACCGCCGAGCGGATGCAAACGGGCGGAGGCCAGGCCCAGTTGGCGATTATAACCAGATACGAGCAGGAGGCGATGGAGCTGAAGAGATGACATGCGCCCAGGTCCAAAGGTGGCGGTGAGGCTGGGGTGCCCACGGGGAGGTAAGATTGCCATGCACTGAGGTCACCATGTGTGTCCCAGCAGCCATCCCACTGTTGAATGTTCAATGATTGAAACTTCCAACATGGGTTGACCATTGATTATGGAAGGATGAGTGCATACTGATCGGGGGGCCAGGCATGCACATTGACATTGTCTGCACTGTAACTAATCAAATGTCCTTGTTCTTCCTTTCAGCATCACTGGAACAGGGCTGGGAGGAGGAGGCAGAGGGGCCACCTCTCACACCTGAGGGCTCTGAACAAATGGAATCACCTGCGTCACACCATCTCTTCCAGGCAGGCACCAGTGCAGATACTAGCACCTTGGTAGGAATTAGATCATCAGCTAGTGTCCTGGGGCACAGCGGTGAGGGCAGTTCACACTCGCTTGAGGTGCGGGTGGAGACAGAGAGTGCCCATGGTGCCGACAATCGGAGGATTGCTGGGGACCAGGCACATGGTTGGTCGGTGATGATGTGCCTCTGGAGTCATCTGTGAGGTAGCAGACGTTGGAAGTCCAGCAGGGTATGCAGGAGGATCTGGCGGGGACACATGAGACAACGCGTGGCATGGTGTCCGTGCTGGAGGAGTCTACATGGAGCATCACCGATGTAATGAGCCTCATGGCCAAACGCCATGCTTCCTCCATAAAGAGAATGGTGACGCTCATGGAGAGAGTCCTCCAGGAGAACAATCAGGGACGCTTGGGATTGCGCTCGGACCTGTAAGCCCTCACAGCGGCATTGACCTCACCTGGTCAGTGCCAGTGTGGGAGATGGATTGGGAAACAAGTATCCCAGCTTGGTGCCCATCCATCAATGGTGAGCAGGGAGGTCCGAAGTGACCTCACATTGGCGCTAGAGCTGCCTGTCATCTCTGCGGGCTCTTCTCAGGGTGCTCCAGATGAGGGGAGCAGCTCCTCTGCCCGTCTGCCAGTGACTGTGGGATCCGATGAGGCTGCAGCAGCTGGGGAGGTGCCAGCTATGGAACTGGCTGCTCCCTGCCAGGTGGGGCCATCAAAGGCTCCATGGGTCAGAGGACGTCCGCCAATGTCATTGAGGCCAACAGGACAGCAGAGTGAGCAGGCTGTCTCAGATGCCAGTGCCAGCGAGGGGGGAGCACCTAGACGTAGCACCCGGAAACGTAAACTTAAGGCACTTCAGGCACACCATGGGCTTCTCACTGGTGGTTTTATGTTGCCCGGTATGAGTTGATGACAAGTTGATGTGATGCATAACATCTTTGCATTCATTTTATTTTGTGCTTCATTTTGTTAATTCATTAAATGTTTATATGTGAGCATGGCTCAGGATGATTCCTTACTTCTGCAGGTGGACGGGAACCCATGATGTTATGAGTGACTTGTTTGTCATTGAGCTTTATTGACAAGGCACATAGTTCATGTTCCTAACCAGGCAGATGTTACTCTCAGGTATCGAGTGTGGAGCCTGCAGCTCTGGCATGTGTTGAAGGTCCATCTGTGGTGTGCTAGCTGAAAGTTCATTGGATTAAAGACGCATGGGTGTCCCTGCCTCCCTGTAGGTAGCCCGGGTCAGTGTCTACCCCCTCAGTGTTCTCCTGTACATGTTCACCCTCAGACTCACTACTGGACTCATCATGCGCAGCCGGAGCAACTGCATCTATATCTTCTTCCTCCACTGCATCCCCCCTTTCCAGCGCCAGATTGTGGAGAGCGCAGCATGCAACCACTATCAGTGACACACGATCTGGGGGGTATTAGATTTCGCCCCCTGGCAACGGCCCAGGCATCGGAAGTGCATCTTGAGAAGACCGATGGTTCTCTCCACCACAGCCCTTGTGGAAGCGTGGCTCCTATTGTACCGCTGCTCACCCTCTGTTCTTGGATGGCAGAGAGGCATCATGTGTCACCTTTTGAGGGGATAGCCCTTGTCACCCAGCAGCCAACCATCCAGCCGGGCTGGAGCACTGAAGAGCCTCAGCACCTGTGAGTGTCTGAGGATGTAGGCTTCATGGGAGCTGCCTGGGTGCCTTGCACAGACTTGTAGAATCAGCATCCTGTGATCACACACTATCTGCACGTTCATGGAGTGGAAGCCCTTCCTGTTGATGAAGACACCGGGCTCACCTGTTGGCGCCTTGATGGCCACATGTGTGCAGTCTATAGCACCCTGGACGCCGGGGAAGCCAGCAGTGGCCGCGAAGCCTCTGGCTCACTCTGTCTAGCTGGCCTCTTCCCAGCGGTCGTGGGTGAAAGTCAACACATGCCTGACCAGACCGTCTGTAACCTGCTTGATACAAGTGTGGACAGCTGATTGGGAGACTCCGCAAAGGTCACCCACCGACCCCTGGAAAGAGCCGGAGGCATAGAAGTTGTGGGCAGCCATGACCTTCAGAGACACTGGCATGGGGTGCCCACCCACATAGTTGGCACAGGTCTCAGGGCCGATCATCTGACAAATGGAGGCCACTGTCTCCCTTGAGAGACGGAGCCTTCTTCAGCACTGCACCTCAGACATATTGAGGTAGCTGCTTCGCCGTCTGTAATCCCTGGCAGCAGGATAGTGGCGTCTTCTGCGGCCCCTTCCGCCTTGACCTTCCTGTTGGCCCTGCGCCCCTTGTGCCTGTGCCTCTCCTCCAAAAGGTGGCTCCCCTGGAGGCTGAATGTAGACTCCTGGCCTCCTCCCCCTTCTGGCCCTCCCTTCCTCTTCAGAGGAGATGCCTCCAGTGGAGAGCACAACTCCCACTCCCAGGCTAAGGGAAGGCTTCCTGAAACCAGCAAGGCCCCAGAAATGATGTTTACCCCAGAGTCCTGACCTGAAGTCTGTTACTCCTGTCCAAGCAGCTGTGAAGAGTTTTGAAGCATTCCTGCTCACACAGGCAAGTAGCAGTAACTTTAAGCATTAAATGTCTGACAAACAACACTCGCGACTCCACTCACCCCTCTTATCCCGCCCGTGGATGAGGTTTATAAAAATGTGGCCTACCCACCTGCCCAATGCGCCCATGTGATGACCTGAAGATTGCACGGGTCCCGAAAAATCGGCGTCAGTTACTGGGTCAAGGGCCTTAAGTGGCCCGTTAATTAATGGCGGGCGCGCATCGGAGATCATCGCGTGCCCACTCAATGAAATATCACGATGGCGCATGGTGACGTCGGGACACACGCCCGACGTCACCACACGTCATTTTACGCGTCAGTGTGCGGGGCCCATCCCCGCGGATCAACATGAAAATTCTGGCCTTGGTGAAGATGTAGTTTCAGGCGTTAATTCTAACTGTGTGACCTGCCAATGGGACTCAGGTCTACATCATCACAGGAACTGATGTAATACCTCATGATCTTGCTCTTTCTTGTAGACCTCACGGCTAGGAAGCCACAGTAAGATCTTTCTTTTTAATAATGTTAACATTTTCCTGACCTCAGCAGACTGTAAAAATTATGTGTTCACATAATGAGATTAAGAATATTATTCTGCCCGCCTATGAACTTAAATATCTTTATCAATAAAATTGAAAAAGCATCACATCTTCTGGACATCTCTCATGTAACTTTGCAAGGTGTAATTTATTGTAGGTTTCATCAGTGCACTGAAAACTTGCAAATTATGCAAAGGGCAAAAATATCAATGAATAATCCATTTGTACATGGTAAACCATTGCATTGCAAAATAACAAGTCATCTCTTGTGCAGCTTATCTAATGTCGCACTCATTTCAATTATAGTTGGTATTGCGGAAAAATGACCCGATTTGAGACAGAAAACCATCTCCTTTCTTCCAGTCAAAATGTTGGCTTGTTTCTTGTCCGAAAGAGTGAAACATTACAGGGTTCGTATGTATTATCAGGTAAGAAATTTACAACAAAGTATAAAATGGAGTAAAAATAAGCTATGTATCATTAAAACAGGATCCACCAGATAGAGACACTGGACTTCTATCAGTGAATTAAAAGACAGTAATCTAATCAGTGAGTTTAATATAGCATCATAAGGTGTAAAAACAAACCCCATCATTTGAATCTCTTGATTGCATTACTGCCTTAAGTTCATTACCAAGATGGTATTGTTTGTGATAATTTTTCTTCTGTGTATATAGTAGCTTTTATATATCACATCTATTTTTAATGGTCCATATTTGAAGTTTGTTTATCTCTGATTGTTTATTCCTAATTTTGAAATATACTTACATTTTATATATTTTGAAATATACAAATTGTATGGTATGGTATGTGTGCTCTGCCTGAAGGCAGGCCTTTGGTTCATTGTCTGCTGATGTTTTATCCTGAGCTGTTTTCTTCACAGTTTTTGATAATGGTGGTTTGCTATTAGCTTCTACTCTCAGGGGCAGAGGTAGGAGGCAGGTCCAAACTCTGCCTCAGCCTGAACAGGGATCAAACCCAAACTGTTGGCATCATTCTGAACCATAGCCTTGCCATCTGGCCAACTAGTCTCCAACCTAAATTAAGAGCAAAATACTGCGGATGCTGGAAATCTGAAACAAAAATAAAAATAAAAATAGCTGGAAAAACTCAGCAGGTCTGACAGCATCTGTGGAAAGGAACACAGTTAACATTTCGAGTCCATATGACTCTCCATCAGAACTGAGGAAATATAGAAATGAAGTGAAATATAAGCTGGTTGAGGGGGGTGGGACAGGTAGAGCTGGATAGAGGGCCAGTGATAGGTGTAGGCAAAGAAGAGATTGCCAAAGATGTCATAGACAAAAGGACAAAGGGGTGTAGACAGTGGTGATATTAACTAAGGAATGTGCTAATGGTGACATTAAGGGTAGAAAGTAGTGTTCTCTCACTGAACAATTTCTCCTTTAACTCCTCTCACTTCCTCCAATTAAAAGGTGTGGCTATGGGTACCCTCATGCGCCCCAGTTATGCCTGTCTCTTTATGGGGTATGTGGAACATTCCTTGTTCCAGTCCTACTCTGGCCCCCTCCCACAACTCTTTCTCCAGTACATCGATGACTGCTTCGGTGCTGCTTCATGCTCTCATCGGGACCTGGAAAAATTTATTAATTTTGCTTCCAATTTCCACCCCTCCATCATTTACACATGGTCCATCACTGACACTTCCCTTCCGTTCTTTGGCCTCTCTGTCTCAATTTCTGGTGATAGACTGTCCACCAATATTCATTACAAGCCTACCGACTCCCACAGCTACCTCGACTATAGCTCCTCACATCCCGCTTCCTGTAAGGACTCCATCCCATTCTCTCAGTTCCTTCACCTCTGTTGCATCTGTTCTGATGATGCCACTTTCCAAAACAGTTCCTCTGACATGTCTTTCTTCTTCCTTAACCGAGGTTTTCCACCCACGGTGGTTTACATGGCCCTCAACCGTGTCCAGCCCATCTCCCGTGCATCCGCCCTCACACCTTCCTCTCCCTCCCAGAAACATGATAGGGTCCCCCTTGACCTCACTTATCACCCCACCAGCCTCCGCATTCAAAGGTTCATCCTCCGCCATTTCCGCCAACTCCAGCATGATGCCACCACCAAACACATCTTCCCTTCACCCCCCCAGCAGCATTCCACAGGGATCATTCCCTCTGGGACACCCTGGTCCACTCCTCCATCACCCCCTACATCTCAACCCCCTCCCACAGCACCTTCCCATGCAACCGCAGAAGGTGCAACACCTGCCCCTTTCCTTCCCCCCTCCTCACCGACCAAGGACCCAAACACTTCTTTCAAGTGAAGCAGCACCTCACTTGCACTTCCCTCAATTGAGTCTACTGCATCCGCTGCTCCCAATGCGGTCCCCTCTACATTGGAGAGACCAAACACAGACTGGGTGACCGCTTTGCAGAACACCTTCAGTCTGTCCATAAGCATGACCCAGATCTCCCTGTTGCTTGTCATTTCAACACACCACCGTGCTCTCATGCCCACATGTCTGTCCTTAGCCTGCTGCAATGTTCCAGTGAAGCTCAACGCAAACTGGAGGAATAGCACCTCATCTTCCGATTAGGCACTTTACAGCCTTCCGGACTTAACATTGAGTTCAACAACTTCAGATCATGAACTCTCTCCTCCATCCCCACCCCCTTTCCGATCCCCCTTTTTCCAATAATTTATAATTTTTTAAAATAGATTTTTCTTTTTCAACCTATTTCCATTATTTTTAAATGTATTTCCATCCATTGTTTCATCTCCACCTTTTAGCCTATTTTGATCCCTTCCCCCCACCCTATCCCCACTGGGGCCATCTGTCACTTGCTCATCCTGCTTTCTACCCTTAATGTCACCATTAGCACATTCCTTAGGTAATATCACCACCGTCAACACCTCTTTGGCCTTTTGTCTATGACACCTTTGGCAATCTCTTCTTTGCCTCCACCTCTCACTGGCCCTCTATCCAGCTCTACCTGTCCCACTCCCCTCAACCAGCTTATATTTCACCTCATTTCTATTTTTCCTTAGTTCTGAAGAAGAGTCATACGGACTCGTTAACTGTATTCCTCTCCGCAGATGCTGTCAGACCTTCTGAGTTTTTCCAGCTATTTTTATTTTTGTTCCAACCTAAATTGTTGTCATCAGTGGTTTTGTAAAGGGGCCTCATAAAAACATTAGTGAATCAGCAAAGGGACAAATGTCTATTTCAGGTGTGTGCCCTGAACACCTACAGAGGAGTCTTTACCAAAATGGCAGGTGGCAAACACACTGGCTGCCATGTGGACCCTTAGGTGCCTGTTTTTATGCCTGTAAAGTGGGCAAAGCATGATCCAATATCTAGGCCAATAGATAGTTGGGATTTCCACCACACTTCCAATGATGTTACAATGGTTTGGAAGGAGCAACTTCAAGAAAATTTCTGGTCAATATTGGGAAAGGAGCTTTACTTTGCATTTCAACCATTGGAGGAATCTATGTCGGCATTAAGTGGAAAATGTATGAAACTAGGGGTGATTTTAACTTTTGAATGTTCAACCACACATTTTCAAAATGGTGCAGGCCTCTTTGTTGGTGTTAGTTGGGTGGTAAGTCTGCTATTTTGATGCTATTACTGCGTCATTATTGCCAGGCAATAGAAGTGAAAATTGGCACTGGAATAAATTTATTATTCTTCATAATAAATGTAAAATTCACAGTAACCGATATAAATATGAAGTGCGGTGATTGATTATTAATAGGTTTTTTTCAGCTAAAGTTGGCGGTTCGATCATTCATGTTGTGATTTTACAAAAAGAAAATGGTCGATTTCACACAACAGAACATCCAGATTTTGACACTATTCAAGAACTGGTTGAACATTATAAGCATAATGCAATCCACTGTGGTATTAAATTAAATAGGCCAAGCAAAAAGGTAAGTTCAAGAATAAAATATATTCAAATAATTTGTATAGAATCTTAAAATGCTATTCTTTACTTCTCTCAGGATCATGAAGTAATAAGAAAGTAATAGGATGTTAAATAGCTTGACCCCAGAAATTCTCAGACCATAATCCCAGTGAGATCATGCCTTCCAATAATGATCCCACTGGAGTATACAGTTTATGCCCTGCTGGACATGGGCATGAGTATCCAGGCCACAGAGGGGAGGCAGTGACATAGTGGTATTGGACTAGTATTCCAGAGACCCAGGGTAATGCTCTGGGGGCCCAGGTTTGAATCCCACCACAGCAGAGGGTGAAATTTGAATTCAATAAAAACCTGGAATTAAAAGTCTAATAATGACCATGAGACCATTGCTGATTGTTGTAAAAATCCATCTGGTTCACTAATGTCCTTTAGGGAAGGAAATCTGTCATCCTTACCTGCTCTGGTGTACATGTGATTCCAGACCCACAGCAATGTGGTTGACTCCTAAAAAAATTGCCCTCTGAGCAAGAGCAATTAGGGATAGGCAATGAATGCTGGCCTAACCAGCGACACCCACATCCCATGAATGAATAAAAAATACAGGCCCATTTAAGTGATACCAATTTAGTTATTGTTTGGCAATACTAGGGAATGAAGTCAGTGTCAAATCATATGGATTTATGCATGAAAATAAATCTGCAAATATAGTGGCAGTGTAAGATAACCAGGAGTGCAGTGATCTAATATAATGGGATCTTTTATTTTTTACACCTAGGAAATAAATGGTTTGCAAGCATTGGTTAGATAGTATGACAAATATCCAATCTAATATATGTTAGGATGGGTATGCAAAAGTAAGAGTTAAAATGAGTCATCACTTAAAAGGAAATTACATAAATATTTGCAAAGGGAAAATACAGAAAAGGTATAGAGAAATAAGATTAGGATAGATATTTAGACTTGAATAGCCAGCACTAGCACAGGAGCAATGGGAAAAATGTACTCTTTTCCTGTACAGTGGTTACGGAAGTGCCTTGGCTTGGCATAGGGGGCATGAGGGGCTGGCCATAAAGGATGCGTAGACAGACATAGGGGCTGAGGGGCCTGGGGGGTGGGTGGAAGGGCAGAGCTTGGCATGGGGGCATAAAAGGAAATAGAGGTGGGTGGGAGGAGCATAACTTGGCATTGGGGCCAATGGGGGAACTTAACATTTAAAAGGTCCCCTCATGAACATTCAGGTTCATGACTCCTCTGAGGGGCCACGAACCACGATTTTTTAAAAACCTGGCCCGACTCCATGAACATTGTGGAGGAGTAGGAGATGCCCATCTCCACAATGGAACCGGCCAGGTCAGGAGTGTTGAATGCAGGCTTTTGACAGGAACCAGCCCGCAACCTTTAAAGGTACTCCCAAAAATTCCCACAGCCCGGGAATAGGGTTGGGAATCCTAGAATTGGCATCTGCCTGCCACCTTTAAAGGGCTCCCAAATCAACTCGACTTAGTGAAAATCCAGGGCAAAGAGACTGCAAAGCGACATAGATAGGTTAATGAGTGGGTGAAAATTTGGCAGATGGCGTATAATGTGGGAAAATGTGAAGTTGTCCATTATTTAAATGGAAAGAGACTGCAGAATGCTGCAATACAGAGAGGTCTGGGTGTCCTTGAGCAAAAAGTTAATGAGCAGGTACAGCAAGTAATTAGAAAGGCAAATGGAATATTATTGCAATGGGGTGGAGTATAGAAGTAAGGAAGTCTTGCTACTATAGGGCATTGGTCAGATCACACCTAGAATAATGTGTATCCTTTTGGCCTCTTTACTTAAGGAAGGATATACTTTCATTGAACCAGTTCAGAGAAATTTTATTAGGCTGATTCCTGGTATGAAGGGGTTGTCTTATGAGGAAGTGTTGAGCAAGTTGGATCTATATTCATTGAAGTTTAGAGGAATGGGAAGTCATTTTATTGAAACATGTAATATTCTGAGGGGGCTTGACAGGATGTGAGGGGAACCTAGAACTAGGGAGCACTGTTTAAACTTAGGGGGTTTCTCATTTAAGACAGATGAGGAGGAATGTCTTCTCTCAGAGGGTCAGTAATCTTTAGACTTCTCTTCCCCAGAGAGCAGTGAATATATTCAAGGTTTAGTTAGACAGATTTTTGATCTACAAGGGAGTCAAGGGTTATGACGGTGCAGGCAGGGAAGTGGAGTTATGGCCACAATCAGATCAGCCAAGATATTTCTGATATAAATATTTCTGAAAAGAAAGACTTGTTACTGAAACCTTTCATCTCGCACTCATCAGGACAAGTGCAAGAATACCAAATTTCCAATGATCACAACAATTTATACCACAGGAGAAAAGGGTGCTGATTGGTTAGCAAGTTAAATCTTATTGACTAAGGTGTTGCCATACAGAAAATAACATGGAACTAGAGGCATGTCATGGTAGATCTTAAAGTGGGTGTGATTATTTTTTCTGTATAAATTACTAGAGAGGAAATGATACAATGTATCATGTGATTCAAACTTAGGCCCAGGTTTTCACCCCCAAGTTGAGTTCACCAAATCAGTAGATTTCCCAGCTCAGTGAATCCAATCTTTAAAAATGTCTGCCCGCAGGTCGCATTTTCAGTTTGTTGTGGGGACAGCGGGGGTGCTGAAACAGGATCCCAGAACAAATCCACTGGTTGTCAGGTGTGGAGGCAGGCTGGGCACACAGCTTGCCTTTATGCCCAAGCACTAGGTTTAAATGAATAGAAAATAATAATAAAACAAAAAACATTCCTCCAGCCATCACTCCTCATCCCCCCAACCCCCCACACACCCCTTATGCCCCATCCATGCCAACCTCTGCCAACCTATACCCACACCCCATAGCCCCCATTCCTCTATGCCAACTTAGTGCTAACTCATGCCAACCCATGCCCCTCACCCAACATCCTTTGCCCTTAACCCCTCCATGCCAACTCAACTGGTATCCTTGGACAGTTCCTTGACAGCTTTAGCACTTCCTGGACAGCTTTGATAACTTTGACAGCTTCTGGATAGCTTTGGCAGATTTGACAGCTTTGACACTACCTAGATAGCTTTGACAGCTGGACAGCTCTTTAATAGCTCCTTGACAGCTAGATAGTTCCTTGACCACTGGACAGTTCCCTGGCAGTGCCTTGACAGCTGGACAAATCCTTGACAGCTGCACATCTCTTTAACATTTCATTGACAGCTGGACAACACTTTGATAGCTTGACAGTTCCAATGATATCGAGCACAAAAAATGCATAATCATGTTCACTTTTAACAATCCCAAAGGGTGCAGTACCTCTCCCAAAGGTGTCCTGGGACCCTATCCATCGGGTTACCCTACCTCTGGTTATCCAAACATATCTACCAAGTTCAGAACTTCTCTTACCTGCCCTATTCCGCACGCTTCGGGTTCCACACTCCAGTTCATCCAAAACCCCACTTCAGTGGAGGCAGCTGGTGATTTAATTGGTTAACTGCCTCCACAAATCACGCTTGCGTGAACCCCGGCCTGACTCCAGTCCCACCCCTGTGAAGATGGGAAACGCTGGGTTTGGCGGCAGGACTTAGAAGTTTCAGCCATTTCTGGGATTTTTGCCACAGCGGTGAGCCTTAGTCTCAGTTTGTCCTGAGGAAGCTACCAACTCAGACATATGCACAAGTTCTCCAACTATGTAATACTGCTACCAACTTCTCAAATTCTTAATAAATAAGCCCACATGTTTTGTGCTAACCAATCCCTTATGCATAATCGGTGCCTTGATGGTTACCTATAAATTAAGCACAAGAAAAAGAAAAACGCAACATCCAAAGCTCCTGGGTAATTCAAAAAGAGATGCACAACTTGAAATATTCCTTTGTTTGCAGAGAACGGGTCCCTCTGTATGAGTATATATTACTTCTAGCAAGTGTAAATGAGCCATGTTATGAGTTCAACTGATCATCTTAAATTGGTTGTTAGTGTAGCTATTAGCACACCCGGGATTGTTCAGAAAGTGCTGAATCACATCTAACAGTAGATGTTTTGTTTTGGATTTTGCATATTTCTGATTTACAGCTGATGTGTTTGCGATCTTTGAAGCAGCAGCTGCATTTAAGGATTTCCCTACATAGCTTAAAATGCTCCATCCTGCACTCAAATTCACCCAGTCTAATACGATCCTTTTCCTCAACATGCTAGTTAAGAAATCCGCTAATGGGTTTTCCACTACTGTCAACCACAAGCCTACCTTCACCGGTCAATATACACATTGGGATTCATATGGCTCTATGTGCTATAAGATTGGCTTTATTAGCAATCTTGTAAATAGGGCCCTAGCTATTTGCTCACCTTGCAAGCTGGATGTAGAAATAGAGCACATCAAAGATATCCTGTCAGACAATGACTATACTGATCAGGTCATTGTTCATGGTGTATCACGCAAACTCGTAAATGGCCAAAGGCTGCCACTTTCAGACCTGAAAAGTGTCCAGTCTACCTCAAATTACCCTGGAAAGGCAAGATATCTCAAAAATTTGAACAACAGGTTAAGCAAGCTGTTTCACACTGCTATTATGCAGTAGCATGCCCCCCGCCCCCCCACCCCCCACCAAAGTCCAAAAAGACATTCTGCCTGCCAGACAATTGATCAATGTCATGCATGAATTTTAGTGCTGGTGCAATGCCAGGTATGTAGGCCATACGTCCCAATGATTGGCTGATCGAATCAAACAGCATGCTCATAAAGTTGTTCGTAATAGGCAGAGTGCAGATCGTATTCAACCAGCCAACAATTGGAAAACCAAAAGCAAAATGTCAACCATTAGATGTGATTCCATGATTGAGAAACACTAGCTGAACGATCCCGAGTGTGTTAATAGTGACAATAACAACCAATTTAACATAATCAGTTGAACTCATATCGTGGCTCATTTACACTTGCTGGAAGAGGCATACTTTCAGACGCAGGGACCATTGTCTGAAAATAAAAGGAATATGTTCAAGCCTTGTGCCTTTTTTGTATTACCCGGGAGCTTGGGGAATCTATAGTTACCCATTGCTTACTCCGTGGCAACACCTTGATCAATCAGAGTCAACTTGCCAATCAATCAGCACCCTTTTCTCCAGCAGTATAAATTGTTCTGGTTGTTTGAAATTTGACATTCTTGTATTTTTCCCTGATGAGAGCGAGATGGAAAGCTTCGGCAACATTTCTCCTTTTTCAGCAATATTCAAGTTCTGTACGATTAGTTACCTGATCTTATTGAATGGCAGAGCAGGTCTGAGGAGCTGAATGGCCTACTCCTGCTCCTAATTTTTATGATCTTATGATCAAATTGCCTCCTTCTGTGCTGTAATTATTCAGTGATTCTATGAATATTAGGAACGTAGACCATGCTCATCTCCTTCAGGCAGATCTTAATGTGTTGTGAGATAGTGCTCATGGCTTGCATTTGATGTATAACTAGGATAAATCTAGTGTTATGCATGTAAGTAGGATGAACATGCAACCTCCAGACAGCCTTCAAGCAAAAACATTAAAGAAGGGGGAGATGGAAAGAGTGTTCTTTCTATTATATACATCTCTAAAGGTGCATGAGCAATGCCATGAATCCATAGCTAAAGCAAATAGGGTGTTGGGCTGCATTCATAGGACAATTGATTATTAGACAAGGCACACCATTTTTGTCCTTGTACAAGACCTTGGTCAGGCCTCACTTGGAATACAGTGTCCAGCTTTAGTCTCCTTACATGGTGGTCGATTTTGAGGCTTTGAGGACGGTCATTAGACTAATTCTCAGCGTGAAGCATCTTAGTTATCAAGGTCAGCTAAAAGAGTTGGGACTCTACACTTCAGAGACACATTGACTAGGGGTTGATCTGACTGAAATTTATAAGATCATAAAGGGAATATATAATATTCTAGTTGACAGTGCAGGGAGATCCTGGGGTCACAATTTTAAGTTATAGAAGGTGAGATCTTGATTTGATGTCAGGAGGTGGTGATCTTTGCAGAGAATAATGGATATCTGGAATAGGCTCCTGTCACGTGTGGCTGACTCCGATTTGTTGAATTCCTTCAAGCGA
This sequence comes from Cetorhinus maximus, assembly GCF_964194155.1. Taxonomy (NCBI): domain Eukaryota; kingdom Metazoa; phylum Chordata; class Chondrichthyes; order Lamniformes; family Cetorhinidae; genus Cetorhinus; species Cetorhinus maximus. The sequence continues at coordinate 99,359,247 of NC_135882.1, forward strand.
GAGCTAGAACTATTTCTGACTAGGGAGGATATCACCACTTACTAAAAATAGGCACTTCATGGAATTTGGAGCCAGTGTGATCACCAAGATCATAAGCATTCTAATTGGCAGGATGTGACTAGCGGTATCCTGCAAGGATCTGTTTTGGGCCTTCAACTATTCATTGCATTCATTAATAACTTAGATGATGAGATAGATAGTCACATGCCCAACTTTGCCAATAGAATAAATATAGTTGGTATTGTAAGCAGTGTAGATGGAAGCAAAATGAATATATTAAGTGAATCGGCAAAACTGTGGAAAATGGATTTCAATATAGACAAATATGAAGTCATCATTTTGGACCTAAAATGGATAGAATGGAAATCTCTAAATGGTGACAATCTAGAAATTGTGGAGGTCGAAAAAGACTTTGGGGTTCAGGTACACAGATTATTAAAACGTCATGAACAGATGCGGAAAATAATGAAGAAGGCTGATAGAACACTGGCCTTTAAATATCAAGGAATAGAATAGAAGGAGGTAGAAGTCAGGCTTCAGATATACAGTGCCCTGGTTAGACCATGCCTGGATTACTGTGCGCAGTTCTGGGCATTGAACCTTAGAAAGGATATATTGACCTTGGAGAGAATGCCATACATTTAGTAGAATGATACCTGGAGTACAAGGATCAAGCTGCAAGAAGAGATTAAATGAACCAAGGTTATGTTAGCTGGCATTTAGAAGATTAAGAGGTAATTTGAGCAAAGTTTTAAAGATATTCAACAGATAGTGTAGATTGGGAGAAACTATTTCTGTTGGTTGGGGAGTCTAAAACTAAGAGCCAAACCTTGCAGAAGTGAAATTAGAAAACACTTCTTCGCACAAAAGATGGGAGAAGTTTGGAACTTTCTTCTACAAATGGCAATGAAAGTTAGATCAATTGTTAATTATAAAACTGAGATTGATAGATTTTTGTGAATCAAAATTGTTAAGGAATATGGAGTGAAGGCAGCTTTATGTAGTTCATAGATCAGCCATGATCTTTTTTAATGAAAGGTACAGGCTTGAGGGGCTGAATGACCTTTTCCTGTTTTTATGTTTTGAAGATTAGTTTTGATTACCTAAATGGATAGGAGGGGATTTTCCTTGATCTGTTTCCCCAAATTGACCTGGATTTTCATCTGTTTTTTTGCCCACCTCAAGAGATTACCTGGATTTGGATGGGCGCAGAGTATAAACATTGTGATACGCAAGGTGTGGAATTGTGTGGAACAAGCTGGATAGACCAGAGGGTCTTTACCTATCCCTTTATCTATCACTGCTCGTATGTCCATACATCCCATTCTGACTAGTATTTACCTATATGTTGTATGTTGTTCCTAAATCAGTCATTATTTATCAACAGAAAAGGCCATCACTTCGTCACTTATCATATAACACTGTGGACAAATGGGAAAGACCAAAAGAAGAATTCACTTTAGTAAAGTGCATAGGTTCTGGTAATTATGGAGAAGTGTGGAAAGCCATCTGGAATGAGAATGTACCTGTTGCTATTAAAATGTTAAAAGAAGGTAACCATATTTTAAAAAAGAACATTTATTCTATTTGATTTAATTTATGATTAATTTAAAGTGGTCAGTTTTGAGTTCAAAGGGCTTAAGAACTTGTGTAAATCTTGCCAAATTGATGGTGTGCAACCAACATACAAATTTCCAGAGCTAAATCACTACCATAATTATTCACAGCTCCGAGTGAAAGTTTGGATTGGTACAGAGAGGTAATCTAGTGGTGGAAATCAAAAATTTTCAGCCAGTAAATAAAGGGGAAAGATGGTCTGCCAGATTCTCTGAGACTAAGCTGGAAGTGTCATTGACAGGGGACAGGAGTAGAAAGGAAAGCATGTGTGGAGGGAGGATGACAGAGCAATTAACATAGTAACAACAGAAATGTAGAGGGCTGTTAGTGCCACCTTTTCAACTTCCTCATTGTCACAACAATCCTGTAAGAAGTTGAATGATTTGATAAAGTGACAAGGTAAGAATCAACAGCTGTTCCTGCTCCCACTATCACTGGCATGTTAATGCAGAGCAGTATGAATTTGTAAGAGAGAGACTGTTCCCACACGTTGGGTGGAATTTAATGTAGGTCACGGGGGTCTCACATGCCTGCTGGAGAGCAGACAAGAGCCCTCCGCCGGCTCTTTTTGAGAAGGCCTGCCACAGTAAGCGCCATTCAGGCACTGAACTGGGCAGGGGTGGGTCGCCCCCATGACTTAATGTGCTCCCAGGAATGGCCATGGCAGTGTGGCAACTGGCTATCCAACCTGTGGACGAGCCCACTGCCTTGAGCGTTAAATTTCACCCATACTGTGGCGCCTGCCTTTCACATGGGGACGTGTGTGTTCTTGGTCTCAGTGGAATGGCTGACAAGCTATAAGTGCATAAAGGATGCTGGTGAATTTTGTCACAATATTCATCTTAATCCCTTAGAAAAAGCATCCACAATACTAGAGGAAAACAATGTCTACAGGAGTTAGGAAGTGTGGAGGATGGTAGTGGGGGTGGTGGTTTTTAAACTCTTGCCCTTCCCTCCCATAAGGAGAAACATAAGAACATAAGAAATAAGAGCAGGAGTAGGATATTCGGCCCCTCAAGCTTACTCCACCATTCAATAAGATCATGGCTACTCTGGTGTGGCCTTAACTCCACTTTCCTGCCTGTCCCCATCACCCTTGACTCCTTTGCCAATCCAAAATCTGTCTAACTCAGCCTTGAGTATATTCAATGACCAAGCCTCCACTGCTCTCTGGGAGGGAGAATTCAAAACGTTAATGACCCTCTGAGAGAAAAAAAATCTCTCCTCATCTCTGTCTTAAACAGGAGACCCCTTATTTTGAAACTGTACCTCTCCTAGTTCTAGATTCCCCCATGAGGGGAAACATCCTCGCAACATCTAACCTGTCAAGGCCCCTCAGAATCTTATACATTTCAATAAGATTGCCTCTCATTCTTCTAAAATCCACTGAGTATTGGCCCAATCTGCTCAACTTTTCCTCTTAAGTCCCCCTTCATCCCAAGAATCTGCCTAGCGAATCTTCTCTGAACTGCCTCCAATGCAATTATGTCCTTCCTTAAATAAATTGGCCAACACTGTACACAGTACTCCAGGTGCGGTCTCAAGAATGCCTTGTACAGTCGTAGCAAGACTTCCCAACTTTTATGCTCCATTCCCCTTACAATAAAGGCCAATATTCTGTTTGCCTTCTTAAACACTTGCTGTACCTGCATGCTAACTTTTTGTGATTCATGTACAAGGACACACAGGTCTCTCTGGACCACAGCATTCTTCAGTCTCTCTCCATTTAAATAATACTTTGCTTTTTTTTCTTCCTGCCAAAGTGGAGAAACTCGCATTTTCCCATATTATACTCCATCTTCCAAATTGTTGCCCACTCACTTAACATATCTATATGCCTTTGCAGACTTATTGTATCCTCCTCACAACTTGCTTTCCTACCTATCTTTGTATCGTCAGCAAATTTGTCTACAATACACTCGGTCCCTTCATCCAAGTCATTGATGTAGGTCATAAATAGTTGAGAACTGCTGCCTTATGCAACAGTGGATGGCAAGCTAGGAGATGTTGGAAATATTGCCAGCTCCAGCCTGGAAGAAGCCAGACTAATAAAAGTTTATCGCTATGATTGTCTTCACTACCAATGACAACGTTGTCCTTGCCCTACTCTGAGGCTGAAGTTGTGGCTGCAGAAGGTGGCAGATTTCAATGAGGACACAGTAAATGCAGCAGATACATCTGACACAATTTTTTCTCAATTGGGTTGAGGTCAGAGAATTGCTTTTTGAACACCCTGGACAGATATGGCCTCCTGCTGAGAGTCAATCTTCCCTTCCTCTCCCCTCTTTAAGCAGCTTGTTCCGCTCTGTGTCACCTCTGTTCATTCTCCCTGTCATGCTAAAGGTTAAGATCAATGCACCCTACCACATCCATATTTAGGAGAAAATATGCAGAGAAATCTTAAAGTCGGAATAAAGTCCCACAGCATGTGGCACATCACTCCATGCAGACTTAAGCAACTTCAAACATTCTAGAAACCACCAAAAGCTTCTATAATCGCAGCAAGAGCTGTAAAAACCAATCAGTAACTAACCTGAAAGTAGTTGATTAAACAGCACTGGTGGGGAGTGCTTCCTGCATGTTAAACTGCTCAAGGTTAAGAAAGGGCATCGAATGAAGCTTTGTGGGTAGAGCTTAGGAATAAAAAGGGGCAACCACATTATTAAGTGTTTATTATAGACCCCCAGATAGTCAGCGGGAAATTGAGGAGCAAATATGTGCACAATTTGTGGAGGTGTGTAAAAACAATAACAATAGGGTAATTATATTAGGTGATTTCAACTTTCCCAACATTAATTGGGATAGACATAGTGTTAAGGGCTTGGATGAAGTGGATTTCTTGAAATGTGTACAGGAGAACTTTTTAGGTCAATATGTAGAGGGTCCAACAAGGGACGGTGCATTGCTGGACCTAATTCTGGGGAATGAAGCCGGACAGGTGGCTGAGGTGGTGGTGGGCGAGCATTTTAGTGATAGCGACCACAACATGGTACAGTTTAAGTTTGTTATGGACAAAGAAATCGACAAGTTGCAAAAAAATGTTTTGGATTGGGGGAGAGTGGATTTTAATAAAATAAGGCAGGATCTGGCTAATGTAGACTGGGAACAGTTAATTGTGGGGAAATCTACAGAGGGACAGTGGGGGGTGTTCAAAAAGGAAATGGGGAGGGTACAGGCTTAACATATTTCCTCTAGGGTGATAGGAAAGGGTAACAAGCCCAGAGAACCATGGATGACCAGAGATATTCAGGTTACGATGAGAAGGAAAAGAGAGGCTTTTAGCAGGTACAAGGGAAGCAAATCAGCAGAGGTATTAGTGGAGTACAGACAGTGCAGGGTGGAACTTAAGAAAGCAATTAGGAGAGCAAAGAGGGGATATGAGAAAGCTCTGGCTGGTAATAGTAGGGAAAATCCCAAGATATTCTATAAGTATATCAATGGGAAGAGGATAACCAGAGAAAGAGTGGGGCCCATAAGGGATCAAGGGGGCAATCTATGGGTGGAGCCAGAGGACATCGCTAGAGTGTTGAATGAATACTTCATGTCCGTCTTCACCCAGGAGAAAGAGGATGAAGGTATCGAACTCGGGGAGAGAGACTGCGAGGTTCTTAAGCAAATTGATATAGGGAGTGACAAGGTATTGGAGGTGTTGGCAGGCTTAAACGTGGACAAATCTCCAGGCCTGGGTGATTTGTGACCCAGACTGCTGAGGAAGGCAAGGGAGGAGATCGCAGGGGCTCTGACCCAAATTTTTAATTCCTCTCTGGCCACGGGGAAGGTGCCAGAGGACTGAAGAACAGCTGATGTGGTTCCGCTATTTAAGCAGGGTTGTAGAGATAAGCCAGGGAACTACAGGCCAGTGAGTCTCACGTCAGTGGTAGGGAAACTATTGGAGAAATTTCTGAAGGAGAGAATCTATCTCCACTTGGAGAGGCAAGGTTTGATCAGGGATAGTCAGCATGGCTTTGTCAGAGGGAGGTCATGCCTAACAAATTTGATTGAATTTTTTGAGGAGGTGACCAGGTGTGTAGATGAGGGTAGTGTGGTTGATGTAGTTTATATGGATTTCAGCAAAGCATTTGACAAGGTCCCACATGGGAGACTTATAAAGAAGGCAAATGCACGTGGGATACAGGGTAATTTGATAAGGTGGATTCAAAATTGGCTTAGTTGTAGGAGGCAGAGGGTGATGACAGAAGGATGCTTTAGTGACTGGAAGCCAGTGTCCAGTGGCGTACCACAGGGATCTGTGCTCGGTCCCTTATTATTTGTCATTTATATAAATGACATATATGACTATGTGGGGGGTAGGATTAGTAAATTTGCAGATGACACAAAGATTGGCCGGGTGGTTAACAGTGAGGTTGAGTGTCTTGGGCTACAGGAAGATATAGATGGGGTGGTTAAATGGGCAGATAAGTGGCAGATGGAATTTAACCCTGAAAAGTGTGAAGTGATACACTTTGGAAGGAGTAATTTGGCAAGCAAGTATTCAATGAACGGCATGGCATTAGGAAGTTCTGAGGAACAAAGGGACCTTGGCGTGTGTGTCCATAGATCTCTGAAGGCAGAGGGGCATGTTAGTGGGGTGGTGAAAAAGGCATATGGGACACTTGCCTTTATCAGTCGAGGCATAGATTACAAAAGTAGGGAGGTCATGTTGGAGTTGTATAGAACCTTGGTGAGGCCACAGCTGGAGTACTGTGTGCAGTTCTGGCCACCACATTATAGGAAGGATGTGATTGCACTGGAGGGGGTGCAGAAGAGATTCACCAGAATGTTGCCTGGGATGAAACATTTAAGTTATGAAGAGAGGTTGGATAGACTTGGGTTGTTTTCGTTGGAGCAGAGAAGACTGAGGGGCGACCTAATCGAGGTGTACAAGATTATGAGGGACATGGACAGGGTGTATAGGGAGCAGCTGTTCCCCTTAATTGAAGGGTCAGTCACAAGGGGACATAAGTTCAAGGTGAGGGGCAGGAGATTTAGGGGGAATGTGAGAAAAAACTTCTTTACCCAGAGGACGGTAACGGTCTGGAATGCACTGCCTGGGAGGGTGGTGGAGGTGGGTTGCCTCACATCCTTTAAAAAGTACCTGGATGAGCACTTGGCACGTCATAACATTCAAGGCTATGGGCCAAGTGCTGGTAAATGGGATTAGGTAGGTAGGTCAGGTGTTTCTCACATATTGGTGCAGACTCGATGGGCCAAAGGGCCTCTTCTGCACTGTGATTCTGTGAAAGGGAGTTGGCTGGGCCATTAAGTTTTAAACTGGCTCTGCTGGTGTCAAATCAGTGTTATACACTGACTGACTTCATAATCTGCCGATGCTGCATAATTCTAGCAGACATCCACTGTGCACACGCTAATGCCATCACCAAAATAGTGTTGGGTACAGCTCGTGCCAAAAGTGTGCACACCACCGTGAACTCCATTTTGGAGGTAAAACAGAATTGTAGCACTGAAGATTCCAATGCTATGGAGCCAAATTTTACAGTTTATAATTTGTAAACCGCCTCTGTCAATTTCATTGCCCCTGCCGGTTTGGTACCATCTATAAATCTGACCACTTTCCTTTGGGTTACTGATTCCACGTCATTGGTGTCAATTAGAAACAATAGTAATGTCAATACTAAACCCTGGGGCACTGCATTTCGAACTCCCAGCCTACCCTGATGTATTATCACTACAGTTTGTATCCCATCACCCCCAGTGTTCATAAGTCCTGTCTGACAATAAATATACATATCAATGAAGAGGAACTAGCTTATTCCCCTACTTGAGTTCTGTGCCATTCCTCATTGCTTCATATTGATGAAAGTGTAGTTAGTCAGTCATTTTTGCCCTAATTTGGTGCTCTTTCCATGTGTTGTCTCAGTGAGAGAGGCAAGAATAGAGGCACATTACTGCTTCTCAAAGGGGACTTTGTACCATATCAAAAGGATGTTTCCTCTTGTGGGTGAGTCCAGAACTAGGGGACACTGTTTTAAAATTAGGGGTCACCCTTTTAGGACAGAGATGAGGAGAAATTTTTTCTCTCGGAGAGTTGTGCGACTTTGGAACTCTCTGCCTCTGAAGGTGGTGGAGGTGGGGTCATTGAATATTTTTAAGCTAGAGATAGATAGATTAGGCAAGGGAATCAAAGGTTATTGGGGTTGGATGGGAATGTGGAAATGGAAACACAAGAGGATCAGCCATGATCTTATTGAATGGCACAGCAAGCTCGAGGGGCCAAATGGTGTGCTCCTGTTCTTATTTCTTATGTTTTTATTTTATGTTCTTACATCTGTTGGGATTCTGCTGCCAATCCCAATACCCACCCATTTTCCGCTGGGCCATGAGATGGCCCTCCCACTGTTGTCAGCAGTTTTTCTTCCATGCTAACTGGGTGCTCCTGTAGTTTTCTATGGAAGATACTCAATTGGGTCAAAGGGTCCTCACTTTGAGCTGCAGTGTTTCATCTGTATTTGCAAATGTTGTTGCTGAATCAAACTGTAATTTATGTATTTACAGATACTACAGATTCCAGCAATTTTCTGAAAGAAGCACAAATTATGAAGAACTTCCACCACCAGAATCTGATTCCACTGTACGCTGTATGCACCAAAAAAAATCCTTTCTTCATTGTCACTGAATTGATGAACCATGGAGATCTCTTGAAATATTTAAGGAGTGAGTACCTGGAATACTTTAAAGATAAACAGATTTTCAGATCATTCTGACCAGGAACTATCGTGTTCTGAGAATATATTCAAAATTTTGGGGTGGAATTGTCCCAGATTTGCAGTAAGTGTGGTAGCAGGCAGGTAAAACAACGTTTTACCTGTTGGCAGCAATGGTGGCTTTTCAAGCCCCGTCCAAAACCCGCCACATTAATTATGGATCCCCGGATACACGCCGTTTCGATGGTGGGCAAGAACTAATTCACCTGCCACGCCATCACCACGCCACTTCATCACGCCAGACACCACATTTAAAGTACAGCCACGCTCAGTGTTTCCAGCCCAGGACTGCAGCAAGGAAGACATGACCCTGAAAGGCAAGAAGACTACAGCCCTCAAGTGCCTTTTGGACACTGTGTGATGTCCTCTAACCCTGCTCTGGCTGCAGGAGAGGCAGCTACATTACCACTCCAGCTTGGTAGGCAATGGCAGTGGCGATCAGTGCCAATGCTGCACAGAAGAGGTTGGCCATCCAATGCAGATAGAGGATGAATGATCTCATCCATGCAGCCAGGGTATTGCAACTATCTCATCACTCTAAACTCACACACTCAAGCCCAACACACATTCACTGGCATCTCATTGACTGCCAGCTCAAGGGACATCACCACCCATTCTCCATACATGCCATCACATCTCCATCTGGCCTCATCTCCTCTGGAGACTGCCTCCTCAGCCCTCACCATCTTGAGGCCACATGCACAGATCAACATGTGCCCCCACACACACCCTGGGATACCCTCCTTCCCCAGTACAGCACTCATCCTGTAGCCTCTTCCCTTGCCTGAGGCCACTTCTCCCCCTTCCCCAAGCAAGCCCTAGCCCTGCAGCAGTTAAGCAGTTGAAAAGCCACCCACATATGGCTGATCTGGTAGGTAGAGACCTGCCCGTAAGCCCCCCATAAAAGTGATGTGATGCTGTCTGTGAAACCTGGCGCTGATGATTGCAAGTGCTGACCGAAGCAAGGTAGGCAAACAAACCTTGAAGTTCCGAGCAAATCGCAGTCCACCAGGTGCATGTTGCTTATGTGCTGTTGTGAAACACATTGGCGTGTTTTCCCATCAACATGGGCAGACAATCCAGTGGGCGGGATGAGTCCGGCAGCTAACCTTATAATGATATGCTGCTGTATTACAATAAGGTTCCCGCTGTCCAATGGCGGGGAATGCAGCATGTCATCAGTGAGTTGAGCAGACGATCGTAAACCGATTTTGCAACATTATGAAACTGACTTTTGGCCTTCTCACCGTATTGTCCACTCACGCCATTGAACACGCCCAATGCTGGCAGGCACAGAAATCCCAGCCTCGGTGTGGTAGGGTTAACAGTTTTATGTATCTTTTTTCAGGATCAGAAGGCTGTTTTACAATTGCACAATTAATAGACATGGCAGTTCAGATTGCTGCTGGAATGTCATACCTTGAATCCAAACATTACATTCATCTGGATTTAGCAGCAAGAAATATTCTTGTTGGAGACAATATGATTTGCAAAATTTCAGACTTTGGACTTACTAAATTGTTAAAGGTAGGCACAGAACGTATTTGTTTCTAAAAGAGTGAGGAAGAACTTGATGCTGCTTTAAGCTCATTTACTCGCTATCAGTTTCCATTAATATTGTCCTGTGAATGACTTAACTCATATTTAAAACTGCATTTGAACATTATAACTCAGTACTACAATTTATTTCAATTGGTGGTGGGTGGATTATAGATTAGGGTTTTTTTGCTTCAATATCTGATTTATAGTTTATCTTTCCTTAATTTATATTTGTGCTCATAAGTTAGAGAATGGAACATTTTTCATTTCTTTGCCCCCTACCAACACCACCCCACTAAAATGCCCCCAGTTTGATTACAGCATAGCCAATGATTGACGAAGTAAAGCCTGCTGTACATTGTCGTAAAAATGTTCCATATCTCCCACCCTCAGGAGTGCACTCTGAAAAGTGCCTGCATGATTTTCTTCCCTTCACACCAGCCACCATTATGATCTCTATGTTGAGAGGCTGTTCCCCTTAGCTGGAGAGCCTAGAACTAGGAATCATAGTCTCAGGAAAAGGGGTTGGCCACTCAGGTGAGAAGAAATCCCTTCATTCAGAAGTGCTTGATGGCTGGCACGGACACGAGGGACCAAAGAGCCTGTTTCTGTGCTGTATAACTTTATGACTCAAGGGTTTGAAACTCTCTGCCCAAGAGGGCTGTGAATGTTCTATCATTGAGATATTCAAGACTGAAATCAATCGAGTTTTAGTCTTTAAGGGAATCAAGGGTCATGGGTTTAAGGCTGGGAAATTAAGTGGGGGTAGAAATTTAGCCATAATCTTATTGAATGACAGAGCAAGCTCAAGAGGCCATAAGGCCTACTCCTGCTGCTATATTTTTATTTTTATGTGCTCTCTGAATGACACCTGCAATTGAATTATAATGGTGTCAAAGGATAGTTTCTAAGATGAAAACCCAATTCCACACTTCCACTTCAGCCCTCACCTCTTGCCAAAGCATATTAGAACTTTGAGTGCATGAGGCATATAGCTCTCTAACTATTTGAAATTAATGCATTGAAGCTACATTAATATAGTGGACGTCTCACAGATGTGGTAAGCATCTATTCACTGACATGATCAAAAGTCATTTTCAGTTAATCTTATGACCTTAGGTTAAAAAAGTATGAATGTTTGATTATGAAATTAACAGAAATGTATTATAGTTGCATCCTTCTCACAACAGGATGCCACTGCTGCCAAGATACCCAATTGTCTGCTTCCCATTAAGTGGACTGCTCCAGAAGTAGCAATTATGAATCACATTTCGATGAAATCAGATGTGTGGTCCTTTGGTGTTGTTCTGTTTGAGATCACTACATATGGGATGATTCCATATCCTGGTAAGTGTATTTTATTTATTTACTTATTATATATATATATATACATCATTTTATTGGCTGACATTTTTTACTTCATTGAAATTGAAATTTTCTGAAATTGCAGGAATGCCAAATAGAATGGTCTTATCCGAACTGCTCCAAGGCTACAGGATGCCATGTCCTATAGGCTGTCCACAGCCCATTTACGACATTATGAGAGAATGCTGGAATGAAATTCCATCTCAAAGACCATTATTCAGCAAATTGAAACTACAACTGGAAAACTTCATCATAACCAATTTCAGTACTCTGTATTAACCGTCTTTAAAATTACTGAATCTTCTATTTAAAATTACCAACAAAACAAAAAAGGCTTCAAAATGAATATCAGACTAAACTTTGCAGTGGAACTGACAGTAAGGCTAATGGCACTGATAATTATAGATGAAGGTCATGAGGACTCGAAACGTCAACTGTGCTCTTCTCCACCGATGCTGCCAGACCTGCTGAGTTTTTCCAGGTATTTCTGTTTTTGTTTTGGATTTCCAGCATCCGCAGTTTTTTGTTTTTATAGTTGCTGTCTGAGGTGCGCTATTCCTTCAAAAGCTGCACAGTATCTCACCGAGAGACTCACCATTCAAATAGTTTGAATAGTGAGAAGTTGCTGTACTTAACCTGCTTTCTATAAACTAAACTCACTAGAAAAAGTTATGACTTTGTCCATTTCGGCTAAGTACCTGTCGAATAGTGTGATAAGTCTTAATAAATTCCAAAACGAAAATGAACTTTTAGAAGTGTAGAGTCTCATTCCTTCAGGTTTTAATTATTTAAGTATTTTTTAAATGATGTCTATCTCTTTTATCTCTCTCTTAATCCCATCCTTCTTTTCCTTTCTTTATTTCTCTTTCTGTAACTGATTTTGCCGTGAATTTAATGTTTGGACACCCCAGTTCAGACTCTGTTGCTCACTAATGATTCTTCAGTGTGATTGTCTGCTGAGATACACATAGGGTCCAGGTTCCCTGGAGAGTGCGCTGCGTTTTGATCATTGGCTGACAGGAATTTCCAGGCCAGGATTTTCAGGATGGCAGCAGCGGATGGCAGGGACCACATCCCCGCCAACATCAAGAATCCCGCCGCCATTTTGCACTCTAACAAGCATCATTGGCAGTCGGTGGGACTTCCGCCCCTTACTTGGGAGGAAGTCCCACCTCGGAGAGCTGCCGCCTAATCTGATTGGCCAGCAGCTCTACTGTCCCTCCAGGAAAAGCGCTGCAGTGGTTGGAGGAGGGACTGCAAGAAGCTTCCTGAGCCCAAGTCCAGGGTCCCACAGAAAAGGGTGTCGGGGGTTCGGGCCGGGCCAGGTGGGGAGGGGAGGCCTGGGCGGTCGCTAGGGGGCAATCGGGGTGTCGGGGGATAGGCCAGTGGTTGGGAGGATGGTCTGCAGGTCACTGGGCTTTAAGAGGAGGATCCCCCCAGTCAGAATGGGGCTTCTGATGGAGGCGGCCCCCATCCCACCAGAGATCTAACTGCCTTCATTTCTGGCCTTTCCCCACCACCCAGCCCCCGAGCTGTCATCTGCCTGCCAGCCTAAAAATTGAGGCTGGGCGGGAAACGGCCTTTAAGTGGGCAGTTAAGGACCTTAATTGGGGTGAGGGCAGGCTCCTTGTCCAAGGCCCTGCCCTCTCCAGGGTGAAGTTGCTCCGAGGCCGGGGCGGGCTGGAACCCACAGGGAATACCGTCCATGCAATTTCGAGCTCCCCGCTGCCTTGAGCAGGCTGGAGGTGGGTGGGGTGGGCGTAAAATTCCAGCCGCAGTGTACGAACAAGCCCAGAGAAAGTCCTCTACGATCACGTAGACTTTGTAGAAATATTCGACAAAACTAAGATGCTGCTGCTTTGATGTCACAACCAAAATTCTGCCACATGCCACAAATAAGTAAATAAATGCAACAAGGTTAATACAGCTGTGCAACATATTTGGATTAAACTAATCGTTTTAGTGCTGGCTGTGTTGCTAATACTACGGTTAAAAGAGTCAAAATGTTTGCAGGTAAGCCCGATAGTGAGTTGCTGTACAATGTCCAGAAAAAATAATAAAATTGTCTTTTTGATGCATTTGTAAAATTATGGTATTATAAATGCAAACTTTTCAAAGCCTTCATTCTTACATATAATAGCAAATGTATAGCTTAGTCCGGACCATTATCAATTCTTCTCCTTTGATGCGGCTTTATAGTTTCTCGTTTTGAGTACTTATTTCTTTATTTCTCATTATTAGATTTGAGTCAGCTTTCAAATGAGGAAATAAACAGAAGTGTTCAAATGCACTTGCAGTGCAGCAGCACTCCAACTCTGGGGCCCTGTAGTATTAATACATGCCAATCGAAAAAACAGAGATGACAAAAGGTCCAAAAAAGCTGACACCAACCCCAAAAAGCTGTTGATTGAATAGCCATAAGACCATAAGACATAGGAGCAGAAATTAGGCCATTCGGACCATCGAGTCTGCTCAGCCATTCAATCATGGCTGATAAGTTTCTCAACCCCATTCTCCCGTCTTCTCCCCGTAACCTTTGATCCCCTTACCAACCAAGAACCTATCTATCTCGGTCTTAAATACACTCAATGACCTGGCCTCCACAGCCTTCTGTGGCAATGAATTCCATAGATTCACCACTCTCTGTCTAAAGAGGTTTCTCCTCATCTCTGTTCTGAAAGGTCTTCCCTTTACTCTGAGGCTGTGCCCTCGGGTCCTAGTCTCTCCTACTAATGGAAACATCTTCCCCACGTCCACTCTATCCAGGCCTTTCAGTATTCTGTAAGTTTCAATCAGATCCCCCCTCATCCTTCTAAACTCCATCGAGTATAGACCCAGAGTCCTCAAACGTTCCTCATATGTTAAGCCTTTCATTCCTGGGATCATTCTCGTGAACCTCCTCTGGACCGTCTCCAGGGTCAGCACATCCTTCCTGAGATACGGGGCCCAAAATTGCTCACAATATTTTAAATGTGGCCTGACCAGAGCCTTACTAAAGCCTCAGCAGCACATCCCTGCTTTTATATTCTAGTCCTCTCGAAATAAATGCCAACATTGCATTTGCCTTCCTAACTACCGACTCAACCTGCAATTTAACCTTAAGAGAATCCTGGACTAGGACTCCCAAGTCCCTTTGCACTCCAGACTTCTGAATTCTCTCCCCATTTAGAAAATAGTCTATGCCTCTATCCTTCCTACCAAAGTGCATGACCTCACACTTCCCCACGTTGTATTCCATCTGCCACTTCTTTGCCCATTCTTCTAACCTGTCCAAATCCTTCTGCAGCCTCCCTGCCTCCTCAATACTACCTGTCCCTCCACCTATCTTTGTATCATCTGCAAACTTAGCCAGGATGCCCTCAGTTCCTTCATCTAGATCGTTAATGTATAAAGTGAAAAGTTGTGGTCCCAACACTGACCCCTGTGGAACTCCACTAGTCACCGGCTGCCATCCTGAGAAGGACCCCCTTATCCCCACTCTGCCTCCTGCCAGACAGCCAATCTTCTATCCATGCTAGTACCTTGCCTCTAACACCATGGGCTCTTATCTTACTGAGCAGCCTCCTGTGCGGCACCTTGTCAAAGGCCTTCTGGAAGTCCAAGTAGATAACATCCATTGGCTCTCCTTTGTCTAACCTGCTCGTTACCTCCTCAAAGAATTCTAGCAGATTTGTCAGGCATGACCTCCCCTTGATGAATCCATGCTGACTTTGCCCTATTTTATCATGCACTTTAGCTGTTCTAATTATAAACATATGACATATGAAGACAAGTAGTCGGACCGAAAATGCACCATTACATGGGACAGCGCAACCCGTGCTTCAGGTATATCCTACATTCTATCACTCTTATTGCAGTTCAGCAAAATACAGTCAGCAGCTGTGTTGATTTAGAAATTAGTGAAGAGAGATATGAGTGATGAAGAACCCCGCAGTGTGCTTTGATATTTGATATCTGATTTGGTACATCTATTAGCACTTTGGAAATTATTGTAATTCTGTGTGTGTCACAGCATAGGCTAGGATTTTCCAGCCCCAGCAGTGGGTATAATGACAGGAAGTGGAGAGGGGGCAGGGAACAATGTGACGGGAGCTGAAAAATAGGTTGCCACCGGCATGAAATTACATCAGGAACTTGCATTCCCGCCTGTCATAGCGGGTCACCATTCCTGAGGCTGGCATGAAGCCGTTTTGCATCCTGTTAATGAGATGCAGATCGAGCCCCAGCCAGAATTGTCCCCCCTGTCCAATTATCCGCGCAGCCAGCGAGATTTAACGTTGGTCCAGAACACGTCTGCACCAACATGGTGTGGACATGTTGAAACTCACCTGAGAGAAGGCCTGGGGTAGCCTGTGGAAGGTGGAAGATTGAGGGCTCAAGTGACCCTGGAACCCCACATGCAGCAGTGAGTTGGTGGAGCATCAATCAGGAGCTTCCAGGATGTGGATCTTCACACTGCAGGAGCTTCTAGGACATGGGTCTTCACGATGCAGGATGTGGATCTTCACACTTCAGGGGCTTCCAGAATGTGAATCTTAACTCTGCAGGATCTTCTAGGATGTGGATCTTCACTCTGCAACATCTCCTAGGACATGGATCTTCATGTTGCAGGTGGTTGGCTGGATGAAGTGCTGTTGATCGTCAATGGTCTGTGCTGGTGTGGGGATTAGACAGAGACGAGAAGAATGAAGAGATGGAGTGGGTGTGGATGCCTAGAGCTGGGTAATGGAGGTTGGGGGTGTGAGGGGAAAGAGAAGCTGCAGGCAATGTGGAATGGGTGAGTTGGTTTATGGAACAGGAATGTGGGAAGGAGGCAGTTTGATATGTGCCAGTAGGAACGGGCATTTGAGTTAGAGGGGAAAGCTGTTCTGAGGGAGCGTTCTGTGGTATCAACTGATGAGTCCTTGGGGGCATACTGAGGGTAAAGGAATCGAAAGTGAGTGTTAAAGGGGCAGTGTCAGCCAATGGGTGGGGGTTTGGGGGTCCTGCAATGATGGGTAAAGGGAGATTGAGGGTTGTTGGAGGAGACTCCGAAGTAAAACCAGATTCTCGGGGGGTGGCAGGATGAGGGGGAGCCATGTCCATTGTCACAGGGATTGGCCTCTCAGGAAGGTAGGGGATATGGACATTCACATGCATGGCATGGAGGGTGATGGGGGAATGTTGTAGGGTGACTGTGGGAAGGTCAAAGGTCATGCCAGGAGGGCCAATGGTTATGGTAGGGGGAGGTCTGGGTCATGGGGGGAGGTTCAAAGGTATTGGACTCAACCTGAAAAATCACACAAAGCTGACCACTTGCAACTATCTAGAGCCTCAAGGTAGAGATCTCGAGATGCTGCATGGGAGTTGGGTCAACGGGGGCGGGCGGAGTGGCAGGTCAGCTCACCTGGACAATTGAAGGGGAACCCCAGCACGCAGTATTGACAATGCTGAGGTATTTCAACAGATGAACACATGAAGGGCAAAGGCTCAGTGTGTGAAGGAGGCATCTTGCACATGGCTCACAAGGGCCCTGGCAAAGAGCCTTGCCTCCCTGCACATGCATGATTCCAGGGGACATAGACCCAGCCTGGGCATCCCCCTGAAGATGTTGGGAGGTGTGCACAGTATTAATGACTATGATTTGAAATTAAACCACACCAGACCTCATTAAAGTGCAACTGTGGTCTATTTACAAAAGTGTAAGAACATTAACAATTATAGTGCACCCTTGCAACCACATGTGAAATCAAAACTTCTTAATCTTTTGTCCCCGACCACTTCTCCTAAGCACTCCCCCGCCACCTGCAGCAGGGGTGGAGGCAGCCTGCTGACCAGTTTACCCTCTTGTCTTGAATGACCCGAGGCCTGGAGGGCCCCAGATTTCTTTGACTGCCCTACTGTGGGGCAGCTGCTCCCTCTGTGGTCACAGAGGACAAGGCTGAAGGGGACACAGATAACGGGGGTTCGGAAGGGCCAGACACTCTTAGAGAGTCCTAAGCGGAGGTCCTAGGGTGTCTAACAGCCACTCCTCCTCCCTTTGGGTGCCCAAGAGCCTCTGCCTGACTTCTTGAGGAGAGGAAGCACCTGGACGGAGGTCAATGTGCTCCATTCCCCTCACGCATAGCCACAGCAAGGTTTCACCCGTGGCTGTAACGATGGAGTGCAGGTCTGTGCGTATCTCAGACAGAAACTTTGTGTTTGCTGGACCAGGTTCCCCATGGCATTCGCCATTCTCCCCAAGGAGACCGTCATGGTTGCTCAGGTTGGAGCCACTTCATCAGGCAGCAGGTGGACAGACTCCTCCATCTCACATGACACTCTGTTAAGGTCCTCTGCCTGATATTCCCCTGCCTCTTGCTACATCTCCAGCATGTCATGCAGCGCCAATCCCAGAGGCTTGTCATCGGACTCAGACATTGCAGATGCCTCCTCCCCAGCAGTCATCCGAGTGCCGGTGAGCTTGGCTAACACTGCCTCCTCCTGCTGCAGACACATGTCCATGCGGTGATGACCAGAATGTGAGACCCTTCCTGAACTACATCTAGCACCCACCGAGGTGTGTGTCTCTGGACGAGTGGGAGGCGCAGGTGACTGCTGTGACATCGCAGCAGGTGCACTATTTTCCTCCTCCCCAATGTCCCCGGTCTCTGTGGACTGGAGGAACTGCTGGACAGGGCTTCGTCTTCTGTCCTTCCCTTCCTGCTGGCATCTGTAAGTGAGAGAAGAGAGAGCGAGTGACTGCATCAGCTGCCTCCAACATGCAGTAACACATTACCCTTAGGTTTCTATGCAACTACATTATACATGGATCTGTACTGGATGAAGGCTGCCTACCAACCTCTCCATCTGCACAGGCTTGGTTGGGTTCCATCCTCGCCAGCTGGGCTGCCCACTCCTCAAACTCTATAAGATTCCTCAGGTCAGGCTGGTTCCCTCCCTCCTTCTCTCTCTCTTCTGTTGTGCCGTAACTTTTCCTGTGAAAAGAAAGAAGATGGGGTTGAGAGCAATTGGGTTTCATGCATCTTTCTCATACTTCCAGTCTTACAAATAACCCACTGGATTGTGTGCCATGTGATTGATGCACTGCAGGTTGTCCACAAGGGTTCTGGGGCGGCACCCTCCAGAGTGGTGAGCCCATGCAGATTGTAAGTTAAGGCTCACAGAGTAATGTCACTAGTGGTGCTTGCTGGTGCCCTGAATGGCTAACCTCCTTCCTCCTCCTCTTCTCCCCAGACAGCATCTGAGCTCCATGTGGAAGGGCCAGAGGCCCACAGTGGTCACTCCAACTGCAAAGTAGATGGACTGTGAGGCCTCACCATATCACGCTGAGTAGCTCTTTAATGCATGGGCTGCACAGATAGTGCTCTTGCCACCGAGGCCCATGTCCCCCTACCATTCAGTGAGGTGAGTGAACAGCTGAGAGTTCACTTACCCTGGCAGCGCGGATGAGATTATTCATCCATTTCCTGTACTGCAGGACAGTCCTCCAGTGGGGGCCATGAGCACTGACCACCCTGGCGACTTCCTCCAGTGCAGAGTTGGTCAGAAAGCTCGGCCTCCTCCTTCTATCGTCGGCGTACAGGGTGCCCATCCTGGCCTCCACTGCATTGAGCAGCACATCAAGGGAAGTGTTGCTAAATCTGGGAATTGGAGCTCCCTGGCATCGCCGGGCTATCTCCTCCTTCCAAGGTGGGTTTGTGACAAAGAAGTTGATGTCCGGGCGCGTTTTAAATATGGCACCCAGATATAACGGCAGGGGGTGCATCATCCAGCTTGTCCTGCCCCGCAATACTTTGGGAAACCCCCAGCTGCATAATTAATTAGCCCAGCTTCACGTGATTTGGCACAAATTCCCACCGGGCTCCACGGCGGGAAATATTCCCAGCTCCTGCTCCCACCACAGGATTTAGGCCCGGAATGGAATATCCCGGCCATAACGTTTTAAGCTAGTTCAAATTCAAAGGTCATTGATTCCACAATAACAATAACAAGAATTAATACATTGAACATTTTTAGAGAATATTCTCCTTAGCTCATTGAAAAAAGTAAATACATAAGGCAACAGCCAGCCATATTCCAGATAGTACTTCTTCAGGAAAATTATATCTTTTTTTAGCCGCTTATTTTTTTCAATATCTTGTTGTGGAGGTAAACAATACATATATTTAAACGTCAACTGTATCCCTCTCCGCAGATGCTGTCAGACCTGCTGAGTTTTTCCAGGTATTTTTGTTTTTGTTCTAGATTTCCAGCATCTGTAGTATTTTGCTTTTATCATATATTTATCCATAACTGGAATTGAACATCAGTTCATTTTAATTTATTCTACCTCAAGTCTGATTGTTCCTGTCTTACCTTCCAACCAGGTCTCCGATTGGCCTCAGTACCACCTGTCCAATTATTTTAGTATTTATGCTAGCAGCTATCAAAGCCATCTGGTGTCGATCTCAGCACAGGATGTGACAAAGGCACACCCTGCCCAGCTGACCCTGCAAAATCCTCCTCTCTAACACCTGGGGAGTTGTACCGCAGGCTATTCAAGCAACATCTTGATATAGTCATGCACAAAAAATCATTCCTTACATCCAATGTCCCAGACACCTCCATCACCATCTCTGTGTATGACCTGTTGCATTGACACTGACTCATATTCCATGAAGTCCCATGGCATCAGGTCAAATATGGGCATGGAAATCTTGCTGATTCCTACCTACCATCCTTTCTGAACTGATGAATTAGTACTCCTCCATGTTGAACACCACCCGGAAGAAGTGCTGAGGGTAGCAAGGTGCAGAATGTTCGCCTGATGGAAGACTTCAATTTCCATCATCAAGAGTGGCTTAGCACCATTATTGACCAAATTGCCTGAGTCCTGAAGGACATATCTACATATCTGCTAGACTGGGCTGGCAACATGTGCTAAAAGAACCAATAAGAAAGAAAAACAACTTGACCTCGTCCTCACCAACCTACCTGTCGCAGATGCAGCCAGAACAGTATTGGTAGGAGTGACTACCGCAGTGTCCTTGTGTACATGAAGTTCCATCTTAACACCGAGGACACCCTCTACCATGCTGTATGGTGCTAACACCATATGAAAAGCTATAGATTCAGAACAGATCTAGCAGCTCAGACCTAGGCATTCCATGAGGCACCGTGGGCCATAAGCAGCAGCAGAATTGTATTCAATCACATCTGTACCTCATGGCTCGGCATATCCCTCACTCTACCATTCATCAATCCAGGAGATCAACCCTGGTTAAATGAGGTAGAGGTGTGTATGACAGCATAGCAAGAGTGGCACCAGGCATACCAAAAATGAGGTGCCAACCTGGTGAAGTTACAGCACAAGACTACATACATGCTAAACATTGAAAGCAGCATGCTATACATAGAGCTAAGTGATCTCACAACCAATAGATTCAAAGCTAGGTATGAATGTAAACTGTGAGGACACAAAGTGGCTGCAAAGAGATATAGGCAAGTTCAGTGAGTGGGCAATAAGGTAGCAGATGGAGTATAATGTGGGGAAGTGTGAGGCCATTCACTTTGATAGTGAAAATAGAAAACCAGAATATTTTTAAAAGGTGTGAAACTTTGAAATGTTGGTGTTCAGAGGGACTTGTTTATAGTTGCACAAGGTGCACAGAGCATTAGCATGCAGGTACAGCAAGCAAGAAGTGAAGAGGGCACTCAGTGGAGTGCATAACTCCGCCACGCTGTGACAACTTATTATTACAATTATGTAGCTATTTCTTGAGGCTTTTCCCTACCTGGTTGATGCTCTATAAATTCAAAACTGTAAAGGAAATATTTTTTATTAAGAGCTGCCATCTTATTGAGGACGATTCAAGCCAATCCATATTCAACAACCTGCTCTGAAAAATCTGCTCATATTTTGACAGCTATAACAAATTTCACCATGGTAGCTGAGACAATCCAGACCATTCTAAAACAATAAACGTTCTAAATAAAACAACCCAATACATTCTTAAAAAAAGTCAACTTTCCCTCTTTCCCAATGTTAATGGATCCTATAAAAAATTCCAAGATCCATATCCATGACCAGGATTTTACAGCCTCACTGCGGCGTGTCTCCCCCTGGCGGATGCAGCAAGCCATTTAAATCTCCATTCAGTTTGGCAGGACCATAATATCTCTCTGGGCGGGAGGGGCCGTAAAATCCTGGCCCATATCTTTGCCAAAACGAATCAGTTCTTCCCTGAGCCATAACCTATCTGTATGACACTTTTCATTGAAATCCTTCCATTAGTTCTTGAGATTTATTGTTTTACAGACAAACAGGCTAACAAGCAGGTACCTTTAGCGGCAGAGGTAATTAGGAAGGTAAATGGCATGTTGATCTTTATTGCAAGGTGTTTCGAGTACAAAAATAAGGAAGTTTTGCTACAGTTGTACAGGGCTTTGCCAGGACCACATCTAGAGTACTGCACAAGAGTTCTGGTCTCCATATCTAAAGAAGGATATACTTGCCTGGAAGGCACTAGAACTAAGTTCACTAGATTGGTTCCTAGGATGAGGGGTTTTCCTTTGGTGAAAGGCTGAGTAAATTGGGCCTGTACTCTCAGGAATTTAGAAGAATAAAACATACAAGCTTCTGATGGGCCTTGACAGGGTAAACACTGAGTGGTTGTTTCCACTGGCTGGGGAAACACTGCTGCATGGTCTCAAGATGGGAGGTCAATCATTTAGAACTGAGATGAGGAGAAATTTCTTCACACAACAGGTTGTGACTCTTTGCAATTCTGAACCTGGAGGGTTTTGGAAGCTCCACATTGAACGTAAGTTCTGTTGAAGGGTCATTTGGACTCGAAACGTTAACTGTGTTCCTCTCTGCAGATGCTGCCAGACCTGCTGAGTTTTTCCAGGTATTTTTGTTTTTGTTTTGGATTTCCAGCATCCGTAGTTTTTTGCTTTTATCTTATTGAACATATTCATGGCTGAGATAGACAGGTTTCTGTTCTCTCAGTGAATCAAGGAATATGGGGAGTGGACAGGAAGGAGGAGTTGAGGCAGAAGATCAGCCGTGATCGTACTGATGGTGGAGCAAGTTTGAGGAGCCATATGGTTTCCTCCTGCTCCGATTGCTTATTTTCTTATGGATCAGGTCAAAGCTCTGTAAGCCTGCCACATCCAGTCATGAATGGTAGTGAACAATAAATAACTGGAGGGGAACAAGACTCCACAAACAGCCCTATCCTCAAATAATGAGGAAGCCCAGCATGTCAGTGAAAAAGGCAAGCATGAAAAATTTGCAACCATCTTCACCATCAGTGCCACCTCAGCTTCCTTCTGAGGCCCCCAACAATGTAGATCCCAGTCTTCAGCCAAATCAGTTCACTCCACATGATATCAAGAAACAGCTGAATGCTGGATAAGCAAAGGTTAAGGGCCCTGACAACATCCTCTTGTAGTCACAAGAGCAGCTCAGCGGTTGGGAGTTCTGTTGCGAGTAACTCCCCTCCTGACACCCCCAATCCACCATCTACAAGGCACAAGTCAGGAGTGTGATGGAATACTCTCCATTTGCCTTGGTGATTTCAGTTCCAACAACATACATAGCTAGACACCATCCTGACCAAAGCAGCCCACTTGATCATTACCCTATCCACCACCTTAAGCATTCATTCCCTCCACCAACAAATGACAGTGGCTGCAGTGTGCACCATGTTACAACCGCGTGAGGAGGACTGAGTTGGCTCCCCTCTATTCAGCCTCTTGGTTGGTCTCAACAAAGGTTTTAAAAATTTATTTTCCCTATAAATGCCTTTTTAAATCCAAATGTATTTATTTGTTAATAAGGAACCAATCAAATCAGGTTTCCTTGTGTCAAAGGAAGAGTAACTTTATTAGTTACTTAACCCCAGAAAAAATAATAAAGTAGTGATGACACACACAAAGATCTCAGAAGTAAGAAAGTTTTTTATTCATTTATTTATTGCCCATCCCTAGTTACCCTTGAGAAGGTAGTGGTGAGCTGCCATCTGAACTGCTGCAGTCCATGTGGTGTAGATATACCCACAGTGCTGTAGTAACAGTATTTATATGGCTAGTCCAGTTCAGTTTCTGGTCAATGGTAATCCCCAGGGTGTTGATGGGGGATTCAGTGATGGTAATGCCATTGAATGTCAAGGGGCGATGATTCGATCCTCTCTTCTTAGAGATAGTCATTGCCTGACACTTGTGTGGCGTGAATGTTACTTGCCACTTGTCAGCCCAAGCCTGGATATTGTCCAGTTCTTGCTGCATTTGGACATGGACCGCTTCACTATCTGAGGAGTCGCGGATGGTGCTGAACATTGTGCAATCATCAGCGAACATCCCCACTTCTGACCTTAAGATGGAAGGAAGGTCTTTGATGAAGCAGCTGAAGATGGTTGGGCCAAGGATTCTACCCTGAGAAAATCCTGTAGTGATGTCTTGGAGCTGAGGTCACTGACCTCCAACAACCACAACCATCTTCCTTTGTGCTAGGTATGACTCCAACCAGCGGAGAGTTTTCCCCCTGATTCTCATTGACTCCAGTTTTGTTAGGGCTCCTTGGTGCCACACTCAGTCAAGTTCTGCCTTGATGTCAAGGGCAGTCACTCACATCTCACCTCGGGAGTTCAGACCTTTTGTCCATGTTTTAATGAAGACTGGGATCTACATTGACCTGTAATGAGGTCAAGAGCTGAGCGGCCCTGACAGAACCCAAACTGGGCATCAGTGAGCAGATCACTGCTATGCTAGTGCCACTTGACAGCACTGTTGATGACCCCTTCCATTACTTTACTGATGATGGAGAATAGACCTTTGGGTAGTAATTGGCCGGGTTGGAGTTGCCCTGCTTTTTGTGTACAGGACATGCCTGGGCAATTTTCCACATAGCCGGATAAATGCCAGTGTTGTAGCTGTACTGGAACAGATGGCAAGTTCTGGAGCACAAGTTAGAGTTCAATAAAAGTTAAAAGGATATACACGTAAGTCATTTGCTTGTCTTTGAGGTGTAGATTGTTGAATGTTGCAGGGTTATTGGGAAAAAACTGGGGTGCAAGCTGGCACCGATACAATGGGCCAAATGGTCTCCTTCTGTGCTATAAGATTCTATGTAGGGTGGAATCTTAACGCCTTAGATTTTTTTGTGAAGTTCGGACCGTTTTCAGCTCGTGAACACAATTGCTGGAGTGGCAGGGCTTCTAGTTTCTCTTTACCAGAGCAAACTAATTAAAAACCCTCTTCTGGGATGCCAACCAATTAGGGAGGGTGGCGGGATGACACAGTTTGTCAGAGGAAGGATTTCTACTTAAAGGAATTACAGAACTTATCAGAGCAGCTCACCAGGACTGGGATTTTTTTTAGGCTGCAACATCTACAGGAATGATGAGGAGACCTGGGAAGACTAGCCCCGTGGTCTCCCACTCTTACCCGGATGGCATTTAGGGCTACAACAAGGTGAGTTCTCCTAAGGAAGAGGATAGCCTCTCCAACCAATCAGGCATGAATGGAAATGGCAGAAGAAGTGAGCAGCAGGAATGTGTCCCCTCCAACCTGGAAAACATGTGCCAGGAGGATCCAGGATGTCAGAGGGCTTAACAGGTGAGTGGCACAGCAACTTCGTTCCACACCCTGACTTACACAGCACTCTTCTGCACAGGATAACACACCTTGCAGTTATACTCATTCCTTTCTCTAGAGGCACCTCCCAGCCCCATCTGAACAGCCAACATTTACACTCTCGCCCCCATGCCTCACAGTCGCTGTACACAAATGTTAACCTTAACTCCTCTGAACACCAGCCATTCAGAACTCTCAGCTCCCTGCTCTCTCATCTTACAGAAAAGAGCACAAGATGTGGTGAGGATCAGAGATGCAAGATTGTGGGGGTTGGCGGTTGTTTGGGGGGGGGGGGGGGGGGTGGCGTCAGGGGCAGGGGATGGACCTCCAATGATAGAGACTTTTTCAGCCACTGGCAATACATGACCACCTGGAAAGTGTCCAGCCCTAAACCCTCAGGAGACGGGGTCAGTGTAGCTACATAAGCTTATCCCATGCTGCTCTGAAGGCTGGCAGCTGGGAGGTGCAACTGAAGGTGTGTGTGACTTTCTGGTCAGGTGAAGTGCCTTCTAAGCAGTTGAAAATCACCTGTCAAGCAGTGATAGCACTTTCTGGCAGAAGTGAATGCTTTGCACAGCAGCCTCTCACCTGGCCATGGCTGGACCTCTTCAATATAACTGATCAAAGTCTTCACAGTTTGCCAGTTTGACCGAGTCAGTCCCTCCTACTGTGCTTTCACCAGCGTGGGACTGTTCCCTCATTGGGAAGGAGGAAATCCATGTGGAAAATCCCTCATAATTACTTTCTTAATGACTTCAGCCATGGAAGTTCCCAGCTTCTCCACCACCCACTCCAGAGAAAGATGGAAAGAGGCAAGAACACATCAGGATACTGGCCTGACTGCTTTTTTTCCCCAATTTTCCTACCACTTCCACTTCCAAACCCACTTCCACTGGCCTGAGACAATTCCCGCTATGATTCTATGACCCATCGATTACAACTACATACCAATTAACTAAGTCTTGCAAAAAGTCGGTTACTTATCTGTTCCTCCACCATTCTGCTTTTGAAACCTTGAGCCATCCCTGGTTATTTAGAGGTTATAACTAAAATTCCTAGCCTCCCCACCCAGCACAATACCTCCCCTGTTATACAGGAGTTAGGGTCAGCCAACACCAGTTGCAAAGGATGTGACCCATAATTTTATGGTGGGGTCAATACCAGAGTGGATCAGCAGATGGAAGTGCTGCCCTTGTAGCACAAGTGGACCTTAGAATTTTGAGTCCTTAGTTTTTACAAATGGATATGCTCAGGAAAAGTTCAACCATATCATCAGCTCACAGACTTTGGAATCAGTGATCAAAAATGCCTTTCTTACAAATTCTGACTAAGTTGGGTCAAAGTTCTGAAATGTTGTCCTTGTCTTTTATCTACACAATTGTTTTTTTGCTTACATGAATGAATTGCAAATATTTCACAACAGCATTTGAACCTAGAAATTGCTGTGTGTGTAAGGTTTAAGCCAAAAGTAACTCGAGGCAGTGAGGCAGTAAGAATGGGGAACATGGCTTTATCACTGCTTCTCCTTCTGTGTGCTGATGGTAAATTCTACCCCAGCAGGAGCAGACTGGCCATAATGAGAAAGGGGCAAATTTTGAGTGCTCCCAGCTCCCAAGTGCTCCCATGCTGTCAGGGATGGCTGTTTTCCAGTGTTATCCTTTGCCTTGAGCAAAACAAAAAACAAATCAGAAAAACAACTTTTTTCTAGGTTTCTTCTTCAGGTTTGCTCTTCCTTGTCTTGGATCCTGGTCACCAGTTTGTTGGGATTTATGGATCCGGGTTGCAGGCTTGTTTTGGGATGGTTGAGTTGGTAGAATAGACAGAGTAGGTCAGTAGACACTTCTTAGGTGGAATGCATTCTGTTTATTTACAAAGGTATTCAACAGCTATACTTGTGTGTTTTCAACTCAAACCCTGTCTTTACACTACAGACTCCAACTATGGACTCTGACTACTGAGGTATCCTGCGATACTCTTCTATTGGATGCTAAGATCATGTGACCTTCCATGATAACATTCTTCTTAAAGGTATATTATGCATCAGATTACCACCATCTGCTAAAGGGATTCTTTTTTTGCATTTTCACAAATCTACTACATGTATTTTACTGCTTCCCCACCTCAATACACTCTGTTGTCAGGGAACAGTTCTACAGCTTCAGTGCAGCTTCTATTTCAGTACAATCTACTCCATTTATATTGCTTGCTGTTCAAGGTTTGAAAAAGTACAAATACTGTCTACTTCTCCATCACCGGGGTCAGTATTTATGGGTTATGGGGCAATAGGCTAACGGTATAAGTTGATACTGCACCATCTATAGAATAAAGTCTTGCATCTAACACTTGCCCATAGAGCAATACCTTTTTAAGGTACCTCATCTAAAAGGCAGGGACAGATATGTGAGATCAAAGATAAAGCCAGCTGCATTATCTCAAGCTATATCAGACACACGTTGCAAAGTTTGTTGTTCCCACTTCCAGTTATAGAGATCTACTAAACTTCAACAATCATTTGAGGAGTGTTAAAAAAAAAACAAAGGAGAGCCCTTTTCATGGTGATCAGATGAATGGGTTGCAATCTTTTATAAAAGACAGGATGAATTAACTAGATTCTGCAGCTGGTAAACAATACAAGAAAGGAATAAGTTGTTGCCCTGAAATTCTGGTTGGACTGCACTGCTGGAGGAAGAGTGATAGAACCTGAGTGTGCCTTCGTGAAAAGTCCAGACTCAAGACCAAATTACAGGGACAATGGGCATTTGCGGATGGGCAGCAGTCACATGGCATTAGAAAGGGCCATCCTTCAGCAGAAAAATTGGAGCAGCACCAACCCACTCTAATGGAGGAGAGAAGGCTCAATGAGGACCCAACATAAAATAAAAAATGTACACCTTCAGCCCTCAGGGAGTTTTTGAAGAGATTTTCTCCAGGATCTATTATATACATGTTCTGTGGTCTCAAACTTTGAAAGGTGCATGGATAAATGGGACCGGGGAGAGAGGGATTGGACTACAAATTTGATTGTGCTTGTTTTTGATAACATTTGAAAAAAATATGACTGTATGCTGCTTCCTACCACTTGCTTTTCACTATAGATTATCTACAAAAAAGGTAAATGGCCTGACACTGAACTCTAGCTACAGGTGCCACAAACATAAAATATAACCACCAATTACTAGCTTTGCAGCAACTTTGGGCCTTTTTCAATCACAAGCATATGAAAAGTACATAAAGCTCCAAAAAGTACTCATGATTTTCCACAAGATTGACAGGATGTTCTCATCATCCAAAATTCAGTGAATTATCCAGAATACCATGCAGAAAAAAACAGGAAACGATCACTGTCGCCACATTTAAGAAATAAAAATGTAATATCCAAAATACTCATTTTGAAGTTTTAGAATTAAATTACCTCAAAAGCTCAATGAAACCTGTTTTTAGCCTGTTTGATTTGTTGGTAAAACTGAAATCAAACTGGTTGAATGATTTCAAAAATACACCTGAAAAATTATTGGTAAAAGCAAAATACTGCGGATGCTGGAAATCTGAAATAAAAACAGAAAATGCTGGAAAAACTCAGCAAGTCTGACAGCATCTGTGGAGGGAGAAACAGAGTTAACGTTTTGAGTCCATATGACTCTTCTTCAGAGCGAAAATTATTGGTCTTGGAGCTTTATTTTCTCCTTTCAGATGAAACTCAATATATAGGAAATCACTGAAATCCCACTTCTGGCAAAGGATCAAGACCTGAAAGCTGTTTATTTTTTTCTCTTTACAGATGCTGGATGTGTCTGTTGTATTTTTCTAAAATTTTCAGTTTGTATTTCTTTAATTGACTGTTAAGTGCAGGTTCAACGATGTATTTTCTTTAGCATTTATATAGGTTAAGTTTAATGCAAAAAAGGGGCAAAGGGTAGAAATTCCAGAGCAGGTTTTTCAGGGCAGAGGTTAATGCTGTTCTTCCTGTTCCCATTGTGCTTTAGAACTCCCCTGTAGTTGAAGGTGCCCCTCACCCCATGCTGCTCTTCAGTACAGTAATTTCTTCCTGCAGGACTGCAGTTAGATCAAATGCTTTGCTCCACATTATCCACCAGCTACTGCAGCCTGCTAATTGCGGGCTCAAAAAATGTATAGAACACTAAAAGTAAAATATTCTAGGTGCTGGAAATCTGAAATAAAAGCTGCATTTTCTATTTTAATGTAGAGACCATCTTGCATACATTTATACGAAGTACTTAACATAACATGCTACAAAATTCCAGAATCCATTAAGCCATTTGCTGCACCTTATCTATGGAAGAACATGTAGCCAGTGAAAAGAAACATTTGCAATGCAATCTCCCCTACAATGCCTTCAAAGAAAGGTGAGATTGTATGGTAATTCGTGTAGCTGCTTGGAAACTAAACCAATGAAGAGCAACAAAGTCTAGTGCAAATCATGATGGGGGTACTTAGTGGGTGGTTGCACAAGCCTCCAACAGAATCCTCTATCATTGCTATTTAGAAGGTCCAGAGGCATTTACTCTTCTTGTGTAAAAAAAAAAAAATTTACTCTTCTTGTGTTAACTTCTCAAATGTGGCCAGTTCCCTCCCTGTCTTTTCTCTGTAGTTGTGCACAGTCTTAGTTTGTAAGCGTAACACTTAGAAGCATAGAGGTTTCAAGAACAGGAGACCATTTAGCTGTTTATGCCAGTGATTACTCCTTGCGAGAATAACCCAAAATAAATCCCTCTGTCCTACTTTCTCTCTAAATCCCTGCATCTTTCTCTACTCCAAATA
This sequence comes from Cetorhinus maximus, assembly GCF_964194155.1. Taxonomy (NCBI): domain Eukaryota; kingdom Metazoa; phylum Chordata; class Chondrichthyes; order Lamniformes; family Cetorhinidae; genus Cetorhinus; species Cetorhinus maximus. The sequence goes on from NC_135882.1 coordinate 99,388,868, forward strand.
TTAATCCATTTTTCCTTCAAAAGATGCAATGGTCTTTGCCCTACCTATTCCTTTTCACAAGGCATTGAAGAACTGTATGCATAAAGAAATTTATCCTACCATCTCTCATTACTCTCATAATAATATATTAAATTCATGACCCCCTTGTCAATGACTTCCCAAATGCAAGATATAGATTTTATCTATTAACTTGATTAAAATCTTTCATAATTCTAAAAATGGCCTATAAGTCTCCCTTCAGTAGGTTCAAATTTAGAGATTAAGTCAGCAGCATGTTTGTGGCAGATGGGCCTCATACCATCCCATGGCGGGTTCCCATTTGTAATACATTTGCACACGATGAATACTCATTATATTAAAACTTTTTGTAATTATCTTCAAGATGACGCTCAAAAATCTCACAGCACACGCATCACATTCATTTAAAAGTAGTATGCAGTTGGCTCTGCCATTGTGCCTGAGGTCAGTGGTTTTCCTTGTTGAACTCCACGACACAAGGCAAGGGAGCTGGAGAATGGCAGTTTGCATGGAGACTCGGAGCCGGCATGGGCGAGTCAGGGTTGAGGGAAATGTGGAGTGGGGTCGGGGGCATGGAGAAAGGAGAGGAATCCAAGGAAGGGTAGAGGGTGGAAATGGGGACATGGAGGAGTAGATGAGGGGAGGGCCTTGCATTCTGGCTGTGGGGGTGGTGGGTCAGTCAGTCAAGGTAAGAAAAATTGGAGGGGCCTAAAGGGTACTATCCCAATGTAGGTCCATCTCAGGGGTTTGGATGGCAGAGTTCTTACAGGGCTGTGATTTCACCTACAACATTTCAATTATCCCTGCTGAAAGTCATCTCAAACAATGTCCTTTACAATGTATAGAAAGGAGGGCCAGCTGAGCCTGCAAGCTCAGTCACATCCCACAGAGCGGTGATTACAACATTGGACACTAACATGATCATTCAGTAAAGAGAAAACACAAAAACACAGCATTGTTTCTTCCACAATAAAGAAAATGTCCCTAACTTCCCTGTAACCATCATTGCATGACAACCATGTGGTGTGCCAGCACATTTAGCTCTCTAATTAAGCTGTCTCAACAAATAACAATGATGCACATATGAATAAAGGGAAACCAATGTAACGTGAAATATTTACAAGTGAAATTTAAATTTTAAATGCACCCATGACACCTTTGTACTCCCAGTGAGTCTTATGTTAATGACAAGAGTTAGAAGGAAAGCAATGGCCATGGTGAAAAGCCCCCCTGTTTGTCCAGGAAACTCTTTTATAGCCTGTCCATACCTGCTTCATTATCCACTCACTGATGGTGGGTTTCGCCACTGAAAAGCTTCCCTCGCCGTGTGAGCAAGCAGCAAAGGCCTACAAAGGTAAGTGGCCTTTTTGTCCCCATGTGTTGTCCTGGGTCCTTGGTACTGCAGCCTTTGGACTACTGTTTCTTTACATTCCAATTGTTGCCAGCTTCTCGGTGCTAGGTGCAAATCAAAATGTAAAATGTTGTTACTGCTATCAAATTAAGCAAGAAGTTGACTGCCAGCTGGCATTGAATACAGAGCAACAAGATTCAGATGAGTTCAGGTTTGGGCTTTGTGGACTTATCTAAGTTTGCACTAGATCAACTAAGCCACTATTTCTGGACTATTTACTCATCCTAATGTACTCCTGTTTTGTGTATCTTGCTATGTTTAAACTGAGGTCAGATAATGAATCCTCTTTTGAAGCCAAGAGCTTGTTGTTAACTGATCATATTTTGAGCAAAGTTCACATCCAAGAGTGCCCATCTACTGCAGATAGAGTTAAAAATAGTCTGCAGAGTAAACTTGTGTATGTTTTCTTTTTCAGTGTGCTAAACCTTGTAGAAAGACTATAGATTCTGATTTAACTGTAAACAAGTTTCAGTTTAATTATATGACAGTTTAACAAATGGCCACAAAATTATTATTTATTAGGATGTATATATCCTTTCAACAAACTCTTCCAGCAAATGTATTTATAATTTAAGATCTACTAACCTCTCAATGTTAGATAAAAGCAAAAAACTGCAGATGCTGGAAATCCAAAACAAAAACAAATACCTTGAAAAACTCAGCAGGTCTGACAGCATCTGCGGATAGGAACACAGAGTCATACGGGCTCAAAACGTTAACTGTATTCCTCTCCTCAGATGCTGTCAGACCTGCCGAGTTTTTCCAGGTATTTTTGTTTTTGCTCTCAATGTTAGACTTTACTTTGACTGAAAGGCTTTGAATTTTCTCTTTTCCATAATGACAGTGGATTGTCAGCGGAAACTCTGGAGTCAAAAGCATTAATATGCTTGAAGTGGGTGCTCATATAATTTATTGTACAACTAGAATGCACAATTCACATGGGGAGCTGGAAATTTGCTGCAGTGTCGTAGAGTGTCTGCTCTTTCAAAGAGAACACATACGAAGAAGAAGAGTCATACGGACTCCAAACATTAACTCTGGCCGGGATTTTCTGTGCCCGCTGGTGCCGGGAGCGTTTGGTGGCATGAGCGGACAATATGGCGAGAAGGCCAAAAATCGGTTGCACAATGTCATGAAACCAGTTGCCGATCATCCGACCGGCCGGTTGATGGTGGGCCACATTCCCCACCATCGGATGTCAGGAACCTCATTGTAATACATCAGCATATCATTATAAAGCCAGCCCACCGGACTCATCCCCACCTGCTGGATCATCCGCCCATGTTGGCGGGAAAACACGCCGACTTGTTTCACAAAAACATATATAAGGAGTGCACTTGGTGGGCTGTGCTTCACTTGGGACTTCAAGGTTTGTTTGCCTACCTTGCTTCAGTCAGTACCCGCAGTCATCAGTGACAGGCTTCACAGACATCACTGTAGGAGTTCCTCAGGGTAGTGTCCTCGGCCCAGCCATCTTCAGCTGCTTCATCAATGACCTCCCTTCCATCATAAGGTCAGAAGTGGGGATGTTCGCAGATGATTGCACAATGTTCAACACCATTCGCAACTCCTCAGATACTGAAGCAGTCCATGTCCAAATGCAGCAAGACCTGGACAATACACAGGCTTGGGCTGACAAATGGCAAGTAACATTCGCGCTACACAAGCGCCAGGCAATGACCATCTCCAACAAGAGAGAATCCAACCATCTCCCTTTGATGTTCAAGGGCATTACCATCACTGAATGCCCCCTATCAACATCCTGGGGGTTACCATTGAACTGGACTAGCCATATAAATACTGTGGCTACAAGAACAGGTCAGAGGCTAGGAATCCTGCAATGAGTAACTCAGCTCCTGACTCCCCAAAGCCTGTCCACCATCTACAAGGTACAAGCCAGGACTATGATGGAATACCCTCCACTTGCCTGGATGAGTGCAGCTCCCACAATGCTCAAGAAGCTTGACATTGTCCAGGACAAAGCAGCCTGCTTGATTGGCACCACATCCATAAATATTCACTCCCTCCACCACTGACGCACAATAGCAGCAGTGTGTACCATCTACAAGATGCACTGCAGGAATTCACCAAGGTTTCTTCGACAGCACCTTCCAAACCCGCGACCACTACCATCTAGAAGGACAAGGGCAGCAGATAGACGGGAACACCACCACCTGAAGGTTCCCCTCCAAGTCACTCACCATCCTGACTTGGAAATATATCTCTGTACTGGGGTAGGAGGGTATCCCAGGGTGTGTGTGGGGGCACATGTAGATCTGTGCAAGTGGCCCCAAGATGGTGGGGACTGAGGAGGCAGTCTCCAGAGGAGATGAGGCCAGATGGACCTGTGAGGGCGTGTGTGAAAATGGGCGTGTGTGAAAATGGGCAGTGATATCCCTTGAACTGGCAATGAGTGAGATGCCAGTGAATGTGTGATGGGCTTGAGTGTGTGAGTTTAGAGTGATGAGATGGCTGCCATACCCTGGCTGCACAGATGAGATCATTCATCCTCTATCTGCACTGGATGGCCAACCTCTCCTGTGCAGCATTGGCACTGATCACCACTGCCATCGCCTACCAAGCCGGAGTGGTAATGTTGCTGCCCCTCCTGTAGCCAGAGCAGGAATAGAGGACATCACAGTTGGCCTCCATGGCGTCCAAAGGGCACTCGAGGGCTGCAGTCTTCTTGCCTTTCGGGAACATGTCATGTTTGCTGCAGTCCTGGGCTGGAAGCACTGAACGTCGCTGTACTTTAAATGTGTTGCCTAGCATGATGAAGCGGTGGAGTGACGGTGTGGCAGGCGAATCAGAGCCCGCCCACCATCAAAACAGTGTGTATCTGGGAATGTATCTGGGATTGTGGTGGGTTTGGGACGATACGGCGTGAAAAGCCGTCATTGCAGCCGGCGGGTAAAACTTCATTTTTCCCACCCGCAATCACACTTAGTGCAAATCTGGGACAATTCCACCCTCTGTTTCTCCCTCCATAGATGCTGTCAGACCTGCTGAGCTTTTCCAGCATTTTCTGTTTTTATTTCTCTTTCAAATAGGCCAGTTTCCCTCCTGAAAATTAATTTGCAAATAATATGTATGAACATGTTTACAACTGTGACATACTTGCAGTCCAGAATATGATTTTATATGACTGCAGATCGGCAAATACATTGACCTCTGGTGCTCTGAAATGTACCAACTGAATACTGTGGACAGAATTCAGAACAAAACGATGTGTGGGTTAGGACTAATTACACCGCACAATTTTGTTTGCAGACCCAAAAATGCTCGCGATGGCCTGTGTGCCAGTTTCCCGATGCCGTTCCTGACATCGGGAAGAGTCATTATCGGGACCTGCAGGGCTACTCACCAGGCGGTGGGTGGCCAGTTAGGTTCATTATGACCTCTCTTATTGGCAATTAGAAGTGGACAGGGTGACCAACTGCCCTAAGCCTGGGGGTCCTATTGCCTTTGCCTGTGTTTTTTTTGTGAGCACATGCTCTGTGGTTGTTGGCAAATCCGGCACATTAGTTATGCACTCTTGCCCTCATGGTCACCAGCACCCTCATCCACCACCCACACCCCTCACCACCCCGTCCCCCTCCCATCATTGGTGTCCTTTATTATATTTTGTAAGAGTTTGTCACTGTGCCAGCAGGGGATAGATCCAATGCCAGGAGCCAGGCACCTGACAGCACCCTGGGAGTGGCCACCAGTCCAGGCAGGCCTGTAGAGGCCCTCCTTGCCTGCCTGCCTGGAAAACAGTCAGGGATGCCCTGTACAGGGGCTCCCCAGCACTCCCACCCCCACTGCAGTGGCAGCCTGGCTGCAAGAACCATTTTTTAATTTTAAAGAAGTTGTAGAGAGGGCATCTTCACCTTCAAAGTAGGCAAAATCCACACCACAGACAAAAGGATATTTCTGAGGAGCAGTGTGTTTGCTGTTTACAATTCATCAGGGTGAAAACAGCAACAATTTACATTTATATAACACCTTTAACATGGTGAAAAAAAAGCAACCCACCTTTACAACCCTGAACAGCACTGATGCTCTCTCCAAAAAGGTGGTCACCTTTCCCTATTCCTTGGATAGTTATTCAGGCATCTGGCTCATCTTCAGAATTATGCAGCAACAAAATGAAGCCAGGAAAAGGTTTCCCTGACAACCATAGCGTCCTATTTAAGAAGGATTTTTAGGTGCCATTTTTGGCTCAGTGGTAGAACCTGTTGTGGAGTATAAAAAACCAACACTCAACACAAGGCCTTCCGTTCAAACGTCAAGCAGCCTTTATTTTTTGTCAGCCTGTTCCTGCCCCATGGAACTCATTTCTCGCTATCTTAACTCCATTCTCTCTCCCCTTGTCCAGTCCCTTCCCACCTACATCAGTGATTCCTCTGACACCATACGTCACATCAACAATTTCCAGTTCCCTGGCCCCAACCACCTCCTCTTCACCATAGACATCCAATCCCTCTACACCTCCATCCCACACCGGGATGGTCTGAGGGCTCTCAGCTTCTTCCTCGAACAGAGGCCCGAACAATCCCCATCCACCACTACTCTCCTCCGTCTGGCTGAACTTGTTCTCACTCTGAACAATTTCTCCTTTAACTCCTCTCACTTCCTCCAAATAAAAGGTGTGGCTTTGGGTACCCACATGGGCCCCAGCTATGCCTGTCTCTTAATGGGGTATGTGGAACATTCCTTGTTCCAGTCCTACTCCGGCCCCCTCCCACAACTCTTTTTCTGGTACATCGATGATTACTTCGGTGCTGCTTCATGCTCTCGTCGGGACCTGGAAAAATTTATTAATTTTGCTTCCAATCTCCACCCCTCCATCATTTTCACATGGTCCATCTCTGACACTTCCCTTCCCTTCCTTGACCTCTCTGTCTCAATTTCTGGTGATAGACTGTCCACCAATATCCATTACAAGCCTACCGACTCCCACAACTACCTCGACTACAGCTCCTCACACCCCGCTTCCTGTAAGGACTCCATCCCATTCTCTCAGTTCCTTCGCCTCCGTCGCATCTGTTCTGATGATGCTACCTTCAAAAACAGTTCCTCTGACATGTCCTCCTTCTTCCTTAACCGAGGTTTTCTACCCACGGTAGTTGACAGGGCCCTCAACCGTGTCCGGCCCATCTCCCGCACATCCACCCTCACGCCTTCTCCTTCCTCCCAGAAACATGATAGGGTCCCCCTTGTCCTCACTTATCACCCCACCAGCCTCCGCATTCAAAGGATCATCCTCCGACATTTCCGCCAACTCCAGCATGATGCCACCACCAAACACATCTTCCCTTCACCCCACCTGGCAGCATTCCATAGGGATCATTCCCTCCGTGACACCATGGTCCACTCCTCCATCACCCCCTACTCCTCAACCCCCACCTACGGCACCTCCCCATGCAAACGCAAAATATGCAACACTCGCCCCTTCACTTCCTCTCTCCTCACCGTCCAAGGGGCCAAACACTCCTTTCAAGTGAAGCAGCCTTTCACTTGCATTTCCCCCAACTTAGTCTACTGCATTCGTTGCTCCCAATGCGGCTTCCTCTACATTGGAGAGACCAAACGCAGACTGGGTGACCGCTTTGCAGAACACCTGCGGTCTGTCCGCAAGCATGACCCAAACCTCCCTGTCGCTTGCCATTTTAACACTCCACCCTGCTCTCTTGCCCACATGTCTGTCCTTGGCTTGCTGCATTGTTCCCGTGAAGCTCAAAGCAAACTGGAGGAACAGCACCTCATCTTCCGACTAGGCACTTTACAGCCTTCCGGACTGACTATTGAATTCAACAACTTTAGATCTTGAACCCCCCTCCTCCATCCCCACCCCCTTTCCATTTCTTCCCCCTCCCTTTTGTTTTTTCCAATAATTTATATAGATTTTTCTTTTCCCACCTATTTCCATTATTTTTAAATGTATTCCACCCATGGTTTATTTCACCCCACCCCCACTAGAGCTACCTTGCTTGTCCTGCTCTCCATTCTTAATTAGCACATTCTTTTAGATAATATCACCACCTTCAACACCTCTTAGCCCTTTTGTCTGTGACATCTTTTGGTTATCTGCTCCTATCACTGCTTGCTTGTCCCAACAACCCCACCCCTTCTTTCCCCCACCCCCTCTTAAACCAGCTTATATTTCACCGCTTTCCTATTTCTACTTAGTTCTGTTGAAGGGTCATGAGGACTCGAAACGTCAACTTTGCTCTTCTCTGCCGATGCTGCCAGACCTGCTGAGTTTTTCCAGGTATTTCTGTTTTTGTTTTTTATTTTTTTTACGCCGGTAGGGAGCGAATCTGTACTGGTGAACCAGGAGACTTCTCCAACAATACAGAGTTTCAAGCAGTTTATATACTATTCTAGGTAGGCTGAGTTTTTCCAGGTATTTTTGTTTTTGTTATATACTATTCTAATTGAGTTACAATCACAGTGTCGCCTACAACAGAACTGATACCATTAAGAAGGACTGGGATTTAGGACATCACAACAATGATACAGGATAACCACCATTATGCAATCTAATTAAGAAATGGAGGAGGCCATTGTCACAACCAAATGGCCTCAGATAACATCCATTCACCCCTATCATAGAAGGAGAGAAATCTTTTACATAAAGATCAACTTTGGAGCCAGGGACAACTCATCTTGGTGCGATCCATTGTTTTCAGTTGTGGACATAACATCAGCTCTGAGCAGGTCTGTCCAGGACAGATTTGCTGGATTAAAGTGGGTGCTAAGCACCAATCATCCAGCAGGATGTCCTCAGGGGATGTGTTTGTGATATTGTTTACTGAAACAAACTGCGTGACTCACACGTCTACAATTAAGTTGCTTTGTTGCTTTTCCACCTAATAAGCTTAGCGTTCAAGAATCATTTTAACCCCATAATTGCTGTACGGCTCAAATGCCACATTTCAGGCCCCGGTTTTGGTGCTTGGCTATCCTGCCCAAGTAAACCAATCTAACCCTATGGTGTCCTGGGTCCTCTGCCCCACAACACTTGGTTGCTGTGATCAGGCACACAGTTTGGGGGATTCGGGATGGACCCTATATCTTATAATACTCCTGGATACTGGTTCTCAAACAAGTTTCGCTGTTCCTTAAGCAATGCCTTTGCTTTGTCCTTTGCCCGTTTCTTGCTACATGCTGCACATGCTTCAATTCCCCAACCTACAGCCAACAGCCACTGTAACGCTACCAAGACATGGGAGATAATTCGGATCCAAGGGTGGGTTTCAACACTTACTCCCCATTTCCACGGTCGCTCCCACCAAGTTCTGGCCCTTAGATTCTTTTCTATACCTTTCTTCAAAATCGTTAGGCCCTGTTTCAAAACATGGTACTGTTGCACTACTGTGCCTAAATTTTCCTTAATTTCTTGTAAGTGTCCAGGTAAGTGGGGACTAGGCGCCCCTACAGGGTCTTCATATTGTTCCAGGTTCCCGCCTATCTGATCTGTAACATTTATAGTAACCAGCTCCCTCGATTTTATATACACCAGTCTAGTATGTCCAATGGTAACAGGAACCCAAGGTTTAAAGCAGAAATTTGGCATCGTGATATTACACATAAAGTCTGCGTATTGATATTCAACTTCAGTGGAAGTGATGCAGTACCCACCTTGGCCTCTGTACCCTGAGCGGGTATAGTCATGACCGATGTGGGATGCTTCCAGCATACATCCCTCTGTCCTGTTATAGCCACACTCATCCTTTGTGCCCTGGCCCACAGGGTGTGGGCATATGGTTGAGCCGCCTTTCCGGTGACACCCGCTCAGGGATACACCTCTAATTGCACCATTCTTCTTAATGGCATAGATGTCCATTGGGTAACCTAAAATAGGTTTCCCCTCAGATCAGGTCAATATTTTCCACTTGGTACAGAGGGTATAGTTGAGCATCTGATTCGACCACAGGGATAATGAGTACCACCCCCACCATCAGGGTAGTACTTGCTATGCAGCCTTGGACCACCGGGTAGACCCTGGTCATATCTTTGAAAATGCAGGCATTCACCAAATCCGGTTGCTGTGCGAGGTCATGGAGATAGGAATTGTTGATCCAATTGGGCACATCGCCTTGTTGGATCTGAGCCAGGTTGTGTCTTAGTTGTCCTACTACTCACTGGCCATAGCATGACATAGGTCTCTCTTTTGTCCCGCCTCAGCCTGTTCCAGATTCATTCAGTCGGTTAATAATCTTAGCATGGCTTTCTATTTTCCTTTCCCATTTAACAAGTCTGTAACTGTCCAGGTGCCTGACCGTACTCCCGTCTGAGCGGTTTGATTTCCTCTCTCCATTAACCCGTGTCATACCCCCCCATTAGCCGTTCCACATTAGACTGAACAGTTTGTATGTCTAACGCATTCACAAATGATGTTCCTGTATTTACTCCAGTCAAAACATCATTGATTAAACCTCTCCTTGCCCTGCGGTAGAATGCAGCATGCCCTCTAAAAGCAGTTGAACCTGTGGCATTGGCTGCCTTATTGATTATATCCTTTATTAGTCTTTAATACAATTTCTTAATACTGTCAAATTCGCCACAATACCTAGGCCACTGTAACATTGTTAGGTTCAACAATACCGGTACAATTTCATGTTTTACATTGTCATACAGTTGCTCATTATCCGTAAATAATATCAGTTTGTTTAGTGGGCCTGGAGTCAATTCTGGTCACTGTAACAGTGCCATCCTCGTCGTTGATATAATTGTTGGAGTAGTCATGGTCGACGATATGGTTGTTGTTGGGGAGGTGGGGACAAGTTCCTTTAGGTCTTGGCTGGTGGGCCATTTTAACTTTGATTGGCTTTCTGGGTTTGTACCGTCCGCATGTTATGCATCTCTGACTGTGTTTGGACACATCTCTCCCCATTCCGTTCCACCACCAATCATTTGTTAGCCTATCATACATTGCCTGTTGTCTACTGTGGTCAGGGCCATGATAGATTTCTAGTAGGTTTGTTTGGATTCAATCTGGGGCTATTGCCGATGAATCTTTCCTCCATGCCCCATCTTCTCCTCCAACTGCTCCTTTCTTAGCCCATTGTTCTTGCTCCCCCACACTAGCTTCATCCTGTATCTTTGTAATATTCATTTCACGTGGTCCCATTGCTGCAGCGGCAACTGGGACTGGTGTTTCTTTCTCAGACTCTTGTCTGGCTGCCTCATCCGCTAGCATACTCCCTCTCTGTTCCTCGGTTTCCACCTTTCAGTGGGCTCTTATTTTAATCACGGCCTCCTCTGCCGGCCCTTGTGCTGCCTCCACTAACCCTCTCACCACATTGTGTGACTTATATGTCCTCCTCCTGAGGTGATGTATCCTCACCTACTCCAAGCTATCATGTAATCATGTACCGCCCCGAAAGCATATTGACTATCTATATAGATGTTAACCCTTTTTCTTTTTGCCAGTTACAAGGCTTCTGTAAGGTCAGTCAGCTCGGCCACCTGGGCTGAAGCACTCCCCTCCAGCCCCCCTATGGCTACCACTTAACCATCTCCTGTTACCACTGCCCAACCTGTATGCGGCTCTCCGTATATATACCATCGAGATCTGTCCACATAAAGGGTGTGGTCGGGGTTTTCCAGAGGTTCGTCTGAGACTGTCCCTTGTGTTTCTTCGTCTATTGTGGCCTGGCACTCGTGTGTCTCCCATTCCGCTAATATGTCTTCAGCAAGGTTTATTCTAGTATCCCTCACTATCTGAGCTGGTCTGTCTTTAGGTATTAGGACTGTTTACCATGCAGCTCTTCTGCTGTCCGAGACAGATTTCAATTTCCCTGTGTTCAGCAGGTCTACCAGTGTATGTCGCATGTGTAACATTATCTGTCCTGACATGGTTATTGGCTTGCAGACTCACACTGCCCATGCTGCATGTTCTAATGCAGCTACGCATCTTGCCATACCCTGGGCTACTGGGGACTGTTGGGTGGAATAATAAGCTACTGGCCTCATGTCTCCACCATACTCCGTAACACTACTGCATTGTAGAAGTTTCTATCCACTTTGTAGTGCATGTGGAATGGTCGGGATATATGGGGCAATCTAAGGGTGGGACTGATGTCAGGGCGGCCTTCAACTCTGCGTAGGCCTAAAACCTATCCTGGTCCCCACTCTACCTTTCCTGTTGCTGGCCTTCCTCCCTTTACTAATTGCTGTATTGGCTCCGCAGTTGCTGCGAAGTCTGGTATAAAGTTTCTGCAGTAATTAAATAGTCCTAACACCTTCCTCACTTCTCAGATGGTTATCGCTCTTGGCGTGTTTTTGATGGTGGTTTTTCTTTCTTGGGGGAGTATCTTACAACCCTGGCTAATTTCATGTCCCAGGTATTTAACCTGTGGTCATCCCACTTTTGCCTTTTTCGGATTTACTTTAAATCCTGCCTCCTTTAGGGCCTGCAAAGTGCATATTAGAGCGCCCATGTGTCCCTTTTCATCCTCTGAGGCTGTCAGTATATCATCTACATATTGTAGTCATGCACTTTGGTACTTCGCCAATCCAGTCCTTCCGGGGCTTGACTCATGACACGGTGGAATATATTAGGCCTGTTATGGAATCCCTGTGGGACTCTGGTCCAAGTGCATTGTTTCTCTTCCACCATGCATGCAAATTTTTCTTGTGACTCGCCATCCAACAGTATGGACCAGAACCTGTTTGCAATGTCCAAGACTGTGAACTCTCTGTGTTCGGGTTTTAAACCGTTAAATATCATGGAGGGACTCGCCACAATGGGGTGTTCTCATGGGGTTACTTTATTAAGGGCAGTATAGTCGACTGTCAGTCAATATGATCCGTCCGGTTTCTTTACGGGCCATATTTGGGCCATATAGTGGTCGATGTGGTTTCTCTCAACACCTCTTGCTCTACTAGATCTGCCACTATATTCTGCACAGCTTCCTTTGCCTCTGGTTTTATTGGGTACTGTCTATGGGCTCGGTGTTCCAGCCCCAGTATATTAATCGGTACCGTTCTTACCAGTCCGCGGTCTTGTTTAGATTCTGTCCAAGCCCCTTCTATCGCCTCTCACAGTGGTCCCCACTTACCATCCTTGCTCCAATCCCAGTTTAGGCATTTTGCGCTGGATATTTGTGCCATGTATTGGGTGTGTGGACTTTGGGTCTTTTCCCCTAGGTCCCTACATATTACTCTCTTGTCTTTAACATATATTAATAAGTTTAGTTCACTCAGTACATCTATTCTGAAGATTGTCCCTTCAGGGTTCTCACATATCCACAATTGTACTGGGAGGATTATACCCCCTATCTCTAATAATTGTATCTCACTTTTATAAGCCCTAACCTATTTTCCCCTAACTCCCTGTATTAATATCGAATGTTTGGTGAGAGGAAGTTTCAAATTTGTTATGAACACCAAGAACACCCGGTATCTATTAGCACCTCACACTGCCGGTCCCCTAACAGCGCCGCTAAATATATTTGGGAGTCTTGGTCCTCTCCAGGGGACACTGCCACCTATTGTTCCTGACCCACGGCTTTGATTATATCGATCAGTTGATTTTTGTTCATGTCCTCCATACTGGATGTTTGTCCAGTTGGAGGGGCCGATTGTTGTTTGGGGCCCTGTTCTGCTTTGCCTCCCCCAGCCAACCAACAGCCCTTGGCCTCATGGCCGGGCTTGTTATAGTTCCTACACTTTCTCCTATTGTCCTTTTTTGGCATATGGCACTCATTGCGCCTATATCCTGGACGATTGCAATTATAGCAAACCTCACCTTTTCCTCCTGTTTTTGCTGCAGCTGCCACTGACTCTGCTGAGGCTAGTTTAACCTTCTGTTTATTGTCTATGTCCGTAGCCCAACTAACTAAGGAATTGTAATCCTGCATCGTGACTAGTCCCGTCCTTATTACATCCTGATGTGCTTTGCTCAGTCCGTCTTTAAACATTTTTAAGAATGCTGCATCATTCCTTGCGTGGTCTCTTACACCTGAATGTACTATATAGGATGTCCACTTTCACTCCCCATAGTTGTGTGCTGATTCCCCTTTATTTTGTGTTACTCTCATCATCAGACTCCAATTCACTAGCACCATTTCCAGTGCGGTAGTCACTGCTGTTTTAAAATTATCAAATGCTGTCTGAGACTTTTGGGCGGTCTGTGTGACAGCGCACACCAGGTGCCATCCCTAAAGTCATCGCCTAGTTCCTGCCATTTTGTCAAGCATTTTAGCTCATCCTAGACCAGCTATGTAATGTTATGTAATTGGTGGGTTATTCGCATTTCTCTCAATTTGTCCCAAAAGAGCTCTGGCTGGGGGTCAGCTTTGGCAACATTTCCAATAACTTGATTTTGTCACTCGGGGTATGTTGTTTTTAATCGGACCAGTCACAGTTGGCCTTGGGCATCTGGGGGTCCGGGCACAACTTCTACTTTAATTGGTGCCAGTCCAACGGCACCATCATATGACGGAGGCAGATACTTTCCTTCTTTGTCTTTTTCATAATTACACTGTTTATATCCCAATCAACTGGACCTTTCGTCCAGTATTGTGGGGCTGTTGGTAATACTGGGTAAACATTAGCTACGGCAGATGTGTTTCCGCACCTTTTGTTCAGATCCCAGTATGCCCTGGCTATTAACAAGGCCTTTTCTTCCTTTTGTTTCTTTTCTTTTTTCCACCATGCCTGCTGTTTCCCAGTCGGGTCATCTGGATTCCACCCCTTCTTCCTCATTTTTGTCATGAGTTCCTGATTCTTTTCTCCTAGATTTCTAGTTAACGATCCCTCTGGACCCCACTCGAGTTCTAACTTCATTTCCGTGGCCATTGTTGGTTTGGATTATTTGTTGTCAGTGGTACATCTCTTCTTTACTTCCTCTGGAAGTGAGCGTGTTACTTGCAACTAATACCGAGTATCTTACTATACACGTTTTACCCAAACCCTTATCGACTGATTGAGGTTTGACTCAGACCCTTTAAATTCTTTTGGTCCCAGGGCACCAGATCATGGGCGGTTTTGGCTTTGCCCTAACTATGCGTAGTAATTTAAAAGGTGCCCATGCGGTGACTTGGCCGTCACTCATCCGTTTTCTCCATCCTTAGTGGGATCCCACCCTCGTCGCTGATTTGTTGTGGAGTATTTTAAACCAACACTCAACACAATATCTTCCATTCAAACGTCAAGCAGCCTTTATTTTTTACACACCAGTGAGGAGACAATCTCTACTGGTAAACCAGGAGACTTCTCCAACAATACAGAGTTTCAAGCAGTTTATATACTATTCTAATTGAGTTACAATCACAGTGTTGCCTACAACAGAACTGATACCATTAAGAAGGACTGGAATTTAGGACATCAGAACAATGACACAGGATAACCACCATTATGCAATCTAATTAAGAAATGGAGGAGGCCATTGTCACAACCAAATGGCCTCAGACAACATCCATTCACCCCTATCATGGAAGGAGAGAAATCTTTTACATAAAGATCAACTTTGGAGCCAGGGACAACTCATCTTGGTGCGATCCATTGTTTTCAGTTGTGGACATAACATCAGCTCTGAGCAGGTCTGTCCAGGACAGATTTGCTGGATTAAAGTGGGTGCTAAGCACCAATCATCCAGCAGGATGTCCTCAGGGGATGTATTTGTGATATTGTTTACTGAAACAAACTGTGTGACTCACATGTCTGCAATTAAGTTGCTTTGTTGATTTTCCACCTAATAAGTTCGAGAATCATTTTAACCCCATAATTGCTGTACGACTCGAAAGCCCCACTTCAAACTTTTACCTCGGAGTCAAAAGGCCTTGGGTTCAATTTTGATTCCAGAGTCTTGGGGAATTGTGAAATTGTCACTGGTAGGAAAAATGGACAAGCAAAATATTTTTAAAAGGTGAGATACTAGTGAACATTGGTATTCAGAAGGATTTGTGTGTCCTTGTGCACAAATCACAAAGCATTGACATACAGGTGCACCAAGCAATTAAGAAGGCAAATGGCATTTTAGCTTTTATTGCAAGGGGGTTGGAGTGCCAGAGTAAGTTCTGATGAAAGATCATCAGCTGGAAATGTTCGGCTGGATTCAATAGCCAGGACGGTGGCACTGTCTACCAGGTGACGAGCTGGTGGCAATCACATCATGGTGATTCCCAGGAGCCTCAGTGGGATTTAATCCCAATCAGACAGTCTGCTGGTTGCCATTGGGGTTCCTGGGTCCTGCAGAATGATGTCCTGCCATCAAGAGCTGCCAGCCAATTGAAGGTTGGCAGCTCTCCAATACTAGCAGCACCACCAAGAGTGGTGGCCACTGCCGGTACTGCAGGAGACCTGGGAGATGGAACAATACGGAACATTGCTAGTAGGTGACCTTGTCGAGATTAGTCAGGCATGCCTTGGCCAGGGGGAAAGGGGTGTTGGTTTAAAGGTTGTGTTATTTTCCTACAGGGGTGACCCTTTTAGCCAGTGAGGTCCTTGATTGTGCACATTTTGTCCGACAGGAGGGTCACCCCCACATCACTCGCCACGTAAAAAAGGTTTTTCTCATATCGCTTTTGCTTCTTTTGCCAATTATTTTGAATCGCTTCTCACTCTCGATCCTTTCATGAGTGGGAACAGTTTCCCCCTATCTACTCTGTCCAGAACCCTCAAGATTTTGAATATCTCTATCAAGTCTCCTCTCAACCTTCTCTTCTTCAAAGAAAACACATCCAACTTCTCCATTCTATCTTCATAACTGAACTTCTTCATTCCTGGAACCATTCTCGTGAATCTTTTCTGAACTTTCTCCAACGCCTTCCCATCGTTCCCAAAGTGTGAACCCCAGAACTGGAAGTAATATTTTAGCTGAGGCTGAACTAGGGTCTTATACAAGTTCAACATAACTTCTTAGCTCTTGTACTCTGTGCCTCTATTGATAAAGCCTAAGATACTGTATGCTTTATTAACTGCTCTTTCAGCCTGTCCTGCCACCTTCAATGATTTACATACATATACACCAAGGTCCACCTGCTGCAGCACCCTCTTTAGAGTTGTGCCCTTTATTTTATATTGTCTCTTCATGTTATTCCAACCAAAATGAATCACTTTACATTTCTCTGCATTGACCCTCACCTGCCACCTGACTGCCCACTCCACCAACTTGTCTATGTCCTTTTGAAGTGCTACACTGTCCTCCTCACAGTTCACAACGCTTCCAAGTTGTGTATCATCCTCAAAGGATTTGTGGATAGGGCAGAAAAATGGAGTTGATGTAGGAGTTCAGCCATGATCTTATTGAACGGTGGAGCAGGCTCGAGGAGCCACGTGGCTCACTATGTTTTATAATCTTGTGTAATCTAAGATGGCACATTTGAATTGGGCTTTGGCCAGGCGGCTAAACTGCCTGTACAGGAATATCCATTAAAACTAGAAATAATAGGATCTGGGCAGCTTTTCGTCAGTAAGTCACTCAGGTTATTTTAATGACATATGCACCTGGTTCAACCTAAAATCCTATCCAACCATAAGCCTTAGGGCTTTCCCCTGCACTGCTACCAGCACTTCAAGGACTTGCTTATAACTCAGTGACCAGAACTGTCTGATGAAAGCACTGCAGCTTATTACAATTGGGACCTGGCCTGCTGACCAACATTATTCTTTTAATGGTGGTACACTTGCCATCGACCTAACATCTTCCTTAAACTCTTTTGAATAAACTATTGTACTCTCATTTATTATGTCAATTTTCCCTCCCTCTCTCTGCAACCTCTTCGAGCCCTACAAATCTGATAAATCTGTGCTCCTCCAATTCAGGTCTCTCACATATTCCTGATCTTGAATAACTTCACAATTTGTGGAGCTGCCTTGGCCGTAAGTTTTGGAAGTTCCTTACCAAACATCTTTCTTTAAGATGCTCCTTAAAAGCTATCTCTTTGAACTATGGGCAGAATCGTCCAAGATTTGCACTAAGTGCGGTAGCAAGCGGGTAAAACGACATTTTACCTGCCAGCCATGATGGCAGGTTTTCATGCCATTTCATCCCAAACTGCCCTATCCACATATTTATGCATTCCCAGGATACACACCGCTTCATCACGTTGGTTGCCAGCCGCACACAAACATCTCAGTGCAGGGAAGATGTCCATGAAAGGCAAGAAAACTGCAGCCCCCAGGTTTAGCGACGCGTCAATGAAATGCCTTTTGGATGCCGTTGAGGCCCACTGGTGTCCTCTACCCCCACTCTGGCCGCGGGGTGGGCAGTGGTGTGACCAAAGAGGTTTGGGAGGCAGTGGCAGTAGTGATCAGTGCCAACGTCCTTCAAAAGAGGACAGCCACCCAGTGCCACAAAAGGATGAATAACCTTCTCCGTTCCACCAGGCTAAGTCATTCTTCTCATCATTCTCAGCTCACACACTCACAAACCCATCACATATCCACAGGGCCTTCACTCACTACCAGTTCATTACTATTCACTCTCTCACAAAAACCCTCATTGTCCTCATCCCGTCCATGGGACCACTCACCACCCACACAGGCCAGGCATACTTATCATGGCCCACATCCTGCTTACACTCTCTCCATCTCTATCCATGCAGGGCAAGCTGGCACACAAGAGGGGTCACAGACCGGTGGAGGAATGCCTGTAATCAAGGTCCTCACAGAGCCACCTAGCTGGCCAGTGACAATCTGGACCAGTCCTGTTATGATGATGAGGTCAGCAGTGCAACATCCATCAGACAACCATGCCGTGAGTGATGTGTCCTGTTTCACAGGCCACGGCCGTGCACTAATTATCTCCCCTTGTTTTCACAGGCACATCTGCGAAACAGCCGACAGAGTCCATGACCCAGGGCCTCCAATCAAGCCGTGAAGCCTCTGGAGAGGAATCTAGAGGCACCCTCCCTGAAGTCCCATCACAGCGCTCACCCAGACCCTCCACTAGCTGAGCCAAATAGCGTGTTTATTTTTCCCAAAGGTTACTAATAACATGAGTACTATGAAAGATTTGTATTATGAGAAAAGTTGCAAAGACATATTGGAACAATGGAATTTACATTAAAAAGGGAGAAACATGTATAAAGGAGATGACGTTATGTGTTAGATCTTAGAATGCTTTCCCCTTACACAGTCTCTATGCATCAAGTTTCTGTCTACAGGAACCAAAGCTAAGAAAACTCATTTTGAATATCACTGTCCAGAGTATTGTGTGCTTTGCTTGTGTCTGTTTAATTCTATTTGTTTTACTGTTGCCTTAATGGAGGTATCAGATTAATCAGGGGATTTAGGAGTTATTATAGTAGTAATTTGTAGGCTTATATATGCGCTTAAAATATTTTCTTCTATTAATAAATGTTTAATTTAGTTTTGTAAAATAACCTCTAAGATTCAGTGGACTTATTACTACCAAGTTCAAGGCACACATCTTGAAAATAAAATACATATTGCAAAACAGTTGTGGCAGCTGTTTCAAGTTTCCCTCTGGGATTTGAGCAGCTCAGCACTTACCATCCTCAGTGCCATAACAGGAAAGTGTTAACTTAAAAAGAGGTTGGTGGAACGGACAGGCAAGTAGCAGATGAAATCTAATGCAGAGAAGTGTGAAGTGATTCATTTTCTTTTGAGACAAAATAATGCAGAGTATAATTCTAAAGAGGGTACAGGAGCAGAGGGACATGGGTGTAAATGTGCATAAATCATTGAAGGTGGCAGGACAGGTTGAGAGATCAGTTAATAAAATATGCCAAGATCTTGAGCTTTATCAATACCGTCATAGAGTACAAAAGCAAGGAAGTTATATTAAACCTGTATAAAACACTGGTTTGGTCATAACTGGAATATTGCGTAAGTTCTGAGCATCACACTTTAGGAAAGATGTGAAGGCATTAGAGAGAGTGCAGAAAAGATTCACGAGAATGGTTCCAGGAATGAGAAACTTCAGTTACATAGATAGATTAGAGAAGTTGGGACTGTTTTCTTTGGAGGTTGAGAGGAGATTTGAAAGAGGTAACAGAGTAAACAGGGAGAAACGGCTATGATTCTAAAATTACTGAACCAAAGCTATACATATGAACACACAAACTGAAGCAGAGTCCATTGTCTTTAAGTGAAAATTGGAAAGTTAGTGGAAAAAGAATATTGGAAAGTTACGAGGAGTGACTTAAGGAAAATACCACTTGATGGGCTGAATGGCTGTTTGTGTTGTAGCATTCTATGCCAGGATTTTGAAATAGAATCACTGAAATTACAGGAAAGGAGACCAATAAGTCCACTGCACCTGTATCAATTATGACTCTTCAACTAAATCTATCATTGGTCCCATTTAGGTAACAATAAGATGTTTGAGTCACAGAAGTTGGTAAAAAAAAATTCTAATTTATTATTAAAAAGTATTAAAAATAGCTCCACAATTATTTCAGTACAGTATCACATAAGCAGGTAAATTTCATGATTTAATGCTCCTGAAGAAGAGGTTGCTGCACTGGGGTATGTATCAAGAATTCAGCAACACTGACTTCTACAGGTTTTCCTTCCATTAATTGGAGTGATGCTCCTCACTGGGAGCCCTGAAGCTGTAGTTTTTTACCCCCCCCATAGATATATCCCCAACACAGACTGTCGTTCTTGCATTCTGAGAATGACAATGGGGTAACATTCAATTTCAGTGGGGGTGTAACACGAACAGTACGAGATCAGCCCTCCATGATACACCCCATTCTCCATTCCAATACCGTTAGCTTTCTGTCCCCACTAAAGTTGGAAGTTACCCCCAATGGATAATTGATGTGCATAGATTTAAACTTCAAGCATGTACAAAAAGAGGAACAACTTTGCTCAGACTTTTACATTCTGAATTTTGAAATCTAGTCTACCAATATCCAAGAAAGTAAACATCTTAGGGTTGAAATTATTCACATTGAAAAAAAACATGTACAAAACAAAATTTCTCACTGCATTCATGCCAACTTTTTCACTAAAATTAACAGAATTGTATCTCCCTCTGACTTGTGGCATAAAAATATTGCAATAATTATTAATTTACATTATTTCAAACAAATTCCACTCTGCTTTATGGTTCCACTGCATGGTAAAACAAATATGAGTTTTCTAAAACATGATGGGCCATGGTCATCTTCACTCAGCAGCATGCCAATTACTAGGCAACTCAAGAACAAAGTTAATGCTTAATATAGGAACAGTATACAGTTCCTATACAGAAAATAAAAGAAGAATAAATATCAAATCCAAATAATGTGAAAGACACTACCAGTACACTTCTATGTGGAGGCATCACCCAATACCTGAATCATATCAACATTTGTTTCTACACTACACAGGAATTATCCTGAATTGAGCCAATTTTTGAAAACATATTTCATTTAATCCAAAACACCACCTTCAGTTTTTGAAATTAGTCTTCCCCTTCTCCAAATCTAAACACATTTTTTGAGATTATTGATGTGCTCCTTAGTAAATCACCTTGGTCAGTTGAAGAATTATTAAATAGCAACACTGTTGATGGAAACATCATTTGC
This sequence comes from Cetorhinus maximus, assembly GCF_964194155.1. Lineage (NCBI taxonomy): Eukaryota > Metazoa > Chordata > Chondrichthyes > Lamniformes > Cetorhinidae > Cetorhinus > Cetorhinus maximus. Next base: position 99,409,778 of record NC_135882.1, read on the forward strand.
TTCTCGAGATGGGCGTAGGTTATTTCATTGCAGTTCAAGATTGCTCCCTGTAAACTGCAGCCAATTCCCTGAGCCAATAGCAACATAGTACCAAATATTGTAGATTAAGATTTAATTCAATGAAACCAAATGTCCAAGAAACATCTCTATTCAACGATGACCACTGTCAAAAAAAAAAGAAACAGTTAATTCACTTCAAAAATTTGTTCATTTTGTTGTGGTCAATAATACAATCTCAACCCCTTATGAATGATCACTAAATCGGTGACAGAATAATTCTAAAATAACAGGGAGAAAATATTCAGGGTGCAAGAATTTAAGAGGGGGGTGAATGTTCTTATAACTGTTCCTGCACTATTAAAATTCATACCCCTTGTTTATATCTAGTTATATTGTATTTATTTAGATTCTCAGATGGCTTAGCTCTCTTGAAAAGGTATTGAAAAAAACCTTTTGAAGAGATAAATCTGTACCTGCATGACTTTAGGCAATATCAATCAGCTCATATAAATAAATCAGGAGTGATTGTATATCTGTAACCTTTTACACCATCACCCAAAATCAAAAATACCCTCAAGAGTTTCTTCATAATCTATGGAGGACTCCTTACCTTCCTGCAGATAGCTCAGTGTTAACAGGGTGATGAGCAGTCTCACAGTTCAGAAAGTTCTTTAACCACAAACATTTCTCCAGCGTAAGAAGAAATCCTGAGCATAGAAAGGAAAACAATGATAAGTTGGGAAACAGCAGAAGGAAATGCTTACAATTCCGTTTTAAAAGGGCTTTTTTTTATTACCTTGATGAGGTTTTTCATGCTCCATGGCATTTTCCAAACAGCAGGAACCATTGGAGGCCACACCTGACGTGGGATTATGACGGGCTGAAAAGAAACAAGAATATTACAAGATAAAACTTCAACTTTAGAAACAATATTTACTCACAGAATCTTATATCCATTATACCCAAATTTGTCAGATTTCTCCTACTCAAAACAACCCCCATTCCCAATTTCTCCCATATGTCAAAATATACTTCAATGCTACCAACGATTAAAATATTAGGTGAAGGAATGTTATTGGCCATCTTTGGGCTATCCCAGTTTCTACCATGTTCTGAAACTACTTCTTCAGAGGGCCAATATATCCCAATATTCACTGGCCACTAGGTCAATGGACGCAAGAATGAGTAGAAATAGGCCATTCGGACACTTGAGCCTGCTTTACCATTCAATAAGATCAAGGCTGATCTGACTGTGGCCTCAACTCTACTTTCCTGCCTCTCATAACCCTTGACTCCCTTGCAAATCAAAAATCTATCTATGTGCAATTACCCAGCCTCCACTGCTCTCAGGGGAAGAGAATGCCACAGTCTAACGACCCCTGAGAGAAAAAAATTCTCATTGTCTCCACTTAAGAACAGCATTATATAACTTTTCTTAATTATTCATTTATGGGATGTGGGCATCACTGGCTAGGCCAGCCTTTATTATCCATCCCTAATTGCCCTTGAGAAGGTGGTGGTGAGCTGCCTTCTTGAACTGCTACAGGCCCTGTTGTGAGGTACACCCACTGTGCTGTTAGGGAGGGAGTTCTAGAATGTTGACCCAGTGACAGTGAAGGAACAGTGATATATTTCCAAGTCAGGATGGTGAGTGACTTGGAGGGGAACTTCCAGGCGGTGGTGCTCCCATCTATCTGCTGCCCTTGTCCTTCTAGATAGTAGTGGTTGTGGGTTTGGAAGGTGCTGTCTAAGGAGCCTTGGTGAATTCCTGCAGTTCATCTTGTAGATGGTACACACTGCTGCTACAGTGCATCGGTGGTGGAGGGAGTGAATGTTTGTGGATGTGGTGCCAATCAAGTGTGCTGCTTTGTCCTGGATGGTGTCGATCTTCTTGATGTCGGGGCGGCACTCATCCAGACAAGTGGGGAGTATTCTATCAAACTCCTACTTTGTGCCTTGTACATGGTGGACAGGCTTTGGAGAGTCGGGAGATGAGTTACTCACCACAGGATTCCTAGCCCCTGACCTGCTCTGGTAGCCACAGTATTTATATGGCTAGTCTAGTTCAGTTTCTTGTCAACAGTAACCCCCAGGATGTTGATAATAAGGGATTCAGCAATTGTAATGCCATTGACTCTCAAGGGGCGATGGTTGGATCCTCTCTTGTTGGAGATGGTCATTGCCTGGCACTTGTGTTGCATGAATGTTAATTGCCACTTGTCAGCCCAAGCCTGGATATTGTCGAAGTCTTAAACAAAAACAAAAATAAAAATACCTGGAAAAACTCAGCAGGTCTGACAGCATCTGCAGAGAGGAATACAGTTAATGTTTTGAGTCCGTATGACTCTTCAACAGAACTAAGGAAAAATAGAAGAGAGGTGAAATATAAGCTGGTTTAAGGGGGGGTGGGACAGGTAGAGCTGGATAGAGGGCCAGTGATAGGTCGAGATTGCCAAAAGATGTCATTAAACAAAAGAACAAAGAGGTGTTGACAGTGGTGATATTAGCTAAGAAATGTGCTAATAGGTGACATTAAAGGGTAGAAAGGACGAGCAAGGTAGATAGCCCGAGTGGGGGTGGGGTGGGGGGAAGGGATCGAAATAGGCTAAAAGGTAGAGTTAAAACAATGCATGGAAATACATTTAAAAATAATGGAAATAGGTGGGAAAAGAAAAATATATATAAACTTTTGGGAAAAAAGGGGGATCGGAAAGGGGGTGGGGATGGAGGAGAGAGTTCATGATTGTTGATGAGAGTTCATTGTCGAAGTCTTGCTGGTTGTGGACATGGACTGTTTCAGTATCTGAGGAGTCGTGAATGGTGCTGAACTTTAGCAAACATCCCCACTTCTAACCTTATGATTGAAGGTCATTAGTGAAGCAGCTGAAGATGGTTGGGGCTAGGACACTACCCTGGGGAACCCCTGCAGTGATGTCCTGACACTGAGATGATTGACCTCCAACAACCACAGCCATCTTCCTTTGTGCTAGGTATGACTCCAACCAGCGAAGAGTTTTCCCCCCAATTCCCATTGACTCCAGTTTTGCTAGGACCCCTTGATGCCACACTTGGTCGAATGTGGCCTTGATGTCAAGGGCAGTCACTCTCACCTCACTTCTGGAGTTCAGCTTTTTTGTCCTGTTTGAACCAAGGCTGTCATGACGTCAGAAGCTGAGTCACCCTGGCAGAGCCCAAACTATGCATTAGTGATCAGGTTATTGCTAAGTAAGTGCCACTTGATAGCACTGTTGATGATGCCTTCAATCACTGTACTGATGATCGAGACTAGACTGATGGGCCGGTAATTGGCTGGGTTGGATTTGTCCTGTTTTTTGTGTAGAAGACATGCCTGGGCAATTTTCCACATAGCCGGGTAGATGCGGGTCTTGTATTGTACTGGAACAGCTGGGCTAGGGGAGACTTTGTAGTGGTTTGATACAACTGAATGGCTTGCTAGGCCATTTCAGGGGCATTTTAAGAGTCAACCATATTGCTGCAGATCTGGAAGTTACATGTAGGCCAGACCAGGTGAGGACAGCAGATTTCCTTCCCTAAAGGGCATTAGTGAACCAAATGGGTTTTTATGACAATCGACAATGGTTTCATGGGGCAGGATTCTTAGGTCAGCCTGTGGGCGCACGCCCGAGCTGATCGGATGCCAAATGACATCAGGTGTGTGTTTCAATGTCATCCCGCATTCACCCGATATTTCGGTCGGCAAGTGTACGCAAAAGTTGGAAGCGGGCTCGCCAAAAATTAAGAGGCCAACTAATGCAATTAAAATTGTAACTGTCTCCAATTTTCCATGGTCCGTCCAACCTCACGTTTGGTGGACGGGTGAACCGGCCAGGCGGATTTTGCATTTTTCATGAAACCTCATCCAAGGGCAGGATGAGGTTTCCATTATTAAATTAAAAAAATAAGATATAGACAGAATTTATATCATGTATATGTTCAGGTGACTGATTGTGATGCGTGGACATTTTTTTCCTGATTTGAAAAGCTTTATTTATTGGTTTTAAAGTCTTCAGCTCCCTGAGGCAGCTCTCTGCCTTCAGGGGGCTTTCATTCAGCGCTCGCCTGCACCCACCCTCCTCCCGCTCGTGCTGAGCATTTCAGCGCATGCTTCATGTTGGCTGGCCAAATCGCGGCCAGGGGCCACGTTACCAGGCTGCTCCAGGGCACGCTGATCTAAAAATCCTGCTCATGGTCACCTTTAGACTTTTAATTCCAGATATTTATTAAATTCATCTGCCGTGGTGGGTCTCCAGAGTGTTACCCTGGGTCTCTGGATTACCAGTACAGTGACAATACCACTGTGCCACTGCCTCCCCAGAGCTATCAATTAACAGGTAACAGGGCGAGCAAATGCAGTGGCAGGAAGAGCACTGGAATACATCAAATCAACACCATCAATCTGGATAATTAACTCCCAGGTTTCAAGGACCACCACTTTGTGGTGCATAAAGATAAACATGGGAACCACATTTAATACTTTAATTTGATTATCAGAAAAATAAAAGCTGAAAATATGTACTTATTTATTACACTGGCATCATACCTCCAGTTTTGGAAGCTGAGAGTCATGTTCAGCTCCCAGAACTGAAGGACACCATTTTGATATTCTGGTCTGGTAAGAGTTGCCATCTTTTGCCAAACCCAAAACAGCTCTTGGCAGATGTTGTGCCTGCAGTCTCTTTTACTGGTACAGAATAAGAAAAATTGTAGCAAAACAATATGAGCTGCCTTTCTGAAGAGATGTTAAATTAAAGCTCCATCTGCCTGCTCGGGTGGATATAAATGATCCCATGGTACTATTTTGAAGAGCAAGGGAGTTACCTGTGTCCTGTCCAATATTTATCCCTCAATCAACATCACAAAAAACAGATCATCTGATTATCACATTGATGTTTGTGGGAGCTTGCTGTGCATAAATTGGCTGTTTGTGCCTCCTTCACACGCAAGTCTCTTTTTTATTTCAAGTTTGTTGCAATCTGTCTAGATCATCATAGGAAGCTGAGAAGAGCTTCACTAACAGCATCCAAAGTAATTAATTCCACAGAAGTGGAAAAATGACTTGTTCGATTTACAATTTAGATTTTCTCAAAAAATTGAACGGGATAATAAAATACAGTGGAAAGTTCACTGTTTTATACATTTTAAAAATGTAAGTACAGTAATCTCGTTCAACGATCAGGAAAACGTCGTATAAAAAGAAAAGTATTTACTCCTTTTCGGTGACACCTTTTTTTTTTTCAGAAATCTAAAACCTAACCTGGTTACAGTTCTCATACCAAAAGAAAAACGAACATTCAGCTCTACTTGGTGCACAGTACCTGGCAATGAGAAGCAAATTAATTACAGAAAAAAAATGATTTTAATTAAATCAATGGCCAGATTTGATAATTCCATATGCCCATTCGCAAAGTGAGTGCCAGTTGAGGTGCTTTCTGTTCTAAACACTTACTTCTATAATACTGATTCCGTGCTGCAAGCAAACAGCCAGCTGAAGGAACAGATGCCATGGCGACAGAAGGATGAGAGCTGGGCCTGAAGGATTCACCCAGCGACTCGAGTGGTCTGATCCTGAAAACATCAATCAAAACATAAAACCGTTTAAAAACAACCACTAAAACATAACGTAAAACTACTGCTGGCAGCTCCAACAAAGAGATGTCAGCAAACAAAGCTCAGGATTGACATGAGAATGTTTTCTGCTTACACTTGTCGGGGGACACGCACAGAAGAGGAGTCACTGGAGCAGTGACTGCAGCGCCGTCTTTGAGCAGAAAGTTCCCTTTACACCAGCAGCGGACAAACTGAATCGGTTATAGTGCAGCTGGCTTTTATAGCAGCTGATGCTCAGCCGCCTCTGCATTGGACTGTGCAGTGTAGCACGTTAACTGGGCTGAGTTTCAGCCAGCTGGAAACACACGGAAGAAGCAACCAGTTCAGACCAGAAATAACAGGATGCGGGACTCCAGCCAAGCCACAAAGTCCAATGAACACGGAGTCCGATTCATCAATGTCTCAGCTCCAGGGAACGACATCAATGCTGGGAACCTGAATAGTTTGTCTAGTCAAAGGCTGCCTCGCTTCGCCACTCAATTCCCAGTTAGATTTCACTGTTTCCCGGCCATGTCTCTAGAGCCCCGCAATAAGAATAACCTATGAGGAAACACCAGCTCTGCTACGTAAAATATACGCAAATAAAGTGTGACTAACAAGGAGGGTGGAGTGCGGATCATATCAGGCTTATCTGATGCAAAGTGACTGGCCACGCTGCAATCTCCAGTCAGCTGATGTTTACAAGGGCACTTTTTGCAGTCTTAAGTGAAGCTTCAATAATGTAGATGAGATGTCATAAATTATCAATCCCAAAGCTGTTAAATTAATGTCAATTATGACTCGCAAATGGGCGATTTATTCACGCTGGCGCAAAGGTGTCTACCTAGTTTGTTGCAGCTATAGTAAGAGGAAATGAGTTGGGAATCTGTAACAAAAACAATTTACTGGAAATCTAAAAGAAAAAAAATGCTGGAAACACTCAGCAGGTCAGGAAACATCTGTGGGGAGAGATCGAGTTAACACTTCAGCCTGATGACTCTTCATTCACTAATGTTATACTGGGCGACCACTCCATTTTCTTATCATTTCCAATAGCGGCATTTTGAGGAAAGCTGTAAACCTCGTGTACCTAGCAGACCCAACCACTGTCCGAGGCTGAACTAGATCATTCACAGCCTCGGCATCCTGTTTGGCCCTGAGCTGAGCTTTCCAACCCACGTCCTCTCAAGTATCAAGTCCCTACTTCCACCTCCATAAAATCACTTGGCCCTTCCCCAACCTCAGCTCATCTGCTGCTGTAATTCTCATTCATGCCCTTTCACAACTGGACTATTCCAACAATACTCTCTTGGCTGGCTTCAAATTCGCATCCAAAATTCTGCAGTCTAGTGTGCTAACTTACACTGAGTCCTATTCACACGTGTTCTTGTTCATCTTTTGAGGTGAAGATGACCATGTTCATCATCTGGGGTGTTTGATAGGGTTCCACTGGGTATGTAGATGACTACTAAGGCCCAGAAGGTTCTGCTGCAAATAGGACAGAATATCGCAGGCGATTGAGTTTTGGACAAGATTCTGGATCCGGATTTCTTCTGCTTGTATAAAAACAAAATACTGCGGATGCTGGAAATCTGAAACAAAAACAGAAAATGCTAGAAAAACTCAACAGGTCTAGCAGCATCTGTGTAGAGAGAAACAGAGTTAACGTTTCGAGTCCGCATGACTCTGCAATCGAGACTCAAGCTCTCCATAGAAGATTCACTTTGGCAAGCGTCAGGAATTCTGGCTACACGACCACCCCAACACAGTTATGACTGTGTCAGTATGGTGTGGATGTTTGGCATGCCAGCTCAGGTGAGCACCTCAATGTCTGGTAAATTGTCTCCCCATCTAATCTTCCAAAGGCAGCTCAAGTGAAATTGGTTAAGTTTCTTGGCAAGATGCTGGTACACAGTCCAAGTGTCACATGTGTAGAGCAGAGTGGGCAGGACTATTATTCTCTAGACTTTCAGTTTGGTGGGCAGACTTCCCCTCCTGTTCATTCCCAGACTGATGTTCAAATCTGCCAAAGGCTACACTTGCTTTGGCAATAATTGCATGCATCTTATCATCAATGTAGACAGCTCGTGAGATTGTGGTGCTGAGATAAACTTATTCACTGTCGGCAGGCTTTGGTCATGGACTGAAACCTTGGGCTAAAGATGGTGCTTTCCTGGTTCAGTTTGCCTCTTGCTGATGAAGTGATATGATTTGAAAGTGATATAGTCATCATAAAACTAGGATCTTAAATCTAAACAAAGGAAATTATGAAGGTATGTGGGGAAAGTTGGCTATGATGGATTGGGAAAATACACTACAAAAAATTGACAGTAGACAGACATTGGTTAGCATTTAAAGAAGTATGACATGGTCTACAACAAATATACATTCCTCTAAGACACAAAACCCAACAGGAAAGGTGAATCAACTGTGGCTAATTAAATAAGTTAAAGGTTGCATTAGATTGAAGTAAATGGCTTATAAGGTTGCCAGAAAAAGTGGTATGCCTGAGGATTGGGAGCAATTTAGAACCCAGCATAGGAGGACCAAGAAACTGAAAAAGAAAGGGAAAGAGAATATGAATGCAAGCTAGCAAGAAATATAAAAGCTGTAAAAGCTTCTTTAAGTATGTGAAAAGGAAATGACAAATGTGGGTCCATTACAAGTAGAGACAGGAGAATACATAATGGAGCATGGGGAAATGTCATAGAAACTAAACAATTGCTTTGTGTCTGTCTTCACGGTGGAAGATACAGAAATCTCCTAGAAATACTAGAGAACCAAGGGGTCTGTGAAAATGAGGAACTGAAATAAATTAGTATTAATAAAGAGATAACATTCAAACAATTAATTGCATTGCATCCCCTGGACCTGAAGAGGTACATCCTAGAATATTGAAAGAGGTGGCTATAGAGATAATGGATGCATTGTTGGTTATCTTCCAAAATTCTATGGATTTTGGAAAGGTTCCTGCAGACAGGAACATAACAAATGTAACCCCACTATTTAAGAAGAGAGGGAGAGAGAAAATGGAGAACTGCAGACCTGTTAGTTATGTCAGCAGTAGGAAGAATGTTAGAATCGATTATAAAAGATGTGATAACTAGATACTTGGAAAATAATGATATGATTAGGCAGAGCCAACATGGATTTATGAAAGGGAAATAATGTTTAACAAACATATTGGAGTTTCTTGAGGTTGTCACTTGTAGCATAGATAAAGGAGAACCAGTGGATGTGGTGTATTCAGATTTTCAGAAGGCTTTTGAAAATGTCCCACACAGGAGGTTAGTAAACAAAATTAGATCACATGGGATTGGGGATAATATACTGCTATGGATTGAGAATTGATTAACAGACAGAAAAGAGAGAGTAGGAATAAATAGGTCATTCTTAGGATGGCAGGCTGTTGATAGTGGGATATCGCAAGGATCAGTGCTGGGACCACAACCATTCACAATCTATATCAATGATTTAGATGTGGGGACCAAAGTAATTTTTTCAAATTTGCTAATGACACAAAACCAGATAGGAATGTAAGTTGTGAAGAGGATGTGACGAGGCTTCAGGGGTATTTGGACAGACTAAGTGAATGGGCAAGAACATGGCTGATGGAATACAATTTGAATAAGTGTGAAGTTATCCACTTCAGTAGAAAAAACAGAAAGGCAGAGTATTTCTTAAATCATAGGGTGTTGGGAAATGTTAATGTCCAAAGGGACTTGGGTGTCCTTGTTCATGAGTCACTAAACATTAGAATGCAGGTGTAGCAAGCAATTAGGAAGGCAAATGGTGTGTTGACCTTCAGCACTAGTACATGAGTAAAGATGTCTTGTTGCAATTGTATAGAGCCTTGGTGAGACCTCACCTGGAGTATTGTGTACAGTTTTGATCTCCTTAGCTAAGGAAGGATATACTTACCATTGAGGGAGTGCAACAGAGGTTTACCAGACTAATCCCTGGGATGGTGGGATTGTCTTATGAGGAGACATTGAGGAAGCCGGGCCTGTATTCTTTAGACTTTCAAAGAATGAGAGGTGACCTCATTGAAACTTACAAAATTATTACAGGACGTGACAGGGTAAATGTGAATCAGATGTTTCCCCTGGTTAGTGAGTCTAGAACCAGGGGACAAAGTCACAGAACAAGTTAGGAGAGATTTATTCACTCATAAGGTGGTGAATCTTTGGAATTCTCTACCCCAGAGCGCTGTGGAAACCCAGTCATCGAGCATGTTCAAGACAGAAATCGATAGATTTCTGGATACTAATGACACCAAGGGATAAGGGGATAATACAGGAAAGTAATGTTGAGGTAGATGATCAGCCATGATCTGATTGAATGGCAGAGAAGGCTTGATGGGTTGAATGGCCTAATCCTGCTTTTATGTTTCTATGTTCCTATGATCATAAGGCCAAAGTTGTTACATGCATTGAAGAACAAGTCCATATTGCATTGCGTCTCCAGCTCTGAACTAGCAGCTTGTGTACAATCTTTAGCAAACAATAAATCACAAAGTATGTCTTTGAAGACCTTGGTCTTTGCCTGCAGTCAGCTCAGATTGAGCAGCTTCCCGTCCATGCAATTTTGATGCCAGGAGCACCAGCATGGGAGGCATCCAAGAGCATGAAGAAGAAAAACATGCTGAAAAGAGTTGGTGCCAGCACACAACACTGTTTGACTCCATTAGTGACAGCAAATGGGTCAGAAGACTCACCATTACCCAGGACATTTGCAAGCATGCTGTCATGGAACTGTCAAACCATTTTGATGAATTTCTCAAACTAGCCAAATTTCTCCAAAACCTTCCAAATGCCTTCTTGGCTGGCTGTGTAAAAGGCCTTGTGTCAGGTCAAAAAACGTGGTGTAGAGGTCTATGTCCTGTTCTTGGCATTTCTCCTGGAGCTGTCTAACTGCAAACATCATATTGGTGGTTCCTCGACCTTTTCTGAAACCGCACTGACTCTCTAGCAGCATATACTGGTCAAAACCTTACACTAATCAGTTCAGAAGGATTCTGGCAAAGATTTTGCCAGCAAGGAAAAGGAGTGAGATTCCTCTATGATTGTCACAAGATTGGCAAGTTCCTTTCTACTTCTACAGGTGGACAATGGAGGCATTTTTGTATTCCTGTGAGATGGCTATTTGCTCCCACATAGACTGAAAGTGTTCACTGAGCTTCCTGACCAGGCATTGACCTCCAGTCTTGTAGACCTCAGCTGGGATAGCATCAGCCCCCGGAGTTTTGCCGTTAGACTGGAGTTTGATTGCGGTCATTGTTTCTAACAGTGTGGGAGGGTCATCAAGACAGCAGTTGGTGGCAACCTGTGGAAGCATGTTGATTGCTTCTTTATTGAGGGATGAAGGCCAATTGAGGATATGGTTAAAGTGCTCTACCCATCTTTCTAGAATTTGGACTTTTTCTGTGAGCAATGTTGACCTGTCAGCACCAAGGATTTTTGCCGTAGATAGATTTCAGAGCATCGTAGAATCTCTTTCAGTCTTTATGGTCTGCATAAGACTGAAGTTTGTCTGCTTTCTGATTCAGTGAAGTGTTTTGCATCTCTCTGAGCTTGCATTGGACAATTCTGCAGATATTTTGGAAGACATCGTGCTTGGGTATTGATGACTTGTCATTGAGGTAAACCCTGTAGAGGCGATCTTTCTCCTACAGTAGTTTCTTACTATAGTCCAATTCACATGCAAATCATGTTCATCAACTATCATCTGTCATCTGTCATCTATCTATCACAAGTCCTGTGGCGATGGGAGGCATAGCAGCAGGTGTAGATTCACTGGGAGCTGTCACTGTGAACCTGCACATGGGCAGCTCAGGCCATAGGATCATTTTTCACTGGAAGGAAGCAGGAGTGGCACTCAGCAGTTCCCTGAGTGACTGAACAGCCCTTTTCCAGGGCTGCACTACTTACCTCTCTAGTGTGAGGAAAGGGCTAGAAAAGGTGCTCTAAACATTGTGTTTCACCGCCGTGGCCAGCAGGTCACAGCTGGCAGGGATCACCTCAATTCAGGCATAAGTCAATCTCAAAAATGAAAGCAAAGACAAAACCATTTGTGCATGGAAGGTGTACACCCACATGGAAAATGCCATAGCCAACAGACTTGAGAGAAAAACTGTTCCTGTCAATATAGAGCTGGCTAGGTACAACATCCAGATCACTGCCTCAGCAAGACCCATCCAGCTAAGGAGGGTCAGCTCAAGGAAGTTAATGCAGGTTACAGATTCTTTTGGAGTGGCCAGAGGGAAAAAAACAGCTGAAAGGTGGCATAGGCTTTGCTGTTATGAACCATCTCATCAGGAAGTTGACTTGCCCCCCCAAGGGCATTAATGATTATCTGATGGTGCATAAACTCCCCCTGCATGGCAACAAGCAAGTAACTCTCATACTCTCATTAGTGTGTACGTCCCTGTCATGACCAAGCCTAATGAATCAAGAATAAATTCTATGGTGACCTTCACGCCTTGATTGCTACTGTGACCAAGCTAGATAAGCTAATCATTCTTGGTGATTTCAATGCAAGAGGTGGCACTGGTTATCAGGCATGGGAAGGGGTCATTGGAAAAATGTGTTGGCAGTTGTAATAGCAATGGCCTCCTCTTGCTGAAGATGTGTGCTGAACTTGAGTTCTTAATCACCAATACATATTTCTGTTTCTCCAGTTGCAACAAGATATCTTGGATGCACTCCCGTTCTATGCATTGGAACCTAATTGAATATGTAATCACCAGACAGAGGGACAGGCAGGATGTGTGTGTAACAAAAGCCTTCTGACCGCTGGACTGACTATCATCTTATCATTTCAGGGTGGAACATTAAGATCTACATCCCTAGATGCCCCAAGGGCATGAAGGTCCAGAAGCATCTCAATGTCTTAAGGCTCAAACTGGCAGTTATGAAGGAATCTTTCTCAGAGAAACTCAAGGGTCACCTGTATACAGTGAAAATGGACACTCACTGCATTGAGGATGACTGGATGATTAAGGATGTAGTACTCCATTGCTCTAGAGACGCTCGGCCCTTCCTCTCATCATTGATTGGTTTGATGAAAACAATGAAGTAATCTAGAAACTCGCTGACACACATTGGTTCCGGGTCCACAATGTCTTGATGTTAAAGTACTCCCTCTCATATTCAAATCTCTCCATGGTGTTGTCCCTCCTATCTCTCTAACCTCCCCCAGCCCCACATTCCAAAATCTCTGCCCTCTTCCAAATCTGGTCTCTTGTGCATTCTCATTCCACCATTTGCGGCCTGCCAACAGCTGCCTAGGCATTAAGCTCTGGAATGTGCTCCCAAATCCTTTGTGTCTCTCTACCTCACTTTCGTCCTTGGAGATGCACCTTAAAAACTAATCATTGACAAAGCTTTTGGTCACTTTTTTAAATCACTTACGGGATATGGGCCTCATTGGCTAGGCCAGTATTTATTGCCCATTCCTAATTGCCCTTGAGAAGGCAGTGGTAAGCTGCCTTCTTGAACTGCTGCATCCCACTTGGTGTCGGTACACCGACAGTATTGTTTGGGAGGGAGTTCCAGGATTTTGACCCAGCGACAGTGAAGGAACAGCGATATATTTTCAAGTCAGGAGGTTGAGTGGCTTGGAGAAGAACTTCCAGGTGGTGGTGTTCCCATCTATCTGCTGCCCTTGTCCTTCTAGGTTGTAGTGGTCATGGGTTTGGAAGGTGCTGTTTAAGGAGCCTTGGTGAGTTTCTGCAGTGCATCTTGTAGATGGTAAACACTACTGCCGCTGTGCCTTGGTGGTTGAGGGTGTGGATGAGGGGTGAAAGGGGTGCCAATCAATTGGGCTGCTTTGACCTGGATTGTGTCAAGTTTCTTGAGTATTGTTGAAAATGCACTCATCCAGCCAACTGGAGAGCATTCCATCATACTCCTGACTTGTGCCTTGTAGATGGTGTATAGGCTTTGGGGAGTCAGGAGGTGAGTTACTCACCACAGCATTCCTAGCCTCTAGCCTGCTCCTTTTTTTATTCATTCATGGGATGTGGGCTTTGCTGGCTGGGCCAGCATTTATGCCCATCCCTAGTTGCCCTTGAGAAGGTGGTGATGAGCTGCCTCCTTGAACCACTGCAATCCATGTGTGTACACTCACTGTGCTGTTAGGAAGGGAGTTCCAGGATTTTGACCCAACGACAGTGAAGGAACGGCAATATATTTCCAAGTCAGGATGGTGAGTGACTTGGAGGGGAACTTCTAGGTGGTGGTGTTCCCACCAATCTGCTGCCCTTATCCTTCTAGATGGTAGTGGCTGTGGGTTTGGAAAGTGCTGTTGAAGGAGCCTTGGTGAATTCTTGCAGTGCATCTTGTAAATGGTACACACAGCTGCTGTGCATCGGTGGTGGAGGGAGTGAATGTTTGTGGATGTGTTGCCAATAAAGCAGGCTGTTTGTCCTGGACAATGTCAAGCTCCTTAAGTGTTGTGGGAGTTGCACTCATCCAGGCAAGTGGGGAGTATTCCATTATACTCCTGACTTGTGGAAAGGCTTTGGGGAGTCAAGAGATGAGTAACTCGTTGCACGATTCCTGGCCTCTGACCTGCTTTTGTAGCCACAGTATTTATATGGCTAGTCCAGTTCAGTTTCTGGTCAATGGTAATCCCCAGGATGTTGAAAGTGGGGCGTTAAGTGATGGTAATCCCATTGAACATCAAGGGGCGATGGATGGATTCTCTCTTGTTGGAGATGGTCATTGCCTGACACTTGTGTGGTGCGAATGTTACTTGTAGCCACAGTATTTATATGGCTAGTCCAGTTCAGTTTCTGGTCAATGGTCACCCCCAGGATGTTGATAGTGGGGGATTCAGCGATAGTAATGCCACTGAACATCAAGGGGTGATAGTTAGATTCACTCTTGTTGGAGATAGTCATTGCCTGGCCTTCATGTGGCGCAAATGTGACTTGCCGCTTGTTAGCTCAAGCCTTGATATTGTCCAGATCTTGCTGCATTTGGACATGGACTGCTTCAGTATCTGAGGAGTTGATAATGGTATTTAACATTCTGCAATCATCAGCGAACATCCCCACTTCTGACCTTATGATGGTAGGAAGGTCATTGATGAAGCAGTTGAAGACAGTTTGTCCTAGGACACTACCCTGAGGAACTCCTGCAGTGAAGTCCTGCAACTGAGATTGATTGACTTCCAACAACCACAACCATCTTCCTTTGTGCTAGGCATGACTGCAACCAGTGGAGAGTTTTCCCCCTGATTCCCATTGACTCCAGTTTTGCTAGGGCTCCTTGGTGCCACACTCGGTCTAACGCTGCCTTGATGTCAAGGGCAGTGACTCTCAACTCACTTCTGGAGTTTTGCTCTTTTGTCCATGTTTGAACGAAGGCTGTAATGAGGTTAGGAGCTGAGTGAACTTGGCAGAACCCAAACTGAGCGCCAGTGAGCAGGTTATTGCTAAGCAAATGCTGCTTGATAGCACTGTTGATGACCTTCCATCACTTTACTGATGATCGAGAGTAGACTGATGGGCCGGTAATTGTCCAGCTTGGATTTGTCCTGCTTTTTGTGTACAGGACATACCTCGGCAATTTTCCACATTGGAAAGAAGATTCCAGTATTGTAGCTGTACTGGAGCAGCTTGGCTAGCGGCACGGCAGTTCTGGAGCGCAAATCTTCAGTACTATTGCTGGAAAATTGTCAGAGCTCATAGCCTTTGCAGTATTCAGTGCCTTCAGTCATTTATTGATATTACATGGAGTGAACTGGCTGAAAACTGGCATCTTTGATGCTGGGGACCTCCAGAGGAGGCTGAGATGGGTCATCCACTTGGCATTTCTGGCTGAAGACTTTTGCGAATGCTTAAGTCTTATGTTTTGCACTGATGTATTGAGTCCTCCATCATTGAGGTTGGGGATATTTGTGGAGCCTCCTCCTCCAGTGAGTTGTTTAATTGTCCACCACCATTCATGACTGGATGTGGCAGGACTGCAGAGCTATGATCTGATCTGACGGTTGTGGAAATGCTTACCTCTGTCTATTGCTTATTGCTTAAGATGTTTGGCAAGCAAGTAGCCCTGTGTTACAGCTTCACCAGATTGACACATCATTTTTCAGTGGGCCTGTCACTGCTCCAGGTATGTCCTTCTGCACTCTTCATTGAACCAGGGTTGATTCCCTGGCTTGGTGGTAATGGTAGATTGGGGGATATGCCAGGCTATGAGGTTACAGATTGTGGTTGAGTACAATTCTGCTGCTGCTGATGGCCCACAGCCCCTCATGAATGCCCAGTCTTGAGTTGCTAGACCTGTTTGAAATCTATCCCATTTAGCACAGTGGTAGTGCCGCACAACACAATGGAGGGTATGCTCAATGTGAAGGCGGGACTTCGTCTTCACAAGGACTGTGTGGTGGTCACTCCTACCAATACTGCCATGAATAGATGTATCTGTGGCAGGCAGGTTGGTGAGGATAAAGTCAAGTATGTTTTTCCCTCTTGTTGCTTCCCTCACCACCTGCCGCAGACTCAGTCTAGCAGCTATGTCCTTTAGGACTTGGCAGCTCAGCCTGTGGTGGTGCTACTGAGCCACTCTTGGTGATGGACATTGAAGTCCCCCACGCAAAGTACAATCTGCACCCTTGCCACCTTCAGCGCTTCCTCCAAGTAGCGTTCAACATGGAGGAGCACTTATTCATCAGCTGAGTGGGGTGGCATGTGGTAATCAGCGGGAGGTTTCCTTGCCCATGTTTGACTTGATGCCATGAGACTTCCTGGGGACCAGAGTCAATGTTGTGGACTCCCAGGGCAACTCCCTCCTGACTGTATACCACTGTGCCACCGCCTCTGTTGGGTCTGTCCTGCCAGTGGGACAGGACATACCTAGGAATGGTGATGGTGGTGTCTAGGGCATTATCTGTAAGGTATGATTCCATGAGGATGGCTATGCCAGACTGTTGTTTGACTAGTCTGTGAGACAGCTCTCCCAATTTTGGCACAGGCCCCCAGATGTTAGTAAGGAGGACTTTGCAGGGTTGACAGGGCTAGGTTTGCCATTGTCGTTTCTGGTGCCTAGGTCAATACCTAACATCTTATTATGTGGTTCGGTGTCAAATTTTGTCGACAACATTCCTGTGAAGTGCCTTGCTTTTCTTACTACAGTGAAGGCACTACATAAATAAAAGTTATGATTAATGTATGATTAATTTTGATATACATCCCATCTTCTGTTATTTTGCTGAATTATATGAACATAAATATAAAATACATCAAATGTTTGCTGGGCATTACCTAGAATTGGAAATATGTCTTAAGGAATACCTTTCAAGGTGATGTTAAAACTTTATTATTGTGTTTCCTTTTTGTTTCCGTTTTCATCTATTTTACCATCTGCCATTATGACATTTGATGAGGAATTTCCATTCATCTCCTCTTCATTTAATTTAGACAGGGCACAGAAAAAAAAGTAGCAATGGAGGAAGACTAGGTTGATGAGGCTACAGCACAGGGACATTACACCGCCTGCCAGTACTCAGAAATCGTGTAAAGAAGCAGGGGAGTTCTTATCTACCTTCAATTGAGGGGCAGAGTCTGGTGAGGTTTTCCTTTCCAAAGGAGGCTGTCAGCAACTTATGCCCAATGATGCCATGCCTGCGCCAAATGTCAGTGGCAAGTAAGGTCACAGATACCAACCATTATGCTTTGTGATCATTCCAGCTGACTGCTGGCGACATCTGTAATTTTAACAAAGGAATTGTGTACAGACTCACCAAGAAAATCATGGACGCATTGTTCTCCAGAGGGAGCAATTTCTTCACTTGGTATTCAGGAAAAGGCATAGCTGTATAACAGAGCTCTTTGTGACACATAATATATGCGGGAAGGACTGTTTGGCTTACTAAATGCATGTTATTGGGTAAGAATGAGTGTGTATGCAATGAGGAAGCTACAATCACACCTGCTTTTTTGTCCTTTCAAGAAGTTCAGTTCCTCCAAATTTAAAAATGATGTTGGAATCACCATAGGAATTCCAATCCTTCTGCTTTTAATTAAGGCAAACAAAATAACAGTTCTAGAAAGAAAATGTTTGTAAGAAATATCATGCATAAATAAGGCCTAAACAGCAACAAAAGTTAATAGATCATAAAAATGTGCATAAATCAATTTAAGTAACCAAAAATTAACAATTCATGCTCATTTTTACTACAAGTGAGGGGGAAGGACTGTCAGTGAGCTAGTCTCCCATGTGGCCACTTATTTTCTTCTATCCCATGCTCTCGTTCCAAACAATGCTTTGGTTGTTTCTCATGTTACATTTAGAGTTCTTTTTCCATTAGGCAGTCTTATTATGTATTCTCAGAATTCTTGCTTTCAGAAAAATGAATATTATACAAGGTCAACTGGTTAGCCTGCAGGCACGTAAAGATAATGAATCAATGTGCCATACCTTTCTAATATATATAGTTCTTATCTTGTTAAAAGTTAATTGTTCTTGAAATCAAAGCTTTATTTAATGCCTTTGTAGCTGAGGTGACTGACAGAAGTGAGTAAGCCCATCGCAGAGTACTTGACGTAACACAGGGAAGAATTTTACGTCCTGCGGGCAGGCGAGTGCCCAACCTGATTGGGCATAAAATCTCTCGAGAGGACACCAGGCAAGCACCCTGATGTCATCGTACACTCATGCGATATTTCGCTCGGTGGCACGCACAAAAGTCGAAAGCGCGCCCGCCGACAATTAAGAGGGCAATTAAGCCCATTAACGGCCCAACTGTCACCAATTTTTCGTGGCTCGTCCAACCTTACAGTTGGCAGATGGACGAGTCGGCCAGGCGGCCTTTACATTTTTCATCAAACCTCATCAAAGGGCAGGATGAAATTTCCGTTATGAAATAAAATAAAAATAAATATCTGTGGACGGCATTCTCATCGGCTATATTTTCAGGTGATTGATTGTGATGCAAGGACAATTTTTGCAGCTTTCTATAGCTTTATTTTAGCTTTTTCACATCTGCAGCTCCCTGAGGCAGCCAGTGTGAAACCGTGGTCAGGAGCCGATTGCGGTTGGGGGGTCCATTTCCCGACCATTCCCAGGCCCGCTGATCGCGGGTACCCTCCAAAGGCAAAATTCAGGCCATAGCTGTAGCTCACAGAATAAAAGAGAAAGTAGCAACATGGATACAAAATTGGCTGAGTGACAGGAAACAGAGAGTAGGGGAGGTGGGGTGGGGGGTGGGTGCTGGTGATCCTCAGGTGAGCAAAAATGAATGTTTTTCAGGCTGGAGGAAGGTTTATGGTGGAGTTCCATAGAGGTCAGTATTGTGACCCTTGCTCTTCCTGATGTATATTAATGACCTAGACCTTGGTGTATAGCGCACAAATTCAAAACTTGCATATGATAAGGAACTTGGAAGCATTGTGAACTGTGAGGAGAATAGTTGGGCTGAATGGTCTCCTTCTGCCCTGTAAAAATTCTGTGATTCTGTAATACTTCTCCTGTTGTAATTATTTTTATCACAACTGCACTGATTAAATCTAATCCTCTTACTTATCTCTAATTAGTCCATCATTCCCATGTGACCCCAGGTCCTTCCAGCTTCATCGTTCCATCCCTGGTTCAGTGGCACTGTTAGTATCTGCCTGAAGCTGTGAGAATCAAGCTGCAGCGACTGGTTTCAACTCCTTGCTTCTGTAATGGAAACAGAAAACAATGGAAATATTCAGCAGGACTGGCAGCAACTGTGGAGAGAGAACTGTGACCATTCATCAGAACTGAGACATGTTAGAAATGTAATAGGTTTTCAGTAAGTGAAAGGGGAGAGGGTAAGAAGAATAACAAAAGAGGAAGTCTGTGATGGGGTGGAGAGCAGGAGAGATTAAATACAAGTGACTGGTTTCATGCTTCTGGACTGAGCGGTGTCCCACAAAGCCGTCACCCAGTCTGTATTTGGTCTCGCTGCTGTCGAGGAGACTACATCATAAGCATGAAATACTGTATACTAAATTGAAAGAAGTACAAATAAATCACTGATTCACCTGAAAGGAGTGTTCGGGGTCTCAGACAGTGAGAATGGAGGAGATAAAAGTACAGGTGTTACATCTCCTGCTGCTTGCATGGAAAACTGCTGTGGGAAAAAGAGGAGCTGTTTGGGGTTACTGAGGAGTGGGCAGGGTATCACAGAGAGAACAATTCCTTTGAAATGCTGAAAGGGGAGAACGGGGGAAGATATGTTTGGTGGTGGCATCACGCTGGAGGGGGCGAATGATCCATTGAATGCAGAAGTTTGTGGGGTGGAAGGACAGGGAGAACCCTTGTGTGGTTCTGGGAGGGAGGGAAAGGGGTGAGAGCAGAAGCACGCAAGATAGAACAGCATGGCCGATGGCCCTGTCAACCAGAGTAGGGGCGGTGGTGGGGAGGGGTGGGGGTGTGGGGTGATCCTCAGGTGAGCAAAAATGAAGAGATATTGGAAGAACTAGTGTGGAAGATCACATAATCTGAATAGATGCAACAGAATGAAAGAATGGAATAGTCATTGCAGAAAGTGGGGAAGTTAGCAATTGGGGATGAGGAATAAATGCTGGCCTTGCCAGTGACACTCATATCCCATGAAAGAATTTTTTAAAAAGCAACTGAAAGGGGAGGGGGTGAGAAGAAGAATAAAAAGGAAGGTCTATGATAGGGTGAAGGGCAGGAGAGGTAAAATAACAAAATCTATGATACGTCTTCTGGTTCCCATAAGATAGAAATAACCACACTTTAGATTCAAAAAGCTGAAGCTTCATCATGTATATTTCTTTCAGCTTTCCATGTGGCTGGTGGACTACTAGATTGATACATAGTTACTCAGCACATGACTGCAGTGCGACAGTGAATATACCCCAGGAATAAACTCCGGGATATATAGTATATACACATAAGTTAGTTCCTAGCTCTTTACGGACAAACAACAATATATCAACCTATTACATTTCTAACTTTTCCCAGTTCTGATGAAATGTCAGACTTTAACTCTGTCTCTCTCCCCACAGATGCTGCCAGACCTGCGAGTATTTCCAGCATTTTCTGTTTATGTTTCAGGTTTCCAACATCCATGGTGTTTTGCTTTTGTATTTGCTCCTGTCTTGAGTTGTTAGCCAGTCTCGACCCACAGGTTCTCAGTCAAGAACCTGGCACAATCTTATGTGCTTATTTTATGGATGCACAGTGATAGCGGGGAGCTTCATCTGCCAGGGTTGCAAATTGGAAAATCACATGCACAATTGATGTGATTTTATACCTGTTGTGAGGGTGGCTGAGTTGCTACTATTGATAGAGTTGAACCCCAGACGCCTCTTGGGTGGAAACATTAAGTTTATTTACAACATATTCAGCAGCGACTACATGTGTGCTTCCCAACTCCAAATCTATCTCTACACTGACTCGAGAGGTAGCCCGCGCTACTCTCCTATTGGTTACTACAGATCATGTGATATCCCTTAACACGTATTATTCTTAAAGGTACATAACACACTAAATAAAACCATAACTATTACATTCCTCCCCTTCAACTCAGCTATACATATTATATTTACAAGTACATATTTTTCAAGTCAACATAATATTTACACTGAGTGAGGAATTTACAAGTTTAGTCTTTCAAGTAGTTTCCTGATACATGTGGAATGTCGCAGCTCCACAACTTCAGATTCTTTGTCAGGAACCTCCTTTTCCAGAGTTGCCTGAACATCAGGTGCTTTGGTGGGCACTTGCAGTTCTGTATCTTCAACTCTTACAGGAACATCAGACATGACAGTCCTGGGTTGAGAACCATCAACAGGAAAAACAATCCCGGTTATGGTCACAGGTGGAACCAAATTTTGGTGATTTGTCTCTCTCTTCCTTAAATGGTCCGCATGTTTACAGATGATCCAGCCTTCCACCTCTACGTGGTAAGGTAGAGGTCCAGTCACCGCACTTATTTCACCCGGTAACCACTTTGGTCCTTCCCCGAAGTTCTTCATGTATACGAGCTCTCCCACAGTAAATTTCCTCTCAGCACTATGTCAGCCATGTCTGGTTTTCTGGCTTCCCTGACTCTTTTCCCCTTTCCCTCTAAATTCAGCATTGTTCAGCTCAGTCTCTTACTGAGACGGTGTTTCAACAATAACTCTGCAGGTGTGATGCCTGTTGTTGTTTGAGGGGTAGTCCTGTAATGAAAAAGAAAGCGTGCTAGCTTGATTGCCAAGGAATCGCTAGTTAGCTTTATCATACCTGCCTTGAATGTTTCAACCGCCCTTTCAGCCATTCCATTTGAGGAAGGGTGATACGCTACAGTTTTTACATGAGTGATACCATTGAGGTTGATAAACCGTTGAAACTCAGCATTCGTAAATGCCGTGCCGTTATCGGAAACGATTACTTCTGGTAGTCCATGAATGGCAAAACTCTGATGTAGCTTCTCAATTGTAGCACCCGATGTTGGTGACTTCGCCTCATATACATCCAACCATTTTGAATTGGCATCGACAACAAGCGGAAATATTGTTCCCAGGGAAGGTCCAACGTAGTGAATGTGTACCTGCACCCAGGGTCTACCTGGCCACTCTCATGGGTGTAACAGGGCTGTCGCTGGCAACTTTCTCAGTTGCCGACATTGCACACAGTGCTTTACTAAACTCTCTATTTCGCCATCCATCCTAGGCCTCCATAGATAGTTGCATGCTATGGTCTTCATTCAGGTAATTCCTGGATGGGCACTGTGTAGTTCAATTATAAGTGGCTCCCTTCCCTTTGGAGAAACTATCACTTGTGCTCCCCATAATAAGATGCCATCCTGGCTGGATATTTCATGTCTTCTGTTGAAGTACAGTTTCATTTCATCAGATATGGGCTCCTGTGATCAACCATGTAGTGCTTGTTCTTGTACTTGAGATAGGACTGGGTCCTGACTTGTGCAGTCTCTGATCTGTCAAGTACATACTGATGGGGAATCTAAGAAATTTAACAGTAAAACAAGTTCCTGTGGAACTGGGACGTGCTCATCATTTTCTTCTAAAAGCAAATGACTAAGGGCATTGGCATTTGCAATTTGATTGCCAGGCCTATGTATGAAAATGTGTTTTTGTATGCTGCCAGAATTAAAGTGCTATTAGTATTTCTGTAACTTCTTTCTACGTGCCTTCTTCTTTCTAGCACAGACTTTAACCTCGGCCTTCTTTTTGACTTAAATATTGACTAGACTTCTCTTAGATGCCATCTCAACTTGTCTGAGCTCAGTGGCTGACTCTCCCAAAATATCATTCTCTGTCTGCTTCTTGGAAAATTTTGTGACTTTTGCTTTCAAAGTCTCTTTGGCTTCATTTAGCTGATTCTTCAGCTCTTCCGTCTCTTTTTTGTATTTGTTTGTTGCTTCCTGGAAAACGGAGCATTGTTGTGTCTTCTCTACCAACTCATTCTTCAGTTTATTCAGAGAAGTGCTGAATTCTTTCTGTTCCACTTCATTCATTTCCAGAGATACAAACTTTGACCTGAGGGAATCTTGCAGTGTGTGAAGGTCTTTCAACAGGTTTTCTTTTTCCCTTCGAAGGTTTCTCACCTCATCTCGAACTCTGTCATCCAGCGGGGTCTCTTTGAGTTCCTTCTGCTGTTCTTCCAGGTATTGACTTAAGACAGCCCCCTGCATTTCTTCTGGTTGTTGAGTCCTTACACACTCCTCTTTCAAAACAGGAATGCTTCCAGCTTCCTTTTGGAATCTTAGTGGACAATCAAGGTTGATTTCCCTTAGTCAATTTCACCTTAGAAGGCTTGGTCCTCTGCCTCTTAATACTAACACTGGTAGCTTTACTGATTGGCTTCCATAATGGACAGTTATTTTGCTTATGCCTTTTACTTGAATGTCTTCACCCGTATATGTTTTGAGTTTGGCAGCTGTTTCTTCTAAACTTAACTGATGTTCACCATTATTCAGATACCGGAAGGTATGTTCCCCAATTACTGTAGTGGAAGCTCCTGCATCCACTTCCATTCTAACAGGTTTACCATTTACTTTCACTGTGACAAATATTGGTTCTGTCTTTCCAACTTTCAGATTAAACAATGAATAAATGTCTGAATTTGTTGTTTCAGGCTCTTCTACATTGTAGATTTCATTGGGCTCCTTCTTTTGTTTACTAACCTGCTTGAATCTTTCCTGGCATTGCCTCATCATATGTCAATTTCTGTGACAATAGTAGCATTTGATTTTTTTAAACTGCCAATCGCAAAAAGACCGATTGTTTCCACCTCTATTAAAATTATTCCTTGATTTCACTGCTAAGTTATTTTTCTTTATTCTTCAGCTAGTGGGGGCTGTTTCCTGCTTCTTGGCAGACTCTTGCATTTTCACACCCTTTTCAGCTGGGGTTTCTCACCCAATGTGGAAGACAAGGCCATTTTGCGCACCGCGTATGGCTTTTGAATCTCTTACTGTGTTTTCCATGGCCAGTGCTATCTCTCGCGCCTTCTTGAAATCCAAATTCAATTCGGACAATAATCATTTCTGAATAGTGTCTTCTTTCACACCACACACTAAACAATCTCTGAGCATGTCAGTTAGAGTCATACCAAACTTACAATGTTCCATTAGCTGCTTCAAGTTTGCCAAGTAGCATGCAATTGTCTCACCTGGGGTTCTATTTCGTGAATGAAATCTGAACCTCTGCATCATGACTGAGAGCTTTGGTTGAAAAGGACCCTTCATGAGGTGTAGCAATTCATCAACACTTTGCGTATCTGGGGCATTGGGTGCTGTCAAACTTCGAATCACACTGTAAGTTTTGCTCCCACAAGTACTCAAGAGGATTGCTCGCCTCTTCTCTTCCCCTGTAACTACTTTTGCTTGAAAAGAGAATGTGAGGCATTCCATGTAATGAGACCAATCATCTGTGGCTGATTCAAAGGGATGAATTCTCCCAAATTGTGGCATTTTGAGAGAGGTAACTTCTTCAATTCTAACAAAGCTTGCTACTTAAAATCACTGGGTGAGGCACAGTGCCGATTTCTTGTTAACTTGATTTCTTCTATTCAATCCTGTTTTATCCTCATCACCAGTTTGGTGTAAGGGTGGCTGAGTTGCTACTGTTGATGATAGAGTTGATCTGCAGACACTTCTTGGGTGGAAATATTAAGTTTCCAACAGTAAGTTCCAACATACTCAGCAACAACAACTTTCAAATCCAACGCTATCTCTACAAAGACTGCTGAGAGGGCCTGCGCTGCTCTCCTATTGGTTACTACAGATCATGTGATCTTCCTTAACAAGTGTTATTCTTAAAGGTATACAACACACTAAATAAAACCATAATTACTACAATACCCATTTAAAAAATGGATTGATAATCACAGGGAGCTTGTTCACAACTTCCATAGTAGGTGAGACTTCTTGTTGAAAATGTGCATTCATAAAAATGATCCTTAAATATTTCTCTTCTCTTTTTTATTCATTCACGGGATGTGGGCTTCACTGGTTGGGCCAGCATTTATCGCCTATCCCTAGCTGCCCACAAGCAGGTGGTGGTGAGCTATCTTCTTGAATTGCTGCAGCCCATGTGGTATAGGTACACCTACAGTGCTGTTAGAGAGGGAGTTCCAGGATTTTGACCCAGCGACAGTGAAGGGATGATGATATATTTCCAAGTCAGGATGGCGAGTGACTTGGAGGGGAACTTCCAGGCGGTGTTGTTTCCATCTATCTGCTGCCCTTGTCCTTTAGGTGGTAGTGGTCGTGGGATTGGAAGGTACTGTCTAAGGAGTCTTGGTGAATTCCTGCTGTGCATCTTGTAGATGGTACACACTGCTGCTACTGTGCGTCGGAAGTGGAGGGAGTGAATGTTTGTGGATGTGGTGCCAATCAAGCAGGCTGCTTTGTCCTGGATGGTGTCAAACTTCTTGAGTGTTGTGGAAGCAGCACTCATCCAGGCAAGTGGCAAGCATTCCATCACACTCCTGACTTGTGCCTTGTAGATGGTGGACAGGCTTTGGGAGTCAGGAGGTGAGTTACTTGCCTCAGGATTCCTAGCCTCTGACCTGCCCTTTTAGCCACAGTATTTATATGGCTAGCCCAGTTCAGTTTCTCAATGGTAAGCCCCAGGATGTTGATAGTGGGAGATTAGGTGATGGTAATGCCATTGAACGTCAAGGGGCGATAGTTAGATTCTCTCTTGTTGGAGATGGTCATTGCTTGGCACTTGTATGGCGCGAATGTTACTTGTCACTGTCAGCCCAAGCTTGAATATGGTCCTTGTCTTGCTGCTCGTGGACATGAACTGCTTCAGTATCTGAGGAGTCATGAATGGTGCTGAACAATCATCAGCGAACATCCCCACTCCAGACTTTATGATGGAAGGAAGGTCATTGATGAAGCAGCTGAAGAAAGTTGGGCCAAGGACACTACCCTGAGGAACACCTGCAGTGATGTCCTGGAGCTGAGATGATTGACTTCCAACAACCAGGTCCATTTCCTTTGTGCTAAGTGTGACTCCAACCAGCGGAGACAATTCCCCATGACTCCCATTGACTCCAGTTTTGCTATGGCTCCTTGATGTCACACTCGGTCAAATGCTGCCTTGATGTCAAGGGCAGTCACTGTCACCTCACCTTGGGAGTTCAGCTCTTTTGTCCATGTTTGAACCAAGGCTGTAATGAGGTCAGGAGCTGAGTGATCCTGGTGGAACCCAAACTGAGCATCAGTGAGCAGGCTATTGCTAAGCTAGTGCCACTTGATAGCACTGTTGATGATCCCTTCCATTACTTTACTGATGATCAAGAGTAGACAATCGGGTGGAAATTGGCCGGGTTGGATTTGTCTTGCTTTTTGTGCACAGGGCATACTTGGGCAATTTTCCACATAACCTGGTAGATGCTAGTGTTGTAGCTGTACTGGAACAGCTTGGGTAGGGCCGTGGCAAGTTCTGAAGCACAATACTATTAACGAAATGTTGTCAGGGCGGAAAGCCTTTGCACTATCCAGTGCCTTCAGCCGTTTCTTAGTATCACGTGGAGTGAATCGAATTGGCTAAAGACTGGCATCTGTGATGCTGGAGACCTCCGGAGTTGGCCAAGGTGGATTATCCATTTGGCACTTCCGGCTGAAGATTGTAGCAAATGCTCCAGCCTTATCTTTTGCACTGCTGTGCTTCCCCTGCACCTCATTGAGGATGGGGATATCTGTGGAGCCTCCTCCTCCAGTGAGTTGTTTAATTGCCACCATCATTCACGACAGTATGTGGCAGGACTGCAGAGCTTAGGTCTGATCCATTGGTTGTGGGATTGCTTAGCTCTGTCTATCACTTGCTGCTTATGCTGTTTGGCATGCAAGTAATCCTGTGTTATAGCTTCCCCAGGTTGACACATCATTTTTAGGTATGCCTGGTGCTGCTCCTGGCATGCTCTACTGCACTCTTCATTGAGCCAGGATTGATCCCCTGGCTTGATGGTAATGCTATACTGGGGAATATGCCAGACCATAAGATTACAGATTGTGCTCGAGTACAATTCCGCTGCTGCTGATGGCCCACAGCACCCCATGGTTGGCGAGTCTTGAGTTGCTAGATCTGTTCGAAATCTATCCCATTTAGCATGGTGGTAGTGCCATACAACACAATGGAGGGTATCCTTAATGTGAAGATGGGACTTGGTCTCCACAAGGACTGTGTAGTGGTCACTCCCACCGATACTGTCATGGACAGATGCATCTGTGGCAGGCAGGTTGGTGAGGATGAGGTCAAGTATGCTTTTCCCTCTTGTTGCTTCCCTCACAATGTGCCACAGACCTTCATGTGTCAGTTGCTTCCCCACATGACACACCCACCCAACCCCCTATCCTACCACCACCACCAGCTGTTTAAATCATTACAATACAAAGAAGTTTCTTCATTAGAGGAGGTGTTTCTTTTATTCACAGAGACACAGTTTGCACACTGCTAAAACATAGCACCAGTTTCCGTGTGTACACTGATGACACCCAGAGCTGCCTCATCACCACCTCTCTTCACTGTCCCTAAATTGTCTGACTGCTGAATGGCTGAATATAAACTTTCCCCAGCTAATTGGGGAACATTGAATGGTATGTGAATGCTAATCTTGGGGTAATGTCAATGGACTAGTAATCCAGCGGCCCACGCTAATGCTCTGGGGATGGGTCAAATCCCGCCAAGGTAGTTGGTAAAATTTAAATTCAATTAATAAATTTGTAATAATTAATTAATTAATCCAGACTCAGTAATGGTGATCATGAAATTAACAGATTATCATAAAAACCTATCTGGTTCACTATAATATCCGTCAGAGAGGGAATCTGTCATCCTGCCTAGTCTGGACTACATATGACTCCAGACTCAGCAATGTGGTTGACTTTTAACTGTCCTCTGAAATGACCTAGAGAACCACTAAGTTGTATCAAACTGCTACTGAAAAGTTAAAAAGGAGAAAACCAAATGAAAAATCCTGCAGTGAAACAATGAAGACACAACCTGCCTGGTTAACGCTCCAAAGTCCTTCTTGCTAACACCTCGAAACTGGTGCTAAAATTGGGGGAACTGTCCCATGCACTAGTCAAGTTAGAGCCTGACATAGACAAATGATGCCTTACAGCCAATATCCCTGACTCCTCCATCACAATTCCTGGGGGTATGCCCAATCCCACCAGCTCAATGTGAAATTTTATTTGATAATGGTCCTATAAAGAACATTAAGATGGCTTAATAGCAAAAGGCTCCATTGCAAAGAACATTGCACTTTGGGAAAAGTCTGTATTTTCTTTTTATGAAACTAAGGGTCATTAGACTTCTGTGAAGTTAAACTATGTCTTGGGGATGGAAGCTAAAAAAATTGGCTAATAAAGTGAATTGGGATATCGAATTACAGCTTGGATCCTGCAGCTAGAAGTAGGACACAGTTTCAGAAAACA
This sequence comes from Cetorhinus maximus, assembly GCF_964194155.1. Lineage (NCBI taxonomy): Eukaryota > Metazoa > Chordata > Chondrichthyes > Lamniformes > Cetorhinidae > Cetorhinus > Cetorhinus maximus. The sequence goes on from NC_135882.1 coordinate 99,438,290, forward strand.
AATACACAATAACAGATCCTGGTGTAACAGCAGGGACAAGTGTCTGAGAATAGGACAGGGACCGTGAAACTGCAGGTGTAAAGCGCCTGAAGTGCCTCTCACGGTAGCTCGTATAGGAGACCAAAAAAAAGGTGTTCCGAGAGTCAAGCAGTGAGGCTGGGAATGATGTGCCTTTTGGGGGGATTGTGGAAATCAGGTGTGGTGAGACTGCTATTTGAACAGACTTCGGGCCTACCTCCTGTATGAGTAAAGGAACTGAATCTCAATCTGGGAAAGATACAGGGCTCTGGGACTCAGTAGCTGAGTTTAAGGCCATATATTCTAAGGGGGCGGGGATTGCATGTATTTTTGTATGACATATCTTTTTTGTATCAACTATTTAAAGTGAAATTATTTAAAGTAACATTCGCCAGTTAATTAATGCTTGATTTATGATAATTTTGGTTAGTTTGTTGCAGTGACAGTTTTAAAAAGGTGAAATCTGTTCCATCAGTTTTTCTTTGTTTTGGCTTTGTAGCGTTCCTTTCATAAGAAGTTATCAGTCTCTGCAGGGATTGTAAAACCATATAAATACACATTATTTTGATGTTAGTTATAATCACTACAAAGCTTGAGCATTAGCACTGGATAAGGCAATCTTCATATCTAAACAAAAATGCTTGCCACATAGTTTGCCAAAGGTGCTTGGGTCCTGGCTTCTGATGAGTTAAAAAAGACACTGGCCTTAATTTTTCGTTCGTTGGGCACATATGATTGCCGGGCCCAGAAGCGGACAAGAAATGGGCCACCGGCCAGAATTGGCCTACCAATAATCTTCACAGTGCTGCACGCTTTTACTTCCAATTTTATACTATCCTGAACTGCCTTAGTTAGCCATGGATGCTGCATCCTTCTCATAGACTCCTTACTTCTCAATGGAATATTTCTTTGCAGAGAGTCATGAAGTATCTCCTTAAATGTCTGCCACTATTTCTCTACTGCACTGCCTTTTAACCTAATTTTTCAAGTTCAGTTTAGCCAACTCTCTCCTCCCCCTCTTGTAATTGCCTTTATGTAAGTTTAAGACACTAGGCTTAGACCCACTCTTCTCATCCTCAAACTGAATATGAAATTCTATCATGTTATGAATCACCATTGCCCAGAGGCTCCTAATGAGGTCATTAATTAACCCTGTCTCATTGTATATTACCAGATCTAAAGTGGCCTGCTTCCTGATTGGCACTAGAATGTACTGCTCTAAGAAATTGTCCTGAATACAGTCTATGAACATCTTCCAGGCTACCTTTGCCAATCTGATTCATCCAATCTATATGTCAATTAAAATCACCCATTATTATTGAGGTATCCTTCTTACAAGCTCCCATTATTTCTTCCTATATACTCTGTCCTGCAGTGTAGATACTGCTGTGTGTTATGGGGCCTATAAGTTACTCCCACAAGTAACCTCTCACCTTTGCTATTTTTTAACTCTATCCAAACTGGTTCTACATCTTGATCTTCTGAACTGTCATCTCTCACTATTGTACTAATGTAATCCTTAATTAACAGAGCTACCTCACCACCTCTTCCTATCTTTCCATCCTTCCAAAATGTCACAAACCCTTAAATATTGAGGTCCCAGCCTTGGTCACCTTGCAGCCACATCTCTACAATAGCTATTAGGCTATATGTAATTATTTCTATTTGTGCCAATAATTCATCCATTTTGTTACAGATGCTGCATGCATTAAGATAAAAAGGTTTTAATTATAGTTTTTTGCCATTGATCCAAACTCTGACTTTATCTGCTGATGCACTCTAAATTTATATGCTCTGTCTCTTCCTGCCGTACCCATGTCACTACCCTGCTCTATTGCCTTGTCCTTTCTCTTTATTTTACCACATCTCCCCCAACATGATACCTGATTCCTAATATTTAGTTTAAAGCCTTCTCGGATGTCCTAATTATATGAATCTCCAGATCTGCGACCCCGGCAGGTGAAGACTGTACCAACGGTACAGTTCCCACCTTCTCCAGTACTGGTGCCAGTGCCCCATGAATCAAAACCCATTTTTCCCACACCAATCTTTGAGCCATGCATTCAACTTTACCTTAAGCCAATTTATTCGTGGCTCAGGTAGTAATCCAGATATTCTGGATTTTCTGCTTTTTAATTTGGCACCCAGCTGTTCATAATTCCTAAGCAGAACCTGTTTCCTCATGCTATCTATGTCCTAGATGCCTACATGGACCATGGCAACTATATCCTCCCTCTCCTATTCCAAGTTCCTCTCCAGTCCTGAGCAGATGTCCCAAATTCTGGCAATGGGCAGGCAATCCTGACTCTAGACTCATGCTTTTAGCTAGAGAGAACTGCCTCACTCGCAGTCAAACCCTTCTGTCCCTGGCCACAGACCAAATCAAAAGACCCTAGTCTAAGGGGTGTGACTGCCTTCTAGAACAAAGTGTCTAGGTAACTTTCCCCTCCCTGATGCATTGTGGTGTTGGAATCTCGGAGTCCAGCTCATCAACTCTGAGCCAAAGTTCTTGAACCCAGACACTGACTGCAGTTGCGGTTGCTTTGGATCACTCTGGGGTCCACCAACATCAACATACTACAGCTGCAACACAACACCTGCCCTGCCATCCTTATTGCATTTTAATTAAGTAAGTAATCCCTTCTGCCAATTGGAACCATTTCTCTCTATCTACTCTGTCCACAGCCATCATGATTTTGAACAACCCGATCAAATCCCCTCTCAATCTCTTTTTCTCTAAGGAGTACAGCCTCAACTTCTCCAATCTATCCATGTTACTGAAGGTCCTCATGCCTGGAACCATTCTCGTAAATCTTTTCTGCACCTTCTTTTGGAAGTGACCATAAATCTAGCTTACCTCGGGGATTTGCGGCCTTGTCTACAGGGAGCAGACTGTGGCCAGGGACAGAAGGGTTTGACTGCGAGCAGACTCGGAGGGAGAAGCACCGGCGCGGTGAGTATAAATCTAGCTTATCTCGGGGATTCGTGGCCTTGTCTCCAGGGAGCAGACTCGGAGGGAGGAGCACCAGAGCAGTGAGTATAAATCTAGCTTACCTCGGGGATTCGCAGCCTTGTCTCCAGGGAGCAGACTCGGAGGGAGGAGAACCGACGCAGTGAGTATAAATCTAGCTTACCTCGGGGAATCACGGTCTTGTCTCGAGGGAGCAGACTCGGATGGAGGAGCACTGGAGCGGTGACCTCGGGGCACAGAGTAACTGAAGCCAAAACTGAGAAAAGTGACGTCACAGGAAAGCTGTGACCTGATTGGTTGGTAGGAAATCTGCACCAAATTTGAAACAAAAAACACTGCAAAGCTAATTAATAAATTAATTAACTAAGTAGAGATGGCTGGGCAGGTGATGTGCTATAGCTGTATGATGTGGGAGCTGGAAGATCCCATTGCGAGCCACAGTGACCACATCTGCAGCAAGTGTTGGTTGCTGGAGGAACTCTGGCTCAGAATTGATGAGCTGGAGTCCGAGCTCCAGACGCTGCAGCACATCCGGGAGGGGGCGAGTTACCTGGACGCTTTGTATCAGGAGGAAGTCACACCCGGTAGATTAAGTACCTCAAATTCGGTCAGTGGTCAGGGTCAGCAGGGTGCGACTGCAAATGAGGCAGGTAGAGGGATCCTGTGTTCAGGAACAGAGGAGCCTCAGCTCTTGACCTTGTCCAACAGGTACGAGGTACTTGCTCCCCGTGTGGGTGAGGAACAGGGCTGTAGGGAGGATGAGCCAGCTGACCACGGCACCGTGGCACAGGAGGCCATTCAAGAGGGGGGAGCAAAAAGACAAGTGGTAGTTGTAGGGGATTCTATAATTAGGGGAATTCATAGCATCCTTTGTAAGCAGGATCGAGAGTCCCGCATGGTATGTTGCCTGCCCGGTGCCAGGGTGAGGGGTACCTCTGACCAGCTTGAAAGGATATTGGAGAGGGAGATGGAGGATCCAGTTATTGTGGTCCATGTCGGGACAAATAACATAGGTAAGACTAGGAAAGAGGACCTGTTTGGGGATTATCAGGAACTAGGAACAAAATTAAAGAACAGGTCCTCAAGGGTTATAATCTCTGGATTACTACCCGAGCCACGTGCAAATTGGCATAGGGACGCGAGAATAAGGGAAGTGAAGACGTGGCTAATGGAATGGTGCGGGAAAGAGGGGTTCCATTTCGTGGGGAACTGGCATTAATATTGGAACAGGAGGGATCTGTACCGTTGGGACGGTCTCCACCTGAACCAATCTGGGACCAATGTTCTAGCAAAAAGGGTGAATAGGGTGGTCAACAGCACTTTAAACTAGAAAGTGGGGGGGGAGGGGAAGGGTAAAACTCCAAGGAATATGACTAACGGGAAACAAAGCATGTGGTTGGGCGGGGGGTGGATTCAACTTCATGGAAAATTATGAAAAAACTGAAAAGAAAGGAAAGCCCAGGAGAGGCTATTAAAGTCTCCAGAACACAAAATAGGACAGAGTGTTTGGAAAAGGCTAGGAATCTAACTTCAAGCACATCAGATAAAGGGATGACAATGAGAAGGGGGACGGGAAATACAGGACTGAAGGTGTTGTATCTGAATGCACGCAGTATACGAAATAAGGTAAATGAGCTTGTGGCGCAGATTGAAATTGGCAGGTATGATGCGGTGGGCATCACGGAGACGTGGCTGCAAGAGGATCAGGATTGGGAGCTAAATATCCAAGGATATACATCCTATCGAAAAGATAGGCAGGTTGGCAGAGGGGGTGGGGTTGCTTTGTTAGTAAGAAATGAAATTAAATCGATAGCAAGAAATGACGTAGGGTCAGATGATGTAGAATCTGTGTGGGTAGAGTTGAGGAACCGGAAAGATAAAAAAACCATAATGGGAGTTATGTACAGGCCTCCGAACAGTAGTCAGGATGTGGGGAACAAGATACACCAGGAGATAGAAAAGGCATGTAAGAAAGGCAAGGTTACAGTGATCATGGGGGATTTCAATATGCAGGTAGACTGGGAAAATCAGGTTGGTAGTGGATCCCAAGAAAAGGAATTTGTGGAATGTCTACAAGATGGCTTTTTGGAGCAGCTTGTGGTGGAGCCCACTAGGGAACAGGCAATTCTAGATTTAGTGATGTGTAATGGGGCAGATTTGATAAGGGAGCTTAAGGTGAAGGAACCCATAGGAGGAAGTGACCATAATATGATAGAATTTGCCCTGCAATTTGAGAGGAAAAAGCTGGAATCAGATGTAACGGTATTACAGTTGAATAAAGGCAACTACAGAGGCATGAGGGAGGAGCTGGCCAGAATTGACTGGGAGTTGAGCCTAGCAGGAAAGACAGTGGAACAGCAATATCTGGAGTTTCTGGGAGTAATTTGGGAGACACAGCAAAAATTCATCCCTAGGAAGAAGAAGCATACTAAAGGGAGGATGAGGCAACCATGGCTGACAAGGGAAGTCAGGGACAGCATAAAAGCTAAAGAGAAAGCATACAATGCGGGGAAGAGCAGTGGGAAACCAGGGGATTGGGAAGCCTACAAAGACCAACAGAGGACAACTAAAAAAGAAATAAGGAGGGAGAAGATTAAATATGAGGGTAAACTAGCCAGTAATATAAAAGAAGATTGCATGAGTTTTTTTTAGATATATAAAGGGTAAGAGAGAAGCAAAAGTGGACATTGGGCCGCTGGAAAATGACGCTGGAGAAGTAGTAGTGGGGAACAGAGAAATGGTGGAGGAATTGAATAGGTACTTTGCGTCAGTCTTCACGGTGGAAGACACGAGTAACATCCCCAAAGTTGAAGAGAGTCGGGGGACAGAGGTGAGTGCGGTGGCCATTACCAAGGAGAAGGTGCTAGGAAAACTGAAAGGTCTGAAGGTGGATAAATCACCTGGACCAGATGGATTACACCCCAGAGTTCTGAAGGAGATAGCTGAAGAGATAGTGCAGGCGTTAGTGGTGATCTTTCAGGAATCAGTCGAGTCATGGAGGGTCGCAGAGGACTGGAAAATCATTAATGTAACCCCCCTGTTTAAGAAGGGAGTGAGGCGAAAGATGGGAAATTACAGGCCGATTAGCCTGACCTCGGTCATTGGTAAGATTTTAGAGTCCATTATTAAGGATGAGATTTCAGAATACTTGGAAGTGCATGGTAAAATCGGGCAAAGTCAGCATGGTTTCATCAAGGGGAGGACATGCCGGACAAATTTGTTAGAATTCTTTGAGGAGGTAACGAGCAGGTTAGACAAAGGAGAGCCAATGGATATTATCTACTTGGACTTCCAGAAGGCCTTTGACAAAGTGCCGCACAGGAGGCTGCTCAGTAAGATAAGAGCCCATGATGTTAGAGGCAAGGTACTAGCATGGACAGAAGATTGGCTGTCTGGCAGGAGGCAGAGAGTTGTGAAATGGGGGTCCTTCTCAGGATGGCGGCCGGTGACTAGAGGAGTTCCGTAGGGGTCAGTGTTGGGACCACAACTTTTCACTTTATACATTAATGATCTAGATGAAGGAACTGAGGGCATTCTGGCTAAGTTTGCAGATGCTACAAAGATAGATGAAGGGACAGGTAGTATTGAGGAGGCGGGGAGGCTGCAGAAGGATTTAGACAGGTTAGGAGAATGGGCAAAGAAGTGGCAGATGGAATACAACGTGGGGAAGTGTGAGGTCTTGCACTTTTGTAGGAAGAATAGAGGCATAGACTATTTTCTAAATGGGGAGAGAATTCAGAAATCTGGATAGCAAAGGGACTTGGGTGTCCTAGTCCAGGATTCTCTTAAGGTTAACTTGCAGGTTGAGTCGGTAGTTAGGAAGGCAAATGCAGTGTTGCCGTTTATTTCATGAGGACTAGAATATAAAAGCAGGGATGTGCTGCTGAGGCTTTATAAGGCTCTGGTCAGACCACATTTAGAATATTGTGAGCAATTTTGGGCCCCGTATCTCAGGAAGGATGTGTTGGCCCTGGAGAGGGTCCAGAGGAGGTTCACGAGAATGATCCCAGGAATGAAAGGCTTAACATATGAGGAATGTTTGAGGACTCTGGGTCTATACTCGATGGAGTTTAGAAGGATGAGGGGGGATCTAATTGAAACTTACAGAATACTGAAGGGCCTGGATAGAGTGGATGTGCGGAAGATGTTTCCATTAGTAGGAGAGACTAGGACCCGAGGGCACAGCCTCAGAGTAAAGGGAAGACCTTTTAGAACAGAGATGAGGAGAAACTTCTTTAGACAGAGAGTGGTGAATCTATGGAATTCATTGCCATAGAAGGCTGTGGAGGCCAGGTCATTGAGTGTATTTAAGACCGAGATAGATAGGTTCTTGATTGGTAAGGGGATCTAAGGTTACAGGGAGAAGGCTGGAGAATGGGGTTGAGAAACTTATCAGCCATGATTGAATGGCGGAGCAGACTCGATGGGCCGAATGGCCTAATTTCTTCTCCTATGTCTTATGGTCTTATGGTCTTCACTTATGTCTTCAGTCTTTCTTGAAGTGTGGGGCCCAAAATTGGACATAATATTCCAGTTGATATTGAACTAATGTTTTATATAGTTCACTATAACTTCCTTGCTTTGTACTCTATCCATCTATTTATAAAGACCAGGAATCCAAATGTCTTATTAAACCCATTCTTAACCTGCCCTACAACCTTCAATAACTTGTGCATATATACCCCCAGATTCCTCTGCTCCTGCACCCCATTTACAATTGTACATTCTATTTGTATTGCCTCTCTTTATTCTTCCTACCAAACGGAATCATTCCACACTTTTTGCATTAAACTTCATCCACTCGGCATCCACCCATTCCAGCAGCCTGCCTCTGTTCTCTTGAAGCCTATTACTATCCTCCTCACAGTTCACAATACTTCCAGGTTTTGTGTCATTTGCAAACTTTGAAATTGTGCCATGTACACACAAATCTAGGTCATTAATGAAGATCAAGAAAAGCAATGTTCTGAGAACCCACCCCTGGGAACCCCATTACGTACATTCCTCCAGTCCAAAAAGCAACCCTTTGCCACCACGCTCTGATTCTTGTCACACAGTCAACTTTATATCCAGGCTGCCATGGACTTTAACTTTGCCGACAAGCCTATTCTGTGGCAGTTTATCAAACATCTTTTGGAAATTCATGTATACCACATCATCCGCATAGCCCTCATCAATCCTCTCTGCTGTCAAATTCAAAGCTTTCATCTTCTTATTTTGATCTTGGATCTGCTTGCAATATTGTTGTTCAGCCTCATGACTTCTTTTGATACAGCCTCCTCACCTAACCCCTGGGAGGTGATGGGTGAAATATGTTGCAACAATATAAGTGGGGAGAAAAGAAAGAATTAAGTAAGGTGTTATTTCAAACTTTAAAGGCACTGTAGAAAAGGGACAACAGGTAAAATGAGAGAAATTTAAAAACTAGATCAGAAACACACAACATCTCTCGGGGAACATGACATCAATTTAAGATAAAAATTGCTTGTAAGTTGTTACATTTGACAGCATTCAGCTCCCTCAGTGAAAGTGGGGATTTCGCCTAGGACGAGCACCACTAGCACTGATGAACCATGGGCACAGTTTCCTGTAGATGGACCTGAAAATTCTCCTTTCTCCTCTTTTTGTTCAGGATCTGAAATTGATGGCTGAGAGTGTGGTGGAGGCAGATTCAATCATGGTTTTACCAGTCTCTCTCTCCCCCCAATCCCACCCTCCCCCACTCTCTCTCCCCCCCCTCCTCAGCCTCTTTCATCCTTCCACCCCAGTTCCTCTCCCCCTCATTTTCTCTCTTTCCCCCTTCCTCAACCTTTCTCTCTCTCCCCACCTCCCGGCCTCTGTCCCCACCCTCCCCAGTCTCTCTCTCTCTCCCAGTTTCTCTCTCCTCTCTTCAGTCTCTTTCACCCCTTTACCTCGGTATCTCTCCCCCTCCCTATTTTAATTCTTTCCCCATTCCTCAGTCTCTCTCTTGCCCCGCCCTCCCCAGTCTCTACCTCCACCCTCCCCTGTCTCTCTCTCTCACCCAGTCTCTCTCCTCTCTCCTCAGTTCTGTCCCCACTCCTCAGCCACTTTCATGCTTCCACCCCAGGCTCGCTCCCCCTCTCCAGTCTCGTTCACCTCTCCATCCCAGTCTCTCTCTCTCTCCTCCTCAGTCACTCTCTCCCCCCCCTCCTCAGTGGCACTCCCTCCTTAATTTGCCTTTAACAAATCCATGCTGACTCTCCTTAATTAGTCCACATTTGTCCAAGAGATTGTTTATTTTGTCTCAATACTCAAGCTGAGGTCCAACAAGTGATTATCTAAAGGTTTAGCATAATTTTTTGGCTTTCGTACATCAACACAACTATATTGTTTCATTTCCATGAGGCATCTTCCCCAGCCAAAGAAAATTGCATTGGAAAATGAGATGATCTCAAAATTGGATCAAGTTCTGGTAGAATGAATCCCCACCCATTCTACCCTACTGGCAGCCTGCTTTATGCTCTACAGTGGGCAACCAGGAGTAGAAAATACAAGCTATTGACTTTGATTTATATTGCACATTTTATCATGTATGAAATTGAAATCATCCATCAAGCCCCTGATCTGGAGACACAGAATACAAAGGTCCACTATCCAATAGACTGATGATTAGGGAGTATCAATCTCAGGCAGGTAATGGGAAAGGTTTCCACACATCAGTCACCATGATGAAGAAGCAGCAGCAGTGTACTACCCTAAACCTCTGACCTAATGAACAGTCCAGGGTCTGTGACAGTCCAAGAGGCTTCTTGCAATATCAGTATGCCATGGATATCGATAACTTCTGGAGTGGCAGCTGCCAGCAACACCAGAGATGCTTGGAACAGAAGATTTCCTCAAGAATTTCAAGACATGGGTGTGATCATTTGATCCGTGACCTTTGTTCAGGCCGAGTGAGCTGCAGAGTGTGGGCACAGACTGTCTCTCCAGAGAGTGGCACTGTGCTTCTGCTTTAAACTCCCTTCATTAACAGCGTGTGAGGAAACGCCCAACATGGGCTGAGCTCCCTTTCACACTCCCACGAGATCAGATGGTTTCAGGTCTTCTTCTTGCATATGACATCTTGCAGTTTCAGAAGTCAAAGTCCAAGTTGGACAACCAAGTCACGGCACTGGATGTTGTTCAGTGGGTTGCCTTGAATCCTGCGGCAAATTTTGATAGGCCATATTCTTTTACAATGTGGTAAACAGTCTGACCTGGGTGACCATAGTCACATGCTGGGCTGACCTTGAAATTCTATTTGTGGAGGAGGTGTGATGTCCTTGCATGGAGAGTGCAGGTCCAGTTGAATATAGACCACTGTCTTCGAGGGAGGTAAAATCTAGCAGGCTCTACTGTCAGATCACTCACCAAATCTTTATTGGTGATACTGGTGCCAGCCTAGAGGTTGTGCCATTTGTCCTTTTTGTCAAAACCTGCGTTGCTCAAGGCATGTGCAGAGCTCCAGAAAGGCTTGCATGATTTGATTTGCATATTCAGGAGGTTCTGAAGGTCTTCATGGATTGGAAGCTCTGGGTTGGCTTCATTGTGGCCAAACTTTTAAGTGTTTTTATATTCTGGCGCAGGTCAGGAGGCGGGATATTAAACAGGACTGGGAACCATTGTACAGGTGCAGATTTCAGTGTACCACTGTGTTGAGGGTAGTGTCCAAGTCTGTTGTGTGGCTGTTCTCTGCCCAGACAAGGAAGCAGTATTCTGATGGAGAGTACACAAGAACAGAGCTAGCAGTATGAAGAGTGCATGCACTGGATTCCTAGTTGATGTCTGCTAGTTTCCAGATAATGTTTGCTCTAATTTGGTCTTTTCTGCGACCCTTTTCAGGTGTTCACAATATGTGAGGCTGCTGTCCAACTTGACTCCAAGGTACATGGGGTATAGTTCGTTCTTGACTAGTTTGCCTCAGAAGGAGACGTAGGTCAGGATTTTGACCTCAGTGTGCGACCGCGCGCCCGACACTCTGGAGTGTAAAGTAGCGTGCGATGATGTCGGGCAAGCATCCCAACGTCATCGCGCACTCACGCAATGTTTCGGTCGGTGGGCGCGAGCGAGAGTTGGCCTATTAAGGCCATTAAATTTCAATTAGTGGGAATTTTTTGCTGCCCGTTCAATGTTACGGTTGGTGGGCAGGCGAATTGGCCAGGTGGCCTTTGCATTTTTGAGGAAACCTCATCCAAGGGCAGGATGAGGGGTCCAAGATTAATTAAAAAAAGATTAAAATGTGCGGACATAATTTTCAACGTCCATATGTTGAGGTGACACATTCTGACGCATGGACATTGTTTCCGGGTGTTACATTCTGTTTTTATTGATTTTAAATATGTCCACTTCCTGCGGCAGCTCTCTGCCTTCAGGAAGCTTTCCTTCCATGCTACCCCGCGCCATGCTGACTTCAGCGCTCACCCTCCTCCTGCCCTCACCCTGGCAGCACCGAGCATTTCAGCGTGCCTTTCACGCTGGCTGGCTGTTAATTGGCCAGCCAGCGTGAAGTTGCGGTCGGGGGCCGATCGCTGGCGGTGGCCCGTTTCCGGGCCACTCCTGGGCCTGCCAACCATGCCCGCATACTGAGGTTAAAATTCTGCCCCTAGTGTTCACTGTCAGTTGGTTATTGAAGTGCAAAAAAATTACTGTTGTCTTAGTTGGGTTTGGGTGGAGACACCAATAGTTGGAACATTGCTCCATCACTTCCAAGTCCTTAGTCAAGGTACTGCTAAAACCCTCAAAGTTTGTTGCCTGGGCATTAAGGCAAACTTCCTAGAGATGGTGGGATGCAGGTCACACACAGATGCAGCTCATGGCTTCAGGTGAGATGATGAGTGATGCACAAGGTATCATAAATTGAATGGGACAGGCTGGATAGATAAAAAGGTCTTTTTCTGTCCATAATTTTTCATATGTGGGAATGTGAGTTGTGAGGAGGATGCAAAGAAGCTTCAAGGAGCCTTGGACAGTCTAAGTGAGCGGACAAGAACTGATAGAAGAAATATAATGTGAGAAAATGTAGGAAAAACAGAAATGTGGAGTATTTCTTAAAGGGGGAGAGATTGGGACATTGATGTCCAAGGGGACCCTGGTGTTTTTGTTCATAAATCACTGAAAGCTAAGATGCAGGTGCAACAAGCAATTAGGAAGGCAAATGGTATGTTAGCTTTTATTGCAAGGGGATCTGAGTACAGGAGTAAGGAAGTCTTGCTGCAATTGTATAGAGCCTTGGTGAGAACACACCTGGAACACTGTATGCAGTTTTGGTCTCCTCAACTAAGGAAGGATATACTCGCCATAGAGGGAGTGCACTGAGCGTTCACTAGACTTATCCCTGGGATGGCAGGATTATCCTAAGAGGAGAGATTGAGGAAATTGGACCTGTATTCTCTACAGTTTAGAAGAATGAGAGGTGATCTCGTTGAATCGTACAGAATTCTTACAGGGCTCAACAGGGTAGATGCAGAATAGGTGTTTTCCCTGGCTGGGGTGGTCTAGAACCAAGGGACACATTGTCAGAATAAGGGGCAGGCCATTTATGACAGAGATCAGGAGGAATTTCTTCAGAGGGTGGTGAATCTTTGGAATTCTTTACCTCAGGGGGCTGTGGAGACTCAGTCATTGAGTATGTTTGAAGCAGAGGTCGATAGATTTCTAGATTCCAATGGCATCAAGGGATACAGGAATAGTGCAGGAATTTGGTGTTGAGGTAGAAGATCAGCCATTATCTAGTTAAATGGTGGAGCAGGCTCGAGGGGCCGAATGGCCTACTCTTGCTCCTATATTTCTATGTTGGCAAAAGGTCATCGACCTGAAACATTACTCTGTTTCTATCTCCGCAGATGTTGCCAGACCTGTTGAGTTTTTCCAGGATTTTAGGTTCTTGTTTCAGATTTCCAGCATCTGCAATATTTAACTTTTGTCTCAAATCTTGTCTAAATATTGCACCTTGCACAATGCAAGTGTCCCCAATATAAACCAGGAATTTTAATTGCTATGATTTAATCGGAACAATAAAATGAATAATGTACTCCATGATAACCGTCACTAATTGCTAAGTACAATTTTCTCCTCAAACGGTTTTAAATATAATGGAGTAAATTTTACAGTTTAATGGTCACAGTGCATAACTACATGAGATCAGGGTGTATATGTATAATTCTGGTGTTGAGATCAGTATATCCAATCCTTGGATTGTATGATTTTCTACACATTCATTTTAATGGATGGAAATGCATGAATTAAGTGCATTAACTTTTGCACCCGAATTTCTGCTGTATATTACTGCATCACAAAGTTCTGTACTAACATTGCCAATTCTTAAAACTTACATCAAGGGCGGAATTTTCTGAGCCTGCTGGTGGCGGTCGTAATAGGTGGCGTGCGCAGAAAATATGGCGGGACCCACTTCACGACGGCGTAAAGGCAGGTCATGATCTTATGTTCAGCCTGTCGACGGCGGGCCGCGTTTTCCGGCTTCAGATGATGGGGAACTAATTGTAATACATTAGCATATAATTAAAAGGCCATCCCGCCAGGCTCTTGTAACCTCACCGTATCGTCCGTCCATGTCGGTGGGAAAGCACATTGATGTGTTTCACAACAACACGCAAGCAACATGTGCTTGGTGGCCTTCACTTTGGAGGAACTGAGGTGAGTGAGCAGCAGCGTTCACCACAGCTCACCCGTTGTTTACAGGCCTCAGGGGTACTGGGGGGCGGGGGGGGCGGGTGGGGGGTGCTGGGGGTGGGTGTGGCAGGAGAAACTGATGCCTGGCCTCGGTGGCGACTGCTGAGGGGTGGGGGTTGACCGGGGGCACGTGCTGGCCAGCTTCTGAGGCAGCTGCTGAGGGGTGGCGGGTCTGGGGGTAACTGCTGGCCAGCCTTGGAGGCGACTGCTGAGGGGGTGTGGGGCGAGGTCAAGTGCTGCCCTGGCGCTGCGTCCCGTGCACAGGCAATCAAGGTGGGGGGCAGGGTAAGCGAGGGTAGTGGCCATGCATTAGGGACACCTGTATAAACTGACCCTGCCTCTGCAACTGAGACAGATAAGGCGCAACCACAGTGATATGATTGGGGTCGAGCTCCTAGCCTGCCCATGCAAGCAATGTGGAGGCACCAAAGGGCCACCAAGTGCTCCATACCTTACCCCCACCCCCAGCACCCCCCACCCCTTTGGCACAGACTTCGAGTCCGCCACCACTTTATTGGACTGCGGAGCAGTTGGACTCCATACGTTGTACAATCTCCTCGCCAACACTGGCCATGTAACAGTCACTGCTGGAGGCGCTCACAGCCCCTTCAATCTCAGCAACCCGGTTTACCAGTGTCCTCCATGTCACAGACTGACAGGGCAGCCATGCAGCGCACTTATCTCTGGCCATCCGAGGGGTGACCAGCACTCTCCGGGAAGCATTAAGAGGTGGTCACCCAGGGCCAGGAGAGGTGCTAAGTACAGCCATGATAACCACATCTCTCTCTCTCTTTCATGCCGCAGGAGAACCACATCAGGATCATGGATCCTGGTGACCTAGCTGTATGCCTGATGGCCTACAAAGACCATAGAAGACGGAGGAGGGAGCGACTGAGGCTCCTGGCTGTACAAAGGCAGGAACAGCAACCTCATGAAGAAGGGGCAGCAGGGGCTCCCAACACATGCTGCCCAGGAACGACAGCGCCTAGCAACACCTAGGGCCTATAGACGCCATTCCTGCAGATGACTGAGAACCAGTGTCACCAACGACTGCATATGTCTAGGGACCTGGTCGCTCACATCTGCCACTTACTGCAGGACCTGGCACCAAGGGGACATGGAGGGCATCCACTGCCAGTGGCCGTGAAAGTGACTGCAGCACTCAATTTCTATACCAGTGGCTCCTTTCAGGGCTCCACAGGTGACCTCTGTGGGATTTCACAATCCGCCACCCACAAATGCATCCATGAGGTCACGGATGCCATCTTCTCCATGGCACACAACTTTGTGCATTTCGCCCGGGACCGGGACAGCCAGGACGCAAGGGCCATTGGATTCGCCCTGATCTCGGGATTCCCACAGGTGCAGGGTGAGATTGACTGCACTCATGTGGCGCTCAGGTCTCCATCGCTACATTCAGTGGACTTCATCAACCACAAGGGCTTCCACTCACTGAACGTGCAGCTGGTGTGCGACCACCAGAAACGCATCCTGCAGGTATCCAGGAAGTGTGCACGATGTCTACACCCTGATTCACTTGCGGATCCCTGCAGTCTTCCAGGATCCACAGAGGATGCATTTGGGCTCCTCAGGGACAGGGGCTACCTGTAGAGGCCGTGGCTGATGACACTTGTGCGGCGGCCTCAGACTGCAGCAGAGCGACAGTATAATGAGGCTCAGACAGCAGCTCGCAACTTGGTGGAGTAGACCATCGGGATGCTGAAGATGCGGCTCCGGTGCCTGGACTGGTCTGGTGGAACCCTGTAATACAGTCCGCAGAGGGTGTCACACATCGTCGTCGTCTGCTACACCCTTTACAACCTGGCGCTGCAACAGGGAGAAGAGCTGGCTGAGGAGGAGATGGAGGAGCTGCAGGTCTCCTCCAATGAGGAGGGCACTGACGGGGATGAGGGTGAGGGGGGTCCCTGGTGGTGTCAATGACGTGGGTGAGGCTCTCACACTGGCTAGATGAGGCAGGCACACTCGGGAGGCCCTCATAGCTGCCAGATTTGTGGAGGATGATGACAACATGCAGTGAGGTGTCCCCGTAGATCCACACATCACAGTTGTGAACATTTGACTGCAGTCTGGCTTATGGCAGCGCCAATACCCTCTGAGAGAATGCTCCTGTCATGGAGAGGCAGTGGAGGCCCTAATAGTCGCTCGATTGCAGGAAGATGATGATGACAACATGCAGTGAGGACACTCCATAGATCTTCACATGGCCTCTGAGAATGTCTGACTCCTGTCTGGCCGAGGGTAGCTCGCTTGCACTCTGTGATCAGGCCCATCTCAGAGATGCAGCCATGAAACTTTAGATGCATCTGATGCTGTGTCCGCCTTCAGAGCCTCAGCTCTTCAAGAGCTGGTGCACAGCATCACTGGTCAGAGACGCTGGTGTGATGGGGGCCAGCCCCACCTTAAAGGTGCTGAGAGCACACAGAGAGTAAGAGAGAACTCTGTGGTGTTTGCCCATTACATTCTGGCAGTAATGACCAGCACTGCTGAGGTGTAGGCATCAGTAATGTTTCCAGGGAGTGTGAGGCTGGACCATCACTGTGGTCTGAAGGCCGCACAGAGCACAGGGAAGAGGCCCTGGCCTGAGACACCTGCCTTTATCGTGTGCAGAAAAGTTTCACATCTGAGTGACAAGAGCACCGCTCGTCAGAACAATGAGCTACAGGCAGGCTGACATTCTTAGGAGTTTATTGACATTGGTGAACAGTATGTACAAGCGATCAACATCCATGGCCAGGCTGTGCAACTACTTTTACCTGACTTTTCTAACCCTGCTGCTACGTCTTGGTGCTCCCTGGACATCCACAGCAGAGGTGGAGGAAGCCTGCTGACTGTGACGTCCTGTCTGTGATGACTTTGGCAGGCGTCCTCTGGAGGATTGAGACTTGGAGGTCCCCTGTCTGCTTTCAGGGTCCTGCTGTGTGGCAGTGGCATCCTCCTCTGCCTGTGAAGCTGGATCTGGAGGTCACAGGAAGAGAGGAGTCAGATGGGCCGGTCACTCCCAGAGTTACCTGGGTGGATGGCCCCGGAGTGTGCGCCTGCTGATCCTCCTCCCTATGGGTGCCCAAGGGCTCCTGGCTGAATCCGTGAGCGGAAGGGGAAGCTGGAGTGAGATCGAGCTGCCCAGCACCCCTCTCGCGTACACACTGTTGGGGCAGAATTTTACTGTCGGTGAGCAGGGGGCGGGGCCCGCTCGCCGACACGTAAAATCACGCGGGATGACGTCGGGCGGAACCCCCAATGTCACCCCGCCTCATTTATATATTCAGGAAGGGGGTGGGTGCGCAGCAAAATCAGCTGTGCGCCCGCCGACCTGTCAATGGCCACTTGAGGCCGTTGACAGGATCAATTAAGCAATTAAAGGACCTGCCCGTCCAACCTTAAGGTTGGCGGGTCGGCCAGGAGCCCCGGCGGCAACTAGAGAAAACATGAAACCTCATCCTGCGTCGGGATTAGGTTTCGTGTAGGGTTTTAAAAATTGCAACAAAGTTGTTATGGAAATTATGAACATGTCCTAACTCATGTGACATTGTCACATGAAGGGACATGTAAGGGACTTTGCTTTTCTCTATTTTTAATATTTTTAAAAGTCGAGGCAATCTCTCTAAGGCTGCACTTAGCCTCAGGGAGATGAGTGCACTCTTTCGTGTGCATGCGCGAAAGAGCGCACTCTCAGTTTTAGGGATTACCCCCTGCCCGCACAGGGACCGCATAGCGTTTCCTGGCGGCCCACCCACGTAAAATGATGGTGCGGCCCCGATCACTGGCAGCGATCGGCTCCGCGCCCTCCCACAATTGGGTCAGGCCCACCTGCCCGACGAACAGAAAATTCAGCCCTTGGAGTCCAACTACGGCATCAGCGATGGAGTTAAGCCCGCAGAGCAGTGCAAGAGTGATGTCCTGGACCAAGGTCCCCATGGCGGCCGCCATCCTACCAGTATTGACCTTGGTTCATTGCAATGCCAGCGCTATCACCTCAGCCTGAAGACGGACGGACTCCTCCATTGTGCCTTGCAATGTGAGGAGTGCAATGGACATCCCTTCCTGTTGTTCCCTCACTTGCCTTTGCAGCTCCAGCAACTGTGACATAACGGAGTCTAGAGGTTCATCATCTGACTCGGACTCAGCAATGTTCTGGCCTCCAGCAGTCCTCCAAGTACCGGAGACCTGGGAAATCCCTGTCTCAACCTGCTGTGGATCAGAAAGTGCGATGTGCTCACCAGATTGTGATTCTGAGACTACTCTAAAGCTAGGTCCCACCAAGTTGTGTGTCTCTGCGCTGGTGGAGGGTGTGGATGAGCACTGTGACGGGACTTCAGTAAGGGTGCCTTCAGATTCCTCTTCGGAGGTTTCTTCGGGGCTTGATTGGAGGCCCTGGGTCATGGACTCTGTCGGCTGTTTGGCAGATATGCCTGTGAAATCAAGGGGAGAAAATTAGTACATGGCAGTGGCCTGTGAAAGAGGACACATCACTCATGGCATAGTTGCCTGATAAAATGTTGCACTGCTGGATCCTCACTTGGTAGAACAGTGCTGACCTCACCGTCAGCACAGGACTGGTCCCGGTCATCACTGACCAGCTGGATGGCTCTGTTTTCAAATTCCGTCAGAACTTTTATTTCCGGCATCCCTCCACCTGTCTGCAATCTTTCCCTCCTGTGGTTTGCCAGTTTGTCCTGCCTGGATAGAGATGCGGAGAGTGTATCAGGACGCCTGCTGGGCCAGAAGATAAGTATGCTTGGCCTGTGTGGGTGGTGAGTGGTCCCATGGACGGGATGAGGACATTGATGGTGTATGTGAGAGAGTGAATGGTGATGTGCCTTGCACTGGCAGTGAGTGAGGGCCCTGTGGATGTGTGATGGCTTTGTGAGTGTGTGAGTTGGGATAAAAAGAGTGACTTACCCTGGCGGAACAGAGGAGATCACTCATCCTTTTGTGGCACTGGATAGCTGTCCTCCTCTGCAGGGCGTTCACACTGACCACCGCTGCCATCTCCTCCCAAGCTGGGTTGGTGACATGTGCTCTACCCACCCTGCAGCCACAGTGAGGGTAGAGCACATCCCGGCAGGCCTCCACGGCATCCAGGGACTGCTCGAGGACCCATCATTGAAACGGGGGGTCTGCAGTCTTTTTGCCTTTGCAGGCCAAGCAGCAGTGGTGAGCTAGTGGCGATGAGCGCTTTGCTGGCAGCTGCCTTTTAAAGATGGCAACCGGCAGGGTGCAATAGCGGGGTGATGGCGAGCGGGCGAATGAGAGCCCGCCCGCCATGGAAACGGCATGTTTTGCAGCTGTGAATATATAATGAAGCGGGCTCGGGAAGATACGGCGTGAAAACCCGCCATTTTCATTGGCGGGTAGGACTCCATCTTAACCACCCACTACCGCACTTAGTTCAATTCTTGGAAAATTCCGCCCTATATCCCTGTATCCACTCATCAGCTTCCACTACGGGATCATCTGCTTCCAGAATCACCTTAACCCACCTCTCTCCCCGCCACATATTTTGTGACTGCCTCATTCATTGTCGGTCTTATCATTTCTCTACCTTTTGGGGTCACTTCGTGGTCGCCAAAAATCTGTAAGATTTTGAACCAGGGGGTTCCCATGACTGACCAAATCACACTTCCTGGTTGCAACCCAATGTCCTTGGGAGCAGGGCTTTATACCCCTTTCTGACCCTGGTCTCTTGGCATATAAGGTAACGTCTTCAATCGAGTCATCTGATTGGATTATCAATCCCACCATGGCCATGCAAAGGCAAGGAAGTGTGATTTGGCCAGTCACTGGACCTGCGGCAGGAGGGAACTAACAAAAGGGAAAAACACACTTGACCTCATCCTCAACAGCGTGCCTGCCACAGATGCATCTGTCCAGTATCAGTAGGAGAGACCACCGCACAGTCCTTGTGGAGATGAAGTCCTGGCTTCACATTGAGAATGCCTCCATCACGTTGTGTGTCACTACCCTAATCCTAAATGGGATAGACTTCGAACAGATCTAGCAACTCAAGACTGGGCAACTATGAGGCGCTGGGGCCATCGTTAGTAGCAGAACTGTTCTCAATTATAACCTGTAACCCCATGGCCTGGCATATCCCCCACTCTGCCATTACCACCAAGCCAGGGGATCAACCCTGGCTCAATGAAGAGTGCAGGAGGGCATGCAGGAACATCACCAGGCATTCCTAAAAGTGAGGTGTCAGCCTGGTGAAGCTACAACACTGGACTACTTGCGTGTCAAACAGTATAAGCAGCAAGTGATAGACAGAGCTAAGTAATTCCACAATGGATCAGATCTAAGCTCTGCATTCCTGTCACATCCAGTCATGAATGGTGGAGGTGTACTCATCCAGGTGGGTGGAGAGTATTCCTTCACACTCCTGACTTGTGCCTTGTAGATGGTAGACAGGCTTTAGGGAGTCAGGAGGTGAGTTACTCACCGCAGGATTCCTAGCCTCTGACCTGCTCTTGTAGCTACAGTATGTGTCACTAGTCCAGTTCAGTTTCTGGTCAATGGAAACCCCCAGGATGTTGATACAATTCACTGGAGGAGGAGGAGGCTCTACAAATATCCCCATCATCAATGTTGGAGGAGCCCAGCACATCAATGCAAAAGGTAAGGCTGAAGCACCTGCAATAATCTTCAGCCAGAAGTGCTGAGTGGATGACCCATCTCAGCCTCCTCCAGAGCTCTCCAGCATCAAGAAGCCAGGCTTCAGCCAATTCGATTCACTCCACGTGATATATAGAAAAGGCTGAAGGCACTGGATACTGTAAAGGCTATGGGCCCTGACAATAATCCGGATATAGTACTGAAGATTTGTGCTTCAGAAGTTGCTGTGCCCCTAGCCAAGCTGTTCCAGTACAGCTACAACACTGGCATCTAACCGGCAATGTAAAAAATTGCCCGAGGCTGCTCTCTATCGTCAGTAAAATGATGGAAGAGTTCATCAACAGTGCCAGCAAGCAGCACTTGCTTAGCAATAACCTGCTCACTGACGCTCAGTTTGGGTTCTGCCAGGGCCATTCAGCTCCTGACCTCATTACAGCTTTGGTTCAAACATGGAGAAAAGAGCTGAACTCCCGAGAGGAGGTGAGAGTGGCTGCCCTTGACATCAAGGCCGCATTTGACCAAGTGTGGCATCAAGGACCCTTAGCAAAACTGGAGTCAATGGGAATCAGGGGGAAAACTCTCCGCTGGTATGAGCCATACCCAGCACAAAGGAAGATGGTTGTGATTGTTGGAGGTCAGTCATCTCAGCTCCAGGACATCACTTCAGGGGTTCCTCAGGGTAGTGTCCTCGGCCCAACCATCTTCAGCTGCGTCACCAATTACCTTCCTTACATCGTAAGGGCAGAAGTGGGGATGTTCGCAGATGATTGCACAATGTTCAGCACTATTCATGACTCCTCAGATACTAAAGCAGTCCATGTCCAAATGCAGCAAGACCTGGATAATATCCAGGCTTGGACTGACAAGTGGCAAGTAACATTTACACCATTCAAGTGCCAGGCAATGACCATCTCCAACAAGAGAGAATCTGACCATCGCCCCTTGACGTTCAATGGCATTATCATCACAGAATCCCCCACTATCAACATCCTGGGGGTTACCATTGAGCAGAAACTGAACTGGACTAGTCATATAAATACTGTAGCTACAAGAGCAGGTCAGGGGCTAGGAATCGTGCAACGAGTAACTCACCTCCTGACTCCCCAAAGCCTGACCACATTTACAAGGCACAAGTCAGGGGTGTGAAGGAATCCTCTCCACTTGACTAGATGAGTGCAGCCCCAACAACACTCAAGAAGCTTGACACCAACCAGGACAAAGCAGCCCACTTGATTGGCCCTCCATTGGCAAACATTCACTCCCTCTACCACCAATGCAGAGTGGCAGCAATGTGTACCATCTACAAGATGCACTGCGGTAACTCACAAAGGCCCCTTAGACAGCATCTTCCAAACTCACGACCACTACCATCTAGAAGGACAAGGGCAGCAGACACATGGGAACACCACCACCTGGAAGTTCCCCTCCAAGCCACTCAGTATCCTGACGTGGAAATATATCGTCGTTCCTTCACTGTCGCTGGGTCAAAATCCTGGAATTCCCTTCCTAACAGCACTGTAGCTTTACCTACACCACAGGGACTTCAGCAGTTCAAGAAGGCAGCTCACCACCAGCTTCTCAAGGGCATTTAGGGATGGGCAATAAATGCTGGCCTAGCCAGTGCTGCCCACAGCCCATAAAATGAATTTTAAAAAATCTCCTTGCTGATTTACACTGGTTCCCTGTTCCTCAACTTATTATAATCCTTAAGTTCAAGCTTCTCTATTGCCTTTTTCCACAACACTTTTGCAAGCTCCACTAGTCTAATGTTCCTTAATGCCTTTAATGCATCTCCTTCACTACCACTGTGGCATCAGCATTGATGAACCATGACAGGTACGTCAACCCAAATTAGTGGAACTTCCTCTGTAAGCTTCTCCAACTCTCTACTTCTCTTCCTACCATCTAAGCCTTCTTAAAATCAATATTTTCAACTAAGATTCTTAACCCTCCCACGTCTTAGCAACTGTGGAGAAAGTTTCTTCTACAAAGTTCCATGATTAAAACTATTTTATAAATGAAAGATTTTCACCAGATACATGAAAAATCTGTTTGTAGAACCTCTCCAGAAACAGTATTCATAGGAATATAAGAATATAGGAACAAGTGTAGGACATTAAACCCCTCGAGCCTGTTCTTCCATTCAATGAGATCATGTTGCTCTGTGACCTAACTCCAGTTATGTAC
This sequence comes from Cetorhinus maximus, assembly GCF_964194155.1. NCBI lineage: Eukaryota > Metazoa > Chordata > Chondrichthyes > Lamniformes > Cetorhinidae > Cetorhinus > Cetorhinus maximus. The sequence goes on from NC_135882.1 coordinate 99,460,785, forward strand.
TTTTGCCTCATATCCTTTAATACCTTAAATTGATAAAAATGTATAATCTCTGTTTTAAAATGAGCAATTGATCTAATGTCAATTGCTGTCTGCGTAAGAAATTTCCAAACTTTTATCGCCTTTTGTGTGAAGAAGTGTTTCAGAACTTCACCCCTGAAAGGTCTGGCTCTAGTTTTTAGACTATGCCTTCTTGTCCGACATTCCTCAACCAACGGAAATAATTTCTCTCTGTCTTTCCTATCTGTTCTCCTTAATACCTTGAAAACTATTCAACTCTTCGATGAGCTATACTTTTTGTATAGTTAAGAGCAATGTTCCTTCTAACTTTTCTTTGCTGAGCACAGTCTGCTTATTTCAATACATGGTCCCTTTAAATTTTCTGTGCAGCCATGCATGCACAATGGGGTCTTACATGGAACTACATACAACCAGCTTGTGTGGTACCTTGCAGATTGCTGCTAATCCGTGCATACACACAACTTAGGGGTTAAGAGTTGCTAAACTGAAACAAGTACTTAACCTAAAGAAGAAACCAAGCTTTGTGCAGGCAATTTTAACAATAGAGATCATAAAGAGAAGAAATATAAATAAATATTTAGAAGTTACAACACAGAAACAAGCCATTGGAGAGTACAGATAGCCCAACCAGTTTGTATTGGTGTTTACCCACCACGCAAACATATAATTCTAATTACTGTCATGTCCCAGTGCATTATGAACTTTCAGTCAATGCTTTTTTTAAACTGGACGCCGACAAACTATTAAAATGGCTGCTGAAAATCATGTGACCTTTGGCATTTTGAGCTTCAGACATTCTGAAATCTCAAGCGACTTCCTAATTAAATTTGGAATTTATGCATCCCCTTGTTTAAGGATAGATGAACACAAAAGGTCTATAGAATTCCCGCCAACCTGACTCTGGACAAAGGGGAACATTGAAGCTCAATGGGCCGTAATCTCCAAGCTCCCCAATGTCGGATTTGGGGGGTACCCCAAAGACGCACCGGGGAATCCCTCTGGGAAGTTCCCAGGTAAGGGTTTGCACAGCAATTGTCTAGAAGTGCACACTTCTCTGGACAATTGCGCTCCATTGCAAACCATCCGAAAATGCGGTTTAAATCACAAACCTTGGATGGTTCCGCCAGGGTTATACCAACAGTTACCCTGAAAAAGTTAGAAGAATTAAAACCTCCTCTAACTGCTGGGTAACTATTGTAACGGCCCAGACCATTCCCCCCCCACGGGACTCCTCCCCATAGCCTGATGCCTGAGGAGACTCCCCCACTCCTGACTAACCACATCCCCAACAGTATTCCACACCCACCAACCCCCCACCCAAAGAATTACCCCCACCCACACAGGAGTCCTTACCCAACACCCCCCACTGGCCAGGCTCTTACCCCCGACCTGAACCCGCCAACCCCCATGTTGACCCACGCCCCCCGAAATTCCAAACCCCCAGCATCTCAAATGTTCAGCCCCTATCCCCTCCCGATGTCTGACCCCCCACCCAGCCTTCCCAATGTCCGACACCCCACCCCCCAAAATGTCCAACAGCCCACCCCCCCCCACGATCCCACCCGGATATCCGGCCTGCTGTACCCTCTCCCGATGTCTGACTCCCCCCGACATCACCCCTGATGTTTGACCCCCTCCCCCATCCCCACCCGACCTCCGAACACACCCACCCTCTAAATCCTTTTCACTTACCTTAGGCACTTACCTTCTTCCTGGCCTTTCAATTTCAATGGGACCTTTAAACTGACATACTTTACAGCAGCTAGTGCCGTAAAAAAGGGGGCTTGCCCTCCTTCAATTCAACGGTGCTGGACTTCAACACCGAACTTCGGAGACAGCTGTGGCTGTCTCGCCTGGCCTGAATTGGAATGTCGGGCTGATTGCCACGCCGAAGAAGTTATAGCCCAAGGTGTGTAAGATGGATGTGAATGGATCCTATCAGCCTTCCCTTGTCTCATGATGGTTTCCCTTTTTCAAACCAGACTGGGTGAATCTCAAGGTGTCAAGCGACAACAAAAGATGAATGGAATCAACAACAAACCACCCTTTGTTTGGAAAAAGGAACTTGTGGAAGTCACATGGTGAGGGAACCAGCTTTGTTGTCTGCTTTAAATCAGCAAGAAGCTGCTTGCAGACAGAGAGTTTCACCAAAAGCCATTGAACTAGCTGTAAGTCATCCAAGCAGCCAAGGTAGTCAACAACCACACCTTGAAAGTGGGAAATCCTAACAGAGAGAAGGACTCCCCCAACCTGTTCCAACTTTGAGTTCACATGAGATCCAACCTCCTGAAAATTTGACTACAAGAAATCTCACAGCTTAGTGAGAATCCTTTGCTTTACCAGACCTACACTTCAACTTTAAAGCATCAACTTCATCCAAGAAACTATAGGCTCACCGCAAAAGAGACTGAAATAATTGTAAGCTGTAACAGTGTATTACCTTTATTTGTATCTAATCTTTGTGTGTGTGGAGTATTTGTGAGACAAGTGAGAGAAATGTCATGTTAATATCAGGGTAAGTATGTGATAATAAATAACCTTCATTTTTAAACTCACAAAAATCTTGCTCCTGGAATAATTTAATTTGGACACTCAGTCTGAGGGTAACAAAACACACACTCTTCCATACAAACATACTGATCACTGGCAGTAAAAGGAAATATACAAATTCTGTCCATAACATTACATTTACCCAGTGAGTTCCTATAACCCTTCAACTCTGTTTCCTCCATCCATTTGTCCAATCTAATATTGTATGTAGAAATTGTTTCTGCTTCAATCACTAACCCTGAAAGTGATTTCCATTAATTCTCTACACTTTGTACAAAGAAATTCCTCCTGTCCTCTAAATCCAGTTCAAAATCTCTTACATTTATTTGTGTATGTGGACCCCCTAGCTCTTGATCCCACAACTACTGGATCAATGTGATAAAGGTGAAACCATTAAAAATGGCATCTGTTGGTCAGATTATGAAGAAACATGCTTTCACAAATTTGCGCTCTCAGAGTGGAGCTTTGTATAAGAATGAAAACTATCTAAAATTTGGCCTTAGATCGCCACTACCCCATCAAAGGGCATAAAGATGAAGTGATTCAGTTATTGCCGAATGTCCAGAATTAAGTTGGGTGTATTGTTTAGAAATTAATATCACCAAACTTTGTTTAAGAATTTGGAGTTGTCCAGGGAAATTGAATATAATCCGTCATTCTATTTAAGAGCAGAGGTACATAACATAATTAACAAGATCACTCGTGGAACTGTCATGCGAAAAACCATACTGGCAATTGTAGATTAGACAATTTTTGATGTAGTAAAAGATTTGAGAGTTAAGAACACTTAGCAATTTTTAAAAAAATTTATTCTTTCACGGGATGTGGGCATTACTGGCTAGGCCATAATTTATTGCCCATCCCTAATTGCCCTTAAGAGGTTGGCAGCTCGCTGCTTTCTTGAACCACTGCAGTCCATGCGGTGTAGGTACACCCAGAGTGCTGTTAGGGAGAGAGTTCCAGGATTTTGACCCAGCAACAGTGAAGGAACGGTGATATAGTTCCAAGTCAGGATAGTGAATGGCTTGGAGGGGAACTTGCAAGTGGTGGCATTCCTATGCATCTGCTACCCTTGCCCTTTGAAGTGATAGAGATTGCGAGTTTGGAAGGTGCTGTCTAAGGAGCCTTGGTGAGTTTCTGCAGTGCCTCTTGTAGATGGTACACACGCCTGCCACTGTGTGTCAGTGGTGGTGAGATTGAAGGTTTAAGGTGGTGGATGGGATGTAAATTAAGCTGACTACTTTGTCCTGGGTGGTGTCGAGCTGCTTGCATGCTGCTGGAGTTGCGCTCATCCAGGCAAGTGGAGAATATTCCATCACATTCCTGACTACTCCCTTGTAGATGGTGGACAGCCTTTGGGGAGTCAGGAGGTGAGTTACCCACTACAGAACTCCCAACCTCTAACCAGTTCTTGTAGTCACAGTATTTATATGGCTGGTCCAGTTCAGTTTCTGGTCAATGGTAACCCCCAGGATGTTGATAGTGGGGGATTCAGTGATGGTAATGCCATTTGATGTCGAGCGGAGATGGTTAGATTCTCTCTTGTTGGAGATGGTCATTGCCTGGCACTTATGTGGCCACTTGTCAGCCCAAGCCTGGATGTTATCCAGTTCTTGCTACATTTGGACATGGACTGCTTCAGTATCTGAGGAGCCACAAATGGTGCTGAACATTATGCAATCATCAGCGAACATCCCCACTTCTGAACTTACGATGGAAGAAAGGTCACTGATGAAGAAGCTGAAGATGGTTGAGGCTAAGACTCTACCCTGTGGAACTCCTGCAGTGATGTCCTGGGACTGAAATGATTGGCCTCCAACAACCACAACTATCTTCCTTTGTGCTAGGTATGAATCCAACCAGTGGAGAGTTTTCCCCCTGATTCCCATTGACTTCAGTTTTGCTAGGGCTCCTTGATGCCACACGCGGTCAAATGCTGCCTTGATGTCATGGCCTCACCTCAGGTGTTCAGCTCTTTTGTCCATGTTTGAACCAAGGCTGTAATGAGGTCAAGAGTTGACTGACCCTGGCAGAACCCAAACTGGGCATCAATGAACAGGTTATTGCTGTGTAATGACAATTCAATGCCAAACTCGGTCAAATGCTCCCTTGATGTCAAGTGCAGTCACTCTCACCTCACCTCTGGAGTTCAGCTCTTGTGTTCATGTTTGGTATCACTGTCAATGGCACCTCCCAACACTTTGCTGATGATTGTGAGTAGACTGATGGGTGATAATTGGCCAGGTTGGATTTGTCCTGCTTTTTGTACATAGGGCATACCTGGGCAATTTTCCACCTTGCCGGGTAGATGCCAGGAGCATGGCAAGTCTGGAGAACAAGTCTTTAGTGCTATTGCCAGAATGTAGTCAAGGCCCATAGCCTTTGCAGTATTCAGTGCCTTCAGCCATTTCTTGATATCACGTGGAGTGAATCAAATTGACTGAAGGCTGGCACCTGTGATGCTGGTGACCTCCAGAGGAGGCTGAAGATTGTTGCAAATGCTTCCACGTTATCTTTTGCACTGATGTGCTGGGCTGTCCCATCACTGAGGATGCAGATATTTGTGGAGTTTCCTCCTCCGGTTAGTAGTTTAATTGTCCATCACCATTCATATCTCCTTTCTGGCCCACTGTAGTAATTGTAAGTTAAACCATTTCTTACTGTTATGGGGATTATGTGACTATGGATCAATCAGCCCTAAGTGTGGGGAATCTTTGGTGGAGCTTTTTAGCCTTGGTCTTAGAACAAGCCTCATCTGGCGCCTGTAAATAAAGTTTACTGTTTCTTCTAAGTTTATTACAACCGGCGACAAAGATAAAAAGCACCTCGCCTCACAACTGTGAGTATTTCAATTTTTAAGGGAAGAAGGAAAAGGAGCATACTCACCAGCAATGCCTCTCTTTGGCAGAATTGACCCATATGGCTTATCTGTTGAGGACTGGAGTCAGTACATTGAGTGATTAGGTTTCTATTTTATAGCTAACAAAATAACGGTGGAGGAGAAACAGAAAGCAAATCTTCTAAGTGTCTGCGGGAGCAAAACCTATACCTAACCCGTAGCTTGACAGCTCCGAACGTGCCAAATTCCACATCCTTCACCAAGCTAGTCGACCTCATGAAGGGACATTTTTAGCCTAAACTGTCAGTGATCATGCAAAGGTTCAAGTTTAACTCTCGAGTAAGGGCCCCCAGTGGTTGATCACATCGTACATCGCGATGTGAAAACAGTTAATGGAGCTCTGTGACTTCAGCGATACTTTAAACAACATGTTGCGAGATCGTTTGGTTTGCGGCATAAACGACGATACTATTCAGTGCTGTTTGTTCGCAGAAGTTGTGATAGAATGAAGCGCACCATGGAGATAGCTCTAGCAATGGAGAGTGCTGAGAGGGACTGGCAGGCTTTGCAGAGTGTGCATCATAGCACCGTTTTGCAGCTAGGGCGGAAACCTGCCTCCGGGCGTAGCACAAAGACCGAGGAGACTGTCGTGAAGCGGGACATGGTCCTTACCAGTAGGAAAATAAAAAGAAATATTGGAAGCAGCTCACCAGTAACCCAGAAGTTAAAATGTTATCATTGTGGCGGAAATCATGCACTTGAAGTCTATAGATTTAAAGAGGCAGAATGCCACTAAAAGGGCCATGTTGTTAAACAGTGCAGGACTAGATCAAGACAGCCATTCAGGCAGCAGGTCAAGTTAAAGGAAGTGCACAATATAGATGAGTCAGAAGTTACTGAAGCTGATGTTTATTCCCTACACAATCTGAAGGCAAGGAAAACTGAGCCACTCACTGTTACACTTCAAGTAAATGGAAAGCCTCTGCTCATGGAGGTGGACACAGGAGCATCGACCACAGTGGTGGGAGAACACATCATTAAAAACCTCAGAGAAGGTACCCAGCCATTGAGTTTGGAGAAAACTGCTGCTCAGTTAAAATCATATACAAGAGAAATAGTACAAGTGAAAGGCATCACCTCTGTACCTGTATCATACAGACAACAGACAGCTCAGCTGCCAATAATTGTAACAGGAGAAGGACCTAGCCTTCTGGGCCGTGATTGGTTCAAGGAAATCATACTAAATTGGTCAGAAATTTTTAAGGTCAGGACAGGAGGAATTCCAAAGTTGCTGAAAAAATATGACAGAGTATTCCGAGATGAGTTGGGTCTAAAACCTAACATATACGTGGACCCTGAAGCAACACCCCGTTTTTTTAAGGCAAGACCTGTGCCTTATGCTCTCAAAGAAAAGGTGGATATGGAACTATATTGTTTGGAGAAGTTAGGAATAATCCAACCAGTCCAATTTTCAGAATGGGTAGCACCCATAGTCCCTGTGACGAAACTGGACCAAACCATTTGCATTTGTGGGGATTATAAATTAACAGTGTACAAGACTGCGAAATTAGACAAATACCCAACCCCAAAGATTGAAGATCTGTATGCTAAACTTGCAGGAGGAAGATCCTACACTAAACATGCATATCTACAGCTGGAGCTGGACAACACATTAGAAGTTATGTCACCATAAACATGCACAATGGCCTGTACCAATATACATGCCTACACTTCGGTGTGTCTTCTGCCTGTGTGATTTTCCAAAGAACCATGGAAAGCTCACTACAAGAACTCCCCGAGTTATAGTGTGCCTGGATGACGTCCTGATCACAGGATCCATAGAAACAGAACATGTGGCAAACCTGGAAGAGATTCTGAAGAGATTTTTAAAGGCTTGCTTTCATTTCAAAAAAGAAAAGTGCACCTTCCAAGCAAAGGAAGTTGTGTACTTGGGTCATCGAATGGTTGCCCAAGGGACGTATCCATTAGAGGAGAAAGTCAGAGCAATCAAGGAAGCACCTTCTCCTACCAACATCACTGAGCTCAAGTCTCTTTTGGGCATGGTAAACTATTACGGTCGATTCTTGCCTAATCTATCTACAGCATTAGCCCCTTTACACTTATTATTAAAGAAGAATCACAGATGGTCCTGAAAGGTACAGCAAGAGGAAGCCTTCACAAGAGTTAAGGAGGTTTTACACTCGTCATGCCTGCTAGTGCACTATGACCCGTCTAAGGAATTGATACTCACTTGTTATGCATCTCCCTATGGAGTGAGAGCAGTATTGTCACATAAGATGGAGGATGGATCTGAAAGACTGATAGGAAATGTATCCAGAACCCTTTCTGCAGCCGAGAAAGGTTACTCGCAGATTGATAAAGAGGGCTTATCTATCATGTTTGCAGTAAAGCAGTTCCATCAATATTGTAAGGCCAATACTTCACCATAGTGTCAGGTCACAAACCACTGTTAGGATTGTTTAGTGAAGATAAGGCAATCCCACCGATAGCCTCTGCTTGAATTCAAAGATGGGCCTTAATTTTATCGGCATATGAGTGCTCTTTTATGCACTGTCCGAGTGCGCATATAGCAAATGCCGGTGCCCTCAGTCGTCTCCCTTTGCCTGATAGTGTTACACATGTACCAGTATGTCAAGAGGTAGTACTTGCATTGAATTTCCTGGACTTCTCACCAGTCTGCGCAAGACAGATAAAGAATTGGACAAACCGGGATCCAATTTTAACAAGAGTCCATGAACATGTATTACAAGGATAGTCAAATGCACAAGTTCCTGAAGAATTAAAACCATTGTTTGTACGTAACTCTGAACTGAGTTCTCAAGATGGTATCTTGTTATGGGGAGCAAGGAAGAGAGCCACTATTGGAAGAACTTTATAGTGCACATTCTGGTATTTCAAAAATGAAGATGCTCGCACAAAGTTATACCTGGTTGCCAGGTATAGCTAATGATATCGAAAAAATAGTGAAACACTGTCCCCAGTGCCAGCAACAGTAGAAATTGCTCATTTCAGCTCCACTGCATCCGTGGGAGTGGCCTGGTCATCCCTGGGTTAGACTATACATAGACAATGTAGGTCCATTTCTAGTTACCATGTTTCTTGTGATTATCAATGCACATTCCAAATGGATGGACATGTTTGAAGTGAGATCACCTACTTTGTCTGCAACCATTGAAAAACTGCACCAGAGTTTCAGTATTCATGGTTTACCTGAAGTTATTGTGTCGGACAACGGTACTGCTTTCACTAGCACTGAAATCCAAAGATTTGTGAACCTAAATGGGATTAAATGTATCAGAACAGCACCATATCATCCCTTGTCTAATGGGTTAGCAGATAGAGCAGTACAAACCTTTAAAACAGGCATGAAAAAACTAAAAGAGGGAACAGTAGAAATGCAAATGTCAAGATTCCTGTTCAGCTATCGCACAACTCCTCAAGCGACCATTGGTTTAACACCTTCAGAATTGTTAATGAAGCACTGACTTCGTATGAGATTGAGTCTAGTTTTCCCTAATTTAGAGGGGAAGGTAGAGAGAAACCAGGGTAGTCACAAAGTAAATCATGACGTTCACAGTAAAGGTCGAGAGTTTACTGTGGGAGAGACAGTTTTTGTATGAAATTTTGCAACTGGACCAAAGTGGATCCCTTATACAATCATCTCTCAAACAGGACCTTTATCTTATCAAGTGGAAGTGGAAAACAGGATTGTTAGGAAACATGTGAACATCTCAGAAGTCGAGAAACCCTCCAACAACCTGTTAATCCACCTGAAATCGAAATCAAAACCTCAACCCCCCAAGGTGCCTGATTAACAAAGAATAAACATACCCAATGTCTCTACTGAAGTAAATAATTCTGAACTGCCATTGTCTAGGGACGTCCCTGAAGCTGCAGTTCCTGTTCAGGTCAATCCAATGGAAGAACCTCCAATTGTAGAGTTGCGTCTCTCTACCCAAATCCGAAAACCTCCTCAAAGACTAAATTTATAATGGCATGTACTGTATATAATTGTATATAATATGGGTTAAGATGTTTTTTGTAAATAAGAGGGTAAAACAAAATTAAAGGGGGAGGAATGTAGTAATCGTAAGTTAAACCATTTCTTACTGTTATGGGCATCACATGACTGGAATCAGTCCTAAGTGCAGGGAATCTTAGGGGTGGAGCTTTTTAGCCTTGGTCTTGGAACAAGCATGTAGCCTCACAGGAGCCTGTAAATAAAGTTTACTCTTTCTTACAAGAAACTCGTCCTACACTCCAAGTTTATTTCACCGACAGAGGGGTCCCCTTTTGGTAATGGTCACGTCCATGCCTACAATATCACCGTAGACCCCACCCCTGGCCCTGATCGTCTGACCCTGGCAGCATAAGAAAAAAAAACTCATCTCACCTTCGAGGGTGCTTCAGCATGAGGCACCCTCTTCTTTTTTCTGCAGCCTCCATTGTGCCACTTCTAACGGTGGCACTGCCATGGTTGCCCAGCTGCTGGCCTCTTAATTGGCCACTGCCAATAAAATGCGACCCAGGATTCTGTCATCACCCTGCATGGACTCAGGTCCCACTTTCGGTCCAGGCAGCAGGACTATTTACTTACCTGCTAGCAAAATCCAGCCCATAGTCCTGCAGGATTCAACACAAGACTCTGAAGCACTCCAGTTGCTCAACATGAAGCTAATATGCAACAATATCCAACACATTCTGCTGGTTTGTGCCTTGTATCCTGGCAGTTGTCATGAAGCCTTTACCCTGCACCAGCCTTCAATTTTCCTTTTCTTTTGCACAGGCCAGTGAATCAGAGACTGGCTGCTCATTCTCGAACAATGGAAATATTTGCTAGTGCTGAGCTAGAAAGGTGCATGGCTGTGCAGATTGTAAAAAAGTTGTGAATGGGAATAACAGCTCTAGTTAACCATTGAATTTCTTTCCACACTGTTGCCAGGTCCATGGTCTGAGACTCCTGGCATTCACATCATCAGCACTATTGATGTATCTACACCACATCGGGTGCAGCGGTTTAAGCAGGTGCCTCACCACCACCTTCTCAAGGGCAATTAGGGATTGGCAATAAAGGCTGGCCCTGACAGCGATGCTCACAGCTCATGAAAGAAATAGTCCTCTGTGCCCGCTGCTGGTGAGCTATCTGACCAGAGGGCCCTGTGCCCATCTGCAGGGAACAACTCCTCCTTCCTTCATTCACTGCCTGGAACAAGATCTCCACAGCATTGTCAGACAAAGTGATGTGTCTGATCCCAGCAGCACACAATTTTCATACAGCACCCGTCATTCACAAGTCAAGAGAGGCACCTCCTTTTCAAGGGGTGCAGATTGTCTTTAAATAATGGGAACCCCATAGAACTTGGGTAAGCTGACAGTTATATCCCTTTTGATCCAACCAGAAGGTTGCCAAATCGAGGAACTAAATGCTTTTCCTGAAACAGGCACCAATAATACACTGTCACAAAAAACCAAAATCATTAAAGTAAGATTCCCAGCCTCCCCAGTGCCCATGGTCTTGGAAGGCCTGGTGTACTAGCAGATGCCACATATCTCTCTCCAGGGACACCCAAGAGCAGATGCTGCCACGGGAGAGAAGCAGACAATCAGGCTGAATGACCCCCTCAAACGGTCATGTCCCGAACCTGTTGATGGCCACCTTGGCGAGGCCCAGGAGCAGTCCCACAAAGCCCCCTGATCTGCCTGCTTCCCTCCACACCAGACTGCCAAAGATCAGGAGCGTGGGATTGAACTGCAGCCAGAAATTGAGGATCAACCCCCTCAGATTACAAAAGAGGGGCTGCACTCTCACACAACCTACACAGTTATAAAACAGGGGCTCCTCCAAGCCACAGAAATTACAGGCAGCCCACAAGTCATGATCAGCTTAACAATCTATTACATGGAACTGTCATGTGTAACACACTCCACACCAAATCTCCGATAGACGAAGGGAGGATTTCTGCACACAGAGCCTCTCACTGTGGAGTCTACCTCCCTGGTACAGCAAGACGGATGGCTACAGTATGGCCAGACAGCAGACATAGACGAGGAAGTGGAGGGTGTGTAAGAGCAATCCATACAGGAAAGCCTCCACGCAGAGTGGAATTACACAGTGGGGGGATTTCTGAGAGATGGCTCAGATTGTGGGAGGTTTCAGGGTCTCACATCGATAAGAAATGCCATCTGAACAGGGCTCAGTTCAGACGGGAGGGCTCCACACACCTTAGCCACCTCGACACTCGATTGCAGTCAGGAGCAAGCACCGCTTTTTAAAGATTTTTGATAGCTTTGAGGGTGAGCTGGACATTGCCAAGGATGTGTGTCATGCAAGCTCTTTCACTATGCCAGCCCACTCCTCAGTCATCCAGTACATCCCTGATGCTGGTCATCTTGGCAACCAGAATTCTCTCCTCCACCAGTCACATGAACCCGTACTGATGGAAGTGTCAATTTCTGAGCAGTGGCTCCCGGATGATAGCCACCAATCCTGACAGGAGAGAGCTCCAGCTAGAACCAACCATTTTCCAGACTCTGATCAGTTCCAGGTAAAAGACAGGCAGTTCCCACAAGGAGACGCAGAGACCCGCTAGGTTTATAAACAGGAGCTGCGTGTCGTAATTGAGGTCGTGCAGCTGATGGAGGAATTGCATCACCATTTACATTATCTAGGAGAAGGCTCAACGTGCAGGTAACTCTGCAGGATCTGAAGGTGGAAAATCGCAACCTGGGTACAAAGGCACATCGATGCCTAACCACCCTCCCTAAGCAGGAGACTGAGCACCACAGCAGAGACCCTTTTTCCCCAGAAGAATCAATTAGTTTCTTCTGTGTAATGCTGACAAACTAAGGGGAAGGGATCAAATAGACCAACTGGTACTATAACATAGCAGCCACCAGTTGGTTTATTACCAGTGCTTGATCCCTGTAGTACATCACTCAGAGCAGTCCTGCCCAGTGTCCTAGATAAGTGGTGGTCTTGGCTTCCAGCTCTTGCCAGTTCACCGACTAAACGTTTTCCGCAGAGCTAACTTAAACTCCCAGGTAGAGAAAGTGCGAAGTGCTCTAGAGAAAAGGACTGAGCTCCTCCGCCAGGGAGTCCATCTACCATTGACTCAGCCAGAGTCTGGAACATTTCTCCCAGTTGATCCTGGCAGAGGACATTGTAGAGTAGACCTGCTGACACTTGCACACCCTCCACAGGTCAATAGGATCCGTGACCATGTGAAGCACATCATAGTCACAAATAGCACTGATGGCTGGCCCTTACTACAGAACTGAAACATGAGGTTCAAACCATGTGTACCTCATGTGGTTGTCTTTGGGAAAATGTAGCAGATGTTCCACCCACTTCACAGCTGTCTTGTGTGGTGGTTGAAAATCTACCCCATACTATAACATCATCACAAAGAGCAAACCACTTCACAAGAATGCTAAAGCTGCAGTTATAAAACAGCTGGAAAGAATTCAGCAGTAGAGGGCGCTTGAGTAACAAGCAAGACTGTTTAAATCAATAGTAGAGGTTGTAACTCCAGATTAGAGTTTTTCACAAAATTTATATTTATTCATATCTGCATGCTATTTCTGTTCATTTTTTTACCGAAGTAATACATTTCTGTTTTATATAATTTAAGCTAATTATTAGTCTGTGAATACTGGTAAAATATTAGGAATGAGATTTATTATCAGTAAAACTAGACACATTAAAATGTATTTAAATATATAAATTTAAGTTTATTGTTTGGCGTGACATGATCAGACTAGCTTGCACTTTTAAGGCTAACATTTTAAATGAGTAGCACTGGGTGGTTCTAGTAATGGCAAAGTTTATCGCCAATTTATTAGTTAGTAAATACAGTATTTGTGATTCTTTTTTCCATTCAAATCACATAACCATCCAGCAGATGCCGTTAAAGAGGTTTATTAACTTTCAGAAACACCATTGATGGCTTCAGTTTGCTTTGAGGCGAAGTTTGCATTTAAGCTGAAACGTGGCTTGTTATCTTCACTGAGAAGATCATGAGCGAGGGAAGCAGAAGTAACAGAAAACTGAAATCCAAAATGTTACCTTTTCAGTTTAAGCTTTAATTTTTTATGAATTCAAGATGCTTTTGTATTTTTCCCTAAATACCTCATAATTTGTGAAGAAATATTAATGTGCATTAATATATACTCTAGAAACTAGTTACTTCCCTGTAGAGTTGTTCACAAGGTATTCCTGGTCAGGAATATGGTTATGATGTTCAGCATGAGCTAGGAAAGGTACACAGAAGGGGGTCCACAAACTGAGCACTGCGGGTGGACAGCAGGAGAGAACGAGACTCTTTAACACAGTGGAGGCGACAAAATTGTGCACCAGATTTTCCTCTTACTATGCTTAGATGTTAAGAATCATCTGGTTGCAACATATTGGGGAAAATCAGGCAGGAGGGAGTTGTACACCCATTCAAAGTTATGTCTTCTCATTTTCAATCTATTAATTTAAATGGATAGAAAATCATCTGAGCCCCAATACAAAATGCACCTCACCTGTTTTTCCACTGTGCATTGTACATACACTCTTTTACACTTCAGTACAATAAAAGGAAAATCTGTCCTACAACATTGAAATACACTGGCAATAAGGGGACTTGCTGCAAAAACTAGAAAATGAACATCTATATGTAGGCGGCAGAGCCATTGCGAGAATCTCTTTGGTGTGGACAAAATATGGCTTCTCTCATGCTGCTCTTATCTGAGTGGAATATTGCTGGTGTGAGAATGATATATTCCTCATTTTTTAAAATTCATTTACGGGATGTGGGCCTTGCTGGCTAGGCCAGCATTTATTGCCCATCCCAAATAGCCCTTAAGAAAATGGTGGTGAGCTGCTTTCTTGAGCCACTGCAGTCCCTGTGGTGTAGGCACAGCCACAATGCTGTGAGGGAGGGAGTTCCAGGATTTTGACCCAGCAACAGTTAAGGAATGGCGATATATTTCCAAGTCAGTATGGTGAGTGGCTTGGAAAGAAACTTCCAGGTGGTGGTGTTCCCATGTGTCTGCTGCCCTTGTCCTTCTAGATGGTAGTTGTCGTTGGTTTGGAAGAAGATGCTGCCTAAGGAACCTTTGTCAGTTTCAGCAATGCATCTTGTAGATGGTGCACACTGCTCCTACTGTTCACTGATGGTGGAGGGAGTGAATGTTTATGAAAATGATGCGAATCAAGCGGACTGCTTTGTCCTGTATGGTGTCAAGCTTCTTCAGTGTTGTTGCAGCTGCACTCATCCAGGCAAGCGGGGAGTATTCCATCACACTCCTGACTTGTGCCTTGTAGATGCTGGACAGGCTTTGGGGAGTCAGGAGGTGAGTTATTCGCCACAGGATTCCTAGCCTCAGACCTGCTCTTGTAGCCACAGTATTTATAAGGCTAGTTCAGTTCAGTTTCTGGTCAATGGTAACCCCCCAGGATGTTGATAGTAGGGATTCAATGATGGTAATGCCAATTGTTAGATTCTCTCATGTTGAAGATGCTTATTGCCTGGCACTTGTGTGGCACGAATGTTACTTGCTACTTGTCATTTAAGCCTGTATATTGTCCAGGTCATGCTGCATTTGGACATGGACTGCTTCAGTATCTGAGGAGTCATGAATGGTGCTGAACATTGTGTAATTATCAGCGAACATCCCCACTGACCTTATGATGGAAGGAAGGTCATTGATGAAGCAGCTGAAGATGACTGGGTCTAGGACATTAGCCTGAGGAGCTCCTACAGTGATCTCCTGGAACTGAGATGATTGACCTCCAACACCCACAACCATCTTCCTTTGTGCTAGGTATGACTCCAACCAGCCAAGAGGTTTCCCCTGATTCCCATTGACTCCAGATTTACTCGGGCTCCTTGATGCCACACTCAGTCAAATGTGGCCTTGATGTCAAGGGCAGTCACTCTCACCTCACCTCGGGAGTTCAACTCTTTTCTTCAGGTTTGAACCAAGGCTGTAATGAGGTCAGAAGCTGAGTGGCTCTGGCGGAACCCAAACTATGCGCCAGTGAGCAGTTTATTGCTAAGCAAGTGCCGCTTGATAGCACTGTTGTTGACCACTTCCATCACTGTACTGATGATGGAGAATAGATTAATGGGCCGGTAATTGGCCAGGTTGAATTTGTCTTGCTTTTTGTATACATGACATACCTGGGCAATTTTCCACATTGCCGGTTAGATGCCTATGTTGTAGCTGTACTGGAACAACTTAGCTCGGGGCATGGCAAGTTCTGGAGCACAAGTCTTCAGTACTATTGCTGGAATATTGTCAGGGCCCATATCCTTTCCAGTATCCAGTGCCTTCAGCCATTTCTTGATATCACGAGGAGTGAATCGAATTGGCTGAAGACTGGCATCTGTGATGCTGGGGACCTCTGGAGGTGGCCAAGATGGATAATTTACTTGGCACTTCTGGCTGAAGATTATTGTGAATGCTTCAGCCTTATCTTTTGCACTGATGTACTGGGCTCCTCCAATATTGAGGATGGGGATATTTGTGGAGCCTCCTTCTCCAGTGAGTTGTTTAATTGTCCACTACTATACACGACTGGATGTGGCAGGGCTGCAGAGCTTAGATATGCTCCATTGGTTGTGGAATATATATAGATGTATATATTCCTAAAGGAGGAAAAGACTAAAGGCTAAAGTACAGAAACTGGTGAGGAAATGTTGATATTTTCTGAAACTTTTCTGCTTTTTCCTCCTACCATCCTAAAATATGTAAGATGTAAATAAAAGCAGATAATTAAAAATCATCTTGTTATAGGCTTGTTAAATGTTTGTTAATGTGTGGAATATTCTTGTTTAATTTTTTATTTGCAACCTTGGTGTCATATTTGACCCTGAAATGAGCTTCTGACCACGTATTCGCACCATCACTAAGGCTGACTATTCCCACCTCCATATCATCTGACTTTGCCTAGTCTCAGCTGATCTGCTGCTGAAACCCTCCTGAATGTTACCTCTAGACTTGACTATTCCAACAAACTCCAGCCTGTTCTCCCACATTCAACCCCCCATAAACTTAGTCATCCAAAACTCTCCTACCCACGTGTTAACGCACACCAAGGGTGGAATTTTAAGGCCCCTCCTGCTGGCGGGATTTTACGGTCCCATCAAAGTAAATGGAGTTTTGAACAGCTCACCACATTTTACGACCCTCTCCCTGCTGCGACAGGGCCGTAAAATTCTGACCCAAGTCCCATTCACCTATCACCCCTGTGCTCGCTGATCTATATTGGCTCCCAGTTAGGCAACGGCATGGTTTTAAAATTCCCATCCTTGTTTTCAAATTCCTCCATGTCCTCGCCCTTCCCTATCTCTCTAATCTCTCCCAGTTCAACAACCCTCCAAGATATCTGTGCTCATCTCATTATGGCCTCTTGAGCATCCCAGGTTTTAATCACTCCACCATTGGTGGTTGTCTTTAGTTGCCTAGACCCAAAACTCTGGAATTGCCTTTCTTGCTTGCTACTATGCTTTTATCCTTTAAGACAATCCATAAAACCGGCCTCTTTGACCAAGCTTTTAGCCTTTTGATCTTATAGCTCCTTATGTGGCTGGGTGTCATATTTTATTTTATAATGCTGCTGTGAAGCACCTCAGGGATTTTAAGTTAAAGGTGCAATATAAATATAAGGTGCCGTTATTGTAGAAGCACTGGTGTTTTCCTCAAGATAAGAATAATTCAAATAGAATGATATCCTTGTCTAATCATGCATGCCATCTAACATTTTCTTTCAGGTCAAACATCCACTTTCACACAGAAAATTTTACATGTAGCAAATTCATGTTGGGCAGGCCTTTAATTTTACTTCAATTTGTAGAACTCTACTAAGTCCTGCTATTTGAGAAATAGATTTTGTTTTCCGAGTCACGGGATGAGTACTTGAATTTGTAAAGACAATTTTGTGAATCATATTCAAATGACTGAAGTGAATGAGTACTTAATTTATGTGAGGAACAGTTACAAATTAGAATTAATCTCTCTTTATTTTGGCATCATAACCATATTTAACATTAAGCACCACTTGAAGCAGTTTTCTGATTGGAAAGAATACTATTTAACAAGACAAGCTTAAGACTTTTTGAATATCAGACTGAGATTGTTGTTACGCTGAGCATATGTGGTAGCAGCATTTTGAATGTAAATCAGTTGTGAGCACTGCATAATCAGTATCAAAGGCATCAAAGGTTTACCACTGAGCCCACTCACCCTAGGCAGAGTCACTTCTAACTGTGAATTCCTTCACTATCATCTGTGAAGACAGTCAACCATGTATTGCTAATTGCACAAGCACATTTCTCCAGTTCGTAACTGCTTTGGAAAGTAGTGCAGTACAAGACTGTTGTTACAATAGTAAAGCGTACAGAAGTGTCGTGACCTGTTGTTGAAGTAAGAATACAGCATGAGGATTTGATGGGAATAGAGGGATACGGACCCCGGAAGTGCAAAATGTTTTAGTTGACAGGCAATATGATCGGCGCAGGCTTGGAGGGCCGAAGGGCCCGTTCCTGTACTGTACTTTTCTTTGTTCTTTGAGTTAGTTAGTTCTGTTGAAGAGTCATACGGACTCGAAACGTTAATGGTGTTCCTCTCTGCAGATGCTGCCAGACCTGCTGAGTTTTTCCAGGTATTTTTATTTTTGTTTTGGATTTCCAGCATCTGCAGTTTTTTGCTTTTATATTAATGCAGCATGAGTATTGTGCATACTGCCTGATGCACTCCTCCCTCCTCCTTAAGAACCTTTGACTATTTATCTGTTGAGAACGACCATCCTTTGTTCAAAGGTTATCAAGGTCTTTACTGTAGTGGACCACCTAATGGTTTTGAAAAGGCCATCTTTCTTTTTAAGGGTTCTATTAAAACAGGTTAAGGCCAGAAAGCCAGCGTTTATGAACAATATAAGAAAACAAACATGATGTGAGCATTCTGATTTCTCCATTGCCTTATTTGCAGCACTTTCAGATGAAATCGTGTGTAAGTGGCGACCACTGCAGATATGATTCAGAAATATTGCTGATTTCTGCAATGTTAATCAATTCATCCAGGAGAAACCCAGGTGTGCTTGTCAATTGATGGACAATACAAAAAGAAACAGGTAAATATTGTTGGGGGAGATGGTGGTGTAGTGGCCATATCACTGGGCTTATTAATCCAGAGACCTACCCTAATGGTATGGGTTCAAAGCCCACCATGGTAGCTGGTGGAGTTTGAATTCAATTAATAAATCTGGAATATAAAGGTAGTCTCAGTAATTGTTGTAAAAGCTCACTTGAGAAGGAAATTGCCATCCCTATCTAGTCCAGACCCACAAGTTGACTTTTAACAGCCCTCAGTGCAAGGGCAAACAGGGATGGGCAACAAATGCTGGCCTTACCATTGATGCCCACATTGCATAAAAGAAGGAAGTTAATTATTATTTTCAAAAGAGCATAACATCCCCAGCAGTTATTTAAAAGTGGCTCTTTCACGAATAAGTTTTATCTCATATCCATGTGCATATAAACATATAATAAAACATATACAATGGTATTCCCTCTGTCTCATATACTGTGGCACTTGGGTGTTAATATTGGGTATAATATTATACTACAAGCTGCTGCTCCCTACAAATCACACTCCGGATTCCATAAGAGGTCTCTGGTTTACCTGCACTGCTATGTTGTATCTTGTTTGTTTTGAGATAGCAGGTGGAGGCTGCCACAACATTTTTTTAAATTTCATCTTTTATTTACAAAGTTCCCAAGAGCTCCATTGCACCCTGAGCTTCACATTGCACTGATCTCTCTCTCCCCTACATAGCTGTGTTCTAGAGTCAGATTGAGACTTGCCTTTGGAGTATACCATCAGTTATGAATCACTGTGAACCGGAAACTGTTTTACAATGATAGAGAAGTGGCAGTAAAACTGCACCCTAATATTACACACAGGCAGCATACACACACAGGAGCTAATTAGGTCTTTTATATTAGAGAAATTTTATTGCTGTCACTTTTTCCTTTTTGCATTCCACTTTTGGGAGCTGCAGCACT
This sequence comes from Cetorhinus maximus, assembly GCF_964194155.1. NCBI lineage: Eukaryota > Metazoa > Chordata > Chondrichthyes > Lamniformes > Cetorhinidae > Cetorhinus > Cetorhinus maximus. Next base: position 99,480,267 of record NC_135882.1, read on the forward strand.
CCATTGTTAATGTAGAGACTTGGTCCAATTAAACTGGCCCAATGGCACAGTTTTTCTTTATTTGTGCTGAGGAAGTATTCCCTTGCTACCCTGGGGCCAACCATATAAGTGTGAAATTAGAATCATATGTAGGGCAGACCAAGCAACTTCCCATCCCTGAAGGACATTAGGGAACCAGTCAAGTTTTTACGGCTATCCCACAAATTACCAGATTCGTTAAATTCAGTTTCACAACTTGCCATGGTGAGATTTGAACTTATGACCTTTGGATAGTTCAGTAACTTAATTACTAGGCCAACCTATTGTTAGTCAATGTTTTCTCTGGTTTTGTTGGTTTACACAATGGAGTGCAGTTGATTGAGGAAAAACCACTTGTCCGCAATCAACCACACAACAGTAGTGTAAAAATGTATTTTCTCTCACACACACACACACACACACACACGGTGACAAACATGTATACAAGAATGATTGATATTAATATCTATTCTAATGCACCCAGTCAATAATAGTGCCACTACAGTCCACCTAAACGAAAGATTATAATAACATTTATATGAGGGTCAAGTGTGTATTACAGAGCGATATTCATTTATGTTTTTCCATAATGATATTGTGTCTGAGTACATCGATTACCAAGCAGGTGCTATCAGAGACAGGGATTAATACTCAAGTCAGTGGGTGTATAAATTACATTGAAAGGACTAACCTTAAATAGATAGGACGCCCTCCGCCCAAAAAATAATACCAATTCTGGAAGTATGACATTTTACCAAACTGTCACAACTTTGACAACATTTCTCCAATGGTGGTGGTGGTGCGGGGTGGGTGGGGGGCTGCTTTTCTGTCAGGTTTACATGTTGCCGAGTATTTGCAGGCGCTAGATGGAGACATTTGATAATTGAAGTATCTCACACCGGACTCACTTGTCTTGCAGCTGATCACTATGGCCAGCAGGGGACGACAGCATTAAGCCAGAAAAGGCTGAGCCAAGACACTTGCCAAGACAGTACCTGACATGGAGTAGTGTTTGCGGCAGTTTACAGAATCTGCATGAGTTGATAGTCTTCCCTCCCTCCTTGAACTGTTCCGCATGTAATCTACCCGACAACAGTCTGGACAGTGTGGCTAGACAGGTGCGCGCAGTCGCTTCTTCAAAAAGTTCTTTTGCGAAAGAATGTTATCCTATAAAACATCTGTAGATCCGATACATCGGAGTTAATGGAGCAATTCTTACCTCTTTCTAATCAATCTGCATTGACAAAAAGACAGATATCATTGCTTCAAGAACTGCACGTCAAGATCAGTTTTTAAAGAAGTTTATTAAACGGTTGTTACGAGTGTTTAATTTTCTGTAACACTTCCAGATCAGGAGTCCTATGGCTTTTGCTAAGCTTTCGCATTCCAAGTTTGGATTTTGTTTGAAGCGAACCAAATGCAGAAAGTTTTTAAGAATCCCTGCTTAAATAAAACATCATTTGACACTGCTCATAATACCGTTCTAAAAAAAAGTTTTTATTCCCGTAGTCACTGATCAGTTAAAAATACCATTTGTTTTTATTTCCCGTTAATATTCTTGTACATTTACTGCGTGGAGATAATGGAACAATTTCATAAAGATACATTTTCCTTTTCTCTCTTCACGCAAACTTTTTGCTGGACATTCACGTGAAATCGTATTGTAGACCTCTGTCCCAAAACTATAGTTTCTTTTCGTCGTTCGAGTGCGCATATTTTAATAAGTTTTTTTAGCCTACCCTGTTACCAAATTAATCTTTACATTACATACATGCATCACATACATACATTGTTATATTCACATTTTCAAAAATAATTTGACTATTCAATCGTGCATATTCTTAAACTGAAGCGCAATATCGATAGACGCAATGGAACGTCTCTAATTCGCAACCACTCTCAACACCAGAGATGCAAATACTAGCTGCCCTTTAGATTTCAGTTTTATTCTTTTGTATCGAATTTGTAATCAGTATCAGATAATGTAAAATGTTAAATGTCTCCTGTTCCATTACTTTTAATCAACTTGTCCTTCATCGTAAACAGCTAATTATGGAGTAGTGTACGATTTGCACATTAGGAATCCCAGTCAGTTTCAGAGGCAGATTGGCACCACTTTGGGATGTTTTTTCTTTAATGTATTGGTTACGATATTTTACACTGATTTGCACATTCCCTTTCAAATGAAACATTCTGCTTTTAAAAATCAGGCATTTTTTTCCCCATGTCTTGTCAGATTTGTCTTGCGAGGCTCTGACTTTATAAAAAGTGGCATGGTTTTTATTCATTCGACAATAAGGAAGGTCCCATTTGAAAGCAGAAGAGACAGACAGCCTGTGCATGAGCCGGGGCAATGATTTGGGAGAGGAATGTGCGCTCGGCAACAGGGCAACAAGTCCCAACAGCACCGACTCGCCACGACGCCCCTGCGCCATTCCGCAGCTTCTGACATCCCAGCACCTGTCGCTTGGCGCGAGCTCAGGCTCCACCAATCCCCGCCCAGCGCCCCTCCTCGCGGCCCGCAGAGGGCGGCACGCCATTGGTCAGCCGAGGCGACAGATGCAAATACGCGCGCGTGCGCCTTCCCCCCCTGCACCTGACTATTTACAGCACATTGCAGGAATGCGGCCGCACTCTGCACTGCTGCACCGCCTCCTGCAAGACCACCAGCACCACCACATCGGCTCCTCACCCTGAAACCCTCTCAACTGGGGGGGCAACTTTTTTTTTTAACACTCCTCCATTCCAGGATTATTTTACAGAAAATAGTACCCCTCCCCCGCAACACTCCTCTTTCCCCAAGATGCCGCGATCTTTCCTAGTTAAGAAACATTTTAGCACCAACAAAAAACCAAATTACGGCGAACTGGACACGCAAACAGGTAAACTATAGTCTTCCTACATTAATTATAAAAGAACACGATATATACAGTATGCATTCTAAAGTTTGATGCAACTTTTGCTGAGTGACTTTTTGTCTTTGAACGACGTTGTAAGTTTGTAGCAAATGTACTTGGCTCCGAACCCTGTACTCCTTTAGTGGCAGCAATGGGTGAGATGGGTCAATTGAAGTCGTTTTCTTTGAAATTTCGAGTAGATTCAGCTATTGAGCTGTTTTATAATCTTGATGATTTTGGGTGTATCAACGCGTGTTTTTATTTTGCTTGCAGTCATCATTTCTCCGTTCCTGTATGAGAGTTACCCAATGCCAGTCATTCCTCAGCCGGAGATCCTCAGCTCTGGGGCTTACAATCCTGTCAGTGTGTGGAGTAGCGTTTGCTCCGGGCTCATCCCCTCTCCTGTCCCCAGTGACCCTGCACCTGCCTCGGAATACTCATCCGCTCACTCCTCGCCCCTCAGTAACGGGAGCCTGTGCCCAGCGGGACGCCTCAGCCCTCAACAGTCCAATTCTGAACGGCTCCACAGGGATCCCAATGGCTCGGAGAGCTCCATCAGCGACGAGGAGGAGAGAATTCATCCCAAAGTGTCGGATGAGCACGGCGTGGACGCCGAGAAGTTTCAGTGCAACTTGTGCAGCAAGGCTTATTCAACTTTCTCAGGACTGGCCAAACATAAACAGCTACACTGCGATGCTCAGACTCGCAAATCCTTCAGCTGTAAGTACTGTGAGAAGGAATATGTCAGCTTGGGAGCATTAAAGATGCACATCCGGACCCACACACTGCCCTGTGTGTGTAAAATCTGTGGCAAGGCATTCTCCAGACCGTGGCTACTGCAAGGGCATATCAGAACACACACGGGTGAGTAAAGCCCGAAGTGTAACGGAATGTTTTTTTCCCCCCCAGTGAGGCGAACCACTTAGTCTGCCTGCTTTAAAAGATCAGGAGGGAAATATTAAACGTTATGCCATTGGTGGATATTCGTGGCACTTTACCAGATCAACTCGAATGTTCCTTTAAAATATATTAAAGTGTCAACTCTCGTTGAGTTTGCGACTGCTGCTCTCCCCTAAAAACACACATTTAAAGTTGATAGAAAATGAACAGATCCGAAGTTGTTCAAAAATTGTGCGAATTTATTTTGGAATTGAATTTAGCAAGATAGTTTGGATAAACGTTGGCAGATTTGTAAGCACACCTCTATTAAACCTCCCTGAAGACACAACAGAAGTCGTGAAATGTTGTGGCTGCCAAGTTTGAGATTGGTCTGCAGGTTGTATTCCCAGTGTTATCTGTACGAAGTGATTTTTTTTAATGTAAGAAGCACTGAGATGTTGACAGGACTCGGGTCTGAATGCACCTGTTACCAGTTGGCACTATCAGCACCTTCATCTCATCTGCTCTTCCACTAATATTCAGATAGCTGATTTCCCTTTTTAACCAGTCACAAGATTTTCATTATAACAGTACTATTAAAGTATTTTTGTGCACATACTAATTCTACAGATTCAATAATTTACCTAAACTTAAAAACACATTAACCAATGTTAAATAATTTGCAATAATAGATTTGATGAACATGAAGAAAGAAGAAAGACACTTTAAATTTACTAAATTAAAATAATTGAATATGATTTTCCTCTATTTTCAGGTGAGAAGCCATTCTCTTGTCCTCACTGCAGCAGAGCATTTGCTGATCGATCTAACCTGAGGGCTCATCTACAAACTCATTCGGATGTGAAAAAATATCAGTGCAAAAACTGTGCCAAAACTTTCTCCAGAATGTCTCTTCTCCACAAACACGAAGAATCAGGATGCTGTGTAGCGCACTGAGGAACATGAATTATGATAAGGACATGAATTATAATAAGGACTAATGATAATTCTGTTTTCACATTCACTATCCAAGCACCCAACTGCTCTGTTCCATCAAGATTTTATTATTTTGAAATTGTTGAAGCAACTTTTATAATTTACAATTTGGTAAAAGTTTTGAAAAACAAAGGCTATGATTAAGAATGTTCAAACTATGTACAGCATTATGAAATGCAATATTATTTGGGATACTCTGTAATATCCATTATGTGCCTTCTGTCAATGTGGCTGCACATCATGTTTTTATGATGTAAATGCTCTATTTTTGTATTTGGATGCATTCAGTATGAAAATGAACTAAATGCAGTAGTGCACCAAGACACTTAAATGTGTGCAAGTTAAAAGCAACCTGCACTTTGATATGTTTAGCTATGTATTTTCCATTCACTTTTTTAAAAAAAATGAACATGTTTTTGACGTTTTATAATAAACCTTTTAAAACGTGTTATTGTCATATCCGTCTACTAAATGTCAAGGAATGGATGTCAGGCGTCAGACAGACCTCAATATACAAATGTCCATACAGGATGGGTTTTATTTCTGTGAAACCCTGGCTGCTAATTACCATCTGTTTCACATCAAAGCTGTAAGGCATTTGGACTAACGAACCAATGCACAGGACACGGTACAGGAAATAATAATTTTCCTGTTGAGGTGTTTCACAAACTGGAGAGTCATTTGAATTTGTACCCCTTAAGAAACATTTAACGGATAAACACGCCGTTAAATATTCGCCCATTAAAACGCAACGCACAATGTTTCCATTATCGACTTTAAGATATGTACGGCCTCCGTATTACAGATAGCCGTTAGCCTGACCTTTCATCTGTGAATTCCAATCTTTTTTCCCCGCTACATTGTAGTTTTCCTCTTTCTAATTGCAGTATTTGCACAACTTCCTCGTTTGCAAATGATGACATCATTTAATTTGCTAATTTACGTCTAACTGTAGCGCAGTTATGTCAGCCAAAGGCCACAACTTTAAATGATGCACTAAAGATAGCAGATTTTCCTTTTACTCCTAGGAGAATCCAAGCAACTCAATTTACTCATTTTGGTTAAATATGATGTAGTTGGAAATAGATACCTGTGAGCAGGTTAACTAGAGCTACTTTCCAACTCGGCTGTAGAAGTTGTCAAATCACAAATATTTTTCTTTGGTTTGCTCCTTCGCAGTACACGAATGTTCGTACCGTGAGTTTCTTAAAGGATTTCCGGGAATTTGGTAACGTGTGTAAATACGGTAGATTAATTTTGCGGAATACCGTTCACTGATTAGACAAAGGATAACTTTGTGAACAGAAACAAAAATACCTGGAAAAACTCAGCAGGTCAGCAGAACTGTTGAAGAGTCATACGGACTCGAAACGTTAACTGTGTTCCTCTCCGCAGATGCTGTCAGACCTGCTGAGTTTTTCCAGGTATTTTTGTTTTTGTTTTGGATTTGCAGCATCCGCAGTTTTTTGCTTATAACTTTGTGAATCTCAGACACTGGAAGAGATGATTTGGAAAATTCCTAGTCCATAAATATAGAGACACAAAGGCTAAACTTACACAGCGAGAATTGGTGAGCGTTACTTCAGAGATAATGGAGTTACAAAACGATTTGTGAATACAGGAAAGACGAACGATTTAATGTAATCTTTAACAATTTAGTGATTACATTAAATCGTCTGTTAATTTCGCACCCGATCACATTAAGGGCGCTTTTAAATACACTCATCCTGTGCAAATGTCTGAATACTTAAGAGTTGATGGTTAAATTGTGGTCAAATTGAATTAATTAACTGAATTAACACCTGTCGTTTACTCGCCTGAGAATGTCTCGTTTAATTCCAATCCCTCTTGGCTGCTAACGCATCACAAATGTGTCATATCTGAGCAGCTAAAGTAAAATTAACATATAAATATACCTTCCAACCTTCCATATGCATGGTAGGGATTTTTCCCCCAAAATAACTAGGCAATATAAATATCGAATTCCGATCTTTTAAACTCAACCAGCGACGCTTGTTTGCTTCGTATCTAAGTCAGAAGCTCAAACAATAGGACTTTCTTTTTCGGAATTTTTTAAAACTGAATCTTTGATGGGAATCATAGACTCTGATAACGGAAAGGGCTTTACATAAGGGTGCTTATTTTCAGCTTGTTAACTTCCCAAATCAGTTCGAAAAGTAGCATGTAGTTAATAATATTGATCCAGAGTCTCGCGCGAAACTTGCTTTGAAGGTTTATGTCTTGGTCGTTTTTGATTCGTTTCTAATCTACTCAGACTTCGAATTTGACAGTCACCTGTGCATAGCAAACCAGCAGTAACTTCAACGGGGGATTGTTAAATCACCGCAGCAACAGTGCAAAATCAAACACTTTAATCTCCCAGCTACTTCTCAATTGCAGGAAACAGCACAACAAGGTACTTCAATGTAACTGGCACCGGTTAACTTGTTTTAACATGTAGCTTGAGCGTTGGTGTCTTCATTTTATGTAGACTAAAGGCAGCTTAGAACATATCGCCCCTAAATACTTTTGCTCAGTAAATGCCTTTGTTACGATCATAATGTGCGCTCTTTGTTTTTTTTTAGAGTTTAAATGTTTTAAATTTAAATTCATTTATTTGGAAAATTTAAAAGGTGATCAGTTTCAGATAAATATTTCCAATAGTTAGGATGACTAGGTGTCGTTGAAAAACAATTAGATTCATTAAATGTGGACAAGTTTGTTTACCACTAATCCACTGCCGATTATATTGTGAGTCGAAACCACTAACTCGATTTTAGTTTATTGTTTCAGTGAAGACCTCGCCACACACGAATGAAATGGAACATCCTGGCCCTCCGTAGCATTTATCACTGAAGAATTACCTTCCATAAGTCAATAACAGAGAAAAACTAACTTTCTGTTTGTAAGTATCAGAGCTATATAACAAATGGGTGTGTGGGGAATGGGGGGGAAAAAAAAACTTTTCCCAGAGTTAACCATAAACTTGACAAATGGCGTCCTCCGTGACTGGCCATGCTGTATTAACTACCCTGACCTTCCGGCAGCCTTTGTTACTGTTTACCATTCCAACCTACTTCAACGCCTGCCCTTCATATGTCCAGCTCAGAGAGATTGCTCTGGCGGTTCCACTCTTGCCTAACCCATGAGACCATAAGACATGGGAGCAGAAATTAGGCCAATCGGCCCATCGAGTCTGCTCCGCCATTCAATCATGGCTGATAAGTTTCTCAACCCCATTCTCCCGTCTTCTCCCCGTAACCTTTGATCCCCTTACCAATCAAGAACCTATCTACCTCGGTCTTAAATACACTCAATGACCTGGCCTCCACAGCCTCCTGTGGCAATGAATTCCATAGATTCACCACTCTCTGGCCAAAGAAGTTTCTCCTCATCTCTGTTCTAAAAGGTCTTCCTTTTACTCTGAGGCTGTGCCCTCGGGTCCTAGTCTCTCCTACTAATGGAAACATCTTCCCCATGTCCACTCTATCCAGGCCTTTCAGTATTCTGTAAGTTTCAATCAGATCCCCCCTCATCCTTCTAAACTCCATCGAGTATAGACCCAGAGTCCTCAAACGTTCCTCATATGTTAAGCCTTTCATTCCTGGGATCATTCTCGTGAACCTCCTCTGGACCCTCTCCAGGGCCAGCGCATCCTTCCTGAGATACAGGGCCCAAAATTGCTCACAATATTCTAAATGTGGTCTGACCAGAGCCTTATAAAGCCTCAGCAGCACATCCCTGCTTTTATATTCTAGTCCTCGAAATAAATGCCAACATTGCATTTGCCTTCCTAACTACCGACTCAACATGCAAGTTAACCTTAAGAGAATCCTGGACTAGGACTCCCAAGTCCCTTTGCACTCCAGATTTCTGAATTCTCTCCCCATTTAGAAAATAGTCTATGCCTCTATTCTTCATACCAAAGTGCATGACCTCACACTTCCCCACATTGTATTCCATCTGCCACTTCTTTGCCCATTCTCTGAACCTGTCCAAATCCTTCTGCAGCCTCCCTGCCTCCTCAATACTACCTGTCCCTCCACCTATCTTTGTATCATCTGCAAACTTAGCCAGGATGCCCTCAGTTCCTTCATCTAGATCATTAATGTATAAAGTGAAAAGTTGTGGTCCCAACACTGACCCCTGCGGAACTCCACTAGTCACCGGCCGCCATCCTGAGAAGCGCCCCCTTATCCCCACTCTCTGCCTCCTGCCAGACAGCCAATCTTCTATCCATGCTAGTACCTTGCTTCTAACACCATGGGCTCTTATCCTACTGAGCTGCCTCCTGTGCAGCACCTTGTCAAAGGCCTTCTGGAAGTCCAAGTAGATAACATCCATTGGCTCTCCTTTGTCTAACCTACTCGTTAGCTCCTCAAAGAATTCTAACAGATTTGTCAGGCATGACCTCCCTTTGATGAAACCATGCTGACTTTGCCCGATTTTACCATGCACTTCCAAGTATTCTGAAATTTCATCCTTAATAACGGACTCTAAAATCTTACCAATGACTGAGGTCAGGCTAATCGGCCTGTAATTTCCCATCTTTTGCCTCACTCCCTTCTTAAACAGGGGGGTTACATTAGCGATTTTCCAGTCCTCTGGGACCCTCCCTGACTCCAGTGATTCCTGAAAGATCACCACTAATGCCTCCACTATCTCTTCAGCTATCTCCTTCAGAACTCTGGGGTGTAATCCATCTGGTCCAGGTGATTTATCCACCTTCAGACCTTTCAGTTTTGAGAAACGGAGCATTTCCAGCATTGGTTTATCTTCCCATCCTGCACTATTGCCTCTGGAGCCAAGGATCTATATCTGGTTCCCTCCACACTTGCCTGCTGTTCCTTGGTGATAACATCTACAGACATGGAGTCAGCTTCCACATTTATGCAGACAACACCCAACTCTATCTCTCCACCATCCTTCTTCACCCCCACCTCCGCTGGCTCGGTATTGTCATCGTCTTTGTCTGATATACGACGATAACTTGCATTTATATAGTACCTATAATGTAAAAAAATGCCCCAATGCACTTCATAAGAGCATTATTAAACAACATTTAATACTAAGCACACACACAAGTAGGATTACAGGTGAGATGTAGGTTTTAAGGAGTGTCTTAAAAGGAGGAGAGGTGGAGAGATTTAGGGAGGGAATGCTTGATATTAAGTCCAATGCAGCTGAAGACACGAATGGCAATAGTGGAACAATTAAAATCTGGGTTTTGCAAGAGGCTAGAATTGGAAGAGGGCAGAGATCTCAGAGGTTTTATAGGTCTGGATGAAGCTACAGAGATATGGAAGAGTGAGGCTTTGAAGGGTCTGATGCAAGCATCCACAAGAAACAAATGGGTGACAAAGGCCTTGTTCATAAATAAATGGACATTCTAGAGGGAGATGCAGAGAAAAGTGGTGACAGTTTGCCCACTGGCAGAGTCCATTGGATCTATGTTGTCTCCAATGAGGTGCAATTCCTCCAGTTAAACATTGGGAATTCATCATATCTAGCCTTCATCACAAACTCCATGCTGTGGTCCCCAGTGTCATTTTATCTGACCATGAGGTGAACTCCCAATCCCAAATTCTCTCAATCACAAAGACAGCCTACTTCTGCCTCCTTAACCTCAAACTCCTCCAATCCTACCTCATCTCATCTGCTGCTGAAACCCTTCTATATTTCTTTTCCACTTCCAGACTCAAGATTCTTAATGCTTTCCTGACTGGCATCCACCCTCAATGCTCTATAAACTTCTAACCCAAAAATCTGCTCTCCATATCCTAATCCAATCCAAATCTCACTAACCCATCATCACTGTCCTTGATAGATCTACATTAGATCTCTGTCCCCAAATTTAATTTGAAATTCTCACCCATGTTTAAACCCTCTTATGACCTTCCCCTCCTTATCTCTGTTCCACCCTCTAGTTCCATAATCACCATCTACTACAACCTCTCTTTCTTCAATTCAAGCCTCTTGTGCTTTCGCTCCTTCTTCCACCACCACCAACCCCCCCACCCTGCCCCCAGCATTCTTCCAACCACCTTGGCCCCACATTCTGGAATTACTTCCCTATACCCTCTACAGGAAGAATTTTAACTCTCCCTAATTATCAGGGGAAAAGCAACAGAGTAGTTAAGATGGAGTGACTCCATTTCCTACTCTAATCCTGCCAATTCCTCATTTTAATGTCTTCTGCTTTGGTGGTCAATGAGGCAATATTGTGGGAGCTGTATTAAACAAAGTAAATTGTGGTCCTATGATGTATGTGGAACCCTAGTGGCATTTTACTTAACTCTTTGGTGCCCATCAAAGTCAGCTGCCGGGTAAATCTGTCATGACGCCACAGAGGCCCTCTAAAATAAGCTCAGAAGATTTTGCTTATTAGGACTAGAATAGATAGAAATACCTCCGCGCTTCTGCTATCCCAGCTGCTCACTTCCTGAGCCGCAAAATCCTCGCAACATCCCTAATCCCGAACTTAACTTACTACCACAGACTTCCAGGGTGTTGGTAGGTGGAATCCAAGTCACCCAATCTCGATCCCCACATTCCTCTGACCTTCCACGCCCCCCCCACCCCCCCCAACCAGCAACCCCTTTCTACTTGAAATGACTAAGCATCTGATCAGTGGCATTCAAATGAGCTGCAGTTGAAATCAGGTGAACCTCCATTGAAGACTCCTGTGTGAAACTGTTGTCCACATCCAGCTGAGAGCTAAAATCATTCCTCCCCTCTGTCACCTTTAAGACTACTATTAGGTCAATCCTCCTAAAATCTCTTTTTTTAGCTTGACATTTTTAAAGCAACTATAAAAATGCAAGTTGTTGTTTGAAGTTTATTGACCCTCAAATTTATGGTTGTTTGAACTACTTGTAGTTTATTGGGCCAAACTTTTAATAATTAGCTTGTTATAGTGTAGGTTCAATATCAATTTTATGTGAAAACTGCATTAAACTGACAAAATATGCAGCATGGTCACAATAATCTGATATGATTCCAAAGTATGACCGTTTTGTATCAGTTTGCATCACTTTGGTTTTACATCTAGTGTGATGAAAACATTAAAAACTTCCAGATGGCTCCAAGTTTTCTTTTTAAACAATTTTTAAAAAAAAACTAGTCCAGATGATTTTTTTACACTAAATTTTTAAATGTACTTTGGAGTGGAGCTTTGATTGTGTATGTAAGTATATATAACCAATTTTTCTGATCAGAAAACACTGCAGATCATCAGTATAATGTTAATGCCTCTGGCTCGCGCTGTTCTAAACTACATTAAACCTGTGTGATAATTGGTGCACAAGATTATTTGCCTATTATCACTTTTAATCATTACTCCCTATAAAATAAAAATCAGTATAATCCTGCTGGAACATGCCCTTGTGAATTTCTTTCCAATAGTCACTGTCTAGACTTGCACATGAAAATTGCCACTTGGAACATGTCCCAATGTGAGTCACCACCTTCCAAAGAGGAGGGGAGAAATTTGAAGGCAAGAGAAGGAGTTCACCATGTGTTTCTGTGAATCATGGAGGTTACTTTGCTTGTAAGGGTAAGCACTTCAACCATAGTATACTTAGCAATAAATGAATCACATTAACCAGGGTTGTTAAGACTTCTCCTCCCATCAGGCTGGCTATGTAGAAGATGTACTGTGTGGTCTGGCACCAAGCCAAACAGACCAGAGGGGTTACGTTATCTTTAGATGATCTCAGCTACCCTGGCATTGGGGTTTTACAATTGGTCTCAGAGTTCCCAGGCTACGAAAAGGGGGAATAAAAAGCTGTCAATTGCACTCTGAAGTCTGGGATATCCCTGGTAGCCACGGCCCTCGATTGCTTTCCCTTCACCAAGATCACAAATCACATTCATATACAGATAAGAGAGCCATTCCATAGAGGCCTATGCAGCTTCTAATATAGGATCCCACTGACTCTTGAATGATTACAGATTTTTTGCCGGAAGTTAATTCCAGGGATTAATGTTTGCGTGGTAAAGTCAAAGGCAATGCTTTTGCATCAAACAGTTTTCAGGAACAATTTTTTATACCACTTGCTATCTTGCTTATCCCATATAGTCACATTTCATTCACCCACATCAAGGCAAAGAGTCTGTTTTCTTCTAACCTTTCTTCAAAACTCCGTCTTATGACACAAGAGATCAACCTCAAAGCTTCTTCACTGCATGTTTTTCTTATGCCTCAGTAATCAGTATTCATGATGTGGCCTGACCAGAAGATGATTCAGTTTCAACATGATGGTTTCAGATTGATGTTCCACTGATTTGCCAATATAATTCAGCACTGAATTTGTAAGTTGTGAATAGCTGTCCTGCAATGACCATACTAAGCGAGTGTTGAGCCTACTGTCGCTTCCTGATGTTTTACCTGCTCAGCACCAAATAAAAAACACTGGAGAAAACAGAAACTGGGAACTTGTGGAAGCTGTACAATCTTGTCCCATAACTTCTGAGCTCCAAGGCAGAGTATCTGGAGGGGTGCCCCAAAGATGTGCTGGTGTATACCCGGCAACCAACCCTGCCCCCCCCTACCCAGCGCCTCCACTCTAGACGTTCCCAGGTAAGTATTGCACGGCAATTGCCCTGGAAGTTCAAGCTTCTGTTGGGCAATTTCCCTGCACTGGGAACCATCCAATAATGCGATTTGAATCGCAAACTTTGGATGGTTCCGACTGTGCTACATCAGTAGTTACCCAGAAAATGTTAGAAAAATTAAAACCTCTTCTAACTTCTAAGCAAGTATACCACTGACCCTCCCCAACCTCCACGGGACTCCCCACATTATCTGACCCCTCACAGACAACAAGACTCCCGCCACAACCCTCACCCCAAGTACCCCCTTGACAAGCCCCGACCATGCGTGGGCCCCCCCAACTATCCGACTACCCCACCCCAGAACAACTATGGTGCACCCCAACTACACCCCCACCCCCTCCACTGCCCCCTCCACCCCCTGAATACCCAGCCACCCCTGACCACCCTCCCCACCCCCTGACTGCCCTCCCTACCACTGTGCGCTGCACAAGTCTCGCCTGGCCCGAGTCAGAAGGTCGGGCACTATAGGAGCGGCTAGATTTCCAGGTAAGGAACTAAGAACAGAGTGGCAATCTGACTCAATGGCCACTCCACGGGAAGTTATGGACCATATTTTTCACCATCTGGGAAACCACGCTCACAGTTAAAGATTGTCCTATTTGTCAAAGCAGAGGAGGACCTCTGTTGTGAATGGAACCATTTTGGAACAGAGGAATTGCTTGATTAAAAAAAAGACCAAGATCCATCTAGTTTGCCTGCCTGTCACATGATATGCTTGGGAGGTGGAAGGTTAATGAGCTTCCAGTAAGGATATTTCTGTTGGTCATGGTGGGTGACCTTGAGCAGTTCCGCAGACTGGGCTGTAGACTGCAGCATCCCAGTGTGGGTTAGGGCTGCCTGGTCTTGGTGGCAGTGTGGTACGAATAAGTGCACTGGCAGTCAGTTGGCAGAGTTGATTATAGAATTCTTGGTTAAACATAGCAATGGCCAGGCCTTGCTGCATTCAGACGTGAGTGCATGTCCAAATGCAGCAAGACCTGGACAATATTCAGGCTTGGGCTGACAAGTGACAAGTAACAGTCATGCCACACAAGTGCCAGGCAATAACCATCTCCAACAAGAGAGAATCTAACCATCGCCCCTTGACGTTCAATGGCATTACCATCACTGAATCCCCCACTATCAACATCTTGGGGTGTTGATACTATTGACCAGAAACTGAACCGGACTAGCCTTATAAATACTGTGGCTACAAGAGCAGGTCAGGGGCTAGGAATCCTGTGACGAGTAACTCACCTCCTGACTCCCTAAAGCCTGTCCACCATCTACAAGGCACAAGTCGGGAGTATGATAGAATATTCTCCACTTGCCTGAATGAGTGCAGCTCCCACAACACTCAAAAAGCTTGACACTGTCCAATACGAAGCAGCCCATTTGATTGGCACCACATCCACAAACATTCATTCCCCCCACCAACAACGCACAGTAGCAGCAGTGTGTACCATCTACAAGATGCACTGCAGGAATTAACCAAGGCTCCATAGGCATCAACTTCCAAAGCCACAACTACTACCATTTAGAAGGACAAGGGCAGCAGATAGATGGGAACACCACTGCCTGGATGTTGCCCTCCAAATCACTCATCATCCTAACTTGGAAGTATATCACCGTTCCTTCACTGTCGCTGGGTCAAAATCCTGGGACTCCCTCCCTAACAGCACTGTGAGTGTACCTACACCACATGGGCTGCAGTGGCTCAAGAAGGCAGCTCACTAAGGGCAACTAGGGATAGGCAATAAATGCTGACCCAGCCAGTGAAGCCCACATCCTGTGAATGAATTTTAAGAAAAGAAAAAAAGGCAGTGGTGTAGTGGTAACATCACTGGATAGTAATCCAGAGGCACAGGTGATGATCTGGGGATGCGTGTTCAAATCCCACAATGGCAATTGGTGGAATTTAAATTCAATTCATGAAAAAGTCTGGAATTGGAAAGTTGTCTTAGTAATTGTGGCCACAGGCAGTACTGTGACCTTGGTGGGGGTGCTTGGCAGGGTAGCTGCCTGTGACCAGCTCTAATTAAGGCCCACCCAGCGTGGAATGCAAGTGGCAGTGCTGAGTGCTGCTGTTGTGGGGAGGAGGGTGAGTGGGCCTAGTGTGATCTTTGAGCACATGCACAAAAGAGCGCTTCAATCTCCCTGAGGCACAGAGCTGTTGGCGGGCGCGCAGCCAACTCTGGGGTGCACCTGCCGAGCAAAATATCACGTGACTGCGTGATGATGTCGGGACGCTCACCTGACATCGCTCGTCATTTTATGATCAGGCGCGCGCCCGTACGCCGAACGTAATATTCTGCCCCATGAAACTATCATCAATTGTCATAAAGACCCAACTAATGCCCCTTTAGGGAAATAAGTATGACAATCTCTGTGACTCCAGATCTACTGCAATGTGGTTGACTTTTAACTGCCCTCTGAAATGGCCTCCAAGCCACTCAGCTCAAGCGCAATTAGGGATGGGCAACAATGTCCCATGAAAGAATTTTTAAAAGTCAGTCTAATATCCAGAAAATAAAATAGAGATGCTGGCTTAGATGTTTGGTTATTCCTAAAAATGGACCCAAAAGACCAAGAGCACATCAACGCACGGGACAATGTGAAATTCATGAAGGGAACTCAATATAATGAGTCAGATGTATAGCCAGTGCTACCCATGCTGCTTGTTTGCTATGTATGCGCCTGTTAGGGATGGTGGAGTGGTGTGGGGACGTACACAAAGTCAGGTTTGACTGATGTCACTTAAATGTGTGGCTATAAAATAGGAAATGCACTGGCTGAACAGTGCAGAGAATCTTGTCAATTAGAAAAATAATATAAAGAGAGACAGAGTAGGCATCCAGAATTACCATTACATCATTGGTAGCCCAGTTCCAGGTGTGGGACAGGAGGAGGGGGATTCTGTTCCCCTCATGAAAATCCTCCAAACTGTACCTCATGCCTGTGGTAAGAGCTGGTCGAGGAGGTCAATCCCTGGACATGGCTGCAGTACTGGGAAAAGCTCATTGACTCCACTAGAATTGCCAAGACAAGAATATATCAATGATTCTCATCTCCATTACCTGCACCACCTTCAGTCATATGACTCACAATACTCCCCTACTGGCTTCCCTCCACTCTCCTACCATCACTGCACCACACTTTATTCCACCTTCTTCTCCTACTCATTAGGAATGGCCTCCCTCTGTGCCCTAACCTATCTTAGTTTCTATGTTTATAAGCACTTACGCACACTCACTTCCTCATCTCACATCTGCCATCTAACCTGCAAACTTTTCTACCATGCCAGGCACATTCTTAAAACAGCTCAAAAGGCGAACCATAAGGGACTCCCTTCTTTCTCGCAGGAAAAGGTCATTCACAACATGAGGCAGAAGGCAGTGACTGTAAGAGGCCGAACTCACCTCCACATCCTCTGCCCTGTGGAAGTAAATATGCTGACTATCATGGACAGGAGGAGCAGCACAGCTTTGGTTGTGGGAACATTGGAGGGGATTTCGTGCAGGGTTCTTCACACCTTATCCTTTTTTTCAGTTCTACTATCCCACTCTACACACTTTGCATGACAAACTGCAGTTGTTTTTATCAATCACCCATCTCTCTCTGCTCTGCCTGCATATTAAAAGCTGACCCTTGACCCTCTCTTTCATTTCAGGTGTAGAAAATGTGGGTGCCGTTGTGCTGCTTCAAGAAGAGGAGGCCAGCCTTCCTGAAGATGCAGTGTCATTCAATCTGACCCTAACAAACCAGCTCAGCATCATGTCTGCTTTAGTGGATAGGCGAGAGTCTTCAAATGATGAATTACAGGCCACAACTGTGATAACACTAGGACAGGTGGATAGGATGCCACATGTCCCCATTTACCAGAGGTTGAGGCCATGTACTAGCTCTGCTGCAGAGGAGTCTGATAAGGACTTTGGAGGCCCAGGCATACGCCAAGAAATGCTCGGTGCACTAGGTAGCCTGCTAGAGAGCTGGCACACAATTTTTCAGAGATTGGAGGAGTTTAGCTTCAACTTGTGTCCAATTTTGCACAGGAAATTAAGACTGGAGTGAGTGGTTTAATGGCTTCTGTGGCAGCTCACATCTAGGATCTGAGGCCAGTGCCAAAAGGGGCTTCTAGAGTGTCACATCTGTTCTCATGCAGAGCCATAGGAGTACAGATGTGCGGCCCCAAGAACGTGGCCTTGGTTCCATGGAATTGGACCCCGATACCCTCTCTCAGGGTGAGCATGCCTGCTACTCTACCAACTAGCCTGCCAGTGCAATTATTAGTATCACACTGCCAACAGGACCAGGCTGTCCTGACCCACACTAAGATGCTGCAGTCTACAGCCCAATCTTCAGAACTGCTCAACCCACCATGTCCTTACTGGAAGCTCAGCGGCCTTCCACCTCCCAAGCTGTAACCACTGGGGATAAAGCTCCAAAAAGCACAAGAATAAGAAAACAAGCACACAAGACATACACAAAAGGGTTGCAAAAAGATAGCTCTTAATTATTCCTGGTAAGTATTATACATAGCTAGAAAAGAGTTGTTGGAGTAATCTTAGTTCTGGATTTGGTGTTGTTCATTTTAGTGAAGTAAGGGCAAGACCCATACAGCTGGACTGAAGGAAGGCAGTGATAGTAAGGATGGTAGTGGCAAGGATTGTGGGACTGTTGGTGCATTGAGATGGGAGGGATATGAAGCATTCTTAAATAAAGTTGCTGTCCAAGAGCTGGGCGCTGATGATCAATAATCACCATACTCTTCCTCCTGTTGTTGTTCTTCCTCTTCATGCATTTCTGGTGGTACAGTCTGGACCCAGTGTAAAACAAATCAACTGGGTCACAAGCAGTAACCAGGAACCACAGTCACGGCTGTACTATTCTTCTAAACAGCCCAGGTAGCAGAGCATTGCTTGAGACCCCAATGGTCTAATTGATAATAATTCTGGGGGTGATATGGATCTCGTTGACAAGCTTTGCCACTATCTCTGGATTCATGAGCCATACCAGTGGGGATGTATCTCTTAACCTAATGGCCTGGTTGGAGCAAAGGCCATACAGAAGCCTGGTGCAGGATGAACAAATTTTAACTGCTGCCAGGACATTGGACACAGACCTGCATGATGCACTCCCTGAGATTACAAATATGCCAGTTATTGATAGAGTGGATTCCCTTTCTATTCAGAAAGATGCAGGTGGAGCATGTAAATAAATATGAGTGCAATCTATAGCACCTTAGATCCTGGGAAAAATCTGTAATGTTCATATAGTGAATTCCTTAATCCTCCTATTGCAAAGAGTCTGAGTAACCTCTCTGATACAATAATGGACTACAAACTGAGAGATGCCACTAATGGCACTTGTGGCAGCATGGAAAGAACTTGTTCATTTAAAGTGAAGAGCCACTGTGGTCTTGATAACCATAGGCAATGCTGTTCATGCCTTAGTTTGGACTTAAGTTGTGGCTTCAGCAGTTGACATAGTTCAGTGATAGCCTCTTGGTGAAGCAAAAGTGTGTGACACTTTGCTGCACAGTGAAATTCAGGTATGAGAAATGCTCGCTGGAGATCCACTGTACATATGGCCTCCTTCTTAGTGTCTTCCTCCTCCCCCATCTCCCTGGAATTCCTGTTCTCTCCTGTCTTCTTTGCTGCTTTCTCTCATTTTCCAGTGCTAAAGGCAGACCTAACATACCATCCAGAGTTGCAACATGACATTTTAAGGGAGACAAAAACAGCCCAACACCAATAAAAAAGCTGTTAACAGAAGTCAGATTTCAATTGTTGAAAGCAGAAATTAGCCATCAAAATATCCAGAGGTTAATGAACAGCCTCAGAAAATCAACAAATGAACCCGGCCCTTAAATAGTACTTCTGCTAGGTCAGTTGTAGCACTGTGATATGCTGATGAGTTTGTCACTAATAAGGAGAAACTGATTTCACTGCCAGGAGAATCGACATCCAAAGGATGCAGATTCCAGATAATTGGCAAGAGTCAGAAGGGGGAGGAATTTTTTTTAATGCAGCGAGTTATTATAATCTGGAATGCGTTGCCTGAAAGGGTGGTGGAAGCAAACTTAATGGCAACTTTCAAAAGGTAATTGGATATATACTTGAAAAGTAAAACTATGCAAGGCTATAGGGACAGAGCAGGATAGTGGGACTAATTGGATAGCAATTTCAAAAAGATCATCACAAGCACTGGGGCAGATCAATTCCATTAAAGGATCCTACAACAATTGTAGGATTCTTATTTAAATATTTTCTGAGCTTTTTATATGCCTTTGGCATTGCACTCCACTTATGGCTGTGCTTGATCCAACATGGGGGGCGGGAGTGGGGGGGCACAAACTCCCAATGCAGAATCAAAGCTGACAGGCTGCTTGCCATATTGGACCTTTAGTTGTCAGTGTCACACCTACAAACCAATTAGTTAACACAGTAAACCAGGTCCATTCATTTTACCTGTATCAGATTATATATTGTTTTTTCTTATTTTTCTATTCATGAAGACAGTAGGTATTTTGAGCAGCATTTCAATAAGTGAATTGGATTCTTTATGATTCTGCTCCAAAGTTATTTATAACTGAATATGTTGCCTCTGCACAGTATTGGACTTGGCACATAACTCATTGGTATCCATTCTTTCTTCTCCTTGTTGACTTTTCATACTGTAACTTTAGTAAATGGAGCTCTTTACAATGATAGCTGGGCAGTTGCCAGGTTCTGACAGTTTGTGGTAAAGTTTATTTTTATTTAAGTTATTTATTTATGAAATATGTTCAGTCTTAAAATTTGAGTGCTCTTAAAGTGATAACTTAATTTGTATTTTTATATTCAAAAACTCAAACAAATTAATTATCTATAATGCAGCCAATCCTATAAATAATAGACAGATAATATTATGTCATGTGAGAACTTTGGGGTTTGCAGTTATTGTTTAAGTCTCTCTGATTCTAATCAGCTTCACTACCTTCTTGGGACTGATATCAAGTGAGGAATTTTTATTCTGATTTATGACCAGAGCAATAGCAAAGTTTCACACTGAAGCTGGTGAAACAGCTTCAAATTTAAAAAGATTTACATTTCCAAAACATGCATGGTTATTGCATTGATTACGGCAGAATTTGGAAAATAATGTCTAGAAAACAGAATTCCAGTTTAAACTTGCATAAATACAGACTGAAAGTAAAAGGAAGAAATCCCTTAAATGCATGATTTAACTCTGACTTCAGCATATAATAGAAAACATTTTTTTTCATTTACGGGATGTAGGTGTTGCTGGCTAGGCCAGCATTTATTGCCCATCGCGAATTTCCCATGAGAAGATATTATTGAGCTGCCTTCTTGAACCTACATATGAATATACAAACACGGAGCAGGGGTAGGCCATTTGGCCCCTTGAGCCTGCTCTGCCATTTAATAAGATCATGGCTGATCTGATAGTAACCTCAAATCTGCATCCTGCCTATCCCCAATAACCTGTTACTCCCCTTGCTTATCAAGAATCTATCCACCTCTGCCTTAAAAATATTCAAAAACTCTGCTTCCACCGCCTTTTCAGGAAGAGAGTTCCAAAGATTCATGACCCTCTGAGAGAAAAAATTTTGCCTCATCACTGTTTTAAATGGGCGACTCCTTATTTTTAAACAGTGACCCCTCATTCTAGATTCTCCCACAAGAGGAAACATCCTCTCCACATCCACCCTGTCAAGGACCCTCTGGATCTTAAAGGTTTGATTCAAGTCACCTCTTACTCTTCTAAAGTCCAGTGGGTACAAGTCTAGCCTGCCCAATCTTTCCTCATAAGACAACCTGCTCATTCCAGGTATTAGTCTGGTAAACCTTCTATGAACTGCTTCCAATGCATTTACGTCTTTCCTTAATAAGGTGACCAATATTGTACACAGTGCTCCAGATGTGGTCTCACTAGTGCTCTGTACAACTGAAGCATAATCACCCAACTTTTGTATTCAATTCCCCTCGCAATAAATGATAACATTCTATTAGCTTTCCTAATTACTTGCTGTACCTGCATACTAGCCTTTTGCAATTCATGCACTATGACACCCAGATCCCTCTGAACCTCAGAGCTCTGCAATCTCTCACCATTTAGATAATATGCCTCCCTTTTATTCTCCTGCCCAAATGGACAGTTTCACATTTTCCTACATTATACTCTGTTTGCCAGATCTTTGCTCACTCATTTAACCTATCTATATCTTTTTGTAGCCTCCTTATGTCCTCTTCACAACTTACTTTCCTACCTATCTTTGTGTTATCAGCAAATTTGGCAATCATCCCATCCATCCCTTCATCCATGTCATTTATATAAATTGTAAATAGTAGGGGTCCCAGCACTGATCCCTGTGGCACACAACTCGTCACATCTTGCCAACCTGAAAAAGACCCATTATGCCTACTCTCCGCTGTCTTTTAGCCAGCCAATCTTCTATCCATGCCAATATGTTACCCCCTCCACCATGAACTTTTATTTTCTACAAAACCCTTTGCTGTGGCATTATAAAATGCTTTCTGGAAACCTCTGCAGTCCATGTGGTGTAGGTATACCCACAGTGCTGTGAGGGAGGGAGTTCCAGGATTTTGAACCAGCGACAGTGAAGGAATGGGGGTATATTTCCAAGTCAGGATGGTGTGGCTTGGAGGGGAACTTGCAGGCGGTGTTGTTCCCATTCCCTTTCTGCCTTTGTTCTTCTAGTTGGTAGTGGTTGCGGGTTTGGAAGGTATTGTCGAAGGAGCCTTTGGTGAGTTGCTGCAGTGCATCTCGTAGATGGTACACACTGCTGCCAGTCGGCGGGGGCAGGAGAGGGTGGCTGGGAAGTTGACCGCCGCCCATGATTGAGGCCGGAAGGCGATTTCACACCGTTGGGCCATTAAGGCCCGCCCAGCATGAAACACGAGTGGCAGCGCTGAGCGCTGCCTGTGTGGGTGGGGGGTGGGGGGGGGGGTGGGGGTGGGTGGGTAGGGAGAGCAGGGCGAGCGTGAACTTTGTGCATGCATGTAAGTGCATGGTTCAGAATCTCCGAGGCACAGAGCTGCCTCAGGTCGATGAAGAGATTTTTTAAAAATAAAGAATTGAAAAATGTAATAAAACATGTCCCCTCACATGAGCAGGGACATGTTATTAATTACATTTAAAAAATCTTATTTTATTTTTATTTGCTTTTGGAAACCTCACCCTGCCTGTGGATGAGGTTTCCAAAAAAATGCAAAGGCTGCTTGGCCTTTTCGCCTGCCCGCCGGGTTGGAAGGGCAGCGAAAAATTTAACTTAATTGATTCTTTAATGGCCTTAACAGGCCTTTTAATTGTCAGCGTGCACGCTGCTGACTCCAGTGCATGCATTGCCGACCAAACTATCGCACGTCATTCCATACTGGAACGGGTCGGGTACACAGCTGCCCACTGAGCTAAAAATGTTGTCCCTGGAAATCTCTCCTAACAGCACTGTGGGTGTACCTACACCACATGGACAGCACTGGTTTAAGAAGGCAGCTCACCACCACCTTCTCAAGGACAACTAGGGATGAACAATAAATGCTGGCCCAGCCAGCGAAGCCCACACCCCGTGAATGAATAGAAACAAAATGATGCTGAGCATTGTGCAATCATCAGCGAACATCCCCACTCCTGACTTTAGAATTGGGGTAAGGTCATTGATGAAGTAGTTGAAGATGATTGGGCCAAGGATACTGCCCTGAGGAACTGCTGCAGCAATGTCCAGGGACTGAAATGCTTGAACTCCAACAGCAACCACCTCCCTTTGTGCTAGGTCTGACTTCAACCGGTGAAGAGTTTTACCCCTAATTCCCATTGACTCCAGTTTTGCTAGGGCTCCTTGATGCCACACTCAGTCAAATGCGGCCTTGATGTCAAGGGCAGTCACTCTCACCTCATCTCTGGAGTTCAGCTCTTTTGTCCATGCTTGGACCAAGGCTGTAAAGAGGTCAGGGGCAGAGTGGCCGTGGCAGAACCCAAACTGAGTGTCAGTGAGCAGGTTATTGCTGAGTAAGTTCCCCTGGTTAGGACTGTCGACGACTCCTTCCACCACTTTGCTGTTGATTGAGAATAGACTAATGGGGCAGTAATTGGTCGGATTAGATTTGCTTTGCTTTTTGTGGACAGCAAATACCTGGGCAATTTTCCACATTGCCAGCTAGATACCAATGTTGTAGCTGTACTGGAAAAGCTTGGATAGGGGAGCAGCTAGTTCTGGAGCACAAGACTTCAGTACTATTGCCGAAATATTGTCAGGGCCCATAGCCTTCAGCCATTTAATGATCTCAAATGGAGTGAATTGAGTTCGCTGAAAACTGGCATCTGTGGTGCTGGGGCACACTGGAGCAGGCTGCGATGGATCATCGACTTGGTACATCTGGCTGAAGATGGTTGCAAATGCTTCAGCCTTGTCTTTTGCACTGATGTGCTGGGCTCCCCCATCACTGAGGATGCGGATGTTTGTGGAGCCTCCTCCTCCTGTTAGACATTTAATTGTCCACCACCATTCATGACTGAATGTGACAGGACTGCAGAGCTTAGATCTGATCTGTTCATTTTGGAATCTCTTAGCTCTGTCTATCACATGTAGCTTCTGCTGCTTGGCATGCAAATAGTTCTGTGTTGTAGTTTCACCAGGTTGACACCTCATTTTTAGGTATGCCTGGTGCTGCTCCTGGCATGCCCTTCTGCACCCTTCATTGAACTGGGGTTGTTCACCTGGCTTGGTGATAATGGTAGAATGGGGGATATGCTGGGCCAAGAGGTTACAGATTGTGGTTCTATACAATGCTTCTGCAGCACCTCATGGATGCCCAGGTTGAGTTGCTAGATCTGTTCTAAATTTATCCCGTTCAGCATGGTGTGGTTTAGTGCCACACAGCATGATGGAGGGTACCTTCAATGTGAAGATGGGACTTTGTCTCCGTGACAGGAAGTGTAAGCATTACAAAATACCATTCTACCCTTCTGAAATAGAGGTTTAAGGTTTAGCCCTGTAATCCATTAAAAAAAATTATCATGTTTTCTTGTAAACTGCATGTTTTTTCTTTTCAATGAAGGAGCTGACTAAACCATATTTCAACTGCTTTGTGCATCATAATATTACCCGATCTATTCACTGAAATCAACATAATACATAGTGATCATTCTGCGGTGTTTTAATTCATAGCATGGCTAGATTGTGCAACTAAAACTTCAGCACTTGCTTCACAATTGCTTAAATAAACAGAGTTCAACTTCCTCTAGTGCGGTTATATAACATCTTGTGAAGCCTAGTGCCGTGGGAATCTTAGTGCATTCACAAATTTGTCCTGCTGATACAAGAAAACTTAAAATACCATTGGGTATAAAATGTTATTTTTAACAAGAGGTATTAGTAAAGTTGTTTGGGCCAGGCTTGAAGATCATTTTGATGACTCCCTTCCCTCCCTTTGTCCCCTAAGTAACATCATTGTAGATTATAGGTCCTTGTTCTATGATAAATAAGATAAAGAATTGCTCCAATCACTGAAAGATACAGTTCCTGCAACAGCACCCTGTAAATATTTAAAATGTTAATTTAAATAAAACATGAGTCTCTTTATTTTATTAAAACTTGTGATATAAATAAAATACTTGATAGAAGACAGCTGTCTAACTATTTCCCAACCATGAGAAAGAACTTTGTGGCATGTTTGGGATTTTGTCACTTGAATCATCACTTTTCAAGATAAACTCATATACAACTTTTTCATAACAAGAATAATGTAAAAGAGTAAATATGTAAACAAGCTCTATTTTGCTGGTTCTACTTATGTCTTGCATCATTTAATATAAATTTAGGAAGAGGTGTATTGTTTCCTTGCTAGGACAGATTGCTTGGAAACAAAATAGGGTCATTAACCTCAGCTTGGGAAGATGTTAACTTTGTGGGATAATATAAAATGGGTGATAGTGAATAGGAAGTTCTGATTGATTTATGTTTCTATGGAAGCCAATGGAAATAAAAATCGGAAGACATGCAAAGTGAGCTGCCAATTCACTATCATTCATTTTACACCAAGTTAAAGTCAAGTCATTTGTTGCTTTATGGCAGGCTGCTCCTTGTCAGTGCAACCAATTAAATTATGACTGCACAAATTCCTCTCTCAAGATTCAAAGTCATGTCACCAGCTTACTTGGAAAATGCACTGCGTAAAAAGGTACTGAGCCACATGGACAAGAAAGACCCCAGGCAAGTTTCCTGGCTAGTGTTATGTTAACCCAGCATGGCTATGGGTTAAAATGAGTATCATGCATAGAACCTCAAATAAAAGTCAACCTGGGTTCTTGCTGCCAATAATGATACAAACTTATCTTTGCTGGGAAGCGCACCTCTGCATATTGAATGAACGGAGAGGGGATCAGGTTCAGCACCGATTCTTGGTGTATACAAGAATAATGACCATTTAGGCAAGGAACTAGAGGACTGCTGGTCCTGTGGCACTCTACCCCAGAGGAAAAGAGCAGAAGGCAGGAGAAGGAATAACCTTGAATTAGGAAAAGAAAATCATCAATGATAAACCAGTCATATCAAAATGTTGTAATCGGGGAATTGGAGGCAATTTGTCATTTGGATGTCAGAGTTGTTCAGAGAATCAAAAATAGAAAGACAGACAATCAACTGAAAACTAGAATACTCAGCTGACCCAAATTGAACGATTTTATAAAAATTCTGAAAAGGTCCTTTATATACAGCTGTATCCCGGAACTTCAATTTCTATGAGACAATGAAGATCTATGAAATAACCATAGGAAGAATCAAAATCCAAATTAAGAGAGGCTAAAGATGGTATGACCGTTTCCAATTAATTCATGCAAATGAGATATTTGGGTATCGTCATCGTTGGCTGTGTTGACTCAATGATGACATCTACTCTGGGTCACGAGTTCCTGCCATGAGTCTCCATGTGACTGAGTAGGCTGATTCTCCCCACAGATCTTTGGGCATATGGGACAGGATGTGATCCAGAGTTCAGGATTTGCTTCCTTTTTATCCTCCTCTGCCACCACTCTGCCTCATCATTAAAGACATTGTGATTCAAAGCCGAATGCAGCTTTGGGGACAAGTTGTCACCATTTTGAATGACTGGTAGCAAGCTCCCCCCAGGTTTAATGTCAATGCTGCCGCATTTCGACGTGAGCTTCAGATTCTCTTTGAAGTGTTTTCTTTTTCCTCCCCTGGAATGCTGGCCATTTGAGAGTTGTGAAAACAGGAGCTGGTGGGGGAGATTCTTTTTGGCTATCTGGACATAACATATCCACTCCATCAAAGTTGATTTTTCAGGAGTTTTGCCTGAATGCTTGTGGAGCTGGCTTCAAGAAGGACACTAGTATTTGTTCCTATTGAATTTGGTGGATGCATCGGAGGCATTGCTGATGGAATTTTTTCTACTGCTCTTATGTGTTGCTGATACACAGTCCAGGTCTCACTGCAGTAAAAATGTGATAACAACTGCTCTGTACATTAGAATTTTCATTGACTTGTGGAGGTCTTTGATGTTAAATATGCCCTGCAGTATTTTGTACAAGGCTGATCTGGGACAGCTGAACAGTGTTGGATCTCCTCATCAATAATGGCATTTTGAGAGAGGTGTCGGTATTAAATACCACCTAAATGGAAAACTCTTTAACCTCAATCACCTTCATGCCAAAATTAAACTGACCACCATATATATACATGACTTACAGTTGGCGGATGAATGCAGTGTTGTTGCCTAATCTGGACCAGGTTTTGCAATCTCTTCAATTCTGCATACGAGAAACATGGCCTGCCCTTGAATGTTGCCAAAACAAAACTCATATCAACCCACACCTGGTTGGCCAAATATTCCACCTCCCATATATGTTGAAGGAGAGACTCTAGAATATTTTGAGAACTTTCCATACCTTAGCAGCCACCTGTCTCAAGAAGCCCCCATTTCCATATCATCATACAAATGAATAAAGAATTTGCGATATTTAAAAATACTTTTACAAGTGGTGAAATATAAAGGAATACAAAGATGAAAGACCACATGAGATATAACTGTAACCAAAAAGTAGTACTTTGAAGGCAGTCATAGACATTGGAACTACATGATTGACATTAAAAATAAATTTCGCCACCATGGACATTTCATTCCCACCACCATCTAAATAGTACACTGAACTTTCCCTTATATGCAGGAAACACAGATATAATGGGAAGTATTTCTAACTAATGAGCTGATTTCCCATGCAGTGGAGAGCAAAGATCAGAAGATTCTCGGCCACCCTTAATCTTCCACGTAAATGTGGTGAAAAGGGTGTGTTGGGAAGACCTGGCAGAAGGGAAGAGAGGAAGCTCAGGAAAAAGTTTCAGACTTACCAAAAGGGGCTCCTACCTTCAGACCAGCTGAAGACCAGCCTAAGGATGTCTGAAATGGATTGAAACAGATTGGAGGATTTGAGGATTTCTTTCCATTTACTTTTTATGACAGATGTTCTGTGAACAGTGGAGCAAAATGGGAGTGAGAGGCTTTGGATTGATTCCAGTCCAAAAATTGTTCTCTAATTTCTCATGTCAGTGGTCTGCAGCATCTGCTTTAGTCCCACCTATCACATGCAAATTATGTTTAAATAAGCTCCTGAGGCTCAGCATTGGATTTTCCTGCTCTGTCATGTGTAAATACCCTCAAGAAACAATGCCTGCATAGGTACTACTTGGCTGTCACCAGGCAGCAGTACTATTAAAGGCCACATGAAATAGATAGTGTGCTTAATCAAACTTTGTTACAGAGTTTTTGTTTTAGGATGTTTTATTTTAGTGCCTTCTTTAGTCTGCAGTTTAGAGCTTCAGCACTGCCGCTAACATTGTGGAGATCATTTTAATTTACAGATACAAAGTAGGACACAATGAAGTTTCCATTGGGAATCCTCATACCCGTGTTATGAAAAGTATGAAAATGAAGAAAGCCAGCAAGTTAGCCAAGGCTCCACTACAGAAAGACGACACATTACCAGTAAGATTTCCTAGTGCCTTGTCATTCATCTCAGAAATGGTGATAAGCCATGCAATGGATGAAGTGGAGCTGAAAGAAAGTAACTCATCTGTGCAAAAAGTAAGAACATTATGCAAGTTGTTGCCTAGGAACTATTGTGAGGGTAGCCGGGTTGCTACTATTGATATCTTTGATCTACAGACACTTCTAGGGTGGAAACATTAAGTTTATTTACAATATACTCAGCAGCAACTACTCATGTGCTTTCAACTCCAACTCTATCTCCACAGTGAATCCAGAGGTAGCCCGTGCAACTCTCCTATTGGTTACTACAGATCATGTGATCTTCCTTAACAAGCATTATTCATAAAGGTACATTACACACTAATATAAATTATAATTACTACATTCCTCCCCCTTTAACTCAGCTAAACATATATATACAAGGACAAGTTTTTCAAGACAACATAATATTTACACTGGGTAAGGAATTTACAAGTTTAGTCCTTCAGGTGGTTTCCTGATATGTGTGGAACATCTCAGCTCCACAACTTCCGACGCTTTGTCAGGAGCCTCCTTTTCCGGAGTTGGCTGAACAACAGGTGCTTCGGTGGGCACTCGCAGTTCTGTATCCTCAACTCTTACAGGAACATCAGACATGTTAGTCCTGGGTTGAGTATCCTCAACAGGAAACACAGACCTGGTCATGATCACTGGTGGAACCAAATCTTGGTGATTTGTCTCTCTCTTCCTTAAATGGTGCACATGTTTCCGTATGATCCGGCCTTCCACCTCTACGTGGTAAAATAGAGGTCAAGTCACTGCACTTATTTCACCTGGTAACCACTTTGGCCCTTCTCCGAAGTCCTTCATATATACTGTCTCTCCCACGTTAAATTTCCTCTCGCAACTATGCCAGTTATGTCCAGTTTTCTGGTTTCCCTGACTCCACCTTCCCCTTTAAATTCGGTATTATTAAGCTCAATCTCGTCCTGAGACGGCATTTCAACAATAACTTCACAGGTATGACACCTGTTGTTGTGTAAGGGGTAGTCCTATAATGAAAAAGAAAGTATGCTAGCTTGGTTGCTAAGGAATCGCCAGTTAGCTTTCTCGTGCCTGCCTTGAATGTTTGAACCACCCTTTTAGCCAGTCCATTTGAGGAAGGGTGGTACGGTGCAGTTTTTACATGAATGATACTGTTGAGGCTGATTAACTGTTGAAACTCAGCACTTGTAAATGCTGTGCCATTATTGGAAATGGTTACTTCTGGTAGCCTGTGAATGGCAAAACTTTGACATAGCTTCTCAATTGTAGCAGCCAACGTCAGTGACTTCACCTCATATATGTTCAACCATTTTAAATGGACATCAATAATGAGCAGCTCCCAGGAAAGGTGCAACATAGTCAATGTGTAACTGCACCCAGGGTCAACCTGGCCACTCCCATGGATGTAACAGGGCTGTTGTTGGCAACTTTGGCAGTTGCTGACAGAGCTTTACTAAACTCTCTATTTTGCCATCCATCCCAGGCCACCATAAATAGCTGCATGCTATGGTCTTCATTTGAGAAATTCCGGGATGCGCGCCGTATAGTTCAATTAAAAGTGACTCTTTTCCCTTTGTAGGTACTATCACTCATGATCCCCACAATAAGATGCCATCCTGGCTGGTTATTTCATGCCTTCTGTTGAAGTACAGTTTCATTTCATCAGATTCGGACTCCCATGCAACACTTGTTCTCGTACTTGAGATAGGACTGTGTCCTGACTGGTCCAGTCTCTGATCTGCTGAGCGCATACCAGTGAGGAATCTAAGAAATTTAGCAGTAAAACAAGTTCCTGTGGAACTGGGATGTTCTTATCATTTTCTTGTAAAGGCAAACCACTAAGGGCATCGGCATTTGCAATTTGATTGCCAGGTCTATTTAGGAAAGTGTACGCGTATGTTTCCAGAATTAAAGCCCTATTAGTATTTCTGTATCTTCTTTCTACGTGCCTTCTTCTTCCTAGTGCAGACTTTAATCTTGGCCTTCTTTTTGGCTTCACTATTGGCCAGGATTCTCTCAGGTGCAAGCTCAACTTGTCTGAGCTCAGTGGTTGAGTCTCCCAAAATTTCTTTATTTGTCTGCTTCTTGGAAAATTCTGTGACTTTTGCTTCCAAAGCCTCTTTGGCTTCATGTAGCTGATTCTTTAGCTCTTCTGTCTCTTTTTTGTGTTTGCTTCCTCCAGGTAAATTGAACATTGTTGTGTCTTCTCTGCCAACTCATTCTTCAGTTTGTTCAGAGAAATACTAAATTCTTTCTGTTTCTCTTCATTCATTTCCAGAGATACAAACTTTAACCTGAGGGAATCTTGCAGCGTGTGAAGGTCCTTAAACTGGTTTTCTTTTTCCCTTCAACGGTTTCTCACCTCGCCTCGAACGCTGTCATCAAGTAGGGTCTCTTTGATTTTCTTCTGCTGTTCTTCCAGGTTTTTGTTTAAGACAGCCTGCATTTCTTCAGGTTGTTGAGTCTTTACACATTCCTTTTTCAAAACAGGAACGCTTCCAGCTTCCTTTTGGAATCTCAGTGGCCACTCAAGGTTGATTTCCCTTAGCCAATTTCACCCTAGAAGGCTTAGTGATCTCTGCCTCTCAATACCAACACTGGTAGCTTTGCCAATTGGGTTCCATAATGGACATTTACTCTGCTTATGCCTTTTACTTGAATGTCTTCACCCGTATATGTTTTGAGTTTGGCAGCTGTTTCTTCTAAACTTAACTGATGTTCACCATTATTCAGATACCTGAAGGTATGTTCCCCAATTACTGTAGTGGAAGCTCCTGCTTCCACTTCCATTCTAATAGGTTTGCCATTTACTTTCACTGTGACAAATATTGGTTCTGTCTTTCCAACTTTCAGATTGAACAACGAGTAAATATCTGAATTTGTTGTTTCAGGCTCTTCTACATGTAGATTTCATTGGGCTTCTCTTTTGTTTACAAGCCTGCTTGAATCTTTCCTTACACTGTCTCATTATACATATATTTCTGTGACAATAGTAGCATTCAATTTTTTTAAACTGTCAATTGCTAAAAGACTGCTTGCTTCCACCTCTATTGAAATTATTCTTTGATTTCGCTGCTGTTATTTTTCTTTATTCTTCGGCTGTTTCCCACTTCTTGGCAGAGCTTGCATTTTCATGCCCTTTTTGGCTGGGGTTTCCCGCCCGATGTGGAGGATGGCGCTACTTTGCTTACCCTGTATGGCTTTTGAATCTCTTACTGTGCTATCTCTCGTGCGTTCTTGAAATCCAAATTCACTTCGGACAATAATCATTTCTGAATAGCATTCTCATTCACCCCACACAATAGACAATCTCTGAGCATGTCATTTAGAATCTGACCAAACTCACAATGTTCCATTAGCTGCTTCAAATTTGCCATGTAGCATGCAATTGTCTCACCTAGGGCTCTATTTCATGAATCAATCTTGAACCTCTGCATCGTGACTGAGGGCTTTAGTTGAAAATGACCCTTCATGAGGTCCACCAATTCATCAAAATTTTTCGAATTTGGGGCACTGGGTGCTGTCAACTTTTGAATCAAACGATAAGATTTGCTCCCACAAATACTTAAGAGGATCGCTTGTCTCTTCCCCCTAATCTCGTTTGCTTGAAAAAGATTGTGAGGCGTTCTATGTAATGAGACCAATCATCTATGGCTGGTTCAAAAGGATCAATTCTCCCAAACTGTGGCATTTTGAGAGAGGTAAGTTCTTCAATTCCAACGGAGCTTACTACTTAAAATCACTGGGTGAGGTGCAGTGCTGAATTCTTTCTAACTTGATTTCTTCTGTTCAATCCTGTTTTATCTTCATCGCCAGTTAGTTGTGAGAGTGGCTGAGTTGCTACTATTGATAGAGCTGATCTGCAGACACTTCTTGGGTGGAAGCATTAAGTTTATTAATAAGATACTCAGCAGCAACTACTCGTGTGCTTTCAACTCCAACTCTATCTCTACACTGACTCCAGAGGTAGCACCCGCTTCTCTCCTATTGATTACTACAGATCATGTGCTCTTCCTTAATAAGCACTATTCTTAAAGGTGCATTACACACTAATTTAAACCATAATTACTCCAAGAACACTCATACACTGGAAACTAGAGCCAGACAAATGAAGAAATAGTTTTGGTGGAGACTTACAAATGTATATCAAGTACAACTGTGACTAAACAGCTTTTGGTATATATCTAAAGGACACGTTGTAAGATTTTAGAGATTTCTACATTTTGTGCATAAAAGTCTTCATATATTTCTAAATAGCACAGAAGCTGAAAACTTAATTTAAAATTACTAGCCATCTGGGGATCCAAGGTGGATATTTCATTTTCTGAAATGATTTGGAAATCTTTACAATGGCAATCCTGTCTCCTGTAATATTAATTTGGAAGCAGAGCACTGTGGCGAGTCCCTTTGACTTCTGGCCATTTTTATTCATTTAAGTAAACCTTTTCAGGTAATGTTTGGATTTTAATTCACAGAGGGTCTGCAGGTAGGAAATCGCTACTGTGAGTTAATTTCAGATGGTAGAGGCAGCAAGAACTTGCAACAAATTTAATTAGGCTCCATTCCAATTTTGTTGTTTTGTTTCCTCCCAGAATGGACAGGAAGAGGAGAAGGAGCAACTGACAACAGGGTATGGTCAGGAGATCTTTGGCTGTCCGCTGACTATCATGTAAGTGGCAAAGAAGATGTTTGCTATCACCCTTTTTGGGGAACGTAATATGCAGGTATAGGCTTATAATTTCAAAATGCATATATGAAATATACAGGCTATAAACATGGAGGCCACTAATGATATAAAAGCTTCCCAATTCACTGACATGAAACTGCAGAATTAATGATTCCCACATGCCATTCTGCATTCTGTCAAACATTTATCTGGAAGGACCCACTCGAGTGTAACCAGGAAACACGAAGTTAACAAAGCTGATGGAGAGAGCAAACTGGATAATTTCATCCATGTCATTTTTTAGAGAGAGCTCCACTGTGTTGTGATCCTTAATAAGAATTGGCACCTGCTACCAAGAATTTTAACTGAACACTATTTAAAAGGGATTGAATTGTATAATGAAACAAACTGAGTGATTTAACTGAGATATTCATGTGTGATTGTGCAAAAGATTAAATATAAAGTTGGTGACATGCAGCATTAAATGGAATCGGGGGACATGATGTAGCTCTGACCCAAGAATTTAAAAGAATGACAGGCGACCTTATTGAAACATATAAAATTCTTAGGGGGCTTGACAGGGTAGATGCTGAGAGGTTGTTTCCGTTTGTGTGGATCTAGGACCAGAGGGCATAATCTCAGAGTAAGGGGTCGCCTTTTTAAGACAGAGATGAAGAAGAATTTCTTCCCTCAGAAGGTAGTGAATCTGTGGAATTCTTTACCGCAGAGGGTTGTAGAGGCTGGGTTATTAAGTATGTTCAAGGATGAGATAGACAGATTTTTAATCAGTGAGGGAATCAAAGATTATGGGGAAACGGCAGGAAAGTGGAGTTGAGGATTATCAGATCAGCCATGATCTCATTGAATGGCGGAGCAGACTTGATGGGCCAAATGGCCTACTTCTGCTCCTACTTCTTCTGGTCTTAGGATTAGAGCAACATCCATCAAACAACTGTTACAAGACTTTGTCTTTGGGTAGGATGTCCGGTACAGGCAAAGGCGGTAAAGGTCTCGGTAAAGGTGGTGCTAAATGGCACCGGCATGTCCTCCAAGATAACATCCAGGGAATCACTAAACCCGCCATTCACCACATCACAGAATCACACAGTGCAGAAGAGGCCCTTCGGCCCATCGAGTCTGCACCGACACGTGAAAAACACCTGACCTGCCTACCTAATCCCATTTACTTGGAAGTGCATGGTAAAATCGGGCAAAATCAGCATGATTTCATCAAGGGGAGGTCATGCCTGACAAATCTGTTAGAATTCTTTGAGGAGCTAACGAGTAGGTTAGACAAAGGAGAGCCAATGGATGTTATCTACTTGGACTTCCAGAAGGCCTTTGACAAGGTGCCGCACAGGAGGCTGCTCAGTAAGATAAGAGCCCATGGTGTTAGAGGCAAGGTACTAGCATGGATAGAAGATTGGCTGTCTGGCAGGAGGCAGAGAGTTGTGAAATGGGGGTCCTTCTCAGGATGGCGGCCGGTGACTAGTGGAGTTCCGCAGGGGTCAGTGTTGGGACAACAACTTTTCACTTTATACATTAATGATCTAGAAGAAGGAACTGAGGGCATTCTGGCTAAGTTTACAGATGATACAAAGATAGGTGGAGGGACAGGTAGTATTGAGGAGGCGTGGAGGCTGCAGAAGGATTTAGACAGGTTAGGAGAATGGGCAAAGAAGTGGCAGATGGAATACAATGTGGGCAAGTGTGAGGTCAAGCACTTTGGTAGGAAGAATAGAGGCATAGACTATTTTCTAAATGGGGAGAGAATTCAGAAATCTGGAGTGCAAAGGGACTTGGGAGTCCTAGTCCAGGATTCTCTTAAGGCTAACTTTCGGTAGTTAGGAAGGCAAATGCAGTATTGCCATTTATTTTGTGAGGACTAGAATATAAAAGCAGGGATGTGCTGCTGAGGCTTTATAAGGCTCTGGTCAGACCACATTTAGAATATTGTGAGCAATTTTGGGCCCCGTATCTCAGGAAGGATGTGCTGGCCCTGGAGAGGGTCCAGAGGAGGTTCACGAGAATGATCCCAGAAATGAAAGGCTTAACATATGAGGAACGTTTGAGGACTCTGGGTCTAAACTCGATGGAGTTTAGAAGGATGAGGGGGGATCTAATTGAAACTTACAGAATACTGAAGGGCCTGGATAGAGTGGACGTGCGGAAGATGTTTCCATTAGTAGGAGAGACTAGGACCCGAGGGCACAGCCTCAGAGTAAAGGGAAGACCTTTTAGAACAGAGATGAGGAGAAACTTCTTTAGCCAGAGAGTGATGAATCTATGGAATTCATTGCCACAGAAGGCTGTGGAGGCCAGGTCATTGAGTGTATTCTGAGGAGGCCAGGTCATTGAGTGTATTGAGTGTACCTGGATGAGCACTTGGAATGACTTCTGAGGAGTTTCACAGCCAGGAGCAAAGGCAGGAGCTTTACCTGCATGTCTGCTTCAGAGGGGATGAGAGAGCCATGGTCCATTCTGTCCACGATCAGCTCTTCCAGGCATGTCACAGAATCACAGAATCACACAGTGCAGAAGAGGCCCTTCGGCCCATCTAGTCTGCACCAACACGTGAAAAACACCTGACCTACCTACCTAATTCCATTTACCAGCACTTGGCCCATAGCCTTCAATGTTATGACGTGCCAAGTGCTCATCCAGGTACATCTTAAAGGATGTGAGGCAACCCGCCTCCACCATCCTCCCAGGCAGTGCATTCCAGACCGTCACCACCCTCTGGGTAAAAAAGTTTTTCCTCACATCCACCCTAAACCTCCTGCCCCTCACCTTGAACTTATGCCCCCTTGTGACTAGCCCTTCAACTAAGGGGAACAACTGCTCCCTATCCACCCTGTCCATGCCCCTCATAATCTTGTACACCTCGGTCAGGTCGCCCCTCAGTCTTCTCTGCTCCAACGAAAACAACCCAAGTCTATCCAGCCTCTCTTCATAACTTGCTCGATGTGGAGGTGTTAAACGCATTTCCAGCCTCATTTACAAGGAAACTCGCTAGATTCTGAAGGTCTTTTTGGAAAATATAATCAATCAGACAACCATGCTGTGTGACTTCCCTGGTTCTGCAGCCCCCTACCATGCACTAATTATCTCTCCCTGTTTTCGCAGGCACATCTGGGAGGCTGTCGAGGGGGTCCATGAGCCAGGCCCTTGACTCAAGCTCTGAAGACACCTCAGAAGAAGAACCTGATGACACCCTAATTGAAGACCCATCACAGCGCTCACCCACACCCTCCACCAGCACAGGGACACACACCTCGGTAGTTCCTAGTTCTGGAATAGCCTTGGGGTCACAACCTGGTGAGCACATCACATTGTCTGATCTACAGCAGGTGGCAGCAGGGACTTCCCAGATTCCATCACTTGGAGGACTACTGGAGGCCAGAATTCTGCTAGGTCTGGGTCAGATGAGGAACCTCTGGACTTGGTTATACCTCAGTTGCTGGAGCTGCAAAAGCAAGCTCGGTAACATCAGGAAGAGACTTCTGCTGCACTCCTCAGATTGTAAAGCATGATGGAGGAGTCTGTCTGCCCTTCAATCGGAGATGATAGTGCCAGCATGCCAATGCACCATGGTCAACACTGGTAGGCTGGCGGCCACCATGGAGACCTTGGTCTAGGATGTCACTCCTGCACTGTTGCACAGGCTGAACTCCATCGCTGACAGCAACAGAGTTGGCCTCCAGCAGTGTCTATGTGAGAGAAGTGCGGGCTAGCTCAATTTTACTCCAGCTTCCCCTTCTCCAGGGGCCCTTGGGCACCCATAGAGAGGAGAATCAGCAGGCGCACTCCCTGGGGCCATCCACCCAGGTGACTCCGGGAGTGTCCAGCCCACTCGATCCCCACTTCCTGTGACCCCAGCAGCTCCAGCTTCTCAGGCTGAGGAGGGTGCCACTGCCACACAGCAGGACCTTGAAAGCAGGCTGGGGCCCTCCAGGTCTCAGCCCTCCAAAGGACGCACATCAAAGTCATCACAGTCAGAGCATAGCAGTCAGCAGGCTGCCTCCACCTCCGCTATGGATGCCAGTGGAGCACCAAGATGTAGCGGCAGGGTTAGGAAGGTTAGGAAGATGTAACTCTTTTGAGTCAAAACAATTAAACTAAATTAACAAAATCAGGGACAAAGTAAAAGGCAGCCCCTTAAAGGGAAGCTGCAAAAACAAAAGACAAAATGCAAATGAAAATGGGATTAAAGGGGTCGATAAAGCATCCCAGTCCCTGCAGTGCCCACCGAGCATAGAAGGCTTTGATGGTGCCGGCGGACACTGTGTGCTCCCTCTCCAGGGTTTGGATAAGTTTCTCTGTGTGAGGTTGTGTGGGGGATTTAATTGAAATACAGACAGCTGGCCTGGAGCTTTTGAGTGATCAAAAGAGAAGCTAGGTTTGAACTACGTTAACATGGCTGAAGTTTTAGAATGTGAGGTGCGAGGAACATTTGCATTTTTAGATAAACCAGAGTAATGAATTTCAAAGAGATGGCAATGTGTTACACCTTGTCAATAGAGGCTAAGAAAACAATATGTTTATTTTTCCAAAGATTACCAACAATATGAATACTGTGAACGATACATTTTATAGAAAAAGTAAAGTTGCAAAGACATATTGGGACAATGGAATTTACATTAAAAAGGGAGAAACCTATATAAAGGAGATTAGGTTATTTGTAAGGAGAAGGAATTCTAAGATCTAACAAGTGTGAAAAGCCTCCAGCTTCTATGCATCAAGCTGCTGTCTACAGGAACTAAAGTTAAGAAAACTCATTGTGAATATCCTTGTCCAGGGTATTGTTTTGCCTGAGTCAGTTGAAATCTATCTTGTTTTACTGTTGCCTTAACAGAGGTGTAACTGGGAGTCAGATTAATAAGAGGAGTTAGGAGTTATTATAGTGGTACTTCGTAGACCTATGTGTGTGCTTAAAATATTTTCTATTGTTAATAAATGTTTAATTTAGTTTTGTAAAAAACCTCAAAGCTTCGGTGGACTTATTACTACTGAATTCGAGGCACACATCTAGAAATAAAATACAAATTGCAAAACAGTTGTGGAAGCTGTTTCAAGTTTCCCTCTAGGTTTTGAGTAGCTCAGCACTTGCCATCTGCTGTGCCACAACAATGTTTACTATTGTAAATAAACTCCCAAGAATGTCTCCTTGCCAATGGATCCTTGTTATGCTGAGCAGTGTTTGTGTCACTCAAATGTGAAACCTTGCTTCCTGCACAAGATAAAGGCAGGTGTCTCAGACCAGGGTTTCTTCCCTGTGCAGTGTGTAACCTTCAGGGCAAAGTGAAGATCCGGCTTCGTGCTCATTGGACACATTAGTGATGCCTGCACCTCGATGGTGCTTGTCATTGCTGCCAGAAATTCGTGGGCAGGCATCACAGAGTTCCATCATTCTCTCTCTGTGTTCTCATCACCTTTGAGGGCTGGCCCTCATCTGCCCCTGTCTTCAGCATCTGTGACCAGTGACACTGTGGTCCTGAAGGGGCCAGGCGCTGAGGGCTGACAAGAGGTCAGGCGCATTTAAAATTTCATTTCTGCATCTCCACGTTATGACTCTGATCACAGAGCGCAAGTGAGCTACCCTCAGACAGACAGGAGTCAGACACTCACAGAGGTCATGTGAAGATCCATGGAGTGTCCTCACTGCATGTCGTCATCATCCTCCTGGAATCTAGTGACCATTACAGCTTCCAATGCGTCTCCATGACATGAGCCTGATCACTGAGGGTATCTGTGCTGCCATCAGCCACATAGGAGTCAAACATTCACAGACGCAAGGTGAGGATGTCAGGACAGTCCTCGCTGTATCTCGTCATCATCCTCCACGACTCTTACTGCTATGAAGGCCTCTCGAGTGCACCTGCCTCATCACCAGCATCCTCACCTTTGAAGACATATCATCGTCACCCCCTTCAATGTCCTCCTCATTGAAGAATACGTGCAGCTCCTCCATCTCCTCCTCAACCAGTTCCTCCCCGCTTTGCAACGCCAGGTTGTGGAGTACGCAGCAAGCAACGATGATGCGTGACATCCTCTGGGGACTGTATTGCAGTGCTCCACCAGACCTGTCAAGGCACCAGGACCTCCCTTTCAAAATTCCTATTGTTTATTCCACCAAAATCCGGGTTGCGGCATGAACCTTGTTGTACCTTCACTCTGCTGAACTCTGCTGCCTGATCGCTGTCATCTGCCACCTTCTCTGTGGGCAGCCCTTGCCCCTGAGGAGCCAACCCTGCAACCTCTCTGGACCCTGGAAG
Source organism: Cetorhinus maximus (assembly GCF_964194155.1). Lineage (NCBI taxonomy): Eukaryota > Metazoa > Chordata > Chondrichthyes > Lamniformes > Cetorhinidae > Cetorhinus > Cetorhinus maximus. The sequence goes on from NC_135882.1 coordinate 99,519,643, forward strand.
ATGTTAGGGATCTAAGACCTGCTAAGGATGTAGGAGTCAAGGGTTCTCCCTGGGGATCGTGCGCAGACCTGCAGGATGCGTTTGTGGTGGTCACACACCAACTGAACATTCAGCAAGTGGATGCCCTTGCAGTTGAAGTAGTTGACCATTTGTTGCCACGGAGATCTAAGCACCACGTGAGTACAGTCGATGGCACCCTGCATCTGTGGAAAAGCTGAGATCTGTGCAAATCCCAGCGCTCTTGCTTCCTGGTTCTTTCCTGATCCTGGGAGAAATGCACAAAGTTCTGTGCCTTCACAGAGATGGTATCCGTGACCTCCTGGATACACTTGGGTGTGAAGGCTTGTGAGATCCCGCACAGGTCACCTGTGGACCCCTGGAAAGAGCCACTGGCCTAAAAATTGAGCACTACATTCACTTTCACGGCCGCTGGCCACCTTTCGCAAGGGGATTGCACAACTTGCCCAGTCAGCCAATTGATCTGCTGCCCTGTAAAATGCACATTAATTTGCAGTCTGCACCTGAGAGATGAAAAATTCTGGAGCATTTAGTAGTACTTTCATGTTTTTACATTGCTTGAGTGGGCACAAAAGTTTCAGAGGCCCATCTCTAAGCATGTCAATGGAGCTGCTACTGAACGGTCTCAGCTGTGGAAGAATGCTCACTTTTGACAAACTTTTCCAAGTTTGTGGCCACTTCCCTCACCTCCACCCCCCCCTCCCCTCACCACCCCCCAGAATGTGCTTTAGTATTTCCTTCAGTCGGTGCTGCTTCGCACCACCCGCCTCCCCGCTGTCCGCCACCCCCACCAGTCTGACCCGCGCAGGATCGCTTGCCCCAGCACTGCACTGAAAGCCAGCCAGGAAAAAGTGACTTGCCTGTGCCTCCCACAAATGCACGGCGCCTCTTCCTCGATATCCTACGGGTGCAAGATTATGTGCCCTCACCTCCGAGATCCCCTCAAGGTTCAGATCGCCAGGTGCACGCCTTTTAAAAGTAGTTGTGAAGCACGGCATTCTGAAGTCACGCCAATGTGGACGGGGTAAATTTGATGTCGGGGGGATGATTCCAATGAGCAGGGCCTATAATTAGATGAAATGTTTTAGAATGACGTTCCCAATGTGTGTCGGCAAGAAATGCAGTCCACCATTGACGGGTGGAGCAGACGATCACAAACTGGTTTCACGACGGCGTTTAACCAATTTTTGGCCTTCTTGCCATATTATTCCCCACCGCCGCCCCCCCCCCCCCCCCCCAACTTGCCATGATGCCCAAAGCCAACAGGGCCAGAAAATTCCAGCCATAGTGCTCAATGTGAAGAAATCTGAAGTAGCACATTTTCAGAAAAAGAACAGTGAAAAAATGTATAACCCAACAAAGAAGAGAATTAGCCATCTAGATACACATATCTTTAAAGATGGATATTTAAGTAGAAAAGGTTCTAAAAAAGCAAATGGATTCTCACATTTGCACACCATGACTTTATACAGGGGCATTGAATATAAATCCAAGGGAGAGATGCTGAATTTGTAGGAATCATTAATTAGACAACCAAGGGAGTATTGCATAGATTTCTGGGCAGCCCATTATGGGACAGACATTGGAGCCATTGAAATGATACAACAAAGATTCACGAGTTTGATATAGGGAACAAGGTGGTCATAGTGATAAAGAAAGGCTTGATAATTGGAGCTTTTAAACTGGAACAGAGATGATTAAAGGGGATACAATAAAGGTTTTCAAAATTATGAAAGGTTTTGAGAGGATAAATAGTGAAAGGTTGCTTCCACTAATTAGTGAATCAATGGCAAGGAGGCACAAACTCATGATTATAACTAGAAGAAGTGGAAGTAATGTTTTTGCACCAAGGGTTATTAGAGCATATGTACCACTACAACGGCCTGTAGCATTGTTTAAAAGGATGAATACCTGAAAATGAAACATTTTAAAAAGGATGTAGAATTGGAAAGGAATGTGACTGGAGGATATATTTCCAATTGAAGAGCTTGCAAAGACACAATCAGCTGATAGGCCTCCTTCTGAACTGGAAAATTCTATGGAGCTGAAAATGCACTGCCTTACTGGTACTCCCCTGCCTTGGGTTCAGTAGAAGTGTCGTGGAAGGGATACAGATTAGGCCAGGACATGAGGCCCCAGCTTTTCTGTTGGCTTTCAGAAGATCTTTGTTGAACCAAATCATCCACTGCCTGAAAAGAAGGACAGGGCCTTATGAGAGGATGTGGTTGGGAAGGGGACTCCCAAACAAGAAGTTCTTTCATCCCCACTACCACGTGAGAGTGGCAGGCTATTACATTGAGCGAGAACAGGTGTGAGTTTACCGTTCAGTGGAAGTCCACCTAGGGAATCTAAGCCTGGGTCACAGCTTGGACCCCTGAAAAACTGTTAAAAATGTCATTATAAAGTATCTCTGGTACTTTGTAGCTCATCATAAGTCCTGATATTGTTTTACAATATTCCATATTGGTTTTCTGTTCTTTCATGCATAGCAATCCACGTGAATCTTTTTTCCCTTCTGTTCTGGCATATTGATCAATGAAATCTCTCATATAAGACAAAAATATTCTTTCTAATTCTATAGTGTAATTCTTCTAATCTCTCAGTTTGCGAGGCATCTCCATAAACACTGGGCGGAATTGTCCGCTCCCATTTGCGAAGGGCTGCATAGCAGGCAGGAGCGGAAAATATCGGGAGATCGCGAAAATCGGTGTCACATTGTCGTAAAACCAGTTTGCGATCGTTCGCTCTGCCTGTCAACAGAGGGATGCATTCCCCCGCCCCGCACCACTGCATGTCAGGAACCTAATTTCAATACTTTAGCATCTCATTATAAGCCCTGCTTGCCTGAGTCATCTGCCCCATGCTGGGTTACCTGGGCACAAATCACGTCGAAATATTTCACAACTGTACATAAGTGACATGCACCTAGTGAGCTGCACTTCACTCGGGACTTTGAGGTTTGTTTACCTACCTCGCTTCGGGCAGCACTCACAGTAATCAGCGCCAGGCTTCACAGGCAGCACCACATCACTTTTAGGGGGGCTTACGGGTAGGTCTCTACCTACCAGACCAGCTGTGAGGCGGGGTGTGGCTTTTCAACGGCTGCAGGGCTAGGGCTTGCTTTGGGAAGGGCAAGAAGTGGCCTCAGGCAAGGGAAGAGACTGCAGGGCGAGGGCTGTACTGAGGAAGGTGGGGGGAGGTATCCCAGATGTGTGTTGGGGCACATATTGATCTGTGCAAGTGGCCTCAAGATGGTGAGGGCTGAGGGGCAGTCTCCAGAGGAGATGAGGCCAGGCGGAGATGTGAGGGTGCTTGCGAGAGAGTGCGTGGTAATGTCCCTTGAATTGGCAGTGAGTGAGATACCAGTGAATGTGTGATGGCCTTGTAAGTGTTTGAGTTTAGAGTAATGAGATGGTTGCCTTACCCTGGCAGCACAGATGAGATCATTCATCCTCTTTCTGCACTGGATGGCCAACCTCTTCCGTGCAGTGTTGGCACTGACCCCCACTGCCACTGCCTCCCAAGCTGGAGTGGTGAGATTGCTGGACCTTGTGTGGCCAAAGCCTTCAAAAGGCACTCCTGTGACAGGTCACTGAATTCTTCTTGGCTTGCCGGGCCATGTCTTCACTGGAGTAGTCTTAGACTATAAGCGTTGAGAACTGTGCATGGCTGCAGTTTAGATATGGTACTTGAAGTGAGGAAATGGTGAGGTAAAAGCATGGCGGGCGATTCAGCGGCCGCCCGCCAGCGAGATGGCGGGCTTCCTGTGGCTGCATAGTTAATGAGGCAGGAAGTGGACGATACGGTGTGAAAACCCACCATCGTGGCCGATAGGTAAAACACCGTTTTTCACGTCCGCTACTGCACTTGGTGCAATTCTGGGATGATTCCATCTGTTGATTCTTGAACATTAGTTCCCATTTTCAACGTGTTAATAAACACAACTTCTGGAAAAATAAACTTTAGCTTGGTAAAACAGAAATAGACTTTAGCTAGTAAAACAGTATCAGTTGGAAAGTCTTGCCTCAAAAGTCTTCTCCTATTGGAGCTTACAAGGTTGTTGATGGAAAGGCCAGAGTTTGTCAGTTTTCAAATGTACACTGACAAGACCAAGCTCTACCTCATTATCACTTCTCTCCACTTCTTCATTGGCTGAAGATTACTTGACTGCTTATCTGACATCCAGTCCTGGAAAAGCAGAAATTTCCTCCAATTTAATATTGGGAAGACCGAAGCCATTTTCTTTGGTTCCCACTACAAATTCTGTTCCCTAGCTACCAACTCCATCCATCTCCCTTGCAACTATCTGAGGCTGAACCAGATGTTCACAAGCTTGGTGTTAGATGAACCCCATTGTGAGCTTCTTCATATATATCTTTGCCATCACTAAGACCACCTATTTCCACTTCCGTAATGTTGCCCAAATCTCAGCTCATTTGCTGCAGAAGTCCTCATCCATGCCTTTGTTGCTTCTAGACTTGACTATTCCAATGCACCCCAGGCTGACCTCCCACATTCTACCTTCCTTAAACTTAAGGCCATCCAAAACTCTGCTGCCTGTATTGTTAGTCAAGTAAAGTCCCGTTCACCCATCACCACTAGGCTGGCTGACCTACATTGGCTCCTGGTTAAGCAATGCCTGAATGTTAAGGTTCTTATTCTTGTTTTCAAATCCCTCCATGGCCCTGACCCTCCCTACCTTTCTAACCTCCTCCAACTTCACAATCCTCCGAAATACCTGGCGTTCTCTAATTCTGGCTTCTTGAGAATTCCTGATTTTAAGTGCTCCACCATTGGTGGCTGTCCCTTCAGTTACCTTGGCCCTAAGCTCTGGAATAATCCCCCTACAGCTCTACACCCCTTTGCCTCTCTTTCATCCTTTAAGGTGCTTGTTTAAAACCTACCTCCTTGACCAAGCCTTTGGACATCTGCCCGAATATTTCTTTATGTTCCCCTGTGCCCAATTTTGCTTTATACACTGCTGATAAGTGCTTTGGGATGTTTTATTATATTAAAGATGCTGTATAAATACAGTTTTTATTGTTATGTTGTTCCTGTTCCTTAACATTTTGGGGAATTTTTAACGTATTGACCCACCAGCAGAGAAGGGGAGCCACATTTGTCAGTGATGTTTTAACCAAGCCACTGCATTTATATCTGACTTCTGGGCTTCCCTATCAATTAGCATATGCTGGTGACCTACATAGTCTATGTCAACTGAGCTACTTAGAGGGGAACTGTAAAGATGACAGTTGAAAGATGATGCGTTGGGGGGGGGCAGCAACTGTACTGATGGATTCCCGATGTGACAAGGCTGCACTTTGACTCTCAGATACCTCCGTAGGCTTGATGCAGGGATGTGCAAGGGCCTGCAGGGAAATACTCTTCCCAGCCAATGGGAGGAAAACAACAGTGCCAGTAATGAAAGAAGGGGTGGCTAGAGATCGCTGAGGAGGGTAGCAGCAGGCATGTGGAGCCATGCTCCTTGATAAAATGCTGGAAGAGTTTTAATTATCTAATCAGGGCAGGAAAGGTGAATGGCACATTCACTTCAACCCCCCTCACTCTGCCTTCCAAAGCCTACTCCTGCCTATCACTCCCCACACCTATGTACCATGCAGGTGCACCCAACCCTTTCTGTCTCTACATTTCTTCACATCCCCATCTGACCATCCACAATTGACTCTCACCATCATCTTAATTCAATATCACATCTCTACCGTAGTCACCCTCAACAAGCGTTGTCCATTCATCCATTCAACACATTCCATTACTCCTATTCATAGGACTCTTCTTTCCCTCCTTGGGAGAAGAGCATACAGGACATTAGGGAGAGGCAGAGAACTGGTGGGCCCTCTCCAGTCATTTACAACTGCAGAGGAAGATGCACTTGAGATAAGACAAATCTCAATGTGTATAGCCAGCTAAGATAGAGAGATGGTGGTCTCCTAGCTATCCAGTGACAAAGCTAAATATCATGCAGCTACATAAAGTCTTCATGGTATTAGGTCAAACATGGGTAAGGAAATACAATACTGATTACCACCTAACACCCTCCCTTAGCTGATGAATCAGTACTCCTCCATGAACACCACTTGGAGGAAGCAATGAGAGTAGCAAGGGCACAGAAGGTACTCTGGATGGGTATTTCAATGTCCATCGCCAAAAGTGACTTGGTAGCTCCACTTCTATCTGAGCTGGCCGAGTACTGTAGGACATATCTGCCAGACTGGCCCTGCGGCAGGTGATAAGGGAATCAAGAAGAGGGAAAGACCTACTAGACCTTGTCCTCACCAATCTAACTGTCGCAGATACATCTGTCCATGACAGTATATGAGGAGTGACCACCGCACAGCCCTTGTGGAGACAAAGTCCTGTCTTCACACTGAGGATACCCTCCATCCACTATACTAAATGGGATAGATTCAGGATGGATCTAGCAACTCAAAACTGGGCATCCATGAGGCACAGTAGGCCATCAGCAGCAGCAGAATTGTATTAAACCACAATCTGTAACCTCATGGCATAGCACATCCCTCACTCCACTTTGAAAATCAAGCCAAGGGATCAACCCCGGCTCAATGAAGAGTGAAGGCAGGCATGCCAGGAACAGCACCAGGCATACCTGAAAATGAAGTGTCAACCCAGAAGCAGCATGCAATAGAGCTAAGTGATTCCACAACCAATGGATCAGATCAAAGCTCTGCAGTCCTGCAACATCCAGTCATGAATGGTGGTGGACAATTAAACAACTAGCAGGAGGAAGAGGTTCCACAAATAGTCCCATCCCCAATAATGGAGGATCCCAGCACATCAGTGCAAAAGACAAGGCTGAATCATTTACAACCACCTTCAGCCAGAAGTTACAAATGGATGATTGGCATCCTTCTGAGGTCCCCAGCAACACAGATGCCAGTCTTCAGCCAATTCGATTCACTTAAGACTTGTGCTCCAGAACTAGCCATGCACCCAGCCAAGCTTTTCCAGTACACCTACAAGACTGGTATCTACCCAACAATGGTCAAAATTATCCAGGTATGGCCTATCCACAAAGTGAAAGACAAATCCATTTTGGCCAAAAACAGCCCCATCAGCCTCCTCTCAATCATCAGCAAAGTGATGAAATGTGTCACTGACAATGCTATTATTCAGCAATAACCTGCTGACTGACACTCAGTTTGGGTTCTGACAGTGCTACTCAGCTCCTCACCTCATTACATCCTTGGTCCAAGCAGGAAACAATGAGCTGAACTCAAGAGGGAAGATGAGAGTGACTACCCTTGACATCAAAGCAGAATTTGACTAAGTGTTGCAACAAGAAGCCTTAGCAAAACTGGAGTCAATGGGAATCACTTGTTGGATTCATACCTAGCACAAAGGAAGATGGCTGTGGTTGATGGAGGGCAATCATCTCAGTGCCTGGACATCTCTGCAGGAGTTCCTCAACACAGTCCAACCATCTTCAGTTTCTTCATCAGTAACCTTCCCTCCACCATAAGTTCAAAGTTCGGACGTTCACTGATGGGGTAGAATTTTCCCACCTTTGGGGGGGTTGTGCGGGGGTGGGTGCAGGCGGGCACGGACCCAATCGGCGCCCCGATTGGGTCTGCGCTGCCATTTTACAGGGGCGGGGAATTAAGGCCCGTCCAGCATGACGCGCACCCGGAAGCGCTGCGCACTCCCTGTGCAGGCGATGAAGCGGTTCCCTGAGTCAGGAGTGTGCTCTTTTGCGCATGCGTGCGAAAGAGCACAGAAGTCTCCTGAGGTATAGAGATGCCCCAGGGAGATTAGTTTTAAGCTTTACCAGTTCAATAAAGTGTTGAAAAAATGATTATGACATCTCCCCTCATGTGAAACTATAACATGAGCTGGGACGTGTGCATTAATTTCAATAAAAATTTTTAAGAAAATTTAAAATCATTCATGAAACCTTATCCCGCCTATGGATGATGTTCCGTGAAAAATGCAAAGGCCGCCTGGGCTCTTTGCCTGCCCGCCAACCTTAAGGTTGGACAGGCCGCTCCATTAATTATTTTAATTGTCAGTTAAATGGCCTTAATAGGCCTTTGACAGTTCGGCTGGCGCACCCGCCATCACTCCATGTCATTTTACGCCTCGGCGAGCAGGCCCTGCCCCTGCTCACTGATCTGAAGATTCTCCCCATGATTGCACAATGTTCAGTACCATCACAACTCCTCAAATACGGAATCGGTCTTTGACCATATTCAGCAAAACCTGGACAACATACAGACTTGGACTGATTAGTGGCAAGTAACATTCACACTACACAAGTGGCAGGCATTGACTATTGCCAACAAGAAAGAATCTAACCATCTCCCCTTGACATTCAATGGCATTACCATCACTAAATCCCCCACTATCAGCATCCTGGAGGTTACCACTGGCCAGAAACTGAACTGGACCAGCCCTATAAATAATGTAGCTACAAGAGCAGGTCAAAGACTAGGAATCCTGCAGCAAGTAACTCAGATCCTGACTCCCAAAAGCCTGTCCACCATCTGCAAGGCACAAGTCAGGAGTGTGATAGAATACTTTCCACTAGCTTGGATGAGTGCAGTTCAACAACACGCAAGAGGTTCAATACCATCCAGGACAAAGCAGCCCACTTAATCGGCACCCCATCCACCAACTTAAACATTCACTCCCTCCACCCCGAACGCACAGTGGCAGCAGTGTGTGCTATATATAAGATGCACAGCAGCAACCCACCAAAGCTCCTTTGATGATACCTTCCAATCCAGTGACCTCTACCACCAAGGAAGAAAAGGGCAACAGGTGCGTGGGAACACTACCACCTGCAAGTTCCCATTCATACCACACACCTCTTGCCTTGGAGCTATGCTGCCATTCTTTCACTGTCGCTGGGTCAAAATCCTAGAACTCCCTCCCTAACAGCACTGTGGGTGTACCTACACCAGATTAACTGCAGTGGTTCAAGAAGGTGACTCACCATCTGCTTTTCAAGGGTAATTAGGGATGGGCAGCAAATGCTGGCCTTGCCTGAAATGCCTATATCCCATGAAAGAATAATAAAAAGCATATAAGACTACTCATGTTGACTCAATGTCATCAGCCTGTGAAATATGATTTTGTGCACAATGTTAATTTAATGGCCTCTAATCTTGACAGTTCTAATTTATGTATTTTTTCTCCCACTGGCCCATCAAGCATCCTGCAGGAGGTGGTGCATGATAAGGAGGATGAGAAAGTCACTAATAGGACTTATAGACAAAGATACAAACAGCTCAGTGGAACAGTTAAGGCAAGCAGTTAAGTTTTCACCTGGTCTCCCACATGTCCTGGAAGGTGAAGTCAGGAACAGTAGCAGAGAGACTCAGTCAGAGGGCAACGGAGGCTCCAAACTCTGTTTAACTGGAAGCAGAGTCTGAGACTTGGAGGGTGTCAACAAAGAGAATATTTCTGAATCAACACCAAAAATGCATGAGCTACTTTTAGGCTTTGCAGCAGCACTGTGCATGCTAGGAGTGTGATGGGAGGAATCCATTTCAAGTATGAGTACCATGATGTTTCAGGTCTTTGTGATGATACTGTCATCCATGGAAAGATTGGAGTCCTACATAGAACATCAAACATAACAGTCCAACTATTATATGCTGTCCCTCGGCAATGGCTTACACAATCTGAATGCTATCTGAAATAGGGTTGATCAAAGCCTAGCCTTGGCCCTTCCGAACCTCACTGATTTGTTGCTAAGTGCTCTCTAGTTCATTGCTAACAGGGAAATGAAGGTAGGCCACGAGAAGGAGGATGGAGAAAGGGCCATGGAAATGGGACCTCAGCTCAAAGCACTTCCATTTCTCCACTGTTTCCTCCCCACCCTCACCACTTGTCTCCCCACTGACACTGCCCCACATGCTGCCTTTTTTCCTGATGGCCAAGTTTACCTCTGCACAGGTGTAAGTTGGACAGTTTTTGGCACAGCCCTCAAGGGCTCCAATATAGACAGGACAGTGACCAAGAGCATCTCAACAGTAAGACCAGGGATATGAGCAGCCTGTCACAACCTCTGTTGAAATCATGGGGGTAGTACCGCGTAGGAGTAGCAGAAGAAGGATGAGTAAAGATTTGTAGTTGCATGCAGGTATTCACGTGGGTGTGTAAGCTTCTGTTTTTTTTGAGTCAAAAAAAAATTAATTGTTTACACCCATCTGGCCAAGTTTACCTAGCAAGTGACCTTCTCACTTGTGATGAATAGTAAGCCAAGGTTTGAAGTTCAGCAATGACTGTGTCTGTGATAGGTATACTTTGTTGATTGAAGGACTGTTCTGTTGGTGGCAGGATTGCTAAGTGGGCTCATCAGGTAGCTGCCAGATGTGCGCTGGTGCATTGTAACTAAATATACCATTATGAGGGTATCCAAGCAGCAATGTGCAATACTGCTGGTCCCATGGCCACATCACATTACTGTACCTGCTCCTCCTGTTCCTACTCCACCTTCTCCAAAGAGACATTCTGCTCTACTCCATGCTCCTCCTATAACTCCAAACCTTGCTGATGCACTATGTTTAGCAGAGTGCAGCACACCACAATCATTCTCAAGACCCCAGCTGGTGCATACTGAAGGGCGCTTCCAGATCTATCCAGGCAGCTGAAGTGCATCTTCAGCATCCTGATTGTTTACACAGCTCATTGTTCTGTGGCTTTGATTGTAGCATTCTTGGGCTTCATTGCTTAGGCTCCTCACAGGTATCATCAGCCATATTTTAAGCGGGTAGTCATTATCTCAAAGCCAGCTGTAAATCTTTTCTGGGGTTCAAAGAGCTCAGGGAAGGTGGATTGGTGCAGGACAAATGAATCATGGCAGCTTCCTGGGAATCTTTCGTGATGCTCTTTTTGTGATTGCAGACGAGTGGCACATTGATGGAAGGGAAGCCCTTATGGTTTACACACACTCCTAGATGACCTCAGGGTGCCTCAATTGTCACTTATGTGCAATCAATCATGCCGTGCATATGTGGGGAGCCAGCCTGAGCCACAAACCCAAGATCTCTCTCATTCTGAAACAAAAACAGAAAATGCTGGAAAAACTCTGCGGGTCTGACAGCATCTGTGGAGAGAGGAACAGAGTTGATGTTTCGAGTCCATATGACTCTGAAGAGTAATTATTATTCATTCACAGGGTGTGGGCTTCACTGGCTAGGCCAGCATTTATTGTCCATCCCTAGTTGCCCTTGAGAAGGTGGTGGTGAGCTGCCTTCTTCAACCAGTGCAGTCCATGTGATGTAGGTACAGCCACAGTGCAGTTAGGTGATGCTGGGTGGTCCATCTGATTTCATTCATTTTTTTCATGACTTTGCAGCAGTTTGATACAGCTGAGTGGCATTTAAGAGTCAACCAGTGACCCAGTGCTGTGGATCTGGAGTCACATGTAGGCCAGGCCAAGTAAGGACGCCAGATTTCCTTCCCTAAAGGATATCAGTGAGCCTTTATGACAATTGACAATGGTTTCATGGCCATCATTAGACTTTTAATTCCTGATTTTTATTGGATTCAAATTCCATCATCTGCTATGACAAGATTTGAACCTGGGTCTCTGGATTACTAACCCAGCGACAATATCACCACACCAGCGCCTTCCCCTAAATTTTAAAAAAGGTCAAAGATAAAGTAGCATAAGCAACTCCTACACTGATCTGATGTATGGCAGATGGAAAGTGGAGATTAGATGCATAAACCTCAAATTGTGAAAGGCATCTGCAAAGTAGTAGAAATGACCTTAAAGTAGTGAAACCATATTCTCAAAACAAGCAATGTGAGCAATATCATTTCACTCAGGCAAAGAAGCAAGTGTGAGTTCTCAGTATTTAGGGTTTTCTTTTTACCTGTCATTTCTCCAGCACACCCAATTGCCACTGCATTCTCACCTTGTTTTCACTGGTGAGTTCCAGGGAGCCCTGGAGACCATTGCCCCCAAAGTTAACTTGAAAGCCCCTGCTAAAATACCTGTTAGTGACCATTTAACATATTTAAATTGGCAACCTGCGTCTCCCTATGGGGTTTCTCATGCACATCCGAGCACACTACAGTTAAATGGCACAACTGGTTGATTGGAGCAGATTGAAGGGAGCCCACTCTCTCTTTGACAAGGAAGACTTTGAGGCATGAGTCTCATTCTAATTTCAACCAAGCTAAATATTCCGCTTAGATGAAGTAAGGTGCAATCTGCTAAAAATGAAAGATATTTTTCGACATATAGGAAATGATTTAATCAGATGAGTAACTATTTAGATGGAGTTAGACTGGATATGAACATTTTGTATTCTAACTTTATTTAGTTTAATCGGTTGTGTGAACCCTGATATTAAGATTCAACAGTTGATGAACAGATTGTTTTCAATTTCATATGATACGTTATTAATATGTGGAAAATGTTTTGCTGCACTTTATCACATTTAATATATTTGGTGATTTTATCTTTCAATGTATAGTAGTATGGTGTATACTATATAAAGTTTAACTAGACAACGAAATGTTACAACATCAATTGGAAAGAAAACAATTTGAGTTACAGATAGCTTTGTTATCAACAACACTTTGGAAGTGGGGCCTTTGACCTTTTTCAAAGGTTTTGGGTAGAATCTAAGGAATTGCCATGTAAAGTCTTTTATATTCGCTTTCAAAATGTTCTCACTTGAACGAATATAAAAACACAAAAATGTGCCTCACTTTAGAGTTTTTAGCTAGCACCTTAACATTAATTGAGAAAATAATAATCTAAACCAATGCATAATAAGGTAGATAATTCTATACATTCTCTAATATACAAAATTTGCCATCATACATGAACACAAATAAACTTATTTATCCACAGTAATTGCTTAGATTCTATCCCAAAACCTTAGATAAAGGTCAAAGGCCCCATTTTCAAAAATTTGCTGATATCACAAGGCTGTCTGCAACTCACATTTTTTACTCTCCAGTTAGTGTTGTGACATTTTGTTACCTAGTTAATTTTAAACAGTGGTGTTGGGGCATTCCAAGTGGTTTAAGACATAATTCAATTGAGGATAAAGATACAACAGTGTGAGAAGTGATACAACCAATGTTCTCATTTTCAGCTCTATTCATGGCCTTGCGAATGATGACAAATTCCCCTTACAGGACCTTCAGTTACACTATAATGAGGGCTCGAAAGGAAACCATTTTGCTTACCAGCTTTGCAGGGACTTAAGCAATTAACAGATGCTTAACACTAGGTAAAGCTTAATTAGCTTCTTTGGGGCATTCAGAAGGACAATCCATATTGGGGAGGTCGTGGTTTCTGTATTTTGCTAATTTACCACACCAATCTCTTTTTGAAGAGGGTGCTGATATTTATGAAAATATTATTCTCTCTCTTTGTTTTACAAAGTAAAATGTTTCCATGCTGCAACTTTCACACCCATGTCCTCAGCAATGTTTAAAGTGAGAGTTAAACTTCTCGTACAAATCCTTCAGAGTTATGTTAGTTCACAGTAACATAATATGCCTGGTTAAAACCTGTTACACCTGGTGAATTTTAAGATTCAAATTTATGTATGTACATTACATTATACACAAAAAAACTGCTGCAGAAATGTAGCAGAATCCAAAGGTGCATTTATTAGAAGCTTTGCATTGTGAAGCTGTTTCTGTTTTACAGTGTTTCAAGACGCGCATTATACACTGCAGTTGGACTGACTTGGGCATATTATGTTGAAGCAGTAGTCTCAAATTGCTCCAGCTTGCACTAACTTGCAGTTCTGAAGTTCAAAAGGAATCCTAATATTAATCCAGCAGAACACCTTTAATATTTGAACAGTACAAGTAACCTGACTGTCCTGTTGGCTTTATTCTTGCACAAGGAATTTCCCTGATGGTCACAATCTGGTGAACTTATCTCAATAGGTGTATGTGCACAGGCTGCTGCTTTAACTGATTGTTGGACAGCAGCATGAATTGGCAGTGTCTTGCCTACTCATTGACATCAAAAATGATGCCAGTATCAAACCAATGACTGCAGTATCAAAAAAGCAAACTACTGTGGATGCTGGAAATCAGAACAAAAAAACCCAGAAAATGTTGGAAATATTCATAACTGCAGTATTACTGCTTTAGCATGTTAATCAAAATTAGTGTTGATTATCCCTAAATTCACCATTAACATCAATATAAAAAAAATGATATTTTCCATCTGGTTGTTATCAAATTAAATAGCAGGGAAGTGATTTTCTAATGTCCACTTGTAAGTTGTTGCTACACAACTCACCCAATGACTTCATTTCCATGCATTTCTAAGTACTTCTTGCAAAATGTTATTAACCTACAAGCAATATAACAAAATACCAAGAATGTTGTGTTGTTGAGCAAACTTAAAACTCTTGACAACGGAGTCTGATATAAACAATTTGCTAAGACAGGATTTAAGTGGTAAAATGTGAAGTGGTTTTAGCCAATGCAGACCTGTTAGTTAAGCTATATTTCAGCAGTTTGTCCAAAGTTCAAATCCATAATATCTTCATATGTTTATAAGTAACATAACGCAACAAAATGAATCTGCCACAGAGCATTGAAAACAACAAAATAACTCTGTGATAAATGAATCTGTTGTCTAGGCCACTGCATTAAAAATAATTGCAAAACACTGGAACATCTATCTGTCAGATATTTTCTGCGTGCTGTAGCAGGCTCCATTTTTGGTGTGGTGTGGGAAGATTGTGGTCTGTAACCTGTTCAAACCAGTGTTTGCACAAACCTGGGTGGTTGCTGACAATTAATCCATGGAATGCAATCATGAAATAGTATGATAATGTAAAGATGAAAAAGCAGTGAAAGCATCTATTTATACCTGCAACACATTCTATCAGAAGAATGGAGAAAAAAGCAAGGGAAAATATTCAAAAGAAAAGCCTGTCATGCTCAAAGCGTGTGGCAGGAGACAAACGTGACGATTTTACAAAAATTGATATTCTATTATTTGGTGCACCAAAGTTAAAATTAAAAGAGAGTATTTTCCACAACTTCCTTAACATTGAACATAAGAAAATAAGAAATAGGAGCAGCAGTAGGGCATTCAGCCCTTCAAGCCCACTCTGCCATTCAATAAGATCAGGCTGATCTTCTACTTCAACACAATTTTCTGTACTGTCTCCAGATCCTTTGATTTTTAAAAATATAATAATTGATCTCTGCCTTGAGCATACTCAATGACTGAAATTTTCTGCCCCAGAGGGCTGTGGAGGCTCAAAGATTCACCACCCTCTGAGTGAAGAAATTCTTCCTCATCTCTGCCCTAAATGGAATGCCCCTTATCCTGAGACCAGGAGGATTTTAGTATTTTCCTCCCTGAAGACAAACACTAAAGGTGGAAGACTAAGTGCAGTGGTGGATGGGTTTCGCGGCACATTTCCCTCTGGGTGGCGGAGTAGGAACTTGCCTGAGTTCATGCACGGAAGCTCATTAATTATGCATCAGCAAGTAGCTCTCCGAATCACATGATGGGGCCAGCACTGATTTGTCCGCCCTGCCAGTACCTAATGGGGTTGAAGGTCCAGGCGCCATATTTAAATGCCACCTAAACACACACATTACTTTCAGCAAGCCAGCTGGCTGTCAAGGAAAGTCTTGGAATGTCTGCACCGAGGAAGGAAGCTGCACCAAGGTTCAGTGATGACTCCCTTGAGACCCTCATCTGTGGAGTTCACCAGCACCGGGATGTCCTCTATCTGACGGATGGCTCCAGGAAGTCCACCAGCCTCACTTTTTTGGCCTAAGAGGTCAGCTCATCGGGCACCCACCTGAGATACGCAACCCAGTGTAGGAAGTGGACAAATGATCTCATCTACTCCGCCAGGATAAGTTAACCTACATCTCACTCCAATCTTACTCTCATTATGGCATCATGCACTCAAATGCACTGCTCAGGGCTCTCACACAATATTCGCGGGGGAGAACTCAACACTGATTGCCACATGGTCACTTTAACATCACTAGCATCTCATCTATCATGCTGCGCAAACTCCATCCTCACCCCTTACTGGGGAGGGCTCAGCACACATGGCAGGCATGCATTCTTCCCAACCTCTCCTCCATCTCTCCTCATCAGGTTCCATTCCATTTATCTTCATGCAAGCCAAGCTCGCCCACAACCAGAGGGTGATATCCCAGATGGGTGGAGGTATGGCAAATGTCCAGGAGCTGACCCACTTTGAGGAGGATGCCACCGAGTTGGAGGGTGAGGACAGATATTGCTCCTGTGGGGAAGGCGAGATCAGCTTCTCTCAGCGAGCCAGTACGGATAAGCCCTCCATGAGTTGATCACATGCTGATAATCACAGTGACATGCAATGTTGTATTCTGTCTAAATGTACCTTCTCTCTCTTAGAGGCATCAGCAGGCCCAGACAGACAACTAGAACTACCATAAGCCTCAGCCCACCTCAGAGGAGATGCTGAGGGTGCCTCAGAGGAAGAACTGTCATTGTATTCACCTGCGCCCTCCACCAGTGCAGACACCGCCCCCCACCCCCCCCCCTTTTTTTTTGCTGCTCATGAGAATGGTCTCATCATTTGAAAGCGTCATGCACATGCATCTATGTGCCCTTTTGTTTTGAGGGTGAGCCATACTCCCCTCAGTGATCACCTCCCTTTGTGAGCCTCACATTCATGTGATGTGTAGCTGAGACATTATAGTTGCTGGACCCTTGTGTCATGTCAGGGAGATGTGTCAAACTCGTACTAGAGTTGTCTGCAAAATGCTTAGTAAGCAGGACAGCATGGAGTCACGTGTGCTCACCAGCCTTGGAGCGTTAGCTGTAGTTGTTTCTCAAAACGAGAAGGCTGTAATCATTGACAGTGCCAAAGCACAATACCTGCAGCCATGATGCTCTCTCCAACCATACGTGCAGCTCAGTGTCTGCTAAAGTTTCTCATTAATGTGGCGATGACTGCACCAAGTCCTTTGATGCAGCGTTTGCACTGTGTGCTGACTTTCACTTCCCAGAGCGCACAGATACAGATCGACACTGACCTTTCCAAAGATTAGGCCCTGGTGAATCAGGAGGGTTGAAGGTGCAAGCCCGAATGCTGAACTTGTTCTCGATGTTGCTGGTTGTAAAGGCCTTTCACTGCACTGGCATTGCACTAAGGGACAGAAGGAATGTGGCCATGTCCCATTGCCTGCACCTTACTCCTCCTGGAATCTTGTGGCTATCAGTGTGGCTAGGACATGTCTTCCACTTCGTGCTTCTTTGATGGCATCCTCACTTGGAAGCTGACCCTCATCTCCCTCTTTAGGTTCCTGCTCTTCCTGCTATTCATTGTCTGAGGAGCTCTCAGCCTCCACCATGTCTCTCTCAGGCAAGGGATCCCCCTTTCAATCGCCAGGTTGTGAAGAGCGTAGCAGACCACGATTGTGTGGGACACCCTCGGTGGAGAATAATGTAGAACCCCATCTGAGGGGTCCAGACATCAGAAGCGCATCTTCAGGATGCCAATGGTTTGCTCAATGATGGATCGTGTTGAGCTAGGTGCCGTGTTGTATCTCTCCTCCAAGGCACTCTGAGGACAATGTACAGGTGTCATGAGCCATCGTTTGAGCAGGTACCCCTTATCCCCAAGCAGCCAGCCTGTAATCGCTGAGGCCCTTCGCATATGTGAGGCACCTGGGAGTGACTCAGGATGTATGAATCATGGGAACTCCCAGGGTACCTGGGGAAAACATTCATGATGTGCTTCTGATGATCACACACCAGTTGAATATTCAGGGAGTGGAACCCTTTCCTGTTAATGAACATCAGGGGCTGCTGCTAGTGAGCTCTCAAAGTCACATGTGTGCAATCGATTGTGCCCTGTACTGCAGGGAAGCCTGAGATAGAATTTCAGAATCCTGAAAACTAGCAGCCTGGCTGGCTTCATTGAGTGAGAACTTCACATAATGATGAGTCTTACTGTAGAGGGCATCTGGCACCTCCTTGATGCATTTATGTGCTGAGGACTGAGATGCCGCATCGGTAGACAATAAAATTGAGCGCAGCGGTGACCTTCAGGGGTACTGGCAGGGGATATCCTCCCAGTCCATAGGGCGTCAGATCCTCCCACAGAATGTGGCAGATATGATCCACCACATCTCTTGGCAAGTGCAGGCATGTGTGGCATTTACTGTCGCTCATCTCCAGATAGGAAAGTCTTCTTCAGTAGACCCTTGTTCGTGAGAGTCACATCCATGGGATGGGTCTAACCTCCTCATCCTCTGGGTCTTGCTGGGACATTCCTGGACCATGGACCTCAGGTCGGGCCTCCTCTCAGAGCTGGGCACCAGGCCCTTCCCCTGCTCAATTGGATCGCTGCCATCAGGAAGGCAACATTTAGCACAGGCTCCATTACCCAATCCTCCTTCTCCCTGTGGACTGACAGATGCAACAGATTAATGAATACTGAGCAAATATAATAGACCTCCCACTCGCAAACAGAAAGCCAATGTCATGCCCTAGGGCTGCGTCTGTACTATTAGCTTCTTGCTGATACAGCCTTGTAGCTGGGGTGCACACTCGCAGATCGAAATGACCAAGATAACAACCCTGATACTTGACATCTCAATCCCACAGAGCATGGAAGAGGTTTGGACACATTCTTAAAATGTGCCACCTTACCAAAGGCACTCCTGCAATCTCTGACCTGGTTTACTAATCAAGCTCAGTTTGCATTTCAGCAATGACTGGATGCCCTTTGGCCTGTTGTCCATGCCAATTGGAGAAAGCACGTTAGAGGCTTTCATTGTTGATCTGGCCGATATGCAGCAGCTGTGCTTCTTTAACAGTTGCCTGCGCTTTCCATTCCCACATTCCTCTCTGTTAATGATCAAATGGAGCAACTATATTGTGAAGCCAATGACTCCTGCAGTCTCTCGTTAAAATGCACCAAAAGGTAATGGCTCCAATTGCATCTTCCCAAAGGAGTCTTCCTATTTTCTCTCAGCTCTGGCTATTTCAATGTTGTGACTCTAAGCAGTTTGGGAGTACCCACTGAAAGGGTCCCTTAGTCCAGACCTGGTCTCCTCCCAGACTGCCTCAGACCCCTACCATGTAGATTCTTTTCCAGCTTCGATTTCAAACTATGCAACAATGTTGCGCTTTCAAGATGGTGGTGCTGCATTTTTATTTTGAGACCAGCTTTGACTCTTCCCCTGTCAGTGTTCAGGTCCCTCCAATCTTCCTGGAACTATGATGTGCGGGTAGAGCTCCCTCTGGTTATTCTCCAGCCTCCCCGAGTAGCCCTGGATCCCATTGTTGTTGTGGTGGACATCCCAGCCCTCCCCGCAAAATCCATCACTGTTGATGACAGCACGCCCCATGTGGACCTCACCGCTCCCCATTTCGAGGTTGTGTGCACAGTCACATAGAGGAGAATCCCCTTGGAGAGCTTTGAATACCACCCTCCCCCCCTTTATTATGTTTTCCCCATTTACAGGCTGCAGATGCCTCCCCTAACCATGACCATCCCATCTGCAGCCCAGTAATGAGCCAGACAAGCCCACTGCAACTGACTGTAAGACCATAAACATGCCCTGCACACCGAGCTGTGCCTTATCCCAATTGAGCACACAAGCTTTGTTCCTCCCTGGAAAGGGGCTACGACATGCGTGCCATGCATAACCCTGTAGTATGGCCTGCAAAGCCCCAGGTCTGTCTTTAATCTCTCAGCCTGACTGTGAGGTCCTTAAAGCCCCAAAACTGCCTTTAATCTCTCACCCTGGCCACTTGGCCCCAGACCAGAGACTATGACTTTTTAAAAATTCATTGATGAGATGTGGGCTTCGCTGGCTGGGCCAGCGTGAGAAGGTGGTGGTGAGCTGCTTTCTTGAGCCGCTGCAATCCATGTGGTGCAGGTACACCCACAGTGCTGTTAGGAAGAGAGTTCCAGGATTTTGACCCAGCGACAGTGAAGGAATGGTGATATGAGTGACTTGGAGGGGAACTTCCAGGTGGTGGTGTTCCCAACCATCTGCTGCCCTTGTCCTTCTAGATGGTAGTGGTTGTGGGTTTGGGAGGTGCTGTCAAAGGAGCCTTGGTGAATTTCTGCAGTGCATCTTGTAGATGGTGCACACTGCTGCTACTGTGCGTCGGTGGTGGAGGGAGTGATTGTTTGTGGATGTGGTGCTAGTCAAGCGGGGTGCTTTGTCCTGGATAGTGTCAAGCTTCTTGAGCTTTGTGGGAGCTGCACTCATCCAGGTAAGTGGGGAGTATTTCATCACACTCCTGAATTGTAACTTGTAGATGGTACAGGCTTTGGGGAGTCAGGAAGTGAGTTACTCATCGCAGGAATCCTAGCCTTTGACCTGCTCCTGTATCCATAGTACTTATATGGCTATTCCAGTTCAGTTTCTGGTCACTAGTAACCCCCAGGATGTTGATACTGGGGAATTCAGTGATGATAATGCCATTGAACATTAAGGAGTGATGGTTGTATTCTCTCTTGCTGGAGATGGTCATTGCCTGACACTTGTGTGGCATGAATGTTACTTGCCATTGATCAGCCCAAGCCTGGATATTGTACAGGTCAGGCTGCATTTGGACATGGACTGCTTCAGTATCCGAGGAGTCGTGAATGGTGCTGAACATTGTGCAACCATCAGCAAACATCCCCACTTCTGACTTTATGATAGGAGGAAGGTCATTGATGAAGCAGCTGAAGGTGACTGGGCTGAGGGCACTACCCTGTGGAACTCCTGCATTGATGTCCTGGAGTAGAGATGACTGACCGCCAACAACCCACAATCATCTTTCTTTGTGCTAAACATAACATCTAGGTATGACTCCAGCCAGTGGAGAGTTTTCCTCCTGATTCCCATTGACTTCAGTTTTGCTAGGGCTCCTTGATATCACACTCAGTCAAATGTGGCCTTGATGTCAAGGGCAGTCACTCTCATGTCACCTCGGGAGTTCAGCTCTTTTGTCCATGTTTGAACCAAGGCTGTAATGAGGTCAGGAGCTGAGTGGCCCTGGTGGAGCCCAAACTGGGCGTCAGTGAGCAGGTTATTGCTAAGCAAGCGCCACTTGATAGCACTATTGATGACCCCTTCTATTACTTTGCTGATGATGGAGAAAAGACTGATGGGCCGGTAATTGGCCGGGTTGGACTTGTCCAGCTTTTTGTGTACAGGACATACCTGGGCAATTTTCCACATAGCCAGGTAGATGCCAGTGTTGTAGCTGTACTGGAACAGCTTGGCTAGGGGCGCAGGAAGTTCTGGAGCACAAGTCTTCAGTACTATTGCCAGAATATCGTCAGGTCCCATAGTCTTTGCAGTATCCAGTGCCTTCAGCCGTTTCTTGATAGCACGTGGAGTGAACTGAATTGGATGAAGACTGGCAACTGTGATGCTGGGGACCTCCAGAGGAGGTCGAGATGAATCATCCACCCGGCACTTCTGGCTGAAGATTGTAGCAAATGCTTCAGCCTTATCTTTTGTACTGATGTGGCTGGGCTCCCCCATCATTGTGGATAGGGATACTTATGGAGCCCCCTCCTCCAGTGAGTTGTTTAATTGTCCACCACCATTCATGACTGGATGTGGCAGAACTGCAGAGCTTAGATCTGATCCGTTGGTTGTGAGATTGCTTAGCTCTGTCTATCACTTGCTGCCTCTGCTGTTTGGCACGCAAGTAGTCCTGTGTTATAGCTTCACCAGGTTGACGCATCATTTTTAGGTATGCCTGGTGCTGCTCCTGGCATGCCCTCCTGCACTCTTCATTGAACCAGGGTTGGTCCCCTGGTTTGATGGTAATGGTAGAGTCGGGGATATGCCAGGCCATGAGATTGTGTTTGAGTTAAATTCTGCTGCTGTTAATGGCCCACAGCGCCTCATGGATGCCCAGTCTTGAGTTGCTAGATCTGCTCAAAATCTATCCCATTTAGCACGATGGTAATGCTGTACAACACAATGGAGGGCATCCTCAATGTAAAGATGGGACTTTGTCTCCACAACGAGACGAAGCAGTCACTCCTGCCGATATTGTCATGGACAGATGCATCTGCAGCAGGCAGGTTGGTGAGGATGAGGTCAAGTAAGTTTTTCCCTCACCACCTGCCATGGACCCAGTCTAGCAGTTATGTCATTTAGGACTCAGCCAGCTTGGTCTATAGTGGTGCTACTGAGCCACTCTTGGTAATGGACATTCTGTCTCCTTAAGTGGTGCTCAACATGGAGGAGCACTGATTCATCAGCTCAGGGAGGGCGATACATGGTAATTAGCTGGAGGTTTCTTTGCCCATGTTGGGGCTGATGCATGAGACTTCATGGGGTCTGGAGTCGATGTTGAGGTCTCCCACGGAAACTCTCTCCTGGCTGTATACCACTGTGCCGCCACCTCTTGCCATTTAAGAGTCAACCACACTGCTGTGGGTCTGGCGTTACATGTAGGCCAGACCAGGTAAGGTTGACAGATTTCCATCCTTAAAGGACATTAGTGAACCAGATGAGTTTATAAAACAACCAACAATGGTTTCATGGTCATCATTCGTCATTTTTAATTCCAGATTTTTATTGAATTGAAATTCCACCATCTTCTGTGGCAGGATTTGAACCCAGGTCCTCAGAGACATTTACTCTGGGTCTCTGGATTATTAGCCCAGCAACAATACCACTACACCATCACCTTCACTTTCAATGAGCTCTCCAGTTCCTTCTTTAGAGATCACAATACAGTCTCCCTTTCCCACCCCCACCTCCCCATGAGTCTCTGTGCAATCTATCCCTCTTGTGCCTTACTAACACAAACACCCCCCTTCCTATTCTGGAGTCTATATGCATCCCTTCCCATTCATACACTTTGATTTCTGTACAACCCCTTCTATGCCTGCGTTCCAGTCTTCCACGTTGGGCTCCAGCTTCCACACCCTCTGTCTCCCTTTTGCCTTTCATTGCTCCCACCCTCAACCCCACCATAGCCTATTGACCCCCTTGCCTCCATCCTCATTTGCACCCCACCCCATCATAGCCCATTGCCCCCACGTCTCCGTCATCCTTCACCCCCACCAGTGCAGCATTTCACCGGCATTGGTGAGAAACAGGAGCAGTGCTGCTGCAGATAGTCTTTGAATGTTGCATTTACCTCGATGTCACGAGCGAAGTGGGGGCCGACAGCTGCACACCACTTCTATCCGAATGTGATTCAGACCGGTCTAATTTCCCGCTGGCGTGGCTCGTAATTGGGACGGGGAATGTAATTCCGGTGAGTAGCGTTTTTAATGAGCATTCATGACATGGTAATGCATGAAAATGGGGTCCCTGGATCAGCGGGAAATCTGACCCGCCATCAGCCTGCCATGAAAGTGCTGAGGGGAAAATTCCAAACTGATTTCCCACTGGCGGAAGTCCGATTTTTGACCTCTCCCCAAATTTTTCACTCCCACCGGCCACAATACCCACCATTGGCTGGAATGGAAAATTCTGCCCAAAGTATTTATTTAGTTTCTCTGGCATTTCCTTATTCCTTATTCCAAATTCTCCTAACTCGGCTTGTAATGGACCCACGTTTGCTTTTGCTAATCTTATCCTTTCTACATACCTATAGAAGCTTTTACAGTCCATTTTTATGTTTCTTGCTAGTTTACCCTCATATTCTATTTTCCCTTTCTTAATCTTCCTTTACAGAATTCTAAATTGCTCCCAGTCACCAGGCTTACCTTTTTTTGGCAACTTTATATGCCTCTTCCTTTGATCTAATAGAATCCTAGATTTCTTTCATTAGCCACGGTTGGAACACTTTCCTTGCTGGGCTTTTGTGCACTAAAGGAATGTATTTTTGTTGTAAGCTTGAGCAGAATCATGCCAAATTTGCACTAAGTCAGGTAGCGGGTGGGTAAAATGATGTTTTACCTGCCAGACACGATGGTGGGTTTTCACGCTGTATCTTCTCAAAGCTGCCTCATTATTTATGCATTCCCGGGAGACACACCGTTTCCAGGACGGGCAAGCTCTCATTCACCCACCTGCCATCACCCCGTTGTTGCATCACACTGGGCGCCATGCTTAAAGTCGAGCCACAAGCACACATCTCAGTGCTTTCAGACCACCACTGCTGCACAAATGACATGGCCCTGAAACTGAAGAAAATGGCAGCCCCCACGTTCAGTGACACGTCCTTCCAGCACCTTTTGGATGCCATGGAGGCCTGCTGGGATGTCCTCTACCCATGCTCTGGCTGCAGAATGGGCAGCAACAGAACTAAGCTGTCTTGGAAGACGGTGGCAGGGGTGGTCAGCGCCAACCCCCCTTCAAAAAAGGACAGCCACCCAGTGCCACAAGAGGATGAATGATCTCCTCCATTCCGCCAGGGTAAGTCACTCTTCTCATCACTTTCAACTCACACACTCACAAACCCATCACACATCCACAGGGTCCTCACTCACTGCCGGTGCAAGGGACATCACCATTCACTCACTGTCATTGTCCTCAATCCGTCCATGGGACCACTCACCACCCATACAGGCCAGGCATATGTATCATCTGGCCTGGCAGGCATCTGCTTACACCTTCTCCAGCTCTATTCTTCAGCACAAGCTGGCACACAACAAGAGGGAGAGGTCACAGACCGGTGGTGGAATGCCTGAAATCAAGGTCCTTATGGACTTTGAAAACAGAGCCATCCAGTTGGCAACTGAGGATCTAGACCGGTCCTGTGCTGACAGTGAGGTTGACGGTACTCTGCCAAGTAAGGATCCAGCAGTGCAACATCCATCAGACAACCATGCTGTGAGTGATGTGTCCTTTTCACAGGCCACTGCCATGCACTAATTATCTCTCCTTGCTTTCGCAGGCACGTCTGCCAAATAGCCAATGGAACCCACGACCCAGGACCTCCAATCAAGCCCTGAAGAAACCGCTGAAGAGGAATCTGGAGGCACCTTCTCTGAAGTCCCGTCACAGCGCTCACCTGTACCCTCCACCAGTGCAGAGACACACACCTTGGTGGGACCTAGCTTTAGAATAGCCTCGGGATCACAATCTGGTGAGCATATTGCACCTTCCGATCCAAAGCAGGTGGAGGCAGGGACTTCACAGAATCACAGAATTGTTACAGTGTAGAGGAAGGCCATTCAGCCCATCATGTCTGCACCAGCTCACTGAGTATTTTAACTTAGTGCCATTCTCCTGCTTTTCCCTGTAACCCTGCACATTGTTTCTATTTAAATAATCATCCAATGTTCTCAATTGAACCTGCCTCCACCACATGTCCAGGCGGTGCATTCCAAACTCTAACTACTCACTGTGTGAAAAAGATTTTTCTCACCTCGCATTTGCTTCTTTTGCAAAACACTTTAAAACTGTGCTGTCTGGTTCTCGATCCATTTACGAGCGGGAACAGTTTCTCCCTATCTACTCTGTCCAGACCCCTCATTATTTTGAAAACATCTATCAAGTCTCTTCTTAGCCTTCTCCCCTCCAAGGAAAACGGTCCCAACTTCTCCAATCTTTCCTCATAACTGAAGTGTCTCATTCCTGGAACCATTCCTGTAAACCTCTTCTGTACTCTCTACAATGCGTTCTCATCCTTCCTATTGTGTGGTGCCCAGAACTGTACACAATACTCCAGCTGATGTCTAATCAGTGCCTTATATAAGTTCATCGTAACTTCCCGGCTCTTGCACTCTAAGCCCCTATTCATGAAGCCCAGAATACTGTATGCTTTAGAAACAGCTCTCTACCTGGCCTGTCACCTTTAATGACTTACCTACATATACACCCAAGTCCCTCTCCTCCTGCACACTCTTTAGAATAGTATCCTTTATTTTATGCTGTCTCTCCATGTGCTTTGTACCAAAGTGTCTCACCTCACACTTCTCTGCATTGAACTTCAGCTGCCATCTATTTGCCCACTCCACCAATGCATCAAAGTCCTTTTGAAGTTCTAAACTGCCCTCCTCACAGTTTACAATTCTCCCAAGTTTTGCGTCGTCCG
Source organism: Cetorhinus maximus (assembly GCF_964194155.1). Taxonomy (NCBI): domain Eukaryota; kingdom Metazoa; phylum Chordata; class Chondrichthyes; order Lamniformes; family Cetorhinidae; genus Cetorhinus; species Cetorhinus maximus. The sequence goes on from NC_135882.1 coordinate 99,545,621, forward strand.
CAAACTTTGAAATTGTCCCCTGCACACCAAGATCTAGATCATTAATATATATCAGGAAAAGCAAGGGTCTCAATACCAACCCCTGGGGAACTCTACTACAATCTTCTTCCAGCCTGAAAAATACCTATTAACCATTACTCTCTTGTTCCTATGCTTCAGCCAATTTTGCATCCATATTGCTACTATCCCTTTCATTCCATGACCTATAACTTTCCTCACAAGTTTGTTGTTTGGCACTGTATCAAATACCTTTTGGAAGCCCATATAAACCACAACAATGGCCTTGTCCTCATCAACCATCTCTGTTACCTCTTGAAAAAACTCCATGCTGACTCTTCCGAATCAATCCACATTTTTCCATGTGACTATTAATTCCAATCTGAACTACTGTTTCTAGAAGTTTCCCACCACCGAAGTTAAACTGACTGGTCTGTAATTGCAAAGCAGATCTTTACAACTTTTTTTGAACAAGGGTGTAATGTTTCCAATTCCCCAGTCCTCTGGCACCTCCCCTGAATCCAGGGAACATTGAAAGATTATTGCCAGAGCCTCTGCAAATTCCACTCTCACTTCCTTCAATATTTTTGGATGCATCTCACCCGGTGCCAGTGCCTCATCAACTTTAAGTACCAGTAGGTAAAGACAGATGCAAACTATTCATTTAACACCTTAGCCACGCCTCTTGCCTCTATGTGTAAGTCCCCTTTTTGGTCCCTAATTGGCCTTACTCCTCCTTTTACCACCCTTATACTATTGATGTACTCATAGAAGACTTTGGAATTTCCTTTTATGTTAATTGCCAGTCTTTTTTCATAATCCCTCTTCGCTTCTTGTATTTGCTTTTTCACATCCCTTCTGAACCTTCTGTATTCAGCTTGGTTCTTAATTGTATTTACTACCTGACACCTGTTGTAAGCACACTTTTTCTTCTTTAACTTAATTTCTATCTCCCTTGTCATCCAGGGAGCTCTGGATTTGTTCGTCCTACAGTTGGATCCTAGTCACCAGTTTGATCCTGTTCACACGCTTGTTGTAAGGGGTGGCCGATTTGGTACTAATGATAGAGTTGAGTAGCAGATACTTCATAGGTAGAAACTCTATGTTTATTTACAAAGGTACTCAGCAGCAACTAAACATGTGCTTACACTTCAAACTCTGTCTCTATTTCCTGCTGCTACTAACTACTAACTACAGACTACTAACTACAGAGATAGCCCGCACTACTCTGCTGTTGGGTACTAAGATCATGTGATCCTCTATTTTAACATTTTTCTTAAAGATATATTACACATCAGGTTACCACATCCCTCCCACTTTACTCAGAAATACATTTTATATTTACAATTACAATTTTCTCAAAATAGTAAAGTATTTACACTGAAAAGTATTTTACAAATTCAGTCTTTCTGGGGGCTTCCTTATGTTTGTAGAGTGTCTCAGCTCGACAACTTCAGATGCTTTGTCAGGAACCTCCTTTTCAGGAGGTGCCTGAACATAAGGGGCTTCGGTGGGCGTCTGCAGATCTGTATCCTCCATTCTTGAAGGAACAACAGATACTTCAGACACTCTGTACTGGGTTGAGTTCTCTCAACAAGAAACGCTGATGCAGCCGTGAACACTGCTGGAATTATTTCTGATGCATAGTTTCTCTCTTCCTTAAATGATCCACATGTCTCTGTATGACACAGCCTTCCACCTCCATGTGGTAAGTTATAGGCCCAGTCACTGCACTTATTTCATCCGGTAGCCACTTTGGTCCTTCTCCAAAACTCTTCACGTATACCGTTTCTCTCACGGTAAATTTCCTCTCATGACTATGCTAGCTGTGTCTAGTTTTCTGACTTCCCTGACTCCTTTCAACCTTCCCTTCTAAATTCAGCATTGTTCAGCTCAATCTCATCCTGAGACGGCGTTTCAACAATAACTCCACAGGTGTGACACCTGTTGTTGTGTGAGGGGTAGTCCTGTAATGGAAAAGAAAGCACAATAGCTTGGTTGTTAAGGAATCTCCAGTTAATTTCTTCATGCTAGCTTTGAATGTTTGGATCACCCTTTCAGCTAGTCCATTTGAGGAAGGGTCGTACAGTGAAGTTTTTACACGAGTGATACCATTGAGGCTGATAAACCGCTGAAACTCACATACATAAATGCCGTGCCGTTATCAGAATCGGCCACTTCTGGTAGTCCATTAATGGCAAAAATTTGTAACTTCTCAACTGTAGCAGAAGACGTTGGTGATTTCACCTCATATATGTCCATCCATTTTGAGTCGACATCAACGATAAGCAGAAACATTGTTCACATGAAAGGTCCAACATAGTCAATGTGTAACTGCACCCACGGTCTCCCTGGCTATTCCCAAGGCTGTAACAGAGCTGTTGAAGGTAACTTTTGCAGTTGCTGACATTGCACACAATTCTTCACTAAACTCTCTATTTCACCATCCATCCAGACCACCATAGGTAGCTGCGTGCTATGATCTTTATTCGGGATATTCCGAGATGTACGCTGTGTAGTTCAATTAACAATAGTTCTCATCCTTTTGGAGGTGCTATCACTCGCGCTCCCTACAATAACCTGGCTGGTTATTTCTGTTAAAGTGCAGTTTCATTTTGTCAGGTACAGACTCTTGTGGCCAACCATGAAGTGCTTGTGATAGGACTTGGTCCTGACTTGTCCAGTCTCTGATCTGACAGTGATCAATCTAAGAAATGTAACAACAAAATAAGTTCTTGTGGAACTGGGACTTCCACATCCTTTTCTTGTAAAGGCAAATGACTAAGTGCATCGGTGTTTGCAATTTAACTATCAGGCCTTTGTACGAATGTATACTCGAATGCTGCCAGGATTAAGGCCCATCGCTGTATTCTTGCCAAGGCTACAGTGTTACAGTCTTGTCCTCGCTGAATAATCCTAGCAATGGCTTGTGGTCTGAAATGAAAGTGAAATGGTGGCCATGTATGCACTGGTGAAATTTCTTGACACCAAAGATGATTGATAGTCCTTTTTCTATCTGCAAGTATCCCTTTTCCACTGTGGTGAGCGTTCTTGATACGTATCCTATAGGTGTTCCATGCCATCATCCATTCAATGGGAGAGCACTGCTCCTACTCCGTAGGGGGATGCATCACATGCCAACACTAATTCTTTCCTCTGGTCATAATGCACTAAAAGCTTGGACGAGTGCAACAATTGTTTGAATTTCTTGAAAGCTTCTTTTTGGGGTGCTTCACAAGACCAACATTGGTTCTTTTTGAGTAAATATTGTAGGGGTGCCAGTTCTGTAGACAAATTGGGCAAGAACCACCCATAAGAATTGATCATTCCTAGGAATGATTTGAGTTCTGAAGTATTCTTTGGAGCAGGCGCCTCTTTTATGGCTCTCACTTTCTTCTCAACTGGGTGGAGACCCTGCAAATCCACCTGGTGACCCAAATAGATTATCTCCCTTGCTTGGAAGGTGCACTTTTCTTTTTTTAAACATAATCCAGCCTTCAAGAAACGTTTTAAGACTTCTTCTAAGTTTTCCATGTGCTCTCTTTTAGTGAACCCTGTCACCAAAATATCATCCAAATAGACTACAATGAGAGACAGTCCCTGCAGTAAACTTTCCATTGTTCAAATTGCGCAAGCTGAGTAAATGCCGAAAGGCAATCGAGTGTACTGGTACAACCTTTTGTGGGTATTAATTGTGACAATTTCCCAGGAAGCATTATTTAAGTCTAATTGTTGATAAGCATGACTCATCTGAAGCTTTGTGTAGGCGGTTCCACCTGCCAGCTTGGCGTACAGGTCTTCGATTTTTGTTACGGGGTGTCTGTCTAGCTTCGCTACTTTGTTAACTGTCAATTTGTAGTCTCCACAAATTCAGAGGCTTTGGTCGGGTTTAAGGACTGGAACTATTGGTGCTGCCCATTCTTGAGAACTGCACAGGTGGTATAATGCCCCGTTTTGCTAGTCTGTCCAGTTCACTGTTGACCTTTTCTCTCAATGCATAAGGTACTGGTCTCACGTTCATGAATCGGGGAGGTGGGGTGGGGTGGGGGGGGGGCGGGGGGGGGGGGGGGGGGGGGTGGCCTCTGGACCCACATGAATTTTTGCCTGCAGCCTCTGGATCTTCCCAAATTTGTCCTTGAAAACTGCGGCGTACTTTTGTTGTAGCTCTGGTAACTCAATTGCTCTTAAATGGAAAATTTCAACCCATTCCAATTTAATTTCCTTTAGCCAGTTTCCTCTTGGAGGCTTGTCCTCTCGCCTGCAACTGCCATCAAGGGTAGCTTTACCGATTGGCTCCCATAATGAACAGTTACTTTACTTATGCCTTTGACTTGGATGTCTTCACCCGTGTATGTTTTTAATTGGGCAGTTGTTTCTTCCAAATTTAATTGATGTTCGCCATTATTCAGATATTTGAAGGTGTGTTCCCCAATGGAAACTCCTGTGTCCACTTCCATTTGAATAGGTCTACCATTCACTTTCACTGTTACATAGATTGGTTCTGTTCTCCCAACCTTCAAGCTATAGAGTGAATAAATATCTGAATCTGTTGCTTTGGGCTTTTGTACATTGTAGATCTCATTGGTTTTCCCCTTTTGTTTAAAAGTCTGTTTGACTCTTTCCTTACACTGTCTCATTATGTGACCGTTTTTATGACAATAAAAACATTCTATTTTTTTCAAGTGCCAACCGTTGAAAGATTGTCTATTTCCAGCTCTATTGTTTTACTCCTTGTTTTCCCTGCCGAGTTTTTTTTTAATTTTCCTGCTGGCGGGGGCCGTTTCCCTCCTCACAGTAGAGTCTTGCATTTTCGTGCCCTTTTTGGCTGGGGCTTCCTGCTCAATGTAGAGGATGGCCCCATTTTGCACACCCTGTATGGCTTTCAAATCTCTCATTGCACTTTCCATTGCCAATGCAATCTCTAGCGCCTTCTTAAAATCCAAACTTGTTTCGGACAGCTATCGCTTCTGAACCGTGTCCTCATTCACACTGCACACTAAACAATCTCTAAGAATGTAGTTTAGGAACGAACCAAACTCACAATGTTCGTTAATTGCTTCAAACATGCCACATAGCTTGCAACTGTCTCCCTAGGGGCTCTAATTCTTGAATTAAACTTGAACCTTTGTATCGTTACTGAGGGCTTTGTTTGGTAATGGCCCTTCACCATGTCCACTAATTCCTCAAAATTTCTCGAGTCTGGGCGCTGGGTGCTGTCAAACTTCAAATCAAGCCATAAGCTATATTCCCACATGTACTTAAGAGGGTCGGCCACCTCTTCTCTTCCCCAAAAATCTCATTTTCTTGGAAAAAGACCGAGAGATGCTCAATATAGTGGGACCAATCGTCCATTGCTGGATCGAAAGGAGCAATTCTTCTGAATCGCAGCATGCTGTGAGGGAGTTACTTCGACGATTTGAACAGAACTTCTCCTTACAATTGCTGTGTGAGGCATAGTGCTAATTTCATTTTTCTGGACTTATGCCCACATGTCCGTCCTTGGCCTGCTGCAATGTTCCAGTGAAGCCCAACACAAACTGGAGGAACAGCATTTCATCTTCCGATTAGGCACTTTACAGCCTTCCGGACTTAACATTGAGTTCAACAACTTCAGACCATGAGCTCTGTCCTCCATCCTCACCTTTTTCCAATATTCATTTTTATTTTTTTATTTTTTTATCCACTTATTTTTATTTTTATTTATTTTCATTTTTATTCATTGTTTTATCCCCACCTTTTATCCTATTTTCGATCTTTTTTCCCACCACTGCCCCCTCCCCCCACCCCATCCCCATAAGGGCCATCTGTTATTTGTTCATGTTGTTCTTTCCAGAGTGCTCACCCTTGTCTTGCTTTTACTTATCTTGTTACCTTGTTTTGCTTATCTGCTTTCTTACCTTAATGCCACCATCAGCACCTCCTTTAGCCAGCACCAGTACCATTAACATCCCCTTTGTCCTTTTGTTCATGACGTCTTTGTCAATCTCTCCTTTGCCCCTACCTATCACTGGCCTACTATCCAGCTTCACCTGCTCCACCCCCCTTAAACAGTATAAATTTAATCACATTTTTACTTCTCTTTAGCTCTGAGGAAGAGTCATATGGACTCGAAATGTTAACTCTGTTTCTCTCTCCACAGATGCTGTTAGACCGGCTGAGCTTTTCCAGCATTTTCTGCTTTTGTTTTGTTTTTCTTGTTTGTTTCTGTTTAACTTGTTTAATCCTTGTCACCAACTTGTTGGAACCTAGTCACCAATTTGTTAGATCCTGTTTGCACTCTTGTTAGAAGGGGCGGCCGATTTGGTACTAATGATAGAGTTGAGTAGCAGACACTTCATAGATAGAAACTCTGTGTTTATTTACAAAGGTACTCAGCAGCAACGAAACATGTACTTACACTTCAAACTCTGTCTCTATTTTCTGCTGCTACTAACTACTGACTGCAGACTACAAACTACAGAGATAGCCTGCACTACTCTGCTATTGGACACTAAGATCATATGATCTTCCATTATAACATTCTTCTTAAAGGTATATTACACATAAGATTACCACACCAACCCTTCCCCTTTGAGGTAACATACCTTGACTATGCCCAAACCATCTCCTCTTTGAAGGTAGCCCACTGTTCAGCTACTTTTTTCCCCACCAACCTTTGGTTCCAGTCTATCCGGCCCAGCTCCATTCTTGCCCCATTGAAGTCTGCTCTCTACCAGTTGATTATTCTTACTATGGATTGACCAATGTCATTTTCCACCATTGTCCTAAACCTTATGATACAATGATCACTGTCCCCTAAATGTTCCCTCACTGTCACTTGATCTACTTGACCCACGTCATTCCCAAGAACCAGGTCTAGCAGTCCCTCCTTCCTTGTTGGATTGGACACGTACTGCTGTAGAAAATTCTCCTGAACACAATCTTGTCCCTTACTGCTCCTTACATTACCACTATCCCAGACTATGTATGGGTAAGTAAAGTCCCCCATTATAACTACCCTATGGTGTTTACACCTCTCTGTAGTTTCCTAGCAGATTTTTTCCTCTATATCCTTCCCACTAGCTGGTGGTCTATATGTTACACTGAGCAATGTAATTGCACCCTTCTTATTCCATAGCTCTAGCCAAATTGATTCTGTTCTTGAATTCTATGACACATCCTCTTTCGCTAGTACTGCAATACTCTCTTTAACCAAAAACACCATCCCCCCTCCTTTTTTCCCTTTCCCATCTTTCTGAACACCTTGTAACCAGGAACATTTAACACCCAGATCTGCCCTTCCTAAAGCTAGGCCTCCATTATTGCCACAACATCATAATCCCACAGGCAATCTGTGCCTGTAACTCCCCAGTTTTATTAACTATACTCCGTGCATTCACATACATGCAGTGTAACCCTGATTTGGACTTCATTACTTGTTCCCTTACTCCAACTCCATCTATTAACTCACTATTCTCTATTTTAGTGCTATCTGCCTCTACCAGCATTTCATGCACCCTGGTATTACTTTCTAATATTCTCTCTTGGTTCCCACACCCCTACTGAGTTAGTTTAAATCCTCCCCAAAAGCACTAGCAAAAAGCCCCGCTGGGAACTCCGTCCCGGCTCTGTTCAGAAGAAACCTGTCTGGCTTCTACAGGTGTGAACTCTCCCAAAGCCAGCCCCAGTGCCCCAGGAATCTAAAGCCCTCCCTCCTGCACCATCTTTCCAGCCATGCAGTCATCTGTTTCTGGCACTCGAAGGACTGCTGGAGGCCAGAACTTTGCTAAGTCCAAGTCAGATGAGGAGCCTTTGGACTCGGTCATGTCACAGTTGCTGGAGTTGCAAAGGCAAGCTCAGGAACATCAGAAAGGGATGTAAGACACGATGGAGGAGTCCGTCCCCTTTCACTCTGAGGTGATAGCGCCTGGATGCCAACGCACCGAGGCCAACACTGGTAGGATGGCAGCCACCATAAGAACATAAGAACATACAAAATAGGAACGGGGTAGACCATTCGGCCCCTCGAGCCTTCTCCACCATTCAATAAGATCAAGGCTGATCTTCTTGTGTTTCGATTTCCACATTTCCACCTAACCCCGATAACCTTTGATTCGCTTGCCTAACAAGAATCTATCTACCTCCGCCTTAAAAGTTCTGGACTCACCCACAAGAAGAAACATCCTTTCGATGTCCACCTTGCCAAGGCCGTTCAGCATCTTGTATACTTCAAACAAAACACCCCTCACTCTTCTAACTTCCAGTGGAAATAAGCCCAATTTGTCCAGCCTTTCCTCATAAGACAACCCACTCATCCCAGGTACTAATTTAGTAAACATCCTTTGAACCGCCTCCAATTAATTTAAATCCTTTCTTAAATAAGGAGACCAAGACTGCACACAGTATTCGTGGTGTGGTCTCACCAATGCCCTGTATAACTGCAGCGTAACATCCTTACTTTTATGTTCAATCCCTCTCGTAATAAAGGAGAAAATTCCATTAGCTTTCTTAATTACTTGCTGTACCTGCATACTAACTTTTTGTGACTCATGTACTAGAACACCTAGGTCCCTCTGCACCTCAGAATTATGCAGCCGTTCTCTATTTAAGTAGTACTCTGCTTCTTTGTTCTTCTTGCCAAAGTGAACAACTTCACATTTCCCTATATTAAACTCCATTTGCCAGATCTTTGCCTGCTCACTCAACCTATCTTTATCCATCTGCAACCTCCTCATGTCCTCTTCACAAAATACTTTCCTACCTTTCTTTGTGTCATCTGCAAATCACTCCCCCCATCTAAGTCATTGATGTAAATCGTAAAAAGTTGAGGCTCCAGCACAGACCCCTTGGGACCCCACTCATCACATCCTGCCAATCAGAAAAAGACCCATTTATGCATACTCTCTGCTTTCTGCCAGCCAACCAACCTTCTATCCATGCTAATTTATTACCCACTACACCATGCACTTTTATTTTCTGTGATAATCTTTGATGTGGCACCTTATCAAATGCCTTCTGGAAATCCAAGTACAGTACATCTTCAGGCTCCCCTTTATCCACTGTGCTTGTTACTCCTTCAAAAAACTCCAATAAATTGGTTAAATATGATTTTCCTTTCACAAAACCATGCTGACTCTTCCCTATTGCTTTGAGCTCTTCTGAGTGCCCAGCTATAAATTCCTTAATGATTGATTTTAATAACTTCCCCATGACAGACGTCAAGCTAACTGGCCTATAGTTTCCTGTTTTCTGCCTCCCTCCCTTCTTGAATAGAGGGGTTATAGAGACCGTGGACCAGGGCTTCACTTCTGCACTGCTGTGTGGGCTCAACTCCATCACTGATGCTATAGTTGGCGAGAGGGGTGCCGGGCAGCTCGATCTCACTCTAGCTACCCCTGCTCCTCAAGGAGTTAGCCTAGGGCCCCCGGGCACCCATAGGGAGTAGGATCACCAGGTGCACACTCCGGGCCCATCCATCCAGGTGACTCTGAGAGTGTCGGGGCCTTCCGACTTCCCTCTTCGTGTGGCCTCAGCAGCCCCAGCTCCACAGGCCAAGGAGGGTGCCACTGCCACACAGCAAGACCCCAAAAGCAGGCCAGGGCCCTCCAAGTCTCAGGCCTCCAGAGGACGCCCACCAAGGACATCATAGAGAGGGCATTGCAGTCAACAGGCTGCCTCCACCTCTGCTGTCGATATCCGGGGCGCACCAAAACATAGTGGCAAGGTTAGGAAAGTTAAGGAGATTTAGTTTCACAGCACAACCTCCCTGCTCGTGTATTCTATGCCTCGACTAATAAAGGCAAGTATCCCATATGCCTTCTTAACCACCTTATCTACCTGCCCTGCTACCTTCAGGAATCTATGGATATGCATACCAAGGTCCCTCTGATCTTCAGTACTTTCCAGGGTCCTACCATTCATAGTGTAATCCCTTGCCTTGTTAGCCCTCCCCAAGTGCGTTACCTCATATTTTTCCGGGTTGAATTCCATTTGCCACTGCACTGTCCACCTGACCAGTCCATTGATATCATCCTGCAATTTATGGCTATCCTCCTCATTATTTACCGCCCTACCAATTTTTGTGTCATCCACGAACTTCTTGATCATACCCCCCTACATTTAAGTCCAAATCATTTATGTACTCTATAAACAGCAAGAGCCCTAGCACTGAGCCCTGCGGAACCCCACTGGAAACAGACTTCCAGTCACAGAAACATCCCTCTACTGTCATCCTCTGTTTCCTGCCTCTCAGCCAATTTTGGATCCAATGTGCAGCTTTGCCTTGGATCGCATGGGCTCTTCCTTTCTTGACCAATATACCATGAAGGACCTTATCAAAAGCCTTGCTAAAGTCCATGTAGACCACATCAAATGCGTTACCCTCATCAACAGCCCTGGATACCTCCTAAAAAAATTTGATCAAATTTGTCAAACACGAACTTCCTTTAACAAATCCATGCTGACTAACCTGTGTCTCTCCAAGTGTAGATATATTCTGTCCCTTAGAATTCTCTCTAGTAACTTCCCCACTACCGACGTTAGACTGACTGACCTGTAGTTTCCTGGTCTATCCCTTCCTTCCTTTTTTAACAATGGGACAACATTAGCAATCCTCCAGTCGTCTGGCACCTCACCCGTGGCCAGAAGGGATTTGAAAATTACTGTCAGGGCCTCTGATATCTCTTCCCTTGCCTCCCTAATTAAGCCTTGGATACATCTCATCCGGGCCTATGGATTTATCCACTTTTAAGGCTGCTAAACCCACTAATGTCTATTCTCTCTCTATGTTAATTTCCTCTAATATTTCACAGTCCTCCACCCTGATGTCCAAATCTGTGTCATCCTTTTCCATTGTGAAGACCGATGCAAAGTATTCATTGAGGACTGCACCCATGTCTCCCGGATCGACACACAGATTACCTCAATGGTCCCTAATTGGCCCTACTCTTTCCCTAGTTATTCTCTTGCTCTTTATATATTTGAAAAAACCCTTTGGGGTTTCCTTTATTCTACCCACCTATACTTTCTCATGCACTCTCTTAGCTTTCCTAATTTCCTTTTTAAGTTCCCCTCTGCACTTTTTATACCCCTCTAAGGACTCTGCCGTAGTGAGCCCTTGGTATCTGCCATAAGCTTCTCTTTTTTTCTTAACCCTAACCTTTATGTCCCTTGACATCCAGAGTTTGCTGGACTTGGTCTCCCCCTTTGTCTTTACAGGAACATATTTCCCTGTACTCTCGCTATTCCCTCCTTGAATGTCTCCCACTGCTCTGACACAGTTTTATCTGCAAGTAGCTGCTCCCAGTCCACTTGGGCCAAATTGCATCTCATCTGAGTAAAATTAGCCTTCCCCCAGTTTAGAACTTTTATTCCTGGCCCAACCTTATCCTTTTCCAACTAACTTAAATCTAACTGAGTCACGGTCGCTATCTCCAAAATGCTCCCCTACTGATAGGCCTTCCACCTGCCTGGGCTCATTTCCGAATATTAGGTCCAGAAGTGCCCCTCCCTTGTTGGGCTTTCTATATACTGGCTAAAAAAGTTCTCCTGGATGCAACTTAAGAATTTTGCTCCCACCCTACCTTGCACACTAAAACTATTCCAGTTAATATTTGGGTAGCTAAAAATCTCCTACTATTACTGCCTTATTATTTTTACACTTCTCTGAAATTTGATTACATATTTGATCCTCTGTCTCTCCCTGACTGTTTGGGGGCCTATAGTACACATCCAACAGCGTGTTTGCCCCTTTTGTGTTTTTTATTTCCACCCATATGGCTTAATTTGATGATTCTTCCAAGATATGATTCCTTGATCAATATTGCAACCCCCCACCTCATCTATCCCCCTCTCTATCTCATCTGAATACCCTATCACCAGGAATGTTGAGCTGCCAATCCTGCCCTTCTTTTAGCCAAGTTTCGGTCATAGCTATGATATCATACTCCCACGTGCCTATCTGTACCCTCAGCTCATCTGTCTTATTCCTCAGGCTCCTTGCATTAAAATATATTCCATTTAGCCTTGCTAAACTCACTTCTTTTTATCTAGCCTATGTTCTCTCTGCCTTCCAGACTCACTTACTAACATGTTAACTTCTAATTCCATCTCACCTTCTCTCCCCTCTGAACTACTTTTCAGGATTCCATCCCCCTGCCAATTTATTTTAAATCTGCCCCAGCAGCTTTGGCTAACCTCTCTGCGAGGATGTTGGTCCCGTTCCTGTTCAGAAGTAACCCGTCCACCTTGTACAGGTCCCACCTCCCCCAGAAACGGTCCCAATGCCCCAGGAATCTATGCCCTCCCTCTTGCACCATCTCTCCAGCCATGTATTCATCTGCTCTATCCTTCTATTCCTATACTCACTACTGCGAGGCACCGGGAGTAATCTGGAGATTACTAACGTTGAAATCCTGCTTTTCAACTTCCTGCCTGACTCCTTAAAATCTGCTTGCAGGTCCTCATTTCTTTTTCTATTTATGTCATTGGTTCCATCATGGACCACGACCTTTGGCTGTTCACTCTCCCCTTTCAGAAGCCCTGCAGCCATTCCGTAACATCCTTGGCCCTGGCACCCGGGAGGCAACATACCATCCTGGGGTTAAATCTACGGCTGCAGAAGCGCCTGTCTACTCCCCTCACTAACAAATCCCTTACCACTATTGCCCTTCCACACTTCTTCCTCCTTCCCTGAGCAGCTGGCCCACCCACAATATCACGGCCTTTGCTCTAGCTGGCCTCCACAGAGGAACCATCACTCTCCAAGGCCAAAAAACAGTTTGCGAGCGAGATGTACTGGGGTGATTCCCTCACTATCTGCCTGGTCCCCTTCTTCTGTCTGGCGGTCACGCATTCCCTCTCTGTTTGCACATCCTTAAGCTGGGGGGTGACCACATCCTGAAAAGTGCTATCCACAAAACTCTCAGCCTCATGAATGCACCGTAGTGCCCCCAGCAGCCACTCAAGCTGCAAAACCAGTGCTCGAGTTGCTCCAGTTGGAGACACCTCCTGCACACACGGTCTTCCAGACCGCCAGGAGCGTCTAGGATTTCCCACATAGCACAGGATGTGCAAATCACAGGACTGAGCTCCCCAAACGTATTGTAACTAAATAGAATATGGACCCTTGCTTTTATTTTACCCTTACTCCACTTGAGTATAGACTAGATGCTAGATCCTCTAGATAGACTGGATCCTCTAGGTGCTGCTGACTGCCTGTCCCAGGGTCCTCCTCTCGCACTCCTCTGTTCTGATGAGCAGTGTTCTTGTCACTCAGATGTGAAACCTTTCTGCACAAGATAAAGGCAGGTGTCTCAGTCCAGGGCCTATGCAGGTCCGGCCTCACGCTTCCTGGACACATTACTGATGCCTGCACCTTGGCTGTGTTTGTCATTGCTGCCAGAATGGTAGGTGCCACAGAGCTCTCTCATTCTCTCAGTGTGCTCATAGCACCTTTAAGGAGGGGCTGTCTCCCATCTCTACAGCACCTGTGACCAGTGACACTGTTCTGAAGGGCTCAGGTGCTGAAGGCAGACAAAGGATCAGATGCTTTTAAAGTTTCTTTAAACTTTATCTAGGCTGCTTTATCTATGATATGACCCTGATCACAGAGCACAAGCGATCTGCCCTCGGCCAAACAGGAGTCAGACATTCTCTGAGGCTATGTAAAGAGCTATGGAGTGTCCTCACCACAAGTTGTCATCATCCTCCTGCAATCGAGCGACTATTAGGGCCTCCACTGCATCTCCACGACAGGAGTATTCTCACTGAGGGTATTCATGCTACCATATGCCAGACTGGAGTCAAACATTCACAGATGCAATGTGAGGATCTATGGGGTCACCTCACTGCATGTCGTCATCATCCTCCACAAATTTAGCAAGTATGAGGGCCTCCTGGGTGCACCTGCCTCGTCTAGCCAGTAAGAGGGCCTCATCCCCATCATTGTCACCTTTGAGGGCTTCCTCAATCTCATCCCCATCAGTGTCCTTCCCATAGGAGGAGACCTCCAACTCGTCCATCTCCTCCTCAGCCAGCTCATCTCCCCATTGCAGCGCCAGGTTGTAAAGGGCACAGCAGACAACGACGATGCATGACACCCTCTGTGGACTATATTGCAGGGATCCACCAGACCGGTCCAAGCACCAGAACCTCATCTTTAGCATCCCAATGGTCTGCTCCACCAAGTTGCGAGTTGCAGCACGTGCTTCATTATACCGTCGCTCTGCTGCTGTCTGAGGCCGCCGCACAGGTGTCATCAACCATGGCCTCTGCAGGTAGCCCTTGTCCCTGAGGAGCCATCCCTGCAGCTTCTGTGGACCCTGGAAGACTCCAGCGATCTTTGACTGACTGAGGATGTAGGCGTAATGCACACTCCCTGGAAAATGTGTGTACACCTGCAGGATGCATTTCTGGTGGTCGTACACCAGCTGCACGTTCAGTGAGTGGAATCTCTTGTGGTTGATGTAGTCCACCGTGTGTTGCAATGGAGATCTGAGCACCATATGAGTGTACCCGATCGCACCCTGAACCTGTAGGAAACCTGAGATCTGGGTGAATCCAATCGCTCTTGCATCCTGGCTGTCCTGGTCCAGGGCGAAATGCACAAAGTTGTGTGCCCTAGCAAAGATGGCATCCATGACCACATGGATGCATTTGTGGGTAGAGGCTTGTGATATCCCACAGAGGTCACCTGCGGAGCCCTGAAAGAAGCCACTGGCATAGAAATTGAGCACCGCGGTCACTAGCAGTGGATGCCCTCGATGTCCCTGTGGTATTAAATCCTGCAGTAGCTGGCAGATGTGAGCGACCAGTTCCCTAGTCAAGCGCAGTCTTCAGCAACACTGGTTCTTGTTCATCTGCAGGAATGAAAGGCGGCATCTATAGACCCTGGTGTCACTAGGTACCAGCCTGCGATGGCTCACTGTGGCTCTTGGGCAGCATGTGCGGGAGCCCCAGCCACCCCTTCCTCCTGAGGCTGCTGCTCCTGCCTCTGCACAGCCAGGAGCCTCAGTCGCTCTCTCCTCCTTCTTCGTGCTCTGTAAGCCATCAAGCATACAGCTAGTTCACCAGGTTCCATGATCCTGATGTACTCCTCCTGCTGGATGAAAGAGAGAGACATGTGGTTAGCATGGGTGTACTAAGAACCTCTCCTGGTTAAGTGTGACAGCCCCTTAACGCATCCCAGAGAGTGCTGGACACAACTTGAATGGTCAGAGATTAGTGCGCTGCATTTCTGTGCTGTTAGCTTGAATAATTGGGGAGACTGGTCCAAGCTGGGATGCTGACATTGCAAGGGGCTGTGAGCGCCTCCAGCAGTGACTGCTGCATGGCCAGCTTTAGCAAGGAGATTATACAACTGTTCTGCAGTCCACTAAAATGCTTATAAATTTGCAGCCTGTGCCCGAGGAGCAGTGGGAGGGGGGGGGGCGGGTAGCTCTGGAGCACTTGGTGGTACTTTGATGCCTCTGCATTGCCTGAGTGGGCAGATAAGCTGGGAGCCGGGCCCCAATCATATCAATGTGGCTGTGCCTGAACTGTCTCAGTTGCAGAGGAATGGCCACTTTATACAGGTTTCCCTAATGCGAGGCCACTTCCCTCACCCACTCTACCCCCACCCTGAATGCTTGTGCGCTATATTCAACGGCAGTACTGCCCTTTCCCCACTACCACCCGCCACCAATTGCTTCTAGGGCAGGGTTGCCCTTGACCCTGACCCCCTGATGCCCCTGAAGCTTGAAGTCCAACAGGTGACCCTGGCGAGTGCTGCACAACGTTACTGTGCACTCACCTCCAAGTTTCCCTCTAAGTGCAGGCCACCAAGTACACGCCTTTTTAGTGCTGTTGTGAAACACGTCGGCATGCCTTCCCACTGATTTGGATGGATGATCCAGCATGGGCAGGGGATGATTCTGGAGGGCTGGCCCAATAATGATATGCTGATGTATTACAGTGAGGAACAAAAACAAAAATACCTGGAAAAACTCAGCAGGTCTGACAGCATCTGCAGAGAGGGATACAGTTGGTGTTCTGAGTCCGTATGACCCTTCATCAGAACGGTGTCAATGGGGTGTCTGACGTCCGATGGCGGGAAACGCGGTCCACGGTCAGTGGGCTGAGTGAACGATCGTGAACTGGTTTCCCGCCGTCGTAAAACCGATCTCGCCATATTGTCCACTCATGCCACCGATCACGCCAGACACCAGCGGGCACAGAAAATTCCGCCCCATGTATCAGTTCTTTAAATTTTAGCCATTGCCTTTCTGCCGTCATACTTCTTAAAGTAGTTTCCCAATCCACCATAGCCAATTTTCCCCTCATACATTCAGAGTTCTCTTTATCAGATTCCTAGGGTGGAATTTTCCCCTCCTGCCTACAGCAGGTTTCGTGGCAGGCGGGAGCAGAAAATTTGGAGAGAGGCCAAAAATCGGATTCCCATCAGTGGGAAAACAGTTTGGAATTTTCCCCTCACCACATTCATGGTGGGCGGATGGCAGGTCAGTTATCCCGCTGATCAATGTCGGGAATTCAATTTGCATGAATTACCATGTCATGAATGCGCGTTAAAAATGCCACTCGCTGGAACCACGTAGCCCCTCCCAACGTAGTGCCACATCGGCAGGAAATTAGACACATTTCATAACTACTTTAAGAAGTATGACGGCAGAAGGGCAATAGTTAACATTTAAAGAACTGATACATGGGGCGGAATTTTCTGTGCCCGCTGGTGTCTGGCGTGATTGGTGGCATAAGCGGACAATATGGCGAGATCGGTTTTACGACGGCGGGAAACCAGTTCACGATCGTTCACTCAGCCCACTGACCGTGGGCCGCGTTTCCTGCCATCGGACGTCAGGCACCTCATTGACACCGTTCTGATGAAGGGTCATATGGACTCAGAACATCAACTGTATCCCTCTCCGCAGATGCTGAAACACATTTGGAAATAAGTGGTGTGCAGCTGTTGGCCCTCACTTCAATCATGACTTTGGAGTGAGTACAACACTCAAAGTCTACCCGCAGCAGTACCGCTCCAGGTTCTCACCAAAGCCAGTGAGACACCACACTAGTGGGGGTGTAGGGTTGCTTTCCTCAATGGTTGCCTTCCTCAACCCTCCATTGTCCAGGAGGGTGTTAACTGGGGCCTCAGGCAGGGCAGCAAACCAGACACATACCAGCATTGTGACCAGGGCGGTTGGGGGAGGAGTGGAAGAAAGAAAGAGACAAGAGGGACAATGGGCAAAGGTGGGCTGGGGGAGTGAGGTAGGGGAAGGAGACATGGGGGACAATGGGAAAAGGTGGGGTTGTGAGGGGGATTGGGGAAACAATGGCAAGCAGAGGGGAGACCGAGGTTGGAGAAGTTGGAGCCCCAAACATTAAAGACTGCAATGTATGCATAGTAGGGGGTGGAATGAGTACAGAAGGGGATACACACAGACTCTGGAATACGAGGGGGTGCTTGTGTGAGTGTAGCACAAGAGGGTAAGGCTTACACAGAAACTCATGAAGGTGGGGGAGGGGAAAGGCCTGCACATGAGGGACGGGTTACACAGAGACTCATGGAAGGGAGGTGGGGAGGTACACTGTATTGTCAGCAGTCAAGAAGGAATGGGAGAGCTAAGAGAAAGACAGTCATGGTCCCTGGTCTAGGGCCAAGTCATCAGGGTGCAAGAGTCTTGGGGCTTAGTGCACTTGATAGTCAGTGTGCGAGAGTGAAGTCAGTCCTGGGCTTAGTGCACCTTACAGTCAGTGTGCAAGAGTGAAGTCAGTCCTGGGCTCAGTGCACTTGATAGACAGGATGCAAGAGTTAAGTCAGTCCTGGGTTTGGTGTACCTCATAGTCAGGGTGTGAGGGTGAAGTCAGTCTTGGGCTTTGTGGGCCATGTTACAGGTCTATGCATGGCTCGCACGTCATAGTGCCGCTCCAGGGAGGGGCAGTAGCTGTGTGCTCAATTGGAATAAGGCACAGCTTGGTGTGCAGGGCATGGTCATGGTCTTAATGTTGCTGGCCATTGTCTTATCTCTCTTGCTGCTGGGCTACAGATGAGATGGTCAGGTTTAAGGGAGGCATCTGCAACCTGTAAAGTGGGAAAAACATAATACAGAGGTGGGTATTTGAAACTGGCTGGGGGGTTCTCTTCTGTACGTGACCATGCCAACAGTCTCGAACTGGGGAGGAGTGAGGTCCGCAGTGGGCATTGGGACATCAGCTGTTATGGGTTCAGGTGAGAGGGTTGGAATATCGACCACAAAGCCTATGGGATCCAGGATTATTGGGGGATGCTGGAGAATAATGGGGTGAGAGCTCTACCTAGACACTGTGGGGTTCCAGGAAGATTGGAGAGACACTCATGGCAGGAGGGTCAAAGCTGGCCTCAGTAAAATTTGAGCACCACCATCTTGGCAAGTTGAAGTAATGGCGTAGAAACTGGGAAAGAATCTGGATGGGACGGGTCTGAGTCAGTGTGGGAGGAAACCAGGACTGCACCCGCAGGCCCATTTCATGGGGCAGCCTCAACCTGCTTGCACTCAAAACATTGAAATGGAGTCAGAGCTGAGAGAAAAGTGGAAGATCTCCTCGAGAAGGTTCCATTGGTGCCATTGTCTTTTTTAGCACTTTAAAGAGAGACAGCAAGAGTCACTGGCTTCACAATGCAGTCGCTCCATTTGAGTTTCAACAGAGAGGTATGCGAGAATGTTAATGAGGGCAAACATCTAGGAAACACAGCCACTGCATATGTGCCAGATCATCAATGAAAGCCTCTAATGTGCCTCATCTAATTGGCGTGGATCACGGGCCAAAGGGCATCTAGTCATTTCTGAAATGCAAGTTAAAGTTGATGAGCATACATGATAATAGATTGCAGGAGTTCTTTTGGTCAGGTCACACATTTCATAATGCCTCCAAAGCTCTCACAAGTTCTGTGGGATAGAGATAGAAAGTGTCAGGATTGGCATTGTGGGCATCTAGATATGTAAGCATGTGCTTCAACTGCAAGGCTGTATCAGCGAGAGCCTTTTAGCACAGACGCAACTCTGGGGCATTACATTCTCTTTATATGTGTGAGTGGAAGGTCTCCTATACCTGCCCAGTGTTCATTAGTCTCTTGCACCTGTCATTCCTCAGGGAGAAGGAGAATTGAATAATGGAGCCTGTGGTCAATGCTGCCTTCTTGATGGCAATGATCCGACTGAGGAAGCGGGGAAGGGCCTGGCGCTGCTTAGTGCAACTTTGAGAGGTGGCCCAGCCTGAGGTCCATGGTCCGGGGGGGCCAACAACCAGAGAATTGAGGTTAGACCCATCCCAAGGAGGTGACTCACATGACCAAGGGTCACCGCGGAAGACTCTCCTATCTGGAGGTGAGTGACTGATAGTTCTGAACCCATCAAGAGAGGTGGTGAATCATATCTGCCACATTCTATGGAAGGATCTAACGCCCCATGGGCTGGGAGGACACCCCCTGTCAGTGCCCCTGAAGGTCAGCATCACGCTTAATTTTTTTGCATGCGAATCATTCCAGGAATCCACAAGGGACCTATGCAGTATCTCTCAGTCTTCAACATATAAATATATCAAGGAGCTGACAGATGCCCTCTACAGTAAGGCTCATCATTATGTGAAGTTCACACTTGATGAAGCCAGTCAGGCTGCTAGATTCCTGAAGTTTGCAGCTATCTATAGTATAGGGTACAATCGATTGCACACATGTGGCTTTGAGAGCTCCATTGCAGCAGCCCCTGATATTCATTAACAGGAAAGGGTCCCACTCCCTGAACGTTCACCTGGTGTGTGATTAGCAGAAGCGCATCATGCACGTTTATGCCAGGTACCCTGGGAGTTGCCATGACTCATACATCCTGAATCTCTCCTAGGCGTCTCACTTATTTGAAGGTCCTCAGCGAATACAGGGTTGGCTGCTTGGGGATATGGGGTACCCGTTCAAATGATGGCTTATGACAACCTGTAACTAGTGGAGTGCCACAGGGATCAGTGCTTAGGTCACAATTATTGACAATATATATTAATGACTTGGATGAGGGAAGTGAATGTACTACCGCCAATTTTGCGGATGACACAAAAATAGATGGGAAGGCTAGTGGTGAGGATGACACAGTCTACAGAGGGATATAGACAGATTAAGTGAGTGGGCGAAAACTTGGCAGATGGAATATAATGTGGGAAAATGTAAGGTTATGCACTTTGGCAGGAAGAATAGAAGAGCTGAATATTACTTAAACTGAGAAAGACTGCAGAAAGCTGCAGCACAGAGGGATTTGGGGGTCTTCGTGCATGAATCACAAAAAGCTAACATACAAGTTCAGCAGGTAATAGGGAAGGCAAATGGAATGTTGGCCTTTATTTCAAAGGGAGTGGAATATAAAAACAGGAAAGTCTTGCTAAAACTATACAAGACACTAGTTAAACCACACCTAGAATACTGTGAACAGTTTTGGTCCCCTTATCTAAGGAAAGATAAACTGGCATTAGAGGCAGTCCAGAGAAGGTTCACTAGGTTGATCCTGAGTATGGAGGGATTTTCTTATGAGGAGAGGTTGAGTAGGTTGGGCCTGTACTCATTGGAGTTTAGAAGAATGAAAAGCGACCTTATTGAAACATAAAATTCTTAGGAGGCTTGAAAAGGTAGATGCTGAGAGGTTGTTTCTCCTTGTGGGAGAGTCTAGGACCAGAGGGCATAATCTCAAAGTAAGGCCCATTTAAGACATAGATGAAGAAGAATTTCTTCCCTCAGAGGGCAGTGAATCTGTGGAATTCTTTACCACAGAGAGTTGTAGAGGCTAGGTTGTTAAATATATTCAAGGCTGAGATAGACAGGTTTTTAATCAGTAAGGGAATCAAGGGTTATGGGGAAAAGGCAGGAAAGTAGAGTTGAGGATTATTAGATCAGCCATGGTCTCATTGAATGGCGGAGCAGACTTGATGGGCCAAATGGCCGCCTTCTTCTCCTACATCTTATGGTCTTATGGTCTTATGGCATCTGTGCATCGTCTTCTAAGTCACTTGGAGGACAGGTACGAGGCACATAAGACAACACGATCCATCATGGAGCAAATCATTGGCACCCTGAAGATGCGCTTCCGATGCTTGGACTGCTCAGGTAGGGCTCTTCAGTACCCTCCAGAGTGGGTGTCCCGCATATTGTGGCCTGTTGTGCCTTTCACAACCTAGCCCTTCAAAGGGGGGATCCTTTGCCAGGGGGAGACATGGAGGAGACTGAGAGCTCCTCGGATGATGAAGAGCAGGAAGGGCAGGAACCTGGATTGGGAGATGATGGTCTCCTTCCACATGAGGATGCTTCGAAGAAGCACAACGTGGAAGACATGCCCGTGACTCATTGATAGCCGCAAGATTCCCGGAAGAGTAAGGTACAGACAATGGGATACATTCACATTCCTTCCGTCCCTTACTCCTGTGGACTGAAAGGCCTTTACAACCTGTGACACCAAGGGCAATCTCAACATTCGGCCTTTCCCCTTCAAACCTCATGATTCACTCGGCCCTGTTCATTGGAAAGATCAGTGGTGAGCCCTCTATAGCTGCACTCTAGGCAGTGGTAGTCAACACAACAGTGCAGACACTGTGTCAAAAGCCTTGGTGCAGTAGTCACCATCTTTATGAGAAGCTTTAAGTGGACACTGAGATGCACGTATGGTTGGAGAGAGCATCATGGCTGCAGGTCTTGTGCTTTGGCACTGCCAATGAAGACAGCCTTCTCATTTTGAGAAACAATTACAGCTAACGCTCCAAGGCTGGTGAAGATGTTGTCCTGTAAGGAGTATGGATGCTAGCGCATTTTTCAGAAGCTTCAGTAAAGACTTTGACACATCTCCCTGATATAACACTAGGATAGAATAAGTATCATGAGCCAGCTGCACATCACATGAATGTGATGCTCACAAAGGGAGGTGATCACTCAGTTGGAACATGGATCACCCTCGCAATAAGAAGGCACAGAGATGCATATGCACAATGCTTTCAAGTGATGAGACCATTCTTATGAACAGCAAATTTATTACAAAGCTGCATGATATTTACAATAATGAACACCTGTGACCCAGAAGTGAAACCAAAGCTTTTTAATTTTTCTAACCCTGCCTCTACATCTTGGTGCATCCCCAACATCCACAGCAGAGATGGAGGCAGCCTGCTGACTGCTACACCCTGTTGTCTGTGATGACTTTGACAGTGGTCCTCCAAAGGGCCAAGACCTGGAGGGCCCCAGGCTATTTTGGGAGTCCTGCTGTGGGGCAGGTGCACCCTCCTCGGCCTGTGGCGCTGGAGGTGATGGGATCACAGGCAGCGGGGATTGGGATTGGCTGGACATACTCAGAGTCACCTGGGCAGATGGCCCGGGGTCTCCATCTGCTGGTCCTCCTCCCTATGAGTGCCTGACTCCGAGGTGAAGGAGCATCTGGAGGGAGGTCAAGATTCCCAGCTCCCTCTTGCCTAGCCATTGATGGATCCCACCAATGCCTATAGTAATGGAGTGCAGGCCCGAGTACACATCTGGCAGAATTTGCTGGACCTAGGTGGGCGCCACCCTTCCCATGGTGACATCAGGGCGCTCGCATGTCGGAGCCACGACATCAGACAGAATGCGGACGGACTCCTCCATCCTTCGCTCTAGTCTGTTGACTGCCTCTTGCACCTCCACCTGATTTTCTACCACCTGTCCTTACTTCTCCAGCATGTTTGACATGATCATTTCCAGTGGCACATCATCAGACTTGGACTCAGTGGATGCCTGTTCTCCAGCAGTCCTCCGAGTGCCAGGGACCTGGGCTGTCAATGCCTCTGATTGCTGTGGAGAAGTGTCAGGTTGGTGTTCTCCAGAATGTGACCCCAAGCCAAATATATAAGTAGGACCCAGCGAGATGTGTGCCTCTAAGCTGGTGGGGGTGCAGGTGAATGCATTGACGGGTCTTCTTCGAGTGGATCCTCAGCTTCCTCGTCTGAGGTGGCCTGGGGGTTTGGGCTTACCTTGGGCCTCGCTGTGTGTCTGGATCTCTGGTGCCTGTAAGAGAGACCAGATAGATTTAGTTCAGGACCAGACCGAATACAGAGTTACAAGTCACTTCCTGAGAAAGTCAGGATGTGATCACTGATGAGGTGCTCATCTGTACTGGCTTGCTGGGAGAAGCTGGTCTTGCCTTTCTCACAGGAGCAGTCCCTGTCCACCTTGCCAACTCAGTGGCATCCTCCTTGAATTTTGTAAGCTCCACTATATATGCCCTCCCTCCTCTGGTCTGGGATCTCTTCCTCTTGTTGTGCACAAGCTTGGCCTGGATGAAGACAAGAAGATGGAATATGATGAGAAGAGATGGCAGAGAAGTTGGAAAGCATGCATGCCTGGTGTGTATGCTGAGCCCTCCTTAGTAGGGGGTGAGGATGGAGTTTGTGCAGGATGATAGATGAGATGCTGGTGATGTTAAAGTGTCCGTGTGACAATCAGTGGTATTATGCCAGCAAATACTGTGTGAGATCCCTGAGCAGTGTAATTCTTTGAGTCCATGATGCCATTATGAGTTTATGAGTTTGGAGCGACGAGAAGGATGATTTACCCTGGCGGAGGGGATGAGACCATTCATCCTCTTCCTTCACTGCATTGCATTGAGTTTCTCGGGCAGGTGCTGGGTGTGCTGTCTGCCCTTGCAATGGCCTCCCAGGTCAGCGAGGTGAGGTTTCTGGGCTTCCTGGAGCATTCCCTAGGGAAGAGGATATCCTTGTGTTGCTGCACACCATTGATGAGTGCCTTCAGAGAGTCATTGCTGGACTTCATAGCAGCTCTCTTTTTTGCTGAAGCCATTTACAGACGTGCTCTTCTCCAAGCTGGGCTGGAAAGAGTGAAGGTGACGTTTAAATATGGCGCCCGACTCTTCAACCTCCTTAGCAGGACGGGCAAATCAGTCCTGACTCGCCACGTGATTCAGAGAGAAACTCATCTATGCATAATTAATGATCAAAGAAGTGCGAAATCAGGTGCAAATTCCAACTCCCCGCCCAGCGGGAAACATGTCACTAAACCCGCCCTCTACCACACTTAGGGCAGAATTTTCCACTCATCGGGTGGGCACCGCCCGACCCGAACCAGTGTAAAATTACGCGCAGTAACGTCGCGCAAGCATCCCCACCTTCCTTATGCGATAGCCTCGCCCATGATCTGACTTCTACAATCAAAATTTAAATGTGTGCGAATAGAGTCAGGTTAGGGTCCAGTTTCTCAGTCCTGATATTTTAATTCCCCCTCCCCTCAATCCTCTCCTGTCCATTGAGGGTGGGGTGGGTTTAAAATCAAGATCAGAAAGCCAAGAAGACCAGAAGTGTAGTCGAAGAACAATGTCTAAATGGCATTTGAAGACAGGGAAGAAGGTGGCAAGATAGTACAGATTCCAGAAAACAAGAGAAAGATGGCTGAAGGAGTGACTGCCAATGTGGAGCAGGGGAAACAGCAAATAAAAAGCAGGCTGGCATTAGAAGATTGGCATGCAGGGACATAGTTCACCTTTGCAATGCCTCTGTGAAAAGAAATATTTCTGAGCATCTAATCTAACTGTGTGTGCATGGCCCTTAGTTTTGCTGTCCTTCTCTATTTCAAATAGCAAATACAATTGAACATTCTGCCCAATTCTTGATTTCCTTCCTCATTTTAAAAAGCCCAATCATATCACCTCTAAACTTGTGTTTCTTGAATGAAAATAGCTCCAAATTATCAAGTCTGACCTGATACTTTTCATTTTACTTGTCCTCCTCTGTACTTTCTCCAAGCCCTCAATGCTCTGCTATATAATTTACAAATTTGGCTGTCACAAGTCCTTTAGAGGCTAAATGAAATATTTTTAGTTTTATATTGTATTTTTCTAGTAATACAACCTAAAACCTTATTTACTTTTTACACTGCTTGTGGGCCCTTAATGATTCATCAATGATGACCTTCAGGGCCCTCTCACATTCCTCAATATTTAGCAGGTACCCCAAATGTATACACATGCCTGGACTTTCTCAATTCCAAATGTATAACAACTACATTTATTCCCCATCAAAGAACATCTACTACATACTGGTCCATTCCTCTAATTATTTATGTTGGCCTGTGATTTATTTATTTGATCTAATTTCTCAACTGCAATGGTGTGAATGATTCCATTATATACTCATCCAAATTGTTTATAAAGATGATGAACTGCAGGATCTCAGGAATCCATTTGTGACCTGGCTCCATGTAGAGTTACTGTCAATGATGACTGCCCTCTGCCTATGAGATTGTCATAAATTTTCAATTCTGTATAATATGAATGACTTGTGGTATATGACTGGTAGACATGGAGGAGCCAGCAAGAAGAAAGTCATAAGAAAATAGATTTATGGCTAGATGCATATGGGTGCATGCAGTGGTTGGAGGGTGGCATCATTTTGCTGGCATTAAGATGGAAGAAGTTTTTGGTCGCTCCAGATCTTAATTTTGTAAAGGCAGTAGGAGACAGTGGTAGTTGTTGGTCAATAGAGAGGTGGCAAGGTAGAGCTTGATGTCATTAGTATAAATGTGAAAATTGGCCCCATGCTTCCAAATAACTTCATCAAGGGGTAGCATGCAAATGACAATGAAGAAAATTCCATGGCCATAGGAAGAGAAACTATTTAAGGCAATGTAATCAATGTGATGCATTAAGTAGAAATGGAATCCAGAGACACAAAGTCATTGCAGCAACGTGTGAAGCAGAGGCATTCGAGGACGATGTGTCAAAGATAACAGAGAGATCGAGGGCAATGAGCCATGGTTACAGGCACATAAGTTGTTTGAGATGTTTGACAGGAAGCAGTAAGATAGATTGGAGGGTATTTGACAAAGGCATTGAGGACTTTTGAAAGAAAAGGAACATTGGACAGGATGCAAGGGCTGAGAGTAGATTTTTTGAGGAAGTATGATGAAAGATCTAGAAACAGATTGATAATGTTGATTAGGGGACTGAGAGCAAAGAAGATGTTTGATCAATGCTTGGGATAGGGTTGGGGTGGTTGACTTCATGAAAGAGAAAAAGTTAATGACAGTGAAAATTAAGAGTATGTGGAGTATGGGAGGATGCATGCCTGAAGAATGAATGATTAGGAAGGTGGGGGCAGGGGAAGTGTTGGAAGGGCAGAAGCAGTGGAGCAGAAGCCCTTAATTTGGTTGTAAGCAATGAACTTCTTACACTTGATGTCAGATGTGAGGATGGAGAGGCCAGTGGGAAAATGATCAGACAGGATGACTTGTTATGGTCAGGGGTATGGAGCTGTTTCTGCTATTTTGAAATAGTAAAGAAATGTTGCCATCGAAAGAGAGTTTGTGAGACAATTGATCTAAATTTGTTGACAAATATCCAGGCCACTCACTCACCGTGTACACTCCAATTTTCAGACAATTGCTATGAAGCCCAGGTAAGTGGGCTCTCTCTCAGATCTGGGGTAATCAAGGGGATCAAACAGAGTTGAGACAGTTCTTGAAGTTGTCTGAGCTGGCAATCTCATCTTGATGTGCAAGATTTGGGAAAGTAGGAGCATGAAAATGTCAACTTTTTCCAGCTGTTGGTGATAATTGTGGAGAGGTTAAGGGTTGTCAGTGAAACATAGGGAAAACAGATGAGAAATAACCAAAAAGAGACCTGTCAATGAAAATTACCTCTTAGGTCATGTGTTTGTGTGAGTGCACGAGTCAATGTAGAAAATAAGGTTGAAAGAAGCAAAGAATTCAAATAAAGCTTCAAATCACAGAAGATGAGGAGTCCTTTGTTAAGGAAGACACCTGACAATTTTGTGGGCTGGTAAATGTAGCTGAATGAGTGGGTGAAGGAGAGTGAGGTGTTTGAGTGTGGAGAAGGATTGAGAAGAGAATAGGGAGGACGAAAGAGCAATCTGGAAATAGTACTGTGCTGCCACTACATGGCTTGAGTAAATTCTGTGTGGAACATGAAACTTGGTAAGGCAGACCTCACAAAGGAGAAGAAGCCATCATTTGCAAGTTAGGTTTCTGTTGGGTGCAATATATCGGGATGTTCCTCCAGACTGAGGTCATGTGTGAGAAGGACCCTTTGTAAGGTAGAATGGATATATTTGGAGAGCAATCAGATGAAGTGGCTGGATGGCCACTTATTTGGTAGGGAGGGAAAAAGAGGAAACAGGAAGAGATTCATTTGGGAAAGGTTACAGGACGGTACTTGCAGACCTGCCAGTTTTGTGCTTGCACAATATCTGACAGAAATACTGATTGATGGGAGAGCAGGCGAGCTCTTCCCACCCTACCAATCTACCGCAAGCATTAGGGGCATGTTTGGGGTGGAGGAGGGGTTTCTGAGACTGCCTGGGGAATTTCAACCAGTATGACACTAAAGTCCCAACAGAACTTATGTCAACAGAGAACTGGCATCAATCTTGTACCAAGAAAGCTTCAAAATTGCCCAAAACAAGTTTTTAAAAAAGGCACTTGTTCCTTTAAAGAATCATGGGCTTTTTCGCTTTGGACTTTCCTGGATCTAACTGTTACCATATTGGAGTTGCAGGGTGACACTCTGAATACCGCTTGTTGGTATGGGTGAATGGCTCTGTAGTGCTTCTACAGGCACAGGTCATCTGCCTCTATTATGTAAATTACATTAGGACTTGGGTTTTATGAAGCTTTATGAGATGTTGAAAGGAAAAGAAATGTACAAGGGCTGATTCCATAAGAAGCAATTTTCCCTGAATTGCACTGAGTGCGGTGGCGGGTGTGAAAAATGACACTTTTCCTACTGGCAGCAAGGGAGGATTTTTCTGCTATGTGATCCACTTCCCGACACGTCCCGCCTCACTAATAATGCATGCACGGGAAGCACCAGATCACTGGCGGGCTGCCTCAGATTTGCCTGCCACGCCATCACCTCAGCGCTTTCACACTTCGGGCGCCATATTTAAAGTGCAACAGAGCACAGCCTACTTCATGTCTAGAGGCTGCTCCAAGTGACAGTTGGCCCTAAAAGCCAGGAAGACGGCAGACCATAAATGTACTGATGCCTCACTGGAGCGCCATTTGGATGCCATTGAGACCCGCCACAATACCCTCTACTCCTGGCCGCAGAAGCCCACCAGAGTCACCAATCCAGCTTAGGAGGTGGCGGCAACGCCAGCCAGTGCCAGTGGGGCACAGAGGAGGTCAGCCATCCAGTGCAGGAAGAGGATGAATGATCTCATCCTTTCCGCCAGGGTAAGTCAAACGCCTCATCACTATCAACTCACACTCACAAACCCATGACACATCCACAGGGATCTCACACCTCAAAAGACAACATCACTAACTCACACACACCCTCACAGGCTCATATCCTCTGGAGCTCGCATTATCGTCTTGTCCATGGCTCCACCCACCACACAAACACTCCATTCATCTATTATCTGCCGTGGCATGCACCCTGCTCACACTCTTTCTATCTGTTTTATGCAGGAGAAGCTGGCTCACAACAGGAGGGAGAGGTCTCAGACTGGTGGTGGAGTGGCCAATATTAGGCCCCTCACTCACTTTGAGGAGCATGCCATAGCGCTGGCTGGTGAGAACATTGGCCATTCCTGCAGTGACGGTGAGGTCGGCAGCGAACGCGCATGTGGATCGTGCACCAGATCATTCCTCTTTCAACACAACTGTGAGTACTCTTTCTCCTGCTTTTGACTCTGCTGCCATGCACTACTTATCTCTACTTTGGTTCACAGGGAGCTCTGCCAAGCGACTGACACCCTCAGCCAGAGAGTCCCTCAGCTCCATCCAGGTCCTCATTTCCATACAGGAAGACTCCTCCTCCATTGAAGAGCTGGAAATAAGCAGCCTGGAAGACCCGTCACAGTGCTTACCCACACCCTCCACCAGTGCAGAGACACACACCTCGGTGGGACCTAGATCTAGAGCAGACTCGGGTTCACAATCTGGTGGTCACTGTACGGACATGTGTTCGCAGCAGGAGGAGGCAGGTCAGCTTGAACTCCTTGGCACTCAGAGGACTGCTGGGGAAGAAGCATCTGTGAGGTCTAAGTCAGATGACGAGCCTCTGGATTTGACCTTCCAACTCATCCTGGAGAGTCAGCAGAAGGCGGGGGAACATCACGCAGAGCTGTTGGAAGCCCTCAATAGAGTGGCACACGAGAAGTGCGTCTGCCTGCTCTCTGATGAAGTGGTGCCCACATGTGCCCACATGGAGGTCTCCCTGGGAAGGATGGCGGATGCTGTGGAGACCCTGGTCCAGCAGAATGCAGAGATGTGTGCAGACCAGCACTCCATCGCGGTAGCCATGGGTGAGTTCCTGCAATGGCATCACGAGAGGGAAACAGGGCACCTCGACATCCCTCCAAGTGCTCATTCCCTACAAGGAGCCAGGCCAGTACCCTCAGGCACCCGAAGGGAGGAGGAGTGGCAGCTGGATACCCCTGGGTCATCCACTCAGCAATTTCAGAGACTGTCCTCTCCCTCTGAGTCCCCTTTGCCTGTGACCCCTTCAACCTCATTCTCTGTCACTGCAGAGAGACCAGCTGGCTCACAGGAGGACAGCCAGAGCAAGCTGGCGCCCTCAAGTCCTCGGATCTCCAAAGAACGCATGCCAAAGTCATCAGAGGCAACAGGGCCAACCACTGCCCAGTTTCCCGCACCACCCCCCATCCAACACGAGGCTCTGCTCACTTTCTATTTGTGTGAAATTCTTGTAGTAAAGTTTCTGATAAGCTCCACCGTCCTTTCCCCTCCCCCAGTCCATAAGACTTCACCCACCCTTCCCAAAATCACCTCCCAACAGCTTCAGCACGCCACCCACCCAGCAAATTCACTCCCCCAACTACCATTCACACCTAGACCTTCCTCACCACCTACTCCACTTTGCCACCCATCCATACCTGCCCATGACGAAGTCCCTGGAAGATGGTGCGAGCCCCTGGCGAAGTCCACGAAGATCTGAAGCCTCATTGAAGTTGAAGTTGCTGCATGGAGACCTCCCACATTCTGTGAGCTGCTTTGCAGCAGAGCCATGCGCATGAGCATCCACCCACCACTCGATGCATGTGTTCCTCTGGGGTCTGGTAGCTGTAGGGCTCCAGCATCGTCTTCTCCTCGGAATGTCCGCGATCTGAGCAAGGCCCTGATGGTAAGTCACGACTTATGCACATCACGCTTGTCCAGACATTTTCTGGACCAGCATGCTTTCCCGCTGGCGTAATGGTAAATTGGGCATCGGGGATAATTCCGGTTGGGCCTTACTTTGCATCCCATTAGCAGCATGCAAATCAGTTCCAGCAGAATTCGTGATCCTTAATGACAGAAACCATCGGAAGATCCTGCTGTGATTTCACGCTGGCATGAAACTGATTTCTGCTCCTCCCGCCGAAATTCCCCCCCAACCCACCATGACACTTGCCGCCAATGGGAGCAGGAAATCCTGCCTGTAGCTTCTAGTAATTCAGACCATTGGAGCCATGGATGATTATCACAGTTCAATAAGTCTTATGTCTACCTCTAGATCAAAGACTAGTTATAATCAATTTTTCATTTGGACCAAGGCCAGCTTCGGAAGTAATATGAACTGATGTCACTGAAAGATCATGATTAGTATTGGTGACTTAAATGAGTTAGATGTCTTATTTTTGGCATCAAGGTTATGAACCCCTCCACAATGGGAACTTTTTGAAACAGATCTATTCTTTGTTTCAAAAACCTCATAGTCAATTTTCCTGTTGTTTCAAATCAGTAGCAGATGGAAGCTTTATAGAGGCACAAGAGACATAGCAATAAAATATAAATCTTTCTGTAGCAATTATGGGAGTATAGAATTCAAATCCTAAAATTGATATCAGCTGCTATCAATACTGATATTAACTCCAGGACTTGAGCACACAATTAAGGTTGACACTCCAGTACATAACTGAAGGAGTACTGCTCTGTTAGAGGTGCTGTCTTTTGAATGCATGTTGAACCAATGGCCCTTTGGCCCTCTCAGACGGGTGTAAAAGATCTAATGGCACTACAGTTAGTCCCCACTTAAAGTTGTGGTTTGGTTCCTAAAAATAACAACTTTAAGTGAAACAACTTTTAAGCGAATCAGATTTTTCCATTACAGTCAATGCTAAAGCTATAGTTTTGTTCTGAAGGACCTTTCTCATCTGAAGAAAAACATTGAAACATTATAAATACCCTGTAAGTTTAAATACTTTACATTGCTAAATTCCTATAATGGTAAATGAAATATATATTTTTAATGTATTTTATTTTAAAAGTTAAAAGAAATATGGTAACTTTCTACTTACTGCCCGCTCGCTGCCGATCCTGCTTCCTGAACTTCCCACTCACCACAAAACCTGCTATGTGGCCCTCTCATCGTTGTGGACCCTTCCTCACACCGACTCTCCAACTTTCGGCCTCTCATGCTCCCTCGCCCACCCTCTCACCGATCCTTCCTCTCACTGAACCTCCCACTCCCCAAATCTCCCCACTCATAGCTTCCCTCTCCTGAACCTGCGTTCCAGTTGCTGGCCTAGGTCCAGATCCGATCCAAAGCCCAAGCTCCAGGATTGTGGAAGTTTGGATCCCGATGGTGCAGAAATGCCAAGGAATGACGTCAGATGTGACACTCCTAACAGAGCAAAGGGCATCCACTCATTGACCATGAGCAAGTGATTGGTCATTAACATGGCACATCAGAGATTGGAGCACAGAGCAAGGTTGGGCCACTCATCTCACTGAAACTTTAGCATCCCACGCAGAGCTCAAGATGTTACATCTGCAATGCTATCTTGGTCACCTCGATGTGTGTACTAGAGTCTCAGGAACAAGACAGCATCAGCCACCATGCAAGTAGGGCAGGAAAAACTATTGACCCTTACAGCCTCCAAATGTGTCATCTTCTCAGCTTCACTTTCTTGCCCCTTGAATGATTATTGTCTTCAATGTTTCCTTTCAGAGAGAAGACAAAAGCAGATATAGATCCAGGGCTCAATGCTGCCTTTGTCAGGGTCCTAATGCAATGGAGGAGGCAAAGGAGAGAGAGGCGACTCTGTGCACAGTTCCAGCAGGAGGAACATGGTCAAGTGGAGGCAGAGCATAAACAGGACGGTCAGGAGGAGAGACCCAGACAACTGGGGTGACTCACCAGACCTAGGGTTTATCATAGAAGAGTCTCCTATTTACAAATAAGTGAGAGGCAATGCCGTGCACATCTGTGCTTGTCCTGAGATCTGGTACATCACATATGCCACACTCTTTGTGAAGACCTGATGCCATGTGGAGTTGGAGGGTATCCCTTGTCAGTGGCTTTGACGGTGACCGCTGCACTCAACTTCTTGGCCTCTGGTTCTTTCAATAGGTGACCTGTGTGGCACCTCTCAGTCCACAACACATCAATGCATAAAGAAAAGCCCATCATTATGTCAAGTTTGCTCTGGACAAAGTTAGCCAAGCTACAAGATTCACTGGCTTCGCTGCCATCCCAGGCTTCCCTAGAGCACAGGGTGCAATAGACTGCACCCATGTGGCTATGTGGGCTCCATGGCAGCAGCCCCTAATGTTAATAAGCTGCAAGGGCTATCATTCCATCGACATGTAACTGGTGTGTGATCACCGGAAGCACATACTGCACATTTGTTCACGGTACTCTGGGAGTTGCCATGACTCCTACATCCTGAGTCACTCCCAGGTGCCTGAGATTTGCAAGAGGCCATTACATCTGCAGGGATGACTGCTTGGGGATAAGGGGTACAGGATACCCACTGAAATGCTGGCTGATGACTCCGCTGCGTCGCCCTCAGAGTTGTTCCGAGGAGAGGTACAAGGCTGCTCACAGCTTCACATGCTCCCTTATGGAGCAGACCATGGGGCTTCTGATGCTTGGACCGTCTCAGGTGGCTCATTACAATATACTCCCAACAGGGTTTCCCGCATCATCACAGTGTGCTGCACTCTTCACAATCTGGCAAAGCAAAGAGGTGAACCCCTGCCAGATGATGAACTGGAGGAGGATGAGAGCTCATTGGAGAATGAAGATCCAGAGGCCTGGGAACCTCAGGAGGTTGCTGAGGGTCAGTATGAGCGTGATCACGTCATGGAGGTAGGAAGGCGTGGGAGATGTGTCCGTGATACATTAATTGCTGACAGGTTCCAGGAAGAGTGAAGTTAAGTGAGGGAATATGGCTGCATCTCTCCTAACCCTCAATGCTATTTACTTTCATCTGCAGCAAGAATGAGTCCCGTGTTCTCACTTGCGCATTCTGGCCTCATAAATCGCCAGGCCATGATCTTTGCTTTGGTTCTTAAGGCCCTGTGAGTGAGCTCACTCTGGAAACTGAGAGCCCACTTAGGAACAAGATCGATGCAAGAGAAGACTTGAAACCATTGCTGCCATCTAATGATGCAAACACAGCTGTGACTGAGATGTGGACATGCTTAGGGATCTCTTCCTCCTGTGCCTGTCTTTTCTTCTGCCACTACCACTGAGGAGACACAAATGCCGCTAGATTATTAATGCAGATGAGCTGCCCTCACTCAATGGTGTTCCTTGAGGAGGCAGGGTTAGAAACGCTTACATCACACATTTCCAATAAAGATCTAAACACATCTCCCTGACATCACACAAGGGTGCAGAAACTAGTTCAACTGAGGTTGACATCACAGGAATGTGAATCTCACAGTGGGACACTATCACTGAGTGGTAGCAAAGGCTAAACCTCGAAATAAGAGGATTCCAAAGTACAAAATCACACGCTTTCAGTTAGCAGGAACATTCACATAACAATCAAATGTATTAATTAAAGTGTAATTTATTTACATATCTATCACACCCGTGACCCAAAAGTGACATCAGTTTTTCTTAACTTTCCTAACTCTAGCACTATGTCTGGGTGCAGCCTTGACATGCATAGCAGAAGAGGAGGCAGCTGCTGACTGGTACATCCTGATGTCTGTGATGACGTTGGTGGGCGTCCTCTGGTGGTACGAGGCCTGGAGGGCCCCATCCTGATAAGGGTCAGTGGCAGAAGCACCCTTGGCAGCCTGAGAAGCTGGAGTAGGTGGGGTCACAGGCAGAGGGGACTGTTAGTGTCCAGAGAGGAGGCCCCAGGGGTGTCTAACTGATGCTCATCCTCCCTGTGGGTGCCCAAGGGCCCTGCCCTGACTCCTGCAGGAGATTGTGCACCCAGAAGGAGTCAAGCTGCCTCACCCCCATGTCGCCTACATCCTGATGGTGCCCATTAGGGTGTGTGGTCATGGAGTGCAGGGCCGAGCGCAAATCCGGCAAGGCCTGCTGGACCAAAATCTCTATGGTGGTCGCTAACCTTCCCATGGTGACCTCGAGGTGCTCACATGTCGGAGCCACAACATCAGACAGAATGCGGATGGACTCCTCCATCGTTCGCTCTAGTCTGCTGAGTGACTGTCGAGTTCCTGCCTGATGTTCCACCGCCTGTCGTTGCATCTCCAGCATTGAGTTGGCAGCCACTTCCAGAGGTTCATCATCTGACTCGGACTGAGTGGGTGGCTGGGCTCCAGCAGCCCTCCAAGTGCCGGAGACCTGGGCTGTCCCTGCCTCCGACTGCTGTGGGGACATGTCAGTGAGGTGTTCCCCAGAAAGTGAACCTGAGCCTAATCTACATCTGTGCCATACCTGCGTGTGTGTCTCTGAGCTGGTGGAGGGTATGTGTGAGCGTCATAACGGTTCTTTTGGAGCTTCCTCCTCAGATAAAGTCTGTGGGCTCGTACTGTTAGTTCTGGCCTGGCTTGGGGGCCTCGATCTGCAGGTGCCTAGAAAATAGAAAATAGAGTTTCAGTTAATGATTATAAGCCAGATAAGACTGCATGTGACTCACTGTGAATGACAGGATTTGATGAAGTGATGGAGCTGTGACCTGTATAGGTTGAAGGGAAAGGCTGATCTCTCCTTCCCCACAGGAGCGATTCCTGTCCTCCCCAGCCAGCTTGGCTGCAGCCTCCTCAAACTCACTGAGGCCAATGGTATCGGCTGTCCCTCCCCAGGTCTGCACTCTCCTGCACCAGTTGTGTCCCGGCTTGGCCTGTATGAAGAAGAAAAAAAGGCATGTGATGAGAAGGGATGGAGCGGAGGTTGGGTGAGATCCATGTCCCCTGTGTGTGGTGAGCCCTCCCCAGAAGGGCCAGAGGATGGAGTGTGAGCAACATGATAGATGGGACGGTGGTGATGTGAAAGCTTCAGTGAGAGGATGAGCATTGATATGTGTTCCCCGCTAATGATTGTGTGAGATCCCTGAAGAGAGTAGCCGTTTGAGTGCATGTTGCCATGATGAGAGATTGGTATTGGAGGGAGTTGAAGGATAACTTATCCTGGCAGGGTGGATGAGGTTATTCATCTTCTTCCTGCACTGGATGGCATTTTGTGCATGGTTGCCAGCCATGCTGACCTGCTCTGCGACGGCCTCCCAGGCCGGAGAGATGAGGCTGCTGTGCTTCCTGCAAACATCCCTGGGATAGAGCATGTGGCTTTGTACCTGCACCCCTCTGATCAAGGGCTGGAGGGCCTGTTGCATGAAGTGGGGTGCTGTTGTCAGACATCTCTGGTGGGCTGGAGAGAGTGAGACTGTGTGTTGGACTGGCCATTAAATATGGTGCCCGGACCTTCGAACCCACCTGCTGACAGTGGCCACACAGATCGACTCCCAACCTGCCAAGTGATTCGGACCGATTAGCACCTTTGCACAGTTAATGAGGCTCCAAGCGCAGAATTGGGCATGAGTTGCTGCCATTCTGGCCAGCGGGGTGGGCGCAACCGAAACCGACCCCCCACCGCACTTCAACTCATTTATGGAAAATCCTGCCTGTGGTCACTAGAATATTAGTACAATGCAGCAAGGTGTTCAATGACATCATAAGGGCAGGAAAGGTGAGTGGCATAACACATTCAAGTGCCAACATCCACTCTGTGACTAGTCCAATATTGTCCTGCAGAGCACTCTTCAAGGACAACACAAATTGCAGCTATACGTTGGGGAGGTGGTGGTGTAGTGGTATTGTCACTGGATTAGTAATCCAGAGACCTCGAGTGCTGCTCTGTGATCATATGTTCAAGTCTCACTATGGCAGGTGGTGGAATTTGAATTCAATAAAAATCTGCAACTAAAAGTCTGATGACAATGACCATGAAATCATTGTCAGGGGGAAAAACCCATGGCCCCTTTAGGGAAGGAAATCTCTTGGCCTTGCCTGGGCTGCATGTGTCTCCAGACCCACTGCAATGTGGTTCACTCTTAACTCATCCACTCATCCTCTGAACTGGCCTAGGAAGCCACTCACTCAATTGTATTAAATTGCTATGGAGCCTAAAAGGAATTAAATCAGATGGACCATCCAGCACTGAATAGGCATTCAGCACTGTCACCCTGCAAATTCCTCCTTACTAATATATGTGGGAGAGCTGACTCAGACTAGTCAAGCTAAGAGCCAGACACAGTCATACTCATGGAATCATGCCTTACAGACAATGTCCCAGATGCCACCATCACCACCCTTGGGTATGTCCTGTATCATCGACAGAACCAGCAGAGGTTGTAGCACAGTGGTATACAGTCAGAAGGGAGTTGCCCTAGGAGTCCACAACATCAACTCTGCAGCCCATGAAGTCTAATGGCATCAGGCCAAACATGGGCAAGGGAACTTCCTGCTGATTATCATGAACCTCATGGCCTGGCACATCCCCTATGCTATCATTACACCAAGCCAGGGGATGAACCCTGGTTCAATGAAGAGTGAAATGAGGTGAAGCTACAAAATGGGACTACTTGCATGCCAAGCAACATAAGCAGCATGTGATAGACAGAGCTAAGCAATTCCACAACCAATGGATCAGATCTAAGCTCTGCAGTCCTGCCACATCCAAACATGAATGGTGGTTGACGATTAAACAACTCACTGGAGGAGGGGAGGCTCCACAAATATTCCCATCCTCAATGATGAGGGAGCCCAGCACATCAGTGTAAAAGATAAGGCTGAAGCATTCGCAACAATCTTCATCCAGAAGTGCTGAGTGGATGATCCATCTCAGCCTCCTCCAGAGGTTTCTAGCATCACAGATGCCAGTCTTCAGCCAATTCAATTCACTCCAAGTGATATAAAGGAATGGCTAAAGGGACTGGACATGGCAAAGGCTATGGGCCCTGACAATATTCCGGCAATAGTACTGAAGATTTGGGGCTATCAAGTGGCACCTGCTTAACAATAACCTGCTCGCTTATGCTCATTTTGACTTCTGCCAGGGTTACTTAACTCCTGACCTCATTACAGCCCTGATTCAAACATGTGGAGAAGAGCTGAACTCCAGAGGTGAAGTGAGAGTGACTGGCCTTGACATCAAGGCAGCATTTGATCGAATGTGGCATCCAGGAGTCCTCGCAAAACTGGAGTTAATGCGAATCGGGGGAAAACTCTCCACTGGTTGGAATCATTCCTGGAACAAACAAAGATCATTATGATTTTTGAAGTCAATCATCTCAGTTCCAGGATATCACTGCAGGAGTTCCTCAGGGTAGTGTCCTAGGCCCAGCCATCTTCAGCTGCTTCATCAACGACCTTCCTCCATCATAAGGTCAGAAGTGGGGATGTTCACTGATGATTGCACAATGTTCAGCGCCTTTTGTGCTGAACTTATCTTATCCTCAGATACTGAAGCAGTCCATGTCCAAATGCAGCAAGACCTGGACGATATCCAGGCTTGGGCTGATAAGTGGCAAGTAACATTCATACCATACAAGTTCCAGCCAGTGACAATCTCCAACAAGGGAGAATCTAATCAACACCTCTTGACGTTCAGTGGCATTGCCACCACTGAATCCCCCCATGCTCAACACCCTGGGAGTTACTGTAAAGAACATATCTTTTTATGTCTGTTCGACTATGGGCAAAAATTACAATGGCTGCAGTTTGAAAGCCTTGTCTACTGGAACAGTGTGAGGGATATATACAATGTTATTGTCCTGGAACAGAGTGTGCCGTGAAAGACAGGTTGGTGCTGAGGAGGAGTCTAGTCTAATGGGAAACTGCCTGGCAACAACATTTTAGTTGGCCCATGACCAGGTGACAAGGGTTTGTGTGAGAGCAGTGCAGTAGAATGGCCTGAAAGGAAAAAGACCTAAACCTCTTGCTCCTGTGTGTGTCAGATTCCAGTAATTCTACAATAATAGCTATCTGGCTTATTCTCCTCATATCTCTATAACCTGCCCTGTCTCTGAAAACCCCTGTGGGCAAAGGGGAAAATCACTGTTAGAGACGTTGAAAGGCAAGTGCTCAACCAATGAACTAAAGACTGAAAGTGTTGGAAGACCACAAAGAACTGAAAGGAATTTTGAAGACATCGATCAAAATCAACTCATCAAATCCTGTACTCTAGATTGGTGCTATTGAACTGTTTTTTCCCACCCTTAAAATCCATGTTTTTGTGTGTCTTATGTGTCCTGTACGTGTGTACAGGGATTTAAGAAGGTGTAGAGTTTAGATTATAAAGTTAGAAATTAGCAGTTCATATTTCTTTCTTTTGCCACTGGTTAAACACAATTTGTTCAATAAACAGCTATTTACTTATTAAGTTTACAAATCTGGTGCTCATATTCTGTTAACCTAAATTAAACAATTAGGTGGTTTGATCAAATTTTTTCACATTTGTCACGGCTTGCGGAGCAGTGTGGCTTAATATTGCAGCGCACTATCCCCAGTGAGTCGTGACAGTTACCAGGACTAGAAACTGAACTAGACTAGCCATATAAATATTGTGGCTATGAGAGCAGGTTAGAGGCTAGGAATCCTGTGACCAGTAACTCACCTCCTGACTCCCCAAAGCTTGTCCACCATCTACAAGGCACACGTCAGGAGTGTGATGGAATACTCCCCACTTGCCTGGTTGAGTGCAACTGCAACAACACACAAGAAGCTTGACACCATCCAGGACAAAGCAGCCCGCTTGATTGACACCCCTTCCACAAATATTCATTCCCTCCACCACCAACGCAGAGTGGCAGCAGTGTGTACCATCTACAAGATGCACTACATAAACTCCAAGGCTCCTTAGACAGCACTTTCCAAACCCACGACTGCTCCATCTAGAAGGACAAGGGCAGCAGATATATGGGAACATCACCGCCTCCAAGATACTCACCATCCTGACTTGGAAATATAACGCCGTTCCTTCACTGTCGCTGGGTCAAAATCATAGAACTCCCTTCTTAACAGCACTGTAGGTGTACCTACACCACATGGGCTGCAGTGGTTCAAGAAGGCAGCTCACCACCACCTTCTCAAGGGCAATTAGGGGTGGGGAATAATACTGGCCTAATAAATACAGGCCTCGCCAATGATGCTCACCTCCACTGAACGAATAAAAAAAAGACACTCATTCCTCTCTCTCTGATGACATCTCCTCACATCTTTATCTGAACAGCCAATACTCACAACCATTCTCATATAAGCACTATCTCAAACCTGTCCCTCACTGTCACCCTGAACAAATGCTGTCATTCTATCCTCTCCGTACATTCCATTCCTAAATCTCTGTTTTCTCTCATTGCAGATGAGGTGATGGTGACTGCCCTTGACATCAAGGCAGCATTTGACTGAATGTGGCATCAAGGAGCCCTAGCAAAGCTGGGGTCAATGGAAATCAAGTGGGAAACTCTCCACTTGTTGGAATCATACCTAGCACAAAGGTAGATGGTTATGGTTGTTCAAGGTCAGTTGTCTCAGCTCCAGGACATCACTGCAGGAGTTCCTCAGGGTAGTGTCCTCGGCACAGCCACATTCAGCTGCTTCATGAATGAGCTTCCTTCCATCATAAGGTCAGAAGGGGGGATGTTCGCTGATGATTGCACAAGGTTCAGCATCATTCATGACTTCTCAGATACTGAAGCAGTCCATGTCCAAATGCCTCAAGACCTTGGCAGTATGCAGGCTTGGGCTGAAAAGTGACAAGTAACATTTGTACCACACAAGTGCCTGGCAATGACCATCTCCAACAAGAGAGAATCCAACCATCGCCCCTTGACATTCAATGGCATTACCATTGCTGAATCCCCCACTATCAAAATCCTGGGTGGGGTTACCATTGACCAGAAACTGAACTGGGCTAGCCATATAAATACTGTTACTACAAGAGCAGCTCAGAGGCTGAGAATTCTGAGGCAAGCAACTCATCTCCTGATTCCCAAAGCCTGTCCACTGTCTACAAGTCATAGGTCAGGAGTGTGAGGGAACAATCTCCACTTGCCTGCATGAGGACAGTTCCATCAACACTCAAAAAGCTCAATGACATCCAATACAAAGCAGCCTGCTTGATCGGCACCCCCTCAACCAGCTTAAACATTCACTCCCTCTCCCACCAGTGCACAGCAGCAGCAGTGTGTATTACAAGATACAGTGTAGCTACTCTCTAAAGCTCCTTGGACAGAATCTTCCAAACCCCATGATTTCTACCACCTAGGAGGATAAGTGCAGCTGATGCATGCTAGCACCTGGAAGTTCCCCTCCAAACCACACATCATCCTGACTTGGAAATATATCACCGTTCCTTCACTGTGCCTGGGTCAAAATTCTGGAACTCCCTTCCTAACAGCCCTGTCGGTGTAGCTACACCACATGGACTGTGGCAGTTCAAGAGGGCAACTCACCATCACCTTCACAAGGGCAATTAGGGATGGGCAATAAAAGCTGGCCCAGCCAGCAATGCCCACATCCCGTGAACAAATAAAAAACAAGAGAGCAGGGAACACCAGGTAGAAGCAAAATACTGAGGGTGGCCCTGAAATTATTGTCAGCGTGACTGCTGCGAATGAGAAGGCCTTCATGCTCAGCAAGGTGGTAGAGCCCATGGGTGTAGGCAATGGAGAGAAGGGGTTTCTTCACATACATGGGGCAAAATTTTGCCCTTGGCGTGCGGGCTCAGCGGAGGCGGGCGGGGACGATCGGGAAGCCGACAGCCGCCCGCGATCGGGCCCGGAAGGCGATTTCATGCTGGCGGGCCAATGAAGGCTCGCCCAGCATGAAGCACGAGGGGCAGCACTCAGTGCTGCCTGTGCGGGCAGAAGGAGGAGGGCAAGCCAGCTAAGCACGAACTTGGCGCATGCGCACGAGTGAATGCTACATAATCTCCGTGAGGCAGCTCTCTGCCTCAGGGAGATGAAGATATATGAAAAAATGTAATTAAAAAAGTAAAAATAAAATGAAACATGCCCCCCTCATGTGACTCTGTCACATGAGTAGGGACATGTTATTAATGTAAAAATAAAGTTTTTATTTGATTTTTATTTGCTTTTGGAAACCTCATCCCACCTGTGGATGAGGTTTCCAAAAAAGTGCAACGGCTGCTTGTCCTTCTCGCCTGCCTGCCGACCGTTAGGTTGGATGGGCAGATAAAAATTTCTGTTAATTAACTATTTAATGGCCTTAATAGGCCTTTTA
Source organism: Cetorhinus maximus (assembly GCF_964194155.1). Classification (NCBI taxonomy): domain Eukaryota; kingdom Metazoa; phylum Chordata; class Chondrichthyes; order Lamniformes; family Cetorhinidae; genus Cetorhinus; species Cetorhinus maximus. Next base: position 99,587,049 of record NC_135882.1, read on the forward strand.
ATTGTCGGCAAGCACTCTGCCCACTCTAGCGCGTGCCTGTACTAAAATATAATGCATGTGCACGATGATGTCAGGACCCACGCCCGACGTCATCGCACACCATTTTACGCTTGGTCAGGTTGGACATGCGCCTGCTAGCTAAGCTATAAATTTTACCCATGGTGACAGAATCATGTATCACACCTAGGCACTAACAATCATTTATGTTAAATTGTGTCACCACTAACTGAGATGTCAAATCTGCACAATGTAGACTTTGAACTCTTTCCCCAGGTCACTTCTAATGTTCTACGTGCCCTTCAAGGGTGAAAGAGGAGCTAGAGTGGGATAGGCTGAGGAGTCCTCAGAGGAGGGTGTGCACCCTGAGGGAGAATGTCACCCGATTCATGCACATCCTCCTCTAGTGCAGAAGCACACGACTTGATGGGAACTCCAATAGAAATAACTAGATTGTCACATGATGGGGTGTACATCACACGTGAACTGGAGGAGGTTTTGGAAACAGGGCCAGCAAATGACAGTCCCCATCAGAGGGTGCAGGGCATCCCAAGCTCTGCTCAGTTGGACACAGATGCTGAACCTCAGGGATTCAGGTCATGTCTGGAGCAGCAATGAAAAATGTATGTGGTTCTGACAGCATCTCCAGAGACAATGCAAACCCTTAGAGGTATTGAAGAAATCTGTCTATACCATGAGTGCAATGATGTCTCAGGTATTTGTGCTTATGTCCACCTCCTTGAAAAAGAGTGGTTGCCTGCATAGAGAATCAGATACAACAGGTAACTGAGTGCATGTTTTCCTTGACCAATGGCCTGCACATTGAGTCTGTCACTTTAATCAGAATGGAGGGAAACCTCACTTTGGCCATTAACCACCTGACTGAAGTTCCGCAAAGTGCTGTCCAGCTCATGGTTAGAAGGGAAGTGCAGATGGGCCGTGAGAGGAGGATGGGGAAAGGGCACATGGTAGTGGCAAGTCTTCTCAAGGCATCCGCGCTTCTCATTCCGTGCCCTCCTCCCCTCAACAGAGTCACACATGCTGCTTCCTGCCTGATGACCGAGTCTGCATATGAGCAGGTAGGGGAGTCTCTCAAGGGCTCCAAAACCCTGAGGACATCCTCCGTCCTACACAGGTGTCTCATCTGTCAGAGCAGGGGGACATGCAGCCTGCCTCTAGCTCTGCTGAAGCCACAGGGACAGCATCAGGTAGGAATAATAGAAAGTGGAAGAGGGAGACTTCTTTGTTGCACAAGGAGATTTACTCCTAACAATGTCAGTGTTGTTATGTCTGTGGAGATTTCAATGAATCAAGCACTTTATCTGAAATCTCCATTGCGCTGCCATCTCCATTGTTGCCTTTTGAATTTCAAATGACATTAGCCTTCAGGAGAATGGTATGACTAGAGTGGAGGATGAGCAAAGAGCGTGAATGTGATGGAAGGATTTATGACATTGGGAATGATTTGTATTGTAGGTCAGAGGGCTTAGCATTATTGTGCCATATGGCTTCACCCATTCATGTTACTTGAAGTGTGCTGGCATGAACCCATCGCTTCGCTGGCAGTCAGAAGAGCAAACGCAGGCAGCCTAGCCACATCTGGCTCTTCCTCCTCTCCTCCTCCTGGAGGATGCCGAGCGGTCAGCACATTCCTGCTACTGCAGCTCCACTGCTCTCTGCTGCACCATGTTGTGTAAGGCACAGCAGATCACTGTCATTCTTGACAAACTTGCTGCTGCATATTGAAGGGCACCCCTAGACCTGTCCAGGCACCTAAATTGCATTTTCAGCAACCCAATGGCTTGCTCAGTGATCGCCATTGTGACCATGTAATTCTTGTTGTTCCTCTCCTCTGCATCAGCAGGGGAGGGCCCCTCACAGGTGTCATCAGCCACGTCCTCAAATGGTAACCCCTGTCTCCACCTGCTCATTCTGTGTGGAGGTGCGAATATCTGTGAGAGATGTGACTATTACAGAATGGAAGAACCAATGCAGCTTCCAAGATGCATTGCACAGACATGCATGAAGATCTTTTGGGGCCATATACTAGCTAAACATTGAGGGAGTGAATCCCTTTCAATTGATGAATACTCCAGAATGACCTGAGACTTCCTTGATTGCTATATGTTTTCAGTCTATGACTCCATATATCGGTGGGAATCCTGCCACTGCAGCAAATGTGAGGGCCCTCAGTGCAGAACTGGTCACATCAGTGTCAAAGTGGCAGCCTTGGCATACATGTAGTTATGTATCTGGGAATACAGTTGTGGGCAGCTAAATGTGAAATCTTATTGATGTCACCAGTAGATCCCTGGAAAGAGCCAGAGACAAAGAAATGAAGGACCGTGGTGACCTTGACAGTCACTGGCAATGTGTGTCCACCTGACCCTCTTGGAAGGAGGTCTTGATTCAGGATGCTGCAGCTGTCAGCAACAACCAGGCATGAAAGTCCCTGTTGGATCCTAGTCACCAGTTTGTTGGATCCTGTTTGCACACTTGTTGTAAGTGGTGGCCGATTTGGTACTAATGATAGAGCTGAGTGGTAGATGCTTCATAGATGAAAACTCTTAGTTTATTTACAAAGGTACTCAGCAACAGCTAAACATGTGCTTACAGAACAAACTCTACCTCTACACTGCTCCAACTATTAACTACTGACTACAGATTACCAACTACAGAGGTAGCCCACGCTACTCTGCTAGTGGATACTAAGATCATGCGATCTTCCTTAATAACATTCTTCTTAAAGGTATATTGCACATCAGATTACCACGTCCCTCCCCTTTTACTTGGATATACATTTTATATTTACAATTACAATTTTCTCAAAATAGCAAAATATTTACACTGGTAACTAATTTACAAATTCAGTCTTTCTGGGAGTTTCCTTATGCGTGTAGAGCGTCTCAGCTCTACAACTTCAGATGCCTTGTCAGGAACCTCCTTTTCCAGAGTTGCCTGAACATCAGGTGCTTTGGTGGGCTCCTGCAGATCGATATCTTCTACTCCTGAAGGAAGAACAGCTGTGTCTGTACTGGGCTGAGTTCTTTCAACAGGAAAAGCTGACCCGGTCACAAACACTGGTGGATTCATTTCTGATGCACAGTTTCTCTCTTCCATGGATGATCCACATGTCTCCGTATGACTCAGCCTTCCACCTCCATGTGGTAAGATAGAGGTCCAGTCACTGCACTTATTTCACCCAGTAACCACTTTGGTCCTTCTCCAAAGTTCTTCATATATACCGTTTCTCCCATGCTAAATTTCCTTTCATGACTATGCCAGTTGTGTCTAGTTTTCTGACTTCCCTGACTCCTTTCCACCTTCCCCTCTAAATTCAGCATTATTAAGCTCAATTTCATCCTGAGATGGCGTTTCAACAATAACTCCGCAGGTGTGACACCTGTTGTTGTGTGAGGCGTGACCCTATAATGGAAAACAAAGCATGCTAACTTGGTTGTTAAGGAATCTCCAGTTAATTTCTTCATGCTAGCTTTGAATATTTGAACCGCCCTTTCAGCCAGTCCATTTGAGGAAGGGTGATACGCCGAAGTTTTTAGATGAGTGATACCGTTGAGGCTGATAAACCGTTGAAACTCAGCACTCGTAAATGCTGTGCCATTATCAGAAACTACCACTTCTAGTAGTCCGTTAATGGCAAAACTTTGACATAACTTCTCAAGTGTACCAGAAGATGTTGGTGATTTCACCTCATATACGTCCATCCATTTTGAGTGGGCATCAACAATGAGCAGAAACATTGTTCCCATGAAAGGTCCCACATAGTCAATGTGTAATCGTACCCATGGTCTTCCTGACCAATCCCAAGGGTGTAACGGAACTGTTGATGGTAACTTTTGCAGTTGCTGACATTGCACACAATTCTTCACTAAACAACTTGGTTCACCATCCATCCCAGGGAGCTTCGAGCTATGGTCTTCATTCAGGATATTCCTGCGTTTACACTGTGTAGTTCAATTAGCAATGGCTCTCTTCCCTTTGTAGGTACTATCACTCATGCTCCTCACAATAAGATGCCATCCTGGCTGGTTATTTCACGCCTTCTGTTGAAGTACAGTTTCAATTTGTCAGATACAGGTTCTTGGGACCAACCATGAAATACTTGTTCTCACACTTGTGACAGGATTGTCCAGTCTCTGATCTGTCGAGCGCATGCTGGTGAGGAATCTAAGAAATTTAGCAATAAAACAAGTTTTTCCACAGGAACTTTTCTTTTGAAGGTAAATGACTGAGTGCATCAGCGTTTGCAATTTGACTGCCAGGCCTATGTGCGAAAGTATACTCGTTGGCTGCCAAGATTAAAGTCTTATTTGTGTTCCTGTGTCTTCTTTCTATGTGCCTTCTTCTTTCTAGTGCTGACTTTAATCTTGCCCTTCTTTTCAAGTTCAACATTGGCCAGGCTAATCTCAGATGCAAGCTTGACTTGAGTGAACTCAGTGGTTGAGTGTCCCAGAATTTCAGCATCTGTCTGCTTCTTAGAAAATTCTGCATCTTTTGCCTCTAAAGCCTCTTTGGCTTCACGTAGCTGACTCTTCTGCTCTTCCATCTCTTTTTTATAATTGTTTGCTGCCTCCTGGAAAATTAAGCATTGCTGTGTCTTCTCTGCCAACTCATCCTTCATTTTATTTAGAGAGGTGCTGAATTCTTTCTGTTTCTCTTCGTACTTTTCCAGTGGTACAAACTTTGACCTGAGGGAATCTTGTAGTGCGTGAATGTCTTTCAGCAGGTTTTCTTTTTCCTTTCAGAGGTTGCTCACCTCGGCTCGAACTCTGTCATCAAGCAAGGTCTCTTCGAGTTCTTTCTGCTGTACTTCCATGTTTTCACTTAAGACAGCCTGCATTTCTTCAGGTTGTTGAGTCTTTGCACACTCCTTTTCCAAGGCAGAAACGCTTCCTGCTTCCTTTTAGAAACTCAGTGGCCACTCAAGGTTGATTTTGTTTAGCCAGCTTCGCCCTAGAAGGCTTAGTTCTCTACCTTTCAATACCAACACTACTAGCTTTACCGATTGGCTTCCATAATGAACAGTTACGCTACTTATGCCTTTGACTTGGATGTCTTCACCTGTGTATGTTTTTAATTGGGCAGCTGTTGCTTCTAAATTTAATTGATGTTCCCCATTATTCAGCTATTTTAAGGTATGTTCCCCAATTACTGTAGTAGAAGCTCTTATGTCCATTTCCATTGGAATAGGTCTACCATTCACTTTCACTGTTACATATATTGGTTCTGTTTTTCCAGAAAAAAATTATACAATGAATAAATATCTGAATCTGTTGCTTCAGGCTTTTCTACAATGTAGATCTCAAAGGGTTTTTTCTTTTGTTTAAAAGTCTGCTTGACTCTTTCCTTACACTATCTCATTATGTGTCCGTTTTTATAACAATAAAAACATTCTTTTTTTTAAATGGCAATCGGTAAAAGATTGTTTGTTTCCACCTCTATTGATATTACTCCTTGTTTTCACTGCTATGTCATTTTTTTCTCATTTTCCTGTTAGCGGGGGCTGTTTCCCGCCTCTCAGTAGTCTTTCATTTTTGCGCCCGTTTTGGCTGGGGTTTTCTGCCCGATGTGGAGGACGGCACCATTTTGCGTGCCCGGTATGGCTTTTGAATCTCTTACTGCACTTTTCATTGCCAGTGCAATCTCAAGCACCTTCTTGAAATCAAACTTGTTTCGGATAATAATTGCAACTGAAATGTGTCCTCATTTACACTGCACACTAAATGATCTCTAAGAATATAGTTTAGGGATGTACCAAACTCGCAAAATTTCATTAATTGCTTTAAGCTTGCCACATAGCTTGCAACTGTCTCCCCTGGGGCTCTAATTCTTGAATTAAACTTGAACTTTTGCATCATTACTGAGGGCTTGGGTTGGTAATGGCCCTTCACCAGGTCCACTAACTCCTTAAAATTTCTCAAGTCTGGGAGCTGGGTGCCGTCAAACTTTGAATCAAGCCAAAAGTCTTATTCCCACATGTACTTAAGAGGATTGCCTGCCTCTTCTCTTCCCCTGTAATCTCATTTGCTTGGAGAAAGAACGATGGTCCCTCAATATAGTGGAACCAATCATCCATTGCTGAATCAAAAGGATCAGTTCTTCTGAATTGCAGCATGCTGTGAGGGAGTTACTTGGATGATTTGAACGGAACTTCTACTTACAATTGCTGTACGAGGTACAGTGCCGATTTTGTTTCTCTTGATTTTTTCTGTTTAACTTGTTTAACCCTCGTTGCCAGTTTGTTGGATCTTGTTTGCATGCTTGTTGTAAGTGGTGGCTGAGTTGGCACTAATGATGGAATTGAGTAGCAGACACTTCATAGGTGAAAACTCTTAGATTATTTACAACGGTACACAGCAACAACTAAACAGGTGCTTAACTACAAATTCTATCTCTACGCCACTCCAATTACTAATTACTGACTACAGAATACTAACTACAGAGGTAGCCCATGCTACTCTGCTAGTGGATACTAAGATCATGTGATCTTCCTTAATAAGATTGTCCTTAAAGGTATATTACACATTAGATTACCACAGCCTTTTAAGGCACCTTTGCTCTGTCATATTGAGGAAGCTGATCCTCTGTCTATATAGCCAGTGCTGAGGGCATTGTCTCATCCAAGCTGGAGATCTGTATTCATCCCCTTTGTCCTGTGGAACACCATGTGGCTGCGGAGAAGGCAACACCTGTTGTTGTTGCTGCTGCTGGAGGTGCTGTTGGTGTTTGTGTCGCTGCTCTTCTTGATCCTCATCAGAGGTCAATGATATAGCTGCATAAGCTGCTCCATATTGCAGTGAAGGTTGACAGCAGAGACGTGCAGATCAAAGTGGAAAAAGTCCAAGATAGGTGAAATGACTTCAAAAAGTAAAACAGTGAAAACACCCTCTGAAAACAACACAGGCAGGGCAGCAGCTATATGATTTCTCTCTTTCAAACTATCAATTTAATTGATAATGACTCCCTGTTGTGCTCTCACCTTGTTAACCCTGGGAAGCCGTGTGCTGGTTGTTAAAGCCACAATTCTGGTATAAAGGCACAATTAAATGGATATTTAAATAACTGATCCAATAACTCCATGGGAATTTTCTGCTTGCCTCAGAATGCATTCTGGTAAACTCTGGAAGTGAGCAGAATTAAACCAGATTTCCAACACTCCAGCAACTTGTTGAGATTTCATCCCCCGCCTGTATCCGAACCAGCCCTTGGTTGTTAAAATTCCGCTATGATTCTATGAAAAGGCCATGTAAGTATAACCCACACATAAGAAACTTTTCAGGAAGTTCATTTGCTGTCTTGAAGGACTGATCTATTCATAATTCAAAGTAAATAAATATTTTTAATTACTGTTTTTATTTTATATGATATAATGCCCTCTCCAAAACAGCGGACAGTGGAATTTCAGTTACTTGAACTCATTTCAGATAACCAATTTCATAATTATAATATGGAGTTATGGAGGTTAAAATTGATCTAAGATTTTCAGAAGTTCATGAGGCCAAATAATTAGCTATCCTTCAGTGTGAAAACCACATTTTAAAAGCTGAGAATTTCACCTATAACACTGGCTTGAGCACATTTAAAGTGACTGTTTAGACCTCTTCTTGAACATCACATTAACTGCTCTTGACTTTGAGACTATAGGCCTGGCAACATTTTCCATTTATAGAATGACCACAGTCATGCTAAGTATTCATGTGAAAATTCCTAACATTCATTCAAGTGAACTTTTTGTGAGTGGGTAAGTGCTATCTTTATAGCGACAGAACTTAGGCTGAAATTATGCTGAGTGCTATTAGTGATGAACGCTCGATGTATTAATAATAAATTCTTATATTTGCTTTTTTTGAAAAGACACTAATCTATCTAAAATAAAACAGCTGTTAACACATGTTTCAAAATTCATGGATTTACACTACATATTTTCTCATGTTAAGCATCATTGATCATTCCTGTTAAATAGACCACATCTCCCCTATGATCTGGAGTGCACCATTTCTGCTCAATTCTAGTTGTTATGCAGTAGTTGATACAATGATCTCACACATGCCATTACATCTTAGGGAAGGTACAATTCAAGAAACGATACACCAATTAATTGTTTGATTTTATCTGAAAAATTTAAGCACAAAGAATACAGTTTTCATGCAAAGGATCAATCAATTCAATACCACTTTCTGTACAATGAAGTACAAAATATCTGACCCTACCACTATTAAAGACTAATATCGCTTGAAAATTAGATAGTCATGAGCTAACTAGCAACTGACTTCCTTTGCAACAGGCTGTACATGTTAATACCTAAGCCCCAGGTGTTTCATTATCTTTGCCTGGCTGGAGACAGACTGTGCCTGTAGGAGAGAAAGAGACAGACCTATCTGTGTGTCTCCCACTGTTCAAAACTGCTTCTCCAGAGAGAGCAAGAAACAAGTCTGTTCTCTAACATCTTCCTCAACCTTTGAATTTGCACAGACATGCAAGAGTCAAAATGGTGCCAGAGCCCTGATTCTGAAAGTCTCACCCCCAAACCCAGGATACACCATTTTTGCCAGGTGGGGAACAGGGTTTGTGCTTTGCACATCTGTAGTTCAGGGAGCCATCTTCACATATAAAATTCAAACAGATCCAATTTTCTTTACTGGGATTTTGAAACACAATTTGTGGGCTTTAGACATTTGAAGAAAAAGTCTAAAGCTGCTGGAGTTATCTGGAGAGAGCAGGTATCCTTTTAGAGAGGTAAGGTACTGACATGCCCAGTGAAGACATGTCCTATTCATAACTTCAAACATGTAAGACCTGGACAATGTCCAGCCTTGGGCTGACAAGTTGCAAGTACCATTCGTACCACACAAGTGCCAGGCAATGACCATCTCCACCAAGAGAGAATCTAACCATTGCCCCTTGACATTCAGTGGGTTTACCATCACAGAATCCCCCACTATCAACATCCTGGGGGTTACCATTGACCAGAAACTGAACTGAACTAATCATATAAATACTGTGGCTACAACAGCAGGTCAGAGGCTTGGAATCCTGTGACAAGTAACTCACCTGCTGACTCCCCAAAGTGTGTCCACCATCTATAAGGCACAAGTCAGAAGTGTGATGGAATACTCTCCATTTGCCTAGATGAGTGCTGGTCCAACAACATTCAAGAAGCTTGACATCATCCAAGACAAAGCAGTCCCCATGATTGGCACCACATCCACAAATATTTGCTCCCTCCATCATGCAAGCACAGTGGCAGCAGTGTGCACCATCTACAAGATGCACTGCAGGAACTTACCAAGGCTCCTTAGGCAACACCTTCCAAACCCATGACCACTACCATCTAGAAGGACAAGGGGAGCAGACACATGGGAACACCACCATCTGGAAGTTCCCATCCAAGTCACTCACTGCCCTGACTCGGAAATATATTGCCGTTCCTTCACTGTCGCTGGGTCAAAATCCTGGAACTCTCTCCCTAACAGCATTGTGGGTTCACATACACTACATGGACTGCAGCAATTCATGAAGGTAGCTCACCACCACCTTCCCAAGGGCAAATAGGGATGAGCAATAAATGTTGGCCTAGTCAGAGATGCCCACATCCCATGAATGCATAAAAAAGGACTATGTTCCTATGGGAACTTCTGGAGCTCTCTTTTATGTTTTAAAATGGACACTCACTGGGTGGCTAAGGTGGCTGCCGAGAGTCAGGTGACCTTTGCTTGTTCAGCACAGACTATCTCAAACTTCCAGAAAATTCTAATTGAATCACCCTGGATAGAGAACTCCCCCTGGAATAGACATGGCAAGATGAATGTTATCTGTGGGATTTACATATGCTATTGTCTGTGATTTACACAAAATGAAAAGCCAAAGAACTCTAAACTTCTCACCACCAAGATCAATGCTTCACAAAAGAGATCTCAAGAGACCAGTTATCACCAAAATAAGTGTGAAATATCCACCACCTATCTCGTATTTGATATCAATGGCCTTTTACCCTTAAGCCATCCTCAGTGGATAATAGTCATTGATCATGTAACTGAAACTGTCCTCTGATATTGAAATCCTTTATTATTCCAAGAACCAGGAAAAAGCCTGGGCAGTCTGCAGAAGAACACTGCAAGCCACAGAATCTGCCCAAAAGATGGTATTGTCTTTGCCTTTTAAGAACCAGGAGGCTGTATAAGCTTCCCAGCCTGATTCCAAATCCCAAGCCCATCTGTAAACAACCTCCTGATATGAAAGCCTCAAGCACCTAACTTTGCAACCTGCTTAATTTTCATTTCTTCGAGGGAATCCTGCAACCTTCTGAATATTTGACTTCAGTTATTTGAACCAATCTGAACTACAATCCAAGAGTGCAAAAGAACTACTTTCTCTACTAGGCCCGCAATGACTGATCTCCTATAACAAGCCAAATACATGAACTGTTAACTATTCTTTTGGTTTAATAAGTGAACTATCTTCTTTTATTGTATCTTCCTTGAATATGTGGTGTATAACTATTGTAATATTTAGATTTTCAGGGTGAGTGTAAATAATTAATCCTCTTTATTTTTAAACCCACTAAAGTCTGCTGCTGGTTCTTCAAATTAACCATACACTAAAGAGGGGACTTAGGAACACACATATCTGCCTTCCTAAAACAACAACGCTGATTATAGACAGAAAGAGAAGGGAATTGAGGTTTTCAATTTATTTCTCCTCCCCTGTCTGTAATAGGTACCCTTTGGAGTGGTAAGGTGCCCTTTGTGAGAGGTCATGTGCCACTTGAGAGAGGTCAGGTGCCCTTTGGGACAGATCAGGTGCCCCTTTGGGATTGTTAAGAGTAGACATGAATGACTGTAAAAGGGACAGTCATGACATGGTTATGAAATTGCCTGATTGACAGGAAACAGCTAGTAGTGGTTAATAGATGTTGTTCAAATTGGAGGACGGTTTGTGATGGAGTTCCCCAGGAGTTGGTGTTGGGACCCTTGCTCTTCCTTATCTATTTCAATGACCTGGACCTTGGTGTAGGGCACATTTTCAAAATCTGTGGATTATACGAACTGTAGAAGCATTGTGAACTGTGAAGAGGATGTAGAGTGTAGAACTTCGGAAGGACATAGACAGTTTGATGGAATGGGCAGAAAAGTGGTTGATGAAATTCAATACAGAGAAGTATGAAGTGATTTATTTTGGTAGGAATAATGCAGAGAGATGATTTAAAATAAATTCCAAAGGGGGTGGAGGAGCAGAGGGACCTCCTGTATATGTACATAAATCATTGAAGGTGGCAGGACAGGTTGAGAGCATGGTTAATAAATAGTACAGTATTCTTAGCTTTATTAAAAAGGGGCATAGAGTACAAAAGCAAGGAAGTGATGCTAAACTTGTATAAAACACATGTTCCGCCTTAACTGGAGTAATTCATCCAGTTCTGGGGACCACACTTTAGGAAAGATGTGAAGACATTACTAAGAGTGCAGAACAGATTCACGAGGATGGTTCCAGGGATGAGGAACTTCAGTTAGGTAGATAGTCTGGAGAAGTTGGGACTGTTTTTCTTGGAGGAGAGAAGGTTGAGAGGAGATTTGATGGAGGTATTCAAATTTTCGAGGTGTCTGGACAGAGTAGAAAAGTGTTATGATCCTGTCAGGGATTGTTAACGTTTAAAGAAGAAACCACATCACCCAGCAACCCAAAAACTACACAAGATTTAATGGCTTTTAACAAAATAAAATTTTATTTTATATATAAAAAGAAATTAAACAAAGCAAGCACCGCTAACTTAATACAATAGCTTATAAACTCTTATGCTATAAACTTAGTTCCACTTTTTCTCCCCCGAGAGTTCCCATTATTTTACACGAATCTTGATGGTTCATTCACTTCTTCTCTGGGACCAAACCAAAGGTATATCACAGCTCCCTGGAATTCAGTCTGATTTCCCTTCAGTGTTCCAGCTTTCCAAGAGGGTACAAGGTTTCATGGGGTCCTTCCATTAGCTTTTGGATAAGCGACCTTCCATCTTTTCTTTCAAACCTCACGACTCTGGATTCCACAGCGCCAGCATGGGCCTCCCAGCAACTCCTCTGCAGCAGCTTAAAACATCAGAAAACACCCTTGGTTTCCAATAGCCTACTGCTACGGTTTTAACTACAACCAAGCTGATAACTACCAGAACTCTAAACGCTACAAGGTTAACTGCCATGCATTGAAGATTACTGTATATTTCTTCATTTAGCTTCTAGCTAAACAAATCTTCCAGTTGTTTCTCCCCGTTCCAGCTTTGTCCTATACAGAATACCAGTTCCCACTCATAGGCTGCATCAGCGACAACAGATCTAGCATTTACTTTACTTCAGGTGTAGGTCTGGTTTTATCTCTTGACTTTCAAATACAAGCTACATAAGACCCAAAACTGACACAATCTTTTAGTTGATTTTCCAAACTTCAACCAGTCTTGCCTGCTGGCTATCCTCTAACTGAATTCACAGAGATAAATTTAAAATAAAGAATCGCACTCTGCCTCTGGCTCGCTCTGCCTGGCTGGCCTCGTCCGTACGGTAATGAATGAAAGTTAATTCTCGCCTGAACAGAGCTTCTGTCACTAGTTTGACGCAACGTTGGGCAGCTGATTGGGAGATTCCATAGAGATCCCCCACTGACCCCTGGAAAGAGCCAGAGGCATAGAAGTTTAGGGCCACCGTAACCTTCAGAGCCACTGGAATCTGGTGTCCACCCACAAAGTCGGAGCTGATCTCACTCCCGATCCTCTGACAGATGGAGGTCACTGTCTCCCTTGAGAGATGGAGCCTCCTTCAGCATTGCACCTCAGACATAGGTCTTTGCTGCATCGCCACCTCTAAACCCTGGCAGCAGGATAGTGGCGTCTTCTGTGGCCCCTTCTGCCTTGGACTTCCTGTTGGCTCTGCACCCCTTGTGCCTGCACCTCTCCTCCCACAGGTTGCTCCCCTGGATGCTGCATAGGGACACCTGGTCTCCTCCCCCTTCTGGCCCTCTCTTCCTCCTCAGAGGAGGTGCCCCCAGTGGAGACCACAACCCCCATTACCAAGGGAAGGCAGTCTGATACCTGGAAGGCCCCACTTGGTGTGAATCCTCCAGGGAAAGACAACACTGAGTCCTGAACTGAAACCTCTAAATTCTCTGAATGCAGCTCTGAAGCGAAATGAAGCTGTCCTGTTCACAGAAGCAAGCAGCAGCAATTTTGATATCCAAAACTATTCACTATTCGCCTTGTGAAGCCGTCTTATCCCACCTGTGGATGAGGTTTTGCAAATTGTGGCCTGTCCGCCTGCCCATTTTACCCATGTGACGGCCTGAAAAATGCACAGGCTACGTAAATTTGGAGACAATTGGTCTCTCAAGGGCCTTAACTGGCCACTTAATTAATGGTGGGCACGCTTCCGTCTCCATCGCGCACCCGCCTAGCAAAATATCGCGAAAGCGCACATTAACATTAGCACGCTCGGTCAACGCACTTTATTTCACGCTCATGCGTGTCGGGCACAAGCCTGCACAGCAAGGGTAAAATTTGGCCCCAAATCTTTCCTTTATTCGATGTTGGTATCACTGACAAGGCCAAGGCTTATTGCCTATCCCTAATTGCTCTTGAACTGAGTGGTTTACCTGGCCATTTCACAGGACAATTGAGAGTCAACCACATTGATCTGAAGTCATATGCAGGCCAGACCAGGTAAGGACAGTAGGGCATTAGTGATCCAGATGGGCTTTTACAACAATAGCTTCATTGTCACCAGAACTGAGACTAGCTCTCAATTCCAGACTCATTAGTTGAATTTAAATTCCACCAGCTACCACAGTGGGAATTGAACCCATGCCCCCAGATCACTACATTACTAGTCTAGTGATATTACCACTACACCATCACTTCCCCTCATGTGCTTTGTGGTGAAGGTCTCGAGGAACTAGGCTGGCTAGCGGTAATGTCAGAGATTATGGCACACAGGACAGCTATCATTTCCAAAGGCCAATTGCACAGAATGAGAAGGTGGGCGACATAATTTCGAGAAAGGTTAAGTGAATGGAGGGATTTGGCAATTGTGGGAATTGCAGAAAAAGTTCTTAGTAAGTTTAAATGTTGGTTTGATGTTCCAAATGATGGCCAAGAATCTAACTCCATGGACTAGCAGAAGGGAGTAAAAGTAAATGGAGAGTAAGAAAGCACAGTGCAAGTACTAACAGTGGGCATGGAAGTAACTCTTGTGTCAGAAAACAATCACGTACCAGAGGAAGATCCTCCGGTAGTGCAAGAGGGTGTTCTGACAGTCCTGGTCCCGATAGGCAGAAAAGCGCATTAGAGGCTATAGCTTGAATTTATTACACAATGAAATAAAAGCCACAGAACTAGAAGCAGAATCCTCATGGTTATGACATTTTAGTTGCTGCTAATAAACAAGAGGATAAACTAATGAGAAGCAAAACAAAGGGAATTGGATAGAGAGAGTTTGGAGTTAATTCTGAGGCACCAGATAAGGGATAACCAGCTTTGTCACACCGGTGGATTTGTACTGAGAAAGTTCTTGCTGATGGGACTTATCAGGTGATGCTAGTTGCTAGGGGCTTTGAAGAGTGGACTTTCCCACAGCTGGAAAAATAATCTTGTAAATCTTTTTAGCTCTTTTGGCTACATTTTCATGGGAGTTTGGATCAATCAACATAAAAGTTGCATTTCTATAGGGCCATACCTTCCAAAGGGAGGCTTTTCTGAAACTGCTCAGAGGGGCAGCAGACACAGAAAGAAAGCTATGGAAACTAAAGAAACTTGTCTATGGCCTGAATGATGCTTCTCGGGTGTGGTGTTTTTCAATGAGTTCTGCTTTTTTGAAAATAATTTGTGTTTAACTAAAAGCAGACCCCGCAAAGTTTTATTAGTAGCAGAAAGGAAAACTTCCAGGTACCTCCAAGATGCATACTGATGAATTATTATAGGGTGGCACTGCAAAATTTGAGAAATGTGTTATGAATAAGATTAAAGCTGAATTTAAAATTAGGAGTCAGGCTTGTGTGCCTTTTAAATCCATTGGTTCAGGTATTAAAGCAGAGTAGGACTGGAATAACTTTATATCAGCAATCCTACTTAAAGGGTGTTAGTCCCATCCCAGTTGATTGTACTACGTCATCACAGGCAGATTGCGTTATACCTGACGAAGAGACAGAGCAATTGTGAAGCTTGACTAATGAATGGGGGTGGCGGTGGTGCAGTGGTATTGTCACTGGACTAGAGACCCAGGGTGATGCTCTGGTGGACCTGGGTTTGAATCCTGCCATGGCAGATAGTGGAATTTGAATTCAATAAAAATCTGGCATTAAAAGTATAATGATAGCCATTGTTGTAAAAACCCATCTGGTTCACTAATGCTCCTTAGGGAAAGAAATCTACTGGTCTGGCCTACATGTGACTCCAGACCCACAGCAATGCAGTTGACTCTTAAATGCCCTCTCAACTAGGGATGTATAATAAATTCTGGTCTGGCCAGCAATGCCCATGAACAAATAAAAAACATTGGAGTTTTTGGGTGCCCAGGCTAGACCAGTGCTAATTTTGATGTATTGGAGTTAAATACTACGTTGAAACAGCCTAAAGTCGAGAATATTTTAAGGGAAAATTAAAAAATAATCTGGAGAAGTGGGTACTTAAGTCCCCAACCTTATGTGACCAAAAGAACATGAAACTAGTCACTTTTAGTGATTCTTCATACGCCAATCTTCCTGATCGGTATTCTAGCACGGCTGATTTCATGTTTCTCATGGGTGAACATGGAAAATGTTTAGCTTTAGCTTGGGAAACCAGGGTTGGTAAACTAGATAAAAAGGGTTGTTAAAAGCACTTTAACTTCTAAAACTCTGGCTGTTGTGGAGTCAGTGGATATGGGATTCTATTTGTGAAATATTTTAAGTAAGATTCGGTGTGAGGGACAGACTGAAGATAGTACACCATTGAATACTGAAGATAGTATACCCACTTGCCCAGATTTTTAAAAAATTTCCCTTAAAATATTCCTACTTTCAGCTGTTTTATCGTAGCAATGAATTCTAATACATCAAAAAAATGTAGATAAATGTCCATTGTGGGAATGTATATTCTACAAGAAGTATGAGAAAAGGTTACAGATTGTTGATGCTGCCTTAAAACAGATGCTGGAGAGAAAGAAAATTTCTAAAATTAAATGGGTGAACACAAGTCATCAACCGTCTGATTGTTTTATAAACATAAATGCATGTACAAATAAATTTTTAGCGGTCCTAGAGGAGTTGTGTCATCCAATGTCATACTTTTTGTTCGGAATATAGAGATTTTTAATTCCATTTATTTTGAAATTTTGGTTGTGGATAATAACTCATTTTTATTTAAAGAGAGAAGAGACTATTAATTATATATTAACTGAGTTTTATTGTATGACAGTGGTGAGCATTAACTGGGGATTTACTTAAGCAGCTACAAATATACACAGGCTAAAACTGTGGTGGTTGGGCTAGGAGGAGTGTGCATGTAATGTGTAACTCTGTAAATAAACATAAAAGTGTCTTAACATTGTCTTCAGTTCTATCCTTCACCAACTTATTTCTGAAATAGAAGAATAGCTGCTGGGTTTTCTGAAGCATAGGGAATCCATCCATCCATCCATAGTTCAATTTGAAAAGCAAGGCTCCCAGCTTATTATGATGTTTAAATCGTCTACCTGCATCCTTGATGCGGATTGATCTTCTGTTCACCTTCCTATGTCGGTTAAAGCCACAAGTGGGCAGGTTGTGATACTAAAGGTTGGGATACTGAAGACACCTACCCTCACCCAAATCCGCTCCTTTTTGTGCGTAAAACTCTTCCCAGTGTTTGCTTGAAGCCAATCCCTGATCAACAGTTGAAACTCTACAGTTTTGTATTGCAAATCATAGTGGTATAAGCAAAAATTGCCTCTAGGGCTTGTTTACTGCAGTACTAGTTTGGAAATAGTGCGGTGTACCTTGTCAACAGATTTGTTGACCACAGCATCCATTCTATTAAAACTACTACATCTATTTTGTGCCACCAAACACATTCCATTCTACTTTCTATTCATTGTGGCTGGCACTAAGCATGTAACAAATCCATGCACTTAGCATTCTGATATTCACACCTAACATTTATTCCTCTTACTGCACAGTTGCTTCATTTGAATTATCTTAAAGGAACAGTGTCTCAAATCCGGCTATCCAAAAATCAGAGATATTCGAAAACTGAATATTTTTAAAAGCTGCCATGCATGAATTTTAATTTTCAATTCTTATTAAATGAGTGAAATAACTTAGCAGCTTGTTTGGCTAGGTGCTGAATTGGCATGGGCTAGTTATCGGCTTCATGCGCCAGGCTTTTCCCATGCTCCAAATAGATTGAGTGACCCTTGACCCACCCGACCCAGCTCGGTCTGAACCGCCCTAAAATACCCAACCTGAAAACCGGCAAGATCCAAAAGCTGGCACGGATTTGTCCAAAGGTTGCCAGTTTTGAGATATTACATCTGTAATTCGAATCGAAACTCTGCAAAAAAAAAATGTATCTGGTGCTATGTTATTTAAGTTGTTTATTCGAAATTACCAGAAAATTCAATTTTTATTTAGCAAAAATGATTTTGAATGAACAGCAGACTGTATGCTTACTCATAACAAAAAACGGTTCTGGGTATATAGCAATCAGCATATGAGATATATACAGAAAACATTTGACGTGCCTCAAGCACATTTACTCAGATACTCAGAGAATGGTTAGCTGTTTGGGACACATATACTGCTAAAAACATTGTTCTCTTTGAGAAAGTTTATTGGTGGGCAGCTCGTTTTGTTACAAACAATTACTCGCAAGGTTCTCTTGTCTCCCAGTTGGTCACATCGCTAGGGTGGCACAGTCTCCAGAACCAAAGAAAAGCCCATAGGTTGGCATGCCTCTATAAAATCTTAAATGAACAATTAAATATTTTTAAGCAGTACATTAAGTCCAAAAGTGACCTAGCTGGCAGAATTCATAATCAACAGCTCCAACTGTATCCACCCTAATGTGCTTCCTTTGCTAACTCCTTTTTCCCAAGAACAATTAAGGATTGGAACAAGCTTCCATAAACCTTAATCTCCATGTCCTCTAAGGATTAATTTAAGGAAAGCCTGTTGAACTTTTTAAATTAATGTGACCATCGATGACACTCATTATCCGCCTCTTCTGAAAATTCCCTGTTAGAAGACTATCAAGTACCAAGTACAGCTCCACAACAAGAAAGCAGCATGGATGAGATCACTCCATTCAGTCCACCCAGATGAAATATAGATCAAGCATTATGATTTCATCTGAACAAGATTTTAGTAAAAAGTAAAGTATAAGATCTTAGGTATGTAAGGGGTTCTGTTCCCAACCTCCTTACACTGATTCTTGGACCGTGGAAATACAAGAACAAATTACACGCGAGAAACAGATTTTGGCTCAACCTTAAACTTGTTAGTTTATTAAACCAACAAAATCCCAGTATGAATTTTATAATTTGGCTGAAAGTTATAATCTCCCACATGGCTGGTCGATACCGGTGTTGATTATAGGCCTGGATCTGGAGATGACCGATCCCCATCCTTCTTCACCTGACTGCAGTGCCCACACTTCGATGTTGTCCTTTTTATATAGTGTCCCAGTCGCGCTATCACACACCTGGGTCTCAGGCACAGGTTCCGTTAACAGCCTGCTGGGTTGCCTGGTCTTTCATACCTCTTTATCTTGGTCTTTAAAACTGCAAGGTCAAAGACAATACCTTATCTCCTCCCCTGCTGTTTACACAACAGAAGATAATGTGATTTCCCTCATGGCAATGGATGCTTAGCTCATTGCATTGTTCAGGGTTTAATGCTTCTTCCATTGCTGCCAGGAATTGATGGTGATTCGGGATTGTAGTTAACATCTGGCATTGTCCAGTTGCTAACGTTCTCCAAACCGATCATGAGTCAGGGTTTTAGTTAACTCATTCTTTCTGTGCGCCAAGGTTAACTGTTTCATGTCCTTCAGTTACCTAACATTTTCCATTGCTTCTGTGCACGTCAACATAATCTGTTAGAATCATAAACAGAGTTAGTTATGTTACAAGATGTTTTTCAATTATTTAGCATTACACTATATTTTGAATGGTCATTATTCCACAGGGTCCAGTAATTGTAATGTTAACTCAATCTAACTGAGCCTCAAACCACATTCAGGAACACCAGAAGCTTGATCAACATCCCATCCACCACCTTAACATTCACTCCCTCACTGCCAATGCACAGTGGCAGCAGTGTATACCATCTACAAGGTGCACTGCAGCAACTCATCAAGGCTCCTTTGACAGAACCTTCCAAACCCACGACCTCTACCACCTAGAAGGACAAGGGCAGCAGACGCATGGGAATACCACCGCCTGCAAGTTCCCTTCCGAGCCACACACCATCCTGACTTGGAATTATATTGCTGTTGCTAAATCAAAATCCTGCAACTCCCTTCTTAACATCACTATGGGTGTACCTACTCCAGATGGACAGCATTTGTTCAAGAAGGGGGCTCACCACCACCTTCTTAAGGGCAATTAGGGATGGGCAACACATGCTGGCCTTGCCAGCGACACCCACATCCCATGAAAGAATAAAAAACAGCAGAGCCATATAATTATTTTATCACATTTTTACCAGTTTTTATGGTAGAAATTGGGATATCTGTCTAGGATAGCAAAGCAAACTTGCCACAAACAATATTATAAATGAGTAAGCATTGAAAAGGACGGTGTTTTAGTCCAGGCTGCTCAAATCGAGTTTGACTCAGTTCTTGCATCTGGATCTACTGATCTGCCCTGAGCCACAGAACATTGACATTAACCAGTTATAATCTGGAGTTTATATTCAGGTCCTCTCAAATCTCAATTGTTAAATATAATACCACATTTTATTCAGTTTTACAAGCTTGCTTGTTTGTTGTTTACAAATTTGGAATGACTAACATCCATATTAGTTGTAAAATGCAATATTTTACCTCATCAGCAATGGCATATAATTAGGGATGAATATTGCAGTAAATGTTTACACGCCAACTTTTAATAACTTCCAACACATGTCCCACCCAATCTCAAAATGCCATTTTAACTACATTGGCACTGCACCTAGATAAACATGAATAAAAGCAAAGTATAGTAATGTTGTGGTTGAAATTAATAGGTCACCTTGTGCCAGTACAGCTGTATTAAAATGATTACCCTTCAGTTCTCTACTGCAGTATCTCCATAATAAATTAAAACAAATTTTAGTTCATCATCCAATTTTCAAAGAATGTTTTTATTAATTTGTAAATTTTCTAATTTATCATATTAATGTTTATAGCATATACTATTTTGACGTAAAGAACAATATTTTGTCAAGACATGTGAGAGATAGCAAATTTATCTGCTGAAAACCATAAAGAAAACTGAATTTAAGGCTTTCCCTGACCAAGCCAAAGGAAGCTCAAGATAGTTATCTGGCTTGGGCCCAACTTGAGATAGAAGCAAATCAGCAGGAGCTTAAGGGAGCCAGCAGATCACTGTATGTGGCAGTTGTTGCTATGTCCTTTCTTACAATTAGTGTACTTTTGCCATCTGTCCCAATATGTTTTTGAATATTCACTGCCTGATTTGACAAGTGTGTTTTTGATTTCCAGGTAACTAAGTTCTTCATGAACGTGCACAGCTATTAACTATGATCACATGTTCTTCCAGTTACAATCAACATCATTGTCAGAGTTTACTTAATTTATTGTGTGTTTAATTTGGCTCCTCTGGCATTTTGGCTGTAAGAGCCTAGACCTCTCAGCTCAGGATCAAATCAATCATGAAAATCTCTGGCTTACCCACCATTGTTTCCCTTTCTATGACTCCTTATTACCTGAAGCACTGAAGGATCCACGTGAAGTATGAAAATTATTCCATTCTGTAAAACTCTACTTCAAATCTACCAATCTTCCCAGATTTTGGTTAGTTCCTCAAAAATACACAGTGTCTAATTTTGCTTGTGCTATAGAGCAGATTAGCAGCATGCAAGATGTCTATTCCTCCTGCCCAAAGATGCCAGGGGGCCTAATTCATTTGCATGACCTAAATACAGGCATTAATTGCGTTATTTACAGGCAACTCACCATTTGGAAGAGCCAAATTTCTTGCAGGCTTGTTGCTTCTTAAAGCCAGTCTGTGGTTCTTAAAAGGAAGGTGGAGCTTTTAGTGCTGGTGAGTTGATAGCTTGCAGATTGATGATGGCCAGGGCATCCTGATTCCTGATGTTTCACTGATGACTCAGAAGGTTAATCATGTGACACACAGAACAGAAAAGTGTTAAGTTCATTCTCTGGTCTGCATTGAGTGAACTAACTTCAGCTGAGACAAAGATGGGACAAAACAATTAGTTTCAGCATCACTGGTCTGATGAAGGGAAAAACAGCTAAGGCTCCTGATTGCCGACCAGTGCCTTTTGTTGGAAGGTAGACATGTATGGACAGAAAACCTGTCTATAACTCACTGCCTGGGCACATACATGGTGAGAGGCCACTTGATTGAGATACCAGAGTATGGCTAGGGTTTGTGAGTCTGTACACCATAATGAAGTAATGTCTTCATGAGAGATTTGCCACTGAGAGAACATTGGAAAAAAAACCCATCAAATTAGACATTACTACTAAAACCTGCGCACCACTAATTTGCACATTGATACCATTTCTTCAGTTTGTTTTGGGCCTTCCACTAAAGCAATAGTGCATCTTCGGGAGAACCTCCATGGAAATTCAATCCCACAGAACTTTCATGTAAATTTGTCGGTGGTGAAAAGTCAGTAATAAATTGACGTCAATCATCTCAGAGAGGTCCCTTTTTAAGTCTGTCAGGTTTGACGCCTTTGCGGTGAGTTTTAACTTATATTTCTGCATTTACTTATTGATTGTCTATTTTAAAAGATGCATTGAGCTTACCTGTGACAAAAATGCTTGATTTTATAACTACTAAATATCATCTAATCGCACATTTACACTGTTATTTCAATGTTAATATTATCTCAAAAGTCAGTGCCAAGCTAGCAATATGGTGCTGCTCAAACCTGTAGGCCGGGATTTTCCGACCCCGTTGTGGGCGGGACCCGCCGTGGGCGAGGCGGCACCCCAGCCAGAAGTCCATTGACTTTCGGAGGGACCGCAAGATCCCAGCAGCGGGTGGATGCAGAAAATCCCGCCCCTGGAGTTTGCACAGCATCAAAAAGGTGTCTTTGACCCATATAGCAGCACAGACGCAAAGTAAGATATACTCAGAGGTGAAAGCAGTCACATCATTTTAGCCACTTGATAACTGGGCTGATTGCCTAAAGAGTTCACTGTCCTGTGATGTCCTGCAAATGCCAAAGAAGCAATTTTGCTGATGTTGCTTGTTTCCTAAACCAGTGAGGAAGGTATACATTTCTTGAAAATTGTTAGCGTTTATGATTTTAAAAAAAGTGTGCAGCAGCGGCTCTCACTATCACGTAACAAGTTGTTTGTAGTTCTGGAATGTACTGAAAGTTCACACTGATAAGCCCAAGGTATATACATTTCAAAAGACTTCAAATGTAAGACTGTAAGTTTACTTATGTGAGATTTCAAGAGGAATGCGTTTGAATAAAATTTAACTTTGTCATTTTTCAAGAAATGTTTCTGTTCTTACTTTAATTTTTTTTAAAATGGGTGAGTTTTGGGATGACGTGAAGTAATTAGGAACAGAATACTTTCTCATTATATTCAGTGGTTGAATGTGTATAGCACCAGCTTCATGTTGCAGGACTTCTTTTAAATTGTCCCTAAATTAGAAAGCATCCCCTCCTTCATGAACATGATATTGCCATTTGCCGCAGCCTTTGTAACATAGACTGCCCAATTAGTGGTGAGTTTTGAATGCTTGGGGTTGGGAAATCGTCTCCCCTTGGATTGTGATTGAGATAAACCAAATAGTCTTTAGTTAGATGCAACAGAGAGAAAAGAACATAGGCCAGAATCTTCTGCTCGGTGTGCAGGGGCGGGCCGAACTGTCAAAGGCTTGTTAAGGCCGTTAATAGCCTAATTAAAGTAGTTGTCAGGCCCCCCCCATCCAACCTTAAGGTTGGCAGGCAGGTGAAGAGCCCAGGCGGCCTTTGCATTTTTCATAGAACCTCATCCACAGGCGGGATGAAGTTTCATGAAGGGTTTACAATGAAATAAAATTTTTAATTAAAATTCATCAACATGTCCCAGCTCATGTGACACTGTCACATGAGGGGACATGTCTGAATAATTTTTTTATTCTTTTATTCAATATTTCATGATGAAGTTAATTTCCTTGAGGCAGCTCCATGCCTCAGGGAGATTTTTGCGCTGTTTCACGTGCCAACTCTCCCACCAACCCCCCACCCCCCCAGCCTGCACAGGTGGTGGCTAAGCGCTTCTTGGTACGTGTCACCCTGGGCGGGCCTTAATTGACCCACCCACATAAAATGGCAGTGCGCAGCTGATTGCGGGCAGTGATCGGCTCCACGCCCGCCCGCGCCTGCTCCCGACCGACCCACCCGAAAGGGAGAAAATTCTCCCCATAACGCAGCAATCAGAAAGAGTCTGATGGAAAGGGCACAGACCTGAAGCCAGAAACATTACCTCTGTTTCTCCCCCCACAGGTGCTGACATGTCTGCTGAGATTTTCCCAACATTTTCTACTTTTATAAAGAAAGAGGTGTTTGCAGATTGTGATGCAACAATCAGAGTGAGCAATTAGCTGAAGCCGATTCAAACCTGCGCCCTAGAGAAGAAAGGACAGCTTTCTAACTCACAGAACTGAGCATAATTCCCCAAGTATTCTTTTGTGTGCTGTATTTGTTTTTCTGAGTTAACCATTAACTATTCAGCTACTTAGAATATACTGAGACAGAATGTAACTTCTTACATACATACTTGTTATTTAATTTACTCATCCAGTCTGAATTTTTGACATGCAACTATTATACAATACACAGTCGCTTGATAGTACAGAACTTCAATATTGCTGAAAAGGGAGACATGTTGGTGAAGCTTTTCATCCTGCACTCACCAGGACAAATGCAAGAATGCCAAATTTCAAACAGTCACAACAACTTATATCACAGGGAAAAGGGGTGTTGATTGGTTGACAAGTCAAATCTGATTGACTGCGGCATTCCCATGAAGAAAGCAGTGGGGACCTATAGGCCCCCCATGCTTCTAGATAATTCAAAAAAGGTGCAAGGCTTGAACATATTACTTTTGTTTGCAGAGAACAGGTCCTTGCATATGAATGAATGCTGCTTCTCACAAGCATAAATAAGCCACGTTACAAACTCGACTATTTGTCTTAATTGGGTTGTTAGTGTAGCTATGAGCATGCTCAAGACTGTTCAGTAAGTGCTCCCCAACTATGGATCACATCTGACAACAGGTCTTTTTTTGGGGCTTTGCAAGCAGTCCAAAAAGATACCCTTCCTACCACAAAATTGGGCAATGTTGTGTATGAATTTCAGTTCCAGTGCAATGCTAGGTATGTAGGCCATATGTCCCAATGATTGGCTGATCGAATCCAGCTATTCGTAATAGGCAAAGTACATACCGCACTCAACTAACCCAAGCTTGCAAAAGCCAAATAAAATATCTACTATTAGATGTGATTCCTTGCATGGGCAGCACTTGCTGAACAGTTCTGAGTGTGCTAAAGCTATACTAACAACCAATGTAAGTTAATCAGTTGAGCTCATAATATGGCTCACTTACATTTGCTAGAAGCAACATACATGTATGCACAGGAACACATTCTTTCCAAGCAAATGGAATATGTTCAAGCCTTGCTCCTTTTTTGAATTATCTGGAAGCATGGGGAGGCTATAGTTCCTTGCTGCTTTCTCCATGACAACACCTCAGCCAATCAGAGTTGACTTGCCAATAAATCAGCACCCCTTTTCTCCTGTGATATAAATTGTTGTGATTGAGTATAAGACAAAAAGCTTCAGCAACATTATGTAATACCTGGACTCAAATATATCATAAACAGCAACAAAGATTTTCTGTTCTTCTAAACTCTGAATAATTGAAGTTCCACTCTTAATGACCATAGTTTAAAAGATGCTACTACAATTATGGAAAATAATTTAGAACAATTCTTCTACATTATTTAACAATGCTAATTTTGTTGACTTTAAAATATTTAAAACTATTAGAATTGTCAAATAGGGCTAGCTTGTATACTCTAGGCCCTTTAGCCCTGAAAGTTTATTTCCAATAGTTAAAACATTTTCTTTGAAGGATTTTGAAGTATAAATGCAACAAAATCTTCTTTAGAGCAGGGGGTGGGCTGCTCTCACTGGGCAGGAAGTCCCACCCTCGCTAGCTGCGGGCCAATCTAATTGGCCAGCAGCTCCAGCAGTCCGGCAATGCCAAGAGCGCATTAGTGGGCGCTGCCAGGACTGCAATGTGGCAACAGAAGAA
The DNA here is from genome assembly GCF_964194155.1 of Cetorhinus maximus. Classification (NCBI taxonomy): domain Eukaryota; kingdom Metazoa; phylum Chordata; class Chondrichthyes; order Lamniformes; family Cetorhinidae; genus Cetorhinus; species Cetorhinus maximus. The sequence goes on from NC_135882.1 coordinate 99,612,568, forward strand.
GGGTTATTTTGTCCTTCACAGGGGGTTTTAAGTGTCTGTTGGGTGTAACTGGCTGGTTTGCAGTTCCAATTGTGTTGATAGAATTACCCTGGATTAAAGTCCAACACTTTACATTTTTAGTGCCTTCCTTTCAAGGGTCCCTTTTTCAAGTGGACCTTGATACCGCCCCTCGATGTGAAACTCCATGCAACATGTCAGGGCAGGTCGGCAGTGCAATCCATATAAGAACTTCCAAAAAAGTTGTCAACTTACAATACCAGACATCAGGTGACTAGTGGTAGCATCTTTAGCCGGTGTCTTTTCTTTTTTTTTGAACACAGGTCCTCTTTAAACAGTTCAATATGTTTTTGATTAGCTGGTGAACTTATAGGTGGATCTTACTTAGTCACAATTTCCCGTTGTCGTGACTATAGGTACTTCATTATTTAATCAAAGAATGCACAAGTAATTGGACATTTATATTAAAAGGAACAGAATAAAAGTAATGATAGGGGGTAGTGCTGACACTAAATATAAAATTGATATTATTAGTCTTTATTTTCCAATATAAATTTCCCCCTCTCTTCACAAATATAGATTAAAACAATCTCCTACTATATAATGGGGGAGGATGTGTGTCAAGGTAGGGAGAAAGCAGCAGGGAAAAGGTGTAGACAAGAACCCACAAAATATTCGGAAGGCTGAGTACTGTACTAACACAAATACACAGAAGAAGGATGCATGGCAAACATCAATGGTGGAGGGGAGAGAAAGACTTTTGTTGGCAGTTTTGGAGGTGGGGATTTGAATGTAGTTCTTCTTCCTCTCCCCCCCACCCCATTTTCCTTCGGGTACACTTCTAAATGAGCAGATTTCTGGGAGAGAACCTAGTTTAATAATTCTATAGGAACAGGATAAACATAGTGATGGTTACTTGGAAAAGAATTGTATTTCCACCCCCTCAAGCCTACCTACAGTCAAGCATTTGCAATTTGAGTGATACATCAGCTTAAATTTAAGAGTTCTATTTCTAAGTTTGAAAGCTTCAAGTTCTGGCATCATATAAAGAACCATATGTAACATGCAACCAAATGGGCAGATGAAAATATATCATCTTTGATCTGTTCACAAAAAGTGTATAATATGCTGTGCAAAGTGAAAAGGCTAATGTGTTCCAAATGTAAAACCTTATGAGATCCATATTTGACAAATTTGTAATAGATCTTTTGAATCCATCTGTAAAATATTTGTGAAAACCATGAAAACGTTCAATTTAGCCATTAGTCAAAAGGAAGTTTCTTTGCTTTGGGAAGAAATGTAATCACTTCAACACCATGAACAATTCCAGGATGCATTAGTGAATATGTTCCACTGACTTCTTTTCTCTTAATTAGTCTAACAATTTGTTCATATTCAGTAACTTACAGTTTTTTTAAAAATTATCTAACAGCTATTTTAGGTTATTTTGGTAAATCTGTAAACAGTCCATGATTCTATTCTGTTGTAATTCCCTTTTGAAGCTATGAACAGACCTCCTGTCTTGTATTCACAGTTAATCAGATGTTGCACTGTTGTGAGGGGAAGATTTTCAGTGGTGTAGAATGTCTTTACTGTTCATTTATTTAGGTTGTTGTGAAGACTGTTTAAGTCATTTTGCCCTTAAAGCGAAGGCTATTTACACCATTTCTCTTGGGCTTCCACCAATCTGCTCCGCAGCTACAATCAGCGAATACAGGTGTATGGTGGGAATTGTAGGCTGTTAGTTTGAATGTCTTCAACTAATATATCTGGGAACCAGCATCAACTCAATACTCAGCCTTCCTACACAGATATAGGAAAGTTACATTAACTGGTAAGATCTTTAAATGGAGTAGAGGAGCAGAAGAAACATGGGGCAGAATTGAATGGAGCCTGCCAGAGGGGGCATGATGGTGGGGGCTCAGGAGAACCAGGCTTGAGTTTCCATGTCTGATTCCTGGTATCAGGAAAGCTATCCTTAATTTAGTTAGGGGACAGGCCCTGAAGGCTGCCCAGGAAACCCTGCTGGTTTAGCCAGTGGCCTACCAGGTGGGCTCCTCATTGACAGGAGTATAGTGTCCGATTGAGGGACCCGGCATTGGGAAGTGAGGGCTGCTGAAAACCATCCCCTCACCCTTGCATCTGACTTCCTTGCACCCCCTCACTGGTGATGCCCCCCCACCCCCACAACCCCCATCCTTCCCCACTCACCTGTCCCCAGGGATCCAGCAATAATCCTTTTTGAAGGCCTCAGTTCACTGCCAGTAGTAGACACTGTTCCTAGTGGCGTGGCCAGCTATGGAGAGCTGCAGCGTTTGGTTGGCCAGCAGCTCTCGGGGGTGGGTTTCCATCCTCCTGCAGCCTTGGTCATGTGGGAAGCACAGCACTGGCCAGTTAAGTGCCTGATTGTGCTTAAATAGTGTTGGACCTCCTGGACAGAAGCAACGCGGGGCTCCCACTGGTTCTTGAACTGGTAGGGGGTCCCCGTCACTGGAACTAAATTCCACCCCTTGTGTGCAGATACACTTACATTAAAGATGGCAGTACAAGTAGATAAAGCAATAAGAAGGCAAACAAAACACTTACTCTTCTAATCTGTTGGATTAAACTAAGAGGGTAATGTTAAAGTTTTACAAGACTTTAAAAATGCCACAGTTGGAATATTGTGAACAGCCTTGAAAACCCATTATAAAAAGGTAGAATGTAGATTCACTGAAGTATTGCCAAAAATTAAGGGATTAAAATTATGACAAAAGAAATAAGAAGTGAGGGTTTTTTCACTAGAGTTGGGAATATTAAAATCAATTAACTTAAGCTGTGGGGAAGCTTCTGGAGACAATTGCTCAAAATAGAATTAGTAATCACATGGAAAAATGTGATTTTATTAGGAAGAGCCAGCATGGATTTCTAAAGGGGAAATCATGTTTAACTAACTTGCTAGAGTTTTTTGAAGAGGCAACAGCGAGGGCAGATGAGGGTAATCCTGTTGATGTGGTGTACATGGACTTTCAAAGGCACTCAATACATTGCCACTCAACAGACTTGTGAGAAAAGTTATAGCTCAAGGAATAAGAGGGACAGTAGCAAAGTGGATACAAAATTGGCTGAGTGATAGAAAACAGAGGGTAATGGTCAATGGATATTTTTCAGACTGGAGGAAGGTTTGTAGTGGAGTTCCCCAGGGGTTGGTATTGGAACCCTTGCTTTTCCTGATATATATTAATGATCTAGATCTTGGTGTGTAGGGGACAATTTCAAAGTCTGCGGATGATACAAAACTTGGAAGCATTGCAAACAGTGAGGAGGACAGCATAGAACTTGAAAAGGACATAGCCAAGTTGGTGGAGTGGGCAGATAAGTGGCAGATGAAGTTCAATGTGAAGAAGTATGAGGTGATGCATTTTAGTAGGAAGAACATGGAGAGGCAATATAAAGTAAGGGATATAATTCTTAAGGGTGTGCAGGAGAAGAGGGACCTGGGTATATATGTGTATAGATCATTGAAGATGGCAGGACAGGTGGAGAGAACAGTTAATAAAGCATACAGCACCCTGGGCTTTATTATTAAGGGCACAGAGTACAAGAGCAGGGAGGCTATGATGAGCTTATATAAGATACTAGTTAGACCTCAGCTGGAGTATTGTGTACAGTTCTGGGTGCCACACTATAGGAAGGATGTGAATGTAATGGAGAGAGTGCAGAACAGGTTTACAAGAATGGCTCCAGGGATGAGAAACTTCAGTTCTGAAGATAGATTGGAGAGGTTGGGACTGTTTTTCTTGGAGAGGAGAAGGCTAAGAGGAGATTTGATATAGGTGCTTAAAATAATGAGGGGGTTGCAAAGAGTAGACAGGGCTAAACTGTTCCTGCTTGTAAAAGGATCAAGAACGAGAGGGCACAGATTTAAAGTGATTTGCAAAAGAAGTAAATGTGACGTGAGAAAAAACTTTTTCACACAGTGAGTGGTTTGGGTCTGGAATGCACTGCCTGGAAGTGTGGTGGAGGCAGGTTCAATCGAGGCATTCAAGAGGGCCTCAGATGATTATTTAAATAGAAACAATGTGCTGAGTTACAGGGAAAAGGCAGAAGAATGGTGCTAAGTCATAGTGAGGTTGCTGCTCGTGGCCAGACAGGAGTCAGACATTCTCAGAGGCTATGTGAGGATCTATGGAGTGTCCTCACTGCATGTCATCATCATCCTCCTGCAGTCGAGTGATCATTAGGGCCTCCACTGCATCTTCATGACAGGAACCTTATCACAGAGGGCATGTGCGCTGCCATAAGCCGGATTGGAGTCAAACTTTCACAGATGGAATGTGAGGATCCATGGTGTCTCCTCACTGCATGTCGTCATCATTCTCCACAAATCTAGCAGCTATGAGGGCCTCCCGAGCACATGTGCCTCATCTAGCCAGTGTGAGGACCTCATCTCCGTTATCGTCGCCATCGAGGACCTCCTCACCCTCATCCCCGTCGGCATCCTCCTCATTGGAGGAGACCTCCAGCTCCTCTATTGCCTCCTTCTCTAGCTCCTCTCCCCGTTGCAGCACCAGGTTGTAAAGGGCACAGCAGATGACAGTGATGCATGACACCCTCTGTGGATTATGTTGCAGGGCTCCACCACACCGGTCCAGGCACTGGAACCTCATTTTTAGCATCCCGATGGCTTGATCCACCATACTGCGAGTTGCAGCATGAGCCTCTTTATACCTTTACTCTGTTGCCGTCTGAGGCTGCCGCACAGGTGTCATCAGCCATGTCCTCTGTGGGTAGCCCTTGTCCCTGAGGAGACACCCCTGCAGCTTCCATGTGACCCTGGAAGACGTCAGGGAACTGTGACCGACTGAGAATGTAGGAATCATGGACGCTCAAGAAGCTTGACACCGCCCAGGAAAATGCAGTCCACTTGATTGGCACCACATCCACAAACATTCCCTCCCTCCACCACCGACGCACAGTAGCAGCAGTGTGTACCATCTACAAGATACAGTGCAGGAATTCACCAAGGCTCCATCAACAGCACCTTCTAAACCCACGGCTGCCAGCACCTAGAAGGACAAGGCAGCAGATAGATGGGAACACCACCACCTGGAAGTTCCTCTCCAAGTCACTCACCATCCTGACTTGGAAATATATCGCCGTTCCTTCACTGTCTTTGGATCAAAACCCTGGAATTCCCTTCCTAACAGCACTGTGGATGTACCCACACCACACGGACTGCAGTGGTTCAAGAAGGCAGCTCACCACCACCTTCTCAAGGGCAACTAGAGATGGGCAATAAATGTTGGCCCAGCCAGCAAAGCCCACATCCTGTGAATAAATTTTTAAAAACTCGCTGGAAACCTTGCGCAGACCTGCAGGATGGTCATACACCAGCTGCACATTCAGCGAATGGAATCCCTTGCGGTTGACATAGTTGGCCATGTGTTGTGGCGGAGATCTGAGTGCCATGTGTGTGCAGTCGATGGCACCCTGTACCTGTGGGATACCCGAGATCTGGGCAAATCCAATCGGTCTTGCATCCTGGCTGTCCTAGTCCCGGGCAAAATGCATAAAGTTGTGTGCCCTCACAAAGATGGCATCCATGACCTCATGGATGCTTTTGTAAGTGGAGGCTTGTGATAGCCCACAGAGGTCACCTATGGAGCCATGAAATGAGCCACTGGTGTAGAAATTGAGAACCATGATCACTTTCATGACTACTCCAAGTCCCTGTGGTGTCAAATCCTGCAGTAGCTGGAAGATGTGACCGACCAGTTCCCTTAACATGCGCAGTCTTCGGCGACACTTGTTCTCGATCATCTGCAGGAACAAAAGGCGGCATCTATAGATTCTGGGTGTCGTTAGGCGCCGACCAGCGATGGCTCGCTGTGACTCTTCGGTGGTGTGTGCGGGAGCCTCAACCGCCCCTCCATCCAAAGGGTGCTGCCCCTCCCTCTAAGTAGCCAGGTGCCTCAGCCACTCTCTTCTCAGTTGACTTCACTCTCTATAAGCCACGCACCATACAGCTAGTTCACCAGGCTCCATGATCCTGATGTACTGCTCCTGCAGGATGAAAGAGATATGTAGGTTAGCATGCGTGTACTAAGAACCTGCCCTGGTTAAGTCTGAAGATCGCTTAATGCTTCCCAGAGAGTGCTGGCCACCACTTGGATGGCCAGAGTTTAGTGCGTTGTGTGGCTGCCCAAAACCCCATCCACCTCCGCCCCAGTCCATCTGACCGGCAGCTTTGCCCATTGGACTGCATGCTGTGCTCTCAGCTCAGGCGGAGGCATTCTCCTAACCCGCACTGTTTAGCTTAAACCATGGGGGAGACTGGTCCATACTGGGATGATGACATTGCAAGGGGCTGTGAGCCCCTCCACCAGTGACTGCTCCATGACCAGCTTTAGCAAGGAGATTGTACAATGTGCCCTGTCATCCAATTGTTCTGCAGTCCATTAAAATGGTCATTAGTTAGCAGTCTTTTTTTGAGGCGTGGACAGCTCTGAAGCACTTGGTGGCACTTTGATGCCTCTGCATTGCTTGAATGGCAGATAAGCTAGAGGCCTGACTCCTTTCATATCAATGTGGCTGCGCCTGCAGCTCCTCAGCTGCAGAGGAATGGTCACTTTATACAAGGTTTTCCTAATGCGTGGCCGCTTCCCTTGTCCATCCACCCCCCGCCACACCGCACATGCTCGTGCGCCACCTTCAACCACAGGGCAGCCTTTGCCACCCCTCCAACGGACCTCAGCCTTGAAGTCCAACAGGTGACTTGGGCGAGCACTCCGTAACTTTACTGTGTGCTCACCTTTGGGTTCCTCTCAAAGTGCAGCCCACCAAGTGCACGCCTTTTATATGCTGTTGTGAAACAGGCCGACGTGGGTGGATGATCCAGTGGTGGGGGATGATTCTGGCGAGATGGGTTTATAATGATATGCAGATGTATTACAATCAGGTTTCCGACGTCGGATGGCGGGAAACGCAGCTTGCCATGGGCGGGCAGAGCGGATGATCGTAAACTGGTTTCATGACATCGTGAAGCCAATTTTTGGCCTTCCCACCATATTGTCCGCTCACGCCACCAAACATGCCCGACGCCAGCAGGCTTGGACGATTCTGCCCTTTGCCCCATGGCGGGGGTGGGAAGGGGTATGTTTCCCGGCACAGGGGTTGGTGAGAATTTGCGCTGAATCACATGACATTGGCCTCATTAATTATGCAGTCAGGAGTTTCCCGACGTTTTGCATGGTGGGGCAGGCTGGATAGTTTGTCCCTCCATCATATCTGGGCGCCATATTTAAAACATGCCTGCTCATCAACTGACCCGTCGCTGAAGATAGAAGATGGACCTCTTGGAAGACTATGTACATAGAGGATGGACCTCCTGGGAGACTCTGCAGCTCAAAGGTCCACCTGGTAGATGCTCCACCCTCCCACTACTCCATGTTCCATGGTCCACAGTCGCTGGAGGCCCCCATCCCAATCTCCGAGGCTGCCACAGGCCTTCTTCAAGTAAGTCCTGATGTCCCCATGCCTGTTCTGGGCCAGCGTGATATCCCGTTGGCTGCACTGACAAACCGGCAGGGGGGGGGGGATCAATTCTAGTTGGGGCTTCATCTGCATCCCATTGGCAAGATGCAAAACGGTTTCATGCCGGTCTCTGGTGGGAATGATGACCCACCGTGTTGGGCGGGAGTGCAATTTCCCACCATCATTTTACGCCAGTGTGAAACTGACTTTTCAGCTCCTGCTCCATTACACCTCTGCCTGCCATTAAACCCGCCACAGGGGGGACTGGAAAATCCCACCCTGAGAGTAGATGACCTTCACAGCCACTGGCCGTGCTATCCCCTTAGTGCAGTTTAGCTGCAGGCATCCTTAAAGCAGATGGTACAGATCTACAACTAGTTCATGTTGAACCAGAGCCACGAGAGCCAACTTCCATAGCCACTGCTAGGTCAGTGTGCCACAATCTGCAGGTATGCCTGATGACAGAATGGTGGGTGCAGGAGGTTGGTTCTAGTGCTTGTTGATCTCTATGATATGTTTTGGGTGCTCCTTAACCTCCATTAGTCACTCCTTAACATTTTCAACTCTAGTGAAGGAAACACTAACTTTTTATTTCTTTCTAACGTGAATTCCTTCGAACCTCAACCATGAAATAATACCATCACCATTAATCTTAACTTAGCAACCACCATGAGACTCTTCTCTGAAGTTCAATTTACATTGACTCTCCCAAACCCCGATCTTAAATTCCAGTTTGAAATCCGACTGAAAATTGTGCAACCTGTCAGATAGGGGTGTGAGGCTTGCAGTAGTGCTAAGTGTATAAGGTGAAGTGATGTTCAGTTTGAGTCATGATTGATAGAGATTGCTGGTTGGTGAGTGATGAGGGTGTGGTGCATTGAGCAGTGTCTGAGGCTAGCGATGCATTTGGTGGAATGCAACCACTCAGCAGTGCACTTAGTACTCACTGCATGCTACAGCTATTTAAATAATCAGGGAACATGATGTTTGTGTGCTCCCCACATCGGAAGCAACAGAATAGTGATTCCCGCACCCATTATTGGGTCTTGTTAAATTTCGCAGTCAAGGTCTTCAGTCTTCCCAATATGTAGTTGCAGGAAATTTCTGATCATCCAATATTGGTTGTCGGATAGGCAGTCTGACAAATCACAGACAGTGGTGGTGAGAAACAGCTGACTATCCTCAGTGTACTTTTGGAACCTGATGTTGTGTTTTTGGATGATACTGCTGAGGGATAGCATGTAAATGAGATCAAGGATAGCTCATTGGGGGACTCCATTGTTAATGGTACAAGAGCTTGAATAGAAGTAATTGCAGGAGATTCTTTGACTATGATTCAATAAAAAAGAATGGAACCCAGCAGCAGCAGTCCCACCAAGCTGGGCAACAGAGGAGAGGCATTGGAGGAAGATGATTTGGTCAACTGCATCAAAGGCTGCAGACAGGTTGAGAAGGATGAGGAAGAATAGTTCATCATGGTTACAGTCACAAAGAATATCATTTATGACTTCGATAAGGGCCATTTACCTCTTTAAAAAAACCTGAGTTTTTACATTTGATCATAAACTGGGGCTGGAAACCTGATAGGAGGGATTGAAATATGGAATTGTAGGAAAGAATGGCATGGATTTTGGAGCTGATATGTTCAAAGACTTTGGAGAGGAAAGGGAGGTTGGAGATGTGACAGTAGTTATCAAGGACAAAGGGCTCAAGGGTTGGTTTTTTTTGAGGAGAGGGTTGATGACAGCAGGTTTGAAGACCGAGAAGGGGCAGAACCGAAGTAGAAGGAACCATTGACAACATTAGCTAACAGAGAGGCCAACAATTTGGTAGGAATAGAATTAAGGGAGAATGAGATGAGAGATGAGGTCAGAGAGAGCAAGACAGGCTAGGGAAACAGGGAATATTAAGAGAAACCTGGCCTGGTGTGTGGGAGGGAGGGAAGCAGCAGAGGCAGCTGAATGGATGGTTCCGAGCTTTGTGACAAGCCCATCTCACATCACCTGATCGTACTTGTCATTGGAGGTGAGGGTGAAGTAGGCAGCAGAATCAGAATCACAGAATCACAGAATCACAGTGCAGAAGAGGCCCTTCGGCCCATTGAGTCTGTACCGACACTTAAGAAACACCTGACCTACCTACCTAATCCCATTTACCAGCACTTGGCCCATAGCCTTGAATGTTATGACGTGCCAAGTGCTCATCCAGGTACTTTTTAAAGGATGTGAGGCAACCCGCCTCCATCAGCCTCCCAGGCAGTGCATTCCAGACAGACACCATCCTTTTCCTATAATGTGGCAACCAGAACTGCACACAGTGCCCCAGCTGTGGCCTCGCCAAGGTTCTATAGAACTCCAACATGACCTCCATACTTTTGTAACCTGTGCCTCAATTGATAAAGGCACGTGTCCCATATGCCTTTTTCACCACCCCACTAACATGCCCCTCCGCCTTCAGAGATCTATGGACACACATGCCAAGGTCCCTTTGTTCCTCAGAACTTCCTAGTGCCATGCCATTCATTGAATACTTCCTTGTCAAATTACTCCTTCCAAAGTGTATCACCTCACATTTTTCAGGTTTAAATTCCATCTGCCACTTATCTGCCCATTTGACCATCCCGTCTATATCTTCCTGTAGCCCAAGACACTCAACCTCACTGTTAACCACCCGGCCAATCTTTGTGTCATCCACAAACTTACTAATCCTACTCCCCACATAGTCATATTTGTCGTTTATATAAATGACGAATAATAGGGGACCAAGCACAGGTCCCTGTGGTACACCAGGGTACTAAAGCATCCTTCTGTCATCACCCTCTGTCTCCTACAACTAAGTCAATTTTGAATCCACCTTATCAAATTACCCTGTATCCCATGTGCCTTTTCCTTCTTTATAAGTCTCCCATGTGGGACCTTGTCAAATGCTTTGCTGTAATCCATATAAACTACATCAACTGCAGAAAGGTTTTTAGGAAGATCATTTGCAGTGGCTAAGAGAAGCCTTGGATTATCTTTGCATTGGTGGATGATCTTTGAATAGTGAGGAGTTTTATGGATAGAGAGCAAGCCCCTTTAATTCTTCATGTGATCCAGCCAGATCTGCCCATAGATAGTTAAACCTGTTGCCTGTTGAATACATTCAAATCTGTATCCCTTGGACTTAAAATGAGAGCTATAGCACGGGGAATGATCAGTGTGAGAGAAAATAATGCTATTAATGGGGACAAGGGTATTAAAGATGATGGAGAGGCTGTAATTTAGAAAATCAGCAGCTGAAGAAGTGTCACACTGATTTGACTAAAATGAATTTGAAGCTGAATTAAATTGACAAATAAGCATAAAATAGTACAATTTATTTTGTCCCACCAACAATCCTTCCCTTCCTGTACCATTAGTTTTAGTGACTAAACAATCTCCCCTGGACACTTCAACTTTGAATTTTTAGCAACTCAGTATAGCAGATTTATGTTCAATTATGTCCAATAAGTTGACAAAGGGCAATATTTTATAGCCCCATCATGGCAGGTGCGGGGCCATAAAATGCGGCGAGCTGCTCAAAGGCCCATCGATTTCGACGGGACTATAAGATCCCGTCAGTGCAAAATTCCAAATTTATTGCCCCTTAATTTCCTGGTCAGTTTTCAAGTAGCACTGGAAGAACCTATCAATTTCCCACTTGCGGCATTTAAATAAGCCTGTGATGCTGGAATTTGGATGACCTTGCAATTTTCAGGAGATTGCACCGAACTTTAAAGTTGCCATTTAATTTAGAAAACCAATGTCTTCAGTAGCTATGTTCGATAAAAAACAAAGAGCTTAGATTTACATAGCACTTCATGATCAAAGAAGTACTTTTGAAGAAAAGTCACTGTTGTAATGCAGGGAAATGTGTAAGCAATTTGTGATCAACATGCTTCCACAAACAGTAATGCATGAATGACCAGATCATCTGTTTTGGGTTTTGGTTGAATGACAAATATTATCCAGGACACTGGGAGAACTGTCCATGCAGCTCTTCTTGAAATAATGCCATGGGGATTATGTCCACCTGGGATTTCAGATGGCCTTTAGTTTAATATCTCATCCAAAAGACGCGTCTCCCACAGTGCACAGTTGGCCCAAATTGGTACAGAGCAAGGCAGCAAGCTGCTAATAAGACCCGACAGGCACCCACAGCTCACTAAGGTCATTCAGATAAGGCCCAAGGCCTGATTTTCAGCAAACTTGAACCTCTAGCTTCTGCTGCATGCTCAGAATATGTCGACTGTTACAGGCCTGTAAAGGGTCAGAACAAATTCTCCCCCATTCTCACTTTAATCAATAGTATGTGCAGACACAATATACATTAAACCTAATGCATAATTTAACAAAGAAAAAGTGGTTTGATGGGTTATGGCTAAGAATTTAAAGTATCAAGAAGGGGCAGGGATTTTATTTTTAACTAATTATTTTGACTTTGTGAATTATATAAGTACAGGAAATTTGTGATTGGCATTGATTTGACTGGTGGAACAAGTAAAATCAATTTTTCATAATTTCAAAAAAGATATTGGTGGAAACGTCCCAGGAACTGAAGGTGCATAGAAATAATGGCGTAATTCACTTGCCTTTTAATTCCCTGGGGCCGTTAGGATATAAAACGAACCTAATACTGTATACGTATCATTCCAATGACACAACCTTTGAGGTATTCCTGTGTCTATAATGCCCTCTCCTAGCTAACAGGACCATCAGAACTCAATTTATTGGCCAAAATTTCCTGTAAAGGCAACATTGGTGACATTGGTAATGAACAGCTTACGTTAGGTTGCTGTGTTCCCCGATCCTCCAGTGGCAAATTCATGTCACAAATTGCAAGAAAAATAATTAGCATGCATCACAGAGAGCAAAACAGTGAATCGGGTACAGTATGGGCAATGGCCAATGCAATAAATCATAGTGAAATGATGCTACTTTGCCTGGATGTGTTTAAAGTTGATCTTTGAATGTTAAACTGATGGGTAGAAACAAGCAGAGATTCAAATTAGAGAGAACTGATTTGCCTTAAGGATTGCTTTTGTATCTGTCTGATTAGTTCATAAGGTGGGACAGGGACTCCACCCATCCCATTGGGGTTGGAAAGCAACATTGAAAACAGAGGCTTTTATTTTTCAGTTACTCAAGCAGCACATAATCCCAGTGACCTTTCTGATTTATTTAGATTTTAATAAGATGTAAATAAATGAACAGGTTTTAATCATTAATAACCGCTTCCACAATACATAGGATTAACAATCCAAATTATATCTTAAAAAGTCATATTCAGCTAGGAACCAGCACCCCATCCCACTAAATATATCATATATAATAAAAGCAGAAAACGCTGGAAAAAGCTCAGCAGGTCTGACAGCATCTGTGGAGAGAAAAACAGAGTTAAGGTTTTGAGTCCATATGACCCTTCATCAGAGCTAAAAAGTAGTAGAAATGTGATGAAATTTATACTGTTTAAGGGAGTTGGGGCAGGTGAACCTGGATAGAAGGTCAGTGATAGGTGGGGACTAAGGACAGATTGACAAAGATGTCATGGACACAAGACAAAGGGAGTGTTAATGGTAGTAGTAAGGGTTAAAGAAGGTGCTGATAGTGGCATAAAGGGCAGCATTTTCCAGTCGGTAAGCAGGGCCGGGGCCCGCTCGCTGACTCGTGAAATGACGCGGGGTGAAATCGGGCATGCGTCCCGACATCACCCCGCGTCGTTTAGATTTTCAGTTCAGTGGGTGGGCAGCCAAGTCGGCTGCGCACACGCTAAACTGTCAATGGCCTATTATGGCCATTAAAAAACTAACTAATGAGATTAGTGGGCCTGCTCGTCCAGCCTTACGGTTGGTGGGCAGGCGAAGAGCCCAGGCGGCCTTCCGAAAAAGCATGAACCCTCATCCACGGGCAGGATGAGGTTTCATGAGAGATTTAAAATGTTCGGAAAATTTTTAAATAAAAGTAATGGACATGTCCCAGCTCATGTGACAGTGTCACATGAGGGAACATGTCAGGAAAACTGTTTCATACTTTAATAAATTTTTAAAGTTCAACCAATCTCCCTGAGGCAGCACTTTTCCTCAGGGAGATCTGTGCCCTTTTCCGGGCGCATGCACAAAAGAGCGCGCAGACCAGCTCAGGGAAGCCCCCCCCCCACCCCCCCCGCCAACCCACACAGGGAGCGCACAGCGCTTCAGGGCAGACGTCACACTGGGTGCACCCACCCACTTAATTGGCCCACCCACGTAAAATGGTGGCACCCCCCCAACTGGGGACGCCGATCGGGAACCCGCCCGCTCCCGCACAACCCCCTGACAGGCAGAAAATTCTGCCCAAAGGTAAGAAAGCAGAATGCGTGATTAGCAGAACCAGGGTCAGCATCCTGTGAAAGAACAACATAGAACAAGTGACAGATGGCCCTTTTGGTGGTGGGATGGGGCAGTGGTTGGGGGAAAAGGATAGAAAAAGGGACAAAAAAGGGGATAAAACAATGAATAAAAATAAAAATAAGTAAATAAAAAATAAAAATAAATTTTTAAAAAGGGGATTAAAATAGGGGTGAGATAGAGGAGACAGTTCATGGTCTGAAGTTGTTGAACTCAGTGTTAAGTGCCTATTCGGAAGATGAGGTGCTGTTCCTCCAGTTTGAGTTGAGCTTCACTGGAACATTGCAGTAGGCCAAGGATGGACATGTGGGCATGAGAGCAGGGTGGTGTGTTGTGTGCAAGCAACAGGAAGGCCTGGGTCATGCTTTTGGACAGACCGAAGATGCTCTGCAAAATGGTCACCAAGCCTGCGTTTGGTCTCTCCAACATAGTGAAGACTGCATTGGGAGCAGCGAATGTAGCAGACCAGATTGAAGGAGGTGCAAGTGAAGTGCTGCTTCATCTGAAAGGAGTTTTTGGACCCACTAAATATCTAGCCTTTCTATTGCTTTTCATTTAGAAATTGTCAGAACTGCACTAATGAATAATTTAGAAAATCACCTGATGAGGGCATTACAATAATTTCTTTAACTTTTTAATTGTTCCCAGTGGCTGAACAATAAATTTAAGTGCAAAGCCTCTGACAATCATTTGCATACAATTTACAACGCTGTGCCCTCTTCAGGTGCAATCTGGTTCAATCACCTGAAAAGTTGTACATGAAATTCTGCTCCTTAAGTAAACTCAGGAAAATCATTGCTCTGTCACTCCTATTGCAATCCATCCAATTTATCCCTGATTTCATTATTGCTCAATACACTACTAAACCTTATTTGTATATAAGGCTTTAGGTATAACAGCGTTGTAGAAGCTGCCTAATGGAAACAAAAAATGACCTTTTTTATAATGGGCTGCCAATCTGCAACACCAGTGTTACATCCACCCAGCAAGCTGAAAATCTGCCTCAAAGTCTCATCTTGACATGATGGCCTGTAACAAATTCTCGTCATTAGTTTCTTTCCTTTGACATAATTTATCTCAATGCACATATTTTCATGCCCAGTAGCATGTAAGTCAAAGATGGTGGCCAAAGTAATTTTTAAAAATGTTTTAATCAAATTGACTAATTTGCCTTCCTTTTTTATTAGTAGCTGTTGCTGACTGCTCATTTTTGATGTGTAACTTTTTGAACTTCATCATTGGTAGTTTTCATTTCTGCTTGCTACTTAGTACATCTTTGCCTCTTCATTGTGAGTTCTGGCTGTTTTATGAATACCAAATCTGAGGCAATGTGGTGCACATGTGACACTGAATTTCGTAACATAGGCAAGGATGATGTATGTAATGTGACAGACAAAATGTATGTTGGCTAGTTGTTTAACTTTCTCAGAACCAAACATCACATAATTTGAGAACTCTTGTGAACAAAGAAGCCCATTAATCTATTTATACAGAAAATTTATTATAAGGGGAAAAAATCCTATAAACAAATCAGTAAAGCTTATTCAAGATTCTTAAGACCATATCCTTAATGATTACAGATGTGGTCTGTTTATGTTTACCTGTATCCACAGTGTCACAGGGATCAAAAACTAATTATGTTGGAATTAATTTTCTATTCCTTCAAAGGCAAATGTAAGAAGGGGTTCATATATAATGAAATAAGCTATTCAGAATTTAGAGTCTGGTCAGAGTAATATGGCAATTGCTAATAACTGAAATTAATTAAGAGCAAAATGGTTACTGCAGCTGCATTTTAGAATCTTACCCTTGGAACTTGAAATAGAAAAGGATGTCAGTAACTTCCAGTTTACAAAGGTCTGTGGATATTATTGTAAAACAATGACAACCTTTTACAATGAAGGAAGAGAGGAGGAAGTGGATCACCAGCAACTGTTGGAAGGAAACAGATTCTCACATCCAATTTGACATTTGGATGATAGCAATACATCACTAAAAAGGAACACAGAGAAGATAAACTGGAGATGAAAAGAGAGCTGCATGTGTCCAAAAGTCCAAATCCATGGCTAATTAACAATCATCCACCCCACCCCACCCCCCCAACCCTCACCCCACCCCACACCAAGCATCCCTCCACAAATATTTTAGGAGTTTGGTTGAATCTTTGGCTTTGTTGAATTTTGTTGAGCCCTAATGAACTAACCTTGACAAAATGGTTGAAAATTCAAAATTGAATTGATTGGAATTTCACATTTACATTTTGGCTGTCTCTTTTTGCTCATTTGCAAATATTAAGTGCAGATGTAATATGATATTATCTAATATGCATGGAGCTGGCTGGACTATAATAGGCGATGTGATATTTATGCTGAAAATAGTTGGCTGGTAAGGCAAAGTTAACACACAGCATACTGAGCTGACTGCACGTAATTCTGTGGGGCAGATGATTTGAATAATTAGTGTAAGCTTTCTAAACAACTTTGCTCTTGTACAAGTATCTGACCTCGTAAAACAAATAGAAAATCTGTCTTGTAGCTCTGTCTCAGTTTTAAGATTCCTACGTAAAGGAAAGTGGCTGCATATGGGAGAAAATATTGTGCAGAATTTTAACTTTCAGATCTGTGGGGGAGGCCATCAGCAGGACAGGAACCTGAAAGTTCATGGAGTGAAATTAAGTTTCCCAAACAATTGGAACAGGCGGGTGTGATGATAACCCTTGCCTCATATATAAGTGGCTCTCTATTTAAAGGGACCCTGACAGGAGGGGATCCTGTCTGGATTCATTATAGAGATGTCTATAGGACAGCAAGGTCAAGTACACTGATGGAGTCTCAAATTGGGAAGGCTGCCCATCCCCAGTTCTCTGAGCATTCCTGAAGTTTATGCCATGAGCTGTAAGGGCTTGCAGTGAAACACTCTTCCCAGGAGACAGGAGGAAAGGGCCAAACTTTGAAGCCAAGCAGATGTAGTTGGAAATGTTTCTGCAGGTTAGCAGCGGGACCGTGATACCACTCACATGGATATAGTGTTAAAAGTGTTAAATAGCTTCATCATGGCAGGAAAGGCAAGTGGCATCCCCTCTTCAGGTGCCAACCCCCACAATCTGACTGCTCTAGCCCTTCTCAGATCCACACACCTTTCAGCTCCATCCAGCCTTCTCTCTTGGCAGGCCTCCTCAGGTCCCCATCTGAACAGCCACCATTGATATCCATCTTCATCTTACTGACAACTCACACCCATCCCTCAGAGTCACCCTTCACATCTGTTGTCTTCCATCCTCCTAAAACACTTCATTTCCCACACTCATAACTCTGTCCTTTCTCTTCTTTCAGGAAAAGAGAGCACAGAGGAAAGGCAGAGAAGCAGGGTTGGTCCACTCTGGTGGTTGCACAGGAGGTGAAGATAGAGATCAACAGAATGTTGAACGACATGGCTATCAGTGATGGAGAGATGGGGGCCTCCCAGCTACCTGATGGCAGAATTAGATATCACACTACACATGGCCCACTACACTCACTCATATTGGGTTGATGTCACCAACAGCTGAAAGGCGATCTTCTGCACAATGATGACTTTGAACACTTTCACCTTGTCAGTATCTAATTCATGTATTTCACCTCCCATAGTTCCTTCAAGCGTGACACAGGAGCCATAGTGGGAGGAGGCCAAGGAGTCCTGAGAAGAGGTCACAGATTCTGAGGAAGCACTGTCGCATACCCTCCATAGCTCAGATACACACACCTCGGTATTTGATACACAGGTGGTTAGATTGTCACATGGTGAGCACACATCACAAATGAGCAGGTACAGGTGTTGGAGACAGGGAAAGCAATGAAGAATTCCTTTTGGTGAGTGTGGGATATTCCGAATTAATATTCGCCCTAAGCTAAAGGGCCGCATGGCTGCACAGCAACTCAAAAGTTCCTGGATAGGTTATGCTCAAGTTGGCCTCTTTAAGTTACTGTGTGTGCACGAGTATGCAAAAAAAATCAACAAGTCAGCCATGAACTCCAAACAAAAACATCAGAGATTACATTGCTCCAAGCTGTATTCAGCTGGACATAGATGCTAAACCTCATGGATCATCCACAAGGAGGGCTAATCTAGAGCAGCAACAGAAAATAGCATTGCCAGAAGCACTGCACACCATTAGAGACAGATTGGAGGAGTCTGTCTGGAGCATGAGTGATGAAAACCATGATGTTTCAGGCCTTTGTGCTGGTGTGCATTTCCATGGAAACAGTAGTCACCTGTAAGGAGCATCAATTGTGGCTGGCAACCAAATGCATGCTGGCCCTCATCAATGGCCCGCATATTCAGTCTGCCAACTTAAATAGAATGGAGAAATGAAAGCTTCACCTTGGCTATTCAGCACCTCAATAACAAGCAGCAAAATGCTCTCCAACTTTTCACTAGCAGGAAAGGGAGATGAGTCCTGAAAGGGAAGATGGAAAGGGCACATGGAAGTGGGGACTTTGCTCAAGGTGGCCTCATTCCTCCCTGCTTGCCTCAACACAACTCCTGCTTTTCAGTTAGGCAAGGAAGAAGCTGTCATTGTTCAGTATTTAAATGCTTGCCAGCCTGTTAATTTCACAGCCCCATCAATTTCTGCTGCACTGTCGCCTTGTTGATCCTGGTGAGTTTCAGGCAGTTGGGAAACCTGTCCGCTGGCAGCTAAAGCCTGAATGCAGCGATAAATTCTTGATCAATTGCCACTTTACATATTATAATCGGCCCCCACCTGTCCCATGAGGGTTTCCTGTCTACCTTGAAACATACACTGGTTAAATACAGATGTCAACAGGGTCATATTGGATTTTCTACACACAGCATTTCTAAATGTTATAACCCTCCTCACGTACTGAAACCTATTCCTCCTTGCAGTTAAAATTCCCCATTGCGTCAGCCTTCATGAAGATTCAAGATGGGTTTTAACTATTGCAAAGCTTTAGGGAAGATTGTCTGAAAGGAAAGATGTGCCAAAAAAAGTAATGTGGAAGGAAAACCAACATGGAAACACAAAATAGAGATGGTGGTCAATTGAGAAAGTGGCTGAGCACCCAACTCTCAGTTTGATTGCTAGTAAAGCAGACTTGTTGTAATTTGCCGTTGAGTGTGAGAACAGATGCTCAAGTTGGCACTCCAATATATCCTTCCCAGAAAACAGCAGTGCATCTTGCTTATCAAGAGATTACAAGCTGATTTGCTAGTCATTTCAGTACATCTACATTGCTCTGCACTCCAGGCAATCCCAGTCACCAGGAAGTGGTCTGTGTCCTGTCAAGCTCAATGTGTCTTCTTTCTACAAGGAAAGTGATCCGCATGCTGCGAATTGCAAACAAGGCCTCTGCCACTTGCTTGATGCATCAATGATCAGCCAACTGACTGATCCAGTATCTGTCATTGTCAGCGGCTTGAAATAAATGCAAGGACAGATTGTTTTATGAAGAGCGGTGACCTTTATGTTTGCTGAAGGTAAGGCTCCAGGACATGGTAGCTACATGACAGCTTCTTCTGTGGGTAGAGGTCTCAAAGACAAGTTTCCTCTGAGATGTTTAGGAAGGACTGTCTGTGTTAGTAAATGTGAACCTGGGGTAAGGACAAGTACATACATAGAGTCATAGGGTTACCTGCGACAGAGAAGGAGGCCACTCAGCCCATTGAATCCATGCCAGCTCCCTGCAGAGCAATCTAGTCAGTTCCCCTCTTCCACTTGGTCCCCATATCCCTGCAAGTTTATTTCCTCAAGTGCCCATCTAATTTCCTTTGGAATCATTGATTGTTTCTGCATTCTCGTGGGCAACGAGTCCCAGGTCATTATCACTCATGACATGAGAATGATCCTCCTCACATTTTCCCTGTATCCCTTGTCCAAAATCTTAAATCTGTGTTGCCTAATCCTTGTACGATCAGCTAACAGAAAGAGTTTTTCCTTAAAAATACCTGGAAAAACTCAGTAGGTCCGACAGCATCTGTGGAGAGGAACACAGTCAACGTTTCGAGCCTGTATGACTCTTCAACAGAACTAAGGAAAAGTAGAAGAGAGGTGAAATATAAGCTGGTTTAAGGGGGGGTGGTGGGACAGGTAAAGCTGGATAGAGGGCCACTGATAGGTGGAGATTGCCAAAAGATGTCATAGACAAAAGAACAAAGATGTGTTGATGGTGGTGATATTAGCTAAGAAATGTGCTAATAGGTGACATTAAGGGTAGAAAACAGGATGAGCAAGGTACAGATAGCCCTAGTGGGGGTGGGGGGAAGGGATCGAAATAGGCTAAAAGGTAGAGGTAAAACAATGGATGGAAATACATTTAAAAATAATGGAAATAGGTAGGGAAAGAAAAATATATATAAATTATTGGAAAAAAGGGGGATTGGAAAGGGGGAGGGGTGGGGGGCGGGGGTGGATGGAGGAGAGAGTTCATGATCTAAAGTTGTTGAACTCAATATTCAGTCCGGAAGGCTATAAAGTGGCTAATCGGAAGATGAGGTGCTGTTCCTCCAGTTTGCGTTGAACTGGAACATTGGAGCAGCCCAAGGATGGACATGTGGGCATGAGAGCAGGGTGGAGTGCTGAAATAGCAAGCGACAGGGAGGTCTGGGTCATGCTTGCGGACAGACCGAAGGTGTTCCGCAAAGCGGTCACCCAGTCTGCGTTTGGTCTCTCCAATGTAGAGGAAACCGCATTGGGAGCAACGAATGCAGTAGACTAAGTTGAGGGAAGTGCAAGTGAAATGCTGCTTCACTTGAAAGGAGTGTTTGGGCCCTTGGACGGTGAGGAGTGGGGATGTAAAGGGACAAGTGTTGCACCTTCTGCGGTTGCATGGGAAGGTGCCGTGGGAGGGGGTTGAGGTGTAGGTGGTGATGGAGGAGTGGACCAGGGTGTCACAGAGGGAACTATCTCTGTGGAAAGCCGCCGGGGGGATGAAGGGAAGATGTGTTTGGTGGTGACATCATGCTGGAGTTGGCGGAAAGGGCAGTGGATGATCCTTTGAATGCGGAGGCTGGTGGGGTGATAAGTGAGGTCAAGGGGGACCCTATCATGGTTCTGGGAGGGAGAGGAAGGTGTGAGGGCAGATGCGTGGGAGATGGGCCAGACACGGTTGAGGGCCCTGTCAACCACCGTGGGTGGAAAACCTCGGTTAAAGAAGAAGGAAAACATGTCAGAGGAACTGTTTTTGAAAGTGGCATCATCAGAGGTGAAGGAACTGAGAGAATGGGATGGAGTCCTTACAGGAAGCGGGGTGTGAGGAGCTGTAGTCAAGGTAGTGGGAGTCAGTAGGCTTGTAATGAATATTGGTAGACAGTCTATCACCAGAAACACTGAGTTCCTTCACCTCCGTCGCATCTGCTCTGATGATGCCACTTTCAAAAACAATTCAAAAACACATCTTCCCTTCAACCCCCTGGCGGAATTCCACAGGGATTGTTCCCTCCGGGACGCCCTGGTCCACTCTTCCATCACCCCTACGCCTCAACCCCCTCCCACAGCACCTTCCCATGCAACCGCAGAAGGTGCAACACCTGCCCCTTTACTTTCCCCCTCCTCACTGTCCAAGGGCCCAAACACTCCTTTCAAGTGAAGCAGCATTTCACTTGCACTTCCCTCAATTTAGTCTACTGCATTCGCTGCTCCCAATGCGGTTTCCTCTACATTGGAGAGACCAAACGCAGACTGGGTGACCGCTTTGCGGAACACCTTCAGTCTGTCTGCAAGCATGACCCAGACGTCCCTGTCGCTTGCCATTTCAACACACCATCCTGCTCTCATGCCCACATGTCCGTCCTTGGGCTGCTGCAATGTTCCGGTGAAGCTTAACGCAAACTGGATGAACAGCACTTCATCTTCCGACTAGTCCCTTTACAGCCTTCCGGACTGAATATTGAGTTCAACAATTTTAGATCATGAACTCTCTCCTCCATCCCCACCCCCTTTCCGATCCCCCTTTTTTCAATAATTTATATATTTTTTTCTTTTGCCACCTATTTCCATTATTTTTAAATGTATTTCCATCCATTGTTTTATCTCTACCTTTTAGCCTATTTCGATCCCTTCCCCCCACCCCACCCCACCCCCACTAGGGCTATCTGTACCTTGCTCGTCCTGCTTCCTACCCTTAATGTCACCTATTAGCACATTCCTTAGATAATATCACCACCATCGACACCTCTTTGTCCTTTTGTCTATGACATATTTTGGTTATCTCCACCTATCACTGGCCCTCTATCCAGCTCTACCTGTCCCCCCCACCCCCCTTAAACCAGCTTATATTTCACCTCTCTTCTATTTTTCCTTCATTCTGCTGAACAGCCATACGGACTCAAAACGTTGACTGTGTTCCTCTCCACAGAAGCTATCGGACCTGCTGAGTTTTTCCAGGTATTTTTATTTTTATTTTTGTTTTTGTTTTGGATTTCTGGCATCCGCAGTATTTTGCTTTTATAAGAGTTTTTCCTTGTCTACCTTATCAAAGTCTGCCATATTCTTGTACATTTCTATCAAATATCCCTTCAATCTCCTATGCTCCAAAGAATACAACCCAGCCTTTCCAACTTAGCCTTGTAACTAAACCACACCCTCCCCACCCCAATCCCTGGAACCATTCTGGTAAATCTTCTCCTCTGCTGCCTCTCAAGGATGTTCGCATTTTCTTGAACTGTGGTAACCAGAGCTGGCGCAATACTCTAGTTGGGGCATAGCCAGACTTGTTCACCAGAATTTTATGTGGTACCTTGTCAAATGCTTTCTTAAAATCCATTGGACAACATCCACCTCATTCCCTTCATCAACCTTCTCTGTTACTTCATCAAAAAATACAATTAGACTTGTCAAACGTGATCTGCCTTTTACAAATCCATGCTAGCTTTCCTTAATTAATTCAAACCTCTCCGGGTGCTTGCTGATTTATTTTCCCTGATTAAGGATTCAAAAACCTTATCCACTGCTGATGTTAGACTAACTGGCCTGCAGTTGTTAGGACTGTCCTTGCACCCTTTCTCAAATAAGGGTGCCACTTTGGCTACTCTCCAATCCTCTGACACCTCCCTCATCTATAGGAAAGCTTCAAAAACTAAGGCAAGCCCTTCCATTATCTCCACCCCACTTCCTTTAGCAACCTGGGGTGCAAGCCATTTGGGCCGTGAGACATATGAACATATGTACATGTGAAATAGGAGCAGAAGTAGGCCATTCGGCCCCTCCAGCCTGCTCTGCCATTCAATAAGATCATGCATGATCAGTTTGTGTTTCGAGTTCTACATTCCCATCTACCCCCAGTAACCGTTGAATCCCTTGCCTAACAAGAATCTCTGCCTTAAAAATATTCAATGACCCCGCTTCCACTGCCTTCTGAGGCAGAGAGTTCCAAAGTCGCACAACCCTCTGAGAGAACAAAATTCTCCTCATCTCTGTCCTAAATGGACAACACCTAATTTTATAACAGTGCCTCCTAGTTCTGGACTTACCCAAAAGAGAAAACATCCTTTCCACGTCAACCTTGTCAAAACCATTCAGGATCTTATATACTTCAATCAAGTCACCCCTCACTCTTCTAAACTCCAGTGGAAACAAGCCCAGCCTGTCCAACCTACCCTCATAAGACAATCTGCTCATTCCAGGTATCAATCCAGCAAACCTCCTCTGAACCAACTCTAGTGCATTTACATCCTTCCTTAAATAAGGAGACTAAAACTGCACATAGTATTCGAGATGTGGCTTCACCAATGCCCTGTATAACTGAAGCATAACATCCTCACTTTTATAGAAAATGCTGGAAAAACACAGCAGGTCTAGCAGCATCTATGGAGAGAGAAACAGAGTTAACGTTTTGAGTCTGTATGAGGGTCAAACGGATTTGAAACGTTGACTCTGTTTCTCTCTTCATAGATGCTGCCAGACCTGCTGAATTTTTCCAGCATTTTCTGTTTCTGTTTCAGATTCCCAGCATCTGCAGTATTTTGCTTTTATGCTTACTTTTATGTTCAATTCCTCTCATAATATAGGATAGCATTCCATTAGCCTTCTTGATTACATGCTGTACCTGCGTATTAACTTTTTGTGACTCATGCACAAGTAAACCTAGATCCATCTGCACCTTGCAATTCTGCAGTCATCTCTGTTTAAGTAATACTCTGCTTTTTTATTCTTCCTGCCAAAGTGAACAACTTCACATTCCCCACATTATACTCCATCTGCCAGATTTTTGCCCATTCACTCAACTTACCTATATCCGTCTGCAAACTCCTTATGTCTTCTTCAGAACATACTTTCCTACCTATCTTTGTGTCATCTGCAAATATAGCTACCATGCCTTCACTCTCCTCATCTGAGTCATTGATATAAATTGTTAGAAGTTGAGGCCCCAGTACAGACCCCTGCGGGACCCCAATAGCCACATGCTGCCAATCAGACAAAGACCCATTTATGCACACTCTGTTTTCCGCCAGCCAGCCAATCTTCTATCCAGACTAATATGTTACTTCCTACACCATGAGCTTTTATTTTCTGCTATAACCTTTGATGTGGCACCTTATCAAATGCTTTCTGGAAATCCACGTGCAGCAGATCTACAGGCTCCCCTTTATCCACAGCACATATTACTCCTTGGTTAAACATAATTTCCCTTTCACAAAACCATGCTCACTCTTCCTGATTACCTTGTGTTTTTCTAAGTCCCCAGCTATAACCTCTTTAATGATCGACAGACATGAAGCTAACTGACCTATAGTTTCCATTTTTCTGCCTTATGTACTCCAAGCATAGCCAGCATTTCCAGTACCTCCTCCATTTCAATTTTCAAACTATCCATTGCCTCCACTATCTCTTCTTCCACCAGTATTTTGTCAGATTCCTCTTCCTTAGTAAACACCATTACAAAGAACTCATTAATATTCTAGCCTCGCCCTGCACCTCTAAACATATACCACCCTCTTTGTCCCTAATAGGAGCCACTCCACTTCTTATTACCCATCTACTATTTACATGCTGGTGGAAGATTTTTGGGTTCCCTTTTATGTTGACCACCATTCTATTCTCATATTCTCTCCTTGTCAGTCCTATTTTTTTCTTCACCTCCTCTCTCAACCTATTGTATTTGATCTGGTTTTCACTTGACGAACTCACCTGACATGCATCACCCACCCTCCTTTTTTGTTTCATCATAAACTCTATCTCCCTAATCTTTCAAGAAGTCTTGTTTTTGGCTCCCTTACCTTTCACCCTTGTTGTAATGTGCCTAGCTTGCACCTGAAGCACCTTTTCCTAAAAGATCATCCATCTTTCCATTACTGTTTTTCCTGTAAGTCTCTGGTTCCATTTTACCCTCACTAGATTCCTCTCTTTGCATTGAAATTATCCCTCTTCCAATTTAAAGACTCTATATTTGATTATTTCTTGCTCTTCTCCATTACTAATTTAAGCCTTATGATACAATGATCACTCTTACCCAAATGTTCCCCACATACTCTTGTTCCATTTGGCCCATTACATTTCCCAGCATTGGTTTCATAGCAGCTCAAGTGTCATTTAAACCATGGAATGCTATAAGAAGTATAAAGGATTCCCATCCTCAGCACTTCAGTGCCTTGCCACTTGCAGCAAGAAGCAACAGTAATGCAGAAAAGAAGTATCGGTTTGTAGCAGCTTCTCCAGCTCAAAAGCAGTTTAAAGAATTCAAAAGACCAGGACAGTACATTAATTATGCACCTATTCTGTATGATCAAAGTGAATGCAGGGGGAGCTTAAACAGAAGAACATGAAATTCAACACGGGACAATATGTGCCATCACTTCAGCTCAGAAGATTTAAAATATTTTAAGGTTGAATCAGTGTCATGCAGGATCAGATTTTGGTGGTGGTTGCACAGGGATTTCTCTGGAATTTGCAAGTTTATGTACAGACATTCAAAGGGCAATGGCCAATGTAAGCAATCAGAATCTGATGTGATAATTCTGGGAACTCATATGAATAAGGATGATGTAGCTGACAGGAGTGGAACCAACGATGTAGGACTTCCAAACCCAAGAAGCCCAGGAGCGGAGAATGGGATTCTGTATCATTATCAATCTGAGAAGTATAAATTAGAC
Organism: Cetorhinus maximus; assembly: GCF_964194155.1. Taxonomy (NCBI): domain Eukaryota; kingdom Metazoa; phylum Chordata; class Chondrichthyes; order Lamniformes; family Cetorhinidae; genus Cetorhinus; species Cetorhinus maximus. The sequence continues at coordinate 99,638,567 of NC_135882.1, forward strand.
CATTTTGAAAAAAAATACATTTTTACTTTTGTAACAGCTTCAAAACCACCTCAATTTTCTCATTTTTTAAATGTGTAACATGGGTGATCTTCATCTATCACATCAGTTTAGATTATTAGGGATGTAACATGGAAGGAGAGCAATCCTAAAGGGAAGGTGGGAGAAATGCAATATGCACCTCATCTATACTACAATTTGATTTTCTGATGCAACCTGCCCAGGTGAAGCAACAGCAATGACTTGTATTCATATTGTTATGGCCATTCCCAGGTAAGGTCCCGTGATTTGTTAATCTCCTGAACGGGACCCCAATTTTGTTGTGCTCCCAGGTGAGGAGAGATGAACTGGCTTCTCTTCTTTATTCAACCCCCTTGGTTGGTCGCAACAAGATTAATTTAAAAGGGATCACGTCCCTCATGGATACCTTTTCCCAGTCCAAATATATTTATGTTTTAGAAGAAGCTAATTTAACCAGGCTTTCTTGAGTCAAAGAAAGAGTAAGTTTATTAGTTACTAAACACCCAAGAAAAAAGTAATAAAAACACAACAAACACACACACACATCAGAAATGAGACATTGAGTTCAAATAAAAGTTAAAAAAAGATACACAAATCAATCTTTGGTTTGTTCATGAGGCATAGATGACGAAATGTTGAAGCTGTTAAGTTGGGTGATTTCAGTAGAGCTGACTTTGGCAGTTTAGCAGTTGGTTTGGAGACACATAGTACTGCAGGTTGGCTGAAGAAGTTGTCCTATTTCCTTTGTTATTGTGTCTTTACTGATTTGCCTCCAGCAACAGAGAATGAGAAAGAGAGCCTTTTGCTGTGCCTAGCTAAACTTCTTCTACTGTGATTCTCATAGCACACTAGCACACTAGAACACCAGCACACAGATTAGGTCTGCAGCTAGCTCCTTGTGTATTCCTGGAAGGGAAAAAAAAACAAACATGTCTTTTGCCCAGAGTCCATTTTCTTTGAACTCAGACCATTTCCGTATTCTGAGATATAACTTAACAGGATGTGGTTTTTGATGTCTACTGAGGTGTGACAACCAGTCTCCATTGTATTTGTAACCACAGGAGATTAAATTTCAGTCTTTTGCATTCCATCTCTTCCTTTCAAGTGTCTCTGTCTGAAGTAGGACTTAGCACCCTTTTTAGGTACGACATTCTATGTTCTCTCAGGACTAGTTGGTCAAGTATAATCCCCATAGGAATTTTCCAGAAAGTGGTTACTTTACATTCTTAGCCATCTTTTGCTCAGTGTCTTTGCTTGCATGTCTTTTTAAAAAAACACATGTCTTCCTTAAAAAGTTCAATATGCCCATGAATATTTTGGGGCTGCAATCCACTGTCATGACAACACAGCACCTTCAAAATAATAAAACTCCTAGGTGCACCAGAGAAGCAAGATCAGGCATACTTTGGTGTTAAGCCATATAAGGTGATATTAGGGCAGATGGCCAAAAGCTCGGTCAAAGAGGTAGGTTTTAAGAAGTATCTTAAAGGAAGAAAGAGAGGAAGAGAGTTGGAGAGGTTTAGGAAAGGAATTCCAGAGCTCAGAGGCTAGGCAGTTGAAAGCACGGCTACCAATGGTTGAGCAATTAAAATCAGGAATGCTCAATAGATAGGAATTGGAAGAGTGCAGATATCTCAGAGGCTAGTTGATTACAGAGGTAGAGAAGATTGAGGCCATGGAGCAATTTAAAAGCAAGGATGAGAATTCAAAAGCTGATGCAATGCTGGATTGGGAGCTAATGTAGGTCAGCGAGCACCCCATGGGTGGTTGCTGTAAAGAGTCTGAGGAGTGGTTGATGGTCTCTCAAATACCACCCCTGTTATACATTTCTGGATGATTTCCAGCTTTTGTTAGTTAGTTTAAACAATCTTTTCAGAGGTTGAACTAAAAGCACCTGCCAGGTATATCTGAACACCTGTCAGCTGGCGAGCAAATGCCAGCAGCTACTTTAAGCACTTAACAGATAACTTCTCAGTTTAGAAAGATGGAATGGATTCTCCTGCAGCATTTGCTGCAGAATTTGTGCCACTTGCAAAGAATCAGCAATAATGGAAACTTCTGTCTGCAATTTTGCCTGCAATGTGAAAATCTGCTGATAAGAAAAGCATAGTCAATGGCATTGAGATACTAATTTGTAGACCCATACGTCAATTTTAAATGTGCTATGTCAGTATTTAGCAAACTCTAGGTAGTCATAAAATCTTAATGAATGGAAAGCTTGTTTTTAATTTCTTTTAATGTAATTCGGCAAATTTGTTCTGGTTATGGTGTGTGCAATGCCCACTCTGTTATCAATATCACCTGACTCTCATGAGATGGTGTTTTCCATAATCCACTATTCAGCCACTGAATGTTCTATTGATGCATGCATGTACTGTGTTTCTTTGTTAAGATATGATTCCAGCTCCTGCATTTGCCATCATCAATAACTCAAGATTTGAACTTGTGTCATTTTCAATGACCTGATATATAATTGGTAGATTTGGAGGGCTTTAAGTTGCTTACTGTCACAAATGACATAGTTAAATCTTTCTTTTGAAAGATTATATGTGAAAAGAGAGACATCCACATTTTATCAAAACTGTTATAATCTCCACAGTAAATCAGTTGATGAGTATGAGAATCCCTTTGATATCTACTGGACTAACCTGACAACTGAGGCTTTCAGTTTGTTTCAGGCGATCCTGAACCCAACCCAGTTCCAGTTGTTTGACCCACTTGTGACCCATACCAAAGATGGTTGCAATCACATGACATTAATGTGATTGGATTCAGTGACATCAAAGTAATAAGTTGCACTGTTTTCTACTTCAGCTCCACAAAAAAAGAGCTCATGCGCTGGCTTGATCTCATCCTCATTCAATCAAAAATAAGAGTTCTATTCTAATATATGAGTATGTTGAGACAAGAATGATTTAATTCTTGGAGAACATCTGGCTAATATTTATGTTTTTGTTTAATTTGGATGTTTGAGTTTACTTTAAAAGATGGCAGTGTGTCAATGGAAATCAAACACATTACTCTCCTTTAGAAAAATTAAACGATGTTGATAGTTTCTCACATAAATGTCTCATCCGCTTGGGCAGTTTGCTTGAAACTCAGGCTTCAAATATAACCTGAACCATTGCTGAGTTTATCTGACTGGATGCATAAAAAATCACAAATTACACATGCAGTATAACATTTGTATTTCTGCATAATGATAATCAGCTTACTAGTTTACAAATATTTCTTCTTGACAGATAGGACCAACAAGGCACATTATTGTTTCAGCAGTAAGGGATTCAATTCCAAACATGGAATGTGGCAGCAGGAAGCATCAATTGGACAAAAATGAATTAAATTGAATAATTTCAAGATGAGACAGTTGCTCAACGTGTTTTTCACTGATGCATGTGCCATAGGTCTCTCCTTATCTCATGAGTCTCGAGTTCTCGATGAACATGGGTAAAATGCCTTCCTTAGGAAGGATGATAAGCAAACTGCATGCATCTCAGTAGCTGGTTTCAAATCTGTTTTAAGGCCTGGCATATGGATTACAGACCTATATTCACTATCATGGGATATGCATTAAGAAGGAAGGGGGAGAAAATTATTGACAAAACATTAGTGGGAGCATAACTGTTTGAGGATAGAACTTTATAAGAGGGATCACAAAGACATCTTGTGGCCAATTTTAATGCCCATTATACCTCCTCTGCAGACATTCCAATTCTCATACATTTCCTGTGAAATGATGTCCATCTCAGTCTCACTATGGATAATGTCATCCTCCTCCTTCCTCTTGCTCCAGCTTTCTGTTATCCTTGCTATTGCCTGCTGCCATCCAGCTCTGAAGGCAGCCCAGTGAGACCACCATGACTGTAGTCAATCTATTTATCAGGCAGCCAACAATAGTGCAACACCAGCAGAATCCTCTCTTCTGCATACAAACTGGACATTTCAAAGTCAGAAACCTCATCAAGAAACAGCATCAAGAAACAGTAGGGAGAACTTTGACCTGACTGCTGGGTGGGTTTGTGAGTGGACAACAGATTTAAAATGTTGAAGTTGCCAGTGTGCCAGGAAATTGGCAGGAACCCACCGACTTATGCCTTTAAGGAAGCACAATCAGCAGTGGGCAGGGAGCGCACACGGGAGAGGCAGGTTGACAACTTAAATATACAAAGCACTACTTATCTGCTTCTTTAACCTGGAATCCTGACTTTAGCTGTGTGCATATGGGTTTCCTGGGCTCCCTTGGAACTCAGCAGGAAAAGCAAGGTGAGAGGCCAGTCGGATTTGAGATGGTTAAGCAATTGACAGACAAGAATTGCTTTAAATACTGAGATATCACACCTGCTTCCTCGTCTAGGTGAAAAGCTTTTGCTGACATGCGGTACTACTGAAAACTTGTGCTTCAGAACCGGCTGTGCCCCTAGCCAAGCTTTTCAAGTACAGCTACAACACTGGCATCTTTCTGACAATGTGGAAAACTACTCAGGTATGTCATATGCATCAAAAGCAGGACAAATCCAGCCCAGCCAATTACTGCCCCATCAGCCTACTCTCAATCATCAGCAAAGTGATGGAAGGTGTCGTTGATTAGCTGGCTGCTCTCTGATGCGAGTCTTCCTGTTCCTGAGGGGCAGAAATCCTGTCTCCAGCTTATTAATGGCCAATTGACCATTATATGGCAGTAGGGCAGCTGTTCCTCCCCTTGGGCGGACTCCCCACTGGATATTTAGCTGGGGGCATGGGTACCATGACAGCCCATAACATCCAGCCCTCTGGCATTCAGGCTGGTGACAAGCTTCTCCAATCTCTCTCGAATCATGCACAGTGTAGCTGTGCTAGCATGTCACACATTTTTGCTTTAGGGTTATGCTATTCACTGACAGTCCCCGAGGCTCAGCATCTGCATCCATCTGAACAGAGCTTGGAGCATCCTGCACCCTCCATTCAGGATTCTCTACTCCACCATCTGCTTCTGCTCACTTGTGATATGTGTGATACCATGTGACAATCCAACCACCCTGTCTTGGTGTCCCTACTATGTGTATCTGAGCTGGTAGATGGTGTGTATGAGCCCTGTGACTGTGGATCCTCAGAATAAGTGACCTCCTCTGAGGAGCATTCATTCTCCTCTTGCACCATCTCCTGAGGAACACTTGTAGGGCCTGTGCAAATTAATTATTCCTAACAAGGTAAGAGGGTGCCACATTATCATTTCAGTGGTGTAGGTTGAGGGAGGTTTCCATACTATTCTTTGAATAGTGTCATGTGTTGGCATCCTTCCATCTACAGGAGATCATCAACACGCAGCAAACAATCTACTTGGGAGGGTGTCCTCATTTGGAGCACCTTGCCGATGGCTCTGAAGGCCAATCCTTGAGAGGCAGTTTCTGCCACAAGACCCGCACATGAATCTGCCAAGTGACATGGGTTGTTGTTTTCGGTGTTGGTGCCTGTTGCCAGGCTGCTGTAGCCACTAGTCATCGTGCTGCATGCCAGCTCACGGGAGGTTTCACCATTTCCCTCTTTCACCAGTTAGTAATTCCGATGTGCGATAGTCGATGTTTAGGGTTTTCGTGTCATGCTTGCAGACAACCTTGAAATGGATCCCTAGGCTCCCCACTGGTTTTCTGGCTCATTTTACCTGACACTGGATATGTGACCATCTGCCATCCTGCAGACATGCCTGACCCCCCAAAGCTGCCTCTGTTTGATCAGTGCCAACACAATTTGGAGCTCTGCCTTTGAGAATATTCATGATTTTGTTCTGCAAAAATATACCCATATGCGCCACAGACAGTGGAGATTATGGAGCTTCTTTTCCTGGTAGCTATAATATATCCATGTTTCACAGCTAAACACCATCATGCTGAGAACACAGGCCTTATAACCATCAGCTTGGTACTAAGGGTCACTTTGGTGTTATCCCAAGCAGGTTTCGCGAGTCAGTCAAAGGTGGGAGCTGCTTTCCCTTGCATGCATCAAGCTCTGCATCAAGGTACAGGTTGTCTGTCACCATGGACCCAAGGTAGCAGCATTTGCTAATTACTTCCAGAGATGTGTTATTTAGTGTGATCGGGGGCGAGATGCAACATCTTGCCCTATGACCACGGTTTTCTTGGTCATGTAGTCAGGGAGAACAAGTTACAGCATGGGAGAGGCAGTCCATGAGTCTTTGTAGCTGAGTTGCTGTGTGAGCAGCTAGAGTAGCATCGTCAGTGTAGAAGAGTTCCCAGATGTGTTTCTGTCTTCATTTTCACTCTTGATAAGTTGCAGAGCTTGCTGTCTGACCTAGTATGCAAGTAGACTCATTCCAGATCTGCATGTAAGGCAAAGTTCAGAAGTATAGAGAAGAAGATACCAAACAGCTGGGGGCTAGGATACAGCCCTGTATCACTCATTCTTCACTCTGAAACTGTCAGAAGTGGAGCCATCAAACTGTACCATATAGCATATGTTGCCATATGGAAGGACTGGATGAGACTGAGGAGATTTGGTGGCCAGCCAATTTTTTATGAAATCTTGTAGAGCCCTGCCCTGCTGGCGGTGTTGAACGCCTTAGTGTGATACAAGGGTTAAGGTCAAGATATTCTGTTCCCTACACTTCTCTTGTAACTGGCTTGTGGAGATGGTCGTGTCCACAGCAGATTTGCCAGTACAAGAACTACATTGTGTTTCCGGGTTCAGTTTGCAAGTCGCGGGGAGACTAGTCTTGCAAAGGCCCAGGCTCATTCTCTGGGAGCATGGGTTCAAATCCCACCACAACTGATGGAATTTAAATTTAATTAATAAATCGGGAATTAAAAGCTAGTCTCAGTAATGGAGAGCCATTGAACTATCATCGACTATTGTAAAAACCCAACTGATTCGCTAATGCTCTTTAGGGAAAGAAATCTACAGTACTTACCTGAGCTGGTTTATATTTGACTCCAGACCCACAGCAATGTGCTTGACTCTTAACTGCCCTCTGAAACAAACCTAACAAGCCACCCAAATGCTGCCACCCAGTTCAAGGGCAATTAGGGATGGGCAATAAATGCTGGCCTTGCCAGCAACGCCCACATTCCATGAAAGAAGAAAAAGATAGAGGGCAGAATTTTGCCCTTGATGGGCGGCAGGCCCCACCGGCTCGGCAGCCGGCGGGCAGCGATCGCCGCCGCCGAAACGGGCCCCACCGCCATTTTGAGTGGGCAGGCCAATAACGGCCGCCCAGCGGCCTGCCCGACGGGAAGCGCTATGCACTTCCTGTGCGGGGTGAGGGAGGGATTCCCCAACTGTCAAAACGCGCTCTTTCGCACATGTGCGCGGAATAGTGCACATCTCCCTGAGACTAAGTGCTGTCTCAGGGAGAGCACTGAAAGTGTTATAAACTTAAAAAATAGAAAAATAAAATAATTATTAACATGTCCCCCTCATGTGACAATGTTACACGAGATGGGACATGTTAATAAATATCACAAAGTTTATTAAAGTTTTTTAAAACAGACATGAAACCTCATCCCGCCAGTGGATGAGGTTTCATGAATAATCAGGAGCCCGCTGGAGCTCCTGGCCTCCCCGCCAGCCTTAAGGTTGGACGGGCAGGTCCTTTAATGGGCTTAATTATCCTGTCAATGGCCTCAATTGGCCATTGACAAGTCGGCGGGTGCACAGCTGATTTGGCTGTCCACCTGCCTTCCTGAATATTTAAATGGGGCGGGATGACGTCTGGGGTTCCTCCCAATGTCATCCCGCGTCATTTTTGCATCAGCGAGCGGGCCCCGCCTCCAACTCGCCGACAGAAAAATTCTGGCCGGAGGGTGGAATTTTCCAATTCCCACCAGCAGTGAGTTTTGTGACGGGTGGGAGCAGAAAATTCAGAGGGAGGCGAAAAGTCGGATTTCCACCGCCAGGAAAATAAGGTGGAATTTTCCCCTCACCATTTTCATGGTGGCTGATGGCGGTGTGCAGCATGGCAACTCATGGTGGGTGCCTCAGGTGTGCAGTAGGGGTGTTCATGGTGGGTGCCTCGGGTGTACAGTAGGGGTGTTCATGGTGGCTGCCTCGGGTGTGTAGTAGGGGTGTTCATGGTGGGTGCCTCGGGTGTGTAGTAGGGGTGTTCATGGTGGGTGCCTCAGGTGTGTAGTAGGGGTGTTCATGGTGGGTGCCTCGGGTGTGTAGTAGGGGTGTTCATGGTGGGTGCCTCAGGTGTGTAATAGGGGTATTCATGGTGGGTGCCTCAGGTGTGTAGTAGGGGTATTCATGATGGGTGCCTCGGGTGTGTAGTAGGGGTGTTCATGGTGGGTGCCTCAGGTGTGTAGTAGGGGTGTTCATGGTGGGTGCCTCGGGTGTGTAGTAGGGGTGTTCATGGTGGGTGCCTCGGGTGTGTAGTAGGGGTGTTCATGGTGGGTGCCTCGGGTGTGTAGTAGAGGTGTTCATGGTGGGTGCCTCGGGTGTGTAGTAGGGGTGTTCATGGTGGGTGCCTCGGGTGTGTAGTAGGGGTGTTCATGGTGGGTGCCTCGGGTGTGTAGTAGGGGTGTTCATGGTGGGTGCCTCGGGTGTGTAGTAGGGGTGTTCATGGTGGGTGCCTCGGGTGTGTAGTAGGGGTGTTCATGGTGGGTGCCTCGGGTGTGTAGTAGGGGTGTTCATGGTGGGTGCCTCGGGTCTGTAGTAGGGCAGATCACAGTGAGTACCTCGGGATTGCAGTAGAGATGCTCATGCTTGTTGTTGTGCTTCTCCTGGAGAACAGCACTCATGGTGTGCCTCGGTCTTAGGCAGGACTGCGCTCTGAAACAGAGACCAGTATGGTGATGGCAGTGGGAGGGTGGGGAGAGTTGGGGAACGATGGCAGGCAGAGGGAGCATTGGGGGTGGGAAAGCTGGAGCCTGACATGGAAGACTAGAACGCAGACACAGAAGCGGTGGGGGGAGGGTGGGTCAGATTCATTTGGCAAGAATGGGAAGGGATGAACGTGAACTCTAGAGTAGGAACTAGTGTGGCACAAGAGGGAATAGTTGCACAGAGACTCAGGAGTGAGGTGGGGGGCAGGGGAAGGCTTGCACATGAGGGATGGGTTGCACAGAGACTCATGGAGGTGGGGAGGGAGATGGTGTTGTGGTCAGTCCTGAAGGAACCATGGAGCATAGCCACAGACAGCCATAGTCCAGGGACTGATGTCAGAAGGTTGGGATGGGAAATGAAAGGCAGTCCTGGGGCCTTGCAGGCCATGCTAGATGGCTATGCATGGCACGCACATCGTGGTCCCGCTCCAGGGAGGGGAAAGGGCCTGCATGCTCAGTGGGGATCAGGCACAGCTTGGTGTACATGGCACGGTCGTCGTCTTGCAGTCAGTGGCAATGAGGTTGTCTGGCTCGGTACAGGGCTGTGGATGGCATGATTATGGTTAGGGGAAGCATCTGTGGCCTGTAAATTCAGAAAAGGTAATAAAGGGGATACTCAAAGGGGGGTTGGGGTGGGCCGCTTCTGTATATCACTGTGCACACAGCCTCAAGATGGGGAGGGGTGAGGTCCACATGGGATATCAACAGTGATGGGTTTGGGGGAGGGCAGGAATGTCTACAATAATAACTATGGGATCCAGGGTTACTGGTGGAGGCTGCAGAATAACCAGGGCGGGGTCTACCTGCACATCATGGAGTTCCAGGATGATCGGGGGTACACAAACGGTAACGGTAGAGGGTCAAAACAGGTCTCAAGGTAGAAATGCAGCACCACCATCTTGAGACCCCAAAGTAATGAAGCCATTTAAAATCTAAACTGCAAAAAATTCTCCGTGGGAGAGGCCCGAGGCATTGTGGGAGGAGCCCATGGCTGGACTCAGGGGCCCTGGCAGGGCACACCCTCTTACTTCTTAGATTCCCAATATGGAGGTGAAGTGTCACCTGATAGAACCCATGAACATTTTATTGCAAATGTATATTTGGGACCACTGACATATGGTGCGCTTTAATGCACGATTGCAAGAGTCATAGGGGTCACATTTAAGGTGATCAGTGTGAACGCTTAAAGAGAGGAATGCAAGAAGGGAAACTCTTTCGAGTTACCAACAGTCACAGATTGCAACTCTTTCGAGTACAATCACAGTTCTTGGTTTCCGGGAGTGGGACATGAACCCACAACCCTCTGATTCAAAGGCGAGAGTGCTATGAACTGAGCCACAGCTGACAGCTCCATGCAAGAAGGGAAACTCTTTCGAGTTACCAACAGTCACAGATTGCAACTCTTTCGAGTACAATCACAGTTCTTGGTTTCTGGGAGTGGGACATGAACCCACAACCCTCTGATTCAAAGGCGAGGGTGCTATGTACTGAGCCACAGCTGACACCTCATGCAAGAAGGGAAGATGCAGCCAACCATTAATGGAGCACAGCTGCTGGATATCTGCAAAAATGATTGCTGAAACCCTGAAAAATGCATTGTCCAATTGGCATGTTTCACAGGCCAAAGGGTATCCATTCATTCCAAAAGTGCAAGTTAGGTATCATCAGTATACTAAACCAAGCACCGTGTGAGTGCCTTCAGTGAGGGTGAACATAGCATGGCTGCATGTGATCAAGCCTTTCCAACCTCAATGGGATTGAGATGTGTAATTGCTGGGGAGGCTTCTTAGGCACCTAGATTTGTGAGGTAGTGCTTCAGCTACAAGGCTGGAACAGGGAAAGGCTAGTAGCAGAGAGGGCATGACAGTAGCTTTCTGGTTGAGAGTGGGAGGTCTACTATAGTTGGACATTTCTCATTACTCAGCTGGATCTCTCTATACACAGGAAGAAGGAGGATTGCAGGTTGGAGGCTAGCGTCACTGCTGCGTTCCCTTTGGCATTGCCCTGATTGAGGAGGCGAAGAAGGGCCCGGTGCTGCCTGGCTCAGCTTCAAGAGGAGCCCTGGACTGAGGTCCTTGGTCCAGGGGGACCCCAAGAAGAACCAGAGGCTGAGGAGGTCAGGCACATCCCACAGAGGAGACTGGCACATTCAAGGGTCTACTGAAGATGCCTTTCCTATTTGGAGATGAGCGAGAGACAGTGCCGTGCATGTCTATGCTTATCAAGAGCTGTGGTGGTTCATATCTGCCACATTCTGGGGGAGGAGCTAACGCTGCATGGACGGGAGGAGGCCATCCTCTGCCAGTGGCCCTGAAGGTCACCGCCACAGTCAATATTTTTGCAAGCGGATCATTCTAGGGATTCATATGGAATCAATGTGACATCTCTCAGTCCTTAACACAGAAATGTATCAAGGAGGTGATGGATGCCCTCTACAGTAAGGCTCATCATTATGTGAAGTTCACAATGGATGACTCTAGCCAAGCTGTTGGTTTTCTTGAATTCACAGCTATCTCAGGCAGGGTGCAATCGATTGCACACATGTGGCTTTGAGAGCTCACTGGCAGCAGCCCCTGATCTTCATTAACAGGAAAGGGTTCCAATCCCTGTGCGTGACCATCAGAAGCACATCCTGTGCGTTTGGGCCAGGTACCCTGGGAGCTCCCATGACTCCTAAATCCTGAGTCACTCGCAGGTTCCTCAGATATTCGCAGGGCCAGACTGCTTACAGGGTTGGCTGCTGTGTGATAAGGGTGATAAGCATTGCCCTCAAAATGGCTCAGAGAAGAGATACAATGCGGAGCACTGCGTGCCAAGATCTATCATCAAGCAGACCATTAGCATCCTGAAGATGCGCTTCTGATGTTTGGACTGCAGAGGTGTGGCTCTGCAGTATTCTCCACAGAGGGTGTCCCACAGAACAGTGGTCTGTTGCGCTCTGCATATCCTGGCACTTCAAGTGGAGATCACTTACCAGGAGCAGACATAGAGGAGGCTGATAGCTCCTCAGACGATGAGGGCATGTAAGGGCAGGAACATGAAGAGGCTGATGAGTGTCACCTTCCGCATGATGATGCCCTCGAAGCAGCACCAAGTGGAAGCCGTGCCCAATGTACACTGATAGCCACAAGGTTCCAGCAGGAGTAAGGTGCAGGCAAGGGGTACCGAGCGCATATTTCTTGTCCCTTAGTGCCATGCCAGTGCTCAGACAGGCCTTTACATTCAGTGACAGGAAGAGCAAGGTCTGCATATGGCCTTGGACCTGCAACCCTCATGTATCACCAGGCCCTACTCTTTGGAAAGGTCAGCAGCCAAAACTGCCTGTAGCCGCTCCAGGGAGTGGAAGGCAGCTCTCCAGCGCAATCCTCGTGTCTACTGGACTTGATGCAGCTGTGGCCACCTGAATGAGATGCTACTTGTAACAATAGAGATGTGCACATGGTCGGAGATATCAGCATGGCTGCAGGTCCTGTGTTTTAGCATTACTACAGCTCATTGTTGATGAGACACCACTACTGGTAGCCCTCCAGGGCACATGAGCACACATAATTCCTTGGTGTCTTGTGTGGAATAAAAGTTCCACACTCAAAGTGCAGACACATTTAGGAAAGAGCTGGGCACATCTCCCTGACATTACACAAGGGGTGAGTAACTAAGATGAGCCCACTAAACATGAATCTGAGAGACACAAAGGCAGCCATTCACGAAGCAGGGGCTCGGGTCACCCTCGCAATAAGAGGGCACATAGAGACACATGTACAACGCATTCAAATGATGAGGCCATTATCATGAACAGCAAATGTATTTACAAAGATACATTACATATACAGTGAGTGAACACCTGTGCCCCCACAGAGAGATCAATATTTCTTAATCTTTCTAACCCTACCGCTACATCTAGGTACATCCCTAATATCCACAGCAGAGGTGGAGGCAGCCTAATACTCCTGTGCCCTGTTGTCTGTGATGACCTTGGCAGGTGTCCTCTGGAAGTCTGAGGCCTGGAGGCCCCAGTCTGCTTTGGACTTCCTACTGTGAGTCACCCTCCTCAGCCTGTGGTCCCAGGCAGAGGGGGTTGGGATTGGCTGGGCACTCTTGGAGTCACTTGGGTGGATGGCGCTGAGGTGTCCAGCTGATTGTCCTCTTCCCTGTGAGTGTTTGAGGGCCCCTGCCTGACTCCTTGAGGAAATAGATCACCATGAGTCAGGGCAAGGTGCCCAGCCCCTGTCTTGCCTAACCAGTGATGGATGCCACCCATGCCTAGAGCAATGGTGTGCAGTTCCGAGCGCAAATCCAGCAGAACATGCTGCACCAAGATCTCCAAGGCGCCCACCACCATTCCCCTGGTGACCTCGAGGTGCCCGCATGTTGGAGCCATGATATCAGACAGAAGGCGGACGGGCTCTTCTATCCTTCGCCCTATCCTATTGACTGCCTCTCGCAACTCTGCCTGATATTCTGCTACCTGTCATTGCATCTCCAGCATTTTTTGGCAGCTGTTTCCAGAGGCTCATCATCAGACTCTGACTCAACGAGTGCCTGATCTCCAGCAGTCCTCCGAGTGCTAGCAACCTGGGCTGTCACTGCTTCAGACTGTTGCAGATACATGTCAGTGAGGTGTTCCCCAGAATGTGGCTCCGAAGCTAATCTAGACGTGTGACCCACCGGGGTGTGTAACTCTGTGCTGGTGGAGGGTGCAGGTGAAAGCAGGGACCAGTGTTCTTCAAATGGATCCTCATCATCCTCCTCTGGGGTGGCCTGGGGGCTGGGGTTTACGTTGGATGTGCTGGTCTGTCTGGACCTGCTGCTGGCTGTGAGGGATAAAAGATAGATTTAGTTCATGAACAGGCTGAATACAACATTGCATGTCACTCACTGTGAATGTCAGGATGTAATCAACTCATGGAGGGCCCACCCACATTGACTTGCTGGGAGAGGCCAATCTCGCCTTCCCCACAAGAGTGAACTCTGTCCTCCCCTGCCAACTCAGCAGCATCCACCTTGAATTTGGAGAGCTCTAGGATGTTGGCCGTCCCTCCACCAGTCTGGGATCTCCCCTTCTTGTTGTGGGCAAGCTTGGCCTGCATGAAGACAAATGGATAGAATATGAGAAGGGATGGAGCAGAGGTTGGGAAGCATGCATGCCTGATGTGTGTGCTGAACCTTCCCCAGTAAGGGCTGAAGATGCTGTTTGTGCAATATCTTGACTATGTTAGCCGGTTGCTCACTGAGAAGCCGACATCATGCTCATAGTGGTCTTCAGCGCTCTTTCCATGCCAGTAGAAGGTGTAATTAGCCTCACAAATTGAGCCTGTGTCAGCTAATCTGGCCTCTTGTATAGCGGCAATGTCGACTCCAAGCTTATATAGCTCACGGTCAATCAAGACTGTCTTGGTACACTTGCCCTGGAGTGTGGGTTGTTGCTCATGCCAAGGCACGTAGTCCTCACATTCCAGCTTCTAAGTGGAAAGGTCTTTGTTTGCTGCATAGCCTAGGCATGGTTTTAGGAGATGCAGACTTGCCTACCATCTGTACCCACCTCTCGGCCTTGCAGGTTGGTATCCAGAGGAAAGACGAAAGCCTATATATCTGGGGCCTAGTCGATAGTAGGAGTTGCTCAGAAGCACTAACTTGAGGAAAACACCAGATGCCAAATTTGACTCCACTCCAGATTTTGCTGGGTTTACTCCCTTATCCATTAGCTCTTGATGCTGTTGTTAATGTTGAAAATATGAAGAAATAGAGATACTTTAAGTAAGTTATATTGGTATTTGTGGGTGTTAGGAATGAGTTTTAGCTTTGAAGTTTAAGTTTGATTGGTATTTTTGTATCTGCATGTTAAGAAAGGTCAAATTGAGTTTTAGTTTCACTTTAAAAGGTGATTGCATTTCTAATGAGAGTTTTATGACTGTTGCAGCTAAGTTAAATAAACAAGAGTAGAGAAACTGGACTGTTGCCCAACAACAGGGGTCCAGAGAGGCAGGTCCCTTCCACAGACACACTGAAGAAACTAGAAACAGCAGCTTTTGATTCAGAAGCAGTTTGAGTTCAGTTGATTTTGAAGACAGCTGCCAGGAGAGACTGGAGCAAAAGGGGCAGATAGCCAGTCCCAAGCTAAAGAAAAGACTTCAGAATCCAGGGGAGTGGAACAGGAGAAAGTCCCAAGAAGACTTCCTAGCCAAAGGAAGGACAGGAACCTGGGAAAGGTCCTGTCCTGTGGAAGTGAAAGTAAGGAACAGAGAGAAAGGCTCCAAGCTTCAAGCTCCAAGCTTCAGGAAGCAGAGTCAAAGTGATATAAAGGCTTGTGAGAAGTCAGAAGGTCCAAAGAGGCAACTGAAGGTCTGTAATTCTTTGCTATAGGCATGTGAAGCAGTGGTTGATGGTGAGAGAGTGCGTGTAAGAAAGCATAAATGCATATGGCGACCCAGGGGAGAGGAACATCAGAAAGAGAGTTCGAAACCCAGGAAGTGAACCTTTGCGGAAGGCATCTGAGAGGAAGCGTTGGCTTGGGAGAAGATTCCAAAGTGAGTTCTTAGAAAGTGGAGATTGGAAACCCTTGTGTGAAAAATGGAGTTCAGTGAGACTGGTTGGCTCATGGTGTGACAAGCATCTGGGGGGAGTTGATGAGAGATCCTTAGCATCTGTCTGGGGTGGCATCTGTCACTTGGTTTCAGAGCATGGTGTGCCTGACCACAGGTTGCCTATTGGTTTACATGGACGGTGTACTTACTGAGAACATTAGAGTATAATGTAAGGATAATACAAATCTGTATACATCTATAAAGGTATAGTTGTGGGTGGAGGAGTATTGTAATATAGTTAATCTTTTCTTGTTTAATAAATGTTTTAAGCTTTTGTTAAAAGTTCATTAGTTGACTCCGGTGACTCTGTTCAGTAGCCCTTCTCCACGTATCTAAACAAACAAATAAAAGTTAGGATCTATCAAGCTGGGGTCCACCCTGGGATCAGGCTTGCCCAGGGGTAACCTCAGCTGGGATCATAACAAAAGGCACCAACCAGCAGGGCCCAGATTGCCACAGATGTAGGTGTGATTTTGTCCTCCAGGTGTGCAGTAGAACAGCTCCAGGTTGCAGCTCCCTACCTTCAGGTTGTTGCCTCCATCCCTTGAACCCTTGCTACACCACCCCCCCAATCTGTCTGAACCTTTTTTTAACCCATCCCAGCTTCTTTCTATTTCCACATGCTCTCTGTTGGTTGTGATCTTACAATGATGATTAGTGTCATAGGGTGTTTCACATTAACCTAACAAGCATAAGTGCCTTAAAATCTCAATCTTCAGCTCCACAGCAACAACTTACAATTATATGGCTCCTTTAACATATTAAAACATTCCAAGGGACTTCACAGTGCTTGGTCCCTCACCTAGTATCTGCACCTAGCAAGGAGAGAACAGAAAAAATCCTAAAATTGCATCTTCAGTGGCAGAAACATCAGTATACATGACAAAACACGTACCTGGTCAACAATCCAATCAACAAAATGCAATAAAATATTTTGCAGAGGTGGGGACAAGTCCTCAGTTTTTTCAAGAACATCAATGAAATACATCAGTCGATATCAGATAGATTTCCCGAGAATTTAAATAATTTTACTGACAAAACAATATTGATGAAAAAGTTATAATTGAGAGTTTTTATTGACTGGAGACTTCTCAGCATCCTTGAACAAACGAGTGAAAATATGGTATTTGTTTTATGTGACTAAAGAAAGTCTTTGTCTGGACATGATTCTTCATACCTGTTTCTCATATAATTTAGGTCACCTATTGCTACTGAGATTCTTTGGATGCAGTGCTCTGATTGGATAAGCTGCAGAAAACAAAGCATTCTCAGAAAGACAGAGGCCCTCAGGCGATCAGCCTTACAGTGTTAGAAGTTAACTCAGCTGACATGCCTAAACATAGCCAAGACCTTCAACTGAACTATGGTACAAATCTGGGATATCACATGGTTTTAAAGCAGCTGCTGAATTTGAGTGCAAATGAAGCAAGGGAAGAGAAAAATCACTGAGCTACATTGTATTACCGCAATTTGGTTCAAACAGATTTCAAAGGCACAATTTGAAGGAAGGGAGAAGAATATGTCAATCTGCTTGCATAAAAATTTAATGGGAAAAAATTGGATCATCTTCTTTTGTTCAAAACTGTTCAAAATTGTTTTGATTTCAAAGTTCATTGCAAGCAGTACTTATCAAGTATATTAGCTCCGACATGAATTGAACTGTTGTTTCGAAACTCTTCAAGTACTGCACTTTGATTCCAAAGGCTTTTTTAAAATGTGGCCATTTAACTCTAAGAGCAGGATGCCAGATACTTGTAAGTAGCAAGTTTGATCCTGAACCTTCTCCTCAACCCTGCTACAGCTTAAAGCCAATCTTAACCTCAGCTGAACTCAGCTATACTTCCAGGTTCAATTCTTCTCTGGCTTGTGCAAGCATCAGGCAGGACTACTGGATGGGACCTAATGTTAACTGGAGAAGGGAAGTTGTGGGCTGCTGCAGGCCTCAAAGAACTTTAGCAATACAAAATCCTGGTGGTATTTTGGCCTATTGACAGCTATGAGAAAGAGAAGCCAGATGATCATCAAGTTACACAGTGCAGCCTACTGTGCCCTGGATGAGGAAAAACAACTTTCCAAAACTCCCAGGAGGTTGGGGGGCAGCCCCAATCTCCAACCTGTAGGGGCAGCCCTCCTCCAACACTCAGTTTTCTTGATTGGTCTTTGGAGCTGGTGCCTGTCCAGTAGAATTCAGGAAAAAAATTACATGTTGGGTGTTATGAAATCACTTCTATCCCATTATGCTGGAGTCACCAGGGAATGTCTTCATGTGAAAGTGATTTCACTACTTTTCCTCTTCCCGACAATTTTATTTTCTCTCCTTCCCATACACCCCTCTCCGCAAGGCATTAGCTCTTTGTTGGGTACAGCTTTGTGGGACTAATAATGAAGAGGCCCAGTCTAATGCTTTGGGGCATGGGTTCAAATCCCACTACAGCAGCTGATGCAATTAAATTAATTTAATGAATTTTGTATTAAAAGCTAGCCTCAGTAATGCAAAAACGAAATGGTTGCAGCAGCAATAAACACACAGCTCCAGCCTATGATGAATTGGGAGGCTGATGATGCCATTGAGGCATTTGAGAAGTTTAAACAAAAGTGCGGACTGACATTCAGTAGCTTTCTGAAAGGCATTAGTAAAATGAAAGGCTGCAAGATCAGCTGAGTTGGTGCTCTGCACACCCTGAAGCACAAAAAGAATTAGTTTAGAAAAATAATCAAGATGTGTAAGATTCTTAAAGTGTCTACTTTATTTATAAAAATTAATTGTTAATCACAGAGTCACAGAATTGTTACAATGCAGAAGGTGGCCATTCAGCCCATTGTGTCTGCACTGGCTCTCCGAAAGAGCAAATCACCTAGTGTAATTCTCTTGCCATCTCCCCATAACCTTGCAGATTGTTTCATTTCAAATAATCATCTAATTCCATTTTGAATACCATTACTGAACCTGCCTCCACCGCACTCTCAGGGAGTGCATCCCAGACCCTAACCACTCGCTGTGTGAAAAGTTTTTTCTCATATCGCTTTTGCTTCTTTTGCCAATGACTTTAAATCTGTGCCCTCCTCGTTCTCAATCCTTTCAAGAGTGGGAACAGTTTCCCCCTAACTGATCTGACCAGACCCCTCATGATTTTGAATATCTCTATCAAATCTCCTTTCAACCTTCTCTTCTCCAAGGAAAAGAGTCCCAACTTTTCCAATCTAGCATCATAACTGAAGTTTCTCATTAATGGAAATGTTCTCGTAAACCTCTTCTGCACTTTCTCCAATGACTTCACATCCTTCCTAAAGTACGGCACGCAGAAATGTACGCAACACTCCAGCTGAGGTCTAACTAATCTTCTTTAGTTTAGCTAATATAAAAAAGTTAATGATTGAAATAAGTGATACAGTGAAATTATTTTTTTAAAAGAAAGAAGGATGTTATATTGTTATATTATTTGTAGACAGCTAAGAACTAATTGTTATGGAAGTGTGCATCTGGAGTGCTACAACTCACTTCTGCAATGCGATCAAGTAACAACGTATCACTCCACCAGCCACATAGATAGCTGTCAGATGTTATGGCACAGCCGATGGTAAATGCTGAGTTGTTCAAATCCCAAAGGGAAACTTGAAACAACTGCTACAACTTGTTTTGCAGTTTGTATAAATTTTGAGATGCGTGCCTTGAATTCAGTAGTAATAAGACCACCAAGTCTTATAGGTTTTTACAAAACTAGATTAAACATTTATTAACAAGAGAAATGATTTTAAACACATACATAAATCTACTAATTACTACTATGATAACTCCTTAGCCCCCTACTTAATTTGACTCCCAGTTACACTTTCATTAGGGCAACAGTAAGACACATAGATTTTAAAAGACCCAGGCAAAGTGAGACACAATACCCTGAACCCATTGAATTCAAAGGGAGTTTTCTTAAATTCAGTTCTTTGAAAACAGCAGCTTGAGGCATAGATGCTGAGGGCTTTTCACTCTTGTTAGATTTTAAAAATGCCTACCCTTGCACACAACCTTCACTCCTTTATACATATTTTCCCCTTTGAATGCAAATACCTATTGTTTCACCATGGCTTTGGACTTTACCTCTCTGATCATATAAAATTTATCATAGTACTAATTTTACCAGTAAACTTTGGGAAAAATAAATACACTGTTTCTTAACTTCACCTGGCTAGATATATTTCACTCCCTCTTTTGAAAACAATTTTATTTAAAAATGCAAATGCCCTTTTACACCTTACATTCTAAACTTCCCCCATGTTTACCATGTTTATATCAAAACCTTTAGACCATCTGCCTTTAATCCAATTAAGTCACACACACGCACAGACACATATAGACACAGATGCCACTATTTTACAATAAATTACAATAGCATTATTATATCTACCTGACACAGAAATACACTGGATGAAGCTTTAACATTTTGAGTCTAAAAGTGTGATTATTTTGAACTTATGGGAACCAGAAGACATAACACATCAGCACCCAGCATTCTTATTACTTCTTAAATAGATGTGTCAACTCCAAACTCTCAAACTAACAAATGCAGCATTTACTGTGAGTTTTGGAATTATTAAACTCCATACAAAACAAAATTGTCTGCTATGGGTGTCGACTGGGTCAAGCAAAGCTTGAGCCAAAACTTAGTTTTGTTTTAATACCTGGTTGAGAATCTGCTTGTTTGCCATTACTGTTTAACACTTTAACACTGAGTATCAAATGCTCTTTAACATCATTCAGTGCATGTTTATTTTTGGCATATCTTATATTTTCTATCCATTTGAACATGGAAAAGGTAACTGGAGTGATTATTTTTGAAATAGGTTCATTAATAAACATAAATAGTTCATTATTTCATGAACCAATAGACTGTAATATTTAGCTAAGCATTTCCTTGACCTGTTAGTGACTCCATTGTATTCTTAGTTCCAGTTTATTTAAAATATACACAAGCCTCCTGCTCCTGTTTTGTTTGTGTCAGAGTCACAGACTGACATCCGTATTCCACTAACAGTTTTATTATGAATATGATCAACAATGTGATAATGACCAAATAGTCTATTTTTATGATCTTGGTTGAGGGATAGATATTGGCCAGGACACTGAGGATAACTCCACTGCTCTTCTTCAAAATAGTGCATGGGATCAGTTACATGCACCTGAAGATGGGGCTATGGTTTACCATCTCATCTGAAAGATAGCACCTCTGACAGTGCGGTGTTCCCTCAGAACTACACTGGTGTATACAATGAGCATAATCCTGACCAGAAAAATGTATTTCTTTTGCTAAACTGAAAGAAATATTTCTTACTCCATTATTCCTGTTTTTAATACTATTTTTGTGCTTAATTTTACTCTGGTAGCATGCAATACTTTTGGAATTGGTCAGGAGTTATGAAGGCATATTTTCCTGGACACTCTGCAATAACTGATCTATTTCTACAATTTGCAAGGTACAAATCAGGAGTGTGATGGAATTTTCACCACACAGCTGGATTAGGTAGCTGCAACAATCAACAAGGTCCAGGAAAGACAGACCACTTCAATTGATTAGCAACACATCTCTGGCCTCAATATCTACCCTATTCCTCACTGACACATTGGAGCTGCCATTTGTACTTGCAGCAGGATACACTGCAGCAACTCAGGAATTTGTATTTGTCTTTACAATAGAAGAATCAAAAAGCATCCCAAGAATAGTAGAAAATCAAGAGGCAAATGGGAGGGAGGAACTTAATACAATCATGGTCACTAGAGAAAAAGTAATGGGAAAACTAATGGGACTAAAGGCTGACCAGTCCCTTGGACCTGATGACCTGCAGCCTAGGGTCTTACAAGTGGTGGCTACAGAGATTATGGATACATTGGCTGTAATCTTCCAAAATCCTCTAGGTTCTGGAAAGGTCCCTGCAGATTGGAAAACCTCAAATGTAACAACTCTACTCAAGGAAGAATGGAGACAGGAAGCAGGAAACTACAGGCCAGTTAGTCTAAAACCTGTCATTGGGAAAATGCTAGAATCCATTATTAAGGCGGCTGTTGCAGGGCATTTAGGAAATCATAATACTATCAGGCAGAGTCAACATGGTTTTGTGATAGGGAAACAGTTTGACAAATTTATTCGAGTTCTTTGAGGATGTAACAAATATTGTGAATAAAGAGGAACCAGTAGATGCAGTATATTTAGATTTCCAAAAGACACTCAATAAGGTGACACACAAAAGGTTTCTGCAAAAGATAAGAGCTCATGGTTCTGGGGGTAATATATTAGTGTCGATAGAGGATTGGTAAACTAACACGAAACTGGGAGTCAAGATAAATGGTTCATTGTCAGTTTGCCAAACTGTAACTAATGGAGTGTCACAGGGATCAGTGCTGGAGCATTAACTATTTACAATCTATATTAATGATTTGGATGACGGGGCCGATAGTCCTGTGGCCAACTTTGCTGACAATATAAGGATAGGTAGGAAAGCAAGTTGTGAGGAGGATACAAAGAGTCTACAAAGGGATACTATTAAGTTAAATGAGTGGGCAGAAATTTGGCAAATGTGGGAAAATATGAGGTTGTCCACATTGGCAGCATCAATAGAAAATCAGAATATTATTTAAATGGAGTGAGATTGCAAAATGCTGTGACACAGAAGGATCTGAGTGTGCTTGTACATGAATCAGAAAAAGTTAGCTTGCAGGTGCAGCAAGCAGTTAAGAAGGTAAATGAAATAATGGTCTTTATGGCAAAGTGGATACAATATAAAAGTAAGGATGTCTTACTACAACTGTACAGGGCTTAGGTAAGACTGCACCTAGAGTACTGCATGTGTACAGTTTTAGTTCCCTTACTTAAGAAGGGATATACTTGCATTGGAAGCAGTCCAGAGAAGGTTCACGGGGCTGATTCCTGGGATGAAGTGGTTGCCTTATGAAGAAAATTTGAGAAGAGTGGGCCTATACTCAATGGAGTTTAGATGAATGAGAGGAGATCTTATTGAACCATATAAGATTTTGGTAGGGTTTGTCAGGGTAGATGGTGGGAGGATGTTTCCTCTCCAAGAAATCTAGAATCAGGAGGCACCATTTAAAAATAAGGGGTCTCCAATTTAAGACGGGATGAGGAGGAATTCCTTTTTACAGAGAGTCATTAGTCTTTGGAATTCTCCTTCACAGAGAACAGTGGAGCCTGGGTGGTTGAATATATGCAAGGTGGAGTTAGAAAGATTTTTGATCTACAAGGGAGTCAAGTGTTATGTGGAAGTTTGGCAGGAAAGTAGAGTTAAAACCACAATCAGATCAACCATTATCTTATTATATGGCAGAGCAGGCTCTCTGGGCTGAATAGCCTACTCTTGCTCCTATTTCTTATGATCTTCTTGTGATGTTTGTATTTAACATTTATGCTTTTTTGTAAAAGGACATTTTAGCTAAAAAGAAGTGTTATATAAATAAACTGACAGTAGGGTATTCTAAGTCCCGAATGTATTGCCTTCTGGTGTAGAATAAGCAATAAAGGAACGTTCTGTTTTATACAAAGGAAGCTGGGGTTTGAAGCAGATAGCTGTGTGTGTGTATTCTTAATTGTTACGAAGTGACAAAACACTTCAAATGGCGACGAGGATAGGATCATCATTATGAGGGTCTTTAGAGGCTTTTGATCCAGCTACTATGGACTTTGTAGTTTATGTTGAGCAAATGGAACAGTTTATCATTGTGAATGGGGTTGAAGAGGAAAAGCAGGCCTCAGTGTTTCTTAGAGTCAGTGGAATGAAAAATTTCACTTTACTGAGAAATCTCATTGCTCCTGACAAACCAGTAGGTAAAAGCTTTAAAGAGCGTGTGGATGTTTGAGAAAGCACTTCAATCCCAGACCAGCAATTATTGACTAGAGATTAAAGTTTCACTGAAGAGAACAGCATGAGGATGAGTCAATTTCCCAGTTCCTGGCTGAGTTGAGAAAATTAGCGGAAAATTGTGACTTTAAAGGTTACCTGGAAGGAGCATTGCATGATCACATGGTTTGTGGAGTAAGAAATGAAAGAATTCAGTGTAGATTGTTAGTGGGGCAAAAGTTGACACTGAAGGAAGCGTTTGAGATTGCGCAAAGCATAGAAATGGCAGAGAAACAAGCTGGAGATTTGAAAGTGCATTCTAACAATGTCAAAGTTAAAATAGTAAAGTTAGGGTATACTCGATTTCAAACATGTTACCGCTGTAATGGAACAAGGCATAACGCAAAGGCATGTAAGTGGAAAACCACTGATTGTCGCTACTGTGGAAGAAAAAGGACACATACAGCGTGCATGTAGATCAAAGGCTGATCACAGTATAGCAGTACCGCCAAGAAAAGGGCATCACGAGGAGCACGCAGACAAGCAGCGCCTGAAAATAAACGTACAATTTTAAAAGACGCATTATTTGGAAACAAAATACAGAAGTAATGCGAATCCATACAAGACAGAAAGTGAAACTAACAGTGACAATGCAGAAGAGCAATTGTACTGCACTCAGTCTGATCTGAAACTAGGAGAACAACTAAAAGTTGGCATTGCCTTAATTGGTACAATGTTTGAAATGGAGGTTGACACCGGAGCATCTGTTTCTATTGCTTCAGAGAAGACATGGGAAAAAATTTTCAAAAAAATGCCCATTCGAGAAAACCCCCCTCCAGCTTAGCACCTACACTGGTGAGCCTGTGAATATACTTAGAATAATGTCCATTCAAGCTAAATATGGAGATCAAGTAGCAAGGTTGCCAATTATCATTGTGGAAGGGGATCGATCGTCCATCGCTTATGGGCAGAAACTGGCTCAAAGGAATTCGGCTGGACTGGAATAAAATAAATAAAGTGCATTGCAATCCCATGTTGCAGTCCTTAGTAGGGGCGGTGATGGCGTAGTGGTATTCTCACTAGCCTTGTAATCCAGAGACCCAGGTAATGCTCTGGGGATCTGGGTTCCAATCCCACCCACGGCAGATGGTGGAATTTGAATTTAATAAAAATCTGGAATTCACTAATGTCCTTTAGGAAGGAAATCTGTCATCCTTAAGACCCACAGCAATGAGCAATGTGGTTGACTCTGAAATGACCTAGCGAGTCACTCAGTTGTAAAAAAAAAGTTGCTACAAAGTCACAAAAAAAAAGGAATGAAGCTGGACGGACCACCCAGCGTCGACCTAGGCACTGGAAACGACAACGGCAATCTCAGCCCTGCAAAGTCCTCCTTACTAACCTATCTGGGGGCTGTCAGCAACAGCCTGGCATAGTCATCTTCATGGAATCATACCTTACAGATAATGTCCCAGACATTACCATCCCTGGGTATCTCCTGTCTCACCGACAGAACAGACCCAGCAGAGGGGGAGGCACAGTGGTATACCATCCTCCCTCAATTGATGAGTCATTGCTCCTCCATATTGAACATCACTTGGAGGAAGCACTGAGAGTGGCAAGGGTGCAAAATGTACTCTGGGTGGGGGACTTCAATGTCCAGCACCAAGAGTGGCTCGGTAGCACCACTACTGGCCGAGCCCTAAATTACATAGCTGCTAGAGTGAGTCTGCGGTAGGTGGTGAGGGAACCAACAAGAGGTAAAAACATACTTGACCTCATACTCACCATACCTGCCTGCCACAGATGCATCTGTCCATGACAGTATCGGTAGGAGTGACCACTGCACAGTCGTCGTGGAGACGAAGTCCTGCCTTTACATTGAGGATATCCTCCATCGTGTTGTGTTGCACTACCACCGTGCTAAATGGGATAGATTTCGAGCAGATCTAGCAACTCAAGACTGGGCATCCATGAGGCACTGTGGGCCATCAACAGCAGCAGAGTTGTACTCGAGCATAATCTGTAACCTCATAGCCCGGCATATCCCCCACTCTACCATTACAATCAAGCCAGGGGATCAATACTGGTTCGATTAAGAGTGCAGGAGGGCATGCCAGCAGCAGCACCAGGCATACCTAAAAATGAGGTGTCAACCTGGTGAAGCTATAACATAGGACTACTTGCATGCCAAACAGCATAATCAGCAAGTTAACAGCTGAAGGCACTGGATGCTGCAAAGGCTATGGGCCCTGACAACATTCCGACAATAGTACTGAAGGTTTGTGCTCCAGAACTTGCTGCACCCATAGCCAAGCTGTTTCAGTACAGCTACAACACTGGCATCTACACGACCATGTGGAAAATTGCCCAGGTATGTCCTGCACATAAAAAGCAAGTCAAATCCAACCCGGCCAATTACCACCCCATCAGTCTACTCTCCATCATCAGTAAAGTGATGGAAGGGGTCATCAACAGTGCTATCAAGTGGCATTTGCTGAGCAATAATCTGCTCACTGTTGTCCAGTTTGGGTTCCGCCAGGGCCACTCAGCTCCTGACCTCATTACAGCCTTGGTTCAAGCATGGGCAAAAGAGCTGAACTTCCGATGTGAGGTGAGAGCGACTGCCCTTGACATCAAGGCTGCATTTGACCATGTGTGGCATCAAGGAGCCCTAGCAAAACTGGAGTCAATGGGAATTGGGGAAAACTCTCCACTGGTTAGAGTCATACCTAGCACAAAGGAAGATGGTTGTGGTTGTTGGAGGTCAGTCATATCTCAGCTCCAGGACATCACTGCAGGAGTTCCTCAGGGTAGTGACCTCGGCCCAACCATCTTCAGCTGCTTCATCAATGACCTTCCTTCCATCATAAAGTCAGAAAAGGGGTTGTTCGCTGATGATTGCACATTGTTCAGCACCATTCACGACATCTCAGACACTGAAGCAGTCTATGTCCAAATGCAGCAAGACCTTGACAATATCCAGGCTTGGGCTGACAAGTGACAAGTAACAGTCGCACCACACAAGTGCCAGGCAATGACCATCTCCAACAAGAGAGAATCCAACCATCACCCCTCGATGTTCAATTGCATGACCATCACTGAATCCCCCACTATTAACATCCTGGGGGTTACCATTGACCAGAAACTGAACTGGACTAGCCATTTAATACTGTGGCTACAAGAGCAGGTCAGAGGCTCAGAATCATGCAACGAGTAGCTCACCTCCTGACTCCCGAAAGCCTGTCCACCATCTACAAGGCACAAGTCAGGACAGTGATGGAATACTCCCCACTTGACTGAATGAGTGCAGCTCCCACAACTGTTTCATATGTGAGCTGCATAAATATTATTGTTTCATATGACTTGGATGGGATTGCATGAATTGATGCTGAGAAATGGAGGGTTGGTGTTTGCTGGACTGCTCTGTGTTAGTGGCATGAGGTGGGCAGGGGTTTGCAGCTATAGTTGCAGATGTGGGTACAGGGAAAAAGTGGCTTTTGCATCTGGTTTATAGATTGATAGACTGGTGGAATCAAAGTGAACCTCAAAATAATGAGGGCACCTAGGCATCCTGGGCAGCAGTGTTTGTCACTGGTGGTGCACTGCCCGCACTGCTTTCCACCTGCGTCACCTCCTCCCACTCTCCCTTGTCTTAATCCACTTCAAAACCCTCCAAAGATGCTCTCTTCTGTACACATTATTCCTCCTGCAGCTCCAAATCCTGTTACTGCATAATGTTGTGCAGAGTGCAGTACACCACAACCATTCTGGAGTCTCTGGCATACTAATGTGCCTCTCCAAATCTGTTCAGGCACCTGAAAACACATGGCCAGCAAGTGTGCTTGCTCACAGATATGGCATTCATTGTACCGCTCCAGGGCCTCATTCCTTGGGTTTCTGAGATGTGTCATCAGCCACATTTTAAATGCATATCTCTCGTCTCCAAGCAGCCAGCCAATGAGACTGCTTTGATGTATGAAGAGATCAGGGTGGGTGTACTGCCAAAGGTCAAAAATAGCATGGCAGTTTCCTGGGAATCTTGCGCTCACCTGCATTAATATCTTTTTGTGGTTGCACAGTGATGGAGTGGAAACCATTGCAGTTGATGACATGCCTCGGTGATCTTGGGGTGCCTTCATTGCCGCATATATGCATTCAATAACACCCGGTGGAAAACTAAATAGGGTTGCAAGCTTAAGTGCCCGTTCATTCCAAGCGGCATTGCCACAGGCAAAACTCTCATAAATGCTGGCCCTGGGAAACAAGCCATCACTCACCGGTCTTTTGCACTTGTGGGTAAGATCCTGCCAATGACTGTGCAGTACCCTGGAAGGATCCAGAGGCAAGGATGTTGAGGGAGCAGATGACTTTGACAGCCATTAATAAAGTATGGTCCAGGTTCAGTTGGCAGTACATCTTGTTCTGCAAACTTCTGCCACCACTTAACATGATGCCCTGAGCTTCCTTAGATACTTGTGTTCTGACATGTTGAAGAAGCTTATCCCCTGCCTATAGATCCTGGATATGGCCTCCTGTGAGCTGCATCTCTCTGCTGAGCCCCTCAGTCCTGTGGAGCGGTAGGTCTGTGAGCAGTAGGCTTTTGCTGCTGCAGGTCATGCTGGTCCTTGTTTTCCTGGTTCTAGTGGTGGTCACCTTTTTCCTCACCGGAGATCCAAAGTAAAACATTGTAAGCATTCAGCTTCCATGCTGATCTGAGGTCAATGGGAACAGTTTCTCCCTATCTACTTTGTCCAGATCTCTCAAATCTCTCAATCTTCACTTCCCCAAGGAGAACAGTCCCAGCTTCTCCAAACTATGTGTCTGAAGTTTCTCATCTCTGAAACCATTCTCGTGAATTTTCTCTGCCCCTTTCTAATGCCTTCACATCCCTCCTAAAGTGCAGTGTCCAGAGCTGGACACAGTACTCCAGTTAAGACTGAACCAGTATATTATAAAGGTTCACCATAATGTCTATGTTTTTGTACTCTCTGCCCCTACTCATAAAACACAGGATCTCATTGGTCTGCATGGCTCAGCTAATCAGCTGGATTTATTTCACCAACCAACAGAGAAGTCCTCTTTACCTTTGTTTTAACCTTCTTTTCTTTCTTTGCTTTCTTCCTTCTCTCCGTTTGCTGATCCTCACTTCTTGGATAAATCATGACATTTAACTAAATGGGATTTCCCAGTGTTATTAAGCAGTCTACTAACTGCCTCATATCTTTTCTTTGTCTCTGAAGGTACATCAAATTTAATTTGTACAGACAGTGGGTGCACCACACAAAACTGCATTGATAGTCAGTGTACCACAAAATATTTCACTGACAATGTGCACACCACATTGAACTGCCATGCGTTCCAGTGTTGAATCACTTTCACCCAATACTTAGCTCACCAAACCAGTTAATATATTATACCACATGCCACTTATTGGATTGTCCAGACTACTGGGAAAAGTGGACAAACTACATGCCTGTGCAAAGTGAATGTGGTGACATGTTGTTTTTTTGGTTTGTCCAGACAGGGTTACTGGTTTGTCTAGACAAGCTTTACCTCATGCCTGACCCTGAACAGAGCAGCAAGGGGGGTTTCTGTTTTTTTTAACTGCGCTCCCAAAAAAAGTCACATTTTTTAGCCTTAGTTGAATACTCTATGTACTCAAAAGACAAATTAAGTAGATTAATCTAATACTTAATTATTAATGTAATGTCAATATACTATCTCGGTTTTCAGTGATTTAATTTTGGCCATTTTTAGAGAGCTCTGAGTTTGGAGATTTGGGAAAGTTCAGTGTGTTTGACTCATATCAATGTACGTGGTTAATGCTAATTTACAAAAAATGTTACTTAGAGTCTAGTTAAAAAATAAAATGAAATCAGCTATAGTAATCTCCCAAGAGCAATGATTCAGAGCAATGAACTGAAAAGACTAAGGCCGGAATTTTCCAGCCGCTTTGATGTGAAGTGTCGTGGCAGGGGGTTGGGGGGCAGGGAGCAATATGGCAAAAAGGCCAAAAATCGATTTCACGCCAAACTGAAAGCACAGTGGGACCATCTGATGGTTTCTGCCATGGCAGAATGCCAATCCTGCTGAACGCCTGCGTGAACCAGCTTTGCATCCCACTAATAGGATGCAAAGTAAGGCCCAACCGGAATCACCCCCCATGCCAGATTTACCTTTACGCCGGTGGGAAAATACGCTGGCCCAGAACACGTCTTGACAAGTGTGACGTGTAGAAGTCGGGAGTTAGAGCCTTGGTCAGATCGTGGACATTCCGTGGAGCAGAAGATTCTGGAGCCCTACAGCTACCGGACCCTGGAGGAACACGTGCATTGCATGCTGGGTGGATTCTCATGGACATGGCTCTGCCACGAAGCAGCTCATGGAAGGTGGGAGGTGTCTGCTTCGGAACATCACGGTCTTGGCCTTAGGCTGCTATGGACGATCGACAAGTGGTGGGGGAGTGGAAGGACCAGGTGTGAGTGGGACAGGAAGGCGTATGGGATTAGTCGGGGGTGGTGAGGGTGGGGGGAATGGAATGAAGGTGTCAGTGGGAGGTGAGGTTGGGAGCGGGGGGATGAAGGTGTCAGAGGGGGGTGACATTGGGAGGGCTGGAAAGAAGATGTCAGCAAGGGGGGGGCGAAGTTGGGGGAGGAATGAAGGTGTCAGGGGGGTAAAGTTGGGAGGGAGAGGAGGGAGTGCAGTGAGGAGGGTGTAATGGGGAGAATACAGCAAGTGGGAAGGTAGGTGTAAGGGGGGAGGAAGGTGTAAGGGAAGGAGTTTGGAGGGGGGAAGGAGTCCAGGGGGAGGAAGGAGTCCAGAGGAGGAAGGAGTGCGGAGGAAGTTGGAATCCAGGGGGAGGAAGGAGTTTGGAGGGGGGAAAGGAGCAAGGGTGGAGGAGGTAGTAAAGGAGTCGTGTCTAAGTGAATGTGCAAGGGAGGGGTCTGTGGAGTCAATGACTGCCTCCTGGGGAGCGAAATGAGGGTGGGCGTGGTAGGAGGGAATGGTGAATATGAGAGGGGGCAGAGTGAGCCAGAAGGGTGAGGTTGCGGCATTAGTGGTAGAAGGGACGGCGAATGCCAAGGGGTTTGGTGGGGACTCGGAGGCAGACACAGAGTCTGGGAGTGGAAAGGACGAGGTTGGGGATGTGAACGTGGATGGGGGTGGGATTCTCAGGAAGGTAGGGAACGTGCATGTTCACCTGGATACCTTGGAAAGATAAGGGTTCGATTTAGCTGGTGACGGTGGAGAGGTGGAAGGTGATGCTAGAGGGCTCAACAGTGATAGGGGAATAGACATGGGTGACTGGGGGAGGGGAAAGGACAGGGAAGCTGAGCAGAAATGTGACGACTAACATTTTTTTCAAATCGAAAGTGAGCGGAGTCATGGACAGGATGAGGACGTGAGCTCGAGAGGATATGAGCCTGATGGAGATGTGAGGGTGTGTGTGAGAGTTAGTGGTGTTGTCCCTTGAGGTGTGAGATTCCTGTGGATGTGTGATGGGTTTGTGAGTGTGTGAGTTGAGAGTGATGAGGTGGTTGACTTACCATGTTGGAACGGATGAGAGCATTCATCCTCTTCCTGCACTGGATGGCTGACCTCCTCTGTGTTCCGGTGGTGGCTGCCACCGCCTCCCAGGCCGGATTGGTGACTCTAATGGGCCTCCTGCAGCTAGGGCAGAGGTAGAGGACATCGCGGCGACTTTCCACTGCGTCCAACAGGTGCCCCAGAGAGGCGTCACTGAATTTCGGGGCTGCCTTCTTCTTTGCTTTCAGGGCCATCTATCACCTGGAGCTGTCCTGGTAGTAAACATGAAGTAGGCTGCGCTCTGGTGCGCTTTAAATATGGCACCCGGAGAGAGGAAGCACTGAGGTCACAATCTGGCGGGCAAATCCAAGCCTGCCAGCCAATGATCCAGTGTGTTCCCCATGAATGCATAATTTATGAGGCACTGGGAATTGGACAATACAGCCAGAAAATTCACCATTGCAGCTGGCAGGTAAAATGTCATTTTTCCCACACACTACCACAGTTTGTGCAAATCTGAGACGATTCCATCCTAAGAGACTAATTTGTCCAGTTACAATAGATATCGGTTAAATCAGGCAAGTCAGGCCTTCATCTAAGACCCCCCTCAAACAAATTTTGCTATGATGTCAATAATACAATTTTCAGCACCTGTAACCTTGTTATGCATTGGGCATTGCCTCTCATTCTGTGGGACTGAAGCCTGAGCCTGCTCAGCATCCATTGCACATGGTGCACTATTAACATTGGATGCCACATTCTGATTTCTGATGGTAATGGTAAGAGATGCTAAGCTGCATGGTATCTTCAATAAGAGGCAGAGCACCGCACAGGTACATCCCATTGAGACCAGGCAGGTCAGTTCTTTCCAGGATAAACTTCGTATTTGTGTCCCAAATTCTGTCAGATCCACCAATGCCAAGCTGGCGCACTTCTCTGACCACTGCCTGCTATTGGCTGACTGTCACTTTTAGGAAGACCAGAGAGTTAGCAGGAGAACATGGGGCAGAATTTTGCTCTCGTCAGGCTGGCGTGGTGGGCGGGCCCGGAAGCGGTCACAAAACCAACCACCGCCCGCGATCAGGCCCCGACATGGATTTCACACTGGCTGGCCATTAATTAAACGCATGCTGCAGTGCTCAGCTCTGCCAGGGTGGGGGGCGGGTGATGCGCAAGAGTGGAAGTGTGCGCATGCGCATGGGTGCGCTCAGTGAAAGCTCCCTGAGGCACAGATCTACATCAGGGAGCTGAAGAATTTTGAAAATAAAAAATAAAGAATTTTAAAATGTTGATAACATGTCCCCTCATGTGACTCTGTCACATGAGCAGGGGCATGTTGCCCGTGAATGAGGTTTCACAAAATATCCAAAGGCCGCTTGGCCTTTTTATGCCCACCTGACAAGCGCAATTTTCTGCCCATGGATTCTGAACGTGAAACTGTTGACCCGAGAAAACATTGAGAAACTCAAAAGGGAATACAAAGGCTGGAGAACCGGCACAATTTTGGCACATTGGCGGTCAAAGCAAATATCAAGAGGTTGGCCATCAGGTCCTTCAAGACTAGTTAAGCTCCCGGAAGCAACAATTTGCCGGCTGAATTTTTTTCGACTCCATGTGACTGGAGACCTGTGGGGCGTGTATGAGAGTATGTTTCCAGCCAGCAGCATGTCAGAATCAATGAGGAAAGGCATCATCACACTCATCCAGAATGGAAGGGGAGCAGGAAGAAATCAAAAATTGGCTGCCCGTTTCACTGTTTAACATGGACTACAAAATTCCGTAGAAGGGCAATCGGACCAAGTCTGCTTTGGAGTTGGTGATCCATCCTGATCAGACCTGCACTGTATCCAACAGGAAGGTCTCTGACAGCCTCATGCTACTCAGGGATACAATTGTCTACCTGTGGGAAGGGGTAAACACCTGCCTCATCAGCTTGGGCCAGGAGAATCCTTTACCACAGGGCTGTCACGTAAAGGCCCACGTTTCATTTTTTGCTCCC
The DNA here is from genome assembly GCF_964194155.1 of Cetorhinus maximus. Classification (NCBI taxonomy): domain Eukaryota; kingdom Metazoa; phylum Chordata; class Chondrichthyes; order Lamniformes; family Cetorhinidae; genus Cetorhinus; species Cetorhinus maximus. The sequence continues at coordinate 99,671,347 of NC_135882.1, forward strand.
TCATGGGCCAGTGAGCAAATTCTAGAAAGGTAAGATTAGAAATTTAGCAATAGGAGCACCAGTTGGCCATTCAGCCCTTCAAGTCTGTTCTATCATTCTATTAGATCTTCATTGATTTGTACCACAACTTCCTTTACCTGCCTTTAATTCATATCCTATGATGCCCTTCCCTAATGAAAAAGTGTCAACCTCAATCTTGAGGCTCCAACTGTCCCCAGCAACCACAGACTTATGGGGGTTGGGGTGGGGGCTGTTAGGAAGGGTGTTCCAGGATTTTGACCCAGCGACAGTGAAGGAACAGTGATATATTTCCAAGTCAGGATGGTGAGTGACTTGGAGGGCAACTTCCAGGTGGTGGTGTTTCCATCTATCTGCTGCCCTTGTCCTTCCAGATGGTGGTGGTCTTGGGTTTGGAAGGTGCTGCCTAAGGAGCCTTGGTGAATTCTTGCAGTGCATCTTGTAGATGGTACACAATACTGCCACTGTGCGTCAGCGGTGGAGGGAGTGAATGTTTGTGGATGTGGTGCCAATCAAGTGGCTGCTTTGTCCTGGATGATGTCAAGCTTCTTAAGTGTTGTTGGAGCTGCACTCATCCAGGCAAATGGAGAGTATTCCATCACAGTCCTGACTTGTGCCTTGTAGATGGTGGACAGGCTCTGGGGAGTCAGGAGGTGAGTTACTCGCTGCAGGATTCCTAGCCTCTGACCTGCTTTTGTAGCCACAGCACTTATATGGCTGGTCCAGTTCAGTTACTGGTCAATGGTTGTCCCCAGGATGTTGATATTAAGTTCCAGATTTCCACTACACTTTGTGTGAAAAAGTGATTCCTATTTTCACTCCTGAACAGCCTAGCTCTAATACTAAAATCATCTGCCTCTGTTCTGGTTTCCCCCACCAGAGAAAATAGCTTCTCTACCCCATAAAACCCCTTTATTTTAAAATCTCTGGAGTTATATATTTGCGTCCTACAGTATCCAACCAATTTCTGCCATCCTCATTGAACATTCCTCTATAAATCAGAATAAACTGTTTGCACTGAAGCTTTTCTAAACAGCAATTCATTAGAGGAGGTACATAACTCACAATGTTAAACTTGGGAGATAATACAGTATAAACCACATCAATTAAATGTTTCATTTGCAATTGAAGGAGATTGTTTAACTGGCAAAGTCACGAGTAAGATATACAGCTCTCTTGTTTTTTACATAGCTTGATATGTTTGCTTTTATCCCCTTCTGCGATCTCCTCCAACTGTATAGCTGGCATTTACCTTCCACTTAGCTGACACCAGTTAATTCTTTGTGATCCATAACACTCTTTCAGATTTTTTCTCTCCCCACCAGGGCTCTCATTCCATCCAAACTTCTGATTCATTGACAGTGTTGCTCTGAAGGCATTTCCTGGGAGTGCTCGAGACAAGTCTGGGATAACTATCCAATTTCCCCAGCATCCTCTCTCTAGAACACTCGTGATGGCAAGGATGCTATGCATTGTGATTTCAACATCACATTGTTGGGCTACTTGTCATCATTGGTGTTCTGTGGGCATAGTATTACTGTAAAATTCTCAGGAAGTCAGCTTGAAGAGCTTTGCTCCTCAGACTGAAGCTCGCTGTATATTGACAGTAGACAGCAACCCTGTCGCCACCTGTCACCCCCTGTACCCAGTCCTTCACCACCCCTACCCCCGTAGCTGCTCCTTCACCACTTCTCCCCCCGTAGTTGCTCCCTCACCACCTCTCACTCCCGTAGCTGCTCCCTTACCACTTCTTTCCACCTGCAGCCACTCTCTCATCACCTCTCCCTGCTCCGAAGTCACTCCCTCACCTTTGAGTCAGGTGCATCAAGCTGTATATAGACCCTTGCTACACAAATACTAAGGACCAGATTTTCACAGCCTGATCCAAGCCTGAATGGAGGCCGGCAGCCTGAAAAAATGGCAGTGACGACACACAACCAGACGCCCTGCCTCTGTTTCCAGTGTCGTTGGTTTTCCCGAGACTGGGGAAGCACAAGCCTCCAAACTTACCAGTGATCTTAAACAGGCCAATTAAAGCTGTGAAAGGCTTGTTAAAAGCCTGACCTCTGTAATCTTTTGGAATCTTCCTAGGAGCGGCAGCATTCAGCAGCTGTCTGTCTCAGGCCAGCCACAGGCAGGCTAGGAGCATGTTGGGGACAAATCATGGAGGCCAGAAAAGTTTAAAAAGGTAAGTGTTCATACTTTTTATAGGTTAAAGGCCTTACCACTTTGAAGTTAAAGTTGCAGCAGCCAGTCACATGTGCTCTTCGGGCTGTTCCCAGGGTTGCACACTGAGATAAACATCAACTACTGCTGGAAAACCATCAACTGGGTGAAAGATGCTCTTTGGTTTGGGCTGAGTGAAACTTTCTGCCCATCCAGTGCAGAGAGCTATAGCTAATAATTGCAACATCTTCTACATCTGACTGCATCCATGAAACCAGCTAATCCAAATCGGCCGCAACGTTTAAAAATCTATGTTTAAAGACAATCAAAGGACATTTAACTGTACATTCTTTTAACTTTTTTTTATTGGACTCAAACTTCCCTTATTTCTGACACCTGTATGTGTGATGTCACGTTCTTATTATTGTTTTTCTTGGGTTTAATGGTTAATAAATTTGCTCTTTCTTTAAATCAAGAAAAGCCTGTTTGATTGGCTCCTTATTGCTCACAGCTTAAATCGTTGAATACATTCTGATTTGGAAAAGGCATATCCTCATGAAAAAGAAACTTAAACCTTTGTTGTAATCGGCTTAGGAGGTTTAATAAAAGGGAGCCAGTTCACCGCTTCTCACCTTGTCATAACTCAATACATAAAGTGCAATACAGCTCAGTTTCTTACAATACGGTAAATGAGGCGCTTCAACGCATTTGCCATTGCAGGTTATATTTACAATGTACTTTACACTTCATGTCAAACATTCTCTGGTACTTACAGCCCGAATGGTTTTATATGGGTTTCAACACCTGGTGTACTATAGCAGGAGGGCCTTAGACAGGGGCCTTTCCCTAGTGAGCCTTTGTGGAAGCCGCTCCAAGCTTTAATGCATCTCTCAGCAAGTAGTCCTGGACCCTGGAATGTGCCAGTCTGCAACACTGGATGATAGGAAAAGTCCCTCTCTTCGCACTCCGCTGAAGGTGTCTTGCTTGCTTTCCATCTTCAACTTGGAAGGTGGCCTTGTATTTTTAAATAGTTTGTTCTGTCTCATTTCAAAGTGCAAAATTTCCAGCCAGTTGAAAGTTGAAAATCATATTTTCAAAATTAAAGGGGCATAGCCTCATGACAATTGTCAAATTTCAAATGTCATGTAATCTACTTTTACAAATGTTATGAATAAAGTATATTTTGGGGGAAAAAATTGAGTGGAAAACATTTGTGATGCTGAAAGCCTGCACACTAAATGTATGCTAGATTAATTAAGGCCATGAAAAATATGTTAGTTAGGATGAGGCTCTGTAATATGGCTGGAGCATCTGAACACTGTTGCAGATGCGTGGCTCCCATATGAACCAGAAACTTGAAGGGAGGGGTACTGCAAAGGATGGCCTTTCCCTCGGGTTAGGTATTTGGTCTTAAAAATTTTCGGATTTGTTTGGATTAGCAGCAATTACCTACTGTATATTTATCTACCTTTTTCAAGCCGCCTTTCCTGCTTAGCTGCTTTACTACAAATAAACATACGTACAGCTTCTTAAAGCTGTACTCTATCTATGAACTCAGCCTGTTTCTCCAGGCATATTTCATTGTATGATGCCGAAATGGGTACCACTCTCGGCATCACTCTATACTATAGGTTATGAAGAAGGAGAATCAGAGGAGACATTCCAGGCAGTTGTCTTGGTGTTCTACATGTTCATTCAGGATTATCCTTGTGCTACCGCCCATGAGTACAGTGCCAAACAGAAATCATACCTGGACATATGTGAATGCAGAGATTACAAGAGTGATTTTCATCATCACTGACTGGGTGGTAGTCTGGCAGAGGAGATCGTTTATCTGTTCCAGAACCCACCCAATAGACACCCCATTGTGATAAATCAGTCCTTCCAAGCAATAGCAGAAACATCTGAATCTTTCAATTTACAGTGCAAAATGAATCTTGCAGGTCAAAGATGCCTCAATTGCCAGTTACTTAATGTATTTCCCCTTGAAAACACACAGGAATGCCAGAAGGCCTTACAGTTTTATCAACTTGCTGGATTCCCCAAAGTTTAGGACATTTTGATCGCACACATGCAACCGCATGTGTCCCTATTCCTAATGTCATCCTCTTCATGAACAGAAAGGGATTCCACTTTGAAGATATATAACTGATTTGTGTTACTATTTTGCCTGCTGCCTTTTGCACTCCTATATGGGAGGAAGTGAATGAGAAATCAAAGAACACAAAGCAGTGGCTGATATCAGCCAAAAGTTGTGGGAGACTTATGCTAAACTCAGTTCTTAATTCCTCAATTTAACAGTTGAGCTATTCTCTCTATAGTTTGTTGGACATCTAGTACTGGAAGAGCAAAATTTTTTTCAACTAAATATCGGGGAGGGAGATGCCATTGTTATCACCTCTCACAAAACTTGTGCCCCTAGTCCTACACCATCCCACTTCCTAGCATAGGTCTGAGGCTGAACCATACTGATCGCAACCATGGCATCATAATTGACATCGACATGAGCCTCCAATCATATATCCACCCCATCACAACAACTGCCTACGTCCACTTCTGCAACAATGCCCAGCTCCACTACTACCTCAGCTCATCTTCTGTAGAAACTCTCATCCTTGCCTTTGTTAGCCCTAGACTTGATTATTCCAGCAGTTGCCTGGCTAGTCTCGAATCTTCCACCCTCCTAAACCTAAAAGCATCCAAAACTCTGCTACTCATATCCTAACTCACACCAATTCCTGTTCAGCTAACTTCCCTATGCTCGCTGACCTACATTGACTCCCAGTCGAGCAACACCTCAATTTTAAAATTCTCATTCTTATTTTTAAACCCCTTCCTGAGTTTGGCCCTCCCCCTATCTTTGTAACCTCCATCTGTCCTACAACCCTATTAGCTATCTATGCTCCTCCAATCCTGGTCCCTTGAGCATTCCCAAGTTTAATTGCTCATCAGTTGGCTGCCATCCTTCAGCTATCTAAGCCCTAAGCTCTGGAATTCCTTCCATAAACCTTTTTGCTTCTCTATCACTTCTTCCCCCTTTCAGATGCTTCACTTCTCTATCTCTCCTTCTCCCTTCAAACCCACCTCTTTGACCAAGTCTCTAACATCTCCTATATCTCCTTATGTGACTTGGTGCCAAATTTTGATTGATAACACTCCTGGGATGTGCCTTGGGGCAGTTTACAGTTAAAGGTGCAATATAAATGCAAGTTGTTGTTGTGTTGTTGCTGTAATATTGCCTCCATGCCAAGATTCTTCTGAAAAGGAATCAAGATCCATAGCATTGGTGACCCCCCACCTCATGACCGCATTTGTATCTGTATTTGACAATTTATACCCAGGGCTGATCTGACACCAGAGGGAGCATTTGATCTCTTCCATGTATCCACAAAAGAAAGGATGCCAGTGTGGTGACATAGGGCCCATATTAGATTTTTATATTAAAATCATGGGGAGAAAAGTTAAAATGTTATATCAGCTTTTTATCCTGTATTTTTGCTAGCCTATTTTACCTCTTTGGATCGTAGGAATATATAGACTGTGTAGGCACATTTGAATCACCCAATGGTGTTTTCTCTCAACTTTCTAAAACTCTTTACTCTTATAGTAGTGAGTGCAAGAATGGTGGGCAAATGACACCAATCTGCTATGTGTCTGTATGATGGGGTTTACAAGTAATATAGACATATTATAGACTGTAAATACTCAGCAGCTCTGGCAGCATCTATGGAGAGAGAAACCGAGGTAATGCTTCAAGTCAAATATGACTTTACTTCAAAACTCCAGAACTCTTCAGAAGAGCTGTATTTGACTCAAAACGTTAACTTTGTTTCTATTTCCACAGGTGCTGCCAGACCTGCTGAGTATTTCCAGCACTTTCTGTTTCCAGCATTCACAGTATTTTACTTTTATTTTAGACCAGTGTCTGGAATATTCATAGTGAAACCAGTCTGGGTACAAAGTCAAGCAGAGTGGCTCCATTTCACTTTTTATTTCTACTCATCTTTTATCAGTCAGTAATCTAGGGAGGCTACAATATGACAGACTATCCCACTCTGGATTTGTGAGAGATGAGTAATGGCATTTGTTCCCTTCCCTAATTCATTACACTCTACTTCTGTTTTTAACAATATTGCGGAGAACCACTGAAGTCCATCCCACCAGTAAGTTGAGTGACTTATAGGTGAGTTGAGCCCCAAAAGCACTGAATGTGAAGTAACTTTCCACTCAACCCTAGTGACTTCACTTCCAAGAATGGTTTTCTTCACTTTACCCTATTGTCCCTGTAGTATTTCTTGGAGAAGGAAGTTAGCTGAATGTTCAAATTTTAATTCATCCATCCAATTCAAACTTTATCCTTTAACTTTTGGCTGCTATTCCAATCCCCACATCGGAACACAGTCTGAACTCAAACATAAGTCAGAAAGCCAGCTAACAGTTTGCATGTATACATCCACTCCTAAGCTTGAGTCTTCTTTCAAAGATTCTCAAGAAAGTGCAACCTGACTATTCCCCAAAATCGATATTCTAACTCCAAGGGCAGGATCTTCCGGTCAGCGAGCGGGGGCGGGGCCCACTCGCCAACCCATAAAATGATGCGGGATGACATCGAGTGGAACTCCCGACATCACCCCGCGTCATTTCGATTTTCAGGTCGGCGGGGGCGCAGGCAAGTTGGATGCGTGAAAGAGCGCACTCCTGGCTGAGGGAATCCCCCCTTGCCTGGACAAGGAGTGCCTAGCGCCTTAATTGGCCCGCCCACGTAAAATAGCGGTGCGCCCCCAATTGGGACGCTGATCAGAGGCGCGCCCACTCCCACACATCTGCCCCAACGAAGGGAAAATTTTTCCCCAAGGCAGGGAATTTTGCTGAGCCAGGGTGACTAGGCAGACCTTTAAAATTGGTAGGTGGGGTGCGAATGTAGAAGTCTCATCCCCATTTTTGGGAAGGGGATGAGGCATGAATCGCACAAGCGGGAAACACTAATCTAACACTAAATAAAATTAGTGCTGAGTTCAATCAGACACTATTTGCACTGTTCCAAGGGCCTTAACCTCAGTGTGGGAACCACAATTTTATTGAGGAGGCATAAGTGCTTGTGAAGGCAAATTTAAGGTCTGTGTAAGTGCTATGATCTAAAGTGATTTAAATCCCTGGGCCTCAGGTGGGTGCGCAGCTGCTAGCTGCCAACGCTGCCGCTGACGGCATGGACAGCTGCTGGCCTCTGATTGGCCGGCAGCACTTGACGGGTGGGACCTCGCCTGCCAGAGGCTTCAATTGCAGGGAAGGCCCAATGGCGGCCAGTTAAGTATCTGAAGGCCACTTGACTCCATCTGGCCTTCCCCATCGGTCTGATAACATCGTGGCCACGGATCTCTTTCTAGCATGCCTAACTTTTATTGTTTGTAGAGTTTTGGACCAGAATTTTACCTTTGGCCTGCGGGCGCATGCCCAACATGCCCAAATGTAAGACAAAAACAGAATTACCTGGAAAAACTCAGCAGGTCTGGCAGCATTGGCGGAGAAGAAAAGAGTTGACGTTTCGAGTCCTCATGACCCTTCAACAGATCGAAACGTCAACTCTTTTCTTCTCCGCCGATGCTGCCAGACCTGCTGAGTTTTTCCAGGTAATTCTGTTTTTGTTTTGGATTTCCAGCATCCACAGTTTTTTGTTTTTATGCCCAAATGTAATATGATGTGCGATGACGTCGAGCGTGTGTCCCGACGTCATCACGCTGTCTCGCTATATTTTGTTTGGCGGGTGCACACCGGAGTCGGCTGCCCGCCCGCCGATAATTGAAAGGCTTATTAAGGCCATTAACAAGGTAATTAAGTTGAAGTTCACGCTGCCCGCCCAACCTAATGGTTGGCGGACAGGCGAAAAGGCCAAGCAGCCTTTACATTTTTTAGGAAACCTCATCCATGAGCGGGATAAGGTTTCCTAAAGCTATTGTAAGTTAAATAAAAACTTCCTTTTGAAATTAAAAACATATCCCATCTCATGTGACACAGTCACATGAGGAGACATGTTTCATCGAGTTTTTATTATATTTATTCATTTTTTCAAAAAGCGTTTCAATCTCCCTGAGGCAGCTCTATGCCTCAGGGAGACTGAGGTGCTCTATTGAGCGCATGTGCAAACTGAGCGCCAGGCCCGGTTCTCCCTCCTCCCCCCGCCCACACAGATAGCACTCAGCACTACCGCTCGCGATCCACACAGGGCAGGCTTTAATTGGCCTGCCTGTGTGAAACCGCGGTGTGGAGCCGATCGCAGGCCCGCTCCCGCTGAGCCCACCCGTCATTAACACTGTGAAGTTACAAGTGATTCCAGAATATTGCCAGAAAATCTAAAAGGACTGCCACTTGCATTTTAAATTTATAATGCGACCATTGGCGTAAGAACAATCCAGAGTTGAATTTACAAACCTTGCTTTGTGAGCCACACCTGCCTGTATGTAATCAACTGCTGACAGATTAATACGCATAGATTTAGATTTATTCAATCACTTAAATTTATCAGATAATAGCAATGTATGCATAGCTTTTAAGTCTGTTTGAAACCTGATGTACTAAATTGACAAAAATAAGGGCACAGAAATCCTTATCCTTTTGTTCTTGGGTAATCCCTGCTGTTTTTGACACTGCATATGAGGCTCTGCTGCTCATCATATCATTGCTACTTGTTTAACAGAACAAATGGCCTGCCCAGATGACTAACATGATCAGAATCCAGCAGGTGGTTCTCACTTCAAGAGTTGTTTGCACCTTCCTCTTAATCTAACTTGTGAACAGTTACCAGCTCTTGGCTTTGATGTGTGTTTTGCAAAATCTGGCTTTGTTTATTTGTGAAGTTTTCAAATTAGTGTGTAATGGCACTCCCAGTATGAAGTAATTCAGAGAGGATCAACAGATTAGGCTAAGGTAAAGTGAAGGGAATGGGAGGGAGCACACTGTCTGATTCTGCACTTAATCATTAGGATGTGGTACAGACTAAAGGAATGTCGAGTGTACAGCCATTGACAATCATTCCTAACAGGAAGTGGGAAAACTAAGCAAATTAAACTGTCTTGCAATTTAAACAATGTCTACACTCTACAGCATCTTCAGTTATCTTTACAAACTGTGTTAATTTTGGTAACTTGTTTGAATAATAATGGAATTTATAATCAATTTGCAGCACATCTTAAAGTTGCCAAACTCAACCGTATGTATGTGCATTTCTAGATAATTTCAATTTAAATCCTTTCTACAATCGGGAGAAAAGAAGCAGACAGGTGATGTTCCTTTCTCCGCACCTAAAATAGTCAAGCATAAGGCAGAACTTTTTCAACTACCAGCAATTTGACGTTTTCTCATGGACCTGAGATTAAAACAAATGTCTTATAATAGAAGATGGTGCAGGTTGCAAAATGGCGTGACAGATATTCACAAAGCCAAAGTTGAGGCTTATTCTGAGTAACCAAAATCATTTACATCAATGTCTCTAACTTGTCAGTGAGTGGGGACAAATTCTATTCAAGGATCACCAAGTGTAATATTGGTCACAGCTAAATCATCAGGTATTTTATATGCTCTGAAGAGGCTTTTTAATGTTACAAAATGTTATTAATATTGATCAGGAGTAAGCCATTCAGCCCTTCGAGCCTGCTCCTCCATTCACTAAGATGATGTGATTGTGGCCTTAACTCCACTTTCCTGCCTGTCCAGGATAACCCTTAATTTTCTTGTCAATCAAAAATCTAACTCAGCCTTGAATATATTAAATGGCCCAGCCTCCACTGTTCTCTGCAGAAGAGAATTCAAAAGACTTTTGAGAGAAGAAATTCTTCCTCATTCCCATCTTAAATGGGAGATCCCTCATTTTTAAACTGTGCTCCCAAATTCTAGATTCCCCACAAGAGGAATCATCCTTCCAGCATCTACCCTGTCAAACCCCATCACATAGAAACCATAGAAAAGTTACGCTGCAGAAAGAGGCCATTCAGCCCATTGTGTCTGCACCGGCCAAAAAGAGACAAAAGAATCTAGCCACTTATTTTAATCCCATTTTCCAGCACCTAGTCTGTAGACTTGCAGGTTACAGCAATTCAGATGCAGATCCAGGTACATTTTAATCTTATATATTTCAAGAAGATCAACTTTCATTCTTCTAAACTCTAATGAGTGTTGGCCCAATCTTCTCAAACTTTCCTCATACAACAACCTCTTCATCCTAGAAATCAACTGAATGAACCTTTGCAGAATTGCTTCCAAAGCAAGTATATCTGTCCTGAATTAAGGAGACCAAAACTGTACACAGTACTCCAGATATAATCTCACCAATGTGCTGTACTGCTGTAGCAAGACTTCCCAAACTTTTATACTCCATCCCCCCTTGCAATAAAGGTCAACATTCCATTTGCCTTCCTAATAACTTGCTGCACCTGCATCTGAACTTCTTGTGATTCATGTACAAGAACGCCCACTTCCCTCTGTACTGCAGGATTCTGCAGTCTCTCTCCATTTAAATAATATTATCTGCCTTTCAATCGATCCTACCAAAGTGGACATCCTCACATTTTCCCATGACATAAGAACATAAGAAATTGGAGCAGGAGTAGGCCATTTGGCCCCTCAAGCCTGCCCTGCCATTCAATAAGATCATGGCTGATCTGCCCCAGGCCTCAACCCCTCTTTCGTGCCAGCTCCTCATAGCCCCCAACTCCCCAAAATTTCAAAAATCTATCTGCCTCCTCTTTAAATACCCACAGTGATCTAGCCTCCACAACTCTCTGGGGTAGAGAATTCCAGACATTCACTACCCTCTGAGAGAAGAAATTCCTTTGCATCTCAGTTTTAAATGAGTGTCCCTTATTCTGTAACTATGTCCTCTAGTTTGAGATTCCTCCACTAGTGGAAACATCTGCTCAACATCTACCTGTCACGCCCCCTCAGAATCTTGTACGTTTCAATAAGATCACCCCCACATTCTTCTAAACTCTAATGAATAAAGGCCTAACCTGTTTAGCCATTCTTGATAAGTCAACACCTTCTTCCCAGGAATCAGCCTAGTAAATCTTTTTTGAACTGCCTCCAATGCCAGTATATTCTTTCTTAAATAGGGGAACTAAAACTGTACACAGTACACCAGGTGCAGCCTCACCAACATCCTGTACAATTGTAACAAGACTTCCCTATTTTTAAACTCCAACTCCCTAGCAATACAGGCCAAAATTCCATTTGCTTTCTTAATTACTTGCTGCACCTGCATGCTAACTTTTTGTGTTTCATGCACAAGAACACCCAGATCCTTCTGTGCTGCACTTTTTTGGAGTCTTTCTCCATTTAAATAATAGTCTGCCTTTTGATTCTTCCTACCAAAGTGCATGGCCTCACACTTTCTTACATTAAACACCATCTGCCAAGTTTTTGCCTATTCATTCAACCTATCTATATCCCATTGCAAGTTCCTTATGTCCTCATCACAACATGCCCTCCCACCTATTTTCATATCATCAGCAAATTTGAATGCATTACACTCTGCCCCCTCCTCCAAGTCAATAATATAGATAGTAAATAACTGAGGCCCTAGGTCTGATCCTTGTGGAGCTCCACTAGTTACATCTTTCCAACCTGAAAAAGACCTATTAATCCCGACTCTCTGTCTTCTGTGTGTTAACCAATCCTCAATCCGTGCTAATACATTACCCCCAATACTATGAGCTCCTATCTTGTGCAATAACCTTTTATGTGGCACGTTATTGAATGCCTTTTGGAAATCCAAATACACTACATCTACCAGTTCCCCTTTATTAATTCTGCTTGCTATATCCTCAGAGAACTCTAGCAAATTTGCCAAACATGGGGAAGAATTTTTCGCTCAGTGGGCGTGTGCCCCGCTCGAGCGTGAAATAATGTGCAATGACGTTGGCCGAGCGTGCCTACGTCAACGTGCACTCACACGATATTTTGCTAGGCAGGTGCGCGATAGAGAGGGAGGTGCACCCACCATTAATTAAGAAGCCAGTTTATGCCCTTTAGACACCAATTCTCTCCGACTTTACGTAGAATGTGCGATTTTTCAAACATCACGCGAGCAAAATGGGTAGGCGGGCAGACCACAATTTGCAAAAGCTCATCCACATGCGAGATAAGAGGGTCAGTGGCATTGTCAATGCAATTAGTGAGGAGTTTTGGGTCAAACGTGCTGCTGGTTGCTTCTGTGAACTGGACAACTTCATCTTGCTTCAGAGCTGCATTCTGAGCATTTCTAGGCTTCATTTCAGGACTCATTGTTGTCTTCCAGGTCCCCGGAGGATTCAGGCCACGTGGGCCCTCCCAGGTATCAGGCAGTCATCCATTACCATGGTAATGGTGATTGTGGTCTCCGCTGGAGGCACCTCCTCCTCTGAGAAAATGAGGGGCAGAAGGGAGAGGAGGCTAGGTGCCTCAATGCAGCTTCCAGGGCAGCAACCTGTGAGAAGAGAGGTGCAGGCACAAGGGGGGCAGGGCCAGCAGGAAGTCCAAGGCGGAATGGGCTATAGAAGACATCACTATCCTGCTGCCAGGGTTTAGAGGTGGCGATGCAGCTACCTCAATATGTCTGAGGTGCAATACTGAAGGAGGCTCCGTCTCTCAAGGGAGACAGAGACCTCCATCTGTCAGAGGATCGGGCCTGAGATCAGCTCCGACTGTGTGGGTGGACACCAGATTCCAGTGGCGCTGACGTTCACAGTGGCCCTCAACTTCTATGCCTCAGGCTCTTTCCAGGGCTCAGCAGGGGATCTGTGTGGAGTCTCCCAATCAGCTGTCCACAGTTGTGTCAAACTGGTGACAGAAGCTCTGTTCAGGCGAGCATTGACTTTCATTCATTACTGTATGGACGAGGCCAGCCAGACACAGTGAGCCAGAGGCTGTGCAGCGATTGCTGGGCCCCACATGTCCAGGGTGCAATAGACTGCACACATGTGGCCATCAAGGTGCCAGCAGGTGAGCCCGGTGCCTTCGTCAACAGGAAGGGCTTCCACTCCATGAACGTGCAGATAGTGTGTGATCACAGGATGCTGATTCTACAAGTCTGTGCAAGGTACCCAGGCAGCTCCCACGAATCCAACATCCTCAGACACTCCCGGGTGCCGAGGCTCTTCAGTGCTCCAGCCCGGCTGGATGGGTGGCTGCTGGGTGACAAGGGCTATCCCCTCAGAAGGTGGCTCATGACGCCTCTCCACCATCCAAGAACAGAGGCTGAGCAGCGGTACAATAGGAGCCACGCCTCCACAAGGGCTGTGGTGGAGAGAGCCATTGGTCTTCTCAAGATGCGTTTCCGATGCCTGGACCATTCAGGGGCCGCACTCCAGTACCCCCCAGATCGTGTGTCATTGAGAGTGGTTGCATGCTGCGCTCTCCACAATCTGGTACTGGTACTGGAAAGGGGGGACGCAGTGAAGGAAGAAGATCTTGACGCAGCTGTACAGGCAACAGACGATGAGTCCAGTAGTGAGTCTGAGGACGAGCACAGTGAGGAGAACACTGAGGGCATAGATGCTGACATGGGTAACCTACAGGGAGCCAGGGACACCCAGGACACTTTTATTCAATGCTCCTTCATCTAGCCTACCAAATAAGAACTACCACCACATGCCAGGACTGCAGGCTCCATACTCGATCCCTGACAGGACTATTTGCTTGGTCAACAACATACACTCTGTGCCTGTGCAATGAAGTTTCAGGAGACACACATCCATTATTACATAATGGCCTTCCTTACACCTACAGAACAAATGAAGCATACAGAGGCCAATAGCACAAAATAACATCTCATTTAATTGTGAATGTGAAACAGAGCTGAAAAGAACATTAATCGGTGTTTTTAATCACACCGTGAAAAAATTCAAACCAAAATGGGGAAACAAAATATCACCAGTGATAAATCTGTCTTGTGCTTAAGGTGCTTCACATTTACGTTTGCGGCTGCTATGTCTAGCTGCTCCCTCCTTGCTAGCACCAGCATTGGAGACAGCCTGCTCACTCTGCTGACTTGCTGGCCTTGATGACCTTGGCAGGAGTCCTCTGGCCCATGGAGCCTTTGCTGGCCCTGCCTAGGAGGGAGCGGCTAGTGCCATGGCTGGCATTTCCCCAGTAGCTGCAGCCTCATCAGATGCCATGGTCGCTGGCAGAGGGGCAGAGGAGCTGCTGCTGTCATCCAGAGTGCCCTGAGAAGAACCTGCAGACAACAGGAAGCTCATGCGCCAACGTGAGGTTTCATTGGACCTCCCTGCTCGCCATTGATGGTTGACACCTTGCTGGGTTACTGGGTGCCCATTCCATCTCCCACACTGACAATGACCAGCTGAGGTCATTGCCAATGTGAGGGTTGCAGGTCTGAGCGCATCCCCAGGGATCCCTGATTGAGTCCCTGGAGCAGCCTCTCCATGAGAGTCGCCACTCTCTCCATGGAGGAGGCATTGCGCTCGGCCATGAGGGTCAACGCATTGCTCATGCTCCGCAGAGACTCCTCCACAGCGGACACCATGGCATGCATTCCCTCATGTATCTCTGCCAGATCCTCCTGCACACCCTGCTGGACTTCCAGCATCTGCTGCCTAATGGATGACTCATCAGCAGGCCCATCAGCATTGTCCTGGTCCCCAGCAGTCCTCCTACTGCCAGAGCCCTGGGCACTCTCTGCCTCCACCTGCACCTCAAACGAACATGAAGTGCTCTCTCTGCTGTGCACTGAGATACTAGCCGCTGATCTTATGCCCACCGAGATGCTATTTTCTGCGCTGGTGCCTGCTTGGCAGAGAGTGTGATGTATGTGTGTGCTTAGCATCGTGGTCCTCCGGGGTCAGGGGTGGGCCTTCAGGCGCCTCATAATAACCGCCTGCTGGTGAGCCTAAAAGGGACAAGAAGGACATGTCATTAGTTAAAGTCGTGACACTGTCACTGTGCATGCCAGGCACCCTGGTGAGACAGAGATCTGCATCATGGTGCCCTCGCCTTTCCATTATCAATGGGGACTCCATGTTCAAGACTCACAAAAATATAGAGACTGCAATAGAATGGTTGCAATAGCCAACATTTTCATCTTAGTGCACTGCACTCTTACCTCCATCTGGCACCCCAACCACACCGCGGCCGCTTGACCGAAGTGCATGGCGCCTCTCGAGCTCCAGGGCCTCCTGCTCGTAACGTGTGAGGGTTAGGAGGTATGGGGGTCCCCCGCCAGTGCGTGACCTCTCTGCGTTGTTATAGGATGTTTTCCCCTTAAAGGATAGAGGAGCATTGATTAGTCCACTCTCTACCCGCAGCACCATTGCAGCCTTGCCAATCCCACCTGAGGAACACCTCACAGGGCACATCCGATTCATGACCCTGGAGCCACAAGGCACTCAGCCCAAGCCGCCAGGGCTCACCCCCTTGGCCAGCTCCTGCCTCATTGACATTTGCCACTCACACTCTAATACCTCTGAGGTCCACGGGGGGGGATAGGCAGCTCTTAACTGTTCTGCACAGTGATCCATGCCAACACAGTACTCACCCTTTCTGATTGCAAGAGATCATTGAAGCACTTCTGGCACTGCACCCATGTGCGCCTCACCACGTTGTGGCTGCTGACCCTGGATGCCACCTCCTCCCAGGCTTTTTTGATGAGGTGCGGGGGCCTCCTCCTCCCGTCTCTGGGGACAACCTCCTGCAACCTCCTCCAGGCGGGCTGCGAGGCACTCATCCGAGAAATGCAGGGCCGACTACCCTGCTGACCTGCCCTCCTGCCTGTCCCATCCAAACATAAAGGGATCCATCTTCACTTCCGTGTCCTTCCATGGCTTCTAGGGGCTGCCTGAGCTGGTTTTGATTCAGCCACCGAGTTGCCATTGGACCAGGCGGACATCATGCCCCTGCCCCAATCCGCCCCTTCTCACTGATTCCTCAGCCGTCTTTCACGCTGGGTGGGCCTACTATTCTCAGGCTGCTTTCTGTATCTTCTCCTGTGAAGACAAATACAAAATATTTGTTCAAATTCTCTGCCATTTCCTTGTTTCTCATAGGAATTACCTAGTCTCACTCTCTAAGGGACCAACATTTGCTTTAGCTACTCTCTTCCAATTTATATACTTGTAGAAACTTCAACTGTCTTTTGTTTTTATATTTCTTGCTCGTTTCCCTCATACTCCAATTTCTCCCTCTTTATAGTTTTTTTAAACTCATCCTTTGCTGGTTTCCAACATTTTCTCAATCTTCTGGGCTAGCACTAATCGTTGAAGCATTGTACATCTCTTCCTTCCGTTTGATACCATCCTTAACCTCCTAAGTTAGCCATGGATGGCGTATCCTTCTTGTAGCATCTTTTTTTCTTCAATGGAATTTATCATCGTTGAGAGTGATCTCCTTAAATGCCTGTGACTGCTTCTCTACCATCTTACCTTCTAACCTACTTCCCCATTTCATCTTGTCCAACTTTGTCTTCATACCCTTGTAATTAACTTTATTCAAGTTTAAGACAATAGTCTCAGACCCAAATACATCACCCTCAAACTAAATGTGAAATTCTATCATGTTATGATCACTCTTATCTAGAGGATCTTTTACTATGAAATCTTTAATTAATCCTGTTTCATTACACATTACCAGATCTAAATTAGAAGTTCTGGTTGGCTCCAGAACGTAATTGCCCTAAGAAACTGCCCTGAATTCACACTATGAACTCTTCCTCCAAGTTACTTTTGTCGATTTGATTCGTCCAATCTATATGAAGCTTAAAGTCTCCCATGATTATTGCAGAACCTTTCATACAAGCTCCCATTATTTCTTGATTCGTACTCTATCCTATAATGTAACTATTGTCAGGCGACCTATAATCACTCCCCGGTGACTTCTTTCCATTGCTGTTTCTTATCTCCACTGATTTTGCATTTTGATTCTTTGGACGAAGAACATTTCTCACTACTATACTAATCTCAGTCTTTATTAACAGAGCTACCCCATCTTCTTTTCCTTTCCTCTTGTCCTTCCAAAATGTTAAATACCCTTGAATATTCAGGTCCAAGTTGCGACCATATCTCTATAATGGCTATCATATCAAACTCATTTATTTCTATTTATGCTATCAAATCACCTATCTTGTTATGAATGCTGCGAGCATTCAGATAAAGAGCCATAATTCTGTCTTTTTACCATTTTTCTTGATTCTGACCTAATTTGCTGGTGCACTGTTATGTTTGTCCCCTTTGTCCCTTCCTATCTCACTCTTGTAATCATTGCCCATATCATTGCCCTGCACTACTGCCTTGTCCTTTCTCTTTAACTTTCAAAATCTTCCCTCATGTGAATCCTCTCTGCCATACGCCCCCCCCCCCCTCCCCCATCACCCCCACCCCCCAACCCCCACAATCCTCTCTACAGCCCTAGCTATATGCTTTGCCAGTACACTGGTCACAGCATGGTTCAGGTAAAGGCCTTCCTAATGGTACAGCTCCCTCTTTCCCCGGTACTGGTGTCAGTCCATATAGAATCGAAACCCACATCAATCTTTGAGCCATGCATTCAATTCTCTAATCTTATTTAGCTTATGCCAATTTGCTCGTGGCTGAGGTAATAACCCAGAGATTATTTATACCTTTGTAGTTCTGCTTTTCAATTTGGTCCCTAGCTGATCATTTTCCCTCAGCAAAATTTCTTTCTTAGTCTTACTTATGTTGTTGCTAACCTTGTGGACAACAACAACAACTAGATCCTTCCTCTCCAACTCCAAGTTCTTCCGCAGCCTTGAGGAGATGTCCTTAACCCAAGCACCAGGAAGGCAACACAGTCTTCAAGAGTCACACTCTCAGCTTCAGAGAACAGTGTCTATCCACTGAACTATAATGTCCCCTATTACAACTACATTACTTATTACTCTAAGATAAAAGCAAAAAACTGCGGATGCTGGAAATCAAAAACAAAAACAAAAATACCTGGAAAAACTCAGCAGGTCTGGCAGCATCTGCGGATAGTTCTGTTGAAGGGTCATTCGGACTCGAAACGTTAACTGTGCTCCTATCTGCAGATGCTGCCAGACCTGCTGAGTGTTTCCAGGTATTTTTGTTTTTGCTTACTTTTTACTCCCCTCATTGAAAGACCCCCTGCACCATGGTGCTGTGGTCAGTTTGCTTATCTTCCCTGCAATCCCTGTTCTTGTCCAGACAGGTTGCAAGAACCTCGAACCTGTTGGACAACTGCAAGGGCAATTGCTACCTTATGGATCCACATACCTGCCTGTCTTGCAGTCATACCCTCCTGTCCCTGACCACGGGCTAAATCTGAAGTACCTAGCCTAAGATGTGTGTCTGCCTCCTGGAACAAAGTGTCCAGGTAACTTTACCCCTCCCTGATGCATCGCAGTGTCTAAAGTTCGGACTCCAGTTCATCAACTCTGAGCCGAAGTTCTTTAAGCTGCAGAGACTTACTGCAGATGTGGTTGCCATGGATCGTACAGGTGTCCAAATAGCTCACAAAAGCTGCAGCTGCAACACATCACCTACCTTGCCATCTTTATTGTGTTTAATTTAACTAATTAGGTTTCAAGTTTAGATATATCACTCAACTGTCGCCTGTAGTTATACCAAATAGTTTAATTAGTTAAGCTGTAAGTTTAATGCAAAACTCATATCTCCCCAGTATCAGCTTAAACTACTGCCTGCATTTTAGAAGGATAAAATTTTAAAATCTCACCCAACTTTAGTGTAAACATGATATATTCAGGCATTATATAAATGTAAGTTTATCTTTTTTTCCCAACAACACAGCATGCAGTACTTCTAGTGATGCTGCAGCAGCAAAACAAAGTCAATAGCATCTCAACTGAAAGTTGCATGCTGATGCTGTTAAAGAGTGCTGCTGGGGAATTCATTGTACAACTGAATCCACGAATGCAAGAAGGAGCGTTACCAGGAGCAGTGAGATTCAAAATAGTAGGTCAGGCGCTAAATCAGTGTTAGATGCTGACAGATATCATGATCTGCCATTCCTTATGCTTCTAGTACATGTACAGTATGCCCACACTGTCACCCTTCCTAATCTGGAGGTCAGCATGGGACACGTTGGAAATCACTGAGAGTGATTTTCCTCACCTCCAGGCTCCCATAGCACCAACACAAGCTGCGCTATGTGGAGCTAAATTTTGTGGCCAAGATACTTGGAAACAAAGCCCAAAATAAATCTCCTAAATGAACGCTGTAAAACAATTTTAAAAAAACAATAAATATGAACTAACAAAGTGCAGAAATTATTGAATTTTGGCCAACCTATTGGATTTGGTTAGTTATTTTCATTGGCCAGGTCCTTCTGCACTTTGAATTTAAATTAAATACTATACTTACTTTCAATATTGGCTTTATACATGGACAAATGTTTCTCAAGGCACAAGTGATACAATATATATTTTTGCTATCACTAGCTGATTTTACAAAGGGCTGCTTGTGACAATCACTACACCCCAGCTATATCACGTGTACACCAGGGTTGGAAATTAAGAATCAAAATCATACAAGACAAAAAGCCAAGAGTGCAGTCAGATTTTTGAGGTTCCAAGGGTATAAATTATACTTCTTGGAACATTTTAATCCTTGACATCCATATCATACGCCTGTAAGCCAAGATTCGATGTACATTCCCAGGGCCACATCAAAGGAATGAGACCTTGGTGGTCATATATTCCTGGTAGGCTCTGGTTCCATCTTCATATTCTCTCATCACCAGATCATTATAGGAGTTAAAATCAACATTCTCAGGGGTGTAGACCCCATTCCGAGCTAGAAAATTAATTTTGTTTCTTCAACATTTTGGTTTTTTCTTCATTCTTAGTTAACTTACGGTGTTTTATGTCTTTGCTTTATGCTTTATGTCACAAGCTTATAATCAGGGCCATTCTTGACTTGTCAACTATTTCTGGGGAGGTGGGTGTCAGGGAGATGGCTGTTGCTATGCTTTTGCTAGTGGAGCGGGGAGGTCACACTTCCTACCTGACTCTCACGCTGTCTCCCTGACTTGCACAGGGCCCCGCAGTTGCTGTGGCAGTTGCCAGCCGAGTCCCTGCCGGCAGCTGGCAATGATGGGGGAGAGACCGCTGAGTTGAAGAATTGTTCAGCCCCATGGGTCCCTTCGGGGGAGAGAGCAGTGTCTTTGGCGGGCTTTTGGGGGCACAGCCAGATGCCACAAGTGGGCATTGAAGTGTGAGCTGGTGGAAGGAGCCTCTGGGAGCAGTGAGAGGACATTAAAGGGTGCAACAAGCTGAAGCGTGAGCTGGAGGTGAAGACACCCCACGGAAAGGCCGGGAGGCCACGAGTGGGATAAAACATGGGCAGGTTTGCAGGAGCCAGAGAGATTGGTCTGAGGCCTATTTCAGGGCTTGGAGACCAGGTGAGGGCAACTCAAGAGGGGAATCAGCTGCGAGGGACGGTCTGGACAGCACTGAATACCTCTGAGTCTGAGGAGCCCTGAGAAGCTGGAGATACTGCTTGTGGTCTGGATGGGAAGATAATTTTCCTCATGAGTTTAAGGGGGCCTAGCAAAAGGGCTACCAGCGCATCAGCTCTCAACTTTGTTTCTCTGCTGCACTTCAAGTCTAGTTTTAAGCCCAAAAGTATTTTGGGAAGAGTGGGGACAGGGGATAAAAGCGAAAAGTTGGGATCATGACCCAGCACTCCTGTTGAACTCAAGGCACCTTGGCTCCCACTGTTTAACAAACATGTCTGCAACAATGCTGATTTGAGACAAGGAATTGAGCTCTCAAGGGTTTTTCTGTGTCTTGTAGTGTCAAGCAATGGTCACCCACCGTAAGGAATAAGATTTTTCATGGACGTATGGATATATTTGGTGTCAGTGGAATAGAGGATCACTGAATGAGAACCTTCTTGCATTCCATGTGCTTCTTCCTACGTTACACTAGTATTCTTGCTTAGCATGTAATCTGAATTACTGAGGCCACATACGTTTCAGCAACAGCATGCAATAGTGAACATGTTTTCCTTAAGATATGGTATTCCCATAGTACATGGTGCCCTTCATGAGGCTGTGCAACGTTCCATTTGTTCATCAACAGAATAGGAGACACCACTCTTTGATGATCTGCATCAATCTCATTATGCCTGTGAATGTATAATTTAGAACAGATGTCCATCTGAGGAACACATGATGGATTCCCCACTTATTCCAAACAAATTGGATGTTTGGTCCTCAGGTGTAAGGATTACCCACCTGAAATGCAAGCCAAGACATCACCATACAATCCAAAAACAACACAGAATACAACAACCACCTTACACTTGTGTAACACCTTTAATGTAAAAAAGCAGCCTTTCACAGAGCTGGGGAGGTGGTCGCGTGGTGGTATTGTCGCTGGACTAATAATCCAGAGACCCAGGGTAATGCTCTGTGGACCAGGGTTTGAATCCCACATGACAGATGGTGAAATTTGAATTCAATAAAAAAAAATCTGGAATTAAAAGCCTAATGATGATGATGAAACCATTGTCAATTGTCATAAAAACCCATCTGGTTCACTAATGTCCTTTAGAGAAGGAAACCTGGGGGAGAATTTTCTCCCCATCGTGCAGGCTGGGCGCGAGCGGGCCCACAGCCGATCACTGCCCGCGATCAGCTGCGTGCCGCCATTTTACTTGGACGGGCCAATTAAGGCCCGCCCAGCATGACGCACACCCAGAAGCGCTGAGTGCTCCCTGTGCAGGTGGGGGGAATAGGCTGATTT
Organism: Cetorhinus maximus; assembly: GCF_964194155.1. Classification (NCBI taxonomy): domain Eukaryota; kingdom Metazoa; phylum Chordata; class Chondrichthyes; order Lamniformes; family Cetorhinidae; genus Cetorhinus; species Cetorhinus maximus. The sequence goes on from NC_135882.1 coordinate 99,693,254, forward strand.
GGGGGCTGCACTCTTTCGTGCATGCGCGCAAAAGAGTGCAGAAATCTCCCTGAGGCACAGAGCTGCCTCTGGGAGTTTAATCTCATTTTTTCAAAAGTTAAATAAAGAAAAAAACATTTCAGGCATGTCCCCTCATGTGACAGTGTCACATGAGCTGGGGACATGTCAATGAATTTTAATAAAAGAATTAATTGCATTTATAAATGCTCATGAAACTTCATCCTGCCCGTGGATGAAGTTTCACGATAAATGCGAAGGCTACCTGGGCTCTTCACCTGCCCGCCAACCTTAAGGTTGAACGGGCAACTCCATTGATTGTTTTAATTAGTTTTTAAATGACCTTAATAAGCCTTTGACAGTTCGGCGGGTGCACAGCCAACTCTGGTGTGCGCCCGTCAACCTGAAAATCGGAATGACGTGCGCTGACGTCAGGACGCATGCCCAACATCACCACGTGTCACTTTACGCGTCAGCGTGTGGGGCCCGCCCCCGCATGCCGACCCGAAGATTCTGGCCCTGCTGTCCTTACCTGGCCTGGCCTGGCCTACATGTGACACCAGACTCACAGCCAATGTGGTTAACTCTTAAATGCCCTCTGAAATGGCCTAGCAAGCGACTCGGTTCTCAAGGGCAATTAGGGATGGGCAACAAATGCTGGCCTAACCAATGACGCCCCCATCCCATGGATGAATAAAAGGAACAAAACATGCTGGGCCAAAAAAGGAGAGATTCAGACAAGTGGCCAAAAACTTGGTCAAATAAATGGGGTTCATGGAGTATCTTAACAGAGAGTGAGGTGGAGAACTGGAAGAATTTGGGTCAAGGTGACTGAAGACACAACCACTAATAGTGAGGCTAAAGGAGGGAGGAATGTACAAGAGGCCAGAGTTAAAGGAATGGGAAGCAGGGATTGGAGGAAGAGAGAAGCAGATTACAGAAAAATACATAATTTTATATTTGAGGCATAGAGGGACTGGGAACGATTATAAATCAGCAAGGAGACTTGGCTTGAGATAGGATACAGGCAGCATAACAAACTGAACTTCACAGAGGCTGAAAACAATAGTTTCCACATGCAAAATGGCAACACTGAGCTCACTTGCCACACCCTTCTCTTGCTGCACTGTCTTTAAATCATCATGCTGCTTAACTGCCACCCAGTATTGGACCAGCAACAATTTCCTCCAACTAAATATTGTCTCCAATCCCGCCACAAAGTCCTTTCAAAGTCATCAACTCCAACACTTTCCCTGACAACTGCCTAAGGCTGAATTAAATTGCTTGCAACCTTGGTGTAATATTTGACCCCTGTAAGAAGTTCTAACCGGATATCCATGCTGTGGTAATCTGATGTGTAATTTTCCTTTAAGAAGAATGTTACAATGGAAGATCACATGATCTTAGTATCCAATAGAAGAGTAGTGCGGGCTACCTCAGAAGTCAGTAGCCTATAGTTAGAGTCTGTAGTTTGGAGACAGGGGGCGGAATTTTCCCAAATTTGCACTAAGTGCAGTAACAGGTGGGCAAATTGGCATCCTACCCACTGATGGCAGTGGCGGGTTTTCACACCTCATCGTCCCAAACCCGCCTCACTATTTATGCATTGCCGGGAAACACACTCTCATTCGCCCTCCCACCATCACCCCGATGTTGCACCATGCCGGCTGCCATGTTTAAAAGGCAGCCGCCAGCACACCGCTCATCGCTACCAGCTCACCACCACTGCCCAGGAGAAATAGTCAGCAAAGGAAAAAAGACCACAGCCCCCCGCTTCAATGATGGGTCCCTCGAGCGACTGCTGGATGCCGTGGAGGCCTGCCGGGCTGTCCTGTACCCCCGCCCTGGCTGCAGGATGGGCAGCAATGTGACCAGTCTGGCTTGGGGGGATGTAGCAGTGGTGGTCAGACAAGCGCCTTTCAGAAGAGGACAGCCACCCAGTGCCATAAGAGGATGAATGATCTCCTCTGTTCTGCCAGGGTGAGTCACTCTTCTCATCATTCTCAACCCACACACTCACAAACCCATCACTCATCCACAGGGCCCTTACTCACTGCCAGTTCCAGGGACATCTCCATTCACTCTTTCATACACACTGCATTGTCCTCAGCCGGTCCATGGGACCACTTGCCACCCGCACAAGCCAGGCACTATGGCCCGGCACGCGTCCTGCTTACACTTTCTCCATCCCTGTCCATGCAGGACAAGCTGGCACACAACAAGACAGAGAGGTCGCAGACTGGTGTAGGAATGCCCGAAATCAAGGACCTCGCGGACTTTGAAAATAGAGTCATCCAGCTGGCTGGCGATGACCGGGACTGGTCCTGTGCTGACGGTGAGGTTGTTGCTGCTCTACCAATTGAGGATCTAGCAGTGCAACATCCATCAGACAACCATGCTGTGAGTGATGTGTCCTGTTTCATAGGTCACTGTCATGCACTAATTATCCTTCCTTGCTTTTGCAGGCACATCTGCCAAACAGCTAACAGAGTCCATGGCCCAGGGCCTCCAATCAAGCCCTGAATAAACCTCCGAAGGGGAATCTGAAGGTACCCTCCTCGATGTTCCTTCACAGCGCTCACCCACATCCTCCACCAGCGCAGAGACACACACCTCGGTGGGACCTAGCTTTAGAATAGACATGAGATCACAATCTGGTGAGCACATCACACTGTCTGATCCACAGCAGGTGGCGGCAGGGATTTCCCAGATCCCCGGCACTCGGATGACTGCTTGAGGCCAGAACGTTGCTGAGCCTGAGTCAGATGATGAGCCCCTGGGCTCGGTTATATCACATTTGTTGAAGCAGCAAACAGCAAGCTCAGGAACATTAGGAAGGGACGTCTGCTGTACTGCTCCAGGTTGCAAGGCATGATGGAGGAGTCAGTCCGTCTTCAGGCTGAGGTGATAACGCTGGCATGTCAACACACCAAGGTCAGCGCTGGTGGGATGGCAGCCACCATGGAGGCCTTGGTCCAGGACATCACTCCTGCATTGCTGCGGGGGCTCAAGTCTATCGCTGACGCCATAGTTGGCCCCCAACAGTGTGTATGTGAGACGGGTGCGGAGCTGCTTGGTCTCACCCCAACTACCCATTCCCCTCAAGGAGTAAGCCAGGGGCCTGCGGACACTATAGGGACGAGGGTCAGAAGCTGCACGCTCTGGGGCCATCCACTCAGGTGACTCTGGGAGTGCCTGGCCCATCCAAATCCCCTCTTCCTGTGACCTCCGCAGCTTCAGCCTCATAGGCTGAGGAGGGTGCCACTGCCACACAGCAGGACCTCGAAAGCAGGCCGGAGCCCACCAAGCCTCGGCCCTCCAGAGGACGCCCACCAAAGTCATCACAGACAGGGTGTCACAGTCAGCAGGCTGCCTCCACCTCCATGGAGGATGTACGGGGAGCACGAAGACGTAGAGGCAGGGTTAGGAAAGTTAAGGAGAATTAGTTGCACAGTCTGGGCATGGGTGTTAATCACTTATACATACTGTTCACTATTGTCAATAAACTCCCAAGAATCTCTCTCTGCCTATGGCTCCTTGTTCTGACGAGAGGTGTTTGTGTCTCTCAGATGTGAAACCTTTCTGCACAAGATAAAGGCAGGTGTCTCAGTCCAGGGCCTCTTCCCTGTGCTTTGTGCAGCCTTCAGACCAAAGTGATGGTCCAGCCTCACACTCCCTGGAAACATTACTGATGCCTGCACCTCAACGGTGCTTGTCATTGCTGCTAGAATGTCATGGGCAGGTGTCACAGAGTTCCGTCATTCTCTCTGTGTGCTCTCAGCACCTTTAAGATGGGGATGGCCCCTATCTCTTCAGCAGTGACCAGTGACGCTGTGCTCCAGCTCCTGAAGGGCTCAGGCGCTGAAGGCAGACAAAGAATCAGAGGATTTTAAAGTTTCTTAGCTGCGTTTCTATGATGTGACCCTGATCACGAAGAGGAAGCGATCTGTCCTCAGCCAGACAGGAGTCAGACATTCTCAGAGGCTATGTGAAGATTTAACGAGTGTCCTCACTGCACATTGTCATTATCCTCCTGCAATCGAGCAACTATTAGGGCCTCCACTGTGTCTCCATGACAGTAGCATTCTCACAGAGAGTATGTGCACTGCCATAAGCCAGACTGGAGTCAAACATTCACAAATGTGCTGTGAGGGCCTATAGAGTCATCTTACTGCATGTCATCATCATCCTCCACAAATCTGGCAGCTATGAGGGCCTTCCGAGCGAGCCAGTGCAAGGGCCTCATCCCCATCATCGTCGCCTCCGAGGACCTCCTCACCCTCATCCCCATCGCCGTCCTCCTGATTGGAGGAGACGTGCAGCTCTTCCATCTCCTCCTCAGCCAGCTCATCTCCCTGTTGCAGCGCCAGGTTGTAAAGGGCGCAGCAGGCAACGACGATGCATGACACCCTCTATGGACTGTATTGCAGGACTCCACCAGACCAGCCCAGGCACCGGAACCTCATTTTCAGCATCCCGATGGTCTACTCCACCAAGTTGCGAGCTGCAGCATGAGCCATGTTATACCTTCGCTCTGCTGCAGTCTGAGGCCGCCGCATGGGTGTCATCAGCCACGGCCTCTGTGGGTAGCCCTTGTCCCTGAGGAGCCATCCCTGCAGCTTCTGTGGACCCTGGAAAACTGCAGAGATCTGCAACCGACTGAGGATGTAGGCGTCGTGCGCACTCCCTGGAAACTGTGTGCATACCTGCAGGATGCGTTTCTGGTAGTCACATACCAGCTGCACGTTCAGTGAGTGGAATCCCTTGCAATCGATGTGCAGCGACGTAGATCTGAGCACCACATGCAGTCAATCACACCCTGCACCTGTGGGAATCCTGAGACCCGGGTGAATCCAATGGCCCTTGCACCCTGGCTGTCCTGGTCCCAGGCAAAATGCACAAAGTTCTGTGCCATGGAGAAGATGGCATCCATGACCTCCTGGATGTATTTGTGGGTGGCGGATTGTGAAATCCCACAGAGGTCACCTGTGGAGCCCTGAAAGGAGCCACTGGTATAGAAATTGAGCGCCACAGCCACTTTCACAGCCACTGGCAGTGGATGCCCTCCATGCCCCCTCCATGCCCCCTTGGTGCCAAGTCCTGCAGTAAGTGGCAGATGAGAGCGACCAGGTCTCTAGACATGTGCAGTAGTCGGCGATACTGGTTCTCGGTCATCTGTAGGAATGGCAGGCGACGCTTATAGACCAGCCATGGCTCGCTGTCGCTCCAGGGCAGCGTGTGCGGGAGCCCCTGCTTCCCTTTCCTCATGAGGTTGCTGCTCCTGCCTTTGCATGGCCAGCAGCCTCGGTCACTCTCTCCTCCATCTTCTTCACTCTCTGTCGGCCATCAGGCATACAGCCAGGTCACAGGGTCCATGATCCTGACGTGGTCCTCCTGCAGCATGAAAGAGAGAGAGAGAGACGTGGTTATCATGGCTGTACTCAGCACCTTTCCTGGCCCTGTGTGACCACCCCTTAATGCTTCCCGGAGAGTGCTGGTCACCCCTCGGATGGCCAGAGATGAGTGCGCTGCATGGCTGCCCTGTCAGTCTGTGACATGGAGGACACTGGTAAACCGGGTTGCTGAGATTGAAGGGGCTGTGAGCGCCTCCAGCAGTGACTGTTACATGGCCAGTGTTGGCGAGGAGATTGTACAACGTATGGAGTCCAACTGCTGTGAGGTCCAGTAAAGAGGTCACGGACTCACAGTCTGTGCTGGGGGCTTGATAGGGGGGCAGGGGGGTTAAGGTGTGGAGTGCTTGGTGGCACATTGGTGCCTCCGTGTTGCTTGCATGGGCAGGCAGGCTAGGAGCCCGACCCCAATCATATCACTGTGGCTGCGCTTGATCTGTCTCAGTTGCAGAGGCATGGTCAGTTTATACAGGTGTCCCTAATGCGTGGCCACTTCCCTCGCTTACCCTGCCCCCCACCTCGATTTATTGTGCACAGGATCCAACGCCAGGGCAGTAGTTGCCCCTCCACCACCCTGACAACAGCAACAGATGCATCCGAGGCTGGGCAGCAGTTGCCCGCAGACACCCCGCTCCCCGGAAATAGTCACCTCCGAGGAGGGCGGCAGTTCACCCAGACTCCCCAGTGCCCCTGAAGCCTGCAAAGCAACAGGCGACCCTGGTGAGCTGCGGAAAATGATGCTGTTCACTCACCTCATTTCCCCCAAAGTGAAGGCCACCAAGTGCACGTTGCCTGTGTCCTGTTGTGAAACATGTCAGCGTGCTTTCCCACCGATGTGGATGGACGATCCGGCAAGGTCCAAGATCCCGTAATGATATGCTGATGTATTACAATGAGCTCCCGGGCGATTATTGGCGGGTTATGTGGCCTGCTGTTGGTGGGCTGAGCGGAAGATCGCAACCTGCCTTCCCGCCGTCGTGAAACCGAGCGCACCATGTTGTCCATGCACGCCACCTATCACACTCGCTGTCAGTGGGCACAGGAAACTCCGTCCAGGGTTTAAATTGAAAGCACACAAGTGTAGCTGCTGAATACCTTTGTAAATAAACAGAATGTGTTCCACCTAAGAACTGTCTACTGACGTAATCTGTCAATTGTACCAACAGGACCACCCCACAACAAGCGTACAACCCGATAATATAATACAAAAGCAAAATACTGCGGATGCTGGAAATCTGAACCAACAACAAAAATAGCTGGAAAAACTCAGCAGGTCTGACAGCATCTGCGGAGAGGAATACAGTTAAAATTTCGAGTCCATATGACTCTGCATACAACCAGGATCCATAAGTCCCAACAAACTGGTGACCAGGATCCAACAAACTGGCAATGAGGAAAAAGCAAGAAAAAAGTGAGGAAAAAGTGAAGATACAATAAAATGGCTTCTAGAATAAAACAAGTTAACGAAAGAAATCAAGAGTAACAAAATAGGGCTGTGCCTCACACTGTAATTGTAAGTAGAATTTCCATCCTAATCATCTAAGCAATCCCCTCACAGAATGCCGCAATTCAGAAGAATTCATCCTTTCGATCCAGCCACTAACGGTTGGCCTGACTATATTGAACACCTCGCATTCTTTCTCCAAGTGAACAACATTGCAGGGGAAGAGAAGAGACAAGCAATCCTCTTATCCATGTGTGGGAGTAAAACCTATGGATTGATTCAAAGTCTGACGGCACCCACTGCCCCTTATTCAAAAGGTTTTGAGGAACTAGGGACCTCGTAAAGGGTCATTATCAGCCAAAGCCCTCGGTAATGATGCCACAGTTCAAATTTAACTCAAGAAATAGAGCCCCAAGGGAGACAGTTGCTTGTTATGTGGCAAGTTTGAAACAGTTAACAGAACATTGAGAATTTGGTACATCGTTAAACGATGTGCTCAGAGGTCGTTTAGTGTGCGGTGTGAATGAGGACACGATTCAGAAGAGATTACTGCCCGAAACAAATTTGGATTTTGAGAAGGCGCTAGAGATAGCACTGACCATGGAAAGCACAGTAAGGGATTCGAAAGCCATGCAGGGACCGCAAAATGTCACTATCCTCCATATTGGGAGGGAAGCCCCAGCCAAAAAGGACACAAAAATGCAAGGCTCTGCTGAGAAGTGGGAAACAGGCACCGCGAGCAGAAAAATAAAAAGAAGTGACTTAGCGAAAACATGGAATAATGGCAACAGAGGTGCAAACAAACAACCTTATAATGATTGGCAGTTTAAAAAAATCAAATGTTTTTATTGTCATTGAAACAGACACTTAATGAGGAAAGAATCAGGCAGGCTTTCAAACAAAAGAAAAAACCCTGTGAGATCTACAATGTAGAAGAGCCAGAAGCAACAAATTCAGATATTTATTTGTTGTATAACTTGAAGGTTGGGAGAACAGAACCAACACATGTAACAGTGAAGATAAATGACAGACATATTGGAATGGAAGTGGACACAGGAGCTTCCACTACAGTAATAGGTGAACACACCTGCAAATATCTGAATTATGGTGAACATAAATTAAACTTGTAGGAAACAGATGCCAAATTAAAAACTTACACAGATGAAGACATCAAAGTCAAAGGCATAAGCAGAGTTACTGTTCATTACGGACATAAGGAAGCCGATCGGTAAAACTACCCTTGATGGTGGTAGCCAGCACGGGGACAAGTCTCCTGGGATGAAACTGACTAAAGGAGATTAAATTAGAATGGGCTGAAATTTTCCAGCTGAGTGCAAGTGGGATACTAGAGCTACTAAAAAAGTATGCCTCAGTCTTCAAAGATGACCTTGGGAAGATCTTGGGCTGCAAGCAAAAATTCATGTGGACCCAGAAGCGACCCCCTGATTCATAAAGGCAACACCAGTACCTTATGCACTGCAGGAAAAGATTGACACCAAACTGGACAGATTAGAGAAAATGGGAGTTATACAACCTGTGCAGTTCTCAGAATGGGCAATACCAATAGTCTCTGTACTTAAACCCGACCAAATCATCCGAATTTGTGGAGGCTACAAACTGACAATTAATAAAGTGGATAACTTGGACAGACACCCCATACCAAAAATCGAAGACCTGTATACAAAGCTGGCAAGTGGAACCGCCTACATGAAGCTTGTTATGAGTCATGCTTATCAGCAATTAGAGTTGGAGAAGGCCTCCCAGGAATTTGTCACAATACACACAAAGCGTTGTACCAGTATACTCGATTGCCTTTTGGCGTTTCCTCTGCTTGTGCCACATTCCAGAAAACAATGGAAAATTTATTGCCGGGACTGCCCCACGTCGTAGTTTATTTAGATGATGTTCTGGTGACAGGACTTACTGAGAAGGAGCATTTGGCAAACTTAGAAGAATTCTTAAAATGTTTCTTGCAGGTTGGAGTGTGCTTAAAAAAAGAAAGTGCACGTTCCAAGCAAGGGAGGTAATCTATTTGGGTCACCGAGTAGATTCACAGGCCCTCCACCCAGTTAAGGAAAAAGTGAGGGCCATAAGAGAGGCACCTATGCCAAAGAACACCACCGAGCTCAAATCATTCTTAAGGATGATCAATTACTATCAGTGTTTCTTACCTAATATGTCTGCAGACATGGCACCTCTGTATTACCTACTCAAGAAAAACCAACGTTGGTCGTGGCAAACACCACAGAAAGAAGCTTTCATAAAGATTAAAAAATTGTTACACTCGTCCAATCTATTAGTGCATTACAACCAGAGGAAAGAATTGGTGTTGGTATGTGATGCATCTCCCTATGGAGTGGGAGTAGTGTTCTCCCATAGACGATGGCATGGAATGGCCTATAGGATATGTCTCAAAAACACTTACCACAGCGGAAAAGGGATATTCACAGATAGAAAAACAAGGCCTGTCAATCATCTTTGCTTTTCACCAGTATGTACACGGCTGTCATTTTACTATCGTTTCAGGCCACAAGCAATTGCCGGATTGTTCAGCGAGGACAAGGCTATACCACCCATAGCCTCAGTTGACCTTGGCAGCGTATGAATATACTTTCATCCACAGGCCTGGAAGTCAAATTGCAAACGCTGATGCACTGAGTCATTTACCCTTACAAGAAAAAGATGAGGATGTTCCAATTCCTCAAGAACTCATTTTAGTGTTGAACTTCTTAGATTCATCACCAGTATTTGCTAGACAGATCAGAGAATGGAAAAGTCGAGACCCAATCTTATCCAAAATATGAGAACAAGTTCTTCATGGCTGGTCACAGAGCAGATGTCTGGCAAAATAAAACCCTATTTTAACAGAAGACATGAAATAACCAGCCAGGATGATATCTTATTGTGGGGAGCACAAGTGATTGTTCCTCCAAAAGGAAGAAAGCAATTGTGAATTGAACTATACAGTGCACATCCAGGAATTTCCCAAATGAAGACTACAGCACACAGCTATCTCAGCTATCTGTGGGGGCCTGGGATGGATGGAGAAATAGAGAGCTTAGTGAAGAATTGTATGCAGTGTCAGCAAGTGCAAAAGTTACCTTCAACAGTTCCGTTACACCCTTGGGAGTGGCCAGGAAGACCACGGGTATGATTACGCATTAACTATGTGGGGCCTTTCATGGGAACAAAGTTTCTGCTCATTGTTGGTGCCCACTCAAAATGGATGGACATATATGAGGTAAAGTTGCCAACAATTGAGAAGCTACATCAAAGTTTTGCCATTCATGGACTACTAGAAGTGGTCTTATCTGATAACGGCACAGGATTTATGAGTTCAATGGTTTATCAGCCTCAATGGTATCACTCATGTAAAACCTTCACTGTACCACCCTTCCTCAAATGGACTGACCAAAGGGCGGTTCAAACATTCAAGTCTGGCATGAAGAAATTAACTGGAGATTCCATAGCAACCAAGCTAGCACGCTTTCTTTTCCATTATAGGACCACCCCTCACACAACAACAGGTGCCACACCTGCTGAATTATTGATGAAATGTGGTCTCAGGATGAGATTGAACTTAATAATACCAAATTCAGGGGGGAAGGTGGAAAGAAGTCAGGGAATTCAGAAAACTATATATGACTGGCATAGTCATGACAGGAAGTTTACCGTAGGAGAGACAGTGCATGTGAAGAATTTTGGAGAAGGACCAAAGTGGTTATCAGGTGAAATTAGTGCAATGACTGGACCTCTTTCTTATCATATGAAGGTGGATGACCGAGTCAAAGGGAGACATACGGATCATTTAAGGAGGAGAGAAACCATTCACCAAGAAATGATTCCATCAGTGTTCACAACTGAGTCAACGTTTCCTGTTGAGAGAACCCAGCCGAGTACAGATGTGACTGAAGAGTTGGCTGTACCTGCAAGAGTTGAGGAAACAGATTTGCAGGTGCCCCCCAGAGAACCTATTCTTCAGATAACTCCAGAAAATGAGGTTCCTAACAAAGCATCTGAAGTTGTAGAGCTGAGACGTTCTACACGCACTCGGAAACCCCCAAAAAGACTGAATTTGTAAATTACTAACCTGTGCAAATAATTTGATATTTGAGAAAATTATAATTATAACTCTAAAATATATTTCTGAGTAAAAGGGGAGGAATGTGGTAATCTGATGTGTAATATACCTTTAAGAAGAATGTTATAATGGAAGATCACATGATCTTAATATCCAATAGAAGAGTAGCGTGGGATACCTCAGTAGTCAGTAGTCTATAGTTAGAGTCTGTAGTGTAGAAACAGGGTGTGAGTTGAAAGCACAAAAGTGTAGCTGCTGAATACCTTTGTAAATAAACAGAATGTATTCCACCTAAGAACTGTCTGCTGACCTACTCTATCAATTGTACCAAATCGGCCACCCCGCAACAAGTGTGCAACCCGGCTTCATAAGTCCCAACAAACTGGTGACCAGGATCCAACACATGCCATCACTAAGACCATCTATTTTCACCTCTGTAACATTGCCCGACTCCACCTCTGCTTCAGCTCATTACCTACTGAAGCTATCATCAATGTCCTTGTTACCCCTAGATATGACTATTCCAAAGCACTTCCATCTCCACTCTTTATCCTCCGTAAACTTGACCTTGTCCAAAAATCTGCTGCAATGTTCTAATTCGTACTAGGCCCCATTCATCCATCATTCCTATGCCCGATAATATACATTGGCTCCTCATCAAGCAATGCTTCAATTTTAAAATTTTCATCTTTGTTTTCAACTCCTACCATGGCCTCACCCCCCCCGATATTTATAATCTCCTCTGCCCTACACCCCTCCTAGATATCTGTGCTCCTCTTATTCTGGTCTCTTGAGCATCCCTGACTTTTTTCTTCGCCATTGATGACTGTTCCTTCAGCTGTCAAGACCCTAAATTTTGGAATTCCCTCCTAAACCTCTCCGCCTCTCTACCTCGGTTTTCTCTTTTAAGACGTTGCTTAAAGCCTACATCTTTGACTGAGCTTTTGATCATTTGCCTTAGATCTCCTTATATATCTTATTGTCAAATTTAGTTTCATCATGTTCCCATGAAGTTCATTGAGATATATTACAACAGGCACTATACAAATGAGTTGTTATTGTTTTTCTGTTCTGATGAAGAGTCATTCAGACTCGAAATGTCAACTATATTCCTCTCCGCAGATGCTGTCAGACCTGATGAGTTTTTCCAGGTACTTTTGTTTTTGTTTCAGATTTCCAGCATCTGCAGTATTTTGCTTTTATGTTATTGCTTTTCTGGTTGTTGTGAGACTGCCAGGGGAGCATTGGAATAGTGAAGTCTGGAGGTCAGAAAGACATGGGTAGCAGAAGATGGCTGATGTTATGGTCTTGGTTGAAATAGACCATCTTTGTGATGAAGAGGAGATTGGGTTGTAACCTCCACTCAGAGTCTGGTTCAGCTTCAGGAAATAGGAATAGAGTCAGTGGCATGGCTATGGATTTTGTGACGGGACCAAAGAAGATAGCTCTGGTTTCCTGAACATTTAACTGAAGGAAATTATGCCTTCATCAGGATTAGATTTTGGCAAATCAGAGAAAGAGCTGACTATCATCTGTGTCTAGGTGGTAGCTGATCCCATGGACAGGATTTTCCCCTTTGAGTCAGGAAGCGTGACTCAGGCCATTTCCCGACTTTGCATTCCCAGCTTCTGAAAGTTTGCCCGTTCACCCGGAATTTTTGCTTCCAGAAATGGAGTAGGCTAGACTCAAGGCCACTAATTCCCAATGCAGGCCTGAGGTGGAAACAGATATGGGCAGATGTTGAGGCTCGTAGGTTAGAAGGCTGGCCTCCAAACTGTGTCATCTACCTAGTTCTCTATATGTTTGTTAGGCACACTGGCCTTCTCACTCCCACACCCTCTGCATGCACTCCCAATGCCCCCTTCATGACCCCCTTACTCCCTCCATGTCCCATGCATCCTCCATAACCACTCACTGAGAATCCATTCTATTCAGAAATCAGGAGACATATAATAACTGGGAAGCCTTTGAAATGCACAGAAAAAAAAATCAACCATTCCATCTCCAATTGAATAAACACCCTCATCTCAAGCACTTATTCATCAGTCTAATTCAAAAACATCTTCAAAACATTTAATCCTATTATCTGCTCATAAATCTGTCAATCAAACAAAGCACACAATTCCCTCCACAGCTGTGTCAGTAACCCCGAGATAAGTTGATTAATAGTGTTTGGAATTCAGTCATGCATTCATAATGGGATAAAGTACTCTGATGCATGTGAACACTAACACAATGCTGGTCAATTTAATAGTAACTTACCTTTTAAGAACAAAGCCCTATGATTGCATTAAAATATCCTAAATCATCATACACCATTACATTATGACATTTGATGTTGGCAAGACATTTTAAATAATCCTAAGGGGACTTGACAGGATGGATGCCAAAAGGATATTTCCCCTTGTGGGAGAGATTAGAACTAGGGGACACAGTTTAAAAATAAGGTGTCTCCCATTTAAGATGGAGATGAAAGGAACATTTTATCTCTCAGAAGGTTGTGAATTTTTGGAACTCCCTTCTCCACAGAGCGATGGAGGCAGGGTCAATGAATATTTTTAAGGCATAGTTAGATATATTCTTGACTAACAAGGAAGTGAAAAGTTATTAGGGGTAGGTGGAATGTGGAGTTAAGGCCAAATCGGATCTGCCATTATCTTAATAAATGATGGAGGAGGCTCTCGGGGCCGAATGGCCTACTCCTGCTCCTAATTCATATGTTCATATGTCAAAATGTTCCTGGTTCCACAGCAGGCTTCCCCCAAGGTTCACAAAATGATTTACCTAAGAATGCTTCCCACAGCTTCAGGAGTCTACCCACCTTGAAAATACCAATGTCAGAGTAAATTACATTTGTAGCAGTGTCACTAGCGTCACTTCATGTGAGCACTGGGTCACAACCCACCACATTTCCTGCCCCAGGGAAAATACCATCCATCATGAATGGCCTGCTACATTTAAAATTGTAACCTGCACGCCTCCAGTTTGGGCCTCCCAACAAGCGCTCACTCAGCATTGGAAGGGGAAAAGGGGGAAAAAGGATCCAACCCCATATCTTTGGGTGATGTTGCCAAGGTGCAAAATGTAAATGAGAAAGAGGATGGGGCTAAGGATAGATCCTTGGGTTCTCTGCAGGTGATGATGAAAATATTAGAGGAGAAGTTATTGCTAGAAAATTTCTGACAATGATTGAATAAATACAAGCTCAGCCAAGCGATTGGAGTCCCAATGAACTGAACAATACAGGAGACATGTTAGAGGAAGATAGTGTTGTCAACTGCTACAGAGAGGTTGGGGAAGACTAAGGCATCACAATCACAATCATATTGAATATTGCTTGTGCCTTTGTTTAGGGTTTTTTTCAGTACAGTGAGAGGGCAGAAAGTTGATTGGATGGTTTCAAATAAGGACCCATGGGAGAGGTGAACATAGATCTGAGAGGCAATGACACAGTCAAGAATTTTGGAAAGGAAAACTGGAGCAATTCTTTACAAGGAGACAAGGGTCTTTGATGAATTATTTGAGGAGGGTGAGTAAATGGCGATTTTGAAAGTTAGGGCTTGAGAAGAGAAAGACATTTACAACATTGGCTATGAATGGGATTCAGGAATCCTTCAAGGTCCAGTAACCTTAGTTTGAAAACCCAGGCAGTATAGAGACACAAGAGTTATCTAACTCCAGAAAGGTTAGGCACAGGCTATGATCAACCATGTAAGTATGCACAGGAGAAATTAGATTTTAACCAGTTAAAACCATGCAGCTTACTAACATTGAATATGATAAGCTTCCCAGTGCTTGTCCTTATAGGAGCAATGGCATTAGACCATTGGTTCACACAGTTGACTGGAGCTGAGTGATAGCTCCATCCCTTCAAGTTCCATTAGTGCAGTTGGAGTATTTCAAACCTATCTGGCTGAGGCATTGTGCTATTAAGTTCAGTAAGCTCAATTTCAACCTTTAATCATAGGCTGTCTCATTTTGGAGCAATACGACTCTGCTTAACTCTCCTGAAGAGAATAGTCACTAGTTAGTCATTAGATCATGTCATGAGGCTTGACAAACATGTGATGTTTTTGTATAAGTGGCATGACAGAAGGGATTGATATATCCAAAATAATTTTTTCCCTACTATATGCATGCCTAAACTAGATTTCATAAATTGTTCACTAAGAATAAAACCAATGACTTCAACTGTGACATTTTATATACAGGAGAATTGACTTAAATTTCAAATGCAGAGTTAATGCTTACTCCAGGCCTCAGCCTCATTTACCCAAGGACATTCATCTCAGCAGCCTTTGTAAAACAGCATTGCTGTTTTTTTGATGGTTGAAAAGTGCAACGTAGAACATATGGACTAGATTTTGCTCAGTGGCAAATTACCTGATAAAATTAGACTTAAACCACACTTTTGCCCATCGGTGCAACTCTACTGAGGACCAGCCTGATTTTTCTCAGCACACCCTCATTTTGTATTTGTGGCAGAGTGCCTCCAAGATTTGTAATCTGCCTCTGGTGAAAGAGGGAAGTCCGTTGTATTACAACTGCTAATGGGCCAGAAGAGCCATTTTATGTCTGTAACAATTATACTAAAGCCCATATGTACTAACCATCAGTGTCTTAAGCTGACAGATTTTCAGTTTATACATCAGCTTGTCACTGTTTCACAAGATCAGCTTTTTCCACTGGGATTGAATTTTGTCAATTTGGACCATTCAGGTAAATTGGATGGTAAAATTTGGGTCTGTCAGAAACAATCAAATCATTTAGAAGGACAACTGAAGGCTGATTGGACCAATATTTTAGTCCTGTTTTGGTTCTGCATGAAACGGAAGCAGAAAAGTTGTAAGATGAACTGGTGATATCTGAGAATCACAGATGCAGGGGGAGAATTTTCGGCTCGGGGCTTGCTCGCTGAGGCATAAAATGACGCGGGGTGAAGTCGGGCGTGCGTCTCAACGTCACCGCGTGTCATTTAGATTTTCAGTTTGGCGGGTGCACAGTGGAGTTGGCTGTGCACCCGCCGAACTGTCAAAGGCCTGTTAAGGCCATTAATTAACTAATTAAACCTATTGAGAAAGCTGCCCGTCCAACCTTAAGGTTGGCGGGCAGGCGAAGAGCCCAGGCAGCCTTTGCATTTTTCATGGAACCTCATCCATAGGTAGGATGAGGTTTCATGAAGGGTTCATAAATTAAATAAAGTTTTTCATTAAAGTTAATTGACATGTCCCAGCTCATGTGACAGTGTCACATGAGGGGACATGTCTTAAAAAATTTTTATTTCTTTATTGCAGGTTTTCAAACTTAAAGCTTATCTGGAGTGCCTCAGGGAGATTTCTGCACTGTTTCGAAGCTCTGTGTGAAAGAACGCACTCCCCACTCAGGGAACCCTCCCCCCCGCCCGCACAGGGAGCTCCCGGGTTGGTAATTGGCCTGTCCACGTAAAATGGCGATGTGGACCTGATCGGGGGCACCGATCGGGTCCACACCCATCCCCGCACAACTCCGCTGATGGCGGGAGAATTTTCATTTACTGTTTGACCCCTTAAAAAGACATAGCACAAATAAGCTGCTAAAATCCTTTTAATGTATATTCAACAGGACTTTCAGAGGCATGCTTAGCTGTTGCCTTATGTGAAAGTTTATTTTCTTCAGGTCTGGTTGCCTTTATGTTTAAGAGAATGTTCCCTAACCTTGTTGAACATCCCCAGCATTGCACTGGTGGGGAAGGGAGAATGATGATCATCTTAAAATTTGCTTTTAAAAACTTATACTAAGAACCCTTATATATAGGAATGTACACCAGGTACTGTTGCAAAGGTTGATGCAGACATTGGCTTGTGTGTGTGCCAGGCGCAGTGCAAGGTAACTTAACTGTTTCTGGTTTGCTTATGCACATATCGTTGTCATGCCTTGTCATCGTGGAGCAACTAGGAAAATAACCCCTACCACCAGTCAACATCTATAGAGAAATATGAGGAGCGTTGTTAATAATCAATATGAGTATCTGAGAGTTGAAAGATCAACTTGTATATCAAACCTACATTTTTCTGCATTTCACTTCAAAAATTTGCAGTATGTAATGATTTTTATTACCATTAGAAGGTTTATTACCATTTTGACAGGTTCAAAAGCACAAAATTGGCCAAATTACTTTTGGTAATAAATGTTCAATGCATTTGCTTGACATTGCTTTATTTATTACTTTAACAGATGGTGCTAATCCATTTATGTTGACTTACGAAGTCCCCACAACTACTTTAATTTTCTCCTTCAAATATTTGCAATCTTTTCAAGAGAAATTATTTTTGGCTTTAAAAAAATCAGATCTAGACTTGGCTTCAAAATACCAGAAAATGCACAAAATAAATTGTCAAAAACCAGGCCATTCTATGGGAATGATTCCAATTCTTTTAGAAACTTAAATCTCACACCTTCAGTACTCATGTTCTTCCTCTTAGTGATTTTTAAACTCACCATTGCTGCGAACTGGACTTTCATATGTACATCAGGATTTTTTCCTAAGATGAAAGTGAATTGAATGTCAGGTAAACCTGCCGCTTAAATTATCTGCCCATGTCCCAGTGCACTTTCAATGCACACTTCATGTTCACACATCATAAGGCCCTCTGTTAAAGGGGTATTTTTGAGATGTCAGCTATTTTAGGACTGTCAACTTTTCCTAGTTTTCCAGATTAACAATTTATTAATATCTTCAAGAATTGAGCCAATAAATTTTAAGTTTCTTCAGCTGAGATGTTAATGTCTGTAATGTACCAGAGGAGGATTCAACTTTATAACCTAAGGGAAAGAGGCTAAAAAAGGGCCTGAGATTGGCTGTTGGAAGAAGTTGGGGTTGGTAGTTAGGGACATTCATTCTGCTTCTTCTACCGTACCTGTCACTTCTGGAAGCTACTCCCTGTGGCCGCTTACTGGAGCTCATCCAGCTGTATGTCGCTCTGAATGGCCAGAATACAGCAATATGATGATCCTGGAAAATTTGCCGATAATGTTCTTGGTGGAGTTGAAGCCCTTGCAGTTCATATGGTATTCCTAGGTAAATTAGTGCCATCTATTACCATCTAAACCTTTGAGATTTCAGATAACAGATATACAGGCCCAGACCTTTGCTCCTGGGTCAGGTGCAGGGACAGGAGAATTCCCAGCCCTGTGAACTCGATCTTTAAAAATGGCTGCCTGCAGTTCCGATTTTCATTCTGGGGTCGAGCTGAATGAGAACTTGGGCCTGCCTCCCCCAGAATGAATGCAGAGGCTGCAGGATACAGAGGCAGGCTGGGCAAAAGGCCTGCCTCTGTGCTCCGGCACTTTGTTGAATTTAATTTAAAAAAAGATTAAAACAAAAAACAGTCCTCCAGCTCTCACTCCTCAGCCCCCTTGCTCCACACCCAGCCATGACCCACCCATGCCCCATCCATCCCTACCTGTGCCACCTCATGCCCCCACCTGACCCCAATGGCCCCTCATACTTCTTATGCCAACACATGTCCCCCACCCACCACCCTTTGCCCCTACTCCATCCATGCCAACTCACCTATTAGCCAACTCCCATTGACAAAAAAAATCCAATGCATAGAAATTTCTTCAACTAATCTCTTATGAAAACAAGCGTTTCAATTCTATAACCACTTGGAGCTGTCAATCAACCAGCTCACTTATCAGGCACCCCACTGTGATAATTCTAGTTTATAAAATCAGTCATTGCAGCATAAATCCTGTAATGATAACCCTCGGGCTTATGTCAACAAACATAATGAAACATCAAGCACTGATTTTTTGGAACTCCAGGCTTTTTTAAAGTTTAAAATCCATCAAAGTTAAATCCATTGACAGCTTTGACAGTTGCAATAACTTTTGACAATTCCAATGAATTTTGAGAGTTCTTTGACAGCTTTGACAGTTCTTTGAAAGCTTTGATAGTTCCAATGAGTTAATGCACTTTTTACACACAATTCTGTTTACTTATAATCATCCCAAAAGGTGACTTACCTTTTCCAAAGGGTGCCTTAACTACCCCAAAGATGAAAGATCAGCTTGTACATCGAAACTACATTTTTCTGCATTTCACTTCAAAACTTTGCAGTATATAATGATTTTTATTACAATTAAAAGGAAATATGCCTGTTTGACAGATTCAAAAGTACAAAATTTGTCAAATTACTTTTGGTAATAAATGCTTAATGCATTGGCTTGACATTGCTTAATTTATTCCTTTCATGGATGGTGCTAATACATTTATTTTGACTTATGAAGTCCCCACAACTACTTTAATTTTCTCCTTAAAATATTCGCAATCCTTTCAGGCCCTTTTGAGCCATTTTCCCTTAGGCTATAAAGTTGAATCTTCCTCTGGTACATTACAGACATGAATACCTAAACTAAAGAAATTTAAAATTTGTTCGTTTGGTTCTGGAAGACATTAATACATTGTTAAGCTGGAAAACTAGGCAAAGCTGACAGGTGCCCTGGGACCCTATCAAAGGGGTACCCTGGCTATCCAAACGAATCCACCAAGTTCATACCTCCTCTTACCTGGTTTAATCTGCACATGCCAGGTTTCACACTCCTGGCCTACCAAAATCCCACTTCAATGGAGGCAGCTGATGACTTAAATGTCCAGCTGCCTTTGTAAACTGCGTCTGCATGAGCCCCAGGCCGATTGCAGTTCCACATCCATGAAAATAAGAAATTTCCATTTTCAGGGCCAGGACTTAGAACTTTTGGCCATTTCTGTTATTTTCACCACAACAGAGAGCCTCTCCATCATGGCAAAAATCTGGGTCACAGTTTTTTTTCAAATGCACGTATGGCAGATGCATCGCTGCATGTGAAAACTTACCCTTTTGAGATTAATGGGGATAATTTTGGCCCTGGATGATAATATAAAACAGATAACATTGAATCAACTTCCCATTACCAATCTCTCCTGAGATAAATGGAAATCAGGAGAGGTGTATAATCTGATATTGCCTATGTTAAGCCTTTCATTCCTGGGATCATTCTCGTGAACCTCCTTTGGACCCTCTCCAGGGCCAGCACATCCTTCCTGAGATACGGGGCCCAAAATTGCTCACAATATTCTAATTGTGGTCTGACCAGAGCCTTATAAAGCCTCAGCAGCACATCCCTGCTTTTATATTCTAGTCCTCTCGAAATAAATGCCAACATTGCATTTGCCTTCCTAACTACCGACTCAACCTGCAAGTTAACCTTAAGAGGATCCTGGACTAGGACTCCCAAGTCCCTTTGCACTCCAGATTTCTGAATTCTCTCCCCATTTAGAAAATAGTCTATGCCTCTATTCTTCCTACCAAAGTGCATGACCTCACACTTGCCCACGTTGTATTCCATCTGCCACTTCTTTGCCCATTCTCCTAACCTGTCCAAATCCTTCTGCAGCCTCCCCGCTTCCTCAATACTACCTGTCCCTCCATCTATCTTCGTATCATCTGCAAACCTAGCCAGGATGCCCTCAGTTCCTTCATCTAGATCATTAATGTATAAAGTGAAAAGTTGTGGTCCCAACACTGACCCCTGCGGAACTCCAATAGTCACCGGCCGCCATCCTAAGAAGGACCCCCTTATCCCCACTCTCCGCCTCCTGCCAGACAGCCAATCTTCTATCCATGCTAGTGCCTTGCCTATAACACCATGGGCTCTTATCTTACTGAGCAGCCTCCTGTGTGGCACCTTGTCAAAGGCCTTCTGGAAGTCCAAGTAGATAACATGCATTGGCTCTCCTTTGTCTAACCTACTCGTTACCTCCTCAAAGAATTCTAACAGATTTGTCAGGCATGACCTCCCCTTGCTGAAACCATGCTGACTTTACCTGATTTTACCATGCACTTCCAAGTATTCTGAAATCTCATCCTTAATAATGGACTCTAAAATCTTACCAACGACCGAGGTCAGGCTAATCGGCCTGTAATTTCCCGTCTTTTGCCTCACTCCCTTCTTAAACAGGGGGGTTACATTAGCGATTTTCCAGTCATCTGGGACCCTCCCTGACTCCAATGATTCCTGAAAGATCACCACTAACGCCTCCACTATCTCTTCAGCTATCTCCTTCAGAACTCTGGGGTGTATTCCATCTGGTCCAGCTGATTTATCCACCTTCAGACCTTTCAGTTTTCCTAACACCTTCTCCTTGGTAATGGCCACCATACTCACCTCTACCCCCCGACTCTCTTGAACTTTGGGGATGTCACTCGTGTCTTCCACTGTGAAGACTGACGCAAAGTACCTATTCAGTTCCTCCGCCATTTCTTTGTTCCCCACTACCACTTCTCCAGCGTCATTTTCCAGCGGCCCAATGTCCACTTTTGCCTCTCTCTTACCCTTTGTATATCTAAAAAAACTCTTGCAATCTTCTTTTATATTACTGGCTAGTTTACCCTCATATTTAATCTTCTCCCTCCTTATTTCTTTTTTAGTTGTCCTCTGTTGGTCTTTGTAGGCTTCCCAATCCCCTGGTTTCCCACTGCTCTTCGCCACATTGTATGCTTTCTCTTTAGCTTTTATGCTGTCCCTGACTTCCCTTGTCAGCCATGGTTGCCTCGTCCTCCCTTCTTCTTCCTAGAGATGAATTTTTGCTGTGTCTCCCAAATTACTCCCAGAAACTCCTGCCATTGCTGTTCCACTGTTTTTCCTGCTAGGCTCATCTCTCAGTCAATTCTGGCCAGCAACTCCCTCATGCCTCTGTAGTTGCCTTTATTCAACTGTAATACTGTTACATCTGATTCCAGCTTTTTCCTCTCAAATTGCAGGGTAAATTCTATCATATTATGGTCACTTCCTCCTATGGGTTCCTTCACCTTAAGCTCCCTTATCAAATCTGCCTCATTACACATCACTAAATTTAGAATTGCCTGTTCCCTAGTGGGCTCCACCACAAGCTGCTCCAAAAAGCCATCTCGTAGACATTCCACAAATTCCTTTTCTTGGGATCCACTACCAACCTGATTTTCCCAGTCTACCTGCATATTGAAATCCCCCATGATCAGCGTAACCTTGCCTTTCTTACACGCCTTTTCTATCTCCTGGTGTATCTTGTGCCCCACATCCTGACTACTGCTCGGAGGCCTGTACATAACTCCCATTATGGTTTTTTCACCTTTGCGGTTCCTCAACTCTACCCACAAAGATTCTACATCATCTGACCCTACATCATTTCTTGCTATCGATTTAATTTCATACTAACAATGCAACCCCACCTCCTCTGCCAACCTGCCTATCTTTTCGATAGGATGTATATCCTTGGATATTTAGCTCCCAGTCCTGGTCCCCTTGCAGCCATGTCTCTGTGATGCCCACCACATCATTCCTGCCAATTTCAATCTGTGCCACAAGCTCATTTACCTTATTTCATATACTGCGTGCATTCAGATACAACACCTTCAGTCCTGTATTTCCCGTCCCCTTTCTCATTGTTGTCCCTTTATCTGATGTGCTTGAAGTTAGATTCCTAGCCCTTTCCAAACACTCTGTCCTATTTTGTGTTTTGGAGACTTTAATAGCCTCTCCTGGGCTCTCCTTTCTTTTCAGTTTTTTCATAATTTTCCATGAAGTTGAATTCACCCCACCACACGCTAACCTGCTGCTTTGTTTCCCATTAGTCATACTTCTTGGAGTTTTACCCTTCCCTCTCCCCACACTTTCTAGTTTAAAGTCAAGTTGACCACCCTATTTACACTTTTCGCTAGAACATTGGTCCCAGATCGGTCCAGGTGGAGACCGTCCCAACGGTACAGATCCCGCCTGTTCTAATACTGATGCTTCATGGAAAAGAGAAAAAGGGCAGATGTGAAGTATAATACAGCATTGTAAGGAATAAATCACTGCATAGGGAGATGATGGTGTAGTGGTAATGTCACTGGGCTAGTAACCTGGAAGTTCAGGCTAATCCCTGGGACATGGGTTCAAAGCCATAGCAGTTAATCAAATTCAATTAGTAAATCTAGAATATGAAGCTGGTTTCAGTAATGATAACCATGCTATAAAAACCTGTTTCCCTAATGCCCTTTAGGGAAGGAAATCTGCCATCCTTACCCAGTTTGGCCTACATGCAACTCCACACCCATTGCAATGTGATTGACTTTGAAATAGCCTAGCATAGCTACTCAGTTCAAGGGCAATTAAGGATGGGCAATAAATGCTGGCCTTGCCCATGAAAAGAATAAAGAAAAATACTGCAATTATTTATGTCCAGACATTACAGAGACAATATAAAATTGAAAGAGGCACATGAAACCACAATTTCTCATTGATATGAATTGAACTTTTAACATCGCTGGGTTCTGATTATGCTACATTATGAAAGAAAGAAGAAAGAACTTGCACTTATTTAGTGCCTTGTGACATTATTCGGATGCCCGAAAGCACGCAATATTCAATGAATTACTTTTGAAGTGTAGTCAGTCTGGTCAGCGGGAAGACGTTGCAGCCAATTTGTAAACAACATAGTCCCACAAACTCCACAGGAGGTGAATCACCAATTAAACGAATTAATGGCTATGGAATGAATTTGGCCAGGACACCAGGAGAACTCCCTGCTCTTATTTGAATAGTCCCATGGGCTTTATTACCTCCACTTGATCCAAAACAACAAAAAGCTACAGACTCAGTTTAACATTTATCAAAAGGCAGTACCTATAAAAATGAAGAACTCAGTACTGCAATCAGGTATCAGCCTAATAAATCATTTTCCTGGTTTTCCTGGTCTGTTTTAGGTGGTAACCTGAGCAGAGATGTGTGCAAACTGGGCTGAGGTCCTGCCATATCATTGTGAACCTTCACCAGAACTGACGGTAGACATCAGAAACCATTCATTTACATGCAGGTATGTGCAAATGACGCAGTAACCACTGAATGAGGTCATGTATCTCTAATATTATCATTTTGGGTCTTAGATAAGGTTGTTCATGATCTGAATTTATAGATAATGCTGCAGGCACAGCTGTTGGTAAACTTTACATTTTATTGAACATTATACTAACTCTGTACAGTACAAGGCTTAGCACGAGACTCAACAAAGAGTTTTCTCTCAGCATACTCTGTTGTCATGTGATCTTACATCACTGATAACAGAAACTATATTTTTACAAATTTAACATTAACCCTTTATACTGCCTCTCCCGCCCCCAAGTCTCTGAATTCATTAAATATTTTATTTACACGGGGACATGGAGGGCATCCACTGCCTGTGGCCATGAATTTGACAGTGGCGTTCAATTTCTTTCAGGGCTCCACAGGTGACCTCTGTGGGATATCACAAGCCTCTACCCACAATTGCTTCCATGAGGTCATGGATGCCATCTTTGCGAGGGCACACAACTTTGTGCATTTCGTCCTGGGCCAGGACAGCCAGGATGCAAGAGCGAATGGATTCGCCCAGATCCCAGGTTTCCCACAGATTCAGGGTGCCATTTACTGCACTCGCGTGGCCCTAAGATCTCCGTCGCAACAAGCAGTCAGCTATGTCAACCGCAAGGGCTTCCATTCGCTGAATGTGCAGCTGATGTATGACCACCAGAAACGCTTCCTGCAGGTGTGCGCACGGTTTCCAGGGAGTGTGCATGACTCCTACACTCTCAGTCGTGACAGATCCCTGACGTATTCCAGGGTCCAAAGAAGTTGCAGGGTTGGCTCCTCGGGGACAAGGGCTATCCGCAGAGGATGTGGCTGATAACACCCATGTGGCGGCCTCAGACTGCAGCAGAATGAAGGTATAACACGGCTCATGCTGCAGCTCGCAACTTGGTGGAGCAGACCATCGGGATGCTGAAAATGAGGTTCCGGTGGCTGGGCAGGTCTGGTGGAGCCCTGCAGTACAGTCCGCAGAGGGTGTCACGCATCATTGCCATCTGCTGTGCCTCTTAAAACCTGGCGCTACAATGGGAAGAGGAAATGGCTGAGGAGGAGATGCAGGAGCTGGAGATATCCTCGGATGAGGAGGACGTCGATGGGGATGAGGGCCAGGAGGTCCTCAAAGGCCAGCGATGACCGGATGAGGCCCTTGCACTGGCCAGATGTGGCAGGCGCATTCGGGAGGGTCTCATAGCTGCTAGTTTTGCAAAGAATGATGACGACATGCAGTGAGGAGACACCATGGATCCTCACATTGCATCTGTGAACGTTTGACTCCAGTCTGGTTTATGGCAGTGCACGTACCCTCTGTGAGAATGCTCCTGTCATGGAGATGCAGTGGAGGCCCTAATAGTCGCTCGATTGTACGAGGATGATGACAACATGCAGTGAGGACACTCCATAGAGCTTCACACAGCCTCTGAGAGTGTCTGATACCTTTCCAGCCGAGTGCAGCTTGCTGGTGCTGTGATCAGGATCATATCATAGAGACACAGCTGTGAAATTTTAAAAGCACCTGATCCTTTGTCCGCATTCAGCCCCTGACCCTTTCAGGAGCACATCATCAGTGGTCACAGATGCTGAATAGATGGGGGCAAGCCCCACCTTAAAGGTGCTGAGAGCACACAGAGAGAATGATGGAACTCTGACACCTGCCCACAACATTCTGGCAGCAATGACAAGCACCATCGAGGTGCAGGCATCAGTAATGTGTCCAGGAAGTTGAGGCTGGGCCATTGCTGTGGTCTGAAGACTGCACAAAGCAAAGGGAAGAGGCCTGGACTGTGACACCTGCCTTTATCTTGCACAGAAAGGTTTCACATCTGAGTGACAAGAACACTGCTCATCAGAACAAGGAGCCATAGGCAGAGAGAGATTCTTGGGATAAAAACAAAAAACTGCGGATGCTGGAAATCCAAAACAAAAACAGAATTACCTGGAAAAACTCAGCAGGTCTGGCAGCATCGGCAGAGAAGAAAAGAGTTGATGTTTCAAGTCCTCATGACCCTTCAACAGAACAGATTCTTGGGAGTTTATTTACAATAGCGAACACTATGTACAAGTGATTAACACCCATGCCCAGGCTGTGCAATTACATCTTCTTAACTTTCCTAACCCTGCAGCTACATCTTGGTGCTCCCCCAACATCCACATCGAAGGTGGAGGCAGCCTGCTGACTGCTTCGGCCTGTCTGTGATGACCTTGGTGGGTGTCCTCTGGAGGGCTGAGACCTGGAGGGCCTCAGCCTGCTTTCAGGGTCCTGGGTGTTACAGTGACACTCTCCTCGGCCTGTGGAGCTGGAGCTGCTGAGGTCACAGGAAGTGGGGATTTGGATGGACAGGGCACTCCCAGAGTCACCTGGATGGATGGCCCTGAGGGGTACACCTGCAGATGCTCCTCCCTCTGGGTGCCCAAGAGCCACAAGCTGACTCCGTTAGCAGAAGGGGTAGCTGGAGTGAGATCGAGCTGCCTGGCACCCCTCTCACGTACACACTGTTGGAGGCAAATTATGCCAACAGCAATGGAGTTGAGCCCGCACAACAGTGCAGGAGCGACGTCCTGGACCAACATCTCCATGGCAGCCGCCATCCTAACAGTGTTGACCTCGGTGTGTTGGCATGCCAGTGCTATCACCTCAGCATGAAGGTGGACGGACTCCTTCATTGTGCCTTGCAATCTGAGGTGTGCAGTGGTCATCGTTCCCTGTTGTTCCCCAGCTTGACTTTGCAGCTCCAGCTACTATGACATGACCAAGTCCAGAGGCTCATCATCTGACTCGGACTCAGCAAATTTATGGCCTCCAACAGTTCCTCCGAGTGCTGGGGGCCTGGGAAGTCCCTGCCGCCACCTGCTGTGGATCAGACAGTGTGATGTGTTCACCAGATTGTGATCCCAAGGCTACTCTAAAGCTAGGCCCCTCTGAAGTGTGTGTCTCTGCGCTGGTGGAGGGTGTGGGCGAGCGCTGTGATAGATCTTCAATGAAGGTGCCTTCAGATTCCTCTTCAGTGGTTTCTTTAGGGCTTGAGTGGAGGCCCTGGGTCATGGACTTCTTCAGCGGTTTCCCAGATGTGCCTGCGAAAGCAGTGGCCTGTGAAACAGGACATCTCACTCATAGCATGTTTGTCTAATGGATGTTGCACTGCTGGATCCTCACTTGCTAGAGCACTGTAACGTCAGCACAGGAATGGTCCAGATCATCACTGGTCAGCTGAATGGCTGTTTTCAAAGTCTGTGAGGAACTTGATTTCAGGCATTCCTCCAGGTCTGTGACCGCTCCATATTGTTGTGTGCCAGCTTGTCCTGCATGAATTGAAATGGAGAGAATGTAAGCGGGACACCTGCCAGGCCAAATGATAAATATGCCTGGCATGTGTGGGTAGTGAGTGGTCCCATGGACAAGATGAGGACAATGAAAGTGTATATGAAAGAGTAAATGGTGATTTCTCTTGAACTGGCAGTGAGTGAGATCCCTGTTAATCTGTGATGGGTTTGTGAGTGTGTGAGTTGAGAGTGTGAGAAGAGTGACTTACCCTGGCGGAAAAAAGGAGATCATTCATCCTCTTGTGGCACTGGGTGGCTGTCCTCTTTTGAAGGGCATTGGTGCTGACCACTGCTGCCACCCCTTCCTAAATCTGGTTGGTCACGCCAATGCCCATCCTGTGGCCAGAGTGGGGGTAGAGGACATCACGGCAGGCCTCCACGGCATTCAAAAGGCATTCAGTGATGCATCAATAAACCTGGGGACTACGGTCATTATGCCTTTTGTGGACATCGTCCCTGCAGCCGTTGTGGGTTGGAAGCACTGAGATATGTGCCCGGGGCTGGACTTTAAACATGGCGCCTGGCATGATGAAGCGGTGAGGTGATGCTTCACGGGTGAATGGGAGCCCGCCCACCATGGAAATGGCATGCTTCCCAGGAAAGCATAAGTGTTGTGCCATCGCAGCCAGAGGGTAAAACATCATTTTACCTGCCCCCTACAGCACTTAGTGGAAATCTTAGACGATTCCGCCCTATATCTGCTACTTTGAAAGATGGTATAAGTGTACATAGAAGGACAGGAAATTGAATCCATTGTCTTCTTCCCAGCAGAACTTCTGACAGAGCCAAGCCATTCTGAAATGTTGTGGAATGGTAACTCAACAGTGCTAGGGTGGTATCATAATTTTTCTTCAATTAAGCTTTTACAGCTTTTTTCATTCATTCATGGGATGTGGGCTTCGCTGGCTGGGCCAGCATTTATTGCCCATCCCTAGTTGCCCTTGAGAAGGTGGTGATGAGCTGCCTTCTTGAACCGCTGCAGTCCATGTGGTGTAGGTACACCCACAGTGCTGTTAGGAAGGGAATTGCAGGATTTGGACCCAGGGACAGTGAAGGAACAGCGATATATTTCCAAGTCAGGATGGTGAGTGACTTGGAGGGGAACTTCCACGTGGTGGTATTCCCATCTATCTGCTGCTATTGTCCTTCTAGGTGGTAGTGCTCATGGGTTTGGAAGGTGCTGTCTAAGGAGCTTTGGTGAATTCCTGCAGTGCATCTTGTAGATGGTACACACTGCTGCTACTGTGCATCAGTGATGGAGGGAGTGAATGTTTATGGGTGTGGTGCCAATCAAGCAGGCTTCTTTATCCTGGATGGTATCAAGCTTCTTGAGTGTTATGGGAGCTGCACTCATCCAGGCAAGTGGACCATCAAACTCCTGACTTTTGCCTTGTGGATGGTGGACAGGCTTTGGGGAGTCAGGAGGTGAGTTACTCATCACAGGATTCCTAGCCTCTGACCTGCTCTTGTAGCCTCAGTATTTATATGGCTAGTCCAGTTCAGTTTCTGGTCAATGGTAACCCTCAGGATGCTGATAGTGGGGGATTCAGTGATGGTAATGTCATTGAACATCAAGGGTTGATGGTTGGATTCTCTCCTGTTGGAGATAGTCATTGCCTGGCATTTGTGTGGCACAAGTGTTGCGTCCACTTGTCAGTCCAAGCCTGGATATTGTCCAGGTCTTGCTGCATTTGAAAATGGACTGCTTTAGTATCTGAGGAGTCGTGAATGGTGCTGAACATTGTGCAATCATCAGCGAATATCCCCACTTCTGACCTTATGTTGGAAGGAAGGTCATTGATGAAACAGCTGAAGATGGCTGGGCTGAGGACACTACCCTGAGGAACTCCTGTGGTGATGTCCTGGAGCTGAGATGACTGCCTCCAACAACCAAACCATCTTCCTTTGTGCTAGGTATGACTCCAACCAGTGGAGAGTTTTACCCCTGATTCCCATTGACTCCAGTTTTGCTAGGGCTCCTTGATGCCACACTCAGTCAAATGCAGCCTTGATGTCAAAGGCAGTCAACCTCACCTCACCTCGGAGTTCAGCTCTTTTGTCCATGTATGAACCAAGGCTGTAATGAGGTCAGGAGCTGACTCAGTGAGCAGGTTATTGCTAAGCATTTGCCACTTGATTGCACTGTTGATGACCCCTTCCATTACTTTATTGATGATGGAGAGCAGACTGATGGAGCGATAATTGGCCGTTCTTACTCCTCTTTCAGAATCGCCATTAGCTGGGAGAATTAGTTGTGTGAACAAATCCATAATCTTCTGTGAACTTCTTTAAACATTCATTTACAGACTGTGGGCCATTGTCTGTAATAACTGGATCTCAAATGCTATATATGTTAAAAATTTATTTTAATGGTTTAGTGACTGCTTCTGAGGTCAGACTAAGAAGACATTTGACCTCAATCCATCTGGAACAATCGTCAACAACTATGAGGTATGTCTTACCCTTGAGCTCGAAAGAATCCATTCGGAGACGTTCCTGTTGCCTGGATGGAAATGGGGATACCATCAATGGTTCTCTTTGGTCTTGACGATGGATTGCACATGTGATGCAGCACAAAATAATTTCCTCTAATGATTTTGAGATCCCAGGTCAGAAAACTGATTTTCATGTTCTAGCACAACACTTTGTAATACCTAAATGGTGTATCCTCTGAAGGATCTCAAGTCTGAGGACTTTTGGTATGACCAGCCTCTCAACATAAATTAGCAAATCATCCACGATACTGAGATGTCTTCATTGTTAGAAGGATTGTTTCAGGATGAAAGTGTTTGAAACATATTCTGGCCATCCATTTATGCAGTGTACTCTAATTTTTGCAAATTCTTCATTTGTTTTTTATGTCTTTCAGATTTCATTCAGCTTCTGTGTTGTTGCTGATAGGAACTTGGTGGTCAATGAGGTATATGATTCTACACCCTCAATGAAATTTATGTCCTCCTGTTCAGGCTTTTCAACAGGCATGCTTGATAATGCATCTCCTGTTTTCCTTGGACATTTTTGTCTGTCGGTTTCTTGCTTGATGTAAGCAGCTCATCCATGTGATGGACTTGTGGTTCCTTCACCTGCTGTTCCTCTTCTGCCTGGTTTTCTCGAGTTTTTCACATGGTTCTATTATGTTTTGGTGCACCCGCTTCACAGCACTTGTTTCAGTTTTCTAAGGATCTCTGAATGATCTCGGAAATTCTGTCTAGAACTCTGTCGGTTTTTCTTAGCTTCCCAATTTGTCTACTTTAGAGGTGACTTGTAGATCTGTGCAAGCTTTTCAACTTAACACTGAACACTCTTGGCTGTGGGTCACATATAAGGTTTCTGTGGTTTCTCTTCCTTTGTACTGTAGTCTAGCAGTCAACTCTCCCTCGATCTTCAGCTGAATGTTTCCTGGACAGTGGAGTCCTATGGTCAATGGCTGGGGGAAGTCTTGCTTTAGTCACTGTTCTGTTTTGGAAAGGCTTGAAACTCCTGCTCCAGTGTATAATTTGATGTTTGTTTTATGTCTGTTGACCATAATGTCTGCGCTCCAAAAGAACCCAATTTATTCTGTTATTTCTCCCTAAGAATGGCGCTTCATTATCTTTTCCATCTTCTACTTCCAGAATGCTATATGATTTTGTTTGTTTCTCCTTTAATTTTGTGTTAGGAGTTTTTTGCTGTGGCATACCAATTTAAAATTGCAGGAATGGCAGTCCACATTATTGTTGGGACACCCTTCATTCCAATGCAGCTTTTTCTGTGACAATGAGAACACTGAATAATGGCTGCTACCACTCTTTCTGTTTTGAATTAGGTGAGCTGTGTCCTACAAACTGGACTCTGTCAACCGTTTTTCTCCATGAGATCTCTTTGTTAGCTCGAATAAATAGCTAATGTTGTTTTCTGACTTCTGCCTGCCTTGTTAACTGCACAGCCTTCGATAGGGTTAAATCTTCCCTCGACTGCAGAAAAGTTATAAAGTCTCCCCTCAGACTCCTACAACAATGAATCCCAAGTTAGTTTGTCTTGCAGGGCTCCTTATTTGCAATTCTCAACTAATCAATATAAATCGCTATGCTCTCTCCCAGTCTCTGGACATCTCTATTAAACTTTGCCCTTTCTATAATGGTATTTCTTCTGAGACTGAAATAAGCGTCAAAGGCTTTGATAACCTTTTTGTATGCCATCATCTTTTTGGCCAGAATTTTGCCCTCATCGGGCGGGCTCAGTGGGCACTAGTGGGAGCTATTGGGAAGCTGACTGCTACCCACTATCGGGGCCCGGCCACGATTTCACACTGGTGGGCCAATTAAGGCCCACTCAGCGCTCATCGCATGCTGCAGCGCTCAACGCTGCCTGGGGGGTTCGGGGCGGGGGGGGGGGGGGGGGGGGGAAGGGCAAGTGCGCAAGTTCACGCATGCACACGGGTACGTGCAAGAAAAGCTCCCTGAGGCACAGAGCTGACTCAGGGAGATGAAAGTTTATGAAAATAAAAAATAAAGAATTTTAAAATGTTAAAAAAACATGTCCCCTTGTGCGACTCTGTCACGTGAGCAGGGACATGTTATTAATGAAAAGTTAACATTTTATTTTATTTTTAAATGCTGTTAGAAACCTCATCCCGACCGTGGATGAAGTTTCCTAAAAAATGCAAATGCTGCTTGGCCTTTTTGCCTGCCCGCCAACCATAAGGTTGGACAGGCAGCAAAAAATTATGTTTAATTGATACTTTAATGGCCTTAATAGGCTAGTTAATTGTCGACGGGTGCAATGTTGACTCCCGTGTGCGCTCACCGACCGAAATATAGTGCGAGTGCATGATGACGTCGGGACACTCACCCAACATCATCGCGCATTATTTTACACTCATTTGGGCTGGGTGCACACCAACCCGACAAGAGAACAATTCTGGCTTTTGTTTATGCCCTATCTGACCATTAGGTCAGTCTGCACTACTTCCTATGGCATAGAGAAGCGTACTGACCTGTTTTCCACTACTCTTCTCTGTTAGTCCCAAAGTGATTCTGTATCTGGTAAACCTATGATGCCAGTTCTGTGGTTGCTGTTTGACCCAGGCCTTCCATGTGGTTGAAGCATTATAAAAAAGGTAGGTTTTTCTGCATAGCTTTTCTTCACTGTAGCCTTTTCTCGAGTTCTGCTGGTGATTTTCCCATGCTGTCCTGTCCCACAGTTGCTTCTCTTGCTGCCTCTTCTAGTAGTTGGGCTTTTTACTTATGTTTTCTGCTGTCACCATCTGTTATCATCAAAGTGGGCCTTAGATGAGGTTGTTCATGGCCTGGATTTACAGATAATGCTGGAGGCAAGGCTGTTGGTAAACTTTACCTTTGATTGAACATTATACTAACTAGGTACAGTACAGCCTTAGCACCGCGCTTCACATAAAACCATCTCTCAACAAACCCTGTTGTCATGTGATCTTATGTCACTGATAACGTAGGCTATATTTATATATTTAACACTACCCTTTTATATTACTGTATCCAGCCTGTCATAATTTGTGCTTTACTTACAAGATATACACCCAAAAGGGGCATACTGCCATCAACTGGCAAAGCAGGGGTGAATTTAAAAGGGCAAAGCATGGGTCACTATTGCTTTGCCTGTTAAATCTTTCAGCATCACTTTTCCCCCGAGTTTCTGTTTACTGCCTTTAGACACTTGGTTCAGCTTCCATCTTCCAATAAATTGTCTCTGACACTTCGCACTTTCTACTTTCACTCAGTTTACAAGGGCAATCGTGGGAGTTCCATTTAGAAATCATTAAGGTCAGGCTCATAAGGCACCATATGAGTTAGATGAGACCACTGGGGGGGTAAATGACTTCAAAAATTGATAAACATGAACAGTCCTACCTCCAGCTGAATCAAGGGTACAGTTTGAATAGAATACACTTCACCAGTGAAGGCCTCAATGAGTTATGCCGCCCGCTGAAACAGGATATGAAGCCCAACTCCACCAAAGGGACTCCTGCAAAGGTCAACACCACTCTCAATATTTACAGTACCAGGTCACTTCAGGGTGCTTTGGATGATATTCTCCTCACTGCTCAGTCACCTGTGAACGCTTACATCACAGTTCTTTGTCATGTAGCCTGCAAAATTCAGCCTATTCCGCAGCTTCTAAAGGAGGTTACTCCACTCCAGCATTCAAGGGTGGAAAATCAAGCAGAGGGCCAAGTCACAGCCATCATTCCCAAGATATCCCACCGGAAACGATATCGGACATTCATTACATTCAGACATGCATGGGTGGGCATATTTTAATGATATGCAAATGCAAGAGATTATGTTAAACCATGTCATTTACAAAATAAATTCTGGCATAAAACAATGTGGTTGTGGATTGGATTTTAATCGCCCTGGCTGGACTTAAGTCAATTGCAATAATCAATTCAACTTCTCAACACAGAAGATGCAATTTTTAAAAACTTCCAATGTCTGTTGGCAGTAAGGTCGGCCACAGTAATCTCCTCTTGTGACTATGCCAGTCACATCTGGTTTTCTGACTTCCCTGACTCCTTTCCACCTTCCCCTCTAAATTCGGCATTATTAGCTCAATCTTGTCCTGAGACGGCATTTCAACAATAACTCTGCAGGTGTGACACCTGTTGTTATGTGAGGGGTAGTCCTGAAATGAAAAGGGAGCATGCTAGCTTGGTTGCCAAGGAATCGCCAGTTAGCTTTATCATGTCCGCCTTGAACTTTTGAACTGCCCTTTCGGCCAGTCCGTTTGAGGAAGGAAGGTATGGTGCAGTTTTCACATGAGTGATACCGTTGAGGCTGATAAACCATTGAAACTCAGCACTCGTAAATGCCGTGCCGTTATCGGAAACGACTACTTCTGATAGTCCGTGAATGACAAAACTCTGACGTAGTTTCTCAATTGCAGTTGGTGACTTCACCTCATATATTTTGAATGGGCATCAACAATGAGCAGAATTGTTCCCAGGAAAGGTCCAACGTAGTCAATGTGTAACCGCACTCAGGGTCTACCTAACCATTCCTATGGGTGTCATGGAGCTGTCACTGGCAACTTTTGCAGTTGCTGACATTGCATACAATGCTTTACTAAACTCTCTATTTTGTCATCCACCCCAGGCCACCATAAATAGCTGCATGCTATGGTCTTCATTCGGGAAATTCCTGGATGTGCATTGTGTAGTTCAATTAAAAGTGGCTCCCTTCCGTTTGGAGGAACTATCAGGCAGGCTTCCCACAATAAGATGCCATCCTGGCTGATTATTTCATGTCTTCTGTTGATGTACAGTTTCATTCCGTCAGATACAGGCTCCTGTGACCAACCATATAGCACTTGTTCTCGTACCTGAGATAGGATTGGGTCCCAACTTGTCCAGTCTCTGATCTGTCAAGTGCATACTGGTGAGGAATCTAAGAAATTTAACAGTAAAACAAGTTCCTGTGGAACTGGGATGTGCTCATAATTTTCTTGTAGAGGCAAATGACTAACGGCATCGGCATTTGCGATTTGATTGCCAAGCCTATGTATGCAAGTATATTTGTATGCTGCCAGAATTAAAGCCCATTGTTGTATTCTTGCTGAGGCTAGGCGTGGTATAGCCTTGTCTGCATTAAATAATCCAAATAATGGTTTGTGGTCTGAAATGATTGTAAAACTACGACCGTTTACGTACTGGTGAAATTTAAATTTCTTGACACCAAAGATGATGGACAGGCCTTCTTTTTCTATCTGCGAGTATCCCTTTTCCGCTGTGGTGAGCGTTCTTGATACATAACCTATTGGTCATTCCGTACCATCATCCATCCGGTGAGAGAGCACTGCTCCCACTCTAGGATGATGCATCACATGTCAGTGCTAATTCTTTCATCTGGTCATAATGGATTAATAGGTTGGATGAGTGCAACAATTGTTTCACCTTTATGAAAGCTTCTTTCTGGGACCCCTCCCCAGACCAACGTTGGTTCTTTTTGAGTAGAGAATGCGGTGGGGGTGGGGGGTGGGGGCAGCACTGTAGACAACTTGGGTAAGAACCGCCTATAATAGTATAATGATTTGAGCTCTGAGACGTTCTTTGTGCAGGTGCGTGTCTTATGGCTCTCACTTTCTCCTCAGCCAGGGGGAAGGCCCTGTGAATCTATCTGGTGACCCAAATAGATTACCTCCCTTGCTTGGAACGTGCCTTTTTCTTTCTAGAGCAGACTTTAATCTCGGCCTTCTTTCATAGTGGAGTCTATTGGCCAGACTTCTCTCAGATACAAGCTCAACTTGTCTGAGTTCAGTGACTGAGTCTCCAAAAATTTCATTATCTGTCTGCTTCTTGGGACATTCTGTGACTTTTGCTTCCAAAGCCTCTTTGGCTTCATTTAGCTGATTCTTCAGCTCTTCCGTATCTTTTTTATATTTGTTTGCTTCTTCCAGAGAAGTGCTGAATTCTTGCTGTTTCTCTTCATACTTTTCCAGAGGCACAAACTTTGACCTGAGGGAACCTTGTACTGTGTGCAGGTCTTTCAACAGGTTTTCTTTTTCCCTGTGAAGGTTGCTCACCTCGTCTCGAACTCTGTTATCAAGCAGGGTCTCTTCGAGTTCCTTCTACTGTTCTTCCAGGTTTTGGTTTAAGACAGCCTGCATTTCTTCAGGTTGTTGAGTCTTTACACATTCCTCTTTCAGAACAGGAACATTTCCAGCTTCCTTTCAGAATCTCAGTGGCCAATCAATGTTGATTTCCCTTACCCAATTTCGCCCTAGAAGGCTTGGTCCTCTGCATCTCAATTCCAACACTGGTTGTTTTGCCAATTGGCTTCCATAATGGATAGTTACTCTGCTTATGCCTTTTACTTGAACGTCTTCACCCGTATATGTTTTTAGCTTGGTGGCTGTTTCTTCTAAACTTAATTGATGTTCACCATTATTCAAATATCTGAAGGTATGTTCTCCAATTACTGTAGTGGAAGCTCCCATGTCCACTTCCATTCTTACAGGTTCGCCATTTAGTTTCACATTTTTACTTTCATATATTGAAGTGCCTGTTGCCAGGGAGCTTTTATAGCTAAATGAGTACAGTCGGTGACACCTTGCACCTGTGGGAGTCCAGAAATTGTGGCAAAGCCCGCTGCTCTGATATCCTGGATTGCTCGATCTCTAGCGAATTCAACATAATTGTAGGCCTTGGCAAAAAGAGTGTCTGTTACCTCCTGCATGCACTTGTGAGTGCAAGCTTATGAGATCCCTCAGAGGCCCCCAGCGGAGCCCTGGAAAGAGCCACTCATATAGAAGTTGAGAGCAGCGGTGACTTTCCGAGCCACTTCAATGGATGTCCTCCCAGGCCCCATGGCTTCAGCTCTTGCAGAATGAAGCAGATGTGAGCCACCAGATCCCTGGACATGCGGAGGCATCGATAACACTGTCATTCACTCATTTGCAGAAAAGACATGCTTGTTCTTTGCACCCTCAGTTTTGAGAGCCACCTATGCACGACATTTCTGTGAGCCTCATCCTCTGTGTCAGGAGGGGGTCTTGCTGCCCCTTGCTCATCAGGGTGAAGCTCCTCCCTTGGAGAGCCTGGCACCTCCATTGGAATCTTCTTCACCTTCTCTCCTCCCTTTAAGCCATTATGCAGGCAGCAATAAATTGAGCCTCCATCTTCCTGAAGGTCTCCTCTCTGCAGCATCTGGTTCCAGTGTTGGCACCTATTCAGCACTGAGGTCCTGACCAGCGCAAGGTACGTTTCAAGGTGCTCTTCACCATCCCCAACACCCCTTTACATGCCTGACTGCCTTGAGATTGCTTTGCTTAGGCCCTTGGATGTGCTGCTTTCAGGCCAGGTGCTGGGATCCTCACTCCCTGCACTATAAGACTACTCTCTTTGGAATACATATGAGGCCCCATGCATAGTGAGGAACTGAGATTATTTGAGAGGATCTGAGGCTTCTCATCAGTGTACCCGCCAGCCCCAAAATTCTGAGCTCCTGCTTTTAACACCCTGCTGGCCTCCTCCAATTGCTCCTGGCCTCATTATTGCCCTGGAGAATTTCCACACTGGGAACAAGGTGTTAATACAAGGAGACCCATTAGTGTCACTATTTGCAATTACTCTCTATGAATACACATTGTAGCTTCACTTTCCTAATTCCCTGCACTGTCATTGAAAGGCTCCTAAGATGCCTCAGGTGTGCACCTCTCCTCATTTGGGAATACACAGTTCAGTTGGGTGCCCCTTTAATTGGCCCCCAGAGCAGTGCACCACTCCTCCAAATGGCTTTCAGAGCCTTCACCAGGTGAAATTTTCCTCGGTTTAATTTTGTACTGCGCCATTGCTTCGGGTTGCAAGGTGGTGATGCTGAGATCTTACTGCCAGACCAGCTTGGACGTCCCTGTTTGACTGTGGAAATCCCTCCCATCACCCTGGAGCAGCATAATGTTCAGATTTCCCTCCCTCCAATACCCTTCAAGCCTCCCCCTCCAATCCTTGATCCCATTGTGATTGTGGTGGATATTCCTGTGTTACCCCTGAGTCGATTGAGGTGGATGTACCTAAGGCCCATATGGATCTTACCCCTCCCCGTCTTGAGGTCTATTGCCCAGTGACATATAGAGATCTCTCCCCACACCCCGATGAGACCTTTGAGTGCTCCTACACTGCCTTTTCCAAATCTATAGCCTGCAGAGCCTCTCCTGACTGTGAGTGTGCCATCTGCAGCCCAGAATGATGCCAGAAACTCTCGACTGATGTGCCCTATGCATAACATGCTGGGCACACTTGACACTGGACTGACATGCCTCCCGCCAATCCACCCCCCTCCCTGGACTGAGACAAGGACTGTCTTTGCAAGGTCAGGAATGTAAACTGAAGTGCTTCTTCACTTCGCCACCCTCCCATTCTGGCCCCAGCCCTCTTATGCCCCTCTGTAAGAGACTCTTCCCCATTCTGGCCCAAGGATGCTTCCACCACGCACTCCTCCTAGTCATGTGCCCGAGTGCAACCTTCGCCACCCTTCACCCTCCCCTAAATGAGCCCTTGCCCTACAGCCCCTTTCCTTGCCTCTGTCCATTTAACCCCCTCCACCAGTTGAGCCCTTGCCCTGCAGCATATTATAAGCCGGCCCCACCTTATCGCTGGTCTGGTAGGTAGAGCCTTGCCTGTGATACGCCCCCTGAATGCGATATGGCGCTGCCTGCGAAGCCTGGCGCTGATTCCAAGATGCCGGAAGTGCTGCGGAATGCAAGGTTGGCGAACAAACCTTGGGGTCAGGAGCGAAGTGCAGGTTGCCAGGTGCACGTCGCTGAAATACGGTTGTGAAACACGTCAGTCTAATTGGACGCCAACATGGCCTATTGATCCAGCATAGGGGGGATGATTCCGGTGATGCCGGATATTCAAAGGTATTAAAATGACACTCCTGACTTGATGCGGCGGGAAACGCGCACTGCCATTGAAGTCGGGAGCGGATGATCGGAACTTGTTTCCTGCTGACATAAAACTGATTCTTTTGCTCTGTGATATCTTCCACTCCCGCCTGTCATGACGGAGCCATGGGTAGGAGCGGAAAACCCCGGCCTTGATCTCCCAGGATTCACTCAGATATTTCTATTGGAGGGCGGTTATATTTGACTATGAAAGCAATGAGGCAGCTGCCAGCAAAGTGAACATTCAGTTGTGTGATGTGGGCAGATTGTATCAAATGGAAACTTACACTGAGAGAGTGAAATCCTTCCTTCTTGACATGGGCAATCGGAGTGATCAGGGGAGTACATCTGTTCATTGGGGAAAATTGTAAAACTGCAATAGTCTATCCTGCTGCTGGGCATTGTTGGTGATGAAATGGATGAACTTACTCTTGCAAATAATGGACCGGTTATTTTCTTTTCACAACTCTGCTCAGTCGATTAACTAATGTTACTGATATTCCCAGTGGCTGCCTGGAATGATACTATAGTGTAAATATTCAGGATGGTTGCGACCTTGACAGGCACTGAGCATCCAGTACCTCCAGTGTTGGAGATGGATTAGAGATTGGGTTGCAAAATGTGGCACAAATCATTAATGGTTTTTTTAATGAAGCATAGCCTCTGCAGCTGACCCCTGTTGTGGGTCACCTGGAAGTAGAATCAGGCTGGCTTGTGTATTCTGGAGTGGTGGGGGTATAGATTACTGATTGGTCTAACTCAACCTCTGTTTCTCCTCTTCTTCCTCCAAAATTCAAAAATACTGTTATCCTCAATTGACAACCCATTGTAACTCTTTCGAATGGGGGCTAGTGGATGAAGAAATGGGAGCTCAATATCAGAAAGCAGAAAGGTATATTCAGTGACTAGCAGCAATAGCCTTCACTCAGTGTCCCTGAGTCAGAGGTGGTAGATTCAAGTCCCATTCCAGAGATATGAGCTGTAAAATCCAGGCTGACTCTCCCAGTGCAGTACGAGGGAGTTCTGCACTGTCAGAATGTTAAATCAAGCTCTGTCTGCCCCCTCAGGTGAACCTAAAAGATTCCATCACACTATTACAAGAACAGGGGAATTCTTGAATATGCTGCCTGAAAGGGTTGTGAAAGAAGATTCAGGTAATTTTAAAAAGAGAATTCAATTTACTTGTAAAGTAAATATTTGTGGGACTGTGAGGAAGGGGCAAGAGAGTAGAACTATTTGGTTAGCACTTTCAAAGAGCTGGCACAGGCATGATGAGCTGAATGGCCACCTTCTGTGATGTAAGATTCTAGGTTCTACATGGTGAAGCAGCTGTTAACAGCAAAACACATTGTCTCACCCACAAATTGCCTATTTTACTCAATTCAATGTCATAACTTGTTATTGTGAGAATATGAGCTTGTGACCAGTTGACAGTATCATAAAAATGATCTTATTATATCCATTGTGTTAACTGTGACAATAAAATTGGCAGTCATGCTGGACAATGTCTCTGGCTGCCAGGTATCCAAAAAAGATTTGGCGGGCATAAACCAGTCATCATGTGAAGCACAGTAGCAGAGCAAATACCCTCTTCCAGCATCACATCTTTATCCAATTCACCAATAATCATCAGTAGTGTCAGGAAAGGCATCCTCAATTTTTTGCATCCATTCTGGCTTTCTCAGACTGCAAGACACAATAAACTGAACATGGTGACCACCTGGGCACCAGGACACACTGTGTAGTGTCATACCTCAATGGAAAGGAATTCTGTTGCATGATTGCGCAAATGGCAACTACTGCCACAAACTCATGCACATTTTTAAAAGTTCTTTCATGGGGTGTGGGCGTCGTTGACAGAATTTGTTGTCCATCCTAATTGTCCTTGAGGAAGTGGTGGTGAGCCACCTTCTTGAACTGCTGCAGTCCCTGTGGTGTAGGTACATCCACAGTGCTGTTAGGGAGGGAGCTCCAGGATTTTCAACCAGCAACAGTAAAGGAATGGTGATAGAGTTCCAAGTCAGAGTGGTGTGTGGCTTGAAGGGAAACTTGCAGGTGGTGGTGTTTCCATGCATCTTCTGCTCATGCCCTTCTAGGTGGTAAAGATCGGGGGTTTGGAAGGCACTATCAAAGGAGCCTTGCTGAGTTGCTGCAGTGTATCTTGTAGATGGTACACAGTACTGCCACTTTGAGTCAGTGATGGAGGGACTGAATGTTTAGATTGGTGGATGGGGTACCGATCAAGCAGCTTGCTTTGTCCTACATGATGTCAAGCTTCTCGATTGTTGTGGGAGCTGCACTCATTCAGGCAAGTGGAGAGTATT
Organism: Cetorhinus maximus; assembly: GCF_964194155.1. Classification (NCBI taxonomy): domain Eukaryota; kingdom Metazoa; phylum Chordata; class Chondrichthyes; order Lamniformes; family Cetorhinidae; genus Cetorhinus; species Cetorhinus maximus. The sequence goes on from NC_135882.1 coordinate 99,734,108, forward strand.
CCACCAGACTGCTGACTTGTGTCTTGTAGATGATGACAAGCTCTGGGGAGTCAAGAGGTGAGTTACTCGCCTCAGAATTCCCTCTGACCTGCTCTTGTAGCCGCAGTATTTATATGGCTGGTCCAGTTTAGTCTCTGGTCAATGGTAATCCCCAGTACGTTGATAGTGTGTGATTGAACAATGGTAATGCCATTGAATGTCAAGGGAAGATGGTTAGATTCTCTTTTGTTGGAGATAGTCACTGCCTTGACACTGTGTGGTGCAAATGTCACTTGCCACTCACTAGCCCCAGTCTGAATGCTGCCCAGGTCTTGGTGCATATGGATATGGACATATATCCACATTTCCCTGGCACTGCTCATAATACCTGCATCATGAAGCAAAGCAATGTGTTGCAAATGTGTAAGGAGACAACGGTTGGATAACTGGCTTCTAGTTGACGGTGCCATTGTCTGCAATTCTAGTGAATAACATTTATATATTACCCTAAAACCCAATCACAAAACAGATAAAACAAAGCTCAATCAGGTCAATCAGACCCTGATATTAACGACAAGCCAGTGTTTGGAGGCTGAGTTTTGGTGGGTCAGTTCATATTTCACCCACTGCATCAAAAACAGGCCCAGGGTATTTTAATCGCCCTCCCACCAGCCCGGTTTTATTTTACATATGTGAACAAGGTGCCTATCAGCATTGGATGTACGTGCTTGCTGCCTGCTTAGTGGATAAGTTTTTTGTTTTAGGTTATTAGGTTCGCTTTATCCAGTGAACGCGAGCTGCGCCCTTGATATTAACACATTAGTTGCTGCTTGAAACAATATAGGCAGGGGGACCAATTAACTGAACAAACACTGGTGGTTTATTGAAACTAAGAACTGCGCACTAACATAATGTGTGCTTCTTCAATCACCTCCTGCTCTAGACTTCCAGTTACCCAAGAAGCCCCTGCTGTGCAGCAATTGGGCAATACAGATACATGGTGAACTTACTATTTCTCTTAAAGGTACATAGCACTCCACTTTACCACATCCCTCCCCCTTTACTTGAAAGTACAATTGACGAGCATCACAACATCCCAATTATTTACATGAATAAATATTTACAAGCCAAGTCTCTCAGGAGGCTTCCTCATACGTGTAGAGCGTCGTAGCTCAACGGCCTCGGCTGGTTTTTCCAAGACCCCCTTCTCAGGGGTCAACTGTCCACCAGGCTCTTCAGTGGAAGTGGGCAAGTTTGTGTCTTTGAACCTCTCCCCACTGGTAATTCCAAATCATGTAACATTTCTTCAATGAGCGGTGCGAACTCAAACGCAAATGATGGCGGCATTCCTTCTTGTGGGACTATCTCTCTTCTCCGGAGATGATCCACGTGTCATCTAATTTTTCGGCCATTTACTAACACATTATAGGAGAGAGATCCTGTCACGCCACTCACTTCGCCTAGTAGCCAATTAGGCCCATCTCCAAAGTTCTTTGCGAGAACTGTGTCTCCCACCATGAAATTTCTTTCATGATTATGACCATCATATCTAGCGTTCTGGGCCTCTTGACTTCTCTCCATGCTCCACCCTAAATTCGACCTGATAAGAGTTAGACGGTACGGAGAAGTCTCTTCATTAGTAATTCAGCGAGGGAATACCGGTGGTCGTGTGTGGCGTCATCCAGTACGTGAACAGGAACAGTGACAATCTGGTGCTGATGGAACCCCCGTCCAGCTTTTTTATCCCAGATTTAAAAGTTTGGAACGCCCGCTCAGCCAAACCATTAGAGGCGGAGTGATAAGGTGAGGCTTTGATATGGGTTATTCCGCTGAGGGTTGTAAACCTGTGGAACGCCTGGCTGGTAAATGCAGTCCCATTGTCTGATACGAACGCCTCTGATAACCCATGCACTGCAAAACTCTGTTGCAAATGCTCTATGATGGCAGCAGACGTGGGTGACCGGACTTCGTAGACATCCATCCACTTGGAGTGGGCATCGATTAGTAAAAGGAACATCGTGCCCAAGAAGGGCCCTACACTGTCGACGTAGAGGAACACCCATGGCCGCCCTGGCTATTCCCAGGTGTGCAATATAATCCGAACGGCCCATTGGTTACACATCTCACATGCTCAGTGCTGCAGAGTGACAATATTCTCAAATTGAGAAGGAGGATTTGTCTGTTGTGTTTGGTGTTTGGAAATTCCATCAATACCTTCGCATGATGGAATTTCCAAACACCAAACACAACAGACAAGCCCTCCTTCTCAATTTGAGAATATTGTCACTCTGCAGCACTGAGCGTGTGAGATGTATAACCAATGGGTCGTTCGGAGCCATCTGCCAACCAATGTGAAGGTACAGCCCCTACTCCGTAATGGGATGCGTCACAAGTTAAAATCAATTCTTTCTTTGGGTCAAAGTGGACCAGTACGACCGATGATCTTAACAACTGCTTTACCTTCAGAAACACCTCCCTGGAGCAGAGCTTGCCAAATCCATTCTTAAGCAATGCGTTTAATTTAGCCAGCACAGTTGATAAATTTGGGAGATATCGCCCATCCTAGTTTATCATACCTAAGAAGGCCTTTAGTTCTCTAATGTTCTTCGGTGTAGGTGCTTTGTGAATAGCCTTAACCTTTTCTTCTATGGGATGCAGGCCCTGAACTTCGACCTTATAGCCCAAGAAAACTGCCTCCTTGGCTTGGAAAATACATTTCTCTCTTTTCAAGCGTACCCCCACTTGGGAGAAGTGTTTCAGCACCTTCTCCAAATTAGCTAAGTGTTCTTTGTCAGTTAGTCCAGTGACTAAGACATCATCCAAATAAACAACGACATGGGGCAGTCCCTGAAGTAGATTTTCCATGGTATGCTGGAAAATAGCACACGCTGATGAGACCCCAAAGGGTAGTCAAGTATATTGATACAATCCTTGATGTGTATTGATGGTCACAAATTTCCGACAGCCTTCTTCCAACTCTACGAGCTGGTAGGTGTGGCTCATGTCGAGTTTTGAATATGTGATGCCCCCTGCCAATTTCAAATATAATTCGTCAATCTTCGATATCAAGTGTCTATCGAGTTTGGCCACTCTGTTTACAGTTAACTTATAGTCACCGCATAAACAAACACTTTGATCTGGCTTCAGTACAGGTGCTATGGGTGCCATCCACTCGGGAAATTGCACCAGTTGTAAGATACCCAACTTTTCCAGCTTGTTTATCTCGGTCTCAACCTTGTCCTGTGGGGCGGAAGGCACTGTTCTGGCTCTGATAAATCTGGGGGTTGCATTAGGGTCCATGCGAATTTTGGCTTGTAGCCCACAGATCCTTCCTAGCTCATCACTGAAAATGGATGTGAACTTTTGTAACAATTCCTGTGAGTTTCTCATTCTGATTTGAAAAATCTCAGCCCATTGCATATAATCTTTTCGAGCCAGTTGCAACCAATTAAACTGAGGATCGCCCCAGCTACTACTATAAGAAGTAAATTTGCAGACTGATCCCCATACAGCACCAGGACTTGACATATCACTTTCACTCTTATTCCCTCGCCCGTATATGTTTTTAATTTCGTGCCCGATTCTTCCAAACTTAAAGGAAGGACTCCTTTATTCAATTATCTGAATGTATGTTCTCCTATGATAGGCATTGATGCCCCTGTATCGGCCTCCATCTTGATGGGTTGTTCATTGACTCTAATAACTACCTGGATTGGCTCAGTTCTATCCACTTTCAGGTTGTATAATGAATGGATGCCAGATTCTGCTTCCTCTGGTTCTTCACCAAAACAGATTTTGTGATTTCTATCTTTGTTTTTAAAATGCTGTCTCAGCCTATCTTGACAGTGCCGCATAATGTGACCATAGCGGTGGCAGAAAAAACATTCAATATTTATGAACTGTTGATCGCCTGAAGGCTGCCTGGATGCATTTCTCTTATCAATGTCATGCGTTTTCACTGTAACACTGTTGTTCTTCAATGGTCTGTACATAGTGGGCATTTCCCGCCTTTCTGCAGAGTTCGACATTTTCATGCCTTTTGTTACTGGTCCTTCCCGCCCGACAAGATGAACAGCTCCATTTTGTGTATTGTTTATTGCCTCCAAGTCTCTAACAATGCTCTCCATGGCTGTTGCCAATTCTAATGCCTTACCGAAGTCTAGATTAGTTTCGATAGAAATCGCTTTTGAATAGCATCGTACCCGATTCCACATATCAATCAGTCTCTCAACATGTCATTAAGTTCTGAACTCACAATATTCTGTTAACCCCTTTAAAACAGCTACATAGCCAGCGATTGTCTCTCCTGGAAGCCTATTCCTTGATTTGAATTTAAAACGCTGCATAGTGACCGAGGGCTTTGGTTTCAGGTGGTTTTTGACAATATTTTCTAACTCGTCAGGAATCTTCAAAGCGAGGGTGTTTGGTGATGTGAGACACAGATCAACCCATACCTTTTGCTCCCACATGTGGGGCAGAATTTTGCCCTCGGATGGCGGGCGGGCCCCACCGGCTCGGCGGCGGGCGGACAGCTGACCCCCGCCACCGAAACGGGGCCCGCCGCCATTTTGAGTGGCGGGCCAATTAAGGCCCATCCAGCGGCCTGCCGACAGGAAGTGCTATGCTCTGGGGGGGAGGGAATCTCCAACTCTAACTGTCAAAGTGTGCACTTCTCCCTGAGGCAAAGTCCTGTCTCAGGGAGATTAGGGACAGGTAAGGAAAGTCAAAAATTAAAAAATTATTAACATGTCCCTCTCATGTGACAATGTCACACGAAATGGGACACGTTAATAAAAATGACATAAATTTTATTAGACTTCTTAAAAAGTGACATGAAACCTCATCCCGCCAGTGGATGAGGTTTCATGTATTATCAGAAGCCCGCTGAGGCTCCTGGCCCGCCCGCCAGCCTTAAGGTTAGACTGGCAGGGCCTTTAATTATCTTAATGAACCTGTCAATGGCTTTAATTGGCCATTGACAGGTCGGCAGGTGGACAGCTGATTTCGCTGTCCGCCCGCCTTCCTTAAAATTTAAAGGGACCGGGATGACGTCGAAGGTTCTTCCGAGGGACGGGAGGCGGAGGCCCCCCCACCTGACCAAACGTGCATGGGAGGAGGTGGCTGAGAGTGTTAGCTCCCATGATGTCATGCGGGCACATGGGTCCAGTGCCACAAAAGATTCAACGACCTTCTGCGCATGGGAAAGATTGTATCATGTTGCCTCAGGTCACTTAATGCAGCCGTCACCCTTTCCCCCCAACGCCCCCCAACCGCCGAAACCGGCAACTCTGAGTACAGTAACAACATTGAATCTTTCATGGCATGTATCCCCCACTGTGTGTGCCAACAGATATTCCCCACAGCACGTGGGACACTGACACCCAGAGTATAGAATGGGGTTGAAAGTCAAGGCTCTGCATCTAGGCAGAGTGCTGGAACTGGGAAGCATGTCGAAGTCAGGGTGCTAACATGCTGGGAGGGGAGCTTCCAGTTGGTGGGGCACCCATCCATCTGCTGGTCGCTGTGCTCCACCTGCTTGTGCCTCCTTGCTTAGCAAAATAACACCTTGTGGTGCCACATGTGGTGGAGGCAGCATTTGGGCAATGGCGGGGTGGGTGGTGGGGTCATCCCTGGCTTGTTTGGGTGAGTGTGTGGCAGCTGCGGGTGATGAAGAACTGGAGCCCTGCAATGTCCCACTCTGGCTGGTTTGGCAGGGATACGATGGGAATTCAGGTACAGGATGGACTAACCAATGCTCTTCTCTCCTTTTCAGGAAAAGACTGAGCACAATTCCGCAGAGCTGATGTAGACTGGCAGAGGCCAGGCCCAGTTGCCGATCCTAATGGCTTACGAGCAGCAGGGCATGGATCTGGCGAGGCACCATGCACCCATGTCCACTGATGGCGGTGAGGCTGGGGTGTCATGGGGAGATATGTTTGCCGAGCACTCAGGTCACCATGTGCGTCCCAGCAGCCATGGCACTGCTGAATGCTCAGTGATTGAAGTTTGCAACATGGGTTGACCATTGATTATGGAAGGATGAGCACATAACAATCTGCGGGAGCGGAAAGGTGACATTGTCTGCACTGTAACTAAACAAATGTCCTTTTCCTTCCTTTCAGCATCACCGGGTAGGGCCAGGAGGAGGAGGCAGAGGGCTCACCTCTCACCCCTGAGGCCCCAGAGGAAATCCACTCAGCAGCGTCACACCATCTCAGCCAGGCAGGCACCAGCGCAGATACTGGCACTTCGGTGGGAGTTTGAACTTCGGCTAGTGTTCTGGGGCACAGCGGTGAGGGCACTTCACACTCGCTTGACGTGCGGGCAGAGACAGAGAGTGCCCATGGCACCGGCAGTAGGAGGACTGTAGGGGATCAGGTACATGCTCAGTCAGTGGCTGATGATGTGCCTCTGGAGTCGTCCATGAGGCAACAAATGCTGGAAGTGCAGCAGTGTATGCAGGAGGATCTGGCGGAGATACATGAGGCAATGCGTGGCATGGTGCCCATGCTGGAGGACTCCACGTGGAGCATCACCAATGCATTGACCCTGGTAGCTGAGTGCCATGCTTCCTCTATGGAGAGAGTGGTGACTCTTGGAGAGGCTCCTCCATGAGAACAATCAGGGCCTCCTGGGGTTGTGCTCAGACCTGCAAGCTCTCACAGCGGCATTGACCTCAGCTGCAGCCCTGGCGTGTGTTGAAGGTCCATCTGTGGCATGCTAAATGAAGGTCCTTTGGATTAAAGCCTCCCGGGTGTCCCTGCCTCCCTGGCATATGCCCGGAGCAGCGTCTACCCCCTCAGCATTCTCCTGTGCGCGCTCATCCTCGGACTTACTGCTGGACTCATCATGTGTATCCGGAGCAACTGTGTCTACATCTTCCTCATCCACCGTGTCGCCTATTTCCAGTGCCAGATTATGCAGAGCACAGCATGCAACCATGATCTGTGACACACGATCTGGGGGGATTGGAGTGCGCCCCCTAAGTGTCCAGGCATCGGAAGCGCATCTTGAGAAGACTGATGGTTCTCTCCTCCACAGCCCTTTTGGAGACCTGGCTCCTATTGTACTGCTGCTCAGCTTCTGTTCTCGGATGGCGGAGAGGCGCCATGAGCCACCTTTTGAGGGGATAGCCCTTGTCACCCAGCAGCCATCCATCCAGCCGGGCTGGAGCACTGAAGAGCCCTGGCACCTGGGAGTGTCTGAGGATGTAGGCATCGTGGGAGCTGCCTGGGTACCTTGCACAGGCTTGTAGAATCTGCATCCTGTGACCACACACTATCTGCATATTCATGGAGTGGAAGCCCTTCCTGTTGACGAAGGCACCGGGCTCACCTGCTGGCACCTTGATGGCCACATGTGTGCAGTCGATTGCACCCTGGACGCGGGGGAAGCCAGCAATGGCCACGAAGGCTCTGGCTCGCTGTACCTGGTTTGCCTGGTCCCAATGGTAGTGGATGAAGGTCAATGCACGTCTGAACAGAGCATCTGTAACCTGCTTGACACAAGTGTGGACAGCTGATTGACTCCACAAAGAACACCCACCAACCCCTAGAAAGAGCTGGAGGCATAGATGTTGAGGGCACTGGCATGGGGTGCCCACCCATACAGTTTGCAGAGATCTCAGGGCCTATCATCTGACAAATGGAGGTCACTGTCTCCCTTGAGAGATGGAGATGGAGCTTCCTTCGGCACTGCACCTCAGACATATTGAGGTAGCTGCTTCGCCGCCTGTATACCCTGGCAGCAGGATAGTGGTATCTTCTGCGGCCCCTTCCACCTTGGACTCCCTGTTGGCCCTGCGACCCTTGTGCCTGTGCCTCTCTTCCCAAAGGTCACTCCCTTGGAGGCTGAATGTGCACTCCTGGCCTCCTCCTCCTTCTGGCCCTCCATTCCTCCTCAGCGGAGGTGCCTCCAGTGGAGAGCACAACTTCCATTCCCAGGCTAAGGGAAGGCTTCCTGAAAGCTGCAGGCCCCAAAAATGATCTTTACTGTAGAGTCCTGACCTGAAGGCTTTTACTCCTGTCCAAGCAGCTGGTATGAGTTTTGAAGTATTCCTGCTCACACAGGCAAGAATCAGCAATTTTCACACTTAAATACCTGAAAGATCAGATTCACAACCCCACTCACCCCTCTTATCCCACCCGTGGATGAGGTTTATACAAATGTCTCCTGCCCGACTGTCCGTTGCACCTGTGCAACATCCTGAAGATCACATGGGCCCTGAGAAATTGGAGTTAATTGACTCAGGGGCCTTAACTACATGCTTAATTAATGGCGGGGCGTATCCGAGAACATCACGTGCCCGCCCACCTAAATGTCGCGATGGCGCGCGGTGACATCGGGACGCTTGCCCAATGTCACCGCATGTCCTTTTATGCCTCAGCGTGCGGGGCCCGCCCCTGCATGCCAATAGGAAAATTCTGTCCCATGGGTTTGTCACATTGACTGGCTGCTAGTTTGTTAAATAATCCTTCACACTTTTTATCAAGACAAATCTCTTTTTATGGAATATCCATGTCTGCATTCTTATATATCTCAACAGGTTCCTGAGTCTTTAGGATTAATTTAAAATGTAAATGCTCAGCCTATCTTCATCTACAATGAGGCAAGACCAGACAGTATCCGACTTGTCTGTTGTGTGTTAGTTTATCAGACACACCACAATGCTGACAACTTGATTTCAATCTATACAAATAATAGCTTTACTTCTGTGCTGTCCATGACAGCTTAATCTGGTTTTTGTGGTTACTGCTAACATTTGCTTGAATACTTTTCTAGTTATTAGGTTGAAACAATTTTTAAACCCATTAAAACATACCTGAGAAATCAAAGCATTTTCTATTATACATCTAATGTCATTATAGACAAATTAATTGTGCTCATAGTGTGTAGTAAATTAGTTCCAAATAGTATTGCAACAACATACCTAAACTTTAGAGAGACGCATTCCTTTTAAGGGTTTCCCAATTAAATATTGGGAAGACTGAGCCATTATCCTCCAATGCTTCCAATGGGTGGTCCATTCAAGGGACATCCTCCAGTACATACTGGAGTGTGTTTCCAAGATCATGATGGTCTGCTGCATCCTCCATAACATCACCATCCTCAAGCCACTGCCACCAAAAACCTGGAGGCTACCTTGGGAGAAGGAGGAGGAGGAGGAGGAGGAGGAAGAGAAAGTGAAGGCAACAAGGAGACATCCGGACACCTTCGTCCAAATGGATTGTCCGAAAGCACCTACTCAGATTCCACTTCTCACAGGACAACTTGGGTTACCACTATGGGTCAACTATTTACCAGCTCAGCATCCATCTGAGATGCAGCATTATAGCATCCTCCTGGCCAAGATCCTAAAATAGTACTGAAGACTTGTGCTCCAGAACTTGCCGCTCCCCTAGCCAAGCTGTTCCAGTACAGCTACAACACTAGCATCCACCCGGCTATGTGGAAAATTGCCCAGATGTGTCCTGTATACAAAAAACAGGACAAAACCAACCCAGCCAATTACCAGCCCATCATTCTACTCTCGATCATCAGTAAAGCGATGGAAGCGGTCGTCAACAATGCTATCAAATGGCACTTTCTTAGCAATAACCTGCTTACTGACACTCAGTTTGAGTTCCACCAGGGCCACTCAGCTCTTGAGCTCATTACAGCCTTGGTTCAAACATAGAGAAAAGAACTGGACTCCAGAGATGAGGTGGGAGTGGCTTCCCTTAAAATCAAGGCCGCATTTGACCGAGTGTGGGATCAAGGAGTCCTAGCAAAACTGGAGTCAATGGGAATCGGGGGAAAATTCTCCACTGGTTGGAGTCATAACTAGCACAAAGGAAGATGGTTGTTGTTGTTGGAGGTCAATCACCTCAGTCCCAGGACATCACTGCAGGATTTCCTCAGGGTAGTGTCCTAGCCCCAAATATCTTCAACTGCTTCATCAATGACGAACCTTCCATCATAAGGTCAGAAGTGGAGATGTTCGCTGATGATTGCACAATGTTCAGCACCATTCGTGACTCCTCAGATACTGAAGCAGTCCATGTCCAAATGCAGCAAGACCTGGACAATATCCAGGCTTGGTCTGACAAGTGGCAAGTAACATTCACGCCACACAAGTGCCAGGCAATGACCACTTCCAACAAGAGAGAATCTAACTATCATTTCTTGGCATTCAATAACATTACCATCACTCATTCACCCACTGTCAACATCCTGGGGGTTATCATTGACCAGAAACTGAATTGACTAGCCATATCAATACTGCAACAAGACTAGGTCAGAGGCTAGGAATCCTGTGGAAAGTAACTCACCTCCTGACTCCCCAAAACCTGTCCAACATCTACAAGGCACAAGTCAGGAGTGTGATGGAATACTCACCATTTGCCTGGATGAGTGCAGCTTTAACAACACTCAAGAAGTTTTACACTATCCAGGACAAAGCATCCCGCTTGATTGGTACCCCTTCCATAAACATTCACTCCCTCCACCACCGACGTACAGTAGCAGCAGTGTGTACCATCTACAAGATGCGCTGCAGAAACTCACCAAGGCTCCTTAGTCAGCATCTTCCAAACCCACGACCACTACCATCTAGAAGGACCATGGCAGCAGATACATTGGAACACCACCATCTGGAAGTTCCCTTCCAAGTCACTCACCATCCTGAGTTGAAAATATATCGCTGTTCCTTCACTGTCGCTGGGTCAAAATCCTGGAAGTCCATTCCTAACAGCACTGTGGGTGTACCTACACCACACAGACTGAGGCGGTTCAAGAAGACAGCTCACCACCACCTTTTGAAGGGCAATTAGGGATGGGCAATAAATGCTGGCCTGGCCACACCCCATGAATGAATTAAAAAAACACCAAAATCAATGCATCCATTTATAAGGCTGAATTTTACGCTGGGGATGGGGTCCCTGCCCCCTCCACCTGACATAAAAATTAGTCGCAAGCCTGCCTCCACTTGGCTGGCTCGTCCAGCAGCCATCTTATGGCCAATGGGCAGTTGATTGGCTCGAGGTGAGCCTTTTGTCCATCGGATGGGAAGTCCCATCCCACACAAACCAGTAGCCTGTTCCACAGGTCCACTGTCCTGTGAAGAAAGAACTGCCTAATACTCAAACCAGTTCTGCCCTTAAATCGCTTGTGAGTGTAATCCCTGCTCTTCCCTAGCCTATCCAGTTGAAATAATTTGTCCTTGTAAACATAATTTCATGATTATTTCATAATCTTCAAGCAAATCGATTTTGAGTCTACACTTGCCTAATTTTACAGAGCCAGCTTTTTAAACTTATTGGGGCAGCTAGGGTGATTTAAATTTGGAATCAATCCACTAAAGGATTAATCACACAGATTAGAGCAATGCAATTTGTTTGTACACATGTCGGATTTACATTGAACATTTGTGTGTAAATCAACTAAATTGTAGTGCAGTTGATATAATTTGTTTGGGACTCTATAAATGTCACATAAGCTGCATGCAAGTGATGTTGGTATACTGGAAACCATTCAAAAGCAGCTGTAAACTGAGATATAATCAAGTTTGCAGTTTAGGATCAATTGTCTTCAAAGAGCTGCTTAGATATAGAAAGATATGAAGAGTTTATAATATCTGCAATATAGCAAACAGATTTAAAATCCCCTGCAGTAAAGGACAAACAAAATTAACTTGATAAATGTAACGAGCCTAGAGATTCCACTGTATGCTCATATTTATTCAAAGACAACTTTAAATATTTGTGATGGTTTTGCAAATTTATTATCTGTGTATGAGCTAGTTTATATTTATAGCTGTAGTAACAGGTGTAAAAAATTGCAAATCATATTGTTTCCATTTATTGTTCCTAATTCCTTAAGAAAAGACTAAATTGGAAAAATATTTCTCACACTACTAATTTTTTACTATAATTTTATTTCAGCAATATGTTTACATCACACAACATAATTTGTGTTACGGATTCCATGAATTCTATTATAATCAATTGCTTCTCACTGTATTTTCACAAACCCATCAGGCTGCATAAGGAGATGAATGGGACAACTTCCCGGAGAGATCAACAATATCCTCGTGAGCATTTAGAACTTCCGTTGGCTAATCTGATAAAATATGAAGAAAGCAATAGAATGGTGGTGAGAAAGATTTTATATTGCTTTTGAAGACCAAAGACGTACGTAATATATTCTGTTTTCTGTAAAGCTAAGGAGGAGATTAATTTTTATATCTTTGTATTAAGCATAGGATGAGAACTTTGGGTTGTCTGCAGTATGTATCACTTGTCTAAAATGCTGATAAAATATCTCATCCCTTCAAAGATAAAACTTTCCTCTTTAATTTTGCTGAGATTAAATTGACAGAGACTGAAAGGTGAATCAAAATGTCTTAGGTGAAGAGTACAGGAGGCTGGCAAAATATCGTGTATGATGAGGGGGTGGGAAGGGGAGAGCGGGGAAGTGGGTGGAGATGGATTGAATTACTTTGCAATTGACCCTGATGTATTTCTTGGCAGCTTTGATGGAAAGGCTAATGTATAAACTCCCAGTGTGACTGGGAAACTGTATTTGAAGTGATTTTAAGAATTAAAAGAGATTTATGGTATCATGGATTATTACAATAACCGGAAACAAATGTTTTATTATCCTATGATTTTCCTTTTTTCTTACCTTGGCAAAAGTTCCACTGTTAACCAGCTGAAAACTAGAACACCAGCAACATCCACTGCAGTTAAGACTATCATTTTGCTGGCCCTCACAAGTTTGATCTACAGGTAATTTAGTAGCAAGCTGCAAAATACTGAGAGACTTGGCTGGGTTTTAGCTTCACATGGCCTTCCTGTCACGGACTTAGTAGGGTGGAAGCGGGAAGGTGACGGAATCCCCAACCGGCCACCCTCCTGCCTGATTAAATGCCTCCCGTCTCCAAAGCTGCCACGGGGGAGGGTACAATGTTTACAGACTGAGGCTTTCATCAGGTTCAGTTCTGTTGAAAGGTCATCTCAACCTGAAATGTTAACTCCATTTCTCTCCACAGATGCTGCCTGACCTGCCGAGGATTTCCAGCGTTTTTTTGTTTTTATTGCCTTCTGCATTTGTCGCCTAGCGTTGCAAGATCCTGCAAATATCTGCAGAGCCCTGGAAGGATACAGAGGCAATGAAGTTGAAGTTGGAGCATAAAGCGTGACCACCAAATGCTGCTGACAGGAGGTCATGCCTCCACCTGGCATGAGGCACTGGGCCTTCTCAAACACTGGTATTCCGACATGTCTGCCTATAGACCATGTGTGTTGGGCCTCCTGCAAGTTACACCTCTCTGCTGATCCACTAGTCCTGTGGAGCTGCAGGGGGAGAATTTTCTCCCCGTTGGGCGGGAGCGGGAGAGGGCGCGGGCAGACGCGGAGCTGATCGCTGCCCACCATTGGCTCAGCACCACCATTTTACGTGGGCGGGCCAATTAAGGCCCACCCAGCATGAAGTGCGGCTCCCGAGGACAGCGGGAGTGGATGGGAGTGCAATGACCTCCGGGTCCAATGGCGACCCGGTGGCCTGTTCAAATAGCGTGCAGGCAGCCTTGCAAAGGCTGTTCAATATGGCCAACAGAACGGCTCCCCAGAGCGCTGCTGGTGAGCAGGCCAGGCAGGAGGGTAGGTTAGCCGGGCACTGTGCCCCTTGCTTTTCTGACGAGTGCCTAGCTGTCCTCCTGGAGGAGGTGGCAGCACAGCAGGAGGTCCTCGTTCCGAGGGACGGGAGGAGGAGGCCCCTCCAACTGACCAAACGTGTCTGGGAGAGTGGGCAGATATAGTCAGCTCCCATGACGTGGTGCGATGCATGTGGGTTCAGTGCTGCAAGCGCTTCAACGACCTTTTGCGCTCAGGAAGGGTGAGTACCGTGTTGGCATAGGTCACTTAACACAGCATGTAGGCTTTCCCCCAGCCGCACCCACCCCCCACCCCACCCCCCCCAACCCCCCACCCACCACCCCCGACCCCCTCTCCCCCCACCCACCCAACTCTGAGTGCAGTTACAGCATTGAATCATTCATGGCATGTGTCCCTTGCTGGGTGGGCCAGCAGATATTGCCCATGCCTAGTTCACCCTGAGAGGGTAATGCTGAGACGGGTTCTGCACCTGCAGTATGTGGTACAGTGATACTCAGAGTTACTGTTTTGGGGGCTACCTCAAGGATCTGCACCTAGGCGCAGTGCTGGAACTGCGAAACATGTTAAAGTCAGGCTGCTGACATACTGGGAGGGGAGCTTCTGCTGCCGTTGGCGTTCCACGTGCTTGTGCGTCCTTGCTTTGCAAGGCTAGACCATGTGGTGGCAAATGTGATGGAGGCAGCATGTGGGCAAGGGGGGGTCAGCCCTGGCTGCTTGGTGTGAGTGTGCGGCTGCTCCAGGGTTACGATTCACTGGAGCCCTGTAATGTCCCACTCAGGTGGGGGCGGCAGGGATGCAATGGCAATCCAGGTACAGGGTGGTCTAATCAATGCTCCTCTCTCCTTTACAGGAGAAGGCAGCACACAACACCGCCGAGCGGATGCGAACGGGCGGAGGCCAGGCCCAGTTGGCGATTATAACCAGATACGAGCAGGAGGCAATGGAGCTGAAGAGGTGAAATGCGCCCAGGTCCACAGGTGGTGGTGAGGCTGGGGTGCCAGGGGGAGGTAAGATTGCCGTGCACTGAGGTCACCATGTGTGTCCCAGCAGCCATCCCACTGTTGAATGTTCAGTGAGTGAAGCTTCCAACATGGGTTCACCATTGATTATGGAAGGATGAGTGCATACTGATCCGGGGGCCAGGCATGCACATTGACATTGTCTGCACTGTAACTAATCAAATGTCCTTGCTCTTCCTTTCAGCATCACCAGAGCAGGACCGGGAGGAGGAGGCAGAGGGGCCACCTCTGACACCTGAGGGCCCAGATCAAATGGAATCACCAGCATCACACCATCTCTGCCAGGCAGGCAACAGTGCAGATACTAGCACCTTGGTGGGAATTAGATCGTCAGCTAGTGTCCTGGGGCACAACGGTGAGGGCAGTTCACAGTCGCTTAAGGTGCGGGCGGAGACAGAGAGTGCCCATGGCGCCGGCAGTCGGAGGACTGCAGGAGACCAGCCACATGCTCAGTCGGTGGCTGATGATGTGCTTCTGGAGTCGTCCATGAGGCAGCAGACGCTGGAAATCCAGCAGAGTATGCGGGAGGATCTGACGAAGATACATGGAGCTACACGTGGCATGGTCTCCGTGCTAGACGAGTCCATGCGGAGCATCATCGCCAAGCGCCATGCTTCCTCCATGGAGAGAGTGATGACTCTCGTGGAGAGGCTCCTCCAGGAGAACAAACAGGGCCCCCTGGGGTTGCGCTCGGACCTGCAAGCCCTCACATCGGCATTGACCTCAGCTGGTCAGTGCCAGTGTTGTCGATGGATTGGCACCAAGTATCCCAGCTCGGTGCCCATCCATCAATGGTGAGCAGGGAGGTCTGAAGCGACCTCAAGGCGGTGCAGGAGCTGCCTGTCGTCTCTGCGGGCTCCTCTCAAGGCGCTCCAGACGAGGGTGGCAGCTCCTCTGCTCCTCTGCCAGTGACCGTGGGATCCGACGAGGCTGCAGTGACTGGGGAGATGCCAGCCATGGAACTGGCTGCTCCCTCCCAGGCGAGGCCATTAAATACTCCATGGGCCAGGGGATGCCCGCCAAGGTCATTGAGGCCAACAGGACAGCAGAGTGAGCAGGCTGTCTCAGATACCAGTGCCAGCGAGGGGGGAGCACCTAGACATAGCACCCAAAAACGTAAACTTAAGGCGCCTTAGGCACACCACGGGCTTCTCACTGGTAGTTTTATGATGCCCCACTATGAGTTGATGACAAGTCGGTGTGATGCTGAACACCTTTGCATTCAGTTTCTTTTCCACTTTATTTTATTAATTCATGAAAAGTTTATATGTGAGCATGGCTCAGGGTGATTCCTTACTTCTGCAGGTGGATGGGAACCCATGATGTTATGAGTGACTTGTTTGTCATTGAGATTTATTGTCAAGGCACATAGTTAATGTTCCTAACCAGGCAGATGTTGCTTTCAGGTATCGAGTATGGAGCCTGCAGCCCTGGCTTGTGTTGGAGGTCCATCTGTGGCGTGCTGGCTGAAGATGTGTTGGATTAAAGCTTCCCGGGTGCCCCTGCCTCTCTGGAGGTTGCCCAGATCAGCATCTTTCCGCTCAGAATTTTCCTGTGCGTGCTCTTCCTCGGACTCACTACTGGACTCATCATGTGCAGCTGGAGCATCTTAGTCTACATCTTTTTCCTCCACAGCGTCCCCCCTTTCCAGCGCCAGATTGTGGAGAGCGCAGCATGCAACCATTATCAGCTACACACGATCTGGTGGGTACTGGAGTGCGCCCCCTGAACGGTTCAGGCATCAGAAGCGCAACTTGAGAAGACCGATGGTTCTCTCTACCACAGCCCTTGTGGAGACCTGGCTCCTATTGTACCGCTGCTCAGCTTCTGTTCTTGGATGGTGGAGAGGCGTCATGAACCACCTTTTGAGGGGATAGCCCTTGTCACCCAGCAACCATCCATCCAGCCGGGCTGGAGTACTGAAGAGCCTTGGTACCTGGAAGTGTCTGAGGATGTAGGCATCGTGGGAGCTGCCTGGGTACCTTGCACAGACTTGTAGGATCTGCATCCCGTGATCACACACTATCTGCACATTCATGGAGTGGAAGCCCTTCCTGTTGACGAAGGCACCAGGCTCAAATGCTGGCGCCTTGATGGCCACATGTGTGCAGTCTATAGCACCGTGGTTGCAGGAGAAGCCAGCAATGGCTGCAAAGCGTCTGGCTCACTGTGCCTGGCTTGCCTGGTCCCAACGGTAGTGGATGAAAGTCAATGCATGGCTGGACAGAGCGTCTGCCACCTGCTTGACACAATTGTGGAGAGCTGATTGAGAAACTCCGCAAAGATCACCCACTGACCCCTGGAAAGAGCCAGAGGCATAGAAGTTGAGGGTAGCCATGACATTCAACACTACTGGCATGGGATGCCCACCCACATAGTTGGCGCAGGTCTCATGGCCTATCAAATGACAAATGGATGTCACTGTCTCCCTTGAGAGATGGAGCCTCCTTCAGCACTTCACCTCAGACATATTGAGGTAGCTGCTTCACTGCCTGTAAACCCTGGCAGCAGGATAGTGGCGTCTTCTGCAACCCCTTCTGCCTTGGACTTCCTGTTGGTCCTGCGCCCCTTGTGCCTGCGCCTCTCCTCCCAAAGGTGGCTCCCTTGGAGGCTGAATGCGGACTCCTGGCATCCTCCCCTATCTGGCCCTCCCTTCCTTCTTAGAGGAGGTCCCTCCAGTGGAGAGCACAACTCCCATTCCCAGGCTAAGGGAAGGCTTCCTGAAACCAGCAAGACCCCAGAAATAATGTTTACTCCAGAGTCCTGACCTGAAGCCTGTTACTCCTGTCCAAGCAGCTGTGAAGAGTTTTGAAACATTCCTGCTCACACAGGCAAGTAGCAGCAACTTTAAGCATTAAATATCTGACAAATAACACTCGCGACCCCACTCACCCCTCTTATCCTGCCCGTGGATGAGGTTTATAAGAATATGGCCTGCCCGTTGCACCTGTGCAACGACCTGAAGATCGCATGGGCCCCAAAAAATCAGCGTCAATTACTGGTTCAAGGGCCTTAAGTGGCCCGTTAATTAATGGTGGGCGCGCATTGGAGATGCCCACCGAAATATCGCAATGGTGCGTGGTGACGTCAGGACGCTCGCCCGACGTTACCGCGCATCATTTTACCCGTCAGCGTGTCGGGCCCACCACCACGCACCAATGTGAAGGTTCTGGCCCAGGTCTCTGAGCAGTAGACTGTTGCTGCTGATGGCCTTATTGCTCTTGCTCTGGCTGCTTCTGCTCCTTCTACTGGTGCTCTGCTGCAGTTCCAACTGCCCTTGCTGCTGCTGGTGCTGGTGCTAGTTACCTTGGTCCTCATCTTCAAAGTAACACCGCATAAGTGGCACCCATACTTATCTGATAGATTCGGGCTCCAAAGTGCAGATCCAACATACAATCCTCCAAAGTTATCAAAGCAACCTTCAAAGTTGTCAAATGTTGCCTCTTAGCACAAGGCCTGTGAACAAAGCCTTTAAAATAATCAGGTAAGAAAGCAGCTATGAGTTTTCAGTATTTATTGGCATATTCCCTGTTATACCTTCAGCCTCCTCATTTGCTGTTGTGGCCTTGCCTTACTTTCACAGGCGAGTTCCAGAAAATTGGGGAAACCGTGGATCCACAGTTAAGTTGCAAGAGTCATGTTAATATCACTGGGGAAAATTTTCCAGCCCTGCCCACTGCCAGGATCGTCCGGTCCCGCCGAAAGTCAATGCTGTTTTGGCTGGGCCACCGAATCTCCCGCGGTGGGTCCCACCATGACGGTGCCAGCAAACCCCAGCCATTGTAATTAATCAATTAACATATTGAAATTGGCAAACAGTCTCTCCGGTGGCGGTTGCTCACGCACAGCCTAACATGCTGCTGCTAATTGCAGAAATCAGCAAGTTGAAGCTGGCTTCTTGATTCGCTGTCAATTTCCCAAATTTAACCCCTCACACACTCCCAAACTCATGCCCTTCTGCACATTAAAATTCAACCTAATGAGTCCCTCCACTATAGCATCCAATTGGTTCTTAAGTTGTTCCAGGGTTTTCGCTTTCAGCTTTCTCCTGTGAGTCCTGTGGGTTACAAATGTACAAAATTGACAAGTAGAGACCAGCTGGTCGGCCAAGCTTTCTCATTTGCCATGGTACCTCCTCCAGGCACTGTCATCAGCTCCCCCATTCCCCCACCCACATGCACTGCAATGCAATCCCATGGAAGGGGCAGGAAAAAAGAAAAAATAAGCTAATTTAAAAATTAACTCAGAAATTCCTCTCTATCAACCGCAAATGCTGGCAAGCAAGCCTGTCAGGCAGAATGACTGGGTGACATGTTCCTTGATGGGCTACCTACCTTCTATGTGTAGATATGTTTGACACTCTCAGGGACCCATCCTGCTCCTTGTTGAATGTTTGCAGTGAATCCACAGTCACTGCATATATGTTGGAAACTTACTCCAGAGGTCAACAACACTCGACAAAAAGATGTACCTCCTAACATTTAACTAGTTCTAACCTTCTATAACTTATGTTTGCATCTTATGGTCCTTCCTAACATTACTAGCTCAACTAGTTTATCCATTGAGTCTAATCTTTTCATTATTTTAAAGAGATTTGTTGGATCTCCTCAAGATCCATGCTTTTCCAAAGTAAAAACCTTAGTTCTCTTCAGCCTGTCCTGCTAACTATGGGCCCTTGAGCTAGGTATTAATCTAGTGGCCTTCCTCTTAACTTTTTCTCAGGATTTCTATTTTCCCCTATCTTCCCCAGTAGTGGGTTTCCTCACCTGCTGTGGTGTTTTAACTCCACCATTCATGCCTTTCATTATTGGCCGCCCCCCGCCCCCAACCCCACCCCCAGAGATCCGCTCGATTGGTAGGCTTGCTTCCAGTTGGGTGGGGAACGCTCCAGAGAAGACCACTGGTCCCTAACCCCAGGGGTGATGCAATCCCCACACTGGAGGGGTCTGAGCCCAAGGGACGAGGCTGTCCAATCCCCATTCCTAGAGGGGATCAAATACCAAGAGTGTTCGATCCCTGATCTTTGGGAGTGGAATCAGATCCAAAAGGGAGTCTGATCTTGGAGTGGGGCTTGTATGAGGGTAGTGTGACAGTGGGGGAGCTTGGCGGGTTGGGGGGGCATTGGTGGGGGAAGGAGATAGCATTCCCACTTCGCCTGATCCACAAGGAGTGCTTTGCACAACTGTCCTTGCCTCATTTCAGCTACCAGGTTTCACAAGGCCCAGGGAATCCAACTGGCCACAGTTAAAGATACAAAGCAGATTAAACTGGGGACTTCCAGCCTCATTAACATATTTTAAATGCCTTATGGGAGCAAGTTGGCTGCCTGCTCCTTGTCCTGCCTGAGTAATCATTGGGTTAGAGCAGTTTCCCGACACACTTCCATTTTTTGCCCATTTAATCCTCTCATTGACACACAATCTCATTCACTTACTCATATTAAAATTCCCCCATGTTTGTGTGACAAAGAACTTTCTGTTATATCTCCTAAATTTTCCTTTTATTAGTTTAAGCCTGTAACTCCTTGTTCTAGTTTAAAATAAATACAAGAATTGGCATAATCTCCTCCGTTATCTGAGAATAACATATGTACTTACATACATAATTCCATTCGGGACTCTAAAATGTTAACTCAAAGGGTTTATGGAAAAGAAGACAGGGTGCCCTTCATTGAGGGAAAGGTAAGTTCCTGAATGTTAATTCCCTTTCCTGAACAGTGTCATCTAACTAAAACTGAGTTATAATGACACCATGGTTGAGGTTTCCATTTTGGCTTTATCTATTCCCACTTCCTTTGATTATTTGGGAATTGCCACAATGTCCCCATTATACAGTGTACGGATACAAATCTTTTGGTGTGACAACACTATTGGCATCCCATGCTCTAGTTCACTATTATGTATTTTGAAATGTTCCTGACTTTTACTTTAAGTCATCGTTTGATCTGTGGTTGTTCCTTCCCCAACTTATTTCAATCATATTTTCTTTCTTTTAGATATAGCTTTTCTTGTTTCCAAGTCTTTCTACAGACTGTAGAGATTATAAATTACTCCATACACAATGACTCCTGCAAACCATAACACAAACCTCAGAATGTGTTTAATGGCTTGTTCTTAAAAGCTGAAAATAAACTGGCTATCAGTTTACCTGGTTAGCTTATTTGGCTGTGTGCTGTGCTTTCCCACCCTCCACCTGCCAGATAGAGAAAGAAAGGGCTGAATATTACAGGGTGAGGCAGATGGCTCCCCCCACCCTGGAAGCAAAGTTGGCATGAATCCAACCCGATCTGCGCCAGCCCGACCCACAGCCATAACGCACCGCGGGCGAGCGAAGCAGGGGCAGCCTGGGACTTATGCCTCTCAATGGGGAGGAACTCTCGCCCTCAGGATCTGCCAGCCAATCAGATTAGCCGGCAGCTCCATCAGTCCCAGCAGCGCCATGAGTATTAGTGGGCACTGCTGGAACTGCAATGAGGAAGAAGTAGAAGGCCTGAGGTATCTCCGGAAATAGGTAAGCCTGAGGTCTTAGGCAGGAAGGGTTTGGGCAGGTTCAGGAGGTGGGGGCTTGAGTTTAATGCAGCAGGCAGGTAGGAAGAAGTGGGGGGGGGGGTTCTATCTTAGGGGAGCCGCCTCTAATTCGCAAAGGGCAGACCCTGAAGGTAGAAGCACCCCCTTTCCATCCCGCCCTTTGAAGATTTTTTAAAAATCAGGCTGCCCACTCCCGCCCGACTGCCACACCAACCATTTTATGGCATTGGCAGCGTATTATCGGGGTCAATTGTCTTGGTAACAAACCCAATTGACCCTTGACTACCTATTTAAATATGGCGCCTTCACCCCCCCCCCCCCCCCCCCCCCCGCCTAATCCTCCCATATTATGTGGATGAGCTCTGGGGTGGGCTGTAAGGTGATGGGGTGGCCATCTGCCTTATTTTACATAACTCCCTGCCCAAAAACATACCCAGCAGGGGCAAGTAAAACGCAGCCCATAGGTTATTTTTCATTTTTAAGTACAATACTACTGATTGTTCAGTGTCAATTTTTTGAGCAACCAAAACATGTATCAAATCTTTGAAACTGCGATTAAGTCGGGGATGGGAAGCGGCTGATGAGCGCAATTCACCTGCTCATGAAGGGTTGTCAATTAGGTTCATT